>NC_140585.1:19141618-21541618 GCF_964204655.1 Triturus cristatus | reverse complement strand
TTTACGTTGCGAGCTACGGCTCGAGGGGCCTTAGTTGCGGTGCTCGGGCCGGGCAGGGGGCACAGGCTTGCCAAAGTACGCGCCGAGTTGGGAGGCGCACACTTTACTTGGTGTCAGCTTCACGGGGAGAACGGCGGTTCTCAAAGGGGGTGAAGTCCACTGGTCCTGGGACTTCGTTCAGGGGGCAAGCTCAGCACAAGCCCTTGGAGACCTTAAACAGCACGAGTTGAAGCAAAGTTTATCATCAATCTTTCTCCTCTCCTTCAGCAGCAAGGCAACCACTGCAGGCCAATCCCCCAGGTCAGGGACAGTACTCCTCCTACAGATTTCCAGGTTCCTTCTCCTCAGGCAGAGGTTCGTCTTCTAGCAGGATCTAATTTCTTAGGAGCAGGGCTCCTACATTTATACTACATTTCTTTTGTTCTCTCAGGCCAGGGGGGCCCTTGCCTAGTTCAGTCCAGTTCTGGAGCACTTTGTGGATGCGATGCAGGCTTCTTCTTTCAGGGTGCAGGGCAGAGCCATCAGACGCTCCACAGGGGGCGGAGCCGGCATTGTGGTAGCAGAGCACAGTCCTATTCAGAGTCCAGGTGTACTCCTCCCACCCATCTACCTGTCAATCGTCCTATTCACCACCAGGCTACCTAGCCCTGCCCATCTGGGTTTCCCCAGCCCTGTCACTCACACAAGCCAGACAGCAGATACACATCACGCAGAGGCGGGCTGAAATGGTTAGGCAATCAAAGGCCAACTTTCTAAAAGTGGTATTTGCAAACGCAGAATATTAAAATAAACCTTACTAAAAGATGTACCTTATTATTCTGAGTTCAGGCATACTAAACTCGATCTTCTACCATGTTCCCTGGGCCTGTTAGGATCATAGGATGTAACAATCTTAACAGCCCATTCTGGCCTATGAGAACAGGGTAGCCTTACAATAGTGAAAAACGAAAATGGCTGTAATTCACTATTAGGACATGCCCCACACATCAGGTCTTGTCCTACCTTATGCTTACAATGCACCCTGCCCTTGGGCCTACCATAGTGGTGACTAATATGAAGTTAAGGGAAGGTTTAGGGACTGGCAAGTGTGTGCACTTGCCCTGTCAGCATGTCAGTACCAGACTGCACGCAGGTTCTGCAATGGCAGACCTTAGACACATTTTACCAGGCCGCTTTTGTGGGTGGCACCACCAGTGCTGCAAGCCCACCAGCGGTATTTGTAGTTACACGCCCTGGCACTCCTGGTGCAGTTTACTGGGGTCTGATAGTAAACCAAATAAGCCAATCATGGAATCCAACCAACATATACATTTTACATAGGGAGCACTTGCACTGTGGCACTGGTTGGCAGTGGCACAGTGCTCTGAGCGGCCAACACCATAAAACACATGAGGCACAGCGACAAAAAGAGGAAGGGAGACTCACGCCAAGGTGCCAGGTCTAACACGTGTCCCCTCCAGCTGAAAAGTGGGGAGAACTACCCTACCCCAGGGAGTTCCTCATCACTAAGGCGGAAAAATCTGGACAGACCGTCAGCATTGGCGTGATCTGTACCAGGGCGATGTTCCACCGTGAAATCCATACCCTGTAGGGACATGGACCACCTCAACAGCTTTGGATTATCACCCCTCATATGCATCTGAGGGGCCTGTGGTCTGTCTGAACCCGGAAGTGAGACCCAAACAGGTAGGGTCTTAGCTTCTTCAGTGCCCAGACCACAGCAAATGCCTCACGCTCAATAGCACTCCATCTCTGTTCCCGTGGAAGTAACCTCCGTCTAAGGAAGGCTACAGGTTGATCTAGGCCCTCCTCATTAATCTGTGAAAGAACAGCCCCCACACCATGCTCTGAAGCGTCTGTCTGAACGATAAACTCTTTGGAGAAGTTGGGAGCCAAGAGCACGGGCGCCGTGCACATCGCAGCTTTCAGGGCCTCAAAAGCTTTCTGACAGGTGTCAGTCCAAATCACTTTCCTGGGCTGCTTCTTAGATGTCAGCACTGTCAAGGGGGCAACGATGTTGCCATACCCCTTGACAAACCTCCTGTTGTACCTGGTGAGACCTAGGAAGTCTCTCACCTCTGTCTGGGTTTTGGGCGACTCCCAATTCAGGATGGTTTCTATGTTGGGTTGAAGGGGTGCCACCTGGCCGCTCCCCACCTTGTGCCCCAAGTACACCACGGAACCCTGCCCGATCTGGCACTTACTCGCCTTGATCATGAGGCCTGCCTTGCGCAGCGCCATCAACACTTCCCAGAGGTGGCGCAGGTGTTCTTCCCAAGTGGAGCTGAACACTGCGATGTCATCCAGGTAGGCAGCACTGAACAAATCCAGTCCAACCAACAACTGATTGACCAACCTCTGGAAGGTGGCAGGGGCATTCTTCATCCCAAAGGGCATGACCCGGAAGTGCCCATCTGGGGTGAAGAATGCTGACCTCTCTTTGGCCCCATCGGTCAAGGCGATCTGCCAGTACCCAGACGTTAAATCAAACGTGCTGAGGTAGTTGGCAGCCCCGAGCCGATCAATGAGCTCATCAGCTTGGGGGATGGGGTGTGCGTCAGTCCTGGTGACTGAATTGAGTCCTCTGTAGTCCACACAGAACCGGAGTTCGGGTGTGGTTCCCGGCGCTGCAGCCTTTGGGACCAAGTCCACGGGGCTGGCCCAAGGACTGCTGGAGGACTCTGTTAGAAATGGGATTTCTGGTTGGCTAGGGCTTGCGCCAAAGCCAGGCAGAAACCACCACTCTAGTCAGGGCTGGGGAGTTACACGCCAAAGATAACCCCTGCTCACCCCCTTGGTAGCTTGGCATGAGCAGTCAGGCTTATCCCGGAGGCAATGTGTAAAGGGTTTGCGCGCGCACCCAGCAACAACACCCAAGGCCCACCACAAAAGAAACTCCACACAAGGTTATATATAAAAATAGCCTTTGTATTATACCAAAACACATTAGATAATATTCACACAAATTACACTGTGCCAACTGGCACTGGGCGGAATTTACAGGGGACTATTTACACAAGACAGGGCCTCATGGACCACTGTCAGGAATAAGCACTTTTAGAACTAGTACTTTGTAGGAATAACACTGTAGAACATAGCACATATAATCATGGTAGCACCAATTAGAAAATGTAGCGCACAACCAGTAACCACTGGTAACAGGTAAGTACCACCTACGCAATCCTAACCACCTTAGGAAAATATTACGCAGGGAACCATGAACTCACTAGTATCACTATACTAGGTAACACAACCTCCTAGGTATAAAAATACATCTAGGGGGATACACAAAGCATTGCATAAATCACATTAGGCAATAATGACAAATAGCGCACAGATCACTTAGACCTGTCCCCTAGGCCAACCTGGCCTCTCAGGGGCTCAAACGCCCTTTGTCCAGCAGAGTCAGGGCTAGCTGCGAATGCAGTAATGCACAGGGTGCAGGGCACCACCTAAACGTTGCAGCTGCCCACTAAGTGCTGGGCAGCTGTGAATGAACCTGGCACCGGCGTGCCTCTTGAGCCCTCTCTGGGCTGTGGAATGCCCAAAACAACGTGGGAGCCTCGTGGGCTCTAGATCCGCAAAAGAAATATGCCCCAGTCACGTTGGAGCCTTGTGGGCTCGACAACAAACACTGCGCAGGGCTGGAGCCACCTAGGCTCCGGGAATAACTGTGTCACGTTGGAGCGCACTGGTGCTCGTGATTAATAATGCCCCCAACGTTAGAGTCCCACTCGGGGGACTCTTGAACAATAATGATGGCCCCTTCGTTGGAGCGCACTAGCGCTCTAAAACAAATATTGCCCGGCGTTGGAGCCTTTTCTGGCTCTTTAACAAACAATGCCCCCTTACGATGGAGCAACCTCCCCTATCAGACGGGGGCCGCTCAGGGAGTATACCTGTCCGGGACCGGCACCCACAACACACACCCGGAGTCCCCCCAGCCCTTTCTGACTCACCGGGCCGTCTGGGGACTCCGCTCCTCGTCACCGGTGCTTTGCTCGGGGACTCCTCTTGCTGGCGGCGACAGAGGCTGCACGCTCCGGTCGCGCTTCACCCGGCCCCCCTCCTCGGGACCGGGACTTAGTTCAGGGGTGCCTTCCCCCTCTTCGGCTACGGGGGAAGGCGGAAGTGTGGCGCGCGAGGCTCCGGGCTTGCCTCATGCCACGCTGCCCCGCCCACCACCAGGCGGGACTTCCTGCACTTCCAGGTCGCCGCAGGCAGCGCGGCGGCCCGGTCTCCTTGGAGGCAGTACGGGGTAGGCTCCCGCAACGCAAATACAGCAGTAAGCGGGGTGGGCACCCACGACCGCCACCAATATGCGGGGTGGGCTCCCGCAACGCTTTAAAGTTAAAATAGGAGGAAATCAGCGGGGTGGGCACCCGCTATAAAAATAATTAAATAAGCGGGCTGGGCACCCGCCAACGAGCGCCACAATGCGGGTTGGGCACCCGCTGGAAACCAAGGCAAACAGCGGGGGAATCCCTACGTCGGGATTCCCTCGGAACTATCGCAGCACAGCGCTGCCGCTCCCAAAGAGGGCGCTCCTCAGCAAGTAAAAATAAAGCGCTACTCGGCCAGGGAAGACACAACGCTCCTCCCAGGCAAGGCTCAGGAACAAAGTCTTCTTAGGAGGCAGGGGGGCAAGGGCTGGGCCCAGGGGCCAGCTCACAGGGCCCTCCAGGCAGGGAGGCAGTCCCCAGTGGCGGTCTCTCCTGGCGCCCAGCAGCAGCAACAGGCCCCCCAGTTAGGATCAGCAAAGAACAACATACATGGGGTCACAGCCCCTTTTCATACACAGGTTTCCTTTGTTTCAAGGTGCAGGGAAAGGGCGAACCAGATGCAACTGGTTCTTGAGCACTTTGTTTTGCTCAGCCCCTCTCCCTATTCACAGAACAGGCCAGGGTCATCAGTCGCACCACAGGGGGCGGAGCCAGCATTGTGTGGGTAAAGCCCAGCCCTATTCAGGTCCTAGGTGTACTCCTCCCACTCATCAACATGCAGCTCTCTCCACCCACCACTGGGGCAGACCCATCCTGACTCCTGGAGCCAGGCACACCAGCCAATCACACGCCAGGCAGTCACTGCACATTTATGCCAGCATCTAGAAGTGGCACTTCTACACTAGCTACAGTAACGCCGCACACATCATAGCGCAGCATTCACTCTCACGAGTTCGCACATCCCAAACTCGGCCCTGCACTCCCCACGCATCAGGAACTACCAGGGACACACACATTCCCCATTCATTCCTATGGGAGGGCAGGTCAGTCTAACTAAACCATACACAGAGCGCACGCGTTTTCCACTGGGACACAGTGTGAAAGCGCCTAGAGGCCTAAAACCACTAGTACTCCATAGGGAAAGAGCTAAGATAATCGCAAAAAGTTTAGGGGTGAACCTGCCAGAAGGGCCAAGTCCAACAGACTCAATTACCCCGAGTGCAAACATCTTGGAGACCTCCTCCTTGATGCACGCCCTCACCCTGTCAGTCACCCTGTAGGCCTTGTGCCTCACGGGTGTACTATCCCCAGTGTCCACATCATGGACGCACCAATCAGTGACACCGGGAACCAGGGAAAACAGATCAGAAAATTGCCCCAGCAATTGGCGACAATCATTCTGTTGCTCAGGGGTCAGGGCAGAAGAGAGGATTACACCATCCACTAACCCATCTTGCTCCTGGGCTGACAGGAGGTCAGGAAGAGGCTCGGTCTCCTCTTCCATCCCAGCATCTGTTGCCAAGAGCATACCCACTTGGGACCTCTCTAAGTGGGGCTTGAAGCGGTTGACGTGTAGGACACTTAAGGGGTTCCTAGGAGACTTCAGGTCCACCATGTAGGTAACAGGACTCTTGCGCTCCACAACCTCAAAGGGACCGGTCCACTTATCCTGGAGCGCACACGGCTCCACGGGGGCCAGGACCCATACCTTCTGTGCAGGCTGAAGCTCTATCAGAGTGGCATTCTGGTCGTACCACCGCTTCATCTCCTTCTGGCTGGCTTCCAGATTTGCCTCAGCAAATTGCCTGAATCGCCTAGTCTGAATACTGAAGGCCAGCATGTAACTATGTGCATTCTGGGGAGGTTTCCTGGGAGATTGCTCCCAGCCTTCCTTGACCAGACTTAGAGGTCCTCTCACAGGGTGGCTGTACAGTAGCTCAAAGGGGTTGAACCCTAGAGACTTCTGTGGCACCTCACGGTAAGCAAAGAGAAGGCATGGTAAGAGGACGTCCCACTTATGCCTCATAGGTCCCTCAAGACCCATTATCATGCCTTTAAGGGTTCGGTTGAATCTCTCAACCAACCCATTTCCTTGGGGGTGGTAAGGTGTGGTGAACTTGTAGGTTACACCACACTCTTGCAAAAGGGATTTCATGTATTTGGACATGAAATTGGTACCCCGGTCAGACACCACCTCTAGAGGGAATCCCACTCTGGAGAAAATTCCCATCAGTGCACGTCCCACCACGGGGGCCGTCCCTGTTCTCAGAGGGATGGCTTCTGGGTACTGGGTGGCATGGTCCACCAGGACCAGGATGAACCTATTGCCCATCGCTGTCCTGGGGTCCAGTGGCCCCACAATGTCAATCCCCACTCGCTGGAATGGGGTACCGACCACAGGGAATGGCTGGAGAGGAGCCTGCTGCTTCCTCCCACTCTTTCCACTTGCCTGGCAAGTCTGGCATGTCCTGCAGTGAGTGTCTGAACACCTGCGCATTTGTTGGCCAATAAAAGTGGGTGACAAGCCGTTCAAAGGTCTTGTCCTGCCCCAAGTGCCCTGCCAATGGCACATCGTGAGCCAGCCCCAGTAGGAAGGCTCTGAAGTCCTGGGGTACCACCAGCGCACGGGCTGACCCAGGCTCAGCAACCTTAGGCTCTGTATATAGGAGGTCGTTCTCCCAGTAAATGAAATGTGACCCAGACTGATCACCTGCAGCCTGGTCTGCAGCCTGCTGCCGCACACCCACGAGAGAAGGGCATTCTTTCTGCGCCTTACAAAAGTCCTCCCTGGAGGGACCTCCTTCCTGCTGCCAATGGGTCAGCTCAGGCAGGTCTCCCAGTTCAGCTATCTGTTCCCCTGTAGGCTCCAGGGCATCCCCTCAAGGTCTGCTTCCTCCTGGACCGTGGGAACTTTAGGGGCCGGTTTCCCGCGCCCCCTGTTCCTTCTCTCTAAGGCCGGTTCCTGGGCTTCCCTCTCAGGCTCCAGGACCTCTTGAGCACCTCTACTGGCTGCCATGGACTGTGTGGTGACACACGCCCAATCCGGCATACCCAACATCTCCAGGTGAGCACTCCGCTCCACCTTAGCCCAAGGTGAGCTCTCCAAATCGTTCCCTAACAGACAGTCTACAGGCATGGCGGGCCTCACAGCTACCTGAAGAGTACCAGAGACCCCTCCCCACTCAAAGGGAACCTGAGCCTCTTTGCAGTGCCTCTCTGTGTTGTCAGCAGCAACAACTGGATAGAATGCTCCTGGGACAACCTGCTCTTGAGACACCAGGTGACACTTGACAGCTGTCACACTGGACCCTGTATCTCTCAGAGCTTCCACTCTTCGGCCATTTATGGTCACTCACTGCCTGTATTTCTTAGTGTTCTCAGGCAGTTGGGTTTGGGGGACCACTTCACAGTCTCCTAATGAGACAAGGGACATCTCTGTGGGACCCCACCCACCTTGGACACCCATCTCCTCCCGCAAGGCTACACTAGCCACCTGCCGGGGTGGAGCACCAGTGGGTTCTGGTTTACCAAACAAAGGACATTTTAAATCAGAGTCATAATGCCCTATGGTACCACACTTGTAACATTTGATGGGCCCCTTCTGAACAAGAGGACCTGTCGGGGCCCCGGTCGGTTTCGGGGGTGGTGGAGGCTGAGAACCTTTCCCTTGGTTCCCTTGGGGATTACTTTGGGGCCTTTTTGGGAACTCCCTCTGGTTACCCCTGTCCCCCCCACTCTTCTGCTGGGGATCCTGCCCACCCTTGGCGGAATCTCCCACGTGACCCTTGTGGACCCTGGTACTGACCCAGAGGTCCACCTCCTCAGCATGCTTCCTAGGGTTAGTCAGCCTACTATCAATCAGGTGTTGGCGTAGCTCAGGAAAACAATTACTGGACAAGTGCTCCCATGCCATTAAATCAAGAAGCCCTTGAAAATCATCAACTTGTTACCCTTCACCCAACCATCCATTGCTCTGCAAAAAAACGTTACATACGCCACATACGTGCTGTTAGGAATCTTTGTGCAATCCCTGAACCTTTGTCTATACAACTCAGGGGTCAACCCATACCTAGTCATCAATGCTGCCTTCATATGGGGATAAGAATTATAAACATCTGAAGGTAAGTCTAGCAGTGTGTCCCGCCCCTCACTAAGGAACCACCCCCACAACCCCTCTCCCCAATCTTTCTCAGGGACCCGGTGGGAAGACATGGCTACCTCATAGGCCTTGAACCACTGCCCTATGTCATCATTCTTAAAAAATTCCTTAACCACATCCTTGGGTATGTACACCCTTGATTCTTTTTGCACTGACGGTGTGCTGCCACCAGAGGGAGTAGACTCTAAACTTTTAGCTTTCAGATCTAATTCCCTCAACTTCATTTCATGCTCCATTTGGATTTTCCCCTCTTCCGGAGCCAGCTTTTTGCCTTCCAGCTCCAGTTGCCCATTCAATTTCAGTTTTGCCATCTCCATTTCATGCATCCTGGTTTCTTTCCTGTCCGCCAACTCCTCTGGCGACAGGCCTCTGCCAAAACTATGGACGCTTCCTGCTGGTTCAATTATTTCTGCTTCCTCTGGCGCCCTGGACTCACTCCAGGCTCTCAGCGCCTTGATCAGATCTGCCTTGAGCTTACATCCAACAATGGGGACTTTGAACTTTTTACAGAAGCCCTTCAGCTGGGCCTTGGTGTAGCTCTCTAGTCTCTACTCTTCCCATTCAACATCTTCAATTTCAGAGACGAGAGATTCTGCTCTTTCCATAATGACTGAATCAGGCATGATTTCTTCCAACAATGGCGATTTCCAGCAAAACGGAAATTAAAGAGTATGTGGCTACGTTATTGGTCTGAACTCACTATGTGGCGTTTCAAAAAATCACTGTACATAAATCACAAATGCAAATTCAGAATCCTCACCGCTGACCACCAATGTTAGAATCCGGATTCTCTGGTTGGCAAAGGTAGGTACTTGGGCCAAGCAGGGAACCTTTCTTCCAGTCAGGGTAAGGGGTTACACTCTAACAATAACCCCTGCTCACCCTCGAGGTAGCTTGGCGCGAGCAGACAAGGCGTTATCTCAGGCGTAATGGTTAAGCATTTGTGACCACATACAATAATTCAATGACACTCCCACAAATGGACTCCACACTGGGTTTAACAAAAATATACTTCTTTATGTAATCAGACTTATCACAAGACCCAATAACGTGTAAACGGGCCAACAATACTATTTAGACAAAGAGTTCTTGGTTTAAAGCTTAGTTCAAGAGTTCTGTGCGTTTCGTGCGCGTCGTGCGGTTCGTATGGCTGTAAGAGGCTTACGAGCAGGGCTCACAAGCGTTTGCAGAAGCTCCGGCCGATGCGTACACCTTACTGTGCAAAGGGGCACAGTACCTTTCTATCAGGAGTTCGTCACAGACGATGCGGTGAATCCTCAGCGCGTTTGTATGGCACGATGTCCTTTCAATCGCGGTGCGAGCTACAGCTCGAAGAGGGCCTCAGTCGTGTTTAAGAGCAGCGCCTTTGTTCTCAGCGCAATGCGAAGCAGGCAGTACGCTCCAGTGGGGAGCCACATACCAGCCACTCTATGAGCCACAGCCTGCCCTCAGCAAGGGATGGGAGGCATGCAAAGTGGCACGATGCAGAGAGGCAAATAACACGTGTCACGAAGTCCTTCCTTTACGTTGCGAGCTACGGCTCGAGGGGCCTTAGTCGCGGTGCTAGGGCCAGGCAGGGGGCACAGGCTTGCCAAAGCACGCACCGAGTTGGGAGGCGCACACTTTACTCGACATCAGCTTCACGGGGAGAACGGATGTTCTCAAAGGGGGTGAAGTCCACTGGTCCTGGGACTTCGTTCAGGGGGCAAGCTCAACACAAGCCCTTGGAGACCTTAAACAGCACAAGTTGAAGCAAAGTTTATCAGCAATCTTTCTCCTCTCCTTCAGCAGCAAGGCAACCACTGCAGGCTAATCCCCCAGGTCAGGGACAGTACTCCTCCAACAGCTTTCCCGGTTCCTTCTCCTCAGGCAGAGGTTTGTCTTGTAGCAGGATCTAATTTCTTAGGAGCAGGGCTCCTACATTTATACTACATTTCTTTTGTTCTCCCAGGCCAGGGGGGGCCTTGCCTAGTTCAGTCCAGTTCTGGAGCACTTTGTGGATGCGATGCAGGCTTCTTCTTTCAGGGTGCAGGGCAGAGCCATCAGACGCTCCACAGGGGGCGGAGCCGGCATTGTGGTGGCAGAGCACAGTCCTATTCAGAGTCCAGGTGTACTCCTCCCACCCATCTACCTGTCAATCATCCTATTCACCACCAGGCTACCTAGCCCTGCCCATCTGGGTTTCCCCAGCCCTGTCACTCACACAAGCCAGACAGCAGATACACATCACGCAGAGGCGAGCTGAAATGGTTAGGCAAGCAAAGGCCAACTTTCTAAAAGTGGCATTTGCAAACGCAGATTATTAAAATAAACCTTACTAAAAGATGTACCTTATTATTCTGAGTTCAGGCATACTAAACTCGATCTTCTACCATGTTCCCTGGGCCTGTTAGGATCATAGGATGTAACAATCTTAACAGCCCATTCTGGCCTATGAGAACAGGGTAGCCTTACAATAGTGAAAAACGAAAATGGCTGTAATTCACTATTAGGACATGCCCCACACATCAAGTCTTGTCCTACCTTATGCTTACAATGCACCCTGCCCTTGGGCCTACCATAGGGGTGACTAATATGAAGTTAAGGGAAGTTTTAGGGACTGGCAAGTGTGTGCACTTGCCCAGTCAGCATGTCAGTACCAGACTGCACGCAGGTTCTGCAATGTCAGACCTTAGACACATTTTACCAGGCCTCTTCTGTGGGTGGCAAAACCAGTGCTGCAAGCCCACCAGCGGTATTTGTATTTACACACCCTGGCACTCCTGGTGCACTTTACTGGGGTCTGATAGTAAACCAAATTAGCCAATCATGGAATCCAACCAACATATACATTTTACATAGGGAGCACTTGCACTGTGGCACTGGTTGGCAGTGGCACAGTGCTCTGAGCGGCCAACACCATAAAACACATGAGGCACAGCAACAAAAAGAGGAAGGGAGATTCACGCCATGGTGCCAGGTCTAACACTGCTGCTGACTGAAACTCACAGTGGAGGAAGCCCAACAAAAGGCATCCTGTCACAGGGAGGTGTCACCACCTTTCAGACAGGATTTAGTGTATTCGAGCTGGGTGGGTGCACTCTTAGAGTGCTTTGAAGTCCTGCACTGGGGGAGCAGTAGGCTCCTCTGTGCATATGGCAGCTCAAACCGGTTCAGGGGCTACCTGCCCCTGCTCTGGTGCGAAACTGGACAAAGGGAAGTGGGTGTAACCACCCACTACCCTGACCCTCCTAGAGGAGTGGTCATAGAGCTAGTCCCTCCCCTATCTTCACTATAAGATAGCAAGCATTGCCATTGCAAGGCAGATTACCCTGGACGATGCTCTACAAAGAAGAATCCTGGCACTTTGATGTTCCACTACCTTTGGAAGACAGAAGAATCTCCCTTGGAGTCAAGGAGTGACTCCCCTGCTTGGCAAGCACCAAAAACCTTAAACAACAGTTGCAAACTTTCCCACTCCCGCCGGAGTTCGAAGTCCCTGCTGCCCCAGAAGTGGATTTTCTGACTTCTCGATGGCCTTTTTGAGTCCCCAGCAGAGCTATGGCGAGTGGATCCCACGAGTGACGAGGAACAGCAATACCCGGGGACCATGCACTATTGTCGAGTGCAAACCCTAAACAACGTTCTATGAACTTGTGCATTGGACCATCTGTGGCCCAAGCCTCCAGCAGGTCTTGCACCAAGAAATCAGTGGCCTACCCCATCCCGAGTGACCGTGGACTCCTGTGAAGCATTTCCTGAGGAGGCATCCTTGCGATCACTTGCCCATTGGCTAGTGGGTCTCCCGAAGACTTTCTCATCAACTCAAAGGGCTCCCCTGGTTGCTCCAAGCCAGCCCTCACTTACCCTTGCTGGGTGAGTCCATCAGACCTTGCTGGTCTGCACCATCGACTTTCTTCAGTCTACACAAGACTTGCAGTTGCCAAGGCTTGTTGGCTCCAATCCGGTTGCCGACACTTCCATAAGCTGCAGACATTATGGGACACTTGGAATCCAGCTGCTGGTTATCGTCGATCCTTCTTGGACCTCGTGAGTGAAGAGTCAAAACACCATCGATGACCTGAATCGACGCGACATCTGTGGTCATCCATCTTGCTGGCCACCGGTCACTGGCAAGTGACCTTGAACACTGTCCCTTCAATTTTCAGGCCTTCTGCATCTTGAATCAACCTTCGGATTCCACCGGACACTTCTTCGGTCGACGCAAGCAGCAAGTCTTCTTTGAATTACTTAGAAAACAGCAACGCGACCCGACACCAAAAGACACCTATGCACCCGGCTTCCCTGGGTGAGGTAACTCGTGCACTCCGGTGCCCTAGTGTGTGTTAGCCCTCGAAGTACTTACCTTGTAAGTGGCTTGCTTGTAGTCCTCCTCGAAGTACCCTAGAACTTTAAAAATCCAGCCGCGACTTGCACCATTATAATCAATAGGGAACCCGCGGCTGTGTTCACACACTGCACGCGTCTCCCGTGGGCCTGTTACTTACCTGCTAACATTGCAGTAGTGAAGCCCCAGCAATTCCCCAGGCCCTAGGCCTTGTCATTTTGCAAGTCGACATTGTTATACCATTTTTTTAGTATATGGTCTGGTACGCCCCTAGGGCTCCAGCCATATTTGTGCTTAATTTATTGTGAAACGTTGACATTTGAATGTGCACCTGGCTTCTAACCTCATAAAAAGATTAGTAGAGTGTGTCTAGTAATACATACATATATATTTGATATGTATACCTGTGTGGTGTCCTTTCATTTGGTAATTCAAGAGATTATAAGGTAAAACAAGCTGCTTTACATTCCTCTGAGACTTAGCCTGAAGGCTGCTCTCCACAGCTACCACTAGGATAGCTTTCTTTAAAAGGTTGTCTTAAACCTATCTACCATAAGAGTCGGATTGGACTGGTGCAAGGTGGCCACTATAACTAGTGACCAGCATATGCTAGGCCAACTTCTCACAAGTGGTGTTTGGGCAGTGTAGTGGGTAATGCTGGGGGCAGCGGTTTAGGGTAGTGCATTGGTGTTTGAGTAGTGTAGGGGGTACTGTTGTGGGTAGTGGTTTAGGGTTTCGAGTAGTGCAATGGTGTTTGGGTAGTGTAGGGGGTCGTGCTGGGGGTAGTGTTTTAGGGTTTTAGGGTAGTGCATTGGTGTTTGGGTAGAGTAGGGGGTAGTGCTGGGGGTGGTGTTTTATGGTTTAGGGCAATGCAGTGGTGTTTGTGTAGTGAAGGGGGTCGTGCTGGGTTGGTGTTTTAGGGTTTAGGGCAGTGTACTGCAGTGGTGTTCGGGCAGTGTAGGGGGTCATTCTGGGGTGGTGTATCAGGGTTTAAGGCAGTGCAGTGGTGTTCGGGCAGTGTAGGGTATCGTGCTGGGGTGGTGTTTCAGGGTTTAGGGCAGTGAGTGGTGTTCGGGCAGTGTTGGGTGTCGTGCAGGGGGTGGTGTTTCAGGGTTTAGGGCAGTGCAGTGGTGTTGGAGCAGTGTAGGGGGTCATGCAGAGGGTGGTGTTTCAGGGCTTAAGGTAGTGCAGTGGAGTTTGTGTAGTATAGTGGGTAGTGTTTTAGGGTTTAGGGTAGTGCAGTGGTATTTGTGTAGTGTAGGGGGTTGTGCTCGGGGTAGTTATTTAGGGTTTAGGCCGGGTAGTGCAGCAGTGTTTGTGTAGTAAAGGGGGTTGGGTTTGAGGGTTTAGTGTAGTGCAGTGGTCTTTGGGTAGTGTTGGGGGTCGTGTTGGGAGTAGTGTTTCAGGGTTTAGGGTAGTGCAGTGGTCTTTGGGTAGTGTAGGGGGTCGTGCTGGGGGAGGTGTTTTATGGTTTAGGGCAGTGCAGTGGTGTGTGTGCAGTGAAGAGGGTCGTGCTGTGGGTGCTGTTTTAGGGTTTAGGGCAGTGCAGTGGTGTTTTTGTACTGTAGGGGGTCGTGCTGGGTGTGGTGTGTTAGGGTTATGGCAGTGCAGTGGTGTTCGAGCAGTGTAGGGGGTCATGCTGGGGTGGTGTTTTAGGGTTTAGGGCAGTGCAGTGGTGTTCTGGCAGTTTAGGGGGTCGTGATGGGGGTGGTGTTTTAGGGGTTATGGCAGTGCAGTGGTGTACGAGTAGTGTAGGGGGTCATGCTGGGGGTGGTGATTTAGGGTTTTGGGTAGTGCAGTGGTGTTCGGGAAGTGTAGGGATCGTCCTGCGAGTTGTGTTTCAGGATGTAGGGCAGTGCAGTGGTGTTCGGACAGTGAAGGGGATTTTGCTGGGGGTGGAGTTTCAGGGTTTAGGACAGTGGTGTTCGGGCAGTGTAGGGGTAGTGTTTTAGGGTCAAGGGTAGTGCTTTGGTGTTTGTGTACTGTAGGGGGTTGTGCTGGGTGTGGAGTTTTAGGGTTTATGGGTAGAGCAGTGGACTTTGGGTAGTATAGGGTGTCTTGCTGGGGGTGTTGTTTCAGGGATTAGGGCAGTGCAGTTGTGTTCAGGCAGTGTAAGGGGTTGTGCTGGCAGTGGTGTTTCAGGGTTAGGGCAGTGCAGTGGTGTTCGAGC
The DNA here is from genome assembly GCF_964204655.1 of Triturus cristatus. Taxonomy (NCBI): domain Eukaryota; kingdom Metazoa; phylum Chordata; class Amphibia; order Caudata; family Salamandridae; genus Triturus; species Triturus cristatus. The sequence continues at coordinate 21,526,739 of NC_140585.1, read as the reverse complement.
AGTGTAGGGGGTCATGCTGGGGTGGTGTTTTAGGGTTTAGGGCAGTGCAGTGGTGTTCTGGCAGTGTAGGGGGTCGTGATGGGGTGGTGTTTTAGGGGTTATGGCAGTGCAGTGGTGTTCGCGTAGTGTAGGGGGTCATGCTGGGGGTGGTGATTTAGGGTTTTGGGTAGTGCAGTGGTGTTCGGGAAGTGTAGGGGGTAGTGTTTTAGAGTCAAGGGTAGTGCAGTGGTGTTTGTGTAGTGTAGGGGGTTGTGCTGGGTATGGAGTTTTAGGGTTTATGGGTAGAGCAGTGGTCTTTGGTTAGTGTAGGGGGTCTTGCTGGGGGTGGTGTTTCAGGGTTTAGGGCAGTGCAGTGGTTTTCGAGCAGTGTAGGGGGTCATGCTGGGGTGGTGTTTTAGGGTTTAGGGCAGTGCAATGGTGTTCCGGCAGTGTAGGGGGTCGTGATGAGGTGGTGTTTAGGTGGTTAGGTTAGTGCAGTGGTGTTCGGGCAGTGTAGGGGGTCGTCCTGGGGGTGGTGTTTCAGGATGTAGGGCAGTGCAGTGGTGTTCGGGCAGTGTAGGGGGGTCTTGCTGTGGGTGGTGTTTCAGGGTTTAGGGCAGTGGTGTTTGGGCAGTGTAGGGGATAGTGTTTTAGAGTTTAGGGTTGTGCAGTGGTGTTTGTGTAGTTTAGGGGGATATGCTGGAGTGGAGTTTTAGGGTTTAGAGTAGAGCAGTGGTCTTTGGGTAGTGTAGGGGGTCTTGATGGGGGTGGTGTTTCAGGGATTAGAGCAGTGCAGTGGTGTTCGGGCAGTGTAGGGATTCGTGCTGGGTGGTGTTTCAGGGTTCAGGGCAGTGCAGGGGTAGTTGGGCTGTATAGGGGGTCTTGTGGGGTATGGTGTTTCAGGGTTTATGACAGTGCAGTGGTGTTCGAGCAGTGTAGGGGGTTGTGCTGGGGGTGGTGGTTCAGGGTTTAGGGCAGTGGAGTTCGGGCAGTGTAGGGGGTCATGCAGGGGGGGGTGTTTCAGGGTTTAGGGCAGTGCAGGGGAGTTCGGGCAGTGTAGGGGTCTTACTGGGGCTGGTTTTTTTCTGGGTTTAGGGCAGTGCATTGCTGTTCGGGTAGTGTAGGGGGTCATGCTGGGGCTGGTGTTTCAGGGTTTAGGGCAGGGCAGTGGTGTTCAAGCAGAGTAGGTGGTTGCGCTGGGGCTGATGTTTCAGGGTTTAGGGCAGTGCAGTGGTGTTAGGGCAGTGTAAGGGTCGTGCTGAGGCTGGTGTTTCAGGGTTTAAGGGCAGAGCAGTGGTGTTTGGGCAGTGTAGGGTGTCAAGCCAGGGGTGGGGTTTAGGGTATAGGGCAGTACAGTGGTGTTCATGCAGTGTAGGGGTTCATGCTGGGGTGGTGTTTTACGGTTTAGGGCAGTGCAGTGGTGTTAGAGCAGTGTAGGGGGTCATGCTGGGGTGGTGTTTTAGGGTTTAGGGCATTGCAGTTGTGTTCCGGCAGTGTAGGGGGTCGTGATGGGGGACGCTGCTTTAGGGTTTAGGGCACTGCAGTGGAGTTTGAGCAGTATAGGGGGTCGTGCTGGGGGTGGTGTTTAGAGTTTAGGGTAGTGCAATGGTGTTTGGGCAGTGTAGGGGGTCGTCCTGGGGGTGGTGTTTCAGGATTTAGGGCAGTGCAGTGGTGTTTGGGCAGTGTAGGGGGTCTTGCTGGAGGTGGTGTTTCAGGGTTTAGGGCAGTGGTGTTCGGGTAGTGTAGGGGGTAGTGTTTTAGAGTTTAGGGTTGTGCAGTGGTGTTTGTGTAGTGTAGGGGGTCGTGCTGGGGTTGGATTTTTAGGGTTTAGGGTAGAGCAGAGGTGTTTGTGTAGTGTAGGGGGTAGTGTTTTAGGGTTTAGGGTAGTGCAGTGGTCTTTGGGTATTGATGGGGGTCTTGCTGGCAGTGGTGTTTCAGGAACAAGGGCAGTGCAATGGAGTTCGGGCAGTGTAGGTGTTCGTGCTGGGGGTGGTGTTTAAGGATTTAGGGCAGTGCAGGGGTGTTAGGGCAGTGTAGGGGGTCTTGCTGGGGGTGGAGTTTCAGGGTTTATAGCAGTGCAGTGGTGTTCGAGCAGTGTAGGGGGTTGCGCTGGGGGTGGTGTTTCAGGGTTTAGTGCAGTGCAGTGGTGTTCGAGCAGTGTAGGGGGTCATGCTGGGGGGTGGTGTTTAAGGGTTTAGGACAGTGCAGTGGTGTTCGGGCAGTGTAAGGGTTGTGCTGGGGCTGGTGTTTCAGGGTTTAAGGGCAGAGCAGTGGTGTTCGGGCAGTGTAGGGGGTTGTGCAGATGGTGGTGTTTCAGGGTTTAGGGCAGTGCAGTGGTATTTGGGCATTGTAGGGGTTCATGCTGGGACTGGTGTTTTTCTGGGTTTAGGGCAGTGCATTGGTGTTCTGGCAGTGTAGGGGGTCGTGCTGGGGCTGGTGTTTCAGGGTTTAGGGCAGGTCAGTGGTGTTCGGGCAGTGTAAGGATCGTGCTGCGGTTGGTGTTTCAGGGTTTAGGGCAGAGCAGTGGTGTTCGGGTAGTGTAGGCTATCGTGCAGGGGGTGGAGTTTAGGATTTAGGGCAGTGCAGTGCAGTGGTGTTTGGGTACTGTAGGGGGTCGTGCAGGGGGTGGTGTTTCAGGGTATAGGGCATTGCAGTGGTGTTCAGGCAGTGTAGTAGTCGTGCTGGGGCTTGTGCTTTTCTGGGTATAGGGCAGTGCATTGGTGTTCAGGCAGTGTAGGGGTCTTGCTGGGTGTGATGTTTCAGGATTTAGGGCAGTGCAGTGGTGTTCAGGCAGTGTAGGGGGTCTTGCTAGGGGTAGTGTTTCAGGGTTTAGGGCAATACAGTGGTGTTCGGGCAGTGTAGGGCGTCGTGCTGAGGGTGGTGGTTCAGGGTTTAGGGCAGTGCTGTGGTGATTGGGCAGAGTAGTGGGTCATGCTCGAGTAGATTAAGGGTTTAGGGTAGTGCAGTGCTGTTTGGATAGTGTAGGGAGTAGTGCTAGGGGAGTGTTTTAGGGTTTAGGTTAGTGCAGTGGTGTTTGGATAGTGTAGTGGTTGTGCTGGGGGTAGTGTTTTAGGGTTTAGGGTAGAGTAGTGGTGTTTGGGTAGTATAGGGGGTCGTGCCGGGGTAGTGGTTTAGGGTTTAGGGGTGTGCAGTGGTGTTTGGGTATTGCAGGGGTACTGCTGAGGGTAGTGTTTTAGGGTTAAGTGTAGTGCAGTGCGGTTTGAGTAGTGTAGGGGGTACTGCTGGGTGTAGTGTTAAAGGGTTTAGGGTAGTGCAGTGGTGTTTGTATAGTGTAGGGGGTAGTGTTTTATGGTTTAGGGTAGTGCAGTGGTGTTTGTATAGTGTAGGCGGTCATGCTGGGGGTAGTGTTTTAGGGTTTAGTTTAGTGCAGCAGTGTTTGTGAGGTCGTGCTGGGGTAGTGGTTTAAGTTTTAGGGTAGTGCAGTGGATTTTGGGTACTGTAGTGGGTACTGCTGTGGATAGTATTTTCATTGTTTAGCGTAGTGCAGTGGTGTTTGGGTAGTGTAGGGGGTACTGCTGGGGGATAGTGTTTTAGGGTTTAGGGTAGTGCAGTGGTGTTTGTGTAGTGTATTGGGTCGTGCTGGGGTAGTGTTTTCATGTTTAGGGTAGTGCTGCGGTGTTTGTGTAGTGTATTGGGTAGTGTTTTAGGGTTTAGGGTAGTGCAGTGGTGTTTCCGTAGTGTAGGGGGTTGTGCTTGGGGTAGTGTTTTAGGGTTTAGGGTAGTGCAACAGTGTTTGTGTAGTGTAGGGGGTTGTGTTTAAGGGTTTAGGGTAGTGCAGTTGTCTCTGTGTAGTGTAGGGGCTCATGTTGGGGGTAGTGTTTTAGGGTTTAGGGTAGTGCAGTGGTCTTTGGGTAGTGTAGGGGTCGTGTTGGGGGTGGTGTTTTAGGGTTTAGGGCAGTGCAGTGGTGTGTGTTCAGTGAAGGGGGTCGTGCTGGGGTGGTGTTTTAGGGTTTAGAGTAGTGCAGTGGTGTTTGTGTACTGTAGGGGGTCGTGCTGCGTGTGGTGTTTTAGGGTTTAGGGCAGTGCAGTGGTGTTTGAGTAGTGTAGGAGGTCATGCTGGGGGTGGTGTTTAGGGTTTAGGGTAGTGCAGTGGTGTTCGGGCAGTGCAGGGGGTCATCCTGGGGGTGGTGTTTCAGGATGTAGGGCAGTGCAGTGGTGTTCTAGCAGTGTAAATGGTCTTGCTGGGGTGGTGTTTCAGGGTTTAGCGCAGTGGTGATGGGGCAGTTTAGGGGTAGTGTTTTAGGGTATAGGGTAGTGAAGTGGTGTTTGTGTAGTGTAGGGTGTCGTGCTGGGGGTGGAGTTTTAGGGTTTAGAGTAGAGCAGCGGTGTTTGTGTAGTGTAGGGGGTCGTGTTTTAGGGTTTATGGTAGTGCAGTGGTCTTTGGGTAGTGTAGGGGGTCGTGCTGGGAGTGGTGTTTCAGGGATTATGGCAGTGCAGTGGTGTTCGGGCAGTGTAGGGGGTCGTGCTGGGGTGGTGTTTCAAGGTTTAGGGCAGGGCAGGGGTGTTCGGGCTGTGTAGGGTGTCTTGCGGGGGGTGGTGTTTCAGGGTTTATGGCAGTGCAGTGTTCTTCGAGCAGTGTAGGGAGACGTGTTTTAGGGTTTATGGTAGTGCAGTGGTCTTTGGGTAGTGTAGGGGGTCGTGCTGGGAGTGGTGTTTCAGGGTTATGGCAGTGCAGTGGTGTTCGGGCAGTGTAGGGGGTCGTGCTGGGGTGGTGTTTCAGGGTTTAGGGCAGGGCAGGGGTGTTCGGGCTGTGTAGGGTGTCTTGCGGGGGGTGGTGTTTCAGGGTTTAGGGCAGTGCAGTGGTGCTCGGGCAGTGTAGGGGGTCGTGCTGGGGGTGGTGTTTCAGAGTTTAGGGCAGTACAGTGGAGTTCGGGCAGTGTAGGGGTCGTGCAGGGGGGTGGTGTTTCAGGGTTTAGGGCAGTGCAGTGGTGTTAGGGCAGTGTAGGGGGTCATGCTGAGGCTGATATTTCAGGGTTTAGGGCAGTGCAGTGGTGTTCAAACGGAGTAGGGGATTGTGCTGGGGCTGGTTTTTCAGGGAGTAGGGCATGCAGTGTTGTTCAGGCAGTGTAAGGGTCGTGCTGGGGCTGGTGTTTCAGGGTTTAAGGCAGAGCACTGGTGTAGGGGCTGTGTAGGGTGTCGTGCAGGGGGTGGTGTTTAGGGTTTAGGGCAGTGCAGTGGTGTTCGGGCAGTGTAGGGGGTCATGCAGGGGGTGGTGTCTCAGGGTTTAGGGCAGTGCAGTGGTGTTCAGACAGTGTAGGGGGTCTTGCTGGGGGTGGTGTTTCAGGGTTTAGGGCAGTGGTGTTCAGGCAGTGTAGGGGGTCCTGCTGGGGGTGGTGTTTCAGGGTTTAGGGCAGTGGTGTTCGGGCAGTGTAGGTGGTCGTGCTGGGGGTTGTGTTTCAGGGTTTAGGGCAGTGCAGTGGTGTTCAGGAAGTGTAAGCGGTCGTGCTGGGGCTGGTGTTTCAGGGTTTAAGGCAGTGCAGTGGTGTTCAGGAAATGTAGGGGGTCGTGCTGGGGATGGTGTTTCAGGTGTTTGGGCAGTGCATTAGTGTTCAGGCAGTGTAGGGGGTCGTGCTGTTGCTGGTGTTTCAGGGTTTAGGGCAGAGCAGTGGTGTTCGGGCTGTGTAGTGGTTCGTGCAGGAGGTGGTGTTTAGTGTTTAGGGCAGTGCAGCGGTGGTCGGGCAGTGTAGGGGGTCATAATAGTGCTGGTGTTTCAGGGTTTAGGGCAGAGCAGTGGTTTTCAGGGAGTGTAGGGGGTCGTTCAGGGGTGATGTTTAGGGTTTAGGGCAGTGCAGTGGTGTTCGGGCAGCGTAGGGGGTCATGCATTGGCTGGTGTTTCAGGGTTTAGGACAGTGCAGTAGTGTTTGGGCAGTGAAGGGGGTCATGCTAGGGCTGGTGTTTTGGGGTTTATGGCAGTCCAGTGGTGTTCTAGCAGTGTAGGGGGTCGTGCTGGGGGTGGTGTTTAGGGTTTAGGGTAGTGCAGTGGTCTTGGGGCATTGTAGGGGGTTGTCCTGGGGGTGGTGTTTCAGGATGTAGGGCAGTGCAGTGGTGTTCGGGCAGTGTAGGGGGGTCTTGTTGGGGGTGATGTTTCAGGGTTTAGGGCAGTGGTGTTCGGGCAGTGTAGGGGGTAGTGTTTTAGAGTTTAGGGTTGTGCAGTGGTGTTTGTGTAGTGAAGGGGGTAGTGTTTTAGGGTTTAGGGTAGTACAGTGGTGTTTGTGTAGTGTATTGGGTCATGCTGGGGGTAGTGTTTTCATGTTTAGGGTAGTGCAGCAGTGTTTGTGTAGTGTAGTGGGTAGTCTTTTAGGGTTTAGGGTAGTGCAGTGGTGTTTGTGTAGTTTAGGGGGTTGTGCTCGGGGTAGTGATTTAGGGTTTAGGGTAGTGCAGCAGTGTTTGTGTAGTGTGGGGGGTTGTGTTTAAGGGTTTAGGTTAGTGCAGTGGTCTTTGTGTAGTGTAGGGGGTCGAGTTGGGGGTAGTGTTTTAGGGTTTAGGGTAGTGCAGTGGTCGTTGGGTAGTGTAGGGGGTCATGCTGGGGGTGGTGTTTTACGGTTTAGGGCGGTGCAGTGGTGTGTGTGCAGTGAAGGGGTCATGCTGGGGTGGTGTTTTAGGGTTTAGGGCAGTGTGGTTGTGTTTGTGTACTGCAGGGGGTCGTGTTGGGTGTGGTGTTTTAGGGTTTATGGCGGTGCAGTGGTATTCAAGCCGTGTAGGGGTTCGTACTGGGGGTAGTGTTTAGGGTAGTGCAGTGGTGTTTGGGCAGTGTAGGGGGTCGTCCTGGGGGTGGTGTTTCAGGATGTAGGGCAGTGCAGTGGCGTTCGGGCAGTTTAGGGGGTCTTGCTGGGGGTGGTGTTTCAGGGTTTAGGGCAGTAGTGTTCGGGCAGTGTGGGGGGTAGTGTTTTAGGGTTTAGAGTAGTGCAGTGGTGTTTGTGTAGTGTAGGGGGTCGTGTTTTAGGATTTATGGTAGTGCAGAGGTCTTTGGGTAGTGTAGGGGGTCTTGCTGGGGTGGTGTTTCAGGGATTAGGGCAGTGCAGTAGTGTTCGGGCAGTGTAGGGTGTCGTGCAGGGGGTGGTGTTTAGGGTTTAGGGCAGTGCAGTGGTGTTCAGGCAATGTAGGGGGTCGTACAGGGGGTGGTGTCTCAGGGTTTAGGGTAGTGCAGTGGTGCTCAGGCAGTGTAGGGGGTCTTGCTGGGTGTGGTGTTTCAGGGTTTAGGGCAGTGGTGTTCAGGCAGTATAGGGGGTCGTGCTGGGGCTTGTGTTTCAGGGTTTAGGGCAGTGCACTTGTGTTCGGGTCAGTGTAGGGGGTCATGCTGGGGCTGGTGTTTCAGGGTTTAGAGCAGTACAGTGGTGTTCGGTCAGTGTAAGGGGTGGGGCTGGTGCTGAGATTTCAGGGTTTAGGGCAGTGCAGTGGTGTTCGGGCTGTATAGGGGTCGTGCTGGGGCTGGTGTTTCAGGGTTTAGGGCAGAGCTGTGGTGTTCGGGCAGTGTAGGGTGTCATGCAGGGGGTGGTGATTAGGGTATAGGGCAGTGCGGTGGTGTTCGAGCAGTGTAGGGCGTCATGCAGGGGGTGGTGTTTCAGGGTTTAAGGCAGTGAAGTGGTGTTCGGGCAGTGTAGGGGGTCTTGCTGTGGGTGGTGTTTCAGGGTTTAGGGCAGTGGTGTTCGGGCAGTGTAGGGGGTCGTGCTGGGGGTGGTGTGTCAGGGTTTAGGGCAGTGCAGTGGTGTTCGGGGAGTGTAGGGGGTTGTGCTGGGGGTGGTGTTTCACGGTTTAGGGCAGTGCAGTGGTGTTCGGGCAGTGTAGGGGGTCGTACTGGGGTTAGTGTTTCATGGTTTAGGGCATTGCAGTGGGGTTTGGGTAGTGTAGGGGGTCGTGCTGGGGTAGTGTTTTAGCTTTATGGCAGTGCAGTGGTGTTTGTGCTGTGTAGGGGGTCCTGCTGGGGTTGGTGTTTCAGGGTTTAGGGCAGTGCATCGGTGTTCGGGCAGTTTAGGGGATCTTGCTAGGGGTGGTGTTTCAGGGAATAGTGCAGTGGTGTTCGGGCAGTGTAGGGGGTCATGCTGGGGGTGGTGTTTCAGGCTTTAGGGCAGTGCAGTGTGTTTGGGTAGTGTAGGGGGTCGTGCAGGGGGGTGGTGTTTCAGGGTTTAGGGCAGTGCAGTGGTGTTCGGGCAGTGTAGGGGTCATGCTGCGGCTGGTGTTTCAGGGTTTAGGGCAGTGCAGTGGTGTTCGGACAGTGCAGGGGGTCGTGCTGGGGCTTGTGTTTCAGGGTTTAGGGCAGTGCACTGGTGTTCGGGCAGTGTAGGGGGTCATGCTGGGGCTGGTGTTTTAGGGTTTAGAGCAGTGTAGTGGTGTTCGGTCAGTGTAAGGGGTGGGGCTATTGCTGGGATTTCAGGGTTTAGGGCAGTGCAGTGGTGTTCGGGCTGTATAGGGGTCGTGCTGGGGCTCGTGTTTCAGGGTTTAGGGCAGAGCTGTGGTGTTCGGGCAGTGTAGGGTGTCATGCAGGGGTGGTGTTTCAGGGTTTAAGGCAGTGAAGGGGTGTTCGGGCAGTGTAGGGGGTCTTGCTGTGGGTGGTGTTTCAGGGTTTAGGGCAGTGGTGTATGGGCAGTGTAGGGGGTCGTGCTGGGTGTGGTGTTTCAGAGTTTAGGGCAGTGCAGTGGTGTTCGGGGAGTGTAGGGGGTCCTGCTGGGGGTGGTGTGTCACGGTTTAGGGCAGTGCAATGGTGTTCGGGCAGTCTAGGGGGTCGTGCTGGGGTTAGTGTTTCAGGGTTTAAGGCATTGCAGTGGGGTTCGGGCAGTGTAGGGGGTCGTGCTGGGGTAGTGTTTTAGGTTTATGGCAGTACGGTGGTGTTTGTGCTGTGTAGGGGGTCGTGCTGGGGTTGGTGTTTCAGGGTTTAGGGCAGTGCAGTGGTGTATATGCAGTGTAGGGGGTCTTGCTGTGGGTGGTGTTTCAGGCTTTAGGGCAGTACAGTGGTGTTCGGGCAGTGTAGGGGGTCATGCTTGGGGTGGTGTTTCAGGGTTTAGGGTAGTGAAGTGGTGTTCGAGGAGTGTATGGGGTCGTGCTGGGGGTGGTGTTTCAGGGGTAAGGCAGTGCAGTGGTGTTCAGGCAGTGTAGGGGGTCTTGCAGGGCTGGTGTTTAAGGGTTTAGGGCAGTGCAGTGGTGTTCAGGAAGTGTAGCGGGTCATGTTGGGGGGTGGTGTTTCAGGATTTAGGGCAGCGCAGTGGTGTTCGGACAGTGAAGGGGGTCGTGCAAGGGGGAGGTGTATCAGTGTTTAGAGCAGTGCAATGGTGTTCGGGCAGTGTAGGGGTCATGCTGGGGCTGGTGTTTCAGGGTTTAGGGCAGTGCAGTGGTGTTCGGGCAGTGTAGGCGGTCGTGCTGGGGCTTGTGTTTCACGGTTTAGGGCAGTGCAGTGGTGTTCGGGCAGAGTAGGGGGTCGTGCTGGGGCTGGTGTTTCAGGGTTTAGGGCAGTGCAGTGGTGTTCGGGCAGTGTAAGGGGTCATGCTGGGGCTGGGGTTTCAGGGTTTAGGGCAGTGCAGGGGTGTTCAGGCTGTGTAGGGTTCGTGCTGGGGCTGGTGTTGCAGGGTTTAGGGCAGAGCAGTGGTGTTCGGGCAGTGTAGGATGTCGTCCAGGGGGTGGTGATTAGGGTATAGGGCAGTGCAGAGGTGTTCGAGCAGTGTAGGGGTCATGCAGGGGGTGGTGTTTCAGGGTTTAAGCCAGTGCAGTGGTGTTCGGGCAGTGTAGGGGGTCATGCTGGGGCTGGTGTTTCAGGGTTTAGGGCAGTGCAGTGGTGTTCAGGCAGTACAAGGGGTCGTGCTTGGGCTGGGGTTTCAGGGTTTAGGGCAGTGCAATGGTGTTCAGGCTGTGTAGGGGTTGTGCTGGGGCTGGTGTTTCAGGGTTTAGGGCAGAGCAGTGTTGTTCTGGCAGTGTAGGGTGTCTTGCAGGGGGTGGTGATTAGGGTATAGGGCAGTGCAGTGGTGTTCGAGCAGTGTAGGGGGTCATGCAGGGGGTGGTGTTTCAGGGTTTAAGGCAGTGCAGTGGTGTTCGGGCAGTGTAGGGGGTCATGCACAGGGGAGGTGTTTAAGGGTTTAGAGCAGTGCACTGGTGTTCGGGCAGTGTAGGGGTCGTGCTGGGTCTGGTGTTTCAGGGTTTAGGGCAGTGCAGTGGTGTTCGGGCAGTGTAGGCGGACGTGCTGGGGCTTGTGTTTCAGGGTTTAGGACTGTGCAGTGGTGTTTGGGCAGTGTAGGGGGTCATGCTGGGGCTGGTGTTTCAGGGTTTAGGGCAGTGCAGTGGTGTTCGGGCAGTGTAAGGGGTCATGCTGGGGCTGGGGTTTCAGGGTTTAGGGCAGTGCAGTGGTGTTCAGGCTGTGTAGGGGTCGTGCTGGGGCTGGTGTTTCAGGGTTTAGGGCAGAGCAGTGGTGTTCGGGCAGTGTACTGTGTCGTGCAGGGGGTGGTGATTAGGGTATAGGGCAGTGCAGTGGTGTTCGAGCAGTGTAGGGGGTCATGCAGGAGGTGGTGTTTCAGGGTTTAAGCCTGTGCAGTGGTGTTCGGGAAGTGTAGGGGGTCATGCTGGGGCTGGTGTTTCAGGGTTTAGCGCAGTGCAGTGGTGTTCAGGTAGTATAAGGGGTCGTGCTTGGGCTGGGTTTTCAGGGTTTAGGGCAGTGCAATGGTGTTCAGGCTGTGTAGGGGTCGTGCTGGGGCTGGTGTTTCAGGGTTTAGGGCAGAGCAGTGGTGTTCGGGCAGTGTAGGGTGTCTTGCAGGGGTGGGGATTAGGGTATAGGGCAGTGCAGTGGTGTTCGAGCAGTGTAGGGGGTCATGCAGGGGGTGGTGTTTCAGGGTTTAAGGCAGTGCAGTGGTGTTCGGCAGTGTAGGGGGTCTTGCTGGGGGTTGTGTTTCAGGGTTTAGGGCAGTGGTTTTCGGGCAGTTTAGGGGGTCATGCTGGGGATGGTGTTCCAGGGTTTAGGGCAGTACAGTGGTGTTCAGGCAGTGTAGGGGGTCATGCTGGGGGTGGTGTTTCAGGGTTTAGGACAGTGCAGTGGTGTTCGGGCAGTGTGGGGGGTCATGCTGGGTTTGGTGTTTCAGGGTTTAGGGCAGTGCAGTGGTGTTCGGGCAGTGTAGGGGGTCATACCGGGGTAGTGTTTTAGGTTTATGGCAGTGCAGTGGTGTTCGTGCAGTGTAGGGGGTCGGGCTTGGGTAGTGTTTTTGGGTTTAAGGCAGTGCAGTGGTGTTTGTGTAGTGGCAGCGCATGCGCTGCATTGCTAGGCGAGACCTAAAAAGCATTGCACCAAGATGGCTGCCAACACTTCCTGGATTGATGTTTTGACAGCCAATTAGAGCTAAGCTTGTGCTTGTGTTGATAGGTCCCGCCCAGATACATAAAGATTTTTTTTCTTTAAGATCTTGAAAACTACTGAATGGATTTACACCATTTAAAAAAAAAGGTTGCTTTATGAACAGAGCACTATCTTTTTGCCAAATTTGGTGTAATTCCATTTAGCAGTTTCACCTGTAACCGTGTCTAAACATTCCTATGGGAAATGGATTTTTTGACCTCTATTTCTTTAATTTCTCAGGAATTACTGAACGGATATACATCATTTAAAAAAAAGATCTCTTTCTGAACCATTGCTACCTTTTTGCCAAATTTGGTGTAATTCCGTTCAGCAGTTCGGGCTGTAGTCGTGTCTTAAGTTTCCTATGGGAAATAACATGGAGAAAACCCGTTTTGGGACCCCCCCTTTTTCTCAGCCCCCTTTTGGCAAATCACCCCAAAACTTTCAGGATAGGACTGACCGGAGCGGGCCACAAGTTTTGAAAATTTCGCAAAGATTCATCAACCGGCACCAAAGTTATTGGGAAAAGAAAAAACACTTTTCCTATGGAAACTACGTCCTAACTATAATTATCTACTTGCCACCACCAGTAGATGATATATATATATTGCACGAAAGAGAAATTAGAAAATGGTGGGAGGCCACCTCCCTACAACATTATGTTAAGGTTAACAGAATTCCACGTGGCCTCCGTATATATACAATTCCGGCCTATGAAAACCCTGATCCGGACTTACTAAGTGAGTGGGCGGAGTTTACAGCACATTCATCTGAGGGAATGTTAAACATCCTAATCAAATTTGCTTGGAGGGATCGCGAAAAAGCACTGAAAGACATAGAATCACTGAAGAAAAATATTCTTGAAACAGTTGAACAAACAAAACATGATGAGGAGAAGGAATCAATAAAAAAAAGATTAATCACATATGAGAAAAAGATCCAACTAAGAAAGCAACAGAAATTTGAACGAGATGCTCGCGATTATGAGCAAGGAAGGATCCTAACCTTCGCGAGAAAATACGACGCACTGCGCCATAATCTAAGAACAAAAACACAGAAGACAGTAGAGGTCAGAGAAACCTCAGAGTCTGAGGTGACCAGCGCTGAACAATCAGAGGAGGAGGGTCCAAGCACAGGACAGGGACAAAGATCCATAGCCTTCTTTTCGCGAGGAATTCGACCTCATCAGACAGTCATGGCTGAGAGGGTGGAAGGGTCGTCCCCCGGAACAACCAACAAACACAAGCTCATCAAAAGGAGGAGCGGAAGAAAACATGGGAAATGGAATAAGGCCCACCAGGAGTCGGAAGGGGCAAACCAACAGGAACTAGAAGAAGATCTAACCATTATAAACCTCTCCCCACGAATATTGACCCCAGAAGAAGAAAAAGTGCTCAAATTAGGTTTAACATTTTGCCCCACTAACTGCTATGAATATACCCAAACCCAGATAGATTTATTTAAATTCATTTGAAAAATAAAGTTGCTGAAATTTTTCAAACTAAGAAACCCAGGAGAACAAACACCAAGGGGCGCAGCGAGAGGACAACGGGTTGAACAAGAACCAGGAGAAATAAGCATCCGTGACTTGGAGACTCTAGCGATGCTGGAGGAACTGAGAGATGAAAACAGCACCCAAGAAGTATCTCAAAGGGATGACGCCAGAAGAGCAGCAGACATGGGGATAACTCAAATAAGGGAACCAAGCCCGTTCAAACCACCATCACGTTTTTGCCCCCAGTTACCGGTTGATGCTATTGATATTTTCTCAGAAACAGTGATTCGAGAACTCCAAAATTTGAAAAGAAAAGAGGAGGACTTAAAGGGTAAAACGAAATGGAATTTATCCTTAAGCCAGAGAAAGGCAGTACAGAGTTTGGAACAGGATGACTCCATCATAATAAAGCCATCGGACAAGGGCGGCAACGTCGTTGTACAAACTCGTAATAATTACTGCAAGGAAGCACTCTGGCAATTACAAGACAAGGTCAACTACGCCCTCACTATAGAGGATGAATACAAAATCAATATTCAGGAATATGCAGATTTAATTAACAAGTGGCATGAAAGAGGAACTCTAGCCAGAGAAGAACTACTATTTTTACAGAATAAACAGCCAAAAATAGCAATATTTTACCACCTACCTAAAGTGCACAAAGACGCTGCTAGACCACCAGGGAGACCGATTGTGTCGTCAATAGGAGGATTGACTGAGAATATGTCAAAATTCATTGACCACTTTCTTACACCCTTGGTTGCACAATTAAGCTCTTATACTAAAGACACTAAAGACTTTCTCAAACAAATACAATATATAGGTTGGGCAAGGGATTTCATATTGATAACGCTGGATATTTGCAACCTTTATACGAGTATAAGACATTAAGATGGCCTAGCGGCAGTAAAGACCTTTCTGGGGCACCATCCAGCTAGATATTTGGAACATAGCGAAATGTTACTGGAATTCAATTCATTCTGCTTAAATAATAACATTTTTATCTTCCAAGGCCAAAGGTACCGACAAATAAGGGGCACAGTGATGGGCACCTGATTCACCCCCAGCTATGCAAACTTGTTCGTAGGCTGGTGGGAGAAGCAGGTGGCCTGGGCCGATGACAAGGGCGAATGGGTGGACCAAGTGGTCTGTGGGCGGAGATACATCGACAACCTCTTCGTTATATGGAAGGGGTCTGAGGTATCAGCAGAAAATTATATCTCCGCCCTCAATGTAAACAACTTGAATCTAAGATTCACCCACGAAATGAGTAAAAGTGAGGTGAACTTCCTGGACCTCAGAGTCTTTGCAGAATCTGGAATAATCCAAACAGCTCTGTATAGAAAGACCACGGCTGGTAATTCTGCCCTACATGGATGTAGTAGCCACCCAGCGAGCCTTATACGTAGCATCCCCTATGGGGAATTACTACGAATAAAAAGGAACAGTTAAAGAAAAGAAGATTACGATCAGGCAGCTAGCAATAGCATCAGGCTGTTTAGATGTAGAGGCTACTCACAAAAAACATTACAATGGGCCAAGGCGAAAGTAAGAACAGTTGACAGACAGACACTACTGAGGGACATACACACTCATACATCAGGAGATGAGACAGGAAGTCTGAGACTATTCACTAACTACTCGTCAGCAGCCAGTAAACTAAGAGCTATACTGTGCAGGAATTGGAAAATCATAAAATCTGACAGTGTTATAGGAAAGGAACTCTCAGACTATCCTAAAATAACATTTAGAAAATCAAGATCCCTAAAGGACCAATTGGTACAGAGTCATCTAACAAAATTACCTCCAACTTCAGGACTGCAGAGCCTTCATGGCGTGTTCCCATGTGGGAAATGCAAAGCGTGCAGTACCAGTAAAAGAGTCCTGACTTACCAAGTTCCTGATAAAAGGTCCCGCACCAAGATCGCTAAATTCATGACTTGTACTACAACGTATGTGGTGTACTGCCTAGAGTGTCCATGTGGCTATCGCTACATAGGAAGCACAGTCTACGCCGTAAAGATGCATATATTGGAACACCAAAGAGCCATTGCTAATAGGGATGACAACTACCCTGTAGCACGCCATTTTGCTAGCTAGCACAATAGTAACAGAACTCTCCTACAGTTTTTCTGTTTAGATTGTATACCAAATGACATCAGGGGAGTAGATAAGGAGAAAAAGTTGCGACGTCTGGAATCCAGATATATTATCGAACTCCAAAAGAAGTCACCAAATGGCTTAAATGCTGGAGAAGAGTTAAAAACTCACTTGTAGCATATACATATGTATACAATTCTGAGCAATACCATACATGACTGGGTTAGAAATTGGGAGGACTGATATGTAACACATTCATGAATTAGACAACATATGAGTTAGGAGTAACGTAATGTAACTTATGTATAGTGATAAAAAGAATGAATATGAGGAGGCAACTAAATTGGACACAGCAGGTATTAACTAAGAGAAGTTATCTCACTGTGTAAACCAATGCCAGCCCATCCAGGGCTTAATAATTACAAGTTACATTCGTCCCTCTGTAAATATGTTGAGTCAATTGTAAATATTGGAATTATGTATACTTAATATGATTAATTCATGATCATTTTTTCTGCAATAACAGTCTGATGGACTATGAATCGCATTGTTTATGTAAACAGCGAAAATGTATTGCTACGATATATTTTGCACATTCCAATATGGCGACTGAAATTGAATGTGAAAGCCCTTCCTTTGATTTGATTAATATTTGTAAATATTAACTTCCGCCTCTATGATGCTAGACGACACTGACAAAAGCTACGGCTGAAACGCGTCTGTTGTTTTGATTTTTGCACAAATAAATCCTAACCGGGATTGAAGCTAACGATAGTGCTGGTCCTTCTGTTTTTTGACAGGGGAGCATTATATATATATATATATATATATATATATATTATCTACTGGCGGTCGCCAGTAGATCGTTATAGTTAGGACCGTGTTTCCATAGGAAATCCGCAACATTCTATTTGGAATACCTTTGGCGCCGATTGACGAATCCTTGCGAAATTCTCAAAATAGGTGGGGCCCTCCGCTCCGCTCCTTCCCTGAAAGTCTCGGGGGGATTCGTCAAGCGGGGGCTGAGAAAAAGGGGGGGTCCCAAAACGCGTTTTCCCCATGCATTTTTCCATAGGACCTTTAGTCCGAGCTACAGCCCGAACGGCTGAACAGAATTAATTGAAATTTGGCAGAGAGGTAGCCCTCAGGTCAGGGATGTGCCTTTTGAAGGTCTCGTGTAAATCTGTTCAGTATTTCCTGAGAAAATAGCATTTAAATCAATATATATATCTATAGGCGCGCTCCGTGCGCGTACGGTAAGCTTACCGTACGCGCACGCCGCCGTGCACGAGCGCTATTCTGATTGGTTGTTAGATCTTAGTAAACATTCGAATCGGTCGAAACCAGGAAGTGTCGCCGCCATTTTGTCTCTCGCAGTCTGAGGGGGTGAAAAACAAAGGTGGAGAACGTGAAAAGGGGGCAGGCTGGACAGTTCCTGACCCCCTAGCCTTTGTCAGGGGGTCCCAGAAGGACCCCCAAGGGCAAAAATTAATTTTAATTTTTTTTCGAAAAATCGCGGAATGCGCGCAGCGTACGCGCACGGCGTAAACGGAAAAAATTCCGCAAGAAAAAATTCCGCGAACTTCGCATAGCGATTACGCGTACCGTGCGCGCACGGCAAAAAAAATGTTTTAAAAAGGAAAGCTTACAAAAAAATAAAAAAAATTGTGAGGTAAGGTTGGCTCTTAAAAGAGCCGTTGGGTTAATACAGGGATAGAGGAAAGAAAGAATGGGAATATTATGAACGTCTACAAACGTGCTGGTCTATCTTATTGTTAATAAGGGAAACACTGGTCTCCCCAAAAACAATAAGACCACAACACGTTGTACACCTCATTGCAACCCTCGCAAATCGAGGGTTAATGTCCAGAGGAGCTAAAGAAGGTGATGCTCCCACCTCAGAGGAAGGGCTCAGCTGAGCTGCCGATGATGTACTCGGCTGAGCTTCTGAGGTTGGGCTCCGGTGACTTACTGAAGTGTTTTCTTCAGTATGTCGAGCATAGGTCCTGGGATGTTTATCCCTAAGGTGTCTCATCATAGAGTGATTTCCAAAGGAATACTTCTTCCTTGGATCTCCTCTAGATAAAACACGCTCACAAAGTCTGCAAGTGACCAATGGAGCATTGACCTTTTTCTGCCCCTCTGGAAAAGTAAAATACTCCCACACAAAAGAATCCTTTTGTTTCCTCCTTCTCTGTCTGATGATGGTGCTGCTAGGCTCACTCTCAGAAGAGGACTGCTGCTCTGCCATTGTATCTCAATGTCAATTCAGCTCCTTCTCCTAGGGGATCTCAAGCAGTAATGAGGGGAATGGGTGTGGAGTGGGAAGTTTCTGGAACTGAAAGTAGTTTCAACCAATGAAAAGTGTTCTTTGTGGATCACATGACCAACCGTGCGCGCTCCGTAAGCTTACGGTACGCGCTCGTAAACAAGTACGCATGCGCAAACGTGACGTAAATATGCGCTTACGGAGCGCTTACGGAGCGCGTACGTAAGACGCACTCGCGCATGCGCATTACACGCACCTGCGTAACCGCGACGTTGCTTCCGCGCAACGCGCATGCGTGTATGCGTACGTCACGTACATATTACGTAAGCGTACCGTACTTATGACGTACGGAGCGCGTAGCGTCAGCTTACCGTACGCGCACGGCAAAAAATGCATAAAAAAAAAATACAAGTTTCAACAGTTGTAGAAGATAATAACTGTGATGTACAACTGTATGGAAACATTAATTTAAAAAAAATTAACCATTCCATAATGCAGGATATAGTACATATATTATTTTATACATAGGTTGGATATTATTTTTTACCAAAAATCGCAAAAAAAAAATTGCATTTAAAAAACCGTACAAATTCACTGAAAAAACCATAGGTTTCACACACGTTATAGTTAGGAATTAGCATTTAAAAAACCTTGCAAATTCACTGAAAAAACCATAGGTTTCACACATGTTATAGTTAGCAGGACATTTCGCTCGTGAAAAACCAATGAAATTCCCCCGTTATAGTTAGTGCAGGCAACTATAACTCACGCGACCGCAATCCTCTGCTGATGACGTCAGATATTACATCACTGATGACATATGTGTCTTTCTGAAAAATAAATATTAGGAATATATGTATAGCTAAAGATTAATGGAAGAAGACATGGGTAAATAAGTGTCTAAATACAGTGATGTAATATCTGACGTCATCAGCAGAGGATTGCGGTCGCGTGAGTTATAGTTGCCTGCACTAACTATAACGGGGGAATTTCATTGGTTTTTCACGAGTGAAATGTCCTGCTAACTATAACATGTGTGAAACCTATGGTTTTTTCAGTGAATATATATATACACACATATATTCACTGAAAAAAACATAGGTTTCAGGCACGTTATAGTTAGAAATTAGCATTTAAAAAACCTTAGAAATTCACTGAAAAAAACACAAGATTCAGGGACGTTATAGTTAGTTGGACATTTCACTTGTACAAAATCAGATAGATTGCCCCGTTATAGTTAGTTCAGCTAACTATAACTCGTGCCCCCGCACTGCTGATGATGTCACATATTACATCATTCATGACATGGTCAGTGACATCACTGATGACATCAATGATGACATCTCAAATGACATCACTGATGACATCACTGATGACATCATCCAGTTACTGTGTTTTTCTTTAAAGTTTAAATATGTAATATATATATGCCAAGGTGTATTGAAGAATGAGTGGGTGTATACATGTCTGAATGGAGGATTTAGTAGGTGTGTGACTGACTGTTTAAGTGAGTGATTAAACGTGTCTTACAAAATGCATGGGTTAGTGCCTAAACTGCGTCAATGTCTGTATCAGTCTGTCTCTTGTTGTATCAGCTGCTGCATGGGTTGGTCAATAGCTATATGAGTGTCTATATGGGTTATCGATTGGTTGCCTGAATATTTGTATGGGTGCCTGGGTGTATGTGTGGGTGGGTGGGAGGTGTGTGAGTCTGTGCATATATGTTGGAGTGGTTGATTCACTGTGTGTAAGGGTTCAAGAGTGCAAGTGGAAACAGCTGTATGGGTGGGTAAGTGTTTGTATGGGTGTGTTGGTGAGTGAATGGATGTCTCAATGGTACATGTCCAAGTAACTACATATGTAAAAGGCAGTGTATGTAAAAGTTGAAGTATATAAATGACTATACGTGAGAGTCAGTGATTGTGAGAGTGGCTGTATGGATGAGTGTGTACTTGTATCAGTGATTGTAGAAGAGAGTAAGTATGCATTTGTTTCTGTTTGAATAAGTGATGTGGTGTGTGTATAACTGTATAGATCAGTAAATGGAAGTGTGATTGAATCTTTGCATGACTGACTAGGTGTGAGAGTAACTGGATGAGTGGTGGTGTGCAAGCGTCTGTATAGGTTTATGAGTGCATATGATAGTGTTCTATTGATGAGTGACTGCATCTATGAGTGATTGTATGGGTGAATGAGTGGATATGTTTGGAGACCTAGGAATCAGTGATTGCATATGTAGTAACTGGTATTGGTTCCTTGATGGTTTCGAAAATGGTAGTCTGTATTTTACAGTGGGTGTATGAAAGGTTATATTAGAGTGGGAGGGGGTGGATCAGATTTTCACGTGGATGATGTCATCATTTATGCAATTTGAGATGTCATCAGGGATGTCATCAGTGATGTCACTGACCATGCCATGAATGATGTAATATGTGACATCATCAGCAGTGCATTGCGGGGGCGTGAGTTATAGTTAGCTGAACTAACTTTAACAGGGGAATTTCTCTGGTTTTGTATGAGTGAAATGTCCAACTAACTATAACATCCCAGAAACCTGTGGTTTTTTTCAGTGAATTTCTAAGGTTTTTTAAATGCTAATTTCTAACTATAACAAGCATGAAACCTATGGTTTTTTCTGTGAATATATATATATATATATATATTCACTGAAAAAACCATAGGTTTCAGGGGCGTTATAGTTAGCTGGACTTTTCACTTGTGCAAAACCATTGAAATTCCCCCGTTATAGTTAGTTCAGCTAACTATAACTCGCGCGCCCGCAATGCACTGCTGATGACGCCACATATTACATCACTCATGACATGGTCAGTGACATCACTCATGACATCACTGATGACATCTCAAATGACATCACTGATGACATCACTGATGACATCATCCAGTGAATGTGTGTTTTTCTGAAAATTAAATATGTTTTATATATGTATATCTCAAGGTCGATGGAAGAATAAATGGGTATATAAGTGTCTAAATGGATGATTAGTTTTTGAAAAATTGATTGTGTAACTGACTGATTAAGTGTATCATAGTGAATACATGGCTTAGTGAGTAATGTTTAAATATGTAAATATCTGTATCAGTCTCTCACTTTGTGTATACGTGGCTGCATGGGTTGGTGAGTAGCTACATGGGTGTCTATATAGGTTATTAGTTGGTTTTTTGAGTATTAGTCTGAGTGTCTGCATGGTTCGGTGGGGGGTATTACGTAGTGCATAGGTGCATGAATGAGTGACTCACTGTTTATATGTGTTGAAGACAGCATGTGTGCAGGACTGTATGGGTGGATGAGTGTGTGTATGGGTGTGTTAGTGAGTGAATGACTGTCTCAATAGTGTCTTTATGAGTAACTACATATGTGTTAAACTAGTATATGTGACTATTGGTGTATATAAGTGAGTATATGTGAGAGTGAGAGATTGAAAGAGTTCCTGTATGAATAAGTATGTGTTTCTATAAGTGATCGTTTAAAAGACTAAGTATGTGTAAGTTTCCGTAGAAGTAAGTGTGGTGGTGTGTGTATAACTGTATATGCAAGTAAATGTATGTTTGATTCTTTATTAGCATGAGTGACTATGTGTGTGAGTAACTCTATGGATGAGTGGCATTGTGTAACAGGATGTATAGGTGTATGAGTACATATGATGAGTGAGTACATGTATGAGTGACTGTATAGGACTGTTGGTGAATGAGTGTATGTGTATGTGGATCTTAGAATTACTGAAGAGGTTGTTGTAACTGGTATTGGTATGTCCATTGTTTTGAAAATGTTAGTCTCTATTTTTGAATGTGTGTATCAAAGATTATATTAGGGTGAGAGGAGGTCTGCCACTCTATCACAAGGATGATGTTATCAGTGATGTCATCAGTGATGTCATTTGAGATGTCATGAGTGATCTCATGAGTGATGTCACTGACCATGTCATGAGTGATGTAATATGTGACGTCATCAGCAGTGCAATGCGGGCGCGCGAGTTATAGTTAGCTGAACTAACTATAACAGGGGAATTTCAATGGTTTTGTACAAGTGAAAAGTCCAGCTAACTATAACGCCCC
This sequence comes from Triturus cristatus, assembly GCF_964204655.1. NCBI lineage: Eukaryota > Metazoa > Chordata > Amphibia > Caudata > Salamandridae > Triturus > Triturus cristatus. The sequence goes on along the minus strand of NC_140585.1, from coordinate 21,505,496 downwards.
TGAAACCTATGGTTTTTTCAGTGAATTTCTGAGGTTTTTTAAATGCTAATTCCTAACTATAAAGTGCCTGAAACCTATGGTTTTTTCTGTGAATTTCAAAGGTTTTTTAAATGCTAATTTCTAACTATGCCTACAGAGATAGGACATGTGAAGAAAGAAAAAATGCACAGAAAGAAAAAAAAGAAGTGCAGAAAGAAGCAACAGAAGTTCTCAAAGACGAAGAAAAGTGCAGGAAGAAGGATAACGTGCAGAAAGAACAAAAAAGAGCAAAAAGAAGCCTTGTTGCAAAATCATCCTGTACCCTCAACTTTTTCAGACGGATACTGGTGGTAACTGAGTCTGACTAACCAGTCCTAGAGCCAGTGCTATGTTAAAAGACACTTAGAATACAGTGAAAACACCTACATACACTAGGGAACATGATGCGTTGGGGTCCCCCTGTGATTAGCATGACCTCCTCTGTGAGCCCCTAGTATATAATAGGGCAGGGGGATTAAAACTACCTCTTAAAACGGGCCACAGGGCGTTTTTGCACATGTTAACTCAGGCCCCGTCCCCTCCCTTCACCACTGTGTAAACACACCCTGTGTCCGTCTTTAGTTGGGAGATTAAGTTAATTTGAATCCTGATGGTCCCTAGGGTCCAACTAGCCCACTAGGTACCTCCAGTAAGTGCCACAGAGCTGCGTTGCAGAGAGGTGTAAAAAGTGGCACGGCCTGGACCACCTCTCTGCAATGCAGCTCAGTGGCGCTTACTGGAAGCACTTGGTGGGCTAGTTAGCCCCCAGGGGCCCTCAGGATTGAAGGGAAATTATATCCCCAATTTAAAAAGTGCCATAGTGCGTGTTTGCACACGTCACCTCAGGCCCCGTCCCCTCCCTTCACCACTGTGTAAACGCGCCCTGTGGCTGTTCTAAGTTGAGAGATTAAGTCCCCTTGAATCCTAAGGGTCCCTAGGGTCAAACTAGACCACTAGGAACCTCCAGTAAGCGCCACAGAGCTGTGTTGCAGAGAGGTGTAAAAAGGGGCTTGGCCTCAGAACACCTGTCTGCAGCGCAGCTCCCTGGCGCATACTGGAGATGCCTGTTGGGCTAGTTGGCCCTTAGGGACCCTCAGTATTGAAGAGGAATTAATTCCCCAACTTACAACTCGCCAGGGGGGCGCGTTTGCAGAGTGCTGCAAGGAGGGATCGTGGCCTCTGGCACGATGGCAGTCTTTTATTTATTTTATTTTTTTAAGAAGGGGGGCTGTGTGGTTCCCCTTCTTATTCTAATTTATTGGCCCTGATGACCCCATCCCCCAGGGCCTGTCTCCTAATTATATTTTTCTGAGAAAAAAAATTTGGAAGGCGCCACGTGGCCCCCCTCCCAAGGCCTTAATCGGCCCCAGGGACCCCAATCCCCAGGGCCGGCCACTGTTTTTTATTATTTAAAAAAAATATATATTTATAGACACACCTAGGACATGCTGGACAAACCGTACGTACCTATCACCATGACGATTTGCGTGATATTCATTAAAAGGCGACTATGCATACAATGAATCCACGTGGAATGTATTTACACCACTAGTGAAGCTCTGACATGTCTGATGCCCTACCGTGCCTAATCCCGGTAGACACCCTTGTCGTTTATTTATACAAACATGGGTAGCTATTGACGGGCACATTTAATACACACACACACCAAGCCATTCAAAGGGGATTCGACAAAAATTCGACCAAAACTATGCAAGAAACCCCCCTCACGGTTAATAGAACACACATCCACTGCCGGATGTGTAATACTTTTTATTTTACTCTCTGGAAAGGGGACGAACATCACTTGAGAGTCACAGCGCGCTCCTGGCAGAGCCCAATGCTGTGTTACACCCACCATTGCCTGCCGAGTGCCACACACCTCTGTGTTGTATTCCACTAGCTAGTGCATATGCTATGACACTCTCTAGCCCATGTGCACTGTAAAACCACCCCGTGAATATGTCATGCCACACTTGTCTTCGCACGGATTATATTGCCCCATCTAACGTGCTTTCCTCGGTGCCTATGTTATAACACACAGCGCTATGCCATACATATTACAATCTGGGATCCATATCTTTGTCACAGTGCATATGCAACGTTACACTCCCCAGCACATAAAGGTTACACAACACTGCCCTGTGCATATTACACTCCAAGGCACATATCGCATAGCACGCGCTAGTGCCTGTGCTATCTCTCGCTCTCCAAAGAATCTGTCATTGCGCACAATGTATTGCATATTATATTTCACGCCCGGTTCATCTTATATCACACTTTTTGGTGCATAGTTTATACCATACACTATATCTAGTTTTCATTTTCAATCGTGCTCTCAGGACTATGTTCTATATAACACTGTGTTCACCTACCCTTTTCACGGGCATTACATTTTGCGATAGGGGGTGGAGGGTCAGGGAGTGTTTCTGCCAAGTGAGCCCGGAGTCACAGTCACAAACGTCCTCTTCTTCCTGAATAAAAGTGAGATTATGCTGCATACTTGTTCATATTTTAAGTAGTTCGCACAGACACACGTTTTAAAAACAATAAAGTTCCTAATACCCGCCTTCTCTGAACAGTTAGCTTGCTGCCCCATCCCCCTCCTCCCTATCCTCTGTTGTGTGAATCCATGGACTAGCCTCCTCCCTCCTGCCATGCATGGTCTGATGTGCTGCCACTGCCCTCAATTTAGTATGATGTACCAGTCCACTCCTCCTGCCCTCCATTGCCCAATTCTATGCCCCATCATTGACCTCCTGCTTAATCTCTGTGCTTAGCTTGCTGCCCCTATTCTCCTTCCCCCTGCCCTCCGATGTCTTTGTGCATGCCCCTGCTCCAACCTTTTTGCCCACCATGTTCCATGGACCTGCCACTCCTATCTACTCTGAGTGTTCTGTTGAGCTGCCACTCCCCTCCCACTTGCCTAGCATTGTCAGATGACTGTAACCTGTCCCTGCCACCTCCACCCTGCCTGTCCACATGCCATGCCCCTATCCTCTTCCTCCTGTCCTACATGGTCCATTGTACTGCCACACCCTTCTGCCCTCCCTGGTCTGTTGTGCTGCAACTGCTTCTCCTGCCTGCCCGGTGCGGTCTGTTGTGAGGCCCCTTCCCCTGAACTTTCTTGTCTGTGCACAGGTCCTGACCCTCCCTTCTATCCTCCATCGTCCTTTGTGCATGCCCCTGCACCCTCCTTCTTGCCCATCATAGCCATTGTGTTGCCACTAACCCTCCCACTTGCCGTGCATGGTCTTCTGTGCTGCCATGGCCCCTCCAACCTTCCCTGTGTGGTCAGTTAGCTGGCCCTGACCCCCTCCCACCTTCACTCCATGGTCTGTGTGTATGCCATCACAGTCTCACTGTTGCTCTTCATGGTGTGTCTTGCTTCTAGTGCCCATCCTGCCTGACCTCCATGGTTATCTTGCTGCTCCTGCCCTGCCCCCTTGCCCCCTAGCCCTCTGTTTACATGTGCAGACCCCTACTCCCTCCCTCCTGGCTTGTCTTTTCCATTGTAATGCCCCTGACCGTCCCTCCTGCCCTTTATGGTCTGTTATGCTACAGCTTTCTCTCCTGTCTGTCCATTATGGTCAGCTAGCTACCATTGCCTCTTGCCCCTCTGTTCTCTGTTGTTCATGTGCATGGTCCTGTCCCCTCCCTCTTGCTTTCTATGGATTGTTGTGCTGCACTCCCGTCCCGCATGCCCTGTGTGGTGTATTGTGCTGCTGCAAACCCTGATGCCTGCCCTGCAGGGTCAGTTTGGTGCACCTCTCCATGTCCCTCCTGTCCTCTGTTATCCTAGTCCATGTTCGTACCCCATTTCCTTCCATGATCCAATGTACCATACTTGCGAACATTTTGAACTTGGTAAGAGGGAGATTTTGAAAAAAAACTGGGGTATTGATTTTCCCCTTTGAGTTACATTGAAAAAGAGGAGATTGTAGACAGGAGACAGATCAAATAAAGCCCATTTGAGCTTAAAAACATTGGACGTTTCCTGGCTGAATCGGTCTATTGGCATGTATGGTTGTACTACCATTGCCTCTTCCTTCTGCCCACAATGGTCTATTACATTGCCACTGCCTCTCTTGCAAGTCCTGTATTGTTGGTTTGTTGCCCCTGCCCCCCTTTCCACTACCCTCCATAGTCTGTTGTGCTGCCACGGCCCTTCCTGCCTGCTCAGTGTGGTTAAATTGTTGCCTTTGCACCCTCCTACCTGCCTTCAATTTTCAGAGCCCGTGCCCCTGGCCTCTGCCTCTCAACAGTATCCTAATGAACAACTAGATTGCTAACATTCTATATTTATTACAAAAGTGTGGAACGCCTGACGTCATCTTGATGTAATCAAAACTGTAATACCTAGAGCATTTCCTTTAGAAATTACATATATGAGAGGGTCTTATTTGCATCAAAATTATGGTTAGTGCTCTAAAAGACTAAAATAAGGACATATTTTCTGAGTTTTCAAATAGCGACAAAGCACTTTTAAATTATTTGTTATCTTTATGTTTTTTTATCCAGTTGACCACTTGATTAAATGTTGCACTTAGGGGAGAGGATGTGGTGTTACTTCCAGAACTGCAGACTTTGCCACTGGGGAACCAGGTTGGAGTTTCTGCTTCAGCTCGACATTCTGTGATTCTGGTCAAATCACTTAATCTCCCCATGTCTACAACCAAAATGAATTTGTTCTTGTGTGATGTAACCAATGCTCATGTAAAGCACTCCAATACCTGACAAGTTTGTACTATATAAAACTGCAAAAACACAAAATAATAAGTGTTTTGCACACTTCTGTCATTGGGCTATACTTGGGCTACATCTGGGTGATTTTGGGCTACATTTGGGCTCTTTTGTCTCCGGTGGCCATCTTGGGAGATTTATTTGTTATGAAGTTTCCTAATTTCCTCATGTACTGCAGTCTCCTCAGTAGCAAATGCTTTCAGTTTTTTACTTTGATTCCATCATGAAGGTATTCAGATATGTCACACATTTGCCATCAATTCTGAATGTTAGCACTCTAGTTGCTCATTAGATCACTGTAGTAAAACTACTGTTCACCATGGAAGTCTGCTCCTGGTATTAAAAGTGCATGTTTCAGTCTGCATGTCAGAATTTTTTAATGAAATAGAAGAGGATTTGAGAAGTCACTCAAAATGTGCCCTCATTTTTCTTTCTTCAGCATTAATCATAATTTCTATGGCAAAATGAACCCCCTCATTGTGTTCCTTTTTAAATTAAATGTTTTAAGTGTTACCAGTTTATTCCAATCAAGATGGCTTCAGGTGTGCCATACTTTTGTCATAATGAAGACAGTAAGCGCTCTAGTTGTTTTTAAGAACACTCTGGGACATTCTGTCATTGGGTTATACTTGGGCTACATCTGGGTGATATTTGGGCTACATTTGGGCTCTTTTGTCTCTGGTGGCCATCTTGGGAGACTTATTTGTTATGAAGTTTCCTAATTTCCTCATTTACTGCAGTCTCCTCAGTAGGAAATACTTTCAGTTTTTTACTTTGATTCCATCAAGAAAGCATTCAGATGAGTCACACATTTGCCATAAATTCAGAATTTTAGCACTCTAGTCGCTCATTAGATCACTGTAGTAAAGCTACTGCTCACCAGGGAAGTCTGCTGCTGGTATTGAAAGTGCATGTTTCAGTCTGCATGTCAGAATTTTTTAATGAAATAGAAGAGGATTTGAGAAGTCACTCAAAATGTGCCCTAATTTTTCTTTCTGCAGCAATAATCATACTTTCTATGGAAAAATGAACCCCCTCATTTTGTTCCTTTTTAAATTAACTGTTTTAAGAGCTACCACTTTAATCCAATCAAGATGGCTTCAGGTGTGCCATACGTTTATCATGAGTTGGACTGTTAGCGCTCTAGTTGTTCTTTGGAACACTCTGGGAAGCTGCAGTAGAACACAAAGGAATCAACTGACAGTCTCTGCCCTTGTTGGATGTACATGTTTTACTGAGAATGTCAGACTTCATTCTCACATGACTGAGAAAGATAATGTGAATTTACAGAAAATAAGCTCTCAGTTTAGCTTATAGATCACCTTCCAAACCTCTGTGGGAAAAGCATGAGAAAATATTTTTCTCTCAATCATGATATCCCAGCAGAAGGCTTTTTCACATGGTGAAATCACCTTAGAAAAATACCACAATTCCTAAAATGAGTATGGTACCATCAACAAATGATTTATAATGTAACTAAAGTCTTAAAACCTTCTATTAACTGCAATGCTTTTTAATGAGGTGCTATCATGTATATTGGTCCCAAGATGGCTGCCAACACTTCTTGGATGAAGTGCTGACAGCCAATCAGATCTCAGGATGAGATGTGTGGTTAGGCTCCGCCCAGATATATATGTGATTTTACTTTTGATTTTCTCAGTAACTACTGAACAGATTGACACCATATATGCAAAAGGCACATGCCTGACCTGAGGACTACCTCTTTGCTAAATTTCACGTAATTCTGTTCAGCCGTTCGGGCTGTAGCTGCGACTAAAGTCCCTATGGAAAAATCCATGGGGAAAACGTGTTTTGGGACCCCCCCTTTTTCTCGGCCCCCGCTTGACGAATCACCTCGAGACTTTCCGGGTAGGAGCGGAGCGGAGGGCCCCATTAGTTTTGAAAATTTCGCGAAGATTCGTCAATCGGTGCCAAAGTTATTCAAAATAGAATTTTGAGATTTCCTATGGAAACTCGGTCCTAACTATAACTATCTACTGGCGACCGCCAGTAGATAATATATGTGTTTATATATATATATATATATATATATATATATATATATATATATATATATATATATATATATATACACACACACACTCATATATTATATATATGTGTGTGTGTGTATATATATATAGATAGATATATAGAATGTATACATTTTATATTCAATTGAATTTTAGCATATTTATATTTTGAACAAAAATAGAGATATATATTTATAAATATATCTTTTTTTAATGACAAATTATAGATGTCGTTTTAAAACCCAATATATATATATTTTTCCATTTTTTTATAAGATGTTATTTTACCATATGTATCAGTATTTATACAGTAAGATGTTTACATTTGCCTGCTTGCCATTAGGAATATTTCCTTTATTTGCACAATGGTACAACTTTGCGGAAGGTTTCTTCCATGTCTATGATCATGTGACACGAGAAGGTGTACACCCAGCAGTTTAAAAATGTTTTGGCGGAATGGCCCTCAGTGTTTGAACAAGGGCACGGCTGTGCTCGAAACATGTCATGGAGTAAGAAAATAAAATTCTACCTGCCATCGCTATCAGGGTCCGCTTACCTCTGTTCGCCGCTGCTGTTGCTGTTGTGCTGCTGTGGAGGTTCGAAGAGTTCTTGGTTGCAATTGAAAATGCGTAAGTCGGTTGCTTCCGGCAACAGATCCCCTCCCTACAAGCTGGCAGAAGCTCACAACCTAAACTGAAGGAGGAATTCCGGAGAGGAATATTTGTCGGCAGCCCCCTACAGCAGCTGTGATTGGTGACACCAACCAGAGGACGACGGCGGCTGGGTCGGAAGACCTGCCGGACGCAAAATCAGGTGGGGATTCATTCAGCATTTGTGCGTAGGTGAGGAGGCAATAGACACACGCAGTGTGTGTGAGGACAGCGGATGCCTACCTCCATTAGCAAGTGTTTTACTCGACACCATGTCCGCCGATACAGATAGAGAACGGGAAGCGGCGGCAGATTCATTATTTGGTAATCTGCCTAAAATTACTGCAAGCCCAAGAAGCTCTCATAACAATGCGGTAGATGCAGATAAAGATATTAAGGAACTGTTAAAAACACTAGCAAAGAAAATGAGAAGTGAAACAACTAAATGGTGGGAGCAGAAATCTCTAACCAAATACGAAGAAGCGGGGCGAATCCCTCGAGGTCTCAGAAATCTGTTGGCACCAAGTTTTGAGGAACCAAATCCTGAACCTTGTCAAAATCCCAATAAAGTATGCAATAATAGATCGGCAAGCACTAATCAAGGAAATAGATAAAATAAATGAGGAACTTATCAAATCAGACTTAAAAGACTACATTGCCAAAATACGCATGGAAATCGGTGAAAGGCTAAAGAAGCATGAGGAGAAAATCAAGAAATGCAAAGTGCATAAATTTGCACGCGATCTAATGGATTACCAGCAAAGGCAAATTAACACATTTGCACGCAAGTTTGAACATGCTAAAAAACTCAGGTTTGAAGATAGAAGAATGTGCAAAACCCCCCAGCATATACAATCAGAATCCAGCAAGGGTGATGAAGCTTCAGGAACCAATGGGGAATCATTGACAAGTGAGTCAGGTTCAGGTGGAGATGACCTTGTAGGAAATGATGATATGGAAGTTTTAAGCCTGGGTGAGGAAGCGGATTTTTAGTGATAGACCGACGACAAACACTGAGACCGAGAAATCGGAACAAGCAAATAACCAGAAAAAGAGAAATGCAAGAAGAAAGGCAAGGCGCCAACACCAAACAAATGCCTCAAAAGAGAAAACAACAATGGCAGAGAAAACGGCGATAGAAGAACAAACAATCATAAATTTGTCGGAAGTCACACTAACACAAGCAGAAAAACAACTCTTGTCCTTAGGACTCAATTTCTGCCCAGAAAGCTCTTTTAAGTAGGCCTGGGCGGCAAATTCCGTTCCGTTCGCGGAATTTGCGGAATTTGGGTAATTTCGCGTTCTGCGGAGAACGCGAAATAGCCCAAAATTCCGCTTTCCGCAACTTCGCGAAATTTTTGCTTGTTCGCGTTCTCAAAATGCGTGTTCGCGAGATATTTCTCCCCGAGCACGCAAACAGCGATTGTGAACAGGACAAAAGCATCGCGAACAAGCAATTCCGCGTGTTCGCGGAATTTCTGCGTGTTCGCAGAGGTTTTTTACCGTTTCGCGGAGATTTGCGTAACGCGATTACGCAAATTCCGCCCACCCCTACTTTTAAGTACTCTAATACAAGAATCAACATTTTTTGCTTCATTCGCAAACTCAAACTGAAAAAGTTCTTTACAATTAAGTCAGGTTTGGAATCATCAAAAGCAACCCAAGCAATGCCACATGACAATACTGCAGAGCTCCAAATTTCCGATGTGCCTGCCCTTTTGGCATTACAAGAGCTGTACAGTGAGCAAAATGCAACACAGGCGACATTTAACAATTCAGAATTTAGTACCCAGGCTAAAAGACAAAGTATACAAATTGGCCAAAAAGGCGCAGGCATTAGTCCTTTTAAACCGAAAAGTACATTTCGTCCTATGATGCCAAAAGATATTTTTCATGAATGTGTTATTGAAGAGATCAAAAAACTCTATGCTCAAGTGAAGAAAAATAAACCGAAGAAGAAAAAGTTTATGGATCAAAAATATGCTCAACTTATGAAGAAATTAGGAGAAAATCACGAAATAATTGTGAACACATCAGACAAGGGAAGAAATATAGTGATATGGGCGAGAAATGAGTATATTATAGAAGCGAGGAGACAGCTGGATAATAAAGATTGTTATATGAAAACAAACATCAAGGAATATAGCAAAGGTAAGGAAATATTAAAGAAACAACTACTGTAATACAAAAGGGAAGGACTAATTTCATTAAATAAGTATACATTTATGAATATTGATTTCCCTGTGATACCAATCATATATTTGATTCCTAAAGTACATAAAAAGATCTGTCCAGTACCAGGAAGACCCATTATCTTGGCTATTAACAGTGTTAGTGAACATATCTCCCAATATGTGGACTTCTTTTTACAAGAATTTGTAAAAAAAACTACCAAGTTACGTAAAAGATACGGGTGACTTCTTAAACATGATCAAACATATCACTTGGGAAGAGGGCATTTTTCTGATTTCTTTAGACATTGAGTCATTATATACCAGCATTGATCATACGACAGGTCTGAATGCAGTGAAACATTTTCTTGACAGAGATATCCCAGCACTCCAAAGTCACAGTTGTTATTCGTATTGGTTATTGGCCACAAAAACAGAGAACAAAATATTATCAGTAATGCACTGGCTACAGAACAGATTCAGGTCCTCACAGTGATATATAATAAAGAAAAATTTAATTTAGAATTTTTCATGAAAAGGAAAATCGCAATTGTAAGCACAAATCAGAGTTCCCTAATACATTTGGTTCTAGTCAACAGTTCGTGGAGTAGAGACTCATAGTCTCCAAGTCTTGATCCAAATGGATGACAGCCGACACGTGTTTCGTCACGTATAGTGACTTCCTCAGGGATTTTCTTTAAGACTTATGACGATTTAAATATCAGTCGTGCCTTGGAGCTTATGCCAATGATGTTTCGATTATTTATTTTTCAAAACCGCGCTCAAGAATTCAAAAAGTTCAGTAGGTGTTACCCGTGTAATTATAGAAGAGTGCTGTTTAAACCACGAGAGATGGTCCTAATATAAGTACAGCTTACGTTGAGGAAAAGCAAGTCTCCAGCAATTGTTCTAATATTTAGGAAGAGGTTGACCGTGTTTCAAATTGTAAATAACCCAGGGTACTCGGCTATAATGTCTCTGGTAATAGGTCGTTGTGACGGTCTTCGTATAGTCTTCTAGATAGTAGTCATTAATATGGTTACTGGCTCCGCCATGATAAGTGAAGTTGGAAGACCGGCTATAATAAGCCCGCATAGTATAGTTGGAAGTAGCCGAAGTGTGAATCCCGTATTTTCTTCACAACGAAAGTTCTCACGTGTCGGCTGTCATCCATTTGGATCAAGACTTGGAGACTATGAGTCTCTACTCCACGAACTGTTGACTAGAACCAAATGTATTAGGGATCTCTGATTTGTGCTTACAATTGCGATTTTCCTTTTCATGAAAAATTCTCAATTAAATTTTTCTTTATTATATATCACTGTGAGGACCTTAATCTGTTCTGTAGCCAGTGCATTACTGATAATATTTTGTTCTCTGTTTTTGTGGCCAATAACCAATACGAAGAACAACTGTGACTTTGGAGTGCTGGGATATCTCTGTTTAAACTTTGTTCATCATGGGGATTGCCCTGCATGATCTGTGTATTCTAGCACCTAGGTAGTAGGGTGCTTTCTTATCCCGAGGGGCACCACAAACTGTTCTTGCTATTTAAATTATTATTTTTTTGACAAATATTATTGTACACCCAATCTGATTATATTAATCGTTTTTGATGTCCGCCTTCTTAAACATTACTACCGTGTAAATCTATGTAAACATTTTCTTGAGACTAGAGCTTGCAAATTTTCTGAACATAACTAAATGCTTGTCGATTTTATATTGTGGTGTCTACATAACAATTTCTTCCTCTTTGGAAAATACACCCTGAAACAACTAAGAGGCGTGGCTATGGGATCTTGTTTCTCCCCCAGCTATGCTTGCTTGCATGTTGGCTGGTGGGAGGAACAGGTCCTAAAGAAAACACATCAAGACATCTATGATCAACATGTAATGTACTGGTTACGGTACATTGATGATGTTTTTTTAAATTTGGAAGGGAGATGAGGAGGGTGCTATTAAGTTTATTGCTACTCTTAAAAACAATCCCATGAATTTGAATTTTACCTCCCAGATCAGCAATACCACAATAGAATTTCTTGGTGTGAAAATCATGGTAACAAACAATAAATTAGAGACAACATTGTTCAGAAAGTCCACAATGGGAAATAGTACTCCGCACGCCAGCAGTTGTCACCCAAAATATTTGATTGATAGTATCCCGTATGTTGAAATACTCAGGATTAAACGTATTTGTAGCACCACTGCAGAATTTGAAAAATGCACACAGAATACTATGAAGAGACTGAAGAAAAGAGGGTACAATGATAAGATACTGACACAGCCCTCAATAAATCACAGGGTAGACCAAGAGAGATACTTTTACAAAGCAATGAAAAAGTGAGAGGGGAAGCAGAGATAGAAAATAGCCACAGACTTATCATTGACATACAGTAGGCAAGAGAGGAGAATCAAATCTATCATAAGAAAGAACTGGCCCATTGTATTAACAGATGGGGTGTTGGGACCTCGTCTTCCTAGTCTTCCGACCATCACTTTTAGAAAAGCTAAGTCCATGCAAAGCCAATTGGTAAAGAGCAGTCCAGAGTTAGTTACTGCGGCCACATGGCTTAAACCAACACAAGGTTTTTTTAAATGTTCTTTCTGCCGTGCGTGTAAGTTTGACATTAACACCACCAAATACACTACTCCATTTTCCAATAAGGACATTGACATCCAAGGCAATTACAATTGCCGGACTGAGTATGCTGTTTATGTCCTGGCGTGCACCTGTGGTTTGTGTTATGTGGGTAGTACCAAGCTACAGGTGCACGTCAGGATATTGCAGCATATCAGGGCCATAGTCTACAATGACGCGTCCTACCCGTAAGCAAGGCATTTCAAAAGCACACATGATAATGACTTGAGTTGCCTCTCGTACTTCGTGATTAATTCATCTTAGAAGAGGAGGCAACAAAGAAAAAATGTTAAGACAACTTGAAACCTTCACTATTCTGGAGTTAGACAGCAAGGTTCCGCATGGACTGAACACAACTGAAGATATGCATAATTTCTTATAAAGGTGAAGGCAGGGACTCCCTTTTGCATTATAAACTTCTTTTCTATGTGTTTTTAACTAACAAAATATTGTTTACAGTTTACCACTTTTTATAGTAAAATATGGTTCATTTACCTTTTTTTAAGAGGTTTTATAGGGGATTTTAGCCACATCTCACTTTAGACACTTAATTGGTCAGTTTACATTTTTTTTAGGGGGTGTTTTTTTAGGTATTATCACTGTTAACTATAGGTCGCACATGCACTGGATGTATTACACTTTCTGACACATAAAACACTTGATACAGTAAACATGGACGGCAATTTGTTTAGAACAACAATACTTTGACCATCTGTACAGTCACTTGGTAGGGCAGAGCAAGATATACTTACAAGTTAGGCATTTGATTTACCCGACAATATTGTCTGAAACTCATAGGCAAGACATTACAAAAAAACAGCATTTAGGCTGAAACAATATTGTCGTTGAATATATGTTTACAAACAATGGTTCAACATCTTAATTAATGTTTAGTTGGAATGGAATTTAAAGGGTTTTTTGCAGCGTTACATCAATATGCCTTTTGACTAATGGAAGCAACAGTGACATAAGTTTATGCATGCTGTATGGTTCTCATTGTGCATATAATTTTTAAATTCAATGTGTACATTTTGGTGCCGATTCCGATCCGTTAAAAATAATTTGCATACGACCCGTATCCGTATTTTTTTACGTACGAGTCGGAGAAGCACCGTACAAATGTCCAAGTACGATTCGTCCGTGAAAAATATCTACGAATAGCGTCGTGAAAAGTCTACGAGAGTGCGTCGGAAAGTGTTCACGTCCGAATATCGTCGGGAAAAGTGTACGAGAGTGATCCGGACATTGTTACGTGCAAATCGTAAAACACAAGTCCGAGCGCGCAAGTATGATCCAGACCGTCCGTCCGAATACACAATCGCACGTAAAAAGTCCCGTACGGAGTCAACGCAGTAGCACACATGTACACAGGTAAACTCATGCCCGTGTACGAGGTGTACAGCCCCCCCACCCCCAAGTATGTCAGCACCGTACACCATCCTGTCCGCACTGTACCCCAGCCCCACAACTGTACATGCCGTACCCCCCATGTACGCGCCGTACCCCCCCATGTACGCGCCTTACCCCCCCGTCCGCACTGTACCCCAGCCCCGCAACTGTACGCGCCGTACCCCCCATGTATGTGCTGTACCCCCCATGTACACGCCTTACCCCCCCCTATCCGCACTGTACCCCAGCCCCACAACTGTATGCGCCATACCCCCATGTACGCGCTGTACCCCCCCCATGTACGCGCCTTACCCCCCTGTCCACACTGTACCCCAGCCCCGCAACTGTACATGCAGTACCCACCCATGTATGCGCCGTACACCCCCATGTACACGCCTTACCCCCCCTGTCCGCACTGTACCCCAGCCCCGCAACTGTACATGCCGTACCCCCCATGTACGTGCCGTACCCCCCATGTACGCGCCTTACCCCCCCATGTATGCGCCGTACCTCCGCATGTATGCGCCGTACCCCAGGGCCGCACGTGTACGCACCGAACCCCCACCGCATGTACGCGCCTCACCCCAACATCGTACCCCAGCACCCTCACCCAGCATCGCGTATGTACGGATCGTACCTACGCGAAAATGACTCTTACAGAACCAGGACACTCTAAAACAGCACAAGGAGGGTCAATTCGACTCGCACAACACCACAAAACACGTCTACATGACAAAATACATCCCAATGACTGACCTGGCACATCCAAACAGGCAAACAGAGGTCCTAAATCACAACCACCACTTATAACACACCCACCAAAATTCAAACACAGCCACACCCAAAAAAGGACCAATAAAAAGGGCCCACACACACAACCCATGAGCCTTTGCAACAGACCCACTGCTGCCAGACCCCCCTGAGAAACAACTCCACATAGAAACCACTCCATATCACTCATACCTCCACTACACCTTCCCTCACACACCTTCACACAACCTCCTCCACAAACATCCCCCTCTTCACATTCACACCCACACCATCACATTCACACCCACACACCCACAACCATCCACACCCACACCCACACCCCACACCATGCCCACAGACAAGAATCCAAAGTTCACTACGGCGGAGCTGGACCTCCTTGTCAACAAAGTCATCAGAGTCGAGCCACAGCTCTTTGGATCATTGGTCAGACAGACCAGCATAGCCGAAAAATCACGCCTGTGGCAGAGGATCGTCGACAAGGTGAATGCTGTTGCGCCCATCAGAAGGACCAGGCATGAATGCCAAGCCAGGTGGTACGATCTGCGCAGGGCGGTCAAGAGGAAAATAAATGAAGAATATGCCCAGACTAACATCACTGGAGGTGGTCCGCCCCGCAGACCCGCACACTACCATCCCTGGGAGGAGAAGGTGATGGCCCTGCTACCGCCGGTGGGAGTACACGGAGTCGAAGGAGTTGCAGAGCCTGGTGAGTACACCAACAACTTACGTAACATGGGGGCAATGGGGTCCACACCACATACACCAAATGCACGCAACCTCCCCCAAGCAGTCACCGCAAACAACCACATTCAAAAACCACGCTCATGCCACTAACGTCACCATGCACCCTTCACAAATCAAGGCAAGGCCATGTCCAAGACTACAACAACCACAAACACAAGACTGGATGTCCAGGAGGCTGGGAGGGTGGGCCCCACACAACACATTGTGAAAATGAGATGCAGACACCAATGCCCTCAGCCCATATGGTATAGGTACATAACCATGCACAATGCACAGGGACTGGCAAAGTACTGACAAGGTAGATGACACTTGGCCCCGCTGTATGCAGCACAAGGCCCTCCTGGGACCACTGTACACTCAAACACCAACTCCACAAGCACAGGTATCTAGCACAGGAACTCACACTCACTGTCATGCCAGCATGCACCATGAGGGGACACACACATCACCTGGGAGACCCAATGACAACTCACACTACAAACAACACCAGGCCCGGTCACAACCCCCCCTAACACAGGCACACACACCCGGGGCAGGCAACAGATTTACACACTCCCACAATGTACATGTGACACAACAATACCGATCCAGAGCAAAATAAGCATCAGAGAAAACAATCTACAGGTCAAACACTCAGGAGAACATCCCAATCTGTCCCCCGCAACATACCCATCCCCAAGTGGACATTGAAAGGAATGCTAGGCACATCCAACTACCTGGAGGAACTGTGTCAACTTGAATATGTATGAAACATAGATGTCGTATGAAACACCATTAACATTGTCTCTCTCTCACAAACAGGGCAATGTCGTCGATCTCCCCCCAACACTGGGGGGGAAGAATCTCAGTCCCAGGCACCGCGTGAAGACGATCCCACCGGCAGCGACGACTCTCACCACTCCGTGGATGACCCCGACCAACCTGGACCCTCTGGTGCCCAATCCCCTGCAGCACCTGCATCAGGTACATCTGTGCCAACCACCACCCCCATTCCTGCCACATCCCAGGACACACCCAGGAGCCCTGCTCACACTGAACAACAGAGCCAGTCTGACCAGGAGGGACAAGGTTCTCCAGGCACCCAGGAGGAGGCAGGCAACCTTGCAAATGCCATCCCTCAGGGGTCACGTAGACCCGATGTGCCCACAAGGGCAGGCCAGGCTCAAGTGGGCAGGGGTGGTGGGAGTGGAGGCAGGCGAAGGCGCGAACCTGACCAGCCAGCTCAGGACCCCGGTATGTCACACATACGCAACATCCTGGACTCATACCGGCGTGACACCAGAGGCATCAACCAGGTCGTGTCAAGACTCTCCGAGATGCAGGGGACCCTCGATGACATTAAGAACCTGCAGGTTGAGCATCATGCCAGTCATCAACAACACCAAGACTGGCTGAGCTCCTGGCCGTGCACAGGGATGTGAGCCAATCACTCCGTCAGATCGCCCAAAGCCTGGCAAACCCTCCCTGTGCCACCAGGCGTAGACCATCACCAGACACAGGTAGGGAGGAGGAGGAGGATTCGTCTGACGGAGCGTCTCAAGCATTGTCAAGGCCTGCATCTGAGGGTCCCCCGAGGAAGGTGGGTCATCCACGGAAAAGACCGTGAGAGTCAGTGGACCATCCACATCTCCCAGGTCACTTGGCCTGGCACCTGGCCCTCTGGCGCAACAGCAGCACCTCATCCAATGACATTCTCTGCCACATGGACTTGCTGGTCACTGTCTGACCAATGATGACCAACACTGTGGTCTGTACTCTGATGACTTCCAATGCCAAGGATACCATCTCCCCCTGTGAACTTTGGATTCTATTCCCCCGGTACAGCACCCAATTGCATCTACAAAACCACTTACCCCACCGTAAATAAATATTTCACTTTGGACATGAGACGTTCTTGTCATTTAGCATCATTCAACGACATATGTGTGTGGAAATGTCAAACTATGGCTGAGTGTTGAACCAACTCCAGCCATCAAGACCCTGAGATCATAGTCTGGTACAGGACACACATGTGTCACAAGGTATCATTCAATGTAGGCATGGAGCACAACACTCCCCTGCGATGGCCTCTGGCTGCTGAGGGGTGGCTTGCTAAACTGTGCGGAGAGACCTATTTGGGAGATCATCATCAAGGCGTAGAGGTCATGGCTCATGTGGAGGTTTCCCGGGGAGGGAGTCCCAGGTATGTGTGGCCAGGTGGGAGAACAATGTCCTGTATGCTGGAGTACGGTGGATGTGAAGAACGGTGGCCATGGCAAGGTTGGATGCACGGAGATGGCCCAACGGGATCTAGGATGACAGACGTACAAGGTTGGTTGGGGTCGGGGTTGTGGACGGCCTCCTGAGTGTGGGTGGGGAGTGTGGAGGTCACCCTGCAGCAGACAGTGATCCATTG
The DNA here is from genome assembly GCF_964204655.1 of Triturus cristatus. Taxonomy (NCBI): domain Eukaryota; kingdom Metazoa; phylum Chordata; class Amphibia; order Caudata; family Salamandridae; genus Triturus; species Triturus cristatus. The sequence continues at coordinate 21,487,947 of NC_140585.1, read as the reverse complement.
CAGCTATCCATGGTGGACGGTGAGGTGGCTGGGGCGCAGGTGGTTGAATCTGAGGTGTGCAGATGCCCCTGGATGTGGACAAGTTTCCTGGGAGTTTGGATGTACTTTCTCCGTAGAGGGCAGGGTAGTATTTGACACGGATGTTGTCATGGACCTGGGGGATGGTCTGTCTTTTCTTGGAGTGGATCTATCTGTGGATCATGTGCATAATGCAGAGGGCGTCACAGCATGAGGTACAGATGCTGTGGACTAGCTGTGGACTAGCATGCCAAGTGTGTCTTTGTTGAGGGTGAGGAGCACCTGGCTGTCAATGGCATATGAGCTGATGATGAGGTGCTGTGCGCATGTTATGGTGGAGAGGGGGGTCCTGGACACTCTGTAGATTGACATGCTGAGAGATGATACCTGTGCCATGTTCCAGACGATGACACCATACTACATGCTGAAGCCTTGAGTCCCACTCCCATGCCCTTGCTGGGCTACAGAGCCGGTGGGTAGTATTAGGGACGTGACCTGGTTGGTGTGACAGGGCCTGGAAGGCGGGGCAGCGCAGTGTAGGCCGTTGGAGTTGCACACTCAGCATGCAAAGGTGTTGTGTGTGTGCCATGGGTATGTCTGACAGCAGGCGTTAGATGTGCAGATGGACATAGCTCAGAGTGTGGCTGATACATCAGACTGTAGTGTGATGTGGGTAATGCAAGGACAGGATGGTGCTGCAATGTGCACCTTGCATGTGCTGATGGTCCTGCCTTTGCCACCGCGTGGCGGCAACAGTGGCATAGACAAGCTGAGGACAGCAAAATGAATGGGTGGAGGGAGGAAGTGAGGAGCATCCTGGAGGCGTGTGTGTTGCCAAATCTGGATACTCTGTGGGCCCTTGCTGCAGGGGCCGCAGCAGCAGGCGGCATCTCCTTGCAAAATGACAGAATTTGCACACATAGACTAGGATGTCAGAAGGACAACTGCAACAGGCGCGTGTGTAAAGTAAGGAGTGTCGAGTGTCACATGGCACACCCAGACACAATGCATGCACAATCACCAAAGAAGCATGACACCGGATCAGGAAACTGAAGGCCGACCCGCGCACAGGAGACACACCCTCAGCAGCTGTTGGTGGCCCATTGTGCGGACCAACATGCCAAAAAACATACACAGTAAAACTGCAAAAGCACGTATTTAACGTGCAGAATTTGGCGCACTGCTTTAAATGGGACCATTTCCCTTACCAGTCCATTAAGTTCATTCATGTTTAATCCATAACTTAACACTTTAAACATCATTTTTGTCCATCTCTTGCTTGTAAATATCACGGAGACAGCGAAATTCCATTTAGATGTTTATTTGAACATTTTCAAATGTAACTGCTTTCCATTCCAGGCTTTTAAACAGCAACACGTGTAATCTAATAAACACCAATGTCAGCCGTGCTTTTGCAGTTTTACTTTGTAAAGAGTGACCTGGGACGGGTCATTGAATTGTGCGCACGCAAGTTGGAATATACATTAATCCGTGATATTTACAAGCAAGAGATGGACAAAAATGATGTTTAAAGTGTTAAGTTATGGATTAAACATGAATGAACTTAATGGACTGGTAAGGGAAATGGTCCCATTTAAAGCAGTGCGCCAAATTCTGCACGTTAAATACGTGCTTTTGCAGTTTTACTTTGTAAAGAGTGACCTGGGACGGGTCATTGAATTGTGCGCACGCAAGTTGGAATATACATTAATCAAGGATTAATCGAAAGGGAAGGAGTGCACTCTCACTTAAATCCTTTGTTGTTTACAATATATCCGTCCCAACGAAGGGTGCACCCCAAAGTCTAATGGTTGAGTCTAAAGATCAACAATTTGTCATCGGAGACACCGGAAGAATTTGCATCAGAGAGCGCCTTGATCACATAAGGACGTTACATCGTGTACAACGCGAGATTGCTGTATTTGAATTGTTTCACAATGTATTTTGTTTTACCAGCAGCTTGTTTTTGTGATCACTTGCATTTTGTAGGGTGGGTGTGTTAATACAGGGTTTAGTTTGGGTTTGAGTAGGTTTTGCTTATCAAGCATGGTATAGAGGGTTGTAACGGTAGGAGGTTTTTTTCTTTTAGTTACGTGAGTGCATTATGGGTGTTGGAGTATTAGGAGGGAGTTGGGATGAAATCATGCGGTTGATTAATTGAGGCTAATTGATGTCACCTGGGGGGAACATTTTTCTGTTATAACGGTTGGTGTGGGAGGGCGTTTTTTGAGAGAGCAGTCTGTTCGATAGTTTGAGAGGGGAACATCGGTTGGAGTAAGAGGAGAGGCTTGTGTTTTACAGGTAAACAATTGGGAAATATCAGAGAAATGTTCATTTCACTTGGGATGGCGTTAGGGATAATTGCGGACTGGCAACTAGTGAGAGGAGAGGCTTGTGTTTTACAGGTAAACAATTGGGAAATATCAGAGAAATGTTCATTTTACTTAGGATGGCGTTAGGGATAATTGCGGGCTGGCAACTAGTGATTTATGGGGGTGTGAGTGTGATTGTAATATTTTACGTTTTGAATAGTACATCACCAGGGGTTTGGGTTTAAAAGCGTTTTTTTCTCTTTATTTCTCATGTTTAACAGTATATTTGTTTGGTGCAGTTGGTACAGCTTATCTTGTTGTATTTTACAGAAACCCCTGACGAAGAGCCTTCGGCTCGAAATGCATTGGGTTACAGACACAGGGCTGACATTGGTGTTTATTAGATTACACGTGTTGCTGTTTAAAAGCCTGGAATGGAAAGCAGTTACATTTGAAAATGTTCAAATAAACATCTAAATGGAATTTCGCTGTCTCCGTGATATTTACAAGCAAGAGATGGACAAAAATGATGTTTAAAGTGTTAAGTTATGGATTAAACATGAATGAACTTAATGGACTGGTAAGGGAAATGGTCCCATTTAAAGCAGTGCGCCAAATTCTGCACGTTAAATACGTGCTTTTGCAGTTTTACTTTGTAAAGAGTGACCTGGGACGGGTCATTGAATTGTGCGCACGCAAGTTGGAATATACATTAATCAAGGATTAATCGAAAGGGAAGGAGTGCACTCTCACTTAAATCCTTTGTTGTTTACAAAAACATACACAGCCATGTACTTCATGCCCAATAGGGAGCCTAACCCATGAGCAACTGCATGCATGTTGCTAAACTACACATGGACTCCTATGCATAATCTTCTACAACTATGCCAGATATGCCGCATGCAAAGTGGCAAGAGACCTGCATTGACAGAGATGAGGCACCTTGGAGTGTGACAAACACCTTTATTACTCAGCCTCACACCAAGGGAAATCCATCAAATGGAACAGACTCACAGGTCATTTGGCTGACCATGTGTGACCTACACTGGACACCCCATAAAAAACACAGATGTGTAAATCCTACTGAGCTGGCACACAAGTGAAGGTGTTGAGCCTAACACCCCTTGCTGCACACGGAGAGTCTACAATTCCCCATTGAGCCTCATATGGGGATGCCCCACACTATGTCCACCATTAGCATCCCATATGTGCCTTGGAGACGTTATACACACGTTGATGCCTTCATCAGAATCCACACACCATTACAGATGACTGTCAGGAAGGGTGACCATCAATTCATGGGAGCCATGCAACACGTCATGTGGCCCATGGTGAGTCGACATGTATGCATGGTAACACAACATGCACAGGAGCAGTCCCCACATATCACAAACACGTACCACCCACAAAATGCCTTGCTGCACTCCTTACCCCAAATGACTTTTCACCATGTCTGTGCATGTAACTCTGATCCAGCACACGTTGCAATACTCATGAGGAATAGCAGGAGGGCAATGATGACATGAGCAGACGACAGCCGCAAGAACCTGGGGAGGACAGACACACAACAATTCAGCGAAGAGCTAGTAATCCGCAGACATGTACATGTACTCGACAGGAATGATGTTGTCACCATGCCCTCAACAAATTCAGTGTCCCAGCTAATATGTGTGGAATGACATCATGACTTGAATGACACATCAGAACACACCTCCAAGTCACTTAGCACACAGTCAGCTCGACACACACATTGCAATACATGCCACACAAGGCTCAAAGTGTGCACACTCAGACACAGGGACTCACCATCATGAGAAGAAGTTGCGGATAAGCTGACTCCTCATCCTCATCCTCATCCTCACTTGCCCCGTGCCCGAGCCCTTCATCCTCCATGGGTGGATTATCCTGCTCATCCGGATCAAGGATGAGTGGCACGGCCTTCTCCACTGCCATGTTGTGCAGCATGCAGCACACAATGAAGATTTTGCAGACCTTCACCGGGGCATATGGGAGGGCGCCGCCGGTCTGGTGGAGGCACCGGAATCTGCTCTTCAGGAGTCCAAACATCCTCTCAATCATGCGCCTCGTCTGCCCATGGGTGTCGTTGTACCGGTGTTCTGCAGCTGTCCTGGGGTTGCGGAGAGGCGTCATCAGCCATGGCATGTTGGGATAGCCAGAGTACCCTACATGGAAACATCATGTGAAGAAGTGGGTCAGGAGATGCCGTAAGATACAAGGATAGCACTGAACACAGTACTAACAGAGTATACCCACCAACAAGACATGCTCGTTCCGCGTGCAGCTGCAGCATCATTTCTGGCACCCTGCTACGCCTCATGATGTATGCATCGTGTGCGGACCCTGGAAAACGTGCACAGACATGGGAAATCAGCATGTTAGCAAGACACACCACAAGGGCATTAATGGAGTGGTAATGTTTCCTGTTTCTATAGGCTACCTCCTGTGCCTGTGGTGGTACCAAAGCCACATGTGTCCCATCAATGGCCCCAATTACATGGGGCATCCCTCCCAGGGCATAGAACTCACCCTTGACACCTGTCAACTGCTCACGAGTGGGAAAATGGATGAATTCATCCAGGTGCAACAACATGGCTTCTATAACATTATGCAGGACACGGCTGAACATGGTCTGGGACATGCCACCGACATCAGCTATGGTCAATTGAAACGTGCCGGTGGCAAAAAAATGTAGGGCTGCCATCACCTTCACCTTGGGGGTCAGAGCTGTAGGATACCTGTGTTGTGGTTGGAGGTGTGGTGCAAGCCGGCGGCTCAAGTCCTCTATCAACTCTTGCGAAAATCGGTATGCAGTCATGTTCACGCATGGCATCCAGGTCTGGCATTCGTCTGGGGAGAGGCGGTGCCGTGCAGAGATTTGGAAGGAATAACGAAGAGTGAGTACATTACAACACCAATGTCAATGAGGTGAGCACATGTTCAACAGCTAATACACATCTGCTAAATACAGAGTCTGGTCTGTGCAATATATCCAGGACACGTATGCCAGCCAGGTGATACGCCTACAAAGAGCCAGCCACAATAGTTGCTTGGCAGTGTCGACGTGACATGCCATGAAAAGAGCTGTGGGCCAGTGTAAGTGAACAGCCAGACACATTACAGGAGTGACAGACATCCACATATCCGCATTTGAAGGATGTTAGCTCATACAGACAGCTGGCGGGAGGCTAGACGCACAGGTCACATGTAATTTAAAAAGTACTGATCACAAACATTTCCATTAAGGGGTACATGTCAAATGCAGATAACACAGACATTGAGACTACGCAGATATGTCCTCATGTCGCAATACCATGTCCGATGCATACAGACACATGTCACGTGGGACTCCACATGTGGCATGGTGTGCGTAATTGTGTGCCATGCACACCTACACACAGACACATGTTGGATGCTGCAACAGCAGATGCAGTTGACGGAACACCAACTGCAGGCTCATGGGAACACATGACACACACATGACATAGTCACATCGTGGCACGCTGGTAGTTACATGTCAGGTGTAATCATCCGTGTACCTGGCCTCAGGGGACAGTTGCAGGTGTTGGTGACTGTGCCATCCCAGTAATGCAGTGCATGACACGTTTGTACTACATGCACACATGTGCAAAGTGTGACGGGGAAGTGTGCCACGTAGTGCCCCATCACACATGACATGTGTACACAGGTCATCACACATATATTGTGCCACAACATGAGGAGACATGTGCCACATCCCTGCCTGACACACCTAGGCCCTGCACATGAAGGACTGCACTGACAATGACTTGATGTACAGCCTTGTGCGAGTCTGACACCTCCATTCCTTGCCTGTGCGCCTCATATCACCAGTGTAAGCTGTGAAACGCACCGTTTATCACCGTATTGGGGTTGTGTTGGAGTACGCGTGTGTGTACGGGCTGTGCAGATGTACGTGTACGACCAGTGTGTACACGTACGTTTACACACTGTTCCTATCCCTATAGTGGTGTTGGTGTAGGTGTACGCCATAGTGGTACGGCCCGTACCCGTGCGAGTACGGCCCGTACCCGCGCGTGTACGGCCCGTACCACTATGGCGTACACCTACGCCAACACCACTATAGGGATACGACCCCTACACGCGCGTGTAGGGTTCGTATCCCTATAGTGGTGTTGGCGTAGGTGTACGCCATAGTGGTACGGGCCGTATACGCGCGTGTAGGGTTCGTATCCCTATAGTGGTGTTGGCGTAGGTGTACGCCATAGTGGTACGGCCCGTACACGCGCGTGTAGGGTTCGTATCCCTATAGTGGTGTTGGCGTAGGTGTACGCCATAGTGGTATGGGCCGTACACGCGCGTGTAGGGTTCGTATCCCTATAGTGGTGTTGGCGTAGGTGTACGCCATAGTGATACGGCACGTACACGTGCGTGTACGTCCCGTACCACTATGGCGTACACCACTAAAGGGATACAACCCCTACACGCGCGTGTAGGGTTCGTATCCCTATAGTGGTGTTGGCGTAGGTGTACACCATAGTGGTACGGGCCGTACACGCCCTTTAGGGGTCGTATCCCTATAGTGGTGTTGGTGTAGGTGTACGCCACAGTGGTACGGCACGTACACACGCATGTACGGCCCGTACACATGTGTGTATGGCCCGTAACACTATAGTTATGGTGCCCTAGGGGTACGTGTGAAACGCACCGTACCTGTGTGGGGATTCGAAAATTGCTATCGTGACACAGAAGGGACAAGTATTATGGCCTCAATGCATGCAGGTTGTCATGGATACCGAGTTTCAAGTTCAAATTTTTACATCATGTGGTCTGGAAAAAGCAGTTGCCCACATTATACATTGTTGCAAAGTGGTTGTTGACTTGAGATGCTGCTGCACATTTGAAAAATGCTAATGCTGTCACTGGTGTATGTCTAAAGGGATTGGAGGAAACGTAGGATGCAAATGAGTCTGACCAATCACTCTACTCCTGTAAATGAAATAGGCCAGCAAGGCAGATATAAGTCAGGCAGAACCCATGAGAGGGCACTTGACTGCACAACCTCTGATTCTTGAACACTGCTGCTGTTATTGCTTCCTCTGGCACCATGTCCAGGTCTGTTGAGAGGGCTCTGCCCTCCACCCAGGAGGAGAATCAAGCCCTGCTGGACGTGATCCTCCCACAGTACCCCATGCTGTATGGTAGACCAGGGGAGCAGGTGAGTGCTGACTCCACTAGCTTTGACTGTGCCCCTTTTTTTGTGTCTGTAACATCTGGCACTGTGTCCAGGTGTGACAGACATGCTATGTTGTTTAGAGTGGGTCCCGGGGGGGGGGGGGAATGGCTCATGTCTCTCATGCAGAGCATGATGTGGTTCATGTGTGCACTCCTCACTTGCATTGTGCTTACTGTAACATTCACTGCATGGTGCATGGCACATTCAGCGTGGATAATCTTCTTGGGCATTCTTGTTCTATAGTCCTGAAGTGATTCAGTGGTCTCCCCGGTGTGACAGGTGACTGTACCCACAGATGAGTGTGAGTTGAGTGGAGCTGTGGTGAGAGTGTCCAAATGATGTGTACGCCACCTGGACATTGATGTGTGTGAATGTTCCTTGTCATGTGGGTGAGTGTCTATGTGGAGTGTTGCACCACAGCTGCATGGAGGAAGCAACAGCTCTCCCCATCTGATGTGAGAAGTAAGCCGTACTGTGTGTCTGACTTGCTGAGCTAGCCCCACGCCTGTGACACCCCACGGGAAAGTGGCACATGTGCAGAGTGAGGTTTGTATCTGCAGCTTCCAATGGCAGGTGGTTGGTCTGTGCCTGTGTGTGTCTGTGTACACTGCTGAGGTTGCGTCAGTGGCCTGGGGCATGTGACTGCTTGGAGGTGCTGTCCATCAGCCTGTTGTTGGTTGTGAAGCACAGTGTGTGCCATGATCAGGGAGTGTGTCGAACCCCTCATGCCACCTGTGTACTTTCAATGCAATGTTGTGCATTGGGGCTTACACAGAGGCGAATGTCACTATGACAAAGGTGCTATTATTTGGCAGCATACTATGCCCTGTTCACAAAATCAAAGATGTTCAAATGTGTGTCTCTGTGACATGGTGCAGGTGTAGTGATGTAGTCTCACTTTCTCATCCTCACAGGTGACCGCCTCCCATAAGGAGAGGATTTGGAAGAGTGCTGTCAGGGCAGTGAATACGGTTGAGGGTCGCAGTCGGCGCCTGCCACAAGTGAGGAAACGCTGGCAGGACATCCGGTGCTGGACCAGAAGGATCGCCCGGGTCCTGCTGGGGGAGTCACCACCCCGAAAACACGGCGGGCGCCGGCGACTGGCCCACCAAATGAAGCATGTCCTGGCGGTGGTCTTCCCCGACATGGATAGGCGGTTACAGGAGAAACAGCAGCAGGAAGGGGGTAGGTACATGTGTGTTTGGTGTGTGTCAGCAGCTTTTGGGAGTGCTCAGTCGCCTGGATACACTGCCAGGGTTTATTTGTGCAGTGCACATCCTGTTCCCCAAAGTCAAGCGGTGCTTTTCTTCCTCCTTGACATGTGTTCCCTGGTCTGTGTGTAATCACTATTGCTCATGGTCATCTAGGCTGTTAGTTAATCAAGGTGCACAATGCTTTCAGCAGGGTGGGGGGGGGGGGCTGTGACATGTGTTGGTCCCTTGCCTGTGCCCTGTCCTGTTCGCTCATTTTGGGGTCCATAATTGTTGGCACTGTCCTGAGTCTCAACATAGGAGTGTGAGTTTTCAAATGGACAGACTTGCAGCATGCATGACAGATGTAGTGGCCTCAGACATGATGTGCATGAGTGGGAGATATGCATAGTGCCGGGACGGTTGCTCCTGTTACAGTCAGATCATTCAAGGACCATGGAGCAGTGTGCCCACTACAGTCCCCTGAGACACCTTTTCCTAGGAATCATGTGTGGCATCAGACACTGTGCCCATTCTCTGTGTGTTCAGCATAGGTTGGCCTCTGTGGCATTGTTCCATGGCCTCATTTGTATTCACGTAAAGTGTGCTACATGTGTCCACTGTCCAAGGTGACCCCATTAGGCTTGTGCATCCTCACACTGGGCAGTGCCTGTGTGTCTATGTACAACTATCTGTTGATGGTTGTTTGACACAAATATGTGTGGTCAGCCTCACGAGATGATGTTGAGTACATATAGATTTTCTGGATGCACATATTGGTGAACCCCGATTAAAAGGTGTAACTACTTGCTCTGTCTCCATCACATTGTGTCAGGTAGGGGGGGTTTGTGCAGGAAAGGCCTACATGTCCAAACCTAATTGTCTCCTTGCCAGGTCTGAGCTGTGTGTGATAATAGTCTGGACAGACACTCAACGGGCAGTGAGCCAGGCATGTTGTGCAGGGTGTAATGTTTGTGCTTTGCAGCATGTGTCGAAAGAGAAAATACATGTTTCCTGCTCATACCTTTTTTCCACCGGTGTGTGCTCCTGATGCTACGTAGTTTGGTCTGTGTGTGCTGACATATTTGTGGACATTCTTGGTACACATGTGGGTGTCTCCTCAGTGCATGTGCTCCTTATTCCAACACAATTGCAGTGCCATCAGCTAATGCATTGTCCTGTGTCTGGACATGTGTGCCACTCCACATTACGGGTAGTGGGTCAGATGTGTTGCCAACTGTGTCATCATGGTACGGATGGCCATGTGACAGGTGGCATGATTCAAGTTGTTAGTCAAGATGTCTTGTGCCTTGGCACTCACCACACTAGTCAACATGTCCCAATGTTTTGATGCTTGTCTTAGAGTTTTGGATCTGAAGGACAATGATGTGCCTGCATGACAGATGTCTCAAAAGGAAGTGCACAACAAACCGCCATTACACTGTTGGTGGACACGCAGGCACATTTCACACAAGGGCACAGTTCTGTACACAACATTGATTTGAGATTATACATATACATGTTCCCACAGTGTGTTTGCATTTGTGTTAGTCCTCGGTTGTTGCTGATACCACCTTACGGGTGTCAAGTCATCAAGACCACCGTGGTGCCATGTATATGTAAATCCTGATACCAAATTTCTTCTTCACAGTGGCTTATTAGCATTAGGCTGTCAGCTCATGCAATGACTGTGTAAATGTAGTTATTTGTGCACCTCCTTGTGTTACTTCTGTTATCCAGGGACATGTGTGTTGTGTTACAAAAGTGGCACATTCACACATTCTAAACATGTCGATTGTGTAAAGTGTTGTGATTCCCAAGGGATCACAATGTATTTCTTTAGTGTTTCTAAATTACTCACAGGTCTCTGAGTGTGGGGACACGTTCATCATTGGCGTCTGGTATTTGGCCTTGGGTGTACCAACACTGTTTCTTTCCAGTGAAGAAGAGGTGGCATGCCTTCAGAGTCTGTCTGTGCTCCGCTGTTCCCAGACACTAGCTGCTCTGTAAAATTGGCTATCGATGAATTAGCAGTTGTGACATGATGTTTTTTTTTTCAGGTGGCATGGTGGGTGGACCAATGGGGAGTGCAGGGCTTACAGATGTGCGGAGTATTCTAGATTTTACTCATGATGCATTTCCTGATATGCACAGTGACCTATTTTGTTTGGACTCATGTGTCCTATGTACACAGGTGACTGATTATTTCATGTCTCTTCACCTTGCACACAGCATCGTCGGGGGACACCGAGGGAGACACCGGCACGGACCAGGAGGAGGGATCGAGCAGCGGTGCCACCACTGCTGATGATTCGGCCGAATCAAGTGGCACCGAGGGCGAGGGGAGACAGGCGGAGCACCTGTCCAGTGACAACACTGACTACGACGCAGACGGGTCCGAAGCTGAGCTCCCTGAGGGGGCGGAGGCTGCTACAACAGCTGGCAGCAGCACTTCAACTGTCACCGCCCCCTCCATTCCCATCACCGCCCTCCCACTTGCTCGGGTCCCTTCTGTCCGTGCTAGGCAACAACGTGTCTCCTTCGTGCCAGGCACCGCACCCCCTGCCCCTGTCTCCCCTGCTGCCCTCACTGCCGAGTCTGTGGACATTTAGCGGCAGTTGCAAGTTGGGCAGACATCGATCCTGACTGTCCTCCATGGACACACCAGACTGCTGACACAGCAGGTGTCGTAAATGGAGGGCATGTCATCAGCGATGTCTGACCAACGCATGTTGCTGAGGTCCATGGACTCGTCACTGACGGCAGCAGTGGATCTCCTGCAGCGCTGCGTCCCCCCCCACCCCAGCACCATCCACACTTCCCACTCCCAAGCCTGTCCCAAGCACACGCAGACATTCACAGACACACACCCCACCAGACACCGGCAGCACACCAACAGGAAGGCGAAGCGCACACCTCCTGTCACCCACACTCCAGGGGAAGTAGGCAAACCCACTGGGTCTAGGGCACACAGGCAGCCACGCAGCCAGAGTCAAAGTCCGCATGCCTCACTCCCAAGTCCCTCTGATGTGACTCCCCTCGGCTCCCCTGCCCCACAATCGGAGAAGGAGGCCTACTTGGCTGGGCTGGGCCTCAGCCCCACAACATCACCAGCACGCAAACGGGCGAGGCACTCCGCGGGTGGGGGAGTTGAGTCACCACCCCTGTCCACCACCTCCCCCAGTAGCGCTGCAACCCATCCCTCTGACCCCCCCTCCTTGGGGCCTGTTTCTCCGGGTGCAGGGGAGACGCTGGAGGACCTTGCCGAGGTGTGCAGTGCCATGCTGACCTCCACCTTTGGCGCTGCACCACCCCCTGTGGTGGAATCGCCCGTCCCTGCACACACAACACCTTCCCCACCCCCTCCTGTCCCTGCGGTGCCTGGTCCTTCCCCACATGATGCCCCCCCACCCAGTCACTGAACCAGAGGTGTAGTATGTGCAGGCAAGCTCGGGGAGACCCATTTATATGTGTCCCCCCCAGGACTATGCATCTTGCATACACATGTGGACTGGCCTATGGACCTTGCACATTTTCCCATTATAACAACTTTATTTTTGATGCTGAATAAAGCTTTTTGTTTTTCAGTTGACCACTATGGTGTTTCAGGTATTGATGTTGCTGCTGATGCTCCATGAATTGGGGTGGTGATCATGTGTTAGGTGTCTGGGAAATGTTGTAGTCTGCGGCTCATGGGGTGGACCCTGGTATCTGCGTGCCATCACAAGGTCTCTGAAAGTAATCTTCGGTGATGTATGCTCTTGGTGTTTGGAGACATAGTCCCAAGGAGTGTTCCTTCCTCTGTGGCACCTGACATCTTCCCTGCAGTGAGTTGCAGAATTGTTGTGCTGACCTGTGCCTACATTTCCTTGGTGGGTGACGGATCCCTTCAACAATGGCCATGCCTGCTCATCAATGTCTCCGGCTGCATCGTCTGTGCCATCCTTGGTAGTCACTGTACTTGTGTATAGAGTATATTGCCATGCCTTCATGTAGATTTTGTCCATTTCCAACACTATGCATGTGTGTCCTCCCAGCCTAGCACACATATGGTAATTGTTCTGCAGGGTATTTGTTCACCTGACTCACAATGGTGGGCATTGTATCTGTGTGAAGTACACCCTATTCCTTCCATGGGAGACAACAACTTTGTGGCTGTCCCAGCACCTGTACATTCCTATCAGTCCGGGTATGTGCGTGACAGTGTGTCTTCCCGTTGGCTCTCTCAGTTTAGTAGGCTTTAACATGACTATACAGTCTTGTGACATGATCTCTGTGTGTGTATAATGCTTCATCCGCCAGGGGTTGGTATGCATGTGTGATTTGTCCTCACACCCTCATGTGGTGTGTCATGCAGTGGGGGAAATACATGCATCCTCATGGGGGTGGGACACTGCTGTCAGTGATGTGTTGTTATGGCACTCTCAACATAGTCGCACATTGAGGATGCGCTCATGCACCCATGGAGTTGTGGGCATCTGAGGATGATGTACACACCCCCATGTCTCTGTCCACTGATGTTAGTCCTCTGCACCCACCTCTCATATGTCTGGAAACTGCTGGGAGTCCTCTGCACCCACCCCTCATATTCTGGACACTGCTGGGAGGCCTCTGCACACACTCCTCATAGGTATGGACACTGCTGCTAGTCCTCTGCACACAACCCTCATAGGTATGGACACTGATGTTAGTCCTCTGCACACACCCCTCATAGGTATGGACACTGATGTTAGTCCTCTGCACCCACCTCTCATATGTCTGGACACTGCTGGGAGTCCTCTGCACCCACCCCTCATATGTCTGGACACTGTTGGGAGTCCTCTGCACCCACCCCTCATATGTCTGGACACTGCTGGGAGTCCTCTGCACACACCCCTCATATGTCTGGACACTGCTGGGAGTCCTCTGCACCCACCCCTCATATGTCTGGACACTGATGGGAGGCCTCTGCACACACCCCTCATAGGTATGGACACTGATGTTAGTCCTCTGCACACACCCCTCATAGGTATGGACACTGATGTTAGTCCTCTGCACACACCCCTCATAGGTCTGTCCACTGCTGGGAGTCCTCTGCACCCACCCCTCATATGTCTGGGCACTGCTGGGAGTGATAGGCACACACCCACCCACCCACTTGCACCCTTGCTGTGGTACACTGCTGTCCTGGGCATACACCACCCCCAATTTACAGCTGATGTGCTGCACCAAGCCGTACACCTACATCCGTGGCATGTGTAAGCCTTGTTTCCATCATGTCATGGGGCTGTAGGGGTACGCGTGGTACGGCCCGTACCACCATTGTAGTGGTGATGTAGGGGTATGTGTGTACGGACCGTACCCACGCTCTGGGGGCCTGGGTATGCTCCGTACACGCGTACCCCTACATCACCACTGCAATGGTGGTACGGGCCGTACCCACGCTCTGGAGAGCGTGGGTACGGCCCGTACCACCATTGTAGTGGTGACGTAGGGGTACGCGTGTACGGGCCGTACCCACGCTCTGGGGGCCTGGGCACGCTCCATACACGCGTACCCCTACATCACCACTGCAATGGTGGTACGGGCCGTACCCACGCTCTGGGGGGCGTGGGTACGTCCCGTACCACCATTGTGGTGGTGACGGGTACGCGTCCACGTCCACTTCCGTTGTGGCGGGATGTGGGATTGGTGGACACGCCCCCCGAAGTGACCAGAACATGGAGGTAATTGATGTGCAGGATGTCTTAGTATTTTGTGGGGTGTGGGTTATGTTTCCTGCCCCTTGCACACACACACCCCCCCTTTGCCCCTGGGGGTTGTTCTGACCTTCTGCGGCGTCTGCGGCGGTTTCTGTACACGAGGTGGTAGGCTATGAGGGCCGGGATGACGCGTAGTTTGGGGTCCATCGCTGTCCGTCGCGTACCGGTGCTCCTTCTTCGCGTCGTCCTCAATTTCCCGGCAGTTTTTGGCTCCCGTAAAAAATGCTGCGTGCGGAGTGACGTCGGCACGAATCGTACTTGCTGGTCCATAGAACGCTGCCTGACTTCGTCCGGACGTCGTGTATGCGCCATCCAGAATCTGATTTGTATGTATTTTTTTGCCTGTCGGTCTTTTGTACGACTCGTACGGAAATGGTATTTCTGTACGAATCGTACTTGCGAGTTTGTAAGGTGTTTTTCCCGAGTACGAGTCGGACGGAGAAAACGCTCCTTACGACCATTTGTACCCGGGTTTTACAGGATCGGAATCAACACCTTTATATTCAATTGAATCTTAGCATATTTATATTTTTTACAAAAATAGAGATGTATATTTATAAATATATCTTTTTTTAATGACAAATTATAGATGTTTTAAAACCCAATATATATATTTTTCCATTCGTTTATAAGATGTTATTTTACCATATGTATCAGTATTAATACAGTAAGATGTTTACATTTGCCTGCTTGCCATTAGGAATATTTCTTATATTTGCACAATGGTACAACTTTGCGGAAGGTTTCTTCCATGTCTATGATCATGTGACACGAGAAGGTGTCCACCCAGCAGTTTAAAAATGTTTTGGCGGAATGGCTCTCAGTGTGTGAACAAGGGCATGGCTGTGCTTGAATCTCGTCACGGAGTAAGAAAATAAAATTCTACCTGCCATCGCTATCACGGTCTGTTTCCCTCTGTTCGCCGCTGCTGTTGCTGTCGCCCTGCTGTGGAGGTTCGGAGAGTTCTTTGCTGCAATATATATATATATATATATATACACATATAGAGATTTATGTATATTTCTTTTGTGATTCCAAGAGTCTATACTAAAATTATTCAAGTGTGATGTTATATGTGCTTAAGGTTATTGCCTGCTTTGCCTTGACATCACCATTACCATGGGTCAAACACTTTTTTCTTTTGACCATAAATGTTACCCAGCAGTCCATTGGACTGCCATGTCAAGGGTTTCTCCTGGCAAAGCGAACTGATGCTCAAACAGTAGACACACAGTGAATGAAGCCGGGAGCCCCTAGTTTGCCAGCATCAGAGAACAACTAATCGAGAGCACTTCTCCTGTGATGGGAAATCCTTAATTATCCAGTTTCTCCCTATGCTCAGTGCTTTTTTTATATAGAGTGTTTCTGTACTTTTCAATGGTCTAAACTCCCCATCCTCCCTTCAGTGTCCCTGCTACACCCCTTCATTCAATCAAGTAGCAGAAATGGGGCTCTCAAATAGGTTGTGGGACAGGGCTTGTCTGCGTGTGATCAGGAGTTACATATCGAAGCTCTACTTCAGTGAAAGGGTGATGAACTCATAGAACTGCCCTGCAACTGAGTACCTTACGGCAGAATCTTCAATATACTTAAAATCCTTCAGGGAAAACACGCATCGCTTGTCGCCAAAGACAATGTATGTATGCATGTGATTGTATCTACCGATAGCTCACCTAGCTACAATGCAGCGAAGAGGTGTACAAGGGGGATAATATGTTGCAGAGTCAGGCCCATAGTGGATGAGTTTGGTGAATATGTAAAGAGATGGGTGGAACGGATACACTGCTCCTTCCAGTACTTATCCTTCTGTATCTATTATCACTTTGTCACTCTTTGGACTCTTATAATGGTTTTTTTGACCGCCTTCTTCATTTCAGTGTTTCGGAGACTATAGATCATTGGGTTCACCATGGGAGTCAAGATGCTGTATACCACTGACAAGAACCTATCGACAGAGAATGAACTAGTGCTTGTGGGCCGGAAGTAGGTGAAGAGCAGAACCCCGTAGAAGATGATGACCACTGTCAGGTGAGAGGCACAGGTGGAGAAGGCTTTGGATCGGCCCTCAGAAGACTTGATGTTCAGGATGGTGATGATAATGAATGTGTATGACACACTCATTGTGAGAAGCGCCCCAGAAGCAAGGAAACCACCCATCATAAAGATGATAACGATGTTAATGAATGTGTTAGAGCAGGAAAGCTGCAGCAGAGGGGGGAGGTCACAGAAAAAGTGCTGGATCTCATTGGACCTGCAAAACGAGAGCCGACTTATCAAAATCACATGCACAATTGTGATAACAAATGCTCCAATCCACAAGCCAGCTGCCAAACTACAACAGGCACGCTGGTCCATGATCCTGCTGTAACGTAGAGGGTAACAGATTGCAATGTAGCGGTCAACTGCCATGGCAGCCAGGAGAAGGCTCTCAACAGACAGCAGACTACCAAAGAAATAGAGCTGGATCATGCAGGCGGTAAACGAGATAGACTTCCTCTCAGCTAGAAGGTCTGCCAGCATCCTGGGGACAGTGACAGTGGAGAGGCAGCAGTCTAGGAAGGACAGGTTACAGATGAAGTAGTACATAGCAGTGTGAAGACGTTTGACTAGGCATATCACTGTGATGATGAGGATGTTCCCAGCGAGGATGGTCACATACATCAGTAGGAAAATCATGAAAAAGAGACCCTCCACCTCAGGAATGGAAGAGAGGCCCAACAGGATGAATTCAGTGACCAGAGTTTGGTTGGTCCTGTCCATGGCAAGGCCTTTTGTCTAAAGAGGAACATTGGTGAGAAATATAAGATTAATAATAAAACTATATTAATGTGAACAACAAAATCTTAATAGTTATTGTGTTATCAAACCTAACAACAATAGTAGCAATACGTTGTTGTAATAAAACACCTATTTATATATCTCATCATGCAGACAGTTCATGGGTTAGTGCTGTGGTGAGAATGCAATTTTGGTTCCATAGCATAGATCCTAACTGTCTGTTAGATATTAGCTTATAGATGCTGATATTTCCTAACTAAATGGAACTCATTTTATTAATCTTGGAAGTGATAAAACATCTATTGTTATCATTCTTCATAACAACTGCAACGTGTATGAGTGCACATGCAAAATCTCAAATGTAGGGAGGAATTAAAACATTTCTCCAATTAACGCATGCTTTAAAATGGCATTAACTTTGGTGCAAAGCCCTGCCTACTATTTTTTGTAGATAGGGTTTTACATCAAAAGGCACAGGTGTCAGCATGGAAACACCCATGTACCACCCATGTAATGCCCGCTCACCGCTAAGTAACACAAAGCAGTTGTCATATGTCTTAGTTAGGATCATGAAGAAACACTGCCATTTTCCACCATGTACACGTTTCTTACATTGACTTTCGCTTTCACACAATAACCTTTTATACTTTTATATTTGTGTGTCTGACAAAACTGGATCAGTTTCTCTGAAACTGCTTCACTTACAGATTCCACTTCATAAGACTATTAGCGTGACTCCTTGAACACCATGTACAAGGCCTTGACACACATTGTGCAAATGTCATTCTATTTTTCATCCACAAAGCAAGTCGGCTATTTATAGACCATAACAATGCTGTCTTGCCCAGGACTTTCAAGGATGCTATTCATTAGAAATAAACAAGTATTTCTGGTTTTAGGTGGAGGAGCGCTCTGCTGACATTGGACAAGGTATCTACACGCTGAAGCTTTGCCTAGCAGCTTGTTGATATCTCTGTGAAGGGTGTCCAGCTTGTGACCAAGATGGTGACTTAATTCTTTCCTTTCAGGTAACCAGGGTTGGATCATCTAGAACAGGAATTCCTGGCAGAACACACACACTTGTCCTAGACACTTAAATTAGGGACTGCAAAGTAGGAGTTTTGAAAATGTCCCACTGTGTATTTCTTGTACATTTCTCATAGAAGAAGAGATCACAAGTGAATGTTAATGTTAATGGGACTTCTAAAGCGCTCTGTTACCCTGAGGTGTCCTGGCGCTATGCACTACCTGCCTGAGAGAAACTGTAGCCATTGGCTGAGACGGGTATTTATGTAAACAGCCATGTTTTTAGTTCTTTCCTGAAAGAGAGGAGCTCAGTTGAGTTTCTAAGATGGAAAGGAAGGCTATTCCATGCCTTAGTGGCACAGTGATGAAAGCTCCTACCATCCCAACTGGCCTTGTTATAACGGGGATAGATCACTTGTTTGGCTTGCACCGAGCGCAAGACTCTTCCAGGAACATACCACTGAATCACGTGTTTCAGTAAGTCAGGGCCAACGCCATTAAGGGCCTTAAAAACTATGTACAAGGCCTTAAACTGTACCCGTTGCTTGACAGGGAGCCAGTGAAGAGTTCTGAGTCCCAGCCTCACAGAGACAAACCTGGGTGTCCCTGTTAGCAGCCTGGCTGCCGCATTCTGCACGATCTGGAGTCTGGCCAAATGTCTCTTCTGGATGTTTATATAGAGACTATTGCAGTAATCCAGTCGTGACAGAATGAGCGCTGTGACTACTGTCTTCAGGCTGTCTTCCGGAAGGAGGAATTTAATTTTCCTCAGGATTTTGAGAATGAAAAAACAAGATGAGACGACCCTACTGATTTGATCACTAAAGGAAAGTTTTGAATCAAGAATCACTCCCAGATTCTTCACCCGTGCCACCGGGACAGGAGGTGTACCCATTAAAGTTGGCCACCAATCAGGTGTCCAGAGTTTAGCAATGTTCTCGAATACAATCACCTCAATTTTGCCTGCATTGAGTTTAAGGCAGTTAGATGCCATCTAGGCAGCAATCGCCTGCATACAGTCGTGGCATCTAGAACCGGTCTCAGCCTCTGACCCTTTCTGAATGGACAACACAATTTGAGTATCGTCCGCATAGGAAGTTAACTGAAACCCGAACAATCTAGTCAAGACTGCCAGTGGTGCCACATACACATTAAACAATGTGGGACTTAGCGAGGACCCTTGCGGCACACCACAAGGGAGGGAGAAGGGCCTAGATCTATCTCTGCCAAGGTCCACAGTTTGTGTCCTACTGGTCAGAAATGATTTCAGAAGGTCCCAGGCCTTGCCTTGGACCCCGACCACAGATAAACAGTCCATCAAAACTTCATGATGGACTGTATCAGATGCTATTTTCCACGGTCCCGGAAAGTGACCAGATTTAAAAATAGAACCAAACAGTGGGGTGAGAGCTTCCCCAATAATATCTGGAACCTGTTGCAATATAGCAACTGGACAAGGGTCCAGGAAGGGAGCCTGACCGAATCTCGAGTAGTAGTTTAGTAACTCCCTGTAGATCCAACAGTATAAAATAATCTAGTACGGGAGTAGGCCTGTTGTTCTCAGAAAGCCCTATTATCTCGGCTTCTTCAACGACCTTGGGCGTGAGAGTAAAGGAGGAAAAAACGTTTTCAACCTTTTGTATAAAGAAAACAGCCAAAGTCTCAATCTTGGGGCTGGAGGGGGTAGTAAGCATGGAAATTGTTTTAAATAGGACTTTGAATGAGGGTCCAGCAATCCTGATTTGTTCCCCGAAGAATATCTTTTTAGTTTCAGGGATCACTTTTTTGTAATTGGAAAGGCTTACTTTATAGGCCTCTCTATCAGAGTTTTTATACCCTCTCCTCCAGCTCGCTCTAACTTCTTACAGTCTAGCTTATGTAGTTTTAGGTTTTCTGTACACCACGGGGCAGAAGGTGATGCCTGCTTAAGAATGTATCATTTGAATGGGCAAAAAAGATCTAGATCTGTTTCCACTATCCCTGGGGAATCAGGGTTGTCATGGTCAGTGGTTGCCAGAACAATTTGCTACCCGCTTAGATTTAGAGGTACTCATGGTGGCATTGTGAGCTAGATGGTCTATGTGAACACATGTCCTCTTGGGGTCCATAGAATCAGTCTGGCACCATCCTGATGGTTATGTTGTACAAAAAAGCTCAGGGGCATATTATCAAGGACGGCGTTAAAATTATCGCCGGTTTATGCGGCGATAATGGGCTTGATAATATGCCCTGGAGAATTCCAATAGAAGCCCATGTTCACACTAGAACATGGACTTCTTTTGGAATTCTCAAGACTAAACTGGCGATAATTTTTAACGCCGTCCTCGATAATATGCCCCTCAGTTTCTACTGAAAGGTGGAAGCTAATCAACATGGTTCCACCATCGTTGGTGAAGTACTTATTTCAATCATTTTCCTGATTAGTTCAATCATGTTATCTCAGAGAGCCTTACTTACCTCCAAACCAGAGATGTCTGTGGTGGTAGGGAAAATCCTCCTCAGCTGAGTAGGTAACCCCTATGTATTGGATGTAGGACATTCAAGTTTGATCTCCTAAAAGATTTACTTCTCACTGGGCATACTTAGCCTGTAATTCATTTGTTATTATACCAGGGGCTGAACGTCCTCAAGCATTAAACACTGCACAAAACTCGATTACTCTGAAATTATTACACCATGGTCTCTCAGCCAGGGGTGGAGATGTTACCTTCGTTTTTGGGGCACATGAAGCATGTAGGACAAATGTGTTCTATTCTTGAGTAACATTCCCACCGGCAAACAATGTTACACTTCTATTTGACACCTACACTGAGGATGATATACCAGATAACTATACTCCATATGAAGAGATAGAGGTGTCTCTCACTTACCAAGAACACATGAATTTGTTTAAAGGCACCCTCCCACACACAACAGCAAATGTTAGACTCGGTCCTCTCAGCAATGTGAAAACAACATGGCCATTCTTAGCCGGTTACAAACTGCATCCAAATGTTGATAATTTAACAAAAGTAGAGGTGCGAAGACTATACAAAGATTTAGTAACAATATATAGAAGTCTTATACAGTTCGTTATGCAAACATTGACACTTAACCATGTGCTGACTGCTCAAGCTGTACAATGACAAATGACTACCCAGGGCATCAACCTGCACATGCTAAATGCAGTCATGGGAGGAGCTTTCATCAGACCGGTAGTGTTTCTGTTCTGGATTGCACAAAAAACAAGCCAGTTTGAAGCGGTGTCTCACCATATGGGCCCGCCAGAGAAACACAGAATATTAACTATCTGCTTGCCGATGGAAGTGGCTCCACCAGCGGAAGACTGCACATCTTACGGTACAGTTGTTGTTGCAGTTTAAACAGAACACATTGTACCCCTTCCCTGACTATTTTGGCAGATGTCCTGAAAGAGCTCCAGAATTAGTATGGGGAACCACCGTCCCTTGACTTGGGATTGAAACTGATGGGCAATTTTGCCAAAATATATGCCATTATGTTAAGTAACATAAAGGGGGAAGCAGCACCATTGGCCATACGTCAACTTCTAATGGATTTGTCTCCTGCACAACAGGAGCAACAATTACCTAAAGTTATTGAGGAAGCCTAAGCTATGCTAGGTAGAGATAATTTAGGAGACAGACCTGGTAAACCACCAGTGAAGAGAATTCTGAAATGGATAACTCTAAGCAAGCACTTGACA
The DNA here is from genome assembly GCF_964204655.1 of Triturus cristatus. Lineage (NCBI taxonomy): Eukaryota > Metazoa > Chordata > Amphibia > Caudata > Salamandridae > Triturus > Triturus cristatus. The sequence continues at coordinate 21,465,946 of NC_140585.1, read as the reverse complement.
CTTCAACAAAGAAGAAGTGGAACAAGAATTAAAAAAGAAAGACATGACAAAATCATTATTTGGGACTCCTCAGGTAGAAAGACATTGAGAAACTATATAATCTTAAGAGCTTTTAGAACATTAGACAGCTTGACAGGTATCAGGATACTGATGCACATTTGTCTAGCTCCTTTCAGGAGTCATCCGATAACAGTTCAGAGAGTGCAGATCAGAAGAGAACGCGAAACTGAAGAAGGACTCACATTGCTCATCTAACTTCATAATAAAACAGGAACATAAACAGAAACCTTCCAAGCCTAATTAAAAAATAAGAAGGTAGCCAGACTAACTATCAGGCATGCCATGGATATTGAGGACTCTGCTTCTGAGCGGAGAATGAGCGGTGACAATGCTATACTGTGTGGCAAAAATCACAATAGTTCACCAGAACTTGATGGATTGTCTGGTGGGAGTAGTGCTGCATGAACATATCACAGTGGAAACATCTCATACTAAGGTAATTGTTCCTCATCATTTATACAACTCAAATTAGAGGGGGACAGAGCCAGACAGATCAATGTTCTCTTTTTAAAACATTTTATTTATTGAAAAATGTTACAGACAACTTACCATTTGACAGTTGACTGTCAATGACACACATGTATGCATTGACAGTCAAAAGCATTGAAGAACCATGGCGACTAACGACCAAAGTAATATACAGTAGGGGTGGGCGGAATTTGCATAATCGCGTTACGCAAATCTCCGCGAAACGGTAAAAAATCTCCGCGAACACGCAGAAATTCCGCGGACACGCGGAATTGCTTGTTTGCGATGCTTTTTTCCTGTTCTCAATCGCTGTTTGCGTGCTCGGGGAGAAATATCTCGCGAACACGCATTTTGAGAACGCGGACATGCAAAAATTTTGCGAAGTCGCAGAAAGCGGAATTTTGGGCAATTTCGCGTTCTCCGCAGAATGCGAAATTGCCCAAATTCCGCAAATTCCGCGAACGGAACGGAATTTACCGCCCAGGCCTAATATACAGTTAGGTTAGTAGTCTGGCATTCCAAAACCTGGTTTGTACAGTAATGGTGGTGACATTGCATTACAGTAAACAGGAGTTGTTACATCAGAGTACAGTTAAACATGAATTTCATCAAATAGGCAAGACTTATGTCCATCTTGGGTCCTATAAATCATTTCCAGGATCATGCACAACAGAATTATTGCAGAAAGACATTTTTAACATGTCAGTCTATCCCAGTCACAGCTGAAGTATCTTCTTCCGTTTCGCCTGTTTCTTTGCCAATTAAGTAGATTCAGTACAGTCACCAATGATTCCTAGGGGGGCTCTGAGGTGAAAGCAATTCATTATACGCATCTTTATTGCATGTTGCAGTAAACCATATCTGCATTCTATTCCTCAAGCTTCGGTACTGGACTTGGATGTCTGGCCAGTTAGAGACCAATTGCGAACAAACATCTAACCCCATTTTCAATTTCTTGGCCATAACCCAACAAAGCCAACATCAGATCTAGCTCCAATGCTAAACCTGCAATGACTTCCAATTCATGGAAAACTGTGCACCAGAATTTACGCCCTCCAGGACAATGACATGAGACATTTGCAAATCTATCCATCTCTTTCCCACATCTTTGACATTTCACAGATTCACACAGACCATATCGGTATACCCATTCTGGGGTTTAGTATACTCTATTTATAGACTTAAAATGTATCAGTCAGTGCCTTCCATACAAGGAAACAGTCTTGAACACTAATGGGTCTACCCAAATCTCATGGCCAATTTAGGCGCACCTTCAACTTCTCAGGTCTGTGTACTTCTTGCACAAATGCATACAATTTTGTTATCAATCCCGTGGGGACTTATACCTGTAATAGGGATAATGATAACGAGTTAGAGGTGATGGTGCATTTGCCCATACCTGTACAACTTCGCAACTATGCATATCACCGTCTTTAAGGAAGTCACCCATAATGGTAATCCCTTGTGGACGCAGCGCATGGTGGACCCAATTCTCCTGACCCATCATAAACCAGGAGCACCAATGTGATGGGATGTGTGGTGAATGGAGGAGAGCACCCATCTGTTTCCTGCAAGAGACTCCACCAGGCCCCCCGCTCCACTCGTCAGCGCTCTGCCCTACGGTCCCACTCAGGCAGGATTCGAGACCTCCCCCTGCTGGGTCCCGCTGGTTTGCGTATTGTATTTGATTAATTCCTGGCTTCTTGGCTTGTTTGCCCATAACGCTTTGGCACATATGTATTTTATTCTCCTGGCTCCTTGGCTTGTTTGCCCATGACGCGACCACTGCTTTATTTCATTTTCCTGCCGCAAACCACCCCACGCCCGCCTCCCAGTCACACGGCCCCCTCCTCCCTGCCCCTACTTAAATGGGAGGCAAGCCTGTCTGCGCCTGTCCGTGCATGGACAGTGCCCAGCGCCAGAACCCCTGGCCCACGCGAGAGCCACAACCCCCGACAACGCTACGACGCCGGCTTCCTCCATGGATTTAACACCAGCCGATCAGAAAAATGCTTCCAGGCCAGCCCGAAACTCACCAACGGACTCTTCACCTGCCGTAGCTGCAGCTTAACCAGCCGCCAAACACCCGCACACCCCACCCCACCCGTCAGAGCAGAACGCAACCACCTCAGATGCATACTACTCAACACCCGCTCCGTCCACAAGCATGCCGTCGATCTCTGGGACCTACTCGACACAGCCTCCCCGGACGTCGCCTTCCCAACAGAGACATGGATGAACCCCTCCTTGGCACCCGACATTGCAATAGCCATCCCAGATGGATACAAGATCACCACAAGGGACCACACCAACAAACCATGAGGAGGAATTGCCATGGTCTACAGGAATACCCACAGAGTCTCGACCTGCACCTCAGACACCTCCAGCATTGTCGAACGCCTGCACTTCCAGATCCACAGCGATCCCAACACCACCCCCAGAGGAACACTTGTTTACAGACCCCTGGGCCCTGACCACAGTTCATCAACGCCATCTCTGACATCGTCACCACGCCCTGCTCGATAACCTCTCCAACCTCAGACTCAAACATGACGCCAGACACACGCTCGACCCCATCCTCTCAGCCAGCAACCACGTTGCCTTCAGCCACACGACCAAACTCCACTGGACCGACCACCGCTGCGTCCACTTCACCTTCAAGAAACCCACCAAGCACCACCACCCAGTAGGGATCCCCTACCGCAGCTGGAACAAGGTCACGGAAGACCAGCTCTTCACCGCCCGAGACCAACCGAGAAACACCACCGACACCGACACAGCCGCTAGCAACTTCAGGCAATGGATCGATGACTGCGCCAACACTATCACCCCGATCAAAAAATAACTCAAACAGACGCACCAACAGAAAAGCCAGCTGGTTCACCACCGACCTCCAGGATTCCAAGCGTTCTTGCCAAAGACTTGAGAAAAAGTGGCACCACGAAAAGACACCGGACAACCACGCAGCCCTGAAGAACGCAAGCACGACCAACTCATCCGAGCCACCAAAAGGACCTCCTTCAAGGAACGCATCGACAACAATGCACACAGCAGCAAAGAGCTCCTCAACATTGTGAAGGAGCTCTCCAACCCCAGCTCCAGCTCCAACAACATCCCGCTGTCGCAAGACCTATGTGACTACCTAGCCACCTTCTTTCACCGAAAGATCGCAGACATCCACAACAGCTTCAATATCCATACACCATCAAGACCATGAACACCATCCACTCAGGCTCACCATCCGACCCCTCCTTCGAGACGGCCACCTTCCCGGAGAGTTGGAAGCACACCGAGATGAACGCCCTACTCAAAAAACCCACAGCGTACCCAAAGGACCTCAAGAACTTCCGGCTCATCTCCCTTCTGCCGTTCCCGGTGAAAGTCATAGAAAAGATCGTCAACAGGCAACTGCCCCACTTCCTCGAGGAGAACAACATCCTGGAAACATCCCAATCTGGATTCTGCAGCAATCACAGCACCGAAACCTCCCTCATCGCCGCCACAGATGACATTAGGACCCTCCTGGACAACGGCAAAACCACTGCCCTCATCCTCCTGGACATCTCGGCCCCCTTCGGCACTGTCTGTCACCACATCCCTCGCACACGTCTACACGATGCAGGAATATGCTACAAAGCCCTGGACTGGATCACCTCCATCCTCACCGACAGAACCCAGAGGGTCCGCCTCCCCCTTTCCGTTCCGAAGCCACCAAGATCATCTGCGGTGCGCCCCAAGGATCATCCCTCAGCCCTGCCCTCACATCTACATGGCACCGCTCACCAACATCGTCCGCTTGCACAACCTCAACCTCGTTTCCTACGTCGACGACATTCAACTGATCCTCTCACTCACCAAAAACCCCGCCACCGCCAAAACCAACCTCCACGAAGGAATGAAGGCCGTTGCCAGCTGGATGCAGACCAGCCGCCTGAAACTGAACTCAGACAAGACAGAGGTCCTTATCCTCGGATCCACTCCCTCCATCTGGGATAACTCCTGGTAGCCAGCCACCCCGGGATCCGCACCCACCGACCACGCACGCAACATGGGGTTCATCCTGGACGCCTCACTCTGAATGACCCGGGAAGTCACCGCCATCTCCTCCTCCTGCTTCAACACCCTCCGCATGCTCTGCAAGATCTACAGATGGATCCCCACCAGAACCAGAAGTATGGTCACACAAGCCCTCGTCAGCAGCAGATTGGACTACGGCAACGCCCTCTACGCAGGAACCTCGGTCATACTCCAGAAAAGACTTCAACACATACAGAACGCTTCTGCATGCCTCATCCTCGACATTCCCCACCAAACTCACATCACTGCCCACCTGAAAGACCTGCACTGGCTCCCAGTCAACAAGAGGATCACCTTCAAGCTCCTCACCCTCACCCACAAAGCACTACACAACGCCGGACCAGCATACCTCAACAAGCGTCTCACCTTCTACACACCGAATTGCCAGCTTCGCTCCGCCAACCTCGCCCTCGCCGAGTGTTACGGGCTACTTTGCTCATGCTAATCTGAACTCTGCATGGACAGCTGGCTAAGTGAGAGCAACATGGCGGCATGGGACATGCTCTGAGCGAAAGGCTACGGTGATCTTCGGGTGGTTCCGGATGTGGCCTGAGGGCACTGTGGTGAGATGGCCCTGCCCAGCTGGTAACCGGTGAGTTGTGTGGCCTGGGCCTGGGCTGGGAGTGGTGGGCACCCCGGTGCAAGATACATTAGCACCTGGGGGCGGGCTGGCTTCTGGTCCTTGCCTGCACGGCATACTGGTTGCGGGCTTGTGGAGGTGGTGTTGACCTTCTGCCGCCCTGGGCTGTTGGCCTCACCCGCAGCGGAGCTGCTGCAGACCACCTCTGAGACCAGACCATGAACCCGGGTGAGTGCCTCGGTGTGCCTGCTTCTCAATTGCAGCCTACCTCGTTGCTGTACCCCACTGGGCTTCTTCCGACTGCGGTCAAGGGGCCTCCTCTGACATCTGCTTTGTGACATGGTGAGGGTACGTCCTTTGGAGGGATCGCCATGTGCCGAGTGCACTGACGACTTGCAACGTCCTTGGTCTAGGGCGAGGGATCTGCGTGGTGGAGAAGTGTGGCTCAATGGTTAGAGCGGCAGACCCTGATGCAGAGGTCTGGCCCGGGACCAAGGTTCAATTCCCGCCTCCGCGGCTCTTGGATTCAATTCCCCGGACCTGATAATTCTCGCCTCGGTGCCTATTCTAATCATGGGTCCCACTGTGCAACTCTGGGCAATAGCTTGCTTAATCTCCACAACGGCCCCCACAGCGCTAGGATGCCTGGCTTCACCTTGGGGGGTGCCCAGGAGTGGACATCTCACAGGAAAACCAGGAAGGGTTCCACAGGGGTATGAATACAGCGTTATGAGACCTCTGGGTAGAAGTGCGCTATATAAGTACAAATACATTTACATTTGCATTTACATCTGCATGGTGTGCCCTACCTGGTGGCTGATCATCAGTGGGCCTGCTTCTGCTGCGACCGGGGGGCCATTTGATCATCCTTGCTGTGTGGCTGGGAGAGTCATCGCTCTCAGCGAGACATTGTTAGGACTCAGGGGAGTGTGTGCTGCCGTGGATTGATGGCTCCCCATAGGACACCCATCGCCACTCACCTGCTCCTCTGCTGACTGAGACCGCTAACACTGTCATCTCCGCTTGTTTTGCAATGAATAGAGGTGCTGCCCTGTCGGAGTTCCGGACCATTCTCTGTCCTCCTCTCTGTGGCAGTGCTGTTGTGCTGGGGCGTGGGACACGCATACTCCCAAGGTGACTGGTGGGGCTCCTTGTCACCCCTCTTGGTTTTTTGGGCCTGGCCCTTATTGTGATTTGGAGTGGGGACACTGATCTTCTGCGGGCCTACGCTCTCTCAGTGGCATTGGTGATGGACCCCGAATGCTTTGAGCTCACACTGCGGATTGTGAGGCACTGCAGGCACCCTCCCAAGTACTGGCCCTGAACGCCCCTCTGCCATATCCTCACTGTCTCGCCTTGCTCTTATTGCTCACCATCTCCATGTGCTGGGCCACAACCATATAACGGGTGGTGCTCCACTGTCATTCGTGCTGTGATTCGCTACTGAATTTCTATCACTGCCCAAGATTGTTGGACACTGTGCGGCAGACAGGCCCTCGCTGGTAACATCGTTACAATTCCCTCATTCTTTGGTTTAGCGCTATTGCCATGGGGAAGTCCGAGCACAGCCAACCACGCCTCACATTTGGGCCACGCAAATTGGGCAAGGCATCACAGCATGCTGCCTCTGACTCGGAGGCTGATGCTCTCTGCGACCATTTAACCAATATTTATAAAACTCTTCTTGCAGTTCAGGCCAGCTTGCAGTCCATTGACAGGAAAATTGATAACCTGAACTTACACATGGATCACATGTCCAAGAAGCGAGATAAACGTGCTGCGCCTGGGGGAAGCGGACACGTGTATTTCCAGTGCTGAAGATGGCTTGCACAAGAGGTGACCACCTGAGCGACATCTATGAAGAAGGTCCTGGCTGTTATACAGGCCCGTAATGAGGATTTGGAAGCTAGATCAAGACGTAACAAAGTGTGAATCACTGGTATGCCAGAGTCGACGAACACAGGCCGTCTTGAGACATATGTGGAGAACCTCCTTCGTGGAATTTTTGGCGTGGAAAAGCTGTCTCAGGTCTTGATTATGGAACGGGCCCATCGCTCTCTGGCTTCTCGCCCTCCCCCGGGCACCCCACTGCATCCCATTATCGCCCGTCTTTTGAATTGTAGAGATCGGGACGCTGTCCTCCGCATGGCGCGAGATAAAGGTACCATCTCTCACAAGGGGAACACTCTTGCCTTTTACCCCAACATTACCACAGCTGTCCAGGAGGTCCGGAGAGAATACCAACCTGTTAAGAAACTTATCATCTTGGAGCAGATACCCTATGCTATGATCTATCCCGCACGATTGCGCATAGAAGTCAATAGGAAGCCCAAGATTTTCACCAGCCTGAAATCAGCGATGGACTTTGCTAAGACTCTTACTTGCCGTAGCCAGACCCCCAACACTGCGGCTGGGGGCTCCGATGAAATGGCAGATGAACAATGACAAAGCCAGGTCACATGAGTTGTGGATGGTGTGCACCTCTGCTTCGCTTCACTTCTGGGATGACCCATATCAGCCTGTCTGTTATGGTGGGTGAGCAGCAGGCACTAAGCACACACTTGATCTGTACTGATGTTATTTCCCTCACTGTTTGAACTCGTAATAACTATTACTGTGGGTAGTCTTCGTATTGTTTTATGATTTTGTGATACAGTGGCCAGGAACTGTTCTCACACTTGCTCGGCCACCTCCCATTTCACAGGGAAAGATACTGTGCTCCAGCGCTCCCACATGGGTATTCCCCACAGCCGGTTATTCCCTTGGTGTTGCACTCGGGGATTGGTTTGGGTGGTTTGGGATGGCTTTGGCATGTTGGGGACACTGAAGTGGGTGGGGGGTGTTGGTGGGTGGGTGGGATTTGCAGGGTTTGTTTATGTGGCTGATCTGTTTATTGATTCTGTGAGGATTGCATATGCACCTTCACTCACTACAATTGAATTATGCTCAATGTATAACATGCTAAAGTTCTGCATTATGCTCACAATTTAATCACCTGCTTAACATGGATTATACGGGGACTTAACTCACCAAAAAAGATTCGCCAGGTCTCAGCGTATTTGGATCGCCATGAGGTTACAATTGCCCTTTTGCAAGAAACACACTTAACCTGCCTGTCTGAAATTCATGTTGGGGCGCAGTGGGCTGGGTACCGTTTGGCCACTTCCTACTCCTCCTACTCCTGTGGAGTGCTCACGCTCATTAAGAAAAACCTCCCCTTCATGATGATCAAAACCTGTGTCGACGATGCAGGACGTTATGCCATGGTACACAGGAAGATGGCGGGCAGTTTAATCACGATTGTAAACACTTACGGGCCAAATATAGATGATCCCGCCTTCTTTGAGCGCATCATTTCCGCGCTACGGGATTGGCTCGATGCTGTGATTTTTGGGGAGGTGACCTTAATACACACTTAGCCCCCCATAGAGACAAGTCGAGTGGCAAGGGTGGTTAGTCTCCCGGGGCAGCCCGGGTTATTAATGAGGGAATGGCCGAGCTGGGACAGATTGATATATGGTGTCAGCAAAATGAAGAGAAGTGGGAGGGCACACATGTTTCCACTGCACATAATAGCTGGTCCCGGCTAGATTACTGGCTTCTAGGTGAGATAGCAGAGTGTTGGGTGTCTCAGATAGAGGGATTGCCTCGCACACTATCCGATCACAGCCCAGTCTGCCTTTGCCTACAAATTCCGTGCACTGTTCACAGATCATTCACCTGGCGCTTTCATCCTGAGGCTCTGCTGGACTCCTTTTATGCTAAAACTATTCGCGAGACTATAGTGCAATACTTTGATCACAACAAGGGGTCAGTTGACAGTGCTGTGACCCTTTGGGAAGATTCTAAGGCCACTATTCGGGGCACGTGTATTGGCATGTCGGCTGGCATCTTGCAAGACTTGCTTGGACCGCTTGCTAAGCTGGAAACCACCTTGCAGCATCTCGAGCGTGATTGTGAGAATGCACCCTGCACTCAGACACTGGCGACAATTAAAGAGTCCATATTGGAAAATAATGAGCTGGTGGAGAAAGAGGTTAAGTATATATCTAAACGCCATGTAACCTGCGCTTATGGGGACGGTGGACGACCGCGATGCCGTCTAGCAAGCAAAATTAAAGCTTGTATTGATCAGCACACTATTACTAAGATCACTGATGCAGCTGGCCAGTATCACTACACCACTCAGGAGAATCTAGCACAGTTTAAACCACTTACGGGGATTTATATACCACACAGGGGGCGTCTGACACTGAGGACCTAGACGCATACCTATCAGACATAGCCCTTGTGTGGCTTTCAGATGGGTAAAGGGAGTTTCTGAGCCAACGAATTGCAGAAGAAGATATTCACGCGGCGATCAAAACCCTTCCAAACAAGAACGCCCCGATGGGTTTCCCAGTGAATTTTATAAGGAATACGCAGAAGAATGAACCCAACATCTCTTGAAAATGTACTCCGAGGTATATGACACTGGCCAACTGCCGCCAACCCTTCGCTTAAAAAAGAGAATACGCCTTCTCATTGTGACTCTTATCGACCACTTTTGCTTATCAACACTGACGCCAAAATATTGGCCAAAATTCTTGCCACCAGGCTGCAGCTGCTCATGCAAGGCCTGGTCCTTCCGGACCATTCTGGGTTCATTACCTCCAGGTCTACTTCTCATAATTTGCACCTGCTCTTTGCTATGTTCCATATTCTCGATCCTGGGCTCCAAGCAGCGGCTATCATGTTAGACCAGGGCCTTTGATTCCATAGAATGGGGCTACCTTTTTTATATTCTACAGAAAATGGGCTTTCCTCCTTTCTTTATTAATTGGATATGTCTGCTGTACACTGACCCTGTGGCGCGGATTCGGGTAGAGGGTAGTACGTCACACCCTATCTGCATTACCAGGGGGACGCGGCAGGGGTTCCCCCTTTCTCCCCTTCTTTTTGCGATCACGCTAGAACCCCTTGCCTGTATTATGAGACTGTGGCATCGAGCCTCAGCCCTCCAATTTGTCCACCGTCCTGTCAGTATCTCACTGTACGCGGATGACATGTTGCTCTTTATACGGGAGCCATGTGTTTTCATGGCACCAGTTTTTAGGGAATATATTCGCTTTGGTTTGTTCTCAGGCCTACAAATTAATTGCGCCAAATCAGTGGTGGTGCCGCCAACAGAAAGCACCCTGCCTCATGAGCTTGAGTGCCCGCTTGTGTGGTCCACGGACCCTGTAAAACATTTGACACGGTTGTCCGCGAGAATTATGGCACTGCATATAAGTAGTTAGAACAACTGGTGGACAGATGGGTGAAGCTCCCATTATCACTGGCCGATCACATAGCACTTATCAAGATTGTCGTGCTGCCTCAATTTTTATACCTGTTCAGCAACATACCGATTCCACTCACAAAACATTTTTTTAAAACAGTGCGCACTTTGCTCCTCCGGTTGATTTGGGGTGGTAAACAGGCTCGTGTCAACTGGGAGACACTTACTTTAGATTATAAACTGGGGGCTTCAGTGTGCCTGACCTTTATTAATTGTGGGCTCACACGCAATATGCCCACTACTGGTTCAGCTCACACGATTTCATCCCACGTGTGGCAGTGGAGGATGGAGACCCACACCCTGTTCCTTTAAGCTCCATGCTGACTCACTCTAATCGACAGACTCCCCGCTCTCAGATCAACACTGTTGACACTACTATAGCGGCCTGGCAGGCCTTGGGCCGCATGGCGGGAAAATTACGGTTATATTCCCCTCTATTGCCGCTTGCGTTCCACTCGAACGTTTCCGTGACGAATGCTTGTCAGTCCGACATGACGTAAGCTCCTTACCAAACTTTACCACTCTGCCAGAGTAGAAAAGCCCCTGCCATACAAAAAAAGTCTGGAGAAATGGAAAACATATTTGACTCCGCCGCTTACATTGCAAGACTGGGAGCACTGCTGCCAGCTTACTGGTACCCTAGCTTCCAACGGAAATCTTCAAATAATTCATTTCAAATACATCCATCAGGCTTATCACACTCCACATAAGTTGTTTAAATATGGGCTTAGAGACACTGATGCATGTAAGCGCTGTGGAGCCATGGATGCTGACTTCTGGCACTTAGCCTGGGTATGCCACAAGGTGGCGAAGTTCTGGAATGATGTGGTTCGTATACTGTCTACTATGGTCAATGTAGAGCTGCAGTGCTCACCGCACGTCTGTTTGCTGGGCTTGGTTCCGTGCTTGCAGCAGTGGCGTAACGATAATTGAGGGGGCCCCCCTGCAAGGTACGTGGAGGGGCCCCCTCTGGACTCTGTCAGGAGCTCCCCGGCCGAAGTGCAGTGCTGAGGGGGCCCCATGGAGCTTGGGCCCCCCGCACTGCGGGGGATGCGGGGGCCTGTGTTACGCCCCTGGCTTGCAGGGAGCTATAGGTAAACTTGCGAGAGTAGCTTTAATTGTGGCCAAGAGACACGTGGCAATGACATGGGAGGGCACGGCTGGGCCAGCAGATGCACAATGGCTCAAGGATTTCTTGTATTTCCGGGACAATCTAGTCCTATATGCTGAGGAACTCCCCACCTCCTCTCGGCCTAATGATATTTGGGAGCCCCTCCTACTGTAGTTACAATTTGTTGAACTCTATGAGTCCCACAGCTAATGCGGAACGCTGAGTTTATTATTCCTTTGATTGCATGTACGGTGCCTCACTACGATACACAGTTTGTAACTCTGTCACTGCTGTTTGATATATGCATAACTGCCACGGGTTGTTAACTGTGTTTTTACTTATATGTGCTGTTTGCTGCTACCTTTGTAGTTGCATATATTTTAATAAAAACTCAATAAAAAAAATCAGAATCCCTTTACGTTTGCAATAATGCCACCAGTGTGGCTTAGGGTAGTTCACTCTCCCCATATGTACGTGTTATTGCATATTTATCCATATGTTTAATCTCACTATTAGCAGTCTCGTTAAACTCCTCTTTTTTTTTATTATCTGTTGGAATATGATCATCAGTGAAATTCTAGTGTCTCCCTTCCATCTGTGCAATTTTGTTCCCTAGTCACAACAGGTGATCTCTCAATTATCGAAGGATGCCCACATGCTTAGATATCGTTATATCTCAAATGTAAAACTTAAAGGGATCCTAGACTGTAGCAATACTATCGACTGAGCCACATTATTCCGAAAGAACTCCTCTTTAATTTGTGTCATGTCGGTCCTGAAGACCTGATCTATAAAGAATAAGTCGAAATCACAATGTGAAGGCAGACTCCCTCTGAATATTAAGTTCTAGTAATACCAGTGGTGAGTGGTCTGAATAGGTCCACAGAAGAGGTTTACAGTTGTGGACGCAGGAGACTAAGCTCCTCGATATCAAGCAGAAGTCTATATGTGTATATGTATCATGTACTGAAGAGTAATGTGTGTAAATAGTTCTGGTGGGGAACCTATGTCTCCAATATCCAGCAAGTTCTCTCTGTCAGCCATCTCTAGGAGTCTACGTGCAGCTGCAGAGGGACGGCAAGGGGGCCCTCAGAACGATACTATACCTGTAAAAATATAATTGTGCCACCTTTAATTTTTTAACAATCCTGATTGTATATGTAACTTGTTAGTGTGTAAATTTCTATATGCAACCTACTTGGCTGTATTATAAAGCACTCTGACACCTTTGGGTAAAGTTTGTACTATACAAAACTGCATTAAAATTAAATAATTAAATACATAAAATTGATCATACTCAAGGTTCAAAACGCAGTTGAAATTCCCTCCCCAAATCTGTGATATATTATTCCACTAAAGTAACTGCGACCTGAGTGACTGATCATCATAGATAGGACCGTATATCCCTACTGCCAACACAGCCAAGTTTTCCATATAACAATCAGCTATAACGAATCTGCCCGAGGGTTCAACACATACCTCTTGTAATCTGATCTGAGAACCTCAGTTTACCCATAAAATGTCTGACCGAGCATGAGAGATAAAGAACGCTGCACAACAATGACCATGCATTCTACGTTGTGTTAGTATGCTGCTCCCCGGCCTCAGATGTGTTACTTGCAATACTGCTACATCTATCGTGTGCCTTTTTTAGGTATGTCACTACTTTCCTATCATTCTATTATCATTTGGGCCCCTTACATTCCATGTGATGAATCAAATCAGCAGACAAGCAGATAGGCACCCTGTTAGCTGGTCTAAGTTAGCAATTGCTCCCCATTTATTCTATATAAGGCACACTCAGTCAAGCAGAAAATCATACTGTTTTTTTAGATAGAAACAAAAACTAAACAGAACCAGGAAAATCCCACACTATGTAATACCCCAACTTCCATTCTATTTAAGTATTCCTTGTCCACCCTCCCAAAGAAAACAATACATAGCGATATTTGAGATATTTACAACAATCTCCCGGACCCGCTAACAGCCGCTCAAGCCGGTAAGCGGATGGAACTTAAGACCAGAAAAAAGTGGTCTTAAAAATGGTGATAAATAACAGAACATAAATGAGACTAGCCCAGAGCCTCATCTGAAGACCCACTGATGCCATGGAGGTACCACTCATGCAGCTTGGAGCGCCAAGAAGGCCACAACAACCACTGCCACTGCCACCGCCCCCAGGACCACCACGGAGGCAGCGGATGTAATTGCCCAGTACAGGCTCAAAAGGAAATCCATCCTTGGCATCCTGACCCAGATAGCCCACAGGCTTCAGGCACCAACAGAGCGGATAACCAACATCCCTCCACAGACAAAGCTGCTGGCTGTGTTGCACATGTTGGCCTCTGGTATCTTCCAACCTACAACTGCCAGAGTTGGAGGACTCTCACAGTCATCCCTATCAAGGTTCCTCCCAACTGTCTTGGATGGCATCATAAGACTGATACCCCAGCACCTATGCTTCCCCAATATTGCGCAGGAACAGCTTGAGACCAAGCTAGGCTTTTATGCTATAGTTGGCTTCCCTCAGGTGTTGGGGGTAATTGACTGCACACATGTCCTACTTGTGCCCCATGTGGACACTGCACACATATACCACAACAGGAAGCACACACATTCCATCAATGTGCAGGAAATTGTGGACCATTGGGGCTTGTTCACCAATGTCATAGCCAAGTTCCCAGGGAGTGTGCATGATTCCTACATCTTCCGCCAGTCCATCATCAACCAGCGGTTTCAGGATGGCACATATGGAAATGCACTGCTTGTTGGTAAGTACTAACTGAACACACCACACACCTCAAGTACACAATCATGGAACTAACAAATGTGACAATGCACATGTAGCTAATTTCATACAAAATGCCTAGTAATATGTCCACCTACCATACACAGCAACCCAAGTGACTGCAGTTACTGGGGTTAGCCTTGTAGACAAACCATCCCCAAAGGCACAGCCCCTCCACCACACATTTGCAAGTGCTGGGAGAGGTGGAAAGCAAGTAGGTGCAATGGAGGGTCTGGACCTATGAGGAAAGTATGAACACAAGGCTGAGTCTTGCGGCGGTGTACTGTACAGTCTGGAGCTTGCAGAGCGCAGACTTGTCTATGTGTGCATATATATGGGATTTCCGTACTTCAGTCTGATAGTAATGACTGTGTGGGTGATTGTCTTTCTTGACACGTGGGGGATCCATTTGAAGGTCTCATGAAAGATGCAGAGAGTGTTGAAGCAGCTGGAGGCCATGGCGTAGACCTATTGGTTAATGGAGAGGGAGGAGTTGAATACGATGCCTAGGTACCTGGGGACCTTGGGGGTGGGCTGCCGAAGGCAGTGGCCCACCAGGTGTTGTCATATGCTGATAGGGTGTTTATGAGGATGAGGGCTTATGTCTCCTCTGCGTTGAGTACCAGGCAGCTGTTGATCATCCATGTCAGAACTTCCTGCAATCCTTCCTGGAACACCAGTCTGGTGGGTGTGTGTGCCCTGGTGAGGGAGAGTATGAGCTGGGTGTCCTTGTAGGTGGGGTAGTCTTTTGTGTGTCTTGAAGTTGCTTCAGTTCTTCCCCATGTGTCTGCAGATGCATCTGGCATCTTAGACGCTAGTTGTGACCGATGTAAATTTTCTTGCACGCTGTAAGTCGAAGTTGCATAGCGGGGCAAGTTTGTATGCACATTTGTAGATCCATGTGTGAAAATCCCTGGCAGCACCATCGGTATCTGCTGCAGCATTGTGGGTGTTGCAGTTGATGGTAGAGTGGGGCAGCTTGTCAGTGACTCAGCTCAATTTCCTTAGTGTGGGTTGGGCTGTGGCCTTGGGTGGCTTGGGTGTTTTCACGAGGTAGTGTACGCAGTGGTGGTCACTCCATGTGGGTTGAGTGGTGTGGATGAAGTGGATGCTGTTCCCACATGTGAAGATGGGTTTGATTGTGTGTCCTGCCTTATGGGTCAGTGTGGTGAAGAGTTGGGTCAGACTGATGTTTGTGAGGTTTGGCCAGAGGGTACTGGAGTTGAAGTTGTTGTGGTTTGTGAGGTGGAAGCTCAGCTCGGAAATGAGTATGTAGTCCACGGAGTAGATGGCGTGGTGTGTGATGATGTTGATGGTGTGGCCGAAGCAGTCCCAGCCTCGGGGGGCTCTGCAGGTGAGTGTGCCGCAGAGTGTTGCTTTGTGGCTGGTCTGGATCTGGAAGTGCAGGTGTTGTGCGGTGGTGAAGTTCTTGGGTCAGCGTCAGCAGGAGAACTGGACATGCGTTGTATCTGTCATGGCCTATTGGCAGTTGTACATTATCCTAGCATCTACTGTGAGGAGGGCGGCTGAGTCGTAGTGCTAGACATCATGAGACCCTCCTGCTATTTGCGTTTGGCTTGTGGACCGGCGCAGATTTGATTGGCTTTTGCATGCCATTGGAGTGCCAGTGATGCAAACGCGCAGCACCCAGAATAAAACAGACTAGGGGGGAGGGACGAGCAGGTGTGAGGCAATGTAATTTGCTTTGATGCTGGTTAATTGTCTAAAGCTACACATGGCTAACCTATGATCCAAAGTAGCACAAATCACACACCACAAAATATGAACACTGCAGACACAGCATGCACAACAACTAATGGACACATCTCTCCATTACATGCTCCAGGTGATCAAGGATATGCACTCTCCCCATGGCTGATGACACCCCTCCAAGCCACTAACACCTAGGCACAGAGGCAGTATAATTTGGCCCTTGGACGCACTAGGGCCATTGTGAAGTGCACTTTTGGCGTGCTAAAGTCACGTTTCCGGTGCCTTGACATCACAGGTGGCAGACTGTTGTACAGCCCGGAAATAGTGTGCAAGATAATCATAGCATGTTGTGTGTTGTACAATATATGTGTACGAACCAATCCCCCATGGATTCAAGTGCCAGATGCACCAGACAATGCTGAGGGTGATGAAGAAGATGACGCTGGTGCAGCACACCCCACAGTTTCTGCTGCGGGGACTGCCCGAAGAAAACGAATCATAAACAATTTCTTCACCTGAGCACCTCACAATGTGACAGTCCTTTGCCATTTATCTGCCCAAAATGCACCTAAGTACAGTTTGTGCAATAAAACCACACAACACACATACCCTGTGTGCATGTTTATCCTCTGCATAAGTGCATTTCTCTGACAAGTGAAAGTCAAACATTTTGTGCTAAGAATAGTACAATTGTAATTTGATGGTTTGGTATGTCTCATGTATTGAGATATGCTTTTCAGGCTTTCCTTTGGGGTAAAATCTGAATTAAGGGTGTCATTTGGGGTAAATTCTGATTTTTAGGGTGTCATTTGGGGTCATTTATGAATTTCAGGGTGTCATTTTGGGAAAATTCTGAATTTGTGGGTGCCATTTGCTGTCATTTATGAATTTTAGGGTGTCATTTGGGGTAAATTCTGAATTTTAGGGTGTCATTTGGGGTCATTTCTGAATTTTAGGGTGTAATTTGGGGTAAAATAAAAGTTTTAGGGTGTAATTTGCATTCTGAAATGAAATTACATCTAAGCCTGTTCATCTGTGTAACAACTTGCACGTGGTCTGAAAAATCTGGCCACATTTACGTTAATGCAATGTTTTTTTCATACTCGCAATGGAAAATCTGTCGCTAGACACATTGAACCATATGAAATATTAGCCCTAAGCCAATTTGCAGGAAGAATCTCAACGCAAAGTAAAAAAACTGGCCTCAAACAGACAGGAAGTGATGTCTGCATGCTTCCTGTTTACTGTAGGAGTGCTGTGTACCTTCACTTTCTGTTTTGAGCACATTGCTGGTGATTGTGGAGAGTGTTGGAGGTGTTTGGTGGTGTGTGCTGTAGATTTGTGATAGAGAGTGTTGCTGTGTCCTGTTGATAGTGTCTCCGTGAAGTGTTGTGTTCTTGTTATTACGTGATTTTTGTCTCTTGTCCTCAATCTTGTCGGGGGTTTGTCTTAGGGGTAGTTTAAATAATTAGTAGATGTTGGGGCACATAGTGGGCATTTTCTTTTCTTAGTAGTGGGTTTAGGTGTGTGCTGGGAGATGATGGATGTGGGAAGGGGGGCAGGAAGTCAGAGGGGGCATTGGGGGGCTTCCTTTGGCTGATGAAATTTTGCCTGCCCTTGATGGTGGAGAGTGGGGGTCGTATACTTTCGGGATAACCCATCCATGTGCGGAAGGTCAGGTGGGTGTGTGAGGGAACAGATGCAGCGTGTCTTTGGGGTAGACAGGACTGTGCGCCAATGGAAGCACCGCCGGCAGGATTGCGTGGGCCGTGAGGGTGACCTTTTGGACCACCTGGGAGTCATCATTGGCCCACAGTGCGGTAAGTTCAACCTCTACATTCATATATGAATACTCTTACGAATAGCCAAAAATGCAGTGTGGAACACACTGGAGTCCATCTGCAAAAATGTGGCAGAGTGAGGTGTGAGACATCATGCCTTCGCGCCTAGCGTTGCCACATCAGAACCACAACGCTGCATCCTATTGACAAGCATAGGGTGCAGGTTTGTGTTTCCCACTGTGCAGGTGCAACACTTAGCACTGTAGTGCCAGCGCTGGCACCCTTGCACCATACTGCGTGCAGAGCAAAGGTTGTTCATGTACAGGAGGGTGACTGTACATAGACATTCCTAGGCATTGTTTCTGGGACCTGTGTGCTGCACAAAAGGAAGAGTACAAATGCTTTCCTCCTTGTTTTGCTAAGTTAGGTGCGCTTCCCTTCTACATGGGCTCCGTGTGACAATGGGTGAGACAGGAACAATAGTTCAAAGGCAATAGGACATCTCCAGAATGTCATACACCATTAACATTTGTGAAACAGCCATGTGTGATCTTCATTGATGCAATTGTACACAGAGCATGTATTACATAATGTTGTGTGCAGTAAAAGGGCCTTGTGAAAGTGTCACACAACTAGTCTGTGCAAGTTTGCTTGCATTATTGTCTTATTTGGACCAACTCAGCATTCACAGATCTTGTGTGAATGGCAGGCAAAGTGGACCCAATCATGTAGGCAACATGAACTGCAACAGTGCAGTTAGGGAGCATTGTCAGTGATGGTGATTTATTGTCTGATGAATAGGACACGTGTGATTTTATGACTGATACCAACACACTTTTCTTTTCATGTTTCACAGCTGGAAGATCTCTCATCACACAGGGGGATATCGACACCTTCAAGGACCCACACACCACTGGTGAGTTCTGCCATTATATACTGGCATAGTGCAATGTCATGAATGTCTGGGTCAAATGATAGACGTTGTTATGCAGTATGGATGTGTATCACATGTATGTTGCCTACAGTGTGATGATGTTTTGTTGAAGTCAGAATTGTGTAAAAATCAGTCAGTGAAGATGGAGCTCTGCATTTGTCTTCCAGATGTAACCTTGCACATCCCTAGTCAGTAATCTATGGGTTCTGTCACTACAGCACATGCATGTGGATTACAAAGCATACAGATAGGAGAGGAGACATGTGAGTGGTGTTGCTGATGAGTATGAGCTGACATGAAATGCATGTACATCCATGACTGAGATGACTATGCAAGTGGGCCCGATCATGCACAAGGAGGCAGTGGTTATCAAGCCGTGCGTGCTGAGACACAGGTCGGCACAGTAATATTGTAGGTATGCTGCATACCAGCTTCACAGATGTTGCAGTGCATAGCTTTGATCCAAGCATATCAATGGCACTTTCCCCAAACAGCTAGCAAAGGTGGCCCCATTGAATCTCATTGGCATGTTTGGCCACTGCAATGGTGTTGTCAAGCTGTCTCCTTGTGGGCATTCCCTTGTAGACTCAGGCTCAAGTGTAAAAGCCCCTCTCTCCCAATTGGTGACATTACTCTGCATGCATTTACACCGCATGCTTTAGCTCTACATTTATTGCTGTGCCATATATTTTACAATGCAGGGCTCTGCCACGCTTTTGGTAAACACATTAGCCATTACAACACAATAACCATTATGACTCCAGGGGGCCATTACTATGGGGAATGCATTGTAACAGTTTGTGTTGTAAAGGCCTGCATAGTTAAATTGTAAATGGAGTGATAATAGAGGATCTAAGAGATGCATAATTTACAAATCTGAGGAAACGATGTTTCCCACTCTCGCCAGCAACGTGTCAGCTATTGTGAAGTTGTGATGGAGAGAGGGCCCGCACCTCATGTACAAGTCAGTGTTCAGCCACTTAATATGTTTCCATGTGTGCTGCATGATGCAGCAGAGTTGAAAGTGTGAGTAGGGCTGTTCCAGGATTGCTCATGTGCAGGTAGGGTAACCTTCCTACATATTAACAAGCCTTCCCTGCACACAGACACCCTTGCACTCTTGTGCAAGAGGGCCTGTGTTTGCACTGACTTGATGAACTTCACGCCATCGGTGGGTGACACACAGGGCTGCACATGATCATTGTACATATGATGCAGCACTGTGTTACAGGAGAGGATGAGGGAGGCGCTAAACACGGAGGGCTAATGCCTCTCTCTGACAAATCCTTGTAGCTGTCACCCTCAGTCACCCTCTGTCTGAGTATGTGATAGCACCATCATTTGACACTGACAGTCTCATTTGGTTGTGACAGTACATGTCCCATGCCATGCGCTGTCACGTCAGTCTCCCCAGCATGTAGTCACTGATCCTGGATTCAATATTTCATTGTGGAGGTCACTCTCTGACTTCACAATGTTACGTTAGAGTGTAGGCTCCCATGTTTCACTGACCTAGTGTTTCTGAGTTAAATGGAGAACATCGACATAGTCTACAGGACTAACATTTTGTCATTGCCCTTATTTTACAGACAACATGTCGCCAGAGGAGTCCCATGCCTTCCAGGTGAGGAAGGACCGGTACCTCCACATCAGAAAGGTCGCTAGGGGGTACCACAACATGGCATGGAGGTACCAGGAAGACCGGGCAGCTGGGAGTTGGAAGTCGGTGCCCGAGGTTGTAACACATGGGAGATAGAGTGGCTCACCGGATTGATTGATTGACACAGGCCATCCCGGGCCCCTCTGGCGACAGGCATGGGTCCCGGCATGGATGGGCAGTAACCCTTCCCCCTCCAACACCACATACCCAAGGGACAATGCAACTTGCTCCAGCAGATCATGTGGTGCCGTTCACTGTGCGGGACCAGAGAACATTATTGGACAACAATGTTTTGCTGGCTGAGATACGGAGGGAAATGGTGGAGCATACCAGGCAGCTGCAGGACATAAGGAAAGCCCTGGGTCTCCCATAATGACTGGACATATTGAGCCCCATCCCTCTCTTCTCCATTCCCCCAATGTTATATATTGTTATTAGTTAGTGTTAGGTAAGTATTTTAAGTGTTAGGTAGTGTAATTGTAGTGCGGGTATAGGCAGTGTTAGATTTTGTGTTAGTTTTAGATATTATTCATTAGTATTTGGGGATAAGTTTCCTTTTCTTTTGAGCTGGGGCTGATGTCTTTATTGTTAACAAATATATATATATAGTTTAGGCTATAATTCACTTTGTTCCAGTTAGTTTAGATTAGATTAGCAGTATATTGTATTAGAACGACAATTTTTGTCATCTTATTGCCAAATTTTAAGGGAAAATTTCATGTATTAAATATTTGTTGTTCTCAGCTGAGAACTAAATCAAATAAAATAAACTTGTAGTAGTAGTGATTAGTGTTAGTTTAGGGTAGTTTAATTTTTTACTTTTATAATAAATGGTTAATATTTTAGAATTCTGGTTGCATTTTTGTCAGGTGTGATGTGGTGGAGTGTGGCTTTTTACCTTTTATGCAACTCATACTATCACTGGACAATCCGTTGAACGTGTAAGTGTGGTCATGACATGTTACTTAGCAGGATGGATTGTGTGAGGATACCTTAGATGTGAGCACAGTAAACATGCATGCATAACAGGGTGGCAAGTAGGATTTACAGCCTAGTCTAGGACACACTTTTCTGAAGTTTTGCATCTTAGGTTTGACTGACGGAGTTGGACAGCACATTGTTGCCCATTTACGACACATCCTAGGGACATGGCCTTGAGCGGACAATGAATTTGCAACTGTTATCCATCATGGAGATGGAAGTATGCACCGGGCACCTCAAATTCCATCAACCCCCTGCATATCACATGAGCCTGACGCTGAGTCCATCTACAATGTACAGACCTTGGCACACTTGCTGCGTAGTGCAAGTGTGTCAGCATCATTGGAATTGTATGTTCTTGTGTATGGAGGCTCAACCTCCAGCCCATGCATGATGTTGTCATTTAGCGGGTCAATTTTAAACAGCACATGGCAGAACTGTGGGCCCGATTTACAAAAGTAATATGAGAGTAGGTCCTAACTTTACGACTTTCGGTATATACAAATGGAATTTAGGAGTAGTAAAGTTAGGAATACTGACTTCACTACTCCTAAATGCCTGTTGTGAATACCGAATTTTGGAAAGTTAGGGTTTTGTCTCAGATAGCGTTTTTGATTCGGGCACACAGTTCTGCTGTGCACAGGAGGGGGAATGTAGCATTGCTCTCTGTAGTGCCAGTGCCATGGCCACTTCTCCCAACTGCTACTTTTGGCATTGACTCATAGTGATGCCACCCTTGAAATGGTGTTACAGCAAACAAATAATGGGCTGAATGCTGAGAATGCAAACATTCTCCCCCAGTCAAAAGATCTGGGTTAAATCTATTGTTCTTTTGCTCACTACGCCACCCCAGTTTGGACCCAGCCATATGGAAATCAGTCTTGACCCTGTGCCCCATGGGAACAATCCAGACCAAACTGCCAGGCTAGGTCCTCCCTGGACCAGAAACAAGCATTCTGGGACCGGTTTCTGGGTATGTCACCCTTTTTCAGCCAGGCTAGCTTGAATCCAGTGGCAATGTGAGCAAGGGGCCCACGTCTGGGCATAACCATCCCACTTAGGGTGAAAAGTGTTACAGCAAACAAATGATGGACGGAATGTTGACAATGCATACATTCTCCCCCAGTCAAAAGATCTGGGTTCAATCCATCGTTCTTTTGCTGTAACACCCTTGAAATGGTGGCCCTGCATCTGACTATATGCTACGTGCAGTGCACCACACATCCCTAGACACATTGCCCTATCCGCTCACAGTGGTCACAGCATGAGAGGATTCCTAATTTTGAATGCATTGTTCGTCCACTGGAGGGGCTGACTGAGGCATTGCACTTTGGGGTGAGTCCCTATTGTGAACTCAACTTCACTGAGTCAGACATTGTGGTTCCAATAGCGGCTGGCAGACATGTGCCCTTACGATTCTTCAACAATGTGAATATGGTGTGCACCATCTGGAGATGTGAAATGCAAAGCGCACCGTCACAACAGGCTCTGCCAACCACATAGAGTGTGAGTAGATATGCCAAGTGAGAATGTGTAGCAATGGTAAAGGGGGACACTGCTTGTGGCATGCAACTGACTTGGACATTTTTGCACACATGCCTATTTCCTTAATGTACATAGGGCTATGTTGGGATATTGCTAGAACGTTGTATTTGAGCAATGAGGGCACGGCTAGTTCACACATACCCGGTCATCTCACTACCTATCTGGGTCACTGTAAAATATGTAAATTTCTCTTATTTCCCTTGGTGTACTTTTTGATGGATTAATTGGCACAACATTTTTAGAGACTTCTGTACTTTATTGGTCGTAGACAACACACTTGTGTGTGACTTAAATATTTTTATTTACATGTCCATTGACATCGATGAAGACTGGACCAGTACTTGGCCATACAATCCCCACATTCCATAGATGCCCAGTGGAGGCCAGACTGAGTCCTTTTGGGGAAACATGTCCAAAGGAAGAGGCAGAGTTCAGTCAGCAGGCTGATTGCAGTGTCATTGGGAACAAGACAAAATATGGCAGTCCATGTCAGGGTCCAAGGCGAGTGTCACAGAGTGTATCAAAGGACAGTGGAAGCTGATGTTCCGGGGCATGATGCTGAACCCAATTCCAAGAAGAAACCAGCCATTTGGCATAGATGAATGCTATGGCTATCTTCTTTGCAATAACGCTGATTCATCCACATCTTCGTCCTCGACTGTGTCATGTGCCTCACATGTGCGTGGTGGTAGATTGGCTTCAGCACTGTGAGGCACTGACACATCAGGGGGCGGACATGTGGATGTAGAAGCAGCAGCAGCATTCATCTGTGCCAAACCTTTATGCAGCAATGCAGTGATGATCAGCTGCAGGGCATGGAAGATTCCAGCTGTTGGACTTGGCCCTTCTGGCAAGTTCACCCCTAGAACTTTTTGCATTTGTCCTAGCCTTTTCCCTATGGTGTATTAGTGGATTTAGGCCTCTAGGCGCTTTAACACTGTGTCCCAGTGTAAAGTGTGTGCGCTCTGGGTTACATTGAGTGAGACTGACCTGCCCTCCCATAGGAATGCATGGGGGATCTGAGTGACCATGTTAGTCCCTGATGCGTGGGGAGTGCAGGGCCGAGTTTAGTATGTGCGGACTCGTGTGATGAAATGCTGCGCGATGATGTGTGCGGCGTCAATGTACCTAGTGTGGAAGTGCCACTTCTAGAAGTGGGCATTTCTGTGCGCAGTGTGAGATGAGTGCCTTGTCTGGCGATTGGCTGGCTGAGGTCATGTGAACGGCTAGGGAATCCCCAGAGTCAGGAGGAGTCACCCAGTGGTGAATGGGGAGATCAGCAGCCAGATGGGTGGGAGGAGTACACCTAGGACCTGAATAGGGCTGGGCTTTCCCCACACAATGCTGGCTCCGCCCCCTGTGGTGCGACTGATGACCCTGGCCTGTGCTGTGAATAGGGAGAGGGGCTGAGCAAAACAAAGTGCTCAGGAACCAGTTGTATCTGGTTCGCCCCTTCCCTGCATGAAGACCTCTGGGACCTTTTTGGATTTATTTTCTTCTTCTCCAGGACCTTTGCAGCACCCTTCTGCGCCCTGTGAGTGCTATGCTGTAT
This sequence comes from Triturus cristatus, assembly GCF_964204655.1. Classification (NCBI taxonomy): domain Eukaryota; kingdom Metazoa; phylum Chordata; class Amphibia; order Caudata; family Salamandridae; genus Triturus; species Triturus cristatus. The sequence continues at coordinate 21,441,376 of NC_140585.1, read as the reverse complement.
TTATTTGTTTCCCCCAAGGAAAGGGGAATGCGTGGGATCTGTGTAGCGCTGAGCTGCCGTCTTTGGTTCCCGATGGAATCCCCAGCTGCCGGGAGGGGGGGGGGGGGAGGGCGCCAGAGCGTGGGCCTAAAGTGATCCCTCGATCCAGCGCGCTCTACCGGTTTGCCTATTTTTGTTTAGAGCCTAGAGGGCTCCAAAGTAAGGGCACAGAGATGCCCATAGCTGCATGTCTTCCCGCTGCCCCACCGGCCCGTGGTGGCAATGCCTGCCACGTGTGAGGGGCATGCTTCCTTTCAGAGCCCCGGTGGCTCCAGCAGTTTGGCGCCTAGTAATTTTAAGAGCCCCTTGTGGCTCCAACGCTATGGGGGCATGTGTTGTTTCTAAGAGCCTACGTGGCTCCAATGTTTTGGGGGCATCTTTTCCTTCTAAAAAGCGCCAGTGTGCTCCACAGTACTGGGGGACATGGTGGGTGTAGAGCCTAGGTGGCTCCAACGTTTTTGGATACTATTTGCCTTCCACAGCTGCGCAGCACTTAGTGCCAGCTGCAGCGTTTAGGCCGTGTGCTTGTCCCCAGCTGCCCAGCAAGTAGTGGGCAGCTGCTACGTTTAGGTTCTGGCGTGACCTGGACCCTAATGTGATTGAGGTGTTATTGTGATTCATGCTAATGTGATTGGGTGTTAGGAAATGTACTGTGTATAGCATGTTTTGCGCACCCTGTGTTTTATACCTCTACATAGGATTTCTGCCTAGGAGGTTGTTCTACCTGTTTAGGTTGAGGTTAGTGCGACTATGTCTCCCTGTGTGATGTACGCCCCTAGTGTAGTCATACTTAGGAGGTAAGGTCTAATGCATTAGACGTGTGAGAAATTGCATAATGTGTTTATGCCGCTGTGATGGATGCAGGATAGGTTTTATACCTGATGCTAGTGCGATGACGCTGAGGTCATTATTGCACCAGTAGTTACTGGTTGTGTTCTACAGTGCTAATTTGTGTTATGTTCTACATGTACAATTGGTGATTTGTGCTGAGTCTGACAGTGGCCCATGTGGCCCTGTCCCGTGTAAATAGTGCCTTGTAAAATTCTGCCCAGTGCCAGTTGGCACAGTGTAAATTATGTGATTATTATCTAATGCGTTTTGGTATAATACAAAGGCTATTTTTATATAATACCTTGTGTGGAGTTTCTTTTGTGGTGGGCCTTGGGTGTTGTTGCTGTGTGCGTGCGCAAACACATTGCCTCCGGGATAAGCCTGACTACTCGTGCCAAGCTACCAAGGGGGTGAGCAGGGGTTATCTTTGGCGTGTAACTCCCCAGCCCTGACTAGAGTGGTGGTCTCTGCCTGGCTTTGGCACATGCCCTAGCCAACCAGAGATCCCATTTCTAACACCAGCTATGTCTCTCTTGGTGTGCAGCCGTGGCAGCCATTTGTTTCGCTTGCATCCGCTCCATGTTCTCCATTATCAGTTGCATGCAGGCCAACTCCTGGCTGACATTGATGGAACCACTCTGACTGGACTGTTGTTCTTGTCTCTGAGTCATGACTCCAGCGATGACAGCCATGGAATGTCAGAGAGCATGGAGAGGACTGTGGGTGTCTGTGATGTTCTGGAGGTGGTCTGGAATGGGACTCAGACACCCATGTAAGGTATCGAGTTTGGTCGCCAGGCTGACAAAACCCACCCACACCAGATCAGCCATCTCCTGCTGGACCTCTACCACATGACGTTGAAATGCCAGAAGTGGGTCCTCAAGGTCCGGGGAGACAGCTATGGTGGTATGTGCTTGCTGGTGGGCGGTTTGTGCTGGGGTGGACTTTCTACAATGCAGCTGGATGGCCCTGCTTCCGGAGGTGGTGTGTTAAATGAGTCCAGCAGCTATTGGAGAGTGTCCTGGTTGATGGTGAAGAGTGAGACAGGCTGCTGTACAGGAGGTGATGTTTCGACCTCTGCAATGTAAAGGGGAGATGCCGTTAAATGTGTGTTTCAAGTATGGTCATGCATTGGATGAGTTTGCAAGTAGACTGCATGACAATGTCCATTCTGACTGTTTAGGAGGAGAGGACTATTAGATGCCGGATAGTGATTATTTGTACATCACGGATGTGACATTGTAGTTGTACATTATTATCTCACAGTTTACAGCTATGCCAAATGTCCCATTTCTATACACAAGTGGCACCAGTTGTGTCCTCGGCTCAGTAGTGGAAGTGATGCAGTTTGTACCGCATTGTAGTGAATGTTGATTAGCTCCGATTTATGTGTCTGTGCACTGCATTGTGGGAGAGTCACCCCTGCAGCTTAGGTTTTACTGCCCCTTATCCCTTTCAGCCAGTGAGCCTTTCACTTATGTGCATTTGCAATGATGAAATGTTGCAAGCTGGAGTAAATATGGGTCTTGATCAGAGTTGGGACACTTGTGCATTGTTTGGCAGCAGAAGTCTTCTTTACATCAGGGATTGTATGTACACGAGGAAGTGGCAGAGTGTAACCCGTTCCTTTAAGGATGAACTCCACACTCAGCCACTTCAGTGACTGTGGCTTGCACCATGTTAACATGTTTTTGGTACATGCATGCAATTCATCTTGCACTGTCACTTGCCTTGTCAGTGTGGCTCACAGACAGTCAGGTTTGCTGGGTGGTGCATATGTGCATGGGTTTGATGCGAGAATGGTTATGTGTGATGAGGGAACCCATTAGGCAGATTGGCAATGATATGCTAATAGCTGTTCCTATGTGTGCTGCATAATGCAGTACACATGTACATCCAGGAAGCTTTGCCTCTTGTGATTTCTCTTGTGCGCATGTCGTCAGTCATGGTTTTCCTTTCAGGCATTGCTTACCGCCCTCCTGTTGGTTTACCCATTGTGTGTATGGTGCAGCGTGAGTTTCTATTGTTTTTGCAGGCTGAACGGACAGAGACAACACCCATTCCCCTCAACGTTGGCCCAATATGTGGTGTAGAAGTGGGCCTGGATTTGATGGATGTTGGTTTCCTAAGGCGTATTAGTAGTGCTCAGGCCCTATCTCCAACCACCCTCCAACAGATGCTAACAGCAGGGTGATGTGTGTTTGTGTATTTGCCACGCAGATGTTGACATGGATGATACACGCTGTCCTGGTTCTGATTATTGAATGCTGGGCTTTGCGTGTGAATGTTTGCATATTTAATCACTGACACAGTTGTCTTACCAAACAGATAGGTTTACATGCACATAATGGTGTAATGGGCAAATCACACCAGGACTGATGTGGAATGGTGTTTTCTGTATGGCAGATGTGTACACTTGAGAGTGGAGGAGTACTATTTGACCTAAGAGGTGAGGGTGCCATTTAGCTATTAGTCATTATTTGATGCTACTTTGCTATCCTTGCTTGTTGTCATACTTAGTTTGTCATACTTCTTTACAGGGACATTGGAGGTCTGTGATTATGGCACACAGACAAGTCATGTAGTACATATTTGGGTGACACAATCCTGATATGCATTGTCCATGCACTGTTGTGTTGTGGGCATATCCCCAATGCTCATTGTATTACATCACATTTTGAGTCAAGTCTGCTGTTTGTGTGCATTGTGGGATATCCAGCTTTTAGCCAGTAGGCTACATGATCACTTTGCTGTGACAATGCATGTGTTAATGGTATGCAGACTCACTAGATGCTTTCTCACTTGGTGTACACAGGACTGCATCTCATGTACAAGCAAGTGGGCACATTGACTGAAGATGTGGCAGGATGTCTACATGGCCCCCTTGCCTCAACACCATGCATATACAAATCGTCTGCACAGGGCCGCATATCTCTGACACCAAAATGAGGATGCACTGTGTAGGTGACTGATCATTTGCATGAGTGGGCATGCCGCCACAAATGTCAGCACACATGCACAATTGTGCACATGTGTCTGAGTTGTGTGCAAGTTTGTAAATGTTCAGTGGTGTCCCCCTTGATGCACATGCACATGCACATTCTTGCACACGATTCAGACATACAGGAACATGCCTATTGAGGCAAGGGGGCCATTTAGGCACCCTGCCGCATCTCCAATCAATGTGGCCCTTTGCTATTTAATGTAGCCCTTATTTTGTGATCTGATATGATACTTGGGCTATATTTGGATGTGCACATTTCCAGGTCTGTGAGCCCATCAATATGTGTCTTGCAATATATTGGTTGAGTAGGGTGATATATGTCTATGCCAACAGGGACAAGGGTATCCGGGACATGATCCGCAGTCATCGTGGGTGTGCACTGCAATATATTTAATTGTGCATGTGTGCCATTGGGCCCATCCGCCCCAGGTCCCTGGTTGTTACTCACCCTGTTGTTGTTGTGCCATGTATCCTGTCCCGGAACTCCAACCACCGTCTCCTCGCTGATGACTGCGGACACCTGTTCCTCCAATGCATACACCTCCTTCTGTGGTGCTGGACTGCAACCTCCAGTCTGTATTGCTGCTTTCAGATTGGCTGCAAGTTTCTGCTTGGTCTTGCACTTAGCATCATGCCAGGGCTTCTTGCAGTCATCCACTGCCCTCCTCACCTCTCCAACAGCATTAACCTTGGCTGCGATGGACTGTCATATTGCATTTTTTGTTCCCAATGACACAGTGGAGCTGACAAAAAGTTGTTGTTGTTTTTCTGTCACCTCCACAATCAGGACCTGGTTTTTCTGCTGACTGAACAGGGTCTTCCTCTTCCTCTTCTCCTTCGCCACTGAAAGGCTGGCTAAAGACAGCATCCTAATTTGGCGGACGGTGCCTGCTAGGCACCGCCACCATTGGATGCAGATGCAGACGGCTTCCACCAGGCAATCGGTACAATTCCCTGTGGCGGTTCCATGGCAGACGGTCTTTGCGTCCGCCAAGGTCGCAGTCTGGATCCCCCCAAGTTCGTAATGTGGCAGGGGGAAATCCCGGTCTTATGGCAGAAGACATGCCACCACACGGCTGGCAGTGGCGGTCCTTCTGCCATCGTAATGACCCTCTAAGTCTGTATTGTGAGTAATACTACAAAACTGTACTTATATTGCAAAACACATTACCATCTTTTCCAGGAAATGTACAAGCGTGGTATCTAGGGATACCTTGCTGGGTAAGAAAAGTATCTGAAAAGTAATTCCAGCTATTTTAGGAACAAATATCTTATGTGTAACCAATCTAATTGCAAATAACTGCATTCAAACTGTACTCAACTGCATTCTCCTTGCAAAGTATTCTTATACTTAATTGTATCAGACCTAGCTTGGTTCTAGAAAATAAAATACAGCTAAGTGATATTTTTATACAAATAAATTGGTCTGAGTTCAGTCTTTTGAGTGTGTGACAACATGTCATGCCTTGAGTGTGTACAATAAATGCTTAGCACTACCATCCGATAAAGCCTTACTGATTGCCCACACTAACACAGATAGAGAGTAAGGTGTAATCTACTTTTACCTCTGCCTACCTTCGGAATCCACTGGACTCTGTGTACACTATACCTCACTTATAGTATCTACAGAGCCAGCTTCCTACAAGAGTTCAGAAGGAAGCTTTTATGACTGAGGAAGCATCCTCTCTACAATGACATACAACAATCTACAACAATGAAGTAGGTCTTCTACGTGTTACAACTACATAAACTGTACAGTCAACTAGGACAGAAACACAAATTTGAATTCAGAAACCTGACAAGAATAAGGTCTACATCAATGTACCACAGATCAAGTCATCTCCCGGTTCTACAACACCTGCGGAGCTGCCAATAATAGACTAGGACTGCCTTTGACTACTTCATCGGATCCACTACAACCGCCGCCTCTCCCTTTCAGGCTAAAAGTGTGTGTTTTCTATGTTTGGCTGAAAAGGACATATTTTGTTTCTCCTATGTTGCATCTTTGGGGATAGTCTTGTAGGCTGGTGCCACCTCAAAGATGGCTGACAGTTCAAGTAGGGCCTCCGGCTTAGCCTTCTTATGCCCCATATACCTGGTCTGTATGTGAGCCTTTGTATGCTCTATGGTGCTGGTGTCGATCTTTCCACGTGCAAGCCAGGGTAATGCGTTGGCTTTGGTATGGACTTTCCTCTTGCCTCAGTGTTTTTCTAGTTTCCTAGCTTGGGCGGGTAACCTCACTTGCATGTTACTAGTGGAGTCTCCATAATGGATCGGGGAACTTTTTTTAAAAGATTTAGCAAATATGGATCGTCTTGAGATTTATTAAATAATTACTAATTTCACTCTAATTTCAGGGAATAGTGTACACGGGATGGTACCGAAAACAATCTGCTAATTACGAGCTCTATAAAAATAAATGCATTGGGAAAAAGGACATTTAACAATAAACATAGACATATGCAATGAAATAGTAACAACCTATAACAGAATGCAGTTGTTAGTTCGGAGCAGTACAAGTAGGTCTGGGTCAGGGAGTTTTTTCCCTGCTCACGCTCGCAAGTGGTAAGTTGGCAAGTGCCAGCTGCCGCTCGGGTAGAATTTCTACTTGAGCAGCAGAAATATCAGCGTGTATGGCAGTTCGCGCTGCACTCTGCCACTTGTGGAACTCGGGTGAATTTTCTTTGTCACTTTACGGAATTCTGCAAAGTGTAACTCCACTAACTCTGCCCAGGCCTGAGAACAAGTTGATTTGTATCAGTAAAATAGCAAACGTTAAATTCTGAGCTGGAAATTTTTTTATTTTTTTCATCAAGCATAGACTTACTATCAACGACATACCACTTAAACATGCAGCATATTGCAAAATATAACAGCACTAAAATATCAATAAATGCATAAAATAGAAAAAATGTAAAGGAGACTAAGAAAGAAAAAAGTTGACAGAATAAAATTATTACTTTGCCCAAAAAACCTTAACCCGCTCCAAGCGCCTAGCGCCCGAAGAGAGGGGATTCTCCATGTAATACACAGAGCTAACTAAGCCAGAAAGTCTGTCACTTTCAGCTTGGCAGACATAGATAGAAACGCTGTGTGCAGAAAAAGAAAAAACCTGACAACTATCGTTCTTCCGTAGCCAGACACTATGCCTTATTTCCCCAAAGTCCGACATTTCCCTAATGTTTCCAAATTACTCTCTATATAACACCCAAAGGTAGTGTGTACTGAATGCCTGACACCCAGCGGTCCAAGTGCAAAAATCCACCTTTTCACTTCTTTTTGATGTTCCCAGTGTTGAAAAACCCTAGAAGTCTCTAATACAATCAATTTGATTAAAAAATAAGATTGAGGTGGTCATCCTATATAACACACCAAAGATCGGGTGTACTGTTGTGTCTGGCTCAACTGTTTCAGCTAAAAATTGTATTCCAATAAAACACACCAAGGGTCGCGGTGTACGTTTGTGTCACATCCAACTTTTTAAGCTACAAAGTAACCCTATATCACACACCAAGTGTCAGAGGTGTACTTTTGTGTCACACCCAACCGTTATTGGTGAAAGAAATTGTAGCTACCATCACCTTTTTCTAGCTTATTATCTAGGGAATACATAATTATCTACACGCTTGTCCTAATTTGCCGAAATCCACATGCTGGACTAAGTGTCAGATGTAGTCTCTTACCCTTGTGATGGCTGTCTCTGGACTGACCTCCACCCTGCAGATTCAGAAGAACTGCTAATAAATTATGGCGTCTGCTCACCCATCTTGTTTGAACGGATGTGAATATATTCAGACATGGATCCTTGTCTTCGGTAACACTCCGGCTTGATAAGGCTTGATAAACCAATCACAACTATCTGTCTCGCAGAAAGCTTGCTCGTACATGAATTTACTTTGATGAAATGAAAAGACAAGAGCCGTTTGGTAAAACAGGAACAAGTTTGCTTAATTAAACGCAGCAGCAGGGAGAGTTTCGACTGAATGCGTCTGAGGAAAGTCTCTCAGATTACAAAGTTTTGGCTGACATTATATTCATCTTGTGAGGTACAGTGAAGTAATTTCTGCATTCCTGAAAAAGCATTTCAGTCATAAATTGACAAGTTTGGGCATCTGATAAGGACACAGATGGCTCTCGACCTCAAAGTGTGACAGAATGCGGGTCAGTGTGCATGTGTCCAGATGTCCAGCTTCAGGAACAAATGTTCACTGTGTGGTGTGGGTGTGGTGTCCTGATTGGCTCAGTGTTCCTATCTACATGTTTATCTAGCTTTGTGGTATTTTTGGGAAACGTGTGCCTTTGGCCAAATGTGTTTTATTGGGACCAATTTCCTCTGACCTGTTGATGGTGCAACTATCTGCCTTTGGCATCGATCAAGGTTTTCCCGGGGTGCATGTTTGTCTTTGGGTTAAGAGAGACCCCACCTGTGACCTGTCATTCGATAGGGGTGGGTGTGGGTCGCTGAGCCTGTCTGACCACATATCTCTGACTCACAGTTGATTGGGAGGTCACCTTGGGTGAATCTGATGCACTGATACATGTCCATTTGAAGTCCTGAAAATCATATGGCAGTCACTGGTATCATTAGGTCTCGGCTAGGCAGCGCATGCGCTGTCTCGTCGAGAGATGCTGTATACAGTATAGTGGGGGAAGCTCCACCCACTTTCCAGCCTTCTGTTTGATTCGCTCGCATCATATTTTCTGCATTGTAATTGGTGCTTAGCTTTGTAATTAGGGGTGGGCGGAATTTGCAAAATTAACTTTAGCAAATTATCGCGAAAATGCTTAAAATCTCCGCAAACACGCCGGAAATATCGCGAAGACGCGGAAGTTTTTTTCCCGCCTGTTCGCGGTAATTTTTGCATGATCGTGGGTTGCCAACTTACCCATGCGGTTGCTCACGGGTGCGGCCATCTTGCTTTCACTAGTTCCGCCCTCTCGCGATGCTTACTTCCTGTTCCTGGTCGCGCAATGCATGTTCGTGCCCGTTCGCGGTAGATATTTCCTGTTCACGACCGCTTTTACTTGATCGCGTTGCTTTTTGCTTGCTCGGGGAGAAAATATCGCGCGAACTTGCGCACGTGGTCGCAATGGGCGCGGCCATCTTGTTTTTCACTCTATTGCATGGTTCTGGGGCCTGATTTTGAATCCTCCCTACATCTTTTCAATCCTTTGTTTAAACCCACTTTTTTTTATCATTCTTATTTATTATTTCTCTAACTATTTTCCTGCTTTTATATTTTTGTTTTTTAGCTACTTTTTCTCTTTCTATTGCCTGCTATTATTTATTTCCTTTACTTCTTTAATTTTATTACCTTTTCTTACCCCAGAACCATGTCTAAGGGTGGGGCTGGTCGCCGTCGCAGCCAGAGCCGCGACCGCCTTCCTTGCGGAAGGCGGCGCCCACAAGGGGTGCAGGCACGAGCCTTATTTGGGGAGGTGGAGTTGGCTGCACTGATTTTCTTTGTGCAGCGCCACCTCCCCTCAACCCTGGCAGCAGGTGGCAGGCCTGGGTCCGGGTACGGCCTCCGGGAGCATCGGCAGCGGTGGAGGAAGGTGCGCCGGGCAGTGTTGCGCTTTTCTGGGGTCCGGCGCACCCAGGCGCAGCTGACGCACCGGTGGTCCGAAATCCTGGACCGTGAGCAGGACCTGCTGGACCTGCTAGGAGTGGAGGTCCCGGGGCTTGGTGAGTAACTATTTAATTATTACTACTTTGTGCCTGTTCTTCTGCTCTGTGTTATATATTGCGAATATCTTTTTTTTCTTCCAACCAGCTAGAATGTTGCTGCTTACATTCTAGGTTAATTACGTTTAAAAGTCTTCTGTGATTATGACACAGGTGCTCTTCTGCGCTACTACTAATCTTACTTGTTTGCAACTTTGCGTTTGTGCTCGCTTAGCGTGATTCATTCTGTACGAGTTTATTTTAGAGAAATTAAGTTACGTAATGCTACAGTGACTCTAGTCCACTCCTTACTTTGTCCTGTCACTAATAGATAGGGGCGGATTGATAGGTTTAGGTACTTTGTATGAGTTTCTAATTTGTTAGTGGTATGCGTGATGCCCCCTCAGTTACGTGACGTGCTGCTAGTACGGCAGTCTTTATTAGAACCTTTTCTAGTTTGTTCAATGAGTGGTGGTAATTGGCTTAGCACTAGCAGAACATTAGCATCAATCAATCAACCCAAAATTTGGTGTATACAAAAAATGCAGTCATGTATCCTCCATTTGACCATATGCATTGTTGAGGAATAAAAGAAGTGGAAATGCATACTTAATGTACAATTGGCATGCCTGGAATAGGTGGGCTAGGTTGGGTGGTACGTCGTACTTAGGCTTAGTTGCTTGTAACTTAGTATTCTGGAATCAGAATGGAAGACTGGATTACTGTTGATAAATAGTAGCTTAAGTAGTCGATCCGCGAATCCCCCGATACTACTTGTTGACCAGATGAGATCGGTCAATTTAGTTATTGCAATTGTTGTTTACATAAGTGTTTTTTGACCGTTGTTGAAAAATATTGTATTTGTTTGACACCATCCATCAATGTTTGTCTCTTTCTTTATATCTTTCCTGTTCATCGGCACCCAGGGGCAGACAGACAGGGAGTGGGGAGTCGGCGGGACAACAGTCCGAACAGCACCACCAGGAGGACACCAATGAGGGCTCCTCTGCTGGCCCAGTAAGTCTTCTTTTTTTAATAATATTTCTTATTCCATAACTTTTACTGCACCATATTCTTCATGAACTATTGTTTGTTTCCAAATGCTATTTTTTTACCAACAATGATCCTTCGATCTGTACAGTTTCAAAAATCTTCTACATCTACCTCCATAACTCTAAGTTTTTCTGTGACCTTCCTTTTCAGAAGCATTGTCTTGTGGCGTATATCACTCTCAGACTGAGCTGGTGGGAGCCAAGTGGCATCACGATCATCAGAAGCGGGGCTTGAAGAAGAAGATGATGGACTAAGCCTCCTTTTCCTTGCTGGTGGTCTGGAAGACAATAGATCTTCTGAAACAGTGGTTTGACTTTGCTCCACTTTGTCTGCAAGAAGCTCGATCTCCTGAAATGCCCCTACGTCAGGAGCAACAACTGTTATGGTGGGCTGTTGTGGCCGCTGCTGTTCTTGTTGCCGCCGCTGCTGTTCTTGTTGCGGCTGCTGCTGTTCTTGTTGCGGCCGCTGCTGTTCTTGTTGCGGCCGCTGCTGTTCTTGTTGCGGCTGCTGCTGTTCTTGTTGCGGCCGCTGCTGTTCTTGTTGCGGCTGCTGTTCTTGTTGCGGCTGCTGCTGTTCTTGTTGCGGCCGCTGCTGTTCTTGTTGCGGCCGCTGCTGTTCTTGTTGCGGCTACTGCTGTTCTTGTTGTGGCTGCTGCTGTTCTTGTTGCGGCTGCTGCTGTTCTTGTTGCGGCTGCTGCTGTTCTTGTTGCGGCTGCTGCTGTTCTTGTTGCGGCTGCTGCTGTTCTTGTTGCGGCTGCACACTTATCTGCTGAGTTTGCGCCTGCGTTGAACTTGATTGTGTACTACTTTGCGGTAATGATATTTCTTCAACATCGCTGCTCGTTAGTAGACTGGCTACCTCTGCGACACTAAAGCCCTTGGGCCTAGGTTGGTGGGGTTGGACCGCTGTGCTGCTCCCAGCTTGGCTCCCGGACAACGCTGCTGCAGGCGTAACTTTTTTGGTGCCAAAAAAAACATTGGCCGGCACACCGCCAGTCGTGGTTAATGGCACTTCCTTTTTCTGTTCCTTCTTCTCACAGGCAACTTTCTTGGTACTGGACCTGGTACCTTTCTTTGGGGGCATCTTCTTCAGATGTCAGGCAGGATGCAGATGCACAACAAGTTCTGGTCACACGTGGACGTGATGCGCAGCAGGACTTCTGTCTGGCTGGCAGTACAACGGGTAGCCAGGTGATGCTGATGACACCTCATCCTCTGTCTTTTGTGCACCGAAAAGCAAATAAGCCAGGAGAAGAACATCAGTGAAATGTTGCATTTGTTGTTGTGGTTCAGTTACTTACTACTGTACTAGTGCAAACAAAAGATATAATCTAGCCATTTATGACTTTTTTTTAAACAAGGGCTATGTTATACTACTGTGTACAGTCACACACTACACTCTCAGGAAGGATAGGAAAGTTAATAATAACCACCAAAATAAAAATGTAATGGAAGTGGGGTGGACCCTATTTGCCATTAAATTATTTGAGCATCTCAGCATCCATGGAGCTGCTGCTGGCAAAGGGGGTGGATGGATGGAAGCAGTAAGCCAAATAGCCAATAGGAAAACCATGCAGGCCTATGGCAAAAGCAGGACACTAATAACTCCCAGTCCAAACTCAAAAAAAGGCCACCACCCACATGGACACTCACAAATCACAAACAAGCAGGGGGCCTGGGAAACACCAGGAGCTGACAAAAGGCCTATAAAAGCCAGGTAAAGGATGCATGCTAAAGCACACTGCTCTGCCTTTTTAATGCAACAAAATGGAAATACGAACATTCACAGGCCCCAAAAAGGTCTGCAGGGTGCATGCATTGCACACCAACACACCAGACACATACAACAAAAGCATGTCTTTAAGACAACCAACATCAGAAATGCCACCCCAAAAAAACACACTTCCCCAACTCAATCCAATGCCATCCATGCCCTAAATGATGTCTAAATCCGACAGACCACACAGAAATAAAGCTGTGGCTACCTGCTCTGATCCTAGTGGATGAAAAAGCAGGCCTGTTGGCAGACAAGGCCAGGCAAGCTTGCAGGCCTAGGCATCAAAACGGCCACCAGCCACATGGCCAGGCCCAACAACATCAGAAAGCCCACACCAAAAAAAACACACTTCCCCAACTCAATCCAATGCCATCCATGCCCTAAATGATATCTAAATTCAACAGATCACTCAGAAAACACTTGATTAATAAAGCTGTGGCTACCTGCTCTGATCCTAGTGGATGAAAAAGCAGGCCTGTTGGCAGACAAGGCCAGGCAAGCTTGCAGGCCTAGGCTTCAAAATGGCCACCAGCCACATGGCCAGGCCCAACAACATCACAAAGGCCACCCCCAAAAAGCACACTTCCCCAACTCAATCCAATGCCATCCATTCCCTAAATGTGCTTGAAAATGAAATACATTAAAAAAACAACAAAAGGAACAGTTGCTTCATCATGCACACACCCATGAGGCCATGCCCATGGCTAGCTCGGGCCTACTACTGCTACCCACATAATTAAACAAAAAAAAAAAAGGAATGATGATAATTAATTATCAAAAATAAATTGTAGTTACAACTGCAATGCCCACAATCAAACAGACACAACAACCACTTACTTGTAAAGTATCCTATTCCAAAAATCCTCAAATCCAATTGCAATGATGCAGCAGACAAAAAGAGTGATCTTTCCAGCTCCAAATCCAAAGGCAGAATGAGCAGGAGATGGACAAAGCACTGGGAGGAGCCTGCTGGACAGGAACAGGAAGTTGGAGATTCTGTGTCACTTCCTCCCTCTCCCCACCTTTTTAAACAAGCATTGAAAATGCAATAGGTCTCGCCTTTGATTAACCTATTTGAAAATGTTGCATGTTTGTATTTGTGTGGGTTTACCTCGTGAGAGTACGGCGCGGAAGGGGTGGGTGCCAGAAGGTAATGTCCCAGCGAGTCTTGGAACTCTCATAGTTAGGGTTGTGGACTTTGAGGGTAGGTGGGGCTGGCATAGCAGTAGACGTCCCGAAAGCCGGGGGCGCAGCGGCCCCACAGCCTCAAGTCGTCATGTCTCCCGTGAAGCGTGGGCCCAGCGGATGGAAGCTGTCTGATGAGGCCTGCCGGGAGGACGTGAGCCGTGTCTGGCCAAGGAAGGCGTGGAACAACAATCTCGCCGTGCTCGAGTGCCTACAAGACGTGCGAGGGCTGAGAGTGCGTGCATTAATAGAGATCTGAATATCCCGGTTATTCGTGTGCCTCAGTAAAACACAGGACAGCTGTAGTTCAAAGATGTATTCCTCGTAAATCTGGGGACCACACAGCAGCAGCGGGCTGCAGGCTTGTCACGACGCTCCACTATAATCCCAGCTGTAGGCGACTCACCCCCCCCCCCCCTCTTTTCCCTTGTTACTGCTTGCCAAGTTGTAACTGGGGTCAGACCGGCTGGGTGTTGCCCAGTAGTCTAAGTCGACAAAGGGGCATGGTGGCGTTGTCAGATGGCAAGTCGTAGGTAGTACGCAAATGCTTGGAGAAGTAAAGGAAGGTCTCTTTTCACGCGAATGTTCTCGGAGTCGAGCTAACATTTTAATCGTCCGAACGGTTGTGACCATAAAACGAAATTAAACAGAAGGTGAGTGGTATCTTTATCCTCAGTGCCCTCGTTAGTCCCGAGTGTGAATCTGAGCTTGAAAAGTGGGGTTGGCAGTGACTTCAGAGTGCTGGGGTGCGTGGAAGCTCCTGTGATCCTGGGCAAATCACTTAATCTCCCCGCCCCTAAAAAAGGAATGTGTCCTTGTGTAGTGTAACTGGTGCGCATTTAAAGCACAACAGACCTTCAGGTCGAGTTCGCGCTACGCATGTCTGATCTTTACAATACTTGGGAGATGAGGGCGGAGTCTAGCCACAGCACACTGGGCCAAGCACAGCAGTGACACCTAGCGGCATGTTGTGATAGGATTCTACCTGGCAGCAGCTTGTACGCTGTTTGCCTTTGTTATTGGGGGCAGATAAGGAAGTACAGGGACAAGGGAATGCCCGTGGACTTGGAGATCCCTGTCAGGATTAAATATTTTGGGGCTCATTTATGAGCCCCTGCGTCACTTTTGCGCCGCCGGTGCGCCACTTTTTGTGACGCACCAGTGGCGTAAAACATGTGCCATGTTGCGCCATATTTACAAAGTGACGCATCTAGGTAGATGCGTCACTTTGTAAACCCCTGCGCCACATTATACCTGCGCCAGGTATAATGTATGCAAGGGGGGCGTTTTGACGCAACAAAGGGTCGTAGAAGTGACGCAGTGAAATCTACGAGATTTCACTGCGCCACTTCTAGGGTGCAAATGCGTCAATTTCTTGCGCCTGCCTCAAGGCAGGCGTAAGACTGACGCAGACCCTTTCACATGGGGCTTGCCCCATGTGAAAGGACACATTGCTGGAGTTGCGTCACTTTTGTGACACATTCCAGCGATGCGTCACTTTTGCGCCTACAGATACGTCAGAAATACTGACGTATCTGTGACTCCTTGCGACATGATGCGTCATACTGTAAATATGACGCATCACTGGAGTCGCAGGGAGGGCGCAGTGAAAAGTGGCGCATCACTGTTTTCACGCAGTGATGCGTCACTTTTCATAAATGAGGCCCTTTGTCCCTGTGTAAAATTTTACCAAAAAAGCTGATGGTAAAGATGTGTTGAGTGGCTCTGAATGCAGCACATCTTTTGTTTATTTTAGAGGGACACAACTGGCAATTGTCAAAAAAGGTGCAATAACATAAATCGGACAGTACCAGCATTAAAAAACAAATACAAAACATAGTTCTGTGCGACATTGCCTTTAGTGTACAATACGTCTCCAGTGCGTTCACTGCTCCCCTTAGCAAAGCCTCAGGACTTTCAATGAGACAGTAAAATCGCTTATTTTGAAGGCCCCTACACTTTAATTTGAGACTATACCCAGGGCTTTACTGGGCCGGGTCCTGCCGGTGCTCAGCACCGGCAGTTCTAAAAAGCAGGTGCTGAGACGGGTGCCAATGGAGCCCTCCATTCTTGCCCTCACCCTCAGGGTGGAAGAAAAAGAATCTTAACTCTGCAGCATGTCGCTTTTTTTTGCAGTTTTATATTGCGCGAACTGGTGGAAGGTCACATTACATTAGCATCAAGTACATATTCATTTTATGTTTTTTTGTTGGTAGACTAGGGGTGTTTGAGTGATTTGACTAGAATCACACGATATTGAGAGGAAGCTAAGACTCGAAGCTACTTCCTCAGCTTCAGAGTCAGTAGCTTTAGTCATGCCACAAGCTCTCCCACAAAAACTAACGCATTTTTAATATTGTATACAACGAAGCCATAGGTGTTGCTAATTTATCTTATGCAACTAACAACCATTGACAAAGCCAATAGTTCTGGCTTGCTGTAGTTGTAATGTTATTTGTTGTTTTATATATCTGGATGCATTGACAGAAGCAGCAAAATACCTTGGCACTATGCTAAGCAAAGAGTTTTAGCTTATGTGTTTAAGCCATACCCTTAATTACATCGACCACGCCCTTTGAGAGACCATCTCCCCCCACCCCCCAGTTTTTTCGTCGCACTTAAAGCTCTGACCCCTGACTATACCCATACTTGCCGTTGAGCCCCAATAATTTATTTGGGACACTCTTGACACTTCTCAACAAGTGCGCATTTATTTCTCTCACCAAGACTCGGTCGCTTTTAATGGGAACGTGAAAAGGGGATCCACGCACTTGATGTAAAGACTACACGAAAAAGTTGGTTGCCTGAAATAAGGGTAATGGTGCCGATTTATAAAAACTAAAGAACAAGAAAGGAAAACCTAGATCTAAAATGAAAAAAAACTCACCAAGTGACCGCGTACTGAAACCAATCTGACATGTTTTGCTCCATGCAAACAGCAAAGCACAGGCAATTCCATGAGGTGGAAGTAATTGGGAGGTAGCCTGCAGCTCCCTCGGCTCGGACGGACATTGAAAATTAATAATAAGCGCCTTCTGAGGTCCAGCAGTCATTGAAACTACGTTGGCCAGGAACAGCATCAAGTCTGAATAGTGACCTGACCTGCGCCAACCTAGTGTAATAACATTGATTCAATATTAGCCGATGCGCCCAGGGGATTTGCTGATCAGCAGTACGGGGCGACGGAAGAAAACAAATACATTAGCAAATAAATGTGCTTTTTCACCAAAGCGTCAGGTTTCGTTCTAGTGCTGGAGGTGCAAGGAACAGACTTGAAGCACATGGGGCGCCTTCTGTCTTGCCACTATGAAAATCGCTACATCAATTGTCTGTACAGTTGTCCACGCCGTCAATTCTCTCTCCCTTCCTTGACCGTAAGGTACTTGGTGACCCGGAAGCTTAATAGATTAAAAGGCTTAGCACAACCAGCACTGCCGAAGTTCTTCTACGGGCCCGCCATTGAATGAGGTGTGAGACCGAGCTCCGACCAGTAGTTTATCCTCATTAGGAGCCATGCCTTCAGCATGCTATTCCTCCATGACAACTCGAGACATCGGGGCGAAATGGAGTGGTTTCACCTCTGACCCCGCGTGGCTCAAACCAGACTGAGGCTCGCTTTTCTCTGGCCTGCTGACTTAGACGGTAAATGGTCTGGGAACGCTTAGACTCACTTGTAAGGAGCTTTCTCACGTTCTCAGAGAATGAAGGATGTTTTCAATCATGCGTGCGCGTCCATGACACACTCGCGTGAGTCGGAGGTCGCCTCGTAAAACAAGGGGAGGTACAGAATATGTGATGTTTTAAATCACTCGCGCGAGTCGGAGGTCGCCTCTTAAAACAAGAATCAGCAATCTCAGTCTAAGTTTCATTAAGGACCCGGACTCAGAGGTACAGCGCTTTCCACAAGTAAGCAGCAATATTGTGTCTGGGTCCTTGTAAAACCGCTGGAGACTGGTCACACGAGTCCCACAGAGTCGCTTCTAATTGGCCGAGATGTATAGCCAATCAATGCATTCTCGCTTCTGATTGGTCTTCCTGATTTTACCTCGAACTGGCAAACTGCGGTGGAGGTGTAGTTTAAACTAGCTCGTAATATAGCGTGCAGGCGCTGCTCTGCCCGCACACCTGCTCCCTATCCACCCTCTCAGCAATGAATAACGCGCCATTGCTCATATTCACCTGGAAGGGCTGCTTCCTGTCCCCGGACACGAGCTTCAGCCCCCGGGAGTTCAGCTGAACGAGGTGGAGTCCGAGGTCCTTGGCGAGGTGTGCGCGCGTGTTAGGCAGCCGGGGATGCGGTGAGGGGGATCGGCAGCGGCGAGGTGTGTGCGCGCGCGCGCGTGTGTGTGTCTGTGCGCGTCTCAGAAGCGCGTCCACAGACCCCGATCGCTGCGCGTGCCCTGGTCTGTCTCCCTTGGGAGCAAACACGGCAACAATAAGTCTCGTTGGCGGCAGCGCTTCGCGCTGCAACGCCAGCGTGACCTAAAAAGGACTCCTTGCACAAAAAAGGACAGCCAAATGTCAATCTGAGGAGTTGTTTTCATCCAAAATCATCATTTGCAGAAGGTTTCATGCTGCTAGAGCTGATATTCTTCTCCAAATTGAAAATTTTACATATTCGAGTTCTCGAGCTTCACATTACTTCCGCCGGATGTCGATGGCGTGTCGAAAATGACTTGATCGCGTTCTCTCGCTCCCTGTCGCGTTGGATATGACGTGTTCGGGGTCTCTTTCTCCTTTTCGCGTTCGATTAGACGTGCCCGTGTCCTCACGCTCTCGCTGGAGAATGACGTGTTCGAGATCTCAATCTTCTCATACTTGCACGGTGCATGATCGCGAGAAGAATGACGTGATCGCGCGACAAATGACGTGATCGTGCGACAAGTGACAATAATGCGAGCGCGAACTGTTCCGAGACAGCGCAAAATGGCTACCAACAATCCAATATCTCGTGGAGAACGCGACCGGGTCGGGAAAACTTGTCAGCGAACGTGGGGATTCAGGTAAGGTGATCGCGCGCACGCGAGAATATATTTTTTTACAGCGTGAGCAATAAACAAATTATTGCTAAGCTGTGGATTGCGGAAATTTTGACATTTTCGCGCTTTCCGCGGAATGTGAAAATGCCAAAATATCGCAATTTCCGCAAACGGAATGGAATTTTGGCCCAGGCCTATTTGTAATCCTGCCTCCTGACGGGCATGTCGTCATTTTTTCCCTTCCAAGGCTATCAGCCCCTTTACTCCTGCACTATGTTCTTCCCTGCTCTTGTCAGCTTCCTACTTCTGTTTTTGGCAAGCCCTCACCATTCCTGTACAAACCTTGTTTAATATTGTCACGGGGGCAGTATGCCGGCTACTTCAGGAGGAGCGCAGCGATCAACTTGGCGCCCAGAGTGCAGCGTGTTTTCTTTCATCAACTTGGTGCCCGCCGCACTTCAACTCTGTGTGGGAATTATGATCAGTCCAGAACCCCCGCTATTAAGTAAGCAGGCTGCAGCAATCGTTCCATGTGGGGATAAGCAGCTGGGATTAACTGACTGCAGCAGCAGCAGCTGAGACCCCACTGGCATGGCTGTGTGAACTTGAGCCAGAAGTACACCGTCACCAGCCATGGAGAGGAAAAGGAGCACTTATCTGGCGGTTGGTGTGGTGCTACAGTCTAGTCCTCCCCTCTGATCTCTTTAGCCTGCTATGCATTGTGGGGGAATGTGATACTGAGGCACTGGGGGATACACCATTGCCGTGAGAAGCCGCGCGCTCTCCCTTTCAATAAAGACGTTACTTCAACCTTTTACCGACTCTGTCCTCTATGTCCAGGGTACCAGCTGCACTACAAATTGACGACGAGGTGACCGAATTCTGCAACGCACGTCTTCATAGGAAGTGCAGAAATGTCAACGTGCTTGTTCCAGGCACTACTTGAGGCGTGTCGCGTTAACAGCACTTCAGCAGCGCAAATGGTGAAACGCGATTACGCAGCATCTTCCAGAATCGAAGGGCCAACCCGGGAACCGCTATGTACATTGTGACATCTCCCATCTTGAAGTGGTGCCACCCCGGTCAGTACCCTCTTTCCTTTGGCGCCCTGAGATTGTCACAGGTCGGCCCCTGAGTCGTGACTCTGGCTGCATTATATGATCACAGCTTCTGCTGTGAGCCTCAGCCCAGGCCGGCCGCAGCAGTAATAACAGTAATGTCTTTTTAGGTCTCGCCTGGCTATCGCGTAAGCGATCGCCCAGCGAGACTTAGGTAGGGGCTTCAGAAAATGCTCCCAAAGGCTTCCCAGGAGGATCGGGTGGCGGTTACGCGCACAACCATGCGCATTCCATTTGCCACCAGCTACTTCCTGCGCGTGCGCGGCCTCACGCATTCAGAGAGATTTAGTAAGGGGCACAAGACCTTAGGAATGCGGTTTATGGCCAGTGCATGGGAGGCATTCAAGCGCGAAGCTGGCATCTGGCATCGGACTTGAAAACAGCAGACTGCTTTCGCCAGTGTGCGCTTGGCCTCACTTCCTGCATCCCCTCTTACAACAATTAACTTTCGTTATAACTCACACCCCATATGCTCCCTCCCACCCTTCCTTTGATGTCCGCTTTTCTTGTTGTTTACAAACCACGCCACACACTGCTGCACCCCACAAACTGCTGCACACCACACACTGCTGCACGCCGCACACTGCTGCACGCCGCACACTACCGCACGCCACACACTGCTGCGCACACTGCTGCATTACACACTGCTGCATTATACACTGCTGCACGCCGCACACTGCTGCACGCCGCACACTGCTGCACGCCTCACACTGCTACACAAAACACTGCTGCACACCTCACACTGCTGCATGCCACACACTGCTGCACGCCACACACTGCTGCACACCTCACACTGCTGCATGCCTCACACTGCTGCACGCCACACACTGCTGCACGCCTCACACTGCTGCATGCCGCACACTGTTGCACGCCACACACTGCTGCACGCCACTGCACGCCACACACTGCTGCACGCCACACACTGCTCCACGCCGCACAATGCTACACGAAACACTGCTGCACGTCACACACTGCTGCACGGCACACACTGCTGCATGCCGCATACTGCTGCATTACTCACTGCTGCATGCTGCACAACACTGCTACACGCAGCACACTGCTAGACGCCGCACACTGCTGCACACCTCACACTGCTGCACGCCACACACTGCTGCATGCCACACACTGCTGCACACCTCAAACTGCTGCACGCCGCACACTGCTGCATGCCTCACACTGCTGCATGCTGCACACTGCTGCACACCGCACACTGCTGCATGCCACACACTGCTTTTATGTGAGTTTATGCTACTGACATTGTAAATGACAATGCCTTTTATTTGTTTTAAAACCAAAACATAAATAAAAGGCATTGTAATTTTACAATGCCAATAGCTCAAACTCTTATAAATGCGAGACCTATTGCATTGCAAATGCTTGTTGATTTCGCTAAGGGAAGTAGTCACTGTCTGAGTTAGGCGGCTAGTGGCAATTCTTGTTCATTTCGCGCCGCTGCCTGTGTGCGAGTTCGGTGCTTCACCGTGGCATTCTGCAAGACTCGCCGGTCCCTGAGCGTGATTCATGACTGACATGTTCTGCTTGATTTATTAATGTAATCTAGCAGCCTGTGCCTGCAGGTAGACATCCCCTGCTCACCTCGGGCTCGGTGCCGCTGCGGGGTGGGCTGAGTTGATTCACTGTAATGATTAGCAGCTGAGTTGGCCCTGCAGCGCCACTGGTGCCGTCTGCCATGTGGCCTGTTGTTCCTTGCATCAGTAAACTAAATTAACCGAGATGGCACCTTCCCTCTTGCTGAGTGTTTTTCCGGCAACTCAGGTGCCACCCCCAGTGTGGATGGCAGTGACCTTTCGGCGGCAGGACTTCTTCGGGCATTCTGAATGGACGCTGGCATGCCCTGTGTGCCTCCCGAGTCGGTCGCCTGGACACACTCTGATTGTCAATAATTAATCTATGATACCTGGGTGGACGGACTAGGCCACTTCAGGCGCAAGCTGTGGCAGGAATGTTTTCAGTTTCCTGCCGGCCCAGGCCCCCCAGATTTGTTGCTGCTCCCAGCGCCAAAGTTAAATAGGGACAACACTTATCTGACCTTGACAGGTGCTTCTGCCCTATCGTGGGGTGGGAGGTGGGCTTCTGCCTGCTCACGGTGGGTCCGTGAGCAGGTGCTGTAAGAGTGTCTTTTAAAAGTACACACCGGCACAGCTCTCAAAACAGCGGTGCCATCACTAACTCTACCCCATCCATACGCAGCTCTTCTCACCGTCCCTCATGTGATACAGACTTCAATGTCATCTTCACTCCAGCAGCTCTGTCTGCAGTCAGTGAGTGTGACAGTGACTCACAGAGACACTCCAGCAGCTCTGTCTGCAGCCAGTGAGTGTGACAGTGACTCAGAGACACTCCAGCAGCTCGGTCTGCAGCCAGTGAGTGTGACAGTGACTCACAGAGACACTCCAGCAGCTCTGTCTGCAGTCAGTGAGTGTGACAGTGACTCACAGAGACACTCCAGCAGCTCTGTCTGCAGCCAGTGAGTGTGACAGTGACTCAGAGACACTCCAGCAGCTCGGTCTGCAGCCAGTGAGTGTGACAGTGACTCACAGAGACACTCCAGCAGCTCTGTCTGCAGCCAGTGAGTGTGACAGTGACTCACAGAGACACTCCAGCAGCTCTGTCTGCAGCCAGTGAGTGTGACAGTGACTCAGAGACACTCCAGCAGCTCTGTCTGCAGCCAGTGAGTGTGACAGTGACTCACAGAGACACTCCAGCAGCTCTGTCTGCAGCCAGTGAGTGTGACAGTGACTCAGAGACACTCCAGCAGCTCTGTCTGCAGCCAGTGAGTGTGACAGTGACTCACAGAGACACTCCAGCAGCTCTGTCTGCCGCCAGTGAGTGTGACAGTGACTCACAGAGACACTCCAGCAGCTCTGTCTGCAGCCAGTGAGTGTGACAGTGACTCAGAGACACTCCAGCAGCTCTGTCTGCAGCCAGTGAGTGTGACAGAGACTCACAGAGACACTCCAGCAGCTCTGTCTGCAGCCAGTGAGTGTGACAGTGACTCAGAGACACTCCAGCAGCTCTGTCTACAGCCAGTGAGTGTGACAGTGACTCACAGAGACACTCCAGCAGCTCTGTCTGCAGCCAGTGAGTGTGACAGTGACTCACAGAGACACTCCAGCAGCTCTGTCTGCAGCCAGTGAGTGTGACAGTGACTCAGAGACACTCCAGCAGCTCGGTCTGCAGCCAGTGAGTGTGACAGTGACTCACAGAGACACTCCAGCAGCTCTGTCTGCAGCCAGTGAGTGTGACAGTGACTCACAGAGACACTCCAGCAGCTCTGTCTGCAGCCAGTGAGTGTGACAGAGACTCAGAGACACTCCAGCAGCTCTGTCTGCAGCCAGTGAGTGTGACAGTGACTCACAGAGACACTCCAGCAGCTCTGTCTGCAGCCAGTGAGTGTGACAGAGACTCACAGAGACACTCCAGAAGCTTTGTCTGCAGCCAGTGAGTGTGACAGTGACTCAGAGACACTCCAGCAGCTCTGTCTACAGCCAGTGAGTGTGACAGTGACTCACAGAGACACTCCAGCAGCTCTGTCTGCAGCCAGTGAGTGTGACAGTGACTCACAGAGACACTCCAGCAGCTCTGTCTGCAGCCAGTGAGTGTGACAGTGACTCAGAGACACTCCAGCAGCTCGGTCTGCAGCCAGTGAGTGTGACAGTGACTCACAGAGACACTCCAGCAGCTCTGTCTGCAGCCAGTGAGTGTGACAGTGACTCACAGAGACACTCCAGCAGCTCTGTCTGCAGCCAGTGAGTGTGACAGTCACTCACAGAGACACTCCAGCAGCTCTGTCTGCAGCCAGTGAGTGTGACAGTGACTCACAGAGACACTTCTGCAGCTCTGTCTGCAGCCAGTGAGTGTGACAGTGACTCACAGAGACACTCCAGCAGCTCTGTCTGCAGCCAGTGAGTGTGACAGTGACTCAGAGACACTCCAGCAGCTCTGTCTGCAGCCAGTGAGTGTGACAGTGACTCACAGAGACACTCCAGCAGCTCGGTCTGCAGCCAGTGAGTGTGACAGTGACTCACAGAGACACTCCAGCAGCTCTGTCTGCAGCCAGTGACTATGACAGTGACTCAGAGACACTCCAGCAGCTCTGTCTGCAGCCAGTGAGTGTGACAGTGACTCACAGAGACACTCCAGCAGCTCTGTCTGCAGCCAGTGAGTGTGACAGTGACTCAGAGACACTCCAGCAGCTCTGTCTACAGCCAGTGAGTGTGACAGTGACTCACAGAGACACTCCAGCAGCTCTGTCTGCAGCCAGTGTGTGTGACAGTGACTCAGAGACACTCCAGCAGCTCTGTCTGCAGCCAGTGAGTGTGACAGTGACTCACAGAGACACTCCAGCAGCTCTGTCTGCAGCCAGTGAGTGTGACAGTGACTCACAGAGACACTCCAGCAGCTCTGTCTGCAGCCAGTGAGTGTGACAGTGACTCACAGAGACACTCCAGCAGCTCTGTCTGCAGCCAGTGAGTGTGACAGTGACTCAGAGACACTCCAGCAGCTCTGTCTGCAGCCAGTGAGTGTGACAGTCACTCACAGAGACACTCCAGCAGCTCTGTCTGCAGCCAGTGAGTGTGACAGTGACTCACAGAGACACTCCAGCAGCTCTGTCTGCAGTCAGTGAGTGTGACAGTGACTCACAGAGACACTCCAGCAGCTCTGTCTGCAGCCAGTGAGTGTGACAGTGACTCACAGAGACACTCCAGCAGCTCTGTCTGCAGCCAGTGAGTGTGACAGTGACTCACAGAGACACTCCAGCAGCTCTGTCTGCAGCCAGTGAGTGTGACAGTGACTCAGAGACACTCCAGCAGCTCTGTCTGCAGCCAGTGAGTGTGACAGTGACTCACAGAGACACTCCAGCAGCTCTGTCTGCAGCCAGTGAGTGTGACAGTGACTCACAGAGACACTCCAGCAGCTCTGTCTGCAGCCAGTGAGTGTGACAGTGACTCACAGAGACACTCCAGCAGCTCTGTCTGCAGCCAGTGAGTGTGACAGTGACTCAGAGACACTCCAGCAGCTCTGTCTGCAGCCAGTGAGTGTGACAGTGACTCACAGAGACACTCCAGCAGCTCTGTCTGCAGCCAGTGAGTGTGACAGTGACTCACAGAGACACTCCAGCAGCTCTGTCTGCAGCCAGTGAGTGTGACAGTGACTCACAGAGACACTCCATCAGCTCTGTCTGCAGCCAGTGAGTGTGACAGTGACTCGGAGACACTCCAGCAGCTCTGTCTGCAGCCAGTGAGTGTGACAGTGACTCACAGAGACACTCCAGCAGCTCTGTCTGCAGCCAGTGAGTGTGACAGTGACTCACAGAGACACTCCAGCAGCTCTGTCTGCAGCCAGTGAGTGTGACAGTGACTCACAGAGACACTCCAGCAGCTCTGTCTGCAGCCAGTGAGTGTGACAGTGACTCACAGAGACACTCCAGCAGCTCTGTCTGCAGCCAGTGAGTGTGACAGTGACTCAGAGACACTCCAGCAGCTCTGTCTGCAGCTAGTGAGTGTGACAGTGACTCACAGAGACACTCCAGCAGCTCTGTCTGCAGCCAGTGAGTGTGACAGTGACTCACAGAGACACTTCAGTAGCAGCAACACATCGCCAGAAGGCTTCCCCTAGCTAAGTGCAGCAGTCGAATTGTTGTGAATCAGAGACTTGGGTAAGTCATAAACTAAAGCTGCAGTGATTAAATTCCTGTTGCAAGGTCGGAGATTTGTCTACTAGCAGTTTACTCTGTATGTTCTACCACAGAGGGTTAATAGCCCTGCTGCAAAGAACGTCACTCTACCATTCAAATCCCAAATCTATTTAAGAGGATCGCTGTGAGTTACTGGATGCTAGGTTAGTGCCCTCCCATTTCTAGTGCTGTGCAGCAGTTTCATCTTAGATCCCAGAGTTTCTCGTTGCTCAAATGAGTGTAATTTATGATATTTATGTGTTTCCCTCATCCTCATTGCTTGATTTTAATCGGGAGAAAGTGTCACTCATATTCATTTAAATGTCGCTCATAATTACACAGACATTTTCAAAATGTCACACATGGCAATCTGAAACCTTGACAGCGATGGATAAAACATCTGAGGTACTGGGCGCAACGGGAGTGGACCTTTCAGCAGAGTGATCGCGTATTTAGGCCACACTTTGTGCCCAGAGCTTGCAAGGCCATGCCTAGTGCGCTCTGGGGGGTTTCATAGGAGGCATAGGGTGTCCCCTTCTTTCCTTTTCAGGGGGCAGTGGGCAGAGGTTGTCTGACTATGTGGCAGGGAATTCCATGGCCTCCACCCTTATCCAGAGATGACAGGACTAAAGGTCATGGGCTGTGAGCTCTGGTGGATGGTGGAGCCAGAGTGCTCTGCCAGAGTCTGTGGCCTGTCCTGATAGCGTGCAGTGCATGGGTGATGTGTGTAGGCATCAGGCAAGGCTGAAATCCACACTGATGGACAAGGAGACATTTGGGCAAATTTAGTGGACTCTGGGTATGGAAGCATGGGTATGGAAACATGGGTATGGAAGCATGGATATGGAAGCATGGGTATGGAAGTATGGGTATGGAAGCATGGGTATGGAAGTATGGGTATGGAAGCATGGGTATGGAAGTATGGGTATGGAAGCATGGGTATGGAAGTATGAGTATGGAAGTATGGGTATGGAAGTATGGGTATGGAAGCATGGGTATGGAAGTGTATGGGTATGGAAGCATGGGTATGGAAGTATGAGTATGGAAGTATGGGTATGGAAGTATGGGTATGGAAGCATGGGTATGGAAGTATGAGCATGGAAGTATGGGTATGGAAGTATAGGTATGGAAGCATGGGTATGGAAGTATGAGTATGGAAGTATGGGTATGGAAGTATGGGTATGGAAGTATGGGTATGAAAGCATGGGTATGGAAGTATGGGTATGGAAGCATGGGTATGGAAGTATGAGTATGGAAGTATGGGTATGGAAGTATGGGTATGGAAGTATAGGTATGGAAGCATGGGTATGGAAGTATGAGTATGGAAGTATGGGTATGGAAGTATGGGTATGGAAGCATGGGTATGGAAGCATGGGTATGGAAGCATGGGTATGGAAGCATGGGTATGGAAGTATGGGTATGGAAGCATGGGTATGGAAGTATGGGTATGGAAGCATGGGTATGGAAGCATGGGTATGGAAGCATGGGTATGGAAGTATGGGTATGGAAGCATGGGTATGGAAGCATGGGTATGGAAGTATGGGTATGGAAGTATGGGTATGGAAACATGGGTATGGAAGCATGGGTATGGAAGTATGGGTATGGAAGCATGGGTATGGAAGTATGGGTATGGAAGCATGGGTATGGAAGCATGGGTATGGAAGTATGGAAGCATGGGTATGGAAGCATGGGTATGGAGGTATGGGTATGGAAGCATGGGTATGGAAGCATGGGTATGGAAGTATGGGTATGGAAGCATGGGTATGGAAGCAAGGGTATGGAAGTATGGGTATGGAAGTATGGGTATGGAAACATGGGTATGGAAGCATGGGTATGGAAGCAAGGGTATGGAAGTATGCTGGCGGATTGGGCTCGCCCGGCCCTTGTGTGAGAGAGCCAGGGAGCAGCAGGAATCGCTGGCGGAGCCGGCCGTGGCGTAAGGGGCAATTGAACACAGCTTGCCTGACCTCTGCCCGGTGTGCAACACCAACACGCTGAACAACTTCTGCAACTGTAAGGTACGGCGTGCGCCCGCTGCCTTTCCAGGCCGGGGAACATCTTCTATAATGCACTGCTTCAAAAATACGGAACCAGTGTCGAGTCTCTGCTTCTTAACCCTTTCACAGGAAACCGCGAATCAGTCCAACTCTGGGCATGCTTAAATAAACAATGATCTTGAATTGATGTTGCAACAACCAAAAGCAGAGTATACTTTGCTGTAATTATAAAGGCCTTAATTTGTTTAAAGCAAATGCAAGCTTACGTTAGTGGTATGAGACTGTATGCAATATATCTGGTTTGGTTAATGTTATTATACTTTGAATCAACCCTTGTTTCCAATGTCCCACGTTTTTGTATTTTTCCACTTCTCTGCTACTGGTGAACCGCTCACAGTTTTAGTTGTCGTTTTATGTGCTCGTGTTTTGTTTGTGCGACACTACGTAAAAATACGAGTGTGACATAAATCCCTACAAGTACAACATCCTCAACCATAGAGCTGCCAAGTCCAGAGACCGAGTTGGGCATGTTAGTGAGGTGACTTAAGATGTCGGAATAGTGGGTGAACAGCATATTCGAGGAGCGTCGATGCATTTACGAGGTGGGTGGACAGAAAAGGTCCCCTGCATGCCTCGGTAGAGGGGGCTCCCTTGGAGGGGCACATCAGTGCCTTCTCCTTTTCTGAACGGTGGTGGTAGGAACAGATGATAGTGGCAGGGCACGCCTTTTTACAGAAATATTTGTTTTCTGTGTTTTTAAATTGTTCTGTCATTTTTCTATAGCAGGGTCCTTTGCTCCATCCACGTAGGGCATGGGTGTTGCTTGTGTGCATAACGTATGTATATGCAGTAGGATGTGCATGGAGTTTGTGTGTCAGAATGACTGTAGCAGCACAGGAATCCATTTTAAGTTCTTGCATTGGAGTGGTCTTCTCGTCTCGTTGCTCCCCTCTCCCTCCAGGCTTCTTGTCCTTCCATGATGGTCTCTTCTCCCTCCAGGCCTCTCATACCTCACATCTCCGTCCATGCTTCTCGTCCCTCCCTTGTTGCTACACTCTCCCTCCAGTCTTCTCATTCCTCCCTTGTTGCTCCACTCTCCCTCTGCTTAATTTGAGCCAGCGGTTGCAGCACCCAGGATAATATGCTGCATGGATAAATACTTATAAGGTCCCAAAGGCGAGACCGATTGCATTGCAAATGCTTGTTTTTATTTACATTCTCAACATTGTGCCGTACGGTTGGCCTAGTTATGCGTGCCTAGATCATAGCGTACATCAACATTGTTACTACGGGTGACAACATTGTCATTCGTGCATGGAGTATGGCATACATTGATTTTGTTACTGCCGGTATCGACTCTGTTGTGCAGTCATAGATTATGGCATTACATTTAAGGGTACTGACATTGTTATGCGGTCGCGGGTTATGGCATATTTTGACTTTGCATTCCCTTTGTCAGGCCTGCACATATGATTGTATTCATTAACATCATACTTACCCATTCTAACACTGTGACTACAGGTGATGGAGTATGTGTGGAATGTACTAGCATCACAGGACACACCTTTTGCCAATTGTGGCAATGTTACAGGGACAATATCAAGATGCCATTGTATATCCTGTGGGATTGTCTGAAGATAATTAAAACTGGTGAGTCTCCAAAACAACACCTGTTATGAGGTAACCAACTATCTGCACTGTTAATGTGTCACATGTGAGATAGGGCTCTACAGTGCAAGCAATGTTCATGTAACATTAAAAAGAGACATGTGGAAGTAAGGGGCCTGTCATTAGGAATTAACACACCTTGGAAATGTAGGCCAATGGACAGGAGTAACAGATCAAGGGGTAACTGCAATCACCATTCCAAATGTAGTCCATGTTACAACCATCCGTAGAAGTATTGTTGGTGACAACTTAATTTATGAGCAACCAAAGGCCTACAAGTCAACAGGGATGCCACTCTGTGCATCGGTTGTATTGCCACAGAGACTCAACCCCAGGCTGGCACGTGGTTCTCACTGAGCACAGCTTATTGTCAAACCTTGCAGTCTGAAGGATAAGCATGCACCTCTAACATGGCCACCACATTCCTGACATTCCGGAATCTAAAAGGTGAGCTTGGGGCCCTACACTAAGTGACCTCAAGGCTGTGTGTCACTCTGAATGCGTCTGTGAGCTATTGCTTGCTCCCAGACAACTGTTTGGAGAGTCCTGATTTTAACTGAGTGATGTGTGGAACTGTACACATAGCTAACAACATCCTCATCTGCTCCAGACAGAGTACATACATGGCTCATGCTGTAAAGGCTATACATCTGTCTTCACATTTAGCATTACCATATTTATATCAACATCACGGGTACCATGAAAATAATGCATACAAAGATGGCTACATACACACCAAGAAGAATCTA
The DNA here is from genome assembly GCF_964204655.1 of Triturus cristatus. NCBI lineage: Eukaryota > Metazoa > Chordata > Amphibia > Caudata > Salamandridae > Triturus > Triturus cristatus. The sequence goes on along the minus strand of NC_140585.1, from coordinate 21,411,614 downwards.
GGGCTTTCAATGGTGATGGCACAACAACAATGTATAGTGCTCAACAATTCCTAACATGAGTGTACTATGTAGGGACCAACAAATGAGACAACCCCTAATTGATCTAACTATGGAAGTCAGGGGCACATTGGAGGCCGTGGAAATGGCAAAGGGAGTTACACAGACTAATATGTGTATGTCAGATAGTTAACTGTTCCTCTGGTGAGCCATAGAGCTGGCCATAGAGGGAAAGGACCTCTTCAGCCAGAACTCCAGCTCCTCTGCATAGAAGGCAATTGCCCTCCCACCTGATTAACCTGACATGATTGTCCCCAGAGGTGACAAACTGTAACTAAAGAGGAGGAGGTGTTGCACATTTCGTTTGTAGGGGGCATGGCTGACAAGCAGCAAGAGGGCCACTCATTGAGAAGGCTCAGCCGGCTGCAATTTATATCCTACATACTCCTGAAGAGCCAAGGAACCAATGTGGCTCTGCAACACCGGAGATTGAAGAGGACAGCGGTGTGCTTTAATTGTCATACCTGTTTGGGATTCCTGCCCAGTGACAATGACTGCGGACGACCTGGTGTCGACGCGAGGGCTGAGGCAGTTAGACATGGCTGGTGGTGAGGCACTTGTGGATGGCTTAAGACGTTGCTCCTCCGGCTGCGTCCTCACATCTGGTAATGTTTGCTTGGCGATAGAGCGCAGCACACGGCAGAAACATACTCACCGAGTGCCGATGAGTGGAGTGACCCACTTTCGCGATCCTGGAGCTCCATCTCCAGTGTACGACCGTCTGAGGCATGTGCGGATGAGCCCTGAAACTGGTCTGGAGCTGCTGGTGTGGGCCTGTGGCTCGCGACAATCCCTGGCGGTGTTGTGGCCGCTGGGCCATAATTGGTGCGGGAGCAGACCTGCGAGCCGACAACCCGCCATTCTGGTTTGGGGGCCGTCTCATTGCGGTGCACTCAGTGTCTCGCACACACAGTCCTGGGGATGCACGTAGGAGGGTGCCGCTAGCTCCTCGCTCGATTCTATATCCATCCTGGCCGCTGTGCAATTTGTGGCTGAACTCCTGAGCTATTTGGCTGGCACGCGGGGCAGCGGTGCCGTGTGGGCCTGCTGCCTGTGACGTATGCTGTGGCGACTCTCTCCCCGACTCCTGCGAGACATCTATTGCGGTGAGTGGTACGGCCTGCACCCCTGGGGCTGGGGTGTTGTATGTCTGTAATCCCTGACTGAGCTGGTATGTGTGGAGCAACAAGGATAGCCATCACTACAAGGGGAGCAGTGGAGGTGGTTGGAATTTTTTATGTACTATCAGAAGGTGGGCTGAAAATTGCCTCAACTTAGTAACAGTTGCTTTAATGCCCAATTGACTTTGATGTGTAATAGTTTTGGGCACGGGCGAGTTGCAGCATATGCCTGGTGTCAGGGGATACTGTGTGCGTTTTGGGTGCTGCAGTGCGCTCCTCTCCCGGTGGCCCCGAGCTCGAGTGGGACTGCTGCGGCCAGCCTGCTCCATTTTCTTTATGTGTATCAAGCTCCACTGAGGTCTTTGGACGCCGTGGGAGTTAAGGTGGGTCAAGAATTGCACCTGTGGCTTTGGAAAGGTATAGTGGTGGCCTAACAGTCAAGGAGGAAAGTGCACTGGACAGTGATTCTTAGGGTGACTTTCCTCTGGTTACTTTCACAGATTTGGGCTTATCTGGGCGCTGTCTTCCTATCCTCATATCTCATATTAAACAGGTGCAACAGATCTACAATTGGGCATCAATAAATGTCTGCCTGCTGCTCTCTGAATGTACACAACACTTACCTATTGTAGTCTACTCATTCTGCTGTTGCGTGCTCGTGAAAAGTTAAGATGGGCAAAACAGATACGAAGCAAACTAAACTACAATTTGAGAGTAGGCACCAAACCAGGCATACTGAAAATGAGGGGGACAAGGACTCTGACTATGGAAGGCGCGATGGCGCTTTGGGCGGGGGGATGACCTTCGGACACCAAATTAGACATCCTCACCATGCAATTGGATCAAGTGAAAAAGCAAGAGGACACTTATGAGTCTTGGCTTGACCAGCTTGATAGCCATTCCACTGAACTACATGAATTTCAAACAGACACTAAATAGCAGATGCCCCAAATGGATAAGCTTTTGAACGTGATAAGGGCCAAGAATGACAATTTAGAGGCCAGGTCCAGAAGGAACAACCTTCGTATAACAGGTGTTTCCGAAACTACAGCCATAGATAGAATGGAAACCTTTGTTGAAGAGCTGCAGCGCAACATATTTGGTCCCGAACTATCCGCAGTGTTCACTGTAGAAAGAGCTCACCGCAAGCTATGCAACTGGCCTTTTGTGAGGTCAATGCTTAGACCTATACATGCACGTTTACTAAATTATAGAGACAGAGTCATCATTTTAAAACTCGCCAGAGATAGAGGGTCCATCAACTACAAGGAAAATAATATCTCCATATTTCTGTATTTTACCCCGACGGTCCAAGCAGCCAGGCACGAATTTGTGCCGGTTAAGCATATTCTCAGACAGGCAGAGGTTCCCTATGCTCTATTATATCCTGCCAAAGTGAAGGTGTCGTTTGAGGGCACAACACACTACTTCACGGACGTTAAATCCGCAATAAAGTTTGCTAAACATGTAGGGGGGAAAAAGAAAAATCAAGGGAAGGGAGCTGCAGGATCCCAGTAGGATGCCAGACTGAGTGATATAGAATAGTTCTGCTGGCTTATCATGTGTTATTGATGTTCACAAATTGTACTCTGTTAGAAATGGCGATTTCTGGTTGGGTAGGGCTTGCGCCAAAGCCAGGCAGAAACCACCAGTCTGGTCAGGGCTGGGGAGTTACACGCCAAAGATAACCCCTGCTCACCCCCTTGGTAGCTTGGCACGAGCAGTCAGGCTTATCCCGTTGGCAATGTGTAAAGCGTTTGCGCGCGCACCCCAGCAACAACACCCAAGGCCCACCACAAAAGAAACTCCACACAAGGTATTATATAAAAATAGCCTTTGTATTATACCAAAACACATTAGATAAAAACACACACTTCACAATGTGCCAACAGGCATGGGCAGAATTTACAAGGGATTATATGTACAGGGGACAGGGCCACATGGACCACTGTCAGGAATTAGCACTTTGTAGAAATTAGCACTTAGAACATAGGATATGAAATTACTGTAGCACAAAATAACACATGTAGCACACAACCAGTAACTACTGGTAACAGGTAAGTACCACCTACGCAACCCTAACCACCTTAGGAAAATATTGCGCAGGGAACCAGGACCTCACTAGCACCACCTGTACTAGGAGAAAACAACCACCTAAGTATTACAATACCTGTAGGGGTATAAGCACATTACACATGATGCATAAAAACACATTCAGAGGTGTAGGGACGGAAAACACATGATGCATAAAAACACATTCAGAGGTGCAGGGAAGGAAAAATAGTGCAAAACTCACATTCGCCACCACCTGTGGCAGTCCCTAGGCCAACTGGCCTTGTTGGGGCTAGGACGCCCTGTCCAGCAGAGTCAGGGACCTAAACGGAGCAGCTGCCCACGAAGTGCTGGGCAGCTGGGAACAATGGGGGGCCAACGCTGGAGCCTCGCTGGGCTCAAAACACAAGAAATGCCCCCTAGAGCCTCCGTGGCTCTGAACTACAAATATGCCCTGGGGCAATGTTGGAGCCTCGTGGGCTCTAACCAACCATGCGCCGTCGTTGGAGTCCCTCTGGACTCTACAAACTACTGGCCCGGTCGTTGGAGCGCCCCCCCCTATCAGGCGGGGGGCCGCTCAGGAGACTCTAACTACCAACGCCCCCCAACAAGGTCAGCTTGGAGCCCCACTCACCGGACTCCGGCAGCTGCACGCGGGCTCTCTTCTCGGCATGCGGCGTCTCCTTTAAGGCGGTGGGGCAGTCACCGCGCTCACTTCCCTTCACCCGGGCCCCCCCTCCTGGGACCCGGGACTTTCTCCTGTCTGCTGTGGGAGAAGGGGGTGGCTCCCGTACTCCTCCGATGCAGGCACTGGAGCACGCGGGGCTCCACCTTCCTCACAGGAGCCCCGCCTGGATGCTTCTCCGGTCGTGAGAGCGGGGTGGGCTTCCGCCTCTCGTTAGCAGTAACCTGGGTCTCCCTCAGCTCACGGGAGGCCCAGCTACTTCCGGGGGGCGGGTCACAAAGCCCCTCCCACAATCAGGGTTTCCCTGACACCTTCCGGGTCGCCGCAGGCAGCGCGGCGGCCCTGTGTTCCCGGCGGCAGGAATACGGGGTAGGCTCCCGTCCTCAGAGAACTAGCGTCAGTAACGGGGTAGGCTCCCGCTTAGGATTAAAAATATAGCGCGGGGTGGGCTCCCGCTGGAAGTACGAATAAGCGGCAGGAGGCGGGGTGGGCACCCGCTTCCAAGGTGCCGATGCGGGGTGGCCTCCCGCTCGTGGATACAATAAGCCGACCGGCGGCGGGGTAGGCTCCCCCACGATGCAGCTTCGCGCTGTCGGCCCCCAGCAGTCCTCTTGGGGCAAAAACACAGCGCTCCGCACCACAAAGGGAGCGCTTTCAGGACGCTTGGATGGGGAAGGTCCAGACAAGGCGCTTCTTAGTAAATCCAGGTGTAGCGCTTCCCAGGCGCTAGGTTCGGGGAAAGTCTTCAGATGCAGGGGGGCAAGGACTGGGCCCAGGGGCCAGCTCACAGGGCCCTCCAGCAGGGAGGCAGTCCCCAGTGGCGGTCTCTCCTGGCGCCCAGCAGCAGCAGGCCCCCCTCAAAGTAGGATCAGCAAGAGAACAACATCTGTGGGGACACAGCCCCATTTTTATACACCTTTCCCCTTTGTCTCAAGGTGCAGGGAAGGGGCAAACCAGTTACAACTGTTTCCTGAGCACTTTGTTTTGCTCAGCCCCTCTCCCTATTCAGAGTACAGGCCAGGGTCATCAGTCGCACCACAGGGGGCGGAGCCAGCATTGTGTCTTGAAAGCCCAGCCCTATTCAGGACCCAGGTGTACTCCTCCCACCCATCTAGCTGCTGATCTCCCTATTCACCACTGGGTGACTCCTCCTGACTCTGGGGATTCCCTAGCCCGTCACATGACCTCAACCAGCCAATCACGCGACAGGCAGTCACTACACATTTTACACTAATATGCCAACTCCTAGAAGTGGCACTTCCGCACATGACATGATCACGCATTATACATCATTGCGAAGCATTCAATCACACGAGTCCGCACATACCAAACTCGAGCCTGCACACCCCACGCATCAGGAACTACCAGGGACACATACATTCCCCATGCATTCCTATGGGAGGGCAGGCCTATCTCACCAAATGCACTCAGAGTGCACACGCACTTTACTCTGGGACACAGGGAAAGTGCGCAGAAACCAAAAATCACTAACACCAGGTCACCAGTAAAAGCAAAATGTTTAGGGGTGAACCTGCCAGAAGGGCCAAGTCCAACACAACCCCCATCCAGCCAAAACGCAGGGCAGACCAATCACCACCGTGATGGACTTCCCTGCTTGGGGCGATAGAACACGGACGCGGGCCTGCAACTGCAGGGACACCCTCCGGTTATACGCCACGGTGAACCCATGGGATTCCTTCTAAAACCACTGTCCGGACCAACTGGGCTATCCCACTGGTACTCCCAAGCTGTCCATGGCCAAGACCAGGCCCTAGGCCACCCAGGTGCCACCGGTCCTTGCCTAATCACAGAGTGGGGGGTAGTAACCCCTGGCACATAGCGGCCATTCTCCACTCTTCCTGTCTGCAAGACAGGACTAGACTGCCACTGGTTCTCCAGCCTAGGGTCTACAACCTCAGGCGGACCAGGAGTCTCAGGGAAGGCTCTCCTCCCCCTACCTCTTCTCCTAGGGTTCCTCCTCCTCTGGCGAGGGGTACACCTAGAACGCCATTCCAACCCAGGGTTTAACCCCTCAGGTTGCACCGGGGCCAGAGGTGGGCTCTCCCACCCTCTGCACCCCCTTCCAGAGCCCTGCTCCCTACCAACTGGGGCGGTACCTCTGGAAGAAGAACCGGTCAGGACCCTGGTTACAGTCGTCCTACCCTTCAGGTCAGGCTGATCCTGAACCTGGCCTTCCAACCTCCGGTCTAGAACCTTTGGTGGAATAATCGCCTGGCACTCCAGGACTTCTGGGGATTTACGCTCCATCCCCCTGAGGCTAACAAACGACACATACGTCGTGTGACTGTCTGTCTGGCGCGGATCTCCCGTCCCCTGTCCACCTGACAGTGTGCAGAGATCCCCCAGAACAGAAGTGGTGTCACCATGGTCATTACACGGGATCCTAGCCCAACTGGGTAGTCCCTGACCCACTGGCTCTTCCCCTGGGGAACTCATCCCCCAATCACTCCTCATGCTGGACTCCTGTACCCTCCCTACCGGAGCTGTACTGCCAGACTCTAGAACCACAGGAGCCCTGTTTATAGGCGCTCCAGGTCCTCTACTCACTAGGAGATCTTCCTCAAATGGACTAACAGGACAGCCTAGGTCCCCAATTTGGTGTTCCCTCAAGAAACCATCCAAGTCCTGAGGCAGGGCTTCGGGCATCTGGGGACCCTCGGCCACCCTCTTACTCCCGCTCCACTGAGCCAGGCAGTAAGCCCCTACACCCTCCTCGCTATCCTGGGACCTAGCTGGGCTACACTGAGCCTCTTCCACCATGCTGGGCTGGAAGATACCTGACCCACTACTTTTGGAGTCACTCCCTAATGACTCTAGAGAACCTCTAGCACTTTCCCAATGGTCTGCTTTTTCTGCAGGCTCCCAAGGACACAAGGAATCACACCCCAACAGGTGTTGGCGCAACCCGGGATAAAAACTACTGAATAGCTGCTCTTTGATAACCAGATCATACAGGGCGGAAAATCCCGTTTTGTGTTAACCTTTATCCAATCATCCAGTGCATCATCACATTCATCCACAAACTCCTTCCAAGACTGGTGAGACAGCTTCCTACTGCCCCTGAATTTCAACCTAGACTCCTCCTCCTGGGAAACAGGTACCAGACTGGGGGAACTGGGACTGGGATTCTCTGCACTGGACTCTCTATCGCTGCCACCACTGGACTCAACCCTCCCTGGGGAATCCAGATAACTACAACTGCGCTCAGGGGACAACTTACCCTCCAGAGCTAGTTTCTCTCTGGCAAAGGCCCTCTCAGCCTCCGCCATCTGCTTCTGAGCTAAAGCCCTCTCGGTCTCCAGCTTGGCATGCTCTATCCTGAGCTTCTCCATGGCCAGCTGATGCTCCCTCTCTTCCCTCCTATCTACCCACTCCTCTGGGGACAGGGAAAGGGATGAGGCGCTGCCTCCTACGCTGGACCCAGCAAGGGACTCCCTACCTATGGGGTCTTCACTCTCTACTGGCGTCCAGGTATTGTCATCTTCTTCCTCCTCTTCTGAATCTTCAGGGCTCCCCACAGACCCACCACCCTCCAGGTGTGAGGCCCGGGCCCTATCCCTACTGCGCTCAAGATCACTTTGATCCTTAACCCACTGGATCATGTGGTCCCTAAGTTCATACAGAGTCTCTGACTCTCTCACCCCTATGTCTCTCTCTCTACAGAACCTTTCCAAATCCTGCATACTGTACCAAACTAGCTCACTGAGATCAAAAGCAGGCTCCATTCTGGCGGACGTTCTGGTGAAAAGATTACACAGGGAACCTAGGGGTCTGAGCTTAACACAGGAGTACACAATTCACAAAGGATTCAGCAAGCTCTCTATCCCAGAGAACTCACACTCACTTGCCTAGTGCCACACACCATTCATCCACACACAACCCTCCCCTCGGACTGGTAAGGCAGTTTCTACCACCCCTGATTCCTCAACCTGACCACAAGTGACACAGGTACCAAACTCTGGGCGCAGGGCGGGGGACAAATGTACTGGACACAATTACAAAATGATACCTTCAGGAGAAGAAATAATAGAACTTCAAAAAAACAATAATCCCCAAAACATGTGATTATCTAAATGCAGAGTTTTGTAGTGCAGCCAGTCGCTGCTGCGGTACAGCGCAAACGCAAGTCCAAATCCCACCGCTGATCACCAATGTTAGAAATGGCGATTTCTGGTTGGCTAGGGCTTGCGCCAAAGCCAGGCAGAAACCACCAGTCTGGTCAGGGCTGGGGAGTTACACGCCAAAGATAACCCCTGCTCACCCCCTTGGTAGCTTGGCACGAGCAGTTAGGCTTATCCCGGAGGCAATGTGTAAAGCGTTTGCGCGCGCCCCCCAGCAACAACACCCAAGGCCCACCACAAAAGAAACTCCACACAAGGTATTATATAAAAATAGCCTTTGTATTATACCAAAACACATTAGATAAAAACACACACTTCACAATGTGCCAACAGGCACGGGCAGAATTTACAAGGGATTATATGTACAGGGGACAGGGCCACATGGACCACTGTCAGGAATTAGCACTTTGTAGAAATTAGCACTTAGAACATAGGATATGAAATTACTGTAGCACAAAATAACACATGTAGCACACAACCAGTAACTACTGGTAACAGGTAAATACCACCTACGCAACCCTAACCACCTTAGGAAAATATTGCGCAGGGAACCAGGGCCTCACTAGCACCACCTGTACTAGGAGAAAACAACCACCTAAGTATTACAATACCTGTAGGGGTATAAGCACATTACACATGATGCATAAAAACACATTCAGAGGTGTAGGGACGGAAAACACATGATGCATAAAAACACATTCAGAGGTGCAGGGAAGGAAAAATAGCGCAAAACTCACATTCGCCACCACCTGTGGCAGTCCCTAGGCCAACTGGCCTTGTTGGGGCTAGGACGCCCTGTCCAGCAGAGTCAGGGGCCTAAACGGAGCAGCTGCCCACGAAGTGCTGGCCAGCTGGGAACAATGGGGGGCCAACGCTGGAGCCTCGCTGGGCTCAAAACACAAGAAATGCCCCCTAGAGCCTCCGTGGCTCTGAACTACAAATATGCCCTGGGGCAATGTTGGAGCCTCGTGGGCTCTAACCAACCATGCGCCGTCGTTGGAGTCCCTCTGGACTCTACAAACTACTGGCCCCGTCGTTGGAGCGCCCCCCCCTATCAGGCGGGGGGCTGCTCAGGAGACTCTAACTACCAATGCCCCCCAACAAGGTCAGCTTGGAGCCCCACTCACAGGACTCCGGCAGCTGCACGCGGGCTCTCTTCTCGGCATGCGGCGTCTCCTTTAAGGCGGTGGGGCAGTCACCGCGCTCACTTCCCTTCACCCGGGCCCCCCCTCCTGGGACCCGGGACTTTCTCCTGTCTGCTGTGGGAGAAGGGGGTTGCTCCCGTACTCCTCCGATGCAGGCACTGGAACACGCGGGGCTCCACCTTCCTCACCGGAGCCCCACCTGGATGCTTCTCCGGTCGTGAGAGCGGGGTGGGCTCCCGCCTCTCGTTAGCAGTAACCCGGGTCTCCCTCAGCTCACGGGAGGCCCGGCTACTTACGGGGGGCACGTCACAAAGCCCCGCCCACAATCAGGGTTTCCCTGACACCTTCCGGGTCGCCGCAGGCAGCGCGGCGGCCCTGTGTTCCCGGCTGCAGGAATACGGGGTAGGCTCCCGTCCTCAGAGAACTAGCGTCAGTAACGGGGTAGGCTTCCGCTTAGGATTAAAAATATAGCGCGGGGTGGGCACCCGCTGGAAGTACGAATAAGCGGCAGGAGGCGGGGTGGGCACCCGCTTCCAAAGTGCCGATGCGGGGTGGCCTCCCGCTCGTGGATTCCCTAAGCCGACCGGCGGCGGGGTAGGCTCCCCCACGATGCAGCTTCGCGCTGTCCGCCCTCAGCAGTCCTCTTGGGGCAAAAACACAGCGCTCCGCACCACAAAGGGAGCTCTTTCAGGACGCTTGGATGGGGAAGGTCCAGACAAGGCCCTTCTTAGTAAATCCAGGTGTAGCGCTTCCCAGGCGCTAGGTTCGGGGAAAGTCTTCAGATGCAGGGGGGCAAGGACTGGGCCCAGGGGCCAGCTCACAGGGCCCTCCAGCAGGGAGGCAGTCCCCAGTGGCGGTCTCTCCTGGCGCCCAGCAGCAGCAGGCCCCCCTCAAAGTAGGATCAGCAAGAGAACAACATCTGTGGGGACACAGCCCCATTTTTATACACCTTTCCCCTTTGACTCAAGGTGCAGGGAAGGGGCGAACCAGTTACAACTGGTTCCTGAGCACTTTGTTTTGCTCAGCCCCTCTCCCTATTCAGAGTACAGGCCAGGGTCATCAGTCGCACCACAGGGGGCGGAGCCAGCATTGTGTGGGGAAAGCCCAGCCCTATTCAGGACCCAGGTGTACTCCTCCCACCCATCTAGCTGCTGATCTCCCTATTCACCACTGGGTGACTCCTCCTGACTCTGGGGATTCCCTAGCCCGTCACATGACCTCAGCCAGCCAATCACGCGACAGGCAGTCACTGCACATTTTACACTAATATGCCAACTCCTAGAAGTGGCACTTCCACACATGACATGATCACGCATTATACATCATTGCGAAGCATTCAATCACACGAGTCCGCACATACCAAACTCGAGCCTGCACACCCCACGCATCAGGAACTACCAGGGACACATACATTCCCCATGCATTCCTATGGGAGGGCAGGCCTATCTCACCAAATGCACTCAGAGTGCACACGCACTTTACTCTGGGACACAGGGAAAGTGCGCAGAAACCAAAAATCACTACCACCAGGTCACCAGTAAAAGCAAAAAGTTTAGGGGTGAACCTGCCAGAAGGGCCAAGTCCAACATACTCTATCTATCCATAGTTTTTGTGTAAAGGTAGATGCTGGCTGTTCGACTTGCATATCCAGTCTAATATTTTGCCGATTGTCTAGCTGGTTACCTTCTTGGCTTGCTCACTCCAATGCGGCCGCCCTGTCACTGGGCAGGGGTGTACGTCATATAAACCATGCTACCAGGGAGAACTCCCATCTCTGACCTCCCCGCAAGAGCTGTGGGGCTATTTCTGAGGGTGTTTCACTTGGGTTGGATTTATGCACAACCTGTTTTGGGGGTTAGTGTGGGCGGGGGTGGGTTGGGTTTGCTCTAATTGTTATGAAGGTCAGTGCTCTGATGTGATGCAGCAATCAGTACCTTGAGCACAGTTGGCATTTTGTTTTGGAGATCTGGTGAATGTGAACTATGGAGGCTTCCATGCTCTCTTAGGGCAAGACATATATGTGACAAACAGGTTCCCTTTCATTTTCTCGCTATTTCACTCTCTAGAACTGCATCTAAAAGACCTCCTATAATATACTTACTTGGAACTTAAGGGGCATGAATAACTTTTGCAAGACCAGACTACTACACTTTCATCTAGTTACGCACAGCATAGATATTTGTTTCCTTCAGGAAACTCACTTAAACTCTACTTCCAAGGCTAAATTTCATAACAAACGTTGGGATCCGATCTGCTCCTCTATCTATTCTAATTATACCAGGGGTGAGTCGATTTTGCTTACAAAAGGTATTGGTTGGACCACTGACAAGTTAGTTGAAGAGCCAGAGGGCAGGTATATAATCTTGACGGGAAGGCTGGGTACTGTCAGTGTTACTGTTGTGGCAGTATATGGTCCAATTGTAGATGCACCCGAATTCTTCCATAAGTTTTGGGCCATGATCACAACTGTGGGTTACAGTACTTTGATCTGGGGGGAGATTTTAATGTTCTCATGAACGATGACTTAGATTACAGGGGAGGTCCTCGGAAGGTACATCCAAAGGCAAATACAGCACTCAACACAATTGCCCTAGAGGGTAAATTAACAGACATCTGGAGGATATGGCACCCAGATGGACTTGAGGGCACCTGCATAACTACTCAACACAACACTTGGTCACGCTTAGATATCTGGCTGGTATCCTTTGATGTAGCAGCCTGGACTACAGTGGTGAAACACTTGCCCAGAACACTTTCGGGTCATGCGCCCGTTGTCCTTCGTTTAGTCATGCCAGATGGCCCCAGACGCATGTTTAGTTGGAGGCTACCTACACATGCTCTTACTGACGCGGTCTTTTGTGACCAAAATAAGGGTGACATAATTGAATATTTTGATACCAACACAGGATCCGTCAGGGCACAAGCTACACCATGGGAAGCCTTCAAAGTGGTGATATGTGGGAAATGATAGCTAGGCAGGCCGGGGTGCTAAAGTCTATACAAGGCTCTCTGGGTAAGCTTGAGTTGGACATCACAGGCCTCAAGCACAAATACTTTGAATCAGAAGATAGCAAGTTGTTGGTTGACATCAGGGCTAAGGTCTCCAAGTTTCAAGAGGAGGCAGAGAGGGAAGTCAAATTTCTAGGGAAATATACTCAAGCTAAGAAATATGGAGAGGAGGACAGACCGGGAAGGACACCTGCCAATCTCCTACGTCCTCCCAGCAGGGATACATACATTACTGAAATACATGATGCCGATATGGAGCCCATGTGGGGAACCAGGGAATAATGGAACTGTTTACAAACTTTTATGCCTCACTGTACACATCCACCATGAGCATATCTCCGGAGGAACTTCAGGAATATCTTGACTCCCTCAAGTTGCTCTGGTTGGGCAGAGCACATAGAGCATTTCTTGATAAGCCTTTCACAAGGGAGGATATTGTTCAAGTCATTAATGTCATTTTATAAATGCTATGCTGAAAAGTTGGTGCCCCAACTACAATTGATATATCAGGAGGTGCTGGAGACCGGTGTCTTCCTCCCTACAATGAGAGAGGCTATATTTCTCACCCTACTTAAGCATGGCAAATCTCCTAGTGATTTAGACTCCTATAGGCCATTATCGTTGATCAATACGGACCTCAAAATATATACAAATCTCCTGGCATCTCGGATACAGCCCCTGTTACCCCTGATTGCACACCCAAATCACTTTGGATACTAGGTAGTTCCAATGCCCATAACCTGCTCACTTTTTTTTACTGTCTTTCACTATCTAGACCCCAGCTACATGGCCATGGTGGCTCTCTTGGATGCGACCAAGGATTTTGATTCTCTGAGTGGTCCTTTCCTTTTCACTATCCTGACTCGGCTAGGGTTTAGCTCATTATTCATCAACCAAATAACATTTCTATATACTCTCCCAACCGCTAGGCTCCGACTAAATGGTGTGATGTCAGCTCCGTTTCTAATCACACGTGGTACGAGACAGGGCTGTCTACTGTCCCCATTATTGTTTGCCATAGCCATAGAGCCACTGGCTGTGTGGCTTCAGCAGCATCATGCAGCTAGGGAGCTGGAGTTGTCTACCAGGGGGCTCAATATATCCTTGTATGCAGACAACATCACCCTATATGTCAACAACTCAGAGGAGAATCTCAACCTCGGTGCTGCATGAGCTCCTCCACATCGGCGGACTATCAGGCATGCAAATAAACTGGGCAAAATAGGTCCTTTTGCCCTCTCACTAAGGGTACTACTCCTTTTTTGATCTCTCCTAGAGGTGCAGCGTGAATGCGCTGCCATCGCTTTGTGAGGCATGCAGTATACACTATAGAGTGGAAGCTTCATGGAAGCTCTGCCCACTCTCCGCCCATCTTCTTCATTGGCTAAGGTCCTAAATGCTGCCTTCCAATTGGTTTTAGGTTTGTTAGTCCCTCCTTATGACGAGAATGTCATCATTTGTATCCTTCCACAGCTACTGGCCCCTTTACTCCTAACATTATTTTCTTCTTGTGGCTCCCCCCCTTCCCTTCCGCAGTCCGTGACTTCTCAGCCCTCCCCGTTCCCCGGGGCCTTGCTTCACTCTGCATATTTCACGTTAGTCAAAGTGAAAATTGCCGGCTTGCAGAGTGTGTGTGCGCAGCCGAGGGGGTGAGACCGAAAACTGATAGCTTCCTACCTGTCTGGCTTCACCGCTTGTGTGGACAAGGACGAGACAGCAGATCTCCGGAGTATTCAACAGGCAGCCCACAGATGAACTGCAGTGCAGGAGGAGCAGATAATCCAGAAGGGGAAGCGGCTGGCTCCACACTCATAACCGGCGGATCCGTGCACAGCCGCCAGCCGTCTTCGGGTCTTGCACGAACACCTCAGAGTGCGGGGGAAGCTGCGCCGCTACTGTGTCTGCTTCTAATATGGAGCAGACTGTTACACCCTCGCCGTGCCACTAACCTCCTGTTTAGACCCGTCTCTTGCTCCCCCGCTGCATTCCTCCACCTCCTCTGCGATCCCCTCCGGAGCAGACTGTTACACTCTCGCTGTGCCGCTAACCTCCTGTTTAGACCCGTCTCTTGCTCCCCCGCTGCATTCCTCCGCCTCCTCTGCGATCCCCTGAGGAGCAGACTGTTACACTCTTGCTGTGCCGGTAACCTCCTGTTTAGACCCCGTCTCTTGCTCCTCCACGGCATTCCTCCACCTCCTCTGCGATCCCCTCCGGAGTATACTGTTACACTCTCGCCGTGCCGCTACCTCCTGTTTAGACCCGTCTCTTGCTTCCCCGCTGCATTCCTCCGCCTCCTCTGCGATCCCCTCCGGAGCAGACTGTTACACTCTCGCCGTGCCGCTAACCTCCTGTTTAGACCTGTCTCTTGCTCCCCCACGGCATTCCTCCACCTCCTTTGCGATCCCCTGTGGTGCAGACTGTTACACTCTCTTGCCATGCCGCTAACCTCCTGTTTAGACCCGTCTCTTGCTTCCCCGCTGCATTCCTCCGCCTCCTCTGCGATCCCCTGCGGAGCAGACTGTTACACTTTTGCCATACTGCTAACCTCCTGTTTAGACCCCGTCTCTTGCTCCCCCGCTGCATTCCTCCACCTCTTCTCTGATCCCCTGCGGATCAGACTGTTACACTCTCTCGCCGTGCCGCTAACCTCCTGTTTAGACCCGTCTCTTGCTCCCCCGCTGCATTCCCCACCGGAGGCTCCGAGGTGGCTTCCCACATGCCAGGGCACCCCTCGCAGGGCACCGTGCCAGGCTCTCTCTCAGCAGCCGTTTCCCACTGCCGACCCCCAACCAAAACAAAATGTGCGGGCATTCTTTCAAAACTTATGTTTTCAAAACGTGTTCATTTCATTAAGGGCAACTTAAAATAACACCAAGCAGTTACTGTCAAAAAGGGACATTTAAACTATGACTTCTCGTCCCGCGTCTCCATATGCAAGCATTCAACGGAGGTTCTGTGCGTGTGACCTTTGCTCTCCCTTCCCCTGATTTATTCTCCCCCCCACAAATGTTTCCCTTTTCAACTTTCACACCGAAATCTTGGTTCCAACAAATATTGCTATTTGCTGGCTTCTGTTCGTCCCAAAACCTGACTTGTTTTCCAAATATTAATTAACTCTTTGCAGCACTAATAATCTTATAGTCATGAAAGTCAATAATATTTATTCTTCCCACCTCAGAAGGGTAAAATGCTTATGTTCAACTCCAGAGTAAACACGGATTAGTGCCGCACGGACATTAACCAATTGTGTTTTCCTAGTATTCAAGCCGGCGAGGAAGGGCTGCACCATATCTGTGCAGAAGGTGCATTAACACTTTAAGTCATCTAAGCAGGGTCTGACACTTTGACTTGCAGATTATAAGTAAATCTCTGCAAATCCGCATTAACAAACTGAGGGGCATATCAGCAACACCCGGCGATAATTATTGCTAATCGCACTTAGCGCTAGGATAATTATCGCCGGCTATGAAGAACCAGAACCTTATGGGCCTGGCGGCGCAGGGTACGCCTTAATCTCCTGGGTTCTCCTGTTTTAACTAACAGAGACACGGGACACTCTGTCAGGCGTAAAAGATCAGATTTATTAGCTGCAGCTAGTACAGTTGTCCTAGAAGTACACACGGTATGTTCTCAGGAGACTGCCACTTCACTCCGTGGCACATAATCTTATATAGTACATAGGTGACATACATGGTTCTCTGACAAAATTTCGAAGGTCATAAATTCGACCTACAAAAATATCGCAACACTAATATCGATGTCAAGAATATCGACATCCTATCTACAACATGGTAAGTGCAAAAATATCGAAAATAAAATATAGTTGTCAAAAATATCGTTTTAAAAAATATCGTTTTTTTTTTTAGTGATAAAAAATATGTAAAATAAACATAATAATTCTTATAAATAAAATAAACATAATTAAACATATTTCACAGTGTTAAAAATTAATAATTAATAAATATAATTTAATAAAAAATTAATTAAACATAGACATATAATATATAATATATATACTTACTTAATAATGTTTTAATAATTATTTTAATAAATTATAAATTATTTAAAAATGTTAACAATTGCAAAAAACATTACACACATAAAACAATAACATAAATAAAAATTAAATAATTATGTATAACAAATTAAAAAAATTACATTTAATTTTATTATTGTTAAAATTAATTATATACTACATTAGCTAAAATAATAAAATAAATATTAAATAGCAGAGACAATAAAACTACTACTCCAGCTCCAAAAAAAACAACAGAAAGGAAAGTGTTGGATAGCGTAAGGGTAAAAATTACTATTCCCACTCCAGAGAGTGGAACAGTAGGGAAAGTGTTGGATAGCGTAGGGGTAAAAATTACTATTCCAACTCCAGAGAGTGCAACAGTAGGGAAAGCGTTGGATAGCGTAGGGGTACAAATTACTATTCCCACTCCAGTAAGTGAAACAGTAGGGAAAGCGCTGGATAGCGTAGGGGTAATAATTACTATTCCAACTCCAAAGAGTGCAACAGTAGGGAAAGCGTCGGATAGCGTAGGGGTAAAAATTACTATTCCAACTCCAGAGAGTGCAATAGTAGGGAAAGCGTTGGATAGCGTAAGAGTAAAAATTACTATTCCCACTCCAGAGAGTGGAACAGTAGGGAAAGTGTTGGATAGCGTAGGGGTAAAAATTACTATTCCAACTCCAGAGAGTGCAACAGTAGGGAAAGTGTTGGATAGCGTAGGGGTAAAAATTACTATTCCAACTCCAGAGAGTGCAACAGTAGGGAAAGTGTTGGATAGCGTAGGGGTAAAAATTACTATTCCAACTCCAGAGAGAGCAACAGTAAGAAAAATTTTGGATAGCGTAGGGTAAAAATTACTATTCCTACTCCAGAGAGTGCAACAGCAGGGAAAGTGTTGCATAGCGTAGGGGTAAAAATAACTATTCCAACTCCAAAGAGTGCAACAGCAGGGAAAGTGTTGGATTGCGTAGGGGTAAAAATTACTATTCTAACTCCAGAGAGTGCAACAGTAGGGAAAGTGTTGGATAGCGTAGGGGTAACAATTACTATTCCCACTCCAGAGAGTGCAACAGTAGGGAAAGTGTTGGATAGCGTAGGGGTAAAAATTACTATTCCAACTCCAGAGAGTGCAACAGTAGGGAAAGCGTTGGATAGCGTAGGGGTAAAAATTACTATTCCCACTCCAGTAAGTGAAACAGTAGGGAAAGCGCTGGATAGCGTAGGGGTAAAAATTACTATTCCAACTCCAGAGAGTGCAACAGTAGGAAAAGCGCTGGATAGCGTAGGGGTAAAAATTACTATTCCAACTCCAGAGAGTGCAACAGTAGGGAAAGCGTTGGATAGTGTAGGGGTACAAATTACTATTCCCACTCCAGTAAGTGAAACAGTAGGGAAAGCGCTGGATAGCGTAGGGGTAATAATTACTATTCCAACTCCAAAGAGTGCAACAGTAGGGAAAGCGTCAGATAGCGTAGGGGTAAAAATTACTATTCCAACTCCAGAGAGTGCAATAGTAGGGAAAGCGTTGGATAGCGTAAGAGTAAAAATTACTATTCCCACTCCAGAGAGTGGAACAGTAGGGAAAGTGTTGGATAGCGTAGGGGTAAAAATTACTATTCCAACTCCAGAGAGTGCAACAGTAGGGAAAGTGTTGGATAGCGTAGGGGTAAAAATTACTATTCCCGCTCCAGAGAGTGCAACAGTAGGGAAAGTGTTGGATAGCGTAGGGAAAATAATTACTATTCCAACTCCAGAGAGTGCAATAGTAGGGAAAACGTTGAAGAGCGTAGGAGTAACAATTACTATTCCCACTCCAGTGAGTCCAACAGTAGGGAAAGCGTTGGATAGCGTAGGGGTAAAAATTACTATTCCCACTCCAGAGAGTGCAACAGTAGTGAAAACGCTGGATAGCGTAGGGGTACAAATTACTATTCCCACTCCAGTAAGTGAAACAGTAGGAAAAGCGCTGGATAGCGTAGGGGTAAAAATTACTATTCCCACTCCAGTAAGTGAAACAGTAGGGAAAGCGCTGGATAGCGTAGGGGTAAAAATTACTATTCCAACTCCAGAGAGTGCAACAGTAGGAAAAGCGCTGGATAGCGTAGGGGTAAAAATTACTATTCCAACTCCAGAGAGTGCAACAGTAGGGAAAGCGTTGGATAGCGTAGGGGTACAAATTACTATTCCCACTCCAGTAAGTGAAACAGTAGGGAAAGCGCTGGATAGCGTAGGGGTAATAATTACTATTCCAACTCCAAAGAGTGCAACAGTAGGGAAAGCGTCGGATAGCGTAGGGGTAAAAATTACTATTCCAACTCCAGAGAGTGCAATAGTAGGGAAAGCGTTGGATAGCGTAAGAGTAAAAATTATTATTCCCACTCCAGTGAGTCCAACAGAAGGGAAAGCGTTGGATAGCATAGGAGTAAAAATTACTATTCCCACTCCAGAGAGTGCAACAGTAGTGAAAACGCTGGATAGCGTAGGGGTACAAATTACTACTCCCACTCCAGTAAGTGAAACAGTAGGGAAAGCGCTGGATAGCGTAGGGTTAAAAATTACTATTCCAACTCCAGATAGTAAAACAGTTGGGAAAGCACTGGATAGCATAGGGATTCTATAAACATAATAACCAATTAAATAATTAGTTATAAAAAATAGCATATTAATAATTAATTTACAAAATATGTATTATTAAATACCAATTATTTAAAATAAATATTTATATAAATAACTTTAAATTACATCCCACACTATTCCCCCTTTAACACACAACACACTACACATACAAAATACACAATACATTTAAATATCAGTTTATCTATTATTTACAATTAATAATACATTCTTTATAATTAATATACTTATTATTTACAAATTTATACATATTAACTACCAAATTACAATTATTCACAAATTAATTATTAATTAACAATACATTAATTAGCAATAACAACAAATAACATGAAATAATAAATTATTTATATTTACTATATTTAACGTACTAATAACAATTAATTAACAATTAACAATTAATTGACAATTAATTATTATTAATTACAAATAAATAAAAATTATCAGTAATTATTTGAATTTAATTACATCCCACCCTATTCCCCTATAAACCCACA
The DNA here is from genome assembly GCF_964204655.1 of Triturus cristatus. Lineage (NCBI taxonomy): Eukaryota > Metazoa > Chordata > Amphibia > Caudata > Salamandridae > Triturus > Triturus cristatus. Next base: position 21,392,257 of record NC_140585.1, on the reverse strand, counting down.
ACCCACTACACATAAAAATTCACATAATTAATTTAATCATCAATTAATCACTTAATAAAATTAAATCACCAATTAATTAGTAATTAACAATTAATTAATTAACAATACCAATAAATAAATATTAATATTAAACTAATTATAACTTATATAATTAACCAATTAATAAAATTAATTTACAATTAATAATTAACAATTAATTAATCAATTAATATATTTAATTAACAATTAGTAATTAATTAACAATTAATTAATCATAAATACCAATTAAACAATACATATTAATTAATTAATTATAATTAAATTACTTCCCACCCTATTCCCCTATAAACCCACAACCCGCTCTGATACTAAAACGCTAAATTATATTTTAAATAATTATTAATCTCTAAACATTTATTTTTAAATGTATTAAAATACATTACAATAATCTTTAACATACAAATAAAATACATATTAAAATACATTACACTAATAAATTATCGATATTCTTGACATCGAAATTTTTGATTACGATATTACTTACATCTATATTAATGACTTCGATATTATTGACTTCGATATTACTTACCTTGGGGTCGATATTCTGTCCATCGATATTCTTGACTTCGATATTCTTTACCTACGATATTTACAACTCGATATACTTGTAGGTCGATATTTAAAAGTCGATATTTAGACTGCTCACCGACATACACATTAACCAAGAACACACCTAAAACATACATGAAGAACCAGTAATAAAAGTTTGAAAATAGGACAGAGCCAATAGAAAGAGTTGGAAAACAAAAGTATCGAGTAACCCGAAGAAGCCTCTCCTCCAACTATGTTTGCCACCCCTCCCCACAGGTTAAGGTATTAACGTATTTGTAACTGACTTGCAGGTGGCGAGATACGTTTGTGTGTTTTGGAGGACAGTTGTGAAATGAGAGAATACGAGCAGAGGACAGCGAAGGCCAAGAGACAAGATAAATTCAGAAGAGAATAGTGTGAACCAACAGATAGTTAAGACAGGGATTAGGAAAACCAGACAGGGATTAGTGTACTCGGTCAGACCCTGACACCAGCTTTGTAAACTGAGGCAGAAGGCTATTTTAACACGATATTGCAGAAAAAGCAGAAAAGACTTTGTTCGCCGTGTTGCCTGAGTGAGGGCAACAAAATGGCGGCGGAGCACAAAATGGCGGGTCGATACGATCGCAATTGAAAATAGAATTTCCTCAGCTAACGTGGGTTTTTATCGCTGAGATAGCGTGCTATTAGCATCGCTTATCTCAAAAGCGATAAAAATCCTAGTGCTAACTGCCTAACGTGAGATTATCGCTGGAAACCCAGCGATAATCTCACGAAATGTGGCGTTAGCTTGTTGATAGGGACTCACAAACTTAGCCATGATATCCACCTTCCATAGGATATCATGGCTAAATCAGTCCTGAAGCAGGCGTAAGGAAAGTAGCGATAACAGGGGTTATCGCTACTTTTCCTGCCACCATGCTTCATAGCGTGGGGCTTGATGATATGAGAAATGTCGCTTAGCGACATTTCTCCTGTCATGTTAGGTCAGGAACGCCCACTTTGCATCTCATTAGAGATGCAGAACTGGCAGTTAATATTTTGGGGCAGATTTACAAGCCCCTTGCGAGACATTTACGCCGCCGTTGCGTCACTTCTGTGACGCAGTGGCAGCGCAAACCATGCACCATGTTGCGCCTTATTTACAACATGATGCATCTAGGTTAATGCGTCACGTTGTAAAGCCCTGCGCTACATTACACCTGCGTCAGGTTTAATGTATGCAGGGTGGGCGTTCTGTCGGAAAAAGCCTCGGAAAAGTGACGCAGTGAAATCTACAAGATTTCACTGAGTCACTTTTCCGACGCTGCTGCGTCAAAACCCTGCGCCTGCTTGAAGCAGGCGTAAGGCATGACGCAGCATGTTAGGTATGGGCAGCCCCTGAGCATTGCTGGAGTTGCATCGTGCTTGCGACACGACTCCAGCAATGCGCCGCCCTTATGCCATCAGATGCGTCACGCATCTGTTTATCCTTGCGCCACGATGCGCTGCATTGTAAATGCGGCGCATCTGTGGTGGCGCAAGGGTAAACTTGCATTACGCATCTTTCCTGGCGCATCCCTGCTGATTTGCAGGGATGCGCCTGGAAACATAAATCTGCCCCTCCGTGCGCTAAAGCAAGGTTACTTGCTAATTAGGCGATAAAATTATCGCCGCTTTTCAGCCGAAAACGGCCGCAAAAGCGGCGATAATTTTCTATCGCGGCCTTGTAAATATGCCCCTGAGTTTGTGACATGAAAATTCTGCACCATTCTCCGATAAAGGCGATTTAACCCTTAGCACCCTTGTCAGGTTTCAATCCCGTGACTGCAGTTTACACGCCCACACACAGATACATCATGGCAGCACTTGTATGAACCCGCTGACCTACTAAAACCCATAACTTGGAGGTTAAACACATACATGTCTGCAGTAGGCACAGTAACCCACTGATCTGTTTTACCACCATCCCGGATATCTCGGTTGCACAAACTCGCAACTCAGTTTTGGAAGGTTTCATCATGTGCCTAGCAGGATGCACACATCTCTGCAGCCATCATTTTAACCCACAGAGCTATGTCTCCAGGATTCACCCAAAAATACATAATACATCCTATGGACAGTATTTTAAGTAGATATTTATCTGCAGCCTCTTCACCTGCTGTTTCTGCCTTTTCTTCCTTCATTCCCGGATCAGAAGATTAACAGACCACCACAGGCCCATGCTAGCTGAGAGAAGGTGGCTACTGCAGCCCTAAGGAGAAAGCCCTCCATGACAGACATCGGCAGAGCAACAACCTCAGAGTCAGTTCATACATTTGCAACTGGCCCTGAGGCCTGCGGGCACCTAAGATAACTTGGTGGCTCAGGCCTCATAACACAATTTATTTTGCTGGGAATTATTGTAAGCATGTGCCTAAAGCCTCTGGAACCCTCCTTCGGGGCTGAGTGTAAATTCTCTTGCTATTCTGTTTCTGGCTTTCTGTCCCGGCCGGCCGCCATCTTGGGTCAGGCACGCGTGAGCAGTCACACCTGTGGTCTGTTGGCAGCACACTACTTAGCATGTGCGCTGCGCGAACGCCTTTGCCTAAGTAGAGGGGAGAGCTTATGGTTCAACTCACCTGGGCTTGTGAATCTTTTGTCCTGCACTGACTGACTTGCTTTTTTTTTTCGCTCCTCATTAATTTTGCATACTTGGTTTTAAATCGTTTTTACTACTATTTTTTATTCCATTGCCTCTGTCAGTGTGGTTGGCACTTCTGGAGCTTTTTAATCATGTTTAATCATGTTTTAAAGTAGAATTGGTTCCGCTTACCCGCACTCTCTTCAGCACACACTAGCTCGAGGCTTTCTGTCCCGGCCGGCCGCCATCTTGGGTCAGGCACGCGTGAGCAGTCACACCTGTGGTCTGTTGGCAGCACACTACTTAGCATGCGCGCTGCGCGAACGCGCCGCTGGCGCGCCGAAGGCGCGCCTAAGGCAAGCCCGTCTGCGCCCGTCCGCGTCCCGGCTGTGTCTGTGGCCCCCTACTCTGCTTCTCGGCCAGGTTGTATGCGCGCTGCCCTGATGTATGGTAGGGAGGAATTATGTAATCTGTTACCATCTGCTTGCTCCTCTCACTCTCAGTTCGATTTGGCGGATGCTCAGGAGCATGTCTGCTCTAGATGTGGCTTTCGTCTCCCTGGCTCCGCCTCGACTGTCTTATCTGCCCCAGGCAGCCGCCCTAAGCAAGATACGGCTCCTCACATTTCTGCCGCCTTAATAAATGTGCGTTCTATGAAAAAACATCATGCCGATATCTCTGAGCTCCTCTCTGATCACTCTGTTGATCTTCTGTTTATTACGGAAACTTGGCTTGATTCCAACGCTGATCCCTTTATTACCCTGGCTATCCCTTCGGGGTACAAAGTTGCTAGGGCCGACCGTCTAGTGGGAAGGGGGGGTGGTGTTGCTGTTATTTTCAGAGAAGAATGGGACCTTATTAGGGGTGAGTCTCATGATTGGGGGCCGGGTGAAGCGTTAGACTTTAGCATCAGGCTGTCCCCTCACTTTCTTTTAGGGGGGTCGTTGGTCTATCGCCCCCCTGGCCCGGCCAATGCCACAATTCAGAAGTGGGGAGATAAGCTAATCTCTAGGGCGTTACGTTTTCCTCATTTTCTATTCCTCGGCGACTTGAATATTCATTTGGATCAGGGGTCGGACACTGATGCTATGCTTCTTAAAGACATGCTGCAGCTAGCCCAGCTATCCCAATGGGTTCTTCTCCCTACCCACCAGGCTGGACACATCCTCGATCCGATCTGCTTTAACTTTAACATTCTGGCAGAGAATCCCCTTCCCCTAGTGTGGTCGGACCATCTTATTACTTTTTTCTCCTGGAAGGCTGGCCCTCCCCTTGCTGCAGAATCCATCTTGCGGAAACCAACCCTTAAAAGGGTAGTTCCCGCCTCTCTGGCCGGGGCCTTGGCGGCTTCTAGGCCGTCCCTTACGGGGGATCTTGCAGAGAGTTTGGCGACCTTTACTAATTGGATCGACAAATCTATGTCTTCACTCGCTACTCCCACTTCCTACCGGTCTTCGAGAGTTTCGCCATCTAAACCCTGGTTTTCGCAGGATTTACGCCTACTCAAACAAGAGTGCAAGAAGCTTGAGCGGACGTGGCGTCGTTCAAAGTACTGTCCTTTTGCCAAGGCCACTCTGAGGGCCAGGCAAAAGACCTATTACTCTGCAATCTTCCTGGCTAAAAAACAATACTTTACTGACCGCATCGAGCAGGCTGGTAATAACTCCAAGGAGATTTTCCATATAGTCCAGAGCTTCACTGCCCCTGTCGCTCTCAAGTGTTCGGGCCCGGTCTCTGTGGATTGGTGCAACACCCTTTCGGGTTTCTTCGCGGATAAAATCCGGTTGATACAGCAGTCCCTAATGGCTTGTGCGGCTCCATGGCTGGATGACGGACAGACGGTGCCTCTTCAAGGCGCCTCCAAGCATGTCCTGTCGGTCTTCTCGCCGGTTGATGCCGCCAGCACTCTCAAACTGCTTAAGGGCCTCAAGTCCGGCTCCCCCACTGACTAGGCTGTTGGCAGCGGTCGCAGAGACCATTAATCCTGAGGTTAATGTCATTATCAACCTCTCTCTTGAGGGCGCTCGGGTTCCACCGGAATGGAAGCAGGCCAAAATTCTTCCTTTATTGAAGAAACTGACCCTTGACCCCTCTCTGCCTTGCAACTACCGTCCTATCTCCCTTCTCCCTAGCCTTGCTAAGGTATATGAGAAGGCAGTGACTAGGCAACTTTCCGAGTTTGTGGAAAGTTCTGAGGCCTTGCACCCAGCCCAGTCTGGCTTTCGCGCTTCTTATAGCACGGAGTCGGCACTGGTGGAGATCTCAGAGGCTATTCGGGACTGTTTAGATGCGGGCGGCAGAGCAGCTCTGGTGATGCTTGATCTATCCGCCGCACTTGATACGGTGCCTCATGCCAGATTGCTTTCCCGCCTCTCCGAGATTGGTGTCTCTGGCCTGGCTTTAGCCTGGCTGAGGTCCTTTCTGGAGGGCCGTTTCCAACAGGTTTGGCTGCCTCCCACTGCCTCTCTTCTTCAGGAGGTCTCTACCGGCGTCCCCCAGGGCTCTTCACTTAGCCCCCTTCTTTTTAACATTTATGTTACACCGCTGGTCTTTTTGGCTGAGAAGCTGGGGGCTAAGGTGATAGCCTATGCCGACGACACCCAGCTTCTTTTCACATGGAACAAGGGGGATGATTCCGTGCTGCCTGCTCAGAAGTGCTTGTCCTCGGTATTTGGTTGGCTTGCCAGGGCTCAACTCAAATGCAATGAGGACAAATCGGAGATTCTTCTCTTTGGCAACTTTCCCGCGGATTTCAGAGATAGGATCTGGCCCCCTGACCTTTCTCCCCCTCCTCTAAGGGGAGCTCCGTAAAAAATCTTGGAGTGTGGTTCGAGGACAATCTGTCTTTTGCGACCCAGGTGAAGAAGGTCTCGGGTGGCTGTTTTGGCCTTCTTAAGGTCCTCAGGAGTTTTCTCCCACTTCTCCCTAGACCGGCGCAGGAAACGGTTGTTCAGGCTTTGGTTCTGTCCCGCTTGGACTACGCCAATGCCCTCTATGTTGGCCTGCCTGGCTACTCCTTGAACAAACTTCAAGTGATCCAGAATGCGGCCGCTAGGCTCATTCTTGGTATTTCTAGAAGGTGCAGTGTCCGCTCTCATCTTCAGGCCTTGCACTGGCTGCCCCTGATTGAGAGGGTTAAGTTCAAGGCTCTGGTCATTGCCCACAACGCCCTTCATAACTTGGGGCCCATCTATCTTCAGAGGCGGTTCGCCTTTTATGTGCCGGCCAGAACCCTCCGGTCATCAGCTCTTTTACTTGCGAGGGTTCCACGCTTTTCCCGGTCTAGGATTGGGGGCAGCTCTCTTGCTGTCAAAGCTGCCGCTGCTTGGAACTCTCTCCCTTTTTTCTTGCGCAATACCCAGGACCCTGGCGGTTTTAAGCGCCTCCTTAAAACTTATTTGTTTCCATAAACTCATCTGTTTTTGCTCCTACCTAGGCTCTTCCTCCTCTTGGGCTCGCGCTGGGACACTCTTCGGAGTAACTACTGCGCGCTATAAAAATATTTTAACATAACATAACATATTCTACTGTGTATGGATGTCAGAGAGAATCCCATGACAGAGAAAGAAAAGCTTCTCACATGTCATCTTACTTCTCTGTCATAACTATGACTTCTCGTCCTTCGTCTCCACATGCACGCATTCAACGTAGGTACAACACATGTAAGCGATCGACACACATTCACACACAGTGGCAAATAGATGAACACTTCCCCTTCACACGCAGCTCACCAACATTGGCCCTCACACGTTTCTACATTAATCATTCCTTTCCTTCTTGCAGGCATCCTTCACGAGCGACTGTACTGGACAGGAGTAAATCCAGGCTACATGATACTTTAATTGCTAAAGTGTGCCAGTTCCACCTGTGAATTTCTGCTGGTGGAGTATTTGAGGAGATGTTACCTTTCCAAATTATTTATTTAAATGATGTAAGTAATCCAGGCAGTGACAGAGAGCAACATCGGTTTCCATCTAAAGGCAAAGTAACATGATGAGAGCTTTGAATGTAGGTGCAAAATGTGACGCGCTCCGTACCCATATTCCTCCTCTGACACTTACAATGCAAGATAACACTTTGGTGCCGATCACGATCCGGTAAAAACCGGGTACGAACCGTCGGACGGAGCATATTCTCCGTCCGACGCGTACCCGGCCGTAAAACTATACAAACAGGGAATTACGATTCGTACAGAAACACCTCTCCCGTACGAATCGTACAAAACCCCGACCGAACAAAATAAACCCACAAATGCGATCCGGGAAAGCTCCGACCTGACGTCGGGACGCACGCAGCCTGCCATTCACGAACCAGGAATTACGATTCGCACCGACGTCATCCCGCACGGGGAATATTTTCCGGCTGCCAAAAACTGCCGGGAAATCAGGACGACGCGAACAAGGAGGACCTTGACGCGACGGACAGACAGGACGACGTGACCAAGGAGTACCAGTATGCGACGGACACACAGGACGACGCGAACAAGGAGTACCAGTACGCGACGGACAGACAGGACGACGCAAACAAGGAGTACCCGTACGCGACGGACAGACATGGACCCGAACCTACGTGTCATCCCGGCCCTCATTGCAGTAGACCTCCTCTACAGGTTACGACGCAGACGCCGCAGAAGGTCAGAACAACTAAGGGAGGGGGGGAAGGGGTGGAAAGGGGGGGGGGCTGGACCAGGGGCAGGCCACAAAACCCCCACCATAGTCACACAGCACACATGCCCTGGACATACCTGACTCCCAGGCCCTGGTCACCACGAGGGGGTGGGGCCTTGTCCAGCCAAGCCAGCGACCGCCACAACGGAAGTCCTACACCACGCGAACCTGCAACACAACCAGACAGGTACGTCCCGTACCCACGCCTTAAGAGCGTGGGTACGAGTCGTACCACGCCCACACCGACGTCACCCCAACAATGGCGGGACGGCTCGTACCCACATGGCAAAGGCCTGGGGACGGCCCGCACAAGCATCACATAGCGTGGGGACGGATATGTACGCACCGTACCCCCACCCGCGGACGTATGGAGCGTACCCCCACCCCAACAGTGCAAGTACGACACGTACCCCCACCCGCGGACGTATGGAGCGTACCCCCCACCCCAACAGTGTAAGTACGACCCGTACCCCCACCCGCGGACGAATGGAGAGTACCCCCACCCCAACAGTGTAAGTACGACCCGTACCCCCACCCGCGGACGAATGGAGCGTACCCCCACCCCAACAGTGTAAGTACGACCCGTACCCCCACCCGCGGACTCATTGAGCGTACCCCCACCCCAACAGTGTAAGTACGACCCGTACCCCCACCCGCGGACGAATGGAGCGTACCCCCACCCCAACACTGTAAGTACGATCCGTACCCCCACCCGCGGACTCATGGAGCGTACCCCCACCCCAACAGTGTAAGTACGACCCGTACCCCCACCCGCGGACTCATGGAGCGTACCCCCACCCCAACAGTGCAAGTACGACACGTACCCTCACCCGCGGACGTATGGAGCGTACCCCCACCCCAACAGTGTAAGTACGACCCGTACCCCCACCCGCGGACTCATTGAGCGTACCCCCACCCCAACAGTGTAAGTACGACCCGTACCCCCACCCGCGGACTCATGGAGCGTACCCCCACCCCAACAGTGTAAGTACGATCCGTACCCCCACCCGCGGACTCATGGAGCGTACCCCCACCCCAACAGTGTAAGTACGACACGTACCCCCACCCGCGGACTCACGGAGCGTACCCCCACCCCAACAGTGTAAGTACGACCCGTACCCCCACCCGCGGACGAATGGAGCGTACCCCCACCCCAACAGTGTAAGTACGATCCGTACCCCCACCCGCGGACGAATGGAGCGTACCCCCACCCCAACAGTGCAAGTACGACACGTACCCCCACCTCGAATGCATGGAGCGTACCCACATCCGTGTATGGAATGAGCGTACATGTTGTGAAATAGGAGAGGTGTGTGCAGAGTCCTCCCAGCAGTGCTCTGAGACAGGAGGGGTGGGTGCCTATCACTCCCAGCAATGCCCTGAGACAGGAGGGGTGGGTGCCTATCACTCCCAGCAGTGCCCTGAGACAGGAGGGGTGGGTGCCTATCACTCCCAGCAGTGCCCAGAGACAGGAGGGGTGGGTGCAGAGTCCTCCCAGCAGTGCCCAGAGACAGGAGGGGTGTGTGCAGAGTCCTCCCAGCAGTGCCCAGAGACAGGAGGGGTGTGTGCAGAGTCCTCCCAGCAGTGCCCAGAGACAGGAGGGGTGGGTACAGAGTCCTCCCAGCAGTGCCCAGAGACAGGAGGGGTGTGTGCAGAGTCCTCCCAGCAGTGCCCAGAGACAGGAGGGGTGGGTACAGAGTCCTCCCAGCAGTGCTCTGAGACAGGAGGGGTGGGTGCCTATCACTCCCAGCAGTGCCCAGAGACAGGAGGGGTGGGTGCCTAACACTCCCAGCAGTGCCCAGAGACAGGAGGGGTGGGTGCCTATCACACCCAGCAGTGCCCAGAGACAGGAGGGGTGGGTGCCTAACACTCCCAGCAGTGCCCGGAGACAGGAGGGGTGGGTACAGAGTCCTCCCAGCAGTGCCCTGAGACAGGAGGGGTGGGTGCCTATCACACCCAGCAGTGCCCAGAGACAGGAGGGGTGGGTGCCTAACACTCCCAGCAGTGCCCAGAGACAGGAGGGGTGTGTGCAGAGTCCTCCCAGCAGTGCCCTGAGACAGGAGGGGTGTGTGCAGAGTCCTCCCAGCAGTGCCCAGAGACAGGAGGGGTGGGTACAGAGTCCTCCCAGCAGTGCCCAGAGACAGGAGGGGTGGGTGCCTAACACTCCCAGCAGTGCCCAGAGACAGGAGGGGTATGTGCAGAGTCCTCCCAGCAGTGCCCAGAGACAGGAGGGGTGTGTGCAGAGTCCTCCCAGCAGTGCCCTGAGACAGAAGGGGTGTGTGCAGAGTCCTCCCAGCAGTGCCCAGAGACAGGAGGGGTGGGTACAGAGTCCTCCCAGCAGTGCCCTGAGACAGGAGGGGTGGGTGCCTATCACACCCAGCAGTGCCCAGAGACAGGAAGGGTGGGTGCCTAACACTCCCAGCAGTGCCCAGAGACAGGAGGGGTGTGTGCAGAGTCCTCCCAGCAGTGCCCAGAGACAGGAGGGGTGTGTGCAGAGTCCTCCCAGCAGTGCCCAGAGACAGGAGGGGTGGGTACAGAGTCCTCCCAGCAGTGCCCTGAGACAGGAGGGGTGGGTGCTCATCACTCCCAGCAGTGCCCAGAGACAGGAGGGGTGTGTGCAGAGTCCTCCCAGCAGTGCCCAGAGACAGGAGGGGTGTGTGCAGAGTCCTCCCAGCAGTGCCCTGAGACAGGAGGGGTGTGTGCAGAGTCCTCCCAGCAGTGCCCAGAGACAGGAGGGGTGGGTACAGAGTCCTCCCAGCAGTGCCCTGAGACAGGAGGGGTGGGTGCCCATCACTCCCAGCAGTGCCCATGGAACGCAAAGGGTGGAGTAGCCACAGATACCATGCCCACAAATGTCAGTCAGGTGCACAAAGACCCTGCAGTACATGTACCACATGTGTGCGAGGCTGGGAGTATACGCATGCATAGGGCCAAAAAGAAAACATGTCCACATGAAGTCATGTCAATAGTCCACACACACAAGTACAATGACTACCAAGGATGCCACGAATGATGCAGGTGGAGACATCGCTCAGCATGCATGTGCAAAGTTGAAGGAGTCCCTCACACACCCAGCCAATGTACACACAGCTCTGCGCTAAAGTCTGGGGACACCCTGCAGGGAAGAAGTCAGGGTACACAGAGGAAGGAATACACCTTGGGACAATTGCACCATGCAGCAACTGCTAACATGAATGGAGAAAGCTAGCTAACACCGTGTGATGGCACACAGATCCCAGGGTCCCCCCTATGAGCAGCACACTACTACATTTCCCACACACCCAACACATGAACACCACCCACAACCATGTAGCAGCCCCACCAACAGCAATACCAGCAAAGCAGTAGTGTTCCAAGGGCAAAAAATAAATAGCTTTATTCAGCAGGATCCAAAAACTGGTATGTAGGAAGTTCAATATGTACAAAGCCCATAGGGCAGTCCAGGAGTCACAGCTGGATGGGGGACACAGTGGGATGCGTGTCCCCTAGCTTGCCTGCACAGTTACATTCCATCGTCTTCCACAGGGGTGAGGGCATCATGTGGGGGGGAAGAACCAGGCACCGCAGGGACAGGAGGGTGAAGGGTAGGCATCGTGGGTGCAGGGATGGAGGACTCCACCACAGGGGGTGGGGCAGGGCCAAAGGCGGAGGCCAGGATCTCGCTGCAAACCTTAGCAAGGTCCTCCAGGGAATCCCCTGCACCCGAAGGAACCACAGGCCCCAAGGAGGGGGGGGGGGGTCAGAGGGATGGGTCGCAGCGCCAGTGGGGGAGGGTGTGGACAGGGGGGGGGACTCAAGCACCCTGACCGTGGACCTCCTTGACCGCTTGCGGGGTGGTGTCACTGTGGGGCTCAGGGACAGAGCGGCCATGAAGGAGTCTTTGGGGGAGATCTGGCCAGGAGAGCTGAGGGGAGGGGATTTGGAGGGAGTGGATTGGGTGGAATGCGGACTCCCACTCTGGCTGCGTGTCACACGTTTGCCCCCGGACCCAGTGGGTGTGCCTACTTCACCCTGTGTGTGCGTGTCAGGAGGTGTGCAGCGGACCTTCCCTGCTGGTGTGGTGCCTGTGTGTGTTGTGGTGGGTGCATGCTTACGTCTGGGTGTATGTGGGACAGGCATGGGAGTGGGAAGTGTGGAAGGGGCAGGGGTAGGGGGTGGGACGTAGCGCTGCAGGAGATCCACAGCTGCAGTCAGTGTGGAGTCTATGGACCTCAGCAAGTTGCGTTGGTCAGCCTGCGATGAATGAATGCCCTCCAAGTATGCCTCCATGTTGTTGAGGACCTGGCTGTGGCCATGGAGGACATTAAGGATCGCAGTCTGACCAATCTGCAACTGCCGCTGGATGTCCACAGACTCAGCATTGGTGGCAGCAGTGGAGACAGGGGCAGGGGGTGCGGTGCCTGGCAGGAAGGAGACATGTGGTGACCGGGCACGTTGGGAAGGGACACGAGCACGTGGGAGGCGGCTGATGCCAATGGAGGGGGCGGTGCCAGATGTAGGGCTGCTGTCAGATGGTGGTGCAGCCACCGCCCACTCGGAGAGATCATCCTCGGACCCATCAGCTTCATACTCTGTTGTGCCAGTCGACAGGTCCCCGGCTTCACTCTCCTCCGCCTCTGTCCCACTCGAAGTGCCAGCCCCGATGTCACCGCTGGCACTGGTGCTCGGTCCCTCCGCGCCGTCTGTGTCCATGTCTCCCTCCGTGTCCCCCGACGATGCTGTGGGCAGGGTGAAGAGACAGAAATTAATCATACACCTGTATACATATGTCACATGAGTCAAAACTACTTAGGTTACAGTGCATAGCCTGAAACAAAGGAAGAGTTACAATTACAAAACAAGGTACATATGTAGGCCCTGCAAGACACAGTTGTGTGACCCACCATGCCATGGAAAAACTATGGAGAGCATGACACAATAGCAAATGAGATGACATGGAATTTTGACTGAGGAGCAAGGCCCTGGGGACAATCCAGCACTGCATCTGCACCACACAGCGTGGCAGGTAATAGGGATGAGCAGGGACCATAGCCAGGAACTAGAGGCACATGCAGCATAGGTAATACTGAAAACATGACCACCCTGACTGGCACACTGCTCCTTGAGTGTATGTCCAGACAAACATCACACACTGGCCAGGCCCAGCAAGGAGATTACAGGTCTTGACATGTAGGCCATGCCCGCACCACCCACCCCCTACATGAGACTAATCTGTGGAGACACACGAAGCACTCACATCTCTTAGTCTGGGTGAAATACACATGGGATGCAATAATTCAAGATTGCACACCAAATACCCAAGGTGCGCCTGTCCAAATATTCATGTACAAATGGGCATCATCAGATGATTGCAACAAGACACACAGGCAATGGCCACCGTGAGTATGAACAAGGAAAATCAGGTCAGGCTGGACACTGGACACTTCTAATACATCTCACGTCAATAAACATGGTGCCAGGGGACAATGGCACAGAGCACAACCCATGCTGTAGACACAGAGATTGTCGACATTCTCGGATTACACACATGATACCTAGGTAAATATGCCCCTGGGGACAGTTGCGGCCACAAAACTCCATGCTCCTGAATGGGAATGACTGCAACACACCCTAACATTCCTGCACTATGCGTAACGCACACTCATGCACATCATGTCACAGGCCACCACATGGGACATGCCTGCTGGAAGGCCTGGCACTCGAGAGATTAACTCCCATGTCTGGACTCAGCATTAGTGCCAACTGACATGGAACCCACAAGTCCAGAACTGGACAGGGCACAGGCAAGGTCACAAAACCTGTTACACACCCCCCCCACACATGATGCTGCAGGCATTGTACACTTGGAGAAGGTGTCAGGCCACATAACCTTGTGATGGAGTGACTACACACAGACCAGGGAACACATTGCAAGGAGGGGAAGGGAGGCAGGAGAGCACTGCAATACTGTGGGGAACGGGATCTGCACAGCACCATAAACCCTGGAAGTGTATCCATGGAACAGTGCACTTACAAATGCTGGTGAAACACAACAAACACACACATGTACCTACCCCCTTCCGGCTGCTGCATGTCCTGTAGACGCCTGTCCAAGTCTGGAAAGACCACCGCCAGCACACGTTTCTGGATGTGGGAGAGACGGCGGCGCCCGCGGTTCTTGTGGCTCTCAGGTGAGTCCCCCAGCAGGACCCATGCGATCCTCCGCGTCCAGCACCGGATATCCTGCCAGCGTTTCCTCACCTGGGACAGGTGCCGCCTCCGACCATCCGCACTCCTCACGGCGCTGACGGCGTCCAGCCATATCCGCTCCTTGGCAGAGGCGTCTACCTGTGAGGATGAACAAGTGACACTACATCAATACACCTGGCACATGTCACAGGGACACAGATTAGAACACATTTTCTGTCTACAACAAGGCATAGTGTGCATCCAACGCATTGCACCTTTGTCATAGGGACATGATCCTCTGGGGGAAGGCCAAAAGCAGTACGTGCCATTGAAAGGACACAGGTGGAATGAGGGCAACTACACAATCAATGAGCCAGGCTCAAACTGTGCATCACACCCACCCCTCCTGTCTCAGGGCACTGCTGGGGGACCCTGCACCCACCCCTCCTGTCTCAGGGCACTGCTGGGAGGAATCTGCACCCACCCCTCCTGTCTCAGGGCACTGCTGGGAGGAATCTGCACCCACCCCTCCTGTCTCAGGGCACTGCTGGGAGTGATAGGCACCCACCCCTCCTGTCTCAGGGCACTGCTGGGAGTGATAGGCACCCACCCCTCCTGTCTCAGGGCACTGCTGGGAGGAATCTGCACCAACCCCTCCTGTCTCAGGGCACTGCTGGGAGGAATCTGCACCCACCCCTCCTGTCTCAGGGCACTGCTGGGAGGAATCTGCACCCACCCCTCCTGTCTCAGGGCACTGCTGGGAGGAATCTGCACCCACCCCTCCTGTCTCAGGGCACTGCTGGGAGGAATCTGCACCCACCCCTCCTGTCTCAGGGCACTGCTGGGAGGAATCTGCACCCACCCCTCCTGTCTCAGGGCACTGCTGGGAGGAATCTGCACCCACCCCTCATGTCTCAGGGCACTGCTGGGAGGAATCTGCACCCACCCCTCCTGTCTCAGGGCACTGCTGGGAGACATCAGGCATTCCCCCCCCTGGCACCCCCCCTACAGTACATAGCATGTGTGTCACACCTGGACACAATGGCAGAAGTCACAGTCACAAAAAAGGGACACAGTCTGTGCCACTGGACACTGCACTCACCTGATAACCTGGTCGCCCATACAGCATGGGGTACCGTGGGAGGATCACATCCACCAAAGCCATGTTCTCCTCCAGGGTGAATGGCTGTGACCTCTCCACAGCCCTTGACATGGTTCCAGGGAATCAGTAGCAGCAGCTGGGTCGTGGAAGACAGAGATGAGCAGGCAAGTGCTCCCTCATGGGACCTGGCTGCCTTATATCTGCCTTGCTGGCCCATCTCATGCACAGGAGTACAGAGTGATTGGTCACTCACATTTGCATCCTATGTTTCCTCCAATCCCTTCAAACCTAGCAGTCTGTGGGTTCTCAATCTCTTTTTTTATCCTGCATGATGTCAGCCCCACAAACACATTGCAACAAAGTTGATTATTACTAACTGACTTCTGCTGTGCACCTTCCAGAACAACTTCTAAATTTGAACTTGGTCTCCATGACAACCAGCATGCATGTAGGCCTCAATACTTGTCCCTCATGTGTCCCCTATGTAATTTGGAGCTTCACACACAGGTACGGTGCGTTCCGGGGCCCTAGGGCACCCCAAATGCATAGCAACGGCCCGTACACGCGTGCCGACGTTCACTTTGACTATGGGTGTCCTCGCGTATGCGTACTCGTAGTGTTACGGGCCGTACACACGCCTGTACGCTCCCTATCACTATGGGTGTCCTCGCGTATGCGTACTCGTAGTGTTACGGGCCGTACACACGCCTGTACGCTCCCTATCACTAAGAGTACGCATACGCGAGGACACCCATAGTGATAGTGAGCGTACAGGCGTGTGTACGGCCCGTACCACTACGAGTACGCATACGCGAGGTCACCAATAGTGATAGGGAGCGTACAGGCGTGTGTACGGGTCGTACCACTACGAGTACGCATACACGAGGACACCCATAGTGATAGGGAGCGTACAGGCGTGTGTACGGCCCGTAACACTACGAGTACGCATACGCGAGGTCACCAATAGTGATAGGGAGCGTACAGGCGTGTGTACGGCCCGTACCACTATGGGTGTTCTTGCGTATGCGTACTCGTAGTGGTACGGACCGTACACACGCCTGTACGCTCGCCATCACGATGGGTACACATACGGCAGCACTCCCATAGTGATATGGGAACGTACACAGGCCCTCTTAGCAGCAGTACGGCAGTTTTCACACATCACAGTGGTGACAGGCGGCACACAGGAAGGAATAGGGCGGACATACTTGTCCATGGATGGACATACTTGTCCATGACTGGACATCAAGGCATCGTCTGTGCATTACTACATTTGTGGGGCACAGGTGTGACAGGCTGTGATGTGGAACATTACTCCTGAGTCGTGAAGGCACCAGAGGTATGATGAGATGTGTACAGATGTACTGTGTGACGGTGCAATGTGTGCCAGGCATGCCCTTGATTCCTTTGACATGTGTGCATGTCGTACTGCACACTTGGGATGAGCGTCACTGGCATGGCACGGACACCAACACACGCAAGTGTCCCCTGATGCCCGGTACAGGGGTTACCACACCTGACTTGTCACTACCCACGGTGCACAATGTGACTATGTCATGTATGTGTGGGGGCTACCCATCAGGTTGATGTTGGAGCACCCTCAAAAGCTGCAGCTGTTGCAGCAACCAACATGTGTCTGTGTGTAGATTGACATTGCACACTGTTCCGCACACCATGCCACATGTGGTATCGGATGTGAGGTGCGCATGTATGCATGGGACACGGAGTAGCGTGACAAGGACATGTCTGCATCCTCTCAATGAATGTGTGGTGAGTCATGACATGTGCACCTTCATGGCAAGGTGTGTGGGCTGTCCTAGTGTAATGTCATGTGACCTGTGGCTCTAGTCTTCCGCTACCAGTCTCTGCAATCGGCATCCTACTTCTGCTGATGTGTGGGCGTATGTCACTCCTGTCTTGCGTCTGCCTGTTCACTTGCACTGGGACACAGCTAATCCCATGCCATGGCATGGGGAGGTTCTCAATCTCCTTGTGTAGCTGGCTCTCGGTAGGAGTGTCACCTGGCAGCCATACGTGTCCAGGGCATGTAGCACATACCTGACTCCCTATGTAGCATATGTGTATTGTCAGATTAACATGTGCTCAGTACATATAAATTGTTGTCGTAGTGCACTCACTCTTCCTTGTCACTTCCAAATTACTGCAGAGCGCCGCCTCTTGCCCGAGCAATTCCGGACTTGGCTGCCATGCAGGAGAATGACAGTATCCGGTGCTACCGCTTCCCCCAACCGTTGATTCTGGAGTTGACGGCGAGACTGGCACCACACCTGCAACCGCTGCACAGGTATCCTACGGCACTGACACCCCAGCTGAAGGTAATGGCAGCCCTACATTTTCTTGCCACGGGTACCTTTCAATATACCATCGCTCGTGTTGGTGGCATGTCCCAGAGCATGTTCTGCCGTGTGCTGCATGATTTCTTAGAGGCCATGTTGCTTCACCTGGATGACTTCATCAAGTTCCCAACCCCAGAACTGTTGACTGGGGTCAAGCGTGGATTCTATGCCCTGGGAGGGATGCCCCATGTCATTGGGTCCATAGATGGGACACATGTAGCTTTGGTACCACCACACGCACGGGAGGTAGCGTACCGCAATCGGAAGCACTACCACTCCATCAATGCCCTTGTGGTGTGTCTGTCCAACATGGTGATTTCACATGTCTGTGCTCGTTTTCCAGGATCAGCACACGATGCCTACATCATGAGGCGTAGCAGGATGCCTGAAATGATGATGCAGCTGCGCAACGAACGAGCATGTGTTGTTGGTGGGTACTGTCTGTCTGTCCTGTATTTTGCATAGCCTACCAGCACGACCGCTTCACCAGTTCTAACGATGTCCATGTGCTTCCCATGTAGGGGACGCTGGCTATCCCAACATGCCATGGCTGCTCACACCTCTCCGCAACCCCATCACACCGGCCCAGCTCCGCTACAACACCGCCCATGGCCGGACAAGGCGAGTGATAGAGAGGACGTTTGGCCTGCTGAAGAGCCGATTTCGGTGCCTCCACCTTACCGGCGGCGCGCTCCCATATGCCCCTGCGAAGGTCTGCAAAATCTTCCTGGTCTGCTGCATGCTGCACAACATGGCAGTTGAGAAAGCTGTGCCACTCATCCTGGATCAAGATGATGAGGACCATCCACCCGTGGAGGACGAAGGGCTTGGCAATGGGGCTAGTGATGTGGAGGATGTGGAGCCGCAAGAGGACATCCGGACTCGGCTCGTACGCAACTTCTTCGCTTAGTGGTGAGTACCAGTGTCTGATTGTGCACGCATTTGTCCCCGTGTGGCATGTGTTGCGGTGTGTGTCTCCACCTGCATGTATGGCACGTGAGTCAGAGGTGTGTGTGGGTGTGTCACTGGAGTTATGGTGGCAGTGATGGTTGTATTTTCCCAGTCATAATTGTGAACTAGCATGTTGTCATCCATACATGTGTCGAGTACATGCACATGCAAGTGGCTGTGCTTTTTGTGGCTGACTTCTTGTGTGTCTTCCATCCCCAGGTATTTGCGCATGCCGTCTGCTGCTTGCATTGTTGTGGCACTGCTATTCCTCATGGACACGTCATCGTGGGCTGACTCAGCGTTACAGGCACGGACACGTTTGGAAGTCTCCTTAGGGTAAGGGATGCATCAGGGGTGTATTGGGTGTGGCAGTTGTTGACGATGTATGCACACTGCCTCTGTGGATGTTTGGTTCCTCTGCAGCCATGTGGCATCACCATGGGACACGACATGCAGCTGTGTACACCTGAATAGATGGTCTGACTGGTTGACAGTCACCAGTGATGGGATAGTGGATTGTGATGATGGCATCAATGTGTGTAACACTGCCCTCGGACACATACGGTTTGCATTGGCTTGACATGGTGTGGGACTTCTACATCAGCGGATCAATGGTGTATGGCTGGCTCTCCGTGAGCAGCTGTGGGTGTTTAGCTGTTGGCCGACTTTTGTGTGCCAGTTCCATGGCTATCACGCATTTGTGCTGCAGTAGGGGGGTGCCAGTGTTGGACCCACATGTTACTCCACATGACGTGTTCATGTGTACTTCAAGTTGCCTCTGCAATTCCGAACACATGACTAATAAAGGTGTCCCTATGCCTCCAAGGTGCCTCTTCTCAGTCAATGCTGGTGTGTTGCCACGGTGCATCCAGCATGTCTGGCATGGTTGTCCCTGATAGTGGCCATGTGTCTATGTGTCGAGTAGCAAGATGCAAGCTGTGTGTGTGGGCTGAGACTGTGTATTATGCATGATGTCCATGGGTGTGTGGGTATTGTGACATGTGCCATCCCCATGCATCCAACGTTGGCCAGGCCCCCATTCTCTGCACCCACCAGACTCACGCTTGCAGGACATGGTTCTGCCACCTGTCTACACATACCTGGGTGCCCCCCAGGACACTGGACGGGATCCCTGACCTCTGCGCATGACTGTTGCTGTACTCAATGTGTCTCTAAGCACGGTTGTGCGGCCACCCCCTCAGCTGGTTGGGCCCATCACGGGTGTGTATGGTGCTCCATGTCTGTCTTGCCTAATACACTGTGGCCCGTGTGTCCTGTGCCAGACTCAGGCCCCAGGGTGTGGATGGTTGAAGTCACAAGAGGACTCAGGCATGTTTAGACTTTACTAGACACATGTAAGGTAATAATGCAACCAGCAGGCATCTTCTCTTCATGGTGTGAATATTTATTGGGGGGGGGGGGTGTATGACGAGAGGGGCTTCCCGGGAGTTTAGAATCCAAAGTTCAGTAGGGGAGTTGGTGTCCTTGCCATTGGAAATCCTCAGAGTCCATGCCACAGTCTTTGTCCACATTGGTCAGACAGTGACCAGCAAGGCCATGTGGCAGAGAATGTCTCTTGGTGCTGTGATGCTGTTGCTCCAGTGGGCCAGGTGCCAGGCCAGGTGTCCTGGGAGATGGTGATGTAGCGCCGACCCTCACGGTCCTTTCCGTGGACGACCCGGCCTCCTGCGGGGACCCTCCGAAGCAGGCCGTGACGATGTCTGGGATGCTCCATCGGATGTTTCCTCCTCCTCCTGATCCCTCCCTGTGGGTGGTGATGTTCTACGCCTTCTGGCACAGGGAGGGTTGTCCATGTTGTCGGCCATCCGACGGAGTGTATCGTGAATCCCCTGGAACACCGTCACTTGCTCAGCCTGTCTGTCCTCCATCCTCCGTTGGTGTAGCAGTAGACAGGCATGTAGCTCCGCATGTTGCTGGGCCTGCTGGGTCTTGATCCCCTCGAGGACAGCCACAACCTGGGCCATGCCCGTGGTGTCCTGCCGGTATGAGTCCAGGATGTTACGGACATGTGAATATACCGGCTCCGCAGCCAACTGGTCAGGCTGGCGCCTCCGCCGTCCTCCACTCCCACCACCCCTGCCCACTTGCACCTGGCCTGCCCTTGTGGGCACATCGGGTCTCCGGGACCCCTGAGGGGTGGCATTGGCGTGGTCGCCTGCCTCCTCCTGGGTGCCCGGGACACCGTGTCCCTCCTGGCAAGCCTGGCTGCTTTGTGGTGGTGGGGCAGGGATCCTGGGTGTCTCCTGGGATGTGGCAGGAGTGGGGGTGGTGGTTGGCCCCGTTGTACCTGACGCAGGTGCTGCAGGTGGTTGGACACCAGAGGGGCCAGGTTGGTCAGGGTCGTCCACAGAGTGGTGAGAGTCGTCGCTGCCGGTGGGATCGGGCTCCCGCAGATCCGGGTCCTGTGAGTCTTCCCCCCCAGTGTTGGGGGGTGAACCACGACGTTGACCTGTGTGTGAGAGAGACAATGTTAATTTGGGTCCAAGCAACATCCATGTTTCATCAGTTTCAACGTTGACACATTTCCTCTTGGAATTAGGATCTGTCTTGCATTCCACTCACAGTGCACTTGTGCATGGGTGTGTCCCTTGGGCACCACTTCTGCCCCTTTCACTATGTGTGGCACAGTCTTACTTGCTGCGTCAAGTGTGACTGCAGTCAGCAGTGGAGTGGGCAGGTGTGGCGAGCCATGCATTGGCGCCTTCCGTGTAGCACTGTACATGTGCACATGGATTGGTTCCACACACTTATCTAATGCAGGCAGCTGTCGTTGTGCTCGTGAACAGGTTGTGACATAGCCCTGTGTTTTGCCATGGGGAAGAGGGGGGGTTCTGGCACTGGCCACCCTTGGCTACATGCACGCAGTCTACCTGGTAACGAGCAGACATTCCCACACACCACACGGATGATTTGCTCTCCCTGTGTCTCCCTCCCTTTCTGTCCCCCTCTCCCTCCCTCCGTGTGTCAGCCTCCTCCCTCTGTCCGTCTCCCTGTGTCTTCCTCCCTCTCTGTCCCCCTCTCCCTCCCTCCGTGTGTCAGCCTCCTCCCTCTGTCCGTCTCCCTGTGTCTCCCTCCCTCTCTGTCCCCCTCTCCCTCCCTCCGTGTGTCAGCCTCCTCCCTCTGTCCGTCTCCCTGTGTCTCCCTCCCTCTCTGTCCCCCTCTCCCTCCCTCTCTGTCCCCCTCTCCCTCCCGCTCTGTCCCCCTCTCCCTCCCTCCGTGTGTCAGCCTCCTCCCTCTGTCCGTCTCCCTGTGTCTCCCTCCCTCTCTGTCCCCCTCTCCCTCCCGCTCTGTCCCCCTCTCCCTCCCTCTGTGTGTCATCCTCTGTCACCTCAGCCCAGCTTCCTAGGCACACACTGTTTGCAGATCTTTGAATGGCCCTTGGCTTGTTCATGTGAGTTTGTTTCTGATCTCCAGGCACCCATTGGGTGTAGTGTCTGTGTCTGCGCTGCTGCTGTGGTGGTGTGTGCTGCCACTTTTTCACAGTGTTGGCTGTTCATTAGCTGCTGTCATGTGCAAAAAGTGCCTTCACCCCCATGTCTTCATGCAAGGCGTCCGCCATTTGCAGGCAAGTGTTTCCTGTGTGGGGACACAGTGTTTGTATGGCTGTGACCTAGGCCATATGGGCAGAGGGCATTGTTGTCTGCTTCTGAGTTGCACTATGTGAATTTTGTGGCCCACCCTCCCGCCATCCGGGTTACCGTGTCATGTGTTGGTGTCTTCTGTGGCCTGTGACTTGACATTGTCCAGATGGGTGCATGGGGCATGGTGGCGCCAGTGGCATGTGCGTGTTCATGGAGTGTGGTTGAGTCATGCGATAGCTTGGGGTGGTTGCGTGCCTGTTAGTGATTTTGGTTGTGGATGACGTTGCCCCCATGTGAGGTGCGTTGTTTGTGTACTCACCCGGGTCTCGGAGTCCTCCTAATCCTTCAACTGCCTCCACCGGCTGTATGGCCATCACCCTCTCCTCCCAGGGCTGGTAGTGTACGGGTCTGCGGGAGGGCCCTCCTCCAGTGGCGTTGGCCTGGTTGTGTTCTTCCGTCATCTTGGCTCGGACCCTCCTCCGCAGATCGTACCACCTGGCTTGGCATTCATGCCTGGTCCTTCTGGTGTCTGCAACAGCATTCACAGCATCGACGATGGTCTGCCACATGGCTGTTTTCGCTGCCATGCTGGTCTGTCTGACCAATGTTCCAAAGAGCTGTGGCTCGACTCTGAGGATTTCATCGACAAGAACCTCCAACTCTCGGTTACTGAACTTTGGATTCTTGTTAGTGGGCATGGTGAGGGGTGTGGGTGTGGAGGGGGGGGTGTGGATGGTTGTGGGTGTGTGGGTGTGGTTGTTTGGGTGTGTGTGTGTGTGAATGTGATGAGGGTGTGTTTGTGAAGGTGGTTGTGTGAAGGTGTGCAAGTGTAAGTTGTGGTGAAGCTTGTAGTCTGGTGCTGTGGGTTGTCTGTGGGGTCTGGCAGCAGTGGGTCTGTTGCAAAGGCTCATGGTTTGTGTGTGTGTGCCCTTTTTATTGGTCCATTGGTGGGTGTGGCTGTGTTTGAAGTTTGGGTGGGTGTGTTATTGGTGGTGTTTTGGGCCTCTGTTTGTTTTTGGCAGTTGCAGGTCAGTGAATGTGTATTTTGAGTGTTTGTTGGACATGTTTTGTGGCTTTGTGCCATTCGAATGGTGTATTCTTGTGTTGTTATTTATTGTCCTGGTTGTGTACGTATGTTTTTAGCGTGTGTACGGTGTGTACATGGCCCATTTGGTTGTACGGTGCTGTCCTTGTGTGTGGCTTGGTAGGACTCGTACATGCGGTTGTGATGTTGGGGCCTGGGGTGCGCTCGTACTTAGGAGGTTGTGGTGGGGGTTCGACTCGAACGTACTGGGGTGTACATACACGGTGGTAGGACACGTACACGGGTGGGGGTTCGACTCAAACGTACTGGGGTGTACATACACGGTGGTAGGACACGTACACGGGTTCGACTCGAACATACTGGGGTGTACATACACGGTGGTATGACACGTACACGGGTGGGGGTTCGACTCGAACGTACTGGGGTGTACATACACGGTGGTACGACACGTACACGGGTGGGGGTTCCCCTCGAACGTACTGGGGTGTACATACACGGTGGTACGACATGTACACGGGTGGGGGTTCGCCTCGAACGTACTGGGGTGTACATACACGGTGGTAGGACACGTACACGGGTGGGGGTTCGACTCGAACGTACTGGGGTGTACATACACGGTGGTACGACATGTACACGGGTGGGGGTTCGACTGGAACGTACTGGGGTGTACATACAAGGTGGTAGGACACGTACACGGGTGGGGGTTCGACTGGAACGTACTGGGGTGTACATACACGGTGGTACGACACGTACACGGGTGGGGGTTCGACTCGAACGTACTGGGGTGTACATACACGGTGGTACGACACGTACACGGGTGGGGGTTCGCCTCGAACGTACTGGGGTGTACATACACGGTGGTACGACATGTACACGGGTGGGGGTTCGCCTCGAACATACTGGGGTGTACATACACGGTGGTAGGACACGTACACGGGTGGGGGTTCGACTCGAACGTACTGGGGTGTACATACATGGTGGTACGACATGTACACGGGTGGGGGTTCGCCTCGAACGTACTGGGGTGTACATACACGGTGGTAGGACACGTACACGGGTGGGGGTTCGACTCGAACGTACTGGGGTGTACATACACGGTGGTACGACATGTACACGGGTGGGGGTTCGACTGGAACGTACTGGGGTGTACATACAAGGTGGTACGACACGTACACGGGTGGGGGTTCGACTGGAACGTACTGGGGTGTACATACACAGTGGTACGACACGTACACGGGTGGGGGTTCGACTCGAACGTACTGGGGTGTACATACACGGTGGTACGACACGTACACGGGTGGGGGTTCGCCTCGAACGTACTGGGGTGTACATACACGGTGGTACGACATGTACACGGGTGGGGGTTTGCCTCGAACGTACTGGGGTGTACATACACGGTGGTAGGACACGTACACGGGTGGGGGTTCGACTCGAACGTACTGGGGTGTACATACACGGTTGTATGACATGTACACGGGTGGGGGTTCGCCTCGAACGTACTGGGGTGTACATACACGGTGGTACGACACGTACACGGGTGGGGGTTCGCCTTGAACGTACTGGGGTGTACATACACGGTGGTACGACACGTACACGGGTGGGGGTTCGACTCGAACGTACTGGGGTGTACATACACGGTGGTACGACACGTACACGGGTGGGGGTTCGACTCGAACGTACTGGGGTGTACATACACGGTGGTACGACATGTACACGGGTGGGGGTTCGCCTCGAACGTACTGGGGTGTACATACACGGTGGTAGGACACGTACACGGGTGGGGGTTCGACTCGAACGTACTGGGGTGTACATACACGGTGGTACGACATGTACACGGGTGGGGGTTCGCCTCGAACGTACTGGGGTGTACATACACAGTGGTACGACACATACACGGGTGGGGGTTCGCCTCGAACGTACTGGGGTGTACATACACGGTGGTACGACACGTACACGGGTGGGGGTTCGACTCGAACGTACTGGGGTGTACATACACGGTGGTACGACACGTACACGGGTGGGGGTTCGACTCGAATGTACTGGGGTGTACATACACGGTGGTACGACATGTACACGGGTGGGGGTTCGACTCGAACGTACTGGGGTGTACATACACGGTGGTACGACATGTACACGGGTGGGGGTTCGCCTCGAACGTACTGGGGTGTACATACATGGTGGTACGACACGTACACGGGTGGGGGTTCGACTCGAACGTACTGGGGTGTACATACACAGTGGTACGACACGTACACGGGTGGGGGTTCGCCTCGAACGTACTGGGGTGTACATACACGGTGGTACGACATGTACACGGGTGGGGGTTCGCCTCGAACGTACTGGGGTGTACATACACGGTGGTAGGACACGTACACGGGTGGGGGTTCGACTCGAACGTACTGGGGTGTACATACACGGTGGTACGACATGTACACGGGTGGGGGTTCGCCTCGAACGTACTGGGGTGTACATACACGGTGGTACGACACGTACACGGGTGGGGGTTCGCCTCGAACGTACTGGGGTGTACATACACGGTGGTACGACACGTACACGGGTGGGGGTTCGACTCGAACGTACTGGGGTGTACATACACGGTGGTACGACACGTACACGGGTGGGGGTTCGACTCGAACGTACTGGGGTGTACATACACGGTGGTACGACATGTACACGGGTGGGGGTTCGCCTCGAACGTACTGGGGTGTACATACACGGTGGTAGGACACGTACACGGGTGGGGGTTCGACTCGAACGTACTGGGGTGTACATACACGGTGGTACGACATGTACACGGGTGGGGGTTCGCCTCGAACGTACTGGGGTGTACATACACGGTGGTACGACACGTACACGGGTGGGGGTTCGCCTCGAACGTACTGGGGTGTACATACACGGTGGTACGACACATACACGGGTGGGGGTTCGACTCGAACGTACTGGGGTGTACATACACGGTGGTACGACACGTACACGGGTGGGGGTTCGACTCGAACGTACTGGGGTGTACATACACGGTGGTACAACATGTACACGGGTGGGGGTTCGCCTCGAACGTACTGGGGTGTACATACACGGTGGTAGGACACGTACACGGGTGGGGGTTCGACTCGAACGTACTGGGGTGTACATACACGGTGGTACGACATGTACACGGGTGGGGGTTCGCCTCGAACGTACTGGGGTGTACATACACGGTGGTAGGACACGTACACGGGTGGGGGTTCGACTCGAACGTACTGGGGTGTACATACACGGTGGTACGACATGTACACGGGTGGGGGTTCGCCTCGAACGTACTGGGGTGTACATACACGGTGGTACGACATGTACACGGGTGGGGGTTCGCCTCGAACGTACTGGGGTGTACATACACGGTGGTACGACATGTACACGGGTGGGGGTTCGCCTCGAACGTACTGGGGTGTACATACACGGTGGTACGACACGTACACGGGTGGGGGTTCGCCTCGAACGTACTGGGGTGTACATACACGGTGGTACGACACGTACACGGGTGGGGGTTCGACTCGAACGTACTGGGGTGTACATACACGGTGGTACGACACGTACACGGGTGGGGGTTCGACTCGAACGTACTGGGGTGTACATACACGGTGGTACGACATGTACACGGGTGGGGGTTCGCCTCGAACGTACTGGGGTGTACATACACGGTGGTAGGACACGTACACGGGTGGGGGTTCGACTCGAACGTACTGGGGTGTACATACACGGTGGTACGACATGTACACGGGTGGGGGTTCGCCTCGAACGTACTGGGGTGTACATACACGGTGGTACGACACGTACACGGGTGGGGGTTCGCCTCGAACGTACTGGGGTGTACATACACGGTGGTACGACATGTACACGGGTGGGGGTTTGCCTCGAACGTACTGGGGTGTACATACACGGTGGTAGGACACGTACACGGGTGGGGGTTCGACTCGAACGTACTGGGGTGTACATACACGGTTGTATGACATGTACACGGGTGGGGGTTCGCCTCGAACGTACTGGGGTGTACATACACGGTGGTACGACACGTACACGGGTGGGGGTTCGCCTTGAACGTACTGGGGTGTACATACACGGTGGTACGACACGTACACGGGTGGGGGTTCGACTCGAACGTACTGGGGTGTACATACACGGTGGTACGACACGTACACGGGTGGGGGTTCGACTCGAACGTACTGGGGTGTACATACACGGTGGTACGACATGTACACGGGTGGGGGTTCGCCTCGAACGTACTGGGGTGTACATACACGGTGGTAGGACACGTACACGGGTGGGGGTTCGACTCGAACGTACTGGGGTGTACATACACGGTGGTACGACATGTACACGGGTGGGGGTTCGCCTCGAACGTACTGGGGTGTACATACACAGTGGTACGACACATACACGGGTGGGGGTTCGCCTCGAACGTACTGGGGTGTACATACACGGTGGTACGACACGTACACGGGTGGGGGTTCGACTCGAACGTACTGGGGTGTACATACACGGTGGTACGACACGTACACGGGTGGGGGTTCGACTCGAATGTACTGGGGTGTACATACACGGTGGTACGACATGTACACGGGTGGGGGTTCGACTCGAACGTACTGGGGTGTACATACACGGTGGTACGACATGTACACGGGTGGGGGTTCGCCTCGAACGTACTGGGGTGTACATACATGGTGGTACGACACGTACACGGGTGGGGGTTCGACTCGAACGTACTGGGGTGTACATACACAGTGGTACGACACGTACACGGGTGGGGGTTCGCCTCGAACGTACTGGGGTGTACATACACGGTGGTACGACATGTACACGGGTGGGGGTTCGCCTCGAACGTACTGGGGTGTACATACACGGTGGTAGGACACGTACACGGGTGGGGGTTCGACTCGAACGTACTGGGGTGTACATACACGGTGGTACGACATGTACACGGGTGGGGGTTCGCCTCGAACGTACTGGGGTGTACATACACGGTGGTACGACACGTACACGGGTGGGGGTTCGCCTCGAACGTACTGGGGTGTACATACACGGTGGTACGACACGTACACGGGTGGGGGTTCGACTCGAACGTACTGGGGTGTACATACACGGTGGTACGACACGTACACGGGTGGGGGTTCGACTCGAACGTACTGGGGTGTACATACACGGTGGTACGACATGTACACGGGTGGGGGTTCGCCTCGAACGTACTGGGGTGTACATACACGGTGGTAGGACACGTACACGGGTGGGGGTTCGACTCGAACGTACTGGGGTGTACATACACGGTGGTACGACATGTACACGGGTGGGGGTTCGCCTCGAACGTACTGGGGTGTACATACACGGTGGTACGACACGTACACGGGTGGGGGTTCGCCTCGAACGTACTGGGGTGTACATACACGGTGGTACGACACATACACGGGTGGGGGTTCGACTCGAACGTACTGGGGTGTACATACACGGTGGTACGACACGTACACGGGTGGGGGTTCGACTCGAACGTACTGGGGTGTACATACACGGTGGTACAACATGTACACGGGTGGGGGTTCGCCTCGAACGTACTGGGGTGTACATACACGGTGGTAGGACACGTACACGGGTGGGGGTTCGACTCGAACGTACTGGGGTGTACATACACGGTGGTACGACATGTACACGGGTGGGGGTTCGCCTCGAACGTACTGGGGTGTACATACACGGTGGTAGGACACGTACACGGGTGGGGGTTCGACTCGAACGTACTGGGGTGTACATACACGGTGGTACGACATGTACACGGGTGGGGGTTCGCCTCGAACGTACTGGGGTGTACATACACGGTGGTACGACATGTACACGGGTGGGGGTTCGCCTCGAACGTACTGGGGTGTACATACACGGTGGTACGACATGTACACGGGTGGGGGTTCGCCTCGAACGTACTGGGGTGTACATACACGGTGGTACGACACGTACACGGGTGGGGGTTCGCCTCGAACGTACTGGGGTGTACATACACGGTGGTACGACACGTACACGGGTGGGGGTTCGACTCGAACGTACTGGGGTGTACATACACGGTGGTACGACACGTACACGGGTGGGGGTTCGACTCGAACGTACTGGGGTGTACATACACGGTGGTACGACATGTACACGGGTGGGGGTTCGCCTCGAACGTACTGGGGTGTACATACACGGTGGTAGGACACGTACACGGGTGGGGGTTCGACTCGAACGTACTGGGGTGTACATACACGGTGGTACGACATGTACACGGGTGGGGGTTCGCCTCGAACGTACTGGGGTGTACATACACGGTGGTACGACACGTACACGGGTGGGGGTTCGCCTCGAACGTACTGGGGTGTACATACACGGTGGTACGACACATACACGGGTGGGGGTTCGACTCGAACGTACTGGGGTGTACATACACGGTGGTACGACACGTACACGGGTGGGGGTTCGACTCGAACGTATTGGGGTGTACATACACGGTGGTACAACATGTACACGGGTGGGGGTTCGCCTCGAACGTACTGGGGTGTACATACACGGTGGTAGGACACGTACACGGGTGGGGGTTCGACTCGAACGTACTGGGGTGTACATACACGGTGGTACGACATGTACACGGGTGGGGGTTCGCCTCGACCGTACTGGGGTGTACATACACGGTGGTACGACACGTACACGGGTGGGGGTAGGACTCTAACGTCTGGGTGCTGGGGGGGGGAGTGTTGGGCACGTATGCGGGCACATGTCTCCATGGTTGCAATGGGAGTTCGGTGCGGACGGTGTTTTTTCCATACGGTTGTAAGGTCGGACGCACGGGATGGATCGTGATTCCTGGGTCGGACTTCACTTTTCCCATTTGTACGGTAAATCGTCCGAGGACGTGTCGGACACATTTTCCGACCCGAGGACGTGTGGGGTATACTTCCCAATGCGATTCGTACGGACTTTTTACCGTGCGAATCGTGATTGGCAGTTTGTACGGCACTTGTACGATTCGTACGGTAAAAAGACCGGATACGAGTCGGACGGGCCTTTTTTTTACCGGATCGTAATTGACACCTTTATATCTGTCTGCACCAACTTAATCATTTTATTATTTTCTCTTCACCTGCTCTCCCAATCTGTACTCTCTATCACATCTTCTGTCTTCTCAACCAGCTCCCCCCTTTTCTACTATTATTTCCAATGTCGCCTCTCTCACTCAGAATTGGAAAGATGTGTTTAGAAACAGGAATGAAATGGCCTGATGTCTTGCCTCTAGTTTTGACGACCATACGTGCAACCCCAGATAGAACTACAGGGTTAAGTCATCATGAAATAATAATGGGACGTGCGATGAGGCATGCATTATACAAGTGAACAAACTGATGCCAATTTCTGATGACATGGTGTTGGAGTACTGTAAAGGCCTGGCTGACGCAGTTCATTCTGTGTTTCATCAGTTTGGAGCGGATGCAACCACCCTTGAAAGGAAGCCAGCCCATGATCTGAGCCCTGGAGATTGAGTACGGATAAAAGTCAACAGAAGAAGAAACCATTTGGTTCCCAGGTGGGGAAAAACTGTTGCAGCGTGGAATGCTAAATCCCTCTTTACGTCACAGACCGTAGATCCCTACTACCACATTCATTCACTCATTCACTGGTGGGGCCCATAACACCAACATTCATTCCCTATAGATCTATAGTACATAAGAGATTATTTTTACTCCATATGCTGTAATGAGAGGAAATACACGTAAACCCTAATGAGCCGTAAATTCACCTATTTTCCCTACCTCACCAGGATCTAAACATCAACCTAGAAATTCCTCCCTGGATCGGCCATGGATCAGCTTAGTTGCTGAGTAGTAGTGACATTCAATTCTCTAAACAATATAAATCAATACATTTCTCAAATAATAACCCAACACAGTTCTTGTAATAAAATGAAATATTTATTAAAATACAGCATGAAAATCATAAAGCATTCGGTTATTTGGTTAGCATATTTACCTATTCTGGCTAAATGTCGTCCTCTAAGTCAAATTCAGATCTTTTGTCTCTATGCCCATAAGCGATCAAATAGTTTGTAAAGTTATTCAAATATTATTATATTCTCTGGCATCTCTCCTTCTTTGTCTTTCACTGGTCTCTTATCTCACTTGCCTTAACTTAATTTCCATCACTGACTTTTACATTAAAAACAGAGCTTTAGGACTGTACCATTTCCCACTGAAAGGCAATATTTCTCTCTATTTGTTCCCATAATTGACGTGTCATGCAGTTTGATGTTTACTTTCCCTCCATGTTAAAGAGCAGTAGATGTTTCAACACCCAGGCTAATGTGCTGCCCAGCTAAATACATCAAAAAGGTCCCAAAAGCAAGACCGAATGCATTGCAAATGCTTGTTTCCTCTTAGCTGAGCGCAGGCTCCTGTCCGATACCTGGGCACTTGGCTCTCCAGTGATTTGCAGGAGATGTGGGAAGCTAGCTATGGGAAAACTATTGCCTGGCTGGTGGGCAAGGTACAAACTTGGGCTTGATTACCTCTCTCCCTGGCTGGAAGAGTGGCTATTGCCAAGATGGTTGTTATGCCCAAGTTCTTATATTTATTTGTAAACCCGCCCCTTATTCTCACTAGGGCCTTTTTTGACACCTTGAGTTCCTTGATGATCTCTCTGGTGTGAGCGGGCAAGGATGCTCGTATCGCATGGGAGTTGCTGACTCTCGTGTTGGCACAGGGGGTATGGAGGCTCTGGATGTCCAGCTGTACGCTTATTGTGCACAAGCCCAATTCCTGCACTTCTGGATACACCCTGTGTCATTCCAGCCCTATGTCACAGTGGAGGTGGACAGAGTGGCACCAGCTCCACTCTCGGTGGTGGTCTATACAATGCACAAACAACCATGTGATGAGATCGATACAGTAGAATCGCTACTCTGGAGCTGGGTGGACTTGAGAAAAAGAGCTAAACTTGAAGATCTGTACGCCCTGTCCATGCAACTGGCCTATCATCTGCATATCCCTCCCTTGTGTGATAAAGGTGCGGTGGATCGGGCACACAGACTAGGTCTTCACCCTTTCGCAGATCTGTCCCCAGAGGGTAGTATTGGCTCTCTGCCCATTGAGGCAGAGGGGTTAAGACCAAACTTCGCTGACCTTTTCCTACATCGTAGAATACGGGCTGCATGCAAGCAGAAATATAAGACCTTTCCCAGCTCTCCACCCACACTGCAACCAGTAGAGCAGAATTTTGGGCTCCTGAAGGCTAGATCTGAAAGAAACACGTTAGTTAGATTCCTCACCTTAGAATATCCCCAGGCGTCAGACTGGATCCGGAAGATTTTTCGTCAGCAATACCCCTTGCGCGTCGCTAGGCGTCGTCTGCGGCTCCGCGTCCGTCGTCGGCGTCGTGCGCCGGAATGACGTCGTCGGAGTACTTAGACGCCGCCCTCGCGCGCTGACGTCAGTTCTTCTTTTTTCCGCGCCAGTAAGCGCAGATCCGGCCTACCCCTTTTAGTCTTTTTTGACTAAGTTTTTTGATCCTTTTTGATCTTGTCTCGACTCCGGTGCCGGTAGGATGCCTGGTTTTAAAGCCTGTGCTGACTGCAACCGCTTGATGTCGGTTACGGATCAACTCCGCCAGTGCCTTTACTGTTTGGGCCTCGACCACGACGCGGAGTCGTGTTCGGACTGCAAGGCCCTGACCTCGAAAGCTAGACGGGAGCGGTCCCGTAAGCTTCTCGAGCTTCGCCACTCGGCTCCGCGCCCCTCTCGATCCCGGTCCAGGAGGAGGTCCAAGGATCGGTCGCGGAGCCGCAGCCGACGTCATCATCGAGCGTCTGGCTCCAAGTCTTCGGGTAAGTCGAAGCACTCCAAGAAGTCCAAGAGGCGACACCGCTCTTCGGACTCCCCTCGCCGGTCGCGCGACTCGGCCGAGGGTCAGGGTGGTTCCACCCCCGCGGCTCCAGCGGAGCCGCAGGCGCCGCGCAAGTCCCCATACCCGCCGGTCCCTGGGACTGACGCGACGCCGGCGGAAGTCAGTGCCTTCCTCACGGCCATGAGGAACGTGGCTCCGCCGTCGAAGCCCGCTGGCGCGCCTTCGGGCCCCGCGGACCCGACTGGGCAACCTTGCATGCCGGCGGCTCCGGCCCCGGCGCCGTCGCCGGCTCCGGCCTCGACGCCGCAACTGCCCGAGGGACCCGTTCCCGAGTCCCCGCCGACGCCGGTCGACCTCGTCACGCCTCCTCCGCCGGCGTCGACACCGGTTCCACCTCCGACGTCGGCTCCACTCGGCGTCGAGCCCCAGTTCAGCCCCGCTCCGGGCCCGGCGCCGTTACGGCATCGATGGATGCCGCGTTCGGCGCCGCTGGAGACACATTATGTCTATCGTCCGGCTCCGATCCTTCCTCCTGTTTACCAGGAATCAGATGACGGGGGCGACTGGGAGGGGTCTGAGGATCCTATGGCCGTTCAGGCTCAGCTGTCACAGGACTGGGCAGATGAACTGGGGGAGGCCAGTGGTCTGGATACCTCTCCAGACACTGGATTCATCTCTCCTCCGACTGTGGCTTCGGAGGAGGGTGCTGCTTTCTCTGTGGTGCTGCGCAAGGTGGCCGCAGCCCTTGGGCTCGAGCTACCTGCCGTGGCTGTGAGAACTAACGTCCTCACTGAGGTGCTTCAGTCTGCAGCAAGCTCCACTGAGCCTCTGCTGCAATTCAATGAGGCCCTCATTGACGTTCTGCAGGGCACCTGGTCCAAGCCCTCCACAGTCCCTCCTGTGGACAGGAACGTCGCCAGGCGCCACCGCCCTGCTCCGGGCGACCCAGTTTTCTGTCCCAACACCCTACCCCCGAGAGCCTGGTTATCCAGGCTTCTACCTCCCAATCCTCCTTCCCGACCGCTCCGCCGGACCGGGATTCCAAGAGACTGGAACAGTTTGGCAAAAAGCTGTTCTCCTCCCTTAGTTTGGGCCTGCGGTCCTTGAACACCGCCTGTCTTTTGGACCGTTATTCCCACTCTCTGTGGGATACGGTGGAGGACGTGCTGCCCCTGTGTCCGGAGGAGGTCCAGACACGACTTACCCAGGCTCTGGCCGACGGGAGGGATGCAGCACGACATGCTATCCGATGTGGGCTTGACACTACGGACTCGCTGGGTAGGGCGATTTCTACCACGGTGGCGTTTAGACGTCACGCCTGGCTGCGGTCCACGTCCTTTTCGGGTGATGTCCAGAGCACTCTCATGGACATGCCCTTTGATGCCACTCGCCTTTTTGGTGAGAAAGCGGATGTCAGGAGAGCCAAGTTCTTCACGCTCGGGAGCAGAATGTCGAAAGTTCCCAATGCCACTCCCAGCCTTCCCAGTGCTCAACGCCTTATGTACGCGATGACACCGAGGAACTCTGGAGGGGGAAAGGGGAATTGGACAGAGAAGAGACAGCCACTTTTCAACCTTCTTGTTTCTTCGGTTGATCGCCCATCTATTTTCTGGTGGACTGGATAGGTGTTATCTTCGCTAAAAAAGAAAAGGATTGTTATACTCTTGGTGCCTCTTTTCTCTGGAGTCTTATGTGTGTACTATGAACTCTCCCTCAGAGTACCTACCCTATCCTTTTGTGACCAGTGCTCCTCTTCTTTCTTTTGTTTCTTTTCTATCTTGCAAATCTCTTAGTAGTGCTGCAACTAAACATGGAACAATGTTACTGCAATTCTGACCTTCCTCCCACTATCTTTCTAAGCTCTTGTAACCTTCTTCTAGGGGGAAGTGAGCTCCTTACCCTCTTGACCCTGGTTGCACTCCTCAACTGGATTCTGTTTTGAATAGGACGGTGTTGCTCTGTGTGTCTATCGAACAATGTATCTATTACTCTCCTTCTACTGGGAAAACTCCTTGTCTACTCTGACTTTCCGCCCTGATATGCTTCTTCAGTCTTATATTATAGCGCTATATTTTGCTGGAGCTGAGTTTCTCTTGGATGTCAAGCTTAATATTCTGTAGCACGAGATAATATACTGGAACCAAAACACTAAAGTACTTCTTTTCTTCAACTGCAGATAATGTGCAAAAAATGGAACAGTCTTACTAGGAAAACTTCTAATGCTCGACAACTTCTTCTCTCATGATTCAGCTTCAACTCTCGCTAGTGCTTAGAACGCGACGAATAAATTCCCTGACTAACTTCGCGACGCGTCTCAGAAGCACGACCTAATCTCCTCAGTAACTTGGTGAAGTGCGCCGTTGTAACGGCTGCGCACCTGGAACATCGTGATTGTCAAGCGCTGCTAGAGCGCTAACCTGCTGTTCTGGCGATCTAATCTCGGCAGCCATCTTGGGAATCCTTTGATCTCTGTGTGAACTAAGAGGACTGCGCTTCTTTAGGACATTATTTCGCAATATCCTAACCCTGAATGATGATTTCCTAAGTACTCGTGGTTTGATGGCCCTGACAGTACCCCCTCTCAAAGAGCTTCCTCTCAGCTTGGGTTTATGTGGAAATCTTCTATGAAACTCCTTAATCAAATGAGGTGCATGAACATTAGAGGATGGCTCCCAGGATCTTTCCTCAGGCCCATAGTTCTTCCAATCCAACAAATAATACAATTGACCCTTTCGTACCTTAGCATCTAATACCTGATGTACCTCAAATTCTTCTCCCTGCTCGGTTTGGATGGGTTTCGGGGGTCTTTTTACTCTTAAAGCATCTGAAACCTTTTTTAATAGAGAGACATGAAATACGGGGTGAACCCGTAAGCCTTTAGGCAATTGAAGCTGATAATTAACCGAACTCAGCTTCTTCTCAATCAAATAAGGGCCTACAAATCTAGGCTGAAATTTCCTTACACCCTTGAGTCTAAGGTTCTTCGTGTTTAACCAAACCTTATCCCCAGCCTGTAAATCTGGTTCCTTTCGTCTTTTCCTATCTGCATAGAATTTATAACTGGCCTTTGCTTTGGTTAGATTATCTGTGGCTGATTTATGTACTCGTGTTAGATGTTCTACCAAATCAGTTACCGCGGGAACATCTACATCTTGAAAGCTTAGAGATTGATGGGGATGCCTACCCGTGTTCAGATAGAAAGGTGAGTAACCGGTGGACATATTTTTTGCATTGTTATGAGCAAACTCAGCTGCCCACAGGTAATCCGGCCAATCACCTTCCTGGTCTAACAAACACAACCTTAGGTACTGCTCTAGTTCCTGATTGGTTCGCTCGGTTTGGCCATCGGTTTCTGGGTGGTAGCTGGTGGTATACCTAGTATCAATACCCAACTTTTGTGTAAAAGCTCTCCAGAAGTGGGATAAGAATTGGGAACCTCTGTCTGATATCAAAACCTTAGGGATACCATGGGCCCGAACTATGTTCTGACTAAAAGCCTGTGCCAAGGTTGCTGATGTGGGAACCCCTTTTAGAGGTATGAAGTGAGCCATCTTAGTAAATGCGTCTACACACACCAAAATTGTGTCATACCCCTTACTAGATGGTAAATCAACTATGAGATCCAAAGTTATTGTGTGCCACGGGTGTGGGGGGGTTGGCAATGGGTGAAGTAACCCCTTAGGCGCAAGCCGCTCCGACTTTCCCCTAGCGCAAGTCTCACAAGTGGTTACATACTGTCTCACATCTTTGGTGACGCTGGGCCACCAGAAACGCCGTCTCACCAAGTCTTCAGTCTTTGCAATGCCCTTATGCCCAGCCAATATGTCATCATGACTTTCTTTCAAAGCTTTCTGCTGCATTTCACGGGTTGGCAGGTAAAGAGCTCCTTGATGATATGGTAAACCTCCTCGTATCTCCCGCTCAGGATCTTCTGCGACCCAACTCTCCATTTCTACCATAGTCATTGATACCGGACCTTGTTCTTCTGGTGACTCACTCAAAACAGCCCCAATTATCTTTTCTGCTGGTAGGATGGTCTGTACCTTGACTTCTTCTGAAAACTCTCCTGTTCCCCTTCGGGACAAGGCGTCGGCCTTACCATTTTGCGAACCAGGACGATAGGTAATGACAAAATCATAATCCGCAAAGTATAAGGACCAGCGTAATTGTCTGGGGGTTAAGGTTCTGGCTGACTTCAAAAACTTTAGGTTTCGATGGTCAGTATATACGGTCACAACATGCCTTGCCCCCATCAGGTAATGCCTCCATTCCTTGAACGCATCCTTAATAGCTAACAGCTCTTTCTCGGTAATGGTGTAGTTGGCTTCCGCTGCTGTTAATTTCCTAGAGCGATAGGCTACTGGATGCAGTTGTCCTGTGCTCTTGTGTCTTTGCGACAACACACCTCCCAATGCCCAATTGGAGGCATCGGTTTCCACAAAAAATGGCTCTGATGGATCCGGATGAAGTAATATTGGTGCTGTGGTGAAGTCTTCTTTTAGCTGATTAAATGCTTCATCTGCTTCCAAGGTCCATTCAAAATCAACTCCCTTCTTGAGTAATCTAGTCATTGGAATCAATTTCTGTGAAAAGTTTGGAATGAATCTCCTATAAAAATTCGCAAATCCAATGAAGCTCTGCACATCCTTTACATTTTTAGGAGACTCCCATTCCAACACTGCCTTAATCTTGTTCTCATCCATGGTCACTCCGCTAGGTGCTAGCACAAACCCCAAAAACTCCACCGAGTAAACACTGAAGGCGCATTTCTCCAATTTGACAAACAAACTGTTTTCCTGTAGTTTCTGCAAGATCTTCTTCACGTGCTCTGTGTGTTCTTCTACTGTGTTCGAGTAGATGAGAATGTCATCAATGTACACGATGGCGTTTCGATCTATGAATTCTTTTAGTACATCATTAATGAAATGCTGGAAGGCAGCTGGGGCGTTACACAATCCATAGGGCATTACTTGATATTCAAAAAGCCCGTGCTTGGTTCTAAATGCTGTTTTCCATTCATCACCTTCACGTATTCGGACCAAATGATACGCCCCTCGTAAGTCTAGTTTGGTGTAGATCTTAGCTTCCTTTACCTGGTCCAACAGCACAGAGATTAATGGCAATGGGTAACGATTCTTAACAGTTATCCGATTTATTGCCCTGTAGTCTATACACGTTCTCAATTCTCCATTCTTCTTCGGGATAAAAAAAAGTGGAGAAGAGACTGGAGACTGCGATGGTCTGACAAATCCATTTTCTAAGTACTTTTGTAAATATTTCTTCAAGTGTTCATCTTCCCGCTCAGTCAAAGCATAAATTCTGCTGCAAGGGAGATTGCTTCCTGGCTCTAGTTCAATTTTACAATCGTAGCCCCTATGTGGGGGTAGCTTCTCAGCCTCTGCTTCACTGAAAACCTTCTCATATTCAATGTATTCCACAGGCAGTTCTATGGTGTTTATCACACAGAGTGCGGATTCTTTTTCACTCAAATGAAAAGCCGGCGTCTTTA
Source organism: Triturus cristatus (assembly GCF_964204655.1). Classification (NCBI taxonomy): domain Eukaryota; kingdom Metazoa; phylum Chordata; class Amphibia; order Caudata; family Salamandridae; genus Triturus; species Triturus cristatus. The sequence continues at coordinate 21,353,805 of NC_140585.1, read as the reverse complement.
CTTGATGAAGTTGCGGGTCGTGATAACAGTTTTCTTGACAGTATTGAGAGTTTAGAGTTACTGTACGTGCGGCCCAATCGATGGAAGGGTTGTGTTCCGTGAGCCATGGTAGCCCCAGAATCAATTGGAATTGTGGAGCATCAATTAAATTAAATTGTAAACTTTCTCGATGACCTTCCTCCGATTCCAATTCCACTGGTTCCGTATGACTCACTATGGGCCCTGACGAAAGATTAGTTCCATCGACCGCTCTGACTGCCTCGCTTTTTTCCTTCATGATCGCTTTTAATCCAATCTTCTCAGCAAATTTTAAATCACAGAAGTTGCCTGTCGCCCCCGAATCCATCATGACCGTCACTTGCTTTAAAGTTCTTCCTCGAAACCTTAACGTCATCATCATTACCATATGTGGGGCAGCCGACTGTAAGGTGTTTGCCAAGGTGTGTTTGGTTGGAGCTGTTTCTGAATTAGCAACCACCAGTCCAACTCCACTTACTGGTGGTGCAAGGCGTTTTCCGACGTCTTCAGTTTTGGCCTCTTCGAACAATCCCGGACAAATGCCCAGAAGCGCCGCAATAAAGACACTGCTTGTTCGCCCTCCGTTTTTCCTTCTCCTCTTTAGAGAGAGGACCTCGGATGGTTCCTATTTGCATTGGTTCACTCCCACGAGTTGAATCATTATCTTTACTGCCTTCAGTTCTCACACGATCGAATCTGGCCACACTGGGGCGATAATCTCGTCTTCTCTCTCCTCTCCTCTCACTCTGGCGAAAATCGATTTCTAAGACTAGGTCTATTAATGCTGAAATCTCTGCAGGCCTGTTTGGTACTTGTGCTAAGGCATCCTTTAATTCGTCTCTCAACCCACGGTAGAACACTGCTGCTCTCTTGTTCTCCGGCCAATCTGTCTCCACCACCAATTTGTTGAACTGAGCTAAATATGCCACCAAATCTCGATTGCCTTGTTTTATTTCCAATAATTCGTTATCTGTGGCCTGGGAGACTCTTCTTCTGTCGAAAATCCGGAGGAATTCTTTTTTAAATTCATCTATATCATACAAAATCGGAGCATTGCTGGTCACCAAGGGCATAGACCATGACGCTGCGTCTCCACTCAAATAAGACAGGATAAAGGCCACACGAGACTGCGCATCGGGGAAAAGTGCTGGACGACACATAAAGTGTAATGTACATTGTGTCAAAAACACCTGCGCCTTTTGGGGGTCTCCACTGAAACGCTCTGGCGACGCTAGAGGTATTACAGGGGACAGGGAGTGAATGACTTGTGTGGTGACCTTTGGTTGGGAGTCTGGTGCATCTCTGGAACTCTCTTCTGAAAATGCGGAAAATCTAGGGCCAGACGCTATACTATTCATCTTAAATGTTAAATCGGTAGTTTCTTTCTTCAACTCCCTATTCTCTTCTCTCACTAAACCCAACTCCCTCTGAATACCTTCCAGGATATCTCCTAATCTTTTTAGGTCTAATCCTTCCGCCATTCTGCTCAGGTGCGAACAATTACGTGGGCACTTCACTCTGTCAGGAGAGCCAAGTTCTTCACGCTCGGGAGCAGAATGTCGAAAGTTCCCAATGCCACTCCCAGCCTTCCCAGTGCTCAACGCCTTATGTACGCGATGACACCGAGGAACTCTGGAGGGGGAAAGGGGAATTGGACAGAGAAGAGACAGCCACTTTTCAACCTTCTTGTTTCTTCGGTTGATCGCCCATCTATTTTCTGGTGGACTGGATAGGTGTTATCTTCGCTAAAAAAGAAAAGGATTGTTATACTCTTGGTGCCTCTTTTCTCTGGAGTCTTATGTGTGTACTATGAACTCTCCCTCAGAGTACCTACCCTATCCTTTTGTGACCAGTGCTCCTCTTCTTTCTTTTGTTTCTTTTCTATCTTGCAAATCTCTTAGTAGTGCTGCAACTAAACATGGAACAATGTTACTGCAATTCTGACCTTCCTCCCACTATCTTTCTAAGCTCTTGTAACCTTCTTCTAGGGGGAAGTGAGCTCCTTACCCTCTTGACCCTGGTTGCACTCCTCAACTGGATTCTGTTTTGAATAGGACGGTGTTGCTCTGTGTGTCTATCGAACAATGTATCTATTACTCTCCTTCTACTGGGAAAACTCCTTGTCTACTCTGACTTTCCGCCCTGATATGCTTCTTCAGTCTTATATTATAGCGCTATATTTTGCTGGAGCTGAGTTTCTCTTGGATGTCAAGCTTAATATTCTGTAGCACGAGATAATATACTGGAACCAAAACACTAAAGTACTTCTTTTCTTCAACTGCAGATAATGTGCAAAAAATGGAACAGTCTTACTAGGAAAACTTCTAATGCTCGACAACTTCTTCTCTCAGGATTCAGCTTCAACTCTCGCTAGTGCTTAGAACGCGACGAATAAATTCCCTGACTAACTTCGCGACGCGTCTCAGAAGCACGACCTAATCTCCTCAGTAACTTGGTGAAGTGCGCCGTTGTAACGGCTGCGCACCTGGAACATCGTGATTGTCAAGCGCTGCTAGAGCGCTAACCTGCTGTTCTGGCGATCTAATCTCGGCAGCCATCTTGGGAATCCTTTGATCTCTGTGTGAACTAAGAGGACTGCGCTTCTTTAGGACATTATTTCGCAATATCCTAACCCTGAATGATGATTTCCTAAGTACTCGTGGTTTGATGGCCCTGACAGCGGACAGTGCGCTGAATCGCTTTAAGGACTCCCGGGCTACGGCCAAGTCCTTGGGCCTCTCGGCCCCGCGGTCGCACACTTCCGCCTTTCGCCCCTTTCGTGGCCAAGGAAGGGGTGCCTCCTCACGTACGCCTAGCCACCAGCCGCAGAACCAACCTGCGCGCGGTCGCGGACGTGGTTTCCACCGAGGCGGTTCTGGAGGACGACGCGGTCAGCCCACATCCACCCCGGCAGCATCCGCCTCAAAGCCTTCCTAGTCCGAGCTTTCAGGCCCATTCCACGCCAGTGGGCGGCAGAGTTTGCCATCACCTGCTCCACTGGCGGTCCATCACATCGGACAGGTGGGTGCTGCAAATCGTCCGAAGGGGCTACTCCCTCCCCTTCGAGACGACCCCTCCAGCCATGCCACCGCAGCACCAACGTATCTCGGGGGATCATTTGAATCTTCTCCACGAGGAAGTTTCGGCCCTCTTGGCCAAGGGGGCCGTCGAGCGCGTTCCGAGCCCAGAAGTAGGTCGTGGTTGTTATTCCCACTACTTTCTGGTTCCCAAGAAGGGCAAAGGGGGCCTACGCCCTATCTTGGACCTCCGGAACGTCAATGCGTTCCTCCGGAAGGAGAGGTTCAAGATGTTGACTTTGGCTCAGATTCTACCTGCCCTAGACCCTGGAGACTGTATGGTAGCGTTGGACTTGCAGGACGCATATTTCCACATCCCCGTCCTGCCCGCCCACCGGCGTTACCTGCGGTTCACGGTGGGTCAAGAGCACTTTCAGTTTACCGTGCTCCCCTTCGGCCTTACCAGTGCCCCTCGGGTGTTCACGAAAGTGATGGCGGTGGTCGCAGCTCATCTGCGCAGATCAGGGGTTCCAGTCTTCCCCTATCTCGACGACTGGTTGTTGAAGGCGGGCTCGCCCCAGGCAGTCGTCTCCCACCTCCAGACTACGCCGGATCTCCTGCATTTGCTGGGGTTTTCCATCAACGTGCCAAAGTCACACCTGAGTCCCTCTCAGAAGCTCCTCTTCATCGGAGCGGTTCTCGATTCGGCGCAGTTCCGGGTCTATCCGCCGGAACAGCGCGTCCGGGATATTCAGGCCCTGATTCCCATCTTTCGGCCTCTATCCTGGGTTTCGGTCAGGCTAGTGTTGCGGCTTCTGGGGCTGATGGCCTCCTGCATCCTACTAGTGCATCACGCCAGGCGGCGCATGCGGGCTCTGCAGTGGGACCTGAAGTTTCAGTGGGCCCAGCATCACGGCAACCTGTCCGACCATGTCTTGATCTCGGAGGGCACTGCACAGCAGTTGCAGTGGTGGTTCACGGACCGCGATTGGGTCACGGGCAGGAGCCTCTCCCTTCCCCAACCGGAGTATGTCGTCGTGACGGATGCGTCCCTCCTGGGATGGGGTGGCCATATGGGAGAGGCGGAGATCAGAGGCCTCTGGTCTCCGGGGGAGTCTCGCCTCCACATCAACCTGTTGGAGTTGAGAGCGATCCGACTTGCACTGAAAGCCTTCCTTCCCTCTGTCAGGGGAAGTGTCGTGCAGGTGTTCACAGACAACACCACCGCCATGTGGTATTGCAACAAGCAGGGCGGGGTGGGGTCATGGACCCTTTGTCAGGAGGCTCTGCGCCTCTGGACATGGCTGGAACACCAGGGCGTCACCCTAGTGGTTCAACATCTGGCGGGCTCTCTGAACGCCAGAGCAGACGAACTCAGCCACCGGTGCATGATGGATCACAAATGGCGTCTGATCTCCGAAGTGGCGCAAGGTCTCTTTCAGCAGTGGGGAGAGCCTTGGTTAGATCTATTCGCCACCGAAGAGAACGCGCAATGTCAGCAGTTCTGCACGTTGGAATTTCCAAGGCGGCACTCGCTCGGCGACGCTTTTCGTCACGAGTGGAGTTGTGGTCTGTTGTACGCCTTTCCGCCTATACCACTTCTGCCCAGAGTGCTGAAGAAGATCAGGCACGACCGGGCCCAAGTCATCTTGGTGGCTCCGGATTGGGCACGAAGGTACTGGTATCCCGAGGTACTCAGTATGTTGACCGATCCTCCGATACGCCTGCCCCTTCGGGAGGATCTTCTGTCACAGCAGCAGGGGACAGTCCTCCACCCGAACCTGTCCAGCCTCCACCTCCATGCGTGGAGATTGAGCGGCGGCAGTTGATGCCATTTGACTTGCCTCCTGAAGTCTGTGATATCCTTCTGGCAGCCAGGCGTCCCTCCACAAAGACGGTATACGCCTGCCGGTGGAACAAATTTGTGGCATGGTGCACAGCAAAGGCTGTGGATCCCCTTTCCGCCCCTCTTTCTGAGGTTCTCCTCTTTCTTCTTTCTTTGGCCCGGCAGGGCTCTGCCCTGGGCACCTTGAAAGGTTATCTTGCTGCCATCTCTGCCTTCTTGCGGCTTCCTGATCAGCCTTCTCTTTTCAAGTCCCCTGTAGTTACACGCTTTCTAAAAGGCATTACTCACACGTTCCCTCCTGTCCCTTTTGTAATGCCTCAGTGGGACTTGAATCTTGTTCTCACATTTCTAATGTGCACTCCCTTTGAGCTTCTTCATAATTGTCCTCTTCGTCTTCTGACGCTTAAGACTGCTTTTCTGGTAGCCATCACCTCGGCTAGACGGGTGAGTGAGCTCCAGGCTTTATCATCAAAGCCTCCTTTTCTCTCTGTTCATCCAGACAAGGTTGTCCTTCGACCTCGTCCCTCCTTTCTTCCGAAAGTGGTGACCCCCTTTCATCTTGGGCAGTCTGTCACCTTGCCCACCTTCTTTCCGCCTCCGCATCCTTCCAAAGAGGAAGAGAGGCTCCACCGTCTGGACCCAAAACGTGTGCTCTCCTTTTACCTGGACCGCACTAAGCAGTTCCGGGTGGACGACCAACTTTTCGTTGGATACGTGGGTGCTAAGAAGGGGAAAGCTGTGCACAAACGGACCATCTCTCGGTGGGTCATTTTGTGCATCAAAATTTGTTATTCCTTGGCAAAAAAGGACCCTCCTGTTGGGCTGCGCGCCCATTCTACTCGGGCCACGGCGGCTACCTCTGCTTTGGGACGGGGTGTCTCTTTGCAGGACATCTGTCAGGCGGCAACGTGGGCTTCGCTACACACGTTTGCCAGGCATTATTGCCTAGACAGCCAAGTCCGGAGGGATGGCTTCTTTGGCCGTTCTGTCCTCCAGGACTTTCTGGTGTGATCTTGGTTCGCAGACCCACCACCGGGGATGGTATTGCTTGGGTATCTATTCTAAGGTGAGGAATCTAACTAACGTGTTTCTTTCAGATGAACAAGTTACTTACCTTCGGTAACGATGTATCTGTAAGAAACATTAGTTAGTTAGATTCCTCACTGACCCACCCATCCTCCCCGTTCTGCGAACTGACATCTAGGGTTAAGGTTATCCTTTTCAGGCCCCTAGATTTATTTTTGGCACCAGTGTCGGTCTTTGCATGGCTCTGCGTTCCTGGCGCGGAAAGCTATGTACAAGAACTGACGTCAGCGCGCGAGGGCGGCGTCTAAGTACTCCGACGACGTCATTCCAGCGCACGATGCCGACGACGGACGTGGAGCCGCAGACGATGCCTAGCGACGCGCAAGGAGTATTGCTGACGAAAAATCTTCCAGGTCCAGTCTGACGCCTGGGGATATTCTAAGGTGAGGAATCTAACTAACGAATGTTTCTTACAGATACATCGTTACCGAAGGTAAGTAACTTGTTCATTCAGATGTCTGGACAAGACTGGGGGAGCACTCCTCTTCTCACCTGGGAAGGTGTGTTAAATCACCGTGGCCTGCTGCATGCTCCATAACATCGCCCTGCGACAGATTATCCCTTATATCACAGAGAATGGAAACTGTGAAGCGCCACCGGGTGAGGATCCTGGAATGCCATATGATGATGTAGTGGAGAAGAGGAAGGACATTACTTGTATCAAGATCTCATTGACAACTTCTTCTCATAAGTGTAAGTATGTTATTGAATGCCATCACTTTGACTGTTACAGTGACTCTTGTGGAGATGTGAGGAGTATGTTAGGGTAAAATATTAGGAAGGTGAAGTTCTGGAACATCCTGGTAAAAGCTGTTTGAGGAGGAAGATTTTGATACATGGTCCTTCTGTTAGTGTTGGCTCGTTTAGCTTTGATTTTTGTCATGGACTGTGTTCTCCAGAAGTTGCCCATGTGAATTGTGTTATATGTATGGTTAAATTGCTAATCTCTTTGTTTTGGTCTGTTTTAGGTACCTCCACTATGACTTTTTAATTTGTACATTTCAGAGTTGTGACATCAGCAGATAAATGAAGCTGTTTTAAAGTACGAAAGAGACATGAGTTGTTCTTTGGTATCAAAAATTAAAAAAAGAGTCCAGTGAATGAGACTTCTCTGACTCCCCTATCAATATCTATAATACAAAAGAGGGAAGGACTAATAAAAACAAGGCCAGAGATATTAACCCAATTCGAATTGCAAAGTTCCTGTCACCTTTCCTACATAGTAATAGTTAATAAGTGAGAACCAGGTGAAGAAGAAAAATCAAAAGATATCTTAATACTGCCCTCACCCACTATGCAATCAATCCATCAATCAATCAAAACATTTGTAGAGTGCACTACATACCCGTGAGGGTCTCAAGGCGCTGGGGGGAGGGTGGTGCAGTTACTGCTCAAAAAGCCAGTTCTTAAGGAGTCTTCTGAAGGTCAGCAGGTCTTGGGTCTGCCGTAGGTGGATGGGGAGGGTGTTCCAGGTCTTGGCGGCGAGATGGGAGAGCGATCTGCCGCCATAGGTCGCTCTTCGGATGCAGGGGACCATGGCGAGGGCATTGTCTGCGGAGCGGAGCTGGCGGGTGGGGGAGTAGAAGCTGAGTCATCTGTTGAGGTAGTCTGGTCCGGCGCTGTGGAGTGCTCAGTGTGCATGGGTGAGGAGATTGAAGGTTATCCTTTTGTTGAAGGGGAGCCAGTGCAGGTCTCTCAGGTGGGGTGTGATGTGGATGCGGCAGGGGATGTCGAGGATCAGACGTGCTGAGGTGTTCTAGATGCGTTGAAGCTGTCTCAGGAATTTGTCCGAGGATCCTGCGTAGAGGGTGTTTCCGTAGTCCAATCTGCTGCTGTCGAGGGCCTACGTGACCGTTCTTCTTGTTTCGGTGGGGATCCACTTGTAGATTCTGCGTAGCATGTGGAGGGTGTTGAAGCAGGAGGATGTGACAGCGTTGACCTGCTTTGTCATGGAGAGGATGGAGTTAAGCATGACCTCTAGGTTGCGTGCATGCTCAGTGGGTGTTGGAGCTGTTCCTAGAGCTGTTGGCCACCAGGAGTCGTCCTAGGTCGACAGGGTGGGTCCGAGGATGAGGACCTCTGTTTTGTCTGAGTTCAGCTTCAGTCTGCTGCTCCTCATCCATTCGGCGACGGCCTTCATTCCTTCGTGGAGGTTGGTTTTGGCTGTGTGTGGGTCCTTGGAGAGGGAGAGGATCAGCTGGGTGTCGTCGGCATAGGAGATGATGTTGAGGTCATGCAGTCTGGCAACGTGGACGAGCGGGGCCATGTAGATGTTGAACAATGTCGGGCTGAGGAATGATCCTTGTGGTACACCGCAGATGATCTTGGAGGCTTCAGAGCGGAATTGGGGGAGGCGAGCACTCTGTGTTCGGCCGGGGAGCAAGGAGGTCGTCCAGTCTAGGGCTTTCTCTTGGATCCCGGCATTGTGGAGGCGTGTTCATAGTGTGCGGTGGCAGAACGTGTCGAAGGCGGCTGACAGGTCTAGGAGGATGAGGGATGCAGTTTCTCTGTTATCTAGCAGGGTCCTGATGTCATCGGTGGCGGTGATGAGGGCAGTTTCGGTGCTGTGGTTGCTTCGGAATCCGGACTGGGACGGTTCTAGGATGTTGTTCTCCTCGAGGTAGCAAGTCAGCTGTTTGTTGACAGTCTTCTCGATGACCTTCTCTGGGAACGGGAGCAGGGAGATGGGCCGGAATTTCTTGCGCTCCTTGGGGTCCACCTTGGGTTTCTTGAGTAGGGCGTTGATCTCGGCGTGCTTCCAGCTCTCTGGGAAGGTCGTTGCCTCGAAGGAGATGTTGATGACTTTCTGGAGGTGGGGTGCGATGGTTGAGCTAGCTTTGTTGAATATGTGGTGTGGGAATGGGTCTGACGGAGATCCAGATTGGATGGTGTTCATGATCTTGATGGTGTTGTCGTCGTTGATGCTGGTCCGGGAGAGCAGGCGGTTGGTGCGAATGGTTGTCGTGGGGGTGGAGGTTTCAGTGGTTATCGGGGTAGTCGTGGCGTTGAAGCTGTCATGAATGTCTGCGATCTTGCGGTGGAAGAAGGTGGACAGCGAGTCGCATAGTTCTTGCGAGGGTGGGATGTCGTTGGTGTTGGAGCTGGGGTTGGAGAGTTCCTTCATGATGTTGAAGAGCTCTTTGCTGTTGTGTGCGTTGTTGTCTAGTCGGTCTTTGAAGGAGGCTTTTTTTGTGGATCTGATGAGGTGATGGTGTTTGCGGGTGGCGTTCTTGTGGTCTGTGTAGCTGTCCGGTGTTCGTTCCCGGAGCCAATTCTTCTTTAGCTTCCGGCAGGTTTGTTTGGAGGCCTGGAGGTCTTTGGAGAACCAACTGGCTTTCTTGCTTGTGTGTCTGTTGGAGGGTTTCTTGAACAGGGCGAGGGTGTTGGTGCAGTCGGCGATTCATTGACTGAGGTTGCGGGAGGCGGTGTCGGGGTCGGTAGGGTCGACGGGTGGGCTTTGGGCGAGGGTGGTGTTTAGCTGGTCTTAGGTGACTTTGCTCCAGCATCGACAAGGCATCTGTTGGGTGTGGTGGTGTGTGGTGGGTTTCCGGTAGGTGAAGTGAATGCAGCGGTGGTCGGTCCAGTGGAGTACGGTGGTGTGGTTGAAGGCGATGTGGGGACCAGCGGTGAAGATGGGGTCAAGCGTGTGGCCGGCGGAGTGGGTGGGTGATGTGATGAGTTGTCTGAGTCTGAGGTTGGCTAGGTTGTCGGTCAGGGTGGTGGAGTTGGTGTCGTTTGTTGTTCTCAAGGTGGAAGTTCAGGTCCCAGAGGAGGATGTAGTCCGTGGAGGCGAGGGCGTGTGTGCTGACAAAGTCGGCGATGGAGTCACTGAACTGTGGTCGTGGTCCGGGGGGTTTGTATATGAGGGTTCCTCTGAGGGTGGTGTTGGGATCTGTGTGGATCTGGAAGCGCAGGTGTTCGGCCGTGCTGAGGGTGTCGTCAGTGTTTGTCGAGACTCTGAGAGTGTTCCTGTGGACGATGGCAATTTCTCCTCCTACTCTGTTGGTGCGGTCCCTGCGGGTGACCTTGTAGCCTTCTGGGATGGCTATGGCGATGTCGGGTGCCGAGGCGGGGTTCAGCCAGGTCTCTGTCAGGAAGGCGACACCTGGGGTGTTGGAGTCGAATAGGTCCCAGAGTTCTACGGCGTGTTTGCTGGCAGAGAGGGTGTTGAGGAGGATGCCTCTAAGGTGGTTGGGTTTTTTCCTAGTCGGAGGCTTGGCGGGGCGGATGCTGGTGAAGCTGCAGTTCCGGCAGGTGAAAGGCCCGTGGGTGCGCTTTGGGGCGGCCAGGAAGCAGGTGTGTGATCGTCCGGTGTTGAGTGCGTGGAGGGTGCTGGCCTCGTCGGGGTGTCAGGCATAGTGGTGGCCGCGGGGGCCAGGGGTTCTGGCCCGGGCGTGGTCCAGGTGTGGACGGGCGCAGATGGGCTTGCCTTAGGCGCGCCAGCAGCACGGCCGCGCGGCGGCCGTCATATACGGGAAGGTGGGAGAGAGGAGCAGCTGGGAGGTGGGAGCGGGGCGGCAAATGGGAGAGCGAGGGGTCGGGGTCGCAGGGAGGCAGCGGTGGGAAGATACGGAGGACAGAAGGCAAAAGTGGACAGGGGCACAAAAAAACAGAATACTAAGGGGCAGAGGGGGTCAGCAAAAAACGGCATAGAACAATAATCACAATACAGTAAAGTGGGTAAGAGGGGAGGCACAAAAGAAACAGAGAGCGGGGAGGGGGGGCAAACTTATGGAGCAAGTGGAAGGGGTACGGAAAACAGATCACTACGGGGCACAGGGTCAACAAAAACGGCAGAGAGCAGTAATCACAATAATCACAATACAGTAAAGTGAGTGAGAGCAGAGGCACAAAATAACACAGAGTGGGGGTGGGGGGAGAACTCATGGAGCGGCAGAGCAGCGGGCACCAAGGGCAGAGCAGAACAGGCGGAGCTGTGCGGCGAGGGAGCGGCCTAACCTGCAAGTAGGGTCAAGGGGCGCTCCCTTTACCGCGCAGCGGCTGCCATATAAGGGGAGGTGGGTAGGAGGAGCAGCTGGGAGGCGGGGCAGTCAATGGGAGAGTGAGGGGGTGGGGCTGCAGGGAGATAGCGGTGGGAAGATACGGAGGACAGAAGGCAAAAGTGGACGCGGCACAAAAAACAGAATTCTAAGGGGCAGAGGGGGTCAGCAAAAAATGGCACAGAGCAATAATCACAATACAGTAAAGTGGGTAAGAGAGGAGGCACAAAATAAACACAGAGTGGGGGAGGGGGGCAAACTTACGGAGCAAGTGGAAGGGGGTACGGAAAACAGATCACTACGGGGCACAGGGGGTCAACAAATAAATGGCAGAGAACAGTAATCACAATAATCACTATACAGTAAAGTGAGTGAGAGGGGAGGCACAAAATAACACAGAGCAGGGGAGGGAGGCGAACTAACGGAGCGGCAGTGGCATGCTTCATCATAGGGCAGCTGCAAATGTCCAGGCGCAGACCAAGACTCTGGATGGAGCGCTGTTTTTTTAGGGCTGAGGAAGAAAAGATTAGAAAAGGAAATTAGTGACAGGGAAGAATATTCCCTGAAGAAGGCATCTTTGGCGCAGAAAAGTAATAGAATAAAACTGTCTAAGGAGATACCTTTGTAATGCGTTTATTCTTGGTTCCCCTTGACAGGGTTAAAAATAATGTGATCTGGGGATATGCATAAGGGGTAACTGTTCTAAATCCCCACTGCAAGTCCAACATGTTTTGGCCTTCCACTCTACCCCCATGGATCATCGACGCCTTCTTCAGGGTGTCAATCCCTTTGATTAAATTGTCTTGACCCACAATTTCGTCTTTACAAAGAAAATATTTGTATATATGTTGTGCATTCTACTTTTCAAGTAGGGTGTTCTTTTTCTGTAAGGGAGACTCTACTGTTCACAAGAGTGGCCCCTTAATCAAAAGTGTGCATGAAGCTCAGTTTTCTAACTTGTTACATACTTCATAATGCATTTGGTCACTTTCTGGTAAGTTGGAAATTAGGAGGAACCCTCTGCTATTTTGTGGGTATTATCGTATTAATGGCATTATGGCACCAAAAAGTGAGTACTTTCCTCTTCTCTGTGTCAAAACCCGCTATTGAGAGATGCAACCCTGCAACCCCCTTCCTTCCTAGCTTACTTCATCAAAGACCGGCGTTCAACCTCATTTCCCCACTTGGGTCCTCTGACGATGCCGCAATCCGGCCCGAGCTGCCTTTTACTCTGTTTCCCCTTTGTCACGTTATCCTAACCAGATCTGGTCATTCCTTCCGGAAACAGCTAGACTGTTAAAACGTGTAAAAAGTATCTGTCAGCTCTGGCAGCCATATTGGAGTTCCCGCGATGGTTATACTATGAATGCTGGAATCTAAATGTACACAGTAATAATGGTTATATCAAGAGCCATACTCTCTCTCTACATATAAGGGTCAGTTTTCAGAAATAGAGTCTCATAACTCTTCTTTTGGGTTCTCGAGGAGTCCGTTTTTTCGATTGCGTGACTACCTGTTCTAGTTAGGTGTATATTACAGGTAATCTTCTACCAACTACAGCGGCCATATTGGAATTCAGAAGCTTGTTATACTTTGTTGCTAGATTCCGAATATTCAAAGTGATGGCAGTCATATTTTAAACTCTATTTATTAAAGCTCTGATCTTTCTATATAGAAGGGTCATTTCTCATTTTTTGGACCTTCAGGGGTCGGTTTTTGATGGAATACCAGCCTATTTTTGTCACATGTGTTCTCTAGATAATAAATTGTTATCTACATTCCCTTTCTTTCAATATATATGTATATATTTTTTCTCATTATTTCTCATTATGTCCAAATTAATTTGGTGGTTCAGACCTCACTTTCTTTATCTTCTATCAGTCATTCAGTATCCCATGCAGTTGGTACCAAGGGATAGAATCTTTTAGACCTTGGTAGCTACTATTCAGTCTATTCACCCATCTCTGCTCTCTTACAAAGAAAACATTTGTAGTGTCAGTGATAGTCAGTGGAATATATGGTCTGTCAATCACTGTCCAGGCAAGGTTTCTTTCTGTGTGCCCCATATCTTTATAGTGGGTTGAGAGTTTCATATTGGTTCTTCCACACCGTATGTTGCTCATATGTTCCAATATTCGGACCTTCACACGGCGGGTAGTCATGCCCACATAATGTAGGTCACAAGGGCATTTCAACAGATACATCACATTTTCAGAATTACACATTGTAAGCTTTCTCAATTTCAACGGTTCTTGTAGGCCAATATATACACTTTTCATATTCAGTGTAAGTGTGCAAGCTCTGCAATAGCCCCATGCATAATGGCCCATCACAGGGGGTAAGTTCCAGGGGTTCTATCTACTTATCTCCAAAGGTCTAGGGGTCCTTGGTCTAGTATTAACCACCATATATTTGATGCTCCCACTTTTTTCAAAAGAGAATAAAGGAGGCGGCTGCTTCAGTCCATTAGAGTTTAGTTTGCACCAGCTCTTTTGTATGATCTTCTTCATTTGATTAGATGTTGTGTTATATGTGGTAACACATATACTTCTATCCTCCTGTTCTCTTTGACGTGTCTCAAGCAGAGCCTCTCTGTTGTTATTTTTAGCGCGTTTTTGAGCTCTCTTGGCTACTCATTTAGGGTAGTCTTGATCATGGAGCTTCATGCTCAATAGTTCTGTCTCTCTGTTATACGTTACTTCTGAACAATTTCTGCGTAAATGTAACTGCCCACAATGGAGGTTCTCCCTTAAGGAGCGAAGGTGGAAACTATTAAATGAGAGTAGGTTGTTCTTGTTTGTTGGTTTTTGGAACACACTACTCATTAGACCACCATTCTCCGCCTTGATGTTCAAATCCAGAAATGCTTGAGAATCAGTTGTCGTTCTTCCTGTAAAGAACAGAAAAGGGCTCTTGGGTATGTCTGTTGCAGACTTTGGATGTACAAATCCTGTGCCAAGACAACTTGCAGAGCGATAGAATGAAAACAGTGTGGAATCCTTTGGACTTGTTTGTTGTCATGTGGTGGCCATAATGCAATATGTGTGCCATCATGTGCACCAACAAAATGATGTTGTGGATATACCTGGGCGTTAAAATCCGCTCCGCTCGCAGAGTTTGTGAGATTTTGGTAGCCGACGCGCAATCCAGCGAGAGTGTGCGATCGCGAACATGTCATTCGGACGTGCCATCGGATATCCGGCGGAAGTTTGGTGAAGCTCGCGATGCCGAACATGCAGAAATTGCAATCGTGAGGAGAAGCATAAAACCTTCTTGAAAATGATGATTTGGATGAAAAAAACTCCTCAGGTTGACATTTGACTGTACTTTTTTGTGCAAGGAGCCCTTTTTCTTTATTTCTTTATTATTTTAAGGGGAAGGAAGTGCCCCAGAGTCTCCAACTTCCTGTTCCTGTCCAGCAGGCTCCTCCCAGTACTTTGTCCATGTCCTGTTCACTTTTCATTTGGATTTGGAGCTGGAAGGATCACTCTTTGTGTCTGCTGCATCATATATCATTGGACTTTTAAATTTAAGATTTTACAAGTAAGTTGGAGAATTGGTGTTGTTTGTTTGGTTAGGGCATTGCAAGTTGCAGCTGCAATTTTTTGTACTTTTCCTCAGTTTTGTAAAATTTATAGTGGGTAGCCAGTAGGCCCAGAGCTACTCATGGGTGCATGAAACAACTATCTATGTGGTGTCTGTTGAATTTAAACATCATTTAGGGCATGGATGGCATTGGATTGAATTGCAAAATGTGTTTTTGTGGGGTATTTCACTTTCTGGTGTGTATTAAATAAATGCCTTATTTGGATGAGTGTGTGGTGTGGTTGTTGTGTAACTTGCAAACCTTGTTTAGCCCTGTGGATTTTCGTTTTTGCATTTTTGCATTAAAGTTGTGTTGTTTAGCATGCCTCCTTTGCCTGAGCATTATAGGCCTGCTTGAGTTCATTGTTTTCCAGGCCTCCTGCTTGTTATGACTGTGAGTGACCATGTGGCTGGTGGCCATTTTGTGGTGGTAGTTCAACAGTGTGCTTCTTTTGCCCTATACGCTTGCATGTCTTTCCTTTGTTCCTCTTGGCCTATGCTTCTTGTTGTTGTGGCCTAGCCATATGGCTGGCGGCCATTTTGTGAAGCCAGGCAGTGTGCTTTTGTCATAGACCTGCATTCTCGGTCTTCCCTTTCTTGTTGTTGTGGGTGGCCTGATGTGGCTGATGGCCATTTTGTGGTGGTAGTTTAGTAGTGTGCTGCTTTTGCCATATCGGCCTGCATGTCTTTCCTTTGTTCTTCTTGGCTTATGTTTGTTGTTGTTGTGGCTTGGCCATGTGGCTGACGGCCATTTTGTGAAGCCAGGTACTGTGCTTTTGCCATAGGCCTGCATTATCTGTCTTCCTTTTCGTGTTGTTGTGGGTGGTCTGGCCATGTGGCTGGCGGCCATTTTGTGAAGCCAGGGAGTGTGCTTTTGCCATAGGCCTGCATTGTCTGTTCTCCCTTTCTTCTTGTTGTGGGTGGCCTGGCCATGTGGCTGGCGGCCATTTTGTGGAGCCAGAAAGTATGCTTTTGCCATAGGCCTGCAAGCTTGGGGCCTAGCCTGCCAATATAGGCCTCTCAGCCAGTAAGCCCAGAGCTACTCATGGGTGCATAAAACAACTGTCTCTGTTCTGTCTGTGGAATTTAAACATCATTTAGGGCATGTATGGCATTTGATTGAATAGCAAAATGTGTTTTTTGAGGTATTTCATTTTCATTCCTTTGTTGGATGTGTGTGGTGTGGTTGTTGTGTAACTTGCAAACCTTGTTTAGCCCTGTGGATTTTCGTTTTTGCATTTTTGCATTAAAGCTGTGTTGTTTAGTATGCCTCCTTTGCCTGGCCATTATAGGACTGCTTGAGTTCATTGTTTTCCAGGCCTCCGGCTTGTTCTGACTGTGTGTGCCCATGTGGCTGGAGGGCAGTTTGTGGTGGTAGTTTAATAGTGTGCTGCGTTTGCCATATAGTCCTGCATGTCTTTCATTTGTTCCTCTTGGCTTACTGCTTCCATTCCCTTTGCCAGCTGCAGCTCCCTGAATGACGTGATGCGCAAATTAATGCCAAACAGCTTCCACTACCATTACATTTGTATTTTTGTTTTTGTTCTTCTTCTTCCCTATCCTTCCTGAGTGTACACAGTATACCATGAAAGCCCTTGTTGTCAAAGTCTCACAAATGGCTACACTGTTGTTATTTTAAATTTTTTATAACTGAGTTAATACAATTTAATAATATAACACTAACAAGTGTGACCACCACACACTAAGTCACATATTATATTTGTTTGTTTGTTTTAGTAGTAATTGAACCACAACAACAAATCAACATTTCACTGCTGTTCTTCTGGCTTCTTCGCGTTTAGGTGCACAAAAGACTGAGGAGGAGGTGTCATCATCACCTGTTGTACTACCAGACAGAAGTCATGCTGTGCATGATGTCACGTGACATGTGACCACAGACATCTCTGCAACTTTTGCAACTGCGTCACTGACATCTGAAGAAGATGGCCCCAAAGAAAGGTACCAGGTCCACTACCAAGAAAGTGCCAGAGAGAAGAAGGAACTGCCACTTACCAAGACCGGTATGTCACCCAAGTCCTTTTTTGGGAAACCAAAATTTGCGACTGCAGCAGCGGTGTCTGGGAACCAAGCTGGGAGCAGCAGCTCTGCATCAGTGGGCCCACCCCACCAACCTAGGCCCAAGTCCATGAGTGTCGCAGAGGCAGCCAATCTAATTGTGCAAACGCCAACGAGCTGTGATGTTGAAATTGACTTATTTTTATCGAAAAGTAGTACCCAATCAATGGAGGAGGAAACTCAGTAGATAAGTGGGTAACAACAGCCGCAACAACAGCCGCAACAACAGCCTCAAACACAGCCTCAACCACCGCCCACAATAGTAGTTGTTCCTCCGGAAGTAGGGGCAGTTCAGGAAATCGAGCTACCCGCAGAGGAAGAAGAAGAGCAAGCCACTCTTTCAGAAGATCCATTGTCTTCCAGATCCCCAGCAAGGAAAAGGAGGGTTAGTCCATCGACTACTTCTTCAAGCCCCCTTCTGATGATCTAGATGCCACTTGGAAGCCACCAGCTCAGTCTGAGAGTGAGGCATGCCCCAGTGGAGATGGAGACCAACATTATTACCCCATCCTAAGTTACTGTGAGGGATGTGGCATGGATACCACCAACACAGGTAACACCAACACGACCTCCAGCTCCCTGGCAGGGACCTACATCCAGCTCAACTACCACCTCAGTAGGTAGTGGTACTGGCACTGCACAGATTCAAATTCCAGGCACTCCCTGCAGTTCATCCGGCATTGCAAGTGGCACCTCCAGCAGTGCAAGAAAGTTCACCTCTCCAGTTTGGGACTTCTTTTTGGTTAGCAGTAAGGAGGAGAACGTTGATATATGCTCAATTTGTTGACAAGGTGTTAGCCGGGGTAAGCTTGGTACAAACTATGGTACCGGAGGCCAAAAAACCCATCTGAAAAAACACCACTTGATACAGTGGGAGGCGCACCTTATTAGTGGCAAAAAAAGTAAAACTGCACCCATTGCTGTTGGTGTGGATGAAGAAGTAGAAAAAGATATGATCGCGGTGTCAGGTGAACAAGAGGGAGACATTTTCTCTGGTACACAAAGTATCCCTTATTCCAGCAGTGCAGTGGTATCGCCCACATCCTCATCAGCCTCAGCAACATCTCAGTGGCACCGTAGTAAGAGTCAGGCTGAGATATCAAGACATCAACCGCAATGAAAAAAAGTGCTTAGTTGAACCTCACTGGGTTCAAGAAGTCACCTACATCAGCGGCACCAGAAAGAAAAAAAATCTAGCATGCCATTGTCAGCATCTTTAGGTCGGTGGGGCAGTACGAACGCAACCACCCAACGGCAAGTTTGTACAATGCGAAGCTGGCGCAAATGTTAGTGCTGGACCTTCTCCCTTTTTCTTTTGTGAAAGGGGTGCGTTTTCTGGAATTTGTGACAGCCATCTGCCCAAAATGGAAGGTTCCCAGCTGGTCCTATTTCACTAGAGTTGCTGTTCCAGCACTACATCACGACGTGCTGGAATTGCTTGGACAAGCTTTGCAGCAGAGTGCTGTTCACAATATCCACCTGACAACAGACATGTGGACCAGCTGCCCAATGGATCTCTTTTGTGGGGGTTAGAGAAAATATATCTGCAGCAGGTGTTGTTGACACTGCTGAGATTTTTAATGCCACTTGTAAACATGTAACTGTAGCCATGTACTACATGGAGAAATCTCATACTGCTGCAAACATGTTGGAAGAATTTAACAGCAAGGTCTTTGAATGGCTGCACCCAAGAGGGCTTATCATTGGTTTTGTTGCCACGGACAATGGCAGTAATATAGTTAAGGCCAAGCGCGCTGGTGGCTATTTCAGGGTCCTGTGTTTGGTGCACTACATTAACTTCATTGTACACGACTTTCAGAAGAAAGAAGACCGAGTCTGCAACTTACTGTCTACCTGCAGACGAATATGCACACATTTCAGCCATTCTTTTAAAGCCCAAAAGCAGCTGAGGATCATTCAACGTGAGCATAGAATGCCGGTCAAAGCACTCATCCAGGAGGTGCCAACACACTGGAACTCAACTTATTACATGCTTGATCGTCTGTTTTTATCAGTACAGACCAATCACTGACTATGTCATGCAAAGACTAGGGGGTGCTACTGTGAAAGGCATGACCATTCAGATGGACCAATGGGGCCTAGTTAGATGCCTGTCAGAGATGCTACATTCATTCGAGCTCTTCACACGTGAAGTCAACATGGAGGACTTTACTATTGGCCAAGCTATCACCTTGTTGCACATGCTAGAGCAACATATAAAGGCGTTGTCTGTATCATACAAAGGTGTGGAGGAAGAAAAGGTAGCATATGAGTTGGTGGAGAGCTTAGCCCTTAACTTAGCTGAAAATACAAGAGTGCAAACTAGCATTGTGTCAGGCAAACATTACATTTGTGCCACAATTCTGGATCCACGGTACAAATCAGCACTGAACACTAAGATATTAATTCCTTTTTCAGAAGTGTATGTTGCCCAGTACAAAACTTGGGTAGCTAAGGCAGCCAGTGACTTGGAAAATGAATGGCTGTTAATTAAAGGCCCGCCACTCCAACCCACAACAAGTACTGCAGCAGGGCATCCGGCGTCAAGTTCAGCTTCAGAGCCTGAGGGCAGTGCGTTTGGCTCAAAGCAATCACCAACAACAACTAGAACAGGATCTTCAGCCCCAGTAAAATTGGCAGAGGATTGGTATCTACAGCAAGGGCTTGTTAGGTCCAGTACTGATGCAAGGGCAAAAAAGGCCCAGCACAGCGGAGCACCCCTGAGCATTGAGCGGATGGTCCAGGCATATCTGGATGACCCAACAGAGGTCTTCATTGATCAAAACCAACTGGTGTATTGGTATGGGAAAATGGCCGGTGCTCAGCAGGCTGGCGATAAACTATCTGGCTTCTCCTATCGCAAGTGTCTCTTCTGAGCGTGTTTTAAGTGCTGCTGTTGCCATTGTAACAGTGAAAAGGACCAGTATCTCGCCCAAAAACACGGAGAGGTTAACCATGATCAAAATAAATCAGCACTTTATGCCACCGAATTACAAAATACGTTAATCACAGCAGGAAGATGAGGACAGCAACTTAGGTGAGGGAAATAGTGTGTTAGATGATTACCTACTTCTGGTTGAACCACCAGAGTTTGAGGACGAGCTATGCCTCCCTGACAATAGGCTTTCAACTTGTTACTTTCTTTCTTCCTTATTTACTTTTATTATTTGTGTGTTTCTCAGTCTTTCTGGTTCGAATCACAATAAATCAATCACCACCGTGTTCTCTTTTTATTGCCATAGTGGGGTGGTATCTGTGTGCACTAAAGTCCACTCCTCCGAGTCCTGCTCCATCTTCCTGACTCACCCTAAATCCATTTTCCTCAAGCCATACATTGGATGGAGACTAATAGTACAAGAAATGTTGCCTCGTTGAGTCCCTCCAAAAGAAGGGGAACATGATGACTTATATAGACTTATATAGGTATCCTCCTTTCTGAGGTGAGAGGGACTGCCCCTTAACTTAAGATGAGAAGAAACAGGTAATGATGGCATGCATTGGACCCTGACTCTGAGTGATTGGTGTTTGTGTTGTTGTGCATGAATGAAGTCTAAGTGTACTAGTATTTAATCTACACACTTAAAGTGACTCAAGTCAATGTTTCCCTTCTTGTTTAATAACAAAATTGTACTTCTATTGCAGGCCGATCCATTGCATTTTTGAATATGGAATCTAGATGGACTCAATCGGTACACTACACAATGATGTTGATGACCATTACTCTTCGCAGTCAGTCAGTCGGATCGGAGATGATTGATGGAATATCTCGGGCCACTTTTCATGACGTGGCATAAAAGATAAACAAGTCAACAACAACCACAGCAGACCTACATGTCTGTGTAGTGGTGGAGTTAACTCAGTCGAGTCGAATGTAGTTAAGTGGTTAATTCCTTGACTGACAGCGGAGCTTTGAATTATTTAGTTGTTTAATTTGGAAAATGCTATGTTGCTGTATATGTGTGCTCTGTCTGGCTCAGTAAAAAAAATCTAAGCAAAGTGGAGGTTGGGTAAGTGCTGTGGGCCTGCTCTTCCTGTTGTTTTTGTAGGTTAATGCTGGAAACAGAGTAGGCATGATTTAGCCATGCCGCCTCTGAAAGTGTTCTTGTGTTGCACTCCTCTGTAATTTATGTATTTTTTTCTCCTTAGTTTTCACTATCCCTTTTGTTTTTCCATCTACAATACAGGCCGGCCTTTACTTTGTGCTATACCGGGAAAAACAACTCACACTTATCTTACCAATCCACATCCGCCAGGCAGGCAGTGGGCGGCATCCGAAGATTGATGGACGGAGCGTCCATGGAAGGGAGGACCAAGAGAAATGCCGAGATGCAACTCCCCAATTTGACCAGGATCACACAGTAACCTAGACAGTATCATTCATCATCGTTTAATTTATTTGATTAATTTTTTTCTCTTCAATCATTACGACTGTGTGTTGTCATTTTATTTCTTTTTATTTTGATGGTTCTGTATAGCGCGAACAAGACCCTTGCGGGTATCAGAGCGCTTTACAGGGCAAATATAGGTGAATGACATATACATATAAATACAATGAATTATGTGAGTACAGTACTGGTAACTATTAGACACTAGCACAGATCTACAAGAATGTATAAAAAAAGTTCAGGTGAATTTGGACAAGAGAATCGATTTCACTTCTTTTCTTTAAAAAGCCGTGGACGTATTAAGTCTCGTTTCTGGGGGCAAGGCGTTCCAAATTCTAGGAGCCATTCCTGAGAAGGTACGATTGTATGTTTTCTTCTTGGAGAAACGTTGTGGTTTAAGTAGAAGATTCTCAGAACTCCTAGTAGATCTGTTACCACCCAATAGTACTAGTTTCTCCACTAGGTATCTCGGGGTTTTGTGATGCAATGCCTTATGTGTCATACAGGTGATTTTCAAATGGATTCTGGCCTCAAAAGGTAACCAGTTGAGGGCACGAAGGTCAGGGGAAATGTGGCAGTTTCTTTTGGAGCCTGTGATGAGACTAGCGGCTGTATTGATTGAGGCTCTTAGAGGAGCGGTCGTTGATCTGGGAAGGGCGCAGAGAGCGGCACTCCCATAGTCCACTCTGGAAATTACTAGAGTTTGAACTGCCTGTTTAAAGTCACTTGCGGGTATGAAGGGTTTCACATTTCTCAGGGTGTTCATCTGAAAATTAGCCCCTTTAGTTGCAGTGCTGATGTGCTTCTGCGGGGATCAGCCATTACAACGCGGTTTTTACCAAGCATTGCTATTACATCGCATGCGTTACAACGCATGCGATGTTACAATGCGTGGTAAAAACCACGCATACCATTACATTGCATGCGCTTTTACAACGCATGTGATGTAATGTGTAATGGCGGTGGCGGCGGCTATCCAAGTCGTTGTGAGGAAACTGAGGCTGTTTCCTCACAACGACGTGCACCAAGCAGGAAGGAGGAAGCAGGAACCGGGAGCAGAGACGGCGAAGCTGGAGAGGAGAGAGGTAAGGGGGTTTGCGCTTGGGGTGGGGGTTACTTTTGTAGGGTTTAGGGTAGTGTAAAAGTAGTGTTGTAATGTTTGTGTTGTGTGGGTTTTTATAACGTTTTAGTGTGTTTTTATTGTAGTGTAGTGTAGTGTAGTTTTGTAGTGTTTGTTTAGTGTAGTGTATTAGGGTTTAGGGTAGTGTAGTAGTGCTTATGTAGTGTAGTGTTTTAGGGTTTAGGGTAGTGTTGTAGTGCTTGAGTAGTGTAGTATTTTAGGGGTTAGGGTAGTATAGTGTTTTATGGTTTAGGGAAGTGTAGTGTTTGTGTAGTGTAGTGATTTAGGGCTTAGGGTAGTGTTGTAGAGTTTGTGTAGTGTAGTGTTTCAGGGTTTTAGGGTAGTGTAGTAGTGTTTGTGTAGTGTTTTGTTTTAGGATTTAGGGTAGTGTTGTAGTGTTTGTGTAGTATTTTAGGGGTTAGGGTAGTGTAGTGTTTTAGGCTTTAGGGTAGTGTAGTAGTGTTTGAGTAGTGTAGTGTGTTAGGGTTTAGGGTAGTGTAGTAGTGTTGGTGTAGTGTAGTTTATTAGGGTTTAGGGTAGTGTTGTAGTGTTTGTGTGGTGTAGTGTTTTAGGGTTTAGGGTAGTGTAGTGTTTTAGGATTAAGGGTAGTGTAGAAGTGTTTGTGTCGTGTAGTGTTTTAGGGTTTAGGGTAGTGCTGTAGTGTTTTAGGGTTTAGGATACTGTTGTAGAGTTTTAGAAGTGTAGTGTTTTAGGGTAGTGTCGTAGTGTTTGAGTATTGTAGTGCATTAGGGTTTAGGGTAGTGTTGTAGTGTGTAGTGTAGTGTTTTAGTGTAGTGTCATGGGGTCGTGCAGGTTAGTGTAGTGTTATTGTAGGGAGAGGACTGGGGGTGGGGGAAGGTTAGCTTTACCATGCATGCCTTTGCGTTGTAATGACATGCGTGGTAAAAGCATACTCGTGGTAAATGTTCGCGATGTAATGGCATTTCATTGTCATTGACATTGTGTAGTAATACCCGCATTGTAATGGCATGCGTGGTATTACTATGCGATGTAATGACATACATCCTGCTTCTGCATATTTAGCTTACTGTCCAGGGTTATTCCTAGTGATTTAGCGGAATCAATGATGAGAGGTTGACCGTCGAGTGCTGTTAGGTGCTTCATCCACTCGTGGATGGTGGTTGTTTGTTTGGGGGGTGAGATTAAAGGAATTCTGTTTTTAGGGTGTTTAGTTTTAAATGGTTCTTTGCCAGCCAGGTCTGTGTTTTTGGAGCGTTGAATTTAGGGACTTGATGTCTTCAAGAGAGTGGACCTTAATGTAGAGTTGTGTGTCGTCGGCAGACATGTGATATTGGATATTTGAGGAGTTGAAGCTCAGTGAGTGGTTCCATAAACAGATTGAAGAGTGTCGGGGAGAGGTAAGATCCCTGGGGTACTCCCAAAGTGACTGGGGTGGGGATAATTAAAGATTGGTTGATCTTGAATCTTTGTGTTCTGTTTTGGAGGGAGGAAGTGAACCAGTTTAACGCCGTTACAGATAGTCCAATTCTATGTTTCAAGAGGTCTAGTAAGTTGTCAGGTTTGACTGTTTTGACGGCTGAGGATAAGTCAAGCAGGATTAGCAAACAAGCTTTGTTTTGATCCAGTATTTGTAATGCGTCATCTATTATGTGGGTCATGGCTGATCGAAAGCCTGATTGGAATTGATTGAGCAGGTTGAAGTGGTCTATGTGGTTACTAAGCTGCGTGTGGACAAATTTTTCTAGTAGTTTGGCCAGAGTCGAAATGTTGGATATAGGGCAATAGTTATTCAGGTCTGACAGATCCGGCAATGGTTTCTCTAAGATGGGGGATACCTGACCAGCTTTGAGGATGTCTGGGATTGTTCCTTGCTAAAAAGAGGTATTTATAATCCTAATCCATAGGGGCACTAGTAGTGGAATGAAGGCTTTTAAGTGGGTTGCTGGGAGAGGGCCTGTGAAATGATTGGAGGGATTCAGAACTTTGAGCGTATTTAAGATATTTTCTTTGCTGTAGAAGTTGAAGGCGGTCCAGGAGGCACTGTTCTTGAGGTCGAGCTTTGCAGAGCAGTGGAGCGGGGTCCCTGGTGTGCTCAGTGAGGAGTTCATGTTTGGGTCAGTATGGGATAATAGATCGTTAAGTAGGTCTGTCTTTAATTTTTCAGTCTTTGTTGTGAAAAAGGAGGCAAGTTCCTCGCAATTGAGGAGTGTTTGAGGATAAGCTTGGGGGAGTGGGAGACACCCTTAGAATGAGCTGTGATTATTTTGAATAGTCTTTTAGGGCGATTCTTGGCTTGGTCTAACTGTTTACATATAAAGTCAGCTTTTGATCGTCTAATCTGTCCGTAATAGGAATTTCTCGTGCTTCTTAGTAATTTGAGGTGGGTAGAGGATAGAGCTGCTCTCCATTGTCTTTCAATTGCTCTCAGTGATCTTCTGTCTTCATTTGGCCTACCATCATACCAGGGGTTTGAGTCTTTTGTGGTTAATCTTTTCAATTGTAGGGGAGCTAAGTTGTCTAGTACCCTGTTCATAGAGTGGAAGTAGTGATTGGTCAGATCATGTACATCCTTTAATCGATCCGGTGGGGGCATGAGGATGTGACTAGCGGTTGCGAGTGAGGCAGGATTGACGTTTTCTAGGTTCCTCCTCCAGAGTTTCATTCTCGTAGGTTGGACAGAGAGTAGTTTAACTACTTCCTTGATATGGAAAGTGATTATGTAATGGTCACAAGGGGGGATCAATTCCAGCTGGGTAGAGTCTGCTTTGGAAATTACTAGATCGAGGGTTGAGCCTTTTTCGTGGGTGGGGCTGTCACAGATTTGGGACAAGTTAAGGTCGGACAGGAAACCTTTGAGGCTATTGACGTCTGGATCGTCAGGATCGTTCCAGTGGAGGTTGAAGTCCCCCAGGAAGATCTGAGTATTCTACTGTCCGACATTTGTGGCTAGAATATCCATTATGTGTTCGATGAAGGTAAAGTTGTTACCAGGAGGATGTAAGAATGTATGTAGTGAGCATATTGGTTTGTTATTGTTTGTGATGTCTAGGCAAAGTTATTCACAGGAAGAGTGCACCGGGGAGTTGGAGCGGTTCACTGAGAGGTTGTTCCTATGGATGCAGGCAATACCACCCCCTGACCTATCGAGTCTATCTAGTCTTGTGATGTAATAGTTTTGGGGAGCTAGTATGTCTAAGATGGGCATGGATGACTCATTTAGCCAAGTTTCTGTTGAAATTATAAGGTCGGGTTCATTGGTTATTGTGAGGTCAGTTATATTAGCGGCATTACATGCTGCCGATCTACAATTCAGTAGGATGCATTTTAGCTTGGCCTTCGTAGGAGTAGTGTTGTGGTCGTGAAAGATGGGTACTCTGTTGAGGTTATTTCCAACAAAACCTCTGGAGGCATTGGAATGGATGGGTTGGATTAACCCCTTGAGTGCCCCGCCCTTTCCCCGCCCTGTGCCGGCCCTTTCATTAGCGGGCGGGGTTCATGACGAGATAGTCTCGTCATGGGCACAGCGCAACCGCGGCCCATGACGAGACCATCTCGTCATGGGCACTCAAGAGGTTAAGGACAGTTCCTGTGTGTTATCCGTGTGCGCAGGTTGTTGCTATTTATGTTATGTTTGCTCTTTAGTTATAATTGATCCCTACAGCTATTTTTTTATTTTCTTTGCTAGGTTTAAAAGGAAGCCCGGTACAACAGAACATAAACTGTATTTAATTTGGGTCTCTCTGAGAGCAGATAGACAAGGCAATTGCATTATAATAATAATTATTAATATACTGCTGCCCTGTACTCGCTACTAGTCTACTACTATTTATCATTAACCATTAAGTCATCATCATGCATGCATTAACTTTTTCTCCATTAACAGATTTATGAATATGATGGTCGTCTGCCAAGATTGTGTTTTCTTTTGTCCATGTGTAGAGTGTGCCTTTGTCAAACCTTTCCCTCAAATACCCCTTCCTAACCATTCATCAAACCCTCACCCTCTTCCCCCGGGCTGTGTGATTTATATTGAGGTGTGAATTAAATATACACCACTAATTGATCACACACTTGCTGGGGCGGATGTGGTGAAAACAACACTAATTCAATTTCAATCAAGGCAGGGGGAGGATCTTCTTCTGCTTGCCAATGATCCCCGTGCTCAAGATATTTGCAAGTCATTTTTTTCCCCAAAGGAACATAATCCATCATAATCAATTGCCGACATCGATTGGACTCATCATTCTCCTCCTAAGTTACAGCACCAAAGTTTATGCTTGTGTCGACTGCGCCAATACCCTCGCCCCGATCAAGAAACCCTCCAACAGACAGACCAACAAGAATGCCAGCTGGTTCTCCGCGGACCTCCAGACCTCCAAACAAACCTGCTGAAGACTAGAGAAGAAATGGCACAGCGAACAGACACCAGAGAACCACGCCGCCCTCAAGAACGCCATGCGCCAACACCATCACCTCATCAGATCCGCCAAAAGGACCTCCTTCAAGGACCGCCTGGACAACAACGCAAACAACAGCAAAGAGCTCTGCAACATCGAGAAGGAACTCTCCAACCCCAGCTCCAACACCAACGACATCCCACATCGTAAGACCTGTGCAACTCTCTGGCCACCTTCTTCCATCACAATATCACAGACATCCATGATAGCTTCGACAACCAGACCACCACGACAGCCAACGACACCTCAGACCCCACCACCACCACCCACAATGACCAGCTGCTAACCTGGACTAACATCAACGATGACAACACCATCAAAATCATGAACACCATCCACTCCGGCTCCCCGTGAGACCTGTGCCCACACCACATCTTCAACAAAGCCAGCACCACCATCACACCCCATCTCTGCAAGGCCATCAACATCTTCTTCAAGACTGCGACCTTCCCGGAGAGCTGGAACCATGCCAAGATCAACGCCTTGCTCAAGAAACCCAAGGCAGATCCGAGGGACCTTAAGAACTTCCGGCCCATTTCCCTGCTCCCGTTCCCGGCAAATGCCATTGAGAAAACCATCAACAAGCAGCTGACCCGCTACCTTGAGGAGAACAACATCCTGGACCCGTCCCAGTCCAGGTTACGCAGCAACCACAGCACCGAAACTGCCCTCATCGCGCAACAGATGACCTCAGGACCCTGCTAGACAACGGCAAAACCGCAGCCCTCATCCTCCTAGACCTATCAGCTGCCTTCGACACGGTCTGTCACCGCACCCTACGCACATGCCTCCACAACGCAGGGGTCCAAGACAAGGCTCTGGAATGGAATACCTCCTTCCTCTCCGACAGAAACCAGAGCATCCGCCTCCCCCTTTCGCTTTGAAGCCTCCAAGATCATCTGTGGCGTACCCCAAGGATCATCCCTCAGCCCGACATTGTTAATCATCTACATGGCCCCGCTCGCCCACATCGCCAAACTGCACGACCTCAACATCATCTCCTATGCCAACGACACACAGCTGATCCTCTCCCTCACCAAGGACCCCCTCACCACCAAGACCAACCTCCACGAAGGAATGAAAGCCGTCGCCGAATGGATGAAGAACAGCCATCTGAAGCTGAACTCAGACAAGACGGAGGTTCTCATCCTCGGCTCCACCCCCTCAGCCTGGGACGACTCCTGGTGGCCAACCGCCCTGGGAGCAGCACCAACGCCCACCAACCACGCACGCACGCAACCTGGGGTTCGTCCTCGACTCAACTCTCTCCAAGACCAAGCAAGTCAACGCCATCTCATCCTCCTGCTTCAATACCCTCGGCATGCTCCGCAAGATCTACAGGTGGATCCCCACCGACACAAGAAAAACGGTCACCCAGGCCCTCGTAAGCAGCAGGCTGGACTACGGAAATGCCCTCTATGCGGGAGCCCTGGCCAAACTGCTGAAACGACTGCAACGCATACAGAACGCCTCAGCCCTCTTGATCCTCGAAATCCCTCGACACAGCCACATCACACCCCACCTGAGAGACCTGCACTGGTTGCCCATCAACAAGAGGATCACCTTCAAGCTCCTCACCCACCCACACAAGGCACTCCATGACACCGGACCAGCATACCTCAACAGACGACTCACCTTCTACACCCCGAACCACCAGCTCCGCTGCGCCGACCGTGCCCTTGCCACCATCCCCCGCATCCGAAGAGCAACCTCCGGTGACAGATTGTTCTCCTACCTCGCCGCCAAGACCTGGAACACCCTCCCCATCCTCCTATGGCAGACTAAAGACCTACTAACCTTCAGGAGGCTACTCAAGACCTGGCTGTTCGAGCAGTAGCAGCACCCCCCCAGCACCTTGAGACCCTCACGGGTGAGTAGTGCGCTCTACAAATCCCTTGATTGATTGTCGAGTGACTTGAGTCTACTACAGTTTGTAACTTGTTGTACCAGGCTATCCCCACCACCATTATGTTTTATTTTACTTTAACATTGCTAATCATCATTATTAAGCTTTCTTGTTTGGCAGTCTACTTGTGTACTGTACTTTGTTCTACTGCTCCTTTCTTAGTCTCTCTCAGGCGACTGACTGTCTCATTTTCTTTTTTTGAAAATGCTACTGCCAGTGTATACTGTATTACTACTACCACCACCGCAACCATGGCATCTTGGGAAACCAAACCATCATCACCATGCAGCCATTGCTGTGTCTAAGTTTACTTTAAACATCAATCACAGGTAAGAGAAGAAGTTTGGTGGAGGCATAATTAATAATGGAAATTAATTCATTAATTCACACACCCACACCCTTGAGTCCAGTTGCAGACGGAATAGACTAGGAGGAGAGACTTACAGTATTAGTAGGACAAGTCACTCAGTGAGGGTACCGCATCTATCTGTTCGTGTGTTACACAATTGGCAGATTATTTCAATCAAAAACTGGCTGCGACCCTGCAGTAGCACAGGAAGGAAACCGGGTGACGTAAAAGAGTAACCCCCCCACAAAACATTTACATCATATGTAAGGACTAAGTATAAATAATGTAATCCCCTAACAAAATAAACTATTGTAAAAAATCCCACAACAGCTGACCCACTCCTCTCCCTAACCCCAACCAATGTTCAAAAAGATAAAGTCTATTGAATGTCCGTGGCGTTAAATAAAATTCAAAAATAAAATTGTCCATAAATAATATATACCCCAACTTTTCTCCAATGTAGCCCAATGCCCACCCACCAAAAAAAAGAATAAAAAATGGGAAATCTAATGGGATCTCAGTATATCGGCAGGCTCACTGTCTCTTAAGGACCTCCTTTACTTGCTCCTCTAGGTGCGCCATTTTGAGGAGAATGCGGCACTTAAATGTTCGGCAATTGCATCCACAGGGGGGCAGCAGTGCTGGATGAAGTGTGGCAGCGGCTGCCAGACAGCGGCGCCTTACCACTCGAGGGGCCTGGCTGGGGCCCAGGGCATTAGAGGAGGCTGCTGCTGCCTCCTCCTCCTCCTCCGCCAGAGCCACCAGCTGCCGATATTCATTTCAGGTGGCCTCAAGCTTCCGGCGCCGGGCCATGGCTGCCAACTACTTCCTGTCTGGAATTTGTTTAGCTAAATTAAGTAACCTTGTTGCAGCTGCCATTCCAGCTCAGTCAGCTTGTGCCCAAGACAAACATACTCTTGACGCAGACTCACATTATTTTTATTTACTACTCTCTGCAGTTGGGGAAGCTGACTACACAATCATCTTATTTTTTCTATTATGGGTGGAACTGGCCATACTCTGCTACATTAATGCCAGGGCAACTGCTCAAATTCACTTTCACCCTTCCCTGAATACTACTGCAACAAGGCAGATGATATCTTATCCAAATGATCCTTGCTTATATATATATGTATGGGACGACATGAGGTACTTTGGTTTGATTGATTGTGTAACCATGCAGCCGAGAGGCCACCCATGGCAGGCTGAAACTGTCAAAAATAAATTGACATAGGTAGTGAGTGGGTCTCGGAGTCGGAGGGAGGCACTTGATAACATACATACACAAAATATATGCTGTGCTTGCAAACTACTGTGATTCAAGGAAGTATTCTAAACATACAACTTCTATTCTCCTTGGCTTTGCTACTCTGGCACAGTTTATTCCCTTTTACATTCTCTTCAAAGACTCTTCATTTAGTGACAGTCTCCACTTATGCTATGATGAATACCATCCAGCCATCAATCCATTCAAAGTAAACATGTCTATCATTCTTCTTAACCTCTCAACAAACCTTAGTTTGTTTCAACAACAAACATTTTTTTTAAACCACCACCCATGCGTCCTTCCTTCCTTGTCTGCCTTTGAGTTTGACCCATGAAACACCCCGGAGAATTCTTGCTATCTCCCATACAGTTTCATCCACCCAGGCAGGCATCTTTTTTTTCAACCTTCCACCCATCCTTCAACCACCCATGCATCCTTCCTATCAGCCACCTATGCATGCATCACATGTGTACGTATCCTTCTTAGCCTGTCATATATATTACATCTTGCCCGTGATTCCTCCTTCCATCCTTCTTTCCCTTTTTGTTCAGCCCATCCATCAAGGTCACCTGACTCTTAGTCTTCTCTATTAAAACTTTCCCAGCTGAGTTGAAGTCAGATAGAAGAGGCCATTAATTACTCAACTTCTATTCCCACCGTTAATTCTATTGCCGTAATGCTAAGTAAAGGGTGTCTTCACTCTTTAACTGTTGTTCACAACAACTTAGGGGCAAATCTACAAGGCGGCGATAAAAAAAAATCGCTGCTTTTGCGGCCTTTTTCGGCCGAAAAGTGGCGATAATTTTATCGCTATATCAGCAAAGTCACGCTATCGCATGAATCCTTTCCTTCGTGCCTGTTTTCTGAACGCCCAGCTTTGCATCTCTAATAAGATGCAAAGTGGGTGTTCCTTCCTGAAATAACTGGAGAAATGTCGCTAACCG
The DNA here is from genome assembly GCF_964204655.1 of Triturus cristatus. Classification (NCBI taxonomy): domain Eukaryota; kingdom Metazoa; phylum Chordata; class Amphibia; order Caudata; family Salamandridae; genus Triturus; species Triturus cristatus. The sequence continues at coordinate 21,322,767 of NC_140585.1, read as the reverse complement.
ACATTTCTCCAATTATCAAGGGAATCGCTAACAAGCATAGCGATAAGAAAAGTAGCGCTAACCATGGTTATCGCTACTTTCCTTACGCCTGCTTTTCAACTGACTTAGCCATGATATCCTATGGAAGGTGGATATCATGGCTAAGTCTGCCTTGCCCTATCAGCAAGCCATCGCCAAACGTTAAGCGATTATTGCTGGATTTCCAGCGTTGAATTTTATCGCTTTGGAGATAAGCGTTGCTGAAAGCACACAATCTCTGCGATAAAATTCAGCGTTGGACGGCGATAATTATCCTTGCGCTAAGAGGGCAGAGCGATAATTATCGCCTGGCCTTGATGATATGCCCCCAAGTCTCTCAGTCTCAACAGTACAGTGTACACCCTTGCAGCGAGTGTGTAACTATTGTCAATAAGTAAGGAATATAAGTATAACTTACCACTGCTGCTGCCTCACGCACCCCTATGGCAGCTGCCACATCCACTGCTCCCTTCTGACTGGCATCGCCAGCCCCGCCGTTGGCCGCGGCTCTAGTGGTTGGTACGCCTATAAAAAACATTACACATTTTTAGATGCCATATACACCTCCCCCTATTTATTCTTTTTCACTAGCAAGATTGAAAAAATAGGTATATATATTCCACATACATCACTAGTACAAATCGGGTACTAGAGTAGAGAAGACACTAACAGGAGTATGTCCTATCCTATCAAAAATAGTAAAATATCTGGTTGGGCATTTTGTTGGTGGGAATTGTCAAAGCCTCAAGATTAAGAAGACCAGAAGAGGACAACCCAAAGGACTGGACTCAGTGGCTAGAGCGATTGGTGAATCTGAGTTTTAAAACCTTTTAAACAAAAATAAAGGGCCATATTATCAAGAACGGTGATAACATTATCGCCGGTTCCTGCCGCTAAAGCGCCGTTAAGGGGCTTGATAATATGCCCTTGAGAATTCCAATAGAAGCCCAGGTTCTGGTGTGAAGGACATCAAACCTGCGCTTCTATTGGAATTCTCAAGGGCATATTATCAAGCCCCTTATTGCTGCGGCGATAATGTTATCGCCGTTCTTGATAATATGTCCCAAAGAGTGGCCAACTGGGCAAGCTTAGCTACGGTAAGACTAATATAGTAGTAGTACAGAGAGTCAGAGCAGAGGCACTTAGAGGCAGGGATAACAAGAATTTAGAAACAGATAGTCTGGATAGTAGAAGATTTGGTAAAATAGAATTAGGAAACGGAAATAATAGTTCGGAAAAAGTAAGGTGCAGTAAAAGTTAGGGAAATATAATTATTAATAATAACAACAGGAGGAGAGGACTTACTGGGGCCAGCAGCAGAGCCCTCTGTAGAGGAGCGGTCCTGGCCCTGGCAGGCATATTGTTGTCCAGCTCCTGCCGACTCCGACCCCGTCTTCTTGCCCCTGGGTGCTGATCATGTAAGATATAATAAAGAAAGAGACAAACATTGATAATTGGTGTGAAACAAAAAATATTTTGGAAAATGCTCCCAAAAACATTTTTGGAAACAACAATTGCAGTAAAATTGACCTATCTAATCTGATCGACTAGTAGTATCGTGGGATTTGCGGACCGTCTAGGTATTATTTATGAACACTAATCCAGTGTTCCATTCTGTTCTGATTCCAGAATCCTAAGCCTAAGTACCACCTGACCTAGCCCACTTATTCCAGACAGGCCAATAGTGTACTTACTAAGTCTGCATTTCGATTTATTTTAGTCCTCAAAATGCATAGATGGAGGACGCATGCATACATTTTTGCATACAATAACGTGTTGGTTGATTGCTGCTGACGTTCTGCTAAGCCTATTACTCACTCACCAACAAACTACAAAAGGTTCTACTAAGGACTGGAGTAAGCAGCACTCAGCAGCAAGTGACGTGACAGAGAATGTGTCACGCAGACCACTTAAAAACTACCAACTAATACTAAGTAACTAAACAACCCATCCACCACTATATTAGTGACAGAAGGACAAAGGAAGGAATAGAGTCGCTTTACCATTACCTAACTTATGTTCTCTAAAGTAAACTCTTACATAATCAGCAAAGGCGAGCGCAAAGTTGCAAACAATAAGTAAGATTAGAAGCGCCGAGCACCTGTGTCTAGAAGAATAACAATCACAGAAGATTTTTAAACTTAATTTACCTGCAATGTAAGCAGCAGCATTCTTGCTATTTAGAAAAAAATTATATTTGTAATTACAAGAACGCAGTCTAGAGAACACACAATAATACTAGTAGTAGATACTCACCAAGCCCCATGACTTCGACACCTAGCAGGTCCAGCAGGTCCTGCTCCCGGTCCAAGATGCCTGACCACCGGTGGGTCATCTGGTTATGGGTGCTCCGGATCCCAGAGCAGCATAATACTGCCCGGCGCACCCTCGCCCACCGGTGGTGACACTCCTGGCTAGCGTACACAGAGTCAGACCTGCCGTCTGCTACCAATGTCAATGGGAGGTGGCGCAGCACAAAAAAAACAAGGGCGGCCACCTCCGCCTCGCCAAAAAGGGACCAGGCCTGCACCCCTGGGGGGCTAAATGCGATGCAGCGCGCGCTACAAAATTCGTTTTATTTATTTAATTGTTTACTTACCTGCAATTATCCATATTCCGGTTTTTAGAACCCCCCACCCTGCCCCTCCCCCGCCCCGCCTTGCCGCCCCACGGAACTCCCTCCACGGGCCGCGGCTGCATCATAATCCTCCTCTGGTGCAGCTAGCTGGAAAGGCATGTCTGCCTCACAAGCTCCAGCCTCATTGTCAAACTCTTCTAACCAGGTTATTACAATCTCACACTGGTGCTGCCCTTCTTAGATCCACATCTAGATTCACAGCAGCATTCTTAATCACTATGTACACAACACCTCTCACATACATGACATGGCCACAATGTACTGTACTCATCACCTCTTCAGCAGATGTTAAACATAATATGTCAAATGGACCACTCTCATCACCAGTTGCACCCTGAGTTATGTCTTGAACTGCGCTCATATCACAACGTGCAGCATCACAGCCCACTCTGACATGCACACTTTACACATCACAACATATCACAACAAGACACTTTTATTGCTCAATTAATATTTCCTCAGTCGGCTTTAGTTCTAGATTGTCATTTCTAAAACAAATGCATCGACAGATTCAATCACAACATACATCAACTGGACAACACCTCACATTTTACCACACAGCACACAAAATTACACAACTTGTGTATACCCTTTATATACACTTATCCAATTTGTTAAAAATGACAAGTTTAACCTTATCTCCCTGTGGCCCTGTCACATACACATATGACTTCCATGATCCATACCCTATTGAATTATTCACATTAACAACTATCCTCACTTAATGAAACTTCCCTGTTACAGACTTGAGATGAGAGGCGATGAGAGCTGTAACAGACTACAGCTCTCATCTCCTGCCATAATCCAACCTTGTCTAGCTGATTATACCCCTATCACATCTCCCTATACCTACCATACCTTGCACAGTATTTAACCAGTCTTACAAGCTTCCATACTCTGAGTCACACCGCCACACGTAAAACTACTCACATGGAAACAATGTGGATACTTTATGTCTCCTACATAAGAAATGCATATGAACTTAACTCATACCTTACACTCTCTGACATTCTCTATGTCTGTCCTGCCCCCACTATGTATAAGTATACGCTTCATTTCAAAATTTGAAACACTAGTCTTCTCACCTTTACCCTTGTTTACTCTAGCTTAGCCCATGCAACATTAACCTTGCAAATCGCACCTGCAGCTAGGCCTCACATTCCAAAATCCACCTCTTCCCCTGTGTGGCAACTAAGAGCATGGAAGTGACATTGGCTCCTGTAGCATCTGCAGAGCAGTCAGACTCACCACACCTCTGTTCAGTCACTGTCCACTCGGCTTACCACATGCAGCACAGGGCAATCCAACCAACATAACAGCACTCCTAGTTCAGATCTGTGTGATCTGGAAGAGCATCATGCATAGCTCAAAAGAACCCCATTGTCAGTCATGCACAAATGACAACCTACACACAAATCATATGCTCAACTACAACTGATGTGCAGTTGTTACTATGAAATCCAAGTACACCATCCTCATTTTGTACCAAAATAAAAGAAGGATTGCATGACAGACACATAAATTAGAACACACTGGACTATTAAGACCACAGATACCTTTTCGAACAGGAATATCTGCAGAAAGTGGAGTCCTCGGAGGCAACAGGATCAGAAGACTGTGAGAATTACACTCACCATGGGCTCAGGAAATTTATCATATAAGTACACAGCCATGAAGGGTATTTGCCTACAGTGGCATGCCATCTGTAGACAAGCTTGTCATCGCCACTACTCTACCAGATCTAAAGAAGACACAGACATGGGTCCACCACTTTCAAGTCACATAGAAGTATTCAATCATTACTTTGTGTACATGGGTGTGTCCGAAGTCACTACCATGTAGTCAAAATCCATATGTACCCAGGTGTATTGATAAGACAGGTGCACATCACAAACATATCCTGCATGCTTCTCCTGAACTGCTGCACTTTGAGCCACTTGAACTATGTTGACATATGAAATCCTGACCTATGTGCAATTGTGATTTAAAAAAGTAAAGATATGAGTGTGACTTCATGGCACACTCATAGCCAAAACTGATGTGGACGATGACACCCATCAAATGTAGACACCAGAATCTTCATAACATATTGTCAAAGGGCACATACTCCAAGAATCATATGGAATTCATGCCATACTAACATCAGTGTATATTTGCACAAGTAATTGTACATGATTTACAGTTAACTAAAAAAACAATTTGGGGGACACAGAAATCAGAAATAAAAAACTGTAAACGTGCTTTATTCTGCATGAAAGAGAGGATAAATAAATAGCACAAGGCCAATGGCCAGCCCAAAAATGTTTAGGCTTTATGGGCCCAAGCATCTTTCCCATCGACTCTTGCCTGCATAAAAACAGCTAGGGGTCAACTCCCCTGGGAGGGGCACCTAGAGGGCATGCCAGGCACCAAAGGTATGAAACTAGGGAAGACTGTGTTGGGTTTTTGGAGTGCTGGGATCAGGAGGGGTGGATGGGTCCACTGAAGTGTTAGTGCCAGATTGAGGGGGCGGTGGGTCCACTGCAGTGGTTAGCTCAGATTTTGGGGGGGCGTCAACTGTAGTGGGAGGGGTAGATGGAGGGGGGTGGGCTGGGATTCACTAATTTGGGGATCGTAAAATCTTTGATGGTTTGGACAGGAATAGGGAGGGGTATGGTCTTTTTAGGACTGGGGGTATATGTACAAGAACTGCCGGTAACTAGCATTAGCGTTAATAGCGGCAGTTTTCTTAACGCAGCCTATCACCAAAAACTATCATCCTGTTAGAGATGTATTTACAATACGTCGCTACATGGCAATAGTAACAGCCAGCTGCAGTGAAAACTGCCGCTAACAGTGGCGTCAAAGCGATAAAATTTTTCACGTTTTGTGAGAGAAAAGTGACGAAAGGCCCATTAGCGGCAAAAAAACTCACGTTAGTCAACCGAAATTGGCTTTTTTTGTCTATAGAGGCAAAATAGCCTATAAGTCCACCTCCACTGAAAAATAGGAAAGAAAACCAATGGAATGCAGAGTGTAGCAGCCAGGGCCAAGTGCAGCACAGTTCAACAACCCCCGAAACCCCTTAACAGCCAGGATGACCAGCCAGAGTCCCAGGGAAAGAGGAAATGCAGATTCAGTGCTACAGTTATGAAACAAGGTGCATCGCTGGGAAAAAATCAGTGATACATCACTTTTCATAGCACCCTCCTTGCATAACCTTGGCAGCCAAAATCATGAAAGTGGGAACAGTCCCTGGGGCCTGGAGGCCTCGCTGGGCCTGTGGCTGCGACCTGGAGTGGGAGGCAGAGGTGCTGTGGAGTTGCTGTGCCATGGCAGTAGACATTGAGGGGTCGGAGATTGCCCTTACCTGGCGGTGAGGTCTGGAAAGTCGCATGGATACGCATTGCTGACCTGAGTGAGAAGACCGCCTGGTGCACCTTGAAGCTGTGAATGGTAGAGGCACTCCTTTGCACCAGCGTAGGGAGGTCTCCATTGCATATCAGGCAGCACCACTAAACCGGGGTGCACTAAGGAGACTATCAATGGTGGACTGCGCATATCCTCATCACAGGCCGGAGGATGTTGTACTGGCTGGATGCTGTGGAGGGTGAGGCACCTGAGCTGCGCCAATCTTGTGTAGCAGGAGCGCTGCAACTTTCCACCCAAGGGAGCTCTGTTGCATCACCTGCATCCAGCAGACTTGGCAGTGACTGCTGTACCCAGGCTTGTGAAATCCCACCTGGCTGAAGCTCCTGCTGGCAAAGTCACATATTTGGAGAGAATGCAACACATTGAGTCCTGGTGGCAATGTACAGGTGAGGAGAAGGTGGGACACATAACAGAGTAGGCTCGATGGTGAGTCAGGCCCAGGCCTAGCGCTGCCCCCATCTGCAGGTGTTCAGTCCCTCCTTAACCCAACCCTTGCCTGTGCTTCATCCCTGGTGGTCCAGTGGGAGAGCATCACTGCTCTGCAGCTTGACTACCCTCCTGACCCTCTTTTCTGCTGCTCCTGTTCAGCTTTCTGCTCTGCTTCGTTGCTTTTCTACCTTTGTCTTTTTTATCTTTGCTTTGTTAGGCTTTGTTTTTCCAATTCTTTTTTGCACTTCCTTTTTCGCTATGCTCTCCCTGGTTGCTGCTGCGATACCCCACGTCCCTGCCCCCTCCAGTGTTCTTTCCCGAGTTTCCCTCCTCCCAGCTGTTCATCCCACCTGCAGCACTTTCTAATGGCATAGGCTGTGCAGCAATGCGCAGCAGGAGTGCCATTGGGGTGCCAAAGGCAAACCAAAGGCAAGCCCGCCTGCATCTGTCAGTCCAGTGTACTGTGCCCACCACCAGGGGCCTTGCCTCTCAGACACTCCACCAATACTACACCAGTACCCCCCTTACCCTCATGCCTGGATGCAACGCCACCTGTCATCTAGCATCAGTGAAGAATACACTTGCACCCTGCACCTGCCACAACTGCAAACACAACTCCTGCTACATCAGCACACCAGTGCCTCTTGCCGCCCAGCCGACCAACAGTGCAGCCAACCAGCTCAACTGCACCATCCTCAGCGTGCGGTCCCTCCACAAATATTTCAAAGAAATCTGAGACCTCCTCGACGCCACCTCTTCAGACATCACCTTCTTCAAGTAAACCTGGGCAAACCTCTGTTCCGGACAAGACATCGCCACCTCCAACGGCTGCAAAATCTCCTGCAAAAACCACCCCGACCGTCCAGAAGAAGGCATTGCCATCATAAACAAAAGCACACTCCGACTGACCACGCAACTCTAATGACCCAACCACGACCATGGAACACCAATACCAATCTCTGTGGCACCCTCGTCTACAGGCACTCTGGGCCATGAACCCCCCATTCACCAACACCATTGTACACCTCATCGCACCCAGGCATTCCTGTCCACTAGCTACAACCTACTCTGAGACCTCAAATGCCCCGTGGACAATCCCAGTGACCAGAACACAACAACTCTCCTGGGGAACTTCGCCAACATCAGACTCAAGCAGCTAGTCACCGCACCAGCCCACATAGCCGGACACATGCTCGAGCCCATCTTCTCCAGCAGCAGGAACTTCCACTAAAGCCGCATCACAGAACTCTTCTGGACGGACCATCATTGTATACATCATGCCTTCACCATGCTCACCGTACACCACCTCCATCATCGCCCCCCCCCCTTTTCGCAGCTGGATAAAGGCCACTCATCAACTCCCTCAGCACCACCACTCCGCCAACACTCACAGATGCCAACACTGCAGCACGCAACCTCCACCGATGGATCTCCAACTGTGCCGACACCCTGGCATCCCTCAAGAAAATACCAGGCAAACAACACTCCAATAAGGCCAACTGGTTCACTCCTGCCATCCACTATTCCAGACGCACCTGCAGACATCTTAAATAGATATGGAGCCAAAACATCAATCAACTCTGCAACACAGTCACACTTGCACCATGGCGCAATGGTGCCTGTGTTGGTGCATGGCTGCCATTGTGCGCCATCATAGGGCAAAATGACAGGGGGGTCTTAATCATGAGCCCCATCCAGAAGTTTAAAGCCACCGGTGCATCATTTTCTTGACATACTTGCAGCGTGAATCTTGCACCCTGTTGTGCCTCATTTACAAAGTGACACATCTAGGCATATGTGTGACCTTGTGAAGCCCTGCGCCACATTATACTGCGTCGGGTATGATGTATGTAGGGTGGGCATTCCAACGCAACAAAGCTTTGTAGGATTGGTGCTGTGAAGTCTCTCAGATTTTACTGCGACAATTCTAGGACACCACTGCGTCAAAACCTTACGCGTGCCTCATGGTAGGCGTAAGGGTGACGAAGTGCCATAGGGATAGCCTGGCCTTATGCATTAATGGAGTTGCATCATGCTTGCAATACATGCCTTGAGATGCCAGATACGTCAGGATTTCATAAGTATCTGTCATTGATTGCGACATGGAGCGCCATACACTAAATATAGCGGATCCATGGTGTCGCAAGGAGGGCTCAGTGAAAAGTGCTGCAATGCTGTTTTGTGGCAGCGATGCGACACTTTTCATGAATGAGGCCCAGGAATGCACCTTATCTTCTTGATGGTGCACATTCTTGCCCTTTTCTTTTATCGAAGGGCAATGCAGCAACATTCCTTGCAGTGCTGTCCAGCCCCAAAACCTCTGAAACGTGGCCCCAAGTGTTTGCACCAATTTTAAGACCAGCTGTTTTCTAGTTTTGAAAACTGCCTCGAACTGGACTTAGTAGCAGCTTTGGGGGGTTATGACCGTATGGGAATTAGTGGCAGTTTTTGCATGGGAAAACCCACGTTGCAGCTCACTTTGGTTAAGTCCCGCTAACAGAAGGGGCAATCTTAAAAATTCACGTTTATGGCAGAAAAGTTCTGCTAACTGCAGTTAGCGGCACTTTGTAAATAAGGCCAATGAAACATCAAAAGATGGACACTACAGCAGCGTTAAGTTCTTGTACATATTCCCCTTGGTTTTTTGGGTACAGAGGGACTAGGCTGAGCGTGAGAAGTATGGGTTGCTGGAGTAGACTTTTTTATTTTGAAGACCAGTGGGATTTTTGGGGGGAGGCTGATTTGGGGTTTGGTTTCTTCTGAGGGGAGGTTGGCAGATGTAGATATCTGGGTCGGTGGGGTAAATTTACACTTTTTGTGAGGGTGTGTGTAGGATTTGGTAGGGAAGAATTCAATGGGAACAAGGTGGAGTGCCTGGGCTGAGAGGGGAACAGGAGAGACAAGGGTAGGGGGTGTGGAGGCAGAGGGCTCTGAGATCTACAGAGTGTCTGTGGATGTATGTGTGTCATCTGCCGGTATATCCCTGGTGGTGAGTGTGCTGTCTGTCTCCTGAGTTTGCATGTGTGGGGGTTTGTCCTTGCGTCTGTGTGTTTGTGTGCTGCATGTTGCTCTTGATATGGCTGCATGCATATGTTTGTGTGTGCTTCCGTCAGGGTAGTTGGGACTGTGGATGTGGAGGAGGCAGGAGGAGGGAGGGATTGCTGGAGCTGTGATTGGATTTTTGATGGGCAGATATGTCAGAGTAAAAGCCCTCCAGGAGTGATACCATTTGTGTCAAATGATAGGTATGCAATCGAGGATTCAGTCTGCCCCAGAGAGATCTGCCTCAGGATGTCAATGGTCTCTACACTCAAGACAGCAGGAGAGACCAGGGCAGGGGTGAGGTACCTTTCATTAAGGATGAAGTAGATGCCTCTACTTCCATGGGAGTGGCCACAGACAGTGGGCCTGGGAGCAGCTGGGAGGGTGGAGATGGTAGTGGTGGTGGTGGACTCAGATGTAGAGGATTCAGTTCCTGTCTCCTCCACCACCAAAAGGGAGCCATCACTGGAGCTGGAGTAGTCTTCAGGCCCTGAAGATGTTACGTCTGACATGCCTTCAGTGTGGCTTCCCTCACCCTTTGTGCCATTGGGTCCTTCTTCCTCCCACTCAGCACTGGACTGGCTGTGGCAAACTGCTCCTCTTTCATCCATAGCACTGCCTCTTCCGCTGGCCGGGGCTGATGCTGTCCATAAGAATCAAAAAGAATCACATAAGTCATCCGTATGTACTTGACACATTAATAATATCACAAATCTTCACAGATCAAAGAAATACATCATTTTGACTAGTGCTATTACCTTTTGATACATTTACATACATGTGGTGAATGTTTGCATTGTCCAGCATTCCGTCCATCAATTGTTTCTTTTGCATATGTCACCTTAAGTGAGAAGGATATGCCCAGAAGTTGGTCCCATGCTCACCACACCACTGGATTCATGCTAACCTGGCTGAAGAAGGTTGGTGCCCTGAAACTGGTCCCAAGATGCTTGTTTCCGGTCCAGATAGGACCTGGCTTTGCAGTTCGGGCTGGACTGTTACAACAAGGAACAGGGTCAAGACTGATTTGCATATGGCTGGGTCCAAACTGGGGTGGTCTGGTGAGCAAAATAATGATGGACATAACCCAGATCCCTGTGACTGGGGGTGAATGTTTGCATTGTCCAGCATTCCGTCCATCAATTGTTTCTTTTGCATATGTTGCTGTAAGTGGGAAGGGTATGCCCAGACATGGGTCCCGTGCTCACCACACCACTGGATTCAAGCTAGCCTGGCTGAAGAAGGGTGACGCCCTGAAACCGGTCCCAGGATGCTTGTTTACTGTCCAGGGAGGACCTGGCTTAGCAGTTCGGGATGGACTGTTCCCACAAGGAACAGGGTCAAGACTGATTTGCATATGGCTGGGTCCAAACAGGTGTGGTGTGGTGAGCAAAAGAATGATGAATTTAACCCATATCCTTTTGATCCGGGGTGAATGTTTGCATTGTTCAGCATTCCGTCCATCAATTGTTTCTTTTGCACATTTACATACATGGCACTTGTTAGTTAGCCAGTTAAACATTGCTCCATCACACATGATGTTATCTGGAACATTGTGTGTATCAACATCAAATACCACAACCACAATGTCAACTACTTCACTATGTAGCAGGTGATGTAATGTCTTTTGCTCCTGACGGTCTTGTGCCCTGACATACCTGTCTCCTCTCCTGCAAGAGAGTTCAGAGCTCACAATGGAAATAGGATTCACACACTTGAATTGAGAGATGGTACCTATTCTGCAATCCCTAGTAATCCAATCGGGAACCATTGGCTCCAATGTTACAGGTCAAATGACTTCCTTGTCAAACTTTAAGCTTGCGTAGTAATTGCGTGAGTCATATCACACAGATAACAGTGATTGTGCTCATTTGTCCTGTAACTTAGGTTGTTAACTGTTAGGTCACACATCTGGGTCTTATTGTGGAGACACCAAGGTAGTAGGAATAGTTAGGGTGAGATGCATATGGCACACTGTCTTGTGTCATCTATGCACATTGTAAACCGCTCACCATTTTCAGATGTGAACAATGGTCAAAACACTTCTAAGTCCGATGACTACATCTTCAAAATGCTTCCGGTGGAACACCATGCCAATGGAACGTCTGGGTGCTTTTTCTGTACCAACCTTAATTCTTCATTGCACATGTTGTACAGCTTACATTGCTCTTTTTTCATCTCACTTTGGTAACTTACTTCAAAATGATGCACATTTGGCACCTCTCAATCTTACAGTGATGCATCAGCACATGGTTAACAAATCCCCAAGTATGATTAGTCAAGAACATTTACACAGATGCCAACCATTGTGAATGTGTGTCTAGCATTATACCTTACAATTTCAGCTATGTTTCCACCAGTGACCACCTAGGTTTGGCAGTGAATGGCATGTGTTGTCATTGTTACAGCATCAGACACATGAACTCACTCTTTTGGATGGAGTGAATGGAATCTTCTTCACAATCATGTGTAAGGCCAGTGTGATAGATGACCAGAGTTATCATAACTGCAATTGGCCCATGGCATACATTTGATTACACTGAGCACCATAGCTGGGACCTAACATTGGCACACTGACCAAGCAAAACTCACTAAGGGCTCAACATTGATGTCACCTGCTGCAGTGATGTATTGCATGGGCTTTTCACACTTGAGTGCTTCAAACACAACATACATCACAGATTTGTTGAAACCACACTGAGAAAAGGTCATACTATAGTCAATGTGCTGACACATGTCGAGCAATTGCATTACTCATGAAGGTTGTCTCCATGAACATTTGCGCTGATCACATTAGCATGGCACTACTGTCACTACCCTCAACATAACTTCCTCATACGTCCCTGATGAACGGAGCATAACCAGGCATCTAATAATCCTTATGCATATGTATCTTTTAAAACTGAACAGAGGCTTTGGCTGAATTCCGTCCTGTAAAAGAGCCAGCAGGCTACCATACTACAACATGTATGTTTACCGAAAGCTGCGTGACAAGGCACATGCTCACCCCCTCCTTGCTGCTGTGTGGCTTTCAACTTCCCATCCAGGTCAGGGAAGACCACTGCTAGGATGTGGAGCATGTGGAGGGTCAGAGTTCGGTGCCCGCCTCTCTTGCATGGAAGTCACATGTCCAGCTCGACTTCAGCGATCTTTTTGGATCAGCCACAAACCTGTTGCCACCTCTTTCAGGCGATGATCCTCCACAACTCGGCCTTCCGATGGGAGTTGACCTGTATGGATGACATGGTGACAGACCCTTAGTTCACATGCAACATGTTTCTGAGTCAGACACTTGTACACATAGGTCATGGTCAGATTGGAAACAATGTCTAATTGGTAGGCAATTGGCATTATGTGCAGTTATACTGTGTTCAATGATGACTTCCAAGCACTTCCAACTCCTTCTCTGTGAGCTGCTGCTGCTTCCTCGGGGCCACGTTGAGAGTGAAGGTGAATGTGAAGATGAGGGTGAGTGTGAATAGGAAAGAGTGTGTGTTTTTTAAAGAATTGTTAAAAAATAAAATCTGTGCAAGTTGTGTGGTGGGTGCAGTGAGAGTGTATGAGGCAGAGCGCTGGGAATAGGCGGAGACTCCTGTGACCTAGCAGCAGTTCTGTTAGAACAAAGGATCATGGTCATGTTTTTGGCCCTTTAAACAGGCGGATTAATAGGTGTGGGGTATTTTGGCGGTGCCAATGCTTGTGTTGACTGTTTTCATTAGTTTCCAATAGCTATTTGTAACACCAACCAACACCATTCAGAAACCGTGTCGGATGCATCGTCATCTGTTCGTGAGATTAACCGAGTCTGATTTGGAACAGGAATGCTATTTTTCAGTGTTACCGAACAAATCGGTCGCATAGGGCTTGTTTCCAGTTGATTGGGTCATGCGGATTGGTTTACTGCTGACATGGTGTGTGTGCACCATGATGTAGGCCTGTCTCATGGATTGCTGTCTCATTGAACAGGGAGGGGTGCCCAAAGTACTACCCTTATAGCAGTGGAAATCAACAGGCCTATTGGTTCTATACAACTCTCTCTAGGAGGAGGAGTAGTGTTAGAATCAGAACAAGAAAGCACATCACAATATCTCACAACTCTAGACACGGTCCACACATCATCAGAATCAAGAGCAATCATTTCGTTTTATTTGTATTGTTCAGGAAAGGGCCCGTGAGCTTAGATATTCCGTTCTTTCTTAAACCAGAGTTGGAGTCTGGTTTAGAACTGTTGGCTCATGAGCCACATTGGCAACCATTGCTGAGGTGGAATAGGAAGGTTAGGAAAAGCTAAAATGGGTGGTCGTGCCTTCTCCCATCTAGCCCCCACCCACTGGAACAGACTGCCCGATGACATACGAGCCTGTTCTAATCTAGCACATTTTAAGAAACAGCTGAAAACCTGTACATTTTAATGATCAACTTCAATCTGTAGTGTGCCACCCGAGCGCCGAGAGATCCCCTTGGGGATGATTCGTTGTGCCATACAAGTTCTAATAATAATAATAAATAATAATAATAAAAGGGTTGGCAGTTGCTGGTTGTCCTTTGCTTGTCAGTCGCATCACTCAATGCTCTGAATCTGCCTATGTGTCCTATCTTACCTGGGACATTTCAACCAGCTTTTTAGGCCTCCAACAGCCCACCGTTAATTTGCCAGTGTGTTCTTGATATCATACCTAGATTTACACCTCTGTTAATGTTTCCTTCTAACAGAAACCTCACATCAGAGGGAACAACATTCTTAACTCACTTTAGCCAAATCCAACCAAGCAAGGTAAAATTATGAAGAAGGTTTTCTACCTTTAAGTATTTAAAATGGAGATTCTGAAGTAACAAAATTAGGGTTGTTATGATGTGCCATCACCAGCAAGTTTCACTGGCTTTGTGGAAAATGTAATGCCATTTGTAAGTGTATGTTCGACCTCCCAGAAGTGTGCTAGTGAAAGACCTGAAAGAAACACATGCATCTAATGAGAGACAAACTTTACCCCATTGTCTGCTAATATTTATCAAGGAATACCTTCACAAGAAAACTAATATTTAGGAATTAAATTAAAGTTCTAGTGTTTACACTGGCAACAAACCTGGTTACCACCCGCTTGGATATGTAATCCACTATTAACAAAACATAATGGTCACTGGGTGGTAACAGTTTCACTTGACCAACTGTGTAAAGCAATGTAGTAATCCACCTTCCAGGTAATCCACTGCTCTGTAGAAATGCCAGTGGTCTAAAAACACTCCATGATATAAGAAGCAGGACACAGGTAATTGAACTTTGATTGTTTCAATGTCTTGGTAGAGACCATTGGATCTGTACCTTTACAGCCAATGTCTCTTCAGTAGCTGTAAATATTAATTTCTCTCAACAATCTGGAGCTTTATGACACTCATCAAATTCTATCAAGTCTCAACAGACAGGGGAGCAAATTCCAGCCTTTCGATCCTAGGAAAGGATTCCCTCATTCTGAGACTGCACTTTGGAGATTGAAGACAATTGGTGTAAGAAGATCTAAGAGTCCTTTTGGTGCAATAGTGTCCAAATAGTTCCTTGCAGTGATTAGGAGAAATTCAAATACATATTTTAGATATTTAATCACAACAAACAAGATCCTACCACTGCTAGGATTTGAGAACTAAAAAGCAAGGCACAGACGTGTCTCACTACAGGAGATAAACACCACCAAGGCGCATCTACAAACAGTGCACTTTCCATGTAAATATCGAAAAACACCTTAAAGAATACATTTTGCCCTTTGTTACCTTTCATACATTCTACATTTTGTTTAACACAACTTCTGTACTTTTAAAGTGAGACTAAACCTAAGATGTAAAATTACAGCAAAAGTGTTTTAAAAATGTTGCCCAAACGCAGCCTCCCACCAGAGCACTTTAAATGGAAAGTGACTGCACTTTGTTGTTCATATCTATATTTTGGGACTTTTTATGTTATGAAATGTAGACTCGTTCATACCAGAAGATAGCCGTAAATCGATATGATATAAGAAATGCACAAATAATGTTGATCGATTTTTGATCTCTCATTTCAATAATATCCTCATTGACTTTCAATATTTCTGTGTTTTGCTGGTGAGTTGGACAAACCCCTGCGGCTCCCAAGTGACAGAGGACATGATCGGGAACATACAACGAACATACAACATGGCATAACATGCTATGACGCGGGGACGCTTTTAATACTTAGAGTCATTTTGTGCTGCAGCTGCGCTGCTGTGTAGTATGTAAAAAATCACACTGAGAAGGGCAATAGAGCCCGCATAGGCTAAATCTTTTACTTTGCCAATGCTTGTATTTTTCTTTGCTCCAGGCTTTGTAGCCTCGGGCCTGGAATAGCTCGCGCTCCGCATTAATTGCTAGAATGCAAAAATGAGCAGCTGCTCTCATCAGTGAGAGATCCCTGAGTGCAACACACATGTCAGCCCCCTACAGCGGTGCAGTGAGTGGTCGGGTCTCAGAGGGTCACTAGTGGGATCTCAGAGTCCTGACAGGGCTTGAAATACACAAAACTCAGAATTACGTCGATAAGTCTTGAAAGGAGGTTCGGGAGCCCCCTACTGCTCTCGAGGTTTAACTGCGGGTGATGGATTTTAACCACTGAAATATCTTGATGCCAGATGGGGAGTGAGACATTTTTTAAGTGCCAGATAAAATAACATTTTGGCATTTGTGCACCCCTTTCCACTATCTACAGGGCCATTTGACATTTCCATTGTGACAGTATCTTGAGCCCATTTGAGGGGCGCAGTAAGGCAGCAGCCTGCAGTGGCCTTACAGTAGCACCAGAGTGTCACCATCACAAACAGATGTTCAGACTGAGCCCTTTAGTAAAGATGTGGGGATGTCTTACCTCACCACTGAGATCTGATCCAAGAGTCCCACACCCTGTGGAAAGGAAGCAAGGTGCCCCGAGCAGGGCACCCTAGCAGCAGTGCATCTGTGTAGGGTGTCCTCCCGGAGTCCCGGGCAGCTCATAGTAGGAAAGGGCTGTAGTAGGACTCCTACAGCCCAGCAGGCTCCATCCCTCCTCTGGAGATGAACCACCAGCAGCTTGTTCCTCCACCCCTTATATCCCTCCATGTGCACATCCACCATCATTAGCACGCGCCTGCCAGTGTCTCCTTGGGACCAACTAAGAAGCTGATGACTATGTTCACTTGTAATCACCACAAGAATTCTGAGAAGTTATTATTCTGTAGGTTTCATGAAAATACAACCTGGCTCTAGTAATTCCAGCAAAGGCTCCATACAAAGGATGGTCACCAAATCATGGCCCGCATAGCATCATGGAACCACTTCTGCATATTCTTTAGAGCAGAACACAATTCATTCTTTCAGGGGTGGAAAAGGGAGCATGTACAATTGACACAATGTTTGCTGTATTCCTGATTATGGTTGTGGGAAACGTAGAGTGCTGATACTAAATGTAAGGCACCCCGGGCCTCATTTATGAACACTGCTGCATCGCTGTTGACACAGGGATGCAACACTTTTCATTGCGCCCTCCTTGCAACACCTTTGATACGCCGCATATACAATATGACGCTACATGTCGCACGGACTGACCAGATGTGTCCGGAAGCCTGACGTATCTGGTGGCACAGTAATGACCCATTGCTCAAGTGTGTCTCAAAAAAGACGCAACTCCACAACTCCAGCAATGTGTGATTACACACGGGCGAGTACCATGTTAAAGGGGCTGTGTCAGTTCTTACACGTGCTGTGAAGCAGGTGTAAGGATTTCACGCAATGATCTCCTAGAACTAGTGCCGTAAATCTTAATAGATTTCACTGTGCCACTTCTATGAGCCTGTTTTACAGGTGGATGTCTACCCTGAATACATTATACCTGACGCAGGAATAATGTCGCGCAGGGGATTACAAAGTGACGCATCCCTCTGGATGTGTCACTTTGTAATTATGGTGCAGTGTGATGCATTGTTTATGCCGCTGCAGCATCTCAAAAAAGTGACATAACAGCAGGTTGAGGCCTCATACATAAGGCACTCTGGCTTTACCTTATGCAATGTCTGAAAACAAGCAACACTAGTGAAAAAGCATTTTACTTTCAGTTTGAATGGTGCAAAATCCTTGTGTGTTGAAACTCACCAGCAAAACAACTTTATAACCTTTCTTTAACTCTGAAGAAGAATAGCTAATGCTAAATTCATGTGTTCGGTTTGTTTTGCACTGGTGCAAACCTTCACCAACTGCAGCCCTCGCCTCGGTCTTGGACCAAAGCTTCGAAAGTCAGTGGTTTTTCACTACATAACTGTAGGATCCCTAAAACGAAGGTCACCGTGCGGAGTCCAGTGAGGCCAAGATTGGTTTTCAGAGGCAACAGTAGATAATACTAACACTCTCTTTTGTGGTAGTGTGGGCAAACAGTTAGGCATATCAGAGGGTAGTGCTCAGCATTTGTTGTACTCACAGAGGCAATAGCTGAGGCACACACTCAAGAATAAATCAAGGGTAATGTGAAAAACATACTTGTATTTTTATATACATTTTCAAACCAAGTGAAGTGAAGTGAAGTGAGGGGGTTTTATAGAGCGCGTCTGCTGCCCGAGGGCGTCCAAGCGCTGGTAATGGAAAGAGACTCTGAGGAGGGGAAGAGGAGAGAGCAGGGGGGGTTAGTAGGAGGGAGCAGGGGGGGATTAGTTTCTGAATAAAAGTAAATACCTCCTCCACAGGTAAGTACCTAATCTCTTATACATTATTACATTTTGAAAAATAGTTCACAGTTGTACGCAGTTACACACAATGTATCTCTATAGGAGGATTTAACAACAATGTATAGAATGTAGCACAGACAGTTCTAGGGGTTCACCTCCTAGATTTGGAGTTGTAACTCACGATAGTTCAAGAGGCCACCAGTTACTTGTCTTGAAATTCCCAGATTTAACCAGGAGTAGGGTGCTGCACAGGGTCAGACTGGCCGTAGCGGTCACCAGGCATTTCCCCAATGGGCCAGAAGGGTGGGGGGGGGGTGGTTTTGTACCGGTGAGGGCAGTTTTTCTTTCTGGAGCCCGTTTAACAAAAGCACAGCAGCAGTATTCCAGCCCTGTCAATTACATCCAACCATCACCCCCCAGGGCTGGTTTGCGATCCCAGTCTGGACCTGGTGCTGTAGACGCTGGTAGCTGATGTGCTAAGAAGAACGGGGGACACATAGAAACAGGCAGAAAAGGTGGACTTGTAGGCAAGTCTGAAACCCACTAAATGGAAACTCAGGTCGCAAGGGCCTCTAGAGTACAGAAGCGCAGCCAGTTCTTCAGGACCCAAACCAACCGGCTGGGTGAAAGGCAGGTTGGTCAGCCTGACTCTGTGCGCAAAGGCGGTCTTCATGGTTAGGGGCAAGCAGCTTGAAGGGATGATTCCAAGGCAGCTGTGCCACTCACGAAGTAGGTCTCAGGGGGCTCAACTCCCTCAATGGGTGCCTGCTTCCTGGGCAGTTGGAATCTGAATTGGACTCTATCGCTCAGTGTTGGTTGTAGGACGTCTGGTAACCTGGGGATTGGTACAGCATGGCTCTGGTTAGGTACTTGTGTCTTCACACTCAGTGGTGAGACAGTGTTGACCTTCCCGATCACAAGTTCCTCTTCCTGGGCTGTTGCAGCATCGGTCCGGCCGGCGAGCTGCAAGTCAGCAAACCAGATTCTCTGGGCTTGGTGCCTGCAGTCTGCAGGAGAGTGGCTCCTCTACTCCAAGGGAGGTCTTGAGCAATTGGCAAAGGTCTGGAGGGCCTCTGGGTTTCTTAGAAGGCTCAGAGTTGCAGGACAATGGTCCAATATGGAAGTGGCAGGCTGGTTTTGATGCCGAACAGTCACCAGCAGGCACTCAGTTCTCAGGTTCAGCAACTTTTCTTTATCCATTTGTTCTTCAGGTTCATCTAGTCTAAAGTTCAGGGTTGAGGTGTGCCACCTAAGTACTAAATGTACAGCCTTTACGGGGAGTTACTGGTAGTAGCTAATGGGCTACCTACCTTTAGGGTGTCTACACCCTCTATGTGACAATTTCCTTTTTTTTTAAAGTAATTTATTGAATTTATTAACCAAGAGTATACAACATATAAAGAAATACGTGTGTATCAATTTACCTACCCACTCCCACCCCTGAAGATCTGACTGCCCCCGCACGCCCGGCTGGTCCGTGAAAGAAAAAAAGGAAAAGAAAACAGAAATGGAGAGATACTGTCAGGACTCATAAGAGGTTTCCTCCTTTTAACGCAATGCTGGCTATCATCTCCCCCCTACAAAATTATCAAAAGTCAGTTAATCCCTCAAGCTGGAGTGCTTGTTGGCACCGATGGAACTCCAAGATAGCTGCCAACATGCACATACTGCGACAGCACACCGCTGTTAGCAGTCTAGTCTTTTAGGCTTCTGGACACCTGGTGAAGTGCTCTCCAACATTCCACTGCGCACTTCACTGAAGAGATTATGAGAAGAGCACCTGTTTCCTGCGTCGTGTCAGTTAGTTAAGGTAGGTCACGGAGATTCCGGGGTTAGCTTCGCCGGAACTCAGCTATTCCCTTCCGTCTACAGGTTAGTTTATTTGTAGTCAAATAAAAGACAAAGATAATTCAGAGCGAACATAATTCTTGTAAAACTAAATTCTGAGGGCTAAAGAATTCTCACAGACGATATCTTATGAACCGCCTGCAGTTAAAAGTCATTCACGTAAAAAATTTTCCACAGTGAGCGTGAACTCTGAGACCTTCGGTACAGCAATTTTTCCACAGCTGTTCCGATTCAGTTAGACACGAGTGCAGCTGTTCAAGCGCTGTGTCTGTTTAAAATAACCTTCAATTCATGTAATCCTTCTAAAAAGAATTAAAGATTTTGAAAGAGTGCATCTTTCTTCTCCTGCTTCATAACCAACGAGGAGATGAGAATATCACAATAACAGAGAAATCAATTAGGCGCGCTCCTTTCTAAAAGCTTTTCAATTCCTGTAAAGTTAATTAAGGAATAATGAGCCCAGAGAGTCTGCAGAATGGATTTTCTCCAGTAGCTAATAAAAGGTCAACAGGTTAACGGAATAAAAGTTCCAAGAGACAAAGTCAGTAATTATTTTCATATCGAAAGCCAGAGACTTCTATTTCTCACATTAAAAAGAACTGAAGACTAGTTTCAAGGCAGAAACAGAACCCTCATTTAAAGGGTTCACTCCATTCCTTCACAGTGAGTTAAAAGAGAGAAAAAGAAACCAGGGATCATCTGTTTAAAAGGCATATAGATAGACACACACACTTACCTTATTTTTTCTCTTGTAAAGACTTAGCAGACTCCAGCGCAGAACGTACCTAGGAGTAAAAGAAGAGAATAGAGTGAAGACTTCTCGTGTCAACATTACAAACTAAACATGAGAAGTAAGAAGAGAAGTAAGCTTCAAAAAACATTCTGGTAAGTCAAGTAGTCTATATTTAAATTGAAGAGACAGTAAGTTTAAGTTAAAAGTTTAATTAATGTGAAAATGTTAATGTTGGCAGTCCTGTAAGAAGAAGGAGAAAAAGAAAAAGCAGAACAGACAGATTTTTGGAGCAGTCTCTTCTCTGTCCCAACCCCTTTACCCTCTTGGTACTTACCTGCGATGGAACATTGAAAACCTAGCAGGGTAGGTAAAGAGAAGGGCATTGGGATTAGCGCCGCTTTGCTCCTGTGCAGTTCAGATAACTAAAAGTCTTGTCCCTGACAGATACATTCGTCCTCTGGTATGAAAAAAGGACAGAAAAAAAGGGTAAAAAGAAAAGAAACAAATTAATCACAAAAACACAATCCCAAAATGAAGAAAAACAATAACTTTGCCTGTCATAAAGCCCCAAGTTGGTACATAAACAATACGCATATAGTTTAATACCCAATCCCGTCAGCTTAGCTATCCTCAGACCATCTAGTCAGAGGGGCCTAGATGTCCATCTCCTTGGCCCTTGACCTCTTTCTCCTTCTAGCATATACTGCAGTCTCTAGCCTGAAAACAGTCTGGAATATCCCCAGCCATTGTTGTCCCGTAGGAGGAACAGGATCAAGCCAGTGAGTGGCCAGGCAGAGTCGAAAAACTGTCATAGTGATGGAGTGGGTAGTACAACATTTTGAATACCCCCCCTATTCTGCATGAATAAACTAATTGAATAATCTATTAATTATAATATAACTAAATGAGTTTGCATGTTTAATTAATCAACATTATTAATATACAAATTACATGTGGGATTTGCATTTTGCATGGCTAAATAACCTTCATGACTAAAATCCGTACGCATACTAACCGTAGTATATGTAATAAATAGAATACTGCATGATATGTTGCTTTTGTGATGTCTCTGTAATGTTGCCCGAGAAGACGACATAAAGGGTGAATATAATCGCTTTATATTTCGCTATACGCTAGATTAATACATACACATAGAGGGATTAGTAAGGGGTTAACATCATATTAATTATTTCTATGCATTAATTACTTTTTTGTGTTTGTTTCACTCAAGTTAACACTTGAGCCTAAATTCAATATGGCCGCTGACGCGACAAGACGAAGTGACCACTGTTCCACGAGGCACGGAGCGAACTGCGCCGAAGCGACAAAGACGCTTACGGCCTCTTCATGACCTGTATCCTACTGTACTAAAGCAAGGCCACGGTGGGACGACGGCCAAGGCACAAGACAATGGACATTCTCAAAAAACCAGAACGGACTGAACGTGTGACCTCACCACTTGAACTGTGCTAGAACCCATTGGACGAACTCAACCGACCAATCACGACCGTACTAAACTATCGAAAATGTATCTTCTTGCTTTGATTTTATTATAAAAGTACATGGTAGAATAGTGAGTTTTTATCGCGCTTCTGACCAGCTAGCTATCGACTGACGATCAACTTCATCGACGACGCTACTCGTGACGCTACTTAGGTGACTGACTGCGTTTTCCTGAATCCAGATGGTCCAGATGCTGCCCAATTTTCTGATGACTACGAACTTTGCCTAAATCCTATGGGCATTGACAGATGCTTGCACGTCTCTGGTCTTTGGTCGATCTTTGAGACTGTAGCGTGCTGAGCAAAGAACTTGAACTTTGATCTGCTTTGACGAATGACAACAGATTTGAGTATGCAGATTTAGAGGACTTCAGATAGCCAGATTAGGTAAATATGATGTTCTGCGATTTACATGAAATTTGAGATAAAACTTTCCAAATGCGAATTTATCCTTTAAGAAAATTTAGATAAACAGATATTGATTAACAAGAAACAAGTTTGTGGGTTATTGAGTATGGTAAGATCTAAATCTTGAAATGTGTTTCAGCCGGTTCTAAATCACCATCAACCAATCCAACTATTTGATCCATCGATCACGTAGGAGGAGTGCCTTGATGTTTAGGATTAAGATCTGATATTGAAAAGGTATCAATGTATAGTTTTGTAATATAACTTTTCTTCCTATAGGTTATAAGGTATTTCCCCTACATGTCGAGCGCTTGAACCATTCATTCCTCCTGAGTGTGCAGACCAGAATAGAAGTGATGTGTGAGTGTTGGTGTAATGGGCCCCAGCAATGATTTTATTGCGTGAATGCGTTAGTGTGATACTGGGTTTGTGATTAGAGAAGGATATCGATACAGATTTGCCCTTTTCCCCGGTACCTGGGTTTTTGCGCTCCATCAATAGCAACAAAGATAAAGGTGTGAACCCGAGCTGGTAGGTGAGAACTACTCACTCCCAACACTATCAGCTGTGATGTCATCTCTACTCGCTCTCCCAACTGGTATTCAAGAATGGTACCGACTTCTCTTTTAAATTAAACCCAGATCAGGGCAGGAGGCAAATATGTGCAAAATATCTGCTGCTGGATAGCTACACCATGGACATGTTGTTCCCGCTGCTCCTCCCCATTTAGAAATCTTCTCTGGTGTGATATATAGATTAAACCAGGTCTTAAAACATTGCAATTGGAGATTCGTAGCAATACAGGAGGTTTGGGCCATATTTAGTGAATCTTCTACCTCCCCTGCTTCAACCTGTAGCCGCTCTTGCCAACGTTCAACATGTTTGGGTAAATCATCAGTCATCGTTTCCATTAATTTTTTATAAATCCCACTTAGTGTACCAGACCCTTTAAGTAGCATCTCAACCAACGTCACCCAAGCGAAGCCACTGCGGCCTCCAGATTTTCTCCCCAAAAAATCTCTTATCTGGAGATATTTGCCTATTATCAACCCCAAAAGTATCCTTAATCTAGTCAAAGGTAATCACCCCTGTTTCATCCATGATGTCCCCAACCTTCTTAACACCTTTGTCATGCCATATTTTCATATAACCATCATTAACAATGTTGGGGAGTGATGTATTGCCATACAGTGGGGAATAAGCATGGATTAGGCTCATACCGAGCCTTTTTCAAACTGGAACCCAAATTTTAAAAGCACACATCAGCGTCTTGAACTTCACCCTTTTGCAGTAATTAAAATCAGTATACTGTAAGAGACAGCCTCTAGCCACTGACCCCAATAATAAATCATATATTGATACTGAAGCCACCTCCTGCACCTGATCATGTTCAGCCCTAATAAGGCTTCCTATTTTAAATAATATAGCAGCCCAGTGGTATAACTGAAGGTTAGGGACCGCCCATCCACCTCTGTCTCTGTCCCTAGGTAGTGTCAGACATTTTAACGCTCTCCGGGGGCAACGATTGGCCCACAGAAATGTATTAAATAGTTGGTTAATCATTTTAAACCAAGTATTGTTAATAGCCAGCGGAATTGCCCTCAAGAAATATAAGATTTTTAGTTAAAACACCATTCTGATAACATTGCACCTCCCACAAGACTTAATTTAAGAGTGTCTATACAATTTAGATCTGCTTTAAATTTTGAAAGCAATGGATCCAGGGTAGTTTCCACAATCTTCGACACATCTGCCATTATCTCGACCCCAAGATAACTTGCCTTCCGTACGACCCGAGGGTCATTAGCCTGGAGTCCCTTGCCGACTACAACCAGAGTTTTATTGCAGTCGAGTCGATAACCCGAGATATGCCCAAAAATCTCTGCCTCCCTTTCACTTTCAACTAGTGCACCAAGTGGGTTATGGGTTATGATGGCTAAATTGTCGGCATAAGCCAAGATCTCAGTGCTCCCCCCATTGCAATGTATAGCTAAAAATTTGGTTGTTACCCATAATTTTCCTGACCAGAGGGTCAATGTACAAAGCGAATAACAGGGGGGAGCAGGGGCACCCCTGGCGCGT
The DNA here is from genome assembly GCF_964204655.1 of Triturus cristatus. NCBI lineage: Eukaryota > Metazoa > Chordata > Amphibia > Caudata > Salamandridae > Triturus > Triturus cristatus. The sequence goes on along the minus strand of NC_140585.1, from coordinate 21,297,963 downwards.
CCCCCTGCTAATCGACACATGACCTCAGAGTTCCCCCATAATAGCGATTTTGGCCACCGGGTTGTTATACATTATTGAGATAGCCTTAATGAAACCAGTACCAAGCCCTCTGCTCTCAAGAGTTGCCCATAAGAACGGCCAGGAGACCCTATCAAAGGCTTTCTACGCGTCTAGCAGGATTAGCCTGATAGGGTCTCCCGTGATCTCTGCCGCATCAAAGAGAGCAATCACCCTCTGGATATGATCAATTGTGCTCCTACCCGGAACAAACCCATCTTGGACAGATGAGACCAATTTTTTAATCACTGCGGCTAGCCGATTTGCCAAAATCTTGGCTTAGATCTTTACATCGCTGTTTATTAGCGTTATAGGCCTAAAGACCCCAACTCCTGAACCGATTTTCCTTTTTTGGGAAAGACCACCATGTTGGCCGATCCCCATGAGTCGGGCGCCCTTTGACCAGACTGGGCTTTAAGAAAGACATCAACCAATAATTCCAGTAAGCAGGGAGCCATTTTTTAATAAAATTACACTGGAATAAAATCGGTTCCCGCCGCCTTCCCGTTAGCCAAGGAGCTAATGACATCTGCAACCTCATCAGCCGTAATGGGTACCTTTAATGCTTCTCTTTCCTCCCTAGTTAGCCTTACCCCCGACAGCTCTGCTAGATAATACCAGCCCGAATGTCTGAGTCCTCAGAGACTAAGCCACCTTGAGGATCGTTAATTGCAAGGATTGCTCCCTGTGTCACCCTCGGTCTAGCGCGTACCACAAGCAAATATCCCACTCTCTCACTACATTCATAAATTTTGGATCTCCACGCTGCGTATTTCCCTGCCGCTTTCTTTGTTGAAACTTCTAAAATTTTAGATTTGGCTATTGCTACCCTAGTTTGTACCTGGCCCATCTTTCCCCCATTTATAATAGCTTTGACCAATTGCGTCTCTGCGTCCACTAATTTATCTTAGACTTTCTGTAGATAGAGTTTAGCCGCTTTCTGAGATCTCCAGCCATACCTTGAAGTTTTCCCCTTTATCCTAGCTTTCAGAACATCCTATATGATATCCACCCGAGTGCTACCCTTATGGGTGTGGCCATTTCAAGTGGAAAGATGGCACAACGCTGACATTAATTTACTAATTATCTTTAACTCATGATAGAGGAAACTCAAAATAGGGTCCAGGTTACCTGCCCAACCTTAGAGGTAGCGCTGGCTGAATGTGGGCACATCTCCTAATCCCACTAATTTTCCAGGCTGTCCTCCCACCAAAAGTGGGGTCAGGTCCGGGTAATTGATATCCTCCCCTAACTGGAGAAGTCTGGTCGCATTTCAGAGGCAGCATTGCCTTTGAAGCTTGCCACCTTGGAAGGCAATTGCTGGCTGGAGGAGGTGTGAAGCACCTCTTCCTTGGGAGCCCACATTGACATTATGATCATGGTCATTCATTTCAATGAGGCATCAATTTTAGAGACAGATGTTGACACATGTAGTCACTCAATCTTTATTCGATTTAAAACAAAAACATAAAAGTGATAAATTCCAACTTTTCATGCATATCGAACACATGCCATGTTGACTGCGTAGTATAATATGTGAATCCAAACATAATGGTTACACGGTTATTACCTAACATCTATTCTTGAGTTATTAAAATCAATCTGGATGTAAATATCATTGTTTAAAATAACAATATAAGGCACTGTAAGATACAGTTAACATATGAGAACCCTGGAAATTGAATAGGGGAACAACCGTGAGGTTTATAAAGTGCAAATGCATTGATCACTTTCTTCATTTCCTGGAAGGCTATACTAGAGCAGTTACTGTTCCCGGCCTCAGAGAGTGAAGGCCCCCACCCCAAGAGGCCAGAAACATTTCTAGTGGCGTCAGGCTGGCTGATACCAGTGGTAGTCGTACTAGTAGCTGATAGGCGTTAAGGGGAAACCTCTAAGGCGTCTGCTTTGTGCATTTATTTATAAGTCCAGCACTGACATCAGTGTGGATTTATTAAGATGAGATGTTTGGTACCAAGCATCGTGGCGTACAGTGAAGCCATCATGGAGCAGAGGAACTCGTTATATTGAGTGTCCATCCCATGCTCTCTCTATGGTTTCCCTGCACACTTGCAATGTCCAAGCATTAACTTGTAGATTGTAGGGTCCTATCTACTCAAGCAGATGTTTCCATATTTAGGTTAGAGTGTAACCCTGTCTTAGGGCTGGAATGCCTGCTGTACGGGTGGCTTACTGACTGGGAGCATGGCACACAGGGATGTGTACCACTTTGACTCTTCGGTTTTGTCGGCACCAAGACATGCAAGCATGCAATGGCAGTTTGCATCATCTTGGTCAGGGGTCCCCAGGGAGCATAATTCATGCTGCAGCCCTGGTGGACCCTCTTCAATCTCGATGCCTTAGATACTAGAAGTATTACCTACCTGGGACTTATAGACGTGTTAGGTTGTGCCAATTGCGAAGCAATGGTACAATTTTGGGAAAGAGCTCTGGCACTGGGGACCAGGTTAGCAGGGACCCAGTGCACTTCCAGTCTGAATCTCATCATGTTCATCATGTTCCAGGCAAAAAGTACTAGCTACTCATGTCAAAAGGCACTTTCACACAATAGCACACAATGCCATAGCCAATAGGTCAGGATAAGGTGAAAGTATTTCTTCAGTGAGTGTTCCAGAATTGGAGTTGCTGCCAGGAGGCTGGTGTTGCTGGTGAGAAATAAAGCTTTTCTGACACTGTTACCTGCTGTCTTACTTTGATGTAATGACAAGGACAGTATATGGCCCTACTCATAAAAAAACACATTGGATTACATTTTTGTTTCTTTCCTGTTATTCCAGACTTATCTTTTTTTCCTCATATTACATGATTTTCTTTTTTGGTAGCTGTCTTTTTCTCATCTCTAGTTTTTAGTTCATTTATCTTCTGCTATGTTCGTAATCTTTCCCTCTCTCCTAAGAGTAAGAGTAAAACTACGAATAACCCATTTGGTCCTCTACTGTTTTCCATGAAGATTGCAGCCCAAAGTAAGCTAGTATTATAAATAATATTCACCATGTATGTTTGTTCAGAGGGCTTTATTTACAGTTGAGTATACAAGAGAATGGGCAGTATCACAGCACCTCCCCTCCATGCCCTATGTTGAGTACTGGCTCATTTATGTACACAGTATACCAGCAGTTTCCCATTTACGAGGTCCCAATCCCATTGAATTTGCGAACCATCACCATATGTCTTTCATTGACCATTATTTCACCCCGGGCTTATCTAACTTTATGGACATATTAGATGCCCGGAGTAATAGTTTTGTTAGAAGATACTGCAGGGGTAACTGATCTATAGTGAAGTATTGAAGTACTCCAATTTTTGAGACCCCAGAGGTGCTAGGGGTAGCACCCTATGACTTCGAGTACTTCCTGATGTGGTATTATAAAATTCTGCATATCTTGATAATATCACAAAGAACTTGGCAACAGAAGCTGAAATATGAAAAGACATCTTTATTAAACTCAAATGAGTGAGACTACGTCGCACAGAAGCCTTAGCAACTGAATGAGGCAGTCTCCAGAACAAAAAACAGTCTTCCCTTATATACAGATTCTTGTGCTTCAGGCACACATTCTTCAGTTTATGGTATGGTCATTCAAAAGTATATATTACAAACGAAAGAGAGCAGAGTCATGATGACCATCCCACATTCCAGTTAAGCCAGCCCGCAATTATTTACCCAGCAAGGCTCAGATCCCACATCAGATATCAACAGGCCCTAGTTGAACACGGGCATCTCCTGTTTAGAAAAACAGGCCATAAAGCAGGAACAGTCAGGTGTGAAAGAGATTAGCCGGAGGCTTGTGTGGGATGAAAAAGGTTTTATGGTGTGTCATGCCTTGATGCTAATCACAGGTGGCCGGAGGATGGGGAGCTCGTGAGACCGGACTGACCTGGGGCAGCGGAGACCAGCTGCCCAGGTCATGGAGAAGTCAAGCAGAAAGTACATGTATTCTAAAGGCCCGTACTTGCTTATAATGTGTTTGTCTATGTGAGGGCAACTATTAAGATGGCCACCGCTCCAAGATGGAACCCACGGAGTCAATGTATAATAACGTATACATAGTGCATTTGGCAATGGGACGTTATGCAAAGCGCTTGTAAATACCGCATTGACCAATCGCGGTTTGCTAATACATGAATAAACAGGGGTAGGGCCCTGTCTCCTACGCGGTCCCAAATATCAAAGTACGACAGACCCTCCTTTTGCCCTTACATAGGCAATCACTATACTCATACTGATCTTAGTCCAGGTCTACAGACATGAAGTCATGGAGATGTTGCTGTAGCATCATCCTATTACTTAGCGACTCTCACGGGACACATGTAGTAGCACAAAGGCCACATATGGCAGGACAAAATAAGGAATACCTTTATCTAGGTGGCATAAGATCACACCCCCAACAATTAGTGATGTTTACTACTAACTAGTGTCGATGCAGAAGCTGTATAGAAGAATTGCTTACGAATTCTGATCTTTTAACCTGCTCATGTTCAGGAAAAGGGTGAAAAGAGTGCAAAGAAACAGTAGTGGGAAAAGACATAGGTGGGGCAGAGGGTGCAGAAGTCAATGAGTAGAGAAAATCAATCCCACCCATAAATGACAACGTCGTGTTTAAAAAACACTAGAAAACACGTTATTAAGAATATATAGACAACGGGAGAAAGTAGCGACCACTATTACAAATGAAATAATAATTTTTATGTTCAGGTGAAACAGTGGTGACCCTCATCAATGCTCTGAGGTGAAAAGGGGGCACCTTTCCACAGAAAATGGATTTTATTCTGCTTATACTAGACAATGCCAGCAAAACAAACAGTTTTCTAACACATAGTCTATACAATCACACGGAAACCTCTCGTGAAACCACCTATGCCCAGAGTCCGTTCAAAAAGCCTCTCTGGCAGGCTTCTATTGTCCATCAAATCTTCTTCTGTTGTTTTCTTTTGCATGGGCCTCTTCATTCAAGCCTTTCATGAGAAAAGTACTGCTTAGTTGGAGTGCCCTCCTGGCAAACACCCACAGCTCACTCTGAAAAAAGTCTCAATGTCTCAAGGCAGTGCGCCAGTATTTTTCCTTTGCGGCAGGCACTACAGGTAGTGTGCTCTCCATTGATCAAGGGCACAGGTCATCTCGTGCAGATTCGGGACCATTCTCAGACTCCAACACTCGTCATTCAGTGTCAGAGGACGCTCAGGCTGCTCTTCCATGGGCACTGGAATGTAGTGCCTTCTGTCAATCTTGGATCCGCCGGTGCACTGCACTTCCATTGAAGCAAAGGAAAAGAGGGCGTGTGTGTGGCCAAAAACTCAGGCCCAGGGGCTCAAGGGACTGCACACTGTCAGAGGTTACCAGCACATGACAGGCGCTCTTTTGCACTGGAATTCTGGTTCTGTGGCAAAACCAGCTCCTCCTTCTTTTCTGATGTTGAACGCCTTCTGATGAAGCAAGTGCGATGCTTTAAACAGTTTGTTGTATAACAAGGGGACTGTAAACAGGTGGCCTGCGGTCCTTCAAAAGGAGTGGCCACACGCCATGGGACAATTTTGGTCCAGAATACACTGTCTTTCTCAGGAAGCAATACAAATAAAAAGGCAGTAGGCAAAACAGTGCCTCTAAGCTTTTCAATTGGGTTTCCGTGTGAGAGCCTCCATCATCTAAGGGTAGATAACTACACAAGAATTCTATCTAAAATGGATGTCTTCACATATGGTGGCATTGTCTAATAGGGCAAACACATTTTTTTTCCTGAATGATTACATATAAGTGTTTCTAAATTCTTATCTAGGACATTTCAATAGAGAAATCACATGGTACAGATTATCATAGGAATGTAGAAACCTTTCACATCAGGTGCACTAGGCAATACACAGGCTAATAGTCAGATATGAAAACAAAAGACAAGAACTAGAGGGTCCTGATATTTGCATGATTAGAAACTTCTGATCCCACCAAAAATTAAAGCAGCAGGAACAAAAGGGTAAAAACCACATTAAAAAATAGACATTGAAAATTTGTCGTGTTCAAAAGGGTAAACGCAAGATATCTCCTATTGGTATGGAAAACTTGTCTTACTATAATATTGAGTCAGTTAGCCAGTCTATCGCTATCCTGACAGTCAGGCTGGAAAACATTGAAGCAGGCCTAAGGAAAATTCTTGGAAACCAGTCTGGTCATGCAAAAGGGAATTGTACATAATATGGGGGTTCCTGGTGCATCACTGCAGTCTGGAAGTATGTACCTGAACAATACACCTACAATAATAAATGGGCTGACTGGTGAAAGGAATACGGAAAAGGGAATTGGAACTAGGACACAACTAAAATCCCCAATAACTAAGCATAATGCGACATTGGGCAGGGAAGAAACAAAAGCAATAAAAAATAAAAATCTATAGGAAGGACAAGAATTCACTTGGGTGGTAGTCAGGCATGTGACATCACCAAGAGTACGGGTGATACACAAAAGGCCAAAGTCACATACGTTTTAACTCTACCGCTGGCGACTACACCATATACGGTAATCTTAGCTAATGTTCCAGTTCCTTCTGCAGGGAAAAATAAAAACCTAGTTTCCTTTTAAGAAGCAAAGGCCATATGCTACTTAGGAGACAGGACACCATTACCTCATGTAATATAGAAATTAGGCCACCTTGAGTCACAGATCTATAATTTCATCCTTAGGTCCAATCAAGGATACATAAATGTAGGGCTGCCTGTTCCTTTAAGGGAAGGGCAGTATAACGTGACAGGTGACAGGTGACAGGTGACACACTTTGATCCTGTAGATCTCTTTTAGTTTTCTGTAATACCATTATAGCCAATTTAGACATGCACTGGTGAAGTGTTGTCTCTCATTCTCACAGCATGAAAAGATCATTAGCTGTGGAATTTAGTAACCAGAACAAGTTCAACCAACTGTTGCGTAGCGATGGGCATTGTCATGACCATCCCCTTCACAACACAGGTAAACTTGTAATAGTATAAAAAGCAGCAACAAAAACAACGAAAACATGCAAAAAATAATAAAAACGCACAAAACATCAAGCCATCAGATATACTTGCTGTATATCAAGCACAAAAAAGCATAGACAAAACAATAGCATATGTAAAAAGCGGTGACACACAACACCATGTCATGTACTTTATGCGCTGTAAAACTGCAGCCCAAAACCCAATATTTGGGCCTGTTTAATTTGTCAGGTTTAAAATACTTACCCTCCTTTTTGACAGTAGATCACCAGGCAATGGAAATCTGCTGTCAAACATAACTCTACTGTTTCTCTTCTAACATACAGGACCAGCAAGAACAAGTCATGATAGCAATTCGTTCACATTTAGGCATGTAGCCTTAAAAAAACATTTTAGAATCTTTTTGTCTGTCTAAGACTTAATGCAACACTTCGTTTTCTGTTAAAGAAGAGCAACTATAGCAGGCATCATTCTATTTTCTTTTTTAGAGCACCAATGTATCAGCAAAGCATTTAACATGATGTTTGGACTTTCAAAGAAAACCCCTTTGCTATATTTTCCCGGTGGAATTAAGTTCTTTAGTTTTAGTGATGCTATGGAGAAACCAGAAACCCCACCTTTAGAGGCCCGTGTAGCAAGGGCATTCTGCATTCCACAGAGGCAAGGCCCTAATTTAAAAGGTCATAAATGTCAACTCCATTGTTTACGGGAAAGATAGCATCTCAGCAGCGTGACCGAGCCAGCCTCTGCAGCTCTCCCAACCCCCAGCTCTGACACTCTGAATTCGTCAAAGCCAGAAGGCCTTCCTAATTCCTCCTAACTTGCAATAATTCGCTCTATTTTGAAAAATAATTTCTCCTTGTTAGGCGCTAAAAAATTATCCCTATTCCCAGATTGTTAAACTACATGTACTGTGAAAAATTCACAGAACTTAATAACACACATACCGGTTTTTAGAATAAATGCTTGTTGCAATCCTATGCAATGGTATACATTTCATCAACCTTAAATGAATGAACGTCTCAGTAGGCCCAGCTAAAGTTAGACTGAACTCCAGCAAGTGAGACCGCTTTCTGCCCCAGTCCACTGGCACTGTGAATTGTATTCGCAATGAGTTTTGATATTTTCTTCATCATTTAGTCACTTGCCTTTATTCAAGCTCTGTTTGTCGCTTTCATATTAGCATATGAAACTCAGTGCCTCCCGCCAGGTAATTACAATATTTTCACCCCTACTGCTAGAACCTGCAATCTCATCTTTCCCCTCCTACTTACTCAAACCGGTACCACATTCCTCTTTATTCCCTTCGTCAATACAACCTTCCTCACGCTACTCTTCATGTCGTTATTACTCCCCTTCATCATCTCTCTTCCCTCCACGGCATTCTATTTTCCCAATTGTTCTTCTCCTTCCTATGTATTACCTAGCTCCTATAACCGTAATTCTACATTTCTCCACCCCTCTATCATTACTGACTTCATCACGTACCTGCTCACAAACATCCTCTATTTACTTCATCAAAAAACAATTCTCCATTTCTCTTTCTCTGTGTGGGTGCTAACTTCATTAAGGCCGTTTTTTATTAACATCAAATAGTTGCGGGTTGCGACACCATATTTTATTTAATTTCCCCAAGTTTTTAAAAAGGTCTTGTTTTTCATAGCGTGTTCAGTAGTATCGTGACAGACACAGCTAAAGTTAGAACCTTCAACCCTGATATTAAAACAAGCCTTTGTACTGGCACATTGACTCATTGAATCATAAGAAGGCACAACCTGTAAATATATATCAAAACCTAAACGTATGCATTTACTGAAGCCTGAGACACTTTAAACAGTACTCTGAATGAAAGAAAATGCAATTGAAACAGTTTTTTTTACCCAAATTCGACTTTGATATTTTAAGCATTAAAAAATGAATATCCTACAATTTTCTTGCATAATATGCATTACCAGAATGTCTATTACATAACCCATGAGTCAGGCATTGGAAATAATAACTTATACTTTATAAAAATGAGCTTGTTTGCGCCTGCGCCAAGGGAAAATTGTACGCGCGAATGCTTGTCATTTTAGTGATGCAACACAACTTAAATCAAATTTTAATGCTAGGAGGTCATAGTATGAGTATTAAGCTTTATAAATATCAAAAAACGATTTTGAAAAGCACTTATTTTTTTAAAATAATTTTTCCCATGATTAATAATTTTCTTTTAAAAAATCCCAATTATTCGTTTTTGTGATAATTCCATGTATAAAAAACAAGCTGCATCCCTTGCCTATCATTTTGGACACATTTAACTCACAAGCCTAAGTGCATAAGCCCAATTTGAAGCGCGTCACATTTTTGCGCCACTTTCATTTAAAAGGACGGTTCTGCCAAATTCCACCCGTGTTTAACTGGGAAAGTGCTGGCTGAAGGAGCATTCCTATCAAATATACTGCAGCTGAAAAGTTTGCCTGTGAACATCTAATACAATGCATCTAAGGAAAATGATGTAAATTTATTTACTTTTGCAAAAATAGATAATTTCGTTTTTGGGGGCCTGATTTATATCTATTGAATGTGTTTCTAATTTTATCCTTTAAGCATTTAACGGCAGTTTTGTATATGTGCACAATTGCTCATTCTATAAATTAAAGAGCACCATATAGCTATTTTAGCACATCACATGGTTCATTTCTGGATTCCTTTTCTAAGTTTGTACTTGATATTAATTAACCAACAATTTACTTAACAGACTGGAAACATCAGAAGACCCACAAACACATATTGAGCTCATTTCAGACATAAACAGAAAAGGGTTAAACAGACAATACAGCGCGCTTTAGCCATTTTTCATAAATAGCGCCGTCGCAATTTACTTACAGAAGTTGCACTAATGATAAAAAAACCACAGACATTTAAACACACAGTTGACTTACAAATCAATACGCATGACAGAAAGAAAGAACAGCTCACGGACTATACTTGAAACAAACCATTTGCAAATACTGTTGTAGGTCATATTTACAAGCAACGCTTTTCAATAGTGTTCCAAAAGGCTGCATGAACAGCCCCACAGACAGATGCATGTCCAAGAAGTAGTGAATGCGCTCAATTCACTAGCTCTGCCTAGCAGAACACCACACAAAATCGTTGTGCATATCTTCATTCGTGAAACTGCGCAGAACGAAGGATCCTTGTTTTGTATTATGTCATATTTTAATTCCCTGGGGATACAAAATCACCAAGGAAGAAATATGTTTTTAAATCTAACCTATTTAGATATTTCCCACACTATGGTACCTTTTAAAACAAAAAGCAACACATTTTTCCATGTGAGCTTACAAACAGGCATGCCAAAAATACTGCGGAAAACGCAAGTATTATAATCAAAACCAAATGGAGAAATATCTCCTCATTACCTGCCTACACAAATTGCAATTCGCATATCCAAACCTATACAAACCAAAAGCTACATTTCCCAATTTGCTAAGATCAGGCATCTTATAGCTCACTAATCTAGCTTCAAACTTCAAGGGTTTATCTCTACCAATAAACTCGCAAATATGCGAGACCCTCTGTTTTGGTAATTGCAATGACCAAATCAGAAACCAAGAAACCAACCCCTCGGCTTTGGTAATTGCGATAACCAAATTAAAGACCCAAAGAACCAAAGGACTGGGAGCGACCCACTTATACTTAATTCTTATTCTTAATAATCAAAAGGTTATCCAAATTCTAATTGTCAAGTTCTACATGCCCAAACGTCTTTTATAATACTCACGCCAAAAGGGTTCTTTTTCTCACCTTTTGAGTGACATCATGTGGAGGATCAAAATCAGGAAGAGCAGAAATATACCGGACTACACAATCAAAGAATCTCCAGAATCCCTGTGCACAGAGTACCTTCTTGGTAGAATCCCGTTCTGTCCTTCCAGTAGATTTCAGTCTCCTGACAAGATCACTCCCACAGAAAGTCACTTCTCTGATGAGGCCCAGCTGGTGGGCGCCAAACTGAAGTACTCCAATTTTTGAGACCCCAGAGGTGCTAGGGGTAGCACCCTATGACTTCGAGTACTTCCTGATGTGGTATTATAAAATTCTGCATATCTTGATAATATCACAAAGAACTTGGCAACAGAAGCTGAAATATGAAAAGACATCTTTATTAAACTCAAATGAGTGAGACTACGTCGCACAGAAGCCTTAGCAACTGAATGAGGCAGTCTCCAGAACAAAAAACAGTCTTCCCTTATATACAGATTCTTGTGCTTCAGGCACACATTCTTCAGTTTATGGTATGGTCATTCAAAAGTATATATTACAAACGAAAGAGAGCAGAGTCATGATGACCATCCCACATTCCAGTTAAGCCAGCCCGCAATTATTTACCCAGCAAGGCTCAGATCCCACATCAGATATCAACAGGCCCTAGTTGAACACGGGCATCTCCTGTTTAGAAAAACAGGCCATAAAGCAGGAACAGTCAGGTGTGAAAGAGATTAGCCGGAGGCTTGTGTGGGATGAAAAAGGTTTTATGGTGTGTCATGCCTTGATGCTAATCACAGGTGGCCGGAGGATGGGGAGCTCGTGAGACCGGACTGACCTGGGGCAGCGGAGACCAGCTGCCCAGGTCATGGAGAAGTCAAGCAGAAAGTACATGTATTCTAAAGGCCCGTACTTGCTTATAATGTGTTTGTCTATGTGAGGGCAACTATTAAGATGGCCACCGCTCCAAGATGGAACCCACGGAGTCAATGTATAATAACGTATACATAGTGCATTTGGCAATGGGACGTTATGCAAAGCGCTTGTAAATACCGCATTGACCAATCGCGGTTTGCTAATACATGAATAAACAGGGGTAGGGCCCTGTCTCCTACGCGGTCCCAAATATCAAAGTACGACAGTATTGGAATTGTATTTAAGGGGTGGCATATCTGGCATCTTAAATATGTATAATGTTCTATTCTAGCCACACAGACTACCAGTGACGCTGGCTCCAGTGCTGCTGCGGGAGGAAAGTCATTTGGAGGGAGAGTAGCGGTGCAGCGACGGGCACAGGTAAGTTACATAATTGCTTGCTTATTGACAATTACTTTTACACTTATTAGCGCCTAGTGCCAGGGCTTCATCAACATGTGACCGTGAAGTACCCCCCAGCTTTGCCAGCTGCAGCATGGTTGAGTTATCATGCCCTCAGACTTTGAATGAATTAAGTATCATCAATTTGTCCTCCAAGATATTGACTGAACATGAGATATTAGTTATCAGTAAAGGCCTGAATTTTTGTCCCACTGAAACATTCGATTTTGTTGATACTCATCTAAACCTGTATACATTTGTGAGGAAATTAAGATTAAAAATGCACTTTTGGCGAACATCCCTCTGTGCCGTGCATTGCATCTCAAAGCACTAATGTTTCAACATGTTCAATAAGAGATCTTGATGATATACATCTAGTTGCATCACTGAATGGTGAGTAAGGTGCTAGCGGCCTTTTACAAGTGGCCAAAAATCTAGACATACAGAGGGATGTAACTATTGATAGTTGTTGCGTCCTAAATATATCACACCCAGTTTTCAAAATACAGTCATTGATGATTTTTTTTAATAGGGTGACTCAAGACTTGGACAAATTGGGGAACAAACACAATGCAGCCATTAATGCAGACATGTTATTAAGTTTGTATAGCTCTCATATACCCGAAGGTGTCTTGGCGCTGTGTTACATATCAGCGATCAGCGAGTCAGGATGTATCCCAAGTGAGCTGTGTTTTTAGACGAGCCACAGCTTGGATGCTTTCTCGAGCTGTAAAAGTGTCTGGGAGTTTTTCAATTTTTTATTTTTCAATTCAATTGGTAGGGAATTCCACAATTTAGCTGTATTGGCCACAAATCCTTTGCCACGCCAACAGGCAAGTCAGAAATTGGGCACCACAACATTTTTCAAGCCGGAGTAACGTAACAGTCTAGGAGGTGTATACCAGTTAAATTGTTGGGAAATTGGGAAACTGGACCAATACTGTGTAGAGCCTTAAAGGTGCACAAGACCTTGAAAGCAAATTTGGCCTTTATGAGTATCTTGTGATGCCATACGGTCTGTGTAATGCACCAGCGGCCTGCCAGTACTTTATCAACGATGTCTTAAGTGACTTCATTGATCGATGTGCTATAGTCTATATAGACGACATCTTGATTTATTCTAACACGGTTGAAGAACACCACAGTCAGAGCTGTTTTACAACACCTACGAGAGAACTCTCTATACGTTAAATTGGAAAAATGCCTTTTCAACAGAGATACAGTATAATTCTTAGGTTTTGTGTTATCACCTGCAGGAGTTCGAATGGATGAGCAAAAAGTAAAGGCGATAACAGATTGGAAGTCTCCTACTTGTGTCAAGGAGGTTCAAAGCTTTATCGGATTCTCTAATTTTTATAGACGATTCATTAATAGATTTACCAATAAGATACTTCTGCTGACTTGTCTTCTGAAGAAGGGAGTTCCGTTCCAATGGTCCAAAGAAGCAGAGGAGGTTTTTCAGTTGATGAAGGACAGTTTCACCACAGCACCAGTGTTGCTTCATGCTGATCCCTGTGAGGCTTTTTATTTGGAGACAGACGCATCGGACCTAGCCATCGGAGGGATACTTTCTCAGAGGCACAAGGACACGGGACAGTTACACCCGGTGGTATATCGTTCCCGCAAACTCAATCCTGTGGAATGCAACTACACTATTACAGAAAAAGAACTCCTGGCAATCAAGGATGCCTTCAAAGATTGGAGACAATATTTAATGGGGACAAAGCACACAGTAACTGTGTTTACGGACCACCGCAACCTTAAATTTTTGCGATCTGCTCGAACTCTCACACCTCGTCAGCTGCGTTGGCCTCTTTACTTTGCAGACTTTGACTTTGTCATCACCTTTCGTCCTGGATCAGAAAACGGAAAGGCTGATGTCAATTTCTTATTTTTCAATTCAATTGGTAGGGAATTCCACAATTTAGCTGTATTGGCCACAAATCGTTTGCCACCCAAACAGGCAAGTCTGAAATTGGGCACCACAACATTATTCAAGCCGGACATAACAGTCTAGGAGATGTATACTAGTTAGATTGTTGGGGAATTGGGAAACTGGACCAATACTGTGTAGAGCCGCAAAGGTGCACAAGACCTTGAACGCAATCCTTTCTTTCACAGGTAGCCAGTGGCGTTGATCCTGTGCCATAGAAGCTGAATGAAATTTGGGGAGATTAAAAATGAGAAAGGCTGCCGCTTTTTGTAGGGTCTGAAGGTTTTATGTCATTTTTTGTTTTAAGCCTAAATACAATCCATTGCAGTACTCCAATTTAGACAGTGGTGACATGATCAATTTTTGGAGCTTAGAGGGGATAAAGGATAGACTTTTTCTCAGAATCTTTAAACAAAAGAAGACTGAGGAGGCTATTTGCTTAATCTAGTTCACAAAGGAGATCTTCTGTCAAAAATGACCCCCCAGTCATCACTTTAACATGACTAGAATAGACCAGGAACTTTAGAGATCGCTAAGGGAATATCCAAACCTTGTAATACATGAAGCAGACAAGGGGTGGGGTATTTTCTTGATGGATCTGTGTGACTATCTTGGGCAGATCAATGGACAATTATGTGATGAAATATGTTATTAAAAATAGAGATAACATGCTATCTCCCAGATTGAGAGACACGTAAGTACCAGGCTTGTGGATTGGCATAAGTCATGTTTTGTATGCAATTTAGAGTGCAAAATCATACAAGCACACCATTCCAAATAGCCTTGTATCTAGATCTTGCCAAACATTCACAAAGGTGCACAATTTCTACTGAGAAGACTAATCATTTCTCGAAATGACGTACCTATGGAACATATTGCTGAATATGTTAATGTTTTTTTTGTAACCATTTGTAAACAATCTCCCCTCATATTTGAAAGATAGTAAAGGTGTATTGTGTAAGCTTCAGGATTTTGAATGGGGTATTGATGATCTTACCTTTGTGACTATGGATGTAGAGAGTCTCTACACCTGTATTAGGTTGGACTGTAGTTTCAGGCACTAAAAACATTTTCTTTACAATCGCAATGCCAACCATTTAGAACACACTATGATATTACTAGAAATGTCCTCAATAGTTTTGACCCAGAATGTGTTTTTACATGAAGGCACCTGGTTTTTACAAAATCAGGGCACTGCAATGGGTTCCAGGTTTGCTATGTCCTATGCAATCATTTTAGTGGCTTTGTATGAGGTGGAGCTTCCCTGGGGACCTGGTGCAATAATTTTTTTTTTTATGGAGGACACATAGGTGATGTTCTGCTGATATGGAATGGAAATATCGATGACCTATCAGATATCTTAATGAGAACATGTTTAATGTAAAACGAACCATCAAATACTCAAAACTGGAAATTGACATTTTTGATCTAAAACTGTATGTTGATCAGAGCACCATACAAAGTGATATATTCAGAAAATAAACATCCTGTAATATTTTATTACATGCTACCAACTCCCACCCTAGGGCAACGATAGTAGCCATACCTTAGGGTGAAATGGTCAGGGCAAGGCGTAATTGCCGTCAAGATCTGAATTTCATCAAGAATGTGAAGGAAATAAAACAGAACTTCAAAGAGAAAGGATATGCTGATGTGTGTTCAATTAAAACTGAAATTAGAGCAAAAGGACTAGATAGAAAACAAACCCTGTTTCCAAAAAATATGTATGTCAACAAAAAAAGACAAGAAAACAAAGTCATATTAGTTGTACAATGCAGTGCCTACTGTAGCAACGTCTACAACATTCTGAGGAAGAACTGTCATTACTCAATTCCACATCTATACCAAATGGAATTGTATCAAACAAACCTAGAGTGGCATATCCTAGAGGGAGTATCCTAAGAAAGCTATTGTTTTCATATGAGAACCCTGGAAATTGAATAGGTGAACAACCGTGAGTTTTATAAAGTGCAAATGCATTGATCACTTTCTTCATTTCCTGGAATTCTCTACTTCTAGGCACTGTAAACCAAGTGCCCATTCTATTCAAAGACAGAAAGGTGCAAGATCAATCATGTAGATGATAAGTTGTTAATGCATCAATCACAATATCAATATCAAAGACATAAAATACATAAACAAGGGATTATATACAAAGTGTGCGGTGCTAAAATATATAGTTAAATTTAGTCATTTATAATTAAAAATTTCAGTCCATTTCTTTTTCGTATTAAATTTATAGCAAACAAATATCTATTAAGGCTAAAAACTATTTGCTGCAATATATATGTTTTTAAAATACGTAATGCTCCTAAATGTAGGAGTCCCATGTTAATACAAATAGGTTTGAACCATTCTTTCCGGGGATTTGGGTATGCTGGACAGGAGAATAGCATGTGCTTATCTTTTGATACAGCATTTAGTGTGCAGAAAGTGCAAATTACCTCCTTATCATTAGAATTTTTACTCAGCCTCTTGGGTGTGTTAAATTTGGTCTGTAACACATCGAAGCAAAACTTCATCTATGAGGATTTCGCTAGTTGGGGTTGAATTTCCTCCATGTAACCCTCAAACAAAGGAACTGCATGGTCAGCCTTCCCACGTTTGAGCTGAGATGTATGCTATCCTGGATATACATCCAATAGGAATCTTTCAAGGTCTTTTTGAATGGAGTGACAATGATGGAGGATTGTCCCAATAACTATTTAAATGTGACTTATAAACCGAGCTGCCGCATGTCAGAGCCGTGGAAGTGTTACATTGTGATTGAGTCCCAATCTCTCAATTAGGCCATCCTTACAGTGTTATGCGCTCTTGTATGGACCACAGACGAACCCAGAGTAACAAAGGTCTTAATACGGCTTCGGGCTCAATTCGCCTGAGTTTTATATCTTGAATTATGGGAATCATGGGTGTACATACCGGAAGCTGCAATAACATCCTTATGAATTCATTCTCTTCCACAGTGAGCTTCTTTTGGTTGTTAATGCCCCAAAGTTCTGCACCACAAAGGGTTGCTGTTTGTGCCCTACACTTGTAAATATCTAGGGCCGGCGTCACTGCTTTAGATGTACTTTTTGGAAGTTTTTTCATAATTGCCATGGAATTTTGAACCAGAGTTGACCTGCATTTGAGCATTTTCAGCATCCACGACAATTGTGTGTCAAGGGTAATACCCAGATAATTAAAGCTTGGTACATATTTCAATTCTTGTTTTCCTACTTTGATGTTCTTCTTGAATGATTTGTGCGGATTTAGAACCATATATTTGGTTTTATTTGTATTAATTTCTAGACCTTTTTCCATGCAGGAAGCACCAAAACTGTCTAAAGGATTTTACAGGCCCCCAGGCATTAGAGATAGTGATATTGTGTTGTCTGCGAAGAGTAAGGCAGATGCTAGCACCCCACTGGTGAGTGTTACTTACATCCCTGGAGATGTTGCACAACATTGTTGCCATATAATGAAAAAAGGATGGGTTCTATTACACATCCCTGTCTTACTCCTCTTTTTATTGGATTCGCCTCAGTAAGTTCGCCTCTGGGTCCCCATCTAACTTTTGCATAGCTGTCTATATGAAGTCATATTATTTGAGAAAGAAGGTCATTGGGTGCTCCCTGGATTGTTAGTGAGTTTCAGAGGAAGCACCTAGAGTTGAGGTCAAAAGCAGCCTTCAAATCTATGAAGGCTATGTATATGTGGCCTCCCTTTAGTTTGGTGTAATTCCATATTCTACATAACAATCTAAGGACCTGGTCTATTGTGCTTATTCTCACTCAAAACCCAACTTGATATTGGGACATAATATAATTTTCTTCTAGCCAGGTGTTAAGCTTAAGTAGTATCTGTTTGGCATGTATCTCTGTGTAGGGTATCTTTTAAGCTAATTGGCCTGTAAATGGCGGGGTCTTGATGGTTTCCTTTCTCAAAGATGGGAATTATTTCTGTGCCCTTCCATGCTTTAGTTATTGGTGCACCTGCGGCTACAGAATTGCAAAGTAAATTTACATAGGTTGCACAATCCTTAATATCATGCCTCAACAGGTCAACTGAAATCTTGTCCGGACCTGGGATTTTCGCGGGCCTAACCGCTTTTATTGCTGTCACTGTCTTGTCCAAGGTAAAGTAGGGATTGCTATTTAGTCCATGCCAATCGGCTATCCCAGTACTTGTTCCCTTGGCGTTGCCAGTATCCGAGTATAAAGTCAAAAAATGATTATACAATGTACCTGGATCACAATAGAGGTCCAAACTAGTATTTCCCGCTTTGCTGTCCTGGGCTAACAAATTCCAAAATCCCATATGGTCCTTTTTTTTTGCTGCCACAAGTAATTTGTTCCAGTTACCTTCCTCCTAATCTTTTTTGCCTGAGCTAATCGTTTCCCATAGTGAGACCTGCTGGCTCTTAACTTTGCTATATTGTTAGACCGAGCGGCCTGCATCAATTGTTGCTTTGCCACACGGTTCCTTGGTGAACCAGGGATTGGAAGAGGAGTGCATGGTGATATTAGGTAATTCTTTCCTGTAAGGGATTTTACTCACGACAATTTCTAGCGTCTCGGCCAGGGTGAAATGTATTTGCAAAATTGGAATATCATGTGGGAGAGTGTTTATATAGAGGGTTAATATATCTGCAAACATTTTGTAAATCTTTACCAAAGTTTGGGGATTTCCAGCAATGGAAGACCACTTTAATGCCCTGCGATTATTGCTGACCAGTAGTTTTACGGAGGGTTTTCCTTCATGTAATTTGTCCTCAATGACCATGTTTCAGAGAATATTCTCTCCATTATCAAGCACAAGGGAAAATGTTCACTGTTGTCTCTTTGATCCACTTGTAGAGCATGCCATAAATTAGTGCTCACTAATATATAATCAATTTTGCTCCCGGAAGTACCTCTTTTAAATGTATATGCACTCGGGCTGTCTGATGGCAACCGACCATTGCAGGCCCTTAGTCCTTGCCCTGAAACCAATTGAGCCAGTTGCATTACCGCCATTGTGAAAGAAACAGAAGTTACGGATTCAAATGGTGGAATACCTATTGCCATACCCTCCTCTTCTAAGACAGTTTCTATGCCCACCACAGGCTCAAACTCACAATTAAGATCCCCACCTATAATTTACGGACTCCTAGGATCAATAGTGTTTAAAAAGTTGTCCAGTTTCTCCAATACTGGGGATTCAGAGCTAGCTGCTTTTGGTCTACTACAGACATTCATCAGGAGTATGTCTTCTTTCTTTTGTGTTTTTATTTTTACCACTAAGGTGTCTGGAGATGATAATTCAAATTGACTAATATCTATCTTCAAGGGGATTTTGGGCCATATGGCTAAACCTCCCGATGGTCTACCTCTCGAGGAAGGGACATCATTGATACTGAAAGTCCTGTAGCCCAGCTTGTGGGGTGGATCCAAAGCCCATGTTTCTTGTAATAGACAGAAATCAAATTGATTCATATATTCTTGCCATTCTAAGTCTATTAATTTGTTCCTCACCCCTGCTATGTTTCCTGAAACCAGGTATTTCAATTTTTGTATTTATTGCTAACTACCATTCTGGGTGCTAGAGTAAATTGCTACTGCATCCAAGATCCCATCTTTTTCTCCTACAGTACCCTGGTGTACTTTATGGCAGTGGTCACTTGGGGATTTTCATTTGGCATTTCTTTGGGGCTCACTGCAGACACAGGAGGGCCTAATATAATGCATGACTCCAGTTCCCTAGTTCCTAGTCAGTCGACTGCTTCATGATCATTTTGGGCGCAGTTGATTTTTCATTTTTACAAGCATTTTCTAACGTACTGTCTCAGTTCTAGATCTATTTAACTTGAACCTCACCGCAGAGTTGGAGTTTGGAGGTACTCTTAGATCCATTGCTAACAGCCTGTCCACTATACTTTTAGATTTAAAGACAAGGATAATGGTGTCATAGAGTTCATGCTTGCTCACTAGACGTTCCACTTTTATGATGTTGGAGCATATTACTGATAACCACTCACTCTTGGATCTAATCCTGTGGATTGCCTTGTTTTTTTAATGACTCTTTGTCTTCCGTATAGGACAAGACGGTCAGTTTAGAGACGTTGATCATGTGTAGTGTCCGGTCTGCCTGACTGTTTTTGTCATTGAATACATTACTATTGTGGTTCTGCCTAAGAACTAGATTTCTATGGCCTAGACATTATTTTAACTGCTCACTCTGTGGATCATGCTCCTTTCTGGTTATCATAGGGTCTGTAGGATAATTGAATTGCCCCTCACATTGTAAATGTGTTGTAGTAACGTTTTTATACAAGTAGTTTTGGCCAATATCACCCTTGTTATTCCGTACACCCCCTCTCTCCATCCTTGCTCCCATAGTGCCAGGAGTCCTCCCCCCATAAACTTTCCCCACTGCATGGGTGAGTTCTTGTGTTCCAGTGTTCATAACACTCTTTGATTTTAATGCATGACTATAAGGCTGCATCAGGGTTCTAGAGGTTTTGGCAGCATTGGACTCATCAAGCTGATTCCTGTTGGGGCCCTGCACTTCCTCTGAGTGTGCCTGGCTCTCCAGCATACTTCGTGAGGTAAGGTTCTTAATTTGTGTTTTTAGTAAGGCAACTTCCTCTGCCAGGGCTCCTAACTTCTGCACTAATGCAGTTACCATCTGAGCAGAGACATTAATTTGAGCCCTTTGACCCAATGTTTCAGAGTCGTTAGTAAGAAGAGATGGTGGGATTTTTGGACCTGTTGGTTATTCTGGTTATTGTGGTTTGGGAGCGTTATTGAAATCAGATTGGGGGTTGGAGAGGGGATGCTCCCACTAAGTAGTGTCGATACTAGGGCTAATGGTGAGTATCTGTTACTACACACAATTATTGGTATAGCCTATGTACCCCTATCAGAGCAGTATGGATCTTCTGAAATTTTTAGTTCTACAGGGTTGACTGACAGTGATCTTTCTGTGTCAGTTTCTGTTTCAAACTGTCCTGATGATGCTGGCAGGGGGATTACTGCTTCTTGGGGTGGAATTCTGATAGTTGCTAGTGTTTCACCTGGTCTTCGACTGATTTTTTTCTGGGGATTTGTCTCTTGTTTCCCATACAATGTAGTAATCTTAGATTTATGTGGGCTAACTGGCTTGTGTTTATTGCTTAATAGCGACTCTACTTCTTCTAGTAGGTCGTCAATCTCCTCTAGAGTGCAGTTCTCTGCTGCACTTCTCCTTATTTTTGTTTTTTTTTCCCCTTATGTGTGCCCTCCTTAGCTTTCCGGTTGCTTATGCTAACATTGTTTGTGAGGGGGATTCTTCTCTGCAAACTTTCCCCTTGTCAGATAATTAAAATTACTATTTTCTATTCAGGGGATGGGATGTAAGTTAGGGACAAAAACACCCTCCAAGGAAGAGCGAGCAATACAGGAAATTATACTTTGTACAAGACTGCCCCACCCGCCAAGGAGGAGGCATCACCATAATTCACAAAAGCTCCCTCTGCATGACAACCACCGACTCCGACAATGCCTTGCCCCCCATGGAACACATCCACTTCCAGAGCCAAAACAACTCTGGAATGACACTCTGAGGAAACCTCGTCTACAGACTGCCTGATCCCCACGCTCCTTTCTCTAACATCATCACCGACCTCAAGGCACCCCACACCCTCACCTCCACAGACTTCATACTACTCGAAGAAGTAAACTTCCACTTGGACAACCACGATGACCCCAACACCACCACCCTCCTACAGAACCTTACCAACATAGGACTTAAGCAACTTGTCTTTGCCCCCACTCACACAGCAGGACACACACTGGACCCCATCTTCGCAGAAGGAAACAGCATCTCCTTCAGCTACACTACAGAACTGCTCTGGACTGACCACCACTGCATCCATTTCTTCTTTAGAAAACCCACTGCACATGAGTATGTGCACTGCCTCCCAAGTGGAATCTCAGAGGAACACCTCATTTCCACCCTCACCTGCACTCTACCCCCCAACTATGACAGAGGCCAACACCACGGCAGGCAACCATAACCAATGGATCACCAACTGCTACAACAGCCTCACCTCCCTCCAGAAGACAACAAGACGACTCAACAAGAAAGCAAACTGGTTTACCAATGCACTCCAAGAATCCAAACGCTCCTGTCGATGTCTTGAAGAAGTGGAGAAGCAACAAAACTCCGGAAACACACACTGCCTACAAAACAGCCACCACAACACACCACCAACTCATCAAATCCACAAAGAACTTCCTTAAAGACAGAATCCTCTCCAAAGCCCACAACTCCAAGAAACTCTTCTCCATCATACAGAAATTTGCCAAACCCAGCAGTGAAACAACAGACATCCCTCCTTCACAAGACGTCTCCAACAGGCTCAACGTCTTCTTTCACCTGAAGATCAAGACGATCTACAACAACTTTGATGACCAAGACCTCTGCACCCCTCAACCCCCATCCCCAGTGACACCATCCAATGGACCCGACTTACTTGGACTGTGCTCATTACAGAAAACACTGTAAAGACCATGAAGAGTATCCACTCTAGAGCACCTTCAGACCCCTGCTAACCACACATTTTCCACATGGCCGCCACAACAATCACACCCGAGCTACGTCGAACCATCAACTGCTCCCTTGAGACCCCCAAATTATCTGACAACTGGAAGCACGCCCAAGTCAACCCCCTCCTAAATAAATCCTCCTCAGTCCCGACGGACCTCAAGAATATTAGGCCCATCTTGCTGCTTCCTTTAGCAGCCAAGATCATCGAAAAGGCTATCAACCACCAGCTAGCATACTTCATCGAAGCCAGCAACATCCTAGACACCTCCCAATCCAGATTCCACAACAACCACAGCACCAAGACTGCCCTTCTTGCTGTCAAAGAGCACATCCGTGTCCTCACCTACCAAGGCCACCAGGCAGAACTCATCCTCCTGGACCTATCAGTAGCATTCAACACCGTCTCCTACGAAACATTAGGCACCAGACTCAACGGCACCGGCATCCAAGTGAAGTCCCTAGACTGGATACGCTCATTCCTCACAGGCATAGAATAAGACTCCTGCCCTTCCTCTCAGAACCGACAAAGCCCAGATGCAGAGTACCCCAAGATACTCCCTCTGCCCCACCCTCTTCAACATCTACATGGCCCCCTCGCAACCATCATCATAAACCATGGGCTCAACATCATCTCCTGTGCGATGACACCAAAAGTATCCTTTCCCTCACCAAGGAAACTGACATCACCAGGCACAACTTCCAAAAAGATAAAGAACAGCTTCCTGAAACTCAACTCTGAGAAAACAGAAGCCTTCATCCTCGGCTCCACCCCCTCAGCATGGGACAACACTTGGTGGCCCCCGCCCTGGGAAACCCACCCACCTCGACAAACCATGCATGTAACCTCGGCATCATACTGGACTCATCATTCACTATGAATTGCCAGATCAACACTGTCTCCTCCACTTGCTTCAACACCCTCTGAATACTACATAAAACATTCAAATGGATATATCACGACTCCATGGCAACACCCTCAATGCCGGGATCAACAAAAAACTCCTCTGCAAACTCCTGTCCATCCACAACGTCACAGCCAGACTAATCCTTGATATCCCATGGCACAACCACATCACCCAACACCTCTGCGAACTCCACTGGCTCCCTGTCAAAAAAAGAATATCTTTCAAGCTGCTCATGCATGCCTACAAGACCCTCCACAACATCAGACCTCAATACTTGAGCAACCACCTCTTCTTCATGCCCCCAAGAGAAACCTCCAATCAGCTGACCTCTCCCTAGCCACAGTTCCTTTGCTTTTACAGGAACAGAGCAAACATGAGGAGTTGATGGACGGAACACTGAGACTTTTCAGACACTCACCCCCAGTCACAGATCTGGGTTGAATCCATCATCATTATTTAGCTCACTTCCCCACACTAGTACAGACACAGCTATATGCAAATCAGTCTTGACCCTGTGCCTCATGGAAACAGACCAGCGCGAACTGCCAAGCCATGTCTTCCCTGGACAGAAACAAGCATCCTGGGACCAGTTTCAGGCTAACAGCCCTCATCAGCCAGACTAGCTTGAATCCAGTGGCAAAGAGAGCAAGGGACCCACGTCTGGCCATACCCTGCCAACATAGGGCAAACAAAGTAAACACAAGTAGATGATGGCCGGAGCGCGAAAACATTTCAGACACTCACCCCCAGTCACAGATCTGGGTTAAATGCATCATCATTCTATAGCTCACTTCGCTACCCTTTTTCAGACATAGCTATATGCAAGTCAGTCTTGACCCTGTGCCTGATACGAACAGTCCAGCCCGAACTGCCAAGCCATGTATTCCCTGGCGAAGAAGACAAGCATCCTAGGACCGGGCTGGACTGTTCCCATGAGGCACAGGGTCAAGACTGATTTGCATATAGCTGGGTCTGAACTGAGGTGTCGAAGTGAGCTAAAGAATGATGATGGATTCAACCCAGATCTGTGACTGGATCTATGGAACATCATCTTGCACTCATCTAGATCCTAACTTTTCACTGCTGAAGCTCGTTATCTGGTAGCGCTAATTTGGGAGCAACAGTTTGCGCTTTATAAATGCCACTTTTCATTTCATTTCATTAACTGAGCCAGATGTATCCCATCCATCCTTCATCAGCCCTCTGCCCACCTATGGCATTTTCCAACCTATGACCGAAGTGCAGTATGGTTCACTTTGTGACTGCAGTGTTGGCTGTGCACTGTGCGTCTTCTTCAGTTATTGCAACATTTACAATATTTTCAATATTTACAAAGCGAACCCACAAGGTGTGTTGTTTCCCTTCGCCCACTGCGTTACCTCTTAGTACTTCAATCCTTTTTTTTTTACTAAGTTCTTCCATCACAGCCTACCAGAAATTTGGTAAATAAATTATTGGCATGTGCCACATTTGATTTTATAATCATGTGAAATTAAGTGATACCAGATAATATTTAAAGGTTTTCCATGACATATTTATTTTACACCTTTTGAAATCCGTTTACTAGTACAGTGACTGAATAATCCGAAGATGTTGAATTGGAGATCAGTGTAGTGTCCCCTCTATTCCATATAAAAAAGCCTTGCCCTACCTGCTAAACCCCTCTCTCCTACCCTGCAGCATAGTAAGTCAAGTATTCGTTCTTTGGTTACTGCCCAGCAAATGTATTCATTGGAAATAATATGTGGTGTTGGACCAGGACAGTGAGTAAATTGGGAGTAAGTGCTTAGTTTGATGTCAGGTTTGGCACATGGAATTCACATTGATGAAAGTGTTAAATACAATGCATATAGCTGGTTCATTTCCCTGTAGTCGAGTCCATCATTTTCCCTAACGTCTACTTGCGGCAGACAGGATAATATACGCATTTCAAATGTGAGATGTGTGAAGCAGTATCTTATTTATTATGCATCTGGTTCCCCTGAGTCGGTTGGGTGAATGAAAAATGTATTTGGAGAAGAGCAGGGTCATTGGAATTAAAAATAGATCATGGTCAACTACAGTTGCCCTAGCTACAGACAGTAGCGAAATACCCGATGCACTGAAAAGCAATGATTAGCAAGGCTCTGGTATCTTAGCACAACAAATAACTTGTACTCCATAGTGCATTATAACAAACTTATTCATGAGAGGTAATTTATTTTTACACTCAAAGTGTCTGTTTATAGTTACTTGAAAAGCTTTAAGAAGATGAAAAAATCAAATAGCTATTTTTTAAATCTGGTGTTATTCTGCCTTAATACGTTTCTGCCACACAGTTAGTGCTTTTTATGCAAAACATAGGTGGGTAAAACAAAATTGGCATTGTGACTCGCCTAATCGTAATCACATTGAATTCCAGTCACACTAGGGGACTAGCAATGTACTGCTAATGTGCCACCCAGTATTTTAAACATTTGTTTGCACAAAAAATTATTTACAATTTGTCTTTTTTCTTTTTGTTTTTCTCTATATAGTTACTCCTGCTGGTCCACCTGTTGAACCCAACAGGTAGGAGATAACTGACCGTCTATGACAACAGAGGCTGGAGTGTATCCATCAAGAATACCGGTGGCTTGTCCTGGAGGAGGAGGAGGACCAAAGAAATGCCTCTAAGCCAGCCCCAGTGCAGCCAGTCCCCCTCAGAGTCTATTCTCCGATCCTCCCATCACCTGTGCCGCCACCAGCTAACTGCTGACACCCAATCCCACACTGGCAGAAGCATGGAATTGCTGCGCCATATCCTGCAGTGGCTGGAAACCATTGGGAGCTGACTCAACACCTTGGAGCAGAGTCTGGACCAGCTCCAGACAGACATCCTAAGTGCCCCTTTTTTAGACCTTTTAAAAACAGATGTTCTGGTGGGAGGGACTTGTTGCGGCTGGGATGGAAGAGAGTTTGGACTGGGTTCGGGACGAGGCGTGCTACGACCGACGAATACGTGGGAGCACTTTGGAGTGAATTAAACTATGTGTATTGCTGTGAGAGTGGAAGGGTCAGGAAAGAGTGAGTTTAAAAAATACCTGGCTTTTTGGAAAAACTAAACTTTAATGCTCCCTATTGCTGGTATTGATAAAAAACGGGGAAAGAAGGAGGGAATAAAGATTTAATGAGTAGCTCACTCGCTGGTTGACATGTTTTGAAGCCTACCCCTAAGCTTCTTCTTTAGGACAAAATACAATGATCCCTGTTACCACTCTGACTAATGACTAGTGCTGTTAGCCTATTAGGTTTTTCTGCGTAATATACTTCTGTGCAAGACATTCATTCGATACCTACTTGGTAATATTAATTAATAGAGCGAATATACAAATTCTTAACTTTGCCAATCAAGAAGGATAGAAGCAAAAAGAATTAGTAGTCTAGGTGCTCTTTGATATTATCATTACTTATCTGCACCCTAATTGTGTGAGGGAAAAATTGTGATATATTTCTTCTCTCTGATAAATTTTTCACTTCATGCGCGATATTGCGTAAATCATGTGATTCGTACAACCCACTGTTTAAAAAAAATTACATACAAGACATAACGATACACATAATATTTAAGCAAACACACACGCTCGTATTTTCATCAGTTGTGCAGAGACCTTAGACTTTTTATAAAAAATACCGATCAGTCTAAAAAATGTAAGGCAGTGAAGGTTGTTTTTCACTCCTCAATATTGATGATAGAAAATGGTAGAGAAACGTACATTATATGTTTCCTAATTGGACCCCATGAGCATCAACATGGGAGGGGAGGAGCGCTTGTAGTCAAAGACTGTTGGTTTAAATAAAAAAGATTTGATTTAGAAACTTGGTACAAAGAAATGATTATCTGTCCTGGTGTTGAGGCCAGTAGAAGCCAATAGTATGATTGCCTAAACTATTGGCTGTGCCCTACTTACTACGTCAACACATCTTTCTCACCCATAAAACAATACCTGCCCTTGGCTCCGTCGAACACTGAATGCTCGCAGAGACCCGGTATTTGTATCCGGAGCTAGCTGCAATCAGTGACAGGCAATTCTGTACAGATGCGGGAGAGCCATGCTTCCGGGTGCTGTTGACTGCTAGAAAGTAAAACTCCCCAAGATGGCCGCCTTCAAATGGAACCATTTCCTGGTAGGAATATATTTCGGGAAGACCGTTTGTTACCTGCAAACGGAACATTATTGTGCCTTCCTATTACATTTCATAAAATGAATGCAGCGACGTATTTCTACATAAAATAAAAATTATTTATTATTATTGTGATTAACCTGTAATGATTTGTGTTAAAAAAAAGTTATAGTCGCTCATAGGGAAGTTACCCAATGTGTCTTGCTCCCTGACTTCACCTACTCATTTTTTTTAGTAGAACAGTTATTATTGCTAACAGGGAAAGGACAGGGTGTTGTCGATTAAGGCAAAACCTTAACCTTGTACATTACTTATTTGCCCATTATTTTTGGCCAGCTTTTTGTTGATGGAATACGTTGCCCCTGAATACTAGTAGATAGTATTGTTGCTACATCTGTGCTCCCAAATATTTGAAATATTAAAAAAGGGGTAAACATATGCCAAGGGTGATAGGGTATCACGGTGAAACCATGGGGTATATATATCAGCTTGTGAGTGCACCTTTTGATAATAAATGGTGCTTCATTCACCTAAACCAAGACATAGTTGCACATTATCAATGTTAAAGCAGGCTGGTCCTATGAGATGTATTAGCTGAATTTAAAGGCGCCATCTGCTTACTGTATGTGAATTTAGTGGTAGACCTAGGATACACTACTTGGTACAGGTTATAAGAGAATCATCTCATTTATCCCTATGGTAACTCATCATTAAGGACCCCTATGTGGGTGCCCATGCTAAAAACCCATTGCTGTGCCTTCTCAAACAGAGGTCCTGCTGTATCAAATTGTTCGATTACTGTCCACTGCAGATCCAATATCGTGTGGTTTTATTCAATGCAATGCATGGACATCTTGGTTGTAGTTTTTCTGCATTTAACATTGCTCCTGTGTTCGCAGCTGCGTACTTTTACAGGGCGTTTGGTCATCGCAATGTAATGGAGACCGCATCAGCAAGTGATCATGTAGATCACATTTTTGTTATTGCATGTTGTGAACTTTCATTGCTCCCAATTGGTGCTGTTGTTAAAGATAATGTTTTTGCTTGTTCTTGTTAGGTAGCAAAAGACACACAATTGATGCAGAACAAATCAAAACATTCACCCCCAGTCAAGAGATCTGGGTTAAATCCATCATTCTTTTTCTCACCATGCCACCCCAGTTTAGATCCAGCCATATGCAAATCAGTCTTGACCATGTGCCTCATTGGAACAGTCCAGCCCGAACTGCCAAGCCAGGTCCTCCCTGGACCAGAAACAAGCATCCTAGGACCGGTTTCGGGCTTTCAGCCCACATCTGCCATGATAACTTGATTCCAGTGGCACAGTGAGCCCGGGACCCACGTCAGGGCATACCCGGCACACTTAGGGCAAAAA
This sequence comes from Triturus cristatus, assembly GCF_964204655.1. Lineage (NCBI taxonomy): Eukaryota > Metazoa > Chordata > Amphibia > Caudata > Salamandridae > Triturus > Triturus cristatus. The sequence goes on along the minus strand of NC_140585.1, from coordinate 21,268,952 downwards.
AGCAAAAGACATACACTTGATGGACGGAATGCTGAACAAATCAAAGCATTCACCCCCAGTCAAGAGATCTGGGTTAAATCCATCATTCCTTTGCTCACCATGCCACCCCAGTTTAGACCTGGCCATATGCAAATCAGTCTTGACCCTGTGCCTCATGGGAACAGTCCAGCCCGAACTGCCAAGCCAGGTCCTCCCTGGACCGAAAACAAGCATCCTAGGAACGGTTTCGGGGTTTTACCCCTCTTCAGCCAGGATAGCTTGACTCCAGTGGCGTAGTGAGCACGGGACCCACGTCTGGGCATAAAGGCATACCACTACAAACTGAATAGTTGGCATTTGTTAGTATAATACAATATATTTTTTGTGTCTTTTAGAAAGTTCAGTTGTCATGTTTAAAGCAAAATAGGTCCCCAGATCCACGAGATGAGAGAACGTGTAACCAGTTTCTCACACCTATATTAATAGAGGTAATTGAAGGTTGTGGAGCAGAAATAGATATACATATATAGTTTTTACCTACACTATCAATACTGTTTAATTTTAATCAATCCTGTTTATTCCTAAGGTACAAAAGGTGCCACTCTTGCAGTCTCAAAGTTTTGATCCTGGCTGGCCATAACAGTAGAAGAGTAGCTGTGTCTTTTTCTTTTCTCTCTTTCTCGTCCAAATCCCTTTCCCTCTTGGGACACCTGTCAGGGCTCCTGTTTACTCTAGCAGTGCTGAAAGGTGTTCTAGGAGGACTGGGGAATAGTTATCGCCCTGTGGATGGTCCTGGATTTCAGGTGAGTGGATGGACTCACATGTAACATAAAGCCAAGCCACAACATTTACGTCTGCCTGGGCGATGGATTCCCCTACTGAGAAGACCCCCTCTGTACAGGAGTTGTCCAGAGCCTTTATGGCTCTACAACAGGAAGTAACAGCCTTAAAACAAGAAAATCATACCTTGCAGTGTGAACTACAATGATACAAACTACGAGGTAATCCCTGGGAGGATGACTCCTTCAAATCCAAACCAGTTATTCATTCTCCTCGCTTTAATTTTTCCCCAACTTCCACAGACCATTTCGGGGCTCAACCAGTGAAAGTCACAGTTAACACACCTACGCCTGTCCCTTTAGCCCCTCCCGAATGCTTCTTTGGAGATCAAACAAAATACAATATTTGTACGAATCAATGCCAGTTACATTTTCTTTGCCGGACGTCTGCCTTCCCCAATGATACTGCAAAGGTAGCATTCATTCTGTCATATCTTGGTGGTACCGTGACAACGTGGTCAATTCCATTTGTGGAACGAAACAACATGATACTGCATGATTTTGATAGGTTCAAGGAGACAATGCCAAGTATTTGCTAAACATCAGTTCGTGCAAGCGACAATGAACTCTTGAATTTACGTCAGGGTAACAAGGACTTGCTATCTTACCTTACATCCTTTCAAAGATTAATAGCAGAAACTGAATGGCTGGAGGAAAAGAGAATGTCATTGTTCTATTGGGGCCTTCGGGACGAGCTAAAGGACGTGCTTGCTTAGATCGCTGATCCTCCCACTGACTATGCAGAATTAATTGATTTGGTGGTCCGATGGGACCACCGTCTTGGCGAACGAAGGGGTAAAAAAACGTGTGGAGAATCAACACGAGTAGTCATAGTAAAGCATGAAAAGAAAGAGGTTCCTAGTTCTAACTCAGCTTCTGATTCCACAGAACCGATGCAAATCGGTAGCATCAGGGGACCCATGTCCAAAGAAGAAAAAGACCGAAGACGTTGCTAGAATCTTTGCCTTTATTATGGTAGGTCTGGGCATTTTGCTCGAGAGTGTTCTTTCAAAAGATCACCAAAAAAGGTAATAGGTCTTACTGAAAGTTTATCTTCTGTTGAGGAAAATAGCCAGTCGGGAAACTTCCTGGCCCGATAAAGATAGAGGCCTTCCTATCGAGCATGTCTAACAGTACGGCCTCTTGTCATTATTTGGCTAATACTATGACACCCACACCACGACATCTAACCTTGATTGTGACACTGCTTTTTGCTGCCCAGATAAGGATCGTCATCCCTATTCTATTAGACTCAGGGGCTACAGGGAATTTTGTAGACATAGGACTGGCCAAAAACTTGAAATATCCCTACCGTCCAAAAGGCTATTCCTGAACCAGTACGGGCTGTTGATGGGTCCAAATTGTCTTCCGGCTTAATTTTGCATCACACAGAACCATTGACTGTGATTTATTCTGATGCACACTCTGAACATGTTCAGTTTGACCTCATAGACACTCCTGTCTTCAAAGCCACATTGGGAATTCCATGGCTACAATTACATAATTCAAAAATCGACTGAACAAAACACACGGTCACACTAGATTCCCCACATTGCTGGAATGCTTGTTATACTAATAGACAACAACCCATCACCCCGTTACATTGTGCTTCTACGCTTGGTGCTACAGAGGCTGAGAAGCCTGAACCAATCAGTCTACCAAAGTTATATGAGGATTTTCATGATGTTTTCTCAGAAAAACAGGCGACCCAATTACCACCCCATCGGTCTTACGACTGCCGCATCGATTTGCTCCCTGGAGCAACCTTGCCATGTAGTCGGGTGTATGCCCTATCTGAACCAGAAACCCGTTATTTACGGGAATACCTGGATGATTTATTAATGAAATAAGACATTCCACCTCCCCTGTCAGTTCACCGCTCTTCTTTGTCCCTAAGAAGAATCACAAAGTTTGCGCCTGTATAGATTACCGCGCAGTGAACAAGGTCACAATCAAAAACAGGTTTCCTCTTCCCCTAATATCAGTGTTATTGGATCAGGTGCGCAATTCAACCATTTTTACGAAATTAGATCTTCGTGGTGCATATCACCTTAAACGAGTAAAAAATGGAGACCAATGGAAGAGGGCCTTTCGGACCAAGTTTGGTCTCTTTAAATATACAGTGATGCCCTTCGGATTGTGCAATGCTCCTGCAGCATTTCAATTCTTCATCAATGAAGTGTTGCAGGACTTTTTGGACATCTTTGTAATTGTTTACATAGATGACATACTCATTTATTCACCTTCAACTGAGGAACACATAGGGCATGTTCGGGCCGTCATACAGCGTATGCGAGAACATCATGTATTCGCAAAATTAGAGAAATGCGTTTTCCATGCCACCAGTATTGAATTCCTGGGATATGTGATCTCACCCAATGGTATTGCTATGGATCAAACTAGAGTACAAGCTATACTGAGATGGGAAACACCAGGATACCTAAAAGACATCCAGCGATTCCTGGGTTTCGCAAACATTTGTGGGCGTTTCATTCCCAATTTTTCCACTACTGTCTCACCAATTACCCAACTGTTAAAAAAAGGAGTTAAATTCCATTGGTCTTCAGCAGCAGAGGATGCGTTCCAGAAGTTGAAAAAAGCTTTTACTGAGGCTCCTATTTTACATCACCGAGATCCTTCTCAACCCTTTTATGTTGAAGCCGACGCATCGCAAATATCTGCAGGAGGGGTTTTATCCCAAAGAGATCCTGAATCTGGTCACCTGCATCCGGTGGCCTATTTTTCCAAAAATCTTTTACCCGCTGAACAAAATTACACGGTGGCAGAACGCGAGTTGTTAGCCATCAAGCTTGCCTTTGAAGAATGACAACATCACCTATTGGGAGCTCGACATACTGTCACTATTAATTCAGACAATCGTAATTTACAATTCTATCAGAACGTAAAGGCCTTAATACCACGTCAGCTTTGCTGGCTTTTGTTCTTTAACAAATTTGATTTTATTATCCATTTTTCCATTTGTACACTTTATTTCGATCAAAAGATCATAAAAGTTGCATAAAATACATATAAAAAGCAAACTTGAGCATAATAAAAGGCATTAAAAAAATTGATTTAAAAATAGACCATGGAAAATATACATAGCAGCATACAATAGTTTTAGTACTTAAGACGCTTAATCCACATTGCATATAAAAAACGTGAAACAGCAAACACTACAACAGTACTTGTGTCAGTGGCTAAGATGCGATAGGCTTCGGTACATCTTGTAAATCCTAAGTTCCTACATAGAGGAATGAGCCAATACTTCCTGGGGGCTCTATATGCAACGCAAAGAAACAGTACATGAATTATTGTCTCAGGCGACCTTTCGCAGGCTGGGCAAATATTTTCTCTTTGTTTGGCCCAGTTCTTAGTAAAGTCCCTAAGAGGTAAGGTGCCCATCCTAAATTGGATATATAGTTTCCTTGCCAGAAATGGGTGCACTTCATTCAGGAATGATTCAAAGATATACTGGTCTTTATTTACCAAAAACTGCCTCGAAAGACTGCCAAGAGTTGTGTTTTGTTGTAATGTACTTAGCTTATGCTGCCTATATACCTGGACCAGTTTAGCACGAGAGAGCGTCAAACAGAATACCCCAGGGCTAGTCCAGAGTTCAGGCAAACCAATCCTATAGCACATCTCCTTAATATAGACAAGCCAGGGAAACTTCTTTGAAGTGCTAACTGCAATTATTGAACTGAGATCACGACAATAGGACCCTAGCTCATCTGTGAGCCAAAGTCTTCGCCAGTATGTTAAAGGACGTAGGCCAGCTTCTTCATCTATTGGTCGTATTGCCAGGTCAAGGCGTAGCGGTACTAGAGGGGTGCTTTGCGGTAGGCCCAATAAAAGTCTAATAAACTTGTTCTCTAATAGAGAAAGACCTTTCAACTGAGAATGGCCCCACAACTCTGCCCCATATAGAGCTGCATTTCTTACTTGTACTTTGTAGATTTCTGCTGCGGGGCCAGGGGCCCTGTGTGTGGTATATTTAGCCATTCTTAATATCGCTCCAGATAGTTGTGCAAGCCGCATAGCTGCTTTGTCTAGTTGGGGAGCCCAGGAAAAGGACTCAGAAAGTGTGATCCCTAGGTAATCAAATAGTGAGACCCTTTCTAGAGTTGTTCCATTGAGTGTGGGATTAGGCCGGGTTGTGTTAGCTGGGTTAAAAACCATGTATTTAGTTTTTGAAATGTTTATTTCGAGCCCATGGTCAATGCAAAAAGCTAAAAAACTGTCTAAAACACGTTGAACGCCCATCGGGGATTTAGATAGAAGAAGGGTGTCATCTGCAAATAGCATGACTGGAACCTTTCTACCATTAAGTCTAGGGGAGTCACCACGGTCCGTTTTATTAATATGATTAACCAAAGCGTTAACATAAAGACAGAACAGGGTAGGGGCTAGCACGCATCCCATCCCTGACTGGAAAGCGCGCGGTTAATTGGCCTGCCTTACCATATCGGACCTGCGCATAGTTGCCAGTGTGCAGTCTAATGATCATAGCTAATAGGTCCAAGGGGACTCCCAGCTTGTGCAGTACCGCCCAGAGCTTATCCCTTGGGACCATATCAAAAGCTGCTTTCAGGTCGACAAATATCAGATAGAGGCTGCCACCCTCCATTGATCCTGTCTTCCAGAATAATAATTGCAGCCTTAAGAGCTGGTCAACAGTTGACACCCTTTTCCTAAATCCTGCCTGTAAATCGCTCAAGATATTCATCTCTTCCATCCAGGAATGCAGACGATTAAGTAAAATTCTAGCAAACAGCTTTTGTGCTACATCTATTAGGCTGATTGGCCTGTAATTTGCAGGAAGCAACGGTGATCCTTTTTTAAAAATGGGGAATATTTCAGCTCCTAGCCATGTATCTGGGACGTTCATACCTTTCATGATGGCGTTAAATAAGGTCCATAAATAAGGGACCCAGATCAAGGGTTCTTCTTTATATAGGTCCCCGGGGATTTTATCTAGGCCAGGTGCTTTAGATGTAGAGAGGGTTTTGATAGCACCCTCAACTTCTTGGGCCGTTATTTCATTTAAAGAGTCAAATTGTGCTAACTGAAGAGGACCCTCCGTAAGAATCAGATCATCTCCAGTTGAGTACAATGACTTAAAATGGGCTTCCCAGGCAGATGCTGCGATATTCGGTAGGATTGGGGATCGTTCGTCCTTGTTGCCCGAATTGGCAATAATTTTCCAAAATCCCCTCATGTCCTTATTAGAAAGGGCAATTTTGAGGGCCTCCCATTTCTCAAACTCCCATGATTTTATTATCACTTATAGACCTGGTAAAGAACAACAAAAGGCTGATACACTATCTCGACTAAGTTACCCCAGCCCTGAGGTTTCATCAACTCCATTTATCCCAATCATTCCTGATCATAAGATTGTTGCTCTCTGTGCCCCTCAAGATTTCTTAGCACAAGTACAAAAAGCGCAACATAAAGAGCCTGCTCCCCCTGAGACTACTCACAAAGGGGAATTAGTATATTACAAAAAATGTCTATACATCCCCACACAGGATTTACGAGACACTGTGTTGTATTGGAATTATGATGCCATACTAACTGGGCATCCTGGTTTCAAAAAGACTTTGAAATTATGTCAAAGGGTCTTTTGGTGGCCTACATTGATGTCTGATGTAAAAAACTACATCCAAACCTGTCCAACCTGTATGCAATACAAGTCATCACATGCTGGCCCGGCTGAGTTATTACAACCGATGCCTATACCACCTGCACCATGGCACACTTCAAGTATGGATTTTGTCGCAGACCTGCCCGTATCCAATGGATATTCTATCATATGTGTGGTAGTGGATTATTTGACAAAAATGGCACCTTTTGTCCCCTTAAAACATATGCCTTCTGCAAAAGAGTTGTCTGAGTACATGGTTTACCAACTATCATGGTCTCCGACCGTGACCCACAATTCATCTCCAGGTTCTGGTGTAGTTTTTGTTTGTCTATGGGCATTGACGTCCGTCTATCCACTGCTTATCATCCACAGACAGACGGACAGACGGAATGACTTAACCAAGCATTTGAAAAGATATTACGTTGTTATGTAACCACTTGGATCACAGAGTGGGACAAAGCATTACCTGAGGTAGAATTTGTCTATAATAACACTACCCATTCTGCTACTGGAGTGTCTCCTTTTTATTGTTTACTTGGTTATCATCCCAGAATGCTTCCAATAATACAAACATCTAGTACAGAACAGGTTCCAGCTGTCCAAGATCACCATGAACAGTTATTGCATATTCAGACCCAAGTAAAGCAACTTTCAGTATCATACCAACAACAGACAAAATGACAGGCTGATAAGCATAGACAACCCGCCCCTCAATATGCAATTGGAGATTGGGTATGGCTCTCAGCAAAGAACCTACGCCTTACAGGGTCTTGTAAATTGCATCCAAGGTATTTAGGTCATTTCCCTATAACTAAAATTATTAATCCTGTTACTGTTGAATTGGCTCTATCTTCAGATTTCCAAATCCATCCTGTGTTCCATGTGTCCCTCTTGCGACCCTATGTACCCACCACCCATGAGGGTCCACCGCCTCCTCCAGTAAAAATAGATGGTGATTGGGAATTTGAAGTGGCCAAAGTTCTTGATTCCAAACGAGTACGGGGGTCTTATACTATTTGTTGGCATGGAAAGGCTATGGAACAGAGGATAACTCATGGGAGCCTGCATCCGCTGTTCATGCCCCTCATTTAGTCCAAACATTCCTTCAACAAAATCCCTTGAAACCACATCTAGTAGCAGGATTTTTGAGAGGGAGGACTGTCAGGAATGCATACTGCACTGGTGGTTTCAGTGCCTGCGTCATTTGTCAACATCCTAGGGGCCTCCATACGAATCATATTGCAGTCAGTGGTATATGTGCAGTTAATCATGAGTGAATTCATGTCTGGGCAATGCACTTTGTTATTATATAGTGTGTTCTTGTGGTCCTGGTTTTCATTGTTTAAGTGTTGCTATCATTATTCTAGTGATGCTGCCAATGCTTGTTTTGTTCCACTGGCAGCATGAACTTCAGGCAAATAGGAAATGCTTCTATGTTTTGGGAAGCATGCAAGACTGTGGAGCATGACAGGTGCTAGACACGTGGAATATTAATGTTGTCAAGCACATTGTGAAACATGCCCGGCAACACCCTGTCAAGAAGCTGTAAATAGACATTTCCTTCAGCACTCAGTGCTTGACTTTTGTCACCGTGTCTAGAGTTAGCTGTGAATTCTTTCCTTCTGCTACCTGAGATCGAGTTTCCTGTTCCTGGAATATTCAAGGATTCCTGCCAGCTGGTTACACAGAGACAGAATTCAGAACTTTAAAAGCTATGTGAACATTTCTATTTAATTCAAGGCGTGCTCGGTGTGTTTTTAGTAATTGACCTTTCAGTTTGTGTGTCATTGGAGGAAGCTCTCAAGGACTCCTGCCAGCTGCTTACAGAGAAACAGAATTCAGAACTTTAAAAGCTAAGTGAACATTTCTATTTAATCCCTAGGCCTGCTCAGTGTGTTTTTATTATTTGAACTGCCAGTTTTCTGTCATTGGAAAAAGCTGTTTTCCTTTTTGTTTAGTTATTTTAAAAGCAAAGACTCTTCACTCAATGTTATGGCTGCAGTAGTTTTTTTGGACAACATTGACATTGTGTTATGGCGACAGTAGTGTTTTGCGGACAACATTGACATTGAAATTTTTACCTTATTTAATATTTGCTTTTAGGTTATTTATGTTGGAACTTTGTAGCACCCAAATTAACAAGTCTCCCCATGCACCAGAGACAATTACCACTGTGATCATTTGATATCACAATGTTTTCACAAATGTTCAGGTGAGAGAGTGTCAGAATGAAGGCATATCACAACATACTGAATAGTTGGCTTTTGTTAGTATACTACAATATATATTTTGTGTCTTTTAGAAAATTCAGTTGTCATGTTTAATGCAAATTAGGTCCCTAGATCCACGAAATGAGAGAATGTTTGACCAGTTTCTCACACCTATATTAATAGAGGTAATTGAAGGTTGTGGAGCAGAAATAGATATACATATATAGTTTTTACTTACACTATCAATACTGTTTAATTTTAATCAATCCTGTTTATTCCTAAGGTACAAAAGGCGCCACTCTCACAGTCTCAGAGTTTCGATACTGACTGGCCAGTGACAGTAGAAGAGTAGCTGTGTCTTTTTCTTTTCTCTCTTTCTCATCCAAATCCCCTTCCCTCTTGGGACACCTGCCAGGGCTCCTGTTTACTCCAGCAGCGCTGAGAGGTGTTCTAGGAGGACTGGGGAATAGTCATTGCCCCTGTGGACAGTCATGGATTTCAGGTGAGTGGCTGGACTCACATGTAACACAGAGGCCAGCCCTGCTCTTGAGCCCTTGATCCTCACCTGCACTCAGGACCACTGGAGTGACTCCAAGGGCTAGCTTGCTGGCCTCCTGTTCAGAGCCACAGGGACACAAGAGGCTTCCACCATCTTTTACCCACACCTAGACCCAGCCTGAGTAAGACCTGAACCCACAAGAAGTGTCCCATCACTCCTGAACCCCCGGCTGTGGAGCTAAAGGTGGCCATATGACTAAATCACAAAACTGAGGACTTTTGGACAACAACTGGTCTGAGAACCAGGAGGTGCATCGGTAGTCGAAACGACTTGCAGCTTCTCCAGCTACGTTCGTCACTGCAGCAACAAATTCTTTTCAGTATTCCTTCACCAAAGGGGTATCCAGCCTCATGGAAATGTCTTCTACAGGCCTCTGCCTCGTCCCTCCAGAGATTGTTGACTTCCATTTCAGAGACTAACGGTCTGATTTAGATCTCGGCAGACGGGTTCCTCAATCGCAGCAGCCTGTCCACTGAAATGTAAATCCCATTATATCCTATGAGATTTATATTTCAGCTGACGAGTTATATGACACCGCTGTGAGCATTTAACCCATCTGCTGCGATCTAAATCAGGTCCTAAGTCCGAACGTAGAAATCTTCACTGCGACTTTGACCCAAGTCTTTCCGACAATGGCGCTGCCTCCTGGAGTCTTGCCCGGCTGATCTGTGCCTTCTCAGACACTTCTTATCAGAATTTCTTTTAAGCTTAAAAATATGTTACTTATGTGAATCGGGCCCAATAGGTGAAATTCGCACTGCAACCACACCAGAGGATAGAATACTGACCATCCGACTTCCAAAAGAATATGCAAGAAAGGAAATCTTTTATAAGAAATAAACAGCAAGTTGGTAACAATTAGGTGGCACTTTTAATTGACTGGTATATGTGGATTCCCCAACTTCCAATAAGATAGAAAATATGTTTTTTGTAATTGATTAGGGGGAAAGGGGCAGCTATGTTAATTCTTTTACTGGCTACTTTGTAGTTCATTCTCAGATCTTTTAAAATCTACTTTGCAGTTAAATTACATATTTATCACACTCTCATGACCACTAATGTGTAACTCTTGTGGGAGGGGCTCCTGAGTTCCTTCTTCATAAACTAGACATAGTAAATCCTGTGTCTAACTGAGGACTTGACCTTCAGAGGAGATAACTCACCGAGGGTACATCTTAGTGTACCAGTATTAGTTACTCAACAGTTTTTGGAGATCATCAGCCTCAAACCTACTAAGCATGATAAGGAATCACATGACAAGGCAAATCAAAAAAGAGTTAATTTTGAGTGTAACCCATAAAACATACAAGAAAAGAAAATACAAAACAAAAAGACTGTTGGACAGGGGATTTCCTGAAAACATTTAGCTTTTTGTCCTCCTGGTTTAAGCTGACTCTCTGTTCATGGCCTTAGGACTCTGGGCACTTTCCAATTGTACTGTAGTGGGAAAGCCTGTGCACCCTTCCTACACATGCGAGGCAAAGGTGTTTTCTTTATTGGTTTAGGTGTTGTTCATGTGTGTGCCCTGTTAAAAGGCACACCACATACCCAGGGCGGGTAATGCAGTGTGCATGGTGGGACGCAGCAATAAAAGAGTGGACAGCTTCTCTAAAATGGCCCATTTCATTCCATTAAAGAGCATTCCTCGAGCACCAGATTTGGCCCAATTGTTTACTCTACATGTAGTTCGTCTTCATGGGGTTCCCTCAGTAGTTATCTCAGATAGAGGTACCGAATTTGTGTCCCGTTTCTGGAAGTCCTTCCTGACTCACTAAGGTGTTGACCACAGATTTTCCACCAGTTATCATCCCAAGACAGACGGTCAGACCGAGAGGGTAAACCAGGAACTTGAGCAATAACTGCGTTTGTACCTACAAGATCAAGAAGGGGAGTGGCCGGATTTGGTTTGGACTGCCGAGTTTACATATAACTCGGCAGTCCACTCATCCACTGGCTTTTCTCCATTCTATTTAAATTACGGAAAGAACCTGAATGTGTTTGTGGGAAAGAAAGATGATTCAGTTCTCGCAGTAGGAAATTTGACCGAAAGATTACATGCAGTTTACAATACAGCTAGGGAAAATCTGAGTCAAGCGAAAATGGCCTACAAGAAACAAGCTGACAAAAGGAGAAAGAAAAATCCACAATACAGTGAGGGGGATAAGGTTTGGCTTTCCACACGCCATTTACGCCTGAAGGGAAATAGGAAGTTTCAACACAGATTTCTTGGGCCCTTTGAGGTGATCAGGATGGTTAAACCGGTAACAGTAAAACTAAAAAAGCCCCCATTGATAAAAATTCACCCTGTGTTCCATGTGTCTTTAATTAAAAGAAACCCACCACAACTGCGTGTCAAAGAACCAATCCCTAGAATTTAAGTAGGTTCAGATTTGGAATTTGAGGTGAACAGAATTTTAGATTCTAAATTGGTGAAAGGTCGTCTGTCATGTTTGATAGATTGGAAAGGGTTTGGTCCTGAGGAAAGATCTTGGGAACCAGCTTCCAATGTCCATGCACGTAGACTAGTTACAGAATTTCACAAGACATTTCCAGACAAGCCAAGGTTGGGGGGACCCTCTTTGGAAGGGGGTACTGTCAGGAAAATACTAGCTGTAGTCTCCCTCCCTAGGCCTAGGATCAGTGTTTGGCATAAGGTTTGGAGTTACCCACGCTGGATACGACAGTTGCCCTACCTTCGATCTCTCCTGGCGCTCCTCTTGAAGACTTTCTCTATTAAGAAGAAGTGTGGAATTCCAAGATGGCGGCTACGTCAGCGAGAGAGGTCAGAGGTCTATGCTTCCTCTCTCCCTGATGTTTGTTGATTGCTTCACCGGCGCTCGAGCGCTGATTTGCGCACTTCAACTGAATCCTCTCAGCGTTTAGCAGCCTTCCTTAGCGCTGGGTTATTTTTGGTTACAGGAACTCAAAAACACTTTGATAGTCCTCAGTTTCTGTTCCGCCTACTTGGGGGCGTTTTTGGTGTGCACACCGAGGGGTTTCTCTCCTCTTGCCATAATTATTCTTGATATTTTTTGGGTGAAAATGAGACCTTCAGCAGTTTCCCTGGTAACTCGTCTTTCTGCGCTTCCAGAATATTGACTCCAGTTGACATTTGTCTTCCCGGTGAGACCAACTCTGCAGAGCTAAAATCCGAACCTAGAAGTAAGGTCTTGTTTATTATTTCCTCACGAACCTTCTCAGCATGTAGCCACTCAGAGACTGGTGATAATTATACAATACATATTACGAGAAAGAATCATTATTTCAACATTATTTAAACATTTTTACAGAGAGAGGAGCAATTGTCTCAGTATAGAAAGGTACCCAAGAACTAGACATTATACACATATATATCACATGTTCAATTGAAGAATTTGTATATGGTGAGTTTGCTTGTGTCGCCCTCTACAAGTACTAACCAAACTACATCACCCCGAGATAGGAAGACCCAAAAGGCTCCTGCGAGGTGTAGGAAGAACAGACCAGATTTGAGGCAGTCTCTCTCTTCTCTCTCTTCCCATATTCCCCTTCCCCCCGTGGTCTGCAGGCAGGCATAACTTCCTAATCGGCAAATTGCGGGGGGATTTGGAAAATACTCTTCTGCTTCTGTGGAATCAACTGGCACAAGGTTAGTCTGACAACACTAAAACACTACCATCAGCACGACCCCCTATAGTACCCAAACACCACTGCACTACCCTAAACTCCAAAACACGACCACCAGCATGACCCCCTACACTACCCAAACACAACTGCACTACCCTAAACCTTAAAACATGACCCCCTACACTACACAAACACCACTGCACTACCCTTAACCCTAAAAAACTACCCCCAGCATGACCTCCTTCACTACACGAACACCCCTGCACTACCCTAAATCCTAAAACACTACCCCCTACACTATACAAATACCACTGCACTACCCTAAACCCTAAAACACTACACCAGCACAACCCCCTACACTACACAAACACCACTGCACTACCCTAAACCCTAGAACACTACCCCAAGCATGACTCCCTACACTACCCAATCACTAATGCACTACCCTAAACCTTAAATCTACCCCAGCATGACCCCCTACACTACCCAAACACCACTGCACTACCCTAAACCCTAAAAGACTACCCCCAGCATGACCCCTACACTACCAAAACACTACTGCACTACCCTGAACCATAAAACACTATCCAAAAGCACAACCCCCTACACTACCCAAACACCACTGCACTACACTAAACCCTAAAACACTACCCCAGCACTACCCTCTACACTACACAAACACCACTGCACTACCCTAAACCCTAAAACAGTACCCCCAGTGCACCCCCTACACTACCCAAACACCACTGCACTACCCTAAACAATAGAAAAGTAACATCCACCCCATGCCCAATCCCTTTACCTCTCCCTCCTCATGGTTCCTCTCTCCTCATGGTTCCTGCTTCATGTCGTCTCTGAGGGGCGGTGTACATCATTGTGAGGAAACGGAACAGCCTCTGTTTCCTTACAACGACATGGATCATCTACATGTTTTTAGAACGCATGGTCATTTACCATACATACCTTTACAATGAAATTTGTTCTAAAGGCATGCATGGTAAATGACCATGCGTTCTAAAAAAATGCGTAGTAATAACTTCACGATGTACAACTCATGCGTGGTAATGTATGCATTGTAATGGTATTGCGAAGTAAAAAAGTAATTGTAACGGCTGTTTCCCGATCAAAGCTGGCCCCTGTTATTCAGTGAGTCATTTGTTTGATAAATTAGGAGGAAGGAATGTGTTTTTTTACCGAAAAGTGCATTCCCGGCTGTTGTATTGTGAAAGTGCCCGCATGGCCTGATCTCACTTCCGGTGAGAGAGTGGAAGAGTCTGTTTTGATCTAAAGGAGTTCTGTTGATGGACGGGGCCGGCGCGACACGTTATCAGAAAACACAGCTAATGGAAAGCGTCCTCCCCAAAGTGTGGAGCAGTGCCATGAGAGGTCTACGAGTGTGCGTCCCACCGCAGTATGAGCGTACCGTGCCATTCCAGGGTACGGGAGGCAGAAGCGGCATCCATTGCAGGTCCTCTTGTACACTAAAAAAGGACCAAACAATGCTTTCCTTTCTTTTCTTCTTCTGCTGCACCATCTATTCTTCTTCCTCTACTGAAAGTGGATCAACTTCGGCAAAACTAGAAGCCATAGTTGTATTAAAAATAAACAAACACACAAAAAATGTATATCAATATAAAGAGAAGCGAGAAACAGGTCTTCTCTCTATCAAGGACAAAAAGTAACAGAAAAATCAGAAGGATGGATTTTGAAGTTGATTTCAATCAATCAGATTCCTTTTTTGGTCTCGACTAGAGGGGCAGCGCATGCGCTGCATCGCTTTGCGAGGCATGCAGTATACACTATAGTGGGGGAAGCTCTGCCCACTTTCCTGCCATAATTTTAATTGGCTTCAATCATAAATGCTGTATTCTGATTGGTTTTCAGCTTGATAGTCCCGCCTCCTGACGGCCATGTCGTCATTTTTCTCCTTACATGGCTTTCAGCCCCTTTACTTTTAAAACTCTTTTCTTCCACTGCCTCCCCCGTTCCCTCTTGTAGTCTGTGACCTATCCCCCCACCACCACAACCCCTCTCCACTCCCGTTGGTGCCTACTTCAACGCCCCCACTTCCATTTAAAATGCAATAGGACTCGTGTAAATATGAGTCCTATTGCATTTGTAAATGCTTGTTTTGCTATCGGATTGGTTGGTGGAATTAGCACTTTATTTTGCCTGACCTGTCCATAGTACATGCGCAACAGGGACAACTTGCCGCCTTTGTGTCGCTTGTTTCCCATTTCCAGATTCGTCCGGAATGTCATTTGTAGCTGGCATCTCCATGGCTTCCAATCCCCACCCCCTCACAACACTAAGCCCGCCCCTACCACCACTCCCTCGCTCCAAAGTCGCTGCTGGAGTTTAGGATTTAAGGCACTTTTATTTACTTTGCGCAGCGCTTGTGCACATGACTTATTTCCCTTTGCAGTACCCCCACCCACCCACAACAGTGTACCCGACCCCCTTCACAACACTGGCCTCCTACTCAACGTCCGCCTTCGTCACGTTCCGGCACGCAGCCAGCCATAGACGAGGGGGAGAGGAAGAATCTGTAAACTTTCCCAGGACGCGGGTAAGATAAGCAAGCCCCATATTTTAACTCAAAATTGGAGGGGAAGGTGTGTAATATTGAATAGCTCTTCGCATATTTTCCTCTTCTTTACCGCGTGCTAACTATACTTTTTAAATACTCAGCGGCACTGGGACAGTGTTTCACTTCTTTTGTTTTGTTTACAGTGGCTGCTAAGATTTCATCATGCATGATCCTCTTCATCAGCTGCGCGTGCACCCACGTTACATTTTATTTCTATACATAACTGGTTCGTATGTGTCTTTCTTTAGTTCACAGCGTGGCTGTGGGTTGATTTAATTTGTCTTCGCCCTGCTGCTACACACCGAAGTTTCATTTCCCCTCCGTGCTCGGACAGCTTCTCAAGTGGACATCGGACTCCATTCCGGACTTTCTCCCTTGCCCCTCTGTGCTGGGCGGTCGGAGTGTCCTGCTGTCTAGGTACACATGTGCCAGTTTCTGCCGAGGAGGAGCAGCCTATATGTGTTAAGCGCCGGGACCCCCACCCATTTACTAACCACCACAGCAGCCCCCGGAGCTAGGGACCTTACTCCTTTTAATCTGGCTTCATCCTCCGCCCCCATAGGTTGCGGCCGGGCCTCAAAGAGGAAATGCCAAGAAAAGGAAGCTCCGCCAGGATCTTCTTGCACCAGGTCCAAGGATCTCAGGCATGTGCAAGGCTGCCCGGGGGGGGTGCGCAGCAGCCCCCCTAAAAGGGTGGCCGTCTTAGTGCCACAGGAAGGCACTGGGGCAGCCGGTCTAGTCCCTGGGCGACGGCCAGGGAAGACGTCCGGCAAAACTACTTCCGGCGGAGGGGGGGAGGGGTAGGGGTATTTATGCTGTCCCTGCCCCTCCTTCGCCCTCTTGTCCCTCGACGTCTCGCCTTGCCCGCCCCTCCGCTTACCCGGAGGTACAAGGGGGAGGGGTTAGGCTTTCTAACCTGTTATTTTGTGTTGCAGGAGGAGTTACAGGGCGATCCAGAGTCTGCACATACCAAGGGGTACTTCATGCAGCAGCACAGCGGGGTGCTAAGCCAGGATACCTAGGGATGTCTTAGCGTTGTCCCCTGGAAGAACTACGGGGGGTTGTGGGTCTGAGCAACCGGGGGCTGCCATGGACGCTCTGCCCACCTCTTACGGGGGGGGGCGTGAGTAAGCAAGTGGACTGGTGGTTCACAGATGGGAGGGGTGGCCCCTCCCAATATTTGGTATACACCAATTGGCGACTGCCACGGTGTAATTTTGGCTTATCAGACGGGCAGGCGGCATAGGTGGTGGCCTGCCCTGGGTCCGGACCAGACAGTCACGCTAGCTATATCTGGATAGTAAGTAAGAGCGGGTTTGGACGTCGCAGAAGGGACACCTGAGGGTGTGGTGTGCCTGTTCACGTTGTTGCAGGCTGCAGCTCATGATCGTTTTCTCTTTCAGATTAGGACCAAAACCCGAGGGATGGATAGCGAGGGTACCCCGGCGCTCTTCTTGATGCCATCCCAGGTAGAGGAAACTCAGCAGGGCACCTTCCAGGACGCACAGATAGTGGCCATCATTGATCTGGCCAAGTCCAAGGGCCTGGCATGGGCTGCGGACCTCTTGAAGGCCAGCAACCCGGACGATTCTGGGGTCATGTCCGGAGGTCCTCCTACGGGACAGGAGCCGATTGACGAGACTGGGCCGTCCCGGTCCAAGCGGATTCGCAGGGCCACTGTAAAAGACTTCCCCGCGGACGCGCCGCCACCCAGGAGTCGCCCGGCGCTTACCCCCAGAGGTGCAACCGGACCCGCACCACAGCCAGTGTCTGTAGGACCTGCCCCCCTCACGAGCGTCAGCCCATCTCAAGCTAACTTTGCCACCACGGAAGACTTGGGTAAGCTCAATGACACTCTGAAGAGCTTTATGGAGGAGGTCAGAGCTGGTTTCTCGAGGGCGGGATCATCCGGGGGACTCTCACCTGCAGACGGTGCGGGAGGGGACGTGTCCTCGGCAGCCAACGTTTGGGCGCCACAGGGGAAAGGCCGGCAGGCACCTGAGTTGACCATGGTGGCGAGTGCCTCCCGCAGCATCACAGGCAAGAGTGCGGAGGGGGCAACAGCAGGAGCAGAGGTGGCTTCCAGGTGGGAGGCTGCACCTGCAGGGCCCATCGGGCCAGGCCACATACCGTCAGGGGGGGAGCGACAGCAGTCTGCTGGGGGTGAGTCGCCAGCTGGCCAACTTAGTGCCGTCACCCCTCTGGCAGTCACCACCCCCTCTGCGGGTGTTCCCTCCTCCTCCACGCAGCTCGGCAGCGCAGCTTCGCCAGTGTTAGTCCAGCTGGCAGCAGCTAAGAAGGCTGTCACTCATACCCCGTTATTGTCGGGGCACACCTCGTTGTCATGGTAAGTGCCCATGGCAGTGAAAGAATTCATCTGGAGGCGCGAATTCCTTGATATATTTTCATTACTTTTGTTGGGCCAGCACGGCCAAGACGTGCGTAGGCTTGGGGGGAAAGATGATGATAAGAAGATCAGGTTCCAGCAATGGCCAGAGAAATCCATAGACAGCTGGCTGTCCGCTTTCTCCATCCTACAATCAGTCATTCTGGAAAAATTTCCAGAGCAAGGCCAGGCTCTGGTCTTGTACCAACGGTTGATTCACACTGAGGCACAGAAGTGAGGGGGAGAAGGGTGGCTCAACTACGACCGGGACTTCAGGAAAAAGATGGCCATATGCCCAGAAATGGAATGGGACCAGAAGGAAGTCCAGCTGTGGATGGACCACATGGGTTCCCGGGGAACACAGAGCACAGTCGCCCAGTCTAAGGGTACGGGAGGAGGGGGTGCTCAGCCAGGGAACAGTCAGTCCAACCCTAAACCCTTTAGGCAGTCCTTTCGGGGGGCGTGCAGGGGAGGTGGCAGGGGGGGAGGCAAGAGAGTCTCCCCAGGGACATGCAACCTATTTAATGCAGGCGCATGCTCGTGGGGGAGCAAGTGCCGGTTTCAGCACGTGTGCAGCAAATGCGGGGGCCGTCATGCTGCGACCACGTGCCAGTCCAAACAGGACAAGAAGCCGGCTGACACATTCAAACAGGCCACCTGAGACAGCTCAGCCTCCCTCAGCTGCGTCCCCCTCCCCCCCATTTTCAGCCCGGTCGTGCCGCCCAGCAGCTCGCCCCCTCCTCTTTCCAGCCTCAAGGGTCCCCCTCTCCCAGTACCCCCCAGCGCGTCCGCAGCCCTCGCCTGCAAGGGGCCGTCTCCAGTCAACCTTGACCACATGCTTCAACTTCTCAGGAAGTATCCCAACACTACTGACAGCGCACTGAAGGGTTTTTCTGAAGGTTTCACTATCCCATTCGTAGGCTCCCTGTCCTATAGCGGATAATCTCAAATCCGCCTGAGTCCTCCCCCAGGTCTTGCACGCGAAAGTCCAGAAAGAAGTGGGACTGGGGAGGGTGGCGGGTCCGTTCAGGGAGCCTCCGCTAGAGAACTTTGTCGTTTCTCCGTTGGGGTTGGTACCCAAAAAGGATCCAGGGTCCTTCAGACTGATCCACCACCTATCATACCCGGAGGGGGACTCGGTGAACCATGGGCTCCAGGAGGGCGCTTGCTCTATGTCATATTGTACGCTGGACGTGGCTCTGGACCTTGTCAGGAGGGCTGGCAAAGGAGCCTGGTTAGCAAAGGCCGACATTGAGTCAGCTTTCCGTTTGTTACCAGTGCACCTGAGCAGCCAACACCTGCTGGGTTTCAAGATAGATGGCCTGTACTTCTTTGACAAGTGCATGCCCAGGGGGTGCGCGGTCTCCTGTGCCTTCTTTGAAGCCTTTAGCTCCTTCCTGCAATGGGCGTTTCAGCATTCTTCCGGGGTGACAGGGGTCTCGCATTATTTAGACGACTTCCTATTCATTGGGAAGGATGGCACCCATGAATGCAAGGCAGCCCTCACAAAATTTCAGGTACTGATGCGGCAGCTCGGCGTTCCCTTAGCCCCCAAGAAAACAGAAGGTCCAGCGCAGATCCTCTCCTTCCTAGGCATAGAGCTGGACACTGTTGCAAGCGAAGCCAGGCTGCCAGAAGACAAGGTGCGTGACCTGAGACATCAGATTGGGTTAACAGTAGGGAAGGAGAAGGTCTCCCTGGGTTCCCTCCAGAGCCTCCTGGGGAAACTCAATTTTGCTGCTAGAGTCATCCCCTCAGGTAGGGTATTTGCGCGGAGGATAGCTAGAGCCACAGCCTCTGTCAAAAAGAAACACCACATGGTCAAGATGAACAGGGGCATGCGGGAGGACTTATTGATGTGGGCGGACTTCTTAGACAACTTCAATGGGTCGGTTATCTGGCGCGATCCCTGGGCCAGCAACTCTGAACTAGCGCTTTTCTCTGACGCATCAGGCCGGGAAGGGTTCGGCGTGATTATGGACAAGGAGTGGTGTGCAGAGAAGTGGCCAAATGCGTGGCACAGGAAGAAGATCACGTCCAAGATCACCGTTCTCGAACTCTTCCCAATAGTGATAGCCTTCCATTTATGGCCCAGGGCTTTGGCGGCGAAACGAGTCTTGTTCTGGTCAGATAACCTAGCAGTGGTGAAGGCCCTCAACACCCAGTCAGCTAGTTGCCCCCTGGTTTTGTGCCTGCTGCGAGAGCTAGTGAGGGCGTGTCTAAAAAACAATGTGGAGTGCAGGGCTAGGCACATCCAAGGGGTTTTGAATGTAGCCGCTGACTCTCTCTCTCGATTTCAGTGGCACCGCTTCCGGGAAGCCTGGCCGAGGGTGAGAGAAGAGGGGACCCCTTTCCCGCCACACTTGTGGCTGCTGCTGAAGTGGGACTTCGGATGAGGGGACTGGGGGAACGGTCTTTAGCCCCTAGGACGGCGAAACGTTACAGGAGCTGTGTGGCGAAATTCTGTGCGATCACCGGGGCATGGGAAGAGGATCAGGCGGCCATGGAACTTAGAGTTCAACAATTCCTTCTGTGGGCCAAGGATGGGGGTAAATCGCATCCATGGATCGTGGGTCACCTGTCCGCCATTAGCCACCATGCCAAGTTAAGAGGGCAGTTCGACCCCACCAAAGCCTTTGTGATTAAAGCAGCTCTGCAGGGGTGGGCTAGGACGAACTCGCGCTCACCTGACACCAGGTCTCCTATTGGGTACCCTATCCTCCAAGGGATGCTCGATTGCATGGTCAGGGCCACCCACTCGGGGTACGAAGCTACCCTGTTCTCGGCCTGTTTCGCCCTGGCCTTCTTTGGGGCCTTCAGGATTGGGGAACTGGTTGCGCGATCGAAGACAGACACCTCTGGGGTGGCCTTGCACGTGAATGACGTAGATCTGGAGTTTGGTTGTCTCAATATATTCATTAGGCAGTCCAAAACTGACCAACACGGGCGGGGGAGGTTGATCGTGGTACGCAGCCTGGGCGATGCAAGATATTGTCCTATAGCCTGGGTCAGAGCTTACTTGGCACTTCGCCCGCGGGGGGCAGGATATCTACTGGTGCATCCGGATGGTCTCCCGGTCACTAGGTTTCAAGTCAACCACATCTTGCAGGATTGCCTTCGGCTGTCAGGGCAGGCAGACGGGACCAAAAAATTCAGCAGCCACTCCTTTAGAATAGGGGCATGTCAGCGGAAAGTATCAAGAAGGTGGGGCGCTGGGAGTCTCAGTGCTTCAAACGATACATCCGGCCCTAGGCGGGGAGCGCAGGGCTGGGGCCTGGGGCACTTCTCAGAAATTGTACAAGTTTGAACTTGGAGTGAGGCTGAGGCCACTCCACTTGCCATTTACTTTCTGTTTTATTTAGATGTATATATGTTAGATGTATTGTGCTGTGTAGTAACGGTTGCAATTGAAAAAAAAAAAAAACGTTCAAACCATCATTTCTTTATTTATTAGGAAGCAAGGTGTCGGTAATTGGCCATTCAATCATCTCGAGACTGGCGCGGTGGGCAGAGGTCAGAGAGTGGCGGAATGGCTTCCTCGCCAAGGACATCACGTGGTTGGGCTTCCCGGGCATGCGCTGGAGTGAATTGACAAGGAAATTGAAGCAGGGACTCGGGGGGGGTGGCCTCCGCCGAATCTATTGGTGGTACACCTGGGTGGAAATGATTTGACCACACTAGGGAGGAGAACATTGCTCCAAGACATGAGGGACACTTTCTGCCAGTTGAGCAATATGCTGGGGTCGTGCGAACTGTGGTGGTCAGAAATTACAGCAAGGGCGGTCTGGAGAGGAGCACGCTCAGGGGACGCCATCGAGGTGTCACGGAGGAAAGTTAATCGCGCCATGCGCAGTTTCACGGAGCAAAGAGGTTTTGGCTTCATCAGGAATCTATTAAATGCCAAGTCAACAGGGTGTCTGGAGGGAGATGGGGTGCACCTCTCAACTCTAGGCATAGATTTATTTCTACTGGACCTGGGGGAGCCTTGGCAGCTGCGGGTTGTAAGTAAGAAGGGGCAGCCTGGGTGGGGGGGCCCTGGTAGTGACGGTGGTCACTCCCTAGGCTGTGGAGGAGTTACAGGGCGATCCAGAGTCTGCAGATACCAAGGGGTACTTCATGCAGCAGCACAGCGTGGTGCTAAGCCAGGATACCCAGGGATGTCTTAGCGTTGTCCCCTGGAAGAACTACGGCGCCCCGTTAGCCTACGGGCGGTTGTGGGTCTGAGCAACCGGGGGCTGCCATGGACGCTCCGCCCACCTCTTACGGGGGGGGGGGTGTGAGTAAGCAAGCGGACTGGTGGCTCACAGATGGGAGGGGTGGCCCCTCCCAATATTTGGTATACACCAATTGGCGACTGTCACGGTGTAATTTTGGCTTATCAGACGGGCAGGCGGCATAGGTGGTAGCCTGCCTGGGATCGCCCGTAAGATAACCCACCATGTTTGCATATTGGTTATGCTAATAAACCTGCAGCAATATTTCTCCATTTACAAAAGTGTTGTGTGGTTTATTTATATACTTATGTGTTAGGTGACAACAGTTGCCGATATTGGCACTATGCTGTAGGCAGGAATGGGAACAGGAGGGGAGGGGGTGCATTAATAAGAGCTGTCACACTTTCCAGATGAAAAACATATTTAGTCAAACTATTAATGAGGACGTCAGTAACAACATTTCACGGGCCTTGTTTGCTTAAAACAAACACCTAGGTACGCCAAAAGGCCCTTGCCTTTTCACGGGCCTTGTTTTAAAAAAAATACTTTATTTCTCACGGCACCTGCTGTTTGAAAAGTCAGCAAGAACTCAGTACTAAACAATGCGCTCCGTACCCCTTGTGGCCTCACTCACTCCTCCGACGCCATAGTTCTCAATATCCCAAAGTAAAAAGAAACCTGTCAGTCCGGGGAAGGAACCGGCTGCTTGTAAACAGGGCTGGGGGGCAGGAGAGTCCAGAGGTGCTCAGACGACTCAAGAAATCAAAGGTCGGTGGTGAGATGTATAAAAGAATCAATTTTGCCCCAGACCTTTCTCACCCACCGTCCCCATCTCTCATCATCATTTCTCATTGCGCCTCACTATTGTTGCTTCTGTGAAAGGAAAGTTTTTGTTTGGCAAATGCCAGGGCTGCCATTGTTCATATAACACTAACACGCACAATACTCAGAGCTAGGATTACTTTACACTTAAACACAAAGGCATTTTTGCATCTCTGTGCTTCCATTGTTCTCTATTTTCTCCTTTCCCTTCTATTTTCCTTTCTTTCTATCTGTACTACCTTCCTTTCTTTGCTTCCTACACCCCCATCAAGTTTCTTGCTTATAAGTGTAGTATCCAACCGTGTAGCGCCGAGGTCCGGAACAACATTCCGAAAAGTAGCATGTTTAGTGCAATCAATCTCTTGCAATCACCTGCCAACTTTATTTCGGAAAATATATAAAAGATTTATTTTAGGTCTCCTAGATTGATGGGGGGGCTGCTAACTTTGGGTGTGGAATAACCAAGAAACGGGCTGCCACATTTCAGAAACCTTCAGGTCACTGTTAGAGCAAACTGGGCTTTTAAAGGGACATAAATATTTTATGCTTTTTAAGTTCTCTATCAAACACATTCTCATGCACAAATTTTCTCTCAAACGCATGCACCCAATTTATACTCGCACACACATTTCTCGTGCACATGCTTTCAATCACCCATCCCTTCTCTCACAGTTTCACCCTCACAAACACACTCTTGCTAAAGCTCTCTCACACTCTCAGCTTGCTCAATCTGATACATTCCATCACCAGTGAACCCTCGACATTTTGAACAGGTAAAAAAAATATACCTTTTCCATTCTTCATTCTCCCCTTAAATATGTTGCTTTAGGCAACACCCAGGAAGAATTCCTTCACACATGTCCCGTGCCCTGCTGCCCACCCCAAACCCCGACAGGACGGGCAGCCAGGTGTATAATTGAGGCTTCAGGGGTGCGGCTAACCCCAGAAGTACTCCACTGCCCGGGCAGAGTGCCATTAGCACACGTGGGGACCGTTAACACCTCTTAGAGCCTGATATGTTTTGCACGCTACCATGTGCTGGAACTCGATACGGTGTCTGTTCACACCACCCTTAGACATCTTTTTCTACATCCGAGCACTCCTCTCCCACTGTCCACATTCAGTTTTCTGTACAGTGAGCTTCCACCCCCTAGCTGCACATGCATATGCTCTGGTTATTTAGCATGCTGCTCACCCAACTCACATGCCCCAGCCATGTTCTGGCCATTTATATTTCATTCAGATAAGCCCCGACTACAAGCGCTTTGTCCACAATGCGCTGGTTCTACTAGTGGTAACTACCATGGCGATATCCTTAGCTCATGTCTTTTAATGGTGGTCTATCCACACTGTGGGCATTATATGCACATAGCCATGTAGATTTGAAGTTCGCTGGCCTCTGGCGTGACTGGCTATGATCCAGCCTCTTTAGCTGGACAAGGACGGGCCTTGATTACGAGTGCATCGTCCTCTATGCGTTGGTTTCCTGCTGTTATTTATTTCTGTATTGTCCTTCCTAGGTGATCAATACAAACAGTGGTTATAACATGAACGTCGCTATAGAATTTCTGGACCAGACTGGTTTCCAGAGTTACTTCGACAGCAATAGTTAAGGTCTTCTGAGAACCATTTTCTTGAGCCTTGCCACCCTGTTCGGTTGGATTGTAATCTCCACACACTGCCTGCTGCGCATACTACCTCCCTCCTCCATGTCCTTCTGCCCACACAGAGATTGGTCCATAGTAATTATCTTCCACAAGCACCAGTAGATAGTAATATTTTTTTCAAATCTTGTATTTTAAGTGATATGACCACTGAAGGCCCAGATTCTATATTAAAAACATAGCTTTGGACTATACAATTTGCCGCTGAAAGGCAATATTTCTCTCCATGTGTTAACATACCTGGCGTATCACGCAGTTTGGTGCTCACTTTCCCTCCATATTAAAGAACAGTAGATGTTTCAGCGACCAGGCCAAAGTGACGCATAGCTAAATACATATAAGGTCCCAAAGGCGAGACCGATGCATTGCAAATGCTTGTTTCGTTTGCTGACATGAAGTCTTGTAGGATGCGCGCACTCCTCACGCACCCTTCGAGCACCGGCGAAAATCATATATATCATTATACACTATAAATAAAAATTTCTATAAACTTTTAATAAGTATATTAGCAAAACTGTTCAGTCTAATATCATATTCAAACTTTCTATAGCCATTTTTTAAACTTTAAAAATACGCAGAAGTTGCAACTTCGGCGCGATCTCAGCACGATCACGGCACGACCCCGGAAATACGCATGGGGAGATGTCATGCACATTATGCGGCTACACCGCGCATTCCGTAACATTACTTTCCTCGAAATTATATTGAAAATAATACTTTAAAAATACTTGTCTTAATAAACTTAGACAAACACTTAAAGGAAAACTTTTATTTAAAATTAATTTAAAGATATTTCATACTTCACAAATTATGCCAAAGTCGTGACCCCAGCGCGACTTTTCAAAATGTCTACAGGAATTGAATGCGCGCAGCCATCGTGTAGGATGCGTGAAGGGTTTGCGACTTCTGTATAATATATATATGAAAAAAGAATGAATATAGTTTTCTTAACTAAAAATTATTCACAATTTTTTTTAAATATATATATGTATATATATATATATATATATATATAGAAAATGAAAACAACATAGGATTGAGGTACATTAGACTTACACGTTTTCATTTAAAAAACCTTTGAAATTCACTGAAAAAATCATAGGTTTCAGGAACGTTATAGTTAGAAATTAGCATTTAAAAAAACATGGAAATTCACTGAAAATACCATAGGTTTCAGGAACGTTAAAGTTAGTTGGACATTTCACTTGTACAAAACCATAGAAATTCCGGAGTTATAGTTAGTTCAGCTAACTATAACTCGCGCCCCCGGAATGCACTGCTGATGACATCACATATTACATCATTCATGACATGTCATTGACATCACTGATGATATAACTGATGACATCTCAAATGACATCCACGTGAAAATCTGATGCACCTCCTCACACCTGAATATAACCTTTGATACACCCACCCATAGAGCTGTTTCCACATGCACTCTTGAACCCATACACCAAGTGAATCAACCACTCACACATCTATGCACAGAGTCATAAACCTCCCACCCACCCACACACACACTCAGGCAGCCATACAAATACTCAGGCAATCAATCAATAACCCATATAGATACTCATGTAGCTACTCACCAACCCATGCAGAAGCTTACACAATAACAGACAGACTGATACAGACTTTCACACAGTTTAGTCACTAACCCATGCATTCAGAAAGACACATTTAATCACTCACTTATACAGTCAGTCACGTACCTACTAAATCCTACATACAGACACGTATACACCCACTCATTCTTCAATACAGCTTGAAACATATATATATAAAACAAATTTAAACATGACAGAAACACAAAGCCACTGGATGATGTCCTCAGTGATGTCATCAGTGATGTCACTGACCATGTCATGAATGAGGTAATATGTGACGTCATCAGCAGTGCATTGCGGGGGCGCGAGTTATATTTAGCTGAACAAACTATCACCGGAATTTCTATGGTTTTGTATGAGTGAAATGTCCAACTAACTATAACGTTTCTGAAACCTATGGTTTTGTCAGTGAATTTCTAAGGTTTTTTAAATGCTAATTCCTAACTATAACGTGCCTGAGCCTATGGTTTTTTTCAGTGAATTTCAAAGGTTTTTTAAATGCTAATTTCTAACTATGCCTACAGAGATAGGACATGTGAAGAAAGAAGAAAAAACGCACAGAATGAAAAAAAAGAAATGAAGAAAAAGCAACGTACGTTCTCAAAGACGAAGAAAACTGCAGGAAGAAGGAAAACGTGCGGAAAGAACACTCTAAGTTTGCTCACCTCAAAGTCTTTTAAACGTAGGAATAGGACAGTGCCATCCATGCCAAGATAGAAAGGGACAAAGTCTTTTACCATTTCGACAGCAATGTTTTTAAGCATAGGATTAGCACAGTGCTATCCATGCCGAGCTGTAAAATGGCCAAAGCCTTTGACAACTCCAGGCACAGTATTATAGTTTTGGATTGTTAAATACCACCCAAGCCAACCTGAAATGGATGAAAGCAACCCCTGACACTTGTTTTGCTCTCATTAGAGCTCTTCAGAGAGGTACAGCTTTGTCCAGACACGAGGGAGCACCCAGTATAAGTCAAAACAATTCCCTTTCAGTCGTAGAGTGACGCATAAAAAGAAGCAGAGAACTCTGGATAGTTCTCAAGTTTAGGTGGAAAGCAGGTCCAATATAGAGCACTCTCAACACCAGCGACACTCTAAGATTGCTCACCTCAAATGGTAAATGCAGTTTGTAGTGCACGATTACTTGGTATTTTGCTGGAGTGTTCCACCAAAGTTGGTGCAGATTAGTGCTGTCATATCTGGACACACGTGTTTCTGGATTTTATCCGTCAGCAGTACAGATCAAAAAACGATTTTCATCTGGGATGGCTGAGCAGGCTGCCACAATTACTGCTGCACTCATGCAATCACCAAGGTATTACCCATGCACTCTTTGAATCATTTAGTCACTACATAGGCACCTATATATTTACCCAGGCACAACCATTGCACTCCTTCTATCGAGGAGGCACTACCCCTGTACTTATGTAATCATTCAGCCAGTAGTCATGCTGTTATGAAATCACCCAGGCACTACCGTTTCACTTATTTATTTACTCAAGCACTACCTCAGTAGTCCTGTAATCACCCAAGAAGTAACCATGCACTTATAAAATCACCCAGGCACTTCCTATGTACTCCTGTAATCCCCCAGATATTACCCGGGCAATCATCCTTTCACCCAGGTGTGATTCCTATGTATTCCTTGAATCCCCCAGACATTGCCTAAGTTTAAAGACCTTGATAGAAAAGCAGACATTTGAGGTGAGCAAACTTAGAGTGTCGCTGGTGTTCCGAGTGCTCTATACTGGAGCTGCTTTCTACCTAAACTTGAGAACTACCCAGAGTTCTCTGCTTCTTTTTTTGCATATATAAAAAACATTAAATATATTTAATTTCAATTATATTAATGTTAATATTTAATATATTTAATTATTACTATTTAAATGTATATATATATGTAAAAGCACCATATTTAAGACAACTATATTAATGACAACTATATATTTTTTTATATGTTTGTAATTTTAATCCTAAATATGGGATGAGGATATTTTTCAAACGATATTGATATCACAATATTTTGTATGGGGATATTTTGGGGGTTGATATTATATCAGTGAGCAGCGAATGGGTTACCACCAAGTTTCCATTGGCAGTAAATTGCAAATGTTTTGCAACTGCATTTTGGTTGCAAAACATTTGTTCACACCTTTTGGATTCGGTATTAGGAAGTGATGCCCTAAACAAGCTCCTTTCAAAGAACAAATCCTAAAACCTAAATTGTCATTAAGTAACAAGTTTCTGGACCACAATTTGGACTTTGTACATACCAAAAAGCATTTTTATGGTCACAAATGGCTCGATTATGCATATCAGACCGTTAGCGCCTTCAAAAAGGCTTTGTACATCTAAGCCTTAATCTTTTAGGGCCTCATTTATGAGGTTTTGCCGTAGGGCAGCTCAGCAGGCCTTCCTGCTGTGCTTCCCTACGGCAAAAGAAAAGGGCAGGGATGCGCCCTATCTATAAAATACGGCGCATTCCTGTCCTTTTCCCCTGCGCCGGCGCACAATGGGCTGCAGTGCGCCAACGCAGGCACCTCTGCGCCATGGTGCAAGGGTGCCTGCGTTGCGGGGATGAATATTTTTGTACAGAAGGGAAACCTTTCTGTACAAAAATAATCACAAGAGGTTTTTCCTCTTGTGCCGTAGAATGTCTACTCGAGCAACAGCAAGCAGCAGCACCCTCTGAATGAAATGTAGTATCATTAGCTCTCATTTTATGGCGAGAGACAAACTCCTGGTGCTAAACATTAGTGCAAGCAGTACGACTTAATAGACTTCTGCGCTGGTGGAACTCGGTGGAACATAATGGAGTTTTCTGTCACTTTGCGGTGTTCCGCTGAGTAAAACTCTGCAAACTTCTCCCAGGCCTCATTTGTTTTCAGTTATGGCTTTTTATAGCTAATGCTTATAATGTTGAATATATATTTAGAATTTCTTCATTTAGTTTGGATTTATTTTTTATGTATATGTTTAAAATTATTTTTGAAATGTGTGCAAATGTTAGTAGTGGTAGGAAATATTTTTTTTATAATATTTTGTTTTTTGAAGTATTATAAAATGGCTATAATGCTATTCAAATTAATTTTTTGTTTTAATTGTTTTAATTAGAAACTTAAAATGTTGATATTTGTATGTTTTGTAATAAATATTATTTGTTTTTGATGATATAAATGTAGTCTATATTGTGTGTTGATTTTTGGACAATTTATATGTCTACTTAAAGGCTATAATTTTTTTGTTTCTGATTGTTTTGTTGTAGATTTAAGTGAAAATAGATATTGTTAACAGCGATATTTTGATTATCGATATTCATGTTTTTCATTAGGTGCAGATAAGAAGGCAATATTTTAGTGAACAATATTTATTTTCTGATATTTCTCTGAATCAATATTGTTAGTGTCGATATCATGTCATTGATCCCTTGGTAGAGAACATCAGATCACCAGTGATGCAGCCAATGTCTCTTCAGTAACCGTCAAGATCCATTCCCCCAATGAGAACTTTATAACCTACCCAGACTTCCACCACAGCAGATACAGAACAAATAACAATACATCAACATAACACGTCTTCCCTCGAAACAACAAAGCTAAATATAGTAAGGCAAGATGAAAAAAATATGCAGTGCGAGAGAGCAACACAACAACAACATCAAAAAATAACTTATTATAAATAATAACACACATTACAAACATATCTTAGAAACACTTGTACAACTGTTCCACTTCACGTCTGGAAATCATCATACCACACAGGCTTCTTCTTAAACAGACTTTTTGGTCGCTTCAAATCAGAATTTACATCACTTGGAGCAGAACTCTCAACTTACTCCTTAGAGTCTGAATCAATAGGCCCATTGATTCTATACAACCTGTTCCAGGAAGGGCTGTGATAGAATCAGAACAAGAAAACACATCACAATATCTCACAAATCTAGACATGGTCCATGAATCACCAGAGTCAGGAGCAAACACTTTCTCTTTATCTTTATGGCTGCAGAAAGGACCCATGAGCTCAGATAATCCTTCTATAGTGAAACAAGTCTCTTAAGTCTTCAACTGCCCACAGTTCTTTCTTCACAGCATTCTTCACATCACTCCTAGATTTATACTTCTGTTAATATTTCTTTCTAACAGAAATCAGAGGGAACAAAATTCTTCCCCACTTTTCCCAATTCACCTAGGCACAAGTACATTTTAAGGTGGTACTTTGAATTTAAGCATATAAAATGGAGATTCTGAAGTAAAGTAATTAGGGTTAATATGTTGTTCCCATTAAGACTCCCTCAACTCCTCTGTAGCAGATAACTTATTGTCAATTGCCCCCTCAGCACAACATTCCATCATCCTGCTCATCCATTCTGCAAGACCATTGGCTTGTGGAAAATGTAATGCCATTTTTAAGTGTGTGTTAGACCTGTCAGCAGTGTGTTAGTTAGAGATCTGTCAAAAACACCAGCATTTTATGAGACACAAGTCACACCCCAGTGTCCGTTCTTAATAAATAATGAAAAACTTCACTAGAAAAGTTATCTTTTTGAAATTCAAGTCCCATACTAGTGTTCACTGTAGCAACACACTTGGTTACCACCCATTTGTATGTGCAATTCACTAATAGCGAAACAAAATGCTCACTTGGTGGCAATAGTTCCAATGGACCAACCGTATCAAGAAAAGCAGCAAATCACCTTCACTCAAGTTTAAAAAAAACAGTAAACAACATAGTTAAAAAAAATACCTCATCCAAGACAAAGCCTCCCTGACTGAACAAGCACATTGCTGGCTCACCATACGGTCCTATAGCAAAGCTTCACCTCAAGCATGCCTCCACACTAGCTTCTCTAAAACCACCAAAGGGAAGTTTCGGAGATTCCTCCTAGGATTACTGCCGCCGTGGCTACGCCCTCGGAAGCCAGCAACCTGTCGACTTTGTGGGGAAGGAGAGGAGGACATAGTGCATCTTATCACTATATGCAGGGAATTAACATGGGAGCGCCGGACCCGCCTGAGACCACTTTTCGATAAGAAACATATACGGTCCTGTATTTATTTATTTATTTGTTTGCGTAGTGCCTGAATCGACCCCCGAAAGGATATCTCTGCGCTTTGGACAGGCGTCAGAAAATGAGGCTGAATTGCAACATCAGAGATGGAAAAGAGCGTTTTTAAGCTGCTTTCTAAATTGTAGGTGGTCTGAACATTGTCTTAGATGCAGAGGGAGTTTGTTCCAGTATAAGGGACCGAGATGGGAAAGAGCCTTCCCACCCAATCTGGCTTTCTTGACTCGAGGGACCACAAGAAGAGATTTGGATCCCTAGAGGAGGGATCTAGAAGGCAGATAAGGTGTGAATTTCTCGGAGAGATAGGCAGGGCCAAGGTTGAATAAAGCCTTGGTGATGGTACAACAGACTGTGAACTTGACCTGTTCGCGTATAGGAAGCTGTAAGTAAGCGGTGTTTGCAAGCTTCTCCGGCGACGACGTCCAACTAAGTTGTCACCTGGTAAAATTCCTAATCGCCGAAGAATCTAGCCTCAAAAAACAAATTGACTGCCTAGGAGGCGGCATTGCACCTGCAGTACGGCTGAACTCAGCACCCTGATCCTCTTTGCATATGACTAAGACTGTATTTCTACTCTACCGAGAACTCTTCGTTCATTATGCACTTTAAATGGAACAACTAACTCTGAACGGCAGCTCTTATGTTTGCCTCCACTGCAGCAACTGGCCCAAGGACTTTAAGCTGTGGAACACTAGCAATGAACTTTCAAATTAGTTGTCTGGACTCTAGAGTTTTTTAGAAACCACTTCCATTTTACACAATCAGTCTTTTCTACCCTTTTAATGGTGTTATAAGAACGTATTTGTTTCACTCTAGTACATAGGTTTTAATTAACTCTGTGCTGAAATGAAGAAGATAGTTTAAGGACCCTCAGCGGGTCAGCCCTGGCCGCCCTGCACTTGGTCACTAAGTCGTTCTTGCACTCTGCACTTTCCGCTGCACTCCTCTGCACCTGCTTCTCGCTGCTCCAACCACTCTATTCGTCTAAAGAGGTTGATTGGTCCTGCTCTGCTGCTAATCTTACATCTATAATGATTAACAGTCTGCATTTTTTGTCCACAAAGGATTAGGGGGGCCAATTTTCATGTATTTTTTTTAATGGCGGCCTACACTTGATTCAAACTGTCGCGTTGAAAATTTGATATGCAACTTACGTTTGTAATGGTTTTAATTAACTGTACAATAAACTTACTTACTTACCTTCTAGGCAATCCACAGGTCCATAGAAAGGCCAGTGGTCCAAAAACACTTGTCTTCCAGACAAGAAACAGGGCACAGGTAAGTTGTAATCTCTTGGAAGAGAATGTATGATCAGCAGCTATGCTACCAACGTCTCTTCAGTAACTCTCATGATTTATCCTCTTACTATCCAAAACCGTATTTCACTCCCTGAATTCTCCAACAGCAGTGACAGCACAAATATTAATACGTAAGAGCATTTCTACCAAACCTATCCTGATTATACCACGGCTCCTGGATGATAAGTGCTGCAAGTCCTGGCTGATATGCTCCCTGGTTCCCTTTTATTGCTCAAGAGTAATGGCATACCTGTTAAGTTTCTCACGCCTGCACTGCAGGTCAACAACCTCCATACTCCTCCAGCAGGACCATTTGACCACATCTAACTAGGTTTCAAAGAATCACAAATAGATGATTGCAGTCTTGAGTTGATTGTGACATAAAAGCTTCACCCATCATCCAACAGCTGTCAGAATAAGTAACAGCATACAGCCTTTGCAGCAGTTCATAGCATCACAATCCCACATCCCCAGTCACACCTTCTATAGGATCAGAATGCAGTCACAGTCCAAGGAGAAAGACTAGACAGGGTCATCAATTTCCCCTTTAAAAAGCACCCTCACCCCACTACAACAAAATCAATAAATAGGAATGAAAAAATTGAAAGAGATATCAACACACACAAAATGCTACAATAGGAAAATAAATATGATCACATGAGGTTCTTTGACAAAAAAATGTGATTCAAATTCCAGATATATCCATCTTGCAATGTTACAACTCCTTTGAACAATTAAAACAATTTAAGAGGAGAGCCAGGCATTTTTATTTTATTGTTACCAGTACCACCCAAGTACCAACACCTACCACAACATCAGCAATCGCGCTGTATTTGTCATAATAAACTTTTATCTTGAATTGCATGTCAGTTTGCGGGTCTGCAGTGTGTTACCAATTGACTTGCTGGGTATCAGTGGCACTGCATTAGGGTGCTGGGTGTGTATTTGTGCAAGCGTGTTCCCTACAGACCTGCCAGATATCCGTTGCTCCGCATAGTAGTGCAGAGTCAGTGTGTGTGGCAGTGACAGTAGGTGAACTACCTGTGATTGACAACACCGGCATGCGGTTTTCCGTGTACAAGATTTCTTGCGAGAAACGTATTACCTTTGACATAGAATTTACCCACGCGGCCTTAGCCCACAGTGCTGGGAAAAAGTGCTATAATTTAGTGTATGCATATATTTCTGATATCGTTGTGACCCGGGTTCCACTCTCTAACTGTGTGGTGTTGATATATAATAATTATTAGAGTGGGCCAAGGGTGGACATGAGGGTGCTGGGGGGTAGAATCGGATCTTTCCCAAGTGTGCATATTGCCGGTGTCATACGAAACCAGTTGGGCCTAGTAGTGCTAGAAATAATTCCAAATGGGATTTATGCCCAGAAATACTTGAAGTTCATGTCATGCTGATTATTATGTGTGTGTTGAATACAAACGTTATTTACATCATTCATCACGTGTAAAGTTTATTTTGCGCGCTCAGGTTGTTTATGGTGAGTGAGTACTTTGCAAATGCTTTACACATTACCTCTGTGGATAGCCTGACGGCTCAGTGCTAAGCTACCCAAGGTTGAGTGCAGGTTACACAGTGTGCCTAATCATCCACCCCTGACGGCAGAGGTAGGTATCGCTGGCTTAGAGATCAACCAGAAAATGCCAGTTCCAACAATCTCACTTTTCCGGTCCTTCCCAACACCTCTTGATATTTACACATTTTGAACCTTTCTATCATGAGATGTTTTGGCAGATGGTGCAAGAAGGTGTCTTTTGAGCAATGTCATGCTGATTTAGAAAATCTCCCACCAGCTGAACCCATTGTCTGTTAATAGCACCTTTGGATTACTATCCCTGCAGAATACTTGACTCATGAGCTTGATGAGCGAATGAGTAGAAAATGCCTGACAACATGAATCTCTGGCCATCTGCAGTACAAATCCATTCAAACACAACAAGATGATGGACGGAGTGTTGAATCTTTCAAACACTAAGCCCTAGTCAGCAGATCTGCGTTGAATCCATTGTTCTTTTGCTCACCACGCCACCCCAGTTTGGACCCAGCGATATTCAAATCGGTCTTGACCCTGCTCCTCATGGGAACAGTCAAGCCCAAACTGCCAGGCCAGATACTCCCTGGACCTGAAACACGCATTCTATGGACCCGGTTTTGGGGTATCACACCTCATAAGCCAGGCTAGCTTGAATCCAGTGGCACAGCGAACAAGGGGCCCACGTCTGGGCATATCCTTGGCCACATAGGAGAAACATAGCAAATACAACACGATGATGGACGGAGTACCGAAACCTTTCAACCGCTCATCCCCAATCAACTGATCTGGATTGAATCCATTGTGCTTTTGCTCACCACGACACCCCAGTTTGGACCCAGCTATATGCAAATCAGTGGGAATAGTCCAGCCCGTATTGCCAGTCCAGATACTCCTTGGACATGAAACAAGCATTCTGGGGTGTGGTTTTGGGGTATCATCCCTCATCAACCAGGCTAGCTTGAATCCAGCAGCACAGCAATCGAGGGCATACCCTTGGCCACATAGGACAAACATAGCAAATACAACAAGATGATGAACGGAGTACCGAAACCTCTCAACTGCTCACCCCCAGTCAATTGATCTGGGTTGAATCCATTGTGCTTTTGCTCAGTTTAAACCCAGCCATATGCAAATCAGACTTGATCCTGCAGATACATTGGCACCAAACCAAATGCAAGCAGACTCGGGAGGCCAAAAGCCATCTCTTGTCATAGGCAAACTGGAATTTCTTTCCAAAATCAGGAGTGGCGTCCTCACGTGTTTGGACTCATCACTATCCCAGCATTTCACTCATTCGCATACACCCCTTTCCACCATCAGATCCATTCCTGGCCACCAGTAACTTCTCAATCTTTATTTAGCTTTACTAAGTCCATAATGACCGCATGCGCAATATCAAGAAAGCGCTCACAGAGATTATTGGGAGGAATCTAGCCCAAACCTCCCACCAATTCATTAAGGATCAACAGGTCCTCACTCACCTTCTTGAAACACCTAACTCTCTCATCGTCGTGGCACCAACTACTCCCA
The DNA here is from genome assembly GCF_964204655.1 of Triturus cristatus. NCBI lineage: Eukaryota > Metazoa > Chordata > Amphibia > Caudata > Salamandridae > Triturus > Triturus cristatus. The sequence continues at coordinate 21,233,385 of NC_140585.1, read as the reverse complement.
CCCAAAGTCAATCCTAAATATAACCGGCCACAATACAGTTTGAGAGATACAACCCAATTTGCAGTTTGACGCAGACAATAGTATGTGTTCGAGTTTGATGCAGACAGCAGTGTATCTTGCAGTGTAACACAATAAACAGTACAGGATGAATGTTTTGCTACAAGCAGCAGTGCAGGGAGCAGTATGAGACAGGCAGCAGAACATGGAAGCTTTGGTAAGGGCAGTAATGCATAATGTAGTTTGATACAGAGAACAGTGCATGGTTCAGTTTGATATAAGCAGCAGTGCATGATGAAATCTGATACAGACAACAGTGCATGGTTCAGATTGATATAAGCATCAGTGCATGGTACAATCTGATACAGACAACAGTGCATGGTTCAGATTGAGACAGACAGCAGTGCATGGTTCAGATTGATCTAAGCAGCAGTGCATGGTAAAATCTGATACAGACAACAGTGCATGGTTCAGATTGAGACAGACAGCAGTGCATGGTTCAGATTGATCTAAGCAGCAGTGCATGGTAAAATCTGATACAGACAACAGTGCATGGGTCAGATTGATATAAGCAGCAGTGCATGGTACAATCTGATACAGACAACAGTGCATGGGTCAGATTGATATAAGCAGCAGTGCATGGTACAATCTGATACAGACAACAGTGCATGGTTCAGATTGATATAAGCATCAGTGCATGGTAAAATCGGATACAGACAACAGCGCATGGCTCAATTTAGACAGACACCAATTCATGGTTCAGATTGATCTAAGCAGCAGTGCATGGTTCAGATTGATATAAGCATCAGTGCATGGTAAAATCTGATACAGACAACAGTGCATGGCTCAGTTTAGACAGACACCAATTAATGGTTCAGATTGATCTAAGCAGCAGTGCATGGTACAATCCGATACAGACAACAGTGCATGGTTCAGATTGATATAAGCATCAGTGCATGGTAAAATCTGATACAGACAACAGTGCATGGCTCAGTTTAGACAGACACCAATTAATGGTTCATATTGATCTTTGCAGCAGTGCATGGTACAATCTGATACAGACAACAGTGCATGGTTCAGATTGATATAAGCAGCAGTGCATGGTAAAATCGGATACAGACAACAGTGCATGGCTCAATTTAGACAGACACCAATTCATGGTTCAGATTGATCTAAGCAGCAGTGCATGGTTCAGATTGATATAAGCAGCAGTGCATGGTAAAATCTGATACAGACAACAGTGCATGGCTCAGTTTAGACAGACACCAACTAATGGTTCAGATTGATCTAAGCAGCAGTGCATGGTACAATCTGATACAGACAACAGTGCATGGTTCAGATTGATATAAGCATCAGTGCATGGTAAAATCTGATACAGACAACAGTGCATGGCTCAGTTTAGACAGACACCAATTAATGGTTCAGATTGATCTAAGCAGCAGTGCATGGTACAATCTGATACAGACAACAGTGCATGGTTCAGATTGATATAAGCATCAGTGCATGGTAAAATCTGATACAGACAACAGTGCATGGCTCAGTTTAGACAGACACCAATTAATGGTTCAGATTGATCTAAGCAGCAGTGCATGGTACAATCTGATACAGACAACAGTGCATGGTTCAGATTGATATAAGCATCAGTGCATGGTAAAATCGGATACAGACAACAGTGCATGGCTCAATTTAGACAGACACCAATTCATGGTTCACATTGATCTAAGCAGCAGTGCATGGTACAATCCGATACAGACAACAGTGCATGGTTCAGATTGATATAAGCATCAGTGCATGGTAAAATCTGATACAGACAACAGTGCATGGTTCAGTTTGGCACAGAAAGCAGGTTGAGACAGGCAGCAGAGCATGGAAGTTTTTGTAAGGGCAGTAATGCATAATGTAGTTTGATACAGACAACAGTGCGTGGTCCAGTGTGATACAGATACCAATGCATGGTTCAGTGTGATACAGACACGAGTGCTTTGTGTAGTGTGATACAGACACCAGTGTGTGGTGCAGTGTGATACATATCCCAGTGAGTGCTGCAGCATGATACAGATACCAGTGCATGGTTCAGTGTGATACAGACAACAGTGCATGTTACAGTGTGACGCAGACAACAGTGTATGGGGCAGTTTGAGACAGACACCAGTGTGTGGTTCAGTGTAATACAGACATCAGTGCATGGTGCAGTGTGATACAGATCCCAGTGCATGCTGCAGTGTGATACATATACCAGTGCATGGAGCAGTTTGAGATAGACACTAGTGCGAGGTTCAATTTGATAAAGACACCAGTGCATGGTTCAGTTTGAACAGACAGCAGCACATGTTACAGTGTGACGCAGACAACCGTGTATGGTGCAGTTTGAGACAGACACCAGTGCATGGTTCAGTGTGATGCAGACACCAGTGCGTGGTGCAGTGTGATACAAATCCCAGTGCGTGTGGAAGTGTGATACAGATACCAGTGCATGGTGCACTTTGAGACAGACACCAGTGCGTGGTTCAGTGTGATACAGACACCAGTGCGTGGTGCAGAGTGATACAGACACCATTGTGTGGTGCAGTGTGATACAGACACCAGTACGTGGTGCAGTGTGATACAGATACCAATGCATGGTTCAATTTGATACAGACAGCAGCGCATGTTACAGTGTGACGCAAACAACAGTGTATGGTGCATTTTGAGACAGACACCAGTGCATGGTTCAGTGTAATACAGACATCAGTGCATGGTGCAGTGTGATACAGATCCCAGTGCATGTTGCAGTGTGATACAGATACCAGTGCATGGTGCAGTTTGAGACACACACTAGTGCGTGGTGTAATCTGATATAGACACCAGTGCATGGTTCTATTTGAACAGACAGCAGCACGTTACAGTGTGATGCAGACAACAGTGTATGGTTCAGTTTGAGACAGACACCAGTGCATGGTTCAGTGTGATGCAGACACCAGTGCGTGGTGCAGTGTGATACAAATCCCAGTGCGTGGTGAAGTGTGATACAGACACCAGTATGTGGGGCAGTGTGATACAGACACCAGTGCGTGGTTCAGTGTGATACAGACACCAGTGCGTGGTTCAGTGTGATGCAGAAAGCAGTGCATGGTACAGTTTGAGACAGACACCAGTGCGTGGTGCAGTGTGATACAGACACCAGTGCACGATTCAGTGTGATACAGACACCAGTGTATGTTGCAGTGTGATGCAGAAAGCAGTGCATTGTGCAGATTGAAACAGACACCAGAGCATTGTGCAGTGTGATACAGACACCAGTGTGTGGTTCAGTGTGATATAGACACCAGTGCATGTTGCAGTGTGATGCAGAAAGCAGTGCATGGTGCAGTTTGAGACAGACACCAGTGCGTGGTGCAGTGTGATACAGACACCAGTGCATGTTGCAGTGTGATGCAGAAAGCAGTGCATGGTGCAGTTTGAGACAGACACCTGTGCATGGTGTAGTGAGATACAGACACCAGTGTGTGGTTCAGTGTGATACAGACACCAGTGCATGTTGCAATGTGATGTGGACAACAGTGCATGGTGCAGTTTGAGTCAGACACCAGTGTGTGGTGCAGTGTGATACAGACACCAGTGCGTGGTGCAGTGTGATACAGACACCAATGCGTGGTGCAGTGTGATACAGACATCAGTGCCTGGTGCAGTGTGATACAGACACCAGTGCGTGGTGCAGTGTGATACAGATACCAATGCATGGCTCAGTTTGATACAGACAGCAGTGCATGATGCAGTCTGATACAGAGAGCAGTGCATGGTGCAGTTTGAGACAGACACCTGTGCATGGTGCAGTGTGATACAGACACCAGTGCGTGGTTCAGTGTGATACAGACACAAGTGCATGTTGCAATGTGATGCAGACAACAGTGCATGGTGCAGTTTGAGTCAGACACCAGTGCATGGTGCAGTGTGATACAGACACCAGTGCGTGGTGCAGTGTGATTTAGACACCAGTGCGTGGTGCAGTGTGATACAGACACCAGTGCCTGGTGCAGTGTGATACAGACACCAGTGCCTGGTGCAGTGTGATACAGACATCAGTGTGTGGTGCAGTGTGATACAGATACTAATGCATGGCTCAGTTTGATACAGACAGCAGTGCATGTTGCAGTCTGATACAGAGAGCAATGTTTGGTGCAGTTTGATGCACGCAGACGTTCAGTAGACAGTTATGTTAAGGGCACCAATGCATGGTGCAGTTTACACATTTGTTCACAGACTTAGAACTGGCAGACCTGTGACTTGGCCGCTGGGCACCTGTTGTTGAACCTTCAGACATATATCATTTTGAGTGATTTGCCTTTGCCCCTAAAGCAGTTTTCGCCTACGACTTGGGATCAGTGGGTGCAGAGTTATTGCCACCTGTAGGGCACAGGTTGGAGGCCTGCTAGCTTGTGTAAAGTGTGTGCTGAGGGGTAAGACGCTTGATCGGAGCTCAAGATACAGTTTAGTTTCTTGTGTGCACCAGAAAGCTGAATTCACAATATAATTGTTCTGAATAGCTCTTCGAAACCTTGTATTTTTTTACTTTGAGTTCTGGACTTTGCAGTCTGGCATTTGGAATAACGCATGCTAAACATTAATTAATAAAATTCAAAAAAGCATTAGGGCTGAATGACCTGCTGCTCACATCAATGAGAGATCCCTGAGTGTGCAACACACATATCAGCACACTACAGCGGTGTAGTGTGTGGATGGGTCTTGAGAGGTTCACTAGTGTGGTCTCTCAGAGTCCTGACAGGGCTTGGAATCTACAAAACTCATAGTGAAGTCTATGAGTCTTGGAAGGAGGTTGGGGGGCCCCGCACTGCCCTCGAGGTTTAAATGAAGATGATGGATTTTAACTCCTTAAATGTCTCAATGTTATGTTATGTTATGGTGATTTATAAAGCGCACGGTTACCAAGTAGGTGTCCTGGCGCTGGTGCCAGATGTGGAGTGAGATATTTTGTGAGTGCCAGATAAAATAACATTTTACCATTTGTGCACTCCTTTTCCACTACCTACAGGGACCTTTGACATTTCCATTCTGACAGTTTCTATTTGAGGGGGTGCAGTAAGGCAGCTGCCTGCAGTGGCCTTAATGTAGCACCAGAGTGTCACCATCACAAACAGATGTTCAGACTGAGCCCTTTAGTAATGATGTGGGGATGTCTTACCTCACCACTGAGATCTGATCCAAGAGTCTCGCCCCTGTGGAAAGGAAGTGAGGTGCCCACAGAGCAGGGTACCCAAGGAGCAGTGCATCTGTGTAGGGTGTCCTCCCTGGCAGCTGACAGTAGGAGAGGGCTGTAGTAGGACTCCTACAGCCCAGCAGGGCCCATCCCTGCTGTGGAGATGAACCACCAGCAGCTTGTTCCTCCACCCCTTATATCCCTCCATGTGCACATCCACCATCATTAGCACGCGCCTGCCAGTGTCTCCTTGGGACCAACTAAGAAGCTGATGATTATGTTCACTAGTGATCACCACAAGAATTTTAAAAGGTTATTATTCTGCAAGTTTCATAAAAATAACAAGCATCCTTCAGTGAATCTTGAGTGTGTGTCTGTTGTTGTGTGGATGGATCAGTGGATCAATGTGGAAATAATACAATATTGATTGTTCGAATAGGAGAGTGCATGAATGAATGACTGGATAAATTGGTGAGTGCATGACTAGATTATTAAGTGAATGCAAGGAGGCATGCAAACCGGTTACACCAGTCCTACAGGTCAAGTCTCAGACAGCAGTAGCAACAGTGCTATAGAAATGACACCAATTACCACAATCATTCCAGTCGTAGTCTTACACTAGGACTGACCACTGTTATGGCAAGAATTTATTAATTATGCATCCAACATTACAACAATGCAAGACTTACAACACTTGTGTGCACCATTCTCAGAAGAGTGCTACAGTATGTTAGGAATTACCACCATTGTACAGCACAAGCATTCTGCCTGAGCGGACGCCATCATGGCTAGAGGGGCCTGCATCTGTTAAAAATTACCAACATTACTGGTGCCCAGATCTGCCCCATCACCCAGGGACCCTTAATGCACCTTCTGATTTGCACGATTACTCATTCATCCTGACTTCATGTTTATTAACTGCATTATTCACTAATCACTAGTTCAAGTTCAGGTTTGCACCATCACTCATCCATCATTTGTGTTTTTTCATATTAGCACCCAAAAATCTGGAGCATCAGGCCAGATTTTGACTAAAGGTGTGACATAGAAGATTTGCCACCATCGTTTAGGATTAGCACCGTCACTCAGTAATATTGTCACTTTTTATTTACAAACTTATTACTATTCCCTCTGATGCCAGCACAGAGAGTGAAGTACCTTGGGTCGTTAATAGAGGTCTCACTAAGGCGTGCAGATAGGGGGCAGAATGAAGTAGAAAGGAGTCAGTACGGAACTAGAGGTCTTTCAGAAGTCAGACAAAAGTGTCCAGTATGGCATTGACGAATACAGGCCCCAGCTAGGCCCGCAGAGTACAAGGGTTCGCTCTCCTGTAACAAAAGCTAGAAGGAAGTTGGCACGGAAACTGCAAATACAAAGACATAGTTTATTAACCCTTAAGGGTGGTCCTACAACCTACACAACACTCTTCAGTATTGCATAGAGTAGCACAAAGAACTTGCGTACACAGTCCCCTTTTATACACAACAGAGGGGCTCATAAGTGGGTGGATACAACGTAGACCAAAATTCATGACCATTTATGGACATTTTCAATACAGGATTAATATGTGGACGGAGTTAACACACTCCTAAGCCCGCGAAAACATGGTCAAGCAAGGACTAACTGATAACAGATGTGGTCAAGTCTGGGCATGCGCCAGACGGACAAAGGAACTATTTATAGACTGTTACTAGGCAGATTACAAGAGCAACTAGCAAAAAGGTAGGACTCTTCTCATGCAAAGCACGTGAACACATGACAATACAAGATGGAGTCCGGACATTAGTCAACATAAGACAAGAAACACAAGTTAACTGTAGAGAATTCATGTCTTCAGTGAATGCTTAATCATATCGCTGTTTTAGTTTTCAACAGACGACCCTTTCAGCATTTACTGAAGACATTCGGCTTATTAGGATAATCATCATATATGTCAATTTTCATCATCTCCTCTACCTCCTTGTTTAAGGTTTTCTGATAGGTGACATTGGCGATAGCTTTCTTATCAGGAATACAAAATGACACACACAAAGAACAGATTAAGGGACTACACTGAACACAAATGCAGCAGGAAAACAGAATTGCTACAATAATACAGAGACCAGGTAAAACTTTCCATCCCCATGTAGTGATCAATGCCCAAAACCATCCAGAAAATGTCCAAGTGCCATTTTCTGTATGAATCTCAGCTGCGATTTTATGTAATTTATTAATAGCATTATAGACTGATGGCGTGTGGTCAGGAATAAATACACAACAACTGCTTCCGATTATTCTACATGCTCCACCTCTATCTGCTAACATAACATCTAATACCATACGATTCTGTAACGCAACAATTCTAGTGATTTGCAACTCTTCCGTAAGATTCCCAAGAGCGGCAGCAGCTTGATTCGTTACAGCCTCTACAACTCTTGTTAATCTTCGAACCTTCCTACTATTTAGGGCAGCTCCAACGAAGAAAAACAATCCTAAGTTAAAATCAACATACTGCTGTAGGCTAGTGTCGGTTTGGTCAACATCATCAATAGATAGAGTACGTTTATACCTATTTACAGTTACATTGTTCAATAACTTCAAATCTTTATGATAGGATGCAGGTGCTAAGAATACAGGGGGTAATAGGAACGCTACATAACACACTCCGGACCAGCCGGCTGGTAAGCGATAATAACCTTTATTCCCACATACGAAGTACGTATTATGGGAAGCTAAGAAAGTACTATTATTTAATCCATCTATGTTTAAAACAATAATACAGTCACTAACACGAACAGGAATATAACCAACACTTTGAACACACAGATCCGCTTGAGCTTGTGCCACTTGAATCACAAAGTGTTCATTCCCAGCAGTGTCTCTGGTGTTCGTGAAGATATAGGGGATTGATGCATTATCTGGTCGATATTCTTCCCACTCCCATATTGTCCCATTAGCTTGTGGATAGCCTTCTTTATCTTGATGACATTCCTTATTGAGTCTAAAAAGTAGTCGTCCCACTGTAGGTCTCCGTGTGGCAAAAAGCAAAGTGTACCATGCTCTACAAGAGCCATTATGAGAGAAAGGAAGAGGTATGAACGGCGTTCCTCCTTTCTTCTGATGAGCTGGCATCATACCACATATCCAACAGTTCGTAGCATTTGTAGCAACATGGGTATGATGCAACATCTGGATAAAAGTATTGTTCAAATAAGACTGACGATGTTTCAATTCTTGATACGGAAGGGTGTAAAAGTAGTGCTCTTCAGGCACTGGAGTAGTCAAAACAAGTAACTCACGGGCAGGAGTCACATCCTCAACAAACCACGTGGTTAAACCAACAATAGCTATAATGATAATAAAACTTGTCGCACAGAAAATCTTCTTCTTCTCCATTTTATAGTAAAAGTCAATATCTTCCTGAAACTAAAAGGTTGTCAGAACTCTTCCCCTTAGGCAGCCGTTGATTTCTTCACCAGCGGGCCAAGACGGGTGTCACTACACTAATGCAGGGCTGATCCCCCCCCCCTTGCCTCATTGGCTCTCCGTTTCACTAACCTAAGGGCCGTTCTGACAATGTGTCCTGACACAGAAAGAAATCACTTCCTCGGTCTGAGATGATATCTTCTTGCTTCAGGAATCGCTTGGTCCGGGAAGAGCTCCTCAGTGTCATTCGGTTCCACAGCACGGCCTTTCTCTGCAGTCAGGATTTCTCGATGGTCGGTCAATACAGCAGGCTCCACTAATCCAGGCGGCACTTTACGACAGTGCAAGGAGTGGATCCAGTTCTTCCGATTGGAGACTCGCACAGCTGTCCTCGTTGCGAGCAAGACTTGCTCAGGACCAACCCATCTCGGCTCCAGACTATTTGTCCTTTCGAACACCTTAATCAAGACCTGATCACCAGATCGGAGATTATGACCTTCACCTGTGGACCGATCAGGGAGCGCTTCTCGAACCTGCTGATGAATAGAAACCAAATTATCAGTTAACTGTGCCAGATAGTCATTCATCATTACACAAGGTACATCATACACTGACTTCGGTTTCGGTGGACCCCAAATATTCATTGGGCGTCCAAATACGATCTCATATGGCATGAGACCAGTCCGAGAATGCGGTATCGATCTAATTGACAATAATGCCAGGGGTAAAGCGTCTGGCCAAGTCAAAGAAGTCGAAGCTTGGATTTTAGCGATCTTAAGCTTCAAAGTACCATTATATTTCTCAACCAATCCCGCAGACTGAGGGTGAAATACTGCATGGAACTTTTGGGTAATTCCCAGTCCCTTCAGTACATACTTGATAACGTCTGCTATAAAATGAGGTCCGTTATCACTCCACAACAATCTACAAACGCCATATCGAGGGAGAAACTCCTTCAATAGCATCTTGGCTGTAGTCATTGCAGTATTGTCTTTCGTAGGGTATGCCTCAACCCATTTACTGAAGGCACAAACCACTACTAGAACATACTTCAGACTGTTACAGCGCTCAAGCTGAATGTAATCCATCTGCAAAACCTCAAAGGGTGCAGTAGGTGTTGCAAATCCTCCTGCTGGAGTTTGCGTACCCTTCCCTGGGTTATACTTCAGGCAAATCATACAAGTCTGCACTACCCTCTTTGCCGTGCTAGCAATCTCCGGATGCTCCCAAACTCGTGTGAGTAATTTTACAATTGCAGAAGCTCCGACATGTGCTAGCCCATGTGCCATCTGAACCATAGGCTGTACGAAAGCTCTGGGTAACTTCCATTTATCCATCTGCTTATTCCTCCAACACCCTTCATCATCCAACTCTCCATCTTTGGACCATTGCTCCCGTTCCTTATCGGAAGCGGTCCTCTGTATCTCTAACACTTCTCTCCTAGCATCGTGCCATCTTTCTGCCTGTGACTTCACAACATACATTGCAGTAGCACCAGGCTGCATCGCAGTCTCTCGTGCCACCCGGTCTGCTAAAGCATTCCCTTCTCCAACCTTATCAACCACCTTCTTATGGGCACTACATTTAACTATAGCAATTTTCTTTGGATATGTTAGTGCAGTCAAAAGGTTATGAACTAACTCTCCATACATTATCTGTGCTCCATGTGACGTTAGAAACCCTCTCTCCTTCCAGAGTGGGCCAAAGTCGTGCGCTACTCCGAAGGCATAGCGGCTATCTGTATAAACATTCACACACAATCCTGTACTGAGCTCACATGCTCGTGTTAATGCTATCAGTTCCGCTGCTTGAGCTGATTTCTGCGGTATGCGTGCTGTCTCCACTATTGTTTGTAATGTGGTAATTGCATACGCTGCTGAAGTCGTACCATCTGGTAGCTTCAGGCATGATCCGTCCACCCACAGTTCTCCATCTACATCTGTAAAGGGCGTATCCTGGAGATCCATACGACCCTTTGTCTGTTCCTCAGTCACAAGAATGCAGTCATGTGCTTTTTGTGCTTCAGACTGAGTTTCCGGGAACGGCAACAATGTGGCTGGATTTAACGTTGCACACCTCTTCAACGTAATATGAGGAGCCAAAAGCGTCAACTCATATCCCGTTAAACGAGCACTGGTCAAATGCAGCGTCTTTGTCTGGTTAAGCAGGGCATCAACAGCATGGGGGACTAATACCAACAACTTATGAGATAACACAATTCCTTCGCTTTGGCGTATTGACACAGCTGTCGCCGCAACCAAGCGAAAACTTAAGGCAATGCTCGGGCAACAGGATCAAGTACGGCCGAAAAATATGCACAAGGGCGCTGCTTGTCGCCGTGCATCTGCACTAAAACTGATAATGCACATCCATCTTTCTCATGCACATACAGTGTAAAAGGCTTCATATAATCAGGGGTACCTAACACTGGTGCTGAACAAAGGGCTTGTCTCAATTGCTGAAAGGCAATGTCACAACTGTTTGACCAGGGAAGAGGATTTGGGGTGTCTTTTGTCAAAAGCGCTAACAATGGTTTAACTATATATGAGAACCCCAATATCCATTGCCTACAAAAAGAAGCAAGACCCAAAAATGCACGCACGTCCTTCTGTGTGGAAGGTACTGGCGTGCCCAAAATTGCTTGAATACGATCTGGTGTGAGTGCACGCCCCTCCTTAGACAAAAGGTGACCCAAATAAGTCACCTTTGGTCTACAAAATTGCAATTTCTTCCTCGACACTTTGTGATTGTGGGATGCCAAAAAGGAAAGCAAAGATAACGTGCACTTCTCACATAGCTCAGGAGTGTCAGCCGCCAACAAGATGTCATCGACATATTGTATAAGGGCTACACCATCAGGCAGAACAAAGGAATCCAATTGTCGTTTCAATGCTTGACTGTAAATGCTAGGACTCTCTGTATAACCCTGAGGGACTCTACAAAATCTATAAGACCGATTATTCAAAGTAAAACCAAAAAGGTACCTACTATCAGAATGAATAGGAATCGAAAAGAAAGCATTTTTCAAATCGATAACCGAGAATGTGGTCGCCGTTGGCGGGACCAGAGTAAGCAACGTCGTGATATCAGAAACCACTGGATACTGAGGTATCACTATCTTATTCACCTCCCTTAAGTCAATAATGAAACGATAAACCCGTGTCTTTTTTCAAAACGGGTAGAATAGGACTGTTGCAGACATTGTATGGAACTTCCTCCACTACTCCTACCTTAATCAAATCCTGCACAATCTGTATGAGAGCCTCCTCCCCCTCCTGAGAAATACGATATTGAGGGAGGCGTGGTAACACAGCACCCTCCTTGACACTGATGTGTACAGGCGGAATCACCATCTGTCCCACATCAGTATCCGAAGTAGCCCACAAAGTACGAGGGAGAGAAGCTAATACAGTATCCTCTGCAACCACACACATCCGTTCTGTCAGAGGGTGATTATCATTTAATATCACACGTACTCCAGTAGGGGAGCAGCGGATCGTAGCTCTGAAGTGCTTAAGCATATCAAGACCCATAATGTTGTCAGGCGTGTTCGGAGCAAGCAAAAATGGACAGGGTGCAGAAAGTCGGTCAACATGAAATGCAAGGGGTCGGGATAGAGGGCTTCGAGAGAGTGTACCATCAAATCCTACCGATGTAACCATTAAGCCAGATGGGGGAGCCCTCGGAACCAATTGTTTGGACAGCGCACTGCGAGTAGCTCCTGTATCAACTAGGAACCGATCAGTAGAACCCAGAACATTTGCGGAAACATAAGGACCCCTCTGATCAACCGGCACTTCAACTGATTCCAACCCCCATCCAACGCAATCCTACGCATGCTGTGAATCATGGTACCCAGAACGGTCAGTCCCAGACATTTGATACTGATTTTGCCGATCAAATACATTAGGTCTATCTCGGTGCTGCACGTTAGGCTCAAATCGAACACGGTCATTGGAATTCCCTCTAAAATTCGAGAAGCCCCCTCTTCCTCTCGGTGGTCCCTGACCACGTCCCTGACGAGATGCATACAATACCGGACAATCTCTGGCCCAATGACCCAACTGTTTACAATACGCACATTGATTTCTATTAACATCCGACCGACCTGAAGGGGGACCATAAAATCCTCCTCTTCCTCTCTCGACACCTCGACGAGGCGGACCATACACTTGCGCTAACATAACTTTTGTTTTCAACTCTTTCGATTTCTTCTCTTCCTGACCTTTCACTTCTTGTTCCTGACGCTCATAATACTGAGCCATAGTCAGGAGGGATGCCGGAGACGAGGTGGACCAAGAACTTTCACTCGCTTTTAATCGAGCTGCTACTCCCGGTAATAAATTCGCCACATATTTATCGACAAAAAGATGTCGACCCGTATCATCCGTAAGTGACTGACCACTAAAATCATGAAATGTTTCCTCAAAACGCGAAAAGAAGTCTGAAACTGATTCATCAACCTTCTGTTTACACGAGGCTAACATATTCCAGTCAATCTTTTTAGGGGGAATAATCGTTTTCAACTTAGTCAAGATAGCAGCTGGAAGATCTAAAATAAGCTGGGGCGGTTTTTGCGCGGGCTTTCTCTCCCGATCCTCATCCTCAATCTCGGACCATTTAGCCCTAAAAACGGCTTGATCATCCACCTTCCGCACAGATCGCCACATATCCGGTGGTAAAATGAGCCCAAAGAACAAATCTATATCTGCTAAAGTCATAGTACAAGAATTCAAAGCCCCTTCAACCTCCTCATAAAAGGCCGCTGGATTCTTGCGGGGGTCAGGCAATGCATTCTTCAATGCCATAACATCAGCCCTATGCCAGGGAGTATAAACCCAATTATACACGAAATATCCCATAGCATCAGGGGAAGACATGTCTGAACTAGTTCCCGCTCCTTTAGGAGGAACATACAAAGGTGCCGCCTCTCGCATCGGTTTAGCATGCACTAGTTCACTCTTATCTGAATGGGAGGTAGACGACTGATTCCCGCCGACACGTGTAGTCGATTGCTCCTCCTCCCCTGTCTTTTGGCGCGCTTTCTCTTTGAGGTCAAACGTCGTGTCCCGTAGTGCAAACAGCCGTCGAACCGCATCGGGTACCTTAGAGGGAGAAAAGACACTGTTACGTAATGCTTTAGAATCTGACACTATATCAGGCTCAAAAACATCAGAATATTTCCGAAAGGCAGTAATCACTTCATCAGAAAAGGTTTCAACAAAATACAACTTCTCTCTATCCTGCCACTTTTCCAAAGAGTCCAACAATTCAGCAAGAGATAGCTTGCCCTTAAGTGCACGAAGAGAAATTTTCCGAAGCTCACCCATACGCTCAACTGATAACATGGACCGCGTGTCTACCTTACCCGAAACCGATCCAGAATCCTGTGACCTCGGGGCAGACGCACCAACATAAGGGGGCGGAGAGCGATCTAATAAATGAAAATCATCTTCAAGATTAGTAAGGACAGGATAAAGTGGCTGGCGGACAGCATATTGACCCGAGACTTGCAGCCTACGCTCTTTCTCTTGTCTCTCCGCCAGTTCTCTTTCCTCCCGACGCTTCGCTTCCTGCGCTCTCACATGATCATTTTTTCGTTGCTCTTTGTCAATCAGCGCTTTCTCACGTTTCTCCCGCTCACGTGCTTCCTTCACCCATAACCGTACACATTCAAACATATCTTGCCGAGCACGCCGCTTACACATACACTGTTCCACATACTCAATCTTACGCATATCAAACGATCCATACAAAGGCCATCGTAACTCAGGATCCTTTTTGGTGTATTTCCTCCACACTGTGCTGTACATTATAGAGGAAAGACCATGCTTCACATACATATCCCTATTAGGAGTCCCCTCTGGGGGGGCTGGAGCAGATTCCTCAAGATTTAACCGGTTTCCAAAAGAGCAGCACCACTTACAAAGTGCGCTAAAAGCAGGCATGCTCAAAAATAATGCAAAATATGCAGTATTATCAAAAATGGCACTTAAACGTTACACCGTTCAAATTAAAACAACTCCGGAGAAATATCTCCACATTACCTGCCTATATGTGTTGCAACGCATATATTCTCACAATAATCAATACAAAATATGACCGGTCATCACAAATCAAACTCAAATAGCCAACCCAGGCTTCAAAGCTCGGAGCAAGTACCATACAACGGTTCTTACCAATAAAGAGCGTCCAGATTCCAACTGCCAAGTTCCAAAATTCGCCCAAACGGCTATCACACGGCAAACCGACAGAAGAGGTCTCAGTCGAGGACCGGCGCCACCCAGATGGTCAGCTCGGAAGGGAAGGAAGAAAAACCTTGGGATGCCAGGACTAAAACGGCGCTGGCAGTGATCACATCCCCGGCCAAATTCCTCACCTTCGTCACGACCAATCCTTCGAGCATCCGAGTCGCCGATGAGCCCCACGTGACGGGCGCCAATTGACGAATACAGGCCCCAGCTAGGCCCGCAGAGTACAAGGGTTCGCTCTCCTGTAACAAAAGCTAGAAGGAAGTTGGCACGGAAACTGCAAATACAAAGACAGAGTTTATTAACCCTTAAGGGTGGTCCTACAACCTACACAACACTCTTCAGTATTGCATAGAGTAGCACAAAGAACTTGCGTACACAGTCCCCTTTTATACACAACAGAGGGGCTCATAAGTGGGTGGATACAACGTAGACCAAAATTAATGACCATTTATGGACATTTTCAATACAGGATTAATATGTGGGCGGAGTTAACACACTCCTAAGCCCGCGAAAACATGGTCAAGCAAGGACTAACTGATAACAGATGTGGTCAAGTCTGGGCATGCGCCAGACGGACAAAGGAACTATTTATAGACTGTTACTAGGCAGATTACAAGAGCAACTAGCAAAAAGGTAGGACTCTTCTCGTGCAAAGCACGTGAACACATGACAATACAAGATGGAGTCCGGACATTTGTCAACATAAGACAAGAAACACAAGTTAACTGTAGAGAATTCATGTCTTCAGTGAATGCTTAATCATATCGCTGTTTTAGTTTTCAACAGCATGTCAGTGATAGAAGTCATAAGGAAGGGTGAAGTACCTCAGGTCCTTAACAGAAGTATGAAGTTAGGGTCTAGAACCTAAGATCAGTAATAGAATGCAGAAGGAAGGGTGATGTACCTCAGGTCATTATCAGAAGTATGACTTTAGGGTCTAGAACCTAAGATCAGTAATAGAATGCAGAAGGAAGGGTGATGTACCTCAGGTCATTAACAGAAGTATGACTTTAGGGTCTGGAACCTAAGATCAGTAATAGAATGCAGAAGGAAGGGTGATGTACCTCAGGTCATTAGCAGAAGTATGACGGTAGGGTCTAGAACCTCAGGTCAGTAACAGAAGTCAGAAGGTAGGTTGATGTACTCAGGTCAGTAACAGAAGTCCAAAGTAAGGGTTCAGTACTGCAGATCATTAACAAAACTTAGAAGGGAGGGTGATGTTCCTCATGTCAGTATGGAAGTCAGAGTGAAGAGTAACATACCTCAGGTCAGTAATAGAAGTTAGAGGGAAGGGTGACATCAGGTCGTAGTAGAAGTCAGATGTACGGTTTTTCTTTTTACATTTATCTCAGGTCAGTAATATTAGTAAGAAAGAAAGGGTTCAGTAAAGCAGATCAGTAATAGAAGACAAAAGGAATCATTAAATACCACAGATCAGTAACAGAAGTCAGAGGAAAGGGTGCAGTACCTCGGATAGAAGTTAAAGGGAAGGGTGATGTGCCTCAGGTCAATAATAGAAAGCAGAGGTAACGGTGACAAACATCAGGTCAGCAATACAAGTCAGAAGGAAAGGTGATGTAGCTCAGGTCAATAATAGAAGTCAGATGGAAGAGTGATGTACCTCAGGTCAGTAATAGAAGTTAGACAGAAGGGTGACATACCGCAGGTCAGTATTAGAAGTTAGACGGAAGGCTGACATACCTCAGGTCAGTAATAGAAGTTAGACAGAAGGGTGACATACCTCAGGTCAGTATTAGAAGTTAGAGGGAAGGCTGACATACCTCAGGTCAGTAATAGAAGTTAGAAGGAAAGGTGACGTGCCTCAGGTCAGTAACTGAAAGCAGAATGATGGGTGACATACCTCAGGTCAATGTCATGAAACAAGAATCGAGGGTAACATGTACCTTATTGAATGCTCGCAACACAATATTGAGAGCGGTGACAGGGAGCAGATTAAAAAAGGAGAAGGTCCAGTACCAGTGCTCCCAAGGATATACGTTATACTCACTGAGAGGTAGCTGTTCCTATAAGAAGATGATAGACAACCTATTCTGGTTGGTTGGTGGTGTTGATGTGGTCTCTGGATGTAGACTAGGTTGGCTCTAGATGAGGATAGGGGATTCCTCCTTTTGGAATTAGTGCCCTCACATACCCTTACGAGTGTCTTGCTTCATCATTGGGCTTAGCTCCTCATGTGGGTGGCACTGCTGTCCCCCATGGACCCCGCAAGAGGGCTCTTTGTTGTAGTTCTTTTGAAGGAGGTGCCACAGTTGTGCATGTGAGTCAATAAAATTACCTTCACTGTGTTCAGAAACAAGTTTTAATCAAGGGTCCGGAAGATAATTTTAAAAGACACCGGAAAGGAGGCTCTCCTAAAAGCAAATGTTGCGGAGGGACAAGTATATTCCTGCTGCTCTCAATCCGTAAAAGTGAATAAAATTTGCAATTTGGTCAACATGTTTCGTGCACTGTGTGGGTCCCTAGTGGATCCTAGGGCGCTTCGTCAGGACCGTGAAGTGAAAGAAGAAACATGGGAATCAGGAAAAGACACCCTATAGTCCCACCATACCTACAATGAAGTCTAATGCATCTTAGCGCTATGAGTAATGTCTTAATCGTGTTCATTAATCCCAACCTGTTGGAGACACACAAAAAACAAGACAAAACAATTTGTGATAGTGGGGTGACAGATAGTTTAGTTAGAATATTCAAAAAGTGCTCAGGAGAAACAGAATTTCAACATGTTGCTGAAAATATTTGTAGTAGATGTTTAATATGTCATTTAAACAAACAAGGTAGAGAACAGTTACGATTCTAAATCACATTGGCAGATCAGAAGCCCATTTGCGAGTTTGCAAGCAGATTTTATTGCAATACCACATTGCAATGGCTTAAAATATATCTTAGTAATTATCTGCTTGTTCTCCTAATGGGTGGAAGCATTTCCCTCAAGGGAGTTATTTCAGCAATTTGGCCTCCCGATGCTTATTGAGACTGACATGTGTACAGCTTTCAATCTTAAGGCCTGGTGGAACGTGCAAATGGCACTCTCAAGAATAAACTGGTAAAAGTGTGTGTTTCAACTTGTTTAAAGTGGCCTGAAAATCTTCCTCTTGTTTTGATTAACATGAAAAGTATGTCAGACAGAAAGACAGGTTTATCACCCCACAAGTAAGTTATAGGTAAGGTATTGAGCCTTGCACATGTTCCATCAACTACCATGGTTTCAATCACTGATGTTATTGTGCTGGATTATTTCAAAGGTCTGGCTGGTATGTTGAAATCTGTCTCTTATCAGGTGAGCCTTTTGTGAGCCTTTTGTGACTGGATTGTAATATGTATTTATGTCCGCAAAGGGAGTCTCGATGAGAGGTGGAAAGGACCAGGAGATACTCACAGCGACCATCACTGTGAAATATGTGGGTGTGCCTCAGTGGATTCAAGCTGCTCACACAATGAGAGTGAAAGTAGTCGAAGCAGTGGATGAATTAAATGATCAAGGCACACAGTTTACTCGTAGTTAAGCTCAAGGCTGAGCTCAATTTCGCAGTGTGAATCCAGGCGGATTTTTCTGAAACTGGTGAAGAAAAAGTTCAAAACCAAACAAAAGAGGTGAATTTTCAGGTGAGCGAAAGTTCTGATGAAGAGTCTGATAGACCTGAAGTCCAGTTTCGAGACAAAGATCAGGATGAAGAGATGTTTCTGTACAAACGACAAAAGCATGAGTGCCGGCAGGAAGAACTAGTCTCTGATCCAAACAGTGAGAAGTTGCAGCTGAAGATCAAAGTTACGACGACCCCGATTGGAAAGAAGAAGTTCACCGGGGACTGAGCAGACAGATATGAAATTCGCCAAGAGGCAAGTTCAAGTCTGAATTCAGATCTGAGCTCAAGCTAAAGTTCTTTGAAAAGCAAAGAGACAAACTTTTGCTGAAAGACGAAAAGCTGAGGAAGATATTCCAAGGAATTGACCTTGTAAAGGAAGTACTATGAGTCAGAAATGAGCCCTGAGAGTCAGAAACTAGTGGGAGTGAATCACCAGTTGCTAAAAGATGAACAAGAAAGAGGGTTTCAAATAAAAATATATACCTCTCCTGAATGGGAGTAAATAACCACAGTATTTGATTAAATCAAGGATAATTTTGCTTTGGTGAACAACTCTCAGTATAACAAACAATACAAATAAAGGTGCACCAATAGCCAATGTTCATGCAAAGAAGCCCAAATCAGAGTTAAGCATCTTCTATATCTTCTACATTTTGCTTATATAAAAAGACTTGAAATGTTACAGCACGTTTTTTTCACAGACGTGACCTTCTACAGGGCTGTAACATAATGGATACAAAGAAAACATGCATATAAATAAACATGTAAAGCATGACAAAAGATCAGCAAATGTGTAAAGAAAATAAACCAGACAATATACAACCCTCACGGACAGAATAAATCCACCAATGCTAGAGCCATAATACATAAACTCATAACATTCAATTCAAAATCATACTAAAACCATTTTTGAAAAGCTGCATCAGAGGGAAACAGACAAAGAAGATATCAGAATAAGATATTCAGCATGAATTACAAATATAACAAATGTGTCCAGGAATATTCATTATCAAAATTGTTGTACAGCTTCAAAATTCATACAATGTGTCATTAGGTGTCAAATACGGGGGCTTATTGGCCATAGCCATAAAGGACCCCGGGTTCAAAATTTAACAGGGATCCCGTCAACATGAAAAAGATTCCCTCGTAGAATGTGGACTCAAGAAATTGAATAATGATATATAACATAAATATTATGTAGTCAAACAATTATTACTAAAAATAGATTAACTCAGATGATGGTTAGTTAAATTTTTGCTTTCTGCAGCACACATAGAAATAGCAAAATGCCATGAATGAATGCTTATGTGCAGGAAGGTGTCCCTTCCTGTATGTGCAGGAAGGTGTCCTTTGCTGCACATAAACAATCATTAAATAATGACGAGTAACAAATTGCCATTAGTGATTGTTTACAAGCAGGAACAGACACCTTTGCTTCACATAAACAATAATTCCCTGCAAAGCAGGTACCCTTGAACTATGGTGTAAGGGTGCCTGTGTTGGCGCTAGGCAGCTGCATTTAGTGCCTGACTGGGGAAAACACAGGGGTGTGCCATATTCTTGTGAATGCGGCGCATCCCTGCATTTTGAAAATGTCAAGGCACAGCGCTGTCAAATTTGGCCCAGCTCCGTGCTCCAGCATTTTCTTGTGAATATGCCCTTGTGTTTCTA
This sequence comes from Triturus cristatus, assembly GCF_964204655.1. NCBI lineage: Eukaryota > Metazoa > Chordata > Amphibia > Caudata > Salamandridae > Triturus > Triturus cristatus. The sequence continues at coordinate 21,213,259 of NC_140585.1, read as the reverse complement.
GAATTATTTACTCTTGGAAAAGAGGGAGGTGCAGTACATTTGTGCTTGTTGCTTTGTTGTTTGTGTTGTAATAAGTGTTAGTTTAATTGAATCAGAAATCAGAGACTGACCCAGAAACAGTATTGTGTGTGTGTGGTGTCCATCGGGACACCATTTACAGACCTGGGGAGGGTCAAGAAGAGTGTCTCCACTTTTCCTGCCTAAAAAACAACAGGTACCACCTTGCACCCCACCCAGAGCCCCGTACTCCGAGGACCCACAGATTACTTTCCAATGTACGGTGGTAGGAGTCCAGCGAGAGATGGTAGAGAAGGTGAGGGTGGGGATGGAGACTGTGGTGGCCACCCTAGAGGGAGTCCGCGGGTGCCCCAGTTCCAATAGGGACAACACTGCGGCCATAATAGGCACCTACTCTGCGCTCCATGTCCTTCAGCAGTCCTTGGCTGACATCAATGGTGTCATGAGGCGGAGGCATGAACAATTGCACTGCCAAAGTGGCACCAGCGAGGTGGCCAAGCAGCTGGGGGAAATAAGCAGGACTCCCACTTTCCTGCCATGGCTGCCTACCACTGCGATGTTGCTTGTGTTTTGCAAAAGCGCCAGATCCATCTTGTTGCTGTGCTGCCTTATGTGTTGGCACAGATGATTGCTGTTGAAGGCACGGGATCCACATCTTCAGCCCATGATATGTGTGTGCCTCTCTTGGCTGCTGCACCTGCAACACTTCCCTCACCACATGCATCAGAGGAAGAAGACGTGGACTGCCTTTTTTTTCACAAAAAAGTGCCTGGTAGCATTCATCAGTGTCACATACCCAGTTTCTGCTTTTCATTGTGCTTATGAACATGCTAGTGAAAATCATCTGCCACTGTCCTCATATTGCTTACACCCTGTTCACCCTGACCATTTGTGGACTGTCAATGTGGCCTATGCTCCCTAATGACATTGTGGTTCAGCCTCCTCACTGAAGCACTCCTCTCCTCCACATGTGCCATGACATGCTATCCCCATTGACTCTGGACATCCACTGGCCAAAAAGATCTTTTGGGGTTGTTGTTCTATGAACTGTCCTGTGAGCCGCATAAGTATAAGCATACGTAAATAAATGCACTTAGTGCTACCTGTGTGTTGTCTGTTGGAGCCTGGACCAAGTTGACCATTGTGCAATCTGTGAGGCAAAGACACCTACTAATTGCCAAAGGGACATGTGTTATTTAGAGTCGGGGACAATGATAGAGAGAGTAAAACATATTTGGTGAACCCTATGTTGGTGTTGACTAGCAAGTGGTTACTCAAGGTTGCAAGCATGAATTGCAACAGGTGTCATGTAGTCAATGTTAATGATGAATGGAGTCCCACCACAAGCACCGGGACTACCTATGGATACTAGCAAGTGAACTTCATCAGGCTTACAAGTAAACATTGCAAGTGTGAGTGTGCACGGGGCAGCCATAAGTGTGTAATTTCAAAAACCTTCAATTTGGGTGAATTCTTTGACCACAACATTCCTCCAAAGCATGTTGTATGATGTACCCACAGAGAAATCGCACATGAATACATTGTTTGCACTGTGTACAATTTCCATCATGATTGTTATGTGCGCTGCTAAACAATGTCTGTAGATAGATAATGCAAACCAACCGTACAGCTCCCTGTCCATAAGTAAATCACCTATTCTCACATGTTGCCAAACACTGCTAGCAAAGACAAATGCATGTACATTACATTACCTGAGCACACATGCTAACTCCCACACAGTAAATCATGATGTAGACCTGGATGTAGCAAACAATGACACTTACTGTCAATTGAAAATATAAAATTACTGAAACAACCTAACCTACACTAGCTAACTAATCTAACCCAACCTACACTACGTTATGCTACATACTATCTAAAATTCCCTTAATTTTACCTAACTTACTCTAAACATTTATAACAACATGATAAACATCAACCCACAACACACTTAAGACACGTGTTCACACAAGGACAACAGAAACTACGCCTAAACATCAACTAGGTAGTACACAATGAATCCTAAACAATTATATATTTCTTACCATTTTTTTTCGTAACACATATATAACACATCAACCCCCTACCGCAAAAAACACAAAGTACCCCGACACACTAAAATTGTTCCTACCCCTTAAAAGTTGCTAAAACTACAACACCTACACTATGGCTACAATAACTAAACTAAACTATGCTACAAAACTGTTAAGAACAAGATTAAAACTATGTACAGGGGGAAGAGCAGAAAGGCTCACTGTTGCTGGAATGTGGTTAGGGCCTTTCCAGTGCCTGCTTCACTTCCTAGAGCAGGCTAATAGCATGTCCATCTTATGCTTAAGTAGTGCCACCAGTCTGACAGGTCCTTCTTTGTGTCCTGCTCAAATGAGCTAGCCCCTCCTGTGGGCTGAGGTGTAGTGACTGGTGGTTGGGAGGGTAGACTGGTGGAGGTGCTGGGTACCAGGGCCTTTGAGGTACCTTGACCTGCCTGAACATCTTTTTCTTGGTTTGTCTTGTCCAATGCTGGTGGTCCCATTGGGAAGACTTTCCATTTGCCAGAGCCTTCTCCTCCTCATGTTGCTTCCTCATCGCACTGTGAGCCTTAGCGGCTTGTCAAAAGTGGAAGTAGCGGTCTGTCTTGAGGTTGTGTTTCCTCATCTGCTCTGGAATCATGTTTTCTGTTTAATCAAAAAGGAAAACTGCCAATCAAAGGGTGACTAGGACCATCATATCAGATGTACTAAGGGCTAAGTACAAAGGCATGGCAATTGTTGCACAACATCAGTACATAGTATGCTTGGGACCCAGGGAATGAAACAGAAGTCTCCTTCACTGTACAATAGTGTGCCTTCTGCACCCTTCAATGGCCTTTATTCTATAGGCATTCTCCACAGTGATATGTGCAATGTCGGCAACATACAAGTATTTTCTCACAATGTAGTGTAACTGATATGGCAAGGACCCATATCAGGACACATTCCTAACTATAAGGAACACTTGACAGGTATGTGGTATGACAATGGACGCTAGATACACAGAGGCATATTAAACCTCTCCTATCTGAACAGTTGTAAGTCCATGGTGGACCATGCCACCGCCCATTACATGCTCCCAATGTCATAGCATGTGCAACTGACATCTATTTCAAGTTTTACACATCCACAGCTGTGTTCATATGTCTCTCCACTACCACATGTTTTCCCATAGTCTGTCTCTGTGATCATGGCTCCCCTGTCAAGCCTCTATTATGTGGTGCATCCCAGATTCCAATGTATTCTCCTTGACATTAGTCAGAGGCTGAAACACATGCCACACTTAACATCCACTCTTCCTGACCTACTAATAATTATACAAAAGTTTCTTTATGATGGAGATGCACATTGAATTTAACATTTCACACAGCATCTGACATCACACTCAATCCTTGCACTGCAAAATTAGCATTGGCAACGGCACTCATTGGTGAAGTTGGGGTCCTTAAAACCATCCACTTCACCATCTGTGTATGATGGTGACCCACCTACAAGATATAACATGATGAGACCAACACTACGTCACTTTAAAACTACAGACCTACTATCAGTTAGGTTTCTGCCCAACGAACACGATAGTTACTCGGAGATAACTTTAAACATCATGGAAATTGGAGGAAATAATCAATCAAATTATTAGTGTAAAAGATCAATTTAAATTATGAGATATATCACTTATTAAACACATATTACAGCATTACCCACTTCCTCTGGCAAACCCGGAACAAAGACAGAGCACTCGCACACCTGTATTCTCGATTTTGAAGAATGCCCAAGGACTAACAGGTACAGATGCCAAGCTTACACATCCAGCAATGGAAGAAAGTCAGTGGCATTGGTGAGCATCAGCATTAAAAACCCCAATCAAATAAAAAGTCCCTTAAAAGACGCTATGCTTAAGCATCCTTTCCTGGAATATTGCGGTTACAAGATCTAAAATCATAGATAGTGCATTGTTAGAAACCTGGGCTAAATATGACATCATAGCTCTGCAGGAGACCTGGCAGTCAGGTCCACTCCATTTGCCTGGTTACACCTTTCATCAGGTGGATGCCAAAAAAGCGGACCGATTTGGAAGGTGCAAAGGGGACTAATGGTTAACATATCAACGTTCCTTATGGTCGAATCAGAGCAGCTGCCAATAACAAACCCAAACATACAGATAATAAACTCAATTGTGACCAAGAGCATTGGACAAGGTCGATAATCCTGTTTAATATTGATGCCCATCCAAACGCCCAAGACAAATCTGCTACATTAAAAAGAATAATATATGAGATAACTGAAGTAAAATGTAACACGCTGACCTGGGATATAATGATAAACAATTTTAATACACATCTAATTTACTCACCAGACAACGATGACTAGCTAGCACCAGAAAATACAATCTGGTCAGTAAATATACAAGCAAACCATCCTCAGATGAAAGCCAATAAAGTTGGCAAAGAACTGGTCACCACCCTTGAACATTTCAGTTTGAGAGTAGTCAAAGGCAGAAGGTAGGAGGACAATCCTCCAAACTAAGCATATTACGGACCAACATCAGGATCAATAATTGACTATACCATTCTGTCTTTACCACTATTATAACAACTAAGTAAGTTTGAAATCAAATTTTCCATGGACAGAGAACACTCAATCCAGCAAATAGCAGTCAATATAAACACAGACAGACGCCAATTAGCACCTGTAGTTAGTGGGGAAAGCAAAGAAACAAGCCTAAAACGACTGAACTGGTCACATCGCTTATTTCTAAAATTAGCAGACAAAGCAAAACTGATTATGGAGGCCAGTATAGCGTTATCACCTACTGCACTAAAAGCCTGGACTGAGTGTATGACGCAGGTTGACAAATTCAACGCCCAGTACACAATCAAGAGGGTCCAAGACATCTGCACATTCGCTAACACGGAAAACCAGAGAACAAAAGAAGGAGCTGAGAAGGGAGATGAAGAAGGGCAGAATATCTTGAAAACAAATGGCTGCATGGGTAAAACTAAAACAATTGAAAGAAGGAATACAAGAAACTTCCCTGTGGGCCGAATTATGGGACTTTCCGCTGTCATAATAAACTTCAGGGCCCTCCCCTTCATGCACATACTGACTTTCAGCCTTTTGGACATTATTTGGGAATTAATAAAGCACACAGAAAAGGCCTGATGAGGTTTAGTGACTGGCAGGGGGTGACTCCCCTTGTATCAAATATGGCAACACAAACAAGCCACCCTGGGTCAAAATTGTGAGAGTGGAGTGTGGGGTAGTCCCTTTTATAGGATGAATTCCCTCCCCCACTGGTAGGTGACTTGCTTCATCATCGGGAACCTCCTCGTGCTGCAAACCTAGTAACAGTACGGGCTACAAGCCCCTCACTGTGAGGGAGGAGCTCAGGGATGTTTTATTTGTGAATTTAGGGAGGGATACTAAAACCTTCAAATGAGCCGGGCGTGAGGGGAGTGTGTGAAATTAGTGAAGGTGAAGATAAAACTAACTGCCTGTATGTTAAAGATAAACTTTAATGGGACATCCAGGGGTCAGGATTAAAAGTAGTATGTAGGCCATGGCAGGAAGATTCAACCTAGCATGGTCTTATTGTGGTCAATTGGTCAACATGTTTCAGCCTAAAAGCCCTCCTCAGAGGTGACGTGGCTTTCTTCAAGACCAGGTGAAAATGTGAAACAATGTGAGTTTGTGAATCGTGCACCATACCACGTCTGGTTGGTGGGATAAAAGGATACAGCCAACTATTAGGTTTAATGCATTAATTGTAAGAGTCTGCTGTTCAGCGTCGTCCCTGTGAACAGACAAGTGTTTAAAACAAAGATTTTATACACATTTCCACAAGCACTCCTTAATGTCGTGCCAAAGATATTTATTGTGTTATAAGTCTTTAATGTGGCTCGGGTGGAGCTTGCCTGACACCAAGATGGCCGCAGCCTGAGCGAGCTCTGGTGACCGCCCGTAATATCCTTCAAGAATCAACTGTATCCAGGCACAAAAAACACATAGGCAGTGCTAAGGGTGTCGCTGAAGTGGGGAGAGATAATCCTGGGAGTCTGGCAGCCCAGCTAGGCTCCCACGCCCGACGCCGTCGAAAGAAAACTGCGGCCTACCTGTGGGTGACTGAGGTGGCGTCGCAACCACTTCACAGGCTCTGGTTCCCATAACAGTGCCCCGACGTGCGTGTAAGAAGACACGGGGTGCCGTGTCCCGGAGTACTATGCTGTGATAAGGTGTAGTGTTGCAGCGGCTGTGGACGGCGTGAACCGGGGTCTCCCGGGCCGATGTGCATGATTGCTACTGTGCACTGGTGAGCCTGCGGCGGAGCACAACAAGAAGCTGGCCCAGGCAGTGACAGACTTCAGCCCTGCAGGCAGATTGTGAGGAACGTTGGACGTGAGCCCCTGCCCAGGTGGAACAAGCAGACCACCCCCTGGTCTCCAACAGTCTGACCAGCCGCGCATCGGTGCAGATGGGCTGATTCTGTAGCGGACCGCTTAGGAGTGTGGACCTCTAAAGACCAGGCAAGTGGGGCAGAGGGCAGAGGCAGCGCCTACAAATAAAGACGTGTGAGGGGCCAACTGTAGGGTGTGTCATAGTTAAGGCCTTTGGCTGGCTATCTTGTAAAGTGGGCGGGGCCCTCAGTGTAACAGAAGCATACCTCAGCGGTGAGGCACAGGCAAAGCCAGGTAACCAGTGGCTGTATGATAGCGCTCGACACTGCCACCATTAGACAGATCACACAATCAGGCTACTACAGGGTGTCTAACACTCAATAGATCTAACACTATGGGGAAGGTCCACAAGTCACAGCCTAAGATTCACTTCAACCAACGTAAGTCAGCCAAAACCAGAAAAGAGGACCTAGCCACTATGCCCGCAGAACAAGGGAGTGATACCTTCGAGTCAGGGGACAATATAGGCCACAACCTAGCAGCTATGCAGCAGAGCCTGGCCTCAGTCGATGGCGAGATAGACTCCCTGTCATACCAATTGGATCGTATATCAGAGCGTGAGGATAAACATGCCGAAAGGCTAGACATGGCAGAGTGCAGAGTATCAGAGGCTCAAGATGCACAAGTTGAGACGGGGGCTGCTCAGAAACAAATGGGTAAACTAATGTCTGCGCTGGTGCGACAAAGCTGAGGACTTGGAGGCGCACTCTAGGCGCAACAATGTGCGTATTTTGGGCCTACCGGAAACCACTGTGACTGGGAACATGGAGCTATTCACAGAGCAACTCCTTGTGACTTTATTGGGATGTGAAACATTCTCGTCGGCGTTTATCGTGGAGCGCGCTCATTGCTCCCTAGGCCCAAAACCACCTCCTGGTGCGCCTCTTTGCCCCCTGATTGTGAGAATACTAAAGTACAGGGATGCTGCATTAAGATGCGCCAGAGGGTTAAAAGTGCTCAAATACGAGGGGGCAGAAGTGGCTCTATTTCAAGACTTCACCCCGCAGGTGCAGGAAGCGCGCAAGCAAAATGGGCCCATGAAACGCAAACTAAGGGAGTTTCAACTTGACTATGCAATGCTCCACCTGGCGAGGCTCAGGGTGAACTTCGAAGGCAGGACAAAAATATACAGTGACCGCAAACAGCTGCAGCAGGATCTTAAAAAGCATCAACCCTGCACAGGAGCCCGCGGCGGCAGGTAGAGTCACGCAGGAGGCGGCTGAGCAACAGGTCTGATAAAAGCCAAGTACCTTAACCCACTAAGCGACAGACATGTTACAAGCAGGCGCAATAATTATAACGGACACTCACTCACACAGATGCCCGCACAATGTATGGTTGATGTGCCGTACGCGGTCCTTAATGACTGATGAAATGAATAAGTACTGCATTTATAGATCGCTCTGGAAACCACTAGCCTGGACAGGAATTCACCGCATGGTCGCTCATAGGTCATCAGATAACACCGTCAGTCCGGTAACCACCGCCCGAGTGTATCACACCGTGGGTAGTGTTCCTTGGGTAGTTTGTTGTGGGGGGGGGATGTTCTTGAAGGGAGGGGGGTTCATGTTGATGTTACATGTGAGCATGTTGTATTGTTTATTATATGGCACGGGAGGGTGGGTGGAGTCATTTTAGTTCAGCAGTCAACAAGCAGCATTTGTCTTATCTCAAAGATCTGTGCGCGACAGGTTACTCGATCACACCCTACAGCTGCCAGGCATCACAATATACATGTAAACTGTACTCACGATGCAGGCCGCTGATGCCAAAATACACACAACATTCATGTCTCGGAACGTGTGGGGCCTCAGCGACTACAGAACAATGCGCAAAGTAATGGCCTGTTTGCATAGACATGACGCAGATGTGGCCACACTCCAGGAAACTCACTCGGCCCCATGCAGCGGGCTAGTGACCCCTAAAAGAATGAAGGGTGTATGTGCGACAGCCGGATTCCCGTCCCATGCTAGAGGGGTGCGCAGAAACTCAGGGCGCAACTACAAGAGGAGGAGGTGGACACAGGGGGGGGGGTAGATATGTGTAGGCAGATGTCGCAAAAACAGGTTTAATATGTTGCTGGTTGGTGTGTACAGGCAGAATCCCGATGACCGTCAATAGTGACCGCACCGTCATCCGCTCCACTCAACACGCATGCACAGACGTCACCCAAGGATTACACTGACACATTTGTTATGGGTGAAGAACTGCTGCAGGTTTATTTCATACAACATAAGTATGACGATAGAGTGGGTTATCTTACGTGCGATCCAGGGCAAGCAGCCCCTCGCTGCTCCGCCCGCCTTACGAGCCAGCACGCACAGTGGGTCGATGCCCGACAGCGCGGCACATACTTTTCAGATCCTCCTTTGGATCACATGATCTGTGTAATACTCCCGCCCCCTTTTCACGGGGGGCGGAGCGTGTTATGGCACACCCCCGGTTGGTCAGGCCCCCCAACCACCCGAAGGACTAACGGGGCGCCGTCGCGGTCTTCCCAGAACCTCCTTCGGCTCCCGGACCTTGGCTCGGGCACCCTTACTGTGCCGGACAGGGGTACCCTTACTGTACCGACTGTCGCAGAGGTACCCTTACTGTACCGTTCTGCCTCCAGATCGCCCTGTAACTCCGCCTGCAACGCAAGAAAAAACATTATAACATTCCAGTAGAGCGCTGCCTACGCCGCGCAGGCTAAGCGGAAAGGGTGGGATCTCGCGCGGGAAGGAGCGAACTGGAAGCAGAGGGCGAACTGCAGGGGCTGGAGGCATAAATAGGGCTTGCCCCGCCCGCCCAGTGGCCTGCCTCCCCCGGCAGGGTCAATGATAGGGGGGCCTCCCCTCCCAAGGCGCGGCATCCTGAGATAGGTGGAACCAGGGGGGGAGGCTCCGACGGGCGGCCACTAGAAGGCTGACCTGCTAATGTCCCCCTCCGTGGGACGCGGCCAGCGGCATAGTGACCGCACCATCATCCGCTCCACTCAACACGCATGCACAGACGTCACCCAAGGATTACACTGACACATTTGTTATGGGTGAAGAACTGCTGCAGGTTTATTTCATACAACATAAGTATGACGATAGAGTGGGTTATCTTACGGGCGATCCAGGGCAAGCAGCCCCTCGCTGCTCCGCCCGCCTTACGAGCCAGCACGCACGGTGGGTCGATGCCCGACAGCGCGGCACATACTTTTTAGATCCTCCTTTGGATCACGTGATCTGTCTAATACTCCCGCCCCCCGGGGGGCGGAGCGTGTTATGGCACACCCCCGGTTGGTCAGACCCCCAACCGCCCGAAGAACTAACGGGGCGCCGTCGCGGTCTTCCCAGAACCTCCTTTGGCTCCCGGACCTTGGCTCGGGCACCCTTACTGTGCCGGACAGGGGTACCCTTACTGTACCGACTGTCGCAGAGGTACCCTTACTGTACCCTTCTGCCTCCAGATCGCCCTGTAACTCCGCCACAGCTCTGGGGAGGCTCCCGTCGCTGCCAGAGCACCCCCTTCCTCCCTTCGCTGTTATAGGCGCCCTGCCCATGCGAGCTAGCTTTAGTGGGCTAAATTATGGATCCTGTTCTGAAACCCGTGAACAACGGAAATAATTTGCAACCGATAACCGGGCTTCCCCAGATCCAGCCAAACCAGTCTTAGCCCATGCAGGCCCGGAGCCGGCATGCCCCGTCAGGCAAGTACCCCCATACTATCAAAACTCCCCGTAGATTTTGACTGAAGTGACCCGAAACCTAAAATAGGCGTTGGTCCAATGTTACCTTTGCATGGCTGAAGAACAATACCTATGACAAGCCACTCATGCCAGGAAGTGCCCGCGGGTGGAGGGAAGAGTTGACAAACCCACTCTACTTCCTCTTACCTCAGTTATCTGAGTCTAGCCCTAGTCGGAGTATGACCATCACCTTCCGACAGTCAGCACCCTATGTGAAGCCTAGCCCTCCCAAAGTTCTGCCCGCATACCAGCGAGCAGACAGGACAGCGTGACCCAGGGGGGGGAACCAAAGCATAAATGCCTCACTATGTTAATACTGGGAATGCCAGTGGTACTCCTGCTACTTTGCAGCCCAAATATGCCTCCCAGGAGTTTGCCCCAAACAAATGGACCCAATCGCCCCCGTGGGAAGGCCACTTCCACCGCCTGCATAGTTGCCGGGCAGTGCTCGAGGGCGGGAGAAGTTCACCCCTTACCGTTACTCACAATAAATGTACCTTTATTGTCAAACTAAAGGACAGGCTACTACGTGAGCTGACCCGGCTCGCCCTTGAAACCAGGGGTCCGACCCCTGCCCTTCTAAGTTCTGCTGCTTCACCTGCCTGTTAACACGAATCCCCAGAGCAGACACCGGCCTCAGACCCATGCTTGGCCATGCCTGAGCTTAAGACACCTCTGAAAAGCAGGACTCCAGGCTGTCCACCAGCATTGCATTCTGGATGTTCCTGACACTGCCAAGGAACACGCGCATAGCTGAAGCAACTGGCACCCTACCATAAAAAGTATCAATTCAGCCTTCTCTGCCTGCAAACGCGCTCTTGCGGCTATCCGTATAGTGCTCCCTCCCAACAGGCAGCCCTAACCAGGCAACCCGCACCCTCCGGGCACTGGCACACTCCCACCCCAGCTGCCCTAGGGTGCCTGTTCGATTGTAGACACAACCTTGCGATTTATCACAGACAGATACCAGGGTGTGATGATACTCCGCTGACTACTGCTGAGTGCCCATAGCACCAACGCAAGTCTGTCTTTGCCTATTCAGTGTCTGGCCGCAAAGTTAGCAGACATTGCCAGCCCCCCGGTGAAAATCGCAGCTATAAAGTTTCAGGTGCTATAGACGGTACCCGTAGCCTGATGGAACAGAAAGCAATTCCCTTGCTCCTGTAGAGCACGAACCCCCAACCAATTGCTCACCATGGTTCAATACCTTCCTGCTGCTAATTATTTCCTAGCAGAATGTTGACAAATCTATGTTCAGCAATGGCACTACTTCGCAGCCTGCACCATTCTGCCAGTGCCGAAAGGACCTTTGTCATGCTGCCTGGCCTAATCAATCTTGCCCTGTTCTAGTAGCGCCCGCTTCAGCCCTAGAGCCAACAATTCGCCAGTAACCCCAAGCTGGCCCAACTGCGAGACAAACCATGCCAAGGCACGCAGGTGAATGTAATAACTAATAGCAGGTCTAACAGCGTCAACAGGCATCCTCAGCTTACAATAGGAGTGATGGAGTAAGGGTATCCAGTGAGAATAAAGATGACCGCTTCCATCTGGCTAACCGTGGTGGGAACCACTCATGTCTATTCTAGTACATATGGTCCCAGTTCACCTGTCACTGCCTGATGTACGTGACCTAGGTCCATGGTCCCCTTGCATGGCGGCATGCCATCGAGACCAACCTCCAGTCCCCGATAGGTACCACTATCTACCCACGCTACAATCTTGATTGCTCTCTCGTCACTTGACCCGACCACGCCTAAAAGAACAAACACCGCGAGAGGAAGCGGCCGGTGACCTGCCCCAGGACTCTACAAAATACTCCTACGGAAAGATGTGGGAGCTCGCCACCAACCTCTGTCCAAGCCTGCCACCCCACAAGTGTTTGGACCCCTATTGTTCCGAGAATTGGAGGGGGGGGGAGGAGGGGCAGTCCTGTCTGGAGATGTGTGTAACGGGGGGCATGCGTCCTGGAGTACCTATTGTGTGGATGCACATAGCAGTACCACGAGTACTAGTTGTGTTTAATGAGAATGACAGTAGTAGCAGTAATGAGCTCCAGTTACGTACCATACTAAGCACGTCATCGCATCCCTATATTTACTACACACTGGGCACAACATGCAACAAGCCCCTCTATTGGTTAATCAGTGCTGCTAATTGCATATAGTGAAATAATTCCCCCATTATAGCTCAGTTGCATGGCCCCGAGAGCTATTGATTCCAGAACAAAATGACTTTCGAGATTTTGCACCATGACCACTTGATGTGCCCTTGGCTTGCCTATTTGGCAATGTCCTTTTGAAGGAGTACAGCTCTCAGATATCATTCACCCAGGGCATATTTTGCTTACTAAAATGGACCTGATCCTTACTTCCCAGAACACAATGCACTTAAATGTCATCTGGCCCTGGTGCCTATCAAACAACTGTGATAGCATCTGTCACCGTCATAAAATAAATACTAATAAATACCTTCAAGATGTTATGTATGACCCACAAACCCAGGCCCTCAGCTTGTCTCAAAACAGCACAAGCTGCTGACTTTTCTGTATAGACTAAGCTGCCACTATGACTGATTTGAAAGAAAACATTACACCAGCTGTTTTCGAATAGCAAGGCAAAGATGAAAGACAGCAGCGCCTCTTGACTTAAGCGTGGAACTCACACTAATAACATCGGTATTCCAAATCCAAACCTTTAACCAATATTTGATCACATGTGACTATCTTAATCACCATCAGCCTGGGCCTACTTCCTTAGTAAATTGGCGGGTGGCCCGCAAAAGAGTACCTTTGAAATATAAAGCCATGCCTTTTCAACATGAAGCCAGGAATCGAAGGAAAGCTTGGGGACAATAGTGTGAATAGTGGTGGGGGCCTCTGGTTCAGGGCCTTCAGGAATGAAACATCCGTCAAGTTAAGAGAGACGACTAACTCATCTCGAGCTTGGGAAACTGCCCCATAGGTTGCTTGCATGGATTGTAGTCCCACCAGCGTGTGGGCTGCAATAAGGATTACATTACAGGGACCAATATGAGCATGATGTTGGGCAACCATGCCTATATATCTTACATCAGACTCTGAAAACCATGCTGTTTTGGCAAGCCGTTATGTTCGAGGAAGTAGTCGTAAAAGTAGCCAGTTTCCTGTACCTGCAACTAACAACATGTCTCTATACCAATACTTGTCTCATTCAGAATGTTTCCAATAAAACCCTTCCACAAAGGAAAACATATGACAGCCTTATCGCCCGCCGCAGCGGGCTATCCCAGCTGTTAGTAGGCCCGCTGCAGCGTTAGAGGCCCGACAGTAAAGACTATTCCATACTCCCACTGCTAATGGAACGGCCTGGGCAGCAGGCAATATCAATCTTAATGAGATTGAATTCCTCAATGCATGCTGTAGTGGTACACTCTAAAATTAGCCTGTCCCCAGAGCCGGAGCTGAACAACAAGAGGTGGTGCCATGCACCAAGGACCACACACTCACACTTAGCTTAGTGTGTCAAGGCCCTCCCTGACACCACCCGTCTCCAACTTTGATCTAGTAAGAACCAAGCTCGCTACCCCCGCACATCCCGGCCAGCACAGAAAGTCACCGAAAATACAATACTGCCGCCAAACACCTATGGTGTCACACAGAACTTATTTTACGGTATTTGGAGACACATGCGGCTGCTGTAGAGATCTAGCTGTGTCAGTCCAGGCTAGGGCTATCAACTAACCGGCTGGCACAGGGGGGGTGCTCATGCTGAAACTATGTGTGAGTGCTATCTTGTTACGGACCCCCAATATCCGAAATAGGTGAAGCGCACGCTGCAGACTTACATATGCTCGCTGTCCCTGGCTGCTTCATGACACTGTCTCTGAATGGTTACTGCCACCCTTCGCCAGTGACAGCATTCTTGGCAAGTGATTCGTTGAGACAATCTCACCTTCCTACAGCACGCAATAAAATAGATAAACCTGCTAGCTCTGCCGTATTTACCTTTCCGGCCCACGCTCCCTGCTTTTGCTTCCTTTCACATTGTATTATAATCCTATTGTTTACTTCAAATGACCAATATCTCCGCAACATCTCCTGGTTTTGGCCTCCCTACTGTCAATAATGACCTGGCATTCTCGGGATCTATCTTAACTAACCAGATAATTCGAGTTTTATTGCATATTCTTGCACATTAAGTTACATTACATGCGCTGAGGCTTCGGGCCTGGTTCTTTCCCAGCCTATCGTAATGGGCCATGCACTAGCTAGTTGTGCATGGAAAGCATAATTTGCAGTAGCTAAAGTTGTGAAATCTGTTATTTTCTGCCCGATATACCAGTTTCATTGGGTATCACTAGAAAATTATACTAAGTTGCCGGAAATAATCTGGTTTGTATCCTGCGCTATGCTGGTTATGATGAATGTAATTCGGCACGCCGTAAAAGTGTTGTCGAACTCATGCACTCTCGCGGTACACGGCGATGCCGGCCTTGGCGATGGTGGCGTCCTGTGCAAGAATGTTGTTGGCGCCTCCCCCACAGATTCTCTCACTAGCCCCCTTTCACAGTCGACCACATTTCCGTAACCACACTCTCAGATGCATTGAATTAGTTATATAGCGCCACTCCTACCAGTGTAGGGTGTCCGAGAACTTTGCATCCCACACAGAACCCGCCGAGCCAATCAATCCTATGCATGTGAATCTGTGTATAGGAAATGTTACCTGAGCCAACGGACTCAAGTGTAGGAGACTCATCTCATCCCTACTGGCAGGCAGTATAGTTTAAGGCTGCTTGGTATGGAGAAGCGCAAGCTCAGTCGATTTCTAGCCCAATTAACCCTCTTAGCAACATTAATCAATGTTCTAATAATGTATGCTTAGCGGTGTGTATGCCGCTCTAGGATGAGCGTTCGTAGTTCACTGTTGACTATTAGGGCTTTAAGATATACATTGCGATTAACAAAAGGATGCCTATTTTGAACACAGTAACCTGCTGACCTATTTACATCCTACGCACTCTGCAATCTGCTTGGCACGCGTTCTTTGCAGCAGGCATATTACCCTCTGCACTAACTACACCAAAGTCAAAACCTCCACTATACCAATACCTGATCTCTCACCAGGAAGATAATGAATCACACAAGTTATCTGGACCCTTATTAAGGCCTGGTACTTGCCGATGAAAGAAACGCAGCATCCGGTGCTGCCTGACGCGCGGCCAGCATGAGGACTCCCCAGATGCAAACCACCCGCGAACAGACGCGACCTCCCGGGCAGGAACGCGATCCCTCTCAACCGCGTCCCGTTCCCAGCCCAAACGCTAGCAACCCATATGAAACGCGATTCCCCAACAGCAACAGCGTGGCAAGCGAGCAACAACTCAGCTGCAATCAAGCGATGACCTCTGCCCCCCCAGCATTCGCCTCCCTGGCACGCAGTCCCAACAGCGCTACACGCGGCCAATCCCCAGCTGAAAGAGCGACCACCGCACACCTGCGACCTCAAGCCGTGGGCCCCTCCCCATCACCAGGAGGGCCAACCAAGCAGCTCAGACCCCCTCTCTCGGCACCATCCGGAACCAAACACTGAAACAACGCACAAAAGTCCCGAAGTCAGAAACGAGCCCGTGACAATGTAGGCACCGCTCTACGCGCCTCTCCATCGAGGGACCTCCCCCGTACATTCAAGGCAAACGCCCAACGCATGAACATCCCCGTTTCCACTCGCACACGTATCCACATGGCCGCACCCGCGATCCAACGCAGGCTAAACGTCACTCAAGCAGCAAAAGACGGGGTGACAAAAAAGTGCAGCCCGCCCAAAATGCAAACAAAACAGAAACAACCACCGCTAAAGCACTTCAGCCACAAACCAGAAACGGGGGAATCGACCATCCTGTGGCAACCCTCGCTGACAACAGACACCTCCCGACCTCCCTCCAAAGACTCGAAACAATTTTACACCCCAAGGGCGAGTCGCCAAGAGTGCCCGTTACACAAAGGCAGATGTCAGTCGACACTCGGCTGCAAAATACTGCAATCGTCTGCCATATGCAGCTCACTCAACCGGACGCACGCCGAGCAAACCCGCAACACCCACTCGATCTGAGCGTTCCGGACCACCCACCACACCGCCAAACTGTTCCTCCCTACCGCGCTCGCCCCCCACGAGCCAAACAGCTAGCCCCGGCCCCCAAAGACACCACAAAGGCAGTGCCCGGCCGCGGGCCCATAACACACACATTGCCAAAATTGGGGCCCAGAGCCACACAGTATCGGGGAAAGACGGGAGGCGGCACTGCCCCGCCCAAGGAAAACAACGCTAGACCTGGGACACAACCGCGTGAACGACGCCAGACCAGGAAGCAGAGGGCACAGGCACTCGCGCGGCACAGGAGACCAACGGCTTAAAAGCCCCGCACCACAAAGGCCCCTCCCCCCGGCCTCGCACCCACACCCGGCGCCCCCTGCACACCACCCCGCCACTCAGCACAAGTCCCAATCCCATCTGCCCACCTCCCGAGCCCCACCAGGCAACCCAGCACACATCCAGGCCAGTGAGGCTCGGGGACAGGGGATGACCAACACTCACCGGGATAACAGGGGGCACAAAAACCCGACGCCAGACCAGGACGACAAAACGACCAGGACGTTCAAAACGGCGACGTGGGGAGGATCTCGCGCGGGAAGGAGCGAACCGGAAGCAGAGGGCGAACTGCAGGGGCGGGAGGCATAAATAGGGCTGGCCCCGCCCGCCCAGTGGCCCGCCTCCCCCGGCAGGGCCAATGATAGGGGGGGCCTCCCCTCCCAAGGCGCGGCATCCTGAGATAGGTGGAACCAGGGGGGGAGGCTCCGATGGCGGCCACTAGAAGGCTGACCTGCTAATGTCCCCCTGCGTGGGACGCGGCCAGCGGCAGTTATCATGCGCTCCACGACAGGAGAATGAGGCACTCACATATGCCAAGACACTGGGAGGGGGACTTGAATTGTATACAGAATCCAGATTTAGCCAGATGGAAAGGTGCCCCTAGACGGCCGTCACAGCTGCTGGAGCTGGAGCCAGTATTGCAGAGGCGGGGGGACTCTGAGATGGCACCGTTCACCTCTGGGCAGAGAATATACGCACTATTCCTCGGCGCACGATACGCACACTCGAACAGATTATTGGTTTGCCTCACGTGAGCTGCTCCCCTCTATAAGGGACTGCGCACACCTGGCCCGCACGCTATCAGACCACTCACCGATCATGATAAGTATATCACTCGGTAACAGGCACTGTAGAGCACGCATGGCGATTCCCACAGTACTCACTGCTAGACCCTGTCTTTCGGGATAAACTGGGTAAGGCAATTGACTTATTCTTTGCCAAAAACCTGGGTAGTGTAACTGCTATGTGCACCATAGGGGAGATATTTAAAATCCATATCAGGGGTATGGCAATCTCTAAGCACGCGGGAGTCCTAAAATCGATCAGAACACAACCTCAGAAGGTAGAGACGGCCCTTAAAACATTAGAGAGGCGGGTTCAGGCGAGTGGGATCCTCCGCTACTTTCACAAATAAGGACGCAAATAGACGAATGTAATGAGCTGGCAGACGCTGATGTGAAATGGTTAGGAGGAAAATATGGCCCAGCTAGGGTGTATGCTGAGGGTGAAAGGCCCAGTGCTATGGTGCAGCGCTAATTAGATCCACCAGGAATGACAGTGATTCTCACAAACACATGCTGAACAGGGCAAATTGATAAGCAGCACGCCCAAGATAGCGGAGGCCTCTAGTAACTACTACAATAAGTTATACACTTCGCATGAGCCTACAGCATCAGAGTCGGGCGGAGAGTGTCTGGCTCATATCGCGATAAAATGGCTGAAAACCCGGACAGGGAGAGGCTTGTGGCCCCCCTCCGTCCAACTGAACTTGTGGCAGCATTGAAGGACATGCCCAATGAGGAGGCACCAGGGTCGGACGGCCTGATAATGGCCTTTTACAAAGCACATCAGGATAGACTCCGCCCACACCTAATGAATCTCTTTGGAGAGATGGCAAAGGAGCAGATAATGCCACCATCAGGGAGCGAGGCCACCCTGATGACTCCATTAAAAGCAGGGCAACAACCCGACCAAAGCTCCTCCTACAGACCTCGACCCCGACTCAACACACATGATAAACTGTTTGCTAAGATCTTGGAGAACAGGCCGGCGCCCTTACTATCGCAATGGGCAGGTCTAGAGCAGACAAGATTTGTGCCGGGGCATTCCCTAACATGTCATTTGAGAGCCCTTTTTGGTACCATGGCGCGAATTGACCCGAATGTCAAAGCTGCTCCCCTATTTATAGATATTGAGAAGGCATTTGACTCGGTGGTGTGGCGGTTCCTGTATGCAGTTCTGAGAAGGGTGGGAGTGGGGGACATTTTCTTGATATTAGTGGAGGTTCAATATGCTAAACCTTTGGCGCACATGTGCGTTAATGGCACATTATCACAACCAATAGCCATTACCCCCAGGTCCCTCCGTCCTCGTCCCATTCCTTACAAAGTGGAGATTACTATCTCCGCGACAGAAAAAAAGAACAGGAGCATGCTGGGATACCTAACCCACTCCCTCCCGCTGGGAGTACATAAGCGGTACCAGCCCAGCATGCAGCCTGTTCTTTTTTTCTGTCTTCCGACAGATTAGGACGTGCTGATCTTACCTGTGATTTCTTCGTTGGATGTCTCGTGGGGCTGCTGGGCTGTCCTCGACATCCTCTTCCGCGTCTCCTGGCCTGCTGGGCTTGCTGGGAGTCGCGTTGATTGGCGCCCGGACCTTTGCGGCTGGGGCGCCGGATGTCCGGATTCCTTCCGGGTTACCGCGCGCGTCCTCCTACGGCTTGGCCTGGCTGGAAGACGCGCTGCTGTGGATGAGATGGGAGCCCAGGGGCTGCGCCGGGCGGTGCTCCTGGTCTCCCTTGGTGTGCTGCTCGCCTCCTTTCCTACCAGTGCCCCTGCTGTTCCTGAGGTTGGTGCAGGGATGATGCTTGATGGGGGTCAATGTCTGATCGGTGGCTGCAGCTCTCTTCCTCGCCCGGCGCTGGTGTCTTGGAGGGCGCCTGGGCTGGGTCTTGGGGGCAGGGCGCTTTTGGTGTGCTCTTCCTGCCCCTGTGGTGAGTACCGCATAGCGGTTCCGATTTCTTCCATGCTTGTTCCTCTGTCTCTGTGCTTTGCCTGCTGGGTCTGGCTGTGCACGGTGGGCTGCTTCGGCGGTCTTGGCTGGGGGTCTTGCTTGGCTGCTTCGGGGGTATTCTCGCCGTGCTTGCTGCCTGGCGATTTTTTACTCTGGGGCCTGGCGTCCTCTGGTCTCACCGTTTGCTGGTTGATTCCTGTTGGGGTTTGTCCGTGCTGGCTTCTGGCGCTCCCTGTTCCTGCTTGCTGGGTTGGGGGCGTTGCGTGGCTTTCTGCGCTGTGTCCCTGCCTTGCTTCCCGATGCTGCGGGGGGGGGGTGGTGCTTCCTCCTCCGGTTCTGGGTTCCCTGTCATCAGGAGCTATAGCTCAATGGTGAGTCTTGTGCCTACGGTTGTAAAGGGTCTCACAGGACAAGGGTTCGAGTCCCGCACACTCTGTCTGAGTGGCATAAGGTGGCAAAGTTTCTCTCTCATCTTTAAAGCTCCTTGTTTCCGCTTGCTCGACGCTTGTTGCTGAATGGCGTCTGGGCGGAGGGGTTGGGGGACGGTCTCTGTTTTATGGGGTTGGCCTGTCCCCCTGGTGGGTGCCGTTTTTCTTTCTTCCATGTGCTGCGCTCTTCTGCTGTGCTGGCCTGCGGCCTTGGCTCCCTGTTTTCCACTGCTGGGGGTGTGCCGGGGCGGGCGGGTGCTGTGGCTGTCCCCCGTTCCCCTGTGCTCGCTTCTGCTCCCCTGGGCTATTTTTATTTTCTGGTGAGGTTCGTCCTGGTTCGTTCCTCTGTCCTGTGGGCTTCCTGCCTTCCTGCCCTACGTGCTTCTGTTTCCCCCTGGTTGGTGCTTGGTTGTCTGTTCGCACGGATTCTTCAGCCTGCTGCCTGTCCGCCCTGTTGGTTCCTGCTGTTCTTTTATGGCCAGCCCTGGTGCGTGCCTGTCTGGGTGCCTGCCTGCGGCTCAGGCTGCTGGGCGCTTCTTGCGTCCTTCCAGGGGTGTTGGTGTGGCCCGTGCTCGGGGTGCCTTGTTTTTTTCTGCCCCCCTGTGCCTGTCCGGTGCTCTGAGCTTCAACGTGTGGGGTTTCCTGGCCTGTGGCCTTCCCTCCCTGCTGGCGCCTGCTCCTGTCTTGGTGTTGCGGCTGGGCACGCCGGTGCCCTTGTGTCCGCTCTCTCCTGCCCTCCGGCGTATATTCCTGCCTGGGTTGGTGGGCTCCTTCCCCGGCTGGTTCCCTGTGGGTGTGCTTCGTGCTGGTTGTGGTCGGGGGGGGTGGGCCTGTGGCCCCCGGTGTTCCCCCGTCTGAGGATCCTCCACTTTGCGCTTGGCCTCTGCTTGTGTTTGGCTGGGTTGCTCCTTGCATCCTGCTTCTGGGTCCTTGTTGCTTCCGGACTCCCTGTTTCTTGGGTTCTCGGGGGGGGGGGAAGGGGCTGTTGTGCCTTCCCTCTGTTCCGGTGGATCTTGGCCTTGGTTGGCTGTTGACTCCGGGGCATTCCTGGTGGGCTTTCTGGCTGGTGTTGCTGCTTGCCTCTTCCCTTTTGCCTGGTGCTGTGTTGTGGTGCGCTGGGTTGACTGATGGGGTTTGGTTTCCTGTTGTGGTTTCCTTTCCCCTCGTGTCTCTTCTTTGTGGCTTGCGGTCGTTTGCCTCTCGCTGCCGCTCCTTTGCCTCCTGTGGTGGCTGGGGGTTGTGGGTCTTCCTTGGCTTCTGCCTGGGTGGTTCCTTGTTTCTTGGGTGCACTGCTTCTGGGCCTCTCCCTGTTTATGGGTTCGGGTTGCCCTGTGCCCTTCTTTCATGCTTTGGGTGCCGCTCCCGATGTCCTCCTCGCCGTGCCTTATCTTGGGCTTGGCCAGTGGTTTTGTTGGTGGGACTGCCGGTTGTGGTCTAGCCTCCCGTAGTGTGTGGGCCATGTTGCTACGTCCCCGCTCCTCTTTTCGGCCTTGTGCTGGTGGTTGGCTTTGCCTGGGTCCTGGGGCTCTGGTTTTCCCCTTGTGGGCCTTTTCCTTGGGCTTGGGGGTTTCTCGCTCCCGTACGGCCTGCTTTCGGCCTGTGGTGTCTCTGGCCGTTGCTCTTGCTGGCTCTGCGTGCTTTGTTCTTCCCTTTTTGGGTGTGTGCCCGCTCCCCCTGGGGGTTGTGCGCCTTTGGTTTCTCCGGGCTCCTCTCCTTTGGTTTGGGGGTGCCGGGGGTGTTCCGGGGTGCTGATGTGTTTCCTCCCTCCGGTCCTTGTTTTTGGGCCTGCCTTTGCGGGTTCCCTGCCTGGGTCCCTGCCTGTGTTCTTCCCTGGCCGCTCGTTCTCTGGTGCTTTGGGCCTCTTTTGGCCTATTGCTGGCCGGTGGTTCTGGCCCTGTTGGTCTGGGTGCCGGGTTGGTCCTGTGTTCTTTCCTGAGCTGCTCCTTTGCGCCTGGCTGGTGTGCTGTGACCTCTGTGTTGGTTGCCAGTTGTGGCTTGCCGGTCTCCCTCTCTGTTCCCCGGCTGCTTCTCCTCTCTTGGTGGCTTGGCTTGCTTTGGTGCCGGTCCCTGGTCCCTTCTTGTTTGGGGTTTTTGGGTTTGGGTCGGTTGACCCTTTGCCTCTCCTTTCGGGTTCTGCTGCTCCAATTTGGGGCCTCCGGGCTGGCTGGCTTGTCCGTTGTCCGGTTGGCTTCTTGGGTCTTCTGGGCTGCCTGCGTTGTTGGGCTGTTGGCCTCCTTGTTGGTCGTTCCTGTTTCGCCCTTTTTGGGGTACGCCTTAGGAGGTTCCTTGGTGTCCTCCTGACCTATGGGTCGGCTCTTGGTTGGTGGGGGTTTCTCCTTTCCGGTTCTGGGGTTTATTTCCCCGATTCTGTGTTCAGCCCTTGGTTGTTCTCTCCTGGCTGTTCGCTGACCGTGTGTGGAGTCTGCTTTGGGTGGCGCTTGTTGCTCTCCCTGGCCTTGCTTAGGTGGGTTCCTGGGTTCGTGTCCCTGTGTCTCCTGCCTTTGGTTGCCTCGGTCCTGGCCTTTTGACTGGTTCCTGTGACCGGGTTTTTTTTCCCCCGACGTGGCGGCCTTGGCTGCGGCCTTCCGGTGTCTCTGCTGGGGTTGACGGCTTGTCTTCCTGCCTCTTGGCCTGGGCCTTCTGTCCTTTCCTCTTCGGTCTTTGAGGCTCTGCGGGTGTCTTCCCCTGATGTGTTGGGGTTGGTCCTGTGAATGGTCGCGCTCGGTGTTTTCCGAGTTTGACGTGCCTCTTCGTTCTCCTCTTCATTCCCCTCGCCTCTTGGTGTGGTGTTTGTGGATTGGTCCGGCTGTGGGTCGCCTTCTTCTCTGTTCTGGGGGGTTCGCTCTCTGGCTTGCCCTACTATGTTCCTTCCTGGGTCTTTGGCGTGTCTCCCTGTGCGTCATGCTCTCGGGTGCTCTGCGTTGGGCCTGGTTGTGCTGTTTTGTCCCATTTGCTGCAGCTGCTTGGTGCTGCCTGGGGCTGTGGGCTTCTCCCTTGGTGGTTTTTCTCCCGGGTTGTTTGTCCTTCCTGGTTGGATTGCTCCTTTGGGGCGCTTCCGCTTCTCCGGGGTTCCCTTTCCCTGGTGGTTAGGGGTGGTGGTTTCTCTTTCTGCCCCTCTGGGGGTTTCCTTGGGTCTTGCTTCTGAGTGCGGGGCCTCCTTCGGGCTTTCCTGGGGGGTCTTGTGTTCGTTTGCGGTCCTTTCTTGCTAGTCCCCTGCTTCTTTTGGGGTCTGGGTTCTTTTCGGCTTGGTTGGAGGCATGGCTGGTTGTGTTCTCCTGCCTGCTTTTCTTGTGGGCTCCCTATTGCTTCTGTTGGGGTCCGTTTTTCTCGGTCTGGTGACCCTGGCTTTGGTGGGGTTCCGGTAGGCCGGGTTCTCTGCTTTGGTATTCTCCACTTTGTAAGGAATGGGACGAGGACGGAGGGACCTGGGGGTAATGTCCTATTACTTACCGGTAATCTTCATTACTCCTGGTCCCGTAGTCCTCGTCCCATTCCTTACTTCCCTCCCTCCCTCCCTGGCGGCCGGCCTTCCGGTTGTTGGCTTGGTATTTTCAGGCTGCATGCTGGGCTGGTACCGCTTATGTACTCCCAGCGGGAGGGAGTGGGTTAGGTATCCCAGCATGCTCCTGTTCTTTTTTTCTGTCGCGGAGATAGTAATCTCCACTTTGTAAGGAATGGGACGAGGACTACGGGACCAGGAGTAATGAAGATTACCGGTAAGTAATAGGACATTACCAGAGACACGAGACAGGGTTGCCCCCTTTCCCCCTTTTTGTATGCCCTTGTGGCGGAACCCCTGGCATGTGCTATGCCCGAGTACAATAGGCATAGAGGTATACGGTCCCCGCATTATAACCTGGTCATCGCTGCTTACTCAAATGACATATTGCTCTATATATGTAATCCCGACCACAATCTTAAACCCATGTTACAGGAGGTTGAACGATTTGGACAACACTCAGGCTTACTTAATAATTGGCATAAATCAACAATATTTATCCTTACAACAGTAACTTACCCCATCTATACCGAGTACCCTATTGAATGGACATTCCACCCAGTAAGATATCTGGTCATAAAGATACACACTGACCCCGAGGTAGTATTGTCTGAAAATTATGAGTGCGCTCTACAAAAACTGACAGGATCGATTGACAAGTGGATCAAACAACCATTGTCTTTTATAGGAAGCATCGGTTTAATGAAAATGATAGTCCTTCTGCGATTCCTTTTCTCTTCGCAAACATTCCCATCATATTGTCTAAGTCATTTTTCCATAACATGTGCACTTTTTTGACGCAGCTCGTCTGGGCCGGGAAGCATCCCCGAATTAAATGGAACATCTTAATAAAACCGTATTTAGAAGGTGGGTTGAATGCTCCAGATTTGGGGGCAAATCAGCAACAGACGGCGATAAATATCGCAAAGTGCGCTTAGCGCTTTTATATTTATCGCCGCCTATCGCTGTAATTTATCGCCCGGATAACGCGTTATTAACAATGCGTTACTCCAGGGTGATAAATTTTACATCAAAAGTGGCGTTATGTGGGAATATCGCTGTTAAACCAGCGATATTCCCACAGCGATAGAAGAAACCTTGATGATAAGGAGATGTGGATTCAGCCACTGAATCCACCTCCCATTTCATAGATAGGGTAGTCATGAAAAATAGCAGACGTAAAATACCGGCGATAACAGCGGTTAACGCTGTATTTTACATCGCTATAGGTGTCCTGGGCCGTATTGTAAATACGGAGTAGGGCAGTTAGACATCATTTTCCCTTAGTTTTTGCAGGGAACGCCTACTTTGCATCTCATTAGAGATGCAAAGCGAGGCGTGAACTAAACAGGAGCTGAATCAAGGAAACACGCGACAGCTTGTCCTTGTAAATAATGCAATATAATTATCGCCGCTTTTCACCCAAAAACGGACGCAAAAGCGGCGATAATTACATCGCCAGCCCTTGTTGATATGGCATATCAGTAACAACCAGCGATAATTATCGCTCAGCGCTCTTAGCGTGAGGATAATTATCGCCGGGTAACTTGGAATTTTATCGCTGGGATAGCGTGCTATTAGCAACGTGTATCTCCTCAGCGATAAAAATCCTCACGTTAAATGCCTAACGTGAGATTATTGCTGGAAACCCAGCGATAATCTCACGTAGTGTGGCGTTAGCTTGCTGATAGGGACTCACTAACTTAGCCATGATATCCACCTTCCATAGGATATCATGGCTAAGTCAGTCCTGAAGCAGGCGTAAGGAAAGTAGCGTTAACAGGGGTTATCGCTACTTTTCCTGCCGCTATGCTTCATAGCGTGGGGCTTGATGATAGGAGAAATGTCGCTTAGCGACATTTCTCCTGTCATGTTAGGTCAGGAACGCCCACTTTGCATCTCATTAGAGATGCAAAGCTGGGCGTTAGGAGTCCCGATGCTAAAGCAAGGTTTCACGCGTTAGCGTGGCCTTGCTAATTAGGCGATAAAATTATCGCCGCTTTCGGGCGAAACGGCCACAAAAGCGGCGATAATTGTTTATCACCAGCTTGTAAATATGCCCAAAAATGTGGCTACGGGAATGGTAAGCAGAATTATCCTTCAGTGCTTACCCGTCTTGTCAGGGAAGCCCGTGGCAACTCATCCTCGGCACACGCACTCGAGGTGACTTCCAAAACCTAAATTGGGAAAGGGGCAGAAAAAAAGGGGGGGAGGAGTTGACTGTAATGTACAGTCATACAAATACATAACAAAAAGTTGACTTCACATGCTCAGGGTGGAAGGCAGATGTCTGCTCTACGTCCCATTACAGACTCAAGTCCACGCCGTTGGACAAGGAGAAATGGTATGACAGTAGGCAACAGTGTCAAAATGCATTCATAGCTGTCCATAAGGACCGTGTATTGATACCAGGGTGTGAGATGGCAATACCCAATATCAACATTAAATGAAATGACCTCTATCTCAGGCTGTCCTGAGTGGTAATGAACAAAACAGAAAATTAACAAAGATTACACACATATCACAGGAGAGTCAGGATGGCAAAGAAATAAATGCCTGTGGGGTTGTACTCAGAGATAAATGAGATGCCAAGATTCTGGCGATAACACTGGATAATAGGTCAAGGACTATGGTAAATAGGTCAAAAAATGTGGTAAAACTACACCCTCACTGCGATGTAAGTATCCAAAGTGGTGGTAGTGTAGAGCTAGTTGCACAGGACAGATCAGTCGATCTAGCTAGAGAGATCGATCTCTACAGACCTCGTTTGTGAAAAACTCTCTCCCGAAGGCTAGGCAGGGAGCGAGGCCAGACAGTCAGACAATCTCCATAGGGCTAAGATGGGAGACGCTAACTAAACTGGCGATCTTGGGAAAAGAGCTACACCCTCGCTGCTACATGAGGGGAGTACATACATGATCTGACATGATGTCATAGGCGGGAACTGTCTGAGACATATGCATTTTGGCAGTACATCAAAGGGGGGCAGAATTGAAGCCCTCAAGTCGCTCCGGAAGGGAGACTATGTCTTACTAAACTGCAGATGAATAAAGTACCACCTATCTCGTGGTAAGATCCTCCTTGCCAGTTTGTGCAAGTGGGACGTGGAATGGAATACGGGCAGGTTCGCCCAGTAAATAGCGTCTGAGAGAGCTCCACCTACCCGGAAATGGAAATGGACAGAGTCTACATGGCTCCAGGGAGACATGGAAACAAATTAAGGGCTCCAAACGCATCCTGCTGGTGAAGGGAGCTTGCAGCCATCTTATCAATGTACAAAATATTGGTAATGGGGCCCCACCGGTTGTAATGAGTGACGGGGGGTAACACCACACAGGGTGGGTGTGAAAATTCGTCCTATAAAAGGGACCCCCCCCGCACTCCGCTGTCACAATTTTGACCCAGGGTGGATTGTTTGTGTTGCACCATTTGGGAATTGACATCCATTCCCAATCCCTGCTGGATTTTGTGGAAGCCATCCTGCTCATGCCTGAAACTCTATTATCTAGAATTCCCTGCTCACTGCTTCATCTCCAACCCTGCAGGCCAAGGATGGGTGGAGGAATTCAGCTCACCTGTGGCTGGCTGCTGCTAGCCTGCTCACACCTGATGCATGTGATTACTGTGAGCTCTTTTAAGCCCCAGCTCCCTTCAGGCCAAGGTTAGTCATTGTAGCTAAGTACCAGTGAGACTGACCCTTGTTTCCAGTTTTTCCTGAGCTTTTGCTATCCTTGTTTCCAGTGTTTCCTGAGCTTTAGTTATTCCTTTTTCCAGTCCTGCTGCTGTTTTCCCTGCTGCTGCCTGCAGTGGTACCTTGACTCCTGATCCTTAGCATTCCTTGTTCCAGAGCTACCACAGTTTCCATTGTTCCTGAACTAGCACTGCCTGCAGTGGTACCTTGGTTCTTGAGCTTTTGTTAAATTCTTGTTCTTGCTCCGGCACAGCTATCAGTGCTTTTTTGTTTTCTGGACTCTTGATCCAGCACTATTCTAGTATACCCTTGTAGCCTCCCCTTCTTTATTTCCTTTTCCAGTCCTTGCCTTTCTTCCCATTTCCTTGATTACAGTTCTAGTTTGCTGTCTTTCTATTCTTCTGTCTTGCTTCTGTTGCCTTGTTTGTTTGTGACCTGCTTTCTGCCAAGTGTCCCCTGTGATTTCCTTCCTTTCCTGTTAAGCTCTCCTCCTTGCTCGCTCCTTGTCTATTTATTTATTTGTTTTGACGGTTTTGTATAGCGCGAACAAGACCCTTGCGGGTATCAGAGTGCTTCACATAGCAAACATAGGAAAGAAGGAGGACGTGTACATATAAATACAGAATTATGTGTATACAAGATACATAATACATAGAAAGGCAGATAGCTATAGTTCATGTGAATTTGGACATGAGAATCAATTTCACTTCTTTTTTGAAAAAAGCCGTAGATGGATTGAGTCTCGTTTCTGGGGGTAAGGCATTCCATATCCTGGGGGCCATTCCTGAGAAGGTACGATTGTACGTATTTTTCTTGGAGAAACGTTGCGGTTTCAGTAAAAGGTTGTTAGAACTCCTGGTAGACCTGTTACCACCTGATAGTACCAGTTTTTCGGCTAGGTACCTTGGGGGTTTGTAGTGTAGTGCCTTATGAGTCATACAGGCGATTTTTAACTGGATCCTGGCCTCAAAAGGTAGCCAGTTTAGGGCATGCAGGTCAGGGGAGATGTGGCAATTTCTTTTGGTGCCTGTAACGAGTCTTGTGGCTGTATTGATTGATGCTCTGAGAGGAGCGGTCGTTGCCTTGGGGAGACCACAGAGAGCGACGCTCCCATAGTCAACTCTGGGAATTACTAGGGATTGAACCACCTGTTTGAAGTCCTTTGCGGGAATGAAGGGTTTCAATTTTCTCAGAGTGTTAATCTGAAAGTTTGCTCCTTTTGTTGCAGTGCTAATGTGCTTCTACATGTTTAGCTTATTATCCAGGGTTATTCCTAGAGATTTAGCGGAGTCAATGATGAGAGGTTGACCGTCGAGTGCAGTTAGGTGCTTCATCCACTCACGGATGATCGTTGTTTGGTTGGGGGAGTGATTAGGAGAAATTCTGTTTTTAGTGTGTTTAGCTTTAAATGATTCTTAGCTAGCCAGGTCTGTGTCTTTTGGAGCGTTGCGTTAAGGGACTTGATGTCTTCAAGAGATTGGATCTTAATGTACAGTTGTGTGTCATCTGCGTACATGTGATATTGGATATTTTCGTGGCTGAGAAGCTCTGTGAGTGGTTCCATAAACAGGTTGAAGAGTGTCGGGGAGAGGGAAGAGCCCTGGGGTACTCCCAAGGTGACTGGGGTGGGGTTGGATAAAGATTGGTTGATCTTGAATCTTTGTGTTCTGTTTTGGAGGAAGGAGGTGAACCAGTTTAACACTGTTCCAGATAGCCCCATTCTATGCTTCAGGAGGTCCGGTAGATTGTCATGTTTGACAGTGTCGAACGCTGAAGAGAGGTCAAGTAGGATTAGCAAGCATGCTTTGTTTTGATCCAGTATTTGTAACGCGTCATCAATTATGTGGGTCAGGGCTGATTCTGTACTGTGCCCTGATCGAAAGCCTGATTGGAATTGATCGAGCAGGTTGAAGTGGTCTATGTACTTACTAAGCTGCGTGTGGACACATTTTTCGAGTAGTTTGGCCAAGGTTGAGATATTGGATATTGGGCGATAGTTGTTTAGGTCTGATGGGTCCGCTGATACTTTCTTAAGAATGGGGGTTACCTGACCAGCTTTGAGGATGTCAGGGATGGTTCCTTGCAAGAGAGAGGAATTTATGATTCTAGTCCATGGGGGCACTAGCAGTGGCATGAAGGTCGTTAAGTGGGATGCTGGAAGGGGGTCTGTGAAATGATTGGAAGGATTCAGAGTGGTGAGCGTGTTTAGGATAGTTTCTTCGCTGTAGAGGTTGAAGGTAGTCCAGGAGGCATTGTTCTTGAGGTCGAGTATTATGGGACCGTTAAGCGGGGTCCTTGGTGTGGACCGTGAGGGGATTGATTGTGTATCGGTAATGGATAATAGATCATTAAGTAAGTCTGTCTTTAATTTGTCAGTCTTTGTTGTGAAAAAGGAGGCAAGATCCTCACAGTTGGGGATTGCATCTGGATTGGCTTGGGGGGAGTGGGGGCCACCCTTAGACTGAGTATTGATTATTTTGAACAGATTTTTGTGGCGATTCTTGGCTTGGTCTAGTTGTACACCTATGAAGTCAGCTTTTGAGCGTCTAATCCTTCTGTAGTAGGCATTTCTGGTGCATCTTAGTAGTTGGAGGTGGGTAGAGGATGGATCTGCTCTCCATTGTCTTTCAATCGCTCTCAGTGCTCTTCTGTCTTCATTTAGTCTACCATCATACCAAGGGTTTGAGTTCTTTTTGGTGACTCTTTTTAATTGTAATGGGGCTAAGGTGTCGAGAACCCTGTTCATAGAATTAAAGTAGTGATTGGCCAAATCCTGTACATCGTTTGATCCATCCGGAGCTGGCGTGATGATGTGACTAGCGGATGCAAGATCAGCCAGATTGATGTTATCTAGGTTCCTCTTGCAGATTTTCGTTCTCTTAGGTTGGACAGAGAGTAGTTTAACTACTTCCTTGATATGGAAGGTGATAATGTAGTGGTCAGACCAGTCGCAGGGGAGAATCGATTCTAGCTGGGTAGAGTCCGCTTTGGAAATTACTAGATCAAGGATTGAGCCTTTTCCGTGGGTGGGGCTGTCACATATTTGGGACAAGTTGAGGTCGGATAGGAAAAGTTTGAGGCTATTGACCTCTGGATCATCAGGGTCGTTCCAGTGGAGGTTGAAGTCCCACAGGAAGACCTGTGTATTCTGTTGTCCTACATTTGTCGCTATAATATCCATCATGTGCTCGATGAAGGTGAGGTTGTTGCCAGGAGGATGGTAGATAGAGTGTAGTGAGCAAAGTGGCTTGTTATTGCTCGTAATGTGTAGGCAGAGGTATTCACATGATGAGAGCACCGGGGTGTTTGCGCGTCTCACCGAAAGGTTGTTCCTATGAATGCAGGCAATACCACCACCTGTCCTATCTGGTCTATCTAGTCTTGTAATGTAGTACTTTGGGGGAACTAGTATGTCTAAAATGGGTGTGGATGATTCAGTTAGCCAAGTTTCCGTTAAGATGATAAGGTCGGGTTCATTAGGTATAATGAGGTCGGCTATATCAGTGGCATGACGTGCTGCCGATCTACAGTTTAGAAGGATACATTTTATCTGGGCCTTGGTCGGGGTGATGGTCTGGTCATGAGGGGTGGGTACTCTTGTGAGGTTGCTTTCAACAATGCCTCTGGGAGTGTGTCTTGTCAGTCTTGAGGCATTGGGGTTGATGGGTTGGATTAAGGACCATGTCTGTGTGTTCTCTAAGTGTGCAGGTCCACATGGTAGGGATGGAGGTTCATATGAGTGAAGTAGGGAAGTAATGTCACTTGGTGATAAGGTGTTCTTTTCCCTGGTTGGCCTGGATGATGCATTGGGGTAAGGTACTGTTTTCCATTTGAGGGGTCTCTGAGGTGAAGGGCTTGCGCAAGCCTGTTGAATGGGTTTTGCTTGGGGTTTGGGTGGTTGCCGGATCAGGTCATGAAGGGTTTGTAGGTCATCTTTTATTTGTTGTAGGGAAAGTAGGATCTCGTCTAGTCTGGGGTCTGATGTGGGGCTTGTCATCTTGAAGGTTTGAACTGTGGATAAGTGAGGAGGTGTAGTGGCTTGTGTGGTGTCCCGGGGTTTGACATGTGTTGGTTCGAAGGGTGGTGGTCCCATGGGGAGGGGTGGAGAATAGGGTGCCCGATTCTATGTGTTGCATTGTTGTGGGGTGGAAATCACTGGGGAGGGGTATAGTGGGGTGGGGGCGTGATGGTGCATTGGTGTGGGCTGTATGCAGAAGGGCGGGTGTGTGTGGGGAGGCTGTGGATGAGGTGAGAGGGGTGTGAGGCGGGGTGGGTATAGTGGAGATAGTGGTGGAGCTAGGGGGGGAGTCGGTATAATGCAGATGTCCGTTATTCTGAGGGGTCATAGTAGGACCAGTGGTGGGTGTATTTGTGCAATGGGATACCGAGGGAGAGTGTCTAGAGGGGCGAATCGGTGGTGGGACACTCGTAGGATTATGAGAGGTGGTATGGGGTCTTGTAACCTTCGCTTTGATGATTGGGAAGATATTGTATAATATATTAAGGTTATGGTCTGATGCCTGCATGAGTATGATCCCGTTATGGTAAATGGTGATTGTGGCAGTAGCGTTGAAGAACGGAGAGGGAATGATAGATAGTGTGATGCCGTGTGCAGTTTTCCTAGTGGATGCTGTTGAGAATAGGGTAAGAAAGGCTTTCCGCCTCTTGGTGTAGAATATAATGTCATTCGCTATGTGTCCTGTGCTATTTGAGAAGTAGGGGTCAGAGACTGGGGTTTCTGGGTGTGCTTTTAGGAGATTATGTTTAAATCCTTTGGCCGCCTTTTTTGAGAGGGTAGGAGGGTATTTGATAGAGTAGGTGTGTTGGCCCTTGGGTTCCATAATGTGTGTTTTGGATTGCAGGGGGGGGGGTGAGAAGGACAGATAGCGAGTTCAAGTGGTAGGGGATGTATTCGGTGAGTATAAGAGATAAAAGGCCTTTAGTTCTACCCCCTTGCTGTTACTGCCTTGCATGTTCCTGTTTGATCGCCAGGATCCGTGGGCACAGCTGTCTACCTAGGTGGTGTTTCCTATTAACTGTGAGTATTGTCTTTGATTTACATTTATAACGTTACCATAGTTATAAGCTCCCCAGACCCTGCCTTTGCATGTATATGTGGGTATTTGCAGTCAGTATCTGTAACAGCAATTGTGGTTGAGGAACTTACTGAGCTTCAGTCTTACCGTTTGGAGCTCCT
Source organism: Triturus cristatus (assembly GCF_964204655.1). NCBI lineage: Eukaryota > Metazoa > Chordata > Amphibia > Caudata > Salamandridae > Triturus > Triturus cristatus. Next base: position 21,181,081 of record NC_140585.1, on the reverse strand, counting down.
GAGTGCTTTACCCCACTCTCCCCTTTGTTGTTAATGCTGTTTCATATATATGTCTTGCACATTCGTCCTGGGTGTAGTTATTCTGAATCACTTCATGAGTGCCTATCCTTTCTGAGTCTTAACCATCTTGTTCCTTCATGCAGGCTTCCACTTTGTATCCCTTTTCTCCTCTGACTTCCTATGTGGTCTGGGCAGCTCTGTGCTCCTCTTTCTGTGTACGTTTTCTACCCAGTCGCCATCCCAAGTCCCTGACTCTGTTCTAGACATAGTCCAGTGCAGTCCCTGACAAAATCACCAACTCAGATTTCCAGGGTCTCTTGTGAGGTTTCTTCTGTTACATTTGTGTGAAAATATTGAAGGTGTGTCATAATGAGAAGTTTAAGAAAGAAACACACCAGTGCATCATTTACGTTTGTGCAGGGCACTTCACCAGTGCCCAACAATGAGAGGCTTTTAGTGTCTACTTTACAATTTGAAAATGTTCCCCCTAGTCCTGAAACAATTAATCCTCTTTTGAGAAATGGACATTTACGTTTAGAATATTTTACTCATTGGCATTCAAACAACTCTTTGCCAGATCCTTACTTAATCTTCTTTTCTGATCCAGATTTAATGTCTGTGTCAGCATTGCTAAAGGAGAAGGATACCATACTCCGTTTGCTGAACAAGAATTATTATGCTCACAGGTCTGCTGTAAGTGGTTGTAAAATACAATGTTCAACCACACAACCAAAGAAAGAGCAGATGCATTTCATAACCTCTGTTTTCCATTCAAATAATGTTCCCCAGTCTTGTAGTCCAGTAAAGATCACAGTCCTGGATACTAAAGGCAACTTGTTAAATACCACATTCAAAGTAAACTCTGATCAGAGAGAGAAGACCTATTAAAACACATGCAGCTAGTAACAAGTTTGAACAAAATCCACAGTTTAGTTCTGTTGCTTGTTGTGAAGTTTCCAAGCCAACCACTGTCCTTGTAGAAAAAGATCTACACTCTTCACAGGATATATTTGAATCGAAGATTCTGGAATTACAACAAGGGAATAAAATGTTTCAGACTCTGTTAAAAAACTATAACCCATAGTTCAAGTGGGAATCTAAATCACCGGTAGAAGACTACTTTCAACTTATATGTTAGCCTCCTTAGAAATGGAGAATGAAACCTTGTGCTCTTTTGTGCGGTCCCCTCAGAGCTGATCTAGTAATTGTGCAAATAATACTGTGGCTGATCGCTCAGATTCCACTCAGAATAGCCATAGTACCTTGTCTCAAAGGACAGTTAATGAACGTGTGTGTTTGAAGTCAGATTTTTCTAACTCCTCTGATGTTTTATCTCCTAGTGCCACTCTTCAGTTTCAGATCCTAGTGTGATTCCCACATTAACCTCCCGCCACCATTGAGTGCCATCACACGTCTGCCTGTTGAGCCCAGGTTGATTGATACCCGAACATTACTGGGAATTCTCTGGGAAAATTAGGTAAGGTTATAATTAAGTGCAACTAACACTATAGCCTATCCTCCTACAGACAGTGATGTAATCCCCATTCTTTAATTCATTTTAGATCCTTAGTCGCTCTCTGCCGAACTTTTGAGGCAACGCTTTGAAACCACATGTGTGATTGATTAATTCCTCATTGAGTCGGTGAGTATCATTACTTTGGTACCACTGCCAGATTCTTTCAGATTCTATTAGCTGGAACACACCTGATACCTATGGAATAATTTAATTTTAGGCTGTCCTACCTCTTGCTATCTTGTCCTGAAGAAGACACGCCATGACGCTCTTTTAAATCACGTACACGTCAGAGTTGAAAAGTTGACATTCAATATTGGTCCAGTCCTATCAGGTGTTTTGGGTTCAAACTGCCAAGCAATTATGCAATCTGCTAGAGACACTTGACTCATCTCCATTCTGGCCACACCAAAAATTCCTCCTTTGTATATCTTGCATATAGAGTATATGACCTTGTCTCACCAATGTGTAAATGAAACTTATTTACGAATGTCACCTGAGCATTTTTCACTTTATTTGTTGTCACTTCATTCTTGCTGAAATGTTGACAGCCGTATGAAAGAATATTTTGACTTGGAGAAAAAGTAAACACTTAGGGGTCTATTAGGATGGCGGTCGAATGGCTGCCGCCGGGCCGGCGGCGGTCATCCACCCGCGATCGCAACCAAGAAATCCGCAGCTCCCATTAGAATGGTGGTGACGACCGCAGACATGAGATTTTCCGCCCGCCACTTTTCTGCCGGTTGCAGTCCGCACGCTTGCCTGGCAGGCGGAGCTGGACCGCTAAAATGGGGCAGGTGCTGGGTCAGGCTCCGCACGCATGATTATGATGCCGGCGGTAGCCAGCCTTTCCGCGCCCATGAAAGGCATGCGGAGAATGTCTCCGGGGGCCCATTACAGGCCCCCAATGTGTTTGGGGGTGTGTGGGTGCACTGGGGGGTACCCATGGTACCCCCCTACATGTCCCTGTACCAGGTGGCAGACACTGTGCAGTGCCTGCCACACAGTGCAGGGATATGCTGGACATACTTTTTTGGACATTGCGGCAGTGCTGCTGGCAGCAGCAACCGCTGCAATGTTAAATACCGCGATCGTACCGATGCTGTCAGATTTCGACTTCGGAGCATACTAATTGAACCCGGCGGTTATGCCGTGGTCCTAGCGGGCGGTGTTTTCCCGCTACCATGGTGGTCGGAGTGATTTTCTGACCGCCATCCTAATAGACCCCTTACTACTCTGCATAAATTGTTGATCTCATGTGTTCCAGCTCATTCTCATAAGTAATGTTGTTATTTTCCTAAAACAATGGTTTACGATTAATCCTTGATTGTATAAGCAATTGTTCTTACCCAAATGAAGCAATTGTAACTTTTAGAAAGTGGGCATTTTCTTGCTTAAGCATCCTGTGTGCCTCTGCCACTTGTGTATTCGCTGTGTGTGTTTTAAACTGACAGGACCTGATTTGTGCGTTTAGACTAGGCCTGGGCTAAAATTCCGTTCCGCTCGCGGAAATTGCGATAATTTGACATTTTCGCATTCCGCAGTGAGCGCGGAAATGTAAAAATTTCCGCAATCCTCATTTTACCGAAAATTTTTTGCTTGCTCGCGCTGTAAAATAATACATTCTTGCGTGCGCGCGATCGCCTAACCTGAATCCCCGCGTTCGCCGACAAGCTTTCCCTGTCCGGTCGCGTTCTCCACGAGATGTTGGATTGTTGGTAGCCATTTGGGCTGTCTCGCGACAGTTCGCGCCCGCAGTAATGTAATTCGTCGCACGATCACGTTTTTCTTCTCGCGATCATGCACCGCGAGACAAGTGAAAACAAGATGGCCGCACCCGCGAGCAACCGCATGGGTAAGTTGGAGAGCCACGACCATGCAGAAAATACCACGAACGGGCGGGAAAAAAACTTCCGCATCTTCGCGATATTTCTGCGTGTTTGCGGAGATTTTTAACATTTTCGTGATAATTTGCAAAAGTGAATTTCGCAAATTCCGCCCACCCCTAGTTTAGACTAGACAGACACAAGGGGAGGTTGAGTTGTGTCCTGCCTTTCCTGGGTGATTATAGCCAGGCTGAATATACCTGGCTGCATTTAGAGTAGTGGGAGGAGTTGTTGCATCTGAATGGACTGTGTCTGCCTTCCACAATGCTGTCTCCACCCCCTGGAGTGAGCCTGGCCTGAACCATTTCTAACAGTACTTGTTCCTTCAGTTAAGTCAGTTCTGTACCTGTCAGTGCTGCAGAATGCCAGACATTGTTCGAGCATGTCCCATGCTTCCCTAAGATTGTGTTTGCAAAATTGAACAATAACGTATGGGATGTGAAGAGATTTGTCAGATTCAGGTTTACATACCCTTGGATACAGGACCATGAGAGTGGGCCCCAGTCTGACATACATTGAGTCTCTTACACAAGAGGCATGTGCAGTGATAGTCTCATATATAAGGACAGCTCCTGTGGCTCTGACCTCAAAAACACCTCCATGAGGCCATGCAAAGCCAGCATGTAGGATTTGCAATGCATTCCCGAGGTACGGAGTCAGTAGCCATAGTAGCCCTCAAGGAACCATACCTTTTACATAGGAAATGCTGTTCAAGACCAGTGATATGTGTTTTGCCACATTCACAGGTTAGCTAAGCTGTGTAAGCCATGGCAGACCTCATTAATGTGTGACTACCCAGGGGAGGTACGCCAAGGAGGATCATCAGCACACCACTATGTGTCATTCAGTATTGTATGTGTGCTGCCTTCCACTGCGAGCTTTCAAAAGTGTCATACTTTACCTTAGCATTTCTCTGTGCTGAGATCTGTCCCTTCCAGTACAATACTAATCACATCAACAATGCAGACGTATGTGCACCATAGGTCAAGGGTGCATGTGTATGCTAAGCACACCAAGGGGCTAATTTACAAGACCCTTGCACCTCTGACGCATCCTGTTTTTACATATGAAAATGATGCACTAGCACCACTATGGACTTCTAAATAAGCACTGTTATTGGCAAGGTGGTCCGCTTTACCTCAACGGACAGCCCCTTCATCAATGACTCCTGCCAAAATCTGCATTTTCTCTGATCCTCATTGTTAATTGCACTCCCACAGAGTCTTGCAGACGACTTTGGGCCCTATTTACAAGAGCCTTGCTCCTCCAGTTCATCAGTTTTAATAAGGTAAAAGTCCCAGAGGTGCAAGGGGCTTGTAAATAAGCCCTTTTATGTGTCACATATGTTCTGTAATGGCCCACCACAGCTCTACCTGAAAAATGCTTGTGGTGAAAGAAGCGACTCTGAAGGTCATAGGCACTAACTGGTTTTTCATCATATGAGTTGTCTGGATGGGCTACAGGTATGTGCATCAGCTCAGTGCTTCCCTGGGACTCATTTGTATCCCCTAAAGGGACACAAACACTTGTGTGGCCCACTCAGTGTCATAGATAGCACTGGTGCACAGATGGTGCCAGAACTATTGCCATGGCATTTCTCTTTTTTGCATCGGGAATGGCTATTTTGAGTCAAAAGTCATGTGAGCCATACTTAATGTTACCACTATTCATCAATGGGTAAATGAGCCACATAGGAAAACACACAAATCATGTGTACTTAGCAACTTCTCTACCAACTTGGATGCCAAAGTAGTCGAGTAGGCCATATTCCCTGCCAATCACATCCAGCCAGCAATGTTTGGGTTGACCGTCCATACAGAAAGCCTCTGCATCTGTTGTCGCACTCTCACCCAACGTTGCCACCGCACCACCATGGGATAGCCCAGGATCAGATGTCCCCCATTAACAACCATGTTGGGCAGGTAATAGGTCACTAGCCACAGGAAGCTCCCAAACTCTTGTTTGGTCATGGGGCATGCCCCACAATTTTCAGTCATGATCATACTCAACAACAACAAACCCTCAAGCAAAACAGAACCCAGCGAAAACCCCACAACTACCCCTATAACAGCAATAATCCAGAAGACAAAATCCAAATAGAACACAGGACAATACACAACAATATACTACAAGAAAGCAAAAAAAGGACTTAAGAGGCATGACAGGGACAGTGTCAGGAATTTTGTGAACATTGTTTCTGTAATGAAGAATCAAGGTTGCCATCGTAGGGTTATTGTGAAGCCCTCTAGTTGCAATTGCTGGGTAAACGTTTAGGCAGGAATTGACCCCTTTAAGATGGCCGCCCTATTTGCCAGTTCCTCTGATGTACTTGTACTGAAGGAGTGGATCTCGCGTGATTCGAGATTTCATCCTCGGCGCGCGCGCGTTCCACTGCGCACTTCAATTTGAGCCTTGACTTGAGAAGAAGCTGTTTTTCCTGTGTTGCGCTACAGTTTAGTCAAAGCTGGTAGCGTCTCTCATAGCGTTTCCACATTTTCTCTCAGAAGTGAAGCGAAGAAGTTGAACTAGAAATCTCTAACCACAGTTCATAGTTTTGGGCAGTTTTAGACAAGAACATTGTTTGCTTCTAGAGCTGCCTCTTCAGCAGAGAAGTTTGAAGGTTACCTTTTCGTCGAGATCCTGAGAAGCTTTCCGCTGCTTACTGCTCCGGTAGGCTTACCGTTGAGCATTAGGTGAGCGAGTGGGAATATCTTCGTCGCCCAGAGACAAGTAAGCACAAGACAGAATTTAAGACTGCGTCGAGAACTAAGAAAGTTACAAGTCTTCTATCATACATGCTCAGTCTCCTCTTCCCCTCCTTCCATGCGTGCTACCCTATTCTGTCCCCCCACCTTTTCTCCTTACCTGGTTTCCTTTTTGCGCGTAAAATCCTAAGGAGCTGAGCATAGGATATCTGATTTCATTCAAGAATTCACCTTGAGATTAGAACTTCCTTCGAGGAGCCAGAGAACAGATGGTATTTTCGCCAAGAAGTCTAATCCAATTGCTGACTATTGTATTTCATACATTTCCATGAGATAGTCGCAGTGTAGTGAGAAGGTAGGAAGACAGGCCCATAGAAGTATTAGAGTAGAAGGTGAGGAAGGGAGTTTAACTGTTACTTTTCTCTCCCATGTGCACTAGGAAGTAGCTGTCCCTCAATCCCAGCTGCGATCTCCATAATATTAGAAGAGAAGCAAATACTCACGCTGAACCTGGTAGGATTAAATAGAGAGAGTTCGAAAAGGCGGAAGAAGGCAGAAGTAGGTACAAATGTTAGAATTGAAGTGTTGTCTCCCTCTGTGCATTAGGTGCTCCCGTATCATCTAAGAAAGGCGAAGAAGGAGTTCAGGTCCAGCACGAGTGTCTCTTCTCTGTCCACTCCCCTTTAGCCCGGCCTGGAGAAGCTGCTTTACGCAGTGAGCTCCGGGAGGAGGGCATTGGGAAAAAAGCAACAATCTGCCTCTATGGAGATTCCAGTGTGCTTCTGACAGACAGCATACACAACAAACCAGCTCCAGATACACCAAAACACTCTCCAGCACAGACAACACACAACCACTCTCAAGCACAGATAGTAAATCTGTGACTTAACCTGAAAATTAAAGCAACTTCACACTTCCTTGTTTGCAGCATGCAAGATCCATGACATCACTTCCTGGGCAGATATGTCACATTTTCATCCGGTGCATCTTTTTTTTTATGCTACCAGTCAATGCGTTGCTTTCACACAAGGCCTGACAAGGCACCATGCGGTCATTCAGACGAGTTGGCTGGGAAGCGTCATTTTCAGCTGACTGTGGCTGCAAAATGTACACTTTAGGCTCATGTGCCTTTTTTTTTACTCTACCAGTCAATGCTTCAAATTCACATAAGGCAAGACCTGACAAGGCCCCATGTGGCTGAGAAGCATTATTTTCGGCTGATGCAACGGTTACAAAATTCAACTTTCGGCTCATGCGTCATTTTTTTTTTACCGCAATAGGGAAAATGTTTGTATTTTGGACTATTGTGACGTGCAGTGCATGTTATCATTTACCGGGATTGCTGTGTTGATTGTGAATAGTGGAGCTGACCTGCTTACTGTCTGTGCATTTGTTCACTATGTGTGTTGACTGTGTTCATATATGTCAGTTCATGCTTTTTGGGGATCATACTCCGCATAGGGCCTAATCCCTCGAGTAGCACAAGGGCACACTTTACAAGAGGTGCCCCATGTGCTTAATTAGTATTAGCACCAAAAGACATTGCTTCAGCTTCCCCCAGGGATGCAACAAACTAGCACTGCCATGGGGTCAGTGCACCGACATCTTCAACAGAGCAGCTTATTGCCAATCTGAGTTGTGAACCACAGTGCAGGCAGGAGGCTGTGAAGATACTTGGGAAGGTTATATTTTCACTTGCAGGTGAGTGCTGTGATTGGATGCAAACAACTGGGAGTGGCGGTATGGATGCCGCCAGATGATTGGTTGAGCTTAGGCCATTCATATTCAAGGGTCATATCCAACAGGAGAGTGACAGTGCCAGCATTTTCAGGCAACATGATTCTCACTCATGCTGATGGTGCTATGCTAAATCCCCATGCATGCCTTTGTGTGACCCCCTACATATTGTTAATAGTAAGGTTGCTTAAATTACACCATAACTACACTCTGCATGAAGGTGGTGGTGCATGTGCACAGCAGTGGGTGTTCACATGCAACACTCATGTAGTTTGACACTGAAACAGGTGATGAGACATACATGCACCTGGCACAGTCCAAAACTTGACAGTTGTCCCAAGTAGAGCCTGAACACGGATGTATCAATTGATGTAAGTTTGGCTCATCTGTGTCCATGTTCACTGCATGCTGTTGCTCACATTGGACATTTAGAACTATTCCATGAATGGTTAATGTGCAAGGAAGAGTGGAGAGAAGTCACCAGATCATGTTGTGGTTCACATACATCAGATTTATGGCCTTGTGTCTGGAAGAATATTCCTGGGCCTTGCACAATGCAATTGCTCATAGTCTTTACCACCAAGCATAGCCTACGATTTGTGGATCACAAGGCCAGCTTGTCCAGCCACAATTACTCGGGTGTAATACAGTCATAAACATGTTTGCCAGTGGGACCTATCCCAATATGTTTCTAGGTTGTGTCGCAAATGGAAGTTTGGTGATGGCTATGCATTTAGACATGAAGTTCCCTTGCAATTTTCTCATCATATTTGAAGACCATATGTTGGGATGCATTGTGCATTGCTCCTTGTCTGTATTCACCTTGCTTTATGCGATTTCTGATTCTCAATTGTTACATATTTAGAATCTGTGTGTTGTGTCTTTATCTACGCACTGAGAGTGTGCTGAGAGGAGTGAAGCCATTGGTTATATCTGAGTGCAACACACCAAGAGGGTTGGCTGCATCACTGCTTGTCCCATTTGCATTTTTGCCTTGTGGGGTAAGTGTGGCTACATTCTCACTAGGTACACACTTTTGCGCTGGCAAAGCGTGGTATGTAGCATTTGTATGTGTGACATGAGATCCCCTAATGGATTTGACATGTGGATACAGTCGTCATACTATGTGTGGGCTCTACTATCGTCCACAGGTATGAGGCCGTACAAATGGCTAGCTGTAGAAGAGAAAATGATGATATGATGGTCTCTTACGTTTATGGCAGGTATGCGAACAAATATGTTGTTTGGTTTAGTTTTGTTGATTACCTGCAGCCGACTGTTGGGAGGTTGATTATATAACGGGGATGTGAGAAATAAGATCAGTATTAGAAAATACGGTAAAGATAAGGAACATTTATGTAAGGGAACCAACCAGTGGGGGCTGAGACGGAAGAGGGTTTATGGTGAAAAACAGAGAGAGATTTTGAAGCGGTAACGTAAATTAGAGGTGCGCAGTGATAAACGGGGGTGAAGATTGTACGGGGATATTTAAACGCTCAGTTCAAGGGGCAAAATCAAACAATATCATGGATGTTGAATCCCATAGTAGTTATTGACAAGCCTAACGCGATTTTATTCTTACATAATAAATGAAACTGATGGTAATTGTAATATGATGATAAACTATGCTTGTTATTGATTAGTGTATGTTCAATTATTTTCAGTGACCCCTGACGAAGGGCTTGTTAGCTCGAAATGCATTGGGTGTACAAAATAAACGCTGCCTTTTTAAATGGACTTTGCCTTTATCAAGTTCTTTCAAGAGGTCCGGATGGGCACAAATAGAACTGTAGAAACCTGGAAAATAGCATAGAAAACCGCGTGTGGATGAAAAAAGATATTGAACTCAAGAAAGCAATGAATATTGTCTAGTATTGGCATTAGCTGGATTATAATTAGAAGTTATTAAACGCCGAATGTGGCGCAACTAGCAGTGCAACCGGCACGGGGCAACAGGTCGCCCCGCTCCTTACTACTGTTTACTCGGGTGTCTTTGGGCAATGGCACCATTCCGGTGTGCACGCATTCAAGGAATAGTTGGATTACGTTGAAGACATGGTGTGCATCCTACATTTATTAAACTTTACTAGCTGTAGAAGAGACACACACAAAGTCATAGCATACTATCTACAATGGGGATGGCAATGAAGGACTATTTGCAACAGGTAGTTGGCATGCACACTATTTTATTTGTGCCAGATGTTGTTCGATGCTGTTTGTTAAACATAGCTACATACATTTTCTGTGCGGAAATTAGTAGCAGGTGTGATGTGAATGGTTTGATGTTTACTGTGACTATGGAATCAAAATGCATACACAGTGATAGTGCTCATATATTTATTTGCATATATATATATATATTACCACCAGTAGGTAGTTATAGTTAGGACCTATTTTCCATAGGAAATCGGCAACATTCTATTCCCAATAAGTCTGGCGCCGGTTAACGAATCTTCGTGAAATTTTCCGAACTTTTGGCCAGCTCCGGTCCGCTCCTATCCTGAAAGTTTCATGATGATTCGTCAAGCAGGGGCTGAGAAAAAAGGGGGGGGTCCCAAAACACGTTTTCCCCATGCAATTTCCCATAGGACGTGGTTGATGCAGCTACAGCCCGAACTGCTGAATGGAATTACACCAATTTTGGCAAAGAGGTAGTCGTCAGTTCAGACTCGTCCCTTTTGCATAAATGGTGTAAATCCGTTCAGTAGTTCCTGAGAAAATTAGAGTAAAAAAGATAGATATGTCTATGGCCGCGGAGGATCCGCGCACCCTACGCGCACCCTAAGCGCACCCTCCCCGAACCGAGCGCGCCCCCTCCCGATCAGGCGCTGAATGCTAATTGGCTGTCAAGTGTCTGTCTACATTCGAAACCAGGAACTGTTGGCAGCCATTTTGTGCCTCGGTAGAAGCGAGGCTGATTAAGTAAGGTAAATAAGTGTGTGAAAGATGTAAAGGGGGCAGGGCAGAAATACTCTGACCCTCTAGTGTTGATTAGGGGGTCCCAGAAGGACCCCCTGGGGCCCCCTTTTTTATTTTTTTTAAAACTGCGAAATGTGCGCAGGGTGCGCAGTTCCTAACGCAATGGGTGCGCGGATCCCCAAAAAATTGAAAAAAAAAAAAAAATTAAAGTTTTGAAAATATAGTTTAAAAAATATTTAAAAAAAACTATAAAAATATATTTTAAAACATTATTTTTTTTTTAAACCCAATAAAAACAAATAATATTTTTTAATTTTTAAAAGAATTAATTGAAAAAGTAAGTTTAAAAAAAGTGATAAAAAAGTATTTAAAAAAAACATAATTAAAGGGATTGACACACTGAAATTGAAAAATTAAAAAATTCAATGAAAATCATTAAACATCATAGCTTTAGAGATAAATTATAGATAGGAATTAGATTTAAAAAACCCTTGAAATTCACTGAAAAAACCATAGGTTTCATGCACGTTATAGTTAGGAATTGGCATTTAAAAAACCTTAGAAATTCGCTGAAAAAACCATAGGTTTCATGGGTCTTATAGTTAGCTGGACATTTCCCTCGTACAAAACCCTAGAAATTCCCCCGTTATAGTTAGTTCAGCTAACTATAACTCGTGCGCCCCCACAATGCACTGCTGATGACGTCACATATTACATCACTCATGACATGGTCAGTGACATCACTGATGACATCTCAAATGACATCACTGATGACATCACTGATGACATCATCCAGTGAGTCTGTGTTTCTGTAGAGTTTTAGTATGTTTAACATATATAGGGAAAGACCTATGGAAGAATGAGTGGGTGTATAAGTGTGTGAATGGATGATTTTCCAGGTGCGTGACTGACTCTATAAGTGAGTCATTAAATGTATCTTACTGCAGACTAGTGATTAAACTGTGTGAATGTCTGTATCTGTCTGTCTGTTGGTGTATAAGTGGCTGCATGGTTTTGTGAATAGCTATATGAGTGTCTATATGGGTTGTTGATTGGTTGTCTGAGTATCTGTATGGGTGCCTGAGTGTTTGTGTGGGTAGGGTGTGTGTGACTCAGTCCATAGATGTGTGAGTCGGTGATTCTATGGGTGCATGGTTTTAAGAGTGCATCTGTGATGGACTGTATGGTTGGGTGAGTGTATGTATGGGTGTGTTAGTGATTGAATGTATATCTCAGTGGTACATGTGTGAGTAACTACATATGTGAAAGGAAGGGTATATGTGTGTAAGAGTATACAACTGGGTATATGTGAGAGTGTGTGATTGTGAGAGTGGCTGTATGGATGAGTGTGTGCTTGTATCAGTAATTGTATAAGAGCGTAAGAATGTGGTAGTATTTTTATGAGTAAGTGAACTTGTGTGTGTATAACTGTATAGGTGAGTAAATTGGAGTGTGATTAATTATTTGCATGATTGACTAGGTGTGTGAGTATGTCTATGGATGATTGGCAGTGTCTGAGTGTCTATATAGGTGTATAAATGCACATGATAGTCCTGTACTGAGTGACTGTAAGTATGAGTGACTCTACAGGTGAGTGAGTGGAGGTGTGTGTAGACCTAAGAGTCAACGAGTGGGTATGTAGTTATTGGTATTGGAGTATCTATGGTTTTGAGAATGGCTGTCTGAAATTTTGAGTCGGTGTATCAAAGGTTATATTAGGGTGTGAGAAGATGCACTAATTTATTACATGGATGTTGTCATCAGTGATGTCATCAGTGATGTCATTTGAGATGTCATCAGTGATGTCATCAGTGATGTCACTGACCATGTCATGAGTGATGTAATATGTGACGTCATCAGCAGTGCATTGCGGGGGCGCGCGAGTTATAGTTAGCTGAACTAACTATAACGGGGGAATTTCTAGGGTTTTGTACGAGGGAAATGTCCAGCTAACTATAAACCCCCTGAAACCTATGGTTTTTTCAGTGAAAATATATATAGTTACAGGTGTCATCATTTTGTAATATGGCTGGCCTGACCTGTATCCAAAGTAAATGGTTGGAATGTGCAATATCCTAACATACAGCACAACCAAGGTGTGTCCGCATATGCGCCATCACACAGTAGTGACTATTGCCACCACCACCCTTGCTCTATGGTGCACATGTGTCAGTAAAGTGTCCTTAAATAATATGCTTTAAGGGGCACATTCCTGCACCAAAAGCAAACATCTATGCTATTTCCTCCTATGTGATGTGGGCAATGCAGAACACATTGTAATTGGACATGACAAAGAGACATGTGATTCTTTATCCTCATTTAACCTCCCCTTTGGAGGCACACTGTTTGCAAACAGTCCCAGGGTCCCTGATCCTTGGATAGGTGGAAAAAGTTAAATCTACATTGGTGTTGCATGGGAAAAACCCCTGCAAGGCCCATGAAACACATCTTTAATGTAGGATGAATTAATGCTGCACTTTGCTCTGGCTTGCCTTGCTGAATATCTACGAGGCCATGCAAGGGCATGCAAGCCGACTTTGCATTGCCTCATTGATATGAGTAGAGACCTGCTCCACCAGAGCATCATTGACAGTGATGGTCCAGCAGTGTAGTTCAACTGTACAGGTGGCCAACAGTGGCATAGATGGTCTCATTATGTGTGACTTGTATGATTGTGTTGCGCATATGTCATACAGTATGACACAAGTATATAGGCCCACACCATCTACATCTGCCAAACACGCCGCTCCTTTAACTCACTAACAATGTATTAAAATTGTTTCATGTTAAACTAATTGCGCACCGCATGAAGATGCGGGTCAGTGAAGCTCGCTTATGTGTTTACTAATGTGGATAACATGAACGAAGGACTAAAACTGCTTTAAACAGGAAATCTTTTCTGCAGATGCATCAACTACATCTACGTAGGGTGACGAGCTTTCACTTGGAGGGAAATTCTTGCGCATGAGCAAAAGACACTAAAATGGAGTATTGAAGACTGGCGTGCATGTCATCTCCTTAGCTGAAATGAAAACAAGCTATTCTACTAACGCTAATGCGAGAAAAGTATTAATAAGTAAAGGGGAATAGAGAAAAGGTGGGTGGTATACAGTGTGACCACTTTAGTTGTCGAATTTATATTTGTCTTTCTGACTTTATCACTAGTGCGCATTTGGGCCTCTCATGTATAACTGAATAAAGCTGAGTAATGAGAAGACTGAGCATGTCCACTGAAAGTTAACCCGGAATGATGACTTGGATGTTGAACGGAAGCCAAGGACACAAGTGATATACTCTGGGAACGGATGGTGAAGAGTTCAACGATGAGGACTTGCATTCAGAATTTTAATAGATTGTTGCGAGAGAAATATGAATGCGTATGAGAACTAAAATTATGAATACAAATTAAGGGGATGGGTTTGCGAACAATAGTTGAATTGATTTTAGTGACATGTAAGCATAGAGTGATGGAGCTTGCCCCCTTGCCTGACCAATCACATTTCTTATTGTTACGATATTGAAACTTTAGTGGGCGGAACATCTAGAACGAAAGCAGATGATGGGCAGAAGACTGCCTCATTTTCTACAATGACATCCAAAAATAAAGAGGTCATCTAAGATGTGCTACTTCCAGGTACGATTCACACATTTACAATCATAATCTATGGTGGAAATGGAAAGATTTTGGACTTTCTGAATGCTGGGACTGGATACAAATAAGCAGAGGCAAAGACAGTTATTAACCCCTTCTATGTTAATGATGGAATGGTTCCGTCATGAGCATAAGTGACAGTGTGCTCATGACAAAACCATTCCGTCATGATAACACTTAAAAAAAATCGATCTGCTGTAAACAGCAGAGGGATTTCCCTTTTTTCTTTGCTTTGGGAGGTGGGAAAGAGCTTCCCCAACCTCCAAAAGCATACTAGGTGTTTTCATTGTAATGACGATCGCGCGTATGGCGCGCTGTCGTCATTACAATGAAAATGAAACTGAAACTCAGTTTCAGTTTCTCAGTTTCGGTGCTTGTGGGGCTAACTCAGCTCTACAAACACCAAAAAACATGGGAGAGGTATCGTTGGAAAGGGGAGAATCTTCCCTTTCCAATGCTACCCTTCCCTAGTGGATCCCTGCTTGGAGATCACCCCAGGAGGGCGATCCCCAAGCAGAGATCCACCCACTAGCCCCGTGGGGGGAGAAGCCCCTTGAGCAAGGGCCTTTGCTCCCCTCATAGATTTTTGCCAGAGACAGTCTTTCTGCCTGCTCTTGGAAAGCATATGGGGGCAGTAGACCCTAATCTGCCCCCCAGGAGGGGCAGAAAGCACCCTTGACGCCAGGGATTCTTTTTTATTGACCAGGGGTGGGGGCTGCCCAGAATGACCATCCTAATACCCCCACCCTACCCTCGCAAAGAAGGCAAAAGACTTTTGCCCCCACGGAGGCAGATAGGGGCACTAGCCCTTTATTTGCCCCCCGGGGGCAGAAAACGCCTTAGGCACCAGGGATTTTATTTTATATTCGTAGGGGTGGGAGCTGCTCAGAATGGGCATGCCAATGCCCCCACCCCAAAAAAAATGTCCACAGTCTTTCTGCCCCTGCCAGGAGGCAGATAGGGGCACAAGCCCCTTATCTGCCTCCGCAGGGGGCAGAAAGCCTAATAGGCATCAGGGAATATATATTGTTCTAATTCATGGGTGTGGGCTGCCCAGAATGGGTATGTCAATGCCCCCACCATGCCCCAAAAAATGCCACAGTCTTTCTGCCCCCTCAGGAGACAGATGGGGCAGTAGCCTCTGATCTGCCCCCTGGGGGCGTCAGAGAGCCCCTTAGGCACCAGGGATTACAATGGCTTTTCTCTGCGTGGGGGCTGCCCAGATTGAGCATACCAATGCCCCCACCCCCGAAACAAATAGCCACAGTCTTTCTGCCCCCCTCGGGGGCATACCAGGGCAAACTCCCCCGATACTCCCCGAGGACGGCAGAAAGCCCACTAGCCACGGTCTTGTATTTAGCAATGTGCCTACCTGTGTATTTCGGGCCCTATCGCAGCCGGCACATAGGTAAACCTAGCAAACCTTTACATTTTTGAAAACTAGACACCAAGGAGAATCCAGGATGGGATGACTTGTGTGCCTCTCACCAGGTTCTGTTACCCAAAATCCCTTGCAAACCTCTAACTTAGATTTAAAAAAACTCATTTCTGTGATGGAAAGTTCTGGGATCTGTGTGGATCCACAAAATTCCACCCACTGCGCTTTCTCCAAAGTCTTCCAATAAGAATGGTATCTCACTTGTGTGGGTAGGCCTAGTGCCTGTGACAGGAAACGGCCCAAAACGCAACATGGACACACCACATGTTCACAGTGAAAACTGACCCTTTTTTGCAAAGTGCAATGTTAGAAGGCGACCTCAGAGGAGCCCGGAGGGGGCCCTGACTATCCTGAGACCAACCCTCGAGGTATCGTAGCCGGGCACTGGCTGGGGACTCCTCAGGGGAGGAATCTCGTATCTAGGATCGTACACTCGGCACCACACGACAAAGAGACGCCACACCGTGAGTTCTTAAGAACAAATCTTTATCAACTCGGAGTCGTAGGATCTTTATGATCAGCAAGGCAAATATATACAAGTAGAGCACGGGCTCACAGAGTCTCGGGGGGGTAGAAGGTAGCGGGACAGTCTTTGGGGATATGGATAAAATGCAGGGGCGTACCCGGCGCCCAGCTCACAATCCTCGAGCTGGGGATACGCTTGTCTTCGTCGGGGTCCGGTGGGACCAGGAGAGTCTGTGGGAGCCGCGAGTCGCTCAGCAGGGCTCAAGCACAAGCTCGGAGGTCTTACGATCTTCAGGGAGCCGCGAGTCACTCAACAGGGCTCAAGCACAAGTTCGGAGGTCTTACGATCTTCAGGGAGCCGCGAGTCACTCAACAGGGCTCAAGCACAAGTTCAGAGGTCTTACGATCTTCAGGGAGTCGCGAGTCACTCAGCAGGGCTCAGGTGTTTCCAAAGGCGAATCTGCCGGATAGTCCCAGAGCGCCCCTTGTTATAGGTCGACTCCTCTTTGATGTCCGTAGTCTGTGCAGGCAGGGGTCTTGTCACCTGGGGGTCGCTTGTCAGGGTTTCCTGCCATTGTCTTTTGATCCTTTCAGGGCCGGGTCGGGAGGAGTCCCAGACACCCAGCAGGCGTGGAGCCAGCCCTCGGGGAGACTGGAGGGCCGATCGAAACCCACCTTCCCAGGGGAGCTCAGAGGTGCGATGGAAACTGCTCCTCCCTCTCTCATCCCAATGGGAGCGCGATGTCCTCCAGCCGGAGTGGCGCCTCTAGGCCAGGGTCGCGCTGGGGCCGGGCAGCCATCATGGTGCATGAAGTGGGCACGCGGGCCCGGTGTGGCCGAAAGGAGGAAGGCCACGGACGGGGAAGTCCGGGTCGGGTGTGTGTGTGTTCTGGTGGGAAGGATCGGCTAGGCCGTGTGCTCGGGGGCTGCATGAGGTGCATGGGTCAGGATATGTGGTGCGGGGACAGGGATGGCCATGCCACGAGGCCGGGTCTAACACGCGTCCCCCCCAGCTGAAAGCCGGAGAGAACTACCCATCTTCTTGGGGGTTCTCTTCGCTGAGGCGGAAGAACCGGGAGAGGCCATCGGCGTTGGCGTGGTCAGTACCAGGGCGATGTTCCACGGTGAAATCCATCCCCTGGAGGGAGATTGACCACCGCAGTAGTTTGGGGTTTTCTCCTCGCATCTGCATGAGCCATCGCAAGGGGCGATGGTCGGTTTGGACTTTGAAATGGGTGCCGAACAGATAGGGGCGTAACTTCTTGAGGGCCCAGACTACTGCGAACGCCTCGCGCTCGATGGTGCTCCATCTCTGTTCTCTGGGCAACAGCCTTCGGCTGAGGAAGGCTACGGGCTGGTCTAGGCCTTGGTCATTCACCTGGGACAGGACGGCCCCAATTCCATGCTCGGAGGCGTCCGTTTGTACCACAAACTCCTTGGAGTAGTCGGGGGCCTGGAGGACGGGGGCAGTGCACATGGCCGCTTTCAGGGCATCAAACGCCTCTTGGCAGGCACTTTCTTGGGTTGTTTCTTGGACGTGAGTTCCGTGAGGGGACCGACCAGGCTGCCGTACCCCCGGATGAATCTCCGGCAGTAGCCCGTGAGGCCCAGAAAGGCTCGGACCTCCGTTTGGGTAGTGGGTGGTTCCCAGGCTAGGATGGCGTCGATCTTGGGCTGTAGAGGGGCGACCTGGCCGCTTCCGACCTGGTGCCCCAGGTAGACTACCGAACCTTGCCCAATCTGGCACTTGCTGGCTTTCACGGTGAGGCCTGCCTGGCGCAGGGCGGTTAGCACCCTCCGGAGGTGCTGGAGGTGCTCACTCCATTCGGAACTGAAAACTGCGATATCGTCTAGATAGGCAGCGCTGAACTTTTCCAGCCCGGCCAGGACTCTATTTACCAGTCGCTGAAAGGTGGCCGGGGCATTTTTCATCCCGAAGGGCATCACGCGAAAGCGATAGTGCCCATCCGGGGTGGAGAAGGCAGATCGCTCCTTGGCTCCTTCTGTGAGCGCAATTTGCCAATAGCCGCAGGTGAGATCGAATGTGCTGAGGAACCGAGCAGCCCCGAGTCGGTCAATGAGCTCGTCGGCTCGGAGAATGGGGTGGGCATCGGCTCGGGTGACTTCATTGAGTCCCCGGTAGTCCACGCAGAAGCGGAGTTCTGGGGTGCCACCGGGGGCAGCTGCTTTCGGGACCAGGACCACGGGGCTGGCCCAGGGACTGTCTGAGGGTTCGATCACTCCCAAGGTCAACATCTTCGAGACCTCGGCTTGAATGCAGGACCGGACCCGATCAGGGACTCGGTAGGCTCGGTGTTTCACCGGTGGGCTGTCTCCGGTGTCCACGTCATGGACACACCAGTCGGTGACTTGGGGGACCAGAGAGAATAGGTCGGAAAACTGCCCTAGGAGCTGGCGGCAATCCTCACGTTGCTGGGAAGTGAGGGATGGGGAGAGGTTCACTCCCTCTACGGAGCCATCCTTCTCTTTGGTACACAGGAGATCAGGGAGGGGATCCGACTCCTCTTCGGCCCCGTCATCGGTGGCCAGCAGGAGGCTCAGTTCCGTCCGCACAAAGTGAGGCTTGAGGCGGTTCACGTGAAGGACCCGGAGGGGGTCCCGTGGTGACTGGACGTCCACCAAGTACGTGACCTGGCTCTTCCGCTCAATCACTTTGAAGGGCCCGGTCCATTTATCCTGGAGGGCGCAAGGTTTCACGGGGGCCATGACCCATACCTGCTGGCCCGGCTGTAACTCGACCAGAGTGGCATTCTGGTCCTACCAGCGCTTCATCTCTTCCTGGCTCGCCTCCAGGTTGGCCTCGGCCAGCTCTCGGAACTTCCTAGTCTGGTTTAGGAGGGTCAGGACGTATCGGAACACATCTCGGGGGGGGGGGGGCCTCGGGCCGCCGCCTCCCACCCTTCCTTGACCAGGCTGAGGGGCCCCCGGTCGGGGTGCCCGTAGAGTAACTCAAAGGGGCTGAACCCCAAGGATTTCTGGGGGACTTCCCGGTAGGCGAACAGGAGGCAGGGGAGCAGGACATCCCACTTACGCCGGAGGGGCTCTTCCAGGCCCGCAATCATCCCCTTCAGAGTCCGGTTAAATCGCTCTACCAGGCCATTTCCTTGGGGGTGGTACGGGGTGGTGAACTTATAGGACACTCCACATTGTTGCCACAGGGACGTAATGTATTTGGAGATGAAGTTCGTACCGCGATCGCTCACGACCTCGCGGGGAAAACCCATACGGGAAAAGATTCCCATCAACGCCCGGCCCACCACGGGGGCTGTGACGGTGCGCAGGGGTATGGCCTCAGGGTATCGGGTGGCATGATCCACCAGGACGAGGATAAAGCAGTGACCTTGGGAGGTTGGGGGGTCCAGGGGCCCCACGATGTCGATCCCGACCCGTTCAACAGGGGTACTGACAACAGGGAAGGGTTGGAGGGGAGCCTTGCGCTTTCCTCCGCTCTTCCCACTAGCCTGGCACGTGGGACAGGACTTGCAGTGGGCTTCTACATCCGCTTTCATTCTGGGCCAGTAGAAGTGAGTCACGAGGCGACTGTAGGTTTTGTCCTGGCCCAAGTGGCCTGCGAGGGGGACGTCGTGGGCCAAGCCCAGGAGGAGGTCTCGGAAGCGTAGGGGTACCACCAGCACCCGGGCGGATCCTAGCTCCACCGACTTCTGCTCGCTGTACAAAAGGTCATTTTCCCAATACACCCGGTGCGTTCCAGTTTGGTCGCCCGCGGCCTGGGCCTCTGCTTGTTGCCGGGGCCCGACCAGGGAAGGACAGGTAGCTTGCTCCCGGCAGAACTTCTCTCGGGAGGGGCCCCCCTCGTGGCGCCACTGGGCCAACTCGGGCAGATCGCCTAACTCGGTGACCTGTGCAGAGTCGGAAGGTGGGGGTTCGTCACTGGCGACCGACCCTCCTTGTGGGGGGATGTGGGGACCCTCGGCGGGGACCATCCTGTCTTCTGTGGTCGGGGCGTCTTTGACTTCCCCAAGGGGGGTCAGTCGGGCTGCCATAGATCGGGTGGTGGCGCACACCCACTCAGGGAGACCCATCATCCCTAGGTGGGTCTTGCGCTCGACTTGTTTCCAGGGGGAACTTTCCAGGTCGTTCCCCAGGAGACAGTCGACTGGCTGGGAGGTTCTCACTGCGACTTTCAGTTTACCGACCACCCCTCCCCATTCAAAAGGCACCAGGGCTACCTTACACAGACTTTCCGTATTGTCAGCGGAAATTACAAGGGCAAAAGACGTTGGGGAGGACCTGGTCTTCATTGACTAAATGACTGAGGACACCGGTGATGCTGGCCCCGGTGTCACGAAGGGCCTCTACTTGGTGGCCATTGGTCGTTACGAGCTGCCCATATTTCTTCGTGTTGGAGGGCAGGAGGCTTCCAGGGACCATTTCTCTATCTCCTAATGATACTAGGGCCATGGCGGCGGGTTCCCACTCTACGGTCTCCTCAACCTCCTCCCCCAGTGCTACATTGGCTATCTGTCTAGCGGGGCGTGCTGTCGGGGTGATGTGTGGGGCCATGGGGCATTCAGGGTCGTTGGCATAATGCCCGGTCCTCTGACAACGGAAACAAGTGATGGTCACCCGGTGCCCCCGTCTCACGGGTGGGCCGGATACCGCTGGTGGGGGCGCCGGGAAAGGCGGAGGTTGGGTTTTCGGGGGACTGGACTGGGACTCTCTCTGCCCTCCCTGGTTCCCCCCCCCTCTCTGGCGGGGTGGTCCCTGACTGGCTCGGGGGTACTCTCCTACGGGGCCCCGGGAGACCCAGGTGTTGGTCCAGCGATCCGCCTCGACAGCCAGCTTTCTCGGATCCGTGAGCTTGCTGTCGAGCAGATGCTGGCGTAGTTCCACAAAGCAGTTCGCAGCCAGGTGTTCCCACAACATGAGGTCGGTTAGTTCTTCTAGGGTGGTTACCTTGCTGCCCTTGATCCACCCATCGAATGCACGGCTGAAGAAGTTTACATACTCCACCCAGGTGGTGCCCGGGATCTTCCTGCAGTCCCGGAACCGCTGGCGGTACATCTCCGGGGTGAGGCCGTACCTTGTGAGGAGGGCCTCTTTCATGTGGTTGTAGGAGGTCTGCATGGAGGTTGGTAGGTCGAGCAGGGTGTCTCTCCCTTCGCTCAGAAATCGTCTCCACAACCCGGCCCCCCAATCCTTCTGCGGGACCCGATGGGAGGTCATGGCGACCTTGTATGCCCTGAACCACTGTTGGATGTCATCGTTTTTGTAATATTCTTTGACCACATCCTTGGGAATGTGGACCTTCAGCTCCGCCGGGGAGGCCGCCTCTCGGTTTCCCGGGGGCCGCGCATCTCCGCTTTTTGCTTTTAGCTCGATTTCCTTCAAGCTGCGTTCGTGCTCCAGTTGAAGTCCCCTTCCTTCGTGTTCCCGTTGGAGTTTCTTCTCTTCTAGTTCTCCTTGTACTCGCATCTGTTCCACTGCTA
This sequence comes from Triturus cristatus, assembly GCF_964204655.1. NCBI lineage: Eukaryota > Metazoa > Chordata > Amphibia > Caudata > Salamandridae > Triturus > Triturus cristatus. Next base: position 21,159,295 of record NC_140585.1, on the reverse strand, counting down.
GCTTTTTCTCGGCTAATTTCAACTCGCCCTCGATTTTAAGTTTGGCCAATTCGAGTTCGTGATGGCGACTTCTTTCTCTGTCTGCGAGTTCCTCCGGAGATAGGCCCCCGTCTGGTACGAAGCTTCGCACCTGGTTGCTGCTGCGTTCTCTTTGGGAGGGTCCAGCTTCGTCGTGGAGCTCCACCGCTCCTTCTGGGCGGGGGGCTCCAGAATCCACCCAAGCTTTCAGTGCCTTCTGCATTTCTTCTTTGGTGTTGAGACCAGTGGTAGCGATTTTTAGTTCTTTGCAGAATTGCTTCAGTTCTCTGTGCGTGTACTCTTCCAGTTGTTCCGCCTGGAACACGGTACTGGTGTCGTTTTCTGTGGGAGTCATGGCGTTTCCTTCTGCCATCTTTGTCGGTGGTGCGTCAGCCGTTCACGGTACGATCTCTAGATTATGGGCCCGAATCCCGTCGCTTACCACCAATGTTAGAAGGCGACCTCAGAGGAGCCCGGAGGGGGCCCTGACTATCCTGAGACCAACCCTCGAGGTATGGTAGCCGGGCACTGGCGGGGGACTCCTCAGGGGAGGAATCTCGTATCTAGGATCGTACACTCGGCACCACACGACAAAGAGACGCCACACCGTGAGTTCTTAAGAACAAATCTTTATCAACTCGGAGTCGTAGGATCTTTATGATCAGCAAGGCAAATATATACAAGTAGAGCATGGGCTCACAGAGTCTCGGGGGGGTAGGAGGTAGCGGGACAGTCTTTGGGGATATGGATCAAATGCAGGGGCGTACCCGGCGCCCAGCTCACAATCCTCGAGCTGGGGGATACGCTTGTCATCGTCGGGGTCCAGCGGGACCAGGAGAGTCTGTGGGAGCCGTGAGTCGCTCAGCAGGGCTCAAGCACAAGCTCGGAGGTCTTACGATCTTTCGGGGAGCCGCGAGTCACTCAGCAGGGCTCAAGCACAAGTTCGGAGGTCTTACGATCTTCAGGGAGCTGCGAGTCACTCAGCAGGGCTCAAGCACAAGTTCGGAGGTCTTACGAACTTCAGGGAGCCGCGAGTCACTCAGCAGGGCTCAAGCACAAGTTCGGAGGTCTTACGATCTTCAGGGAGCCGCGAGTCACTCAGCAGGGCTCAAGCACAAGTTCGGAGGTCTTACGATCTTCAGGGAGCCGCGAGTTACTCAGCAGGGCTCAGGTGTTTCCAAAGGCGAATCTGCCGGATAGTCCCAGAGCGCCCCTTGTTATAGGTCGACTCCTCTTTGATGTCCGGAGTCTGTGCAGGCAGGGGTCTTGTCACCTGGGGGTCGCTTGTCGGGTTTCCTGCCATTGTCTTTTGATCCTTTCAGGGCCGGGTCGGGAGGAGTCCCAGACACCCAGCAGGCGTGGAGCCAGCCCTCGGGGAGACTGGAGGGCCGATCGAAACCCACCTTCCCAGGGGAGCTCAGAGGTGCGATGGAAACTGCTCCTCCCTCTCTCATCCCAATGGGAGCGCGATGTCCTCCAGCCGGAGTGGCGCCTCTAGGTCAGGGTCGCACTGGGGCCGGGCGGCCATCATGGTGCATGAAGTGGGCACGCGGGCCCGGTGTGGCCGAAAGGAGGAAGGCCACGGACGGGGAAGTCCGGGTCGGGTGTGTGTGTGTTCTGGTGGGAAGGATCGGCTAGGCCGTGTGCTCGGGGGCTGCATGAGGTGCATGGGTCAGGATATGTGGTGCGGGGACAGGGATGGCCATGCCACGAGGCCGGGTCTAACATGCATAGCTGTAGATTTTGAACCCTAGCTCTGCAGGCACCAAGGGAATCCTAGCAAACCTATACATTTCTGAAAACTAGACACCCAGGGGGATACAGGATGGGATGACTTGTCTGGCTCTCATTAGGTTCTGTTACCCAGAATCCCTTGCAAACCTCAAACTTTATAAAAAAAACAACACATTTTGATCACATTTCTGTGATTTTTTAGTTTTGCAAGGGATTCTGGGTAACAGAACCTGGTGAGAATCACACAAGTCACCCTATCCTGGATTCCCCTTGGTGTCTAGTTTAGGAAAATGTACAGGTTTGCTAGGTTTTCTAAGGTACCGGCTGAGCTAGGGACAAAATCCACAGCTAGGCACATTGTGAAACAAGCAATGAAAATGCAATCTTTCTTGCAGTTGTTTGAGTTAGAGCTGTTGGCATTGTAAATGGCAGTGTCTTTTACCTATGTGTTATGGAATGTATATGGTGTGTAGTGGAATTATGTGTGTTGAATTGGATTAGTTAGCTGTGTAATTGTGTGGCATGGAATTGTGTGGTGTGGATTGGATTTGTGGAATTATGTGGATAGGTAATATATGGTATTGAGTGTACTGAAATCATATGGATGGGATTGTGTGTTATGGAGTAGAGTGGAATTGAGTGGAGAGAGGTAAAGCAGAGTGGCATGCAGTAAAGCAGAGTGGAGTGGAGTAAAGCGGGTGAAGTAAAGCAAAGTGTTTTGGAGTAAAGCTGAGTGGGGTGGAGTGGAGAGGAGAAAAGCAGAGTGGCATGTAGTGAAGCAGAGTGGCGTGGAGTGGAGTTGAGTAGAGCGGAGTAAAATAGAGCAGAGTAGAGCAAAGCAGAGTAGAGTGGAGAAAAGCAGTGTAGAGTGGAGTAAGGCAGAGTGGCAATGAGTGGAGTGGAGTAAAGATGAGTGGCGTGGAGTAAAGAAGAATAGAATGGAGCAGAATGGAGGGGAGTAAAGCAGAGTGGAATTGAGTGGAGTGAGTTAAAGCAGAGTGGCATGGAGTTAAGCAGAGTGGGGTGGAGTAAAGTAGAGTATAGTGGAGTAAAGCCATGTGGAGTAAAGCAAAGTGATGTGGACTAAAGCAGTGTGTCAATGAGTTGAGTGGAGTAAAGCTGAGTGGCGTGGAGTAAAGCAGAGTATATTGGAGCAGAGTAGTGTAAAGCAGAGTGACATCGAGTTGAGTGATGTAAAGCAGAGTGACGTGGAGTAAAGCAGAGTGGTGTTGAGCGGAGAGGAGTAAAGCTGAATGGAGCAGAGTGAAGTGGAGTAAAGTAGACTGATTAAAGCAGAGTTGCATTGAGAGGAGTGGAGTTGAGGAAAGCAGAGTATGCCAGATTAAAGCGGAATGGCATTGACCAGAGTGGTGTGGAGTAAAGCAGAGTGGTGTGTAGTAAAGCAGAGTGGAGTAAAAAATAGTGGAGAGGAGTAACGCTGAGTAGAGTTGAGCAGAGTGGTGTCGAGTAAAGCAGCATGGTGTGGAGTAAAGCAGAGTGGAGTAAAGCGGAGTGGCATGGGATAAGCAGAATAGCATTGAGCAGAGTGGAATGGAGTGAAGTAAAGAAGAGTGAAGAGAAGTGGAGTGGAGTGGAGTAAAGGAGAGTGACATTGAGTGGAGTGGAGTGGAGTAGAGGAATACTGGATGGGTGGAAGTGTTTGATTCCCCACAGATTCCAAAACTTTCCATCACAGAAATGTGTATAAAATGTGTTTTCTTTTACAAAGTTTGAGGTTTGCAAGAGATTCTGGGTAACAGAACCTGATGTGAGCCAAACAAATCCCCCCATCCTGGATTTCCCTGGTTATCTAGTTTTCATCAATGTACAGGTTTGCTAGGTTTCCCTAGGCTGCCAATGAGCTTAGGTCAAAAATCCACAGCTAGGCACTTTGCAAAAAAAGTATCAGTTTTCTTTGGAAAAATGTGACGTGTCCACTTGGGTTTTGGGCACCAGGGCTACCTACAAAAGTGAGGTATAATTTGTATTGGGAGACTTAGTGGAACACAACATTGTAGAACACGTTTATTACCAATTGGATTGCTATGCAATTCTGCCTCCCAGATGTAAGAGTGTGTAAAAAGTAAGTAATTTTCAAAAATGCCCTTTAATTCACATGCTACTATAGGCACCCATACATTCGGAAATGTGCATGTACCCACTGCATCTAAACTCCATATGTTGTTCCCATTTCAAAAATACATAGGTTTCTTTGATAGCTGCTTTTCACTTTATATTTTACAAAATGAGTTTTGGCATACCCAGTACACAATGAAAAACCATTACAAATCACAGCTCAGTTATTGGATCTGGGTACCTCAGGTTCTTGGTGAACCTACAAGTCCTCTATTTCCCGACAACCATTAGGGTCCCACAGATGTAAGAGTATGTTTCTTTTAAAAATCTGCTATAATTAGAAGAAGTTACAGTTGAAAATGTAGGCACACATGAATTTTAATATTTTTTATTTCAACTTTTACTTTCAATAGGAAAACCTTGAAGAATCTACACAAATGACCTCCTGCTGAATTTGGCATTTTGTCTAATTTATAGAAATGTATAGTTTTCCAAGATCCATTATTGGTTTTACATTCATTTCTACCACTAACTGGAAGGAGGTTAAAAGCACAAAAATAGGAAAAATAGCCTTTGTCCCACTAAAATGGCAAAACTGTGTGCAAAATGTTGGTTTTCAGACAAAAGTCTGCCTGTTCCTGAAATCAGGGAAGATGGTGATTTTAGAACCGCAAACCCTTTGTTGATACCAATTACAGGGAAAACCAAGACATGTTCTTCTGCAGCACTTTGTCCCCTCAAAACATAATTTAGCTGTATTTTGGCTAATTTCTTGGTCCCCTTACAGAGGAATCCACAAACCCTGGTTACCTTTAGCATCTGCAAATGTGGCATGGATAACTTATGTGGACAAAAAGTTACAGGGGCTAAAGCCTAAACTATCCCAAATGGCCAATAAAAGACTTATCGTGGGGGGGCCTTGCAGCGAAGGGGTTAAAGGACACAATGGGCATGCTTGAATCCCACAAAGTATATACAACATGTCTCGAAGAGGCAGCATATGCACTGTCTAGGCTCTACCTAAAAGAGCATTGGCATAGCCAATAGGTCTCGCCTTTGGGACCTTATAAGTGTTTAGTTATCCAGCACAATATCCTTGGTGCAACAACATCAACTGTTGCATGGCTAAACACTTATAAGGTCCCAAAGGCGAGACCTATTGGCTATGCTCATGCTTGTTCAGTCATGCTGTTCAGAACACAAGAATGGGGCGATATTTGCTTTGAAAGTACATTGAAAGGGAGATGTCTCAGTCAGGAGGCCTTGAAGGCCTGACTAGGCAGAATGTTTCATTGCTCGAGGAAGAAGGGCGTTGGAAGGCGATGACGCATCCAGGAAAGTCGTTAGGCGATACCATTGCATAACTAGACACCTCGGCATGCTTTTCATTCCAAGCATATTTGTAAACTTTTTTGTTATTCAATCCTGCATCATCTTCAGATGGGGTAAGATGAGTTCATGGAGAAAAGTTGAGAAAAGTTTGCGCTGCCACATTCTGCAATCACTTGAAGTCTATGGAGAAGGTAATCTCAAAGGCCCACGTAAAGTGCGCTGCCATAATCAAGTCCGGAAGCCATTAATTCTTGAAACACCGTTTTCTTCGCTTCAACAGGTAGGAGAGGTAGATCTTTTTTCAAGGATCGTAACAACCCAAAACAGGAGCCAGCCAGTGAATGATTTGTGTTTGGAAGGTGAGGGCAGTGTCCAATTTCTTTACCGTACTCTGTTGGGGGCTGGGGGAGTGTCCTTAGGCTAGCACTTCTTCCGAAAGTCTGGCAGAATGGGGCCAAAAAACAAATTCTCCATTTTGTTGGGATTACATTTTAGTTGGTTGGTGGACAACCATTTAAACACATTGAAGAGGCATTTTTTAATAGGCCCTCCATCGATTTCTTCAACTTTTTCACATGTAAAAATTAGGATCTCAGTTTGAGGAGACAGATACAGGATGGGGATTGAAGCTAAAGATACACAAATACTGAGAAGAACACCAGCAGTGCCACAGCCCCCGTGTGATTGGCTGAATGAGCACATTCTCCGTCAGTATCGATTGCGGTTTGTTAACTTGCTTATGGTAATTTGTGGCTGTTGGAAGAGGGATCTCGATATGTAATTAGCTGAAACACCTGTTGATGAAGATGTGTGACTATTGCATTAAGTGTTTGTGTGTTGGGCTAAGAGAGAGAGGATGCACAGTAGAGAGACAAAAAGGGAGTTAGTTATGCTGTGAAATTCTATCAAGAGCATCAGAGAGCTCATCTGAGAGGTGGCAAAGAGGAAAGCACGAAGCCTCAAGAGAGTCATGTGCCCTGAGAGAGTCCCGCCAAATATGTGAGCACAGGGCGGATTTCCTTCACCCTTTGCGTCACCAGCTGGTCTGAGGCCTTTTCTCTGATCCAGAAAACAAGTTTGTTACTCAGGGCAGCTAACCTGCCGTGAGTGGAACATTTGCATGGCCCTCGAGCCAGCCCTCATTCAAATAAAAGAAAGCGGTGCACTCGCCCCTCAGTTTTTTGAGCCGGGGTCGTCAGATATGCTCCTCACATAAAAAAAACCCCACAAACTATATGTTTGTACTTAAGTGAATCAGCTGATAGAGAAGATGGGCCCAGCAATGGAGGTTCCAGGTAAAAGGTGCTTTAGGAGCGTTATGTGACGTGGATTTGTAGAAAGAACAAAAGCATTTGTAATGTAAGGATGACTGGTGCGACCACTGTTAGGTAAGATTTTCAAAGGATGTGACTTGAGCATACTTTTCCATGGAGACTTTGATGGGAGAACAGTCAACTTACTAAACAACCGCTCGCCAGGCAGCCGCGGCACCCGCGCTTTACTTTTAACATTAAAAGTAAAGCACGGGTGCCGCGATTATACCAAAAGTAAAGAAATAGAAAAAACATCTATTTCTTTACTTTTGGAATAATCGCGGCTATACCAAAAGTAAAGAAATAGAAAAAACATCTATTTCTTTACTTTTGGTATAATCGCGGCACCCGCGCTTTACTTTTAATGTTAAAAGTAAAGTGCCGGTGCCGCGATTATACCAAAAGTAAAGAAATAGATGTTTTTTCTATTTCTTTACTTTTGGTATAATCGCAGCACCCGCACTTTACTTTTAATGTTAAAAGTAAAGCGCGGGTGCCGCGATTATACCAAAAGTAAAGAAATAGAAAAAACATCTATTTCTTTACTTTTGGTATAATCGCGGCACCCGCGCTTTACTTTTAATGTTAAAATTAAAGTGCCGGTGCCGCGATTATACCAAAACAAAAGTCCTCGCTATCACGATCGCTGTGAAAGCGAAAGTGACCGTGATGACGCTCTCCTGAGTGCTGCTGACTGGCCTAGCGCATGGCGGCTGCGCGTGTGCACGCTCACGTGCACTCAAGCACTAGGCCAGCCAGCAGCACTTAAAAAAGTCACTTACAAAATGTCTCTCCCAGCCAGCGCATGCGCTGGGCTCAGCGAGACGTAAAAATCATTTTTTGCCACCTGTCCCAAGCAGTGCTGGCCTCCAATGGTGGACGGACACCCAGTCAATGGTTTCTGCTGGCTGATGCTGCACAAGTAGAAACATGGTGAATGGAGCTGGGAACTACCAATTCAGAAGAGTTTTCCTATTCTGATAAATCCTTATGAATTCTTTTAGTTTCTATGCTCAGTGTTTATAATATTATCCATGTCTCAACACTCATGCCACCTTTGTTCTCTCTGTGACTCCTCACCCTTTATTCAACTAGAAGAGACTCCCTCTGCAATAGGAGGTTGTGACACAAGACTTGTCTGCATGTGCTCAAGAGTTACATATGAAAGCTCTCCTTCAGTGAAAGAGTGATTAAATGCAGAGAACTGCCCTCCGACTGGGTGCCTTCAGGCAGAATAAAAATGTTCCTGGCATTCACTCCAAGAATTTTCAATTCTATTAAGGACACGGAGACGAAGATTATGCTTTCTCTTTCTTTCACTGTATTTCTCAGCAGCCAATGAAAACGTTCAAAACATATTACAAACTGCATTTCCCATGACATCACGTTGTGTAACCACCAATCACTGCCCTTCCGTTAATATAAGGCACATTAACCACATTTCGCAAGCCTCTTTCTTTGCAGCAAACAATGAAATAACAGCAACATCTGTAAAAAGTTCTAGCATCGACAGCTCTCTTGGCGGCCATCTTCGACATCAACGATAGTTCAAACTTGAACAAGGACACAAAGTGTCAACCTTGACCAAGGACTTGAAAAGGATCACTCTCCTTTTTGTTCTGCACCTGGTAGAAAAAAAGGAATCCGTAAAACCCATGGAAAACACCCAGAATATAAAGGCGGGAAACATTAGGTAACAGTTATGGCAATGACAAAGGGGCGGGATAATCATCGCCTCTGTGTCCTTAACAGAAATTAAAATTCATGGCACGAATGCTAGCAAATGTTTTATTCTATTACAAGACCAGAGGCTTCAGATTATGCTAGTTTAACGCTTATCAAAATCTACAGAAGTAATATCGACCACAGGTTTATATTAGAACTGTTTAAACATAGATTCAAAAGACCAATAAGCAGATTCCATTATATCTTGAATAGTAGAGCCCAGCATGTATGACTTAGAGGCCAATGCACCTCACAGAATGAGCACCAAACATTTGCATGTCAATACGAGCCTCTGTCAGGAAGATCTTAGCCATCTAGCGGTTGTGGCAGACGTCACAGGTTTGAAAGGTTTGTGCAAAGCAATCAACAATCTTGTACAACCAACAGGTCGTAAATTACGGGTACATTATTTGTATAACTTTAGACATCGAACTACACATAACTTTGCATTAGCAGGAAGAGCATTATAGCCAATACAATGTGAAAAAGCTTTCGTTCTGCCATAAATAGTAAACAAAACTCCTTCAGAAGTAAATACTCTACCTTTCAAGTTGAGAACTCTCACATCAGAAGTACAGTGGCAGGCAGACAAGCACAAAAGCATGGCCAATTTGGCAGACAACTATCTTCTAAACAGCAGATGGTTGTCCGGCCATCTGTCGAAGAAGGCTAATACAAGGGAAACATCCTACAAAAAGGAATACGTAGCCTTTGGAGGATTCGCCACTCAAATACCTTTAAGCAGCTTACACACCAATGTATACCGTCCATTTGGTCCTGTCCTTACAAAATGGGTGTTCAAAGGTAATTTACCGACCTTTACAATAGGCCCTATGAGGCCTAATGAGAAAGAACATTTATTTTTTGGAGTAATTCAGCCTCCGCAGGATTCAACTGTCGTTCCAGGCACCAACCCACCCAGCCTCACCAGGCTGAAGAATATAGCTTTCGGGTAGAAAGGGCACAGGCTTGTTGAATGAATTCAGAAGCCATCTCCGAAATGCCTGGCAATGTCCACTGTTGATTGAAAGCCTCCAGGCCACCATTCGGGCCAGGGCCCTGGAGCATCGTCTAAGACCAGGGAAGGAGCAGTGGGCAATCACACACTAGTTCCAACAGCATCGGGAACCATGGTTGAGAATTCCACAGAGGGTTGACCAGGACTATCTACGCCGATTGACGGACAATGTGATTCGCCACTCTGGGAATGGGGGAAAGTCTCTTACCGGTCCTGCAAGAATGCATCTATGACTTTGCTAGAGGATCCGGTCTCCAGCTGAAAAAGCTCTGTAGCTGGCAATTCAATCTGGAGGCAAAAAGGTCTATCACACATGGGCCTCGGTTGACTGGATCATTTGAACCAGGGATGGATGGAGCTGCAATCGCTGTAATCCTTCAGATGCCTGGAGTCCCAGTCGGCCACTGTGTTGGATTAGCCTGGGATTTACTCCGCTACTAAGGAGAGCTGATGAGTTTGACAATAGTGCCAGAAGTCCTTGGCAATCTCCACCAACAATGTGGACCTTGTGCCCCCCAGCATGTTGATGTATCTCACTGCTGAGATGTTGTCCATCTGAAGGAGCATGCAACACAACACTGATTTGGGTGAAAATGTCTAAATCGCCGCCAAACATTCCAAGCAATTGATGTGAAGGGACAATTCCTGAAGAGACCATCTGTCTACCGTGGATACCTCTCCACAACAAGCCCCCCAGCCCCAACAGCTGGCATTGGACTTTACAACTATTTCTGGTAGGGATCCGAAGATGGCCCTGCCATTCCAGCATTCACGTGTACCAACCACCAATGGAGTTTGTCTCTCACTGCGTCCTTCAGAGGGAGCTAGTCCGTGTAAGACAAACCGTTCTGAAGGTGACAAATCTTCAGGCGTTGGAGAGCCCGATAGCGATGGCGCCCGGAAATATAGCTTTAATCGGTGAGGCCAGAAGGCCAACTAGGCAGGCGATATTCCGCAGGGATACCATCTGCTTGAAAAAGTTTGACTGAATTTCCTTCTTCAAGTTGCGCAATTTCGATTTGGGTAGTTTGAGTTTTGCCACATGGGAGTCTATCACAAATCCCGGAAATTCCATTGACTGGGAGGGACAGAGAACTGACTTGGGTCTGTTGATGAAGAAGCCCAAATCCTGAAGCAGTGAAACCGTCACCTGTAAATGTAGGGTGGCTAGGGACATTGACTGAGCCATGATAAGTATGTCATCCAGGTAGATTATCAGGTGTATTCCCTGCTCCCGCAGGTGGTCTACCACTGGCTTCATCAATTTGGTGGAAGGACCAAATATTCTAGGGACCTGTTCTTCCATGAATTGCAGAAAATGTTGGTGTGGCGGGTAGATGAGAATGGTCCCCGCTTTGTCTACGGGGGCATTTGGATTATCGGAGCTGCTGCCCGACTTGGAGGTGCTGAGGGGAGCGAACTGGTGTTGCTGCTGTGTGGGGAAAGGCCGGTGCACGGGACTCCAGAGACCAGGAGTCCGTGCGTGGCATCAGCTGCGCTGCGGCCCGTCTACCCGCCTATTGGTCCACGCCCCCATATTACCCCTTGTCTGCCGCTGCGCGGGACGCGAGCGGGACGCACCGGACGAAGCCCGGACAAAGGGCGGACAGTCTGTGACAGTCCGGGACAGGAGGGGGCTGGAGGGGGCTATGGACATTACGTGTTGTTTTGAGGTGTTTATCCACTCAGGTTGATATATTATGTGCGATTTACTGTTCCCTCCTTGCGTGTTGTTTACTTAGCGATATTTAGTGGGAATCCAACTGTATAAGAGGGTAGTGGGTCTGTGTTGTACATCAGGGGCTCCCTGTTTCCTTTGTGTTGTTGAACCAGACTAAGAGCCATAAAGGTTAATACATCATGTCTAAAGCTAAAACTACCCCTGTGATAGCGACCATGGACAATTACCTGGTCAAGATGGTAGATAAGACTAACCAAGAACGAAGAAAGTCCTTGGGGCAGCCGGGGCCTATTGATCTGATCCCCTTATCACCAAACTCTTCTACCCCCCTGTCCGTTCCTCACCAGGACGTTAGTAATCAGTCTAACCACATGGATAGATCTATCTCGGTGGTACCTTTAGACCAAGTTAGTTCCGTTAGTTTAACACCTGGGGCTTCCACTGGCTTAGTACCTAGTCAGGCTGTCCCCCCAGATCCACCGTTTCCATGCTTGACGGCCCCAAGATCACAGAGATTACTACGTTCCTGCAGGAATAACAGTAAGAATGTCCAACTAAAGCGGGGGGGGGAGTCGACTCAATAAGAGAGTAGACCCTTTATCAACTAGCATTGCTTGTGACTCTAATGTTGCATCGGACAGTATCTCGGTCACTTTAGACAGCAGGCAACTTGACTTCTTGATCAGCACTATAGATGCTAAGTTTGATCTGCTTGTTAAACCTTTACTGATCAAACTTGATACGATTGCTGATGAAGTAGTCAGACTGGGAGGTCTGTTGGAGTCACATATTAACGCTAGCACAGGACCCCAAGAAAAGGATAAGGATTTAGGAAGTAGTAAAGTCCCCCCTAAGACCTCTAGTGAGGTTATACCAACGGCCATGTCTAATCTATCTAAGCCATCCCCCGGGGGATCTCGCGAGGAGGTAACTATTGCATCTAACACCTCGCTGATTTTGGGGCAAAACAAGTCCTCTTTCAACCCAGCCCCAGGGATTCAGGCAGGACATAGTGCCAAAAGCCACATTATCCCACGGCTTGATTTACCACCAGCCTGTGCTCCTTTCCTGGCAGTCTTAACCAACGTCCCCCCTGTAAGTGAGACTGGACGTAATAATAGCCATAGAGAATCCCATGCCTCACTGAAGAACAAGACTGTGGATTGGCTACACCGGGAGTGCGGTTTCCCAGTAGCTTTAGCAGATGAAATATTAAGCACTAGAAGAACCAACTGGATAGGTAGCTCCCGTAAGAACTGTGGTGGCGATTGCATAGTTGTTAATTTCAGAAATCCACACCTCGCCTCCACCGTTTTGCTAAGAGCATCTTCACTTCCTTTTCGGGACCAAGGGATTTCTCTTCGTCCCCTAGGTTACTTCTATAGGCATCTAATCAACCGGCCTAATGCTGAACTTGTTGGGATAAGGGATAGAGATATGAACCTGTACACTGGCTTTAACGTCACTACGTCTAATCGATTCCAGTCTTAGAGTGGACTTGATTCCAATGATTGACTGGAATCGGTTCTAACAAAACCAGTGGATGCAGCTGCTTCCTTGGGAGGAGGGGGGGGGGCGATGCAATATCGAGGGTTTCAGATACTGTAGACCCTAGAGGTAACTGCAGCCCCTTAGCTAACCCCAACGACGACTCCGGGTGTTGCGAAACTGTGAGGCAGGTCTATGTTGATGGCCAGGGTGGGGACTCTCCCCCTAAGTATGTATCTCATGGCAATATTAGTCCAATATCTTTATCCAATACTCCCATTAATAGTACTTGTTCGATTGCCAGCTGGAACGTCGCTGGACTTTTATCAAAGGATGCCTGTTTGGGATGGCTAGAGTTCATTAATGCTTTTAACATAATTTGTTTTCATGAAACATGGTGTACGGATCCAATTAATTACAATGGCTTTGTTTCTTATCAATTACCAGCTGTGGCCTCGCCGTCGGGCAGGGCAAAGGGTGGGCTCCTGGTTTTGATTTCAGTGGAAGTACCTATCACTGTCAAGAAACATGTATTGGTTGGGGTCCATTCCCAGATTTTATGGCTTTATCAGGAGCAGGGTAGAAATATCCTTTTAATTAACTTTTATAATAACATTTTTGATAGTTCTAGGTATCAGGTAGTGTTAGCTTTGGAGACCGCTTTGGCTGATATCATAACAAAGTATGATATTAATTTTGATTTCATTTGGGTGGGGGATTTTAACATTGCTGCGTGTCCCCTTGTCGCCCAAAGGGTCTGTGGCTTTACCAATTGTTTTGGGGATGGCGTCCCTCATTTCCCCCACAATTCCTATGGTGATTCATTGAATAAAATCTTGACAACTTACGATATGGAAATATTGGTTGATTTGGAAAATACCTCTGGAGAAATTATCCCCACATTCACGGGAAGGAATGCTAATACAGTGATCGATTTTATTTGCATGTCTTCTAGCCTCAGCCCATGGTGTATGGCCCCTGTGGTTGTGGATAATCTACTTAGTGATCACAATTGTATTACTATTGAGGCTATACTCTGGAAGGAGCAACAGGGCTCCAAAATTTGTACCATTGCCAATATTGAGCCACATCGACCGAATGGAACCAGAATTAGATGGAAAGGGGATAAAGCGGACATTGTGTCAAACTCCATCGTTAAAAATTGTCTAATTGAAATCACTACCATTTTAGAGAGTGAGGAAGCAACTGATGAAATTGTGTGTAATTTTATCAATTTTAATCTTATAATAGACAGTATATTCACCAAACTTTCAAAGGGTAAGAAATTTCAACAAAGGGGGTGGTTTGACCATGCTTGCACCATTGCGCTCAAGGGGCTTAAAGCAGCATTAGCAGCCAAGAACAGGGATAAAACCGTGATCAGGGAACTCAGAGCAACCTACCATGCTGCAGTAAAATGTAGGAAAACAGAATTAAGGCAAGAGGCTTGGGATAAATTAGACCAGGCAGCCTTAACTTCGGATTCCTCTTTATTTTGGGCCATAGTTAATTGTCCGTTTTTAAAGGATGATAAAATGCCCGAATTGACAGCTAACGTCAGTGTGGAGAACTGGGTTACCCATTTCTTTTTGATCTTTGATTCGGATAGACCTAGGGGAGTACACGAAGATGGTTGGCCTGTCGTCCCTCTGGACATTTCCATCGCCAAAGTGCAGGGTAGTATCACCTCCAGTAGGGGTGGGAAGGCCCAGGGGTCCGATGGTGTGCCCATCGATGTATATAAAACTGAACCAGAGATATGGGGCCCGTTGCTAACTAACGTTTTTAATGCTGCTGTATGTAATGGTGTTCCACCTACTTGGGAGGAATCCATTATTATCCCCATTTACAAGAAGGGAGACAGGGGGGATGTGAAGAACTATCGTCCAATTTCCCTCCTGGACTCCTCAGTGAAAATTATGAGCAGGGTGCTTTTGGTTAGGCTGGAAGAATGGGCTGAATCTAACAATATTCTGGCTAACTGCCAATATGGCTTTAGGAAGGGACGAGGGACCATCGAACAATGACATAAATCTCGAACTATTAATCGGGAAATATACGAAGGCCAAGAAAGGATCCCTCTTTCTCTGCTTTGCAGATTTGAGCAGTGCTTTCGATATGGTGGACCACAATATTTTATGGGCTAAATTATTAGAAATGGGGGCACCCGAGGGCATTGTCTATTTCTTGGCCCGACTTTGTGCTAATTTAAGCACCAGTGTCCGTTATGGTCCGGGTGGGGAGCGCACCCCAAAGTTTAAGATTAGGCGTGGTATCAGACAAGGGTGTGTGCTTGCCCCCCTACTCTTTACTCTTTTTATCAACGATGTTGATTTAGTTTTAACGACGGTTGCGGCAGATGCACCTAAAATAAATGATTTTAACGTCCCTGTATTACTCTACGCGGACGATGCCGTAATTTTGTCCAGGACCCCCATTGGCTTACAACGCCTGATGGACAGGTTTTCACTGTTCATCAAGGATAGAAAGCTGTTGATCAATAAATCCAAAAATTACATCATGGAATGTGGTGTGGGACGTAAAAAAACCCATGCCTATTTTATTGATGGGTATAAGGTGCAAACGGTGGAGTCCTTTAACTACCGTGGCATTACCTTTTCTAAGTCAGGGAGTTGGTCCAGTGAGCTTACTCATGTTCGGGCCAAGATGGCAAAATGTGCCCATGGGGTGTTCAAGTTTGCTACTAAAATTGGGGACAAACGGATTAAAGATATGTTAAAAATTTACCAAATGAGATGTCTTTCAATGGCCCTTTATGGTGCTGGGGTTTGGGGACATGCCACGGTAGGGAGCTTACAAGTGGAGGAAAATCTCTTTCTTAAGAGACTCCTGTGTTTGCCTAAATCAGCTTCTAACGACTTGGTGCACAGAGAGTTTGGTATTCAACATCTTTCAGACCTGATCACCCTAAGACCACTAATGCTGTGGAGTGCTATCTGGTCAAAGGAAGAGACCTCCCTAAATAGAGCTATCATTGGAGATTGTCTCTCCATTGATGACCACTTAAATATTCCCTGGATCAAATTTGTTATTAACCTTTCTTAGAGATTTACGGTTTCAATCTAAAAGAGGACTGTTATGTTGCCTCCAGTTTGTCCAAAGCAGAGATGAAGACTGTCTTTTAAACCACAAATTAGAGAGGCGGGGGAGGGCCGGTGGCAACCTTACTATAAGTATGCTCTACGGAAGATTTTGTGAGACTGTGGGTTTTCAACCGTATTTGAGTTTAGTCACCCGAGCTTCCCATCAGTTTGTCCTAACGAGATTAAGGTTTGGGATTGTGCACCATTTAGTGGCTTTCCCCTGCATTAAAAAACATCCGAATGGTCCATGTCCATGCGATAATGCCTCAGCCCAAAGCACTATGCACTTTCTATTGCTGTGTAATTTATATAGTAATTTTCGCTCTGCTTATTTAAAACCCATTTTTTTGAAGTATGGAGTCAGAAATGTAAAAGATTCAATGAAGTTGCTTTTTAATCCCCACCCTGATGTTTGTTTTTTCACTGCTACCTTTCTCCTTCAAGCTATTAAAGCAAGGTCTAGCATGCTTTTTTAATCGTTTTTAAATCCTGTAATTTGTAATGTATTTTTATAGTCATGGTTTTATGACTGTTGTATATGTTGTGTAAATGTATGTGCTTTTATGGACTTTGTGTTTGAGCTCCGAATAAAGCCTTATGAAATAAAATGAGAATGGTAAGGTAGGCATCTTTACGTCTAAATGGACCATCCAGTTCCCATTCCTCAGTAGATCTGCCAACAGTGGGATACCCTCCATCTCGAAATATTTGTGAGTGCCAAACTGATTTATTCCCTTAAATTTAGGAGCAATCTGTGTCCAGCTCCCCTCTTCTGCACCAGAAAGACATTGCTGCAGAAACTCAGGGGACTCCAGTCGCACTATGCTACTGCCTTTTTCCCTAGCAAGTCCTCTATTTC
This sequence comes from Triturus cristatus, assembly GCF_964204655.1. NCBI lineage: Eukaryota > Metazoa > Chordata > Amphibia > Caudata > Salamandridae > Triturus > Triturus cristatus. Next base: position 21,142,947 of record NC_140585.1, on the reverse strand, counting down.
TGCATTTATAAAAGAGTTGTCTGTTGGGAACAATGTAACTGATGGGAAGGGGATTCTTGATATGGAGTCTGATAGAATTCTATCTGAAAGCACTGAATCGTCTGTAGGAACCATGCATCCTGAGTGATGGTCCCCCATCTGGGAAGGAAGTATTGGATCCGACCCTCCAAAGGTGTGGAGACAAAATTGATTATCCTTACCTGAAGGGGACTGACTCAGGAATTCCACTCCATGACCTCATCGGTCGAAAGGGCAGCTGTAGAACCTCTGCCTGGTGGGGTAGACAGTGCCACCTCTGGAGGTGTCTTGCCAGTCGCCTCTACCTCGGCCGTAGCTACCTCATGGGGGCCTTGGTGATAATAGTGGCCTGGCAAGCGGCCCCTGCCTCACCCAGCCCTGCCGAAAAGGCCCGCTTGGACAACCCTCTTGATTTTGGACTGCGCTTTGAGAAGGTATGTAAAAGTACCCACATATTTTGAGACATCCTTGACAAATCTAGCCCCAAACAGGAGGCGCTCGGCTAAGGGGCCCGCTTCCGCGGAGGCGAGTTCCGTCAGGTTGGAGTCCATCCTCATGTGTAGCGATTCGCCCTTTTCCATGGAAACAGTGCAGTTGGAATTTCTTAGGGACCAATGGCTCATTGCGTCCATCCCACCAGAATATCCAGGTCCAACTGGGAACCCGAGTCTTTGGCCACTAAGGCCATCTCTAATATTTTTGCCAAGGGTTCTGCTATGTCAAATAATTTATCTTGGCAACTGCCCCATGCACAGTCGATGCCCTTCTTTGGGTCTTTGGCAAATGTTTTCAGGAATGCCCACATATTGGGATCAATACCCGGGGTCTCCGCCACCCTATCTGGTTTGTCGGGGTGGGGGCACTCAGCCTGCAGGCGATTGCACACTTCATTTATCAAAGCTTCTTTGGGGTTTTTCATGCAGGTATTTTGCCACCACCAGGGTGGGAGTCCAATCGGAGACTGCGGGTGTATTATTTTTGGGGATTGGAAGGCTTGGTTTCTGATGACCTTTTGGACTTCTTCCTTTTAGGTGGGGAGGTGTGGTCCGAAGAGTCAGTGTCCGTGTCCGTATCCCTTTTACTCTTTTTTTGCCCACTGGATGTGGTAGACGGAACAGAATATTTGTGGTCCCCTAATGGGGATTGAGGCACGGTAGCCAATGCCTGTGTATTAGGCCATGCGGAAGTCAGACTGTTGGACAAACGCATCAAGGGCATCCACCAATGTGTCTTCTAGATAGGGTCCCTGCTGCTCCTCGTAGTAGCCATATCCTTAAAAGGGGCCCAGACCTCCAGCTTGAGGTTGAAAATAACTACCACAGACAAACCATATATATCCCAGCGGGATTATTTAGTAGGGGTTCTACCCTCAGTGCACTAGAAAGATTAAACTCAGTCCCTATGACCCCTCAGAAAACCTGTACACTCAATGATTACAAACCTTATCTATAGGGCGTCAGGAGCCAACAATATATGAGCTTGCACTCAGCTCCCGGGTCAACCCGAGTTATTGCAGCCTGAGATAGGTGTCAACACCACTCTGCCAGGGTTAGATTGGCACAGAGTGGCAACCAGCATTCAAACCACTGATCGAGAAGGTAAGAGGTAAGACAAACGGCATGATGAGATTAGATCCATCATGGATCTGGGGGGAGCCGCGATCTTGGTGCTCCTTGATCTGTCCGCCGCCTTCGACACGGTCGACCACTCCATCTTGGTCGACCGTGTCGCATCCATGGGGATAACTCATCGTGCAAAAGATCTCATTGCCTCGTTTCTGGCCAACCGAACTCAAGCGGTGAAACTGGGTAACTTCTACTCATCCACCTTCACTCTTCCTTGCGGGGTCCCTCAGGGATCTTCGCTAAGCCCCACATTATTTAATATATATGTGGTGGACCTGGCGAGGGTTATAAAAGCTCACAAGCTGCAGCTAACCACTTACGCTGACGACACCCAACTGGTGCTGGCTGTTCATAAAGATGGTCCTGCAGTCGCCGCTAATTTCCAAGAAGGGATGATGGCCATCAGCTCATGGATGGCGGATAACAGTTTGAAATTGAACTCGGATAAGACCGAGGTGCTGACCTTTGGCAGGCCTTCTCCTGAGTGGTCTTCGATCTGGTGGCCCAGTAATATGGGTCCCCCCCCCACTCCAGTGACCAAGGTCAGGAATCTCGGCATCATGTTCGATAACAAACTGTCTTTTAAGCATCACGTCAACGCTGTGGCGGCATCCTCCTTTTATATGCTGAGGAAAATCAAGAAGTTGCTGCCATACCTTCCCTCAAATGCTGGAAAAACCTTAATTACTACCCTTGTTTTTTCAAAAATGGACTATGGCAATGGCCTCTTCCTCAATGCTCAGGAGCAGGTGTTAGCCAAGTTGCAATCAGTACAGAACGCGGCAGCCAGATTGCTGCTTAATGTTCCATTTCGTCATCCTACTTCCGCGGCCATACACCAATTGCACTGGCTGAGAGTAAAGAGTCGGATAAAGTTCAAGGCTCTATGTATTGCCTATAAAGCTATTCATGATTCAGGACCTAAGTTCCTGAAGGACGCTTTCCGAATCTATGTTCCCAAAAGAACTCTACGCTCAGCCTCCATGCACGTGCTCCCGGTGCCACGCACCAGAACTTCCACATGGGGTGATAGACGCTTTCTGGTGGCAACTCCCAGGCTGTGGAATTCCCTCCCATTGGCCATAAAAACTGCCCCTACCCTCATGATGTTTCGCAAGCTCCTAAAGACGTGGTTATTTAACCAGTAATCTCCTCAGATGTCTTTGTTTCTGGGAAGTTCTACATGCGCCGAGACACCCTAGGGTATTCGTGCGCAATAAAAATCTTAAAAACATAAACATAAACATAAACATGTAGCCTAAAAGAAGCCCAAATATAGCCCAATTGGGCTGCACGCCTGACCCCATGCAACAACCACCATGGGCCGATGAAGGAAGACTCCGTGTTGAAGAAATACATGCGGCAGCCCGCCGCAACACAAATAGGTGAGAGCGCCCTTGTGGCGAAGGAGCGCTGAAGAGAGTACTCTGGGAAAAAGGGGACTCACTAACCCGCGACGGGGACGGTGCGGGCAGCAAGTGGAACTCAACCAATCTAGTGAGGCAATCAATTCTGAGAAAAAGGCACAAGCAGTATGTAATATAAATAACAGTGCATTCACAAATGATAACAGCATAAATGTAGAGAAAAATGAGGCAGTTAACTCGCCTGCAAGCAGCAAAGAAAGAGGCTCACGAGATGTGGTTATTGTGACTCACATGGACAGAAGGGCTGTGATTGGTGGTTACACAGCGTGGTGTCATGGGAAATGTAGTTTGTTATATGTTTTAAACGTTTTCATTGACTGCTGAGAAATACAGTAAAAAAAAAGGAGAAAGCATAATCTGAAGCCTCCGGTCTTGTAATAGAATTATCAATATGATTCAAAACCATAAGGAAAAACGAGCATATCTTGATGCCAAAGACAGATCTGGAGCCAATGCATGTATGTATGTGATGGTATGGTAGGCCTGGACAGAATTTCAATGATGCCAGAGTAATTGGAGTAATTTTGGTAATTTCGCTTTTCTCTTTGACACAGAATTAGCGTGCAGCAGTACATGCTCAGCATTCAAGTTCTGCTGCATTTAGTCACTCTTTCTTGGAACAAAACACATCCTTGCATACATTTTAGACATGAGGGTGCATTTTTGCACTAAGGATTATCACAACATTAAGAATTACTCTTCTTGCTTAATCTAAGTGTAATTTTGTGGAAGTCTGAGGTAACAGCGTGTGATTGTGCTACATGAAATTACAAGAGTTTCGCCCTCGCCTAGTATTTACAAAGCAGTGCAGTGTTGTAAAAGAGGGGGGACATGAGATGTCTGTACAGTGGTGATTTTTCTACATCAGCAGACTAATAGAGGGTGAGTTTGTTGACTATGTAAACCTACGTTGACACAGATGGCACGGAGATTGGCAGAACTGATCCACGGCACCTTCCAGCACTCAATCATCTATATCTAGGTTCACGTCATAGCACTCTGAATTCTAACAATAGATTTCTTGACTGCCTTCTTCATCTCAGTGTTTCAGAGACTATAGATCATTGGGTTCACCATGGGAGTCAAGATGGTGTATACCACTGACAAGAACCTATCGACAGAGAATGAGTTATTGGCTGTGGGCCGGAAATAGGTGAAGAGTAGAGATGCATAGAAGATAATAACCACTGTCAGGTGAGAGGCACAGGTGGAGAAGGCTTTGGATCGGCCCTCAGAAGACTAGGGGCCTCATTTATGAAAAGTGACGCATCACTGCGTGAAAACAGTGATGCGCCACTTTTCACTGCGCCCTCCCTGCGACTCCAGTGATGCGTCATATTTACAGTATGACGCATCATGTCGCAAGGAGTCACAGATACGTCAGTATTTCTGACGTATCTGTAGGCGCAAAAGTGACGCATCGCTGGAGTGTGTCACAAAAGTGACGCAACTCCAGCAATGTGTCCTTTCACATGGGGCAAGCCCCATGTGAAAGGGCCTGCGTCAGTCTTACGCCTGCTGTGAGGCAGGCGCTAGAAATTGACGCATTTGCACACTAGAAGTGGCGCAGTGAAATCTCGTAGATTTCACTGCGTCACTTCTACGACCCTTTGTTGCGTCAAAACGCCCCCCTTGCATACATTATACCTGGCGCAGGTATAATGTGGCGCAGGGGTTTACAAAGTGACGCATCTACCTAGATGCGTCACTTTGTAAATATGGCGCAACATGGCGCATGTTTTCTGCCGCTGGTGCGTCACAAAAAGTGACGCACCGGCGTCGTAAAAGTGACGCAGGGGCTCATAAATGAGCCCCTTGATGTTCATGATGGTCGTGATAATGAATGTGTATGACACACTCATTGTGAGAAGCGCCCCAGAAGCAAGGAAACCACCCAGTGTAAAGATGACCAGAATGTTGATGAATGTGTCGGAGCACGAAAGCTTCAGCAGTGGGGGGAGGTCACAGAAAAAGTGCTGGATCTCATTGGACCTGCAAAAGGAGAGCCTGGTCATCAAAATCACATGCACAGCGGAGTAAATGTGCCCAGCCGCCCCCAAGCCAGCAGCCAACCAGGAGCAGGCACGTTGGTCCATGATGCTGCAGTAATGCAGAGGGTGACAAACTGCAACATAGCGGTCATATGCCATAGCAGCTAGTAGGAGGCACTCAACAGTTACCAGGCTGACAAAGAAATAGAGCTGGATCATGCAGCTAGAGAAGGAGATGGTCTTCTTCTTGGCTAGAAGGTCTGCCAGCATCTTAGGGACAGTGACAGTGGAGAAGCAGCAGTCTAGGAAGGACAGGTTGGAGATGAAGTAGTACATAGCGGTGTGAAGATTGGCATCTAGGTGTATTACGGTGATGATGAGGATATTCCCAGCCAGGGTGGTCACGTAGATCAGAAGGAAAATTATGAAAACGAGACCCTCCACCTCAGGAATGGAAGACAGGCCCAACAGGATGAATTCAGTCACCAGAGTTTGGTTGACCATGTCCATTGTCTTCTGCACTGGAGTCTAAAGAGCAATATTATATTATATTATTAATGATAGAACACCGTTAACATGAAATAAAACAATCTTGATAGGCATGGGCATAGATACAGTATTGCCAGTCCTAACAAAAATAACAATACATTAGTATAAATAGATAGATGAATAGATAGATAGATGAATAGATAGATAGATAGATAGATAGATAGATAGATAGATAGATAGATAGATAGATAGATAGATAGATAGATAGATAGATAGATAGATAGATAGATAGATAGAAGATAGATAGATAGATAGATAGATAGATAGATAGATAGATAGATAGATAGATAGATAGATAGATAGATAGATAGATAGATAGATAGATAGATAGATAGATAGATAGATAGATAGATAGCCATTTCTCCATTGAGTCACATACATTTGCAAGTGAATTGTACTTAAACAAGAGGAACAACGGTCAGAAAAAGAAGAAAGGAAATCAAAAGACAAAAGGAACAAACAATCTCTTTGTAGAGCCACCAGCTTGAGTGCGTCTGTCAGTCTGATGTATCAATGGGTAGCGTGTGTGCGGTTGCAAGGGCGTGGTAGGTCGTGTTAGTGGATGTGCCAGGGCAGGGTGGGTTTAAGGTGAAAGGATAGCAGCAGGGTGAGAGGCAAGGTGGACATGGTATGGGTGGAGATGTATATGACGGAAGGCCATGGTATCTAGGAGTCACAAGTTGGTGTGCTCGCATGTCGGTGTAAGTCATGGGGATCCCAGCAAGTTAAGTGTCCTGTGCCTGTGAGCAGATCTAAGAGGGAAGATGTGTTGCGGACAATTTAGTCTTGATCATGGATAAGTAATCCTGCCATTGTGTGAGGGTCTGTTGCGGGGGCCCTGTAGCTTGTGCCGCGACCGCTAGCTGGTTTTTGTGTTCTGACACCAGTGCCCTGCGAAGATCAAGTAACCACACACATACATTAGGGCCCATTGGTGCCTTCCATGCCATGGCAATCTCTTGCTTGGCCAGGCCCAGAGCAAGGTCCAAGAACTTGTTCAAGCCCTTACGAGACGCGCTGCGTCTCGTAACCCCCAGCAGAAAGGTAAGGGGCTCTGCCTCTACCCGTGCGAGTGCCGTGTCTGCATGCATAGTGGCCACCGTGGTCCAGAATATTTGATTATCGGTGCAGTTCCACACCATATGTGTGAATGTGGCTCACTGGTCACAGCATCTAGGGCATATGTCCACAGTGGTGGCGTACATGCGTGCCAACCTGTGGGAAGGGAGATACGTGTGATGAAGATAATTAAACTGAGTGTACTTTATCCTAGCGTTTGTTGAGATGGTCTTGGGGTGGTTAAGGCATTGCAGCCACTGTTTATCAGTAATAGTGATAGACAATTTGGTATCCCAGTATCCTTGCAGTGCCGTCAGTGTAGGTGGTTTGTCCAATCTTAATGAGGTGTAGATGGCTGTTACAGCATACTGGCCCCAGCCGTGTGGGTGCAGTGTTTGCAATAGGTGTGGCCTGGCATACAGCAGACGTACCCATCGTGTAAAATTGGGGGGATACCAAACCCCTCCAGTACCACTATGAGGTAAGCCCAGCTCAGAGTGTCAAAAGCCTTCTCGATATCCAAGGAGATGACCCAGGGCTTCTCTGCCTCGGCTGGTGCCCGGTCCAGCAGGGCAAACTGAGCAGATTCAAACCAGTATTGTGGCCTGGAATAAAGCCATTTTGGTCCTCATGGACCAGTAGTGGCACAGCAGTGATCAACCTATTCACCAGCAGTTTCCCAAGGACCTTATAGTTGACATTCAAAATTGACAGGGGGCGATAAGAGGCCGTTTGGGGAGGGTCGCGGCCCGGCTTTGGCAGAATCACTAGTGTCGCCTCTCATAAAGTGGGCAGCAACGCGCCCGCTTTGAAGGTTTCGGCATACACCTTGGCCAGCCTAGGTGCTAGTTGCGCGGAAAAGGTGGAATAAAATTCTGATGACCACCCATCTGTCCCCTGTGTCTTGCCCGCTGCCAGATGTCCAATTGCATCCGTGATCTCATCAAGTGCCATGGGTTCCTCTAGGCTTCATAGTGAGGTGGCATAATTTGTGGGAGTTGTATCCCCGCAAGGAAGTCCCGAATAGTAGTGGGGTTCTGTTTGGCCGGGGCTGTATACAACGCCATATAATATTTGAAAAATTGTTGGTTAATGGCCTCCTGGGTGTTCACTAGAGTCCCGGTAGACGTGTATTTGGCGGTGATAGGGGGTTGAGTAGTCTCTGTCCGCAATAGCCACGTGAGCAGTCTGTCCACCTTTTCGCCTTTCTTGTGTCTGCGTGCCAGGCTTATCTTATAATCTAAGGTGCAGAGGTCATCCAACGTTTTTTTATATGCCAAGCGGGCCCGGGTTAGTGAGGGGCCAATCTGGCGGTAGGTGGGAATGCGCTGCTCGCAGCACTGTATCGCTAACTCATAGGTGCAAAGCGCAGTAGGCATCATTTTACAGGTGCCGTATGTGGTCTTGATGGAGTGCCCTCAGAGGACAGCTTCGAAGGCGTCCCACTCCACTCCTGCTGACGAGGCAGTTCCCTCATTCACGGCAAAATAGGATTCAATATATTCCAGAAGGGTGGCCCATAGGACGAGTCGGCGAACACAGCACTTGGCAGGCGCCAGGTTGAAATCTTAGGGCGCTTCACGCCCCAGGACAAGTGCAGCTTCAACGGGACGTGGTTGGAGAGCGCACACACCAAATGGTCAGCATGTAATACGCTGTGAAGGGCATTGTCAGAGCAGAATATCATATCAATCTATATGTACAAATTGGGTAGTACCGAATAATGCGAGTAAGTGCGCACTTGGGGATGCATCCTGTGCCATACATCATGGACCTGCATATTGGGTACCCACTCTGCAATGTGTTGTGCCAGTTTGATAGATTGTGCTCCCTGGAGGGGAGGGCGGGACAGATCCATGTCAAGGTTCCACACACCATTAAAATCACCACCCCAGTACATGGAGGCTATGGGATCTGTAAGCAAGGATGGTGTGAGAGTTTGGAGGAAGGTGGACTGGCCCGAATTTGGGGCATAGAGGGAAACCAGCACCAAGGGGGAACCATTCAGGAGGCCCTCCATAGTGATGAAACAGCCCTGTTTGCCCACTCTGGAGTGTTTGATTTGCAGTGGGGTCCCCGGTGCAACCCATATAAGTGCTTCCCGAGTATATCCAGAATACGTCATACCCAGTACCGTGCCCTTCTGCGTTTGCCGAGCGATGCAAGTGTTTGTGTGGTGAGGTGCGTCTCCTGTAGCAACGCAAATGTGATCACATGGCTGCGCAAGTTTTGGTATACTTTGTGTCGATTAGAGCATCCTACCTGCCCCCTCACATTCCAGGTCAGTAGTGAGTAGTCCCCAGTCACGATCTACTTGGTTGGAGTGTGAAAACGTAGTATGTAGCAGACCACTGGCTGATAGACTCCACCCTCCCCTGTGTATCACCACAACCACATGAGGTGGGTCAGGCATGGCCAATCCACGAGCCCCACTGTGTGCAAGCATAACAAAAGATCAACATAATAATCTGAAAGTCCCAACGTCCCACCCCAGGCCTGTTTGCCAACGGGCAATGGAACATTCGCACTAAAATGAGTTGCATGTAAATAACTAAATATAAAATATAACAAAATAAGAACAGATGATTTGCTGTATCAGCTACTTATCGCTTGTTGGGGAGGGTGCAGCAGAATAGTTGTGCAGTGTCCTCGCCGCCTCCCAGGAATCACCCTGGCGCCCAGCAAGCATGTGCAGGCCATCCGGCTGCTGCAGTTAAGGGTACCTCAGAGTCTGCAAATGTCAACCCAGTATGTTAGCAGTTTGTGGAGTGAGGGTCATGCCATTCCCCAATAACGCCTCAAGCTGCGAGGCCGTGATGAGCAGTGTCTGGTCCATGGTTATATCAGAGTCTGAGTCAGGCCTAAGAGAGGAAGCGAGGGATTCTATGTGTGCCACCATCTTGATGGCTTGTGCCCGTTCCAAGGCCACTTGTGCTTTCGTTGAATGGTGTAGCCCGCCTTTGCCTTGGCCATTAAGTGGTGCAACTAATGTCTAGGAGTGAGAGGGGTCAGACAATAGAGGTGGGGGGCTCATGCGCTAGGTCCTGTTTGTCAACCCAGGCCCATGCCTCCTTGGGTGTGTTGCAGAAGACTGTGCCCTCTTTGCGTTGGATGCGAAGTCGCACCAGATATTAAAGGGAGTATTGAACATCGTGGTTCCTCAAGCATTTCTTGACCTCCAGGTATGAAGAGCGGTGAAAGTATAGTCTGGGTAAATGTGAACCGTGGCGTTTTCGACTTGCCAATGGCCCCTGGTACAGGTGACTTGCAGTACGTGATCCCTGTCACGGTAGTAAGAAAATCTTGCCACCACTGGTCTGGGGAAGGTGACCTAGCGGGGGGGGCCCAGGACCCTATGCGCTCGCTCAATGGAGAGGAACTCCGACATCTCACCCTGTAGGACTTCTCGCGCGAACGAGTCTTCAAGATAGAGTTCCATACTGGGGCCCTCCGCCCGTTCAGGAAGGCCCACTATGCGCACGTAGTTTCAGCGCAAGCGCCCTTCCTGATCCTCCACCTGTGCCCATAGGAGGTCCACCTCTTGCTGGAGGGATTGCAGTTGGGTGGTTGTCGCATTTACCATCGGTCGTAGCGACGCCAGTGTAGACTCAGACTCTTCCAGTCCTCCCTTCAGTTTCTTCTGGTCCTCCAGGAGGAACCCCATGTCAATGCTGAGGGAGTCAATCTTCATCCCCAGAGTGGTTTTAATATCAAATATAGCCGCCAGTAGCTCATCGAAATGGTGCAAATGATAACTGCGGTCTCCCCAAGCTGAGGGCCCCAGATGGTCTGCACTCCTAGTGACCGGGGGGTTGTCTCCACTTCCAGGGGCTGTGACTGGGACTTCTTCAACCTGGACTTGCCCATTGCACCTTCTGCAGGGGGCAACAGGCCGTGTGTTGGTCTATTTGTCTCCCAGGGGGTCTAGGGCTGTCAAAGTTTCTGAGATGATGCACCTGTGCGGCTTAGAGGTGGAATGGTAGGATAGGCAATCAAGACGGCACAAGCAGCTGGACCGGGAATATGCGCCCTTTTGGACCTGGGGTGCCTCGCAACACGGGGCACCCCAACAGCAGTCATTGTGTTAAAAGGAGTCTTGGGATTCTTCACACCATGCCGTGCCAGCAGACTGCGAAGTTCTATCAAGTGGAACCATGTTGGCCCCTCTCACCGGCTCCCTGTCTCACCCCACGCAGTCCGCAGTCGCGGCGCAGTATGTCATTGTGTTGGGTGCCCCCATGTTCCCCCACAGGGTATGGGTAATCAGCGGATCACAGGGGGGGCACATCCCTCACAAGTGCCTTTGTGTGTGGTCAGGTGCGTGGGGGAGCCCAGTCCCAGTTCACTTCTCCCAGCTCCCAGGTAGGGGCCCGGGACTCAGGCGTTCACTCACAGTCTCTATGAGGGGACCTCAGCAGGCTCGCAGGTTCCTGTTGGCCCGAAGCCCCTCTCGACCAGGGGCGTGTCACCATGGGCACCGGTTAAAGCATCAAGCTGGTCCGAGCTGCTGCCCAAAGCCTCAAAATGGTATCTCCGGCCTTATGGCACACTTCAGGTCAGGGGCCGCAATATCGCGATCCAGATCCTGGTGTCCAGACGGCGCGAGCAGTAGAAATCAGGAGTCTCGCCTACCGGCGGGGCTCGTGTTCCAGCCGATCAGTCAATGACCAGCCCAGGGTCGGCTCGTCCGTGCCCAGGAGCTCCGGGCTTTAAGGGTGCCTCACTCGCGCAGACAGGAGTCAGGGCCCGCAGCAGAAACAGGGTGGTGGGCTAGGCGAGGAGGAAACAGGATTTTTCTCGGCGGGCACAGAGCAGAGCTCCGAGCTCTGAGGCCGCTCTTGTCGCCATCATGGCCACGCCCCCCTTAAACTTTGGATTTTAGAAGGAATTGCTAAAGATTTTTTTATGGAAAGTAATTTATTACAAAATTATAAAGTCACTTTAACCTATGTAATAGTGTAAAGTGTGTCAAAATATAAAAGAGAGGCCTATTGGCTTTATCAGTGGATGAGTCATCACATCACCACATTTATCTATTGCCTGTCAAAAAAGCAACAGAATATTTTATCAATTAACCACAATATAACATATTGCTTAAAAATACACACATGGCAACACATAATTATTGCCACACAAATATTTTAAATAATGGAAACAACCCCAAACATGTGGGGGCAGATTTACAAGCCCTTTGCGCCACTTTTGAGTGACTTTTCTCATGTTAAAAGTGATGCAAAAGTGGCACAAGGGGCTTGTAAATCTGATCCAAGGGTTCCCTGCAGGCCCCACAAAATGTTTATTTGTATTGAGTGGTGCCCCTGACCTACTTAGAGCACCACAACAACTACAACTCACATCAGTCTCTAACCATCCGATCCACCACTAGATCCACACCAGGCACAAATAGGCACCTCTCGGCCTCTCCTTAGTTTTGTAAATGCCCTGGTGTCCCTTATGAGCCAAATACACTAGTCGTTCCCTCACACCACTAGGCGAAACTAGCCTGCTATCTCTTAACTCAAGACCATTATGAACAGCAAGTTCATCAGACACCTTGACATATCCAGCAAACTTCACCTCGCAAACCAGGAAACATTTAACCCTGGGCGTAGTTTGCGCAGTAGCGCTACACGTAGCTACACGAAGTGCACTTCGCACTACGCAAGCTACGCGTATCTACGCGAACTGCGTAGTGCACTGTGCAAAATGCTAATTGCACTGATTGCACAGTGCCGGATGCTTTATATTGCAAACGGCATCTTGCACAGTGCAAGTGGTCGTTTTCTGTCGCTCGAGTAAATTTGTTCTCGAGTGCCATCTTTCTCAAAGCAGACTGGTAGTTGCTCATTGCGAGCGGTCGCGAGCATACGTGACCACTCGCAATGAGAAACCTGACCTCCCCGCGTTGAGAATCTGGCCGGGAGGTTTATTTTCCACGCTCGCGATCGGCAACTTGATGTTGCTGATCGCGAACAAGAACAAGTCTCGCCGGGATGTTATTTTGCTCGCTCGCGGTCACCAACTTGACGTTGATGGCTGCGAGCAAGCAAAAAATGCCCGCTACGCGGTTTTGCACTATGCTACGTGCAATTTGCGTAGCGCGTAGTTGCGCAAACTACGCGAGCGTAGTGTAGTCCTACGCCGTAGGTTAGAAACATTACAATCAACAATTTCATCATGCACAATTTTTAAGTCCTCATCCGTCTCCAATTCTGCCATCCACTCATTTGCAGAAAAACACCCTAACGTGATGGCACAAACCTTCACATCTTCCTCCATCCACCACACTTTATCATCATTACTTGGCTCAGAACTATAATTTCTTAATCTAGATAGACGGTCTGCAGACATATTGTTCACTCCAGGTATATACCTGACCACACACCTTGCAATGGAACAATCCATTTATAGATACGTGAAGATATGCAGTCCAAAACCTTCTTCCCAAAAACTTCTTGAAATGGCTTATGAACCGATTGTACTACAAACCAGAGACCTCACAAAAATAATTTTCATTCCATTAGCATTCACATCTCCGTTAAGGCCTCTTTTCTAATTGTGGAATAGTGTGTTTCCACCACTTTCAATGATCTTGATGCAAACGCAATCATGACCTCACTGACATTTTGAATATGTTTAAGAACCCCACCAAGACCTTTATCACTGGCATCCATGACTACATGACAAAGTAAACCTGGTATAAAACTTTTAAAAGATTGTGCCGCTTCTATATGATGTCCTCAAGTTCTTTTTTTACAATCTTCAGATTAAACAAATCGAGTGCCATTTATGAGAAGTCCTCTTATAGGACAGGAATCTTTAGCAAAAGTCAGACTATGTGTGGCACAAAACCCTGCCGTTCCTAAAAAGACTTATGTATCTTTTTTTAGTGGGTTGGATTAAATTCTGAAAGGTTTTACCCCGTCAGCAGTAATAATATCCCTAAATATAATATTTCCAGGAGACAAAACTTGTATTTTTTAACTGAGGGTAATCCCCTTGTAATAGAAGATTCTCAGGACCTCTCCAATCTTGTGTATATGTTCCTCCAAAGTGTCAGAGAAAATTAGGACATTGTCTTCAAACAACTTTATACTGGTTACATTCCCCGACAAATTAGCCATTAGTCTGTGAAAAAGATAGGCAGCTAAACAAATCGAAAATGGTATCTTAAGAAATCGAAATACCCCAAAACGAGTTACAAACACAGTACGATCTTTAAATTATTTGTACAGTTTAACTTTTTGGTAAGACGATTTTAGATCCAAAGTATGGAAATGTTTGGCATTTCTTAACAAACTAATAATTTCCATGATGTTAGGTAGTAGAAATGTATCCTCAATTAACTCTTTGTTGAGATGCCTAAGATTCACACTAAGCCGAATATCTCCTGAGCTCTTAGTAGCTACAATAAACTGGTGAAATTCATTAAGAAAATTCTACTGTTTCAATGATGTGTTCAGCGTTGAGATGTATGTTTAAAGGGAAGAGAATGCTTTTATTCTTGAAAGTGTTTCAACCCATATTTTCCAGTTCCTTTCCAAACAGCCTACCACCTGAAAAAGTCATTTTTAAAAGGCATATTTTGGAGGAGAAGTCAGTCTTCCATCCTCTCACATATAACTACCTCCGAACAGCCACATCCCTACTTGCAGGTAGACTGCAAAAAGTATTATATAAGATAAACGTCAAGTGCATTTCCATAGCTGCCAACAAATGGGCTATGTCTTGTGTCCTATATAGGAGTGAGAAAGAGCTTGACCAGAGCCTGAGATGTGGCATGATTCAGCTCACTTATTGAATGGATCTTGTATCACAAAATCCTCAGGCAGCTGGATAGACTGACCTGTTAGATTGGCAATGTACAGGGTCAATACAGATCATGTACATCTGCATTCACAGGAATTCTGGAAATGCCTGGATTGTTGAACTGCCTGAAACAGTCACCTTTTTCCAAGTCTGCTGCTCATCCAAATGGAGATTCACATTTGAGGAAATATAAGAAATCAGTCAGTTCAACTCTTCCTTCTGGATATACTTTGTGCTCTGAGAACCAGCCTCTAATTTATCAATATCACAGCTGGGCAAAGAACAAGGGTGTAGTGATCTGTTAATGCTATGTTAATGTAAGCGTATGTATTATGTATCCTGTTACAATGTTTTACTGCTGATTAGTTACTATAGAATGTTATTTTGCCACTCTTGAGATGGTGTCTGTTGGAGTTGGCTGCCTCCAAGCTTTCTCCTCTCCATGTAACCTGCAATAAACTTCTCAAGACATTATCTGCATGCTGATTGCTTATTACATTTATCTGGCGACGATCTTGGTTACATGGACTACCCAGCGTGCAGAGCAGCGTTCAACCTTTGTCTCATCAATCATCAAGATTCAAGTATTCAGCTGTCATCATTTTTTGTTCTACAAAGAATGTAAAGGAAGCACATAAGCTCGTGACTGGCTCAACTTATCCTGCACATGCTGCCTCTCTCCTCAATTTGAAAGAAGATTCTGCTCCTCTGAATCTCTACAAACATCATGGTAAGACGTTTTTATTTCACCCGTATTACACCTTAAAGACTCTCAAAGCCGGCACTTACATTTTTCTAGGACTATTATTGCGCTACTCAACGCTAATTTCGAACTGTATTAACTTTTTTTCCTTTTAAACAATCATAACTTGATCTACGCATTTTTCAAAAAGACCTCTGTGCTTAAATTCCTACTGGACAAGTAACGTGACGCGTGAAGACATCGCGCGCTCACATTGTTCTGCACTCCAGAGAACACGGAATTCATTTCTCCTTGATTCCGGTGAAGGACGTCTACACGCAACTTCGCGCTCACGTCGTACCTTTACTGCTGCCTTGGAGCTTACCGCGTTCATGGTTGCTTAGCAACCGAACAAACGCAATCATCGAGCTCATTCAAAGGTGCTCATTCAAAGGAAGCAACACTGATGCGCACAGCTTCTCTCAAAAATAGCCAATCGTATCGAGAGACAATTACATTAGACTTCATCACTGCACTTTTACACAAAAGCTGATGCACACAGTTTTTATTTCAGTGACTTTCTTCTCGTTATTTACATTCTTTATCAAGGATCCACCCACAACGCTATGTGCTCAGTGTGTTTTCACGGTGACACACTCACCTTTTTCATACAGCAGTGTATATTACGGTGATGTACACACCTTATGATTATTCCTTTTAGTTTCAATCTCTTGCTTATAGGTGCATCCTACGGTGACACACACACCTCATGAGTTTACCCTTTTGTGTGCACCACAGTGATGTGCACACCTCTCAACTTATTCTGAACTAAAACGTTTTCTATTCTGCTACCATCATGTCATTTACCTTCTTATCATTCCGGTTTAAAAAAACCAAAAAAAACCCAATAATAATAATTTTTGGTTTGTTTCAACATCCTATTGACTGTTTAATTTTTTACAGATACCATGTGTACTCTTCAGTCTGTTAATCCACCTCCTGCATTTTTGGACTCTCCTGGAGAACCACCTATCAGATGGGAAGTCTGACATGACGCTTTCGAAACTTATTTAGGTGCTATAGGCGCATCTAGATTTAGTGCAGATAGAAAGAAATATTTGTTACTCCATTCTCTTTGTTTTGAAGGAAGATCTGTCTTCAAACATTTACCTGACTTACCACAAGACATTGCTTTACCTAATGACAAGTACAGAGAAACTGTTCTTAAACTCAAACTTCGTTTTGACAAGCAACCGAGTCTCATGGTTCTTAGACATTTTTTCTTCAAGAGGAAACAGTCTGAAGCGGAAGATGTGGATTCTTACATTTCTGTTTTGCGTAGATTGGCGGCAGAATGTAAATTTGAGAACTTTACTGACCAACTCATTAGGGACCAATTTGTATGCCATTGTAGAGACAAAAATATCAGACAAAAATGACTTACCATGGGTGATCCATCCCTTGATGAAACTATCAAATTAGCCAAGAGTATAGAAATTTCTATAGTTTCTTTGAAAGAATTGGAAGATAAAATAGTGGAACCTGTTCATGCCATTGATCTTAATGCATCTGGCAAATCCTCAAAAAAAACATTTAAAAGCAGTGTTAGTAATGTCAGTAAGCCCTACAAACTTAGCACTACTAACATTGCAGAACCTACAGTATGTATAAGATGTGGGAACCCACCTCATACTAAAGGTTCACAATGTCCTGCTTCCAGTGTCACTTGCAATTACTGCAAAAAAGTAGGTCACTTTGCAAAAGTTTGTCTCAAGCTCAAAGGTCAAAAGACAAACATGAAGAAGTCTGCTGTGTGCTTAGTCGAGTCTGAATCTTCCTCCGACTCCGAGATTGTTTCTGTTGTCTCAGAACACACCACTTACAATGTTGTTGAAGGTGACCCCAAAGGCTGTGTTGATCCTATTGTTGATATTTGTGTTGGCACCAAATGTAAAAAACTTTTTGTGGACTCTGGAGCTAAGATAACCATGATTACCAAGAAACTGTTCAATGAAATTTGGGAGGGTACGCAACCTCTTCTTCCTTCTGATCGAACACCGGTGTCTTATGAAGGTCGAAAGATCGATCTCTTAGGTTTTTTTGAAGAAGAGATGTGTTTTAAAGGAAGGAGGATAAAAGGGAAAATGTATGTTGCTGTTAAAGGGTTAAACATCCTAGGATGGTTTCATCTGGGATTGTTTGGGATGATTCTTAAGCCCAGAACCAAAGAACAAGTCCTAGTAGTTGGGTGTTCTGATGAAGTACAATCACTCAAAGATAAATTCCCTTCTGTATTTAGTTCGGACTTAGGAAAGATCCATGGTTTTAAACACAGAATCATAGTCAAAGAAGGGTCTTTACCAGTTAAACACAAGATATGGGGAGTACCCTATAGCATTAGGGAGGACTTAGAGAAAGAATTGACAGAGTTATGTCAGAAGGGTGTGATTGAGCCAACGGAATCTTCTCTTTGGCTTTCGCCTTTGGTCGTCGCTAGGAAGAGATGGGGTCATCTCAGGGTGTGTGTGGACTTGAGATCACTCAATAAGGAAATCTGGGTTGACTCACATCCTCTTCCGAAAATCAATGACCTCTTTGCTTCCACTAAAGGTGCAAAATTCTTCACCAAACTTGACCTAGTAAGCGCATATCACCAAGTTGAATTACTCCCTGATTCCCGTCATCTCACGGCATTTGTGTCTCCCCTAGGCACATTTCAATACAAACGGATGCCTTTTGGGTTAGCCTCGGCCACCTCAGTATTTCAGAGAGTCATGTCTAACATTCTTAGAGGGGTTGATGGAGTCTTAGTTTTTCAAGATGATGTATTAATTTTTGCCAAGGATGCTCCTTCACACAACCTCATTTTGGAAAAAGTGTTGGGTCTTTTCTAACAACATGGTGTTGTCTTAAAACTTGAGAAATGCAAATTCTTTTGTACAGAAGTAGAGTACTTAGGTCACATTCTCAGTCATGATGGTGTTAAACCCAGACCTGGTCTTCTGGAAGCTATAACTAAAGCTTCCATTCCCACAGACAAAACTGGGGTCAAATCTCTTTTAGGCCTTTGTGAATACTACTCTAGGTTTATTCCCCGTTACGCCACAATAGTCCGTCCCATTAGCCATCTCCTCAAAAAGGGATCTAAATTTGTTTGGAGTAAAGAATGTGAGTCTGCCTTTGAAGAAGTCAAAAATGTACTAAGTAAGAGTGCTGTTCTCAAGCCGTTTGACCCAAGCTTACCTTGTTGTTTGACAGTTGACGCAAGTCAGGTGGGTTTGGGTGCTACCTTGACACAATTTGAGGAGGGAGTTTAAAAAACTATTGGTTTTGCATCCAGGGTTTTGAGATCACCTGAATTACAATACTCTGTTATTGAGAAGGAGCTCTTAGCCTGCTCATGGGGTATCGAAAAGATTCGCCCATATGTGTGGGGAAAACGTTTTCTACTTCAGACCGACCACAAACACTTAGTCAATATCTTGGGAGGCGGTTTAACTAAGTGTTGTACTCCCAGAATTATGAGGATGGTTCCCAAGTTACTACAGTATCAATTTGACATCAGACATATCTTTGGGGGTAAGAATGGGAGGGCAGATTTTCTTTCACGTTTTCCTCCCACATCCGTCCAAGATGAAGATGTTTTGTTTTCTGATCTTATTGAGGAGGATTGTGAAGATTGCCTTGTGGCGGGGGTTGACATTCCTGAACTCAGATTTTGTTCTGAAGATGAATGGAGAGATGCATTCTCTGATGCTTGTGTCCTCCAAGATGTGTGTAATCTGGTTAGAAATGGGTGGCCCAGAGAAAATGTTCTTCCTCCTGCATTACAACCTTTCTCCAAGATTGAGGATGAAATATCTTTAGAAGACGGTATCTTGTTACGTAATGACAAACTCATTCCTCCACATTTGTTTAGGAGAGGTATAATACTTAGAGCTCATGAAGGGCATTTAGGCTCCTCTTTCACCAAACGTCGCGTTCGTGACACTTATTGGTGGCCAGGAATGGATTCGGAGATTGATGATTTTGTCTTAAATTGTTGTATTTGCAGTACATCTGACAAGTCCCTTAAGACCTCTGTCCCTCCTCTCATGCCTGTAGAATTCCCAGATCGTCCTTGGGCCAAATTAGGAGTCGATGTCATACGACCTTATTCGACTCTCAATGGTAACTCAAGATGTATCCTTGTTATGATTGATTATGCCTCAAAATGGCCTGAGTACAAACTTGTTAGAGAAGCTGACACTAAGAGTATCATTAATTTGTTGAGGGAGGTTTGGTCTAGAGAGGGGTCCCCTGAAGTTCTTGTTTCATATAATGGGAAACAGTTTGTTGGGAAAGAGTTTGAATCCTTTCTGTCTGTTTACGGTGTAAAACATTTGAAAAGTTCCCTCTATCATCCTCAAGGGAATGGCCTTGTTGAAAGGATGTATCGAGTTGTCGGGGACTGTGTGAAATGGGCTAAGACCAACAACCAAGATGTTCTCAAATCCCTGGAAAACATGATATGGTTCTATAGGACCACTCCCCATTCTTCCACCAAGGTTTCTCCTTTTGAGTTAAAGAGGGGTAGGAAGCCCATTACGTCTTTTCGTCCAGGGTGGATGTGCAAGTTGATTGTTGTAGAATCAGATGTGCGGAAATTGATGTCCTTGGCTAAAGATAATGCCGCTGTCACTCAAGCTAAACAAAAAAAAAGTTTTGATGCTAAGAAAGGGTCGAGGGTTTCTATTCTTAATACAGCTGATTTGGCTAGAATAAGGAAGTCGGTGTATAGTAACAAAGGTGAAAGCAAATTTGGACCTCCTGTTAAGGTTATTAAGATTATGGGGAATGCCATTCAGGTTGAAGGAGGATTTTGGTGGAACTTGTGCAAGGTTGCTAAAGTCACTTCTTCTATTGGACAAGTTCCTTTCAATAAGAATGTTGGTCCTTCTCATGGCATTGATGCTCTATCAGATGGTGTCAGAAGGAGTTCACATAGTGTGGTTAAACCTGTTAGATTTAGGGAATGATCTTCCATTTTGTTATACTGTTATTTTTTCAGTTGTTTCTTTTTTGTGTATTATTTTATTATTGTTTTTTTTTGTTTTCTTGCTTTATTTTATTAGAAGAAAAAGAGGTAATGTAGTGATCTGTTAATGCTATGTTAATGTAAGCGTATGTATTATGTATCCTGTTACAATGTTTTACTGCTGCTTAGTTACTATAGAATGTTATTTTGCCACTCTTGAGATGGTGTCTGTTGGAGTTGGCTGCCTCCAAGCTTTCTCCTCTCCATGTAACCTGCAATAAACATCTCAAGACATAATCTGCATCCTGATTGCTTACTACAAAGGGGAAGAGATCAAAGATGAAGATGAACTGAAAACTTGACATGAATCAATACCAGCAGGCAAAAGAATACCATTCTCCTCTTGTTTTTTAAATACATCAGAGATGGACTTAATCATGAGCTTGAGCTGCTTACCAGAAACATTATGAGCTCCCCAAGAAAAGCTCCTCCTGAAGGAATTCTTACCTGGATCAGAGGAACCCCTTCCACTAGAGGGAGAAGAGGACAGATGTCTGTGCGTCTCGCTGTGTTTCCCCATTGTGACTACTAACACACAATCTAAAAAAGAGAAGGAACATTTATACCCCAGGAAGAACCTCTGAACAGACCAGTCTCCACTTTGAAATTCATTCAAAACAATTCTTACACACATTGAAATATAAATACAGAATCTGACTTTTGACATACATATCAAAATAAAAACAGAACCTTTGTTTTCTCTTCTCTGGCAAAGGAGGTATAGAGAACGCAGTATCCAATAGTCACTGAAGAGAGTAGCACTTAAGCACATGTGCCCCCCATTTTTTTTAAATGGTCCCCTAGTTTCCTCAAAAGAAAAAGAAAGTACCTGCTACGTGGTCTGCAACTCAAAATTAACACAGAAGCAGAAGAAGCAGGTAAGCAAAGAACTTTAAATCCATATGCAGGAACATCAGCTGGAATGAGATTAAATAGATATATTTGTCCCAACCCAAAAATGTAGGTCATCTCTACTACCAATTTAAGATAATGGAAGCCATTCATCTTATGAAAATAATGTGGCTCAATTCTTCCTGCCCCAAAGGGCATTTAACAAAGTGCGTCGGCTGCTACTATAGTGAGCTAGGGCGAGGCATGAAAACCAAAGAAAAAGGGGACGTGAGACACAAAAATCTCTAAAACAAAGCTGGACCAGTCATGCATAGATGCCCTAAAGCTAGCCCTTTGTGTAACTAAGGAACAGAGGAGATGCACCAGGTGTGATCCAAAATAAAAGATTAACACAAACCTGGTCACACTTCAAAAATGTAATAAAAAATGTATGAAGGTGGGCAGGCCTTCCCAATGAAAAACACAGGCCCTATTACTGAGTAGAGCAGGCGTCTCCAACGAGTAGCTTGTGAGCTACTCGTTGCTCTCCAGCTACTCCTAAGTAGCTCTCCCATGTGCAGACCTGCCTAATAAATTAGAAGCTTTTGCTAAGTTGAATTATTGTATGTATACCAAAATTGAAAAGTGTGTGTTCGAAACAACAATGTGTGTATTTACAGAAAGTGGGCGGAGACTGCGGACTGACATAAAAAGTCAGCGAGATTCCGCTGAGTTCCGTATACAGACAGAATTCAGCACGACACACAGTTTGCAATGATTTTTAGCACCAGAAGCTTGTTCTGTGCTGTAAAATAAGCACAAACTGCACCACACTGCACACCAAAGGGCATTGTTTCTTCTTACCACTCAAGTAGATTTTCTATTTGAGCAGCAGTTTTTTCAACAAAAGTGGTCATGACCTGTCGTGACCGATCACATTGAGAAAATGCACTGGAAGGTGTTCACACTAGGGGATCCAAATTTTTGCTCGCCAACTTAATTTTGGTGAGCCAGGTGCTGGAAAAACTCCACAAATACAGCGCTCGGCAGAGTTTTACCAGAACTCCTCCATACTCGCATAGAGTGGAGTGGTCAAAACTCTGCAAACTCCGCCAGAAGAGTGGAATTTTCTGCACACTCCTTCGCATGAGCTGATGTTTGCAGAGATGTATTAGTAACTTTAACTTTGTGCCGTGGCATTGCAGCTGTGGCTGTTATATATCACCCATGTAGAGGCATTCCACGTTGATAAAGGATTTTTTAAATCCCTGCTGGGAACCATGTCTGATGCACTGAGGTGATCACTACAGGTAATCTAGTGGCCACTACTCGTTTGATGTGATCAGTAATGTTAAAAATTGAGTTTCTGATGGAGTTTGTCCAAGCAGCAACTGCAATCCTAGTCAGGGTAAGTCAGATACACAACCAGAATTACCCTGTTCTCACCCTCTGTTAGCTTGAAACAGAGTTCACTCACCCACGCACACAAGGCTCTCCACGACCTGGGCCCCAAGTACCTCAACGACCGCATGACCTTCTACACGCCCACCCGCCAGCTACGATCGACCAGCCACGCCCTCGCCACCGTACCACGCATCCGCAGAGCCACCGCCGGAGGAAGATCCTTCTCCTACCTGGCAGCCAAGACCTGGAACTCCCTCCCCACCCACCTTCGGCAAACCCAGGACCATCTCTCCTTCAGAAAGCAGCTCAAGACCTGGCTGTTCGAGCAGTAACATACCCCCTCACCCAGCGCCTTGAGACCCTCCCGGGTGAGTAGCGCGCTTTATAAATGCCATGATTGATTGATTGATTGGCAGGTTTAACATAGGAGGCAGTGTGTAAAGTATTTTTGCGTGCACACACACACACACACACACACACACGCACACACACACACACACACACACACACAGTAACACAGTGAGAGCACAACAAAAAGATTCCACACCAGTTAAGACACATAGGTTAGTATATTCAGAACAAAACAAGTCCAAAATGGCAAAAATCCAATGAGTTCAAGTCGAGATCTGGATTTTTAAAAGATTAGGGAAAAATATCGCTTAGATGCAAAATAGCACTTTGGAGTTACTGTGGGTTGCACTGTACCGGGACGAAATCAAGAGTTCAGGCTACCCGTGACAGAGCGCAGGCCTGCTCCAAGACTCAGGGCGGGCTGGAGAAAGTACCTTAATCCTTGTTGCAGAACGAAATGTAGTAGTGGCGATAAGTCAGTTCTGTGTATGAAACGATGAGTTAGGAACCCGAGGGCGATGTGCTGGGTTATTCCATGCTGGAAACAATGTGTTGATCTTTTCCATAGGCTACTGGCAATGCATTGATACCTGAAGCAGTGATCCCAGCGGTACTTAGGCGGTTCCAATTACGATTTGCCGAGTGCAGACCTGGCAGAGGCAGTGATGTGTCAATCCTTATGTCCCTGTAGGCAATACTTCGGTGTCTGATTGGCGCAGAGATGTTGAAGTGCAGGTTCCGGAAACAACATTTACAACGCAGTCATTACATCGCACTACCTTTACATAGCAGTCATTACATCGCAACATCCTTTACATCGCATGTCATTACAATGCAGCCATTTCATCGCATGTAAATACAACGCATGTCATTACAACGCATGTCACTACAACGCAGGCATTACATCGCAAGTCATTACAATGCATACCATTACAACGCATAGTACCCTTACACTATCCAACACTTACCCTACTGTTGCACTCACTGGAGTTAGAATAGTAATTTTTACACATACACTATCCAATACTTACCCTACTGTTGCACTAACTGGAGTTAGAATAGAAATTATTACCCCTATACTATCCAACACTTACCTTAAATGTGATGTAATGGTATGCGTTGTAAAGGTATAATGCGATGTAATGGAATGCGTTGTAACGGTAGTTTCTGAAAATGCGATGTAATGGCATGCAATGTAAAAGAATGCGTTGTAAAGGATGTTGCAATGTAAAAACTGTGTTGTAAAGGCATGCGTTGTAAATGTATGCATTGTGATGTCATACATTCACAGGTTCTGGCAGACTTTACACTCACATCCAAGGGCCCTGGACTGAATTGGCACCACTAGGCAGAACAAGACTTACAGCAAGTAAAGTCCAGGTACTGGGTTGAAGAGGAATGGTGAAGTCTTTGATATACCTGAGACTTCAGCAACAGAAGGCAAGCCAAAAAGCCCTTGGAGAAACGGAAGTCCATAAGATGTAGATCGCAGATTCAGTCCTCCTCACTTTCAGGCAGCAGGTCAACACAGGAAAACAAGTAGCAAAGTGGCAGTACCTCCTACAGCACAACAATCAGCAGGCAGCAGGCTAGGGCATCAAAGCAGTTAGTAAAGTGGGAGTACCACCTACAGCAAAGCAGCTCTTCTTTAGGCCAGAATGCCTTCAGCTCCAGCAGTGTTCTGAGTTGGTTGGATCAGAGGCCCAGTACTTATACCCCATTTGGACTTTGAAATGTGGGGACTTGAAAGAAATGCTTTGAAGTGTAAAAGACTCTGTCTTTCCTGCCCTGGCTCCAAACTCACTTAGGGAAGGTATGCAATCCTTTGTGTGGGGACATGACAGCGTCTTTTCAGGTGCAGAGTGTCAGCTCCTACCTCCCTTCCTGCTCAGGCAGCCTCAACAACATGCAGATGACTAGGCAGCCACTACTACCCTACCTTTGTGTATGGCTGTCTAGAGGGAATGCAGGAGACCAGCTGTCACCCACCTCAGACATGTATTCCAGAGTCAGGCAAAAAGCACCAAATAGTTTTAGTAAGAAATTGCCAACTTTCCAAATATAGCATTTTCAGAACTGCAATTTAAAAAACAACTTCACCACAAGTTGTATTTTTAAATTATGATTCCAGAAACACTAAATGTATATTTTCTTTATCTTCCCAATTGGAGCTTGTGCTGTTACAAATCAGTCATAAATGCTATCCTGTCAGAGATATCGGCTTTGCAGTAGTGAAAAACGAATTTAGGAGTAGTTCACTACCAGGACATGTAACACGTAATAGCACATGTAAAACCTTTTAAATACACTGCACCATGCCCACGGGCTGTCCATGGCCTACCTTAAGGGTGACCTAAATGTAAAAAAGAGGAAGGTGTAGGTCTGGCAAGTAGGGTAACTTGCCAGGTCAACATGACAGTTTACAACTGTGCTCACAGACCTTGCAATGGCAGGCCTGAGATATATTTTAAGGGATATTGAGGTGGGTGGCACAAGCAGTGCTGCAGGCCCACTAACAACATTTAATTTACAGGCCCTGCACCTATATAGTGCACTTTACTAGGGATGTATATGTAAATTAAATATACCAATTGAGGATAACCCAATGTTACCCCAATCTTAACATGTTTTAGATAAAAAGCAGATGCACTTTAGCACTGGTTAGCAGTGGTAAAATGCAGCGGCGGCAAGCATAGCTCGCGGGGTGCGGGGCACAATGTAAATGAAAAAAAGAACACTTACCTTGCCGCCGGGTCTACGTTTTCGCTCCTGCTCTCCTCGGACTCCAGGAAGCACAACGAGGGTCCCCTGACCAATCACAATGCTGCAATGCAGCACTGTGATCGGGAAGCTCCCTTGACCCCCTCTGCCTTGGTTTGACATTCAGCCAGAGGCTGAGGGCCTGGGCATGCTCTCCATGCAGGCTGTAATGCAGTCTACATGGAGAACAGGGAAAGTGCACATGTCTGTTTTTGGCAGCCCGAGAGGGCCGGACAATCAGTCATTGTGCACTTCTGAGGGTTCTACCACTCCTCCCCTCCTCTGCTGCCCAGCCCAGTCATGCAAAGCTGCCACAGCAGGAGGAGAAAATAAAGTGATAATAACATTATGTTATTATAATTTCCTTTTTTCCTATTATTCCTGCTTCAAGGCAGGGTTCAAACTGGAACAGCATGGTGAGCAAAAAAGCGATGGATTTAGGCCCAGATCTCTGTACTGGGGTGAATGTATGATATTGTTCTGCATTCTGTCCATCAACTGTTTTTGCATTTGTCACCCCGAGTGGGAAGGGTATGCCCAGAAGTGGGTCCCGTGCTCTCCATGCCACTGGAATCAAGCTATCCTGGCTGAAGAGGGGTGAAACCCCGAAACCGGTCCTAGGTTGCTTGTTTCCAGTCCATGGAGGACCTGGCTTGGCAGTTCGGGGTGGATTGTACCCATGAGGTACAGGGTCAAGACTGATTTGCATATGGCTGGGATCAAACTGGAACGGCATGGTGAGCAAAAAAGCGATGGATTTAGGCCTAGATCTCTGTACTGGGGTGAATGTATGATATTGTTCTGCATTCTGTCCATCAACTGTTGTTTTTGCATTTGTCACCCAGAGTGGGAAGGGTATGCTCAGACGTGAGTCCTGTGCTCTCCATGCCACTGGAATCAAGGTATACTGGCTGAAGAGGGGTGAAAACCCGAAACTGGTCCTGGGATGCTTGTTTGCAGTCCAGGGAGGACCTGGCTTGGCAGTTCGGGGTGGACTGTACCCATGAGGCACAGGGTCAAGACTGATTTGCATATGGCTGGGATCAAACTGGAACGGCATGGTGAGCAAAAAAGCGATGGATTTAGGCCTAGATCGCTGTACTGGGGTGAATGTATGACATTGTTCTGCATTCTGTCCATCAACTGTTGTTTTTGCATCAAGGCAGTGGGGCAACGGAACCACTGGTAAAATGCTCAGAGTCCTATAACCAGCAAAAACGAAGTTCAGCAAAACAGTCCAAACAGGATCTCAGAAGGTAAAACATTTTGGCGGAAACCACACCAAGGATGCCAGGTCTAACAAATAATAAAACTGTAATTATATTAGTAGCTTGGGATGATTTTCAGCTGTTAATGCAGAAAACATCGGAGACTTCTGCTGTATTGTGTACTCATATGTTTTTCTTTTAATGGTGTAAAGGGGTGGGGTGAACTTCTTGTTGTATTTATTGGGAGGTGCTTGAGAGGGCTGCCTGAAGGGAGAGTTCTCCCCACAAATGCAGAGTATGAGGAATGGATGTGGGGTAATTGTGGCAACATTAATCAATTATTCCTTTCAAAATCCCAATTTCTTTGCAGATAAAACCTGTCATTCAGACATTCAGTGAGATCTGTATATGAAGTTTTTTTATCCTCAGGGAAAGTCACTATAAATTCTTCCACATCATCACCTACAAGTGAGTCTGAGAGTACAGCTGCAGCTGCAACAGAGTGGAGCAGAAAGGAACAGACGGCGGGAGCGTGAGCGGCAAGGAATGAGCTGTGGTTCTCTCGATTCCCTTTGTAAAATCCTTTTGATGGTAATCGGGAGAGGGAGAACGGATTGCAAAGACCCGGTCGATCGCCGCAATTGCCCCAGGTTAGAATCCGGGTTCTCTGGTTGGCACAGGTAGATACTTGTGACAAGCAGGGAACCTTTCCTCTAGTCAGGATGAGGGGTTACACTACTAAAACAACCCCTTGCTCACCCTCTAGGTAGCTTGGCGTGAGCAGACAAGGCTTATCTCAGAGCGTTATAGGTTAAGTATTTGTGAACCCACACAGTAACAAAGTGACAACACTACAAATGGACACCACACAGGTAGTTATATTAAAAATAAGGAATCTTTATATAGGATTATCACAAGACCATTAAACGATTAAAAATACACACTACGGTTGCTTAGTTGGTAGAAGATTGCTTAGTTTCTCTTAAGTTCTTAAATGCGACACTTTAAGTCAATGTACCTTAGATGCGACACGCAAGGCAACGAAAGTGTTGCAGCGATGCAGATGCGTTGAAGTTCTTGGTGCAAAAGAAATAAAGACGGGATCTTCCAGATGCGTTGCGCTTCTCCGATGTTGCGAGAAGGCTCGACTCGATGCATCAGCTACAGCGGCGTCACCCTTGACAAGATGCGACGACAGCGGCCTTGGCAGCGGCACTCTTCTCCGACGTTTCAAGATGCTTCCGCTCGATGCGATGCTGCAGCGGCGACACCCCTTCTGCGAGATGCGACGACAGCGGCTCTGACGGTGGCACACTTCTCCGTGGATGCGAGGCGCTTTTCTGGATGTGGTGCAATGCGACAACTACGATGGCTGCGATGGCGACACGCTTCCTCCTCGATGCGAGACTCTTCTCTCGATGCGGTGCAATGCGACAGCTGCGATGGCTGCAATGGCGACACGCTTCTTCAGCGTTGCAAGACACTTCCGGAATGATGCGAGACGCTTCCGCTCGATGCGATGCTGCAGCGGCGACACTCTCTGCGAGATGCGATGACAGCGGCTCTGACGGCAGCACGCTTCTCTCCCTTGCGTCGCGCTTCCAGCTCCTTGCGACACGCAGTCCCTCAGAAGGCCGAACAATAGCAGCAGGCACTTCCAAAAGACTCTGGTGAGCTGTGGATGAAGTCCACTGTTCCTGGGACTCCGTTCAGGGGGCAAGCTCAGTTCAAGCCCTTGGAGATCTTTAAGCACAAGTTGAAATAAAAGTCTTTGTAGTCTTTTCTCCTCTCCTTCAGCAGCAAGGCAACCACTGCAGGCCAATCCCCCAGGTCAGGGACAGTTACTCCTCCTACAGCTTTCCAAGTTCCTTCTCTTCTGACAGATGTTCTTCTTGTTTCAGCAGGATCTGATCTAATTTCTTGGGAGCAGGGTCCCAATACTTATACCCCTAATTCCTTTGTTCCACTGGGGTTGAGGGGCCTTTGCCCAGTCCAAACCAGTTCTTGAGCACTCTGTTGACATGACTCTGCCTTTCTATTCAGGGTGCAGGGCAGAGACATCAGCCGCTCCGCAGGAGGTGGAGCCAGCATTGTGGTAGCAGAGCACAACCCTATTCAGAGCCCAGGTGTACTCCTCCCACCCATCTGACTGCCAATCTTCCTATTCACCACCAGGCTGCCTAGCCCTGCCCCTCTGGGTTTCCCCAGCCCTGTCACTCACACAACCAGACAGCCAGATACACATCACAGCAGAGGCGGGCTGAAATGGTCAAGCAAGCAAATACCAACTTTCTAAAAGTGGTATTTGCAAACACAGAATATTAAAATAAACTTTACTAAAAGATGTATTTTATTATTCTGAGTTCAGGCATACTAAACTCGAATTTTTACCATGTTCCCTGGGTCTGTTAGGATCATAGAATGTAACAATTCTAACAGCCCATTCTGGCCTATGGAGAACAGGTAGCCTTACAATACAGAAAAACGTAAATGGCTGTAATTCACTATTAGGACATGCCACACACATCAGGGCTTGTCCTACCTTATGCTACAATGCACCCTGCCCTAGGGCCTACCATAGGGGTGACTGATATGAAGTTAAGGGAAGGTTTAGGGACTGGCAAGTGGGTGCACTTGCCCAGTCAGCATGACAGTACCAGACTGCACGCAGGTTCTGCAATGGCAGACCCTAGATACATTTTCCAGGCCGCTTCTGTGGGTGGCACAGCCAGTGCTGCAAGCCCACTAGCAGCATTTGTATTTACAAGCCCTGGGCACTCCTGGTGCACTTTACTGGGGTCTGACAGTAAACCAAATAAGCCAATCATGGAATCCAACCAACATATACATTTTAAATAGGGAGCACTTCCACTGTGGCACTGGTTGGCAGTGGCACAGTGCTCTGAGCGGCCAACACCATAAAAACACATGAGGCACAGCGACAAAAAGTGGAAGGGAGACTCACGCCAAGGTGCCAGGTCTAACACCCCACGGACTGAAACTGTTACACGCTGCCATAACTGCTGAGTGGAGTTGCGGGTCAAGAGCTGGCCCGGAGCGGTGAGGCAGCAAAGGAAACGGTTGGCGGTGAGACCATGGTGTGTACAATCCCCACATGTAGACTTCCCACAATTGACAAAGTTGCCCCCCATCAGCGTCATCAGTGTAATTTCCATTTGCCGTAATCACGCTCCTGGAGGGGTGTGTGAGGCTTGGTCTTGCGGGTACATTCTCTGCTGGGCAGTTGCTTCGAAGTTGCATTCTGTCTTCTTCAGATGCCCCTGTTGAGTTGAGTGGTGGCTGGCTTCTGTACCTCAGTTGAAGAAAAATCGGGGGCACCTTTCAGCATTTGCAAACTCCTTTCCCTCATTTCCGCATTCCCTCTTTGACGCCTGACAGCTTCTACTAGGCGTGAGGAGTTGAGTGGAGTTGAGCATGTCCTGGGTATTCGAGCTTCCATGCCACGCAGCGTTACCTGAGAGGTAGCAGGAGTTTGGAGAGCAGCACGGTTCAGAACACTGAACACTGAAGATAAGAAATCTACAAGCGCTGTGGCCGGAAATGTGAACCCTTTTTTTTCCGGATTAAGTGATCAAGCGCTTAACTGTGTGGTGGCAGGAATCAACCAGGCAAGACTGACACCCAGAGCCAGGTGACTTCTAGGAAATTGCGCTCAGGGGTGTGCTCTCCTCCTCACCAAGCCATAAACTAAGAAGATCGTTTAGCGGCAGTAGACAATTACAGCATCTCTGCAATAAATCCCACCCTGTTATAACTTTTTTATTTTACGCTGAGGTGGCAGCTGTGGTCCAAGAAAGACAGACCTTTAATTTTCATCCTGTAATGCCTTCAACCTCTTCTTCATTGCCTCTCGTGGATTTTCTGGAACTTCACGGTAGTCTTGCTGGGTGCCAGGTGCAGTCTAGTGGTGGGCCTCGGTCTCTGGATCAGATTACTGAAAGAGTGGAGGATGGCTCCAGTGAGCAACCGTTTGACGCACCTCCGGGTGCTCCTCTGGATTCTGATCTTTTTTCCAGCCAGCAGAGTCAGCCAATCATGTTATCAAACAGGACAAAGCAGTCAAGGAATTATAGTATGGTTGAGATTATACAAGTTGTTTCACCAGCTTGGGCGGACTTCCATAAGGGATCAGGAGGGGACCGCGGCCCGGATGATCGCCTTGGCGCTTTCATGGTAGAGAAGGCAAAGTTATGTGAAGAGTCATCGCCAGGGGAAGACTTTACACTTCCAGATATTGATATAGAAGCTCAAAAATGGGACTGTGGAGACCATCTTGACTGTAGGGAGAAGGACAATCAGCTAATGAGTGGACACAGGGGAGAAAATACTCCAATTGTAAGTTCCTCTTCTAGGCGTCTTTCTATGCCTCTCTTATACTGTAGTACAAGTCATCTGATTGGTACCTCTATGGAGCCTGCCCATGATGTATTCTTGCCTGATTCTCAGCTGAAATGGGGAAATGAAAAAAAAGAAAAAATCCATACTGTCCTTATTAGAGAAACCTGTACAGAGTTCTGAACATATACTGGAAATGATTTCTGTAATGCTACATGAAGTGCAAAAGGTGAATAAGTCTGTTACCACTAAACCCATCCCTACGATCCTCCCCCAGATGGGAGAACGGCCAAGTGATAGGCCTGCACCATACGTTCCCTAGGGAGAGGCGAGAGACGTCTCCGTACAGGCTGGAACTCCTCTTTTTCTGGTGCCCCCCGTGGCTCCCGTATGTAATCTTGAAAAGGAAGAGTTATGTTTAAGTACACTATTTGAGGAGCCCGAATTGAGTCTCCCTTTGGAGAAGTCCATCTTGAAAATCTTGCCTCTGTTTCAGAAAGGTAGAATGGGGGGGCCGGAGAAATTGAGAGAATCAGGGGCCATGTTAAGCAAACTAAGCAGGTGGGGAGGGTGGGTGGGAAGGGGGAGGTGTCAATCTCTCCTACTACCACTCAGGTGTACTCCTCCACTTTGCAAGGTAGAGGAGACAGAAAGTAGGTAAGAGGGATAGCCTAGTATCAAAACATAAGGGGGAAAATATGAAAAAGAAACATAAAAAAGACGATTCGCCAAACGTAAAGTGTCAAAATTGCACTTTTCCCAGATTTTGGGAAGCCACAGCGATACCCATTTAATAACAGAGAAGGGATGCCCTAAAACATCATAAGCAGATGGCAACCCAAGAGAATTCATCAGAGCGACCATGGCATTAATTGGGAGACTGGGGGACTCTGGACCGTGAGTCTTTCTTCTAACCTGGTTGTCGCAGTCCCCCCAAGTAATCCATCCCTCCCCTAATGAGTTAGCAGATCCATCGAGAGGAAAAATACAAATGGATTATGGGGTCCCCTCACTGCAGACAGGGACTGGGATCATTGACTCCAGTGATCCCAGGGTGGACAGTAACCTAGAGGGAGGACCCCAAGCTACAATTATTCCGCAGGTTGGGCCAAATAGAACCCATATAGGGACCTCATCTCCGTCTGATAGAAACATTGAGGCCCCAACTCTTAATACGGTTTCATATTCGAATATCCAACACCATGGTGGTACACAAGTTGCCAGCTTTACATATAGGGCCCCTTGATGGATTACCTGGAGACATGCCCCAAAGAAAACTAGTGGGGTACAGACCGGTTTATCTCACATGGTGGACTTTATCTGGTTATTTGACAATGAACCCACTCCGGTAAACAGAGGATACATTCTTAGCTTATTCTTGGAACTAGAGGCATTAAAGCTGATAGCAAGCAAGGATATTCTAAATGTGATGATTAATGTACATGACACTGTTCCGTATTCTAGGATCACGTTTTGCTCCCTGATAGTGGCTAACTTGGTTTTGAAGAATTGTGAGCATTTATTTAAACGAGGGCTCGATATAACACCTGTTAATGAATATGAGGAATATCAAACTGCGGGTCAGAAACCCATAATTTGAAAGTTTGTAGGGCTACTAATTCAGTGGCGCTAGATGCATTGGGCCCCAATACTGAGTATTCTGTGGGCAATTACAAAGATATAGTGGTTTCTGTGGACTGTAAGGGGCGTTCAATAAATGTTGTGCCCAATGTGGCAGTTGCCCCGCAGACTCCAGACATAGAAGATGAATTTGCCCAGTGGAGTTGGGTTGCAAGAGCCCTGAATAACACTCATCCGGGAGCAGTAAGGAGCGCTCCGTTGAGGTAGCCTGGGTGGGCTGCTCTTGTCCTGGTGTTGCAGCGTGGAACATCAAATTCCCCCTTCGTCACAGACCAAATACCTCAGCATCAAATTCACTCAAATACATTCATTGATGGGGCCCATAACACCAATACTTACACTCCGTTGATCTGCTTTCCTAGGGAAATAAGCTTCCAAATGCTGCTATGAAGGGAATACCTTTACCTTACACTAAACACATTGACTTCAGACCTAAGATATCCCTCTCATAAGGAGATGGATCATTTAGTTGTTGTATATGATTTTAGTGACTAAACTCATATATCTACACATTAC
Source organism: Triturus cristatus (assembly GCF_964204655.1). Taxonomy (NCBI): domain Eukaryota; kingdom Metazoa; phylum Chordata; class Amphibia; order Caudata; family Salamandridae; genus Triturus; species Triturus cristatus. The sequence goes on along the minus strand of NC_140585.1, from coordinate 21,109,643 downwards.
TTCTTTTTACCGTTATTCTCTTATTCAAATCGACACAACACATTTGTCAATTAATCAAGTATTCTTTATCTAAGAAATATTGCAAGAAACGTTAGAATCATCATCAGCATTTCAGAGCATCATTTTGACCTATTCTGGCTAAAGTCGTCCTCTAAGTCAGTCAGTCAAGGAAGAATTTTATTCAGCAAAGTTAGGCCGCAATTCAGTCTCTCAAAGATTCAGGATAACAGCTGTCCAGCAGCGTCACCGTCCTCTCCGTCAGCATAACATCAGGAAATCGAGTTCGTCAAAGAAGAGCGATAGCAATTTGTCCAATTCCCTACCTACTTTTATAATGAAAATAATGTAAAAAAGTATCAAGATCGGGGTTTAGAAAGTCCTGATTGGTCGACTTGGGGTCGTGAGATGCAGTTCTCAGGGTGTCAAACGATGAACTCATCGTACCTGCTGGTTCCGGTTTTTAAATCAAGCATTGTCTTTGGTATTGGCTAAGTTCCCAGAGCGTCCTTGAAGGGTACATGTTCTCCCGGGGTCAGGTCCAGGCCACTGCTGCTGGCGGTGACGCCTGCGCACTTCACCCAGAACCTCGTGTTGTCAGGGCAGTCACGTTTATCGTCTCGTTCAGCCATCTTGAATAGGCAGAAATGGTCAACTTAAGCAAAAGAAACACAAAAACTTAATTAAAACATAGAAATGACTAATAAAATGTTATCCCCTCGCTAATACCCACATGTGTGTGTATTTATCTAGCAGAAGCAACACTCAGAGCGGTTTATAGTTACGAAAGAAAGCACAAATCACAAATACATCACAAAAGCAACATATAATTTGCAATATTCTAATTTCCTACTATTAATATGCGTACTCAAATTAGATTACAATTAGTATAGCCGTGCAAGGTGCAATTCCCACGTATAGTTCTTTTGTTAATATAATCGGTGATTTATCACTTCAAACGGATTAATAATATTACAATTAATAGATTATTCGAATTAATATAAACATGCAGAATGGGGGGGGGTATACAAAATTTTGTACTACCCGCTCCAGCGAATATGGCTGGTTTGGGACCCAATGAAACAATATTGAATTCTTTGAAAAGAATGAACCCTTTAATTAAATGCTTACAAGAAAAGTGGTCTTGTAAAGAGTTTGAATGTGATGGCTATGTTGTATACTCTTGCTGTGCTAAGCGATCGGAAAGGGGACATGCTAGAGGAAGAGTTTCTATTTTGCTTAAAAACTCCATTAATTGGAATCGGAAGGTGTTCTGCCACCCTTCCAACCTCTCCTGTATGTGTGAAGTTGGCGTGTCTGGGAGATTCTGGCAGGTCCTCTTCCTTCCTTGTGGCATACTTGCATATCCCCCCGGGAAACATTTCGATCATTTTTTGCTTGTATTTTTCTCTTTTATTCAGGATATAGCTATCAGGGAAGAATGCCCCCTCTGGACATTAGTGGGGGACTTAAATGCAAAAAGTTCGAACTCTGCCTCGGGGATTTATGCCAATACTGATAAAGAGGAAATCTGGCACATTCCTGAGATTTTATTACAAAAATAAAGTAAAAACAGATAAGCGGGGATTTCTTTTCCTTGATACCCTCAGAAGCCTGGATCTTGTTATTTTAAATGGGAGAGTGCCCGCTGACAACACAGCACATGTTACCTTTCACTCACAACACACTCGGAGCCTTTTACACTACGTGATTGACTCCTACCAAATGCTTGGGGCTTGTGATAATCTCTATGTCTGCTCGTCGATATGGAGTGACCACAGCATGGTGGGTATGACAGTGGCTTTTGATCTACCCACACTGGATTTGGGGAACGCTGATCAGGGCATGGTCACTTTCAACAAAGCAAATGGTCAGTCCTTCTGGACGCAAAAAACATCTTTGAAGTAGGTTTGGTTGTGAAGATGGCTTATGTAAAACAGCAGGGCTTTACTCACTCCAATATTATACCCTTCTGTGAGGCTCAAGTGGAGAAGATTTGTAATTTAAGCTCTACATCTTCTGAACCTCGCCTGTATAAGCAGGATGCGTCCCAAATGACATCTTTAAAACAAGCAATTAACCATCTCGTCCCAAAACAGCATGTACATTTCCTCACTGGTCGGCAGCAGAAGATAAATCGCCTTAAGCGAGTGAAAAGACGTTTTATGCTCAATGATAAAAGAAGGGAACTTGATGCTAAGTGGATTGGGCTGAGGGAAGCCGCAAGAGCCAAAGACTCAGGAAAGTATTGGCACTTCATCGCAGAATACTGCGACTCAAGGCAGAGGGCTCTATCCATACCCATTCCAGAAAAGGACGGGGTGGAATACATCTCCCTACTATGGAAATGCTAGCCCAGTTTCTCTCGTGATGATTGATGGGGTTAAACCCGCTTTTGCTGAATTTACTGAATTTGGCTCCCAGTATGGAAAAGAAGTGGTAAGTTATATAAAGAATGCAAGAACCTCCGGCGCACAAGGGCCGGACGGAATCCCAATTGCACCAATTAACAAGCATTGGCATAGCCAATAGGTCTCGCTTTTGGGACCTTATAAGTATTTAGTTATGCAGCACAGTATCCTTGGTGCAACAACATAAGCAGTTGCATGGCTAAACACTTATAAGGTCCCAAAGGCGAGACCTATTGACTATGCCAATGCTTGTTTTTTTTTAAAGCAGAGAGCCCATGGTGGAGGGGAAGCGCAAGGTGCTGTTTGGGCAGAAGCTAACTGTGAATGACAGTTGACCAGATCAGTGGATATTACATCTGGTACAGCGCGAAATAAGTTTTACCTTGACCCCTCTATTAAACGCGATCATTATCTCTGGCGATTTTCCCACTCTGTGGAAAAAAGCATGCATTAGACCCATTATAAAGATGGCCTCTTTAGATCCCTCAGAATCAAAACACTACCGCCCAATCTCCTGTCTCCCACTACCATCCAAAATCTTGGAGAAAGCCATGAATCTAGAACTGACAGAATATTTGGAGAGCAGTAACATTCTGGACTCCATACAACATGGTTTTCGCTCCCCGCACTCCACCGAGTCAGCTTTAATCATGGCCACTGAAGAGATCCGCAAAGTGATGGATGGGGGAGGCAGAGCCACATTCCTCCTGTTAGATCTGACTGCAGCCTTCGATACTGTAAATCATGCGGTACTGCTGCAACGATTGAAGGATGTGAGTATTGAAGATGTGGCTCTGACTCTACCCACATAATTTTTGACATCACAAGAACACCTGATCCACTGGAATGGCCTGGATATCGGGAACATTCCATCTCCCTTGTGGAGTCCCACAGGGCTCAGCCCTGTCGCCAACACTATTCAATATCTATGTCAGCCCCTTGGCACAGGTAATTAAAGATCATGGCAAAATGTTGGTGTCTTTCGCTGACGACACCCAACTAGTGGTCTCTGTAACCCAAAGTGTCGGGCTAACAGCTGAGTGGTTCCGCAATTGCCTTACAGATGTAATGGCATGGATGAATTCGAACTTTTTAAAGATAAATACAGAAAAGACTGAGGTCTTAGAGTTTGGACAACTCCCTTCTGTCTGGAGCCAGATTTGGTGGCCACCAGAGGCAGGCACCTGTCCAGTCCCGGTGCCAAAGGCCAGGAATCTGGGATTTGTGCTTGATAAAGACCTTAAATTTGCCTCATTAATAAATCAAGTTACCTCTGCATGCTTTTTCACATTAAAAATCCTGCGGAAGATTCTACCCTTCATTCCTTTGTCACTTCGGAAAACTGTGGTCAGAGCTCTGGTTTTGTCCAGAATCGATTATTGTAATGCCCTTTATCTGGGAGCTGGCAAGGGACAGATCAAAAAACTTAAATCGCTTCAGAATGCTGCGGCTCAGATACTATATGGCTTACCTAAGTATCACCCGACGTCAGCGGCGATTAAGGAACTACATTGGCTCCCAGTCCGTCAGAGTGAACTTTAAAGCCTGATGCTTATTGCATAAGGCAATATATGGAGGAGGGGCTGCGGACATTCAAACTCTGTTTTCTGCATACCAGCCCCAACGCTCTCTCAGGTCTGCCAATACAGGATTGGTCTGTGTTCCCAGAACAAAAAGAGTTAGATGGGGAGGAACTGGGTTCGCTTACCAAGCATCCATCTTGTGGAACTCCCTCCCTGAGATAATCAGGTTAGAATCAATTAGGGCCTTTTTTAGAAAAAAGATAAAGACCTGGCTCTTTCCAAGGTATTAAGATCTGCTGTTATCTGCATCATACTCACTCAGCGCCAAGACGCCACGGCCAAAGTGCGCTTTATACATTTTTCAGTGAGTCAGTCAGTGGATGATGAGTGCTGACTCAGAACTCCTCAATTTATGGTTATGTGTGTATTTTTCATTTATGAATTTTTTTTTAATTACCTACGGCCGGTGAGATAGCTAATTCTCTGTCTAGTCCGAAGCTAACACATCATGTAACCCTACACATGTCACAGTAAGAGGCCTTCGGCGGCTGAGCAAAGAGCGGTGCAGATGCAGCCGGCAGAGCAGACTGCGCATAGGTGGTGGCGCGAGGCCAAACAACAGCCAGGCATTCTGTGCATTAGACCTTTAGTCGGCCAGTCAGCAGGAACTGTTCGTGGAGCAGCAAACCAACACGGGCTTGTGACATTAAAAAATATTGTAATGCTCCTAAACGCTATGTTAAGTTCAGTCAATTAGATGTTTTGACTACTTGGCAAACTTGTGTTTAGTAAACCTTCTGGTTTACGTATGATTATCTGTATATATATGACAGAACTGACATACGAACCAGCAGAACATTGAATTTCAGTGTTTTATGTCACAGTAGAGCTGAAATGCGTTGCACTGAGAGTGCCTTACCCTGAAAAAAAGTGGGGAGTAACAGGTTGTTTGGTGAAAAAAAAGTTTTAAAAATAAAAACTAACCACCAATAATATTTTAATTGGGAGAACACAGGTGATTGTTTGTAGCCATACAGCCTCTTCCTCGTGTCTGAGAGGAGAGTTCCAGAGCACGCGACAAGCATCTCCCTTTCAACGCCGCGCCAGGGGTAGTAAGCGCTATATAAAAACAATTTTAAAAAGAAAGGGGCAACATACGCCGCATCGTAGAAACTGAACACTATAAATGGAAGAATTTCCTTTGCATGTAGTTCGCCAGTGGACACATATAGCAGCAGTTAAAATGTGTCGCTGTACAGAAGGCGGCAGCATGGCCAGCCAGGGACCATCCCGTCCTTCCAGGCCTTGCAGCCGCCCCTTCATCTCTAAAAACAAAGGCTTCAGATTAAGCAGTCGGTATTGGCGCGGTTCACATGAAAATCTCCTCGCATTCTCCTACCTGGCCAGTCTCATTTCAAAATATCGGATATTGGATGCAGGGCGAGTGTGTTGTCCGAAGACAGCACGTGGGTGACATCTAGTGGTGTAGTAGGAAAATTAACCAAAGAATCTCGCGTCACTGCACAAACTCCCAGGCCTCCTAAAAAGCGCACAACAACCAAACAAAAAATTTACACAAAATATAGCTTCATGCATATTTTTGCCTGAACTAAGAAGAGGGTAATTACTTTATAGTTTTATCGTTTCTGATGATCGTTCCCAGTTTGGTTTGAGAACAGCGAATTCGCGGCATCTCTGTAGAATAACATGGAGCTGCTGGAATTTTACTTTTATAGCTTTTTGTTTTTAGAGGGGCAATTACGTCCAAGACATTACTGACCCAGATGTTTAACTACATAGACCGCTTGTGTCACATCATTCCTAAGATTAGTTGTGGGGAATGGTAAAACACTGAAGGCTAATTTAGAACATTTTCTGAATTCTTTTTACCAATAACGTAATCTCGGTGTTTGGGTTTGAGCACTTGCATAAAGGATTAGATGTTTTTTAAATATTTCTTTACTTTTGCAGCAATCGCGACACCGGCGCTTTACCTTTAACCATGAGTAAAGCGCTGGTGCCACGATTGCTTCAAAAGTAAAGAAATAGACAAAAACATCTATTTCTTTACTTTTGCTATAATGGCGGCACCCGCGCTTTACTTTTAACATGGTTGAAGGTAAAGCGCTGGTGCTGCGATAAGTCTACATCATGGCCACACCAATCAGTGTCACTGGGAATCAGGGAGAACAAATCAGAAAACTGTCCCAACAACTGGCGACAGTCATTCTACTGCTCTGGGGTCAGGGCGGGAGAGAGGATGACACCATCCACTGGCCCATCTTTTGGTCTGTTGCAGACAGAAGGTCAGGAAGAGGCTCAGACTCCTCAGCCATTCCAGCATCTGTCGCTAGTAGCATGCCCATTTCGGACCTTTCTAAGTGGGGCTTTAGGCGGTGGACATGCAGGACCCGCAAAGAGTTCCTTGGAGACCGCAAGTCAACCAAGTAGGTGACATCACTCTTGCGCTCCACGACCTCAAATGGTCCGGTCCACTTATCCTAGAGCGCACAGGGCTCCACGGGGGCCATGACCCAAACTTTCTGACCAGGCTAAAGCTCAATCAGAGTGGCATTCTGATCGTACCACTGCTTCATCTCTTCCTGGCATGCTTCCAGATCCGCCTGGGCGAGTTGCCTGAAATGCCGGGTTTGGTTTCTGAAGGCCAGCATGTAACTATATATATCCTTGGGAAGTTTCCGGGGAGCCTTCTCCCAGCCTTCCTTTACCAAACTCAGAAGTCCTCTTACAGGGTGATCATTGAACAGTTCAAAGGGGCTGAACCCTAAGGACTTCTGTGGTACGTCTCTGTAAGCAAAGAGAAGGCATGGCAAGAGGACGTCCCACTTACGCCTCATGGATTTCTCAAGACCCAGAATCATGCCTTTGAGGGTCCGGTTGAATCTCTCAACCAGTTCATTACCTTGGGGGTGGTAAGGAATTGTGAACTTATAAGTTACCCCACACTCCTGCCACAGGGACTTCATATACTTGGAAATGAAGTTTGTAACACGGTCTGACACCACCTCTCCAGGGAACCCCACATTGGAGAAAATCCCCATCAGTGCCCATCCCACCACGGGGGCCGTCACTGGGCTTCTGGGTACCGGGTGGCATGGTCCACCAAGACCAGGATGAACCTGTTGCCCATGGCTGTCTTGGGATCCAGAGGCCCCACAATGTCAATGCCCACCCTTTCAAATGGGGTGCGGACCATAGGGAATAGCTGGAGAGGAGCCTTTTGCTTCCTCCCATTCTTTCCACTTGCCTGGCAAGTCTGACAGGTCCTGCAATGAGTATCTGAACTCTTGCACATTTGGGGCCAATAAAAGTGGGTGACAAGCCTTTCAAAGGTCTTTTCCTGCCCCAAATGTCCTGCTAAAGGCACATCATGAACCAGCCCCAGGCTCTGAAGCACTGGTGTACCACCAGCAGACGGGCTGACCCAGTCTCAGCAACCGTAGGCTCACTATACAGGAGACCATTCTCCCAGCACATCCAATGTGATCCAGACTGATCACCTGCTGCCTGGTTTGCAGCCTGCTGTCACAAACCCACAAGAGAAGGGCACTTTTTCTGCTCCTCGCAGAACACTTCCCTGGAGGGTCCTCCTTCCTGCTCCCAATGAGTCAGCTCAGGCAGGTCCCCCAGTTCAGCTATCTTTTCCCCTGTAGGTTCCAGGGCTTCTCCCTCAAGGTCTGCCTCTTCATGGATCGTGGGAACTGTGGGGGCGGGTTTCCCATGCCCCCGGCCTCTTCTCTTTAAGGCAGGCACCTTACCTGTTGGGCCCCGGGCTTCTTCTCAGGTGGAGGCTGGGAACTTTTCCCTTGGTTCTCTTGGGGATTACTTTGGGGCCCGTTCTGGAATTCCCTCTGTTTGCCCTTCCCCCCCTACTCTCCTGCGGGGGACCCTGCCCACCTTTGACGAGTCTCCCACATGACCCTTCTGGACCCGGGTGCTCACCCAGTAGTCTGCCTCCTCAGCAAGCTTCCTAGGGTTAGTCAGCCTGCTATCAATAAGGTGCTGGCGTAGCTCTGGAAAACAATTATTTGAAAAGTTTGCCCATGAAATCAAATTATAAAGCGCTTCAAAATCATTCGCTTTGCTACCCTTCACCCAACCATCCAATGCTCTGCCAAAGAAAAAAACATATTCTACCCAAGTGCTAGACTCTTACAATTCCTAAACCTTTGTCTATAAAGCTCAGGGGTGAAACCATACCTGGACATTAAGGCCTCTTTCATGTGTACATAAGAATTCTGATCTTCAGAAGGCAAATCTAATAAAGTGTCCTGCCCATCACTGAGGAACCGCCCCCACAACCCTGCTCCCCAGTCCTTCTCAGGGACCCGGTGGGAGGACATAGCTACCTCATAGGCCTTGAACCATTGCCCAATATATTCATTCTTATGAAACTCCTTAATAACATCCTTGGGAATGAACACTTTTGTTTCTACAGGCACGGATGGTGCACTGCCACCAGAGGGAGAAATCTCTAAACTCTTGGCTTTCAATTCCAAATCCCTCAACATTCTCTCATGCTCCAAATGCATTCTTTTTTCCTCCAAGGCCAACTTCTTATTCTCCAACTCCATCTGCCCACCTATTTTGCTGCTTGTTCTGGAAGGAACTTTCCTCCCAACCAGGCCCAATAGCCCCACTAGCTGCCCATCTAAATTCTCTGCCTCCTCCCTAGGCTCTTCAGGATGCTCACTGGCCTTCCTAGATTCTGCCCAGGCCCTCAGCGCCTTTTGGTATTCCTCCTTCCAGTTGAGGCCCTTTATAGAGATTTTAAATTCATGGCAAGCACCTTTCAGGTCTGGCACAGTGTAGGTGTCAATCCTATCCTCTTCAAAATCAATGTCAACAGGTGCAACAGATGCTGCTTTACTCATGGTGTAAAAACAGTTGGTAGATCTCAAAAATCAACAAGCATTGGCATAGCCAATAGGTCTCGCTTTTGGGACCTTATAAGTATTTAGTTATGCAGCACAATATCCTTGGTGCAACAACATCAACTGTTGCATGGTTAAACACGTATAAGGTCCCAAAGGCGAGACTTATTGGCCAATGCTTGTTTTCCTTCCAGACAGAACGCGTTTGAAAGTCAAATCCCAGCAGACAGTTCACTTTCAGCACACTCTTCGTTTGGCTTCCTAAGCAGTAAGAGAATACACAGAGGCACCACTAATGCGCCCAAACAATCAATCACCGGCAGTTACACCAGACACTGGTCACCAATCAAAGGTCCACCTTCTCCAAAACAAACACTGCAGGCCATGCTTCTCTTTCAGAAAGAACGCTAAGAGCAGCCTTCCTGCCTCTCAAGGGCAATCAAAGCCACTTGCTGTGCTATTGAAAAACAAACACAAAATACAAGCAGCAATTAAAAGCTCAAATGGTACCTTGCAAGCAGAGTTTCAAGTCAGGAAAATTAAACTGGTTGGAAAAAAATTGTGTGGGGTGTGATGGGCCTCGTACAACAAAAAGAAAAAAAGAAAATACAATAAAAAGTCTATGAATTGAGAAATACAACTCTGAAGGGCCACGCAGGCACATGCTTTCATTTTAGTCTTCACTAGAGAGGTGTAAAGATTCAACACTTATTGCAGCTACACAGCTTGTCGTTTTTATCACTCGCTCGTAAAAACGATCGGACAGGATAGTTTGCTCTCTGTGACTCCATGCAGTGTGTGCCAAAAAAGCACATAAAAGATTAGAAGGAATCATGTAAAAGGAGCTGCACGGGCAAAGAAAACTCGAGGACGTTTCACCACAGAGAGGCAGACACCTGGAGGGGGGAAGGGAGGGGGAAAGCTAGAGAAGGGGGCACGAGTCTGACAGGAGCCGTTGAGGGGGCGCCGGGTAGGGGGAAGATGCATGTTTGGAACAGCAATACCCGTGGGGGAGGGGGAATGGCTGAGAAACGGGGCGAACTAGGCACGAGACCTAGGGAGTAAAGAATTATTCCTCAAGAAAAATACATTGCTTTGCAGACACCAGGAAAAGGATTACACCTGTTCAGCACTAAATTTAAAACGACCCATTGCTCATTGAAGGTGGGAACAGGCATGAGTTAATTGCGTGGTTAATTATTACCTCGAGCACGAGTGTGGCTGCAGAAATGCAGGTCCTTGCAGTTCGGTCCTCGAAGGGGCTGCTCTTACCAAGGCTGGGGCGTCGCTACCAATGCTGCAGCAGGTACGATTGCACCAGGGGCCCAGAGGCCTTAGATGTTCACTGTAGCCTGACTATTAAAGAATCTAACTTTCCAAGCAGAGGTGAGGCGGGGCCATTGTCGTTGCTCACACGATTGGCCCATGGCACCCTTGCTGCGCCTATGACTGAAAGCCATTTGTGAGTCGTTGGCAAGAGGCAAGAAAGTGTCAGGTAGAAACAAGAGCAATTCTTATATTCAATTAAAAAAATAACCAGTAGATGGCAGTGTTGTCCAGGTCTTCCAATATGGGGAGAGAGTGAAGTAAAATCGTCACACGGCTCGAGCAGGCACTCTAATATAACTGCCGAAAACAAAGTTATAAAATCGTTCAAGAATTTAAGCCCACATAAAATGTAGAGTGAGATCAAATGAATAGTCCTCAATGGCGTCATGATGAAAATATCAGGAATGTAACACAGTTGTTTCTATGCGTGCAGCCAGAGAAAATAAACAAACGAGAAGGGAGGGGGGAATGCCAGCAACAGAGGAGCCCGCGAAAGTGAAAGTGATCGTGATTACGATCGCTACGGAGGAAAGACACATGGCGCTGCGCGCGTGCACGTTCACGTGCACTGTAGCTTTAGGCCACGGCAGCACTTTGAAAAAGCCCAGATATAAAATGTCTCTTGAGCCTTTGGCTCGCGAGACCTAAAAAGGAGTTCCTAGGAAAATTCTACCAAAAAATATGTGGTTGCGTTATGGTCTGCACTCGCTAGTAGTGTACACCAATCACTGTATATGAGTCAGGGTAAGGGAGTACACTTCTGAAATAACCCCTGCTCACCCCCTTGGTAGCTTGGCACAAACAAATGGACACCACACCAGTTTAGAAATATAAGTAATCTTTACTAGACTTAACAGAAGATCGAACGCCAAAAATCCACAAAACTGTAATCAAAAATAGTCTCTAAAATGGTAGAAATGGCTTAGTTCATTGTAGATGGCAAATGCTACACTTTACTCTCAAAGTACCTTGGATGCGTCACGCAATACAAACAAAAGGGTCGCAGGGAAGGTGATGCATCGGTTCCTTGCTTCGGGGGAGGTGATGCGTTGGTTCCTTACTGCAGCGCAGGGGAGGTGATGCGTTGGTTCCTTACTGGAGAGGAGGTGATGCATCGGTTTCTTATTGTGATCCGGTGCGATGCGACAAGATGGCGCCTCGATGCGATGCAATGATCCGGTGCGATGCGAGAAAATGGCGTCTTGATGTGATGTGACAATGTTGGATGTGATGCGTGCATGGCCTTGCGGCGAGCTCTGTAACTTCTGAGCCAAGACAGGCCCTGCAACACGCTTCTCCGGTGATGCAATGGTGACCTCTGCGGCAGCGACACGCTTATACGGTGATGCGACACGCTTCGTCAATGATGCGACGGCGAACAGCTGCAGCGGCATCACGCTTCTTCGGTGATACGACGGCAACTGCTGTGACGGCAACTCGCTTCTACTCGGTGCGTCGCGCTTCCAGCTCTCAGTGACTCGCAGTCTCTTCAGAGGGCCCAAACACCAGTAGGCACCTCTCTGCAGGCAGAATTCCACAGTATGGGATTTCAGGGGAGCTGGTGGTGAAGTCTTGTATCCCTGAGACTTCAGGCAGGAGGGAAGCTCAGTTCAAGCCCTTTGAGATTCTTCTTCAAGATGCAAAAGTACACACAAAGTTCCTTTTCTCCTTTCCTTGGCAAATAAAGGAACCACTGCAGGCCTACCCCAACAGCACAGCACAGGGGCAGTCTCATCAGTAAGCTTACTTGGTTCTTCTCCTTGGCAAAGGGTCGTCTTGATTCCCAGAAGTGATCTAAAGTCTTGGGGTCTGGGTCCGCATATTTATACTACTATATCCTTTTTCCTCTGAAGGCAGAGGGGCCTGTACCTAGTCCAAACCAGTTCTGTTCAGTCCTAGAGCACTTTGTTTACAGGACTCCATCTTTCCTTTGACAGTGTGGGCCAGGAATATCAGACACACCACAGGAGGTGGAGCCAGCATTGTGGAAGGCAGGTACAGTCCTATTCAGACCCAGCTGCTGACTCCTCCCGCCACTCTACATCCAGATAGGTCTATTCAGCCCTGTGTTGACTCACCTTGTCTCCTGGAATCCCCCAGCCCCTGTCACTCACAAAACCAGACACACAATACACAAGCTAGCAGAGGCAGATTGGCTGGTTAGGTAAAAAAAAATACCTACTTTCTAAAAGTGGTATTTTCGAACACAGAATGTTAAAACCAAGTTTACTAAGGGATGTATTTTATCATTCTAAGTTCAGGCATACTAAACTAGAATTCCCAGATAGTTTCTTGAGTCAGTTAGGATTATAAGATTTTATAATCAAACTGCCCATTCAGGCCTATGAGAACAGGTAGTCTTGCAATAGTGAAAAATGAAATTGGCTTTAATTCACTATCAGGACATGTCACACACATCAGGGCATGTCCTACCTTTTACATACAATGCACTCTGCCCTTGGGCCTACATTAGGGGTGACTAAAATGAAGAAAAGAGAAGGTTTAGGGACTGGCAGGTGGGTGCACTTGCCAAGTCGACATGGCAGCCCCAAGCTGCACACAAGCTCTGCAATGGCAAGCCTGAGACACACTTTACAAGCTGCTTCTGTGGGTGGCACAACCAGTGCTGCAATCCCACCAGCAGCACTTGACTTACATGCCCTGGGCACACATGGTGCACTATACTAGGGTCTGACAATAAAATCAAATAAACCAATCCTGGAGTCACTAATCAATACAACAATTTACAATAGGGAGCACTTGCACTGTGGCACTGAATAGCAGTGGCACAGTGCCCAAAAAGCATCTAGACCAGCAAAACATACAGCAAAAACAAAGGAGGCCCAGCAAAAAAAATGGAAAGGAAACCCAAGCCAATGGTGCCAGGTCTAACAGTTCCCTTTGCAGATGATATGCAATTGGTCTTTCCCCTCACAAACACTCAGAACTCCCTCCCTTCTCTGCTAGGTCTCTGTATTGAGAAAGTTGCCAGTTGGGTGACCGGTTCCTGCCTCAAGTTAAATGGAGATTATGATTCTCAGCAATAACATCAATGCCCCTTTGAGTTTGGGGGGAGCAAGTTGTTTTGGCCCCCTCCTGCCCTAAAAACATCCATAACAAAATTTAGGGATGTGCTGGACCATTCCCTTGATCTGGACATTCGAGCATTAAAGTTAGCAGCTGTTTGCTAAGGTGTGCTTATGATGCTACGATACCCCCCCCTATACTTCTTATACCTCAAAGAGATTGGCTATTCAGCCGGTGATTCTCTTGGTCATGGACAATGGTAACTCTCTTTATCTGGGAGTGCTAAAAACTACAATAAGGAAGTTGCAACTTGTACTGAATGTGGCCGCACTGATTTTGCACTACTTTCCAAAACATCAGTTTGCCTGACTTGCCTTGAGCACCCTTCAGTGGGTCCAGGTGGTAGAGAGAGAATCAAATTTAAATCACTATGCAGCATACAAAGGGCACTACGCGGTAAAGGGCCTTCGATCACTTGTCCCTTGGTATCTGCTCACCTCCCTGGTGGAACTCTGCGCTCTTCCAATGCACATCTGGTCACAATACCCTTAGTTCAAAGGGGACAATATGGAGGCCAATCCTTTGCTTTTAATGCAGCTAAACTCTGGAACAGCCTTCACAATTCATTAAAATAAACAAAATAAAATAAATCAATATTCGTAAAGCGCGTACATATCACCCCTTAAGGTTTTAAGGGGCTGGGGGCCATTGGGGAGATTAAGTGAGCTTTTGCCAAGAGTTACATGATGCTTATCTGAGCTGCCGTTGGCCCTGGGGATTGAACTGTGAGCCCCGCGATCCGGAGTCAGCTGCTCTGGCTGCTACACCACACCTCTCACTTTGGGGTCTGAAATAAGGAACTCCTCTTTTGCAAAACATTACAGACCTGGCTTTTCTGGAATAGCTCACTATAGGTTCATTTATCCGTTCTGTGCTGCACTGACAGCATTAGGACGCCTATGGGTAGCTATGCTATATAAGTGTAGAATAGAATCAAATACAATAAACTAGAATAAAACAAGGCCTAAAACTCGCCTGATGTCACAGAGGAGAGGAGAGCGGAGCTGACTCAAAGAGGACCTAAGAAAATCCATGAAGAAAAATCCAGGCAGAATGAGGACAAATTCAGGGTCAAAAATGCACATCCTACAACCAGAACAACCTAGTTCTGGAGAATTGTTTGAAATGGCAAGGGGTCCGGGACTGTTGCTGCTTGGCTGCCTCCCAGTATTCGATGATGTGTGTCATGGAGGTTGTGGTGTTACATCTCACAACAAAAACAACCTAGCTCTGAAGCACTGTAGTGGATGGAGAGGGGTAAAGGGCTGTTGTCGCTTGGCTGCCCCCTGTGTTTGGTGATGATCTCATGGAGGTAGTGGTGTTGCATCTCTCAACCAAAACACTAAAGCTCAGGAGGGCCATGGGTGGTGGCAAGGGTGCAGGGGCTGTTGTTGCTTGACTCCCTCTCAGTGTTTGATGATGTATCTGATGGAGCTTGTGGTGTACATCTCATAACCACTGCACTCTAGCTCCGGAGGGTTGTGGGGTGATAGCGAGGGGTCAAGGAGTGTTTGATGCTGTATTTCATGGAGGCTGTGGTGTTACATGCATCTCAAAACCAGATGGCCAGAGTCCAGGAACTGTTGTTGCTTGGCTGCCCCCCTCTGTTTGGTGAAGTATCTCATGAAGGTTGCAGTGGCAGTTCTTTTATATGGAAGGAGGGGCTACGCCCCATCCTTTTTCTGCCCCCTAAGTCGTGCTTTTTATTGTTCAATTACAAGTCAAAACAACACTAAACTGACTCAGGCTGTCTGGTGTCAGGCACAAATCATGCAAAGGATCAATCAATCAATCAATCAGGGTACTTGTAAAGCGCGCTACTTACCCGTGAGGGTCTCAAGGCGCTGAGGGGGCGCTACTGCTTGAAGAGCCAGGTCTTGAGGAGTCTTCTGAAGGCAAGTAGGTCTTGGGTCTGTTGTAGGTGGGTTGGGAGGGTGTTGCAGGGTTTGGCAGCAAGGTAGGAGAAGGATCTGTCGCCGGCGGTCGTACGTTGTATGCAGGGGACAGCTGCGAGGGCGAGGCTGGCGGAGCGGAGCTGGCGGGTGGGGGTGTAGAAGCTGAGTCTGCTGTTCAGGTAGGCTGGTCCAGCGTTGTGGAGTGCTTTGTGTGCATTGGTGAGGAGCTTGAAGGTGATCCTCTTGTCGATGGGGAGCCAGTGCAGGTCTCTCAGGAGGTGGGTGATGTGGCTGCGGTGGGGGGCGTTGACGATCAGTCGGTGCGGAGGCGTTTTGGATGCGTTGTAGCCGCCGTTGGTGTTCGGCTGGGATTCCTGCGTAGAGTGCATTGCCATAGTCCAGCCTGCTGCTGACGAGGGCATGTGTCACTGTTCTTCTTGTTTCGGTCGGGATCCACTTGTAGATCCGGCGGAGCGTGCGTAGGGGGTTGTAGTAGGAGGAGGAGACGGCGTTGACCTGCTTGGACATGGAGAGGGAGGAGTCGAGGATGAATCCTAGGTTGCGTGCGTGGTCGGTGGGTGTTGGTGCTGTCCCCAGAGCAGACGGCCACCAGGAGTCATCCCAGGCTGAGGGGGTGGGTCCAAGGATGAGGACCTCCATCTTGTCCGAGTTCAGTTTCAGACGGCTGCTCCTCATCCAGTCAGCGATGGCCTTCATACCCTCGTGGGTGTTGGTTTTGGTGGTGTGAGGGTCCTTGTTGAGGGAGAGGATGAATTGGGTGTCGTCGGCATAGGAGATGATGTTGAGGTTGTGGTGGCAGGCCTCTTGTGCGAGGGGGGCCATGTAGATGTTGAACAGCGTCGGGCTGAGGAATGAGCCCTGGGGGACGCCGCAGATGATGTCGGTGGCTTCCGACCGGAAAGGTGGGGGTGGACGCTCTGGGTTCTGCCGGAGAGGAAGGACGTGGTCCAGTCAAGGGCCTTCTCTTGGATTCCGGCTTCTTGGAGGCATGTCTTTAGGATGCGGTGGCAGACCGTGTCGAATGCGGCTGACAGGTCCAGGAGCATGAGAGCTGATGTTTCGCCGTTGTCCAGTTGGCATCTGATGTCGTCTGTGGCAGCGATGAGGGCTGTCTCGGTGCTGTGGTTTCGTCTGAATCCGGATTGGGACGGGTCCAGGATGTTGTCGCAAAGGATCTTTACAAAGGAGCCATACCGCACATTATTGTGATTATCCTCTCTCGACTACTGGAATCTGTGCCCCCTTTTTCCTCTTACACTGCTCCATGTTCAGCTCCATCTTCAGTTCTATCTTGTTGAATCAGTCCTGTTCTGAAGTATCAACCTGTTCCTAATCGCCTCACTTCGCTGTCTGCACTTTAATTCGGGTATCTTCATCCGACTTCGGGAATATGTGTCCCCTTCTTGTCCTTATACTTCTCCTCACCACCGCTACCCTAGTAACACTCTTCTCTTATCCCCACCACCCTCCTCCCCCTCATTTTCCCAACATGGCCACCACTCAAGTTAAATCTGGAATTAATTGCTACAAAATCATTTATCCTCCTAACCTGACGAAAGTTTCAGCAAAACTATTCAAGCATAACAACATTGAATGTTTCCCTGAGTCCCTTTTAGTTGATCAATTCTACAATGGTCGTTATGGGAGGCTCAAAAACGATTTCATTTTTTTCACTCATGACATCCCCTCTTGGTCCACCAGCTTATATGACTCCCTTAACGTCACCTCCTCCTCCTCTATCCCTCAAGGGAAACAGCTAAAAATGTCCCCCTCTGTGTGTTTTAACAGCTCCCTCACTATCTCACTCTATAACAACGGTACTGAAATTATCCAAGCGAAAGACTCCTGTCTCTCTCTCTTTGACCACCTCTTCCCTTCCCTACTCCCCTCCCCTGCGACCGAGTTCTCCCTTGACTCTTCATCTAGTTCCACCTATTACTTCCTATCTCTTCCCCTGACCCCCCCACACTCCAATAGGCTGCACCCTCGGGAGGCACAGGTCGAACCTCTTCCCCCCTCCCCTGTGCCCTCCTCTCCCATTCTTCCCCCTCACAGTATGTCCCCCTTCCTCACTTCAGCCTTACCTCTAGCTAATACGCTCCTCATCCAATCTGCACCCACCCGGTACTCCAAACTTATATCCTCCCCTATCCCCATCTGCCACCCCCTATTTAGTCCACCTCTCCTCTAACCTTTGCCCCTAGTTAACTTTCCTTACGTTCCCCCTCTTCCTTCCTCGTCTCCTCTTTTCTACACCCTCCTCCCCTCGCTTTGTTCCCCGATTTCCTCACAAACCCATTGCATCTTTCTTCTTCCCCCACTCCTCCAGTAATGCTGTGCTACCCCCTTTCCCCCCTTGGTAACCCTTTCCCTCCCTCGTGCCTAGCAGAAACACTTTCTCTCTTCAACTTCCCTATCTCCCAACCCCCCTCACTCTGCCAGGTACCCGTTCCCACACCTCTACCTCACCTAGCTGACAGGACCTCTCCAACCCCCTCCCCTTGCTTCCTCCCAAACCTCCTTCCTTCCCATGACTCCACACATTCCCCCCTCTCTTTCTGCCCCACCGCCTCACTCCTCACCTATCTCCCCCTAATTTTGTCCTTAATTTCTATCCTTCTTGCAACGTCAACAAAGACAACTCTCCTTTCATTTCTGATGCACCAACGCCTGCTCTCAACCACCACCTTTCCCTACCTCTGAACCCTGTACCCCAACTCCCCTCCCGTACCCCCACCCCTCCCTGCTTTCTACCGCCAATTGCACCCCCTCCTGTTTCCATCGAGCCACCTACCATGCCGTGCTCTACCCTACTCTCTATGGAAAATAAGCTAGGTTCTCTCATCACCGCCATCTCCCAACTTGAAGCTACCATTTCACTTTTAAGCTCCAAGATTTCCACCTTTCCATACACCGCAATTTCTTTGGAAAGCACTCACCTTCCCACGAGATGCACCTCGCCCCCACACCCCAAAATAGCCAAACATAACTTGTTGGCTGCAAACATCGCAAACTCAAACAAGTCCTTGAACGCCACACTTCCTCTACTTTCCTCTCCAAGTAACCCTACTATCTACACTATTCCGACCATCTCCTCTGTCAGAACCACTCGTCCACCTAAACCCTCCCGAGAACCCTCGTATAAGTACAATATCCCTATCACCCTTCATAGCCCAAGTGCCCCCGTCACCAAAACAGTCTCGACAGAGCTGCGCTGTCTGCTCCACAACTGCAGATCTGCAATAAAACACAAACTTGAAATCTCCAATACCATCATCCTTCACAATATTGACATGCTCTTCCTCACAGAGACCTGGTTCAACGATACCTCTCACTCTATGTTTGATCTCCTTGTACCCACAGGCTATTCTATACTTAGAAATGACAGAATTGACAAAGTTGGGGGAAGTGCTGCAGTCATCTTTAGAAACTCCCTTCAACTTAAGGCTTTTCCTAACAGCTCCTTCGGCACTTTTGAATGCCTATCTCTTGAGCTTCAATTGCACCACCGCTCACCCCTCAGATTCCATGCCATTTACCGCCCGCCTGGTAGCGGCCTTTCGTTAATGGAGGAACTCACTGACTTCATCAGCGACCAATACTCGCCAAGTGACAATCACATCTTCATGGGTGACTTCAATCTCCACTGGGGCTCGCTTCAAGACTCTTCTGCGAATTTGCTGGCCACTTTCCTCTCTGCAAACGATCTTATCAACACTGCACAGAAACAACACACTCTAAGGGCTCAATTCTGGACCTTGTTATTTCTAAAGCAGGCATGCTTACTATCGCTATCTCTATTCATGTAGACTGGTCTGACCACCTGTTGGACAGGCCACACGAAGGGCTTGCTCCCTCCCCACATGACAGGGCCCAAGCCCCGGCCCGCCAGGCGTGACCCACAAGAATCACCCGCACCCCGTCTCCCGACGGAACTCCTGCCCCCGGACCTCCATGTATCACGGGACCGAGCCACCACCGGCTCCCCCGGCCGGATCAAGCCGCCATCTTGGGCCCTGCGCCACGAGGCCGCGTGGCCTCCACCCGACCCTAACCCTGGGCCTGGCCGGCCCCGACATCCCGGCACCACCATCCACCCAGGAGGTGAGCGGACCACTTGGCAGGTCAATGGGAGAACGAAGCGTCAAGGGCTCTCCCCCGCCAGGTGCCGATCGCCTCCAGCTCCCCCAGGCGCTGGCTCCACCCCCTGCTGGGTGTCTGGACACCTTCATCCCGGACCCTCCGACCTCCAAGTGCGAGGGTCCGGACATCAAAGGGCGCCAGACCTATAACTAGGGCAGCTCCGGAGCAGGACGGCAGTTGTATCCTGGAGTCGAGAGACACCGAGAGAACTCAGCCTTGACGGACTACTGGCGCTGCCGTAGCCCTATCTTGTGAACTATCGTCCTGCCTGCTGGTGCTGCCGCGGCCTTCTGCAACATCCATCCTCGTCGGGACCTGCTGGCGCTGCCGCGGCCCGTTGTAACGACCATCTTCACCAGGACCTGCTGGCGCTGCCGCGGACCGTGTATCGACCATCTTCCCGGGACCTGCTGGCGCTGCCGCGGACCGTGTATCGACCATCTTCACCGGGACCTGCTGGCGCTGCCGCGGCCCGTCCCAGCTAGAACACCAAGCTCGAGGATTGTGAGCCATCCACTAGACCATCTCAACTACCAGACTGGTAACCAGACTGTCCCGCTACCCCCTTTTTCCCCATCTTGAGAGACTTGAATCGAGGGGACCCCTGAGTCCAGACCTCCTTGTACCATTGCATCGTAGCTTAAGAAATTACCTATAAAGAACGCTAAATCTTCTCCCTGTGTGGTGTCTGTCTGTGGGGGGGGGGGGGAGTTATTTATCTGTACGATCGCTGGAGACGGCTCTCCCCGGAGACCTCTCCCCTTGTCCTCGGCCGACCCTCCCGGTCCGTCTAACATTGGTGGCCAGCGGCGCGATCCGAATCAACGCGTAATCGTACAGAGAGTAGCTCACCCCACGACAAAACCACGATGTCAGCCAAAGATAGCGGTTCCACTGAAAAGTTCCAAATGGATAAGTTGGAAGAATATAGCCACCGCGAACTTAAACAATTCTGCATGGAACTAGGCATTGCTACCACCGGCCTGAGTACCAAAGACGAGTTGAAGCGCGCCCTTGAGTCGTGGGCAGAAACTGGGGTCGCCGGATCCCCCGACCAAAACAGTGTCGCACCAGAGGGGAACGCCACGGCTCCCGAGGAGCGGAGAACGGGCCTCTCGCAGGAGGAGATCCAAGAAAGAGAAAGAACCAGATTACATGAGTTGGAAATGGCACGACTCAAGATGGACGGTGAACTAAAGTTAGCCGAGCAGAAACTAAATCTAGAACATCTGCGGCTCCGAGAAGAACGAGAAGAAAAACAGAGACAGAGAGAGCTCGAGGAAAAAAGAATAACACTCGAACACGAGCGCAAACTGGCGGAAATAGAACTTCGGAAACAGAATAAAGAACCGGGGGTGCCTGAGCGACCGCACCCCCCGGGAGCAACCGAGAAAAAAGTCCACATCCCCAAGGATGTTGTCCGAGAGTATGTCCGAGAAGACGACATACAACAGTGGTTCAAAGCCTACGAGATCGCCATGACCTCCCACCGGATCGACCGGAGTGATTGGGGAGCCGGACTATGGGGGAGGTTCGTCAACGAAGGCCGCGATGCCCTATTGCAGCTCCCAGATCACCAGATGTCGTCCTACGACCACATGAAGGCTGCCCTCCTCACCCGCTACGGCCTCACACCCGAGATGTACCGCCAGAGGTTCAGAGACTGCACCCGGATCCCGGGTACAACTTGGGTGGAGTACGTCAACTATTTCAGCCGAGCCTTCGAGGGTTGGATCAAGGGGAGCCATGTAACGACCTACGAGCAACTCTTTAACCTTATGGTATGGGAGCACCTGTCGAACAACTGTTTCGTCGAGCTCAGGCAGCACCTCCTCGACAGTAAATTGACTGACCCCCGGCAACTCGCCGCCGAAGCTGACCGATGGGAAAGCACCCGAGTGGGCCGGCGAGGACCACACAAGCAAAACCGAAACAACCAAGGCCAGCACCGTCCCCGGGGAGGAGGAGGAGGCCAGGGGCGAGGGAGAGACACCATCCCGGCAACACCCGTGGCCAGCACCCCGCCCCCGGCCGGCCGGGGCAACCCCCCGATGCGCCCGGGGTTCCGAGCCAACGTCACGTGCCACCGATGCCAGCGAGTCGGCCACTACGCCAATGACCCGAGCTGCCCGCAGAACCAAACACCAAAGCCCCGCCAGGTAGCTGCCGCCGCCCTGGGGGAAGAACGACTATCAGAGGAACAGGAAGAATATGAGCCGGCCCAGCAAGAGTGGGAACCGGCCGCCATGGTTCTAGCGTGCCTAGGGGGAAAAGACATGGTCCCGCGGGCTCCCCTACCCGCCAACACCCGGAAATACGGCCAGTGGGTGACCATTAATGGGCGTCGGGCCGAGGCCTTACGTGACACGGGCGCCAGTGTGACGGCCGTCCGCTGTCACCTGGTGAAGCCCGAGCAGATCCTGCCGAACATTCTCTGCCCCGTCCGCTCAGCCGACAATTCCGAAAGTCTGTGTCAAATGGCCTGCGTCCCCTTCGAATGGGGAGGGGTCTCCGGCCTGTTGAAAGTGACGGTCCGGGATGATGCCCCCGTGGACTGCCTCCTGGGGAATGACCTTGAGAGTTCCCCGTGGGCCACCGTCGAAAGAAGAGAGCACCTGGGGATGCTGGGCCTCCCGGACTGGGCCTGCGTAACCACCCAGTCCATGGCCGCCCGTGCCGTCCCCCGATCAGAAGAACCAGAATGGCCAGCACCTCCACCCCCGGTCGCCCCAGTAGAGGACAACGACGAGGCCAACCCCCCAGAACCAACGGCAGAAGGGGTCGCACAACCCCAGGACCTTCCCGGCCTGGCTCAGTGGCGTCAAGAAGGGGGGCCCACCCAAGAACAGTTCCGCCAGGAGCAAAAGACCTGCCCCTCCCTCGAGGGACTCCGCCAGCAAGCCAGCGCCCAGAGCGCAGGGGACTCCACCGGAACTCATTGGGTCTATTGGGATAACGACCTGCTATACAGCGAACAAAGAATCTCAGAGCTAGGGGCCAGTCGAGTGCTGGTGGTACCTCTCCGCTTCAGAGACTTCCTACTAACTCTGGCCCACGATGTCCCCCTGGCTGGACACCTGGGCCAGGACAAAACCTACAGTCGCCTAGTGACTCACTTTTTTTGGCCGAAGATGCGGAACGACGTCCTTAACCACTGCCGGTCCTGCCCCACGTGCCAGGCCAGTGGGAAGAGCGGCCGTAAGCTGAAAGCCCCTCTGCAACCCTTCCCAGTGGTCACCACCCCGTTCGAGAGGGTAGGAATAGACATTGTGGGGCCCCTGGACCCCCGCACGGCACAAGGACACAGGTTCATCCTGGTACTGGTGGACCACGCCACCCGCTACCCCGAGGCGGTACCCCTACGAACTGTAACAGCTCCGGTGGTTGGCCGGGCCCTAATGGGGATCTTCTCCCGGGTGGGCTTCCCCCGAGAAGTCGTCAGCGACCGAGGCACGAACTTTATCTCAAAATATATGAAGTCCCTCTGGCAACAGTGCGGGGTCACCTACCGATTCACGACCCCCTATCACCCCCAAGGGAACGGACTAGTGGAGCGATTCAACCGCACCCTCAAGGGGATGATTGGGGGATTGGAAGAACCCCTCCTTCGCCAGTGGGATGTACTACTCCCGTGCCTCCTCTTCGCCTATCGAGAAGTTCCCCAGAAGTCCCTCCGCTTTAGCCCTTTCGAACTCCTGTACGGGCACCCTGTGCGAGGGCCCCTCAGCCTAGTCAAAGAAGGTTGGGAGATGGCCCCCCTAAAGACCCCTCCAGACGTCTTCAAGTACCTCCTGGCCCTACGCAATCAGACCCGGCGTTTCAGGGAGATGGCCAAGGCGAACCTCGAGGCCAGTCAGGAGGACATAAAAAAATGGTACGATCGCAATGCCTCCTCCGTCGAGTTCGAACCTGGTCAACAAGTGTGGGTGATGTCCCCCACCGAACCATGTGCCTTGCAAGATAAGTGGACGGGGCCCTTCAAAGTGGTCGAGCGCAAAAGCCCCGCCACCTACCTCATCGACATGGGGACCCCCGGAACCCCCTTCGGGTCCTCCACACCAACAGACTCAAACCACACTTTGTGCGCTCAGAACTCAGCCTCCTGATGGCTACGGACAGTGGGGCGGAGGAGGACTCCGAACCCCTCCCGGATCTCCTGAAGACTCAGGAGAAAGACGGTTCCGTGGACGGGGTCCGGCTCTCCGATGCCCTCACCCCAGAGCAACGCCAGGGCTGCCGGGACCTCCTGCTGCGGTTCGCTACACTGTTCTCCCTCACCCCCGGGATCACCCCTTGGTGCTTGCACGACGTGGACACCGGGGACAGTCCCCCTATCCGACACCGGGCCTACCGCGTGCCAGATCGGGTACGGGCCTGCATCCAAGAGGAAGTGGCCAGAATGCTCACGATCGGGGTCATCGAGCCCTCGGACAGCCCCTGGGCCAGCCCGGTTGTACTGGTCCCCAAAGCCGCTGCCCCCGGCACCACACCTGAACTGAGATTCTGCGTCGACTACCGGGGCTTGAACGCTGTCACCCGGACCGACGCTCATCCTATCCCCCGAGCGGATGAATTGATCGACCGGCTGGGGGCCGCCCGCTACCTCAGCATCTTCGACCTAACAGCGGGCTACTGGCAGATCGGTCTCACACCCCGGGCTCAGGAACGGTCCGCCTTCTCTACCCCCGATGGCCACTACCACTTCAAGGTCATGCCCTTCGGCATGAAGAATGCCCCCGCTACTTTTCAACGTCTAGTGAACCAGGTCTTGGCGGGGCTCGAAGAATTCAGCGCCGCCTACCTGGACGATATCGCTGTGTACAGCCGCCACTGGTCCGACCACCTCCTCCACCTCCAAGAGGTCCTGCAGGCCCTCCAGCGGGCCGGCCTCACGATTAAGGCCGGCAAATGCCAAATTGGTCAAGGGTCCGTGACCTACCTCGGGCACCAGGTGGGAAGCGGGCTGGTGGCCCCGCTGCAACTTAAAATTGCTGCCATCCAGTCCTGGCAGCCCCCCGTCACCCAGACCGAGGTCCGAGCCTTCTTGGGGCTC
Organism: Triturus cristatus; assembly: GCF_964204655.1. NCBI lineage: Eukaryota > Metazoa > Chordata > Amphibia > Caudata > Salamandridae > Triturus > Triturus cristatus. The sequence continues at coordinate 21,085,289 of NC_140585.1, read as the reverse complement.
ACCGGCTACTACCGGCGGTTCGTGAGGGACTACGGCAGCATTGTGGGGCCCCTCACGGGTCTCACGTCCAAAAACCAGCCGAAGCGGATTAACTGGACCCCCGACTGTCAAGCGGCCTTCGAAAAGCTGAAGGCCGCCCTGTGCACCGCCCCTGTGCTCCAGGCCCCCGATTACAGTCGGGAATTCATTGTACAGACAGACGCCTCCGACCACGGCATCGGAGCGGTTCTTTCCCAACTGAACCCCGAGGGTCATGACCAGCCGGTGGCCTTCATCAGCAGACGTCTCCTGGCCCGAGAACAGCGCTGGAGCACAATCGAGAGGGAGGCCTTCGCAGTGGTGTGGGCCCTCAAAAAGCTCCGGCCCTATCTCTTCGGTACCCACTTCCGGGTACAAACCGACCATCGACCCCTGCAGTGGCTGATGCAGATGCGGAGGGAGAACCCAAAACTATTACGCTGGTCCATCTCCCTGCAGGGAATGGACTTCACCGTGGAACATCGACCAGGCCAAGACCACGCCAACGCAGATGGCCTGTCACGCTTTTTCCGCCTCGACGAGGAGAGTCCCCAGGAAGATGGGTGACTCTCCCCGCCTTCAGCTGGGGGGGACGCATGTTGGACAGGCCACACGAAGGGCTTGCTCCCTCCCCGCATGACAGGGCCCAAGCCCCGGCCCGCCAGGCGTGACCCACAAGAATCACCCGCACCCCGTCTCCCGACGGAACTCCTGCCCCCGGACCTCCATGTATCACGGGACCGAGCCACCACCGGCTCCCCCGGCCGGATCAAGCCGCCATCTTGGGCCCTGCGCCACGAGGCCGCGTGGCCTCCACCCGACCCTAACCCTGGGCCTGGCCGGCCCTGACATCCCGGCACCACCATCCACCCAGGAGGTGAGCGGACCACTTGGCAGGTCAATGGGAGAACGAAGCGTCAAGGGCTCTCCCCCGCCAGGTGCCGATCGCCTCCAGCTCCCCCAGGCGCTGGCTCCACCCCCTGCTGGGTGTCTGGACACCTTCATCCCGGACCCTCCGACCTCCAAGTGCGAGGGTCCGGACATCAAAGGGCGCCAGACCTATAACTAGGGCAGCTCCGGAGCAGGACGGCAGTTGTATCCTGGAGTCGAGAGACACAGAGAGAACTCAGCCTTGACGGACTACTGGCGCTGCCGTAGCCCTATCTTGTGAACTATCGTCCTGCCTGCTGGCGCTGCCGCGGCCTTCTGCAACATCCATCCTCGTCGGGACCTGCTGGCGCTGCCGCGGCCCGTTGTAACGACCATCTTCACCGGGACCTGCTGGCGCTGCCGCGGACCGTGTATCGACCATCTTCCCGGGACCTGCTGGCGCTGCCGCGGACCGTGTATCGACCATCTTCACCGGGACCTGCTGGCGCTGCCGCGGCCCGTCCCAGCTAGAACACCAAGCTCGAGGATTGTGAGCCATCCACTAGACCATCTCAACTACCAGACTGGTAACCAGACTGTCCCGCTACCCCCTTTTTCCCCATCTTGAGAGACTTGAATCGAGGGGACCCCTGAGTCCAGACCTCCTTGTACCATTGCATCGTAGCTTAAGAAATTACCTATAAAGAACGCTAAATCTTCTCCCTGTGTGGTGTCTGTCTGTGGGGGGGGGGGGAGTTATTTATCTGTACGATCGCTGGAGACGGCTCTCCCCGGAGACCTCTCCCCTTGTCCTCGGCCGACCCTCCCGGTCCGTCTAACACCACCTCATCCCATTCTCTCTTCACCTATCACACTCTATAACTCTCGGCCAACCTAAGAGGGCTACTTCCTGGTTCTGAGACACTAAAAATATTGACCTCGGTACCCTCTGTGATTCTGCTTTGCTTTCACTTCCAAGGCTAGACCCGAACCTGGATGTTAACAAACTCACCTCCCAATGCCTCACAGTCCTTGCAGTCGAAATCAATAACGTCGCTCCTCTTCAAAGCAAAAAGAAAAGGCCCACTCCCTCAGCACCTTGGTTCAACAAATCCCTTTATGAAGAAAGGAAGTACCTAAGAATCCTGGAGAAACAATGCAGACAAGCGCCCTCCACCGATAATTTGGCCACGCTTTGGTCAGAAAGATCCAAGTACCACAAACACATCTTCCTTGGAAAAGCGTTGCACTTCAGAACCCTCCTTGACTCAGCCAAAAATAGACCCAAAAAACGATTCGATCTCATCAAGAATCCAAACTGCTCTCCCCCAACCTCCAAGTTGGAGGATTCTACAAAGAAAGCAGCGGAATTCGCTATATTCTTTGATGAAAAAGTTAAATCACTTGTGGATCAGGTCATTCATCCTACCCCTCTTGAGGAGCGCAAATCCTTAGCCATTTGGCAGAACTTTGACCCCATCTCTGAAGATGCCCTCCTCAAATGCATCCCCAAAACAAAGCCCTCCAACAATTCTCTTGACCCCATCCCTAGCGCCATTCCCATCGACTTCTATACCTATTCCCTTTCCTATTTGGCCACTCTGGTTAACCTCTCCCTCTGTCAAGGCTCCCTTCCTGTTTCCTTCAAAACTGGGCAGGTCACCCCTCAGCTTAAAAAACCCACCGCTGATGGAACGACCTCAACAACTTCCGTCCCATCACTAACCTACCTTTTCTTGCGAAAATCACAGAAAGATGTGTAGCGAAACAACTCTCTCGTCATATCAAGGACAATGATCTTGATAATTTCCAGTCTGGCTTCATTCAAAACTTCAGCACTGAAACAGCCCTGCTGCAAGTGATTGATGACGCGCTGCGGATACTCGATTCGGGGGAGTCTTGTCTTCTAATTCTCCTTGACCTTTCTGCAGCCTTTGACACTGTCAATCACAACACTCTCCTTAACACTCTTCAACAGAGAATGGGCATGGAGGGCACTGTGCTTAAATGGTTTGCCAAATGATATCTTGATATCAATCATGGGTCATTTGTATTGTGGATGCAATATTTTGGAAGGCAATCAAATACAGAGAGGAATAGATTTGCTACTCTCAATCTCACATATATCGTGGGCACAGCCTTTTGCCAGATCGATATTAAAAGCACACAGTTGTGGTTCAACTCCCTGTGAATGCACTGGTCCTTCATGCTGGATTGAGTTTGCTGCTAGTTGTGTATGGGGCCTTGGCACCTCTCATGTTGTCATTCTTACCACAGTGTACGGTACATTTTACGTGGTATGCACCTTGCGAAGAGAGGAACAATACATCCGTGCTCTCAGTTTCTTCTCATATCCGGAGCCTCTACGGTCGTCGGTGCGATTCCTACTTTATAAGAATGAACTGTAAATGGGTAGGATGCATGTGTCTGCCCCACACAGAGATCCGTATTTTACCCCCGGGTTCTTGACTAAGATTGTGTAGATGCCATTAATATTCACTAGCCAAGAACCATATTTGCTGTGAACTCTTTCTGCGTGATCGACAAAGTGGCCAGATTATGGTGGTTCATTCGTTTCTGCCTCTAGGCTGACACTACCTCCCCTCTTTAATATTAAACTTTCCAGTGAGTTAGTTGTATCTGGGGCAAATGTTTACTGATAAAAGTCATCTAGAATCTGGAGAAATGTCATCTGCAGTAGTCTAACCTCGTGCAGTTGGATACATAAAGCTATTCACTGTGCTGTTTAATGAAAGCTGCAGCGCATGGTGCAGTTTGACACAGGCCAAAGTGCATTTGACAGTTTGATACTGGTCACAGTGCATGGAGCAGAGTGATACAGGAGCAGTGCATTGGACAGTGTGATGCAGTTTCAGTGCATGGGACAGTGTGATATGGTCACAGTTCATGGAACAGTGTGATACGGCCACATTGCATTGGACAGTGTGATACCGCCACAGTGCATATGGCAGTGTGATATGGTCACAGTGCACTGGGCAGTGTGATACTGTCACATTGCATAATACAGTGTGATACGGCCACAGTGCGTTGGACTGTGCGATACGGCCACAGTGTATTTGACAGTATGATATGTCCACATTGGACAGAGTGATACAGTCACAGTGCATAAGACAGTGTGATACCGCCACAGTGCATGGGACAGTGTGATATGGTCTCAGCACATGGGACAGTGTGATATGGTCTCAATGCATGGGACAGTGTGATAAGGTCACAGTGCATGGGACAGTGTGATATGGTCACAGTGCATGGGACAGTATGATACTGCCACAGTGCATTGGGCAGTGTGATCCGGTCCCAGAGCATGGGACAGTGTGATATGGTCTCAGTCATATGTCAATGTGATACGGTCAGAGTGCATTGGACAGTGTTATAAGGTCTCAGTACATGGGACAGTGTGATATCATCACAGTGCATGGGACAGTGTGATACTGCCACGGTGCATTGGCCAGTGTGATCCGGTCCCAGTGCATGGGACAGTGTGATATGGTCACAGTGCATGGGACAGTGTGATACGGCCACAGTGCATTAGGCAGTGTGATTCGGTCCCAGTGCATGGGACAGTGTGATATGGTCAGAGTGCATGGGACAGTGTGATATGACCACAGTGCATGGGAATGTGTGATGTGGTCACAGTGCATGGGACAGAGCGGTCCTGCAGCAGCACACGTGTTTAACCAAATTTAACCGACATCTGTAATGCCATGTTCATGACCGACACTTACCCTGATATTTGGAAAAAGGCCATCATTAAACCACTGCTGAAGAAACAACACCTTGACCAACTAGATCCCAAAAATTACAGACCTAACACAAGTTTACCATTTCCGGCAAAAATATTTGAGAAATTAATGAACCAGCAATTAGTGTCTCAACCATAGGCGTTACACACAAGGCTAAAGAACTTCTGGCCTTGTTTCTCTCCAATCGCAAACAAGCTGTTGCCCACAGCCCCTTCAAATCAGCACTTTTTCCCCTCCTGTGCGGTGTGCCACAAGGTTCATCCCTGAGTCTGACACTCCTTAACATTTATGTGTCGGACTTGGCCAGGGTCATCAGAGCCCACAGGATGGGACTCTCCTCCTACGCCGATGACACACAACTGGTGCTCAATATCCATATTGATGGAGGAGCAATCGCTGCCAGCTTCCAAGATGGAATGCTTGCAATCAGCACCTAGATGGCCAATAATTGCTTAAAGTTAAACTCCGACAAAACGAAAGTTTTGATTTTCGGAAAGCTCCACACGGTCTGGTCTTCTACTTGGTGGCCAACCACCTTGGGCCCACCACCGCTCCCGGTAACCAAAGTGAGAAATCTAGGTGTCATGTTCGATGATAAACTCACCTTTCTGTCTCACGCCAACTCAATTGTTTCCTCAGCCTTTCACACTCTTAGAATGATGATAAAACTCCTCCCATTCCTACCTCTCAGTGCTAGAAAAACCCTAATCAGCACATTCGTTATGTCAGAAATTGATTATTGCAATGGTCTGTTTCTTAACTTGCAGATAAAGGTCACCAATAAACTTCAGATGGTGCAGAATGCCGCAGCCAGGTTCATAACAGATACCCACAAATACCAGTCAATTGCTTCGCAGGTCTGGAAACTCCACTGGTTGCCAATTACCAGCCGTATTAAATTCAAAGCTCTCTGCATTGCCTTCAAACCCATCCACAAATATGGACCCCACTTTCTAATCAAGGCATTCTGTATCTACACTCCCAATAGAGCCTTGCACTCTTTAACGGCCAACATCTTGAAGGTCCCCCGGACAAAGAAGGTTTCCTGGGGCGACAGAAGATTCGTTGTTGCCCCTGCCAAATTATGGAACACAAATCATGTCAAAATCTGTTTTCCTTCAGGAAACTCTTAAAGACATGGCTTTTTGACCAATAAATGTCCATCACTGATCTCGTCCATTTGACACTCCATAGCGCCGAGACACCCACGGGTATTTGCGTGCTCTATAAATTGCATAAACATAAACAAACATAAACGTGCAAGTCCCATCCGTGACAATAGTCAGGGCCCAATAGAAGGCAATGGGAGAAATACAGTACCCCGGTTATTTCTTCAAAATCTCTGCTGAAATGTTGCTATGTATTCAACCTTTCCCACATTCCTTATCTATCTCTCTGTTCAAGTGTGTCCATTCTTTGATTTGTCGTAAGGTTCTCATCAGAAACAGAGGGTTTAATAATAGGTGACCCTTAATTCAATTTGGCGTTGTTTCCGCTTTTCTAGGAGTTTGTACATATGACCCCCAAATAAATGTATATTAAACCCAGGTGACCCGGTACAAAGCTCTCACATTGTAGACTGCGGCCTCCCCCACCCTCCCCCATATCTTTCTCTTCTTTAAAATTGATTACGCTAAATTGCACACGTGACTTTCTCCTAACTATTAGCGCTCAGGATCTTTTATTTACCTACTAAACAGTGATGGAGGTGAAGAACAATTCATAACAAAACAACATCATACCTGAAAGTACCACGGACTCCGACTTTAGGTTTGTCTATTTATTATAAGGCCAAGAATAATAAGATGTACACACACCGTAAGATAAGCATATAAATATATTGGAAAATCAATACAGAGCCGATTCTACGGGTATAAGTAATTCGGCATAACAAAAATAGAATGGTGAATTCGAGGATTAGGATGCAACTCAAAACTGACACAGAGTCTAGGTCCCTTTTCATTAGAAATAAAACAAATCTGTCCCTATACTGCACTAAGAGGAGATGCTATTTAGTACCGTTCCATCTATTCCCAAAGGTGTCAGCACGTGTCGACTTTCCTGAGAAGCACTCCCGTCAAATTGGTTAGGGTGCTTAAGGCTAGGAGCGAGTTCTAGGATGCTCCTTTCTCTCCGAAAGCTAGCAGAAGTCTGGGGTATCTGTCACTGTGCATCATATAATATGGAATTCGAATCTTAGTTACATCCTGGTAACATTTTCCATTGCAACTTTTTCTAAATGGGGAGGTTCACACTCTCTAATTAAGTTTCTTTGTTTGGCGTGGTGACCTGATTCCCAGAGCAGCCAGATACAAGAGATACCCTCCCTTCTCGCTTCCAACTGTCTTCAAAGCATTCCTTGTATCTTCTCCAATCTGAAAATAAGGAGTTGGCATTGCGATACCTGCAGTAGGATGAGAACACTGCTATTTCTTGAAAACAACATGCATTTCATTATTTATTTCTCGAGAAGCCAAGGAGGGGCAAAAACAAATACAGTCTTGGTCCTAGAAAGTCGGGCAATTTAACAATGTGCTGTTACATTATATGATTATAAACTGTCCTGCTTCTGTGTATGTAGGCATGACGATACATACATGATCATATTACAACATTGCACTACAATGTATATATGCATAAATCTACTGAGTACATTTTCAGTGACTATAAAACTCTGCACACAATACTGGATTGTGGGTGCATGGCAATTATGACTATAAGGCACCCATTCAAAACAGAGTGCTAAAAGCGCTCTATCACATTCTTCAGAACATCTTATTTTGTAAGGGGGTTCTCAGTCCTCAAACAGGACATCAAGATGAAAGGCTCTGTGATGATACTGCCAATGCTTGTTTTTGCGCCCACAGTAGTGTGTGCTGCTTTTGAAGCAGACAACTGTGCATGTTTGGTTTGTTGATTTGCTGCACCTTCATAAACACACCAGTGTATGTAATCCACATTTTCTTCTATGCGAGTTATGCTTTTTCCCCCGAGTGTAAGTGGGATGAGAGAGGGCAGCATTGGAGTTACCTGTAGGGCACAGGGTGGAGGCTGCCAGCTTTTTAAAGTCTGAAGTGAGGTGTAAATAGCAGGATTGGGGTCAAAGAGACACTTCAGTGTGTTGTGTGAGACAGAGAGCTTCATTTATGACATATACCGGTTCTGAATAGCTCATTGAAGCCTTGTAATGTCACTTTTTGCTGCTGCAGATCCACCACTGGAATATCTCAGAACCCAAACAGGGCTTTAAATCCAGGACCCTCATAATAAACTCTATAAGTCATCTTGCCTTTCTGAAAGGTGCGGTGAGCCCCACACCTCCTTCGAGGTTTAACTTTAGATGATGGATTTTAACTCCTTAAATGTCTTGATGCCAAATGTGGAGTAAGACATATTTGGAGTGCTAGATGAATAATATTTTGCCATTTATTCACTCCCTGTCCATTAGCTACTAGGCCATTTGACATTTTCATTGTGACACCAGCTGGAGGCTTTTGAGGGGGCACAATAAGGCAGCAGCTTGCAGTGACCTTACAGTAGCACCAGAGTGTCACCATCACAAACAGATGTTCAGACTGAGCCCTTTAGTAATGATGTGGGGATGTCTTACCTCACCACTAAGTTCTGACCATGAGTCTCACACTCTGTGGAATAGAAGCGAGGTGACCTAAGAGCAGGGTACCCTAGGAGAAATGCATCTGTGTAGGGTGTCCTCCCGGGCAGCTCATAGTAGGAGAGGGCTGTTGTAGGACTCCTACAGCACATCAGGCTCCATCTTTTCCTTGGAGATGAACGACTGGCAGCTTGTTCCGCCACCCCTTATATTCCTCCATGTGCACATCCACCATCATTAACACAGACTTGTCAGTGTCTCTGTGGGACCAATTTAGAGGTTGGGAACTGTGTGTATTTTCTTTGCAGTTTTATTTAGGGCAACCTAGGCTTTTTGGAACGCTTTACATGTAAATCAGTGTTTTAAACAAGGTCACGTTAACTTTTTTTTGGCACTGGGAGATTCTGTGGAGCAATTACTAAGGTTTTGTATCTGGGTTGAATTACATGTGTGGCACAGCCTTGACACAATATCATTTTTGGCATTTATGAAGCCATTCAAATCCACCTTGCGTAGCTTTGGGTGGATTAATAAATACAAAGTACCGCGAGCCAGCGCAAAGAGCTGACTTGCGTTACTTTGTACTGGGAGGAGTCACTTGGGTGGGGCACGGGCCTTCCCACGCTATCTCCTTTAGATTTTGGCAAATTCTCATATTTAAAAGTCTTATAAACCTGGGAATACACCTAAAAAGCTACACCTCCCTGAAGCAGGCATAACAAGGAGAAATATATTTATATTTTTCTGCTTCAATCAATGTATCAAGATTTATAAAGCACGGCAAACCACCGATGAGGGTCTCAAGGCGCTGAAATTCCTAGCTGCTTTTCAGAGAAAGCAGTGAAAAATGAGGCAAAATCAGAATAAAGCACTCAGAAATATGGGGGAAAGAAAGGAGAAAGCAGTGAAAAACAATGGAAAAACAGGAGAAAGCATTCAGAAAATTGAGGAGAAGCAGATCGGTGCAGCAGCATGGGAGAGCTGGGGCTAGGGCCTGGTACGCCCCCTTCCTATGCTTCCTTCCTATTTGTGTCACTTCCTGCACACAAAAAAAGATCCTGCCTGTAACACAGGTATCTTTGCAATACAGTGCAAGTATTCCTGCATTGTCTTTAGGCAGCAAGAAGTGGGCCAACACAGAGAGAGCCGAAGAGCATCATCTTTTAACAGATATATCACCTTCCAAATGTCCCCTATTCACACGAAGCAGAGCAGAACAGCAACTTGTCTTGCGGCACTGTGTTACGTGAATTGGAGGAAAATATACTCCTCCATGAATTGCCCAGAATCACAGGACGTTTAGTCAATACTGAGACTCAAACCTAGTTCCCCAGTTCCAAAGTCGGCAGTTCTGGCCGCAGCACCACTCCAAATCACCCAGGGCCAGATGTGCAACCATTTTTTGTGGTTGCAAAGGGTCCTGGCATGTAAAAGAAAACGCTATTTTACAAGTCGTGACTCGCAAAATAGCATTTGCAAATCTCGCTATTAGGAAGGGGCATCCCTTTCTAATAGCGAGTCACAATGCAATGTAAGATTGTTTTGCACTTGCAGTTAAACATCTACTTCAAGTAGGTGGTAAACCACTCGCAAACAGGAAGGGCTCCCCAAGGGATCCCTTCCCCTTTGTGAGTGTGTACGAAAATAAATGTGTCATTTTTCTTTTTGAAATGCATCCCGTTTTCCTTTAAGGAAAACAGGCTGCGTCCCCCCCCCCCAAAAAAACGGGTTTATTAAAAAAGCAGTCACAGACATGGTGGTCTGCTGACCCCAGCAGACCACCATCCCAGTGATAGCTGGCCATTCCTAATGGGGTTGCAAATAGTACCTGCCTCATGAATATTAATGAGGCTGGCAATTTGCGACCCCATTAGGAATTGCTAACACTGAGACACTGTTGTAAATTGCATTTTGCGAGACGCAAATTGCAAGTCGCATAGCGACTCAAATTGCGAGTCGCAAAATGTGAGGGTCAAACATCTGGCTCCAAGTGAATTCTAAAACATTATTATTCAGCATGTTTCATGAAAAAAACACTAGCCTCCAGCAATTCCAGTAAAGACACCTCATAAAGGATGGTGTGATAATACATTCGATTGAGGAAACTACAGGAACAACGCAAATCAGTCCCACGGTCACTCTAACAATCTGTTCTCAGCATTCACCGTTCCCCCTTGAATGTAAACATTCTTTATGGGCAAACCCAAGAAGGAATAGGAAAGGAAGGAAGAAACGAAATAGAATACCCTAATATTAGCACACAGCCCCCCCCCCCTAACCCAACAGATCACCAAAATGAATAGCAGATAACTTATTTCTTAGGCAACACCACAATTCTGCTGAAATTCCAAATCCTTAGATCATCCACTTTAGCAGCCCCTTTTAACACCTTAATCACTTTACAAGGCCTGCTAAAGCGTGAAAGAGCAGTATTAGAGGTTTTAGGGAACTTCACTATCACCACATCTCCCACCTGAATGTCGAAGTGTTTGACAGCTTTGAGTAGTTCATACCACTCTTTCCTTTCCTACTGAAGACGATTCTCTCTTGATCGCCCTCACTCAATCTGGTATTCTACATGAGAACATTCTTTGCAATAAACTATTACCCATGGAGGACCACTTTGGTATGGTGATTGCGCTTCTTAAAGAGGACAAATGAGTAGTCCCTGTAGTGGTATGAAGGGTACACCTATACTCCTACACTCTACCACCCTACACCTCACCACGTCCATCCAAATTACACCTTTGTGTTTAACTGGGGGTATCTCAGTTGACCACTGATCTGGTTGCAGCGGGGAATGTCCAGGATAGGTTTGCAATTTCTTTAGGAGCTTCTGGGTGGTACCAATGAATAGTGTGTCGCCGTAGTCGGTATGCTGCTAACGAGTGCCTGGGTGACCGGTTTTCTGGACTTGGTGAGGAGATCCAATTAAAGATCTTTTGAAGTGGGTGGAGTGTGTGGAAGCAGGAGAATGAGATGGCGTTTATTTGGTGGTTCATTGAGAGCGAAGAGTCAAGAATGAAGTTGAGGTTAGGTGCATGGTCGGTGGGTGTGCGGGGTGCTCTGAGATGAAAGTTGTTCTTAGCGGCTGTAGGTTCATTGGTGAGGGAATGGATCAGCTGGCTGTTGTTCCATCACTAGATCCATCATTATTCAACTCTCAGCATTTCCTTAGTTTTTCAAATACTCTGGTGTTCCTCAAGAGGCAGATGCACTAGTCGTTCCGTTGCACCACTAACGGAAGACCGTTATTAACAGCAAGATCTTCAGTAACCTTGCATATCCAGTAAATTTCACATCGCAAAACCATGTATCATTACCAACAACAATACCATCACAAACACTTTTCAGCTCCTCATCCTTCTCCAATTCTGCCATCCACTAATTTTCAGAAACACATCCCAATGTGATGGCGCAAACCTTCACATCTTCCTCCATTCATCACACATCATCATCATTACCTGTCTCAGGGGTATCAGTTCTCAACCTAGATGGACCGTCCACAGGCTTATAGTTCACTCTGGGCATATACTTGACCACAAACTGAAAATCTTTCAATGCAAAAATCCATTTACAGATATATGAAGATATGCAGTCTAAACCTTTCTTTCCAAAAATGTCTTTAAATGGCTTATGGTCCAATTCAACTAAAAACCAAACACTCCACTAGCATTGTTTACATCTGTTTAGCACCCAAAACACAGCTAAGGCCTCTTTTTCATTTGTTGAATAGCATGTTTTGCCTCTTTCAATAAAATAAACGCAAAAAGACTTATGACCTCACTGCCATTCTGGATCTGATCAGCACACAAGGCAGTGGTGGATATTGAGTCGCACAATCACATGAACAATTGAATCAGATGACGAGGCAATTCGATACAGTACATATACTTAGTTGTGATCAAATATTTTAAAGGTGCCAACTCGAGGTCAGATATCCCACTACCACGGATATCAATCAAACAGGTCATACATGGCCCGTAATACAAACACACAGAGAAACCCCGGCACTCTAATCAAATAAAACCCATTACATTTGTTTGAAATTAATCTCATGAACTGCAAGTACCAAATAATAGAGAGAGATAACCACTGGATGTGGACAATGTTACGAAACGTACAAGTATATGCTGTGAACCCAGATTTAATAATTGTCAGACACAAAGCACTTAATCTAACATGTTGCATCCCATGTCAGAGAAAACATCAAGAAAAAATTGGTGTACACATTTCATTTCGTACAGTTCTTGTAAGTACAAATCTTGAAACGTAGAGCGTTCTATCAGAAACAGCCAACGCGCGTTTCGTCACCACAGTGACTTCCTCAAGGCTGTAAAATAATTATAGATAAAACATTGAAATGTTCTGACGTAAATGCAAAAGAGGCTTTGAATATCTGTTTCTAAAATTTATTCTCCTTAAAAATAGTCAGTAACAGAAAACTGTTTAGAAAAGATTTCTAGGTCTGAAGTTAACCCTATAACCACGGAAAAGAATAAGCGAGAGACATAAAAAGGTTGAGGTGACAGATGAAGCGTGAAAAATCCCAAGCAGATTAGGAACTGTAAAACAGAAAGATTCCAAAGTATGCCCAACGAAATTAGTGTCCATATATGTGAAAAAAGGCTGATGATCAGTGAGGAGATCCTTATATGGTCATATATGTATAAGAAGACCCATGGGCCAGAGTCTGTTTCCAAAATTAGAGAGAAATAGATCTTATTGCTTAGAAAAAAAAGGGTAGAAGAGCATTTTACGAGCACTAAAATAATTCTAGGTAGTACCCCTACTGACCCAATATATAACGGGTCATAGACTAATGTTTAAAAATATAAAACCTATATAATCCACATTTATTAAATTCACCTTTAATTCCGTTGCTCAGGAGATAGTAGGGATGGCTATAGTAGGCCTGGCCCCCTGGGTTCTCCGAAGTCCTAAGAATTCTTTCTGGGAATCCGGATATCCAATTTCTCATAAGTTTATAGAGAAGTATATCAAAGCTGGAGATGGAAAAAAAGCGAGCCAATCTTAGCGACACCAAAGCTAATCCATTTAATCAGGTATTGATAACTCTAGGACCTGAGCCCATTCATTGGATTATACAACCATTTAGCCAGACAGTTAGAAGTTCACCTTATTCGGCTTTATTCGGATGGTGGAAAGGGCTATCTTGTGCTGGGTCGCCTAAAAATTCCAAGGTCCTGGAGAGTATTAGAGTCCCGTGAACAATTTCATAAAGGGTTTGAGCGATTTGGCAAAGACTGGAAGTAAAACAAAAAACAAAAAAACAAAATTTCCATTGATGCATAAGACCTTATCTCGAGCACCCCCAAGAAAAGTCAAAGTGAAAGGGCATTACTATATATAAACCGCAAGCAGATCTTAATTTACATAAAAATATATTGGGTCAGCCTTTTTTCACATATATGGACACTTATTTCGTTGGGCATACTTTGGAATCTTTCTGTTTTACAGTTCCTATTCTGCTTGGGATTTTTCACGCTTCATCTGTCACCTCAACCTTTTTATGTCTCTCGGTTATTCTTTTCCGTGGTTATAGGGTTAACTTCAGACCTAGAAATCTTTTCTAAACAGTTTTCTGTTACTGACTATTTTTAAGGAGAAGAAATTTTAGAAACAGATATTCAAAGCCTCTTTTGCATTACGTCAGAACTTTTCAATGTTTTATCTATAATTACTTTACAGCCTTGAGGAAGTCACGGTGGTGACGAAACGCGCGTTGGCTGTTTCTGATAGAACGCTCTACGTGTCAATATTTGTACTTGCAAGAACTGCACGAAATGAAATGTGTACACCAATTTTTTCTTGATGTTTTCTCTGACATGGGATGCAACATGTTAGATTAAGTGCTTTGTGTCTGACAATTATTAAATCTGGGTTCACAGCATATACTTGTAAGTTTTGTAACATTCTCCACATCAAGTGGTTATCTCTCTCTATTATTTGGTTCATGAGATTAATTTCAAACAAATGTAATTGCCATTCTGAATCTCTTTAAGAACCCCACCAAGGCCTTTATTACTGTCATTCGTGACTACACAACATGGTGAGCCTAGTATAAAACATTTTAAGTGATGTGGTGATGCTAGACTCAATTTGATGCCCTCAAATGTGTTCTGACAATCTTCAGACCAATCACATTTAGTGCCCTTTTTGAGCAGTCCCCTAATACTACAGGTATGCTTAGCGAAATTAGGAATATATCTGTCATAAAACTCTGCTTTCCTAAAAAGACTTCTACATTTCGTTTTTTAGTGGGTTGCAATAAATTCTGAATGGCATTGATTAGCTCCTCCTTTAGTTTGACTCCATCACGTGTGATAACATGTACTAAAAGTGATATTTCAGGGCAACAAAACCTGCATTTACCTATTTTGAGAGTAATCTTCCTGGAACATAAGATTCTTAACACCTTCCTAAACTTGCACATATGTTCTTCCAAAGTATCTGAGAAAATGAGGACATCATCATGGAAAGACTTTACACCAGTTACATTCCTCAAAACATAAGTCAAAAGCCTCTGAAAAACAAAGATGGCAAACACAAGCAAATGGTATCTTACTAAATTGGAACACCCCAAAAGGAGTTATAGACGCAGTATGATCTTTGGTAGTAAGCCGATTTTAGGTCCAGAGTGGTGGAAAATTTGGCATTACCTAACAAACGTGATTTTAGGTCAGAGAAATTTATCCTCAACAACCTTCTTCCCGGTGGCCACAAACTAGTGCAATCCATTGAGAAGCTTCAACGGTGTCAATGATCCCTTCAGCTTTGAGTCTATTTGGTTCTGTTTTTATTGCTTCCTGACTTAACATGAGGCTGGTTTGGCTCCCACTTTTAAGCAAATATGAAGCTTGCAGCCTTTGAAACATCCAATCTTCATGGAAAAAACATCAGGAAATTCATGCATGAACAGATCTGGCATAGTATCCACCTCTCTGATCTGAACTTTGAGATTTGCATTTGGGTTGGGATAGATTCCCAGAAGTTGTTGGTGAGGCCTGCTCAAAACAGTGTCTGCCTTCACAGGGACGTGCATTTTACCAACAGCCTGGTTGCCCATAAATTGTGTATTTGCCTTAAAATACCCCACTAACTTATTGGGGTAACCCCTTAACGATAAGGCGTGACATCAGGTTCATACAATCTGACTTTCCCTTCAAAGTACTGAGTGAAGTCAATATCGGACACTAAAGATATTCTGTCCCGAGACCATCATCATCGCTACACTGATGCCTTGAGTTCCACAATATCACAACTTCCACTGGAAATATAGTACACATCATTAATTATCCGAAGACGGACATGATTATCATCACCGACACCTGATTGACTTTATTCTTAGACCTATCCATATATTTACAGCATTTAACCTAACGTCCATTTTACCTACATATATTACAGACACTGCGTAATGCCAGACATTAGTGTGGGTGGAGAGCTGCTTTTCCTTTCTTAATTCGACTGAATGTAGAGAAGACACAGTCTCTTTGGTCTTCTGCAATTCACTTATGCACGACATTAAGTGCTCAACCTGTTTTGCTAAAATAAATGCCTCACTCAATTTTGGATCACTCTTGGACCACAGTTCCTCTCTTACCTTATCACATATGCAGTCAAGCATAAATTGGCCACAAATTGTTTCTTCAACATTGTCCCCAAAATTGCAGGTGGAGACTAGTTCGCGAAGAGCAGTAAGCAAATCCTCCACTGTTTCATCATTTCCCTGTTTATTCCCACCAAAAGAATATCTACAAAGGATGATAGAAACTTTAGGTAACACATAATTTTCCAGTTGCATCCTCATGGCCAATGTACAGATAAATCCAAAGAGAGGCAGAAATATAAAAAAGTCTTCTTTTATTGAATTGAAGAAACTCCAGCTACAACACAAAGCAGACACACAGTCATCTAACAATGTATTTTGAGTGTTCACCATTTCCCCTTGAATGTAACCATTCAATATGAACATACTAATGAAGAAATATGGAAGGGAGGAAGAAACCAATAAGAATATCCTAACAATACCACACATGATCATCACGTAATGGCCACGCACAACATCATGGAACCACTACTGCAGCTGCCTTAGCCGAGGACAATGTGATGAAAATAGAATAATCTTTTTCAGTTGGTGAAAGATACAAGGCAGATCGGAGAATGCACATTTTAAACAATTTTTGATTCATTTGTGATTATGACTGAGGAAGCATATCATGTTGACACTTAGAGGCATATCTACTAGTCTTTCCCACAATGCAGGTCAGCAAGCAAAGTTGTGCAGAGTTGGGTTAAGGGAGGTCAGATATACTCCACATTTAGAAAGATATGAAGCCTTTCTGCTCCCTTCATGCGCTGGCACACTGGGTGCTGCATAGCTTCAGCTCAGGGACCCTTGCCCCATGATCCAAGGGTGCCTGTGTTACAGGCAGGATTGCTTTTTGTGCAGGAAGGGACACCTTTCTGCACAAAAAATACCTGACAGGCATCTTCCTATTTCTATGTGTGCCGCAGAATGCGGAAAGAGGAAATAATCAGAAGATACAAAGATATTTTTTCTTGTTACACCTGATTCAGGAGGCGTAGTATCTTGACACTTTTCCTGGTTTACCAGCTTTAGTAAATCTGGGAATGCACCAAAATCCATAGTTGGATGAATAGGAACATTCACGCTCCACCCATGGAATGCTGAAATCTAATGTAATGCAGTGCAAGCAGTTGCATTGTATTACATTTCTTTGCAAAGCACCACAAGGTGGTGTAAATCAGGCGATGCATGGTTTTGTAAATACTACTAAAGCCTTTGCATTGTTCTTGCGTTGCCTTGCATGATGCAAAAACAATGAAAAGGCTTCACAAATATGTGCCTAAATCTAAGACACCCTGACATTATGGAAACACGGTTAAATGTAGTAAAAAGCACTTAGAATCATAATGTCACAGAATGTGGTCATTCAAGTAGCAATGCTTTATCCAGTAGAACAAGGTCACTCCAACGTAAGGGTCTCAGCCCTGTCAGACTTAGGGTGGTCTTCACCCCAACATCTTGTCCTCCTCCTCCATTTCTTCTGACCTCGATTTTTCCTGGCCTTAGGACTCTGAGCATGTGCTCTCTCCTCTAAACTTGATAATATTGGCTTACAGCCATTAGCCATATTAACTTTACTTATAAGTCCCTATTAAAATAGTATTATATGTCCCCAGGGCCGGTAAATGTTACAAGTGGGTCTGTAGCACTGATTGTGCCACCCACTTAAGCAGCCACTTAAACATGCCTCAAGTGAAAATAAAGCAGAGCCAATCTGTTTGCAATTCCTGGAATTCTAATTTAAAATCCTAACATTTGGTAAAAATTACAATTCTGTAAATGTCACTTTTAGAAAGTTTGCATTTTCTTACCGTAGCCATTTGGTGCATGTAGCCTAATCTGATCACATGACTGGGTGTAGCTGACAGTTTAGCTTTCTGTATTCCTCCTAAACAGCAGCACACAATACGGAGCTTAGATGTTCCTGGATGGGCCATCACTGAAGGATGAGATGGAGAAGCTGGGCACAGCCCCACTTACACTTGGATAGGCAGTGTCCTGCATCCACACAAAGGCCTGCATACCCTCTGCAATTAGTCTAGTGCAAGGACTGGAGAGGCATGTTGCCTGGGTACTTTAAAGGGAAACCTTCTTCCCCACTTCTAAAGGCACAACTGGGTATACATACTGGGCCTCAGACAATAACTCTTCAGTACACTTCTGGACCTGTGGATACTCAGCTAGCAATAAGGAGTGCTGTGCTGCTACAAGGACTGCCACTCTGCTGGACTGCTACTCGGAAGGAGCTGCTGCCCTGCTGTGCTGACCTACTGCCTGATACCCCCTTACCTGGGGAGGAAGAATTGAACCTGCAACTTCATCTTGAACCCAGAACCCTAGAGTGACTCCAAGGGTTAGTCTGTGGGCCTCCTGATCTGAGCCTCAGAGATATAAAAAGTTCCCCAACAGCTTCCGGACCTGTCTTCAATGAGTTCCTGACCCCAGGTGGTGCCTCTCAGGTCCTGGAACCTTGGGGTGGCTCACAGGCTCCTAAAATTAGCCTTTTGGGCTCCTTGCAACTGAGAATGGGCTTGTTTGCACCAAGACCACGCCACTCGCATCAAAATTCAGCACACACCACCGCCAGCCCATCTCTTTGCACAGCAAGTATCAATCATTCGCAGAAGACCACCAATGGCAAAGCACCAGTCAGTAAGTTCACGATTCGCCCACCTGCTCCTCGCTTAATGCCGACCACAACCAGCGACACTCTCCAGGCTCCTTGTAACCCTCTCCAATGTAAATATGACTTTGGCATAAATCTTGAGAAGGTAAACCTTCAGCAGAAGTACTCTAGGGCTGTATCTGACCTGCGCTTCACCGCGATTGGCTCTGAACGTTTTACGCTGACCCAGTCCAGTGCGCCTAGATAGCTGCATTTGGTGCTTTATGCTAATAGGTGCTATTTCACAGCTTATTCTTTAAAAATTCATAACTCCAGTTCCACTGATTGGACGTTTTTTATTTTGGTTTTGTTATATTTATTAAATGAAGCTCTATTTTTCTGCCCCAGCATGGGATCTTTTTGTTTCATGTTTTCACGGTTTTACTGTTTGAAGTGTTGCATAAATACTTTACACATTGCAGCTAACTGAAGCCTGACTGCTCAGTGCCAAGCTACCAAGGGGTGTGTAGCGGTTAATTTGGGGTTTGCTTGTGCCTTATCCTGACAACGGTTGTGGTTGCTGCTTGACCAGGGCTCACACCGCAGTCAACCAGTAACACAATTTCTTACATAAGGTCGCTCCACAAGAGGCAAGCAACACACTGTATTAAAAAGTAAAGTGACGGTTTGCAAACAGCAGCACATCTAGATATTGATTTGGAAGACAAGGAGAATCCAGGAGTGTCCTTCACTTGTGTCTACAGTAACACAAGGCACTATCTTACTACTCAGAAACTCTGTGAAGCAGAGGAAAGAAATATACTCTGACAGTAGGGATTCTCCGTAGTATACTGTACCTAGCTGTTCTAGAATGGGTATCCCCTATTTCAAGCATCTAGTCTTTGGAGAAACAAACTTTTCTCAGTGACACATGGTGCTCCAGACCTTAAGGAAGAAGAAATACCAGATATCTCTCCCAAAACTGTCTGAAAAATCTCCACTCTGAATATGAAAGTACAAAGAAAAAGAAATATGGCATTGGATTCTCCTAAAGCTTCCCTGAAAATACATTAGAAGAAGGAGGATCAAATCCCCTTTCAAGAAGAACAGGACAATATGCATCTCTTCGACACGTCCAGACTATGGTATATGATGGAACTCACACCTCTATCACACCACGAGGCCCTCGTCTCCAGACTATGGTATATGTTGGAACTCACACCTCTATCACACCACGAGGCCCTCGTCTCCAGACTATGGTATATGTTGGAACTCACACCTCTATCACACCACGAGGCCCTCGTCTCCAGACTATGGTATATGTTGGAACTCACACCTCTATCACATCACGAGGTCCTCGTCTCCAGACTATGGTATATGGTGAAACTCACACCTCTATCACACCACGAGGTCCTCGTCTCCAGACTATGGTATATGGTGAAACTCACACCTCTATCACACCAAGAGGTCCTCGTCTCCAGACTATGGTATATGGTGGAACTCACACCTCTATCACACCACGAGGTCCTCGTCTCCAGACTATGGTATATGGTGAAACTCACACCTCTATCACACCACGAGGCCCTCGTCTCCAGACTATGGTATATGTTGGAACTCACACCTCTATCACATCACGAGGCCCTCGTCTCCAGACTATGGTATATGTTGGAACTCACACCTCTATCACACCACGAGGTCCTCGTCTCCAGACTATGGTATATGGTGAAACTCACACCTCTATCACACCAAGAGGTCCTCGTCTCCAGACTATGGTATATGGTGGAACTCACACCTCTATCACACCACGAGGTCCTCGTCTCCAGACTATGGTATATGGTGAAACTCACACCTCTATCACACCAAGAGGTCCTCGTCTCCAGAAGCAAAAAGGCTGGTACACTAGATAGTACCTCACACTGGACAAAACCGACTCGTTGTGCCACAAATCTTCAGACAAAACAGACTGATGATTAGCACATAGACACTAAATGGCAAGAAACCAAGGGCCTAACAAAAGTTGAACAACATGGTTTCACAATTAAGTTATCCAGAAATTAATATAGACACCTTCAGGTGTCCTCAACCATGTGCTGTGTGTCAGAAGATCCTCCTGGGAGGGCCCCATTACAGCAATAGTTTACAATGTAGACTCTCTTTCAGAGCATTAAAATAAACATCATAGAACCTCTTAAACCCACAGGATGAAGACATTAGACATGTCACAGTGACAATTAATTAAGCTAAAGATATCCTGAAGCCTTCTTGGGGAGCAGTATCACTGCACCCCTCATCACTGATATCTTTCTACCATGCTGGGTTTGATTACTTGACAAATATTAAAAGATTACCAAGGCTCACCAACTTCGTTTATCTATTGCGGCGACCTCTCTGTCAATTATTAGACATCAATCAAATGAAGACGGCTGTTTATCATGCTCAGATATAAACATGCATTGAAAGGCAGTAATGCATTATTAAAGGAATGCTTATGTGGAATAAAACTGTGATAAATTGTTGCCTCTGATCTTGCTTGTGTTATGTAGTAGACTTCAGTCTTCCAGAAGCTTTCAGCCATTTGAGTTAGTGTTTTGGAGGCAACCTAGAAACCCTCTCAATAAAGCTCAAGAAGGGTGGGCAGAAAATAACACTGAAGAGAGCACTGTAGTCAATTATGTGTTGCATCCAGGGATCTTGCCATTATGAATCGGCAGAAAGCTCACCATTGGCATGACCAGTATTACAATAAGGTGCCAGGCATTCAGTCAGGGGATGCACTTATAGTATTTCTTCCAACATTGGAAAATAAAATGTTGGCACAGTATCATAGCCCTTACTCAATAGAAGAAGTATTGGGATTGGTCACTTACAGAATAGAATGGACAGATTGAAAACCTCCAGTTCTGACCATCAAAAAGTTGATAAAAAAAGTTATAGAAACTGATAAGAATATTTTACATAAATAATAACAGAAGTGTTTCAGTCAGAAGATGATATTTATCCCCTCTGTCCTCCAGTGTCTTGGCAGGAATTAGTGGTGCAGTCAAACAACTCATAAGATCATTGGGGGAAAAAATATCACAGATCCCTTCGGCCGTACCTGGCTGCAGCCCTCTCATCGAACATCGGATCAAATGCGCTCCAGAACCAGCGAACCAGGTGAGACCACTGTGAATATCCAAAGCAAGGCGCAAAGCTGACAATTCAGAGAGTGACATGTGACACTTTTACATATTTGAACCATTGAAGAGCAACTGGGCTTCCCTTATTGTTCTGATGCTCAGACTCAGGTTTTATGTTACGTTTCGTCATCAACAAGATGTCAACATTTGATAAATACTCCAAGCCTCAGCTGGATGAGATGATCAAGTGACTTGGCACTGCAAAATATATTAGAACTCTCAACTTGATTAAAGGATACCTGTAGATTTCCTTGCAGCCTGCTGGTCAATACAGAGGGATTTAATGTTGAAGGATTGCTAATTTAATTGCTTGGGGCACCTGCCAGGTTCCTGATATTAATGGATTAATCTTTGAGGCCTTAGCAAGACTTTTCATCAGCACATGTAGATGATATAACAATATGTATTCCATGCTTGAAGTCTATGCTTGTCTTCTGCACACTAAGCACAGCAGAACTGACTGGCAAACTAAAGAAATGTGCACCAGCTACTAGATGAATCAGGTACTTTCGCTACTCACATGAAAATTGTCAGATACGGCCCCAGAAAAATAAGGTGAAAGCTTTCAGGTAGAGTCCTCACCTCTCCACTGCAAAAGAGGTCAGGGCCCTTGTGGAGTTGGTAGGATATTATAGTTGCAATATTCAAGGATTTTCTGACATGGCTGCCTTCTTGATGGAAATGCTAAGAAATATCTTTGCATAAGAACTTCACTGGGTGCAAAAGATGAACAAACCTTTTTTGTGCTCTTAAACATTCTCTGGTATGAAAACCAGTGCTACAATATAAGTGATTATTTGTTTACAAACTGATCCCTCTGGCCTGGGTTTGGGGCTAACTCAAGTTTCAGGGTGGCCTTAGGTCCTATCCTTTGGTTTAGCACTTTATGATTCACATTGACCTAACTCATCCGAAGCTGATTCTTGGCTCTGCTTTGTTTTCCTTTACAGTTGTCCAGAGATCTTGTCTTCTCTTGTGGATGTGGATGTCTTATCCCAGTCACCTGACTCTGCCCTCTTCCACAGACAGGGCTTGTTGTGGGATGTGCCTCACCCCACATTCAAATATCCTGGAGATAGGGCTCACCACTCGGGAACCAATGAGAGGAAGTCGAGAGAAAATCTCCCGTATTTATTCCTGCAGATGCTGATTTACATGACCATGAATCATTGTTGTTTGGAATGTTAAGAGGTCAGCCCGAGGTTGATCGCTATCCTTGGAGTCACCCTTCTCAGCTACAACCACATAAAGCCCAGTGACAGAACCCATTAGTCCCTGGGATACTGGCAGAGGGGTGTGGATAGGCAGTAAGTCAGCCCACCTTTAAGGCCTTTCAGGTCTTAAAATAGCCTAACGTGAGATGTTTTCTAGACAAAAGAATCCTGGGAAGTTTGAGTTTTTCATGCAAATGTCATTCCAGTTTTCTACGTTTTGCTGAGACTGTGGGGGGCGCAGCTGCTTTTGGGAAGGTTGGGACTGATATACTTGTTGGCAATAATACAAGGGAGAGGATAGGAACCAATGTCTGCAGGAGAGATGAGGAGGTAGAGCAGGATTACTGCAGAACTCTGCGGAAGGAAAGTTTTTCTGTCAGACGAAGAGAAGCTCGAGGACCTGAGTTGAAGCATCCTGACAGCAATATTCCCTTTTCCTGCTGGGAGACTTGTTTTGCTGTGTTATGTTTATTTGTAAAGTGCACTGTCATCCGAGCGTACATCCTGGTGCTGAGCCGGTGTGTGTGCCTAGCCCTGCCTAGGGTAGGTTTGTTATGATTCATATGAGTTCCCCAATATGGCTCAGGTAGTCACCTAACCTTTCACCTATATTCTCCTCTACCATTACACTACATAACAGTTCTTGGGAGTGACCTTTTACCTAGTTACGGTCCTGCTTACAGGATGTAGGGTTATCCATGAAAACTAGCCTAATGCATTAGGCATGATGACTCTTGGAAACTCAGCAGGATTACCATCTCCTGCATAATAACTGTGTATAAGGGTCATTCATTCCGTTATCCTAAGTCTGACATGACACAGCAAAGTCGAAACCCTGAGGGTAACACTTTGGGTATATAAACACCATATCTTGCTGGGGTAGGCAGAGGAAATAAAAGGACTTCCATGCTGACAAACTGACGCAAGACACTGAGGTTCCTGCAGGCAGACCCTCCAACTCTCAGTGGTCTGACATCCCTGACGGGGTGTCCATTTCGAGACCAAGACAGGGTCCCACAGTCTCAGTCTCTCACTTTAGGTATCAGGGTTGACTTTATCCTAGAGGCATTCTTGGCCTTACACCTACATACATGCTAGGTACACTTATGTACAACTGGTTAGGGTCGCTTCGTAAGAGTACGCATTTTATTGTCATGTGTTTTTAGGTTGAGCCAAGAGACAGCGTGCATGTGCTTCTCTTCGAGGCATTGTGTCATCTCCTATATCGGCTTTCTATATGTTCTTTTGTGTGATGACATAAAATGCTTACTTTTCAGTGGTGCATTGTTGAATTTGTCCCTCCTTTGTGTGCTTAGTTCCCTCCCAAAGCGACTTACCCTCTTACATGTTCTTGAGCTCTCTTGCCGTTCTATAGTGGTTGCGGCGCACTATTTATGTTTTTCCTCAGCTCATTTTGTGCGTGTGCTTTAGTAATGGCCCTGCCCGCCGTAGCCTCGCTGTGTGTCCGGCAGACAATCTGCTGTGGTAATTGCCCATTTCCTCTCCTGGACTTCTCTACCCGGGCGGCATTCATGCTCTTTCCCAGGGAAGGAGCTGTGGGGTAGCAGCTACTCTGTGGCACAGCCCCGGATGGCAGATGTCCCCTGAACTGCGGTATGTGTGTACTCTAAATTGCTTTTGAACCATCCGTTCTCTGTGATGCACACACACGTGGTAATAATAATAATAATCCACATTTGTAAAGCGCGAACAATCACCCGTAAGGGTCTCTAGGCGCTGGGGGCCGTCGGGAAGATTAAGCAGGCTGATGCCCAGAGTCACATGGTGCTGGGCTAATCTGCCGCTGGCGCTGGGGATCGAACCGTGATCCCCAGATTCCAATCAGTCGCCCTGGCTGCGGCGCCACACCTCTTCCCTGTAGTTTCTCCATGCACAGTGTGTGTGAGGCACTTTACTTGTGGCACCAAGGTGTGGAGTGCCTCCTCCACTTTGGCAAAGGGGTGCAGCTTATGGAAAGCGCTTCCCTCCTTCAAGAAGGAGTGCTCCAAAGGTGGCGCATGGTGAGTGCAGTGTCTGCCTCAAACCGGAACAGCACTAAAGGAGCCGCCGTGAGTATCACTTGGTGAGAGAGGTCTGCCTTACTGGGAAGTGGAATGTTTTATTCACGGTTTGTTCGGACGCAGCCTTTATGATGTTGTAAATGCTTGAAAAGTGCTGCTCCCCTTTGAATGGAATTCACCGCCCTTATTGCAAGCCTCACACCCTGTTTATATGCAGGGTACAATTAGCGTGTCTGCGGATTGGTGGCCTGCGTGAGAAGGGACCCCCTCACTTCTATTTATGTGCGTGATTGGTGTAAGCGGCGATTAAAGAGGTGCTTGTAATGGCATAATATATCCACCACCTAGTGCTAAATTTCTGTTTAAAAAAACTGCAGGGCCACAAGCTTTCTTAGATGTTCACCCAGCAGGACAGGACTGGAGAACTATAATTGCTTAATCTCTGTTCCATCCATTCTCTTCTCGTTTGTTTCTCCCTCTCTGGTCGGTTCCTCTACCTTCCTCCTCCTCCTTCTCTCTTGAAGGCTCCCCCTGCCTGCTGCAAAGTCTGGGCCCTGATCACCACAAAGGCTAAGCATTTCACAGTCCTCATGTCTTTAAATGCCTATTTTACAGAATCTAACACATTGAAACTGAAAAGGCATGCTCCGGAAATCCACAAATTTACAGTCAAAATGAGAAACAGCAGAGTCTTGAGGTGTGAAAGAACATCAGTCAGCCAAGATTCTGCTAGCCGGAAGCATCATTGTTTTTCCAAATGGCCCCCCGTCCTCCCCCACAGAAAGAAGGGGAATGCGGTAGTAATGCTGCTTTGGTATGTTTTTGTTGAGACAGACCACACTGTAAGGTAGCTTCGTGTTTTAATGTACTTATTGCTGGGAGGCGTGTGTAGTCTGCTCGTTTACCAGTGTGAATTATGACAAAATAACTTAAACGGTTCTCGTGCCTGCAATTAAACTACAGGTACAGTGGTTAATGGAGCTGCTGCAGAGATCCTGGTATGACAAGTTCCAGTCATTGGAAGACAGGTCACTGGGTTACGTCCCTGCGGCAAACATTTCAATGTAATTTGAAAGGTCCAAGCTTGACTTGTTAAAGGTTTTAAATCAGTATTTCTTTTCTTTATTTTTAAACGAGTACTAATTAGGAAATGAACACTTAGTAAGTGCCCTGAACTGAATTTGCATTGTGTGCTATTCAAATGGCAAGTGTCAGTATAATGTCATGTGTATACATACAGTGCGTTGCTCGGTTCTGGTCTTGGCCACGTTCTGAAGTGACTGTAGCTTTGTTTTCCCTGCCTGGCTGTGTCGCTTTGACTTTTGATCCTTGCTCTTAGCCAGGATGTTCTACCGAAATAGATTGCTGATTGCCCTTACAGTGAGGTTTTGGAAGCCTGTCACAGTTGAGGGGTAAATGAGCTTCAGTTTTCCGATGGCCCCCTCTACCATGGCACAGAGCACAACCTGCCCACCTCTGATAGCGCCTGCACTCTGCACCTGGGCCCACGAGGGATGATTCAGTGGGACTGTAACCTGGTTGTGGCATATGTATAGCTGGCACATTCCAAAAGACTACCACTCTGGCAACAAAGACACTTACACAATAAGTTCTTAAAATGGCTTCTGCTAACACGGCTGTTGTGTTTATGAAACAGAGTGTGGCTTTTGAATTAACCCGTGAAAATACACCCAGCTTTTTGCTTCTTTCAGCACCTCTCTTGTATCTTTCTGCATCTCTCTTGCCTGTTTCCGCAACTCCCTTGCCTCTTTATGCAGTTCTCTTGCCTCCTTCTGCACCTCTGTTGCTTCTTTCTGTACTTCTCTTTCCTGTTTCTGAACCCCTCTTGCCTGTTTCTGCACCTCATTTGCCTCTTTCTGCACCTCTCTTGCCTCTTTTTGCACTTCTCTTGCCTCATTATGCGCCTCAATTGCCCCTTTCTGCAGTTCTCTTTTCTTTTTTGCATCGCTCTTGTTTCTTTCTGCAAATCTCTTTTCTCTTTCAATACTTCTTTTGCTTCTTTCTACATCTCTGTTGTTTCTTCCAGCACTTCTCTTGCCTCTTTCTGCACTTCTCACCTCTTCCTGTACCTCTTGCCTTTTTACACCCCATTCTCTCTTTCTGCACCTGTTTTGCCTTTTTTCTGTACTTATTTTGCTTCTATCTGCACCACTCTTGCCTCTTTCTATAATCCTCTTCCTGTACCTATTGCCTTTTTTGCACCCTTGTTCTCTCTTTCTGCACCTGTTCTGCCTGTTTCTGCACCTCTCCTGCCTGTTTCTGCACCTCTGTTGCCCCTTTCTGCACTTCTCTTGCCTTCCCGTACCTCTGTTGCTTCTGTCTACACTTTGCTTGCCTCTTTCTGCACCCCTCTTTCCTCTTTCTGCACCTCTGTTGTTTATTTCAGCACTTCTCTTGCTTCTTTCTGCACCTCTCTTCTTTCTGCAGCCCTCTTGCCTCTTTCTGCACCCTTCTTCCCTCTATGTACACTTCTCTTGCCTCTTTCTGCACCCCTCTCACCTCTTTCTGCACTGCTCTTTCTTCTTTCTGTACCTCTCTTGCCTATTTATCCAACTCTCTTGCCTCTGTTCTGCAGTTCTACTACCTCTTTCTGCACCTCCCTTGCCTCATTCTGCACTTATCTAGCCTCTTTCTGTACCTCACTTGCCTCTTTCATCACTTCTCTTGCTTTTTTCTGTACCTCACTTGTTTCTTTCTGCAACTCTCTTGTCTCCTTCATCACTTCTCTGGCTTCTTTGTTCTCCTCAGTTGCTTCTTTCAGCACTTTTTTTTATCTCTGTCTGAACCCCTCTTCCCTCTTTCAGCACCTCTGTTGCTTCCTTCTGCACTTCTCGTGCTTCTTTATGTACCTCTCTTGCTTCTTTCTGCACCCTCTTGCCTCTTTCTACACCCTTCTTCCCTATTTATTCACGTCTCTTGTCTCTTTCTGCACCATTTTTACCTCTTTGTGCACCTGTCTTGCCTCTCTCTGTATCTCCCTTTGCTTTTTCTGCACTTCTCTTACCTCTTTCTCACCTCTGTTGCTTCTTTATGTACTTCTCTTGCCTCTTTCTGCACCCCTCTTCTCTCTTTCTGCGCTCCTGTTGCTTATTTCTGAACTTTTCTTGCTTCTACCTTTTTGTACACTAAGTTACAGAGTATGCTGTTGAAAATAAAGGTATTTGTGTGTCTATTTTTATGTAACCTGTCTCTGGGTAAAAGCAGAGACACACGCATGCATACCTTCACAAACGTGGTCAGACTTACAACAGTGATATGGTTAGGATTGCTGTTTTACATTTGGTAGACCTATCATTTTGAGCAGTCGAATAATAGTGAACCTTCAAGATAAAAGTCAGATTTAGGACATCTTGGGAGAAGTAT
The DNA here is from genome assembly GCF_964204655.1 of Triturus cristatus. NCBI lineage: Eukaryota > Metazoa > Chordata > Amphibia > Caudata > Salamandridae > Triturus > Triturus cristatus. Next base: position 21,057,009 of record NC_140585.1, on the reverse strand, counting down.
TAGTGATTAGGCTACTTTCTATGAGTCTGTGGAAAGGTAAAGTCAAAGTAGGTCTTTGTCTGCCCCTCTGTTGCTTCTTTCTGCACCACTCTTGCTTCTTTCTACACCATTCTTCCTCTTTCTGTACATGTCCTACCCATGTAAGCATAGTTAGAAATTAGCATTTAAAAACATTCAAAATTCACTCAAATAACAATAGGTTTCAGGGACGTTATAGGTTGTATCAGCTTTTAAAAATCCTTAGAATTTCACTGAAAAAACCCACAGATTTCAGGGACTTTATAGTTAGGCTGAAGAAGCTAACTATAACTCCATCCCCCGCAATGCACTGCTGATGACATCACATATCACATCACTCATGACATGGTCAGTGACAACACTGATGACATCTCAAATGACATCATGGATAACATCATCCATTAAATATCTGATGCACCTCCTCACACCCTAATATAACCTTTCATATGATGCAGCGTGGTATTGTAAATCCTCCCTTCGTCACAGATCAAAATATCGTACTAGCATATTCACTCAATACATTCATTGGTGGGGCCCATAACATAGACACTCACACTTCATTGATCCGTTCTCATGGGAGAGATACATTTTCCAAACGCTGACATGAAAGGAATACCTTTTCACCTAAAGAACCTAATTCACATGAACGTACATTAAGTACCTTTATTATACTAAGTATCTCAAGATATTCCCTCCATTTAGTCGGTAGATCAGTTAGTTGAAATTGGATATTTGGTGACTCAATTCTTTATTCTACATTTAATCCTATTCTAATTTCTTCAAATAAATCACCCGACAAATTTGTTTGTTAGAATAATAATTTCGTTTATCTAATTAATTGCAAATTTAATAAGTCATAACCCAAACCACGGAACATCATATTTACCTAATCTGGCTATTAGTCGTCCTCTAAGTCAACCAAGTCGTGAAAAGGTCTTTGATTCATGAAAGTCAGGTAGCAATTCCGTCTGTCAAAGATTCAGGAAAACAGCTGTCCAGCAGTGTCACCGTCCTCTCCGTCAGCGTCAGCGTCAGCATTCTCTGCATTCTCCGCATCCTCTTTAACTCACTATTCTACCATCTTTTATAATAAATTTTATGTCAAAATGTAACAAAATCAGTTTTATGCAGTCCTGATTGGTGGATTTGGGGTCGTTCGGTGAAGTTCTCACATAGTCTATTTGGTTAGGTCATCACACTTGCTGGTTCCAGTTTTAAAGACAGTCTTTTGATTAATTTTCTTGGCAACTCTCCCAGTGCGTCCTTGATGGGTACATCTTACATGGGGTCAGGACGAGGCCACTTGTTGCTGGCTGTGGCGCAGGCGCATTTCACCCGAAACCTCGTGGAATAGTGACTAGGGCCGTCATGTCGAAGTCAGCCATCTTTACGAAGGCCCAAATCGGTCAACTTAAGCAAAACAAACACAAACGTAATTAAAACATTGAAATGGCTAATAAAATGTTAAACCCTCACTAATTCCCTTATGTGTATGTAATTATCCAGCATGATAGCAACATTCAAAGCGTTTATATTCACCCAACGATGTCATCTGGTGCAACTTACCATTACGTCACAAAAGCAACATATATCATGCAATATTCTAATTTTCTACCATTAGTATGCGTACATATATTAGTATACAAATTATTTCAGCCATGCAAATGCAAATCCCATGTGTAATTCTTTCATCAATATAGTTGATTAGATATCACAGCAAACAGATTAATATTATTACGATTAATAGATTACTCGGATTAATATAAACATGCAGAAATGGGGGGGTATATAAAATTTTATACTACCCGCTCCATCACATACATCCACTCTAAAATACAGACTACCATTCTCAAAACCATAGACACACCAATACCAGTTAGTATATACACACTCACTGATTCATAGGTCTACACACTCATCCACTCACTCACCCATACAATCACTAATTCACAGTCACTCATCAATACAGCCACTGATATATGCACTCATTTACCCATACAGACACTCACATACCGCCACTCACCCTTAGAGTTACTCACACACCTAATCAGTCACCCAAAGAATCAATCCAACTGCCATTTACTTACCCATGCAGTTATACACACATCACCTCACTTATTCAAACAGATACTAACACATACATACTCTCTTATACAGTCACTGATACAAGCACATACTCATCCATACAACCACGCTCACAATCACTCACGCTCACAAATAGTCACTTATATACTACAACATTCACATATACAGCCTTTCACATATGTAGTTACTCTCAAATATACCACTGAGACATCCATTCACTCATCAACACAGCCATACGCATGCTCACTCACCCATACAGCCCCTACCAGGTGCACTCATGAACCCATATAGCCAGTGAATCACCCACTCACATATGCATGTAGAGAGTCACACACACCCCCACTCACCCACACAGATGCTCAGGCACCCATACAGGTACTCAGACAACTAATCATTAACCCATATAGACACTCATGTAGCTACTCACCAACCCATGGAGCCGTTACACACCAACTGACAGACTGATACAGACATTCACACAGATTAATCATTCACTAAGACATGTTAAATCACTCACTTAAACAGTCACTCAAGCACCCACTCAATTATCCATACAGTCAGTCATACACCCACTCATTCTCCAATACACCTTGGCGTATATATACATATATATATATTTCTTAAACTTTTTAGAAACACTCAGTTACTGGATGATATCATCAGTGATGTCATCAGTGATGTCAATTGAGATGTCATCGATGATGTCATCAGTGATGTCACTGACCATTTCATGAGTGATGTAATATGTGACGTCATCAGCAGTGCATTGCGGGGGCTCGAGTTATAGTTAGCTTAGCTTACTATAACGGCTGAATTTCTCTGCTTTCGTATGAGTTTGTCAGCCTAACTGTAACGTCCCTGAAACATGTGGTTTTTTTCACTGAATATCTATGTTTTTTAAATGCTAATTCCTAACTATAATGCCACTGAAACCTTTGTTTTTTTAGTGAAAAAGTATATATATATCTCTACTGTTATCATGCATCTGACATAGTCAATTTTGATTCCCATGAAACACCCTTGTGCAGATTTACAAAATTAGCTAATTCTGTATCCATTTTCTATTCTTAGAACCTACATTGTACTTCCCTTAACTCACAAATAGTCTTAGTTTTCTTGATTTAAATCCCAAATTCTTCCTTCCATGCAGTGCATTTAAATGCCCCCTTTAGGGTGCTCAAGGATCAGATTCAAGCACTCTCTTATGCAGATGAGACACAACTGTTGCTGAGTCTTGATTGCTACTCAGATATGGTGTTCCCACAACTTATTGTATTTCCACGTCTTTAAAGGATGGATGGCTTCCAAACTACATAACATTTAGCAATATTATAACAGAATCTAGATCACCAACAGAGATCTCTTGTAGGGTGTAACAGCCTTTGGATGGAGCTCGTCCTAGTCCGGTGGGTGAAGATTCTATGAATTTAGATGGGTAGTAAACTATCATTTGACTTTCAAATCATTAAGCTACTGTATTCTTTTATTTCCGTATTTTTAGTCTCTGAAAAAGGTCTTGCCCTGATGTGGTTGGCTCCATGATTCGCTCTTAGTTCAATTTTATCAATCTTTTTTGTTGTGGGCTTCCAGAGGGCTTGAAGAAGAAGACTCAGAGAATTTAGAATATAGCAGCACAGGTTGTGACTGGCCAGCATAAATATAATCACATGTCCATTCATGTTGTGCATTATGCTAGCCTGTGGTCAAAGAGTGCTTGGTTTGCTGAGTCTTCAGAATAGATGCAAGATGCTGTCTCAACTCTTGAGTCTCCATGCCCCCTCAAGACCCCTTTGTTCAGGTCCTCTATCTCTGCGGAAGATTTCTTGATGGATGGATGAAAGAACACAGGGGAGGAAGGTACTTTCTGGTTCCTGATGGTAAACTCAGGAACAAACACCCCTTCGACCTGCGGCAGACGCCAACATTTAAATTTGTTTCCCAAAAAGTAAAAAACTGCTATTTCCTTTGGCTTCCATTTTCCTTTTATGCTCCTGTCTTACGTCTATGATGCTGTTGGGCAAATATGGTGCTTAAGAAGTAAATTACTAAATTGATTATTATTTATTTATTTTTAAAATGTTTTCTATAGCGCGAACATGACCCAAGCAGGTATCAGAGCGCTTTACATGAGGGTTGAGGAGGATACAGGTTGATAAGGCAGTTAGGCAATATACATCAGGAGCAACATTGACATGAATATGGTCAAAAGTGGGCCGTGACAGAGGCCAGGTAGCAGTTACGACAAGTTACATTGGGAACAGCCATAACAGAGTAGCGGGCGATACAGGGCCGTAGCATAGGGTAGTTGGTAACACATTACGCTAAAACAGGCAGGGCGGTGAGGGAGAGGGGCTACTAGTTCAGCAAATTGTTCATCAGTAGAGCTTTCACTTCCCTTTTGAATGCAAAAGTTGATGTAAGCAGTCTTGTTTCAACAGGTAGGGAGTTCCAGATTCTCGGGGCAGAAAGTGTGTTTGTAGGTTTTCAGTTTTTAAATGTCTTTGGCTTAAGGAGCAGAGTGCTGGTGCAACTTGAGGACCGAGCACTACCAGATAGTTTGAGCTTATTTTTCAGGTATTGAGGGGTGTTGAAATGAAGTACTCTATGGGTCATGCACGCAATGTTTAATTGTATCCCTGCCTCGAGTGGGAGCCAGTTGAGGGATTTCAGGTCCGGCTAAATGGGGTTGGATTTCTTGGAGCTTGGAGATTTCCATTATATACATGAATGCTATACTGAAGTTGCCTCAACATTATTTTTATTTTTGCATTGTACAATAAGCAAGCCTGTCAATCAGGGCTACTTATTTTGAAGGTTAACAGAAAGGTGCTGCAAAGTTTAGAATCAATTCTTAGGAGTATTCTAGGCAGTATACAGGTACAGTACAATCAATTATGAAAGGATACACATCTGACATATACGTTGAGTTCAATTATTCTGTCAGAAAACCTTGTGTGTGCAGTTTCATGTCACACAATGTCTAATAAAGACTAAAAAGTGGATATTTTTAGTCTGAGACATCACAAAGTAATCCCCAAAAATGCACTGAATAGTTGAAAAGTGTGGGTTTCATGTCACATTTGTGCAAAGTTTGCTCAAATCAACAATGTTAGTATTTAGATTTCCAGTTTTTCAACATTTTTTTTGTCCCCATTAGGCGAATGACAATTCCCATCTATATGCTGAATACCTTCTTGATGGAATCAAAGTAAAAAACTGAAAGCATTTCCTACTGAGGAGACTGCAGTAAATGAGGAAATTAGGAAACTTCATAACAAATAAATCTCCCAAGATGGTCACCAGAGACAAAAGAGCCCAAATGCTGCACAAATATCACCCAGATGTAGCCCACATGTAGTCCAATGACAGAAGGGTGCAAAACACGTATTTTTTGTGTTTTTGCAGTTTTATATAGTGCAGACTTGTCAGGTATTGGAGTGCTTTACATGAGCATTGGTTACATCACACAAGATCAAATTCATTTTGGTTGTAGACATGAGGAGATTAAGTGATTTGACCAGAATCACAGAATGTTGAGCTGAAGCAGAAACTCCAAACTGGTTCCCCAGTTGCAAAGTCTGCAGCTCTGGAAGTAACACCACATCCTCTCCCCTAAGCGCAACATCTAATCAAGTGGTCAAATGGATAAAAAAACATAAAGATTAAAAATAAAATAAAAGTTCTTTGTCGCTATTTGAAAACTCAGAAAATATGTCCTCATTTTAGTTTTTTAGAGCACTAACCATAATTTTGATGCAAATAAAACCCTCTCATATATGTAATTTCTAAAGGAAATTCTCTAGGTATTACAGTTTTGATTACATCAAGATGACGTCAGGCGTTCCACACTTTTGTAAAAAACATAGAATGTTAGCAATCAAGTTGTTCATTGGGATACTGTTGAGAGGCAGAGGCCAGGGGCACGGACTCTAAAAATTGAAGGCAGGTAGGAGAGTGCAGAGGCAACAATTTGACCACACTGGGCAGGCAGGAAGGGCAGTGGCAGCACAACAGACTATGAAGGGCAGTGGAAAGGGGGGCAGGGGCAACAAACCAACAATACAGGACTGGCAAGAGAGGCTGTGGCAATATAATAGACCATTGTGGGCAGAAGGAAGAGGCAGTGGTAGTACAACCATACATGCCAACAGACCCGTTTCAGCCAGGAAACGTCCAATCTTTTTAAGCTCAAATGGGCTTTATTTGATCTGTATCCTGTCTACAATGTCCTCTTTTTCAATGTAACTCAAAGGGGAAAATCAATACCCCAGTTTTGTTTCAAAATCTCCCTCTTACCAAGTTCAAAATGTTCGCAAGTATGGTACATTGGATCATGGTAGGCAGGAGGAATTGGGGTAGGGACATGGACTCGGATAACAGAGGACAGGAGGGACACGGAGAGGTGCACCAAACTGACCCTACAGGGAAGGCATCAGGGTTTGCAGCAGCACAATACACCACACAGGGCATGCGGGATGGGAGTGCAGCACAACAATCCATAGAAAGCACTAGGGAGGGGACAGGACCATGCACATGGACAACAGAGAACAGAGGGGAAAGAGGCAATGGTAGCTAGCTGACCATAATGGACAGAAAGGAGAGAAAGCTGCAGCATAACAGACCATAAAGGGCAGGAGGGACAGATCAGGGGCATTACAATGGAACAGTCAAGCCAGGAGGGAGGGAATAGGGATCTGCACATGGAAACACATGGCTGGGGGCAAGGGGGCAGGGCAGGAGTAGCAAGATGACCATGGAGGTCAGACAGGATGGGCACTAGAAACAAGACACACCATGGAGAGCAACAGTGAGACTATGATGGCATACACACAGACCATGGAGGGAAGGTGGGAGGGGGTCAGGAGCAGCTAGATGACCACACAGGGAAGGTGGGAGGGGCCATGGCAGCACCGAAGACCATGCATGGCAAGCGGGAGGGTTAGTGGCAGCACAATGGCTATGATGGGCAAGAAGGAGGGTGCAGGGGCATGCACAAAGGACCATGGAGGATAGAAGGGAGGGTCAGGACCTGGGCACAGACAAGAGAGTTCAGGGGAAGGGGCCTCACAACAGACCGCACAGGGCAGGCAGGAGGAGCAGTTGCAGCACAACAGACCAGGGAGGGCAGAAGGGTGTGGCAGTAAAATGGACCATGGAGGACAGAAGGAAGGGGATAGGGGCATGGCAGGTGGACAGGCAGGGTGGAGGTGGCAGGGACAGGTTACAGACATCTGACAATCTAGGCAGGTGGGAGGGGAGTGGCAGCTCAACAGAACACTCATAGTAGATAGGAGTGGCAGGTCCATGGAACATGGTGGGCAAAAAGGATGGAGCAGGGGCATGCACAAAGACATCGGAGGGCAGGGGGAAGGAGAATAGGGGCAGCAAGCTAAGCACAGAGGCTAAGCAGGAGGTCAATGATGGGCCATAGAATTGGGCAATGGAGGGCAGGAGGAGTGAACTGGTACATCATGCTAAATGGAGGGCAGTGGCAGCACATCAGACCATGCATGGCAGGAGGGAGGAGGCTAGTCCATGGATTCAGACAACAGAGGATAGGGAGGTGGTTGATGGGGCACCAAGATAACTGTTCAGAGAAGGTGGGTATTAGGAACTTTATTGTTTTTAAAATGTGTGTCTGTGCGAACTACTTAAAATATGAACAAGTATGCAGCATAATCTCACTTTTATTCAGGAAGAAGAGGATGTTTGTGACTGTGACTCCGGGCTCACTTGGCAGAAACACCCCCTGACCCTCCAACCCCATCGCAAAATGTAATGCCCGTGAAAATGGTAGGTGGACGCAGTGGTATATAGAACATAGTCCTGAGAGCACAGTAGAAAATCAAAACTAGATATAGTATATGGTATAAACTATGCACCAAAAAGTGTGATATAAGATGAACCGGGGCGTGAAATATAATATGCAATACATTGTGCGCAGTGACAGATTCATTGGAGAGCATGATATAGCACAGGCACTAGCGCGTGCTATGCGATATGCGCCTTGGAGTGTAATATGCACAGGGCAGTGTTGTGTAACCTAACTAGTCTCTAAAGTTGTAATATAAAATATGTGCTGAGGAGTGTAACGTTGCATATGCACTGTGACAAAGATATGGATCCCAGATTGTAATATGTATGGCATAGCGCTGTGCTTTATAACATAGGCATCGAGGAAGGCACGTTAGATGGGGCAATATAACCCATGCAAAGGCAAGTGTGGCATGACATATTCACGGGGTGGTGTTACAGTGCACATGGGCTAGAGAGTGTCATAGCATACGTACTAGCTGGTGGAATACAACACAGAGGTGTGTGGCACTCGGCGGGCACTGGTGGATGTAAAACAGCATTGGGCTCAGCCAGGAGCACGCTGTGACTCTCAAGTGAGGTTTGTCTGCTTTGCAGAGAGTAAAATAAAAAGTATTACACATCCGGCGGTGGATGTGTGTTTTTTTAACTGTGAGGGGGTTTCTTCCATATTTTGGTCGAATTTTTGTCGAATCCCCTTTGAATGGCTTGGTGTGCGTGTGTATTAAATATGCCCATCAATAGCTACCCATGTTTGTATAAATAAACGACAAGGGTGTCTACTTGGAGAGTACCCACCGGAGGGGATGCCGGGATTAGGCACGGTAGGGCGTCAGACATGTCAGAGCTTCACTAGCGGTGTAAATACATTCCACGTGGATTCATTGTATGCATAGTCGCCTTTTAATGAATATCACACAAATCGTCATGGTGATAGGTACATACGGTTTGTCCAGCATGTCCTAGGTGTTTATATATATATATATGTATTTTTTAAAAATAATAAAAAACAAAGGCCGGCCCAGGGGATGGGGTCCCCGGGGCCATAAGTGGCCTGAGGAGGGGGGCAACGCAGCCCCCCTCCTAAATAATTTTTTTAAAAAAAGGCCATGACCCAGGGGTTGGGGTCCCCGGGGCCGATTAAGGCCTTGGGAGGGGGGCCACGCGGCCCCCTTCCAAATTAATTTTTTTCAACCAAAATAATTAGGGTGCAGGCCCTAGGGGATGGGGTCCCCAGGGCCAATAAATTAGAAAAAGAAGGGGGGCCACACTGCCCTCCTTCTTAAAAAAATAAAATAAATAAAAGACCGGCATCGTGCCGGAGGCCACGCCCCCTCCTTGCAGCACTCTGCAAACGCGCCCCCTGGCCAGTTGTAAGTTGGGGAATTAATTTTCCTTCAATGCTGAGGGTCCCTGAGGGCCAACTAGCCCAACAGGTATCTCCAGTATGTGCCAGGGAGCTGCGTTGCAGACAGGTGTTCTGAAGTCACGCCCCTTTTTACACCTCTATGCAACGCAGCTCTGTGGCGCTTACTGGAGGTACCTAGTGGGCTAGTTTGACCCTAGGGACCCTTAGGATTCAAGGGGACTTAATCTCTCAATTTAGAATGGCCACAGGTCGCGTTTACACAGTGGTGAAGCGAGGGGACAGGGCCTTAGGTGACGTGTGCAAACACGCCCTGTGGTGCTTTTTAAGTTGGGGAAATAATTCCCTTTCAATCCTGAGGGACCCTGGGGGCCAACTAGCCCACCAAGTGCTTCCAGTAAGCGCCACTGCTCTGTGTTGCAGAGAGGTGGTGCAGGCCGTGCCCCTTTTTACACCTCCCTGCAATGGCGCTTACTGGACGTACCTAGTGGGCTATTTTGCCCCTAGGGACCCTCAGTATTCAAGGTGACTTAATCTCCCCACTTAAAACAGCCACACAGCGTGTTTACACAGTGGGGAAGGGAGGGGACGGGGCCTGAGGTGACGTGTGCAAACACGCCCTATGGCACGTTTTAAGTTGGGGAAATAATTCCCCTTCAATCTTGAGGGCCCCTGGGGGCTAACTAGCCCACTAGGTGCTTCCAGTAAGCGCCACTGAGTTGTGTTGCAGAGAGGTGGTCCAGGCCGTGCCACTTTTTACACCTCTCTGCAACGCAGCTCTGTGGCGCTTAATGGAGGTACCTAGTTACCTAGTGGGCTAGTTGGACCCTAGGGACCTTCAGGATTCAAATGAACTTAAGCTCCCAACTAAAAACGGCCACAGGGCGTGTTTACACAGTGGTGAAGGGAGGGGATGGGGCCTGAGTTAACGTGTGCAAACACGCCCTGTGGCGCGATTTAAGTAGGGGAAATAATTCCCCTTCATTCCTGAGGGACCCTGGGGGCCAACTAGCCCACCAGGTGCTTCCAGTAAGTGCCACTGTGCTGCGTTGCAGATAGGTGGTCTAGGCCGTGCTCCATTTTACATCTCTCTGCAACGCAGCTCTGTGGCGCTTACTGGAGGTACCTAGTGGTCTAGTTGGACCCTAGGGACCCTCAGGATTCAAGGGGACTTAATCTCCCACCTTAAAATGGCCACAGGGCGTGTTTACACAGTGGGGAAGGGAGGGGACAGGGCCTGAGGTGACGTGTGGAAACACACCCTGTGGTGCGTTTTAAGAGGTAGTTTTAATCCCCTGCCCTATTATATACTAGGGGCTTACAGAGGAAGTCATGCTAATCACAGGGGGACCCCAAAGCATAGTGTTCCCTAGTGTATGTAGGTGTTTCCACTGTATTCTGAGTGTCTTTTAACATAGCACTGGTTAGTCAGACTCAGTTACCACCAGTATCCGTCTGAAAAAGTTGAGGGTACAGGATGATTTTGCAACAAGGCTGCTCTTCTGTTTGTTCTTTCTGCACGTTATCCTTCTTCCTGCACTTTTCTTTGTCTTTGAGGACTTCTGTTGCTTCTTTCTGCATTTCTTTTCTTTCTTTCTGTGCGTTTTTTCTTCTTTCTTCTCATGTCCTATCTCTGTAGGTATAGTTAGAAATTAGCATTTAAAAATCCTTTGAAATTCACTGAAAAAACCATAGGTTTCAGGCACGTTATAGTTAGGAATTATCAGTTAAAAAACCTTAGATATTCACTGAAAAAACATAGGTTTCAGGGGCGTTATAGTTAGCTGGACTTTTCACTTGTACAAAACCATTGAAATTCCCCCGTTATAGTTAGTTCAGCTAACTATAAATCGCGTGCCCGCAATGCACAGCTGATGACGTCATATATTACATCACTCATGACATGGTCAGTGACATCACTCATGACATCACTGATAACATATCAAATGACATCACTGATGACATCATCCCTGTGATAGAGTGGCAGACCTCCTCTCCCCCTAATATAACCTTTGATACACACATTCAAAAATAGAAACTAAAATTTTCAAAACAATGGACATACCAATACCAGTTACAACAACCTATTCAGTAATTCTAAGATCCACATACACATCCACTCATTCACCAACAGTCCTATACGGTCACTCATACATGTACTCACTCATCATATGTACTCATACACCTATACATCCTGTTACACAATGCCACTCATTCATAGAGTTACTCACACACGTAGTCACTCATGCTAATAAAGAATCAAACATCCATTTACTTGCATATACAGTTATACACAGACCACCACACTTACTTCTACAGAAACTTACACATACTTAGTCTTTTAAACAATCACTTAGAGAAACACATACTTATTCATACAGGAACTCTTCCAATCTCTCACTCTCACATATACTCACTTATATACACCAATAGTCACATATACTAGTTGAAAACATATGTAGTTACTCATAAAGACACTATTGAGACAGTCATTCACTCACTAACACACCCATGCACACACTCATCCACCCATACAGTCCTGCACACATGCTGTCTTCAACACATACAAACAGTGAGTCACTCATTTATGCACCTATGCACTATGTAATACCCCCACCGAACCATACAGACACTCAGACAGTCATACTGATACTCAAAAAACCAACTAATAACCTATATAGACACTCATGTAGCTACTCACCAACCCATGCAGCCACTTTTACACAAAGTGAGAGACTGAAATAGATATTTACATATTTAAACATTACTCACTAAGCCATGTATTCTCTAAGATACACTTAATCAGTCAGTTATACAATCAATTTTTCAAAAACAAATCATCCATTTAGACACTTATATACCCATTTATTCTTCCATCGACCTTGAGATATACATATATAAAACATATGTAATTTTCAGAAAAACACACATTCACTGGATGATGTCATCAGTGATGTCATCAGTGATGTCATTTGAGATGTTATCAGTGATGTCATGAGTGATGTCACTGACCATGTCATGAGTGATGTAATATGTGACGTCATCAGCAGTGCATTGCGGGCGCGCGAGTTATAGTTAACTGAACTAACTATAACGGGGGAATTTCAATGGTTTTGTACGAGTGAAAAGTCCAGCTAACTATAACGCCCCTGAAACCTATGTTTTTTTTCAGTGAATATATATATATTTCACTAAAAAAAACATAGGTTTCAGGTTCGGTATTGTTAAAAATGAGCATTTAAAAAACCTTAGTAATTCACTGAAAAAAAAACACAGGTTTCACACACGTTATAGTTATTTGGATATTTCACTCATACAAAACCAGAAAAATGTGGCCATTATAGTTAGTTCAGCCAACTATAACTTACGCCCCTGCAATGCACTCTTGATGACGTCACATATTACATCATTCATGACATGTTCAGTGACATCATGGATGACATCACTGATGACATCTCAAATGTTGTAATTGACGACATCACTGTTTTCATCATCCACGTGATAATCTGATGCACCTCCTCACACCCTAATATAACCTTTGATACACGCACTCTAAAATACAGACTACCATTTTTGAAACCATAGACACACCAGTACCAGTTACTACATACCCACTCACTGATTCCTAGGTCTTCACACACATCCACTCGTTCACCTATACAGTCACTCATACATGCAGTTACTCATCAATAGAGCACTATCATATGCACTCATTAGCCTATGCAGACACTCACACACCAACACTCATCCATAGAGTTACTCACACACCTAGTCAGTCATGAAAAGAATCAATCAGACTCCCATTTATTCACGATACAGTTATACACACACCTCCTAACTTATTCCTACAGACACAACACATATTTACTCTCTTATTCAACCACTGATATAAGCATACACTCATCCATACAGCCACTCTCACAATCACTCACTCTCACATATAGTCATTTATATACTCCAACACTCACATATACTATTTTTCCCATATGTAGTTACTCACACATGTACCACTGAGACATCCATTCACTCACTAACACATCCATACACACACTCACCCACCCATACAGCCCTTCACAGATGCACTCTTGAACCCTTACGCCCACTGAATCACCCAAAACTCATCTATGCACAGAGTCACACCCCCCACCCACCCACACAGACACTCAGGAACCAATAAAGATACTCAGACAACCAATCAATAACCCATAAAGACACTCATGCAGCTACTCACCGACCCATGCAGCCGCTTACACATAGGCCTGGGCCAAAATTCCGTTCCGTTCGCGGAAATTGCGATAATTTGGTATTTTCGCGTTCAGCAGAAAGCGCGAAAATGTCAAAATTTCCGCATTCCGCAGCTTAGCGATAATTTGTTTCTTGTTCGCGCTGTAAAATAATACATTCTCGCGTGCGTGCGATCGCCTTACCTGAATCCCCGCGTTCGCCGACAAGTTTTCCCGATCCGGTCGCGTTCTCCACGAGATGTTGGATTGTTGGTAGCCATTTGCGCTGTCTCGCGACAGTTTGCGCCCGCAGTAACGTCATGCGTCGAACGATCACGTCTTTCTTCTCGCGATCATGCACCACGAGACAAGTGAAAACAAGATGGCCGCGCCCGCGAGCAACCGCATGGGTAAGTTGGCGAGCCGCGACCACGCAGAAAATACCGTGAACGGGCGGGAAAAAAACTTCCCCATCTTCGTGATATTTCCGCGTGTTTGCGGAGATTTTTTACATTTTCGTGATAATTTGCGAAAGTGAATTTCTCAAATTCTGCCCACCCCTACTTACACACACTCTGACAGACTGATATAGACAGTCACACAGTTTAGTCACTAACATATGCATTCAGTAAGACAAGTTTAATCACTCACTTATACAGTCAGTCACTCACCTACTAAATCATCCATTCAGGCACCTACACGCCCACTCCTTCTTCAATACACCTTGGCATTCATAGATGTAAAACATATTTAAACTTTACCGAAACACACAGTCACTGGATGATGTCATCAGTGATATCATCAGTGATGTCATTTAAGATGTCATCAGTGATGTCACTGACCATGTCATGAATAATGTAATATGTGATATCATCAGCTGTGCATTGCAGGGGCGCGAGCTATAGTTAGCTCAACTAACTATAATGGCCGAATTTCTCTGGTTTTGTACGAGTGAAATATCCAACTAACTATAACGTCCATGAAACCTGTGGTTTTTTCTGTGAATTTCTAAGGTTTTTTAAATGCTAATTTCTAACTATAATGTCCCTGAAACCTATGTTTTTTTCAGTGAAATTCTAAGGTTTTTTAAATGCTAATTTCTAACTATAATGTCCCTGAAACCTATGTTTATTTCAGTGAATTTCTAAGGTTTTTTAAATGCTAATTTCTAACTATAACGCCCCTGAAACCTATGATTTTTTCAGTGAATTTCTAAGGTTTTTTACAGGCCACGCCCCCTTTCTCCATCACAATGCAAATGTGCCTCTTGGCGCATTCTAAGTTGGGGGATTAAGTCCCCTTGAATACTGAGAGTCCCGAGGGGCCAACTAGCCTGCCAGGTACCTCCAGTAAGCGTGGTACGAGGCCGCACCCCCTTTTTACACCACTCTGTAAATGCGCCTCCTGGTGTACTGCTCCTTGGGGAATGAAGCCCACTTCAGTCCTCAAGACAATAGGGGACTTCATCACCCCACCAGCAGTGCGCCAAGAGGCACATTTGCAGAGTGGTGTAAAAAGGGGCATAGCCTCGTTCCACCTCTCAGCAATTCCACTGTGTGGGGCTTACTGGAGGTTCTTGGTGGCCCAGTTGGCCCCTAGGGACCCTCACTAGCAACAGGGAATTAATCCCCCAGCACAGAGTATGCCAGGAGGCACATTTGCAGAGTCATGCAGAGAGTGAATGGGGCTCTAGCGAGTTGACGGTTTCTTTTTTTTCCCAAATTCATTTCATTCAATTCAATTATGGCCCCGGAGAACCCATCCCCCAGGGCCTGGCCAGCCTTAATGTTTTTTTTAAGGGCGGCCATGTGGCCCCATACAAAGGCCGTCTTTTTTTTAATTATTAATTTTCTCAGGAGGGGGCCACGTTGCCCCCCTCCCCTTGGCCAATTCTGGCCCTGGGGAACCTATCTCCTGGGCCTGGCCAGCCTTGTGGTTTTTGTTTTTTGAGGGGGTCAAGTGGCCCCCCTCCTGAGGGCAATAATGGCCCGGGGGACATCATCCCCTGGGGCTTGGGCAGCCTTTTAAAAAAAAAACTTATATGGGAGTGGGGCAGAGTGACCCCCTCCCAGGCCACTTTTTGCCCCAGGCACCCCATCCCCCGGGGCAGGCCCTCACGTTGGGGACTCCAGAGGGAGCCCCAATGCCCTTGCAGTCCCAGCCGGCTCTCCGAATTCTGCCGGAGCTGGCATTGCTTCTGGACAAGGGGAGCTGCTGACATGCAGCTCCCCTTGTCCAAAAGCAATATGCTTCTCTTCATAGAAGCAAGAGCAGGTTTTGTGCTCTCGCTTCTATGAAGTGAAGTAGTGTTTGCAATGTCCGGGAGGAAGCTGTGCTCCTGCTCTGCCATTGCAAATGGCAATGTCTCAGGAGTGGGCACCCTGGGACATTGCAGGAGCCCGCCCTGGGGGGTGGTGGTCCCCAGGGCCATCCAGGGCTCCAAGAGGGGGCTGCGTGGACCCCTCCCATAATTTGTATAGACCTGGGAAGGTGGTGGTCCCCAGGGCTGGCGGTAAGCAATGGACCCCCGCATTTAAATAAAGTTTGCCACGGGGAGGTGGTGGTCCCCGGGGCAGTGTGAGGAGGGGCAGGATCCCCCCACACTTCTAAAATTGTATTTAAGCCCCAGGGAGGTGGCAGTCCCGGGTCAGTGTGGGGGGTAAAGGAGCCCCCCCATGCAGTTTCAAATCAAGCCCTGTGGAGGTGGCGGCCCCTGGGGCTGCGGGGGAGCCCCTTGCCCCCAAACATAAGTATTTAAGTCCCAGGGAGGTGGTGGTCCTGGGGCTGCAGGGGCACCCATGGGACCCCGCTTTATAAATTGGGATTGCCCACTGTACCTGGCCCACCCGGGGGCTTTAAAAAATGATGCAGAGTCTGTATTCGCACCGGGTGCGCAAATCTGGCTAAATTTTTTTAAAACAATGCTTTTTTGAGACCTGGGTGTCTCTGTGGGACGCCCTGACCAGGCCTAGGAGGGCAGGATGTTTTTACACTGCCCTCTTTTCTTCTTTTTTTAATTCTTCTCTCACCTTTTTCCTTCCCCCTCGGTACCAATTCACAAGATGGCTGCCAACACTTCCTGGTTTGAAGTGTTGGCAGCCATTCATAGGCAAGATCATGCTCGGGAGGGAGCAGCTAATCAGATCTCACAATTCGCAAATATCGATATCTTTAAATCTTTCAATATCTCAAAAACTACTGAACGGATTTACATCATTTAAAAGAAAGCGTGCTTTCTGGACCAAGAGCTATCTCTCTGTCAAATGTGGTGTAATTCCATTCAGCAGTTCAGGCTGTAGCCGCGTATAAAGTTTCCTATGAAAATTAACTAACTATAACAGCGGAATTTCTCTGGTTTTGTACGAGTGAAATGTCCAACTAACTATAACATCCCTGAAACCTGGGTTTTTTTCAGTGAATTTCTAAGGTTTTTAAATGCTCATTTCTAACTGTAAGGAAAATGAAACCTATGGTTTTTTCATTGAATATATATATATATATTACCTACTGGCGGTCGCCAGTAGGTAGTTATAGTTAGGACCCCTTTTCCATAGGAAATCCGCAACATTCTATTTTGAATAACTTTGGCGCCGGTCGACGAATCCTCGCGAATTTCTCAAAATAGGTGGGGCGCTACGCTCCGCTCCTACCCTGAAAGTCTCGGGGGGATTCGTCAAGCGGGGGCTGAGATAAAAGGGGGGTCCCAAAACGCGTTTTTCCCATGCATTTTTCCATAGGACCTTTAGAACGAGCTACAGCCCGAACGGCTGAACAGAATTACTCAAAATTTGGCAGAGAGGTAGTCCCTAGGTCAAGGAAGTGCCTTTTGTAGGTTTGGTGTAAATCTGTTCAGTAGATTCTGAGAAAATAGCTTTTAAATCAATATATATATCTGAGCCCGCTTACGGTACGCTTACCGTACGCTTACGGTAAGCGTACGGTGGCGTGCGCGAGCGCGATTCTGATTGGCTCTTAGATCTTAGTAAACATTCGAATCGGTCGAAACCAGGAAGCGGCGGCCGCCATTTTGTGTATTTCACTCTGAAAAAAAAGAGTGAAAACAAGGAAAGGGGGCAATGAGGAGAGTTACAGACCCCCTAACATTTGTAAGGGGGTCAAAGAAGGACAGAGAAGTACAAAAAAAACATTTATTGATTTTTAAAAAAATCACGGGGTACGCGTACGGTAAGCTTACGGTAAGCGTACGGTAAAAAAAAATAAAAATAAATAAATGAAAAGCAGATTTAAGAGTTTAGATATTAGGGAGCTCTAAAAAGAGCTGTTGTGTTTATGAAGTCATTTTTTTAGTGGTACCTACAAGTAAGTACCGATGCAGAGTCTAAGGTTCAAGAGGAAGACTCTGTTCCCTTCATCATTGAAGTGCACACCATCTCCTCTATAAATGTCTTGCATGTCATAACGCAAGTTGTTGTGGTAAATGGCACCCATACCATAGTCACGGAGGAAAGCAGAAACAGATTTGTTGACGTGCTTTCTTGCTTTGTCAATCTGTGGACAGAAATGATTGGACCAGTTCCATTTTTGCCTTTGGCATATGTTGGAAAACACAAAGGCAGTTTTAGGGAAAAGTGTAAACAGTTGTGCAAAGGTGTCCTTCATAAGCATTTCCAGACCTACCCCAGTCAAAGTGCCTAGGTCATTGCCACCACAGTGCACTATTATGAGGTCAGGGTGTTGGATTTGAATGAAGGATTTCACCAATGGCATCAATTGGTGCCACTTTAACCCTCTCTGACCAATCCATTTAATGTCTACATTTGGCAAAGCAAGGTCTCTCACCATACCTGTTTTCTCTGCAAACTTTTCACTCCAGAAGACATAGCTGTGCCCTACAATCCACACTGTGAACATCTTCAAAGGAGAACTGGATGCACTCAGGAGGTGTCTTTCAGTAGAATGGCAATATGAAAAGAAAGACAGTTTGGAAATGGAGGCATACATATTTTTTTCAAAACAAAAAGAACTGATTGGCTGTTTCATACCATTCTAGAATAAAAACTAGGCTGTATGTGTAAATTAATAGAAGCATGTTTTGTATTGGTAAAAAAAAATGTGTAACCAAAGAACAGTACTATGGATTTGCTGTTAGGTTTGAAAAGTCAAGCACTCTTGCTCTGTGGAATTGAAACATTGTTTGGCGAACTTCTGACCTAACTCAACACAGCAGTGTTCCATGAGCTGTTGCTATGGTAGCAGGCAGAAATCAAGTTGGGGGAAGGGTACTAGGCAGAAGTCAAGTTGGGGGAAGGGTACTTTTGGAAAAGGGTTGGTTTTCAACCAATAGAAATGTGTGATTACATTTGAAAAAAAGGGGGAAGCACTGAGATTTGAAACTTACAAGTATATGTGTGGAAAAATAGAGGGAAAGTTTGCCATTATCTGGTTCTGCTGAGAGGAGAGAGGTGAACACAACAGAGATCCTGGCTCTGATAATCTGCTGTTTGAGTGTCACATTTCTTTCACAACTAACTAATTTTAAAGGTGAGTTTACAGTTTGAGAGGGGATGTATGTGGTAACTTAAGAAATGAATAATAGAAATGGAAATTGTTTTTGTTGTAGTTACACATGGTGGTTTCATAATGTGTCAGTCTGTAAAAGTGATTTTCACTTGCCCCGAAAAAAAAAAGAGCAGTAAGTGTGCTTTCAAATTGGCAAAGAAATTTCGTTTTGGGACTAATGTGAAAACATGACTCTGTGTGGAAATAGGAATTACAGGCAGAGATTTATTGCGTATTGCTCTGGTGATTTCACAGTTACATTAGATGGAAAGGGGGAGCGAATTTTTGGGGGAAGAAGCAGAGTCTTAGCACACACCCATGTGCTTGCCATGTATAGTCATGCACAGTATTTACAGGCGAGTGGGGTTTTCAGGTTTCAGTCTGTAATGCAAATACATTCAGCATCACTAAGGCTGGTTGCCCTTGCTGGAGTGTAGGCAGTCACCGAGAATACACATGGTGGTGGTCTGAAAAAACAGTTTGGACATGTGCATTTAAATAAATCAAAAAAAGTGGTTTCATAATGTGTCAGTCTGTAAAAGTGATTTTCACTTGCGCCGAAAAAAAAAAGAGCAGTAAGTGTGCTTTCAAATTGGCAAAGAAATTTCGTTTTGGGACTAATGTGAAAACATGACTCTGTGTGGAAATAGGAATTACAGGCAGAGATTTATTGCGTATTGCTCTGGTGATTTCACAGTTACATTAGATGGAAAGGGGGAGCGAATTTTTGGGGGAAGAAGCAGAGTCTTAGCACACACCCATGTGCTTGCCATGTATAGTCATGCACAGTATTTACAAGCGAGTGGGGTTTTCAGGTTTCAGTCTGTAATGCAAATACATTCAGCATCACTAAGGCTGGTTGCCCTTGCTGGAGTGTAGGCAGTCACCGAGAATAAACATGGTGGTGGTCTGAAAAAACAGTTTGGACATGTGCATTTAAATAAATCAAAAAAAGTGGTTTCATAATGTGTCAGTCTGTAAAAGTGATTTTCACTTGTAAAAAGTGAGTTTCACTTGCCCCGAAAAAAAAAAGAGCAGTAAGTGTGCTTTCAAATTGGCAAAGAAATTTCGTTTTGGGACTAATGTGAAAACATGACTCTGTGTGCAGAGAGGAATTATAGGCAGAGATTTATTGCGTCTTGCTCTGGTGATTTCACAGTTGCATTAGATGGAAAGGGGGAGCGAATTTTTGGGGGAAGAAGCAGAGTCTTAGCACACACCCATGTGCTTGCCATGTATAGTCATGCACAGTATTTACAAGCGAGTGGGGTTTTCAGGTTTCAGTCTGTAATGCAAATACATTCAGCATCACTAAGGCTGGTTGCCCTTGCTGGAGTGTAGGCAGTCACCGAGAATACACATGGTGGTGGTCTGAAAAAACAGTTTGGACATGTGCATTTAAATAAATCAAAAAAAGTGGTTTCATAATGTGTCAGTCTGTAAAAGTGATTTTCACTTGCGCCGAAAAAAAAAAGAGCAGTAAGTGTGCTTTCAAATTGGCAAAGAAATTTCGTTTTGGGACTAATGTGAAAACATGACTCTGTGTGCAGAGAGGAATTATAGGCATAGATTTATTGCGTCTTGCTCTGGTGATTTCACAGTTGCATTAGATGGAAAGGGGGAGCGAATTTTTGGGGGAAGAAGCAGAGTCTTAGCACACACCCATGTGCTTGCCATGTATAGTCATGCACAGTATTTACAAGCGAGTGGGGTTTTCAGGTTTCAGTCTGTAATGCAAATACATTCAGCATCACTAAGGCTGGTTGCCCTTGCTGGAGTGTAGCACTCTGGACATGGGCTTTTTAAAAAATCTGAAAAGTGGTTTCATAATGTGACAGTTTGTAAAAGTGATTTTCACTTGCCCAAAAAAAAGAGCAGTTTGTGTGCATTCAAATTGGCAAAGAAATTTCGTTTTGTGACTATTGTGAAAAGAAATGTAGTAATATATTTAAATACAATAAAGGATTTTTTTTTTAGTTTTTTTCAGGTATTGCTGAAGAGCAGTGAACAAAATTTAAGATGCCTACAAAATCCAGAGTTCAAAAAACGCTAAAAAAAAAACTATATTTGAAGACAACTGGAGGACCAAAGTTAGTAGAAGATGCTCATGTTGGGAAAAAGAAAAAATCTTCTGGTAAGCAGAAAAAACAATTTCTTAAAAATATATTCAAAACAAAGAAAAATGTACAAAATGTCTGTACTGGAAAGAATGTTACAAAAGGAAGAGAACAGGAAAAAATTGAGAATTTAGTTAATGCAAATATACCTTCTGCAACTGAAAAGATTTACATAAACAGAAAAACAGCGTTTAAAGAGATACATAGAAAAATGTTTCAGAGAAGAGTTATGTCCAATTTGATAAAGGATGTGAAGAAATATAAGCAAAAGGCAAAATATTACAAGAGAAAAAAAGAAATTGAAGCCATTGCAGCAAAGGCATTAGAATTAAAAAGGAAACTATTCATATTAATTTTGAATAGGATGCGTACATTAGACAAAATGGTTAATGTACTGAAATCACATAGCAAAAGGAAAAGAGTAGTGAACAGAACAAACTTTTGTAAAGTGTTTTTAGGAAAGTGGATGCATAGTTCAAGTAGTGAACCTTTTTTTAATGAAGAGAGCTATTTTCAAAGTAATAGTTTGCTGCATGCAGTTGACACCAGAGGTCGTTCATACGAAGTAACAAATGGTTGCATAATGGAGAAGGAGATAATGGTTCCAAGAGATGAGGTACAAGTGATGGCAGATGAGGCAATGGGGAGACGTCCTAAAGCCCCAGTGTACACTTGGAATTGTAGTAGTATTTGCACTGTGCGTCAGGAATCTATTGACAAATTTCGAGAGTTTCTAAGAGAATATAGTAAAAAAAGTGTAAAACAGAAGATTAAGGTGCTTCAAAGTCTGAATCCATGCAGAGTGAGAGAGAATACTGGTTTGCAGGGTCATTCTCTGGCTTGTCTATCTAGAAAAGTGTGCAATAGTGTTTTCCATCATTTTAGGATGCTGGCTGTTCATCATACTGGAATGAGAAAGTTTGTGAGACGGTTGTATTTTGCCAAAAGTCCAGCAATAAAGTTAAATGAATTGAATAGGGCTCTGTTCCGAGGAACGGTATCAGATGTAGAGAAGGTTGTTGATGAAATTCAGTTTTGTTACTTTGGTCCTGAACAAAACAGTGCAGAGAAGGACACAGTAAATGAGGAAGAAGTGGAAGAGAATGTAGAACCTTCTGTAAGTAAGATATTTAATGATCACATAACAAAATTTGCAATAGTCTCTAATGAAAGACCAAATGTTACTTGTATTTGTTGCCGCAGAACTCATTATAGAAAACAAACTAGGAATGTTGATCTCTACAGAAAGAGTGAAAATGAAGATAATTATAAGTGGAAGGATTTTGCCACATATATATTTCTAGAAAATTGTTTTGAATTGGGTGAAGATCAGCGTATTTGTAAATACTGTTACAACAAGTTAGAGGAAAATAGAATGCCGACCAGAGCTGTACATAATAATTTAGAATTGGATGCTATTCCTGCTGAACTTTCTGAATTAAATACATATGAGTCTATACTCATTCAATGTGTTCATCCGTTCCAGACCATAGTACGTATGGAGCCCAAAACTGGTAAATTACCTCCTTCAGATTTACTGAGAGGTTTAAAAGGTAGAGTGGTGTATTTGCCCTTGGATTTGAAAAAAAATATGGAAACTATTGATGCGGATACTTTGGAAACTGAACCATTAATTATTCTGGTTAATGGTGTACCTACAAAGAATAAGAAGATTTGGCAGGAGCTGGTAGATGTGCGGAAAGTACAAAGAGCAAATTTGTATTTGAAAAAAAATAACAAATGGTATGAATCAATTTATATAGAAGAAGAAGAAGAAGAAGAAGATTTTCAAGAAGACACAGAAACACCAACTGGACAAATTGAAAAAGTGGACAAGTCAAAGGAAGAAGAAATTTATGAACATTTTAGCATACATCCTCTTCATTTGAAAGAAGTTATGGGAGACAATATTGATCTCTTTCAGATGAAGAAAGCAAAAGGAACTCCTGTGAGTGTATGGGAGGAGAGCTTGGAAGCTCGATGTTTTCCTCAGCTGTTTCCTAAAGGAAAAGGAGGACGATACGATGAACGTCCAGAACAGATTCCAGCTTCAGAGTATCGGACTACAAGACTATATGCTGAAGATCCCAGATTTCGACAAAGTATTCCTTATTTGTTCCATCTTTTATTTGAAAGCGACTTGTCTGCACTGTCTTATGCAGTAAATCACATTTTAAAAAGTGGAGTACATTTACAAAATGTGTCTGCTAAGGATTTTATGGAGAAAGTGCAGCACCGAGATGATCATTTGGAAACACAACTGATCAATCTGATGGCTTGTCAGCGTGGGACAAATGAATATTGGTACCGACGCCATGGTGAACTAAAATGCATGTTACGGAATTTAGGAACACCAACATGGTTCCTTACCCTAAGCTGTGCCGAGTACGCTTGGGATGATTTACTGGATTTTCTACGAGAGGCCAATTCAAACATTAAAAACATCGAATACAAGACAGCAGGAGAACTGTGCTCATTGGATCCGGTTAATGTTTGCAGATATTTCAATCATAGATTTGAGGCTATGATGTCCTTCATCTGCAATAAAAAAAATCCACCCCTTGGAGAAGTAGTGGATTTCTTTTGGAGAAAAGAGTACCAGGCAAGAGGTGCTCCTCATATTCATATGCTGTTGTGGATCAAGGATGCCCCAAAGTTTGGAACAGATGCTGATGAAGCAGTGTTATCTTACATTCAAGAATATGCAACATGTGCTATACCAAAAAGCACAGAAGAGAACAAGTTAAAGGAGCAAGTTTTACGTTTCCAAAGTCATCGGTGTGGAAAATACTGTCGACGGAAATACAAGAGCAAAGAAAAATACTACACTAAATGTCGATTTGGATTTCCTAGACCTGTTCTTTCAAATGGAAGAGTAAACAGTTTTATGTCAGCTGTGAGACATACTATCACAAGAAAATCACCTAAGAATACCTACAACCTTAAAAGAAAAGAAGAATCAAAAAATATAAATGACTACAACCCAGTCATTTTATCCATGTGGAATGCTAACATGGATATACAGTATGTAGCTGACAATTCCATTGCTGTTGCACGATATGTAACGTCTTACATTACGAAATCAGAAAAAACAGAATTGAAGGAAATGTGGGAAGAGATTTCTCACGAGAAGACTGTCAGTAAGAAGCTGTACAGTTTCAGTTTGAAGATGTTATCGCATCGAGAAATTGGATCCTACGAATGTTCAGATAGGTTATCTTCTGCAAGTCTCTACTCGAAGTCAAGAAGAATAATTTGGGCAAGTTTAGGCCTTGCAGCAATGAGAAATCGGGTACTGAAATCTGTAGGAGAAATTGAATATTTGGTCAAGAATGACCCAGAAAGTACAGATATATTGAAAACAAACATGTTGGACACATATTATCCCAAGAGAAGTCAACATCTGGAGAACATGTGTCTCTATGAAGTGCTGCAGAACTACATTTATTCAAGGAAAGCCGCAGAAGACATCAATAATGGAAAATATAAAGTCGTTGGTGAAGAAGGATGTTTGGTGAAGCAAACAAAAGGAAGTTTGATAAATCACCGGAAGCTGAGTTGTGACACTACTGACAAGAAAGAATTTTACTACTTGGCTCTTTTACAGTTGTTTAAACCATGGCGTACAGAGGATGAACTACTGGGAGAATTTCAAAGCTATGAAGATTCATTTAATGCTTGCAAAGACAGCATACAATGCAATACATTCACAACTTATCTGCAAATGTTAAATGAAGAAATTGAACAGGAAACTACAATTGCAGCAGAAATAGCTAGAGACAGTTCTCAGGACAGCCAAAGTTCAGGAACACACAGTCAAGATCCCCTAGGACAACCAATCATTGAAAATGAAGCATCAATAGCCATGAATGAAGTGGAAACGGCTATGAATCAAGCTCAAGAAGAATTTATAGACTTAGAAAATTTGGAAAGACAACTGAATCAAGAGCAGCAACAAATTTATGAAGAGATCAAAAACAAAATTGATCACGGATTTCTACATGTAAAAAAAGAGTGCTCATGCACATCATTTCATCCAATCAGGATGTATGTAAGCGGACAAGCTGGAACTGGAAAAAGTTTCCTAGTAAAAGTCATCAGAAGCTACCTACAGCAAAAAACGGATTCTACTTTGTCTTGTGTGGTTACTGCTCCAACTGGGTTAGCAGCATATAACATAAAAGGAATCACCTTACATCGTTTGCTAATGTTACCAGTGGAGCATGAGAACAAAATACAATTCAACAAGCTAACTGGAGAAGCATCCTTGGAAGTTTCAAGAGTATTGAAGAAGATGCAAGTTCTCATTATTGATGAGGTGAGCATGGTATCAAACCTAATGCTTGCCTTTGTGCATTTAAGAATGCAGCAAATTTTGAAGACAGACTATGACATGTTATTTGGTGGAAAACACGTCATAGTTTTTGGAGATCTTTTGCAACTTACTCCAGTTAAAGGACAACCAGTGTTTAATACTGTGACACATGAAGACACGAAGAAGTCATTGGGAAGCATCGGAAATACAAATATTTGGTCCTTCTTTGAGTACAAGGAACTTACTACTAATATGAGGCAAGCAAACGATGAAGAATATGGAAGTATTCTGAAAGATATCAGGATTGGACTACTGACAGAAGTTGGCAAAAAAGCATTACAGAGTCGGCTGCTACATAATTTATTTCCAAAGGAAGAAATAGTTGCAGAGAAGATATACAAGAACATTGCAGAAAACAAAAGTGTCATCTGCTTAATGCCAACTCTACGTGAATGCTCAATATTCAATGAGGAGCTTTTGAAATTGGAAAAGGAAGAGATCAGGAAATTGGAAGCAGTGGACAAAATTGAGGATGGAAGAATTACTGTCACAGTAACAGGCAAACTGAAAAATAAATTGGACTCACTAGAGAAGAACATCTCCAAAACAGCTGGATTAGAAAAAAATCTATATGTTTGCATGAACTGTAGAGTGTTTTTAAGGAGAAATTTGGATGTTGAGAAAGGTTTAGTTAATGGAGCGATGGGAAGAGTTGTGGGTTTTATTAATTACCAGAAAAAAGAAGGAGTTGAATGTTTAAAAATAAAATTTGATCAGATAGATGAAGTTAAAGATATTTGTCGTTGTACAGTTCGTTTTATGCTTGTGAAAGACTTATATGTACGTAGGAAGCAGTTTCCGTTTTCTCTAGCATATGCTGTAACTATTCACAAGTCTCAAGGATTGACTGTAGATTGTGCATTTGTGAACATTGGTTCAACTGTGTTCAAAGAAGGTATGGCATATGTTGCTTTGTCACGAGTCAAAACATTATCAGGTTTATTCATGATAGACTTTGATGAGTCAAAAGTTAGTGCTGATACAAACTGTGTAAAAGAGTATAATAGATTAAGAAGAAGTTATGCTCCTCATTTAGGTCAGTATCCTGTGTTGGAGAAACGTGTAGTTTCTCGTAAAAGAAAAAATGAGAATATCTGTAGTGAAGATGTAGAGAAGAGGAAAAAAAAGAGGAGTGATGTAATTGCAAGCAAAAAGAAAAAGGAAAATGAAGAACAGGTTGTAGGATGTCATTTTGAAAATAGCTCTGGTGTCAACTGCTACGCAAATGTAGTGCTGAATGTTGCATTTTATCTGGAAAGTTTGCAAGAGCAGATAATAGTAAATCAGGGAAAAAGATTCTGTTCAGAGCTGAGTCTCCTTTTTCAAAAGCTGAGTAAAGATAAAACTCAAATAGAAAGTGCTACTGACATTAGAAAACTTTTAGATGTATGTTCAGGACGAACACAGTTTTCTCAAAATGAACAGCAAGATGCACATGAATTTTTGATGTATTTTCTTCAGGTAGTGGAAGAAGAAGGAGTTCCCATTGACATTTTTTTTGGTCTCTCTTATAAATGGGAACATAGTTGTGATAATTGTTATAATATATGTGGCTCTATTGTTGATAATGAAAGGTTTATTTATTTGACATTGCCAGAGAGTAAAACAGTCACTTTTGCAAAATTAGTTAAAGATGCTAATCATAGCATGAAATGTGGTGAGTGTAATTCTGACATGTTTTCAACATTAATTTTAAAGGAATACGGACAGTATGTAATTTTAATGATGCAACGATGTAGAGCTGATGGTTCAAAATTGGATACTTTAATAAAGAAGTTTACAGGACAGCAATTATCAATTTCAGGAAAAACTTTTTTAACTGTTGCAATAATTTTCCATGATGGACCTAGTGTTACTTCTGGACATTACACAGTTTATCTTAAATGTGAAAAAGGCTGGACACTGTGTAATGATTCCCAATTGATTTTCAAACAACGTTTGCCTTTTGATTTAGCAAATTCCTATCTAATCTTCCTGAAACCTAAATTTTAGAGAGACTTGGCAAGATCTGGACAAAACAATTTTACCATTTTACTGGATTACCATTGCAATTTTGTAAAAAAAACATTTTTTAAATTATCATTTGGCCTAATGGAAAGATAACCAATTGTAATGTGGACTTTTTTAATTTTTAATGAAACTTTGAAAAACCAATAATTTAGAGATTATCGGTAACTTCTGCACATTTTAAATTTTGGAATGTTATTGGACTGCCATTGGAAATTTTTTCAAAAATGTTTTAAAAAATTACTATTTGGCCATGTGGAAAAGTAACCAATTCTATTGTGGACTTAATAAATTATTCAAAAAATTTTCGTGAACCAAAATGTTACAGAGAATCGGTGAGATCTGGACAAATTAAACTTTAGAATTTTATTGGATTACCGTTGGAAATTTATTCCAAAAAAAAATTTAAAATTACTATTTGGTCTAAAGGAAATGAAATCAGATGTATTTTGGAGTTATTTGAGATATAATATTGTGATTATACTTCTGAAACAAACATATCAGACGGTATTTTAAAGAAATAACTATTGGTATTAGATGATATTTTTTTACAATATTATGCATTTCTATAATGTTAAGTTTAAGTAAAAAGAGATTCTGGGCTTTTTTATTACAATCTTTGTGATTGTTATTTTTTTTTGCCCGCTGTAAAATGATGAATGCAATTGCTTTCACAATTTATAGTGAAATGCAATATATTCTGAAAACAGCAAAAATAAGGCAAAAATATTTTTTGGAAAAAAATGTAAATATGTGTACTGTATTATAAAATGTTTTTAAAATATTAATACTTTTTTCTTTTTTTCCAGAGAGATATAGAAAATTTTCGAAAACTACAAACATTTTTAAAACTATTTTTAAAAAAAACAAATGAATAAATATTTTTTTGAGTGAGTATGGTAAGTCAATAATAATAATTGTAGTCTCTCAAGGACAATGTAATGTGATAAATGATTTTTAGTGTTTTTTTAAAAAAAAAAAAAAAAAGTACGCGCACCGTACGCGTACGGTAAAAAAATAAATAAAAAAAAGTTTATAAAAACATATGTAAAAAAAAGATGAAAGATAAGGTTGGCTCTTAAAAGAACCGTTGTGTTCATGCAGGGACAGAGGAAAGGAAGCATGGGAAAATTATTCAAAGCGACAAATGTGCTGATCTATTTTGTTGTTCACTAGGGAAACAGTGGTCTCCCTATGGCAAATTAGATCTTTACAAAATGTGCAATGAATATCAACCTTCCGAAATCGAGGGTTCATTTCCAGAGGGCCAGCAAAAGGAGATTCTCCCCCCACAGATGAAGGGCTCACCTGACCTGCAGAAGAAGGAGTCAGCCCTGCAGATGATGGTTCAGGCTGAGCTACTGTGGATGTACTGGCTCGTCTTTCTGAAGAGTTACCTCCAAAAAGATGACCATGTGTCCTTCTGTGTACATCCTGGAGGTGTCTCTTCATGGTGTGATTCCCAAAGGAATACTTCCTGTTAGGATTACCTCTAGAAAGTACACGCTTACACAGCTTACAAGTCACTAAGGGTGCATTTACCTTTTGCTGGCCTTCTGGAAAAGTAAAATAATCCCATACATAAGAGGGCTTTTGTTTCCTCGATCTCTGCCTCAAGACAGTGCTGCTAGTGCTAGCCTCACTCTCAGAAGAGCTCTGCTGTTCTGCCATCGTATCCCAAAGACAAACCAGCTCCTTCTCCCAAGGGATCACAAGCAGAAATGAGGGGAATGGGTGTGGTGTAGGAGAGTTCTAGAACTGAAAGTAGTTTCAACCAATCAAAAGTTGTGTTTCATGATCACATGACCTACCGTACGCTTACGGTACGCTTACGGTACGCTTACGGCAAAAAGTACGCATGCGCGTAAAAAAGACACGCGCTTGCGCGCATGCGCATAACAGTCACAACCCGACACTTCCGCGTAACGTGCGCGTGTGGCGTAAGCGCGTACGCGTCCCACGCGCAGTACGCGCGGCAACGCAAAGTGCGTAACTATACGCAAGCAGCGTAGATAGATTACGGACGTTGCGTAAACCGTACGCTTACCGTGAGCTTACGGTACGCGTACTAAAAAAATATATTTTTTTTAAAAAAAAGTACTGCAAATAAATTTTACATGTTTATTTTAAAAAATATATTTAAAAAAACATATTAAAGAATTTAAAAAATTTAATCATAGTCTTTATAAAAGGTAAAATAATTAAATTAAAAATATGTTAGAAAAAAAAAAAAAAAAAAAAATTAGCATTTAAAAAACCTTGCAAATTCACTGAAAAAACCATGGGTTTCACACACGTTATAGTTAGGAATTAGCATTTAAAAAACCTTAGAAATTCAGTGAAAAAACCATAGGTTTCACACACGTTATAGTTAGGAATTAGCATTTAAAAAACCTTAGAAATTCAGTGAAAAAACCATAGGTTTCACACATGTTATAGTTAGCTGGACATTTTACTCGTAAAAAACCAATGAAATTGCCCCGTTATAGTTAGTTCAGCTAACTATAACTCGCGCGCCCGCAATGCACTGCTGATGACGTCACATATTACATCACTCATGACATGGTCAGTGACATCACTCATGACATCACTGATGACATCTCAAATGACATCACTGATGACATCACTGATGACATCATCCTTGTGATAGAGTGGCAGACCTCCTCTTCCCCTAATATAACCTTTGATACACACAATCAAAAATAGAAATTAAAATTTTAAAAACAATGGACATACCAATACCAGTTACAACAACCTATACAGTAATTCTAAGATCCAAATACACATCCACTCATTCACCAACAGTCCTATACAGTCACTCATACATGTACTCACTCATCATATGTACTCATACACGTATACATCCTGTTACACAATGCCACTCATCCATAGAGGTACTCACACACATAGTTAGTCATGCTAATAAAGAATCAAACATACATTTACTTGCATATACAGTTATACACACACCACCACACTTACTTCTACGGAAACTTACATATACTTAGTCTTTTAAACAATCACTTATAGAAACACATACTTATTCATACAGGAACTCTTTCAATCTCTCACTCTCACATATACTCACATATATACACCAATAGTCACATATACTAGTTTAAAACATATGTAGTTACACATAAAGACACTATTGAGACAGTCATTCACTCACTAACACACCCATACATACACTCATCCACCCATACAGTCCTGCACACATGCTGTCTTCAACACATACAAACAATGAGTCACTCATTCATGCACCCATGCACTACGTAATACCCCTCACCGAACCAGACACTCACACTCATACTGATACTCAAAAAACCAACTAATAACCTATTTAGACACTCATGTAGCTACACACCAACCCATGCAGCCACTTATACACAAAGTGAGAGACTGATACAGATATTTACATATTTAAACATTACTCACTAAGCCATGTATTCACTAAGATACACTTAATCAGTCAGTAATACAATCAATTTTTCAAAAACAATTCATCCATTTAGACACTTATATACCCATTTATTCTTCCATCGACCTTGAGATATACATATATAAAACATATTTAATTTTCAGAAAAACACACATTCACTGGATGATGTCATCAGTGATGTCATCAGTGATGTCATTTGAGATGTCATCAGTGATGTCATGAGTGATGTCACTGACCATGTCATGAGTGATGTAATATGTGACGTCATCAGCAGTGCATTGCGGGCGCGCGAGTTATAGTTAGCTGAACTAACTATAACGGGGCAATTTCATTGGTTTTTTACGAGTAAAATGTCCAGCTAACTATAACATGTGTGAAACCTATGGTTTTTTCACTGAATTTCTAAGGTTTTTTAAATGCTAATTCCTAACTATAACGTGTGTGAAACCTATGGTTTTTTCACTGAATTTCTAAGGTTTTTTAAATGCTAATTCCTAACTATAACGTGTGTGAAACCCATGGTTTTTTCAGTGAATATATATATATATATATATATCACCTACTGGCGGTCGCCAGTAGGTAGTTATAGTTAGGACCTATTTTCCATAGGAAATCCACAACATTCTATTCCCATGCAATTTCCCATAGGATCTGTTGTCGCAGCTACAGCCTGAACCGCTGAACGGAATGACACCAAATTTGCCAAAGAGGTAGTCCTCAGTTCAGACTCATGCCTTGTGCATAAATGGTGTGAATCCGTTCAGTAGTTCCTGAGAAAATTAGAGTTAAAAGTACATAAATATCTATGGCCGGGGAGGATCCGCGGACCCTACCCGCACCGTAAGTGCACCCTCCCTGAACCGAGCGCGCACCCTCCCGATCGCGTGATGAATGCTAATTGGCTGTTGAGTGTCTCTCTACATTCGAAACCAGGAACTGTTGGCGGCCATTTTCTGCCTCGGTAGAAGCGAGGCTGAAGATGCAAGGGGAATAAGTGTGTAAAACATATAAAGGGGCATGGTGGAAATACTCTGACCCTCTAGAGGTGTTTAGGGGGTCCCAGAAGGAGCCTCTGGGGCCCCCTTTTTTAAAAATAAATAAATAAAGGCGAAATGCACGCACAGTGCGCGCATCCTATCGCGTTGGGTACGCGGATCCACGGATTTTTTTTTTTAAAAGACAAGAAATCATTGGTTGTATGACTACTTTGTACACTGAAAGGTAGGGTGTATATTTCTGTTTTTTATAAGGTATGATTCTTATTGGTTAACAAAAACAGATTGTAAGGAACATTATATATGATTAGCTGATATGTTGAAAAGTGAAGCACACTTCCTCTCTTGTGTAGGAACATTGTGTGCTGAACTTCTGACCTGTGTGCTTAGTGCAGTGTTCCATGACCTGTTTCTATGGTAACAGGCAGAAGGCAGATTGGGGGAAGGGTTGAAATGTCTTTCAGTTGGAAAGGGTTGAAATGTTTAACCAATAGAAATGTGTGTTTGTTTTTGAGTTTATGTGTGAAGGATTGTGATTTGATGTTTACATGTATATGTGTGGAAAATGAAAGGGAAACTTTTCCATTCTTTGTTTTTGCTGAGAGGTGCGCAGTGCAGAGATTCTGTAAAAGAAAATATGGTGAGTGACTGATATACTTCTTAATCTACAAAAGAACTTGAAAGATGAGTTATTTAATTGTGGGAGGATGTATGTAGACTCTTTTGATTTTAATCAGACTAATGTATTTCTCCTGCTAAAGTGTAGGGAGTACTTTTTTTCTCTGCAATCTTATTGACAGTGTGTGTGCATGTAGAAACCATTCTGTGATAAGCATTTGTGTTTTTCCTGTGTTTGCAGACAGATAACTGTGCTGTTTTTATATTTTGGTAGAATTAGAAACCAGTCTTTGTTTATGAATTTGTGAAATGTTATGTTACTATACTAAAATGTAGTACTACTTCTAGATGAAGAAATGTGTTTTGGTATAGTGCAAGGGATAATGTTGTTTGTCTAGAATCACACAGTGAGTCTGTGTGCATTTGGGAACCACTGTGAGAGAAGCATTTGGTAACATCGAGTATTTGCTGACGGATAACTGTTTTAACCTGTCATGTTGTGAAGTTTTAGTAGCATTAGAAGCCAGTCTTTGCTTATGCTTTGATTAAATGAGTCAGGCTTTGACACAAAAGTGCAGTCCTGAAATATGTAGATTGTGTGCAGTTCCCTTACTACTTCCACAGTAGTGAATGATTTTTGGTAAACTCCTAGGTATAGTGGTTGTTGTCTAGAATCACACTGTGAGTCTGTGTGCATTTGGGAAACACTGTGAGAGAAGCATTTGGTAACATTGTGTATTTGCTGACAGATAACTATTTTAAAACCTGTCATGTTGTCAAGTTTTAGTAGCATTAGAAGCCAGTCATTGCTTATGCGTTGATTAAATGAGTCAGGCATTGACACTAAAGTACCGTGGTGAAATATGTAGATTGTGTGCAGTTCCCTTACCACTTCCACTGTAGTGAATGAGTTTTGGTAAGCTGCTAGGGATAGTGTTGTTTGTCTAGAATCACACTGTGAGTCTGTGTGCATTTGGGAACCACTGTGAGCGAATTGTTTGGTAACATTGTGTATTTTCTGACAGATAACTGTTTTAAAACATGTCATGTTGTCAAGTTTTAGTTGCATTAGAAGACAGTTATGGCTTATGCTTTCATTAAATGAGTCCGGCATTGACAGTAAAGTGCAGTCGTGAAATATGTAGATTGTGTGCAGTTCCCTTACCACTTGCACTGTAGTGAATGAGTTTTGGTAAACTCCTAGGGATAGTGGTGCTTGTCTAGAATCAAACTGTGAGTTAGTGTGTATTTGGGATCACTGTGAGAGAAGCATTTGGTAACATCGTGTATTTGCTGACAGATAACTGTTTTAAAACCTTTCATGTTGTGAAGTTTTAGTAGCATTAGAATCCAGTCTTTGCTTATGCGTTGATTAAATGAGTCATGCTTTGACACTGATGTGCTGTACTTAAATATGTAGATTGTGTGCAGTACCATTAACTCTTCTAGACTAGTGAATGAATTTTGGTAAACTCCTAGGATAGTGTTGCTTGTCTAAAATCACACTGTGAGCCTGTGTGCATTTGGGTAAGGATTGTGAGAGAAGCATTTGGTAACATCGTGTATTTGCTGACAGATAACTTTTTTAAAACCGGTCATGTTGTCAAGTTTTAGTAGCATTAGAAGATAGTCTTTGCTTATGCTTTGATTAAATGAGTCAGGCTTTGACACAAAAGTGCAGTCCTGAAATATGAAGATTGTGTGCAGTTCCCTTACCACTTCCACAGTAGTGAATGATTTTTGGTAAACTCCTAGGTATAGTGGTTGTTGTCTAGAATCACACTGTGAGTCTGTGTGCATTTGGGAAGCACTGTGAGAGAAGCATTTGGTAACATCGTGTATTTTTTAGCAGATAACTCTTTTAA
Source organism: Triturus cristatus (assembly GCF_964204655.1). Lineage (NCBI taxonomy): Eukaryota > Metazoa > Chordata > Amphibia > Caudata > Salamandridae > Triturus > Triturus cristatus. Next base: position 21,022,564 of record NC_140585.1, on the reverse strand, counting down.
AACCTGTCATGTTGTCAAGTTTTAGTAGTATTAGAAGCTAGTCTTTGCTTATGCATTGATAACATGAGTCAGGGTTTGACACTAAGGTGCAGTATCATGTACTATTCTGTTCACTGTGGCAGAACTGAAAATTTAAAAGTTTTACCTAAGCACTGTCCTAGAAGTAGTCTGATTATTTAGTCAGTTTCTAAGTACCAAATAGATTGCTTCAAATGTCTATGCAGTATGCATGTAGTGTTCTAACATACTATACACTTGTCTTTTACACCTTCAATTCCCTAGTCATTATCCATACACTTCCAGGAAACACCCTGTCACTTTCTTTGCAGTCCTCTAGAGACCCATTCAACAGCATGTACTAATCCATTGACTGTGCCAAAACCCAAACACTTATAAATTCACCCAGGCACTCTCCTTGCAGTACTGTAATCATTCAGTCAGTACCCAAGTACTCATGCAGTGAGCCATGCCTTAGCACATGGACTGCTTCAAACGCCAATCCACTATGCATGCAGTCCTCTGGCCACCTACACACTTGTCTTTCACACCTTCAATTCCCCAGTCAGTATCCATTCACTTCCAGCAAACACCCTATCACTCCAGTTGCACTCCTCTAGTGACCCATTCAGCATCATGTACTAATCCAATCACTGCGCCAAACCCTAATAAATTCACCCAGGCACTCTCCTTGCAGAACTCTAATTATTCAGTCAGTACCCAAGTACTCATCCAGTGACCCAGGCCTTAGTATATGGACTGCTTCAAACCTCTATCCACTATGCATGCAGTCCTCTAACCACCTACACAATTGTCTTTCACACCTTTAATTCCCTAGTCAGTTTCCATACACTTCCAGGAAACACCCTGTCACTCCCTTTGCAGTCTTCTAGTGACCCATTCAGCATCATGTACTAATCCATTCACTGTGCGAAAACCCAAACACTAATAAATTCACCAAGATACTATCTTTGCAGTACTCTAATCATTCAGTCAGTGCCTAAGTATTCATACACTGAGCCAGGCCTTAGCACATGGACTGCTTCAAACCCCTATTCACTATGCATGCAGTCTTCTAACCACCTAGACACTTGTCTTTCACACTTTCAATTTCCTAGTCAGTATCCATACAGTCCAGCAAACATCTTGTCACTGCCTTTGCACTCCTCTAGTGACCCATTCAGTACCAAGTACTAATCCATTCTCTGTGCGAAGAGCCTAGCACTTATAAATTCTCCTAGGCACTCTCCTTGCTGTACGATAATCATTCAGTCAGAACCCAAGTAGTCATGCAGTGAGCCAGGCCTTAGCACCTGGACTGCTTTAAATGCCTATGCAGTATGGATGCAGTCCTCTAATCACCTACACAGTTGTGTTTCACACCTTCAATTCCCTAGTTAGTATTCATACTCTTCTAGCAAACACCCTGTCACTCACCCAGTGTGTCTCCTTATAGTACTGTAATCATTTAGGTGCACATGCATCAACAAAAGCAAAAACGAATCCTTAATAGCGAGAAATAAGGAATCGGTATTAAGGAATCGCTTTTGTGAATGCATCAACAGATTCGATAAATATTAGCGATTCCTTAAAAATCGCTATTTTTACCAAATATTCAATAGCGGGGCATGCAAACACCGATTAGCTAATTGCGAGTTCGGTAATACCGAAGTAGCTAATAGCGAAATCGGTATTAGCGAAATCGCTAATAGCGATTTCGGCAATGATCGGGTCGCTCCGGGAACGTGTTTATGACATCATCAACCAGGAAATACTGCAGCCCCACCCTCATTGCCTCGACAGAGGAGCAAACAGGAGCTGGGACTAGAGACTGGCTGTGAAGATTGAAGCCACACCAACTGAGCTACCCTCAAAAACTACCCAGATGGAGAAGGAAGCACCATCCTGCGCAGAGGCTGCACGCAAGCAGAAACGCAAGTTTTCCGACCAGGAGCTGGAGCACCTGATAGAGGGAGTTAGCAGCAAGCACGATCGCCTTTTTGGTAAGCTGTCCCTCAAGGTGCCAGAGGCCGAGAAGCGGCGCATATGGCTGCGCATCCGGGAGAGGGTAAATGCTGTTGGTGTGACCCCCCGCAGCATTGACGACCTTAAAAAAAGATGGTATGACCTGAGGAAGCGGGCAAAGGAGAGGATTGCGGAGAGGCTCCGGGAGGCATCCAGAACGGGAGGCCGCCCTTCGACAGTTCAAGCCAACACTGCCCTGGAGGAGCTGGTGGAAGGGACGACCCAGCATAGCGTAAATCCATTCCCATGCCCCCAGCAGGATCACAGTGTGCATGCAGCATTGGGCCACACACCTTTACTCTTAACACTAGTGCATCATGGGAGTTGTAGTCTAGTCAGCCCAGTGTGCATGTACAGGATGAAATACAATTCCAAATCACCACATCAGTTAAACATGGACAGAGACTGTTTATTTAGTGGATCACAGAGGGACATGTATGTTTACAACACTACCTAGGTGTAACTATCCCACTAACCATGCACTGTTTCACACACAGATGCATCTCCTGGGGATTCGGACAACAGCGGGTGGCTGATTATTTCCGAGACTCCTGCGGATTCCGACATGGACACAGCGCAGGATGCGCATACATCATCTCCACATGCAACCCCACCACCACCACCACCACCACCACCACCACCACCAGCACCACCAGCACCAGCACCAGCTACACCAGCTCCAGATACAACTTCCACTAAAGCGCCGAGGCGCAGGTCCCAAGTTCCGCCCATGCAGGTGATGGAAACACCCACTACACCATCGGGACAAAGTCTGCGCAGCATCACACCGCCTGCTGCACCACCTGCACGTGCCAGACTCCCACAGCGGCGCAGGTCTCGGCCAAGTTCACTCTCCTCAGGCGACGTTGATATCACCCAAAATGCTGCAATCGAGGATAGGATGCTGCGTGTCCAGCGCCTGCAGGGACGACACATGGCGACAATCAGCTCAAACATCGTGCGCCTTGCAAGGGAAATGCCTGCCATGACTGCGGCGGTGAGGGACATGACAACTGTGGTGGCAGAGGGCAATGGGTCCCTGAGGGAGGACATCCATGAGCTCACCCGTGCCATGAGGGAAGGCCATGAGTGCGAGAGGAGGAGGCACCGTCAGAACTTGGTGCGGTCCGCGGCCTCTTGTCAGGATCAAGGTGACGTATCCTGAAGTGCTTGCACAGGAACAGAGATGCTGGTTCCCAACTCCCACTACGCGGCAGCCAGAGTTCCAGTAATATTCACCTGGACTCCGTAACTACCCCGCAGGGGGAAGGGGGAGTGGATAAAATAATAAACAAGAAGAGACTGGTCCTGAAACACCGGTTCTTCACTATTTTCCTCAGCTTCTTCTTAATGCTGTTGCCAGCTCTTGTAAAGGAGAACCTTGAAACAAACACAACACAATAACTTTCTAATTCTCTTCTACTTCTAAACTCTCTCTCTCTATGTGTTAACACCTACCCTGGGTTTCAATCACTGTGCCCCTCTTCTGTATGTCTGTCTTGTCGTGTGGTGTTTTCTCTTTCCTTTCTTTTCTGTGGGTCTGGACTCTTCTTTCCAACTCTCTTTCCTACAAAACATCTTTCTATTAATTCTTTCTCATTCCCTCTTTTCCTTTCCTAAATTGTTTCTTAACTTGAAATTTATTATTTTTTGGCTTACTTCTAGAGTGGAATATTTCTTGCTTGTCCTCTTCTTCTGTTTAATCTTCTTACTGCGTTTCCTCTACGCTACACTATTCTAGCTCTAGCTTGTGTTTACCTACTTTTCCTTATTCCTTGTTATCTAGTGCTAGAAAACTGCGGTGAGTATATTTATTGTATTGTATTTCTTCAGCTCTATTAATCAGCACGTTTATCTTTTTCCCTCAGGGTGAATTTCAGATGACTGGAGTTACTAGGTACGTCTTCTATGCAATCTTCTCTGTCATAACTTTTCCCATTCAATCTCTCATGCCTCTCTAATATACTTAGCTTCGGTCTTCTTTTTTCTGTCACAGGATGGCGCCAAAAGACCTCCAAATATCTGCTCGGGAAACACGGAGATGTATTGGAAGTCTTCACGAAGGTAGGAGCGAATTCGTCGTCTTTTCTGCCTCGGTAAATCTCTGAATTCTCTTCTGTAATTTTCTCGGAGTTGTGTGAGCTTTCTGACTTGGAAAACTATTCTATTACACTGGCGCTAACTAACTAATTCTAATTCTACTCTCTCTAACTCTTTACTCAGGAACTCTAATCTCAAGCTGCTTCTCTCCGAATCTCCTCAGTGAAGTGCGCATTCCTCTTGAAGCGCGCGCCTCACCTAACCTCTGGACACCTGTGGGGGAAAGACTAGACCGCCGCTATGCTTCCAGCGTGGCCGCCATCTTGGAATTCCTCTTTCTTTGTAATTCAGTCCATGAATTGTTCTTTGGCCTTCTGTTCAGTCTTGGGCAGCAGAAAGACCCCAACGTTTCCCCCATTACAGCCTCTTCGTCCTCTGGGGGTCTGACACCTCTACAAAGGCCATCACAAGGATGAGCAATAGCACCGCAGTGTTGGCAAGCCGCTCGGTGTCACTGCAGGTGGACCTTGGACACTTTTGCGGGGATGTGGCCAAGGCTCTAGGGCAGATGACCGCTGCAGTAGAACACCTGCAGAGCGGCACATTCAGTGCTGGTGCATTGGGAGGGGAAGACGGCAGTGAGGCTTCCTCGAGTGTAAGCAGTGTGTCTGTGGCAGAGGCCAGCACCAGGCGCCGCAGTTCTTGGGGCTCCATGGGGACAGGCCGTGGTGAGGCGTCGGAGATACCTGAGAGGAGGCTTGGCGTACGTGGCAAGCGCCACTAGACTGATGTACATTCATACCTAACCGTGGTGGGGCAACCATGGTCCTCCCCTTCCTGACGCTGCACAGCCGTGACTCAAACGCACATTTGTTCTTACAGTTTTCATGGGGAGCATTATTTTTATTGCTTGTTTGGTCGCACATACCGCAGTGCTACTGTGCAATAAACAGTTGCACCACCAATTAAATAGTAATGTATCATTCTTACCTGCTTCAGAAATGATGTTGCATGAAATATGTCCGCCTCCTATGGCCCTCTGCTGTGTTAGGGACGTGTGCCTGTCGGTGTTGGGCGGGTGGTTGGTCATCCTGGTGGTCGTCATTCCTGTCCACCTCTATGGGTATCGCCCTTCTGGTCGCAATGTTGTGCAGCATTGCACATACAGCAACAATCCGGCAGCAGGTATCAGGTTTGTATAGCAAGGTGCCGCCAGTCTTATGTAGGATTCTAAAGCGACTCTTCAGAATCCCAAATGTCCTCTCTATGACATTCCTAGTGCTTATGTGTGCCGCGTTGTATCGTTCTTCCTGTGGGGTTGCTGGATTGATGTATGGGGTGAGAATATATTCACGCAGGGCGTAAGCACTGTCACCTGGAAGATAGAAGCAAAGACTTAGCAATGGTGATGTTCATACATTTGTGGTGTTCATGTGTGGAAGAGGTATGTGTACGTACCAAGCAGGAGTCCCTCTCCAAATTCTCCGTTGAGTAGACGCCTGTGGATGCCACTGTGTCGGAATATGTAGGAGTCGTGTGTGCTCCCCGGAAATTGTGCCACTAGGTCCGTTATGATGTGCTTGGCATCGCACACGACCTGCACGTTGATTGAGTGGTATGACTTGCGGTTACGGAATATGTACTCATTTGCTGAGGGTGGACAGATGGGGATATGCGTACAGTCGATGCATCCAATTACATGGGGGAATTGTGCCACCTGGTAGAATGCCTGCTTGTTGCGGTCCAACTGCTGTGGGGTTGTGGGGAAGCTGATGTGGGTGTGTATCATTGTCAGCATGGCATCTATGAATTTCTGAAAGAAGCGTGAGAGTGCGCTCTGCGATACGCCTCCGGCTACGGCGATTACCTCCTGGAAACTTCCTGAGGCCAGTAGGTGCAGGCTGCATAGGACCTGGACGTGCGCAGGGATTGCATTGGTCCGGTGTGTCTGGTGCTGCAGTAGTGGTTCCAGGTCTGCAATGAGGCGCATGATCATGGCACGATTCAGTCGATACTTCTCGTACACCTCGTCCTCATTCTGTCCGAGCAAGGTGATGCGCAGTCTGAATACTCTCTCCTGGACCCTTCTCCTGGGCTGTCCTGCGACATTGATACGCATCCTCCTTGCAAGCACGTAGAGGGCTGCCATTTTGTGCTAGCCAACAGGGTCTCCTTGGCCACATTTAAGGGTTTGGTGATTACCACAATCAGTTGCACATGTTTAAAAAACATTTTTTTATTCACAACCATTTTTTTTTAACTTTACCTCCAGGTTCTGATTCCTCTTATTTTGCTCATGCTAAATAGCGATTTTGGGGATTTTCGGTATTTGCGACTGTTGTTGCATTGGGTAGCGATTCGTTATTAGCCATTAGCACTTCCCGGGAGCTATTAGTGATTTCGGTGATTGCTAATTCGGTATTTTGCGATTCTGTATTTTTGCATTTTTGTTATTTGCGAATCGGTATTTTTCCGGGTTTTTTTTAGCGATTCGTTATTTGCTCACATTTTGGGTTGATGCATTGGATTTCGGTTTTTGATACTCGCTAACGGGGGATTTTTGCGATTCGGTATTTTACCGACTGGATTTCTGCTTGATGCATGTGCCAGATAGTCAGTTAGCATGTAGAGTTTTAGTGAGGTAGGCTTTAGGGCATGAACTGCTTCAAAGTAGTATGCACTATGCATGTAGTGTTTTAACCATCGTCACACTTGTGGTTCAGGGACATAATTTCTTAGTCAGTATTTATATAAAATGTGTTTGTACAGTAATGGAATAGTATAATTTTGAAAGTTATTAATATACATTTATTTGTGATTCTTTTTTGCAGATACAGAATAGGAGTGTTTCTCATCTGTTTGCACTCTTCTCGTGCAAGATTGTTCGGATGAAGGGTCCTCAGGTGTTTCATCATACTTGCTGTGCCGTACGAGTATTTCTTGTTAGGATCCCCCCGCAACAGAACTCTTTTGCAAATCTTGCACGTGACCAAGGTGGCATTGGTCTTTGTTTGCTCCTTGGGAAAAGTAAAAAATTTCCTCACCACTGAAGAAAAACGTTGTGGGCGTGGTGCCTTCTGCAAAAAATGTTCCTCAGATTCGGTAAATATTTTAAAGCGGCAACATTTACAGTTTTTGTAAGTTAAACTTATATAATTTTGTTAGCTGTATGCATTTTATATATCTCTGATTTGTTTCTTGTGGTATTTTGTTGAGAATAGCATGTTGGTTTTTTTTTAACAATCTTTCTGATTTTCCAGGTCTGTCGTCGACATCCATGGTCCCCACAGGATTGTTCCGCCTTGTTGTTTTGTATTATTGTTGATACATTTTGTTTATTAGTTTATCGTTCATATATATGTTAATAAAAAAAGAAAGTTTGAAAATAGTTTATCATTTACATATTTATCATTATAAAAAATAAAGTTTGAAAAAAAAATTAATAACGTTTTTGGTTGTTCTCTTAACTGCTGTGTGACTCTTTCTTGTTCTTATTACTGTTATTTGATGGAGTCCACCATGGTGTTAAATTTTGGGGCACTTATCGCTGGAATACTGGTGATATTTGCAGTTTGCACCAACTTCTGAATAGTGTGTTAGATTTATCTCAACTTTACTTCCGTTAAAGTGCTGATAACGAAATGGAGACTAGCCGTTCCCGTGCAAAAAGACACGAGGTGCACCTTTCAGATTTATTCTAAATACTAAAATCCTATATTGAATTGCACTGAGGTATTTGCTGCACTTACAGTGTACACACAAAATCTATTGAGAAATCTCATTGTATTTATATTGATTGGGAATAGTGCGTCAGGTGCTGGATCTTGACGAGATACACTGCTCAGTTCGTATACTGTTCTGCACACGAAAAAAATCACATCACAACTTTCACACCAATTGCAATGCGAAACAAATTCCGGCGATAAGATATGTTAGCATCAGGGATTTTACACCTGCTTTCTGCTGGTGTTAAGCAGGACAACTACCTGCACCATGAAAGGGAACACAGCCAAGAGCCACACCAGAACACCCACAGGTGCCATAGAGTCAATGAGCATGATACAGGGATACCCATGAGGGCCAGAAGACTCTTCTCAACAACTCCAGGACCGCCAATGCCCCCCAAACCCACATCTTAGCAAGTGTGTCCCTGTGGTCATTGTCTTAGCATGATAGGCACGAGCCCTGCAACATCACAGTGTGCTGTCACCTCAGCGTTGGCAGTGAGCCTGGACGTGTAGCTATGCACGTATCCTCCTGCATGCACAACTGGCATGTGCTGGTCTGGGGTTCACAGGTCAGTGCAGGGGTGTGCCTATCTGGCAAGGGGAACGGGGTGTCTCAGACATGTCCGTGTACAGGAAGTGCGGTAAGTGTGTCTCTGTGTTCTGGTGTGGCCTGCTACAAGAGCCGCAGCAGTCGATGTTGTAAAGTGGCATGCACCCCCACAAACGGCACTGTGATGGTGTAGTTGGAATGTAGCACGACATGCGCAAATAGGCATTACAATGGTGTGCCGTACGAGTGCACGAGATTCAACAGCGCAACTTACAAAAGTGTGGGGGCTCGTGGGAGGGAGGAGCAGCTGTTTGGCAACATAACACACAGTGAACTCGACCATGTGCCACATGCTGGGCATCTCATCCATGATGACCACGGTCGCAGACATCCCACAACACCAACGACTGGCCTTTGTACACATCCTGTATAAATGCAGCGTGGTTTTCACTTCTATGCTTGTTCAGTGGTGTGATGTTGACGGGTTGTGTGACTTGTGCTCCTTGTTGGTGTGTTTCATTTTGGCCATTGTTAGTCTATATGTGTGTTGTACTTAATTGTGCATGTGTTCCATTCTGCCCATCCCCCCCTCTCCCCACTCCCTGCTTCTTCCTCTTCCTGGTGCTGTTGTGTCTATAATTTTGATGCTCCACACATAAATACATGTAAAGAATAAATTAGAATAGTTCCTTTGTTTTTTTTGGTTTCAAAACTTCTCTATTGGTTTCTTTTTAATTTTCCATATGAACAGTTTTTTTAATATTCAACAACACATGTCAGAAGTGCAACGTATTCTATCAACACACTTTCTAGAACATTCTACAACACGTGCAGGTTAAAAGTTCATCAATTTTTTAAAACTTAACGATATATTTTTGCAACATTTTCTTGAACATTTAACGACACGTGCAGGTTAAAAGTTCACGATTGTTTTAAGTTCGAACAGTGCCTTCCAAATGCAAGTAGCAGGTGTGGTTGAGCTGAGCAAATTTTATCCTATGATATGTCCTCCATGTTGAAACTGCTTTTTCTTAACCAATCACAAAGATGTTTTTCCACAAAACTAATGTGCACCCTACTTTTAAAAAAGAATGCTTTTCATGATATCTTTAGAGATAAGTTATAGATAGGAATTAGCATTTAAAAAACCTTTGAAATTCACTGAAAAAAACATAGGTTTCATGCACATTATAGTTAGGAATTGGCATTTAAAAAACCTTTGAAATTCACTGAAAAAAACATAGGTTTCAGGCACGTTATAGTTAGGAATTAGCATTTAAAAAACCTTAGAAATTCACTGAAAAAACCATAGGTTTCAGGGGCGTTATAGTTAGCTCGACATTTACCTTGTACAAAACCCTAGAAATTACCCTGTTATAGTTAGTTCAGCTAACTATGACTCGCGCCCCCGCAATGCACTGCTGATGACGTCACATATTACATCACTCATGACATGGTCAGTGACATCACTGATGACATCACTGATGACATCTCAAATGACATCACTGATGACATCACTGATGACATCATCCATTGAGTATGTGTTTCTGAACAGTTTTAATATGTTTAATATATATAGGGAAAGGCCTGTTGAAGAATAAGTGGGTGTACAAGTGTGTGAATGGATGATTTTCTAGGTGCGTAACTGACTCTATAAGTGAGTCATTAAATGTATCTTACTGCAGACTAGTGACTAAACTGTGTGAATGTCTGTATGTGTCTGTGTGTTGGTGTATAAGTGGCTGCATGGTTTTGTGAATAGCTATATGAGTGTCTATATGGGTTATTGACTGGTTGTCTGAGTATCTGTATGGGTGCCTGAGTGTTTGTGTGGGTAGGGTGTGTGTGACTCTGTGACTAGATGTGTGAGTGGGTGATTCAGTGGGTGCATGGTTTTAAGAGTGCATCTGTGATGGACTGTATGGTTGGGTGACTGTATGTAAGGGTGTGTTAGTGATTGAATGTATATCTCAGTTGTACATGTGTCAGTAACTACATATGTGAATCGCAGTGTATATGTGTGTAAGAGTATATAACTATCTACATGTGAGAGTGTGTGATTTTGGGAGTGGCTGTATGCACCATAGTGCAAGGATATCTGTGTCATGTGCTGTTTGTTTTTCTGCAGGAAGACACAGAATTTGTTAGTATTTTTATGAGTAAGTGAACTTGAGTGTGTTTAACTGTATAGGTGAGTAAATTGGACTGTGATTAATTATTTGCATGACTGACTAGACGTGTCAGTACCTCAATGGATGATTGGCGGTGTGTGAGTGTTTACATAGGTGTATAAATGCACAGAGTGACTGTAAGTATGAGTGACTGTACAGGTGAGTGAGTGGACATGTATGTAGACCTAAAAGTTAATGAGTGGGTGTGTAGTTATTGGTATTGGAGTATCTATGGTTGTCAAAATGGCCGATTGAAATTTTGAGTCGGTGTATCAAAGGTTATATTAGGGTGTGAGAAGGTGCACTAATTTGTCACATGGATGACGTCATCAGTGATGTCATCAGTGATGTCATTTGAGATGTCATCAGTGATGTCATCAGTGATGTCACTGACCATGTCATGAGTGATGTAATATGTGACGTCATCAGCAGTGCATTGCGAAGCGCGAGTTATAGTTAGCTGAACTAACTATAACATGGGAATTTCTAGGGTTTTGTACGAGGGAAATGTCCGGGTAACTATAATGCCCCAGAAACCTATGGTTTTTTCATTGAATTTCTAAGGTTTTTTAAATTCTAATTCCTAACTATAACGTGCCTGAAACCTATGGTTTTTTCAGTGAATATATATATATATCTAGCTATCCATCTATCTATCTCTATCTCTATCTCTATCTCTATCTCTCACTCTCACTCTCTCTCTCTCTCTCTCTCTCTCTCGTACGTAATAGGCACTAGCACCTTTATCTAATAATCGTCAACAGAATTTTGCACATGCAATTTGATTGAAAAATTGACTGTCTAAAACAAATATATGGAATGGACATTAGATTGAAAAACAGGGCAATTACGTGATTATAAATTGCTAAACTAAATACTGGAATGAGAACGCAAGTAATTGATTTTTCTGCGAACTATATAAATCCAGACTTGTGATCATGCATAAAAGTAGTGCCCTGCTGTTAATCTTCAAGCAAATATCCATTATTATATGTGAAACGAAGTACATGTAATAAGTGAATCTGTTTTTCTGTCCACAATGTATTCATATTGACATGTTTAAAGATGGCAGCCGCTTTGGAAGCAAAAGAGGGCTGCGCGGTGGTCAATGAAAATGTAGTCCTTCATTAATGTCTTTCGTTGAAATGTGTATTTTAATGAAAAACAAATGGGGCTCTGGCATCGTGAACAAGGCAGAGTGAGACTGCCAAAACTCGTAGATGTGATCGTTACAAAAATAAATTACCGAGTGGCCAATACCTCTTGGAGTGCTGGATGATTATCAAGTGCGATAATCTTATGCAGATATATATATATATATATATATTAATATATATGTAAGTTATGTATGGCCCCCCAAAATAGTCTGCCCCTGGAAATAACCGGTAGGCTGAGGCAAAAGAGTAATAGGGACGTACACAATGTGCCCTTTCTTCACTGTCCCAAATTTGGTAACCAGACCCTACCACCTTACCTGCCTTTCTTCCCCTTCCTACCTTCCCACAGCTGTGCTTTTTGCTTTCAGTCAAAGCAAACAAGCAGCACTGCACCGACAGGCTCTCAGAGAGCTCTGCCAGCCTGGTTTGGAAGAATTTCATGAGGTAGCAACAGTGGATAGCTTGTTTTATTATCAACTGCTGCTATGTCATATCAGTGAATGGCCAGATTTTGAATTTGCCGTAAATTATAGAGGTTTCCTTTGGAAATCATAAACAAAACACATATTCTTAACCGGAGAGAACTGCATCACTGCCTGCAGGTAGAACTGTGTTTTGAAGAATCTCTTCCCGCAGCCGGCAGTGCATGGTGTGAGGGCAGCGGTGTGCTGACAGTATTGCCACAGATGTGCATAATTGAATGATTGTGGCTATCGGTATCTACTTAGCTGATGTTATTATTCTGGTGAGCACAGTATAAATAGTGGAACACCTAGTATTGTAAAATGATTTATCTCTGCTGATCACCCAAACTCTTAACAGGAAGTTGTTCCATGTTTCTTCTGACTGCAAAAGGATGTGAACTGACAACTTGTACTTGTGTCAACCGAAAAGAATGTATTTTGACAAGACCGTATACGGGGACATAACAAGGCATTTAAAAACTGAGGGGCATATTCACAGTGAAGTGATGGAGTGCAGTGTTAGCAAGGGTGGCTTAATGCCGCCCTCCACCATTTCAGATATGTAGTGCTACACCATATTTACAACAATACAAAGCAGCCCTGCATATCCCCCTGCGCTGGTACTAATTACAGCTGCCTAGTGCTAACACTCTTGTACCAAAGTGTAAGGGTGTCTATGTTGCGGGGGATGATTTTTATGTGAAGGAAGGTGTCCCTTCCTGCACATAAACAATCGCCAACTGAATTTTGTAACTTCCATGTGTGCTGCAAAATGAGGAGAAATATCAAAATTTTGGCACTGCCCATATTTATGCCACCCTTGTAAATATGGGGCAAGGTCAAAGGTTGTTGTGGTAGGGGTTCGACTAAGTAGAACGCCAAAAGGTGCCTTATTTACAAGGCAGCATTAGGCCACGTAAAGAGGCTTCATGCTTACTTGTCAATAAGGCGAAACCCATATCATCATGACAACATCGAGAAAAGTGACATTGTTGTGGCGATAGGGGTTTGTAAATATGCCCCTCATGTAGAGGTAGAGAAACAGTTTTCCGGTACCAGACCCCTGCGAGCTTTGCATCCTAGAAAACTGTTGTGTGGAACTGACAACCGTGGCAATTTCTTTGGAGGTGCTACTGGTTAGCATCTGTTCTGGCTGGGACCACCCTATCAACCATGGCAGTCGTAGACCAAAAATGTTTTTAAATGTTTTGTATACATGATGGATGCTTTAGTTATGTTTCCATAAAACGTCTTTGGGTGTGACATCAAAAATAATGCATGTGATGGCAGTCCTCCTGTGCTGCTATGGCACGGTGGACCTGTAGTCACCTTTCTTTCCCAACATTGTTTACCTTTTTACCAATCTGTCCACCTCTACCTCCCTTTCACCAGGGTCATTTTCCTGCCAGCTATCCTTGAAAACTGCCCCATCTCACTTTGGCGTCAATTCTGGTTTACCAGGTGTCCTGCCAGGTCACTGGAGGCCCTCTGCTCCACTGCTTGGAACATTTGCAAAGGTAGAGGTCCTCACCTGAGTTGTATGAATCTTGATGCCTTTAGTGTGCTTGTTGGTGTAGTTGATGCACTGAAGGCGGGGGAGAATGCCAAATGCACACTTTTTTGTAACATTCCTGACATTATTTTTCATTTTTCCTAAACAAACTTGCAAAGACTGAGATTTTTCAGGAAAAATAACAATGACCTCTTCCAGGGTGCATGGTGGATCCATGTTGGAATAATCTGTGAAATTCCCTTCACCTGAAAAAGGGCTGAATTTGGTTGAAACACAGTGAATGAAACCCAGAAACCCCTGGTTTGACAGGAGAGGAGAACCACCAATTTACAGCACTTTGTCTGCTATGAAGAATCCTTAATAATACCTTTAGTCATTGAAAGGTACTCTGTAACACACTATTGCCAGATTCTTGTTGTCGCGCAATTCTCATGTATATAACAAATAATGTCGAACTCATTAATGGTTAAAAAACAGAACAAAAAAAATACCTTTAGTCTCTCTGCTCAGAGTTTTGAATTTTATCTAGCTTCTTACTTTACCATCCAACTGTCTAAACTCTCCAGCCAACTTTCCTTCTCTCTGTGATTGCCCTCCCTTCAATCAAGTAGCAGAGATGGGGCTCTAAAATAGGAGGTTGTGGGACAGGGCTTGTCTAAGTGTGATCAGGAGTTACGTATAGAAGCTCTCCTTCAGTGAAAAAGTGATACATTTACAGAACTGCCCTCGAACTGACGGGCACATTATCAAGCAGCAGCGATAATTATCGCTGGTCACTCTTAGCATGAGGATTTTTATCGCCTGCTATCGCTGGAAATTATCGCATTGCTAGCGCTGTATTAACAACGCATAGTGTAATGGCGATAATTATTCCAGCAATAGTGGTGTTTTCCATGGAACATCGCTGGTTTTCCAGCGATGTTCCATGGAAAACGGCAATATCCTTGATGATAGGCCCTGTGGTCTTAGCCTCACAATCCTCCCCCGTGTTAGGTATGCCTTAGTCAGGAATTTAACAGACGTTAAATTCCTGCGTTAAGGCATACTTAACGCAATTTCAAATATCGCTACCCCTTGTTGATAATATCGCAACGCTGCCTTCGCGATATTATCCCGTGTTGTTTTCACAGCCACGCCTCCTTTGCATTTCATTATCAATGCGAGGCGAGGCATGTGAAAAACGGGCGCTTACTCAAGGAATCACGCGCTAGCGTGTCCTTGATGATAATGCGATAAATTTATCGCCGCTTTTCACCCGAAAACAGACGCTAAAGCGGCGATAATTTTATCACGGCCCGGTGATAATATGCCCCTGAGTGACTTGGAGGAGAATCATTAATATGATTCAAAACAGTCAGAGAAAACAAGCATTGCTTGGTGCCAAAGACAGACCTGGAGCCAATAAATGTTTGCATGTGATGGTGATGGAGCGGGTAAAATAAATTATTTTGGTATACCCAATCCATTTATATAAGTTTTTATTAAAACGATTAAAGAACTAATTCTAATGAATAATAAAGTGTGGTAATTGAATTATTCAACCTTATTAACCAAGAGAATATATGTGGGAGCGCATTTGCATGGCTAAAATAATAAGTGAACTAAGTTTGTACGCATATTAAATTTATATGTTTAGCTTAAGCAGTGTTAATGTGATGTGCGCTTAAATAAACCAGCATTAACGGCTTTAAATGTCGCATATGGCTAAATAAATGCATACACATAAGGGTATTAGTGAGGGAATAACATTGTTATAGTCATTTCTATGTATTAATTGCGTTTTGTGTTTCTTTTACCTTAAGTTGACTATTTCGGCCTACTAAAAGATGGCTGCCGACTGAATCCTCACTAAAGTACATGACTTCATGCAAATTGACAATGGAGGAAGGCGTCTGCACTGACTACGTAGTGTCCTCTCCTTGAACCTCCAAACCAGGTCCATGAAGACTACTCTGGGCGAGATGCCAATGTCCCTGAACACGGAAGAAATGTTGCAATCTGGGAACCAAAATCCACCTATTTACAATAGACTGATACTTTCTTGACCTGGGAACGACTTTCCCATGCGCTTAGCTCATACAGTATTCGTATGTGAACTTTGGTAAATGTTGCTTAAAGTATTTGGGACGGGGCTGAATTCAGCCAATGAATGGCCTGGAAATTATGAAATGTAACAGTTATATGTAAATTTCAGTATAAATAATAGTAGTCCAGAGAGGAAATTAGGTTACCACCCAATGAGCTCGAGACGCACCCTGATTGATGCTACTCTATGCGACTCTTCACGCTGACAGCAGAGGACGGGACGGTAGAATCTCTGATGAATTTCTGAGGACCAGTTTCTGACTTAGAGAACGACAATTAGCCAGAATAGGTAATTATGACAAATGATACTATTGCATTTGTTAGGATTTTTAACCTGCAATTTAATTAGATAAAGGAAAATTATTGTTTGAAGAACTGTGTCGGGTGGTTATTTCTTGAAATGTTTATTGATTAATATAAGAATTGAAGTGTTTTCATCAAATTTCTAGAACAACTAAATGATCGAAATCGACCTCCGGATGGAGGAATTGTTAGGGTAATATAAGAGATGTGTGATTTCCTCCATCCAAGGAAATAGAACTGTAGTTCGGGAAGATTTGAGGATCCCTCTGTAGGCACGGATAGATTGATGAGAATGAATGTTGGTGTTATGGGCCCCACCAGCGTGTGATGTGTGTATGCGTGTATGACTAAGGAATCATTCCGTCCGTGGAAGCAGGAGGAGATTTTGTGTTCTGAACTGCACCAATGGTATTTACCAAGAGCTAACCTAGCTACAAAGCAGTGCAGTGTTGTACAAGAGGGGCTCCATGAGATGTCTGTATTTTGACATTTCATCAGCAGACTATAGTGGGTGATTCTGGTGACTATGTAAAGTCTACGTTGACACAAATGGCAAGGACATGGGCTGAAGTGATTCACTGCGCCTTCGGACACTCAACCATCCATATCCATGTTCACATTATCACACTCTGAATTCTAACAATAGTTTTCTTGACCGCCTTCTTCATCTCAGTGTTTCGGAAACTATAGATCATTGGGTTCACCATGGGAGTCAAGATGGTGTAAACCACTGACACAAACCTATCGACAGAGAATGAGTTCTTGGCTGTGGGACGGAAATAGGTGAAGAGTAGAGATGCATAGAAGATAATGACCACTGTCAGGTGAGAGGCACAGGTGGAGAAGGCTTTGGCTCGGCCCTCAGAAGACTTGATGTTCAGGATGGTGATGATAATGAATGTGTATGACACAATCTTCGTGAGAAGTGCCCCAAAACCAAGGAACCCACCTAGTGTAAAGATGACCAGGATGTTGACGGATGTGTCAGAGCATGAAAGCTTCAGCAGAGGGGGGAGGTCACAGAAAAAGTGCTGGATCTCTTTGGAGCTGCAAAACGAGAGCCTGCTCATCAAAACCACATGCACAGTGGAGTAAATGTGTCCACCCACCCACAAGCCAGCAGCCAACCAGGAGCAGGCACGCTGGTCCATGATGCTGCTGTATTGCAGAGGATGACAGATGGCAATAAAACGGTCATATGCCATAGCCGCCAGCAGGAGGCACTCAATAGACACCAGGCTAGCAAAGAAGTAGAGCTGGATCATGCAGCTAGAGAAGAAGATGGTCTTCTTCTCAGCTAGAAGGTTTATCAGCATCTTAGGGACAGTGACAGTAGAGGAGCAGCAGTCTAGGAAGGACAGGTTGGAGATGAAGTAGTACATAGAAGTGTGAAGATTGGCATCTAGGTGTATTACAGTGATGATGAGGATGTTCCCAGCCAGGGTTGTCACGTAGATCAGAAGGAAAATTATGAAAACGAGACCCTCCACCTCAGGAATGGAAGACAGGCCCAACATGATGAATTCAGATGCCAGAGTTTTGTTAACCCTGCCCATAGTCTTCTGGATTGGTGTCTAAAGAGGAACATTATATAATTAATATTAATGATAGAACACAGTTAATATGAACTAAAACAACTTTGATAGGCATAGGCATATATATAGTATTACCAATCCTAACAACAATAACAAGACACTGGCAAAGATAGATGGATAGAGAACAGATATATAGTTAAACAGACAGACGG
Organism: Triturus cristatus; assembly: GCF_964204655.1. Classification (NCBI taxonomy): domain Eukaryota; kingdom Metazoa; phylum Chordata; class Amphibia; order Caudata; family Salamandridae; genus Triturus; species Triturus cristatus. The sequence continues at coordinate 21,004,784 of NC_140585.1, read as the reverse complement.
ATAATTAGATAGATAGATAGATAGATAGATAGATAGATAGATAGATAGATAGATAGATAGATAGATAGATAGATAGATAGATAGATAGATAGAGAGATAGATAGATAGATAGATAGATAGATAGATAGATAGATAGATAGATAGATAGATAGATAGATAGATAGATAGATAGATAGATAGATAGATAGATAGATAGATAGATAGATAGATAGATAGATAGATAGATAGATAGATAGATAGATAGATAGATAGATAGATATTAAATAAAAAAACACAGGTTAAGGTGACATCAAAGTTATGTGAAAATGTTACTTAAAAATACCATTCTAAACTCAAAAAAGCACTGACTTGCACCAGTTAACGGTCTTAACTAAGTAATGTCCTCGCCATGGACAGTGTCATAAGTAATGCTATGAATGATGTTATACAAAATGTCATGAGTGATGTAAATTACATGAGGTCATAACCAGAGCTTGACGAGAGTGTGCATCATGAATTTCAGTTTTTATTTAGTTTATTGTGGTATTTTTTAGTGACTATTACATTTTAACATGTGCTTTTACAGTGACTTGCTAAGGTTTTTTCAAATGTAATGTGACTTATTATATACCAAATTATTAATTCATTTTAACCTTTGATCTTTCTGTCACTTTCTGATGGTTTTTTTCTCACATAGAGTAACAATGTAAAGCATGTCAGGATAAATAAAGCAGACCTGCTGGCTTTGTTGAAGGATCAGAACTCAAAATATAAAAGGGAGGCCTATTGGATTCACATAAGCACATATAATGCTTATCTATTGGTCGGACAAAAGAGCAAAAAAGTATTTTATCAATAACCATGATATAACGTATTCGTCATAAATACAATCATGACAATATATGTCAATTATTGTCACACAAAAATTTTAAATGAAGGATTTTTATTCCAAAAACCATAAAGATGTATTTGAGTCATTTTGAGTCCACAAAATAAAGCCATAAAACAAAACTCAAGAGGTCTCAGCAAACTAGCTGAACAGCAGACAGCCCCAGCATTGAGTGCTTTGACTGCTTTAGTTTTTTGTGCAGTGTCTTTTACAAGTTATACGATCTTTCTTGAAAGACACCGAAGAAGAACTTGCGTTTGAACCCCTCCCCTTGCAGAATGCCTCTGAGCCAGGATGTAAAGGATCTAATGAAACAGGATCCTTCAGGAGGCTGGCCTTCAAACAAATATGGACCTCCTGAGGGATAGTGACTGGCGGTACACAATACCTGTAACCTGGATGATTGAATACTGTTAGTTGGCCATGAAGGAAAATGTATTTAAATTCTGGTCATTGTAGTGCATTTGGATTGCACATTGTGCTGGTGAATTACAAAAAATATCAAATTGGTAAAATAACATATGGAGAAAAGAGGAAAGTCACGGATGAGTTTGTCATTAATACAATTCTTAACAACGCACTGTATCTTGAGTTTATAAGTGGAGTTCCCAAATCATCACAATAATCGGACATTGTTCATTCGTGAAAGTGCAATCCAAATGCACTACAATGACCAGAATGCTTTGCAAATTTTGAAACAGGAAGTGAAGGCAAAAATAGAAATAAACAATGTCAGGTCATTTTGTTGGTAACCCGTGATCAAGGTTCGAGTCAGAACCGAAACGCGTTGGGCCAGTGTTGTTTGGCTTGTTTGCTGATGAATTTGGTTTTGAATTAAAACGAACTGCAACTAAAACGACTGGATTCCGAGTGAGTGCGTGTTCTCCTGACCTCAGGGCTCAGAGGTCTCTTGTTGCTCGTTTGTACCGGTTGCCCTACCGGGCGTACTACGCACCGCCCCGAGCAAAGAGCGCCGACCCTCAACCAAGGGCATCACAGGATTTATATATATATATATATATATATATATATATATATATATATATATATATATATATTTATGAATTTACCTTAAATAAATGGAAAGACAAGCTGTGTTTGACAAAACAGGAACATGTTGGTTTAATTTAAAAATGCGGCCAGTAGAGCCTAGAAGGAATGCGTCTGCTCAAAATCTCTCAATGTACAACGTTTTATCCGTCAATTTATACAGTTCACGAGGTACAAGAAAATGTTCTCTAAATTCCTGAAGAGCATCTTAGTTGTAAATCGATCACATGTGTGCATCTTATAAGGACAGATATGGCTCTCAACCTCGGATAGAACTAATGTGGGCCAGTGTGTATGTGTCCAGATGTCCAGTGTGAGAAGCGCGTGATCACTACGTGTGGTGTGCATGTTGTGTCCTGATTGATTGAGTGCACCTATCGACATATGATATCTAGCTGGTGGTATTTCTGGGGAATGCAAGCCATTGGCCAAATATTATTTATTTGGGCCAATTATTTCGGACTTGTTTGTGGTGCAACTATCTATCTGTGGAATCGATCAGGGTTTTCTCAGGGTGCATGTTTTTCACTTTGGTTTATGGGGCACTTCGCCTGTGACCTGCTACTTGATATGCATGAGCATTGGTTGCAGGACCTGCCTGACCATGTATCTCTGACTCAGGGTTGATACTACTTTAACCTTGGAAATGCATGTAAACAAGGTGGTAGGCAACTGTTTTTCTCTGATCAGAGCTCTGAGGAATATTCTCCCGGTACTGCCAGTGACGGCCAGAGCGCTGGTCGTTGGTAGCATCATCCTCAGTAGATTAGACTATTGGAACGCCCTATTGTTGGAGGCCCCTAAATTTCTGATTGAACGCCTTCAAAGAGTTCAAACTGTGGCGGCTAAACTGTCTCTGATGAAACCACGTCGTTCATCGGGCTCGTTCGCCCTTACAGAGCTTCATTGGCTGCCTTTATTGCAGAGGGTCCAGTTTAAGTCCCTATGTTTGGTCTTTAAGGCCTTACATGGCCTTGGACCCATACCTCTTCAAGAGACCTTTGCATGGTATATAGCAACAAGGTGTCTCCGGTTTGCCACTGCCTGTTTGGTGAAACTTCATAAGATTCGGAGAGTCAGGTTAGGGGGTAGGGCTTTCAGCTATGCTGCAGCTAAGCTCTGGAACAGCCTTCCTTTGGAACTTAGACAGTCTCATTATCTTATGCAGTTCAGAAAGAAGATTAAAACTTGGCTGTTCCCTAGAGCATGACGGCCTTGGAACTGTCCCGCTTGCTTTGCTCTTGTTTTTCCCCCAACCGTTTGATGATCAGTCATGTAGCACAGTGCCAAGGTACCCGTCAGGTGGTAGTTGCGCTTTATAAAAACCATATACAATACAATATAATACAATGGAGAGGTCACCATGGGTGAATCCGACAGTAGTGATGTGAGTTTATTGGAACTCCTAAAAATTAATGTGGGAGCCGCTGGTATTATTTTTATCGACATTACATTCACAATGTTTATCTTGTACATTGATATTGTTCATTCTGGTTTTAACAAGGTTATGTTTGCTCTTGTCTGAAGGTACATTGACATTGTTCTTCGGGGCTATAATATTATCGTATGAACATGGATTATTACATACACTGATTTAACTGTTGCTGATGTCGGCGCTGCTGTGCGGGCACAACTTACAATATACATTGACATTGCACTGATGGGCATTGTGTAGGCACAAGCTATAGCATAAATTCACATTGTATTCACTGATATTGTTGTTGCCAGGCCTGCACATATCATGACATTGATTGACATTATATTCACCCATCCCAACATTCCCGCCTCTAGATGAGTCATCAACTGCTCTATCCTCCTCATATGTCATGACAGTTATGACAGTTATGTTACATGAAAGTGTGTGTATGCGTATGTGTGTTTGTAGTGTTGGTTACTTTTTCCCCTGCTAAGTGCATCGTACCTAATTTGAGTCCCGTGATTTAACAGCAAGAAACCAACCGTTACTTGTACGGAACCACGTAATAGAAGTAGAGCAATGAGAATTGGTACAAATGATGTAAATTGTTTTAATACCCATTAGAGGATCCATTACAAAAATACTATGCAACCAGTCCTGCTCCGGGGCGCCCCCCTCCTTCGTTATGTCTGCTTGCAAACAATGCACTATTTAGATATCATGGACTAATGATCCATTGGCCAGGTCATTTCCAGGGATAAAAGTACCACAGGAAGCACCAACCTTGGAACACATCCTATAGTCCATAGAGATACCAATGTTGCATCACCATAAGGCGGATGGCTCTCAACTCCTCCTTGATAGAGTTTAGGTCAAGCTCAATACTGTTTATTAGTTTCATCATTTCCCATCTGGTTATCTGTAAACCAGCGGGCGTTCACTTTTGTTTGCATGGTGAAAAAAGGTGTTGATCCTGTGGCTTTTACTTGTGCTTATGTGAACAGTCTGAATTCTTCTGGCATGTCCTTGTACTGATCCTAGCCAAAATACTCAGCAGTTCATCTCCTTTGAGTTTGATGCAACAGAGTACCCCTGGGCGGAGTTCGTGTAGCAGCACTACACGGAACTCCGCGAACCGGTAAAAAACTCTGCTGCGCTAAACAGAGTTCTGCGAGCTGGCGAAGTTACTTTTCCCACCCATTAGCGTGACATTTTCGGCATACAGCAACGCGGATTGCGTGTTCGGGCACAAATATTGCTCAAACCTTTTTTCTGATCTTTTTTTTTTTAATTAACTTTCCCTGTGTCTTCCTACGTGTTTATTTGCCATTTTTGTCTACTTTTTTGTATGTTTTTGTGAGTTCTATACTTTGGGGCAGATTTCTGTTTCCTGGCGCATCCCTGCAAATCAGCAGGGATGCGCCAGGAAAGATGCGTCACACAATTTTACCCTTGCGCCACCACAGATGCGCCGAATTTGCAATGCAACGCATCGTGGTGCAAGGATAAACAGATGCGTGACGCAAGCACGACGCAACTCCAGCAATGTTTAGGGGCTGCCCATACTTAACATGCTGCGTCATGCCTTACGCCTGCTTCAAGCAGGCGCAAGGTTTTGACGCAGCAGCGTCGGAAAAGTGACTGAGTGAAATCTAGTAGACTTCACTGCATCACTTTTCCGAGGTTTTTTCCGATGGAACGCCCACCCTGCATACATTAAACCTGACGCATGTTTAATGTGGCGCAGGGCTTTACACCATGACGCATCTCAATAGATGCGTCACGATGTAAATAGGGCGCAACGTGGCGCAGGGTTTACGCCGCTTCTGCGTCACAAAAGTGACGCAACGGCGGCGTAAAAGTGGCGCATGTCTAAAATAAATCTGCCCCTGGATTTTTTCTCTCTTCTTCCTTAATAATTTTGTTGCTTTCTCCCCTCTTCTTTCTGTTACACTGTCTACATTTTTTCATTCCACCCACCCAGCATCATGGCAGAGAAGCGTGTCAGTCAAGAGCCACCTTCTTTGCAGAAGGCTGTCCCCCGTGCCTTGTTTTTGGAGGTGAAGGTGGAAGCACTTGTTTTTTTGTGTGCAGTGCCACCTCCCTTCCACCCTGGCTGCAGGCGGCAGGCCTGAGTCCGGGTACGGGATCTGGGAGCGCTAGCAGCGCTGGGCGAGTGTGTGCCAGGCGGTGTATCACTGCTCTGGGGTCCGGCGCACTCAGAATCAGCTGACACACCAGTGGTCCAACATTCTGGACTGAGACCAGGACCTGCTGGACCTGCTAAGGGTTGAGGTCGCGGGGCTTGGTGAGTAGCTAATTTATTATTAATATTAATATTAGTATTACGTATGTGTTCTATGTTATTGCTAATATTTTTCCCCAATAGCAAGCATACTGCTCACAAGCAAGTTAGTTACGTTTAAAAATCTTATATTATGTGATCGTTATTCTAGACAGAGGCTCTGCGCTACCTAGTCGTACTTGTTTGTGACTTTGCGCTTGCTTGGGCTGATTATGTAAAAACATAAGTAATGCAGACTAGAGAGAGAGTAATTTTGTTTGTCCTGTAACTAAGATAGTGGTATTTAGTATTAGTAATGTAGCGGCGTGTGTCCTCTCACTTCAATTCTTAGAACATTTTTTGTGGGTCGTACAGTGACAAGCAATCAACCAATTTGGTGTATGCATGCATCCATCTATGCATTTAAAGACAAAATGCAGACATAGTGATTTGGCCTGTGAAAGGTGGTTGAGAATGATTGAAAAGGAGATGAAAGAACTGAGAAGCAAACATCATTTGTTGCAATTTATTGCAAAGTGTTTGGAATAGGGGGGCTATATAGGTTTAGGAAATGTGGAATAAGGATAGGACGGTCCGCAACCATGATACTAGTCTACTACTCGTCAATCTGATTTAGAAAAGGTCATTGTTATTGCAATTGCCGTAACAAATCTTTTTGCAGAGATTATTTAAAATTTATTTACCACCAATCATTTTTAGCCTCTATAATTATGTCTTACATCAGTATCCAGGGGCAAGAAGTGGTCGTCCGAGATGGGTGCAGGAGCAGAAGGTGCCTCCCAAGAACACTCCTCATCTGGTGGGTCTTTTGGCCTCAGTAAGTCCTCTTGTTAATATTAATATATATTGCCCAAACTTTTACGGCTCCTTATTTTTAAATATTTATTTCTACCCGTTTCCAAATTTAGCTGTTTTCCCAAATCCTCTACGATCTATCCGTTTTGAAATTTTTGTTATCCCTGCATTATCCTAATTATTTATTTTATATTTCTAGTGTCTGTATTTTGCCGCAAACTGTCTCTGTCTGTACTAGTCTTTTTGTAGCTTCCTTTCTTCTGGTTTGTCAGTCAGTTTCCCCACTCCCCTTATATATTTTGTCGACTGATTAGTGGTGGTACTGTAAGACTCAGAGAACCCATTGGTCATGATCACTTACTACTACTACTAGTACTATTACTACTAGTCTTCCCTGCAGATCGCATGCCTAATTAAGGTTTTCAAAGCATGTTTGTTGAGATGAGAAAGCTGTCTTTAACTTTCTCATGTCATCATTGCTCATTCAGTAAAACAGGAGAGTGGCCATGGTCACGTTGAACACCCCAAAGTTGTGTCTTCTTATTTTCTAGGCCTAGCATTATTAGCAGCAGTTGATAGTAAAGTGATTACTGTGCACCATGGCTGGAAGGAATTATGAGGAGGAGAGCTGCCCCATTGAATTTGCCAACCAGGAAGACCTTATCTGTGTTCAAGTGGCCAATCTTATTTCTTTTAAAAAACTCAAAATGATCAATAGCCCTAGCCACTCCAGTTTTTTACAGGTTGTCTTCTTAAGAGGCTTTTCAAAAATTGCCACCAACAAAATGCCCAACTGGATATTTTTGATAGGCCATACTGTCTGTTTCCGAATTGTGGTGATGTGTTTGGTGTATGTATTTTCAATTTTGCCACAAAAATAAATAAATAGAGGGGAGGCATATATGGCATCTAAAAGATGTGTAATGTTTTTTCTAGCCGCACTGACCACCAGTGCCGGAGACTGTGGCGCCATCCAGGAAGCAGCTTCAAGGGGTGAGCTAGCGGTAGTGGGGGCTGCTGGTAAGTCATATTGCTTGCTTATTTACAATTTATATACTCGCTGCAAGGGTGTCCACTGTACTGTTGAGACTGGTGAACAGTTGAAGACACCCCTCTTTACTCAGCATAAGCAGCAGTAGTTGAATAACTAATGACCTCTTCTATTTTTAACTCAGCAGAGTAAGTGTTATGAGGAGTTAGCCCTTGATGGATTGATGGAAAAGGTAAAGAAGGATGGAAGGAGGAAGGACGAATAAAATGTAATATGACTAGAAGAGAAGAATGTGTGGATGAAAGGATGCATATATCATAGGTGGCTCATAGGATGCACGGGTGGGTGAAGGATGGATAAAAGGTGACAGGATGGGTGTCTGGGTGAGTGAAAGTGGATGGGTAAAAGGAATCCTACGGGGATTTTAAGGGTCAAAGTAAGGATGCAATGGTTGGTTAAAGGCCAAAAATATGTTGATGAAAGGTTTGAGGAGAATGATAGGCATGTTTGGATGGATGGAGATAATGTAATACTTGGTGACTGAGTAGCAAAGCCAAGGGTGAAAAATAAAAAATACTAGAAGAACAATGCAATGATAAATGGAAAAATCCCTGGGAAGAAGACTACAGAAGGAATGTTTTTTATCAAGGTTTTTGATTCAAAGTGTTGAGGTGGTATTTCAGACAACTCCCTTGACTCACAGCAGTTTTAAGAGTAACATATATTATGTACCCACCCATCATCATCAATCGCCCCCTCTGAGTTCTTACCTATGGCTCAACAAGAGACAGAAGAATACTTATATACTCCATAGTGCCTAATGCCTGAAACTCTAATCACATCAAAATTGAATGGCCGGAGGAATCGAGGATACCAGCATATGATACGTACTGCTAGTGCTACTGCGCCACTATATAATTGTGTATGTTTTGCTAAGAGTATTGGTTACAATTTGTCTTTTTTATTTATTGATATAGCTACTCCTGCCAATCCATCACAACAACCCAACAGGCAGTAGGTAGCAGCTAGAACCCGGCAAAGGAAGCTGGAGGCTAAATACCAGTGGCTGGTATCCAAGGAAGAGGAGAAGGCAGCAGCAGCTGTAGCTTCAAATGCCCCAGGCGCCTGCCAGGCTCCAGGGCCTCTGATAGTCCTGAGCTGTGGTCACAAGACAGCTGCCCACCTCTGTTCCACCACTGCTGCTCCACTAGGCCTGGGCTTTGTTCATGGAGATTTGCTACACGGAACTCTGCGAAGTAAAAAAAAAAACTTTGGAAAGTTTTGCAAGTGGCAGAGTGCTGTGCGAACTGCAGCGTGTGCCAGTATTCCTGCCGCTCGGGTAGAAATTCGACCGGAGCGACAGCTCAAGCTCGCAAACTTACCTTTCGCGATCGCTAACTTACCATTCGCGAGCGGGGAAAAAACTCTGTTGCACATCGCGAAGCAGAGTTTTCTGCACTCTGCGAGCTCCGGGGAGTGCAGAGTGCAGAAAACTCCGCAAACTCTGGGAACTGAGCAAAGTTCACCGCCCAGGCCTACTGTTCCCCTATAGAGCCTTTCACTGCTTCATGCTCCAGATGATGGCCCACCTGAAAGCCAGGATGTAGGAGTGTTTTGACACATTGGAGAGAAAGCTCCTGGCCCACCCCTCCCCCCTTTTTAATATTTTGTTTGGTGGGTGAGGCTTGTTGGGGAGAGGGCGGCAATGTGGGAGCTGGGGCATTTTTGGGGGTTTCCTATTTATTTCTTTGTTATGGACAATTAAGTTTTTGTACTTTGTTTGTTTGGTCTAAGCTTACTTTGGACTTTGGTTGGGACTAAGGAGGGGTGGGCCAAGTTATGGATTTACTAGTTTATATTTGTTAGGGAAATACATTTTGTATAGTTCTACATATGATTTAAATCTTTTTTTGGGGGGGTTACTGTTTTGCTTCGCACTGCTTTCTTTGCCCCAGGCCAGCAGCCAGTTTTTAAAATCTGCTGATAGTGTAACAACATTAGAATAGATAAGCAATACCCTCAATTGTCCTACTAATCTCTCTTCCGAGTCTCTGCAGTCTGCAACTATATTAACCCCTAAGGGCTCGGAGGGGGTGTGAGTGTGTGAATTTCCATTGCATATAGATTATTGCAGCTCAACAATGAATCCCCCACAGTTCTTCTCTTGCCTGTGATTAGGTAAAGGGATGGCTGCATAGTTTCCCAAGGTGCCATGATAGTGGTAGTAGACAGTAGCAGCATGCTAGCAGACTAGTAGAGTAATAGTGAAAGAACCAGATCCAGAAGCAAGAGTCCCTTCCCTCCTAGCCGAACTCAAACTGTAGGATGAGGAATATCCATCTCAGAGAACTAACTAAATTGAAATAAAAACTGAGTTAATGCAGTTTTATATGCAAGCTTTACAAACAAAATGAGACCGTCACCAGAGGGAGACTTGACTATTTTTACACAAGAAGAAGAGAGACAATAGAGAAAATATGATAAGCAGTGCTAAAGCAAAATATTCAGAATGATGAGCTAGTCGAAGTTACAACATGAAGTCGACTTGAGCTATAAAGTGGACAAGCGTAATCTTTGATGGACGCAATACAGTGCCAGAAGGATGATGATTCTGGTAATTATGAATTAAGTTCATCTGAGAAAAATTTAAATACTGAATACTGTGCATTGGTGGCTAATCTAAATATATATAATAATGCCAGTGTGAGCTTTACTTAGAGCTGAAGAAGATCCTCACCCTGCCTTGAGTTGGTATTACTTTCACCACATCCCCCCCAACAAGTGTGTGATCATTTAATGGGGTAAATTATATTTAGTCAGCCCTCAATAAATTACACAGCCCGAGAGAAGAGGGTTAGGAGTTTGATGAATGGATGAGAAGGGGGATTTGAGGGAAAGATTTAGCACAGGCAAAAACTACACAAGGACAACATTCATCTTGGCAGCCAACCTTCATAAATCTTTTATGGGAGGAAAAGGAAATGGAGATATGATGAGTAGTTAAGGTGAACTAAATCAAATTGTCCGTCTGCCTCCAGAGGGACTCAAGTTACATTATGTTCTGTTGTACTGAGCCTGGAAAAATAGCAAATAAACTTAAAATGTCTGTAGGAGTCAAGTAAAAAAACATAAATAAAACACACAGTTCTAATGATTAAAGAGAAAAAATTATATTGTATTGGCAAATTGGGATTTGCATCTGCATTCCTCTTGGACTGTACGTCAATCTTGGGTGCCTGGCAGATGTGGTTTGTTAAGGTAAATGTTAGTATGTTATATTGTTTTTCCAGTATGGCGCATGTTAAAGGGCCTGTAGATTGAAAAATAAAAATGATATTTAAAAATCCTCCTGAGTCTGACTCTGAGAATGGTGTCCAACTCTGTACTAACTGTGTCTCGAGTCCAGACACAGATACAATAGATTGGCCTCTAGTACAATTTTGTTGTTGCACCACAAGAAGGGAAAGATTGAGTAATTGTTTGTGTAACCTATATTTGTGTTTGCGTTATCTAAGGGTCTGGTCGGGTCTGACTCTTTGTGAAGTATAGAGCAGAAAACAACAATACAAATCAGTCTGGACTGTGGACTGGAATTGGTTAAGGAATCTCATTTTCTCTCAAAGGGAAAGGGAGAAATATAACCTTCAGGGAAAAATTATTGATCAGCGTTTGGTAGGCCAACAACATTGTAATTCATCACTAACACATTTTAAGTGTAATAGTTCTAGATAAACAAACACTCAGCGTCACACTTCCTGCCACCACATGAATCATCTCATCCCTTCTCAACAAACATGATGACACATCACAACAACAATCCCAACGCGTGCAATGCATGCCATTTACCTGTTCTTCTGGTGTGCTCACTGTGAACAATTCATTCTACATTGCAGAATGCAGATCCATTTGTTCACAAGGCAGAGAATGGCCAGTGTAAATTGAATTATAATGTCACATGTTGGGCATTATCTCTAAGGTAGGAAAGGATAGAAAGTCACAGCCCAGTGTTGGAGCCAGGCACACATTTGTTTGTATTCTCTGTCTAATGCTTAGCTTGAGGGAAATGGGTGTGGTGGTAGTCAAGACCTTTTCACTGCACACAGTTGCAACTCCAATCCGGCAAAAAATATGTCTAAAAGCAAGACAGTGGAGATGAATTGGTCAACCAGACACAAACAAATAATAAAGTAAATAATAATGATCCTTAGTAGCTATATCTTTTGGGGGGGTCGTCAAAGAAAGAAAGAAAGCATTTCAGTGATTGACTAGAGACTGAGAGAGAAAGTTCTGTGGTTGTTGTTGGCCCAGCCCTAGTAGACAGGGAAGTAGAGCTTGTCCTCCAACTCTGGTGGTTTGCTCGGAAGTAGGTGCTCTAACACACTACTTCCATGACCTAAGCCTCCATCATCCTTCTCCTGTGGTACTTCAGGTAAAGTGTAATCTGGTGGCATAAAGTTCTGATTTATTTCGATCATGGTTAATCTCTGTATGTTTTGGGGTGAGAGACTCGTCCATTTCACTGTGACAACGGCACCAGCAGGACTGAAAACAGTCTCAGAGAATACACTGGCTAGAGGTCAAGCCATATAGTTTATTTCCAGACTGCTGAGCACTGGCCATTGACACATCTTCTCATACCAATGCACCAATGGGTTTTGATCAAGGTAGACCTCTGTTGCATCATTCAGATAGGCTTGGACCATTCGCTAAATGTTCATTGGTGCTCCACATTGCTCTACCTCTTTTTCCTTCGCCTCTGCGCTGGACTCAAGTCATGCCAATAGTAACCACTGAGCTGCAGTTTTTGAGGGCTGATGCTCCTGGTCTTGTTGGTGATGGTGCTTTGTGCCAACAGCACTGCCCTCAGGCTCTGAACTTGAAGGCTGTCCCACAGGACTTGTGCCCTGGAGGAGTGGGTCTCTCATTCCCTGCTGTTCATTATATAGCTCATTGCCTTGCTCAGCTATCCATGTTTTGTATTTTCTAACATCCCGTCTGAAATAGGAATGAAAGTGGACAGTAATGGCTTGTACTGTGGATCAAGAATTGTGGAACTAATGTAATGTTTGGAGGGCACAACGTCTCTTTGCAACCTTGTATTAGCAGACGAGAGAAAAATTTAACTTCTCCACCAAGTCATACATTTGAGAAGCTGGCATGGTATATGCCCTCCACTAATGGAGGGGCGCACCTTGCACCAGTCCAGACAACCCATATGGTGATTTAGGAGGTCTCAGACAACCTAAGAAAGCTATCCAAGTGGTAGCTGTGGAGAAATGCCTTCAAGCTTAGTCTTGAAAGAGTGTAAAGCAACTTGTTTTTTCCAGAATGCAATATTATACTATAGATTAAATGAAAAAGAACCACACAAAGTATGTATAAAAATATGTATTTATTAAAGAACACTCTCTAGTATGTTACAGTATCTTCTACATAGAGATAGACACATAGCACACAATGCTATAGCAAAGAAATCACATTAAATAGCACTAATACACTGTGGACCCGGGGGGACCAACCCATATACTAAGAAAGTGGTAGAGGAACCACGAATTGAGTCAGGACACTGTCAAGAAGACATAGACTTGCTGGGACCCCAAGGAACCGCCCCAGGTGAGTAGATAGTGTAGGTTTCAAAATAATCATAGTGCTAGGCCCTTTATGTTACACTATTTAGATTAGCCTGATATTTTCTTTTTTAAATATACTTTATTGGATACCACAATGGAATTGCAATGTGACATATTTAGTACATATGGCATTTTATCTTTTTGTTGTTTCCCCCAACATATACATGGTGCATCTATACACATAATATACTGTTCGGTTTCAAATGCTCCTTGCTGAGTATTCGCCGCTGCGGCCATGTAATGATTGTGTATATACTTGAAATACAATATTTCTACAAAAGTACTTGCACTAAGTATGTTTAAACTAACCCTGGTCGTGGTTTGCGTAGTAGCCTACGCGTACTTTGATCTACGTTCAGCTACTCCTCAAACTGCTACTCCTCAAACTACGTAGTTGATAGCATTGTGTGCTTCTCTGTTCTGAGCAATATTTGCAAACAGCAGCTTGCACAGTGTAAGTTATGATAAAATAAGTATTTCTGTCTTTATATTCTAAAATGCATATAGTCATTTCACAAAAGTGAAAAAGATAAATTAGCAAGCAGTGAGAGAGGTGATGATTTTGGGATTCTCTCTAACCTAGGGAGAGAACCAAGCAGATGCCTTGAAAACAAAAAGCACATCATCTTGAACGTTTCGGCGGTGTTCCCATCCTCTGAGGACCACCCCAAGCACAGTTATTGGCAAAAATACAATCCCAACCAAAGGCCCTGCAAAGCATTATGGGACAAGATTAGCAGTAGGCAGTGAATATTATAGTATCCAATATCAAAATATTTCTACAAAGAGCTGCAGTTCAGCTAGTTGTTACTAGATGTCCCTCATGAGTCAAATGCAAAAGCATTGAAAATATTGTTACATCAAGCTGCAGTTCCACTCGTCGTTGCTAGATGTCCCTCACAAGTCAAATGCAAAAGCTTCATGAAAGGGTTTCAATGCTTTTGCATTTGACTCATGAGGGACATCTAGTAACGACTAGTGGAACTGCAGCTTGATGTAATAATAATTTCAATGCTTTTGCATTTGACTCGTGAGGGACATCTAGTAACGACTAGTTGAACTGCAGCTCTTTGTAGAATTATTTTGATATTGGATACTATAACATTCACTGCCCACTGCTAATCTTGTCCCATAATGCTTTGCAGGGCCTTTGGTTGGGATTGTATGTTTGCTCATAACTGTGCTTGGAGTGGTCCTAGGAGGAAGGGACCTCCACTGAATCATTCACCAGCATGATATGTTCTTTGTATTCAAGGCATCTGCTTGGTTCTCTCCCTAGGTTAGGGGGGACACCAAAATCATCACCTCTCTCATTGCCTAATATTTTCATTCGCAGTTCAGTTTTGTGAATTGGTTATATGCTTTTTAGCATGTAAAATTGCTTTATCAAAGCATTTGTGGATATTGTTGATATTGCTGCTAAGCTACGTGTTGTAGCGCAGTTTTTGCACTGTGCTATGCATAGTGCGTAAGAAGAGTATTGCTATGCCCAAGTTTAGTTTAAACATCATAGAACTTAACATTTAGAAACATCCATCCACCCTTTCTCCTGGTCTGCTGTTACTTGTATGGTTTGTGGCCTATTAGTACTATCAACATAGCAATACTGGCCCTTCGCTGCCTGTGCCCGGTTGTAACATGACTAAGACCTGTCATGACTAAGACCTGCAAATATTCTTGACGTACATTACTTAAACAGTTTAAGTGTGTTAGTGGGTGGGGTGACCATGTATAGGTATAAGGTCCAACTGTTTAAAATCTTCCATCATATGGTCCCAGTCCATAGAAATGGGATGTTTCCGCAACCCCCTTGCCTCTTCTCGTCTTAGTGCCGCGCTTTCAGCACTACCCCATTGTATCATATCTTCTTGCCATACAGACAATGAGAGACATCTAGGGGATTTCCATCTCATGGTGATGGTTCTCACGGCCAGTATAGGGCCAGGAACCGAAAGAGCCGTACTTTCAGAGCCGTAGTGCGTTTGCGGAGCCCCATAAGGCATTCCAGGATACTATCCTGGACTATTAGGTGTGTAACCTCTCCCAAGGAATGCTGAATTCCACACCAATACTCATGGATGCGTGGGCATGCCCACAACATATGGGTAAAGTCCGCTTCGTAACCCCTGCATCAGGGGCAGCAGTGTTGAGCCTCTGGGAACATGTGGTGCATTCTCTTAGGGGTTAAGTAGGATCTGTGTAGTACCATTGTTTGAATGAATTTAAGTTTGATGTTGCGGGATACCCTCTTGGGATGTTAGAGCATGCTCGCCCAGGCTTTATCAGTGAGTTCTGTGTTTGCATCCTCCACCCACTTCATTCAAAGAGTAGTGAGTCCAATAGATGCTTGCGCCCTAATGCCTGTGTATATATATTTGACCAAGTGGCCCCCTTTCCCCATGTAGTACAAAAAATGATTCAGTTCATGTTGTGGAGGTTCTGTGCGTTGTGGCGCCCATGTTTCTTTGATATGGTGAGATACTGCTGCATGTACTAAATATAGGCGTTCCGGTGCGCCAGTGGCCTGTACAAATGTGTTGTGGTCAAGGAGGACGCCGTCGCCAAAGAATGACCCGATATCCTCAATGCCCGTCTCTGTCCAGGCATGTAGTCTGGCCTTCGTAAGCCCATCCCCAAGGATGGGAATGCCCAGTAATGGGATGTTAGTTGCATAAGGGGTTGCTCCGGAAGTATACAGCAGAGCTTTTCTCCAACATGCAGTCTAAAGCAGTGGGGGACCCTCCAATGGGATTTTGGCATTTGGCAGGATTAAGGAGTGTAGTGTACTCTGATCGATGTTCCTGGATGGATATCCAATTTTTTGTAGGTTCCTACCTGCTGTCCAGTAGGACAACCACTGGAGTTGGCAGGCAAAGTAGTAGGCCCTGAAATCGGTAACCCCTAGACCTCCCTTGTGGGACTCTAATTGTAGTTTCTGGAGACTCACTCTCCGGCGGCCCTTAAGCCGAATGAGTTCTATGATGATAGTGTTCAAGGTGTGGAAGATTGAGTGTGGGACTACCAGGGGCAGATTCTCGAAGAAATATAATAGACGGGTAAGCATCACCATCTTGGAAATGGCGATCCGCCCCATTACTGAGAGCGGTGAGGATATACAAAAGTCCACACTCGAGCGTAGAGTGGTGATGGCATTTCAGCAGATTGCCTTCTAGTTGATCGGCCGGCGCCCTATACACTTGTATTCCTAAATACTTAAATGTTGTGTGAGCTACGGGTAAAGTAAAAATACCGAATTGTGTTATATCTGGGTGGTGTCCATCTTGAAAATAGAAGGCATTCGATTTCCTAGTATTAATAGCAAGGCCAAAAATACTTTCAAAGGTGGAAAATATAGTGATGAGAGGTTCAGCTTCAACAGTCAGATCGCGTAAATAAAGGAGGATATCGTCGACGTATATTGAAATCCGGTGAGCATTGCCATCAATGAGTATTCCCAGCTGCTCGGCTGATTTTCCCTGGGCTATCACCAGGGGTTCCAGCGCTAGTACAAACAGCAGGGGAGACAAAGGGCATTCCTGCCGTGTACCTTTGTGTATCGTGTACTCCCGTGAAATATAATGACCAGTACGTGCCCTAGCCGTGGGAGAGGTATAGAGTAGGCGCACCCATTTGAGGTAGGCGGCAGGGAGGCTGAATCGCCGTAGAACAGCGAACATGTATTCCCATGTTATGGAATCACAGGCTTGGCATAAGTTTAGCGCCAGACAGTCAGCTGTCTGATATGCCGTCGGGGTAGCCGTCATGATATAATGTAAGCGTCTAGTGTTGAGGGACATGCTGCGATTCGGTAAAAACCCGCATTCATCACTATGTATGAGGGTGTTTAAGTATGGCTGTATGAGGTTTGCTAGTGCTTTGCTCAAGATTTTATATTCAATTACCAACAGGGATAGAGGCCTATAGTTGGATAAATCAGTACTATCACGACCAGGCTTAAGTAATGAGAAGACCAGCGCCTGCATAATGGATTGCTGCAAATGTCCAACCTCTAGTGCTGCCTTATATACTTCTTCTAATTTAGGGGCCAGGGCATCTACATAAGTTTCATAAAATTCTATGGGCAGACCGTCTATGCCAGGTGCTTTGCTATGATTTAGGCCTTTGATTGCTGCCTGGATTTCATGTTGGGTTATGGGGTCTGCAAATTCCTTCTGTATATCCGCCGGCAGTTAGGAGATTGTTAAACCTTGGAAAAAGTCTTTCATTAACGTGTCATTATGATGTACTGGGGCCACTTAGAGGTCACTAAGATAATTACAAAAAGCCTCATTTATCTCGAGTTGTGTGTAGACTGGTCCTTTGCCCAGTGTGTTGATGTGTGTGATGATTGGCGGTTCTGGTCTGTCCCGTACTATGTCGGCTAGTAGTGTCCCGGCCTTGTCTTCCTCAATGTACTTCCGTTGTTTAAAGGCACTAAATCAATAACCCGTAGAGTTTCTAGCATTTCAGCATGGCTAATACGGGCATTCCGTAAGGCATCTAGTTTTCCTGGATCCTTCACTACACTAATCAGGTGTTGATGTATATCTTGTCTGGCCCCCACTACCTGCCCAATGGTAGACCCCCGCACCACTTCTTTGAGTGCGCCTCACTCTATGAGATTGGAGGAAGCTGTATTCCAGTTTTCAGACAAGTAATGTTTAAAGGTAGTGGAAATAGCTGTGCGGAATGGAGCATCCTCCAACAACTGGGGCCGCAGTTTCCAGGTAGACACTGTGGTCAGCACTTTCCCCAGGTATGTGTACGCTCTAGGGGATTATGGTCCGAGAAGGTTTTGGCTAAGTAAGTGGATTGACTGACATGTGTGGCAATGGTGTTTGTGCATAAGAATATGTCTACCCTGGTGTGGAGGTGATGGACCCGCGAATAAAAGGAATATTCTTTATGTGTAGGGTGCATCAGTCTCCATATGTAAAACAGTCCCCAACCGTGTTGACATGTTTTCAGGAGATCTGGTTGCTTGCAGGTGCCAGCACCATGCAATGGGGGGTGGGACCTGTCCAAATCCACATCTAGTATCGTGTTACAGTCCCCTCCTAAAATCTAGGGAATCGTATCCCACCCTACAAGAGCTGTACCCAAACAATGGAAAAATGTATCCTGTTTAAAGTTTGGGGCATATCTACTACCCAGGATCACAGTTACGCCGTCAAGAGTGCCCTTCAGCAGGATAAATCTACCCTGGTCATCTATGTGACGATCTAGCTCCGTAAATGGAACCCCATGCCCGATCCAGATGGTCGCACCTCTGACAAACGCATAGTAATATGGCTTCACCATTTTATGGGCTTTGCGTCTGAGCAAGTGTGCGCGGACACAGTGTATTTTCTGTACAGCCCCCAGCCCTCGCACATTCCAGGTCAGCAGATTGTAGGAGCCTACGGTAGTAGCATGTCTTGGCATAAGTTATTATGGTGAGTGGAGCTCCCTGTAGTAGGGAGCTAATTAGTTGTAGCAGACCAGGAGTTGCCCCTTCCCTTAAAACTAACAATACTTGGCTCAGCCATCGAACTATGCTGGGCCCAACAAAGATTTCTAACAGATAGATGACACATAACGGTGCATTCGCTTAGTGGGGGGGTCACTGCCATTGTCCATACAGTGGTTGTTACTAATGCAGAGCTCTGGGAGCTCAATGAAGCCAAGGGGGATATAAACATATCATTGCAATTGCATTGACATCGACTCATAGATGCATATCTTGACTTTAACACTGCAGTTCTTATATATAACAGCTGCCATAGTACTCTGTGTCGCATGATCTGACAGGCTGTGTGCCCTAGAATGATATAGTAGTAAAACATCACCATATTTTTATTATGTATGGTTTGGCACCTGTGGACGTAGGATTATAAAAGGATACAGTTGTGACTAATACTTCTGTTATATTTGACAACGCAATTTTTTATTTTTATTTTTAGGTATCAGCAGCTATTGTATTCAATGGCACATGTCAACACAGGTTAGATGCTGTACGGCATAATAAGGGAATACTACAGCAGTTCAGTTATACATAGGGTGTCACCTATGACCAGAACGGCGAGCAGTCTAAATATCGAAACTTTAATGTTGACCTACAATAATATCGAGTTTAGAATATCGAAGGGACAGAATATCGATGTTAAGAATATCGATGGACAGAATATCGACCCTAAGGTAAGTAATATCGATTTCATTTATATCGATGTTAGTAATATCGAAATTAGTAATATCAATATGAAATATGTCGATGTTACTAATATACATGTCACAAATATCTATATTTATAATATTACTATGTGTTTTATGATGTATTTAATATGTATGTGTTAATTATTTTTTGTTAAGTGTTCTACTGGTTTAAAAATATATGTATACAATGTTTATATGTTAATAGTGTTTTTTTAAAGTTAATTTTGTATTTTAGTACTGTAGCGGGTTGTGGGTTTATAGGGGAATAGGGTGGGAAGTAATTTAATTATATGAATTTAATTATACATTTTTGGGAATTATAAATTAATTTTAAATATTTTAGCGTTTAAATTCTGTAGCGGGTTGTAGGTTTATAGGGGAACAGGGTGGGAAGTAATTTAATTATATGAAATTAATTATAAATTATTAGGAATTATAAAATAATTAAAAATAATGTTTGCGTTTAAATTCTGTAGCGGGTTGTGGGTTTATAGGGGAATAGGGTGGGAAGTAATTTAATTGTAATTAAGTAATATTTTTATTTATTTATTGGTATTGATAATTATATTATTGTTAATTAAGTAATAATTGGTAATTAATTATTATTAATTGGTAATTAGTTTTTATTAATTGATTAATTGATAATTATGTTAACTGTATTATTTTATTATTTGAGTGTTTTGTGTGTTTATAGGGGAATAGTGTTGGAAGTAATTGAAATCTAATTAAGTAATTATTAAATTTGTTGTTGGGTATTGATAATTAATTAATTGGAGATTAATTATTAATTGGTAAATATTTTAAATTATAATAATTTGGTTATGAAAAATAATTTATTGTTGCTTAATAATCAATTGGTAATTAAACATGTTTAAATATTATTTATTGATATTTCTAATTAATATACTAAGTAATTAATAATTGGTAAATAATGTATAATAATTAATAATCTGTGTATAAAAAATATGTAATTGTTTAATATTTTTTAATTGGTAATTAGTGTTTGATAATTATTTTTTGGTATAAAAATGTAATTGTTCAATATTTTTAAATTGGTAATTAATATTCATTAATTATTATTTATTGGTATTTATTAATAATTTATTGCTAATTAATTATTTATTGGTAGTTATGTTTTTAATAAATATCTATTGGTATTTGTAAGTAATTTTGAGTTATTTAATAATTAAATTATTAATTATTTTAAAGAATTATTTTATTTATAAGTATGATATTTTTAACTTCTAAGCTATCCAACACTTGCCCTACTGTTGCTCTCTCTGGAGTTGGAGTAGTAATTTTTACCCCTACGCTATCCAACACTTTCCCTACTGTTGCACTCTCTGGAGTTGTAATAGTAATTTTTACCCCTACGCTATCCAACACTTTCCCTACTGTTGCACTCTCTGGAGTTAGAATAGTAATGTTTACCCCTACACAATCCAACACTTTCCCTGCTGTTGCACTCTTTGGAGTTGGAATAGTAATTTTTACCCCTACGCTATCCAACACTTTCCCTACTGTTGCACTCTCTGGAGTTGGAATAGTAATTTTTACCCCTACGCTATCCAACACTTTCCCTACTGTTCCACTCTCTGGAGTGGGAATAGTAATTTTTACCCTTACGCTATCCAACATTTTCCTTTCTGTTGTTTTTTTTGGAGCTGGAGTAGTAGTTTTATTGTCTCTGCTATTTAATATTTTTTTTAATATTTTAGCTGATGTAGTATATAATTAATTTTAACAATATTAAAATTAAATGTAATTTTTTTAATTTGTTATACATAATTATTTAATTTTTATTTATGTTAATGTTTTATGTGTGTAATGTTTTTGCAATTGTTAACATTTTTAAATAATTTATAATTTATTAAAATAATTATTAAAACATTATTAAGTAAGTATATATATTATATATTATTGGTGCCGATCACGATCCTGTAAAAACCGGGTACGAACCGTCGGACGGAGCATATTTTCCGTCCGACGCGTACCCGGTCGGAACAATATACAAACATGGAAGTACGATTCGCACGGAAATACCATTTCCGTACGATTCGTACAAAACACCGACCGACGAAAATATACATACAAATGTGATCCGGGAAAGCGCCGACGTGACGTCGGGACGCACGCAGCCTGCCATACACGAACCAGGAATCGACGTCATCCCGCACGGCGAATATTTTCTGGCTGCCGGGAAAGCAGGACGACGCGAACAAGGAGTAACTGTACGCGACGGACAGACATGGACCCGAACCTATGTGTCATCCCCGCCCTCATAGCAGTCGACCTCCTCTACAGGTTCGGACGCAGACGCCGCACAAGGTCAGAACAACAAAGGGAGGGGGGAAGGGGGGGGCAGGACTAGGGGCAGCCCACAAAACCCCCACCAAAGTCACACAGCACACATGCCCTGGACATACCTGACCTCCAGGCCCTGGTCACTACTAGGGGGTGGGGGCGTGTCCAGCAAAGCCAGCGTCTGCCATAACGGAAGTGCTTGACGACGCGAACAGGCAACACAACAATACAGGTACGTCCCGTACCCACGCCTTAAGAGCGTGGGTACGAGTCATACCCTGCCCACACCTACGTCATCCCAACAATGGCGGGACGGCTGTACCCACGTGGCAAAGGCCTGGGTATGGCCCGCACAAGCATCACATAGCGTGGGGACACATATGTACGGACCGTACCCCCACCCCCTTATGCCTGGAACGTACCCCCCACCCCAACAGAGTAAGTACGACCCGTACCCTCACCCGCGTACGCATGGAGCGTACCCCCACCCCAACCGTGTATGTACGACCCGTACCCTCACCCGCGTATGCATGGAGCGTACCCCCACCCCAACCGTGTATGTACGTACCGTACCCCCACCCCAACAGTGTAAGTACGACCCGTACCCTCACCCGCGTATGCATGGAGCGTACCCCCACCCCAACCGCGTATGTACATACCGTACCCCCACCCCAACAGTGTAAGTATGACCCGTACCCCCATCCGCGTATCCATGGAGCGTACCCCAACCGCGTATGTACGTACCGTACCCCCACCCAAACAGTGTAAGTACAACCCGTACACTCACCCGCATATGCATGGAGCGTACCCCCACCCCAACCTCGTATGTACGTACCGCACCCCCACCCCAACAGTGTAAGTACGACCCGTACCCCCACCCGCATATGCATGGAGCGTACCCCCACCCCAACCGCGTATGTACGTACCGTACCCCCACACCAACAGTGTAAGTACGACCCGTACCCTCACCCGCAGACGTATGGAGCGTACCCCCCATGCCAACAGTGTACGTACTGACCGTACCCCCACCTTGTATGCATGGAGCGTACCCCCACCCCAACAGTGTAAGTACGACCCGTACCCTCACTCGCGAATGCATGGAGCGTACCCCCACCCCAACAGTGTAAGTACGACCCGTACCCCCACCCCAACTGTGTAAGTACGACCCGTACCCTCACCCGCGGACGTATGGAGCTTACCCCCTATGCCAACAGTGTATGTACTGACCGTACCCCCACCTCGTATGCATGGAGCGAACCGACACCCGTGTATGTCCTAAGCGTACATATCGTGAAATAGGAGGGGTGTGTGCAGAGCCCCCCCAGCAGTGCCCAGACACAGGAGGGGTGGGTGCAGAGTCCTCTCAGCAGTGCCCAGACACAGGAGGGGTGGGTGCAGAGTCCTCCCAGCAGTGCCCAGACACAGGAGGGGTGGGTGCCTATCACTCCCAGCAGTGCCCAGACACAGGAGGGGTGGGTGCAGAGCCCTCCCAGCAGTGCCCAGACACAGGAGGGGTGTGTGCAGAGTCCTCCCAGTAGTGCCCACACACAGAAGGGGTGTGTGCTGAGTCCTCCCAGCAGTGCCCAGAGACAGGAGGGGTGTGTGCTGAGTCCTCCCAGCAGTGCACAGAGACAGGAGGGGTGTGTGCCTATCACTCCCAGCAGTGCCCAGAGACAGGAGGGGTGTGTGCCTATCACTCCCAGCAGTGCCCAGACACAGGAGGGGTGGGTGCAGAGCCCTCCCAGCAGTGCCCAGACACAGGAGGGGTGGGTGCAGAGTCCTCCCAGCAGTGCCCAGACACAGGAGGGGTGTGTGCTGAGTCCTCCCAGCAGTGCCCAGAGACAGGAGGGGTGTGTGCTGAGTCCTCCCAGCAGTGCCCAGAGACAGGAGGGGTGTGTGCCTATCACTCCCAGCAGTGCCCAGACACAGGAGGGGTGGATGCAGAGTCCTCCCAGCAGTGCCCAGACACAGGAGGGGTGGGTGCAGAGTCCTCCCAGCAGTTCCCAGACACAGGAGGGGTGGGTGCAGAGTCCTCCCAGCAGTGCCCAGACACAGGAGGGATCAATCATCAATCAATCAATGACACTTATATAGCGCGCTACATACCCGTAGGGTCTCAAGGCGCTGGGGGGGGGGTGCCGCTACAGCTCGAACAGCCAGGTCTTCAGCTTCTTCCTGAAGGAGAGGTGGTCTTGGGTCAGGCGCAGGTCGGTCGGGAGGGAGTTCCAGGTCTTGGCGGCCAGGTAGGAGAAGGACCTTCCTCCTGTAGTCGCTCTTCGGATGCGGGGGACGGCGGCGAGGGCGTGGTTGGCTGATCGGAGGTGGCGTTTGGGAGCGTAGAAGTTGACTCGGCTGTTGAGGTAGCTCGGGCATTGGTCGTGTAGGGCTTTGTGTGCGTGGGTGAGGAGGCGGAAGGTGATTCTTTTGTTGACGGGGAGCCAGTGAAGGTCTCTCAGATGTCCGGAGATGTGGCTGGTTCGTGGGATGTCGAGGATGAGTCTGGCTGAGGCGTTCTGGATCCGCTGGAGTCTCTTCTGGAGCTTGGCGGTGGTACCGGCGTAGAGGGCGTTGCCGTAGTCCAGTCGGCTGGTGACGAGGGCCTGGGTGACGGTTTTCCTGGTCTCGGTGGGGATCCACCAGAAGATCTTCCGTAGCATGCGTAGGATGTTGAAGCACGCCGAGGAGACGTTGTTGACTTGCCTGGTCATGGAGAGGGAGGAGTCCAGGATGAAGCCCAGGTTGCGTGCATGGTCTGTCGGTTTGGGTGCGGTGCCCAGGGCGGGAGGCCACCAGGAGTCGTCCCAGGCGCAGGGTGAGGGGCCCAGGATGAGGACCTCCGTCTTGTCCGAGTTCAGTTTCAGGCGGCTGGTCGTCATCCACTCGGCTACCTCTTTCATCCCTTCGTGCAGGTTGGCTCTGGCGGCGGTGGGGTCGTTGGTCAGGGAGAGGATCAGCTGGGTGTCGTCGGCGTAGGAGATTATGCTGAGGTTGTGTTTGCGTACGATGGCCGCGAGGGGGCTCATGTAGACGTTGAAGAGGGTGGGGCTCAGAGATGATCCTTGAGGGACGCCGCAGATGACTTCGGAGGCCTCTGACTTGTACGGTGGTAGGCGGACTCTCTGTGTTCTTCCGTCGAGGAAGGAGATGATCCATTCCAGCGCCTTGTCCTGGATTCCGATGTTGCTGAGGCGCCGTACTAGGGTGCGGTGGCAGACCGTGTCGAATGCCGCGGAGGGGTCTAGGAGGATGAGGGCCGCTGTTTCTCCATTGTCCATCAGGGCTCGGATGTCATCGGTGGCGGCGATGAGGGCGGTCTCGGTGCTGTGATTGGCTCGGAAGCCGGACTGTGAGGGGTCGAGGGATCCGTTCGTCTCGAGGAAGGCGGCCATCTGCTTGTTGACGGTCTTCTCGATGACTTTGGCTGGAAACGGGAGGAGCGAGATGGGGCGGTAGTTCTTGAGGTCGGTGGGGTCCGCTGTTGGTTTCTTGAGTAGAGCGCTGAGTTCGGCGTGTTTCCAGCTCTCAGGGAAGATGGTGGTGTCGAAGGATGTGTTGATGATGGCTCGCAGGTGGGGTGCGATGACAGCGTCGGCCTTGTTGAAGACGTGGTGAGGGCAGGGATCGGTCGGTGATCTGGAGTGGATGGAGTTCATCGTGCGGATGGTGTCTTCGGTGCTGATCGGGGTCCAGGCGTGGAGGGTGGTGGTGGGGGGTGGTTGTTCGGTCATGGTGTGCGTTGGTTGGTTGTAGAAGCTGTTGTGTATGTCCGCGATCTTGTTGTGGAAGTATGAAGCGAGGGAGTTGCAGAGGTCTTGCGATGGGGTGATGTCGTTGTTTCCTGCTCTGGGGTTGGAAAGCTCTTTCACGATGTTGAAGAGTTCCTTGCAGTTGTGTGCGTTGTTGTCCAACCGGTCCTTGAATGCTGTTTTCTTGGCGGCGCGGATCAGCTGGTGGTGTTTCCGGGTGGCAAGTTTGAAGGAGGTCCTGTTGTCCGGTGTCGGTTCCTTTCTCCAGACTTTCTCGAGGGCTCGGCAGTTCTTCTTGGAGCTCTTGAGTTCGTCGGTGAACCATGGAGCCTTCTTGCTGCCGGGTCTGCTAGGCGGGGTCCTCAGTGGGGCGAGTTCGTCCGCGCAGTTGCTGATCCACTTCGTGAGGTTGTCGGCGGCCTGGCTGGGGTTCGCTGAGCTGGCAGGAGGGTGCTGGCTCAGGGAGGTGGCGAGCTGGTCTGCTGTGATCTTGTTCCAGCTTCTGTGGGCGGCCTGTTGCTGGTGTTGGTGGGTCGTCGTTCTCTTGAAGGTGAAGTGGACGCAGCTGTGGTCCGTCCATTGAAGCTCTGTGGCGTGGCTGAAGTCGATGTCTGTGCTGGAAGAGAAGACTGCGTCGAGTGTGTGTCCGGCGAGGTGGGTGGGGGTGGACACCAGTTGCTTGAGTCCCAGGTTGGCGAGGTTGTCGAGCAGGGTGCTGGTGTTGCGGTCGTTGTTGTTCTCTAGATGGAAGTTGAGGTCTCCCAGGAGGATGTAGTCAGCGGAGGGGAGGGCATGCGGGCTGACGAAGTCGGCGATGTCCTCGCTGAATTGTGTGCGTGGTCCAGGGGGTCGGTAGATCAGGGTGCCTCTGAGGGTGGTGTTCGGGTTGGTGTGGATCTGGAAATGCAGGTGTTCGGCGCTGGTCAGGGTGTTGTCGGTGCTGGTCGTGAGACGGATGGTGTTCCTGTGGATGATGGCGATGCCTCCTCCCATCTGGTTGGCGTTTCGGTCCCTCCAGACGATCTTGTAGCCCTCTGGGATAGCGATGGCGATGTCGGGGGCTGAAGAGGCGTTCATCCAGGTCTCCGTGAGGAAGGCAACGTCAGGGGCTGTGGCGTCTAGAAGGTTCCAGAGTTCGATGGCGTGTCTGTGGACGGAGCGGGTGTTGAGCAGGATGCACTTGAGGTGGGTGCTGCTGGTGTTCGACTTGGCGGGTGCTGGTGCGAGGCTGGTCCGGATGCAGGAGAACTTGCAGGCGTGGCAGCTGAAAGGTCCGTGGGTACGTCGTGGAGTGGCTTGATGGCATTCTGGAAGTCGGCCGGTGTTGAGTGCGGTGAGGGTGGCGGCGGAGTACGTCAGGCGGGTCGGTCGGGGTCTTCGGGGGCCAGGGGTCCTGGCGCTGGACGCGATCCGGTCGCGGACGGGCGCAGACGGGCTTACCTTTGGCGCGCCTTCGGCGCACAATCGGCGCGCCCGCTGCGCGTGACCGCTGCGCATTCGCACGGTCGCCATTTAAAGGCGAAGTGCGCGGGTGGGCGGAGCAGCTGGGAGGCGGGAGCGGGGAGGGAACAGAAGAGAAAAGGGGCGGGGCTAATGGCGGTGGCGGGAAGCGGGAGCGGGGAGGGAGAGCGGAGGGCGGCGAGGTAGGCGGGCAAACAGGAAGGAGACAAGCACAAATGCACAAATGGAGGGCAAAACACGAAGAAGAAACGGTACAAAAAATACAGGCAACAATGCAGGTCAAAACGGAGGCAAAACAGTTAACAAACGATCATACGGCATACAAAGAAAACAAGCACAAATTTCGGTCAAAAACCGGCGAAAACCAAAGGGGAGCGCTCAAGGCGGCAGCGAGGCCGGCGCTGAGGCAGAAGGCAGGCACTGGGGCACACGCAGCAGCTGGTGGCCGTGCGGCGCGGGGGTGTCCCACAAGTGGGTCACACTCACCTGCGTCGCACGGTCGCCATTTAAAGGCCAAGTGCGCGGGTGGGCGGAGCAGCTGGGAGGCGGGAGCGGGGAGGGAACAGAAGAGAAAAGGGGCGGGGCTAATGGCGGTGGCGGGAAGCGGGAGCGGGGAGGGAGAGCGGAGGGCGGCGAGGTAGGCGGGCAAACAGGAAGGAGACAAGCACAAATGCACAAATGGAGGGCAAAACACGAAGAAGAAACGGTACAAAAAATACAGGCAACAATGCAGGTCAAAACGGAGGCAAAACAGTTAACAAACGATCATACGGCATACAAAGAAAACAAGCACAAATTTTGGTCAAAAACCGGCGAAAACCAAAGGGGAGCGCTCAAGGCGGCAGCGAGGCCGGCGCTGAGGCAGAAGGCAGGCACTGGGGCACACGCAGCAGCTGCCGGCCGTGCGGCGCGGGGGTGTCCCACAAGTGGGATGTGTGCTGAGTCCTCCCAGCAGTGCCCAGAGACAGGAGGGGTGTGTGCCTATCACTCCCAGCAGTGCCCAGAGACAGGAGGGGTGTGTGCCTATCACTCCCAGTAGTGCCCAGAGACAGGAGGGGTGTGTGCAGAGTCCTCCCAGCAGTGCCCATGGCGCGCAAAGGGTGGAGTACCCACAGATACAATGGCCACAAATGTCAGTCAGGTGCACAAAGACCCTGCAGTACATTTACCACATGTGTGCGAGGCTGGGAGTACACACATGCATAGCGCCTAAAAGAGAACATGTCCACATGAAGTCATGTCAACAGTCTACATACACAAGTACAGTGACCACCAAGGATGCCATGAATGATGCAGGTGGAGACATCGCTCAGCATGCATGTGCAAAGTTGAAGGAGTCCGTCACACACCCAGATGATGTAGACACAGCTCAGCACCACATATTGGAAACACCCTGCAGGGAAGATGTCAGGTTACACAGAGGAAGGAACACACCTTGGGACGATGTCACCATGCAGTAACTGCTTACATGAACAAAGTAATTTAGGCAACAGCTTGTGATGGCACACAGATACCAGGATCCCCCCTATGACCAGCACACTACTACATTTCCCACACACCCAACACATGATCACCACCCAAAATCATGTAGCAGCCCCACCAACAGCAACACCACAAAAGCAGTAGTGTTCTAAGGAAGAAAAAAAAGGCTTTATTCAGCATTTCCAAATAATGTGTGTGTGGATAAAGTTCAATATTTACAAAGCCCATAGGGCAGTCCATGAGTCACAGCTGGATGGGGGACACAGTGGGACGCGTGTCCCCTGGCTTGCCTGCACAGTCAGACTCATTCGTCTTCCACAGCGGGGAGGGCATCATGTGGGGGGGAAAGACCAGGCATCGCAGGGACAGGAGGGTGAAGGGTAGGCGTTGTGGGTGCAGGGATGGAGGACTCCACCACAGGGGGTGGGGCTGGGCCAAAGGCGGAGGCCAGGATGTCGCTGCACACCTTAGCGAGGTCCTCCAGCGTCTCCCCTGCACCCGAAGGAACCACAGGCCCCAAGGAGGGGGGGGGGGCGGAGCGATGGGTCACAGCGCCACTGGGGGAGGGTGTGGACAGGGGGGGGACTCAACCACCCTGACCGGGGACTCCCTTGACCGCTTGCGGGGTGGTGTCACAGTGGGGCTCAGGGACAGAGCGGCCATGAAGGAGTCCTTGCCGGATATGTGTCCAGGAGAGCTGAGGGGAGGGGATTTGGAGGGAGTGGATTTGGTGGAATGCGGACTCCCACTCTGGCTGTGTGACTTACGTTTGCCCCCAGACCCAGTGGGTGTGCTTACTTCACCCTGTGTGTGCGTGCCAGGAGGTGTGCGTATGACCTTCCCTGCTGGTGTGGTGCCTGTGTATGTTGTGGTGGGTGCATGCTGACGTCTGGGTGTACGTGGGACAGGCATGGGAGTGGGAAGTGTGGACTGGGCAGGGGTAGGGGGTTGGATGTAGCGCTGCAGGAGACCCACTGCTGCAGTCAGTGTCGAGTCAATGGACCTCAGCAAGGTACGTTGGTCAGCCTGCGATGAAAAAATGCCCTCCAAGTATGCCTCCATGTTGTGCAGCACTTGGCTGTGGCCATGGAGGACATTAAGGATCGCAGCCTGACCAACCTGCAACTGCCGCTGGATGTCCACAGACTCGGCATTGTCGGCAGCAGTGGAGACAGGGGCAGGGGGTGCGGTGCCTGGCACGAAGGAGACATGTGGTGAGCGGGCACGTTGGGAAGGGACACGAGCAAGTGGGAGGCAGCTGATGGCAATGGAGGGGCGGGGTGCGATGTTGTGCCGCTGTCAGCTGCTGGTGCAGCCTCAGCCCACTCGGAGAGATCATCCTCGGACCCGTCAGCTTCATATTCTGTCGTGCCAGTGGACAGGTCCTCGGCCTCACTCTCCTCCGCCTCTGTACCACTCAATGTGCCAGCCACGATGTCAACGCTGGCACTGGTGCTCGGTCCCTCCGCTCCGTCTGTGCTCATGTCTCCCTCCGTGTCCCCCGACGATGCTGTGGGCAAGGTGAAGAGACAGCAATTAATCACACACCTGTATACATATGTCACATGAGTCCAATCTACATAGGTTACAGTGCATAGCCTGCAAAGAAAGATCAGTAACATCTAAAAAACAAGGTACAGATGTAGGCCATGCAACACACAGTTGGTTGACCCACCATGCCACAGAAAATACATGGAGAGCATGAAACAATAGCAAATGACATGAAATGGAGTTTGACATAGGAGCCAGGCCCTGGGGACAATCCACCACTGCATCTGCACCACACAGCGGCGCCGAAATTAGGGATGAGGAGGGACCATATCCATGAACTTGAGGCACATGCTGCATAGGAAATAAGAAAAACACGCCCACCATGACTGGCTCACTGCACCTTGAGTGTATGTCCAGAAAAACATCACACACTGGCCAGACCTAGCAAGGAGAATTCTGGTTTTGACATGTAGGCTTGGCCCGCACAAACCACCCCCTGCATGAGACAATTTGTTGAGACACAGGTGGCACTTACATCTCTTAGTCTGGGTGAAATACACAGGGGCTGCATAAATGCAAGATTGGACGCCAAATACCCAAATATGCCTGTCCAAATATTCATGTACAAATGGCCATCATCAGATGATTGTAACAAGACACACAGGCACTGGCCACTATGAGTATGAACAAGGAAAATCAGGTCAGGCTGTACAGTGGACACTTGTACTACATTTCACGTCAATATACATGGTGCCAGGGGACAATGGCACAGAGCACAGCCTATGCTGTAGACACTGAGAGTGTCCACGTTTTGTGATGACACACTTGAGACCTAGAAAAAGATGCCCCAGGGGACAGTAGTGGCCACACAACTCCATGGTCCTGAATGGGTATGACTGCAACACACGCCTCCATCCCTGCACTATGCGTATCGCACACTCATGCACATCATGTCACAGGCCACAACATAGGACATGCGCGCTGTAAGGCATGACACTTGAGAGACTAACTCCCATGTCTGGACTCAGCATCAGTGCCAACTGACATGGAACCCACATGTACTGAACTGGACAGGGCACAGGCAAGGTCCCAAAACCTGTTACACACCACCCCCACACATGATGCTACAGGCATTGTTCACGTGGAGAAAGCGCCAGCCTACATTACCTTGTGAAGGAGTGACTACACACAGACTAGGGAACACATTGCAAGGAGGGGAAGGGAGGCAGGAGAGCACAGCTATACTGTGGGTAACTGGATCTGCACAGCACCTTTAAACCCTGGCAGTGTATCCATGCAACTGTGCACTTACAAATGCTGGTGACACACAACAAACACACATGTACCTACCCCCTTCCTGCTGCTGCTTCTCCTGTAAGCACCTGTCCATGTCAGGAAAGACCACCGCCAGCACACGCTTGTGGATGTGGGTCAGTCGGCGACGCCCATGGTTCTTAGGGCCCATAGGTGTGTCCCCCAGCAGGACCCGTGCGATCCTCCGCGTCCAGCACCGGATATCCTGCCAGCGTTTCCTCACCTGGGCCAGGCGCCGCTTGCGACCATCCGCACTCCTCATGGCACTGACGGCGGTCAGCCATATCTGCTTCTTGGCAGTGGCGCCTACCTGTGAGGATGAACAAGTGACACTACATCAATACACCAGGCACATGTCACAGAGAGACATATTAGAACAAATTTGCTGTTTACAACAAGGCATAGTATGCATCCAACGCATTGCACCTTTGTCATAGGGGCATGATCCTCAGGGGAAGGGCAAAAGCAGCACGTGCCATTGAAAGTACACAGGTGGAATGAGGGAAACTACACAATCAATGATCCAGGCTCACACTGTGCATCACAAGCTACACCAGGATAATGTGCAGCACCCCTAAGCAGTCACATGCCACAGGCCACTGACGCTACCGCAGCAGAGTACACAGACACACACAGGCACAGGACATTCACCTGCCATTGCCAAATGCAGCGACAAACCTCACTCTGCACATGTGCCACTAGACGGGGGGGGGCTCACAGGTGTGGGGCTGGCCCTGCACATCAGACACACAGCGCTGCTCCCTGCTCACATCACATGGTCAGGGTATATCCATACCTCATGCAGCCCAGGTGCCACACTCCACATATGCACCCACCCACATGACAGGGGACTTACACACACACACCGATGTCCAGGGTACGAACACATCATGTGGACACTCACAGCACAGGTACACTGAACAAACACACATCTGTGGGTACAGTCACCTGTCACACTGGTGTGAGCACATAATCACATGAGGACTGTAGAGGCTACATTCCCAGGAGGACAAGACAGGCAGAATGTGGCCTGCACCATGCAGTGATTGTCACACTAAACACAATGCAAGTGAGGACGGCAGACATGCACCACAGCATGCTCTGGCTGGGAGACATCAGGCATTCCCCCCCCTGGGACCCCCCCTACAGTACATAGCATGTGTGTCACACCTGGACACAATGGCAGAAGTCACACTCACAAAAAAGGGACACAGTCTGTGCTAGTCGACTCTGCACTCACCTGATACCCTGGTCGCCCATACAGCAGGGGGTACTGTGGGAGGATCACATCCTGCAAAGCCAGGTTCTCCTCCAGGGTGAAGGGCTGTGACCTCTCCACAGACCTTGACATGGTTCCAGGGAATCAGTAGCAGCAGCTGGGTCGTCGAATACAAAGATGTGCAGGCAAGTGCTCCCTCATGGGACCTGGCTGCCTTATATCTGCCTTGCTGGCCTGTTTCATGCACAGGAGTACAGAGTGATTGGTCACTCACATTTGCATCCTATGTTTCCTCCAATCCCTTCAAACCTAGCACAGTCAGTTTTCTTGAGCATGATGTCAACTCAAGAACCACATTGCAACAAAGTAAATTCATTCAAACTGCCTACTGCTGTGCACCAGCTTAAACAAATTCAAACTTTAAACTTGGTCTCCATGACAACCAGCATGCATGTAGGCCTTTATACTTGTCCCTCATGTGTCCCCTATGTAATTTGGAGCTTCACACACAGGTACGGTGCGTCCCGGGGCCCTAGGGCACCCCAAATGCATATCAGCGGCCCGTACAGGCGTGTGTACGGTCCGTACCACTATGGGTGTTCACGCGTATGCGTACTCATAGTGATAGTGGGCGTACAGGCGTGTGTACGGTCCGTACCACTATGGGTGTTCACACGTATGCGTACTCATAGTGATAGTGAGCGTACAGGCGTGTGTACGGTCCATACCACTATGAGTACGCATACGCGTGAACACCCATAGTGGTACGGACCGTACACACGCCTGTACGCTCACTTTCA
The DNA here is from genome assembly GCF_964204655.1 of Triturus cristatus. Taxonomy (NCBI): domain Eukaryota; kingdom Metazoa; phylum Chordata; class Amphibia; order Caudata; family Salamandridae; genus Triturus; species Triturus cristatus. Next base: position 20,971,719 of record NC_140585.1, on the reverse strand, counting down.
CTATGAGTACGCATTCGCGTGAACACCCATAGTGGTACGGACCGTACACACGCCTGTACGCTCACTATCACTGTGAGTATGCATACGCGTGAACACCCATAGTGGTACGAACCGTACACATGCCTGTACGCTCACTATCACTATGAGTACGCATACGCGTGGACACCCATAGTGATACGGACCGTACACGTGTGCGTACGCTCACTATCACTATGGGTACACATACGGCAGCACTCCCATAGTGATAGGGAACGTACACAGGCCCTCTTAGCGGTAGTACGGTGCCTTTCACACATCACAGTGGTGACAGGCAGCACACAGGAAGGAATAGGGCTGACATACTTGTCCATGGATGGACATCAAGGCATTGTCTGGGCAGTACTACATGTGTGGGGCACAGGTGTGAAAGGCTGTGATGTGGCACATTACTCCTGAGTCGAGATGGCACCAGATGTATGATGAGATGTGTACAGATGTTATGTGTGACGGTGCTATGTGTGCCAGGCATGCCCTTGACTCCTTTGACATGTGTGCATGTCGTACTGCCCACTTGGGATGAGCGTCACTGGCAAGGCACGGTCAACAACACACGCAGGTGTCCCCTGATGCCCGTTACAGGGGTTACCACACCAGACATGTCACTACCCACGGTGCACGGTGTGACTATGTCATGTATGTGTTGGGGGTTCCCATTAGCTTGATGTTGGAGCTCCCTCAAAAGCATCAGCTGTTGCAGCAACCAACATGTGTCTGTGTGTAGATGGACATGGCACACTTTACGCACACAAGGCCACATGTGGCATCGGATGTGAGGTGCGTATGTATGCATGGGACACGGAGTAGCGTAACAAGGACATGTCTGCATCCTCTCTATGAATGTGTGGTGAGTCATTACATGTACACCTTCATGGCAAGGTGTGTGGGCTGTCCTAGTGTAATGTCATGTGACCTGTGGCTCTAGTGTTCCGCTACCAGTGTCTGCAATCGACATCCTACTTCTGCTGATGTGTTGATGTATGTCACTCCTGTGTTGCGTCTGGCTGTTCACTTACACTGGGACACAGCTAATCCCATGCCATGGCATGTGGAGGTTCACAATCTCCGTGTGTAGCTGGGTCTTGGTAGGAGTGTCACCTGGCAGCCATACGTGTCCAGGGCATGTGGCACATACCTGACTCCGTATGTCGCATATGTGTATTGTCAGATTAACATGTGCTCAGCACCAAAAAATTGTTGTTGTAGTGCACTCACTCTTCCTTGTCACTTCCAAATTACTGCAGAGCGCCGCCTCTCACCAGAGCAATTCCGGACTTGGCTGACATGCGGGAGAATGACTGTATCCGGTGCTACCGCTTCCCCCAACCGTTGATTCTGGAGTTGACGGTGAGGCTGGCACCACACCTGCAACCGCTGCACAGGTATCCTACGGCACTGACACCCAAGCTGAAGGTAATGGCAGCCCTACATTTTCTTGCCACGGGTACCTTTCAAAATACCATTGCTCATGTTGGTGGCATGTCCCAGAGCATGTTCTGCCGTGTGCTGCATGATTTCTTAGAGGCCATGTTGCTTCACCTGGATGAGTTCATCCATTTCCCAACCCCTGAAATGTTGACTGGTGTCAAGCGTGGATTCTATGCCCTGGGAGGGATGCCCCATGTCATTGGGTCCATAGATGGGACACATGTGGCTTTGGTACCACCACAGGCACAGGAGGTAGCGTACAGGAATCGCAAGCACTACCACTCCATCAATGCCCTTGTGGTGTGTCTGTCCAACATGGTGATTTCATGAGGCGTAGCAGGGTGCCTGAAATGATGACGCAGCTGCGCAACGAACGAGCATGTGTTGTTGGTGGGTACACCCTGTCTGTCCTGTATTTTGCGTAGACTTCCAGCACGACCGCTTCTCCTGTCCTACTTATGTCCATGTGCTTTCCATGTAGGGGACGCTGGCTATCCCAACACCTCTCCGCAACCCCATCACGCCGGCCCAGCTCCGCTACAACACCGCCCATGGCCGGACGAGGCGAGTGATAGAGAGGACATTTGGCCTCCTGAAGAGCCGATTCCGATGCCTCCACAAGACCGGCGGCGCCCTCCCATATGCCCCGGCGAAGGTCTGCAAAATCTTCATGGTCTGCTGCATGCTGCACAACATGGCAGTTGAGAAAGCTGTGCCACTCATCCTGGATCAAGATGATCAGGACCATCCACCCGTGGAGGACGAAGGTCTTGGCAATGGGGCTAGTGATGTGGAGGATGTGGTTCCGCAAGAGGACATCCGGACTCGGCTCATACGCGACTTCTTTTCTTAGTGGTGAGTACCAGTGTCTGTGCGTGCACGCATTGGTCCCCGTGTGGCATGTGTTGCGATGTGTGTGTCCATCTGCATGTATGCCACGTGAGTCAGAGGTGTGTGTGGATGTGTCACTGGAGTGATGGTGCCAGTGATGTGAATTTCCCCAGTCATAATTGTGACCTAGCATGTTGTCATCCTTACATGTGTCGAGTACATGCACATGCAAGTGGCTGTGCTTTTTGTGGCTGACTTCTTGTGTGTCTCTCTTCCCCAGGTACTTGCGCATGCCGTCTGCTGGTTGCATTGTTGTGGCACTGCTATTCCTCATGGACACGCCATTGTGTGCTGAGTCAGCGTTACACGCACGGACAAGTTTGGAAGTCTCCTTAGGGTAAGGGATGTATCAGGGGTGTATTGGGTGTGGCAGTTGTTTACGATGTGTGCACACTGCCCCTGTCGGTGTTTGGTTCCTCTGCAGACATGTTGCATCACCATGGGACACATTACATGTTGATGGGTACACCTGAATAGATGGTCAGACTTGTTGCCAGTCATCTGTGATGGGATAGTGGATTGTGAGGATGGCATCAATGTGTGTAACACTGCCCTCGGACACATACAGTTTGCATTGGCTTGACATGGTGTGGGACTTCCACATCAGAGGATCAATGGTGTATGGCAGCCTCTCCGTGAGCAGCAGGGGGTGTTTAGCTGTTATCCAACACTTGTGTGCCAGTTCCATGGCTATCACGCATTTGTGCTGCAGAAGGGGGGTTCCAGTGTTGGACCCACATGTTACTCCACATGACGTGTTCATGTGTACTCCGAGTTACCTCTGCATTCCCAAAGACATCTATAATAAAGGTGTCACTGTGCCTCCAAGGTGCCTATTCTCAGTCAATGCTGGTGTGTTGCCACGGTGCATCCGGCATGTCTGGCATGGTTTTCCCTGATAGTGGCTATGTGTCCATGTGTCGAGTAGCAAGATGCAAGCTGTTTGTGTGGGATTAGACTGTGTCTTGTGCATGATGTCCATGACTGTGTGGTTATTGTGACATGTGCCATCCCCATGCATCCTACGTTGGGCAGGCCACCATTCTCTGCATCCACCTGACTCAAGCTTGCAGGACATGGTTCTGCCACCTGTCCACACATACCTGGGTGCCCCCCAGGACACTCCACATGATCCCTGACCACTGCGCATGGCTGTCGCTGTACTCAACATGTCTGTCGGCAGGGTTGTGCGGCCACCCCCTCAGCTGGTTGGGCCCATCACGGGTGTGTATGGTGCTCCATGTCCGTCTTGCCTAATACGTTGTGACCCATGTGTGTCCTGTGCCAGACTCAGGCCCCAGGGTGTTGATGGTTGAAGTAAAATGATAACTCAGGCATGGTTAGACTTTACAAGACACATGTAAGGTAATAATGCAAAATGTAGCCATCATCTCTTTATCGTGTAACATTTTATTTAGGTTGGGGTACGGGGGGGGTTTGACATGAGGGGCTTTCCGGGTGTGTGGAATCCAAAGTTCACTAGGGGAGTTGGTGTCCTTGCCATTAAATATCCTCAGAGTCCATGCCACAGTCTTTGTCAACATTGGTCAGACAGTGACCAGCAAGTCCATGTGGCAGAGATTGTCTTTTGCTGCTGTGCTGCTGTTGGTCCAGGGGCCAGGTGCCAGGTGCCAGGCCAGGTGTCCTGGGAGATGGTGCTGTTGTGCTGACCCTCACGGTCTTTTCCGTGGACGACCCGCCCTCCTGCGGGGACCCTCAGAAGCAGGTCGTGACGATGTTTGGGATGCTCCGTCGGATGACTCCTCCTCCTCCTGATCCCTCCCTGTGGGTGGTGATGTTCTACGCCTGGTGGCACAGGGAGGGTTGCCCATGTTGTCGGCTATCCGACGGAGTGTACTGTGGATTCCCGTGAACAGCGTCACGAGCTCAGCCTGTCTGTCCTCCATCCGCCGTTGGTGTCGCAGTAGACAGGCATGTTGCTCCGCATGTTGCTGGGCCTGCTGGGTCTTGATCTCCTCGAGGATGGACACAACCTGGGCCATGCCCGTGGTGTCCTGCAGGTATGTGTCCAGGATGTTTCGGACATGGGTATATACTGGCTCCGCAGCCAACCGGTCAGGCTCACGCCTCCGCCGTCCTCCACTCCCACCACCCCTGCCCACTTGCACCTGGCCTGCCCTTGTGGGCACATCGGGTCTCCGGGACCCCTGAGGGGTGGCATTGGCGTTGTCGCCTGCCTCCTCCTGGGTGCCCGGTACACCGTGTCCCTCCTGGCCAGCCTGGCTGCATTGTGGGGGTGGGGCAGGGATCCTGGGTGTCTCCTGGGATGTGGCAGGAGTGGGGGTGGTGGTTGGCCCAGTTGTACCTGACGCAGGTGCTGCAGGTCTTTGGACACCAGAGAGGCCAGGTTGGTCGGGGTCGGGTTCGTCCACAGAGTGGTGAGAGTCATCGCTGCCGGTGGCTCCGTCATCCCCCCGAGCCGGGTCCTGTGAGTCTTCCCACCCAGTGTTGGGGGTTGATCCACGACGTTGACCTGTGTGTGAGAGAGACAATGTTAATTTAGGTCCATGCAACATCCATGTTTCATTGGTTTCTGAGTTGGCACATTTCCTCTGGGAAATTGGATTTGTCTTGCATTCCACTCACAGAGCACTTGTGCATGGGTATGTCCCTTGGCCACAGCTTTTGCAACTTTACCTATGTGTGGCACAGTCTTACTTGCTGCGTCAATTGTGACTGCAGTCAGCAGTGGAGTGGGCAGGTGTGGTGAGCCATGCATTGGCGCCTTCTGTGTTGCACTGTATGTGGGCACATGGAGTGGTTACATACACTTAGATAATGCAGGTAGCTGGCGTTGTGCTCGTGCACAGGTTGTGACATGGCCCTGTGTTTTGGCATGGAGAAGAGGGGGTGGTTCTGGCACTGGCCACCCTTGTCTACATGCATGCAGTCCACCTGCTGATGAGCAGACATTCCCACACCCCACAAGAATGACTTGCTCTCCCTGTGTGTCCCTTTCTCGCTCCCTCTCTGTCCCCCTCTCCCTCCTTCTGTGTGTCAGCCTCCTCCCTCTGTCCGTCTCCCTGTGTCTCCCTCCCTCTCTGTCCCCCTCTCCCTTCCTCTGTGTGTCACCCTCTGTCACCTCAGCCCAGCTTCCTGGGCACACCGTGTTGGGAGATCTTTGAATGGCCCTTGGCTTATTGATGTGAGTTTGTTTCTGATCTCCAAGCACCCATTGGGTGTAGTGTTTGTGTCTGCGCTGCTGCTGTGGTGGTGTGTGCTGCCACTCTTTCACAGTGTTGGCTGTTCATTAGCTGCTGTCATTTGCAAGAACGTGCGGTCACCCCCATGTGTTAATGCAAGGCGTCCGCCATTTGCTGGCAAGTCTTTCCTGTGTGGGGACACACTGTTTGTCTGGCTGTGACCTAGGCAATATGGGCAGGGGGCATTGTTGTCTGCTTCTGAGTTGCACTATGTGATTTTTGGGGCCCACACTCCCGCCATCCAGCTTACCGTGTCTTGTGTTGGTGTTTTCTGTGGCCTGTGACTTGGCATTGTCCAGCTGGGTGCATGGGACATGGTGGCGCCAGTGGCATGTGCGTGTTCATGGAGTGTGGTTGAGTCATGCGATGGCTTAGGGTGGTTGCGTGCCTGTTTGTGAGTTTGGTTGTGGATGACGTTCCCCCCATGTGAGGTGAGTTGTTTGTGTACTCATCCGGGTCTCGGAGTCCTTCTAATCCGTCAACTGCCACCACCGGCAGTATGGCCATCACCCTCTCCTCCCAGGGATGGTATTGTACGGGTCTGCGGGGCGGCCCTCCTCCAGTGACGTTGGCCTGGTTGTGTTTGTCGGTCATTTTGGCTCGGACCCTCCTCCGCAGATCGTACCACCTGGCTTGGCATTCATGCCTGGTCCTTCTGGTGGCCGCAACAGCATTCACAGCATCGACAATCGTCTGCCACATGGCTGTTTTGTCTGAAATGCTGGTCTTTCTGACCAATGTTCCAAAGAGGTGTGGCTCGACCCTGAGGATTTCATCGACAAGGACCTCCAACTCTCGGCTAGTGAACTTTGGATTCTTGTTAGTGGGCATGGTGAGGGGTGTGGGTGTGGATGGTTGGGGGGGTGTGGGTGTGGATGGTTGTGGATGTGTGGGTGTGGTTGTGCAGGTGTGTGTGTGAATGTGATGAGGGGGTGTTTGTGAAGGTGTGTGTGTGTGAAGGTGTGCAAGTGTAAGGTGTAGTTGAGGTTCAAGTATGGTGCTGTAGGTTATCTGTGGGGTCTGGCAGCAGTGAGTCTGTTGCAAAGGCTCATGGTTTGTGTGTGTGGGCCCTTTTTATTGGTCCATTGGTGGGTGTGGGTGTGTTTGAAGTTTGGGTGGGTGTGTTATAAGGAGTGGTTGTGTTTTGGGCCTCTGTTTGGGATATTGGCAGTTGCAGGTCAGTGAATGTGTTGTTTTTGTGCTTGTTGGACATGTTTTGTGGCTTAGTGCCATTCGAATGGTGTATTCTTGTGTTGTTTTGCTTTGTCCTGGTTGTGTACGTGCGTTTTTAGCGTGTGTACGGTGTGTACTTCGGGAATTTAGTTGTACAGTGCTGTCATTGTGTCTGGCTTGGTACGACTCGTACATGCGCGATGTTGTGTGAAAGTGCTGGTGTTGGGGCCTGGGGTGCGCTACGTACTTAGACTGTTGGGGTGGGGGTACGCTCCATGCATACGCGGGTGAGGGTGCGGGTCGTACTTACACTGTTGGGGTGGGGGTACGGTACGTACATACGCAGTTGGGGTGGGGGTACGCTCCATGCATACGCGGGTGAGGGTACGGGTCGTACATACACGGTTGGGGTGGGGGTACGCTCCATGCTTACGCGGGTGAGGGTACGGGTCGTACATACATGGTTTTGGTGGGGGTACGCTCCATACGTCCGCAGGTGAGGGTACGGGTCGTACTTACACTGTTGGGGTGGGGGTACGCTCCATGCATACACGGGTGAGGGTACCGGTCGTACTTACACTGTTGGGGTGGGGGTATGGTACGTACATACGCGGTTGGGGTACGCTCCATGCATACACGAGTGAGGGTACGGGTCGTACATACACGGTTGGGGTGGGGGTACGCTCCATGCATACGCGGGTGAGGGTACGGGTCGTACATACACGGTTTTGGTGGGGGTACGCTCCATACGTCCACGGGTGAGGGTACGGGTCATACATACGCGGTTGGGGTGGGGGTACGCTCCATGCATACGCGGGTGAGGGTACGGGTCGTACATACACGGTTTTGGTGGGGGTACGCTCCATACGTCCGCGGGTGAGGGTACGGGTCGTACATACGCGGTTGGGGTGGGGGTACGCTCCATGCATACGCGGGTGAGGGTACGGGTCGTACTTACACTGTTGGGGTGGGGGTACGGTATGTACATATGCGGTTGGGGTGGGGGTATGCTCCATGCATACTCGGGTGAGGGTACGGGTCGTACATACACGGTTGGGGTGGGGGTACGCTACATGCATACGCGGGTGAGGGTACGGGTCGTACATACACGGTTTTGGTGGGGGTACGCTCCATACGTCCGCGGGTGAGGGTACGGGTCGTACTTACACTGTTGGGGTGGGGGTACGCTCCATACGTAGGCAGGTGAGGGTACGGCTCGTACATGCACGGTTTTGGTGGGGGTACGGTACGTACATGCACTGTTGGGGTGGGGGTACGGTACGTACGAGCACTGTTGGGGTGGGGGTACGTTACATACATTCACGGGTGGGGGTACGTCTCGTACATGCACGGGTGTACATACACGGGTGGGGATTCGACTCGTACATTGGAGGGCTGGGGGGAGTGTTGGGCGAGTATGCGGGCTCATGTCTCCATGGTTGCTATGGGAGTTAGGTGCGGACGGTGTATTTTCCATCCGGTTGTAACATCGGACGCACGGGATTGATCGTAATTGCGCGGTCGGACTTTACTTTTCACATTTGTACGGTAAATCGTCCAAGGCTGTGTCGGACACATTTTCCGACCCGAGGACGTGTGGGGAATTATTCCCAATGCGATTCGTATGGACTTTTTCCCATGCGAATCGTGATTGCCAGTTTGTACGGCACTTGTACGATTCGTACGGTAAAAAGACCGGATACGAGTCGTACGGGGAATTTTTTTGCCGGATCGTAATCGGCACCTATATGTCTATGTTTAATTAATTTTTTATTGAATTATATTTATTAATTATACATTTTTAACATTGTGAAATATATTTAATTATGTTTATTTTATTTATAAGTATTATTATGTTTATTTTACATATTTTTTATCACTAAAAATAAACCGATATTTTTAACAACGATATTTTTGACATCTATATTTTATTTTTGATATTTTTGTACTTACCATGTTGTAGATAGGATGTCGATATTCTTGACATCGATATTAGTGTTGCAATATTTTTGTAGGTCGATTTTCTGACCTTCGAAAGTTTGTCAGAGAACCGACCAGAACACTATAAAAGGATACTGTTGTAGCTGATACTTCTGTGCTGACACTCATCAGGATCTCCACATGGGTGCAGATGATATATGCGGATAAATTACATTAGTTATCTACTAAGTCGTCCACGGTCTTTGGCGTTATTGAGGGGAACAGGGTGATGCTATGTTCCGAATGCATGGTTCTGTCCTCTGAGTCTGTTACGATCTTGGTGCTGTTATCCCTGAAGGATCCTGCCACGGCCAGGGCCTCCGTCCTGTCCATCCGTAGTTGGTCGCGGCTCGGACCAGTGCTAGTTTTGTCCTGTGTGTTCTTGTGAGTGCGGTGGTAACTGTGTCTCTTAGGTTTGGTGGAGCCCTGGCTCGTTAGATTAGCCTGATATAGCTAAATATAAGAATGGTAAACATCTATTGTTACAACCCACTGAGCTATAATATTAAAGAAGATGTTTTACAGTATAGATTAGTCTTGGACGGGTGACATCCATTTTGTATACTGGCCGCCATTTTAGATTTTGGTTACATATAAGCACGCCGTGAGCTTCAAACTGCAAACTAGGTAGATCCAGATAGCTGCACCATCACACTTGTTGTTTACCTAATAAGTTCACACCCAGTTTCATTTCTGTATTGAGCAAGGGGCACTGTCTTGCTAATGAATAGGCCCTTTCTGTGTCTGTAAGCAATGCGCTGTTCACAACACCTCTCCTACGTGGGGATTAGTAGGGATGCAGCTGGCTGACCTTGGCCAGAAGATACCATGTGCCTGTCTTGGGCTGGTGATGTACCCCCCTCTGCCTCCCTAGAATACACATCCCAAACCTGTAACTTTCCCTTGTGGGCATGTTCTAGAGGTTCATGACGTGTCTCATGTATTATACTATGCTGCACAAGATTATTGATTCAGTCCAGTAGCAAGCATCTCAGGCAGCTTGATGTATTTGGGCTCCTCTGCAGAGTATTGCTAATAAACGGCTTGTTTGTATTCTCTACTGGCTGATCGACTCTTCAATAATATAGGTAAGGCTATGAGGTGGTTTAGTAACCCCGGTGACCCTATTTGGGTCAATTCCTTAAGTTCATCCGTCACACCCGCACACGGGTCGTGGGGTCGGGGTGCAGGCTGGTCAAGTGGGTGGACCAGGGCCCCCACAGATGGAGCCCTGTCTCCATGGCTTTCCCCGCCGGCTTGATCGAGTGTGCCCTGTCTAGAGGTGATACGCCAGAGTCCGAGAGACGGCAAGAACTTGGACCTGACCAGGTTGGTCTGGAGAGTCGGCGGTAGAGAATCGCGTGTGAAACCTTGCGGAAAACACGAGGTAAGTGAACTTGTGTACCTTTTAGTACCTGGAAAAGTACTGGCGCCAGTCTTGAGGTAGTGTTGGACTGGACCGTGCGAGGCAGACTGTTGATGTCTGCCTTTCAGTGTCAACTTGAACTGCTCCCGGTGATTCGGGCTCTTGAGACCCGTCTCATGAGGGTTCTTGGGTAGCACCGGGAGGGGCAGGGTCTTCGGTGCAAGTCTCGTGGACGGAGCCACACTACCAATTTGGATGAGACAGAACCGATCGGTCTGTGCTCCGATAGTGGTGCTGGGCTGAGAGGGTGAGGTTGCCCATCGAACTGTATCTTAGTGGTCTTGAACCACTCATGAGTCGAGCCTTAGTGGTGTACCTCAAGGGCAGCGCCGGACCATGCCTTGCGAGGCAGACCCAGAGTTGTACTCTAGTGTGAGACAAGCTCTGGGCTGTGCTCTAATAGCGAGTTTGATCTGAATGGTATGGCAGATTCCTGGGGATAAATCTCGTAGTAGTTTAAGAATCATTAATGGCTTTACGAGCTACAAGATGCGAGATAGGCTTTAGATCGTGTCAAGATGCAATTGGATCGAGCTGGGCAATCCATACACGTAACAGAGGTTCTTAGGTGGTGCTTAGTGAAAGGCTGCTTGAGCCATGTTGTATTGCATATCTAAGAGGTTTGTTCATGCTGATTTTTGATTGTATTTTGTGTAACGATTTTTGGACAAGAGAAGTGGATTTGTTTTGCGCTTGCGCAATGGAAACTGCTTTGTATCTTATATTAAGATGCTGTGTTTTAGTAAAATTGGATGTTTTGCATTTTGTTGTTATTCAAGTAATCGATTGGAGGAAAGACAACCTGCTCCTCCAGAGGGTACCCCGAATTATGATATGTACATAAAGCATGCATAAATGTATGAAGGACAATGCTGATTTGCAGTGGCCACTCGATGGCTGAACAGAAGCTGAAATTTCTAGAAAGAAAGCTATTTGCTAGGAAGAGTAGGCAGTCGATGTTTGATATGTTAATGGTTTAGCAGAAGGAGGCAAAGCAGCGGCGCATTAGAGAGGAGAAAAATGTATAGAAAAGACAGACAATGACGATCGCGCAAAAAGCCATGGCTTATGATAAAGTGACAATAGATAAATGCATTGAGTGAGCAGATAGGGCGTTTTGGCTGCAAGCTGAGAAGAGTTATGTTGTTCAAAATGAGAGTGATGCTTTTGTTGAAGATTTGTTAGACACCCAGCCCCACCGCCTTATGCTCCTGTACCGATATATCCTATGGTTCCAGCTTCCCAGGCCCCAGCTTCAAGGGCTCTGGCTCCAGTTCTTTGCCCCATTGATCCTCCCCCTGCTAATATTCTGGGTCTACATTTGACACCTTCTGGGCATTATAGTACCTTATCTATGTCCAGGTTGGAGGATGTCCCTCCATCTGTGGCACTTGCTTCTGCGCCTTCTGGTTTGACTTTCTTTAGCCCCTGTAGTCAAGATCTAGTCAAGATCGGTCATCAATGATACCTGTTTCTTCATCTACTCTTTCACTGAGGGATGTTTCATCTCCTATGATGCAATTTGACAGAATGCCTGTGAGTGGAATGTCCCCGGGAAGTCGAGTGAATGCACGAGACCGTGTGAGTAGAGTGTTGGTGCGTGCTGCAATAAGTGAATAGGAAAAAGAAGTGGTGGCAAATCAGGCTGCACAGTGGATTCGACATCCGATCTATATGGTTGAGGAAGTGTGGGATGTGATGAGACAGTATGAACCGCTTATGCAGCAGCTCGCGCTTCAGCGTATATGTATGGTATTGAAGAGTTTGTGTGAGCAGCATTTTAATGCTGAGGTCCCGAGGGAGATTTGTGAGATACGAAATGACATGTATGGTTATGGTATGGATCCTGCTGCTGTGTTGAATAAAGTTACTACTTTGTTAAAATACCAAGGTAGGATGCTTACAGAACGTTCTGCAGCATTAGCACAATTCCCTATGAGAGAAGTGCACCCCATATATCATCCTGAGATACCAGCAGTAATGAATGCTATAGGTGACATTATTCGACCCCAAGTGGGGGCATGATTTCAAGAACAAAGGGTTTATACCACCTGGAAGAGAAGTGAAGTAATTGCTCTTAAAAATCAATTGCCCGATCCTAGAAAGAATCCGACTGTGTACTATAAGGAACTGACTGAGGCGGCCGACTCAACAGTTATGACGTTAGCTGACATAGGTGCCGATTCGGATCCTGGAAAAAATTTCCCCGTACGACTCGTATCCGGTCTTTTTACCGTACGAATCGTACAAGTGCCGTACAAACTGCCAAGTACGATTCGTATGGGAAAAAGTCCATACGAATTGCATTGGGAATAATTCCCCACACGTCCTCGGGTCGGAAAATGTGTCCGACACGTCCCCGGACGATTTACCGTACAAATGTGAAAAGTGAAGTCCGACCGCGCAAGTACGATCCATCCCGTGCGTCCGATGTTACAACCGTATGGAAAAAACACTGTCTGCACCGAACTCCCATAGCAACCATGGAGACATGTGCCCGCATACGCGCCGAACCCCCCCCAGCCCCCGTAAGTACGCACCGTACCCCCACCCGTGTATGTACACCCGTGTACATACGAGTCGTACCCCCACCCGTGTATGTACACCAGTGTACGTACGCACCGTACCCCCACCCGTGTATGTACACCAGTGTAAGTACGAGTCATACCCCCACCTGTGTATGTACACCAGTGTACGTATGCACCGTACCCCTACCCGTGTATGCGCTGGGGGTTCGCGCCGTACATACACGGGTGGGGGTACGGTGCGTATGTACACTGGTGTACATACACAGGTGGGGTTACGACTCATATGTACACTGGTGTACATACACAGGTGGGGGTACGACTCGTACATACACGGGTGTACATACACGGGTGGGGGTACGGTGCGTACGTACACTGGTGTACATACACAGGTGGGGGTATGACTCGTACGTACACTGGTGTACATACACAGGTGGGGGTACGACTCGTACGTACACTGGTGTACATACACAGGTGGGGGTACGACTCGTACGTACACGGGTGTACATACACGGGTGGGGGTACGGTGCGTACGTACACTGGTGTACATACACAGGTGGGGGTACGACTCGTACGTACACTGGTGTACATACACAGGTGGGGGTTCGGCGCGTACTTACGGGGGCTGGGGGGGGTACGGCGCGTACCGGGCCCCCTAATCTGGTCGTTTTGCTTTGCTTTCACGGCACTTTTTGGGTGCCGTAAAAATATTGCCGTCCGGACTGCTGTGGGTTTGATTCGTACTTCCTGGTTCGTGAAACGCAGGCTGCATGCATCCAGACGTCACGTCGGCTCTTTCCCGGATCACATTTGTATGTTTATTTTCGTCGGTCGGTGTTTTTTACGATTCGTACGGAAATGGTGTTTCAGTGCGAATCGTACTTCCATGTTTGTAATGTTTTTTTCCCGGGTACGAGTCGGACGGAGAAAACGCTCCGACCGACGGTTCGTACCCGGTTTTACCAGAATCGGAATCGGCACCTATGTTGTTTTTTGGACTTTTGGTGCTGACTGATATATGGAGGAAGGTACACTTGGTAGATCACATGTTAGAGTTAGGAGCGACATGGGATCAGATAAAGCTATGGGATCAGGAACGTAAGCCAGGTGGGAAGCCAAGAGCAGAAGTGTTAGCTTTACCTGGCTAAATTATTTCGTATATGCATTCATTTATTGCTCCAAACAAAGTAGATTGGGATAAACTTACGGTATGTTGTCAAAAGAAAGATGAGAGTGTGTCAGATTTCTTTACTAGATATGAGGGAGTGTTTTTGGATTTCAGTGGACAGGATTTGTCAGTGGAAGGTGGAGTCCGGCTGTTTGTCGATAGGTTTGTTTATAATTTGCTTCCTGAGATTGCAGCCAGGATGAAGGCAGCAGAAAGTACATGGTCCACAACCACTCCCTCTGGAATTTTGAGTATAGCACAATATTATAAACATCGAGAGAACAAGAAACAGAGTTTAGAGGGGAAAGGGAAGGAATTGAAGACAAAGGTGTTGTTACAGCAGGTGCAGGGACGTGGAGGAAGAGGAAAGGGTCAGCCGCAAGCGTAACAGTGATGGTCCATACCGCGAGGTGGTGGAACGAGTGCTCCATATGTACCTGTGGGACCTAATCAATGTGCGTATTGTAAGAAAGAGGGGCATTGGCGACATGAGTGCCCTGAATTGTTTCAGAATGTTGGGCTCTCTAGAGGAACAGGAGGTTTTCGAGGACAAGGTAGAGGAATGGGTGGACAGGGTGAAAGAAGACCAGGATGATTTGTGAATGTTGAAAAGGATCAGAATTATTTTGATGATCCTAGAGGACAACAGTATTGTCATGAGGATTATGATGTGGATGATGGGACGGGGAATTCCATTAATAGCCAGGACAGCGACGGACAGGGTGTGTGACCAGTTTTGGTGAATGTAGACCCTATGCTGCTGCAGGTTTGCTTGGTACCTTTCAAAAGTTTTTAGCTGACACGGGTGCTATGAACAGCTCAGTTTCCCGTTCGCTGGTTCCTGGGGCAGCTCTGTCTGGCAAGAATAACGTTTTGGTGGGATTTTCAGGTGTACCGGTTGTTAGTCCCATCTCTAAGCCCCTTGCTTTGACAATTGGTCAGTTTTCAGTGAAATCGTCATTTCTTGTGATCTCAAATTGTGGGGAACATTTATTGGGACTTGACTTGTTGAAAAAGCTGCATGCAACCATTTATTGTTCCCCAGACGGTGTTTACATGACGGTTGTTCCTGATGTGGCACAAGTGAAACAGCACTTTGTCAAGGGCGCTCTCTCCCTGACGAATTGAAGCATGTGCCTAGTACGTTGTGGGCGACAGGTGACACGGACATAGGACTGTTACAGGTACCGCCAGTGTCCATTCAGGTTAAGGACAATGGGGCATATCAACAACAACCGGCGATAATTATCGCAAAGCGCACTTAGCGCTTGGATAATTATCGCCGGCTAGCGTGAATTTTTATCGCTGAGATAGCGTGCTATTAGCAACGCATATCTCAATAGCGATAAAAATCTACACGCTAACAGGCTAACGTGTGATTATCGCTGGAAACCCAGCGATAATCACAAGTTACCTTGTTGATAGGGACAGGCAAACTTAGCCATGATATCCTCCTTCCATAGGATATCATGGCTAAGTCTGAAAATTAGCAGACGTAAAAAAGCAGCGTTAACCACGGTTAGCGCTGCTTTTTTTGTCTCTAACAGGGTTAGCGACATTCTTGATAATAGGAGAAATGTCGCAAGCCACATTTCTCCTATTATTTTACTCTGGAACGCCCCCTTTGCATCTCATTAGAGATGCAAGGGGAAGCGTAGGTTAAAAGGGTGCTAACATGCAAATTTGCGTGTTAGCAC
The DNA here is from genome assembly GCF_964204655.1 of Triturus cristatus. Lineage (NCBI taxonomy): Eukaryota > Metazoa > Chordata > Amphibia > Caudata > Salamandridae > Triturus > Triturus cristatus. The sequence goes on along the minus strand of NC_140585.1, from coordinate 20,956,171 downwards.
CCTGTTGTTGATAGGGCGCTAGTTTTATCTCTGCTTTTTTGGCTTTTAAAGCCAAAAAAGCAGAGATAAAGCCCTTGTTGATATGCCCGAATGTCTCTCTGCCCCGGATTCCACAGTATAAAATTTCACAAGCAGGAGAGACTGCCTTGTTGAAAATAATAAATGATTTAATTGCATCCGGAGTTGTTGAGGAAACTGTTTCTAATGTGTGCAACAGCCCTATTCTTCCGATTCTTAAGAAGGTCCCGACAGATTCCCCCGAGGCCCATTTGGATGTGTACCATTTTATCATAGATCTTTGGGAAATTAATAAAATAGTTGTGCCACTATTTCCTGTTCTTACCGACAGTACTTCGATTTTGACTATGATACCTCCTACAGCTCAGTATTTCCCTGTAATTGATTTGAAGAATGCTTTCTTTAGAATTCCGATTCATCCAGCTTCAAGGTATCTTTTAGGTTTCAATTTATCTGGGAGAAGCTTCATTTTCTGTCGCGCTCCTCAGGGGTATACTGAAAGTACTAGTATATATAGACAAGCTTTGAAAGCTCAACTGGATTTGTTAGCACTTCCGGCTGGTAATGTACTGTTGCAATAGCTTGATGATCTCCTTGTGGCTTCTGATACTGAAGAAGGATGTAAGGAAGCCACTGTTAAATTGTTAATATATTTGGCACAAAATGGACATAAAGCGTACCTTTCCAAGTTTCAGTATTGTCGACAAGAGGTTACCTATTTGGGTCACCTCCTACCGAGGGAGAGTAGAAGATTGACACCTGAACGCCTTTCTGCAATTAGTAATATGAGCTTACCAAGGACACAGAGAGAAGTGCGAGCTTTTATTGGAATTACTTCATATTGTAGACATTGAATCCCTAATTATTCTTTGATTGTGAAACCTCTCCTTTTCTTAACTATGAAAGATGTGTGTGAACCCTTGCCGTGGACGCTTGAGTGTCAGCATGTCTTCAAACAGCTGAAGCATGCGTTGTGTTCTGCTCCTGTCCTTGGTACTTCTGGTTATAGGAAGCCTTTTGTATTGTATGTCCATGAAGTGGATGGTTGTGTGCTGAGTGTGTTGACACAGGCTTTCGGTGGTAAGTACCAGCCTTGTGGCCTTGTCTCCTGAGGCGAAAAGCCGGGAGTAGACGCTCTTGCTACGATATTCAAGACTTGCTCACTTTTAAAATTGTATTTTAATCCTGCAAAGCACTATTGCACTTTAAGGGCATCACGGAGCAGATCTAGGCTCACGTGACCCCTTACACCGGCGTCCTTCGCCGCTGGCCACGCCCACCGCTAGGCCACGCCCCCTTCCCGCCCTACATAAGCGCCGATTCTCGAGCGCTCGGTTGGGTTGTCTCCTGAGGCGAAAAGCCGGGAGTAGACGCTCTTGCTACGATATTCAAGACTAGCTCACTTTTAAAATTGTATTTTAATCCTGCAAAGCACTATTGCACTTTAAGGGCATCACGGAGCAGATCTAGGCTCACGTGACCCCTTACACCGGCGTCCTTCGCCGCTGGCCACGCCCACCGCTAGGCCACGCCCCCTTCCCGCCCTACATAAGCGCCGATACTCGAGCGCTCGGTTGGGTTATCTCCTGAGGCGAAAAGCCGGGAGTAGACGCTCTTGCTACGATATTCAAGACTTGCTCACTTTTAAAATTGTATTTTAATCCTGCAAAGCACTATTGCACTTTAAGGGCATCACGGAGCAGATCTAGGCTCACGTGACCCCTTACACCGGTGTCCTTTGCCGCTGGCCACGCCCACCGCTAGGCCACGCCCCCTTCCCGCCCTTGAGGCCGCCTATATCAAATGTGCATTTACAGAACGCGCAGCGGACGTGCGCAGCGGGAGCGCCGTTTGCGCGCCGAAGGCGCGCCTAAGGCAAGCCCGTCTGCGCCCGTCCGTGGCCCGACGGGGCTAGGGGCACGACTCCATGCCAATTTCATCTCGTACTCCTCTCAGGAGCTTACTACCCTCCATGGCCATTGGCCCCTTTCGGACTCTGTCCGTAGGCACATAACATCACTAGGGCTTGTACCTTCTTCCACTCCTACTCTGCCGCTCTCCCCGCCCGCCTCTTCTCCACAATGCCCTCTCCCACCCGACCCTCTTCCTTCTACTCCGTCACTATCCATTCTCTTACTTAACACCAGGTCAGCGGTCAAGCACCATCATGAGCTCTTTGTCTTGCTCGATTCCGAGAAGCCTGACTTACTGCTCTTGACCGAAACCTGGTTTTGCGATTCTTCCCTTCCCGTTCTCTTGGCTACCCTCCCCTCCTCCTACGTGGCCCTACGCGCTGACCGTCCGGCAGGTAGGGTTGGTGGTGGTGTGGCGATAATTGCTCGGTCGGAACTGAACTTTCAAACCATCTCCTCTCCCCCCATTCCTCCCACTGAATTCCTTATAGTTCGCTCTCTCGCCGTCTCCCCCCCATCACCTTTCTTCTAATGTACCGTCCTCCCCAGTCGTCGCCTCAGTTCTTGCCGGCTTTCCAAGACCTGCTGGCCAACATGGTGGTCAACTATGCATCGGTATTGGTTCTAGGGGATTTCAATTACTGGCCCTCGGACCCTTCTGAGTGCTCAGCTTCGAAAGAATTCACTGAGTCTCTCACATCCTTAAATGTTATGTCACACATCTCTGTCCCCACTCACTCTCATGTTCACATACTCGACCAGGTCTGGTCCCTCAATCTTCCAGTCTCCCCAGTGACGGTTTCCCCCTGTCCTTGGTCCGACCATGCCCTTATTTCCTTTTCCATCTCTCCCAATCCGGTACCCAAAGTCCTCCACGCCAAAAATACCTGGGCGCGGAATTGGAACAGAGTTGACTTTCCCACTCTGACGTCCCACCTTCTGAATTCTATCCCGTCCCTCTCTGGTTTGCCGTCCTACTCTCAAGCCAAGTCCATTAACACCTGGTTGGCTAGAGGCTGTGACTCAGTGGCTCCCCTGCGTCGCATCTCCGTTCGGCGACCTAAGGAGTCTAATAGGTGGTTTAATGACCACCTAAAAGAACTAAAACTGTCCGTTCGACAGGCAGAAAGACACTGGAGGAAATATTGTCCCTCACTTAAAACCCTCTATCTGACATCACTCGCCGACTACAAGACCGCAATCCTTGCCGCTAAAACCTTTTACTTCTCTACCAAAATAATGTCTGCTGAAAACAAACCTAGGGAGATCTTCGGCATAGTGCAGGACCTGGCCTACTCTGATAGGGCTTCACCTCAAATCCCCCCATCCCAGCCTCTATGCAACCAACTAAACACCTACTTCCTTGACAAGATCGCCACCATCAAGGCCAACATCCCCCCCCCTCATCTGCCTTTGTTGATCCTTCCCCCCCTACTATTCAAAACCTTCTCACCTCCATCCCTCCCCTCACCGAAGAGGTATTTCTGGAGATCCTCCCCAAAGTAAAATCAGGTTCTCCGGCAGACGTCTGTCCGGCGCGAACCCTCCAACAAATCTACTCCTCTTGTCCTGAACCTCCCATTGCCTTCCTTAACAACTCCCTAGCACAGGGAGTAGTGACCCCTACGCTCAAATCAGCCACCATAGTGCCCATTCTAAAGAAGTCCGGCGCTGACCCCTCCATCTCAGCCAACTACCGCCCCATTTCCCTGCTGCCCTACCTGGGCAAGGTGCTGGAGCGCTATGTCACCGCGGTATTCAGCACCCACGTAGAGGCCAATGGGGGACTGGCTTCCCGCCAGGCTGGCTTACGACCTAGGCACTCGACTGAATCAGTCGTGGTATCAGTACTGGACAACCTCAGGAAGGGCATGGATCACAACAAACACCAGGCGCTGGTACTCCTCGATCTCTCCGCCGCATTTGACACGGTAGACTATACCATCTTACTGTCCCGTGTCAAGGCGGCCGGAATTGAGGGATCAGCCCTGGTGTGGCTTTCCTCCTTCCTGAGGGACCGCACCCAGGCGGTCCGGCTAGGAGATTTCACAACCACCCCACTCCCCGTCACCTGTGGTGTCCCCCAGGGTTCTTCTTTGTCCCCCCTACTATTTAATCTTTATATCTTTCCCCTCATCTTCGCTCTCCAGCAGCTGGAGGTCACCGTGTATAATTACGCAGATGACCTCCAGCTCATATTTGATCTATCCTCCTCTCCTCTTTCTGTCTCCAGCTTCCACCACACCATTACATTCATCAGGGACTGGATGAATCACAACCATCTCAAGTTAAACCCGGACAAAACCGAGTTGGTTCTTACCGGAGGTTCTTCCAGTCCCTGGAACTCTCTCTTCTGGCCCCCTACTCTTGGTCCCGCCCCCACTCCTTCTACCACGGTCAAAACACTGGGGGTTAAAATGAATAACCAGCTCACCCTTCACTCTCAAATCAGCTCGGTGGTTTCCTCCTGCTTCCTCACCCTCCGAACTATCCGCACTGTCGCTCGTTTCTTCTCCCCCCAGGCACTCAAAATGATTATGGCCGCTCTAGTGATATCACGACTGGATTATGCCAATGCTCTCTACAATGGCATACCAGCATACAGTCTAAGGAGGCTACAATTGGTCCAAAACCAAGCTGCCCGGCTGGTTTTTGGCCTCCCACGCTATCATCACTCCACACCACTCCTCAGGGAGCTCCATTGGCTCCCCGTTAAGGAACGCTCTCTGTTCAAAACCGCCTGCATGGTTTTCCAGGCTCGTCAAGGCACCGCCCCCGCCTTCATTTCCTCATTAATAAATGAATACGTTCCCTCCAGAGCACTCCGTTCCTCCACCAAATCCCTCCTTCAAATTCCACGTTTCAGGCGTAAAAAGTGGGGTGGGTCCAATTTTTCCACCCTGCCCCCCACGTTCTGGAACTCCCTCCCGAACCATCTACGCGCGGCCACCCATTATGTATCCTTCCGCAAGGAACTAAAAACGTTTCTTTTTAAACAGGCATTCCCTGTGTAATCCTCCCTTCCCGGCTCTACCACCGGTTCTCACCTTTGCCTCTGTAGCCAATACCCTCCACTAGCGCCAAGAAACCGTTCGGTGCACGTTGCGCTTTATAAATGTTTTAAATTAGAAATTAGATTGTGCTTATTTTTCTGCAGTCCTTGACAATGTGGCTAGAGTGCTCCCGAGCTGTCTGAGAGCCGCTGCTGCGGTGGCAATCTCAATCACACAATCAGCAGGGCTCATTCTCGGCACTGACCTAACCGTCATGGTACCCCATTCTGTAGACATTCTATTGAATGGAACACAGCACCTTCACAGTGCACATCTGACAGGATATGACCTAACTTTGTTCGCTCCACATGTCACCATTAAACGATGTGTCACTCTGAATCCAGCCATATTACTACCCCTCCCTTCGACAAGTCAAGATGCAGATGCACCTGACTGTATGTACAGAACAGAGGAAGAAACGAAGGGATGGATAGACCTGACTGATGTTCCCTTATCTGACCCCCAAGGGGAACTATACGTCGATGGCTTCTGCCTTAAGCTATCAGATGGCAGAATACTTCTGCCGCATATGCGATCACCACATTGCGCATATTTGTTGAGACTTCCCGCGTCCCATATCAATCTGCTCAGGCTGCTGAGCTAGTAGCCTCGTTGAGAGCTTGTGAGTTAGGTGAGGGAATGGCTGTTAATATTTATACCGGCAGCCAGTACGCGTTCGGAGTCGCTCATAATTTTGGCCGGCTCTGGGCAGAGAGGGGCTTCTTGACATCCCATGGGTTGAAGATACAGCATGGTCCGTTGGTCCATAGATTGTTGTCAGCTTTGATGTTGCCCGAAAATCTGGCAATGATAAAATGCAGCACACACAAGGTAGTCACAGATGACGTAGGTAGGGACAATGCATTTGCGGCCAAACAGCTAGAGAAACTGCTAGATCGGAAATTATTACGATCTTTGTGGCACGACCTGCTAGGTGGGTACCTGACAATACAATGTACGATAACACTGTAGATAGTGTTAAGGACATACAGAATGACGCCACAGCAGATGAAGTGGCTGTATGGCAGGAACGGACAGGCACTCTAGATGAAGATGGGTGCTGGACTGATTTGACAGACAGCTGGAGATGGCTGCTGCCCAATGCATGTGTTCTCACGTTTGTTACTATGGCCCATGGTCCCACTCAAATTAGCGCAAAAGGGATCTGTAAATCTTTAGACCCAGTGTGGCGAAATGATCTCATTCCCAAGGTAGCCGCACAGTTAGTGAAGACTTGTATGATTTGCTTGAAGCATAATCCTGGAAAAGGTACTCCTGTTCCTCCTGGGAATTTTGCACCACCCTCATTCCCCTTTGAGGTTCTCCAAATGGACTTCATTGAGCTAGACCTAGAGAATAATTTGAAGTACGTCCTAGTGGTAGTGTGCACTTTCAGTAAGTGGGTTGAGGCGTACCCTGTGAAGGAAAATACTGCTAGTGTCACGGCGAAAGTACTCATTAAAGAGTTCTTTCCTTGCTACGGATTGCCTCGGGTGGTCTGGAGTGACAACGGCAGCCATTTTAATTGCTGACTTATGCAGTTGGTGTGTGAAGGGTTGCATATAAATCAGAAATGTCATGCCTCTAATCACACCCAATCTGCAGGTCTTGTGGAGAAATACAATGGAACAATCAATTTAAAATTGGCCAAGATACAGAAGAGCACAGGTCTGAAGTGACCGGATGCGTTACCATTAGCCTTTTTATCAACAAGAATGACTGTACACATGAGGACGGGTCTATCTCCTTACGAGGTAGTGTTTGGGCACCCTGCCAACATTTGGGGTGTCCCTAGACCCAAGAGATTTAGGGAGATTGAGTATCCGATGATGATAGATTACCTGTATGAGTTAACTCAAAATCTTCGTTCTATTCATCAGCAGATCAAGGAGTCACAGCGACCACTTCCTGAGGGTCTTGGCCACACGTTGCAGCCTGGAGATTGGGTCCTGATCCGAAACTTTGCAAGGACCAAGGCTTTGGAGCCTCACTGGCTCGAGCCGAAACAAGTGTTGTTGGCTACAAGAACGGAGGTGAAGGTGGACGGGAGAAAACATTGGATCCATGCTCACCGCTTCAAACGGGTGCCACTACCACTCCCTTATGACTAGAGGGGTCCAAGAAGGAATCGGAGATCAGGAATGTGAGCACGTACCACGGGTTGTTCCCTTTTCGGATGCCCGCCTAACTTGGGCGGAGACAGAAAAGGAAAACGAAAATGTTCTGTTGAAAGCTGTCACTCCAGAAATAAGGGCAGCCAGAGAGTCCTCGGACACTGAACAACGAGTGTTGGAGCCTGAGAGTGCTGCAGAGTCTGAAACTCTGTTGATCTTTTCTGATCAAACAGTGCCTGGGTCCGCACAATATGATCTGCGCCCACGACCAACGAAGAGCACCGGAGGGAAATAGAGAGTTATGGATTTAAGTTTATGGTAAGAGCACGATATCTGTAGTGCCTGCCGTAAAAGAGAGACACTGGCGCACTGCTTTGAACACTTAGACTTTCGAGTGAGCTGTGAGTGTTTGCCAGGAGGGCACTCCGACAGATACTAAGGAGTAATTTCATGGAAAAGGCCTAGACTGGGAGGTAGTACGCGGACGAAGACGACCGGTACAGTTTGATGGACAATAGAAGCCTACCAAAGAGGCTTAGAACGGACTTTGGCGTAGTTGCATATTGATTGAAGAAGGTCGCAAATGACTCCAGTACTATTCTATAAAGTAGGCGTTAGATATGTTTCCGTTTGGGCGATTAGTCGCACAAGAGGAGAAGCCTCTGGCAGCCCTGCCCTTAGGTCAAAATGATCCTGGATGGCCTAGTTGAACCACTAAAACCAAAATTGTGGTATTATTTTGTATCTTTGTTGTAATGATCATATTGTTTGGTGTGATATTTTATTTAGAAGACAAATACCCCATGCATGTTCTGATAGGGACTACTCCTGATCCGCCTGAGCATTCGTTTGTTTCCCTAGCTCCGCATAAAGAAAGACATAGGCAGACATATTTTGGAAATGCTTTTCTTCAGATGCTCCATGAGGTACACCAAACGACTAATGCGACAAAGTGTTGGATCTGTGGTTTACTTCCTTCTATGACTCATAAGAATGATCTTCTTATATCCTTGCCTCTGTCATATCTAGGGAGTTGTGAAGCATGGCTCCAGCTCCTTACTGTAGTGTATACCCACTCTCACACAGATGCTGCTAAACTGACTAAAGAAGATAATGAAGCAGTGTTGGAAAACATAGTGATGCACCAGCAATACACTCCAGTAAAAGGAGGGAAGGCAGGTACTTTTCATCCAGATGCCTGTATGAATGTCTATGAGCGAAGTGGAAACAGTTCATGAGAAAAAGATGAAATGACGGAGTTCCTAGGGTTAAATATCACAGAGTATTTAAGATCCTTCCATGAGAGAAATATTCTAGATAGCGTGGCCATACCCATACCGATAATTGATACACCAGCCCCATTTTGTGTAAAAGGGGTTGGGAGTGTTCCTGTGGGTCAGAGTAATTGTAATTATACATTTACATTGAAAACGAATAGTAGTCCACCCTTGCTTACACCCCCAAATGTATATTTTGTCTGTGGGACACATGCTTATGTATGGCTCCCAAGGGGATGGGCAGGACGCTGCTATGTATCTTTCCTCCTACCCCCAGTTTACTTAGCCCCGTCCAATTATCATAAGGATCATCAGTTAAAAAAAAATGTGCCTTATTGTCTAGAGTAAAAAGAACTGTTGATGCGGAAGACGTCGATCAGACAGATACTACATCACAGCAATTCATTGATGATATGGAGGGCTTGATTCCTCTATGGTGACCTATGTATAATAGTAGGCAAATTCGTCAGCTTACTAGAGTAGTGGAAGCTGTTATTAACACTACTGCTGGCATACTCACAAATATTACAGCTGAGCTTCAGACTACCAGGCTTGTTGCTCATCATGTGCTGATACCAGGTGTTCTGTAGGAGTGTGCTGTGTAGTGCATGAGGAATGCTAGTGTTTTATTCAGTGTGGGTCTTTGTGAGGTGAGAGATGTCTCTGTACATGCATTGCAAGATTGCTGAAGTGGAGCTTACAAAGTCATGTACATTTTTTGTTCCGGAGGGACTCGAAAGCTAAAGAGAGTGTGAACAAAAATATACAAGTAGTGACTTGAAAAGCATTTGTAGAATGTAGAATTGTCTTCTATAGAGATTCAGGTCTGTCTTTGGTTGTTCGTTGTATGTGGACATGCGTTGAGTGGCTGTTGTCTGTGCTTTGGTATCTCATGATTGTTGCCTAAGTTCCTGGGATGTTATTGTCTTGGTGCAATGCATAAAGAATGTCTCCTAAAACAAAGTCACTAAGCCAATTGCATTCTGTAGTACTTAAGAAACTGGTCTTTTCCAAGTCTTTTGAGAGTCCGTATTAAAGAAATGGTGGGTTAAGGCAACGTTGGTGCACTTACAGTTCAATCGCAGAGCTGTGGGGTAAGAGCTGTGGGTACTAGTTTAACTGGGAAAAACATATTTGGTAGGCAATTTATTAGAACAATATGGTTTCATCTATAAAACAATCCTGCTATATGATTTTAATGGGGCACTATATGGCTTTAATGGTGAGCAAATTGGATGGAGGTGATGGATTGTTTAATGGTATCTTTGAGGTTTTTAACCTAATTTTAGTAAATGATAGGATTTTGGGGGTGACCAGGGATTTTTAAACTAATTTTAATGGTTTGTGTTATGGGTCATGGAAGGGATTGTGGCATCCAGGTCTTTGGATGCTTCCTCATGGGGACCAATAAGTGTCAGTGTGACCGGCTAGGCATGGCTGGCATGCCCACCCCCGGGCCCTGGATGCAGGCTGAGAAGGTCAACTGTGGAGACCCTCTGCCCCCCACTGGCACCCTATCCCCAGGACCCTGGATGTTCCAGATCAATTGCTTCTGGTGAGGAATGATCCCAGGGGTCATCCTCAGGAGGTTCTAGAAGAGTTTTGGTAGAAATGAGGACAGAACCAAATGATCGGTCCCCAGAGGGGAATCAGGTGTGCAGCTTGGGGCTTATTGAGTGGTAATTAAGCAAACTGAAACAGCTGTTCACTGGTGGATTTATCTACAGACTCAGCATTGGAGTATTGTGAGAGTTCTTTTTGAACCCCTTTCCCAAAAACACCTTAAAGGTCTGGCTTCCACCACCGGAGCATTACCCATTTTCAAAACTACAGGTGGGCCTCCATTTGGAGTAGGCCTGAAAGTGGTGAGTGGGGACCTTTTGCTCTGTGCATGTCATATTGGTATAGGCATAAGTATCTGGGTACCCACTTTCATGCGCTGGTGGGGGCCATCCTGCTACCTCATCAGACTGTCTTCCCCTGGGGGCATGGTCAGCTAACCCGCCTTGGGGATCAACAGCCGAGGGGGCCCTTAGCATCCTTTGGTCACCTGGATGGAAAGCTGTAGTGGGGATTCCCAGTCGAAATAGCACAAGAGTCCTGAGGTTTTAACCTAAATGTTTTGAACTATCCCGACTGCTTGGTGTTAAATTAAAGGTTTTGAGTTGTTTCTATTGTTGTGATGTTACCTTTTCATGTTTGTGGTGATTTCCTAGGAGGATGCAGTGGTGCCGTGCGTGTTTGGGTTCGGGGTCAACGATTCCCTGCGTTTCCTACAAGCTACTGTTTTTGCCTTTTCTACCAAACAATGTTGTTCCCGGACGGTCCACTGTCATGCTAGGCCGTGCAATTTTGAGAGATTTTCTATGTACCCCTGGGCTTCTCCTCTGATGAGCGCTCAATGGTCTACTGGTTAAGAGGCTCAAAAACAACCTGTTGCACCAACAAAAATTTGATTAACATAAAAATAGAGACAATATTGCAATGAAGTAATAACAACCTGTAAGAAAAGTGCTATTGTTGGTTCAGGGCCATGCGTACTGTTTTGAAGCAGAACACTAGGATTCATGAGCTTCTGATTTGAAAAAGACAGTTATCATTACCTAATAGCATGGATATATCAACAAGACATAACATTTAAACATTTGGCATGATTTGCAAAATTTCAACAACACCACAACATCAATAAATGCAAAAAAATTGAAAAAATGTAATTGAGACTAAAAAGGCAGACAGAAAAAATAGTATTTTTTTTCAAAACTTAGCAACAATTTAAACAGAGAAAATGGAATAACCCAATACTTATCCACCCTCTGTAATTTTTCCTTAATTGCTGAATTACACCCTATATTATACCCAAGGATTGTGTGTATCACTGTATATACCCAGTGATCCACGATGAGAGAAAAAAGGGCGCACCTCTTACTTGTTTCAGGTGCTATCAGTGTTGCAATTGATACCCCTAAGGACCTTTTTAGCTAAAAAATCAAGTTTGAGATGCTGGCTCTATATCATACCCAGAGCATATGCAGACCAACTTGCCACCACGCCCAGCGGTCCAAGCTATGCCCTACTGACACCCGGGGACTAAGCGTACCCTGCTCCATACCCAATGAAAGGCTATCCCCTACTGACACCCGGGGACTAAGCGTACCCTGTTCCACGCCCAATGGAAGGCTATCCCCTACTGACACCCGGGGACTAAGCGTTCCCTGTTCCATGCCCAATGGTAAAGCAATCCCTTACTCACTCGCAGGTATGAGGCATACCTTCTGCTCCAAGGTCAGGTAGCTACCCTTGCCTTCTAGCCTGCCGACAAGGAGAAAAAACAAAAGTGATTTGTGTGCTTTTCTTTGTTGGCCATACACGCCATAATGGGACTAAGTACTAGAAGTCGTTCTCTTACCCTATGAGGGCTCCCGCTGGAAGGACCTCCACCCCGTGGATTCAGCAGAGCTTCTAATCAATTATGGCTTCTACTCACTGATCTTTTTGAATCTATTCAGGCTGGGTTCCTTCCTTCGACAGCAGTTGGGCTCGATGGACCAATCTCTCTTGGCTGGCTACCCAAAATGTTCCTTGGATATGGATGTACTTTAAATAAATGAAAAGACAAGAGGCGTTTGGCAAAACCGTAACAAGTTGGTTTAATTTAGTGGTGTGGCTGGGAGAGCCTGGGCAGAATGTGTCTGCACAAAATCTTTCGATTTACAAAGTTTTGTCAATTTGTACATTTCATGAGATACAATAAAATGTTCTCTACATTTCTAAAAAGCATCTTAGTTGTAAATCAGTCACATGTTTGCTTCTGATAAGGACACAGATGGCTTTTGACCTCGAGGAGAGCTAATGTTGGCTAGTGTGCATGTATCTAGATGTCCGGTGAGAAGATTGTGTGATCACTATTTGTAATGTAAAGTAATTGAGTCTTATAAAGTGCACTATCACGCCACGGGTATCCTGGCACTGAGGTAACATTGGCTCCCCTATTTGCACGTATTACCCTGAAGATGACTGTTCCGCATGACACCCTTGGGAAGAGCAAGGATTTAAGCTTATTCCTAAAGTGTAGGAAATCTTCGATTTACCTAAGAGTAGGGGGGAGTTCTTTCCACAGACAATCAGCTGCACAGCTAAATGCTCCAGCTCCAAACCTAGTGGTTCTAATTCTGGGTGTGCTAAGCAGATGGGCTACAGAGGATCAAAGACTTCTTGTAGGGGCATACCTGACAAATTTTTTTGCAATGGTGCCGGCCCTAGTCCATGCAGTGCCTTAAAAACGATACAGAGTGACTTAAACTGTATTCTCTGTGGTATTGTAAGCCAGTGGAGCTCTTTAAGGAACGCAGAAGCAGAAACTCCACGTGGCTTCTTTAGGACTAGCTTTGCAGCTATTGTCTGAATTCTTTGAAGTTTCATGATCAGAAAGTTAGGAGCACTCAGCATCAGAGCATTACAATAGTCCAGTCGACTCAGAATGACACTTCTCACCACGAGCGCCCTGGCTGTCATTGGTAGCATAGGGAGTATTTTCCCCAGTGCTCTGATAAGGGAGAAGCATGTTCCAACCGTTTAATTTAAGTGGGTTTCTAGACTCAGCTTGTAGTCAAAAACTACCCCCAGATTGCACACTACCACGGAGGGTGTTGGGGGCTTATCTGAAGGGGTAGGCTAAAAATGAGCCGGGAGCAGGTGAGGAACTTTCTTGGCCGTGCAGTACAGAACGTCTGTTTTATCCCCTTTGAACTGCAGAGAATTGTCCATAAGCCATCTGCCAGTTTTTTTAATACATTCATGAAAGCAATTGAGTGGTATTGACAGATTTCCCTCTAAGTACAGACTGAGTTGCGTGTCATCCGTATAGTTTACCAAATTGATTTTATAAGATTTGATGAGTGGAATCAATGGACTCATATAGATATTAAAAAGGATCGGACTCATTGCCGATCCTTGGGGAACACCATGCTGAATGGTCCCAAATTTTGATAGAAAGGGATCTTATGGTTAACGGTATTGAACGCGGCAGACATGTCCAGTAGAATCAATATAGCCGACAAAACTCTGTCTGCACACATTCTAAGCTTGTCCAGGACTGTTACTAATGCAGTCTCCATATCATGACCCGGGAGGAAACCAAATTGTATGTATTCCAGTTTTTGAATGGTTTCCAGAAATTGCGAGAGGGTTTTGCTAACCAGGCATTCTAAAATTGTTCACAGGGTTGGGTAGAAGGGAAATGGGTCTGTAGTTGTTTGGACACTGGGGGTCAAGTGTTGCTTTTTTCAACAGGGGTATGACGATTGCCTGTTTCCAACAGGTAGGGACTACCACACTGCTCGAGGATTGGCAGCAGATCTGGCAGAGCTGTGGGAAGAACTCACCATGCTCCTTCCAAGCCCTATGAGGGAGGGGGTCCATAGGGGACCCAGATGCAGTACTCAAAGCGAGTCTAAATAATTATTTCCCTGTAGGTGTTTCAAAATGATCTAAATTTACTAACTTGACCTCACTTGCCCCTTCTTCCTTCCGACAGCCTGATGGTTGTATCATCACTCTGGATTCACTTCCACTCTTATGTTCCTGATCTACTGCCAGACCACTGATTATTTTTCGTATTTTCTCCTCGAAAAAAGTAGCTAGACCATCACATAAATCTTGAGTCGTGATGGTCTTATTTTTTAAGCAGTCAGGCTTAGACGTATCATTTACTATTTTAAATATGCTTCTAGATTTGTTGGACGCCTCTAAGATGGTGTTGGCATAGTACTCAGCTTTCGCTTTAGGGATTTCCCTTTTATAATTGCCCAGTTACCTTCAGGGCTATTTTATCCTCTTCCTCATAACATTTCCTCCATTTTCTTTCATCTTGTTTTCTGACCTTCCTTGGATTTTTTTATTCTCATTGAACCAGGGGCCAGATAACTTATGCTTATACTTAAGTTTTTTCACCGGAATAATCTGATCGAGGACCATGGTGATCTGATTATATAGTTTCAAATAGTTTTCCTTCACTGATTTATTTGCATCAAATACATTTTTATCAGTAAATACTGGGGATCGTTTGGATGTATTAGGCAATTTGTTCCATTCCCTGACTTGATGGGACTTGCCCGTGGCAGAAGAGTCTTTACTCCTTCTGGGGTTAGACACTGAGGAAGGGATGAGGTAGTGGTCAGTCCAGCAAAGAGGTCAAATTGCTTCCACTTCAGCCACGTTTATCTCTGAGAAAATCAAATCCCTAGTATGTGGTGTGCATGTCTTTTCCTGATTGGTTGAGTGACCTATCTACATTTGGTATCTAGCTTGTGGTATTTCTGGGGAGTGTGAGCCTTTGGCCAAATTAGGTTTTTATCGGGGCAAATGATCTTGGACTTGTTTGTGGTGCAACTTTCTATCAGTGGAATTGATCAGGGTTTTACTTGGATGTGTGTTTTTCTTTGGTTTATGGGAGATGCCACCTGTGACCTTTTACTGGATAGGCGTGGGCATGGGTCGCAGGACCTGCCTGACCAGGTATCTTTGACTCGAGGTTGATGGAGAAGTCACCTTGGGTGAATCCCACAGCAATGATGTGAGCTCATCAGAACTCCCAAAAATAATATGGCAGTCACTGGTATCATTTTTATCAACATTACTTTCACAGTGTTTATCTTGTATATTGATATTGTTTATACTAGTTTTAACAAGGTTATGTTTGCTCTGGTCTGAATGTACATTGAAATTGTTCTTCTTAGTAACAATAATATTATCTTACAAGCATGGATTGTTACATAGATTAGTATCTCTGTTGCTGATGTCGGCACTGCTGTGGGGCAACAGGTTACAGTATACTTTGGCATTGTACTGATGGGAATGAGTCATTTTGAGTGGCTCTATCGAGGGAACATGGCGGCCAGCTAGTGAGCGCAGTCGCAAGCTCTGGCGCTCCAACGCACGAAATGGACATTACGGCATGAATTATTAACCCCTTTGCAAGAGGCATTTTCCAAAATGAATCGCTAAATACCCGGCAGCACGTACCTCTGTTTATGACCTGGTTTTATTGCAGCACTTCCAGTGTGAACTTCAGCATCTCTGACGCCTATTGGGAATGGTTTGAGGTTCTGCCCTGTGCTGGCTCCCCTCTGCTGCGTTTGGCGTGTCAGTTGTGGAGAGGTTGGAGGGTGGCAGCGATGTTGGGCTTCTGGGTTGCCTGGGCTGCTAAGGCAGCAGTGGATGTGAGAGAGGCTGGTTTTAGGAGCCAGGACCTGCAGTTAAAGGATTACAAGGAGGTGAGGGGGACTATGGGGGTGAGGTATTTGAAAGGAGAGAAGAACTTAGTTTTTGCACAGTTTAAACAAGATAAAAACTCCTTGCCCCAGAGTTTAGAAGGGGGTGGAAATTCCCACAACCATATGACCCAAAGAAGTATTACACCATCACTAAGGTCTTATTTCAAAATAAAAGAAACAGAGCCGCTAAATAAAAACCCCTCTGCGGACTCTAAGGCAGCAAAAGCTATTATGGCCACGATAAGTTCTCCTGGGCTCCAGCAAATACAGCTAGTAGTCATCACTGATCTCCCCACGTTAATAGGTACACTGCCTTGTCGGAGGATGACCTGGGCAAAGGGGAGTTTCCAACAAATACTCCTTCTGAATATATAGCAGCCCCTAGTGACCAGATGACAAACACACAGGTTTTAGATATGAGTCAGATGCTGACCTCACTTTCAAAAGAGATTTAAAAAGAAATGTGTAAACCAAGCCAAAATTCAGGAATCCTGCAAGAGTTTAAATGCTCAAATAGCAGATATCACAGCAAGGTTAACAACAATAGAGACTGTGATTGGGGCACTGCAGGAGGAGGTCAAGGTCAACCATGGTGAAATTCAAACTCTAAAAAACAATGAAAGAGAGATCAGAGACAAACTTGAGTCACTAGAAAACATCTCCAGGTGGAACAACTTGAGGCTGTTAAACGTCCTGGAAAGGCAGGAAGGAGGGAATTTGAAGAGTTTTGTAATAAGTGATGGAGCTTAGATTTTCCTATAAAATGTATGCATTATTATATGACAAAAAAGCAGCAGACATGATTTTTATAATGGCACGCAGATTGGGGAAAAGCAAGATTGAAAACAAAGGGCTTCAGTTTGGAGGTGTTTTTATGTGAAAACATGCTTAATTAATTGAACAGCCCTGCTTATATGTGATTAATCCATATGTAATCTCACTATAGAATGCACATTAATTTAGAAAATGTATTTGTACTTTCAAAATGGCATCATGTATTTTTGCAAGAGTCGAAATGTGCTGAATTGTGTTTCACAGTGTAGAAAACCACGTGATTTTAGTTTGCCTTAGTGGACTAAAACTGAAACAGTTTGGAATGTGCTACTTTTTCCCTAGCAACTTTCAATGAACGGGCTCTGAGCTTCCTCCGACCTTCAAAATGTTGCATATTTTTGTAGCCTGTTTAAACGTGGAGAGAAGAACACATTTTTTTTCATAAATCACATGACGTATCCAGTCAGCCCATGGGGAGATGATATGTCTTGAAGTTCTGATTGGACCAGCTATTAGGACTGAGCACGTGAACTTTTCCTTGAAATATGGCTTACAAGTGGGAGGAGTGCCTCCTTTTTGCCTTGCTTTTCGTCTCTCTTCAGGCCCAGTTTCTGTGCTGGACACAGAGAAAGGGAGGGGCTGCATTCTGTGGGGGCTATGGTGCAGCTTGAGACAGAGACACAGACTAGCACAGCGAAGCAGAGGGAAAAAAGCTGAAATGATCAGGACAGATTTAGATTTTAGGTGCTAAACTGCATTTATTTCTCTTTATGGGATATTTTTGCAATTATTAATTATTGATTAACCTTGTAAGACTTACTCTTTGTCTTAGAAACTCTTTAAGAGTTTTGACTGACAATTTGCGCCACATTTCCCTTCCTATATGTGATGCTTATATGCAGACTGTAATATGATCTGTATTAATGCTATTTTTCCTATTTTTCAATTCTGTAACCTGATTGATATTTAATTAATGAATAAAGAGTCAGAGAACTTTAACTTTTGACTTAAAATAAAACCCTTTAAAATAACTCACCACTCTCATTATTGCCTCTAATATTGTTTGCATTTAATTTTTATATATATGTAAAGTCTCCTGTTTGGTGAAATACGGTCATCAAAAAATCCATCATTTTTCACCCTTTACAGCGGTAAACCATAGGTGATGTGGTTTTGAATAGGGAAATTACCAGGTAATTACCGCTGGATCAGTTTTTGGTAGCAGAGTTAAGGTTAGTGCCATCACCAAAAGGAGCATAGTTTAATGCCTAGCGCTAGAAAATAATTGCCCAAGTTAGATGAAAGTCCTGATTCCTGATTCCTGTGCTCAGAACCTGAAGACTGGCAAAGCTGTACTGGAAAGGTGATACAAGAAGGAGATTGCTGGAGTGGTGTGAGTATTAATAGGGTTGTGAAATGTTAATGTGCCTGCAGGTATATTTTTGAGGTATATTTTTGAGGTATATTTTTTAGGTATACTTTTGAGGTATATTTTTGCAGGTATTTTTTTGAGGTGTTGAAAAATAGTAAGGGTTTTGGCTGTGGATGAAAGTTTGCTCATTTTGACTTGATGTTTTTTATTTTGTTTTATTGATTGAATTGGTAATTTCATAGGACAGATTTATTGATTATTGGTTTATGTACTAACATTCTATGTGAGTCGTGTTGAGTTATATGTTGTTTGCACGGCTTCTGGGATGTAGGAAGTCGGTAAACAGTTCCGTAGTAGGGCAGAGGGAAGCGCTGCTCTCGGGAAAGACGGCATGAATTGTTGTAGCCCTGTAGGTACACAGGGAAAACGTGTAACAATTGAAGTTGCGCGACGCATTGTCTGGGTTCGATTCGGTGACATCGTCGTGTGTTGCCATTAGAGACATCTTGGTGCCGGTCACGATCCGGTAAAAACCGGGTACGAACCGTCGGACGGAGCATATTCTCCGTCCGACGCGTACCCGGTCGTAAAAATATACAAACATGGAATTACGAGTCGCACGGAAGCACCATTTCCGTACGAATCGTACAAAACCCCGACCGACTAAAATCAACATACAAATGTGATCCGGGAAAGCGCCGACGTGACGTCGGGACGCCTACAGGCAGCGTTTCACGAACCTGGAATTACGATTCGAACCGACAGCAGTCCGGACGGCAATATTTTTACGGCACCCAAAAAGTGCCGGAAAAGCGAAGTACGCCACGATGCGAGTGGAAATGGGGGCCCGGTACGCGTCGAACCCCCCCGTGTATGTACACCCCCCGTACGAGTCGAACCCCCCCGTGTATGTACACCCCCCGTACGAGTCGACCCCCCCGTGTATGTACACCCCCGTACGAGTCGAACCCACGGGGGTTTGACTCGTACAGGGGGTGTACATACACGGGAGGTTCGGCGCGTACTCACGGGGGCTGGGGGGGGTGTTCGGCGCGTATGCGGGCACATGTCTCCATGGTTGCTATGGGAGTTCGGTGCGGACGGTGTTTTTTCCATCCGGTTGTAACTTCGGACGCACGGGATGGATCGTGATTCCGCGGTCGGACTTCACTTTTCACATATGTACGGTAACTCGTCCGAGGACGTGTCGGACACATTTTCCGACCCGAGGACGTGTGGGGAATAATTCCCAATGCGATTCGTACGGACTTTTTCCCATGCGAATCGTGATTGGCAGTTTGTACGCCACTTGTACGATTTGTACGGTTAAAAGACCGGATACGAGTCATACGAGGAATTTTTTTGCCGGATCGTGATCGGCACCCTTCTGTGTGAGAGAAGTGTGTATGATAGCGAAGGTTACCTGTGAAATTGTGGTCTTAGGTACCAGGGATCCAACTGGCATTCCGATAACGCTTATCACTGGAAAGGTAATAGGTACTCTCTGAGCTTGTTAGAAGGACAAAGGAGAGGTAAGCGCTGCTTTGTTAACGTATGTCATAATTCTGTAGTAGGACAGACTGTTCGCTGGTTTCGGGAAAGACAGGATTCTGTGTGAATGTGCTACATTTTCTTGTGTGAAAGTGCATGAATGAAGAAGGCATTTCGGTTAATTGCGAAACTCTGGTTTTATTTCTCTGGAGCATTACGTTTCCAACCATGTGTCTTAAAATCTGGAGAAACAATTAATTGATGCTTGATAGAAGGGTGAAGTAGAGGTATGTGCTACTTTATCAACGGAAGTAACGATTCTGTAGTAGGGCAGAGGTAAGCGCTGCTCTCAGGAAAGACGGAATTCTCGTGAGAAAGGTCTA
This sequence comes from Triturus cristatus, assembly GCF_964204655.1. Lineage (NCBI taxonomy): Eukaryota > Metazoa > Chordata > Amphibia > Caudata > Salamandridae > Triturus > Triturus cristatus. Next base: position 20,936,505 of record NC_140585.1, on the reverse strand, counting down.
TTGCTATTCTTTGGTTAGCGAAGCGGACAATGGAGACGTTTTTATGTTGTTACTAACAGATTTTAAGTAAAAGAGAATGTAAGAAAAAGACTGTCGTAAGATTTTGTAAAGGGAGGGCTAGTAGCAGGAGGAAAACTTACGTCCCAAAGGGCCACGCTGGCAGTGGGTGTGTAGTGAGCCCTGTTTGTAAAGAAGGGGTCAGTAGCAGGAGTTAAACAGCCTGAAACTGTCAATTGTGGCAGGATTGGAGAAAGTAAATTGCATTAAAATATTGCAGAAATTGAATTGTTTAAAGGTTTAAAGAAGCTGTTTGGAGGTAAAGTGAACATTTCGTTTTTTGTTGGTGATGCTCCTGAAGGAACACCTGTGCATTTTATGTCTACAAATTTGGGACACAATTCATGTATGTGGGCTCACCAATGGTGCAAGATTACTGAAAAAGTGGGTCCTTTGAGGTTTCCAAACGATGGTACTTTTGAATTGCAAGTTATTGACAAATTAAGGGAAGTGTTATGTGAAAGAAAGACACCATCTAGAGCTGCACAATTTGAGGCCTTAAGCATGTGGGAAAAAACAGCAAGAGACAAAGCAAGTGAGGATAAAAAGGTAAAGCACCAGATGCAGGAGAAGGGAATTAATGATGATAAAAAGCTTCAAATAAATAATGATTCAGGGGATGAAATAATGGATGCATTGTTAACTGAGTGTCTGCCACTTTATGTGGTTCCCATTAAAAATACTGATAATAGTGTACCAGTAAGTACTACAGAGGCTACTGCTTCCGTTGAACAGAGAGAAATACAGAATGAGAGAAATGTGCAGACATTTCAGATTGACCCACTGCCTGTTGATTCAGCACTGACAGTGATACCTCCAGGTGTTACTGCTTTAAATGTGACTGATTCAGTGAAAAAACTACAAGCTGCAGATGCACAGACAGTGCATAGACAAATTATGACTGTTCAAATTAATATGGGCCCTACTCAAATGGTTCAAAGAGTTGTAGAAGGAGTAAATATGTCAGGGTTTATTTCAGAAACTCAGAATGCACAGATTATTGAACAGAAATTGCCCCAGACAGTCCAAGCATTGAAAGATGGGGAAAAAATGGTGTTTACAGGACACACAGCTCAGGATAAAATAAATATATTTGAAGATGGGATTTTTCAAACCTACTTTGAGGAAGCAGCCGTAATTAAAAAGATAGAAAGCATGGGGGAACAAATTAACCCAGACCCAGAAAAAGAGAAACACCTTAGTGTTTTAAATTCAACATTAGAGCATGGAGAAATTAACAGTCTTTGCTATTTAAATCATGAAAATATGAACCAGTGTGAGGGAAAATAATTAATTTCCCTGAGTAAGGAAATAAATACATGTGCAGTAACTACACATGGTAGACTGACCGATTTGGCTCAAAAATATGAAATTAATGTTTCAGGAAGTTTTCCATTTCAGAAAAGTTTCAGGGTACATATGAATGAAGAGGCAAATGAGACAATGTGTTCTTCAGAAATGCAATTGCACATTGCAGAAACAAAATATATTTTTAAATGCAATGGGTTTGAGAAATTAGGAGACAAGTGGGCAAGAAAACATGAGAAGAAAAAGAAACCACCAGACCTAGCAAGGAAACTGGATAAAAAAAAGAAACCACCAGATTTAGTTGAGGAAAATAATAAGCAGAATGAGGGAGAAGCTTTTGCTTGCTCATTGAGAAAAATGGTGGGAGAAGTGCATGTTCATGTGCCACGGAACAAAAGTAAACTTGCAGAATTTCTGAACACATTCCCGAAATTGAGAGACAAACTTATGCTGTGGTACCCACAAGTTGATGGATTTATCAAAATTTTAAAGGAGTTGTGTATTAATTTGGAAATGATTTTTGACACTGCCATGCAAACTGAATTATGGTTTGAATCTAAAGTTGCGGTGCAACGGCCAGGTGAGGAGACAGTGACAAATGTTTGCATGAATGCACCATCATTTTCTTTTGTTGTTGAGAAAAATGAAGCAGTGATTACTTTTCTGAAGGGCAGAGTGCCAGCCAAATATGTTAATTGGGTACAGATTAAAAGAACAAAATGGGAGCTGAAATTGGTTCATGAGTTTTGTGAAAGTGTGTGTTTAATGTTTCAGCAACACAGTGGTAGACAATGTCCTGATGCCACTAGCATAATATTCTTTGTGACTCAGCTGTTTATTGGTTTAATATTTTCTGATCAGATCAGTGTGCACATACAGCAAAAAGCTGATAGAATGGCATCTGAAGGATGAAGGTTACTATTGTGCTGGACAGGGAATGAAGCCAAAAGAGTTTGAAGAAAAACCTATGATGGTACAGAGAAGGTTTGCACAGAAACGTTTTCAGAATAAGCTGTTTGCAGAGAATACAATTGTGGTACAGGGTGATGTTTCACAAGCAGAGGTAAAAAGTGCTCTAGGAAGATTTGGTGTTCCACAGGATGGAAATAAAGGTGGTTTGGTATGTGCAAATTCAGGTATGGATGTTGTACTGCTGGAAAAAGTGTCCTTTTGCCATCTTTGTGACATATTTGAGCACTGGAAGAAGAAATTTAAATTTAAACATGATGCAGCAGTAGGAAATGTGCAAAAACAGAGAGAAATGCAGGTGCAAGAGGTGCCAGCTAAGCAAATGCAAATGTCAGTTCAGAAACAGGTACCAATGGGAGTAATTTTTCAAGCCCAAATTGTCCTACAAAATATGGAAAATGCTAAAATTAATTTAAATAAGTTGTCCAGAGCAAATGTGAATAATTTCCAGAAACAAGGCCTGACAGAAAAACAATTGTTTTGGAAATTAAACAGCACAGATTACTATATACCAGATAATGTTAATTTTCAGATTCCTGATGAGGATGTACATTTTAAAATGGCCCAACAAGAGACAGCTGTAGCATTGTTTTCAGAAAAGACAGTTGAAAAATTACCTTCTGATTTGAAAGCAATAATAAACACAGAAATAAGAGAGTTCACAGAGAAAGATGTCAGATTAATAAAATGTGCAGAGCATGTCTCATTCAAATTAGAATTAGATGACATGTATTCAAGAACAGCATCAGTTGCAGGAATTTCACCAATAAAAGGATTTTTGATGGAATTGATTGGAAGTTTATGTAACTTTCTGATCACAGGTTCGCAGAAACTAAATGAAAAGAACAGATTAGAGCAGGAGATTAATAGCATAATTTTTCCATGTTGTCCTGTGGTACCGAATCCAGCCAATATATTTTGTCACATTCTATGTGCTGAAGAATGGCTTACTGTTATTGATTTTTGCCAAGTTCATGTCACAGTGCCATTGCATGAAGCTAGTGAGGAGTACTGTCAGAAAGAGAATGAATGGCTGGGACACATAATTGGAAAGGGAGGTAGAAAGGTGTCACCAGAGAGAGTGGAAATAATTACCAGATTAATCCACCTCAAATTCAGAAAGAAGTCAGGAAGTTTTTGGGAATGGTTAGCTGCAGTAGAGAGTGGTTACTAAACCTTTCCCTAGTGGCTTAGCCTTTACTGAGGCTGACACACAAGGATGTGTCTGATCCGCTTCCATTGGACAACAATTGCACAAAAACATTCCTAGAGTTGAAAGTGAAAAGGTGTCGCGCTCCGGCACTAGGAATGCTAGTTTATTTAAAAGAAAATACACTGATGTGCAGTGAGAGGGAGGGCTGCGCTCTCTCAGTGCCTGATCAAAAACATGAAAGCGTTCAAAGGTCTGTGGCGTATTTCCCAATGACCCTTGACCCCGGCGTCACAGAAATGCCCAGCTGCCTTAATTTAGTAGCTGTGTGATAGATGTCAGTCATAAAAAGAGTGAGTTTATAATAATGGCATTTCCAATTATTGTAATGGTTGCTTCCTTTGTGAAGTTGTTTTGGGAAAATATTGTGACCAAGAAATTTCTAAATTCAAATGTATTTAGCTTACTGCCAGCAAATGAAATTGTTTGTGATCAAACTGAACCTAAATGTTTAAATGTCATGAATTTCTGCCTGAAACCAAAGTTAGACTTTAATGATGAACGTCTGATTCAGCCCAACCATTTTGTAGATGGACCATATTTGAAAGGTAACAATGACACATTAAGAGCAGCACATGCTGTGCTTCCTATATATTATGTTGTCAAAGTTTCATGGCTGTCAGCAGTTACCTCAGCCCAAAATTCGAAATTGATTGCTCTTATCATAACATGCAATATAATTTCTCAATTGAGAGTCACTGTTTTCCTGGGACAGAGAAATGCTAATTCAGTTGCACAATATTGTATCCTATTAGTCTCAAATGTGTTATTGCAAAAACTGATGCCCAGGTATAGATTGCCAGCTTCTCTGAAAACAGATCATAATGAGGTCTCAAAGATGATGAGTGCAGAACCACAGACTGGACAAGGAGCGGATTGTAGCTATCTGCCTGAAGTTTCAAGCATAATAAAGCAACACAAAGGCAGCACAGAGTTACACTTTGCAAAAGACTGTGTTTCAGCGTCACCAAAGTTGCTTGAGTATTTACATGCAAATGCACTTGTGAAAACAACTAATGAAAAGACTAGCCATTGCCGTGAAGGTCTGAGTGATGTGGAGCGTGCAGTTTCTCACCAGATTGCAGCTGCTACACAAGATCTACATAATGAATGGAGCCAAAACTTTGATCTGAGAGATGCTGTGAAATGGAAAGGCCTGTTCGAAATGATCCTGGCAAAGACTGTTGTGAAATGTGGTTGCCTTCCAAATTGGGTGCATACTTCTCACACACGTATGGTCCTATGTCCCCCTGATAAAACAGCTCCTCTTCAAGAAAAAATGCCAGCAGTGGTCAAAAGTCCACAGAAGAGGGTCAGTCAAGCTGTAAGGGAACACACAGAGTTTAATGCAGCACTAGAGAAAACTGAGGTGGCACTGGAAAAGCAAAAAGTGGAAACTGACTCAGATGAAAGCAGTATCCAAAGGGTGAAAGAGTCAGATGCAGCCTCTAAAGAAGAAATTAGTGCTGTGGGCCTACGAGTGGAGGTAGGAAAAAGCTGGCTGAAAGGGAAACCACAAAGTTTGCAGTGGTCCCTTGAAAAATCATTTGCACCCATAGCTGAAACATCTGAATCTGATCAAAGTGAAAATAAAAGTGAAAGGCTTAGATTGGAAAAGTGCACGGAATTGATGATGCTCTGTCAACGTTTTACAGCACCTGAGTGGTCAAAATGCGGGGAAAAAGTAAAGGATGCCACAATGTTTGAGCCACCCTGAAGGCAAGCAGGTGACACAGAGCCAAAATTTGATAAAACAAATACATGAGAACTGTCAAACTGTTCCAAGAAGCTACTTGCAGAAATCTGCACAACAACATTTGAGCTTGGCTATATATGATCTGCTTACAGACTAAATTTGTGTGGCCTTAGAAATAAAGGTAACATGGTTATATGCTCAGCTTTTGTAATAACCAGTGATAAAGAACATACTAATTTAGTAGGGTTTTCTTTTAGACACCTGTATACTAAAGATGAGTAGTAATATTTTAGGTAGAGAAAAATATATATTTGACTCAACTAATGATGTGTTTTTTTTTTTTTTTAAACAAATGTAACGTGAAATTTAGTGTGATAAATTTCGAAATCATTTAAGGTACAATGATTTGATATTTATCAAAAGGGTGAATTGATGGAGCTTAGATTTCACCTATAAAATGTATGCATTATTATATGACAAAAAAGCAGCAGACATGATTTTTATAATGGCACGCAGATTGTGGAAAAGCAAGATTGAAAACATAGGGCTTCAGTTTGGAGGTGTTTTTATGTGAAAACATGCTTAATTAATTGAACAGCCATGCTTATATGGGATTAATCCATATGTAATCTCACTATAGAATGCATATTAATTTAGAAAATGTATTTGTACTTTCAAAATGGCATCATGTATTTTTGCAAGAGTCGAAATGTGCTGAATTGTGTTTCACAGTGTAGAAAACCACGTGATTTTAGTTTGGCTTAGTGGACTAAACTGAAACAGTTTGGAATGTGCTACTTTTTCCCTAGCAACTTTCAATGAACGGGCTCTGAGCTTCCTCCGACCTTCAAAATGTTGCATATTTTTGTAGCCTGTTTAAACATGGAGAGAAGAACACATTTTTTTCATAAATCACAAGACTGAAATTTGAACAGGAACAAGCCTGATTAATGACGTATCCAGTCAGCCCATGGGGAGATGATATGTCTTGAAGTTCTGATTGGACCAGCTATTAGGACTGAGCACCTAAACTTTTCCTTGAAATATGGCTTACAAGTGGGAGGAGTGCCTCCTTTTTGCCTTGCTTTTCGTCTCTCTTCAGGCCCAGTTTCTGTGCTGGACACAGAGAAAGGGAGGGGCTGCATTCTGTGGGGGCTATGGTGCAGCTTGAGACAGAGACACAGACTAGCACAGCGAAGCAGAGGGAAAAAAGCTGAAATGATCAGGACAGATTTAGATTTTAGGTGCTAAACTGCATTTATTTCTCTTTATGGGATATTTTTGCCATTATTAATTATTGATTAACCTTGTAAGACTTACTCTTTTTCTTAGAAACTCTTTAAGAGTTTTGACTGACAATTTGCGCCACATTTCCCTTCCTATATGTGATGCTTATATGCAGACTGTAATATGATCTGTATTAATGCTATTTTTCCTATTTTTCAATTCTGTAACCTGATTGATATTTGATTAATGAATAAAGAGTCAGAAAACCTTAACTTTTGACATAAAATAAAACCCTTTAAAATAACTCACCACTCTCATTATTGCCTCTAATATTGTTTGCATTTAATTTTTATATATATGTAAAGTCTCCTGTTTGGTGAAATACGGTCATCAAAAGATCCATCATTTTTCACCCTTTACAGCGGTAAACCATAGGTGATGTGGTTTTGAATAGGGAAATTACCAGGTAATTACCGCTGGATCATAAGCATCATTTAAGAGTCAACGCTGGAACTGCAGACCTGTCACCTAGATCAGGATATATAAAGAGTGCATTGAGACCCCTTCAGGCGGGATCCAAAAAGGGACAAACCAAGGAAAATGTTACTCAATTTCTGCACTTACATTATCAAAGAGACAATCCTCTTGGCTGCCCTCAAAGTAAAAAGTTTTCAAAAAGACGATTGGTCCTATACTATTAGATCAGATATAGCAAAGAAAACACAAAATCATCAGTGGGAACTTGGGAAATACATCCAAACCTTGAAATCATTGGGGGCAACAGCACATCTAAAATTCCCTGCTACCTTAAAAATTATGTGGAGAAATAAAATTTAACAATATGAGAGAGGTCTCTGAAATTGAGAATCTGATTAGCCAGATTAATGCACAAAAATAGGTATAAGAAAATGGTTGGAGTTGTCGGAGCATCAGGGGTTAATGTACTACTCTGCTAGGATTAAGGGAGTGTTCCCCAGGGTGGGTGAGAGGAGGTTCTTTGGTCTAGGATTATACACATTCACGTGTAATAATGAGCACTGTGTAGGGAGCATCTGGGTAAAAAATAAAAAATAAACAATCCTCATACATAACATTAGCCAACATAACAGAAGGTGGAGGACAAGAGAAAAATTAGGAGATGCATAATCAGCTAATTAGAATATTATCTTGGAATGCAAATGGCCTCAGGGTGCATAGGAGAAGGAGAAAGATTTTAGAATTAATAAAGCTCTCCGAAAACAATATAATACTATTACAGGAGACTCATCTCTGACAAGAGGAATGGGGTAAGATTCTTAAATCAAATAGGTGGAGAGTACAGTTGAATTGCACTTATCAGACGTGAAATGTAAAAGGATTAGCTATACTATTTAAAAAGCAGCAAATGTTAAAATAGAGAACTCTATGGTCAATAGAGGGGGCAGATGGGCAAGTCAACATCAAAATTGACACGCTAGGATACATATTGGTAGGTTATGATACTAATTTGGATGACCCGTCTCCCCTATGCTAAGTACAACATTATCATGGGGTGAGATTTTAATATTTTGATGAATCCTGCCCTGGATACATCTTCAATAAAATACACAGTCAACACTCCAAAAATGAGAAAGAGTATACAGCAGATTGTTAAGGTATTGGCTTATTGGAGATTTGGTGACTAAAGTTGGTTCCAGGAAAGAATTCACATACCAGAATAAAAATTATTCACATGCCTCTAAAATAGATTTATTTCTAGTCAACACAAGATTGAATAAAAATATTCTTATGGTCACATACAATTAGTGTATCTCTCAGATCATGTAGCAGTGATGTTAGAAGTCTCGGTGGGAAATCAACTAGCCGAGTATAGCTGGACTCTAGATAGAACACTTCTGGGGAAACAAGATGTGGTAGATGTCTTAAAAAAAGATGTGGCAGAGTTTTTTTTAAATAAATGGAGAGTCTGCAGCACCTCATATTATATGGGATACTTTTAAGGCTTATCCCCGGGGGAGAGTAACAAGCTATGCAGCATTTGAAAGGAAGAAAGGGAAATGTAATTGAGAGAACATGAGGTAAAAATTGAAAAAGCACAGAAAAGTCTGATCGACTGTCACAATCCCACTTTTGAGCTCCAGAGGAACTTGAATGAGGCTAAAGGACAGTTGGGTGAGTTCTTGGAGAAAAGGATCCGAGAGCGATGGGATGCCATTAAAATGGGCCACTATGAATATGGGCATGGGTGTGGGAAACTTCTTGCAAGATCAGTTAAGAATTTAAATTAAAGAGTTGCGGATCGGTACCACCCAAGAATGATCTGTAGATGATTATAGTATTGGGAGGGCATTTAGGGGCTTCTTCCAGGACATATACACAGGAGACACAAAGGTTACCTGGATAGAATTAGATGAATGGTTGAAGCAAGACGCTTTTCTCAGGGTAGATATCAGTGAACCATCATTTATCAACCAAGAACTCATCACCCTCTGGATGGAAAAATCTATTGTCCATTTAAAAAGAGGAAAAGCGACAGGTCCAGATGGCATCCCTAATGAGGTCTTATAGGAAGTATTGGTTCAACACCTAAATAATTTAATGAATAGCATCTATGTTCAACAGACTCCTCTTCCTGCTTATTGGAAAGTGGCCATCATAACATTAGTTTTAAAACCAGACAAGACCCCTGGAAATGTGAGTCCTATAGACCAATATAACTGTAGAAAAGCGATTATAAAATATTCACGTAAATATTAGCCACAGTATTAAACAGTGTAATATCCATGAGAACCAAAAGGGCTTCATGAAACATAGGCAACTCCAAGGTTTAACACATGATTTGATCAGTGCAATTGACATAGCTACCACAACCGGGTCTTCCCTAACTGTTATAATGATCCATGTGGCCAAAGCATTTCATCCTATTAGCTGGCCTTATTTGTATGAAGTAAGATAACAAAATAATTTAGGCAGCAACTTTCTCAAAGCCATACGATCAATATATGATGCACCAACTGCAAGGTTAGTGGTAAATGGGTCCCTTTCATCGAAGATTATGATAATTAGGGGTACCAGACAGGGGCGCCCTTTGTCACCACTACTTTTTAATTTGTATATAGAACCGCTCGCTATGAGAATAAGGGAAGCAAATGGAATTGCCCATTTTAGATATCTAGATTGGGTAAAACAGGCAGCACTATATACTGACGATTTGTTAATCTATACATCAAACCGGGAGGTATCCTTACCTCTCATAATGAGAATAACAGAGACTTTTGGGAAAATCTATGGACATTTACTAAATAGGGATAAAACGGAAAACATGACATGGAATGATTTACTATATGCAACTATCTTTGATTCAGTATTTCTTGTTTCCATATTGCGTAAGCTTTAATTTTTCTAATGTTTTTACCTATCATCTGTTAGCTACTTTGATTGTTTGTAATTTGGTTGCATTTTTTCAAAAATAAAATTTATGTTTAAAACTTACTTTATCCCCTACTAGAAAAGCCATAGATTAGATATCTAGGTGTAAGAATAGTTAAGGATTTGGATAAGATGGCTTTCGATAATTTTAATAGAATTCATTTGGAGTCCAAGAAGTTATTGGAATTATGGATGTACCTACCTTTGTAGATTCTGGGAAGAGTAAACTTGGTTAAGATGATGAACCTCCCTAAATTTACTTTTGTTTTCAATACTCTACCGTTACACTTGAAGACTGAATGGTTTAGGGAATTGCAAGATGACTTGAGCAGTTTGTATGGAAAAATAAAGTGGTGCGAATAGCTTGGAAAAAACTGTGTAAAAAGAATATAGATGGTAGGATAGCATTACCTGCCTTCCAATGGTAATATTGGGCTTTCTTTAAAAAAAATACTTGAAATCTTTTAATGGACAACACACAAAACATTCCTCCTCATTTAAGGGTGTTGAGAAAGAAACCAAAGACTTTGAATTGATTTAATGGTATCTGTTGTTTATGTGTTATAATATGTCAAGTTCTTTGTTGAAAGAATTCTTGCTCAGAAAGAAATCGAAGACCTTACATTTATGTCATGGTATCTGTCATGTATTTGTTATCTTATGAACTGTGGTATATAATTGTAAATAATGATTAGATATGAACAAAAAATTGCAGACATATATATATATATATATATATATATATATATATATTCACTGAAAAAACATAGGTTTCAGGCACGTTATAGTTAGGAAGTAGCATTTAAAAAACCATAGAAATTCACTGAAAAAACCATAGGTTTCAGGGGCGTTAAAGTTAGCTGGACTTTTCACTCATACAAAACCATTGAAATTCCCCCGTTATAATTAGTTCAGCTAACTATAACTCGTGCGCCCTCAATGCACTGCTGATGACATCACATATTACATCACTCATGACATGGTCAGTGACATCACTCATGACATCACTGAGGACTTCTCAAATGACATCACTGATGACATCACTGATGACATCATTCAGTGAATGTGTGTTTTTCTGAAAAGTACATATGTTTTATATATGTATATCTTAAGGTCGATGGAAGAATAAATGGGTATATAAGTGTCTAAATGGATGATTTGTTTTTGAAAAAATGATGGTATAACTGAAGTGTATCTTAGTGAATACAGGGCTTAGTGAGTAATGTTTAAATATGTAAATATCTATCAGTCTCTCACTTTGTGTATAAGTGGCTGCATTGGTTGGTGAGTAGCTACATGAGTGTATATATAGGTTATTAGTTGGTTTTTTGAGTATCAGTATGAGTATCTGAGTGTCTGTATGGTTCGGTGGGGGGTATTACATTAGTGCATAGTTGCATGAATGAGTGACTCGCTGTTTGTATGTGTTGAAGACAGCATGTGTGCAGGACTGTATGGGTGGATGAGTGTGTGCATGGGTGTGTTAGTGAGTGAATGACTGTCTCATTAGTGTCTTTATGAGTAACTACATATGTTTTAAACTAGTACATGTGACTATTGGTGTATATAAGTGAGTATATGTGAGAGTGAGATATTGGAAGAGTTCCTGTATGAATAAGTATGTGTTTCTATAAGTAATTCATTAATAGACTAAGTATGTGTAAGTTTCTGTAGAAGGAAGTGTGGTGGTGTGTGTGTAACTGTCTATGCAAGTAAATGGATGTTTGATTCTTTATTAGCATGAATGACTATGTATGTGAGTAACTCTATGGATGAATGGCGTTGTGTAACAGGATGTATAGGTGTATCAGTACATTTGATTTGTGAGTACATGTATGAGTGACTGTATAGGACTGTTGGTGAATGAGTGGATGTGTATGTGGATCTTAGAATCACTGAATAGGTTGTTGTAACTGGTATTGGTATGTCCATTGTTTTGAAAATTTTAGTTTCTATTTTTGAATGTGTGTATCAAACATTATATTAAGGGGAGAGGAGGTCTGCCACTCTATCACAAGGATTATGTCATCACTGATGTCTTCAGTGAAGTCATTTGAGATGTCATGAGTGATGTCATGAGTGATGTCATGAGTGATGTCACTGACCATGTCATGAGTGATGTAATATGTGACGTCATCAGCAGTGCATTGCGGGCGCGCGATTTATAGTTAGCTGAACTAACTATAACAGGGGAATTTCAATGGTTTTGTACGAGTGAAAAGTCCAGATAACTATAACACCCCTGAAACCTATGGTTTTTTCAGTGAATTTCTAAGGTTTTTTAAATGCTAATTCCTAACTATAACGTGCCTGAAACCTAGTGAATTTCAACTTTTTTTGAAATGCTAATTTCTAACTATGCCTACAGAGATAGGACATGTGAATAAAGAAGAAAAAACGCACAGAAAGAAAAAAAAGAAATGCAGAAAGAAGCAACAGAAGTCCTCAAAGACGAAGAAAAGTGGAAACATCACCTCAGGCCCCATCCCCTCCCTTCACCACTTTGTAAACACACCCTGTGGCCGTTTTAAGTTGGGAGATTAAGTCCCCTTGAATCCTGAGGGTCCCTAGGGGCAAAATAGCCCACTAGGTACGTCCAGTAAGCGCCATTGCAGAGAAGTGTAAAAAGAGGCACGGCCTGCACCACCTCTCTGCAACGCAGAGCAGTGGCGCTTACTGAAAGCCCCTGGTGGGCTAGTTGGCCCCCAGGGTCCCACAGGATTGAAAGGGAATTATTTCCCCAACTTAAAACGCGGCACAGGGCGTGTTTGCACACGTCACCTCAGCCCCCGTCCCGGCCCTTAACCACTGTGTAAACGCGCCCTGTGGCCGTTCTAAGTTGAGAGATTAAGTCCCCTTGAATTCTAAGGGTCCCTAGGGTCAAACTAGCCCACTAGGTACCTCCAGTAAGTGCCACAGAGCTGCATTGCATAGAGGTGTAAAAAGGGGTGTGGCCTCAGAACACATGTCTGCATCGCAGCTACCTGGCGCATACTGGAGATACCTGTTGGGCTAGTTGGCCCTCAGGGACCCTCAGTATTGAAGGGGAATTAATTCCCCAACTTACAACTGGCCAGGGGGCGTGTTTGCAGAGTGCTGCAAGGAGGGGCCATGGCCTCCGGCGCAATGCCGGTCTTTTATTTATTTTTTTTTTTTTTAAGAAGGAGGGCTGTGTGGCCCCCCTTCTTTTTCTAATTTATTGGCCCTGGGGACCCAATCCCCCAGGGCCTGCACCCTAATTTTTTTGTTGAAAAAAATTAATTTGGAAGGGGGCCGCGTGGCCCCCCTCCCAAGGCCTTAATTGGCCCCGGGGACCCCAACCCCCGGGTCATGGCCTTTTTTTTTTATTCTTTAGGAGGGGGCTGCGTTGCCCCCCTCCTCAGGCCACTTATGGCCCCGGGGACCCAATCCCACAGGGCCGGCATTTGTTTTTTATTATTTTTAAAAAATATATATTTATAGAAACACCTAGGACATGCTGGACAAACCGTATGTACCTATCACCATGACGATTTGCGTGATATTCATTAAAAGTTGACTATGCATACAATGAATCCACGTGGAATGTATTTACACCACTAGTGAAGCTGTGACATGTCTGACGCCCTACCGTGCCTAATCCCGGTGCCCCCGCCGGTGGGTACTCTCCAAGTAGACACCCTTGTCGTTTATTTATACAAACACAGGTAGCTATTGATGGGCACATTTAATACACACGCACACCAAGCCTTTCAAAGGGGATTTGACAAAAATTCGACCAAACTATGCAAGAAACCCCCCTCAGGTTAATAAAACACACATCCACCGCCGGATGCGTAATACTTTTTATTTTACTCTCTGGAAAGGAGACAAACCTCACTTGAGAGTCACAGCGTGCTCCTGGCAGAGCCCAATGCTGTGTTACACCCACCAGTGCCCGCCGAGTGCCTCACACCTCTGTGTTGTATTTCACCAGCTAGTGCGTATGCTATGACACTCTCTAGCCCATGTGCACTGAAACACCACCCCGTGAATATGTCATGCCACACTTGCCTTCACACGGGTTATATTGCCCCATCTAACGTGCCTTCCTCGATGCCTATGTTATAACGCACAGCGCTATGCCATACATATTACAATCTGGGATCCATATCTTTGTCACAGTGCATATGCAACGTTACACTCGCCAGCACATATTTTATATTACAACTTTAGAGACTAGTTAGGTTACACAACACTGCCCTGTGCATATTACACTCCAAGACGCATATCGCATAGCACGCGCTAGTGCCTGTGCTATCTCGCGCTCTCCAATGAATCTGTAATTGCGCATAATGTATTGCATATTATATTTCACGCCCGGTTCATCTTATATCACACCTTTTGGTGCATAGTTTATACCATGTACTATATCTTTTTATTTTCAATCGTGCTCTCAGGACTATGTTCTATATAACACGGCGTCCACCTACCCTTTTCACGGGCATTACATTTTGCGATGGGGGGTGGAGGGTCAGGGTGTGTTTCTGCCAAGTGAGCCTGGAGGCACAGTCCTAAACGTCCTCTTCTTCCTGAATAAAAGTGAAATTATGCTGCATACTCATATTTTAAGTAGTTCACACCGACACACATTTTAAAAACAACCAAGTTCCTAATACCCACCTTCTCTGAACAGTTAGCTTGCTGCCCCACCCACCTCCTCCCTATCCTCTGTTGTCTGAATCCATGGATTAGCCTCCTCCCTCCTGCCATGCATGGTCTGATATTCTGCCACTGCCCTCCATTTAGCATGATGTACCAGTCCATTCCTCCTGCCCTTCATTGCCCAATTCTATGGCCCATCATTGACCTCCTGCTTAGCCTCTGTGCTTAGCTTGCTGCCCCTATTCTACTTCATCCTGCCCTCCGATGTCTTTGTGCATGCCCCTGCTCCATCCTTTTTGCCCACCATGTTCCATGGACCTGCCACTCCTATCTACTCTAAGTCTTCTGTTGAGCTGCCACTCCCCTCCCACCTGCCTAGCATTGTCAGATGACTGTAACCTGTCCCTGCCACCTCCACCCTGCCTGTCCGCATGCCATGCCCCTATCCCCTTTCTCCTGTCCTCCATGGTCCATTTTACTGCCACACCCTTCTGCCCTCCGTGGTCTGTTGTGCTGCAACTGCTCCTCCTGCCTGCCCCACGCGGTCTGTTGTGAGGCCCCTTCCCCTGAACTCTCTTGTCTGTGCCCAGGTCCTGACCCTCCCTTCTATGGTCCATGGTCCTTTGTGCATTCCCCTGCACCCTCCTTCTTGCCAATCATAGCCATTGTGCTGCCACTAACCCTCCCGCTTGCCATGCATGGTCTTCTGTGCTGCCATGGCCCCTCCCACCTTCCCTGTGTGGTCAGCTAGCTGCCCCTGACCCCCTCCCACCTTCTCTCCATGGTCTGTGTGTATGCCATCATAGTCTCACTGTTGCTCTCCATGGTGTGTCTTGTTTCTAGTGCCCATCCTGCCTGACCTCCATGGTCATCTTGCTGCTCCTGCACTGCCCCCTTGCCCCCAGCCCTCTGTTTCCATGTGCAGACCCCTATTCCCTCCCTCCTGGCTTGTCTGTTCTATTGTAATGCCTCTGATCCGTCCCTCCTGCCCTTTATGGTCTGTTATGCTGCAGCTTTCTCTCCTGTCTGTCCATTATGGCCAGCTAGCTACCATTGTCTCTTTCCCCTCTGTTCTCTTTTGTCCATGTGCATGGTCCTGTCCCCTCCCTATTGCTTTCTATGGATTGTTGTGCTGCACTCCCATCCTGCATGCCCTGTGTGGTATATTGTGCTGCTGCAAACCCTGATGCCTGCCCTGTAGGGTCAGTTTGGTGCACCTCTCCATGTCCCTCCTGTCCTCTGTTATCAGAGTCCATGTCCCTACCCCAATTCCTCCTGCCTACCATGATCCAATGTACCATACTTGCGAACATTTTGAACTTGGTAAGAGGGAGATTTTGAAAAGATACTGGGGTATTGATTTTCCCCTGTGAGTTACATTAAAAAAGAGGAGATTGTAGACAGGAGACAGATCAAACAAAGCCCATTTGAGCTTAAAAACATTGGACGTTTCCTGGCTGAAACGGGTCTGTTGGCATGTATGGTTGTACTACCACTGCCTCTTCCTTCTGCCCACAATGGTCTATTATATTGCCACAGCCTCTCTTGCCAGTCCTGTATTGTTGGTTTGGTGCCCATGCCCCCCTTTCCACTGCCCTCCATAGTCTGTTGTGCTGCCACTACCCTTCCTGCCTGCCCAGTGTGGTCAAATTGTTGCCTCTGCACTCTCTTACCTGCCTTCAATTTTCAGAGTCCGTGCCCCTGGCCTCTGCCTCTCAACAGTATCCCAATGAACAACTAGATTGCTAACATTCTATATTTATTACAAAATTGTGGAACGCCTGATTTCATCTTGATGTAATCAAAACTGTAATACCTAGAGCATTTCCTTTAGAAATTACATATATCAGAGGGTCTTATTTGCATCAAAATTATGGTTAGTGCTCTGAAAAACTAAAATGAGGACATATTTTCTGAGTTTTCAAATAGCGACAAAGAACTTTTAAATTATTTGTAATCTTTATGTTTTTTTATCCAGTTGACCACTTGATTAAATGTTGCACTTAGGGGAGAGGACGTAGTGTTACTTCCAGAGCTGCAGACTTTGCAACTGGGGAACCAGTTTGGAGTTTCTGCTTCAGCTCAACATTCTGTGATTCTGGTCAAATCACTTAATCTCCCCATGTCTACAACCAAAATTAATTTGATCTCGTGTGATGCAACCAATGCTCATGTAAAGCACTCCAATACCTGACAAGTCTGCACTACATATAACTGCAAATACACAAAAAATAAGTGTTTTGCACACTTCTGTCATTGGGCTACATGTGGGCTACATCTGGATGATATTTGTGCTGCATTTGGGCTCTTTTGTCTCTGGTGGCTATCTTGGGAGATTTATTTGTTATGAAGTTTCCTAATCACTGATGACATCTCAAATGACATCACTGATGACATCACTGATGACGCATCCATTGAGTATGTGTTTCTGAACAGTTTTAATATTTTTAATATATATAGGGAAAGGCCTGTTGAAGAATAAGTGGGTGTACAAGTGTGTAAATGGATGATTTTCTGTGGTGTGTAACTGACTCTATAAGTGAGTCATTAAATGTATCTTACTGCAGACTAGTGACTAAACTGTGTGAATGTCTGTATGTGTCTGTATGTTGGTGTATAAGTGGCTGCATGGTTTTGTGAATAGCTATATGAGTGTCTATATGAGTTATTGATTGCTTGTCTGAGTATCTGTATGGGTTCCTGAGTGTTTGTGTGGGTAGGGTGTGTGTTACTCTGTGACTAGATGTGTGAGTGGGTGATTCAGTGGGTGCATGGTTTTAAGAGTGCATCTGTGATGAACTGTATGGTTGAGTGAGTGTATGTATGGGTGTGTTAGGGATTGAATGTATATCTCAGTGGTACATTTGTAACTAACTACATATGTGAAAGGCAGTATATATGCGTGTAAGAGTATATAAGTGGGTAGATGTGAGAGTGTGTGATTGTGAGAGTGACTGTATGGATGAGTGTGTGCTTGTATCAATGATTCTATAAGAGCGTAAGAATGTGGTACTATTTTTATGAGTAAGTGAACTTGAGTGTGTATAACCGCTTAGGTGAGTAAATGGGAGTGTGATTATTTGCATGACTGACTAGGTGTGAGAGTACCTCTATGGATGATTGGTGGTGTGTGAGTGTCTATATAGGTGTATAAATGCATATGATAGTCTTGTATGGAGTGACTGTAAGTATGAGTGACTGTACAGGTGAATGAGTGGAGGTGTATGTAGACCTAAGAGTTAATAAGTGGGTATGTAGTTATTGGTATTGGAGTATCTACGGTTTTGAGAAAGGAACTCTGAAATTTAAGTCGGTGTATCAAAGGTTATGTTAGGGTGTGAGAAGATGCGGTAATTTATCACATGGATGACATCATCAGTGATGTCATCAGTGATGTCATTTGAGATGTCATCAGTGATGTCATGAGTGATGTCACTGACCATGTCATGAGTGATGTAATATGTGACGTCATCAGCAGTGGATTGCGGGCGCGCAAGCTATAGTTAGCTGAACTAACTATAACTGGGGAATTTCTAGGGTTATGTACAAGTGAAATGTCCAGCTAACTATAACATGCGTGAAACCTATGGTTTTTTCAGTGAATTTCCAAGGTTTTTTAAATGCTAATTCCTAACTATAACGTGTGTGAAACCTATGTTTTTTTCAGTGAATTTGCAAGGTTTTTTAAATGCTAATTCCTAACTATAACGTGTGTGAAACCTATGGTTTTTTCAGTGAATTTCAAAGGTTTTTTAAATGCTAATTACTAACTATAACGTGTGTGAAACCTATGGTTTTTTTACTGAATTTGCAAATTTTTTAAATGCCAATTTATGTATGTATTATTATATTTTATATATATTTATTTTACAATAAACTACCTATATCTATAGTTATAGATTGACTGTATCCTGTAATATGGAATGGCTCAGCTCTTTTGTTTTTAATTTTGATAAAGTTGAACAGCATAGTTAATATCTTCCATAAACTTATAAACAGTTTTCTTTTTTTAAATATTTTTAGGGTTTTTTGCGGTGCGCGCACGGTGCACACACGGTGCGCGCACCGTCTCCGTGTGCGCATGCGTGCGTGCTCCGTGTGCGCATGCGTGCGTGCTCCGTGTGCGCATGCATGCGTGCTCCATGTGCGCATGCGTGCGTGCTCCATGTGTGCTCTGTGTGCGCATGCGTGCGTGCTCCGTGCGCGCACGGTGCGCGCACGGCAAGTCATGTGATTACGAAACAACACTTTTCATTGGTTCATAGTAGTTTCAGTTCCAGAATCTTCAAACACCACACCCACTCCCCTCATTATTTCTTCTTATTTCCTGGGAGAAGGAGCTGAACAGCTTTTCTAGTACGTGAAAATGGCAGAACAGCAGTCTTCTTCAGGGAGTGAAGAGGAGACCTTTGTGCCACCAAGGCAGAGGAAACAAAAGGACTCATTCATATGGAAGTTCTTTACTTTTCCAGAGGGCCAGAAGAAGGTGAATGCCCCAAAAGTCACATGCACTGTTTGTGGAGTTGTCTTAACTAGAGGAGATCCAAAAAAAAAATACTCCTTTAGTATTTATTCTATTTTGAGGCACTTCAAAACAGTGCATGCTGTGGCTTATGCTCATGAGTCAGGAAGAGCCACAAGAGACAACCCTCCACCTGCTCAGCCGAGCACATCATCTGCGGCCACAGATTCACCTGCTTCAAGACCTCTGGATATCCACCCTCTGTTCCAGAAGGTTCATATACGGTGCAATGTGTGCAATGTTGTTCTCTGTTATGGTGAGAGCAGCATTAACTTCCTAGAGAACAAAATACAGCAGCACACATGCTCCACCCCATAATTTTTTTCATTTTTTGTTTTTGTTCCTGTTGAACAGTTTTCGTTTCCCTATTTTTTTTGCTGCTCTAAAAAAAAAAAATACAAAATTGTTAAAAAACTAAAAAAAAATACAAAACAAAAAAGACAAAAAAAACTGTTCTTTTCAGAACTCACTTCACTTCTCCAAGAAGAGCTATATTTCTAATATACTGTGTTGTAATTTTATTGAATGAATGTGTAGTGTATACATGAATGATTGAAATGATTGAAATGACTGAGTGAAGAGGAGGAAAGGACTGACAGAATGAGTGAGAAAAGGAAAGTATAATCAGTCATGAAAGGGAAGTGAAAGACTTCCTGCAACAAAAGGACTAAGGGTAGAGGATACAGGTAAGAAGAGTGAATGAGTAAGGGAATGGCAGTGAGTAATGGAGAGTGAGGGAGGGGGGAGTGAGAAAAGGGGAGTAAGGGACGGAGATAGGAAAAGGGAGTAACAGACGAAGCGGATGAAGTACAGCAGGGTAAAGGGATTGAAAGTAAGAGAAGTGGAGTGATGGTGAGATAACAGGTATGAGGATTAAAAAAGGGGGTAAGAGAAAGTGAAAGATGGGGAGTGAGGGGATGGAGGGATTTAGGAAACTGGAGTGAGAGGAAGGGAGTCAGGATTTCAATGAGCAAAGCAGAGTCAGGGAGAGTGAAGGAAAGAATGCGAAAAGGTGAAGGGGAGTGAGGTACAGACAGGAGGAAGTGAAGTAGGAAAATAGGAGTGACTATGAGTAAAGGATAGTGACAGTTAGGGAAGGTGAGGGAAGGAGAATGACGGAGAAGGTTAAAAAATTAACATAGATGGGAAATGAGTGATGGAGAGAGGAGGAATGGTAGAAACAGAGGGGCAGATTTATAACAAACTAACGCAGCACGGTGCAGCAAGTAAGTTTGCTGCGCCGTGCTGCGTTAGTTTCGAAGCACAGAGATGCGAAATATTTACAAGAATATGTTGCATCTCTATGCTTCCCCTGCGCTGGCGCACAAACTGCAGCCATGCACTGGCGCAGGCTCCCTTGCACCATGCTGCAAAGATTCCTGCGTGGTGGGGAGAGTTTTCTTCTGCAGGAAGGGACACCTTCCTGCACAAAAACAATCACAAGAGGCTTTTTCCTCTTTCAATGCGTGCTGTAGCATGCAGCACGCACTGAAAGAGGAGAAAACGAGGAGAAATGAAAACATTTCTCCTCGTTGTGCCTCGCTACGCCACCTCTAGAGTGGCGTAGCATTCACACGCATCTCCTGAGTTACGATTTCTCGTAAATCTAGAGATGTGTCTAGTTCTATGGGTGTTGCGGGGGAACACCCACAACAACACCCATGGAACGCCCCTTCAACACACAGTGCTGTGTGTGAAGTGGCTGTATTTACGAGGAGAGGAAAAGTCATGCAGGGTGGCTTTTCCTCTCCTTGTAAATATGAAGGAGCCCCCTGCGCCACCAGTACGTCATGAAAAGTTACGTAGTGGTGGCGCAGGGGGCTTGTAAATCTGCCCCAGAGATGTTAAGGAAATTAAGGATCAGACAGACAAAGGGAGAGAGACAGAAACAGAGACAGAGAGCAAGGAACTGAGAAGGAGTAAGGCAGTTAGAATGACTGAGACATATGGAGACAGGGAGAGAAACATGGTTGAAAAAATAGTGAACGAGGCAGTAAACCTAGGGGAGTAGTAGAGAAGGAGTGAGGGAGTTACGAAAGAGCAGTAAAGGAAGAAGAGAGAGGGAAGGGGAATGAGAAAAGCAGAGTGAGGAGAAGTGAAGAAAAGGGAGCATGAAAGTGAAGGGGTGAGAAATACAGATATTTTAAACTTTCCGTGACCAACAAAATAACTTAATTAGAAATAAATGGTTTTTTTAATTGCAAGAAAAATGGATTCAATTTCCTAAATTTTCTTTCTCGATCTGAAAACAAAGAAAAAAAGTAGTAATATTTAACAATACATTTTAGAATACAGTACACATATTTTCATATTTAACAAAGTAATTTGTTGCCCTTTTTTTGCTGTTTTCAGAATATATTGAATTTCACTGAAAATAGTGATATCAATTGCATTCATCACTTAACAGCGGGCAAAAAAATAAACAATCTGAAAGATTGTTTAAAAAAGCCCTCAATCTATCCTCAGTAAAACATACCTTGATAGAAATGTAACATATATATTAAAAATATCTTCTAAGAACAATAACTATTTGCAATAAATAACGTCTGTAAATCTTGTTGCTTAAGCACATACACCAAAATATTATCTGTCAAAGAAGTCCACAATAGAAACATTTACCTTTCCATGAGGCCAAATGGTAATTTTTAAACCCTTTTTTGGTGAAATATCCAATGATAATCCTATAAAATCGAAATATTAGTTTCTTCAGATGCTGCAATTTGTATCTAAAATTTTGTTTTTTGAAAAATTAAGTAGGAATTTGGTAATTCTGCAGCCAAACGTTGCTTGAAAATCAATTGAGAATCATTACACAGTGTCCAGCCTTTTTCACATTTTAGATAAACTGTGTAATGACCAGAAGTTATAGAAGGTCCATCATGGAAAATTATTGCAACTGCAACAAAAGTCTTTCCTGATATTGATAATTGATTTCCTACAAACTTCTTTATTAAAGTGTCCAATTTTGTTCCATCAGCTCTACAAGGTTGCATCATTAAAATTATATACTGTCCATATTTCTTTAAAAAAAAATTGTTGATAACATTTCTGATTTACATTGAGAACATTCCATGTTGTGATTTGCATCTTTAACTAATTTACTAAAAGTCACTGATTTACTCTCTGGTAATGTTAAATGTATGAACCTTTCAGAATCAACATTAGTGCTGCATGTGTTCATACAGTTTTCACAACAA
This sequence comes from Triturus cristatus, assembly GCF_964204655.1. NCBI lineage: Eukaryota > Metazoa > Chordata > Amphibia > Caudata > Salamandridae > Triturus > Triturus cristatus. Next base: position 20,914,288 of record NC_140585.1, on the reverse strand, counting down.
TGTTCCCATTTATAAGAGAGACCAAATATATTTTCAATTTCTACCCCTTCATCTTCCAGTACCATAAGCATATACATTAAGAATTCCTGTGCATCTTGCTGGACATTTTGTGTAAACTGTGTACATCCAGAACATACATCTAAAAGATTTCTAACATCAGAAGCACTTTCTATTTTAGTTTTATCATTACTCAGCTTCTCATAAAGGAAAATCAGCAGAGAACAAAATCTTTTTTCATGATTTAGTATTATCTGCTCTTGCAAACTTTCAAGATAAAACACAACATTCAGAACTACATTAGCGTAGCAGTTGACACCAGAGCTATTTTCAAAATGACAACCAACAACCTCTTCAACATTGTCCTTTTTCTTTTTGCTTGCAATCACATCACTCTCTTTTTGTTTTCTCTTCTGTACATCCTCATTACAGATATTCTCAATTCTCCTTTTCCGACAAACAACACGTTTTTCAAACACAGGATATTGACCTAAATGAGGAGCATAGCTTCTTCTTAATCTATTATACTCCTTTACACTATTTGCATCAGCACTAACTTTTGAGTCATCAAAGTCTATCATGAATAAACCAGATAATTTTTTCACTCGTGACAAAGCAACATATGCCATACCTTCTTTAAACACACTAGATCCAATGTTTACAAAAGAACTATCTACAGTTAATCCTTGAGATTTGTGAATAGTTACAGCATATGCTAGAGAAAACGGAAACTGCTTCCTACGTACATATAAGTCTTTCACAAGCAAAAAACGAATTGAACAACGACTAATGTCTTTAACCTCTTCAATCTGATCAAATTTTATTTTAAAAAATTCAATTCCATCTTTTTTCTGGTAGTTAACAAAACCCACAACTTTACACATAGCTCCATTCACTAAACCTTTTTCTACATTCAAATTACGTCTTAAAATTACTCGACAGTTCATACATACATAAAGATTCTTTTCTAAACCAGCTGTTTTCGATATGTTTTTCTCTAGAGAATCCAATTTAGTTTTCAATTTGCCTGTCAATATAATAGTTATTCCTTCATGCTGTATTTTATCCACGGCCTCCATTTTTATAATCTCTTCATTTTCCAATTTCAAAAGTTCTTCATTGAATATAGAGCATTCATGTAGTATTGGCATTAAGCAGATTACAGTATTTTTTTCTGCAATTTTCTTGTATATTTTCTCTGGAACTATTTGTTCTGTTGGAAACAAATTACATCGCAATCGACTCTGTAAAGCTTTTCTGCCATGTTCTGTGAGTAGTCCAATTCTGATATCTTTGAGAATACTTGCATAATCATCATCATTTGCTTGCCGCATATTGGTAATGAGTTCTTTGTACTCAAAGTATGACCAAATATTCACATTACCTATACTTCCTAACAACTTTTTCGTGTCTTCATGTGTAAGAGTATTAAATACTGGTTGTCCTTTAACTGGAGTGAGCTGCAGTAGATCCCCAAAAACTATAACATGTTTTCCTCCAAATAACACGTCATAGTCTGTCTTTAGAATTTGCTGCATTCTTAAATGCACAAAGGCAAGCATTAAGTTTGATACCATGCTTACCTCATCAATAATGAGAACTTTCATTTTCTTCAACACTCTTGAAACTTCAAAACATGCTTCTCCTGTTAGCTTGTGGTATTCTAATTTGTTCTCATGCTCTACTGGTAACATTAGCAAACGATGTAAGGTAATTCCTTTTATGTTATATGCTGCTAACCCAGTTGGAGCAGTAACAACACAAGACAAAGTTGAATCAGTTTTTTTCTGTAGGTAGCTTCTAATTACTTTAATAAAGAAACTTTTTCCAGTTCCAGCTTGTCCACTCACATACATTCTGATTGGTTCAAATGATGTGCATGAGCACTCTTTATTTTCATGTAGTAATCCATGATCAATTTGTTTTGTGACTTCTTCATAAATTTCTTGTTGTTCATTATTCAGTTGTTGTTCCAAATTTGGTAAGTCTATTAAATCTTCCTGAGCTTGATTCATAGCTGTTTCCACTTCAGTCATGGCTATTGCAGCTTCATAGAGACACATGTTCTCACGATGATGACTTCTGTTTGGGTAATATGTGTCCAACATGTTTGTTTTCAAAATGTCTGTACTTTCTGGTTCGTTCTCTGATAAACATTCAATTTCTCGAATAGATTTCAGTACCCGATTTCGCATTCCTGCAAGGCCTAAACTTTCCCAAATTATTCTTCTGGATTTGGAGTACAGACTTGCAGATGATAACCTATCTGAGCATTCGTATGACCCAATTTCTCGATGCGATAACATCTTTAAACTGAAACTGTATAGCTTTTTACTGACAGTCTTCTCGTGAGAAATCTCTTCCCACATTTCTTTCAATTCCGTTTTCTCAGATTTAGTGATGTAAGATGTGACATACCGAGCAACAGCAATAGAATTGTCAGCTACATACTGAATATCCATGTTAGCATTCCACATGGATAAAATGACTGGGTTGTAGTCATTTATATATTTTCACTCTTCTTTTCTTATTAGGTTGTAGGTATTTTTCGGAGATTTTCTTGTAATGGTATGTTGCACAGCTGACATAAAACTGTTTACTCTTCCTTTTGAAAGAACAGGTCGTGGAAATCCAAATCGACATTTTGTGTAGAATTTATCTTTACTCTTGTACTTTCGTCAACAGTATTTTCCACACCGATGACTTTGGAAACGTAAAACTTGCTCTTTTAAGTTTTTTCTTCTGTGCTTTTAGGTATAGCACATGTTGCATATTCTTCAATGAAAGATAAAACTCTTCATCAGAATCTGTTCCAAATTTTGGGGCATCCTTGATCCACAACAGCATATGAATATGAGGAGCACCTCTTGCTTGGTACTCTTTTCTCCAAAAGAAATCCACAACTTCTCCAAGAGGTGGATTTTTTTTATTGCAGATGAAGGACATCATAGCCTCAAATCTATGATTGAAATATCTGCAAACATTAACCGGATCCAATGAGCACAATTCTCCTGATGTCTTGTATTGGCTGTTTTCAATATTTGAATTTGCCTCTCGAAGAAAATCCAGTAAATCATCCCAAGCGTACTCAGCATAGCTTAGGGTAAGGAACCATGTAGGAGTTCCTAAATTCCGTAACATACATTTCAATTCTCCATGGCGTCGGTACCAATATTCATTAGTCCCACGCTGACAAGCCATCAGATTAATCAATTGAGATTCCAAATGATCATCTCGCTGTTGCACTTTGTTCATAAAATCCTTTGCAGACACATTATGTAGATGTACTCCAGTTTTTAAAATGTGATTTACTGCATAAGATAGTGCAGACAAGTCACTTTCAAATAAAAGATGGAACAAATAAGGAATAGTTTGACGAAATCTTGGATCTTCTGCATATAATCTTGTAGTCCGATACTCAGAAGCAGGAATCTGTACTGGACGTTCATCATATCGTCCACCTTTTCCTGTAGGAAACAGCTGGGGAAAACAACGAGCTTCCAAGATCTCCTCCCATACACTCACAGGAGTTCCTTTTGCTTTTTTCATCTGAAACAGATCAATAGTGTTTCCCATAACTTCCTTAGAATGAAGAGGATGTATGCTGAAATGTTCATAAATTTCTTCTTCTTTTGACTTATCCACTTTTTCAATTTGCCCAGTTGGTATTCCTGTGTCTGCTAGTAAAACTTCTTCATCTTCATTCATATAAATTGATTCATACCATTTATTATTTCTTTTCAAATATAAATTTGCTCTTTGTACTCTTCGTACATCTACTAGCTCCTGCCACATTTTCTTATTCTTTGTAGGTACACCATTAACCAGAATAACTAATGGTTCAGTTTTCAAACTATCTGCATCAATTGTTTCAATATTTTTTTTCAAATCTAATGGCAAATAGACAACTCTTCCTTTTAAACCTCTTTGTAAATCTGAAGGAGGTAATTTACCTATTTTGGGCTCCATACGAACTGTAGTCTGAAACGGATGGACACATTGAATGAGTATAGACTCATACGTATTTAAATTACAAAGTTCTGGAGGAATATCAACCAATTCTAAATTATTATGTACAGCTCTAGCTGGCATTTTATTTTCTTCTAACTTGTTATAACAGTATTTACAAATACGCTGATCTTCACCCAAATCAAAACAATTTTCCAGAAATAAATATGTAGCAAAATCCTTCCACTCATAATTATTTTTTTTTTAGAGATCAACATTCCTTGTTTGAGTTTTATAATGGCTTCTCTGGCAACAAATACAAGTAATATTTGGTCTTTCATTAGAGATGATAGTAAATGTTGTCATTTGATCTTCAAAATTTTTACTAACAGTGAGTTCTACATTCTCTTCCACATTTTCCTCAATAACTGTGTCAATTCCTGCACTTTCTTGCTCTGGACCAAAGTGACAAAACTGAATATCATCAGTAACCTTCTCTACATCTAATACAGAGCCACGGAACAGAGCACTATTCAACTCATTTAACTTTAGTGCTGGACTTTTAGCAAAATACAATCTTCTCACAAACTTTCTAATTTCAGTATGATGTACTGCCAGCATCCTAAAATGGTGAAAAACACTTTGACAAACTTTCCTAGAAAGACAAGCCAGAGAATGTCCTTGCAAACCAGTATTCTTTCTCACTCTTCATGGCTCTAGTCTTTGAAGCACCTTAATCTTCTGTTTAACACTTTTTTTACTATATTCTCTTAGAAAGTCACGTAATTTATCAATAGATTCTTGTTGTACAGTACAAATACTACTACAATTCCAAGTGTACACTGGGGCTTTAGGATGTTTCCCCATAACCTCATCAGCTAACACTTCTTCCTCATTTCTTGGAACCATTTTCTCCTTTTCCATTACACAACCATCTTTAACTTCATAAGCTCGACCACTGGTGTCAACTGCATGCAGCAAACTATTACTTTGAAGATAACTCTCTTCATTAAAAAATGGTTCAGTACTTGAACTATGCTTCCATTCTCCTAAGAACACTTTACAAAAGTTATTTTTTTTCACTAATCTTTTCCTTTTGCTTTTTGACTTCATTACATTGACTATTTTATCTAATGTACGGATCCTGTTCAAAATTAAAATTAATAGTTTTCTTTTTAATTCCAAAGCCTTTGCAACAATTGATTCAATATGATTCTTTTTCTTATAAAATTTTGCTTTCTTCCTATATTTTTTCACATCCTTTAGCAAATTGAACATCACTCTTCTCTGAAACATTTTTCTACGATTGTTTTGAAATTCTGTTTTTCTTTTTAACCCCTTCGCTGCCAGGCCTTTTCCCCCTCCTGTGCCAAGCCTTTTTTTGGCTATTTGGGGTAGTGCGCGCTTAGGCCCCTGTAACTTTTTGACCACATAAGGTATCCACGCCAAATTTGCGTCCTTTACTTCCAACATCATGGGGATTCTAAAGGTACTCAGGGTTTGTGGATTCTCCTAGAGGGGTCACAGAAATGAGCCAAAATACATCAAAATTTTGTTTTTTTTCGGAAAAATTGGAAAAACGGGCTGCAAATGAAAGCATCTGGCTTTTTCCCTGCAAAAGTTATCAAAAAAGGGTTTGTGGGGATGAAATCACCATTTCCCCAGCTTTTCGGGGATACCAGACTTTTGTCAGAAACCCAACATTTTTTACACAGTTTTGGCATTTTTCTGGGACATAGCCTATTTTTGCTATTTTTTGTGCTTTTGACCTCCTTCCAGTTAATGGCAGAAATGGGTACAAAAGCATTAATGGATCCTGGAAAGCTATACATTTTCGAAAAGAAGACAAAATTCTGAATTCAGCAAGGGGTCATTTGTGTAGATCCAGCAAGGTTTTTTTTATAGAAACAAACAGTTAAATATAGGATAAATTGAAAATTAGTTGAAAAAAACAGCCTTTTGTGTTGACGTTTTCACCTGTAACTTCTTCTAATTATGACAGCTCTTTGAAAGCAATATACCGTTTTATCCGCTGGACATTACTGGTTGTGGGGATATATAGGACTTGTAGGTTCACCAAGAACCCGACGAACCCAGAGCCAAAAACTGAGTAGTAACTTGCAATGGTTGTTTATTATGTACCGGGTATATAGTAATTATTCCGTAAAAAAGTGTACATGGAAAAATCGGTATGAAAGACACCTATGTATTTCTGAAATGGGAACAAAATGTAGAGTTTAGAAACAGTAGATATTTGCACATTTCTGAAAGTGGGAATACTCATACTAACATGAGAATTATCAGTCATTTTTTAGAATGACTTCTTTTTTCCACAATATCTTTCATTTGGAAGGCAGAAATGCATCGAAAGTCAATAGATAATAACAGTTCCTTTACAAATCTGAATTACCCTACATCTCCCGATAAAAATGGTACCTCACTTGTGTGGGTAGGCAGAGTGCCCACGACAGGAAACGGCACAAAACGCAACGTGGTCACAACTCAATATCGCACTGAAAATTTACCCTTTTTTTGCAAAGTGCCTAGCTCTAGTTTTTGAACCCTAGCTCTGCGGGCACCTTGGGAAACCTAGCAAACCTATACATTTTTGAAAACTAGACACCCAGGGGAATCCAGGATGGGGTGACTTGACTGCCTCGCGCCAGGGTCTGTTACCCAGAATCCCTTGCAAACCTAAAAAATTGTGAAAAAAAACACATTTCCCCACATTTCTGTCGTGGAAAGTTCCGGAATCTACACGGATCCACAAATTTCCACCCACCCCGCGTTCCCCAAAGTCTTACGAGAAAAATGGTACCTCACTTGTGTGGATCGGCCTAGTGTCCGCGACAGGAAACGGCGCAAAACGCAATGTGGTCACACCTCAATTTCGCAGTGAAAAATGACCCTTTTTTGGCAAAATGACTAGCTGTAGTTTTTGAACCCTTGCTCTGCGGGCACCTTGGGAAACCTAGCAAACCTATACATTTTTGAAAACTAGACACCCAGGGGAATCCAGGATGGGGTGACTTGACTGCCTCCCACCAGGATCTGTTACCCAGAATCCCTTGCAAACCTAAAACATTGTCAAAAAAAACACATTTTCCCCACATTTCTGTCATGGAAAGTTCCGGAATCTGCGTGGATCCACAAATTGCCACCCACCCCGCGTTCCCCAAAGTCTTACGAGAAAAACGGTACCTCACTTGTGTGGGTCGGTCTAGTGCCCGCGTCTGGAAACGGCGCAAAACGCAACGTGGTCACACCTCAATTTCGCAGTGAAAAATGACCCTTTTTTGGCAAAATGACTAGCTGTAGTTTTTGAACCCTAGCTCTGCGGGCACCTTGGGAAACCTAGCAAACCTATACATTTTTGAAAACTAGACACCCAGGGGAATCCAGGATGGGGTGACATGACTGCCTCGCACCAGGGTCTGTTACCCAGAAACCCTTGCAAACCTAAAAAATTGTCAAAAAAACACATTTTCCCCACATTTCTGTGGTGGAAAGTTCTGGAATCTGCGTGGATCCACAAATTTCCACCCACCCCGCGTTCCCCTAAGTCTTATGAGAAAAATGGTACCTCACTTGTGTGTGTTGGCCTAGAGCCAGCGACAGGAAACGGCGCAAAACGTAGTGAGGCAACATCAAAATTGCCTATCTCAAAACCACCTGGTTTTGCAAGGGGGGTCACCTAGGTTTTTGGCCCGGTGCTCGGCGGCCATCTAGGGAAACCTACCAAACCCATACATTTCTGAAAACTAGACACCCGGGGGCTTTCAGGCAGGTATGGCTTGCGTGGATCACATTTTCCCCACATTTCTGTCGTGGAAAGTTCCGGAATCTGCGTGGATCCACAAATTTCCACCCATCCCACGTTCCCCAAAGTCTTACGAGCAAAACGGTACCTCACTTGTGTGGGTCAGGTTAGTGCCCGCGACTGGAAACGGCGCAAATCGCCACGTGGTCACACCTCAATTTCGCAGTAAAAAATGACCCTTTTTTGGCAAAATGACTAGCTGTAGGTTTTTTAACCGTTGCTCTGCGGGCACCTTGGGAAACCTAGCAAACCTATACATTTTTGAAAACTAGACACCCAGGGGAATCTAGGATGGGGTGACTTGACTGCCTCCCACCAGGGTCTGTTACCCAGAATCCCTTGCAAACCTAAAAAATTGTCAAAAAAAACACATTTTCCCCTCATTTCTGTCATGGAAAGTTCCGGAATCTGCGTGGATCCACAAATTTCCACCCACCCCGCGTTCCCCAAAGTCTTACGAGAAAAACGATACCTCACTTGTGTGGGTCGGTCTAGTGCCCGCGACTGGAAACGGCGCAAAACGCAACGTGGTCACACCTCAATTTCGCAGTGAAAAATGACCCTTTTTTGGCAAAATGACTAGCTGTAGTTTTTGAACCCTAGCTCTGCGGGCACCTTGGGAAACCTAGCAAACCTATACATTTTTGAAAACTAGACACCCAGGGGAATCCAGGATGGGGTGACATGACTGCCTCGCACCAGGGTCTGTTACCCAGAAACCCTTGCAAACCTAAAAAATTGTCAAAAAATCACATTTTCCCCACATTTCTGTGGTGGAAAGTTCCGGAATCTGCGTGGATCCACAAATTTCCACCCACCCCGCGTTCCCCAAAGTCTTACGAGAAAAATGGTACCTCACTTGTGTGTGTTGGCCTAGTGCCCGCGACAGGAAACGGCGCAAAACGTAGTGAGGCAACATCAAAATTGCCTATCTCAAAACCACCTGGTTTTGCAAGGGGGGTCACCTGGGTTTTTGGCCCGGTGCTCGGCGGCCATCTAGGGAAACCTACAAAACCCATACATTTCTGAAAACTAGACACCCGGGGGCTTCCAGGGAGGTATGGCTTGCGTATATCCCCCAACGTTTCATAACCCAGAATCCCCTGCAAACCTCAATTTTAGCTGAAAAAATTCACTTTTTTCACACATTTTTGTGTGGGAAAGTTGTGGCATCACCGGGCTCACTCAAATTTCCCACCTCCCAGCATTCCCCTGGGTCTCCCGGTAAAAATGGTGCCTCACTTGTGTGGGAGGCCCAAGTACCCGCGACAGGCAAGGGCCCAAAATGTAGTGTGGTGACATCAAAATTGCCTATCTCAAAGCCACCTGGTTTTGCAAGGGGGGTCACCTGTGTTTTTGGCCCGGTGCTCGCAGGCCATCTAGGGAAACCTACCAAACCCATACATTTCTGAAAGCTAGACACCCGCGGGCTTCCAGGGAGGTATGGCTTGTGTGGATCCCCCAATGTTTCCTTACCCAGAATCCCCTGCAAACCTCAATTTTAGCTGAAAAAATCACTTTTTGCACACATTTTTGTGTGGGAAAGTTGTGGCATCACCGGGCTCACTCAAATTTCCCACCTCCCAGCATTCCCCTGGGTCTCCCGGTAACAATGGTGCCTCACTTGTGTGGGAGGCCCAAGTACCCGCGACAGGCAAAGGCCCAAAAAGTAGTGTGGTGACATCAAAATTGCCTATCTCAAAACCACCTGGTTTTGCAAGGGGGGTCACCTGGGTTTTTGGCCCGGTGCTCGGCGGCCATCTAGGGAAACCTACCAAACCCATACATTTCTGAAAACTAGATACCCGGGGGCTTCCAGGGAGGTTTTGAGTGGCACTCAGCTAGCAGTGTGTGTAGTGACCAGCAGCAAGTCACTACTCACACACAGCCAGCTGAGCACCAGTCTATGCACACCGCTAGCCGAGCACCAGTCCACGCACACCGCTAGCTAAACACCAGTCCACGCACACCACTAGCCAAGCGCCAGTCCAGGCACACCGCCAGCCAATCGCCAGTCCAGGCACACCGGCAGCCAAGTACCAGTCCACGCACACAGCCAACCAAGTGCCAGTCCACACACACCGCCAACACATTTAGGATTTTTTTAGACAAAAATAAAAACACAAACAAATCGCAAATAGATGCAAATCTACAAACACAAAATCAGAAACTAAACACATTGCACTAACGCCAACCTTGAAACAGAATCAAATTTTTCAAAGAATACAGACCAGGCAGTTCACTTTACCACTCATGAATGCTCCCAAAAATTATTTTGCGTGTGGTATGCTCTAAAACAAGCAGGGACACACAGCCCAGGTTTAGATGGACAGTCGGGGCAGTACATACGAATCTCCTTCCGCGTACCTCTTCGCCAACAGACTCTGCATCTCCTAGTGGGAGAATCTTTTGCCGGTGTGGGAGGGATGAAATCAGGAAAGTGGCGATCTTTCAATCGAACCACATCCTCCACCACTCCAAATCTAGGAACACTTGCCTGTTCCACAACAACAAGGCTAGCTATCACAGAGTGCTGAAACTGAAGAAATGTCAACTTTGACGCAGGAGAAAACTCCTTGAACACAATAAAAGCATTGAAAATTGCTAATTCGAAGAAATGGATGGCCAACTTCTTATACCAAACATAAGCCTTCCGAATAGCAGAGTAAGGTTCCAACCTCTTATCTACTCTGTCAACACCACCCATGTGCTTATTGTAGTCTAGAATGCACACAGGTTTACGCACTTCAGCAACCTCACCCCAAACAGCCACAGGTGAGGTACTCTCATCATGGATGGTAGTCAGCATGTACATATCCCTCCTGTCCACAAATTTTACAGCTAGTAGTTCATCACTACGCAAGGAACTGCACTGCCCCCTCTGAAGGTTTTTACAAACAAGCTCTTTCGGATAACCTTTACGGTTAGAGCGGATTGTGCCACATGCAAAAGTGTCCACTTTATAAAATTCCTTAAATAATTGCACAGCAGTATAGAAGTTATCAAGGTACAAATGGTGGCCTCTGTTAAACAGTTTTCTAGCAAGATCCCACACAATTTTCTCTGAAACTCCAAAAGTGGACGGACAACCTGGGGGGTCAATAGTAGAATCTCTACCAGTGTACACACGAAAATTAAAAACATATCATGTCCTACTCTCAGACAACATATACAGCTTAATTCCATAGCATGCCCTCTTGCTAGGGATGTACTGCCTAAAAACCAAACGGCCCTTGAACAAGACCAAAGACTCATCAATAGATATTTATTTCCCTGGAGTATAGATCTCAGAAAATCGATCTACAAAGTGATCAAGAACGGGCCGAATCTTAAAAAGACAGTCACAGTCAGGGTGATCCCGTGGCAACGCCATAGAATTATCAACAAAATGCAGCATACGTAGCAAAAGTAAATACCGATTACGAGTCATAACTGCAGGAAATATGGCAGTTGCCAACAAGGGGCTAGTAGACCAATATGAAGCCAAAGTTGGCTTCCTTACCACACCCATCAATAAAGTCAAACCCAAAAACATCTTAATCTCTTCCAGATATGTGGGAGTCCACCGGGTAGCTCTAGACTGGGGCCTAAGTTTGTCGCTGTTGTCCCTCAAAAACTGTTCAGCATACAAATTTGTCTGCTCAACAATCTCACCCAAAAAGACATCATCCATAAACAACTGAAAAAACTGTATAGGCAAAAAGTTTTCACACAGCACTGTACACCCTGCATCACCGCTAAAGGCAGGTAACACCGGCTGCACCATGTTTTGATCAACCCAAAGTCCAGCACTTCCAGTAGGAAGCCTAGCAGTCTCAGACTGCAATCCAGATGCCTCTTGCACCATCGGCACAGCAGCTTCCTCCTCTAAGACAGGCACTTCATCCGCACTGAGAGTACCTTCATCACACCAAGAGTACCTTCATCTGCACTGAGAGTACCTTCATCATCCGATGATTCCATGTTGAGTGAAAACTCACTGCCAGAATCTTCCCCTCCCTCCTCTCCCTCAGACGCACTGTCAGTCTCATAATCATGCTCAGAGGAAGATTCAAGAAGCATACCGACCACCTGTTGAGCAGTCATTCTACGGCTAGCCATATTGCTTACTAATAAAGGAAACTTGTCAAACAAGTCAACAACAACAAACACTTTATAAAATAAGTAATAAACAAAAAGCACCTTTATCAAAAACTCATATATACTCCAAAACAATACCACTCACTTGCCAGAGGCAGCTAAACTACTCACCACCACCTACTCTGTACAGACACAGTATGGATCAACAATATCCCACTAAAAAAGAAAGAGAAAAGCAATTACACATAAGACTATGCAAAACACATCGCAAAGAATTTCATTCTCATGCCACTAACTAAATATGCTGCCATTATGACATCACTTACAAAAAAATTCATTCAGACATTACAATATTACTCATTTGGAGTAAATACAACAAAAAAAAATTCTTACCAAAACAATGCAACTACACAAAACTGCAGAACAACCGCTGTAGAAACTGGAATCAAAAGCTTTAGACTAGAATAAAAAGGAGAAAAAAACTTTATTGACACATATGCATATAATGCTCTAGACCATCACGTACTGCGCAAAAGTTTTTACTTTATCCTCCCACTTTCAAGAAGGAAAGATCAATGGCCCAATCCTTTACAAGCAACGCAGCGAGAATCTGGAACTCAGCCTCAGCTCCGGAACACCCCCTGCCTCTTCCCAGTCCTTCAAAACAGACCTCAAAGTTCTCCTCCTGCAAAGACACTTCCAAACTTAATTCACACCCTCTCTATTGTCTGAAGGAAGTCTTTGAATTATAGGAAAATCAGTTCTCCATGCACGTAGAAGTGCCTTCCCAGTGTGTTCCTGTGTTTTGAGTGTCTGCCACTTATTGCACTTTTATACCTCTACTTGTACTTTGAACTCTTTTGTAACTTGCACACATGTCACTTTTCCTCTTGTAACATATTGTTTGCTACCTCTTGTATTTTGTTTGCTTCTGATACATGCACAATTACCACTATTGCCTCATGTAACGTAACGTTTGCTCCTATTTCAGAGTGTCTGCCATTTATTGCAGTATTTTACCGCATGTGACATCCATCAGAGAGCTGCGTGAATATTTACCTGGTAATCCCCTCAGCACAATGCAAACATGCACATACATGACACTGTTCAGGGATCTATCATCTACAGCTGACATTAAATGACCATTCATCATGGTCCCCCCAATAAAGCAGTGCACTTTGTGATCTGCATGGTACATGTTCTTTGCAGCAGGCACATTAACCCTCTGTGCTACCTTTCCAGGAGTCAACCCTTCCACTACACAAAACTCCATCTCTCTCTCTAGGAAGAACATTAATCACCAAAGTTATCATGACATTTTAATTGTTTCTAAAAATTGCTGGAGGCCATAATATACTTGCAAACACTACGCACCCACCCGAAATAGGTACCCAGGGAGGTCACACCGTTCGCATCGCCCTAACCTGCTCAAGGTTCATGTGACCTCAGTGACAGAGTCACAGCGACTGGATCACTGTTGCTCTAGGGTGTGCTGCTTCGTAGGCCTGCCCGCAAGACTGGAGATGAACTTTAGTATGGATTGTGGTGGACAGGCCTTCAGGGTTAACCCACAATTGACACCACTAGGGTACACCTGCTTGTGCTAAGACATCAAGCCTTCTAAGGTCTAGTGGGGCCTTCTACAGTCTAGCATGGGAATGTGCTCCCTCAGTACAGCGGTGTGGTGGACTGGTCATGAATGCGGAACCCGGTTCCCCAGTTCCAAATTCCACAGCTCTGGCCATAGTGCCACATCCCCACTGAACACCATACTTGCCCACTGAGAGAAACTCGGACTGCCTTCAGCTATAACCTAATTGTGCCCTTGGATGTGGCTCAATTCAAATCATGCATTTGATAAGAGTAATATGCTGCCTAAAAAAAAAGAAAAAAAAAAGCAGCCACTCAAAGGGAATGCAAAGCATGTGAAATGTAAGCAGAAACAACATGGTTACCTAAACGATCTCTCACTAACTATTCAGAAATCAGCAAGTGGTTTCACCTGCAAAGTTATGGACATGACTAGAGGGCCCTGAAGGGAACCGTTTCACTGTCCATTGCTTACATCCTTACAAAACGTAAGCCGTATGGTATAAAAAGACCACATCCATAAACACAGAGCCATGGTACACATTGTGTTTTCCAATCCACCCATTAACCAGGTATTGCAGTACCTCCAGGAATGGTACACTCTCCCAACCTGGAAACAACAATGCTTTTCAAAGAAAGACGAGAAAATGAAAGTAGCACTTCACTGGCAAACTCTGTAAAATGATGCTTGTGTATTTGGATGTAAAAAAAAAACAATCTGGCCACTTTGCAACCCCTCTGTCTTGCTATTAGTTAGGTATTTAATTCTCATAAGAAATTCTATTTCTCTACATGCTGCTGCACTTTGGATTTGAAAAAGTAAAAAGAAGGGCATTTTTGGATCCATTTCACAGGGAAGCAACTAGAAAGATGAGCGCTTTTTAAATTTGGATCCATTTCAAAGGGAAGCAACAGCAGGCACACACGAACGAAGCCGAGCCTCGTGGCATGCCAAAGTGCCCCCACCCTAACCCAAGCCCACCGAGGCAAAAATCATGCTGCTGCACTTTGAATTCGATAAATTAAAAATGAGGGCATTTCTCGGCATTTTTAGATCCATTTCACACGGAAGCAACATGAAAGACGAGCGTTTTTCAACTTAGGAAACAATTTAAAGGGAAGCAACAACAGGCACACAAGCTTACAAGACCAAAGTCCCCCCACCCTAACCCAAACCCACCGATGCAAAAAAAACCCCTCCCCAGCCCCAAAACTCACCTTTACTCTCCGTGGCGCAGGAAGCAAATGGCTTCCTGCGCCTCGGAGAGCAAAGGGAAACCTCCAATGATGGCACCGCGGCTCGCGCGCTTACGTCATTGATGACGCGGGGGGGCGGGGGGAGGCAGGGGAAGGTCTTCCCCTGCCTTCCCAGTAAAAAAAAAAAAGATCGACCACTAACGGGGGGAGCGCCAGCGCTTCCCCCGTGGGTGGGTGTCATGACGAGATGGTCTCGTCATGGGCACAGCGCGACTGTGCTCCATGACGAGACCATCTCGTCATGGGCACAGAAGGGGTTAAGTCATTCTTTCTTGCTTCTGATTGTACATTAGCATTTAGTATTTTCTTTACTTTTTATTGTCTTGTTGTTCTCTACTTGAAACACTATTTGCAGTGGATATATTTTTTACATTTTTTCTATGTTTGAGGATATTTTAAAAAAAATCCTTAGTCTGCTTACCAGAAGACTTTTTCTTTTTTCCAACATGAGGTTCTTCAACTAATTTGTGTTGTCCAGTTGTCTTCAAATAAAGATGTTTTTGCTGTTCTTTTCTCTTTCTTGATTTTATAGCCATGTTTAATTTATTTCAGTGTTGGTTAGCAATACCTAAAAGAAACTAAAAAAAAATAACTTTATGTAATTTAAATATATTACTATATTTTTTTTTAGCTTTTCAAATCCTATCATATGAGCTGCCCCTTTCCTACGAGTGCAAGTCTTACGCAATAAGAGCAACACAAATTAAATCTCTGACAACAATTCCTGTGTGCACACAGACTCATGGTGTGATTCTAGGCAGAAAACGATATTTGATTGGCAATTTCAAAGCACATTTACTACTGTGGTAGAGCAAGTGATAATTACTGTAACAGCCTGACACATTTTGCTTATGGTTTAGAGATGCAGAAAAGAGCACATGTCCTAACAGCTACTTGTGACCATGAGCATGTGAAACCTGGGTGAGTGATTAGACTAGAGCAAAGGAAATGAGCCTTGGTGATGTTGAATGTGTTAGTATTACACACTGCTATCTGAAATACCACACAGTGCTGAATAGTAAGCATGGGAGTGCAGGAGAAGCAGCTGCCTGTGTGTTAAGAGTGTGTTTCTGGAGACTGTGTATTCTCAGGTGCAAGAGAGATCTGCATGGACGCTTGCACAACTGCATGAAGACTGCAGAGATGTATGTAAGAGTACATGTGTGGTAAAGGTTAATTGGAGTTTTGAACATGTAGGAACTACCTCACCAATTGCAGGAGTGGAAGGACAATCTACCATGTTGATTTCAAATGTGTTATCATTTGCCTCTCATTTGTGAGATATTGATTTGTGCTGAATGCTAACCATCACAGTTCAAGAAAACAAGCTGCCCCTTTCATGCGAGTGCAAGTCTTCCAGAACAAAAGAAAAACAAATTAAATCTCTGACAACAATTCCTGTGTGCAGACAGACTCATGGTGTGATTCTAGGCAGAAAACGATATTTGATTGGCAATTTCAAAGCACATTTACTACTGTGTTAGAGCAAGTGATAGTTACTGTAACAGCCTGACACATTTTCCTTATAGTTTAGTGAGGCAGAAAAGAGCAAATGTCCTAACAGCTACTTGAGACCATGAGCATGTGGAACCTTGGTGAGTGATTAGACTAGAGCAAAGGAAATGAGCCTTGGTGACGTTGAATGTGGTAGCGTTACACACTGCTATCTGAAATACCACACAGTGCTGAATAGTAAGCATGGGAGTGCAGGAGAATCAGCTGCCTGTGTGCTAAGAGTGTGTTTCTGGAGACTGTGTATTGTCAGGTGCAAGAGAGATCTGCATGGATGCTTGCACAACTGCATGAAGACTGCAGAGATGTATGTAAGAGTACATGTGTGGTATGGGTTAATTGGAGTTTTGAACATGTAGGAACTACCTCACCCATTGCAGGAGTAGAAGGAAAATCTACCATGTTGATTTCAAATGTGTTAGCATTTGCCTCTCATCTGTGAGATATTGATTTGTGCTGAATGCTAACCATCACAGTTCAAGAAAACAAGCTGCCCCTTTCCTGCAGGTGCAAGTCTTACAGAACAACAGCAACACAAATTAAATCTCTGACTACAATTCCTGTGTGCAGACAGACTCATGGTGTGAT
The DNA here is from genome assembly GCF_964204655.1 of Triturus cristatus. Lineage (NCBI taxonomy): Eukaryota > Metazoa > Chordata > Amphibia > Caudata > Salamandridae > Triturus > Triturus cristatus. The sequence goes on along the minus strand of NC_140585.1, from coordinate 20,897,496 downwards.
TCTAGGCAGAAAACGATATTTGATTGGCAATTTCAAAACACATTTACTACTGTGGTAGAGCAAGTGATAATTACTGTAACAGCCTGACACATTTTCCTTAAAGTTTAGAGAGGCAGAAAAGAGCACATGTCCTAACAGCTACTTGAGACCATGAGCATGTGGAACCTGGGTGAGTGATTAGACTAGAGCAAAGGAAATGGGCCTTGGTGACGTTGAATGTGTTAGCGTTACACACTGCTATCTGAAATACCACACAGTGCTGAATACTTAGCATGGGAGTTCAGGAGAATCAGCTGCCTGTGTGCTAAGAGTGTGTTTCTGGAGACTGTGTATTGTCAGGTGCAAGAGAGATCTGCATGGACGCTTGCACAACTGCATGAAGACTGCAGAGATGTATGTAAGAGTACATGTGTGGTAAGGGTTAATTGGAGTTTTGAACATGTAGGAACTACCTCACCCATTGCAGGAGTGAAAGGAAAATCGACCATGTTGATTTCAAATGTGTTAGCATGTGCCTCTCATTTGCGAGATAGTGATTTGTGCTGAATGCTAACAATCACAGTTCAAGAAAACAAGCTGCCCCTTTCCTGCGAGTGCAAGTCTTACAGAACAACAGCAAAACAAATTAAATCTCTGACAACAATTCCTGTGTGCAGACAGACTCATGGTGTGATTCTAGGCAGAAAACGATATTTGATTGGCAATTTCAAAGCACATTTACTACTGTGGTAGAGCAAGTGAAAATTACTGTAACAGCCTGACACATTTTCCTTATAGTTTAGAGAGGCAGAAAAGAGCACATGTCCTAACAGCTACTTGAGACCATGAACATGTGGAACCTGGGTGAGTGATTAGACTAGAGCAAAGGAAATGAGCCTTGGTGACGTTGAATGTGTTAATGTTACACACTGCTATCTGAAATACCACACAGTGCTGAATAGTAAGCATGGGAGTGCAGGAGAAGCAGCTGGCTGTGTGCTAAGAGTGTGTTTCTGGAGACTGTGTATTCTCAGGTGCAAGAGAGATCTGCATGGACGCTTGCACAACTGCATGAAGACTGCAGAGATGTATGTAAGAGTACATGTGTGGTAAAGGTTAATTGGAGTTTTGAACATGTAGGAACTACCTCACCAATTGCAGGAGTGGAAGGAAAATCTATCATGTTGATTTCAAATGTGTTAGCATTTGCCTCTCATTTGTGAGATATTGATTTGTGCTGAATGCTAACCATCACAGTTCAAGAAAACAAGCTGCCCCTTTCATGCGAGTGCAAGTCTTCCAGAACAAGAGCAACACAAATTAAATCTCTGACAACAATTCCTGTGTGCAGACAGACTCATGGTGTGATTCTAGGCAGAAAACGATATTTGATTGGCAATTTCAAAGCACATTTACTACTGTGGTAGAGCAAGTGATAGTTACTGTAACAGCCTGACACATTTTCCTTATAGTTTAGAGAGGCAGAAAAGAGCACATGTCCTAACAGCTACTTGAGACCATGAGCATGTGGAACCTTGGTGAGTGATTAGACTAGAGCAAAGGAAATGAGCCTTGGTGACGTTGAATGTGGTAGCGTTACACAATGCTATCTGAAATACCACACAGTGCTGAATAGTAAGCATGGGAGTGCAGGAGACTCAGCTGCCTGTGTGCTAAGAGTGTGTTTCTGGAGACTGTGTATTGTCAGGAGCAAGAGAGATCTGCATGGATGCTTGCACAACTGCATGAAGACTGCAGAGATGTATGTAAGAGTACATGTGTGGTATGGGTTAATTGGAGTTTTGAACATGTAGGAACTACCTCACCCATTGCAGGAGTAGAAGGAAAATCTACCATGTTGATTTCAAATGTGTTAGCATTTGCCTCTCATCTGTGAGATATTGATTTGTGCTGAATGCTAACCATCACAGTTCAAGAAAACAAGCTGCCCCTTTCCTGCAGATGCAAGTCTTACAGGACAAGAGCAACACAAATTAAATCTCTGACAACAATTCATGTGTGCACACAGACTCATGATGTGATTCTAGGCACAAAACAGTATTCCTGGGTGATACCAGTACACCTTAACTTATGGTGAAGACATACTCCATAATATCTTACAAGTTCAAGGCAGTTAAATATCTTCCAAAACATAAAATGTAAAACACAACTTTAAAAGAAGAAACAAATTTCTATTATTTATATCATAATGCACCACATACATCCCCTCTCAAATTCATAACTCACCTTTAAAAGTAGTTAGTTGAGAAAGAAATGTGCCTCTCACACAGCAGATTATCAGAGCCAGAATCTCTGAGCTGTACACCTCTCACCAGAACCAGTAAATGGCAAACTTTCCCTCTCTTTTTTCACACATATACATGTTAACTTCAAATCACATTGCTTCCCACATTTTTCAAATGGAAACACACATTTCTATTGGTTGCAAATTTCAACCCTTTCCAAATGATTCCTACCCCCAACATGACTTCTGCCTGCTAGCATAGCAACAGGTCATGGAACACTGGTGTGAGCAGAGAGGTCAGAAGTTCAGCACACAATGTTTCTAATCCAAAGAGCAAGAGTGCTTGACTTTTCAAACCTAACAGCAAATCCAAAGTAATGTTCTGTGGGAACACATTTTTCTGAACCAATACAAAACATGCTTTTAAAAATGTAAACATACAGCCTAGATTTTAGTGTTGAATGGTCTGAAACAGCCAAAGAGTTCTTTTTATTAAAAAAAAGTATGTAAGCCTCCATTTTACAGCTATTTTTCTTTTCATATTGCCATTCTACTGAAAGACACCTTCTGAGTGCATCCAGGTCTCCTCCTCACTCCCTGAAGTAGACTGCTGTTCTGCCATTTTCAAGTAAAATTGATAGCTGTTCAGCTTCTTTTCCCAGGAAATAAGAAGAAATAGTGAGGGGAGTGGCAAGGCATTTATAGAGGAAACGGTGTACATTTCACAGATGAAGGGAACAGAGTCTTCCTCTTGAACTAAAGACTCTGCATCGGTACTTACTTATAGGTACCAAAAAACACTCAATGAACACAACGGCTCTTTTTAGAGCCAACCAACATCTAAACACTTACACTTGATTTTTAATTCTATTTTTTTTCCAAATTTTTTGCCGCCGTGTGCGCAGCGTGCGTGCACCCTGCGATTTTTTGAAAAAAAATAAAATGTTTTTTTTCACCCTTCGGGATCCTTCAGGGACCCCCTGACAAAGGCTAGGGGGTCAGGAAATCTTTACCCTGCCCCCTTTTCACGTTCTCCACCTTTCTTTATCACTGCCACACACAAAATGGCGTCCAACACTTCCTGATTTCGACCAATTCGAATGTTGACTGACATCTAACCACCAATCAGAATTACGCTCGCGCACGTCACCGTGCGCTCACGGTGCGCCCATATAGATATTTATGTACTTTTAACTGCAATTTTCTCAGGAACTACTGAACATATTGACACCATATATGCAAAAAGCACATGCCTGACCTGAGGACTACCTCTTTGCCAAATTTCAAGTAATTCTGTTCAGCCGTTCGGGCTGTACCTTCGACTAAAGGTCCTATGGGAAAATGCATGGGGAAAACGCGTTTTGGGACCCCCCTTTTTTCTAAGCCCCCACTTGACGAATCACCCCGAGACTTTCAGGGTAGGAGCTGAGCGGAGCGCCCCATTAGTCTTGAAAATTTCACAAAGATAAGTCAACCGGCGCCAAAGTATTCAAAATAGAATTTTCAGATTTCCTATGGGAACTCGGTCCTAACTATAACTATCTACTGGCGACCGCCAGTAGATAATATATATATATATATAAAAATCTTTCATAAATATAATTATTTTTACGCAAAAAATACATATAAATAAAATATATTTTTGAATAATATTTGGTGTATGGTACTTGTATTGGGGATTTATCTTGCATGTGAGCCCTAGCAGCCCATACCTAAAGGAAATATAGGTCTGAAAAGAATTTCTTCTTGTTAGTTATTGAACCTTCAGTAATACCCCACAATCTTAACTTGTTCATGGTGTGTGCTTATCGTATTTTCTGTGGAGTATAATTTCTTTCCTCCTGGGGTTGTGCCTACCCGTTCCCTAGGTATACCCTATATATATTGCTTAACGTGCCACTGCTCGGGTATATTTGGCAGTTTTCAAAGTGATTACTGTGTTTTTTTAGGGATCTCAGTACCAAAGTGGTATCACTCCCAAGATGGACTAAAGATGACTACTTCATCCAGGTATGTTGTGGCATACTGAACTAATGGATGTTTGCATCATATCTATCATTGGGTTAAATGTTGCCATGTCCTTGTGTAATTCTAAGGAATGTATATGAAATTGGTCCAAACCCTGGGGGTTTAGAAAGATATTTTATGATGATCCTCAATTCTTAAGGGCATCTGCCAATAACTTTTGTACTGAGCATCGTCTAATTGATATAATATAGATTTGATGGAAATCTACAAAAAAGCATACGGTGCCATCTTCTTTTTGGTGCAGTTACGATAGAGGATAACTCGCAACTCAAACATGGTCTCCGCTTCCTTCTGCATTGCTTCTTGATGCATTTCTGAGATTGTATAGGACCACAACCTGCCTATCAAATTTGAAGGACTCAATACCTTGTATTCTACCAATGCAGACAAGCCTTCCAAATCCAAAGAGATATCATGTAATGGTAGTAATATTGAGGCTAGTTCATGCTGCTGGTAGGGTTGTGAGAGAGGCACCGTTAATAATCTGTTGACAACAACTCTGAGGCTGCACCTAGAACATTGCATTGTGCTTTGGTTACCCAACTTTCCTTGTGCAAAGTGTTTAGTCAGCCTCCTCCCACTTTTTCAACATAGCAATGTGGTAAAATCTGGCGGGATTCTTTTCATCCTCTTCACCAGGTCAGCTGCATCAGTGACTTAATATGAGTCCTACCATTAGGTGAGTATAATTTATTCCGATTTCGGTCAAACTATTCGTACTGGTCACCTGGTAGAAAGGTGTTATCTTATGTTAAGTTGGTCTGTTATTTTCTGAGAATTCTTAAGAGCACAATATCACCTGGAAGGGTATTCTGGCACTGATCAGGTGTGATTCTACCTGACCTATAGCATGAGGAGGGAGGGGGTAGTGATGAGGAGGTTCTAATGTATGGATGTAGTTAATTCCTCAATATAGGAATGATGAACGGGTGGAAAGTCCTTCTCCTTCTCCTACCTTCCAGCCAAGGCCTGGATGAAAGACAGCTGCCTGAAGCTAAACTGAGAGAAGACCGAGGTCTTCAACCTTGGACCCTGCACCACCATCTGGGACAACACCTGGTGGCCCTCTGTCCTCGGGAGCCCACCCACCCCTACAGACCATGCTCGGAACCTTGGCATCATCCTTGACTCCTCCCTCTTCATGAACCGCCAGATCAATGCCGTCTCTTCCACTTGTTTGAACTTCCTTCGCATCCTCCGTAAGACCTTCAAATGGATCTCCCCCAGACTGCAAAAGGACTGTCACTCACGCACTCATAACCAGCAGACTGGACTACGGCAACGCCCTCTACACCGAAATCAACAAAACTCTTCTACACAAACCTCAAACCATCCAGAACGCCGCAACCAGACTCGTCCTCGGGACACCGTGCCAGGAGCACATGACCCAACACCTACGAGGCCTCCACTGGCTTCCCGTCGAGAAGACAGTCACCTTCAAACTTCTCACCCACACCCACAAATCCCTCAACAACATCAGACCCAAATACCTCAACGAGAGAGTCTCCTTCCACGTACCCAAGAGGAAGCTCTGCTCCGCCAACCTCGCCCTGGCAGAGGTCCCATGCATCGGCAGAAACAGGACCAGCGAGAGAGCCTTCTCCTACATCGCAGCCAAAACCTATAACAAGCTTCCTGTGAACATGAGACGCTCCCCGACCCTGCACACATTCAGTAAGGACCCCAAGACCTGGCTCTTCGACTGAACTGGAGCCGCTTCCCCCCTAGCGCCTTGAGACACTCACAGGTGAGTAGCGCACTTTATAAACCCCTGATTGATTGATTGATTGATTGAACGACCTCTCAATCAACTTCCGACAAGTACCCACACTACTCTAGTTCAGGAAAGACCTTGGGACTTGGCTTTTTTTGGATGACCCCAGCACTCAACGGAGCTGCCCCCCCCCCCAGCGCCGTGAGACCCTTGAAGGTGAGTAGCTGCGCTTTACCAACACTGAATGATTGATTTATCTCGAAGAAGACCCAACTGCTGGATCGGATTTTGCGTATGTGTGGAATTTGAGAAACAAGGAGTAAAGCTAAGTAGAGGTGTCTGAATGGTTTTTGGAAGAGGATGAACCTACTGAAGTAGGATTGTCCAGTGTCATGTGTTGCTTTGAAGTTGTGAGTCAGGAGTCTGGACTATGTTCATTTGTACACAGGGAGGCAGTGGAGCTCCTTGAGGTATAGTGTTATGCGTGTGCAGCATGGGAGGTTCAGAGTGATACTAAGAACCGAATTGTGTATTGTATCTAGTTGTCTGGTGCATGATAATTTTGTGGTTGCTGGTAAGGAGCCATTTGAAGGTTTTCCGCTGCATCTTCAGGGTGTGAAAGCAGGAGGCTCTGTTGTGTGTGCAGTCAATAACAATCCAGAGGTTTCTTTCATGGGTGAAGGGAATGGGAGTGGAACCTAATTTAGTCAACCACCAAGTCCAGTCCCTTGGTTAGGTATCCTTCCTAATGACCACAGCTTCTGTCTTGTTGTTTGTTTGAAGATAGTTGGTCTTAAACCAGACCACAACCATAATCAGGTGAAGAATTAGATCCAGGTGTTCTGAGTCTTGTCTACGAGGGAAAGCATGAGCTGAGTGTCGTCGGAGTAGGAAAGGACATTGATGTTGTGTGTGCGGATGACGTTGCTCAGTGGGATCCTGTATGCATTGAAGAATGTTGGGCGGAGAGAGGATACTTGTGGAAATTCGCAGATGAGGCTGTGGGTATCTGATGAGTTTAGAGCAACATAGGCTGACTGAGTTCTGTCTGACAGAAAGGAGCAGATCCAGAAGTGAGCAGTTGCTCGGAGTTCATTCTCATGCAGGCCGTGTAAAAAGCTGCGGAAAGTACAAGAAGGATGAGGGTGGCTGTGTCTTTCCAGGTTTATGCAGATGTTGGTTGTTGCTGTGATGAGGGCTGTTTCTGTGCTGTGTTATGGTCTGAACCCAGTCTATGTGATATTGAGGTATTTGCTGAGATGGTCCGTGAGAAGTCTTTAATGTATTTCTCTAGGACTTTAGATGGGTAAGGTAGCAGGGAGAATGTTCTGCAGCTGCCGAACATTGATGAATCCACAGAGGGTTTCTTTAGCATAGGGAGGACAGTGGTGTGCTTACATTTGCTCAGGAAGGTGTCTGATGAGATAGAGGCATTCAGAGTAGGTGTGAGTACAGTGAAGGTCCTTAATCTTGGTCTCTGTTCACAAATGTCTGGGCAGTAGAATCCTCATTCTATCCAAAGAGTGTGATGTCATGTTTAGTACTGTTAAGAATCTCACAGTGGATTCTATGTAGAATAGTTTGATGTTAAGGTTGGTTACAGTTGGTGCTTTGGATGGCTAAGGTGAATAAACTGAACTTACTTGCGAGTTGGTGTACGATCTTTTCTTCCTAAGTGCAAGACACCACATTCTTTTGGCGACAAACGTGGTCACCTCAGCATCCAGCGGGAGCGTAGCAAAGCTGTACATCAGGCTGATAGCTGCAGTTATTTTTAAGTTTGTGGCGCATCGTCTCCCTCCTCCTGCGGCAGATTGGCGAAGCGTAGGGAAGGTGAAACTTTCACTTCTCCAGCAGGGGTTTGTGTTCGGCGGCTCACCATTGATTATGGATGATTTATGAGGAGGTGAACAGGAAGGGTGTGCGCTGGAACGCATTTGCGTTTCTTTGACGTATCCGTTGAGGCCAGGAATATACTGTGCAATGTGTGCTGTTACACATACGCGTTTCAAATGACCAAACACTGACGTAGCGTAAACGTGCGCTGTCACGTATTTTCTGACATTTTAAAATGTTGGGGATCCTTAATGGAATAGAAGTAAAGTCTTGTAATGCGTCATCACGCATGAATGACATCTTGGATTGGGAGAATCATCGTCAGAATATGTTATTGTGAGGAGTCCGTTTTTCTTTGGATTTCAAGTAATTTATGCAAAATCTGGCGATATCCAGCATATGACTTATCGAGAGGAGAGTGGAGTTTATAGTTTTACAGAAATATGATGCACAGACAGTGAGTGTTCCAACTTTATTGTCATACATTTCAGCGGTGATTGGCACACCTTTTACTCTCAGTGTACATTCAAGTGTGCTGGTCATAAGTGCAGAACAGAAGTAAATGACAAATTCATAGGTTTATGTGGGTAGTGTTATATAAAGTTGGTAGATATTTCATTGTTGGGCTATGTCATCTCTCACTGTTCATTCTTTACAGGTATTAACTAAAAGGTATTAGTGTAGGTTTATTTTATATTTTCATTTGTTTTCTTTCCACATTTCTTAGTGTTCAGTGACATTTTGTTTATTTAATTGTAGTTTTAACACAAATAGGTGATTATGCAGAATGTTACACAACCGCCCTTTTTCTTGACAAGGCCAGAAGAATCAACTATTAAGTGGCAAAAGTGGATATTTGTGAACTATGCAAGGGTTTGTGGGACAAATTTAAGTGCTGAGCGAAAACATTCTCTACTTCCTCAGTGTCTTGGAGGGGAAGGTCAGGAAGTTCTGGAGCATTTGCCAGAGCTTAGCACTGCTGATCAGAGAACACTGAATGAGTACAAGATTTGTATACTTTAATTTGATTGACACTATCTCCCTCGTTTAAGTAGTATTATGGAAAGATATCATTTTGGATTACGGGAACAGAAGAAGGATGAGTCTGTGGAAGAGTTTGTCACAGGGTTATGAAAGCTTGCTGCCTCCTGTAAGTTCGGAGGTGCGGTAGAGGAAAGAATTAGGGATCAGTTTGTTTTAAAATGTGCTCATGATAAGATTAGAGAGGAGTTGTGGTTGAAAGATGGGCCTCCCTTGGACGAGGTTTTGGCAATTGCAAAAAGAGTGGAACACATGATGAAATGTGTTGACGAGTTAAGTTCAGTGAAAAACAAGTCTAATGCTTTGAGCAGTAATGTTGAAGAAGTTGTATGTCAAGTTAAAAGCAAAACTTCTGTGGAAGGTGAAAGAGACAAATCTTCTCATGTTGCTGAAGGTTTCTCTTCATTAGACAACAAATCTGTATGTTTTAGATGTGGGAGAACAGGTCACAGAGCTAATGCAACATTCTGTCCAGCACTAATTTTAGTTGCAATGTGTGTGGGAGGAAGGGCCATTTTGCAAAATTCTGTAAAAGTAAGATTAAAAAAAGAACAGTCTCAATTCAAAGAACAACCACAGGTAAAATAAATCATGTATCAGGTTGATGATAAAAAAACAAATCATCCATCTCATGTTGTCACTATTGAAGGTGTTGAACTTGAGATGAAGTTTGATTCCTGCTCCCATCTCACTGTGATTTGCAAGGACGTTTTTGAAAAGCATTTGAGGAACAAAGTCCAGCTTTTTAAAAATGATGTTTCTCCTGTTGGTTATCGTGGTTTACCGATAAATATTATTGGTTATTTCTTAGCATGTATTGAAGTGAGTGGACGTATGACTGCTGGTAAAATATATGTGGCAAGGAGAGGGGACGCACTTTTAGGGTGGTCTCTTCAACGTCTATTGGGAATTTTTCTCAACCCCAATGCAGTGCCTCAAGCCCAAGGTCAAGTGGTGGATGATTCTGTTACTGTATTAGCTGAACGTTTTGCTGATGTTTTTGAGGATAAATTAGGATGCCTGAAGGGATATAAACATCACATAAAATTGAGAGATGCTGCTGTCCCTGTTGTTGCAAAGGTAAGAAGGGTGCCTTTGAATGAGCAAGCTGGTGTGCAGGAAGAGATTGACCATTTGATCAACATGGGAGTCATTCTGCCTGTGAAGCAACTGAATGGTTGGCTCCGATAGTCATTGCTAAGAAGGCCAGTGGTGACATACACCTTTGCATTGACTTATGCTCGTTCAATAAAGAAGAAGTGGTGGATAGATTTCCACTGCCAAAGATCGATGAGCTGGTTGGAACTTTGGCAGTTGCAAGGTACTTCACTACCCTTGATCTAGCTTCAGCTTATCATCAGGTTGAGTTAGATGAACCTTCTCAGGATTTAACTGCCTTTGCGACGCCCATGGGAACCTTTACATTTCTGAGGATGCCATTTGGTCTTGTTTCGGCTATATCTGTTTTTCAACGGATCATGTTGAATATACTCAAGGGTCTTTCAGTTGTGAAGTGCTATCAGGATGATTTGTTGGTTTATGGTTGTACCAGGGCAGAGCATTTCTCAAGGGTTTGTGCAGTTTTTGAACACCTGAGAAAGGCTTGTTTGACGCTAAAAAAGAGAAATGCAAGTTTGCTGTGAAAGAAGTTGACTATTTGGGTCATTGCATTTCTGGGCACGGTGTTTTCCCAAAGAAAGAACTGGTTAACTCTATTGTGAACATTAGTGAGCCCTCTAACAAGGACAAATTGCTATCTTTTATAAGAATGGTAGAATTTTGCTGTAAGTTTATTCCAGGGTATGCTGACGCATAATCTCAGAAGGTTGACATGTAAGAGTGATTTTCAACTGGAGCCAGGGAGTTTTTCTCCATCAAGGAGGATTTGATGAAGGCTCCCTTATTACAAGCTTGTGTGCCTGGAGAGAAGACTCTCATCTTGACTGATGCAAGTGCCAATGGATTGGGAGCAGTGTTACTTCAAAAGAATGGTGGTGCTGAACGTTTGATTGCTTGCCCATTAAAATGTAAGAGAGGCTCTGAGCTTAATTATTCGTTTATCGAAAAAGAAGCTTTGGCTATTTTTTAGGCATTGAAGAAGTTCAGAAATTTGATTTGGGGTACCAAGGTGGAAGTTCTGTCAGATCATAAACCTTTAAATGAAGTGTTTTCAAAGAAAGGGCTAGATTCTATTTCTTCTAGAATTAAGAATTGGATCATTTCACTTCAAGAGTTTGAGTTTGATGTCAACCGATTGTCTTTCTCGGTATTTGATGTAAAGGCAATTGATATGAATGAGGCCAGTCTGGTGGATGATGTGAAAATGTTTGTGAAATCACATTGGGAGCAGTATATGAAAGAGAGTGGAACAATGAAATTGGAAATGATCATGAAGTTAAAAATGTTATTGAGTTGCTTCTGTTGGGAAAGAACAGGCATCTGGTGAAAAAAATGGTCTATAGTTTGTGAAAAATTGTCTGTGGTCGATGGTGTGCTTGTTAGGGGTACCAAGCTTGTCCCACCTTTGGGCCTGCGGAATAAGCTTCTTAGTCTTACGCATTATGGACATCTTGGTATTGTGAAAACCAAGGAGTATTTAAGAATGCAATTCTGGTGGCCATGGATGGATCAGGAGGTTGAGAGGATGGTTCGTGATTGCCTGGAGTGTTGTACCAGTGATAAAATATTGAACATTATACAGAAGCCAATGGTCTGTAGGAAGTTACCTGAACATCCCTGGGGTGAAATAGCCATTTATATTATTGGACCATTGCATGGTGTCAGTGATACTCCTTACTTAATAGTCGTCCTAGATCTGTATTCCAGATGGATTGAAGTGACTTATGTCAGGGAAATATCTCCTTGGAGGAAATAGTCAAGACGGAAAGCTTTCCCAATTGCATTCTTTCAGATAATGGGACACAGTTTTGTTCTTCTGAATTTCAGTCCTATCTCAAAGATTGTAGCATTAACCATGAAAGAAGTTCAGTTTACCATCCAGAAAGCAATAGGGCTGTGGAGAGGGTAAACAAGACTCTTAAGGAGAGCATACAATTGGCCAGGGTGAATAATTTGAACTGGAAAACTGTCCTCCAAGACAGGATCATAGCTTATCGCATGTCTCCCCACATGACCACAGGAAGATCTCCCTTTGAGTTGTTAAGGGGAGAGCCTCTAACTCTAAGAAGTGTCCAGGTTGGATGAATTTGAACAAGGGGTTAACAAGTAATCAGATAGGTGAGTGGAGACAAAGGGAGCTTGATAGCAGTTGAAAAGGAAACTGTATGTTGATGACAAGAAATGTGTTCAAACCAATGATGTGAATGAGGGTGATCAAGTGAAGATCAAGGCACCTGTTGGTTGCCGTACTTGTTCAAAATACACCACAGTTAGAAATGTTGTCAAGACATTAAAAAATGCTGTGAAGACTGATGATGACAGAATTTGGAATAAAAGTTGAGGTGGTTAATTCTAATTTGAATCCTACTGTTGGTATTAGTGCTTTTCCACACTCATTTTCCTTGACATCTAATGATGATTCCTCTCTTACTTGTTCAGATTCTTTGCAAAAAATGTCAGAGAGAGGAGTCAGAGAGTCCGTAAATTACCTTTGTACATGAAGGATTATGTTTGTTAATCTTCTTCATGTGTTTTGTTTGTTTTCTCTTATAGGCTTCTTACTTGTTTTCATTACAGGTTCTCTGTCACTTACTCTTCTTCATGTAAGTTAGATTAAGTTTTTTTTGTTGTAAAGAGGGAAGATGTGTGATGTCATGTTTAGTTCTGTTAAGAATCTCACTGTGGATTCTATGTAGAATGGTTCGATGTTAATGTTCGGTAGTGGTCAGTTACAGTTGGTGCTTTGGATGGCTGAGGTGAATAAACTGAACCTACCTGCGATTTGGTGTACAATCTTTTCTTCTTAAGTGCAAGACACCACAGAGAGTAATGTGATTCTGTCAATCTCTGACCTTTAGAGGGTGTACATGTCATCTCTCTGTTTGGCATTAAAAATGACCTCTCTAGATGAACTCCACTAATTTAGACTTTATAATAGAGGATCTTTGGAGTTAAGATGAACATCTTTTTACATGTTATCTACTAACTTGACACTTTTACAATCAGATTGGAGCAAGAACTTTTCAGCTGCTTAGACAATATTGGGTGTTTGTTGATTTAGGGAGGACAGCAAAGTTATCTACCAATCTGGTTTTTGCAGAATCCTACATCCCAAGGTGGCTAACCCTCTCCTTAAAGTTCTACTTAATTAGCAAGGAGCTTCACTGAGGATTCAGCCAAAATGGCCCAAATTTTAAACAGATGAAATATGGGTGCATATGGAGCATGCAAAGAAGGAAGAGCACTGAGAGATATTCCGTTGCTCCCTAATATAGAGAGGTTTTTAAATGCCTTCATTAACATACTAACAAAATCAGAACTGATCTGGTGGGGAAGGCCAATAATGAAGCACAAGCTGAGTGCCTTCCTGACACACATACCATAATACATTTTGCAAACAATAGCACAGCTATGCACAATGAGACATTCAATAAATTGAGAGAAAATTGTTGCAGAGCAACCTGAACCACTGACATCACCACAACCCTTTAGGCATTATTCAGATTGCCATTGTTAATGTTTTTTATGCAGTGTAAAAAGGAATTCCAGCTGGGTGGGGCATGCAGCTACATTACTTTCAAATAAAACAATTACTGAAAAGCTGCATTCAAGGGATTGCACCTAATTTGAGAAATATGTGGCCACAGAAGCAGGAAAAACAGGTACCATATCTGGGAGTTATGCTAGCCAGGTCATAGATACTCCAACATCAAAATGGAAACAAATTCATATAAGAAACACAAAAATGGATAGGGAGCAATTTAAATTGAAAAGAGGATCTTTGAGAGGTGCCAAACCCTGGACAAACTGTTGTGTAGTTCCTAGGACCCCCCTGGATCTGCACATTTTGGATGACCTAAACTGAGGGCTTGGTGTGCAGACAGACTCTGGACACCCCCACAGGATGAGTCAGCCATTAGCCCAGCTAGCTCCACGGTGCCACTGCCACCTTCCTGTATTTTACAGTGGTGTATGTAGTTTCTGGTAAGCACTGAACATGACAACCCTGATTCCTCATGTATTGTGGAAAACTATATGGTATCTTTCGCTCAGTCACTCGTGCTTACTTCTATCAGAATACACATAGAATGACGATTGGAAGGGTTAAAATAATTATTTATTAGTCAAGCGTCAGTCTAGTATGAAAAATATTCGCTTCGGCAATCAAAAGGCAGTAGCAGACAAATGTAATCGCTACCACCAATATCGTAAATGGCAGATACATTTCTACCATAGTGCTAATAAGATGAATAAAAGCAGATTATATAAAACAATAGCATTGGCGTACCCCATTGGGTGTAGCGTACCTAAATGTACCTACCATAGATATGTAGGTGAAGCCTGTGTATGTAAGTATTAGGATAAATCCTAATGGAGCAAAGAATCCCCCGGGGGAGTGCTAACCTCTCACCTGATGCTTCTGAATGAAGGACCCTATCTTCGCATCGAGGATGGCACCCCACAAGGGATGTGAGGGGTCTGCCTTTTGAAGGATCAGCCTGCAGATTCTCGGTCCATTCTGGAAGGAATCCTCCTCTGTGTTGTAAGAGGGAGTGAGGGTCTTTTACACTTAATTGGTCACTCCAGATTTTCTTCTAGAATCCATATGTTTTGAAAATATTCGCTAATCCTTTTCTAAACAAACATGATCATGCACAGCTGGCTGTTGGCCATGGATAAAAAAGTGGTGGCCCTTATACAGAATAAATCTGCCCTGCCTGGAGACATGTTTATGTACCTCAGGTATAAGGATTAAAATAGGGTAACAAGAGAGTGATTTCGGAGAGACAGACTTAAGCTACTATGTAAAAGGTCACCTGTGTAGGACTGTTATGTCATGTGGCTGGGACAAAATGTATGTAATTGGTATGTACATGATGGGACTATCCTAAAGGACATGACACCCACTCCCCATCAAAAGGTCAACAAGGTCTGCTAGGTAATGATAGAAAATGCTAAAAAAAAGGAATTAAATCACGTATATTTAAACATACTAAAAAGGCACTTAAGAAGTCTCAAAAATGTTTATAAAAGCAAGGTCTATTTCAAAAACATTCTTCCCTAAAAAAAGGTATTTATAAAAGGTCCTCTATATGTTTGAATATATGATCATTGTTTTTCTGAGCACCTTGAAAGCCACTATGATCAGAAAGAGCAGAGAAGAAAAACAAAGTCAGTTCGACCTTCAATTTGGTGCATGTTTATGAAATTGCCCAAACGGTTTCCAGCTCAGGATAGGCCAGATCGCTTAAGAATCCTGTGCCGAAGACTCAACATCACTGAACATGAGCACTTCAGTATGATATCAGGTGAGCAGAGGTGGTCATCACCGGTTCCCACGGCAGCCATCGGGGAAGAATTAGATGCCTGTGTGTCTGAGACTGATGCCTGCACATCCGTAGTGGAGCCGATCTCCGTTCCAACAGGAGCTGAAGCATCCATGGAGGTTCTAGGAACCCCATTTTCAACATAGGAATACGCTGTAGACAACTGTGCACATGGGCCCGTAAAGGCACCAGGTGCATGTCTATGTCTGGCAGCGCAACCAATGGAAGTTTCAGACAGAGGTCCAACACGCGTCTGGATCCGCAAAAGAGGCAGCAGAATACTGGCAGAATGCTGTGAAGCCAGGCCAGTCTGAAAGACAGTAGCCAATGCTCACTCAGCACTCATAGACGAGGTATACCCATGAAGAACACCAATCACTCACAACAACGTTGCTCCAGAAGTGTTCTCTCCATGTCTTGAGTGATGTAAATATCCATTGCAGATAAATATGACTAAAACCAGGATGGCTGCCCTTGAAAGCAGGACCAAATATAGCCTTCCAAAAATGCTTCCAAGTACAGAATGTATGAATGATGGAATTACTCCAAAAATGGTTTGAAAGGTGGTTAGCAGACCTGATCCAATGCTCTTAAATAAGTGTACTATCCCCCACATATCAGACATGTTAAAGATACGATGGACCACTTCTCCAAAATGGAGCGGGAAGTTTGTACGGAACAGAGCCCTATGTTGGAAACATTCAGTGAAGGCCAGAGTGTTGCCTCCCTAACTGTGTGAGCTGGGGGAAACAATACTTGCTTACAACAAATAACTCTGGAGTTGACGGTCACTAGATAAGCAATGCCAGGCATCATAAAACAGCAACCTTGGTTATTAAGCATCAAGTAAATCCCATTGGAAAGTAACTCAAAAACTGGATGAATTACAACAGCTAAGAACCCTTCAGGTGAAGCAACACTTCCTTACAGACTAAAGACCCACTCAAGGCCTTTTCGCAGTTTGAGCCACTCATGAAAACCTCCTTGCCCTTGTTACTGCACCTATATGTGTATGTCATTTCCTAGCTTTCTCGTATGTACCCTTCACCCAATGCTTCACATCTGCCTACTGAGTAATATTTCAGGCAGTACTGGAATGGGAATATCATGATTGGGAGTGTGATATAGCCATGAATTAACCATTCCGTAGACGGTGATTCTGCTACAGTAAAAGTAAAACATTGCCCATGTTGTAGAATAGACAAATCTTGTTCCATTATGTTGATAACGGAGGACACACTGTTGCCCAGTGAATAAATAAGAGATGAGAGTGTGGTCATGCAATTGTCTACCACAGTTAAGGCCTTTTCTAGGTTAATTCTATCGATTTCACAAAGTCTCTCAGCAGCTTCCTGTTGGGAGACTTTCCAAACCTCATTATAGATGGTATATAAGTAGTGTTTCCTATGTGGTTTCTTGGGACGTAACAGGAAATCCCTAAGATACATGTTGTCTGACAGAAGGAACAAGTGTTGTTTGCCCTGTGATAGTTTTGACGTCTTTAGCCAATTTAGGCTCAACTTCCTGACATTAAAAGAAGTCACTACCCCTGGGTCGTCTGTGTGTACATAGCGTGGGTCGGGCCTATTGATAATAAACACTTTGGTGGTACCCTTGAATCTTGAGTTGCACATATTCGTATCTACAGGCCAAAACACCCAACCCTTCCGATTGGGAGATGATGAATTTTATGTATTTGTACCATGCGTCCCCTCTCCTGTTAGTGTGTTATTTGAGATACCCTTAATAGGAGTGGGTGAGTGGATGCTTGGTGTTCTGAGGTCTTTATTTTTTGCAAAGCCATAAAAGGTAGTCTGTTGCACTGTTTTGTTCAGGAAAATCATCTGTAATGGTGTGAGGTAAGCTCTGAATAAAGCCTCAGTTTCCTGAACCTGACACTCCCTAGTCCCCCAGATAGATTTTGTGTCTATGGTGTCTCTCCAGTAGTCAAATCCCTGTATAGACAGTTGGGAGATAAAAGGTGCTGAATATATCAGGTTAGTATTAGTCAGCATAATCTTCTTCGTTGTTGCATTAGTCTGTGCAAGTTTGCAGGAAAATGATTCTGGGTCTGATGTACTGAACTCTGAAAAGTATGCACATTTCTGCACTAATGTGGCAGATCTACCTTTTGGTGGTGTCGGGCAATGTTCTCATTGATGGTAAGTGTTAGCAGTGATAAGACTGTCACACTAACGCGGTCTCCAGAAACGTAATACTGCTTGTGGCTATCCTCGCTTAGTTTTTTAGTTGAGAATTGATTGCAGAATTTGTTGTGTTTTTAAATTGTTCTAAATTGTATTTCTATCGCCTTCTGCCTCCCCAAAACGCCCGCATTGCCTGCACTTAAAAATTTGATTGCACTTAACTCACCATTTGGGTGTTTTCTCGCCGCCCTACCCCCGACCGCCATCTTGGGTGTGGGTCGGAAGCGCTCCCACGACGCTTCCGGGCTCAGCGCTCTAGGTTGGACTAACGCCCCCTGGTAAACTCTATTTAGGGGCCCAGTTGGTGTCTGGTTGATCAACAGATAGGACTGTCACACTAACGCGGTCTCCAGAAACGTAATACTGCTTGTGGCTATCCTCGCTTAGTTTTTTAGTTGAGAATTGACTGCAGAATTTGTTGTGTTTTTAAATTGTTCTAAATTGTATTTCTATCGCCTTCTGCCTCCCCAAAGCGCCCGCATTGCCTGCACTTAAAAATTTGATTGCACTTAACTCACCATTTGGGTGTTTTCTCGCCGCCCTACCCCCGACCGCCATCTTGGGTGTGGGTCGGAAGCGCTCCCACGACGCTTCCGGGCTCAGCGCTCTAGGTTGGACTAACGCCCCCTGCCATACGCTATTTAGGGGATGGAAATGGTCGCGCGCAGCGTCGCGCCGGAGGAGCGGCAGAGGAAAGCCCGTCTGTGCCCGTCCGGGCCAGGAAGGGCCCAGGGGCCACCCCCCTTGGTCATTCATGCATATATACACCCAAAACTCCCAGGACCCTGAACACAGGTAACACGGGGCTAGATGTAGTAACCCATGCTAAACTGCGATCAGAGGCTTTGCTGCGGAGAGAGGCCGTTCTCACCAGTACCACGACACAAGGCCTTACTATTGCAACACTAAACACACGCTCCCTACAGAAGCCTCATCTTGAGGTATTCACACTACTATCCGAGGGTGACATTGACATCTTGGCTCTCTCAGAGACATGGCTGGGCACGTCATCGACACCGGACGTTTTAGCAGCCCTTCCCCCTGATTTTGACGCCTTCTGGTACAATCGTCCGAAGGACAGTAGAGGGGGTGGTGTGGCAGTTCTGTTCAAAAAGAATCTTAAAGTGACACAATTAGTAGCAGAAAACTGTGATTGCGCAGAACTGCTAGGGGTAAAAATATCACTCAAATCCTCATGCCTTCTGCTGCTACTAGTCTATCGCCCACCCCAGAGTTCACCCGAATTTAATGACATCTTCTTTGAACTCTTGACAGATTTGTCCTCCAGGTACAAGTCCCTTATTGTGGTAGGCGATTTTAACTACCACTGGGATAAGGTTCCTAAAGAGCCCATGGCGCAAGAGTTTGATACAAACCTCTCTGCCCTCAATTTGCGTCAATTGGTAAGGGGTCCCACCCATGTGAAGGGCCACACACTTGACCTTGTTTGGTCCTCCCTGTCCCGCCTGCAAATTACTGAAGTTAGCCCTTGTATCTGGTCAGACCATTCCTTAATTAGGTGCTGGGTTCCAGGAGAGCCTCAGTTGACCACCGCAATGCACATGAGGAGGAAAGTGAGGTCTTGGATGAAGATTGAGGCTGTTTCCTTAATCTCGACCCTGCTCTCCTCTTCTCCTCCCAAGTTGACACAGACTGACCTGGACTCTGACACCACTGTCCTGATGTCCTGGATTCGGTCTGCCCTGGATCAGCTCGCCCCGGAGCGACTGGTGAAGACCAGAGCAAAGGGCAATGGAGCCCCATGGTTTGACGCTTCACTTAGGGAAAAGAAGCAAGCCCTTCGCAAGGCGGAACGAAGGTGGAGACTCAACTACTGCCCAGTAGAATCACTAACCTTTAAAGCATCGTTGGCCAGCTATAAGTTGGATATTATGGCAAGGAAATCCACCTTCTATGAAAATAGAATTAGGGATGCCACCAACAAACAAAGGGAGACTTTCACAATTCTCAGGGAACTCACACAACCAGGCGAGAAAAGGACTACGGATGACCTACCTGATTGCGATACTTTCCAAGGCTTCTTCCTTCGGAAGGTTCAGGACATACTGTCAGATATCACCTCGAGTCCGGTCGGCCTGTCCTCGTCATCGGGCTTAGGCAGTCGATGGATGGCCGGGACCCTGAGCGGTTTCCCTTACATCGAGGATGAACATCTGGTGGAGCTGATCAGCCATGTTAAATCAGGCTCCGGTACAGATCCCTGTCCCCCGAAAATCTTCAAATTAGCTCTGCCGGGTATTCAGCCTCAGTTGCTGAGCTTCCTGAACACCTCACTAGAAGCGGGCTATCTCCCTACTCAGTTGAAGGAAGCTAGAGTCTCTCCACTCCTCAAAAAAACAGGAGCCGATACCAAGGTGATGAAAAACTACAGACCTATCTCCCAGCTACCATTTCTGAGTAAGATTCTTGAAAAACACGTCCTGAACACCCTAGCCAGCTATCTGGAGGAACATCATCTACTTCATGCTAGGCAGGCTGGCTTCCGGCCACAGCATAGTACAGAACTTGTTATGGCCACGGAAACTGATGAGCTGAGGGTCATAGCTGATAAGAAACAACCATGTGCCCTGATTCTACTTGACCTGTCGGCAGCATTCGATACGGTCAGCCATACCATCCTGCTGGACCGTATCGCTAAGCTGGGGATAACAGGACAGGCACTCAAGTGGCTAGAATCTTTCCTGTCAGGACGTACTCAGAGGGTTCAGATGGGGGACCAGCTGTCCGGGATCCGCACTATCCCCCTTACTTTTCAACATCTACCTACAACCTTTGATAGAGGAGCTCTCGCTTAGGAATTGTGAAATCTTTAACTACGCAGATGATACCCAGCTGCTAGTGCAGCTTGGAGAAACAAAGGAGGATCAGGAATCAGTAAGGAACCTGCTCAGTTTCACGGTTAACTGGATGACTAATAACTTCTTGAAGGTAAATGCCGAGAAGACTGAGGTTTTGGTGCTCAGTAACCGGGCCACTCCTTGGGGTGACTTGTACTGGCTCCGGAACTAGGAGAAACTCCTTCTCCTAGTACAGTGGTAAAAAGTTTGGGCCTAAAGATTGACTCTGATCTCACCATGGCCCCTCAAGTGTCAGCCGTAGTAGGTTCCTGTGTGGGGGTGATGAGGCAACTTCGTAAGCTGACTCCCATTCTCTCAGCCTCCACCCTACAAACCATCGTCTCCGCCACAATCATCTCGAGATTAGATTACGGCAATGCGCTGTATCTTGGTCTGTCTCAGAAGTTGCTTAGCAAGCTGCAGGTCCTACAGAATGATGCTGCCAGGCTGATTTTCTCCCTGCCGAGGACTTCCCATGCAACTCCTCTCCTTCAGAAGCTGCACTGGTTGCCCATGAAGTTCAGGGTTCAATTTAAATGTCTCTGTATGGCCCATAAGGCTCTCTTTCGCAAAGCCCCAGAGTACATCAAGCAGCGCCTGAGGAGATACGTTCCTGCCAGAACCTTACTCTCAGGTCAGGCCTACAATCTGTCTCAACCCAGGTTTAAACTAAAGACCAAAGGTGGCAATGCCTTGTCAGTGATTCTGCCACAACTCTGGAATGAGCTACCGGCCAAGCTAAAGGAGGATTCACAACTACTTTCCTTCAGGAAAAGACTTAAGACGTTCCTTTTCACAAAAGTTATATCCTTGGCCTAGTCAGAAATGGTATGGGATTTTGGAGTGACTGTACGTTATGTTCTTTCTGTTTTAAAGCGCTTAGAGACCGGCGGTGATAGGCGCTATACAAAACTTTTTTAACATAACATAACATAACAGTGCATTGTACCCTTGCTCTATGCAAAAAATGATGACTGGTAACAAAACATGGTGGTATCAAAACATGGTATCATAATCAGTTGTATTTTCATTCAATTCCCTGTAAGAAAATGCAGCAGACTCTTTTAAAACTGAAAGCGTATCATTTACAGTTTCAATGTCCTATTCATCAGAGAGTGTACTCGGGGGAATGAAATCATTTAATGAAATGTTAAACACATGTGGAATGTTTAAATGTTCAGTGGGACCGTATACATCATATGAAAATGTATCTCAAACTATACCATCAGGTACTGGAACTGCTGTGATGTTTATTAGGGACAAGTCTCTTTGTTCATTGTGTGATGATGTATGTGGTTTCAGGACCAAGTTCACAGATTGTACTGCAGAGCGGTCTGGAAGATAATATCCGGTCAGAAGAAGAAAAAAGCCAGTCACTGTGCCAATTCAAATTAACAGTTTTACTACCCCTATTGCAAACCAAATATGTAACCAAGGTGACACTAAGTAAGTCTTTTTGAGCAAAAGATAGAATTGCTAGAGTTTCACTTTCTTTGAAATTGGTGGCGTTTGATCAGGTTCACTTGGATCTGAAAAGAAATCATCGAAGTTGATGAAGTAGCCAGATGCATTTGGATCTATCTTTGGTAACTCCGCAGGTATTGTAGAACTGGCAGATGTGTTGTTAGAAGGCACATTAATGTAGTCATCATTGTTGGGCGGAATTGCAACTGGCATTGTTGTTACTTCTTGATGTTTTTCAATTTCAGCTGGTGTGATTTGTACTCCATTATTCGTTACTCCTTCACATTGTGTAGTGGAGTCTTGAAAGGTTATTAGTCTTTCCATCTGAACTTCCTGTATAGTAGCAAGAGGCACTGTGCTGGCACAATCAAGATCAGGTACCAACATTCTTGTCCCGAACAGGATTTCATAAGAGTTACGGCCTCCCAAGGATTTTCTTGGCATAATATTGAGTGCTCTCAGGACCCCGCATAGGTGATTGACCCAACTACCACCCACACCTAGTACCCTAGCTATTAAGGATTGCTTTAGGTACCGGTTTTTCCTCTCCACTACCGAATTTCTCTTGGTATGGTAGGCAGAGTAGTACAGCAAGGCCACGTCCATACTTTCCATGGCTTCCATGTAAGCCCTAAAGCTAAAAGCAGGGCCAAGGTCGGAATGCAATGTGCCAATTGCGTATGTCATGATAACGACTCTCAAATCCTTTATAACAGTTCGAGTGTGAGCCAAGCGCTGAGGGTAAACCCATGGGAAAATAGAGAATTAATCCACTGTTATCAAGATGTACTTGTAAGCCTTGTCTGAATTTAAGGGGCCTTATTGGTACAAATAGACACATGCTAGAGGTCTGTCTGAAATCAGCAGTGGTGTTCGTGGTAGCCTGTGTACGGTGGAATCCTTCATCAGCTGGCAAATATAACACTTCAGGACATAGTCCTTTGTTTGTTTTTGTCAGCTCCAACCACCAGTATCGCTGCTTCAATAATGAAATTGTTGCATTCACCTCTGTGTGTGCAGAGCCGAGACCCTCTTTGGCAGCCAGAATTGAACCTAATCTGTGATCTTTGTTTGGTACTACTCTATCCCTTACTCCTGGAATTTGAGCATTCGATGTGTTACGCACATCTAACTTGTATGAGTACTTGAGTGGAAAGCTTTTAGGGAGTAAGGCAGAGCCGTTACTTGTTGACAATGACAGCTACTAGTATATCTCCGCCTATGCTCATGTGTGAACGAGTGATTGCAGCAACGACAGCAGTTCACACTGTCAGCTTGGCGGCTTCATCAGCCAGTGAATTCCCTTCAACGTATACACCAACACACTGATGACTCAAGGTGTGAATAACTTGAGTCCATGGAAGGCATGCTTTCAGTTTTGCCACTTGTTCCCATAACAATTTATGTTTTATTGTGCCACCCTTGGTGTCTTTAAACCCATTCTGGCCCCAGTAGTGAAGTGATCATTCTAAGATTACACACAGTAAAATTAATCGAACACAATCAGTGTGGTGAATTCCTGATCCGTATACTGTAGTGCTAGTATCAGTGCTTTTACTTCTGCAGCTGCGCTGTGCAATCTCCAAGAGATTGCGTAGTCGTATTCCTTTCACTATAGGACACGCAGTGCTATACTGCTGTTTACTTCCTATGGCTGGTTGTGCTGAACTGTCAGTATAAATGATGTGTTCATATTGATCATGAGGCAAGATTTGATTTGGGAGAGGGTATTCTTGTTCGTACTGCAGAAATGCTTGTGTTCTCGGTGTAGGATTGAATCTGTATTCTACATCTGTTGCAGTGAGAGAATTAGCCCATTGTTTTCATCGTGGATGCAGATCCTTTGCATTTGGAATGCTGGCTTTTGTTACTGCTTCTAAAGTCTGTATCGAGGTTACAACGATGATGCGTTTCCCCTGTGCTAGTGCTCTTTTTCTCTCTACAGCAGTCTAGACTGCCATCAGTTTTTTTTCTGCAAATCGATTTTCAGCATTCCTGTGCAAATGAGATTTGTATGCAATTGGAACAGTCTCACCTTCATTGAACGTGATGTAGGTATACCCAGATAACCCAGGGACGACCCGTATTACCAGGTTGGGGGCGTTTACTCGTGTTTGTAAGTGTTTTGAAGTTATCATTTCAGCTTTAACTGAACGTAAAGTGTCTGTATGTTTTTGAGTCCACTTTTTTGCTGGGAAATCTGGTCTGATTTGCTAATCGAATGAGTTGACTTTTTCTGCGTAGTCTTGAATGTTCTGCCGAAATTTTGAAATACTAAACTGGATTGTAAACCCTTCAAAGTCTTTGGAGGCTTGATTAGCATGTATTTTTCTAAAAATAATTGGTCGGCTAGGCTTTTGCCTTCAATTGACAGCTAATATCCCAAAAATAAAATGCTGAGGTGAAGTAAAATTTGAAGCCAACAATTATGTTGTTCACCCTGCACAAGTGTTCAAGCAATACATTGTCCATCAGATAAATGTCAATCAATCAATCAGGCGTTTGTTAAGCGTGACTACTCACCCGTAAGGGTCTCAAGGTGCTGGGGTGGGGGGTGCAGGTTCCAGTCCATCAAGGAGGGGGTCTGTCGAAGAGCCAGGTTTTGAGGTTTCTTGAGAAGATGGGAAGCGATGTTGTCTGTCTGAGGTGAAGCGGAAGGGCATTCCAGGCTCTGGTCATGAGGAAGGAGAAGGAGTGGCCTCCCGATCTTGTCTTTGTGGTGCGGTAGACCATGGCATAGGAGAGGTGGGCTGATCGTAGAGTTCTTTACAGTGCGTGGAATTTGAGTCGACTGTTCAGGTATGCTGGTCGGGTGTCGTGGAGGGTCTTGTGTGCGTGGGTGAGCATCTTGAAGGTGACTCTAGCCTCGAGGGGGAGCCTGTGGAGTTTACGCAAGTGCTGGGAGATGTGGCAGTGTCTTGGCAGGATGAGGACCAGTCTTGCGGTAGCATTCTGGGTGTTCTGTAGCTTGTGGGTGAGGTTTTTGTTTATTCCGACATAGAGTGCTTTGCCGTAGTTGAGTCTGCTTACGTAGGAGGCAGAGGGTGTGGCAGCAGGAGGACGAGAGGGAGTTGATCTGGAGGTCAATTTTGAGCTCGGAGTACAGGATGATTCCCAGGTTGCGTGCATGTTCCATGGGGGTGGGAGGGCTTCCGAGGGTGGGGGGCCACCAGGTGTTGTTTCAGGCATCAGGGTTTGGGCCCATGATGAGTACTTTTATTTTGTTGTTGTTTAGTTGTTTTTCATCCATTTGGCAACAGCTTCCAAGCCTTCTCGAAAGCTGTGTCCGGCGATGTTGGGTTTGTTGGATAGGGAGAGGATAAGTTGGATGTCGTCTGCGTATGACACAATGTTGAGTCTGTAGGTTCTGAAGATGAGGGCGAGCAGAGCCATGTGTTACATCCTGCTTTTCCTCCTTCTCTGTCCTTCTTTTGTGTTTGTTCTATGCCCCTCAGCCTGTATCTGTGATGTCACCTAAGAGTTCCTTTTGTGTATGTTTGATTCTACTGCCAGTTAGATCTGAGGCTGAGCAGCAGGGCAGCTGCTCCTGGTGGGGCTTAAACTGGGTTTTAACTGGATCTTAAACTGGGGCCTTTACTCAATTACATCCTTGCTTGTATCCTGTACATTGTTTCCTGATTAATGAGAATAAACCTATATCTGGATGCAGCAACCCAAGGACTCATCTTTTATTTTATGGAATTTTACACCATGTAGAGGTTTAAGAGCATAGGGCTGAGGGAGGAACCCTAGGGGACTCCACAGGTGGTTGGTGTAAGGTCTGAGAGGAAAGGAGGAAGTCTGACCCGCTGCGCTCTGCCAAAGAGGAAGTAGCGGATCCAGTCGAGGGCCTTGTCCTGGATACCTGCATCTTGGAGTCTGCATATTAGGGTGCGGTGAGAGACTGTGTTGAACGCCGCTGAGAGGTCAAGGAGTATGAGGGCTACTGTTTCTCCTTTGTCCAGTAGGGTGTGGATGTCATCTGTTGCGGCGAGGAGGGCGGTTTCCGTACTGTGTTTTGTTCTGAAGCCGGATTGGGAGGAGACGAAGATGTTGTTCTCTTCGATGAATGTGGCGAGTTGGCTGTTGATGGCTTTCTCGACGACTTTCACTGGAAACGGGAGCAGGGAGATGGGTCTGTAGTTTTTGAGGTCTGTGGGGTTCGCCGAGGGTTTCTTCAGGAGGGGGTTGACCTTGGCGTGTTTCCAGTGGTCGGGGAACAAGGCAGTCACCAGGGAGAGGTTGATGGTGTGGCAGAGCATGGGTACGATGGTGTCGGCGGCTCTGTTGATGATGTGGTGGTAGCAGGGGTCCTTGGGTGCCCCGGAGTGGATTGAATTCATTGTCTTCAGTGTGTCTTCGTTGGTGAGGGCTGTCCAGTAGTTAATCACTGGCTTAAGAGTGTCGGGGTGGTTGGTGAGGGTTAAGTGTGTTGGTTGTCTTCATCAAAGTTGTCGTAGATGCTCTTGATTTTGTGGTGGAAAAAGGTGCTGAGTTTGTCGCAGAGGTCTTGTGAGGGAGGGATGTCAGTAGACTCGCTGGTGGGTTGGGCGAACTCCGTGATGATGTTGAAGAGTTCTTTGCTGTTGTGTGTGTGTGTGGAGATTCTGTCTTCAATTGCTTATTTCCTCATTTTTCTGATGAGTTGGTGGTGGGCATTGGTGGCGGCTCTGAAGTCGTGTGGTAAATAATTTAATTACCGGAACTTAATTTGATGCGGAAAATCTATAATAATAGCTCAGAAAAATAAGAGGCAGAATCCGTGGTATTAGAGTTTCGGAACGGGCTTTATTCCAAGATCAATTCGAATTGAGGAGCTCCATATTCCATCACCACGAAGGTTCAGGAAGTGAAGGACCAACTTTATTGACAAGTAATCATTTTTATACAATATGCATTACAGTGAAACAGATGGAGGAGGCGTAACAATTGATAGCAAAGATAAAACATACATGCGTAGCAAAAGTGGGTGTAACTGGGTGTAACTAAAGAACGTCATCAGGTATGATGTCATAATAGGGTGGTTCCATGAAAGAATTTCGCAATGTCAGCAGAAATACTTGGCAGAAATGCGCGCGCAGCAGCATGACGTGTTATTGACGTGCAACTAGGGGGTGAAGGGGACTTGACATTTAGCTCTACATGTGGAGACAGGGAGTCTGGGGCGTCAAGTCAACCTAATCCCAAATCATATCTAACATCCTATGTTTAGAGAACTATGTTATCCAAAAGGAGAGGTCTCTTAGAGTAGAATCTTATTCTATACTGACTATACTGACTGTTAGTGCGTGTACAAGCGTCTAAGTGTCTACACTAGATGCGAGGGCAGAAATCTTCCATAGTAACAGGGCTATGAATTACTTGCATAAAGACAGAGAAGCCGGGCCCTTTGCTTGGTAGCTGGAAGAATGTTTACTTAAACTACTAGACAGGAATGCATTGGATGCGGAGCGGAGCAGATAATTTCGAAGGTGAAATACAGTTTTTGGCAGGCAACAGGCTGGTGTCAGGCACCGTTAGCCGCGCAGGGAGTAGGACAAAGTTCATGGATACAGATGTGAGTTCAGACTGGAGCTTTCAGAGGCAGAAGGCAGGAAAAGGCTTAATGGCAGAATCAGGGCCTACTCGCCTGGACTGTAAAATGGCATAAATGAACCATATAAAGCCGGTGGCCTTTCATACTTAGGAATGGAATATCCGGCCCATTCATGGCGGATCTGAAAGAGGACATGTTGGCGGTGGACACACATGTGTTTGCGTCTTCATAACTGGAACTGGAGGGATCATACATGTACTTATGATTTATACATGAAACCGTTGGGGTCCAAGATAGGGGACATAACTGATCATAAAAATCCATATTTCCACATTCCCTCCTTGTCCCCTACTTGCCCTTAAGAGATATCAATCTTCATCAATCCGTTGATCTGTTCATATAGCATCATTTGTTCTTCTTTCTTCTTCCGTGATGAATGAAATCTTGGTGGTGGAATACACGATGTGGCACACAGACCACAGATCGCTGGTCCACATTGTAGGCATAGACAGCAACTGAATAATATGAGGAAGCCAATACCTAGGAAGGATAGGACCCTCCATCCAAAGGTAGACAATATACTCCAAAACCAACCGGACCAAGTCCAGGTGCCTGGATTCTGGTGTATCTGGCTTACAATCTTATGAAGGCGAGTTATGGCTTTATATACAGATGGCGAATTTTCTGGTATGAAAATGCAACAGCTTGATCCGATGACCCTACAAGCTCCGCCCCTATCGGCCAGGATGACGTCAAGGACAAGACGATTTTGAAGCACAACAATCCGCATAGCAGACTGCTCTTCTGTTAAATTGCCTAAGGCGGAAATAGTTTCGTTCACTACTGCTTCAAGTGTTCTGGTTAATCTCCGTATCAGCTTACTATTGGTAACTGTACCTATATAGGGAAAGAGACCTTTATTGAAATCAGTGTATTTTTCCCATGCTGTCTCAGTGTAATCGACTATTGGGAGATCTCTCCGTTCTCTATTGTGTACTAAATGAGTATTTCTGTGATAATCAGGAGGAGCTAGAAAAACAGGTGGCAAAAGGAATCCGATGTAGCAGGTACCATCCCAATCTAGAGGCAAACGTATATATGCCGTCTGACCACATATGAAATAGGAATGGCGGGAAGCTCTAAATGTAGACTTGCCTTGATCACTGAATTCTATTACAGTGGTGCATCTACTGTGGCCCATATGTATGGAACCATTCTTTCTTACACATAATTCACCTTTAACTGGAA
This sequence comes from Triturus cristatus, assembly GCF_964204655.1. NCBI lineage: Eukaryota > Metazoa > Chordata > Amphibia > Caudata > Salamandridae > Triturus > Triturus cristatus. The sequence goes on along the minus strand of NC_140585.1, from coordinate 20,868,894 downwards.
ATACTGACATGGCGGGCAGAATTGGTGTAGCTTCAGATTCGACATTCAGGATCATGAGATTAAGCGTAAAATTACCTAATCCATATACTTCATTTTCTAAATCAGTTCCTGTTCTTTTGGGAAGTCCCTCCTTGTTAGGGTAGCAGACTTTGAGTAAAACTAAGTTCAGATTTCCCCATACCCAGTTATTCTGGTAAACTGCAGAATTCGAATCTAGAGAATTAATTAAACTAAACCATGCTCCACAGGAGCCATTGTGTGTGAACGGGTATGGAAAGAGAGGCAAAATTCCTTTATAGTTCTGATAGGGAGGGAGTCGGCCACATATCCAACAATTTGTAGCATTGCTAACCTGATGGGAATGATGTAACATACTAATAAAAGTGTTATTGCGCAGCGCAAATCTATAGGACAACTCATGCGGAGGTAATTCACTAAAAGAATGTTCAGCAGTAACATTGTAAACATGTCTAGAAATAGGATAATATATGTGCAACAATATACTTGCAGTAATTATTAAAAGACTTAAGAAAAACAAGATTAATAACGTCACTGTGCAATGACTACGCAGTGATTTACAGTACGCATGTTGTTTCAACTTCTTCCTTCTGTTTTTTTCTCTATACAGGTCTAAGGGATACATGTCAGAGACAAATTCGACCGATTCACCTTGGAGAGGACTTAAACAATCAAATTGCCTGACTTGTTAGACCGAAGTTTTAGTTTATATTGTTCATTGTTATTCAGTTCAACCAAAGGAAGTTTTGAGTCAATCGGTGAAGACACGCGAGGTGTGTCATTTACGTCGGACGGTAGTCCATGAAATTTCTTGATATGACTTGAATGTATCCAGCCTTTTCGACCTTCGATCTTCACGGCTGTCCTCGTCGTTAACAGTACGAGTTGAGGCGACTTCCACCTAGGATCCAGCTGAGACTTCCGGTCAAAGTTCCTCACTAATACCAAGTCCCCTGGAATTACGTCATGGGGTTTCACCTCGGTGTTGTCGGGAAAGGCTGCAGCTACCTGTGAACGACAAGATTGTAGTGCAGACATCAAGGAAGCCAGGTAATCTGTCAGCATATTACAGTCAATATCAGTTATTTTGCGTGGTATAGGCGTCCCCCACATATTTGGTGGTCTACCAAAGATCACTTCATAAGGGGATAGCCCTGTTCGAGAGTGTGCTACCATTCTCATGTAAAAGAGTGCAACTGGTAACGCTACTACCCAGTCGACACCTTTCTCTCTACATATTTTGGACAATCTAATTTTCAGGGTCTGATTATGTCTTTCCACGAGACCTGCTGCCTCGGGGTGTCGGACACAGTGAAATTTCCACTGATAGCCTAACAAAAGTGAAACGTGTTTCATTAGTTCGGATGAGAACGGCTGGCCGTTATCTGAGTAGACAACACGTGGTAAGCCGTACCGTGGGAAGAATTCTCGAACCAACTGTTTGGCAGTAGTCGGGGCAGTGTAATCTGAAACCGGGTATGCCTCTGTCCAACGGGAAAGAGCACAGACAACTACGAGAAAATATTTGAATCCTCAACATCGTTCCATCTGGATATAATCCATCTGGAGGACTTCAAAAGGGTGATCAGGAGGCTGAAATCCACCCTGTTCTACGGGAATGCTTTTACCTGGGTTAAACTGACAACAGATCATACAGGTACGAACTTTTTGTTTAGCTGCTGCTCGTAAATGTTTGTTAAACCAAATGTGTTGAATGCTGTCTAGCATAGCTTTTTCTCCTAGATGCGCTGGACTATGTACAGTGTTAATAACGACTTGGACCATTGAATCAGGAAGGAACCACACAGATTTTTCCTTCGTCATCCATCCTTGATCCGTTTGGATCCCTCCTAACTCAGTCCATTTCTTTATTTCGTCTGGTGTAGCATGTGTCTGTATGTCAATTACGTCAAGAGCGGGATCCTTAACCGTCATGCAATATGTTGGTGTCGGGACTATTGTCTTTGTCATGTCGGATGTTTGAGTTTGAGCAGTCTGTTTAGCTGTTCTGTCAGCTAGATCATTGCCTTGAGAAATGATATCAGTAACTTTCGTATGAGCTTTACATTTCATAATTGATATTGCAGTGGGTAGATGTATTGCATCTAATAAGGCATGAATGAGGGGTCCGTGCTGGATGTGGGCACCGTGAGAAGTTAAATAACCTCTCTCCCGCCACAGCACGCCGAAGTCATGTACAACTCCGAATGCATAACGTGAATCAGTGTATATGTTGACTTTTTTATTTGTGGCTTGAATACAGGCTTGTGTCAGAGCAATGAGCTCTGCTGCTTGAGCGGACAAGGTATTTATGCGGTTTGTTTCAATGACTTCAGTGTCTGTTGTGACTGCGTAAGCGGCCACTAACTCTCCTGTACTTGTTCTCATACATGAACCATCTACATACAACGTCAGGTCTGGGTCTGATAATGGGACGTCTGTCAAATCTTGTCTGGGTTTCGTCGTGATAGTGATAACTTCAATACAATCATGTGCAAGTGGGTCTGTTCCATTTACAGGTAACAGTGTGGCAGGATTCAATGTACTACAACGTCTGATTTCTATATGTGGCTGAAACAATGTTAATTCGTAACCAGTGAGTCGTGCTATAGTCAAGTGTTGTGTTTGTGTGCGGTTCAAGAGAACCTCTACTGCATGTGGTACTTGTACTGTCAGTTGGTGTCCTAGTACTATGGCATCGCTTTGTCTGATTGCTAAAGCTGTTGCTGCCACTGATTTCAGGCACGCAGGCAGAGCCTGAGCTACGGGATCTAATGTACTAGAAAAATAAGCACATGGTTTGTGTGATCCTGCTTGTTCCTGTGTGAGTACTGACAAGGCAGTACCTTCGCGTTCTGCAACAAAGAGTGTAAACTGTTTATTATAACATGGTGTTGCTAAAACAGGGGCTTGACATAAAGCTTTCTTTAGGCTTTCAAAAGCTTGTGTATGTTCCTGAGTCCAAGGGAGAACAGTCGATGTGGCTGCCTCCTGTGTTGTCAATTGAATGAGTGGTTTTGCTAGAAATGCATACTGAGGGATCCACTGCCTACAATATGAAGTGAGGCCTATGAAAGCCCGCACCTCCTTTTGTGTCTTGGGTATTGGCATATTAGCAATTAACTGGATGCGATCTGATGTAAGCTGCCTTCCCTCCTTGGACAGCGAGTGACCAAGGTAAACAACTCGCTGGACACAGAATTGCAGCTTAGAAGGGGACACCTTGTGCCCCTTTTCGGCCAAAAATTGTAAAACCGTCAGTGAGGCCTTTTCACATTCACTTTCGCTTCTAGCGGTGATCAGCAGATCATCGACATATTGAAGCAGGGCAGTGTTGACTGGCATGTGGATACTGTTGAGTTCTCGTTTCAGTGCTTGGCTATAGATGCTGGGGCTTTCTGTGAATCCTTGAGGTGCGCGTGTGAATTTAAAGCTTCGTCCATTTAAACTAAATCCGAACAAGTATTGGCTTTCCGGATCTATTGGGACGCTGAAGAAGGCATTCTTGAGATCAATTACAGTAAAGAATGTGGCTTCGGAATCAATGGCTGTCAGTAATGAAGAAATGTCTGGGACTACGGGGTATTGTGGTACAATACATTTATTTAATTCGCGCAGATCAATAACCAATCGGTATACTGGCGGGGCTGTTGGATCAGTTCGTTTAAGAATCGGAATTATCGGTGAATTACATACATTGGAGTCGGTTTCCACAACCACTCCTTGGGTAATAAGCTCGTCAATGATTTGCAGTAAAGCCACTACAGCATCTGGGGGTAACTTGTATTGTCGCATTCGTGGTAGTACCACTCCTGCCTTTAGTGTGACTCGATATGGTGTAATGTTCATGCAACCAACATCTGTAGGGCCTTGTGCCCATAAATGTGTAGGTAAAGTCTGCAGTCGGTGATCCATGTCTCGGGACACGTAGTGCCCTTTAAAATCACGTAGAAACAATCTTACTCCTTCCGGAGAACAACATATTATAGCTCCTAGAGCTTTCAAAGTTTTTATGCCTAACAGGTTTTCTGGACATGACTTAGTAAGTAATAAATCTGTAGTTCGTGTCAAGGGACCAATCGTAAGTGGAAGAGGCTGTGATACTTCGTTAATGATAGGTTTTCCTGAAAAGCCAAGGGAAATATTCTGTGTGCCTGAGAGGGGTGCCCCTGGAACTTCACTACGTTTTATTGTTGTTCGGCTTGCCCCTGTATCAAGTAAAAATTTTCTATCTTGGCCTAATAGTTCACTGTGTACATAAGGTCCTTCTTGATCTACAGGGACCTCAATAAGGGGTAAGCCAACTTCCCTCTCTAGGCTGTTTCATGAGTATCGTTGATAATCAGGGTAGTCATACTGTGCGGTCTGATACATCTGTCGGGTCGTTGTTTGTGTGGCAGCAATAGGCTGCGGTGGTGGAGCTGGCATAGACGGTTGCGGAGCTGGCATGGACTGTGCATGCTGCGGGGCTCCTTGTTGATTCTGATCCTGTCTAAGTGGTCTTGGTCTTTCTTTTGTGTTACCTATGGCGATATTATGTTTTAAAACGGGACAATCGTGTACATAATGACCTGGCTGTTTACAATAGTTGCACGTCCCTTTTACAGGACCTGCTGAAACACTGGACTGTGTCATACCCTTTTTATGACCCTCAGCTGGAACTGTCTGGGAAACTAGCATTTTCATTTTCGTGTCTTTCATGCGTCTATGCTCATGTTCTTGTTCTTCTCTAATTCTATTGTGATGGTACTGTAGCATTTGTAACATTTGTGACGGAGTGTTACCTTGCCAGGTACTCTCGAATTTCAATACTCTATTCTTAACTTGGGGCAAGGCATTTTCAACCAATTTTGTCACAAACAGATGTGGATACGACTCGCTACTTGCTTTTATTCCACTATTTATACCAAAACATTTTTCAAATCGGGAATAGAAATCACTAGTGTCTTCATCTGGTTTTTGTTTACAGGCTGATATTGCACCCCAGTCTTCCTTTTTCGTAGTTAATAAACGTGGCAGTACCTGTACTAGTAAACCTGGTAGTGTTTTGGTCTTTTCCCCAAGCCCTGAACCTGGACCTCGAGCTTTTTCTTCGTTTTCTAATGCTGTCCAATCTATCTTTTGGTCTCCCACCTCCCAATCCTTTTCCTTGAGTTTTTCGTAAATGCCCGCAGGCATTAATACCTTCAATATTGTCATAATGTCGGGGTAGGTATATTCTCCCATGAGTAACATGTCTTTAATTTCACGGTGGAAACCCGCTGGGTCTTTATCATGACTGGGTACCACTTTCTTCATTTCTAATAGTTCTATTTTAGATATGGGTGTGTACACAAACACACGTTTAAACTCATTGTCCTCACCTTTTATCGGGTGCACTTCGCGTAAGGGATTCTGTCTATCCATATAATACGTCGTTCTTTCCTTGATGGGCAGTGAGACATGTTCGGGGCATACAAAAAGAATGTACTGCTTTCTGGATTCTAGTATTTCTCTAATTAACGCAGTACCTGAACCTCTCCATTTATTCGTGAGTAATTCAGTCAATATATCAGGTAAGGGGCCAGGATCGGAGTGTTGGCTTTTATATAATATAAGGAGTTGTTGAATCATATAGATACCAGCTAAACGCTGTTCATCTGGGGCGAGGTTCAAAAACGTATGCGCTAGTGTGTCATCGCCATATTTTCCAGGACTATCAACCCAGTGTACGGCTGACCTGGCTAATTCTTGTTCATCCATAGAATCGAGTATATGATAACCCCTTCGTTCTCGGAGTAATTTGTCAGCGGCTTGGAATGAATGTTCGGGGGACCTTATATTTATTATAGGAGTTTGGAATTTTCTGCTATTATCTGGACGTATCGGACGTATCGGATCAGTAAAACATCTAGTATTATGGCAAAATCTTCCTCTACCTACATAGGCCACGGTTTCTAACTGTCCTGTGGGCAGTTCTAATTCTTCCTCGTCCTCGCTTTGTTCAGGTTCGTCTACTGCTAATCTTTCTTCGTGTATTCGTTCTATTTCTTTGCGGATCTTTCGGCACATAGCTACTATACATGATCGTTTATCATGTTTCCCCTCTGATATATTCTTACTCCACGTGGTAAGAATTTGCATTTCTTCCAGATTTACCCCTGGTCGGTCTTGATTTCTGATCACACAGTTTATGAGGAAACGTAACAGTTCCCCCTGTATTTCCACTTTTTGGTACTCCATGGCTCTGTTAATACTCTCAGGGTCTCGCCCTGACTGAACAAAGTGATATATATTTTCTAAATGTGCAGTCATTCCTGGTATTTTCCCTAAATATATTGCAGCTCGTCGGATACGTAATGATGCCAGCACCATTTCGTCCCCTTTTCCGGGCACAGGGTCATATCTACAATCTATCAGAAGTTCCTTGAGCGTGTTGGGAGTTACTAGTTTGGGCGTACGTTGGTGGACTGATTCTTGAAAGGAAAGTTTATTTGCTCTGGGTGGCGTGGAAAAAATGCTTGATGTACCTCCAGTAGCACCACCTGGGGTGCTGGATGTGAAAGGATTCGTTGAACGTGATATAGCAACCATAGGTGTGGATACAGATGTAGAAACAGATGTGCTTGCCGGAACTTGTGTCGGAGTTTGCTGTTGCAGAGGTACAGACGGAGGAGGGTCTTGGCGTTGAACCCCCTCAGCAGGCGGTCTATGTGGCGCAGCATTAGCATACTCGGGAGCTGCGTCGTCTAAATAAGAGGAAAGAAAAACATCTTCTGCGGTTCTGGGATGCCCTTTGGGATGTACTTTTATCGGGAACAATGGGGGTGGCAAGTCTTTTGGTATCTCCGGAGTAGCCTTAGGTAATCCTTCGGCCAGAAGAGGATACATACCATTCACAAGGGCATTTCTTTGTCTGTCTGTTTGTTCTGACTTTACTCGAGTACCTTCTTCAATTAATACATTTTCTCGAACTTTATTTGAATTCTCCTTACTTTTTTCTTCCTGGCTGAGCGCTTTTTCCGTACGTCTATATGATTCTTTACGCCATAATTCAATGGCATCTTTCTGTGACTGTCTAGCCTTCTTTTTCCATAATTCTTCCTCTACTTTCATGATGCAATCTGCATCCCAGGTCCCCGCTGCGGGCCACCTCTGATTTTCTGGTAATTCCTTGGTGTAGTCCACCCATAAATCAAGAAATAATATGGCGTCTAGGCCATGTTTATGATACATGAAGTACCCTGGAGTGTCCCTAGGAGGAATGGGAACAGCTTCTTCGAGCACCCCTTTTCTAGTTTTGATCTGTCTTAATTTCGAAAAGAGCGGCATATTGAGAACTGATCTGATACCTAATTTTGAACACGTTTAATACCATAAAACACAATAATGAACAGTCATTCACACCACAGTATACAGAACGTATTTAAAACATTTTAACATTTAACATTTAATGAGATAGACAATGATGGCAATTTAGGGAACTAGTCACTAAGCATAATACTCGATACTAACTAGGTAATTCTGAATTATATACTAGACATACTTGATATACTGCTAAACAGTACAGATACACTGCTGAAACAGTGCAGACCGGATTTGTGTACCCAAACCCGTCTTGACCGGCACAAACTATGTGCACGTCAGAACGCCTCCCCGACAATGGTACTCACCGGGTAGCTCGGAACGGAAGGCCTCGGAACTGAACTGAACTTGAACCGGACTGGACTTGACTCGAAACTTCGGAAACTTCGGAAACTGGTGGGCCTCTGTATACTTCGGATCTTGCTCTCTCAGCTAGGCTCTGGTCGGGATACTTCGCACTTCTCACCGCCTCGTCTGGGTGTTGATCGCAGCCTCAGTTACCCCCGCTCGGCAGGAGGGAGATACAGGAAATCCTGTGGGTACGCGTTGTTGTCCGTCCAGCTGTGACAGGAGACCGGGCCTGCAACGCACCGCCGGCGCGTGAGATGAGAAAGTGTCCCTATTCGGGCGCCATATATGTGGTAAATAATTTAATTACCGGAACTTAATTTGATGCGGAAAATCTATAATAATAGCTCAGAAAAATAAGAGGCAGAATCCGTGGTATTAGAGTTTCGGAACGGGCTTTATTCCAAGATCAATTCGAATTGAGGAGCTCCATATTCCATCACCACGAAGTTTCAGGAAGTGAAGGACCAACTTTATTGACAAGTAATCATTTTTATACAATATGCATTACAGTGAAACAGATGGAGGAGGCGTAACAATTGATAGCAAAGATAAAACATACATGCGTAGCAAAAGTGGGTGTAACTGGGTGTAACTAAAGAACGTCATCAGGTATGATGTCATAATAGGGTGGTTCCATGAAAGAATTTCGCAATGTCAGCAGAAATACTTGGCAGAAATGCGCGCGCAGCAGCATGACGTGTGATTGACGTGCAACTAGGGGGTGAAGGGGACTTGACATTTAGCTCTACATGTGGAGACAGGGAGTCTGGGGGGTCAAGTCAACCTAATCCCAAATCATATCTAACATCCTATGTTTAGAGAACTATGTTATCCAAAAGGAGAGGTCTCTTAGAGTAGAATCTTATTCTATACTGACTATACTGACTGTTAGTGCGTGTACAAGCGTCTAAGTGTCTACACTAGATGCGAGGGCAGAAATCTTCCATAGTAACAGGGCTATGAATTACTTGCATAAAGACAGAGAAGCCGGGCCCTTTGCTTGGTAGCTGGAAGAATGTTTACTTAAACTACTAGACAGGAATGCATTGGATGCGGAGCGGAGCAGATAATTTCGAAGGTGAAATACAGTTTTTGGCAGGCAACAGGCTGGTGTCAGGCACCGTTAGCCGCGCAGGGAGTAGGACAAAGTTCATGGATACAGATGTGAGTTCAGACTGGAGCTTTCAGAGGCAGAAGGCAGGAAAAGGCTTAATGGCAGAATCAGGGCCTACTCGCCTGGACTGTAAAATGGCATAAATGAACCATATAAAGCCGGTGGCCTTTCATACTTAGGAATGGAATATCCGGCCCATTCATGGCGGATCTGAAAGAGGACATGTTGGCGGTGGACACACATGTGTTTGCGTCTTCATAACTGGAACTGGAGGGATCATACATGTACTTATGATTTATACATGAAACCGTTGGGGTCCAAGATAGGGGACATAACTGATCATAAAAATCCATATTTCCACAGTAGGCTTCTGTGGATTTGGTGTTCCTCTAGGCATTTTCGAGGCAGCGGCAAGTGCATCTGGACTCCTTGACGTGGGTGTTGTTGTTTTTCTTCAGGGGGGCTATGGTGTTGGCGCTGTCGGAGATCCATCTGTGCAGTGTTCGGACTGCGGTGTTGGGGTCGTCGTTGTCCGTGATTGTTGGGGTGGAGTTGCTGAGTGAGGAGGTGAGCTGGTCAACTGTGATTTTGGTCCAGTTTCTTCGTGAGAGCAGGTGCTGTTGTCTGTGCATGGTGGGTGTTCTGAAGATGAAGTGGACGCATCGATGGTCAGTCCATGGGAGTTCGATGGAGTCGCTGAAGGTGATGGAGTTTCCTGTTATCAAGAGGGGGTCGAGGGTGTGTCCTGCTGAGTACGTGGGTTCAGTCACAATCTGGTGGAGTCCAATGTTGTGGAGTTTGTCCAGGAGGAATGTGGTGTTGGGGTCCAGTTTGTTGTTGAGGTGGAAGTTAAGGTCTCCCTGCAGAGTGTAGTTAGTGGATACGATGGCATGTGGGGAGATGATGTCCATGATGGAGTTAGCGAAGATCGGTAGATGAGAGTTCCTCGGAGGGTGGTGGTAAGGCTGGCCAGTATCTTGAAGTGAAGGTGTTCCATAAGGTCTGTGGGCTTGTCGGGTAGTATGCTCAGGTGGAGGGTAGATTTGTGGACGATAGCGATTCTTCCTCCCGGGTGGGAGGGGCGGTCCTTCCTGGAGATCTTGTATCCTTGGTGAATGGCGATGTCCGGTCCCGAGGTGGTGTTGGTCCAGATTTCAGTGAAGAACCCTACGTCCGGGGTGGTGCTGTCAACGAGGTCTCAGATTTCGGTGGCATGTTTGTGGAGGGATCAGATGTTGAGGAGGATGCATTGTCTTTGGTTCGATTGTGTTCTTGTGGGCAGTTTGTGCTGGGTCCATGTTCTTGGCGGTGCTGTAGGTGTACTGGCAGCGGTGACAGCTAAAGGTTCCGTGGGTGTCGGCTGGTGAAGCTAGCTTGCAGTTGTTGTTAAAGCCAGGGTTGAGTGCATGGTGTGCTGCTGGGTCATAGCATTGGCGGGGTGGAGGTCCAGGGTTCCTGGTGTTGGTCGCAGTCGGATTGCGGACAGGCATAGACGGACTTGCCTTCGGTGCGCCACCGACGTGCCCTCTGCGCATGGCCACCATTAAGTAGGGGTCAGGGAGGGCTGGACAGCTGTGAGGCCGGAGTGGGGAGCGGAGCTGGATTGGGCTGGTCACGCTGGTCGTGTTGGGGTGGACCGGCTGCAGGGGCAGCAGCAGCAGTGAAAAACAGGCAGAAAAGGAGGAATAAGGAGGAATACAGGAGAATAAAAGTGAAATAAAGCAGAAAAGCAGAGAAGTGCAGAAAGCAGAAAAGTGTAGAAAATAGATTTTAAAAGAGGGTGAAAATGAGTGACAAATGGAGTGGAAAGTGGAGCGAGAGAAGTGAGACCGGCGTCCACTGGATCACCAGGAATGAGGCGCAGGTACACCTGCGGGTGGAGGAGGGCCTCGAACACCAACAGTCGAGAGTGCAGGTGCTCGGGGTGAGGCCTCACTCAATAGTGGAGCTGCGAGGGTGAGAGAGCAATTCATCTGACAAAGAGTCAGTGGTCTTGCTGACTCTTTGTTATCTACACATCATCTACATAGGACAGTTCATCCTCACCGCAAGTTTGTTATAGCTCTGACATTCTTGCCGAGAACAGCCCGTTGCTGTTCTAATAGCCTTGGGGCAGAGGACAAAATTGACGCTGAGTGCCAAGGGCAGAAAATCTGGTCAAATATCTGCTTTCAAGAGCTATATTGTGGCAGAAGAATCCATTTGAGATATCTAATTTTGTTTTGTATTTCTTCTGCACAATATTGTTCATTAATGGGGCACTATGTGCATTCTGAACTACAAATGTTTTTGTGCATGTGTTCAAGTGTCTGTATTCGAAAACCAAACGATATGTGTTGTCAGGTTTCAGGACTGGAAACAAAGGGTTGTTCATTGGCGACGTGCAAGTTTGAATCACACCTTGGTATTAAAGTTGGTCTAGTATTTCTTTGACCTGTTTGTTTGCCTCATTTCTAATAGGGGATTGTCTCTGTGGAGTTGGAGTAGTTTGTAATGGGATTTTGTGGTGTTTGGACTCCACGTCCCACCCTACATGGGGTTGCTGTATAATGCCAAAGCTAGCGCTTGTTCCCACTCCCGCGCGTATGAGTGTTTTAAGGAAACAGAAACAAGGTCAGAAAAAGCAGCCAAAATGACGCTTTCACCTTTGGGCAATTTATTATAAATTCAGGTGGCCAATCTTTTTCTGCTAACAGGATTTCGGATCCAAATGTCAAATTTTCCCAAAAGAGACCTTTCATTTTTTTTCAGATGTCCCCCTCTATTTGGAGATTAATTTTGTGTAGACGGTGTCGGACACTCACTCTCCTATCAGGTGTTTCCACCGTGATGTATTCATTCAATACTGCTGTTACCAGAAATTCTTTCAGGTTCTGCCAAGCTATTGTTACTTCTGACATGCTGTCTAGTACCGTCAGAGCCCATTCCCCGTTCAGAAGCTGAGTCCTCAGTAACCTGGGCATTTCTAATTTTTAAGCTGGCTACTTTCTTCTTTTTTTAATTGAGTCTTTGCTTTATGTTGCTCTTCCTGTTTGACAATGAAATTGTAAGTGTAATGTGTTTCCCTTTTTCTCTTTGGTCTTCCCCTCACAGATTTTGTTGATGAACTGTTGGAAATGGCCCTTTTTGCAGGGTCATCCCTAAACTTTTTGCCTTAGTCCTGTATTTTTTCTGACCTGTTTGTGTTGGTTTTATGACTCTGGGCACTTTACCACTGCTGATCAGTGCTAAAGTGCATATGCTCTCCCTTGGTAAATATGACATGTGAATTGGTATATCCATGATTGGCTTATTTGGTTTACCTGTTAGTCCCTAGTAGCGTGGCCTGTGTGTGCCCAGGGCTGGTAACTCAAATGCTGCTGGCGGGCCTGCAGCGCTGGTTTGCGCCACCCACAGAAGCAGCTTGTAAAGTGTACCTCAGACCTGCCACTGCAGTATCTGTGTGCAGTCCAGAACTGCCATCTTGGCTGTGAAGTGCACCCACTTCCCAGACCCTGAACCTTCCCTTGGCATCATGTAAGCCACCCCTATGGTAGGGTGCATTGCATGTGTAAGGTAGGACATGCCTTGGTGTGTATAGCATGTCCTGGTAGTGAATTACATCCAATTTCGTTTTTCACTACTGTAAGGCTAGGCAGTTTGACTATTACATTCTATAGTCCTAACTGACCCAAAGAACATGGTAGAAAAACGAATTTAGTATGCCTAAGCTCAGAATATTAAAATACATCTTTTAGTGAAGTTTATTTTTATATTCTGTGTTTCAAAATACCACTTTTATAAAGTAGGTATTTTTTTGCCCAAGCCTTCCAGTGTACTCTGTTGTTATGTGTATTGGCTGTCTGGTTTTGGAGTGGCAGGGCTGGGGAATTCCAGGAGATGGGGTGAGGTGTCCCAGTGGTGAATAGAGAGATCTGCATCTAGATGGGTGGGAGGAGTTGCACCTGGGACCTGAATAGGGCTGTGCCTTCCCTCCACAATGCTGGCTTCACCTCCTGTGGTGCGTCTGATGTCTCTGCCCTGCACTCTGAAAGGAAAGAAGGAGTCAGGAAAACAAAGTGCTCCAGGACTGGGCAGAACTGGTTCTGGCTGGGTTCAGTGACTTGTAGCTTCTGAGAACAAAGACTTTTGGGGTATAAATATCTGTGCTGAAAACCCCTACAATTTGTATTGCTCCTGGACAACAAGAAGAACCTCTGTCCGTGTAACTGAAGGAATCTGCAGGAGGTGACTGTCCCTGTGCTTGTGCTGTTTCTTGGACTGGCCTGCAGTGGTTACTACTGGACTTGGAAGAAGAGGAAAAGGACTTTGAAGGAACTTTTATTTTATCTTGCTACAGCAATCACCCAAGGGCTAGAAGAGAGCTAGCCTCCTTCTGGAGTCTCAGGCACATCAGGCTCCACCACCAGCCTCCTGTTTCCTCCCAGCAAGTATTTCTATCTGCCTGTGAGGTTCCTGTGAGTTCCAGGACCTCTAGTTCTACTGTGGAGAAGAGAGTTCTGAAAATCATCGCTAACGCCCGTTTGCGAACCGCCGCAGATGAAGCGCGTACGAAAAATAATCGCGCTGCTGCCGCTGAGTGCTCGCTACTGGAGATCATTACAACAAACAAATGATGGACAGAATGCTGACAATGCAGACATTCTCCCCCAGTCAAGAGATCTGGGTTAAATCCATCGTTCTTTTGCCCACTACGCCACCCCAGTTCAGACATGGCCATATGCAAATCAGTCTTGACCCTGTGCCTCATGGGAACAGTCCAGCCCGAACTGCCAAGCCATGTCTTCCCTGGACCGGAATCAAGCATCCTAGGACCGGTTTCTGGCTATCAGCCGTCATCAGCCAGGATAGCTTGACTCCAGTGGCGTAGTGAGCACGGGTCCCACGTCTGGGAATACCCATCCCACTTAGGGCGAAAAGCATTACAACAAACAAATGATGGACGGAATGCTGACAATGCAGACATTCTCCCCCAGTCAAGAGATCTGGGTTAAATCCATCGTCCTCCCCCCGAAACAGATATTCAACCATGATAAACTTTCCAACTTTCAATATGACGCATCTTGGCAGAAGTGTCTCTGCTTGAGACTATTCTTCATCTTGATGGTCATTGTGGCCAACAACTGTATTCTGCTTTGAATAAAAAAAAAAAGCCATGTAAGTGGTGGGGGCAATAGCAAAACGAAAACTATTATTTGTGTTCAAGAATTCTAATACAGCATTAAAGCTTGCTGCCAAGGGCTATAACAGTTGATAAAGACCCTCTTCATGCATTATAGGCTTGATCTGCTGGAGAGGGCCTATGAAGAGGAAGTGTCCTTTAAACAGCCATTAAAGTCAGAGGCATATGGGCTATAATACTATTAGCAAAACCAAAGGGGATGATGGACGGAGTGTTGAGCATTGCAAGCACTCACCCCTAGTCAACTGATCTGGGTTTAATCCATCATCATTCTTTAGCTCACTCCACCACCCCAGTTCAGATATGGCCATATGCAAATCGTTTTTGACCCTGTGCCTCATGGGAACAGCCCAGCCCGAACTGCCAAGCCATGTCTTCCCTGTACCGGAAACAAGCATCCTGGGACCGGTTTCGGGTTCATAACCCTCATCAGCCAGGCTATCTTGAATCCAGTGGCAAAGTGAGCAAGGGACCCACGTCTAGGCATACCCTGCCAAATTAGGGCGAACAAAGCAAAACCAAAGGGGATGATGGACGGAGTGTTGAACATTGCATGCACCCACTCAGTAATAGTAGCATATTCTAAAATAAACAATGGGAAACAGGAAGACAGGCATCGGAATGATGTCAGGAATGTCGCTACCAGCAAATATTAGTCTCTCACCATTCCCAATTTGATTACATGGATAGGGTATATTATGTTTTAAAGGTTATGAATAAAAAATTAACTTTTACCTAATTTGAAAAATTAATATGTACTAATTTCTATATAATACAAACCTTTAAGCTTGTTTGTTTCTCCTTGTGTGGTATCCTCTTTGAACCTCCTCATTTCTAGTCTGGTTCCGTATGTTGCATTACTCATAAAAGATGTTGGGGCCTAGTCACAAACTGCATTTTATAATACAGTTGTAGTCCTGCAACAGTATTACAAATGTACTACAATGCACTATTCGCAAACTACATGTGAAATTCTATGCCCCCGTGTTCTGCTTGGGTTTTCGGATCAGATAGAATTCGCTCATCAGAGCCTCACTAACCCAGCCAGAACGTTACCCCTTCCCTAGAACCTATTTACAATCCTACAATAACATATATATATCTATCACCTAAGGACAGGGGATTCCTACTATGCATACCAAGATCTCATAAATGGCGGCCTCGCGGTCCCATACGAACCCAGACCTCTCTGCCCATACGACAGTATCACAAGTGGCGGCCTCGCGGTCCCATACGAACCCAGACCTCTCTGCCCATACGACAGTATCACAAGTGGCGGCCTCGCGGTCCCATACGAACCCAGACCTCTCTACCCAGATGGCAGTCTCAGCACAATCGGCGGCCTCGCGATCCCATACGGATCCAGACCTCTCTGCCCATACGACAGTATCACAAGTGGCGGCCTCGCGGTCCCATACGAACCCAGACCTCTCTACCCAGACGGCAGTCTTAGCACAATCGGCGGCCTCGCGATCCCATACGGATCCAGACCTCTCTGCCCATACGGCAGTCTTAGCACAATCGGCGGCCTCGCGATCCCATACGGATCCAGACCTCTCTGCCCATACGACAGTATCACAAGTGGCGGCCTCGCGGTCCCATACGAACCCAGACCTCTCTGCCCATACGACAGTATCACAAGTGGCGGCCTCGCGGTCCCATACGAACCCAGACCTCTCTACCCAGACGGCAGTCTCAGCACAATCGGCGGCCTCGCGATCCCATACGGATCCAGACCTCTCTGCCCATACGACAGTATCACAAGTGGCGGCCTCGCGGTCCCATACGAACCCAGACCTCTCTGCCCATACGACAGTATCAGCACAATTGGCGGCCTCGCGATCCCCTACGAATCCAGACCTCTCTACCTAGACGGCAGTCTCATACGACAGTTCATCCTATGATCACCATAACATACAAAAAGGGAATCAGTCTCACTATTCATCAGATCACACAAGGATTGCCAGTTCGGGCATAGCCTGTTCTCAGGTTTGAGGGGCTCCTCTTTCCCTTATTCAGTTACCACTTACCTGATCAGGGTTAACATCTGTTCATGTAGCCGCAGCTGACTAGAAGAATAGGCTACCCTCTCATACAAGAACACACAGCATATGTTGGTTTACTACAAACTGGATACTTTATTACTCATTACACATACAATCACATAACATTACGATATGACACATAACCTGCAAAGAAAAGTGAAAGATTAAGTTGTACACTCTAATAAGAAAGGGTCGACATCACCTTAGTAGTATGTAGCCTGCACTCAGTGGTCATCTAGGCTCCCTTATCATCTGTGCCTCGGCTCGCCTGGAATCACCCTTCTCCGAGTCACTGGGACCTCTTCCTTATCGGCTACTCTCTCCTCTCTGGCTATTCTGTTAGGAAAGCATCTGTCTCTCGGTTCTTCTCCGCCTACAAGATGGCGTCTGTCTTCCCTGGAATAAGTAGTAGCTCTACTGCTAACGGCTAGATGCCGCCTACGGACTGAACATGTAACTGCCTCAGACTTTCACTAATATAGAGGTGCATTTCCTCATGGAAAATTCCGGCCCGTAACCTGCCGCCCACCAAATTCTTGTACCTCCCCGTACCAAGGACACGTTCCCAGCCGGCCGGCCTGATGTAGTGTCTTCGGCATGAAGAAAAATACAATCCTTCGATAAGGGCCGGCCTGAACCGGTTCTCTCCAAGCGAATAACACCTCATAACTAAAACATAACTCTTGACCTAGAAGAATCCCAAGCTGCCGGAGCAGAAAGAAAGATGGAGTCTCTCCCGTTTGAGGCCTACCAGGCCTGCATTCAGCACGGCTCCATGAAATACCCTCACTACAGGACAGGTTATCCCTAATACTAACGAATCTATCCCCTAGGATATGTGTGCAAGCCCTGATCTATGGGGAAGAACACAGGATCATGTCGAAGTGCCTAGTAAATAGGCTCCATTCACTACTCTAACCCTTAGACTTGGATGGTAAGAGACTGAAGTCACACTAGTCACCCTTTAACACAAAAAGGCCGGGAAAATCGAGCAGTACACCCCGTCTATCCTATCTTTGTAGATGCAGGTCCCTGGCTCAACTAGGGAGTGTCTCCTTATGTAGGCATAAGTTTTAGGTGTAAATGTTGGTGGAAGAGAACTAAGTGGCTTATAAATTAGGAATATATACATCTAAAGGGGTGCATACAATCAACAAACAGTAAGCCGACTCCTATTCACAAACTGCAATTTTATCGTTGCTTTTGCCAAAAGGACCCAAAACAGTAGTAAATGTACTCCAGCTCACAGCTGGAGTCGGTCCAGCACCACACATGGCCAATCACTGGTACCACATCACCCTGCCACAGAATAATATGAAGGTAGGGACTTCAAACTGAACATCCATGGGAAATTATGCTAGAGTAAATTCAATTATTTAGAATAGTTACCAATAGAACTAAATATAATTCCTTGTAAATAGAAATTATCTAAAACATAATTTACATTACATTTTAATGTTTTCTTTTTAAACTTTTTTGAATGTAAACATGAATGGACCATTTGTATTAAAATATAATGAAATTATTTTTAATTACACTTCAGAAAAATAATTTATATTTAATTAATATATTTGAATGTAATAAATGTTTAATTCAAAATTAATTTGATAACTTTGTAGATTTTTTTCTTTTGCTTTTGTGTTTAATAAGCATTTCGACTTTGCCCTATAATTTAGCTTGGGAAGACTCTGTAGTGCAGGTGTTATATACTTTGCCATAACCCCTGTCAAGGAAATCAGCGTACTCAAACAGCAGCTTATAGGAAAGTACAGTGCGTCAAAGGTCACCTTGCAACGTGGGTCCTGGGCTCACTGTTCCACTGGAACCAAGCTGTACCTGGCTGCAGAGCCCTAACTAGGGCAAAAGCGGTCCTAGGAAGCTTGTTTCTGGTCCAGGGCAGACCTGGCCTGGCAGTTCGGGCTGGACTGTTCCCATGAGGCTCAGGGTCAAGACTGATTTGCATATGGCTGGGTCTAAACTGGGGTGGCAGAGTGGGCAAAAAGCCATGGATTAGGATGTGGCTTTAGTGGTTGCCCTTTGGCTGAGATTGATTTGAGTCTTCCACCCATCACCTTGTTGTTTTTGCATTTGTAGGTACCGCTCAAGCACAACAAGGGGACAGCGGTCGGTGCCTAATAGTTGTTGCCACTATTTGAACCTCAGACTTTACGAATTCATAACTCTGGTTCCCCTTATTGTATTTATATCATGTTGGTGTCATTTCATGTAATGAAATGTACTCTCCTAAATTGGTTTGGTTTTTTAGGTCGAGCTAAGCAGCGCTTGCGCTGTCTCTTCGAGACCTGCTGTAATCACTCAACGAACATCCAGCCAGGCCCTCTTTTTGCCTATTGGAAGGTGGAATTTTTACTTGTGCGCTCTTGTTTTTCATTTGCGAAAGGCATGCATTGTTCATGCCTCTTTTAGTGCTGCCCCCGCCCAGAGCAGTGACGGAGTCCAATCTTATGCCACAAGCTAGGTTTATAGCATGTTTCCCAAACTTCTGTTTTCTTATTTTGTCATAAAAAGCGTTCATAGGATCCTTTGTGCTCATGGTTGGTTTTCTTTCCTGCTTGCTTTTTTTTTACCGTTGTGCTCTAACTTTTAAATACGCTCCGTTCCCCTCCCCTGCTGCACGGATGCCCGCAAAGCGGGTAGTGTCTTAATTAAAGAAATCTGCTTGGACGCTTCCTCCCCCCGCCGTCTCCCATCTGTGCCCTTCTTCTATCGGGCAGTATAACATAGGGGGCGCTTCAGGTGAGACTGCACCCCAAATACATGGATGTCGAAAGGCCATACAGTCCACAGGGTGTGCACTGAGGGCACAGATTCCCAGGAGGCAAGCTTCGGTTTCCTTTCTCTTCCGTCGGTGGACTGAGTACACAGGTCACACAAACCAGCACGGTGCCTTCGCCACCTCCTGGCACACCATTCCTGTGCTGAATGCTCACCTTGCGCATCTCACATTTTTCATCATTTGACTGTGCACATTTTATAAAATTATTATTGAGAATGAAGGAAATACCCGAGCTAGGAACAACTTCATAGTTGCACAGTGCACATGAAAAGGCTTCCAGGTGGAGCACGTGTTCAACCTCTCAGCTGCCCCCCCTTCCATGCTCAAACACAGTCACCTCTAAGTGCCCGGCGTGTGCACTGCTCCACCGGGGTGAATCCAGGGGCAAATCAGCAAGACCCGGCGATAATCATCGCTCAGCGCACTTAGCGCGAGGATAATTATCGCTGGCTAGCGTGGATTTTTATCGCTGAGATAGCGTGCTATTAGCAATGCTTATCTCAAAAGTGATAAAAATCCTCACGCTAACAGGCTAACGTGAGATTATTGCTGGAAACCCAGCGATAATCTCACGAATTGTGGCGTTAGCTTGCTGATAGGGACTCACAAACTTAGCCATGATAGCCACCTTCCATAGGATATCATGGCTAAGTCAGTCCTGAAGAGCCTCACTAACCCAGCCAGAACGTTACCCCCTCCCTAGAACCTATTTACAATCCTACAATAACATATATATATCTATCACCTAAGGACAGGGGATTCCTACTATGCATACCAAGATCTCATAAATGGCGGCCTCGCGGTCCCATACGAACCCAGACCTCTCTGCCCATACGACAGTATCACAAGTGGCGGCCTCGCGGTCCCATACGAACCCAGACCTCTCTGCCCATACGACAGTATCACAAGTGGCGGCCTCGCGGTCCCATACGAACCCAGACCTCTCTACCCAGATGGCAGTCTCAGCACAATCGGCGGCCTCGCGATCCCATATGGATCCAGACCTCTCTGCCCATACGACAGTATCACAAGTGGCGGCCTCGCGGTCCCATACGAACCCAGACCTCTCTACCCAGACGGCAGTCTTAGCACAATCGGCGGCCTCGCGATCCCATACGGATCCAGACCTCTCTGCCCATACGGCAGTCTTAGCACAATCGGCGGCCTCGCGATCCCATACGGATCCAGACCTCTCTGCCCATACGACAGTATCACAAGTGGCGGCCTCGCGGTCCCATACGAACCCAGACCTCTCTGCCCATACGACAGTATCACAAGTGGCGGCCTCGCGGTCCCATACGAACCCAGACCTCTCTACCCAAACGGCAGTCTCAGCACAATCGGCGGCCTCGCGATCCCATACGGATCCAGACCTCTCTGCCCATACGACAGTATCACAAGTGGCGGCCTCGCGGTCCCATACGAACCCAGACCTCTCTGCCCATACGACAGTATCAGCACAATCGGCGGCCTCGCGATCCCCTACGAATCCAGACCTCTCTACCTAGACGGCAGTCTCATACGACAGTTCATCCTATGATCACCATAACATACAAAAAGGGAATCAGTCTCACTATTCATCAGATCACACAAGGATTGCCAGTTCGGGCATAGCCTGTTCTCAGGTTTGAGGGGCTCCTCTTTCCCTTATTCAGTTACCACTTACCTGATCAGGGTTAACATCTGTTCATGTAGCCGCAGCTGACTAGAAGAATAGGCTACCCTCTCATACAAGAACACACAGCATATGTTGGTTTACTACAAACTGGATACTTTATTACTCATTACACATACAATCACATAACATTACGATATGACACATAACCTGCAAAGAAAAGTGAAAGATTAAGTTGTACACTCTAATAAGAAAGGGTCGACATCACCTTAGTAGTATGTAGCCTGCACTCAGTGGTCATCTAGGCTCCCTTATCGTCTGTGCCTCGGCTCGCCTGGAATCACCCTTCTCCGAGTCACTGGGACCTCTTCCTTATCGGCTACTCTCTCCTCTCTGGCTATTCTGTTAGGAAAGCATCTGTCTCTCGGTTCTTCTCCGCCTACAAGATGGCGTCTGTCTTCCCTGGAATAAGTAGTAGCTCTACTGCTAACGGCTAGATGCCGCCTACGGACTGAACATGTAACTGCCTCAGACTTTCACTAATATAGAGGTGCATTTCCTCATGGAAAATTCCGGCCCGTAACCTGCCGCCCACCAAATTCTTGTACCTCCCCGTACCAAGGACACGTTCCCAGCCGGCCGGCCTGATGTAGTGTCTTCGGCATGAAGAAAAATACAATCCTTCGATAAGGGCCGGCCTGAACCGGTTCTCTCCAAGCGAATAACACCTCATAACTAAAACATAACTCTTGACCTAGAAGAATCCCAAGCTGCCGGAGCAGAAAGAAAGATGGAGTCTCTCCCGTTTGAGGCCCACCAGGCCTGCATTCAGCACGGCTCCATGAAATACCCTCACTACAGGACAGGTTATCCCTAATACTAACGAATCTATCCCCTAGGATATGTGTGCAAGCCCTGATCTATGGGAAAGAACACAGGATCATGTCGAAGTGCCTAGTAAATAGGCTCCATTCACTACTCTAACCCTTAGACTTGGATGGTAAGAGACTGAAGTCACACTAGTCACCCTTTAACACAAAAAGGCCGGGAAAATGAGCAGTACACCCCGTCTATCCTATCTTTGTAGATGCAGGTCCCTGGCTCAACTAGGGAGTGTCTCCTTATGTAGGCATAAGTTTTAGGTGTAAATGTTGGTGGAAGAGAACTAAGTGGCTTATAAATTAGGAATATATACATCTAAAGGGGTGCATACAATCAACAAACAGTAAGCCGACTCCTATTCACAAACTGCAATTTTATCGTTGCTTTTGCCAAAAGGACCCAAAACAGTAGTAAATGTACTCCAGCTCACAGCTGGAGTCGGTCCAGCACCACACATGGCCAATCACTGGTACCACATCACCCTGCCACAGAATAATATGAAGGTAGGGACTTCAAACTGAACATCCATGGGAAATTATGCTAGAGTAAATTCAATTATTTAGAATAGTTACCAATAGAACTAAATATAATTCCTTGTAAATAGAAATTATCTAAAACATAATTTACATTACATTTTAATGTTTTCTTTTTAAACTTTTTTGAATGTAAACATGAATGGACCATTTGTATTAAAATATAATGAAATTATTTTTAATTACACTTCAGAAAAATAATTTATATTTAATTAATATATTTGAATGTAATAAATGTTTAATTCAAAATTAATTTGATAACTTTGTAGATTTTTTTCTTTTGCTTTTGTGTTTAATAAGCATTTCGACTTTGCCCTATAATTTAGCTTGGGAAGACTCTGTAGTGCAGGTGTTATATACTTTGCCATAACCCCTGTCAAGGAAATCAGCGTACTCAAACAGCAGCTTATAGGAAAGTACAGTGCGTCAAAGGTCACCTTGCAACGTGGGTCCTGGGCTCACTGTTCCACTGGAACCAAGCTGTACCTGGCTGCAGAGCCCTAACTAGGGCAAAAGCGGTCCTAGGAAGCTTGTTTCTGGTCCAGGGCAGACCTGGCCTGGCAGTTCGGGCTGGACTGTTCCCATGAGGCTCAGGGTCAAGACTGATTTGCATATGGCTGGGTCTAAACTGGGGTGGCAGAGTGGGCAAAAAGCCATGGATTAGGATGTGGCTTTAGTGGTTGCCCTTTGGCTGAGATTGATTTGAGTCTTCCACCCATCACCTTGTTGTTTTTGCATTTGTAGGTACCGCTCAAGCACAACAAGGGGACAGCGGTCGGTGCCTAATAGTTGTTGCCACTATTTGAACCTCAGACTTTACGAATTCATAACTCTGGTTCCCCTTATTGTATTTATATCATGTTGGTGTCATTTCATGTAATGAAATGTACTCTCCTAAATTGGTTTGGTTTTTTAGGTCGAGCTAAGCAGCGCTTGCGCTGTCTCTTCGAGACCTGCTGTAATCACTCAACGAACATCCAGCCAGGCCCTCTTTTTGCCTATTGGAAGGTGGAATTTTTACTTGTGCGCTCTTGTTTTTCATTTGCGAAAGGCATGCATTGTTCATGCCTCTTTTAGTGCTGCCCCCGCCCAGAGCAGTGACGGAGTCCAATCTTATGCCACAAGCTAGGTTTATAGCATGTTTCCCAAACTTCTGTTTTCTTATTTTGTCATAAAAAGCGTTCATAGGATCCTTTGTGCTCATGGTTGGTTTTCTTTCCTGCTTGCTTTTTTTTTACCGTTGTGCTCTAACTTTTAAATACGCTCCGTTCCCCTCCCCTGCTGCACGGATGCCCGCAAAGCGGGTAGTGTCTTAATTAAAGAAATCTGCTTGGACGCTTCCTCCCCCCGCCGTCTCCCATCTGTGCCCTTCTTCTATCGGGCAGTATAACATAGGGGGCGCTTCAGGTGAGACTGCACCCCAAATACATGGATGTCGAAAGGCCATACAGTCCACAGGGTGTGCACTGAGGGCACAGATTCCCAGGAGGCAAGCTTCGGTTTCCTTTCTCTTCCGTCGGTGGACTGAGTACACAGGTCACACAAACCAGCACGGTGCCTTCGCCACCTCCTGGCACACCATTCCTGTGCTGAATGCTCACCTTGCGCATCTCACATTTTTCATCATTTGACTGTGCACATTTTATAAAATTATTATTGAGAATGAAGGAAATACCCGAGCTAGGAACAACTTCATAGTTGCACAGTGCACATGAAAAGGCTTCCAGGTGGAGCACGTGTTCAACCTCTCAGCTGCCCCCCCTTCCATGCTCAAACACAGTCACCTCTAAGTGCCCGGCGTGTGCACTGCTCCACCGGGGTGAATCCAGGGGCAAATCAGCAACACCCGGCGATAATCATCGCTCAGCGCACTTAGCGCGAGGATAATTATCGCTGGCTAGCGTGGATTTTTATCGCTGAGATAGCGTGCTATTAGCAATGCTTATCTCAAAAGTGATAAAAATCCTCACGCTAACAGGCTAACGTGAGATTATTGCTGGAAACCCAGCGATAATCTCACGAATTGTGGCGTTAGCTTGCTGATAGGGACTCACAAACTTAGCCATGATAGCCACCTTCCATAAGATATCATGGCTAAGTCAGTCCTGAAGCAGGCGTAAGGAAAGTAGCAATAACAGGGGTTATCGCTACTTTTCCTGCCACTATGCTTCATAGTGTGGGGCTTGATGATAGGAGAAATGTCGCTTAGCGACATTTCTCCTGTCATGTTAGGTCAGGAACGCCCACTTTGCATCTCAGAGATGCAAAGCTGGGCATTAGGAATCCCCACGCCAAAGCAAGCTTTCACGTGTTAGCGTGGCCTTGCTAATTAGGCGATAACATTATTGCCGCTTTTCGTCCGAAAACGGCCGCAAAAGCAGCGATAATTTTTTATCGCCAGCTTGTAAATATGCCCCCCAGTCTGTTATGAACCTTGTGCAAGGAAGGAGTGGGTCCCAAGGGTGCAGCCTGAATTATAAACTACAGCAATAATCTTGGTTCAGTCCCCCTCTGAGGCCTCAGAGCCCCGGTGCCACTGCACCTGCTGCACCAACGGAAGCTAGTACGTAGTAGACACAGATGAGCTGGTTTGTGCACGGCGGCAGACAGCCGTAGCCAGCTAACATGACCATGTTGGGTTACTCCTCTTTTCCCAAATTATGCGCCTTATTCGTCACCGTAACTCCAGAGGGCATAGCAGATTTTCTGCATTAACCTTTCTACTGTGTTATTTCCAGTTTTATCAACGTAGCTCTAAAGACAGTGGCTCTGCGATCGAGTCCCTTTTCTGTCTTCCCCGGACACGTTCCTAATTCACTTAGTCGTTCCTTCTAGGGTTCCATTTCCATTCTTAATGGACAGAATGTCTGATGTGGCTTGAATAAATAAATGGTCCTTACAAAATGCATAGAGTGCGATGTCCTCCATAGCAATTTATGTTAAAAATGAAAACCTCCCACTTCATAACTTTCAACTCAAGGCATTTGTAAGGTGTGCCCCGTTTTACCCTCTTGACCTTAATGGTATCACCCTCTGCTCTGATGCATTATTTCTGCTGGCATAGTATCCTTCGCTAATTACAGGCCTGCCTCATCCGAAGTGGGATTGGCACGTTTCTTAACACGCATTTGCAATGCAGTTGTCTCAAATTACTAAAAGTTTGAGATAATGGTGTTGCAAATAATAATGTTAATTAGTTTTTTTTTGTTTGTTAACAAATATCCCAGCATAAGTAAGAGTGCAGACCTTATGTGGGCAATTCAGGGCTCTTTACAACTTCACAGGGACACCTACTAACAGCCTGTGGCACGGCACCTTTTCTTGCTTTGTGGATTTTGTTTTATTACTTATTTATGAGCCTCTTGTGCCGTTGGTGCGTCTCGTTGCGTGACCGAAACGAGCTGCCTGAAATTTACAAGTACACGTAAAGCCACCTTTACTCCGAGAGCAGAGAAGCCCCGCTCAACCGCCTGCCCGCAAAGCAAACATAAAATGATAATACCTGTAACTTATGACCATTTTATGTTTTGGCTTCTTGCACTGCGAGAGAGCAGTGGGTGATGCTCCTCTGTCCTGCGTATAGCCAAGCTATGGGGAGGGGCTATAAAGCTATTAGAACGTTTGTTGTAATCTAGATGAAGGAGCACAGGAGACACAAGGGAGGAAAGCAGGAGCGTCTAAAAGTATAAGCATTACAACTTTACACATTACCTTCTTAAGAACAGTAAATAAAGAATGATTAATCATCACACAATATTTTCCTTGATGGGATTCTAGACCTAGGAGCAATTCTCACCCGGTTGGCCATGGTGTCCTCATCATTTGTTGCCAGGCTTTCAGAGACAACAGAACTTCCTTCTGCCATAGGCTCCTCAATAGTTTTTTCTCACACTGTTTCGACCACTCTTCATTAACCTGTGAATTCACCTCATCCAATAATATACTGCCCACTTCAGTGATTACCTCCATGAAATCATGTTCCATGCCACTTCCCAGACATTTTTCAACTCTCGTCAAAAGTCCACTTAGACAATCTCTTCATACTCCAGCATGTGTTATCTTGCATGATAACACGTCTCTTATTAGTTTTAATGACTCGGATGGGTTCAGAGAATTTGCTCAAACCTTTACTCTTCCTTCTGCCCCACCTAATTCTCACAAATAACCTGCAGATATGTTACAAGGAGCAACTTTATTTGCCATGTCATATTGTCTTTTTGACATACACTGCTTGCCACTGACCTTTCTGATGATATATTTTGAGTTTGAAACAGCAAGGAAAAATCAATGAAGTGGGTTGTCTACTTCTCGAAAGAATGAAAGGAGATACGCCTGTGACTGCATGGAGCAAGAGTCTATACGACCGCAACCTTTCACAAACAGAGATAATAAATGTAATCTTTTCACCACAGCCAAGTGTATACTTTCTTCTACATAACGATTAACTCGCTCAATCAAACCATTACATTGTGGATCATATAAGGCCGTGAGTCCATTCTTTATCTTGTGCGTAAGGAGAAACTGAGTCATCTCACTAGAAACGAATTGCCTACCATTGTCCATGACTAGTTTATCTCAATCAATCAATCAATCACATTTATAGAGCGCGATACTCACCCGTGAGGGTCCCAAGGCACTGGAGGGGGGGGGGGGGCGCTAATACAGCTCGAAGAGCCAGGTCTTGAGGTGCTTCCTGAAGCTGAGATGGTCCTGGGTCAGTTGTAGGTGAGTGGGGAGTGAGTTCCAGGTCTTTGCTGCCAGGTAGGGGAATGATCTTCCTCCGGAGGTGGATATGCGAATATGTGGGATGATGGCGAGGGCGAGGCTGGTGGAGCGAAGCTGGCGGGTGGGGGTGTAGAACGAGAGTCGGCTGTTGAGGTAGTCGGGCCCATGTTGTGGAGCGCTTTGTGTGTGTGGGTGAGCAGTCTGAACGTGATCCTTTTGTTGACGGGGAGCCAGTGGAGGTTTCTCAGGTGGGTGGATATGTGGCTGTGGCGCGGGATGTCGAGGATGAGTCGTGCGATGGTGTTTTGTATGCGCTGGAGCCGGGTCTGAAGTGTGGCGGTGGTTCCTGCGTATAGGGCGTTCCCGTAGTCCAGTCGGCTGGTGACGAGGGCCTGGGTGACTTTTCTTCTGATTTCTGTGGGGATCCAGCGGAAGATCTTTCGAAGCATTCGCAGGGTGTTGAAGCATGAGGATGAGACGGCATTGACTTGTTTGGTCATCGTGAGGGAGGAGTCCAGGATAAAACCCAGGTTGCGTGCATGGTCCGTGGGTGTTGGTGCGGTTCCCAGCGCCGAGGGCCACCATGAGGCATCCCAGGCAGATGGGGATTGCCCGAGGATGAGGACTTCCGTCTTGTCTGAGTTGAGTTTGAGACGGCTGTGCTTCATCCAGTCTGCTACCTCTTTCATTCCTTCCTGGAAGTTGGTTTTGGTGGTGGCTGGGTCCTTGGTGATGGAGAGTATCAGCTGGGTGTCATCGGCGTAGGAGATGATGTTGATGTTGTGTTTTCGTGCGATGGTGGCGAGGGGGCTCATGTAGATATTGAAGAGTGTTGGACTGAGTGATGATCCTTGAGGTACGCCGCAGATGATCTCGGTGGCCGCGGACCGGAAGGGGAGGAGGTGGACTCTTTGGGTTCTTCCCGAGAGGAACGAGGTGATCCATTCCAGGGCCTTCCCTTGGATTCCAGTGTTGCTGAGGCGGTGTATTAGGGTGCGGTGGCATACGGTGTCATATGGTGTCAAAGGCTGCTGAGAGGTCCAGGAGGATGAGGGCGGCTGTTTCCCCGTTGTCTATCAGGGTTCTGATGTCGTCTGTGGCTGCGATGAGGGCGGTCTCGGTGCTGTGGTTGGCTCGGAATCCAGACTGGGAAGGGTTGAGCGAGTTGTTGTCCTCGAGGAAAGCAGTCAGCTGTTTGTTGACGGTCTTCTCAATGACTTTAGCCGGGAAGGGGAGAAGAGAGATGGGTCGGAAGTTCTTGAGGTCCTTGGGGTCTGCTGTGGGTTTCTTCAGGAGGGCATTTATCTCTGCGTGTTTCCAGCTCTCAGGGAAGGTCGCTGACGTGAAAGAGCTGTTTATGACGTTCCGCAGGTGGGGTGCGGTGGTGGTGCCGGCTTTGTTGAAGATGTGATGGGGGCATGGGTCGGAGGGGGAGCCGGAATGGATGGTACTCATGACATGGATGGTGTGTTCACTGCTGATGGGGGTCCAGGAGTTGATGGTGATGCTGGGGGTCGCTGGTTTGGTGTCCTGAAGTGGGGTTTGGGGTCCGAAGCTGTCGTGTATGTCTGTGGCGAGGGAGTTGCAGAGGTCCCGTGAAGGGGTGATGTCGTTGTTGCTGGCGTTGGGGTTGGAGACCTCTTTGACGATGCTGAAGAGTTCCTTGCTGTTATGGGTGTTTTTGTCCAGTCTCTCTTTGAACAATGTCCTCTTGGTGGTCCGGATCTGCTGATGGTATTCGCGGGTGGCGGCTTTGAGGGCTGTTATGATTTCTGTCGTTCATTCTTGGCGCCAGGTCTTTTCGAGTGTTCGGCAGGATCTCTTTGCGGTTTTGAGGGCGTATGTGAACAATGAGGGTTTTCTGGTGGTGGTCTTGCTGTGGGGGTTCTTCCATGGAGCGAGGTCGTTGGCGCAGTTGGTGATCCACTCTGTGAAGTTGAGAGCTGCGTCGTTGGTGTTGGGTATGTTGGTGTCGGCAGGTGGGTTCTGGCTCAGTGACATGGTAAGTTGGTCAGTGGTGACCGCTCAGCTCTCCACAGGGCTTGGACGCCCCACTCACTGCTGCCGCTCCTGCCTGCCTCTGCTGCTTCCTGCCTGCATATTCCTTCGCTCGCTGCCCGCTGCTCCTGGAATTTTTCCCGCTGCTCCTGGGAATTTCCCGCTGCCCGCTGCTTCTTGGAATTTCCCGCCGCTGCCTCCCTGCGGCTCCGCCCCCCCTGTGATTCCATTTGCCGCCCCGCTCCCGCCACCCAGCTGCTCCTCCCTCCCGGCTCCTTACTTATGACGCCCCCAGAGCGACCGCGTAGCGGACGCGCGCAGCGGGAGCGCCGATTGAGCGCCGAAGGTGCGCCAAAGGTAAGCCCGTCTGCGCCCGTCCGCGCCTGGACCGCGCCAGACCCCCTGGTCCTCGCCCTCGCCAGCACACCCTGCACATCTACGACGCCAAAACCCTCCACGCACTCAACGCCGGCCGAAACCCCGCCTGCTACCGAGCAACCCCGAGACGCACCCACGGACCCTTCACCTGCCTGACCTGCTGCTTCACCGGCCTCCGACCCAACACCGCACCTGCTAAACCGAGCCCCAGCAACAAACACCTGATGTGCATCCTGCTCAACACCCGCTCCGTTCACAGGCATGCCGTCGAACTCTGGAACCTCCTCGACTCGACAGCACCAGACATCGCCTTCCTGACGGAAACCTGGATGAACGCCTCCTCAGCGCCCGACGTCGCCATCGCCATCCCGGAAGGCTACAAAATCACCAGGAAGGACCGCGTCAACCAGACAGGAGGAGGCATCGCCATCATCCACAAGAACACCATCCGCATCACGACCAACTCCGATGACACCTTCACCTCCGCCGAACACCTCCACTTCCAGATACACACTGACCCCAAGACCACGCTCAGAGGCACCCTCGTCTACAGACCACCGGGACCACGCACACAGTTCAGCGAAGACATCACAGACTTCGTCAGCCCGCACGCCATCAATTCCACCGACTACATCCTCCTGGGGGACCTCAACTTCCACCTGGAGGACAACAAGGACCGCAACACCACTGCTCTGCTGGACAACCTGGCCAACCTCGGACTCAAGCAACTGGTAACCACCCCCACCCACTACGCCGGCCACACGCTTGACCCAGTCTTCTCATCCAGCAAATACGTCACCTTCAGCCACTCCACCAATCTCCAGTGGACTGACCACAGCTGCGTCCACTTCAGCTTCAGTAAAACGACGACCCACCACCACCCTCAACAAGCCCCCCGCAGGAGCTGGAACAAGATCACCGCCGACCAGCTCACCACCATCCTCAGCCAGAACCCCCCCACCAGCTCAACGGACCACAACGAAGCCGCCAACAACCTCACACAGTGGATCACCAACTGCGCAGACGCCCTCGCACCACTGAAGAAGAACCCCCCAGCAGACGCGGCAGCAAGAAAGCCTCCTGGTTCACCGACGAGCTAATCACCTCCAAGAAGAACTGCCGCTCCCTGGAGAACACCTGGCGCACCAACCAGACCACAGACAACATGACGGCCCTCAAACACGCCACCCGCAAACACCACCAACTGATCCGCGCCACAAAGAAGACAGCCTTCAAGGAACGACTGGACAACAACACCCACAACAGCAAGGAACTCTTCAGCATCGTCAAAGAGCTCTCCAACCCCGACGCCGGAAACAATGACATCACTCCCTCGCAAGACCTCTGCGACTCCGTCGCAGCCTTCTTCCACGACAAGATCGCCAACATTCACAACAGCTTCGGCCCACCAACCACGAACCCCACCACCGAACCGATGCCCCCCACCACCACCCTCCGCACCTGGACCCCAGTCAGCACGGAAGACACAACACGCACAATGAACACCATCCACTCCGGATCCCCTACGGACCCCTGCCCACACCACATCTTCAACATGACCAACCACATCATCGCACCCCACCTCCGCAACATCATCAACGCCTCCTTCAACACCGCCACCTTCCCGGAGTGCTGGAAACACGCCGAGATCAGTGCCCTGCTGAAGAAACCAACTGCAGACCCCTCTGACCTCAAGAACTACCGCCCCATCTCGCTCCTCCCGTTTCCTGCCAAAGTCATCGAGAAGACCATCAACAGACAGCTAGCCGCCTTCCTCGAGACCAACGGATCCCTCGACCACTCGCAATCCGGCTTCCGAGCCAACCACAGCACGGAGACCGCCCTCATCGCAGCCACAGACGACATCAGATCCCTAATGGACAACGGGGAAACTGCGGCCCTCATCCTCCTGGACCTCTCCGCAGCGTTCGACACTGTCTGCCACCGCACACTGGTACAGCGCCTGAACAGCACCGGCATCCAGGAGAAGGCCCTGGAGTGGATCACCTCATTCCTCGCCGGAAGAACCCAGAGAGTCCGCCTCCCCCCGTTCCGGTCAGCGGCCACCGAAGTCATCTGCGGCGTTCCACAAGGGTCATCGCTCAGCCCCACCCTCTTCAACATCTACATGAGCCCCTTTGCAACCATCGCACGTCAACACAACCTCAAGATCATCACCTACGCCGACGACACCCAGCTGATCCTCTCCCTCACCAGCGACCCGGACGCCGCCAGAGCCAGCCTACACGAAGGAATGAAAGACGTCGCCGAATGGATGAAGAACAGCCGCCTGAAACTGAACTCAGACAAGACGGAGGTCCTCATCCTGGGATCATCACCCTCTGCCTGGGATGACTCCTGGTGGCCCCCCACCCTGGGAGCCACCCCCAAGCCAACGGACCACGCATGCAACCTAGGCTTCATCCTGGACTCCTCCCTCTCGATGACCAGACAAGTCAACGCCGTCTCATCTTCATGCTTCAACACCCTGTGCATGCTTCCAAAGATCTTCCGGTGGATCCCCACTGAGACCAGGAAGACGGTCACCCAGGCCCTCGTCACCAGTCGGCTGGACTACGGGAACGCCCTCTACGCCGGCACCGCCGCCAAACTCCAGAAGAAACTCCAACGGATCCAGAACGCCTCAGCACGACTCATCCTGGACATCCCCCGACACAGCCACATCTCCGGACACCTGAGAGACCTGCACTGGCTCCCCGTCAACAAAAGAATCACGTTCCGACTCCTCACCCACGCACACAAGGCCCTCCATGACCTGGGCCCCAAGTTCCTCAACAGCCGCCTGACCTTCCACAAGCCCACCTGCCAGCTCCGCTCCGCTCCGCCAGCCTCGCTCTTGCCACCGTCCCCCGCATACGCAGAGCCACCGCCGGAGGACGATCCTTCTCCTACCTGGCAGCCAAGACATGGAACTCCCTCCCAATCCACCTCCGGACAACGCAAGACCATCTCGCCTTCAGGAAGCAACTCAAGACCTGGCTGTTCGAGCAGTAGCATGTCCCCCCCCAGCGCCTTGA
Organism: Triturus cristatus; assembly: GCF_964204655.1. Taxonomy (NCBI): domain Eukaryota; kingdom Metazoa; phylum Chordata; class Amphibia; order Caudata; family Salamandridae; genus Triturus; species Triturus cristatus. The sequence continues at coordinate 20,836,874 of NC_140585.1, read as the reverse complement.
GGCCCTCCGGGTGAGCAGTGCGCTATACAAATGCCTATGATTGATTGATTGATTGGTGATTTTGCTCCAGCATCTGCGGGGGATACGAAGCGTGTGGTTGTGAGATGTGGTCTTCTTGAATGTGAAATGTATGCAGCTGTGGTCGATCCAGTGTAGTCCTGTGGAGTGGTTGAAGGCGACGTGGTTGCTGGCGGAGAAGATGGTGTCGAGGGTGTGGCCAGAGAGGTGAGTGGGGGTGTCCACCAGTTGCTTGAGTCCGAGGTTGGCGAGGTTGGCGAGCAGGGTGGAGGTGGTGTTGTCGTTGTTATTCTCCAGGTGAAAGTTCAGGTCTCCAAGGAGGATGTATTCTGGTGAGGCTAGGGCATGCGGGCTGATGAGGTCAGTGATGGTTTCGCTGAATTGTGTGCGTGGGCCTGGGTGTTAGACCTGGCACCTTGGCGTGAGTTTCCCTTCCACTTTTTGATGGTGTGCCTCGATTGTTTTGCTGGTGTTGTCCGCTCAGGGCGCCGCGTCATGGCTAATCCGTGCCGCAGCGCAAGTGCTCCCTAGATAAAGTGCTCATAATTGATATACCTGATTGGTGTATTGGATTCACTGTCAGTCCCCAGTAAAGTGCACCCGGAGTGCGAGGGCTTGTGAGTGCCAATGCCGCTAGTGGGCTGCAGCGCTGGTTGCGCCACCCACACCAGCGGCCATGTAAAATGGGTCCTGGGTCTGCCACTGCAGACCCCGCGTGCAGTCCCGTACTGTAGCGCCGGCCGGACAAGTGCACACACTTGCCGGCCTCCAGAACCTTCCCTTAGCCTCATGTTAGTCACCCCTATGGTAGGCCCGCGGGCAGGTTGCGTTGTAGGTGTAAGGTAGGACAAGCCCTGGTTTTGAGGCCTGTCCTAATAGTGAATTACCGCCATATTCGTGGTTCACTATTGCAAGGCTGCCTGTTCCCCTTAGGCCAGATGAGCTGCTGGAATTATTACATCCTATAATCCCAGCAGGCTCAGGGAACATGGTAGAGAGATATGTTTCATATGCCTGAACTCGGAATGATAAGATACTTCTTGTAGCCAAGTTTATTTTACTATCCTGGGTTCGTAAATACGACTTTTAGAAAGTCAGTATTTACCCGCTTAACCATTCCAGCCCGCCTCTGCTGTGTGTGTATCTGACTGTCTGGGCTATGTGAGTGACAGGGCTGGGGGGGATGACAGGTAGCGAATGGCAGGAGAACACCTTGGTGGGAGGTGGGGGTGCCCCTTGGACTCTGAATAGGGCAGTGCTCCACCACCACAATGCTGGCGCCGCCCCCTGGGGATCGACGGATGACTCAGCCTGCACCTGGCCCAGGACGGGCGAAGCGCTGTCCACAAGGTGCTCCTGAAAGTACTTGTCCCCTGAATGCCGGCTCCACCTCCTGTGGAGCGGCTGATGTGCCTGCCTCTCCCACTGAAAGCAGAAGTCAGAGTACCCCCAACAAAGTGCTCAGGACTGAGAACGGTTATGCGAAGGCCCCCCTGGCCTGAAAGAACAAAAGAAATGTGGTATAAAAGTAGGAGCCCTGCTCCTTGCAAATCAGAATCCTGTTTACCACAAAGAACCTCTGCCCGACTCGGAGGAGAAGAAGACGCTGGAAGGACTGGCCTGCTGCTTGCCTTGCTGAGGAAGGAGAGGAAAAGACTTGCTGAAAAGACTTTGCTGCTTTGCAGGCGTGCCCTCGACCGATGCGTGAGCCGCGGTAGGCCGGAAGTAAGTCAAGACTGGAATCCCCCAAGTGACATTCGTAAAAGACCGAAGAAGTACCCGCTTAAACTGTTGGCCTGCTTTATAACCTGGCGGCATAGAAACAACGTTACTAGTCTTGTGATAAGTCTGCATATTGAGATAATTATTTTTATATAAAGAAGCGTATTTTCACATACCTAAGCCTGGTGTCCGTTTCTGGGGGGATTAATGTATTTACTGTGTGTGTGATTATAAGTGCTTAACCAACAACGCCTGAAGAATCGCCTTGGCTGCTCCCGCCACGCACCTAGAGGGTGAGCAAGGGTCATTCCAAAGGGGGTTATCCTTTGCCCTGACGTGGAGGAGAGGGTCCCTGCTTGACACAAGGACATCCTTGCGCCAATCAGATATCCCCGACTCTAACACTGGGGTCTGTAGAGGAGTGTTCCTCTGAGGGTGGTTTGGGGGTCAGTGTGGATCTGGAAGTTTAGGTGTTCGGCGGAGGAGATGGAGTCTTCGGCGTTGGTCGCGATGCTGATGGTGTTTCTGTGGATGATTGCGATCCCTCCTCCCGTTTTGTTGATGCGGTCCTTCCGGGTGATTTTGTAGGTGTCCGGGATGGCTATGGCGATGTCGGGGGCTGAGGAGGCGTTCATCCAGGTTTCCGTGAGGAAGGCGACGTCAGGTGCTGTTGTGTCGAGGAGGTCCCAGAGTTCGATGGCGTGCTTGTGAACGGAGCGGGTGTTGAGGAGGATGCACTTGAGGTGGTTTTTTGTTGCTGTTTGCTTTGGCGGTCGGGGTACGGACTAAATCACTACAAGTACTCCTGTGATGGACCAGCCAGCAATAAATATCTATTGCTAACTCAGACGATGGTATGCCCTAAGTTCCTCTCGGCCCCTTGCCTAACTAGGAATCTTTCCTAACATAGGTTTGTGTATTATGGTCGGGGTACGGAGTCTGAGGCAGGTGAATTTGCAGGCTTGACAGGCGAAGGGCCCGTGGGTCCGTCTAGGGGTGGCTTGATAGCAGGCGGGAGGGAGTCCGGTGTTGAGTGCGTTGAGGGCACTGCTGTCGTATATCAGTCGGTTGGTCTGGGTTCGGCGAGGTCCAGGGGTTCTGGCGCTGGGTGCGGTCCAGGCGCGGACGGGCGCAGATGGGCTTGCCTTTGGCGCGCCATTGGCACCTCCGCGCGGTCTCCTCCATATATGGCCAAGTGGGAGGGAGAAGCAGCTGGGAGGCGGGAGCAGGGTGGCGAATGGGCGTCAGGGAAGCGGGTACAGAAATCAAAAGGGGTGGGACCACCGGGAAGCGGCGGCGGGGAGCGGGGGGGGGGGCACAAAGCGGGAAGGAAACAATCATGGGGAGACCAGAAAGGAGCAAAACAGGCAATACAACAGTGGCACAGGCAAATACACAAGGGCACAGAGATATAGAGCACTAGATACTCAAAGCACAGGAGCAGCGTCGAACTCGCAGCAGCAGCGGTGAAAGTCCTGGGAACACACGGGGAGCCGTGCGGTGCTTGGAGCGACCGGCCCTGCGAGCAGGGTTAAGGGTCTGGAAACCCTTCTCTACTAAATATCTCTATGAGAAATTAAATCACTGGTGCTTATGTTTTCCACTAAACTTACCCACGGCCACTTGGAATGATAGTCTATAAGGACAATAGCAAACCTCATTCCACTTGGTAAGCTCACCAATTGTCCCACTAGATCTAATCCCACTTTCTGCCATGCATATTCCTGCCAGGGAGTAGCTTGCATAGGAGGAACCTGTGGTTTGCAGTTTTTGTCTGTAATTTTACACACTTCACACTGTCTGACAAAACGATCCGCATCCATAACCATCCTTGGCCACCAGAAATGTTCCCCCATCCGATTTTATAATGCAGCCATACCCATCTGCCCTTGGTGACTCCATTCGAGAAGATGGTTTCATAAATTCACAGTTGGAATACATTTGTCATTGTGAAACACAAAAAATCCGCAGACAATTCAGGAGCCACCTGGGCAAAGGAATTTTATGGACCAACAAGGCATTTAATACTAGGCCACCCTTCAACAACATATTTTTTACTAGATTGAGTTCTCTCGGACAGTCTCTTGCAAACCTCTTGCAATAGTTTAAAGTGCTTCTCTTCCGATTTGGCAAATACCACAATATCATCCTGGAAACATTTTACTTCACTCTCCATACCCCTGAACATATGTTGCATAGCTCTCTGATAAACAGAAGATGCCGATGCCAGTCCGAAAGGCAACCTTTTGAACTGGCACACCCCATGAGGCATGATAAAACTGGTCAAATGTCTTGACTTCTTGGCCAAATTTATTTGATGATAGGCACTACGTAAGTCTAAGGTGGAAAACACTGTAGCACCATTGGATATAGACAGCAGATCATTTATATTAGGCAGGGGGTGCCTATCCACAATGATATTCTCAGCAAGCACTCTCATGTCTATGCATAATTGGAGTTTCCCATTATTATTTTTTTTGCCAAAACTACGGGTGAAATGCATTCTGAAGGTTCTATCTCTCTGTTGAAATCATCTCTCAGTGTTTGATCCAGAAGATCTCGCAATTCTTTACTCATGCCAAATGGTACCGTTGTCACTTTTTGTTTAATAAACTCAGCACCATTCTTCAATTTTATTTTGTGTTAGTATCTTTGCAACTTTCCCAATTTCTCACAAAATACTTTAGGAAAGAGGAAAATATTTTTTTCTTTGCCCGGCAGATCTTGTACCAACAGTACAGTCCCCACAGCACTGGGATCTAGCTTAATGCCTAATCATTTTGATCCCTCCATCCAAACACATTTGCTCCTTTCTTTGCCACATAAATCTTCAACTGGGCATTTCTTCCTTTGAACCTTGTCATAGCTTCATAATAACCTGTAAAATCAATATGTTGTCCATCAAAAGTGACCGCTATGACGTCAGGTTTTTACCAAATGTGGTTTTCTGTTTTCAAACTTGTTTTCAAAATATGCTTAGGCTATTATAGTAAATGGGGAACCACAGTCTGCAGTAATCGACAACTCTATCCCCAACACATGCAACTTGCACATAGGTGGATTAAGAGGCTCTTCATTGTCTCACTTGCTTTCTCCATGCACCATTGGTACTATGTTTCTCTCTCCCACCTTGCCATCGTCCAATTCCAAATCTCTCAAAGACGTGCCATCAAATACCTGCACGTGGTACAAAAGAGGGTGGTGATGGACGGAGCATCAGAACCAATCAAACACTCACACCCAGTCAACAGATCCGGGTTTGATCCATCACCGTTCTTTAGCCCACTCTGCCACCCCAGTTCAGACATGGCCATATGCAAATCAGTCTGACCCTGTGCCTCATGGGAACAGTCCAGCCCGAACTGCCAAGCCATGCCTTCCCTGGACCGGAAACAACCTTCCTAGGACCGGTTTCTGGCATTTCAGCCGTCTTCAGCCAGGCTTGCTTGAATCCAGTGGCAAAGTGAGCAAGGGACTCACGTCTGAGCATACCCTGCCAACTTATGGCGAACAAAGCGGTACAAAAGAGGGTGGTGATGGACGGAGCACCAGAACCAATCAAACACTCACACCCAGTCAACAGATCCGGGTTTGATCCATCACCGTTCTTTAGCCCACTCTGCCACCCCAGTTCAATCATGGCAATATGCAAATCAGTCTGACCCTGTGCCTCATGGGAACAGTCCAGCCCGAACTGCCAAGCCATGCCTTCCCTGGACCGGAAACAAGCTTCCTAGGACCGGTTTCTGGCATTTCAGCCGTCTTCAGCCAGGCTTGCTTGAATCCAGTGGCAAAGTGAGCAAGGGACTCACGTCTGAGCATACCCTGCCAACTTATGGCGAACAAAGCGGTACAAAAGAGGGTGGTGATGGACGGAGCATCAGAACCAATCAAACACTCACACCCAGTCAACAGATCCGGGTTTGATCCAACACCGTTCTTTAGCCCACTCTGCCACCCCAGTTCAGACATGGCCATATGCAAATCAGTCTGACCCTGTGCCTCATGGTAACAGTCCAGCCCGAACTGCCAAGCCATGCCTTCCCTGGACCGGAAACAAGCTTCCTAGGACCGGTTTCTGGCATTTCAGCCGTCTTCAGCCAGGCTTGCTTGAATCCACTGGCAAAGTGAGCAAGGGACTCACGTCTGAGCATACCCTGTCAACTTATGGCGAACAAAGCGGTACAAAAGAGGGTGGTGATGGACGGAGCATCAGAACCAATCAAACACTCACACCCTGTCAACAGATCCGGGTTTGATCCATCACCGTTCTTTAGCCCACTCTGCCACCCCAGTTCAGACATGGCCATATGCAAATCAGTCTGACCCTGTGCCTCATGGGAACAGTCCAGCACGAACTGCCAAGCCATGCCTTCCCTGGACCGGAAACAAGCTTCCTAGGACCGGTTTCTGGCATTTCAGCCGTATTCAGCCAGGCTTGCTTGAATCCAGTGGCAAAGTGAGCAAGGGACTCACGTCTGAGCATACCCTGCCAACTTATGGCGAACAAAGCGGTACAAAAGAGGGTGTGATACCTACACAGCACAATGACTGTGTTGTCTTTTAGCATCCCTGCACATCTTTGAAAAAATACCTTTTCTATTGCAATAGTTTGCTAAGTGTCTGACAATTCCTGGAAGAAGTAAAATGGTTAGGATCACCACATCTAAAGCAGTACGTCTTACTGCCCTTACGCCCACCTTTATGACTCTCATTCTTCACAAATTTTCCTGTAACTGCACAAACTTCATTTTCTTTCTTGCCAAGTTGAGATTCATTTACTTCCTTTACCCAGTTCATGGACTGTTCTACGGCTTTGGCTGAAGCCACCACTTCATCCTTGGTGGGATCGCCCATGATCCAGAAACTTTCTTGGATACGTTTGTTGTTAGTGTTAACCAGGAGCTGATCACGTATAATTTCATTAGTTGTGTTGCCAAAATTACAAGTGTTGGATAGACTTCTCAGTGCAGTTAATAATCATCAATAGATTGTCCTTCTTTCTGTCTCTTTGTAGTACAAAAGTGACACCTCGTAAGTGTGGTACTGATGGTGGGTTGAAAATGAATATCTAGCCTCAAAAGAGCTTCATCGAATTAATTCAGTGCCTCATCCTCATGTTCAGTCTCAATTTTCGGCAAAGATCTAAAGACTTCCTGTCCTTCCGAACCTAGAGAATGCAAAAGGATAGTTTTTTTCCTCATAGCTGGCATTCAAGTTCCATCAATTGCCATTAAATATGTTAAACACTCCTCCTCCCATCTTCTCTAGGGTATAGGTGGTTCACCTTTAGTTTGTAATTTTTTTTAAAGGAGGGTCTAGCTGCATGTTCACACTTTACTAGTTTTCTATCAAAGGAAAATAGATGGATAAAAAAAAGCTTCTAGGTAATAAATCTATATGTCCCTAAAATCCCTTTGAAAGACAGTGAAAATCTTTAAATTCTGAGGTAAAGTTTATTTGTTCATAGACATTATAAAATGGCTGCCGCCATTGTTAGAACGTATGTGCTAAAAGATTTACAGTGCAGAATTAAAATGGCCCCCAAAACTGAAGCGAGGCTTGGAACACAGGGTGTCTTGCTCCTTACATGAAGAGGAGTTTTCGCGGCCCCTCCTATGAGGTGGGTAGCTCGTGAGGCACTCCTTCTAAGGCCTTCCCACCACCAGCCACAGCAGGGCAATGCCCCATGCCAAGTGCTCACTGCGTAGGACCTCTGGCCGCAGGCAACACCGATGAATATGGACAGCTTTATAGAGACAGCACACAAGGTCCAGCACAGCTAACTTCACCACAGCACCACACACCGGGCTGTGTCCTCCCGTCCCTTATCGCCACAGATAAGTGTTGTAATCCAGATGAGGAATGCGAGAGACTCAAGGTGAGGAAAGCAGGAGCGTCTTTGTTTCACGTCTGTACGCCAAGCCTCGTACGTACGTAATAATCCCCAATGTACGTTCCTAACTGTGATCACCCCAAACGCTTAGCCACGAACATTCTGGACATGAGCCCCTAGACCAGGGATCTCAAATCTTTTCAGTAATGAGCGCTACTTTTGTTCAATGAAAATCATCTTAAGCTATTAGTATTAGGGTTGTAATTGGGACAACATAAGACAAGATTAAGTTAGTGGCCACTGTGTTACCTGCAGTGATCACATCTGTGCATCAGGAGGGTTGCAAGCAGCAATGTAAAAAGGCTTTGTCAATTTGAAATGCCTTTTCATGAGTAATACATAACACAGCTGCACAGCCCCAGGCATCAAGGTAATGATGTCAGCAATCAGTCTGCCATCATCTCATCACTTATCACTTAAATATCAGATTTAAATACATTTTGAAAATTGAACCATTTTTCTCCAAACATCAGCTTATAAATTCTGAAAATACTCACATTTTCGTTCAAAATACACAGTTTAAATTGTATTATTCAATGATTAATTCAACCAAGCATAAGATTCTAACTTAGAAAGCTGGGCTGTACACAGGAGAGCTACTTACAGGTAGCTGGAGAGTTACTTGTTGGAGAAGCCTGCCCTAGAGCAAAGGGTACGTAGGAGGGAAAAGTGGAAGGGAGGAAGGGAAGAAGGAAGGAAAGGGAGAGAGGGTAAGGGAGAAATCCAATAAAGTATAAGCATTAAAACATAACATGCTGACCATATCTCAATAGGGAACATCCATACCCCTATTTTTTTTACTGAGCTCATTTTAATCTATCCACTGGGGACACAAATAAAGGATTAACCCTGTCAACCAGGAGATAGTTTTAACTCACATTTCATTTTTTTGCACTCTGCCCCTCCCTCTGCCCTACATTGGATGACATAAACACTGCACGCTCCTCTCCTACGGTGAGTTGTAGCCCACACTGGGTACCTTGCAGTCCGAGTGTGTAAGAGGGAGCCCAATGGTGAAGCATGTCACCTTAGGGTGGGTGAGAGTTCTCGTCTTAACACATGTGTGTGTCTGTCCCAATCACCTCGATACACTGGCAAGTAGCTAAACACACCATCCAGTTACCTTTGGGGAGTTCAACTACTGGTCATTCGCAGCAAGAACATTGGATGCAGGCTTTCGGAAATCAGCCCCAGGTTCTCCCTGGCCTCTGTCTTTTGCTTTCTCATGCCCAGTTCATATTGTTTTGACCGGCAGGGGACATTGGGACATTGGAGTGTTGAGAGCAGGGGTCTATGCCAGTTCATACAGTCTGCTGGTGTTCTTCCAATGGTCTAATAAGTGATGATGGCACTTTTTCCAGTCAAAGTTGTCGAGGTATGGCATATTGTTGATCTCTGTTTAATCACATAACACGGATATGACGCCTACATTCATCCACGCTTCTCCTTTTTTCACAGCCCCTGGTGGGGAACCACGTGATTGTCTTCTGAAAACGTCTCACATGTCAAAGCCTCTTGATTGGCCGCGCTGATGAACCATTACTACATTGTGATCTTGCACCTTATCTTGATGGTTGGGGCATAAGATATGAGGAGGGAATCCTGATAGATGGCTCTACTGTTTGTACTGTGCATACAAATGACTGAAAGTCAATGTTTACTTCATGTCTACTCTGGTGAAGTAGCAAAACTAATAGTCCCAACTCACGTCAGTATTTTGGCTGCACTGACAAATGTTACCCTTTATCACTGATTCTAAGTAACGTGGCGTGGCCCATGACTTCCGGTGCCTCTGGTTGCAGCAAGGGTTCCTTACTTCTGCAGGTGGCCCTAGTGAGAATACGTCTGATGTACAACGTCTGCTTGATGCCATCATCAAAGGTGCTTTTGTCAAATGCACTGAATGCCATCCCTCTCAGGGGGATATGTACAAGGAAGTGGCAGAGTGAGGCTTTCGCCGTCATGGTCTAACGCCTCTCTCCACCACTTCTGAAACGCACGACTGCGCCATATGTACAACGATATGGTGCAGCCTTGCGTTTCCTCCCTGTGATGGGGATACACTTAGCTGTGTAGCACTAACACAGGCACCTTTGCACCATAGCACAAGGGTGTCTACGTGCAGCGGAGAATTGTTTATGTGTAGGAAGGGGTCCCTGAAATGCCATTTGTCAATTAATGCAGCACACATAAAAGTCACAAAATGGCATTTTTTAAAGGTTTGTTTATGTACAGGCAGGGATACCTTCTTGTACATAAACAAACCATGGCATTTGGCTTTTTTCATGTGTCCTGCACAAGGCAGCACACATGGAAAAAGGAAAACCGAGGAGAAATAAAGCATTTCTCCTCGTTTTGCCAACTTAAGACCAGGTTTTCCCTGGTCTTAAATTCGGCGCTGCCTCCTATATGCACTTGTACATTGGGGGCAGCGTCAAAATCACTGGGTGTTGTGGTGGAATACCCACCGCAAGACCCACTGCCCACCCGTTTTACGTTAACCATAGCGTGAAAGGGGGCCTTTTGTACAAGGGAGTGTTAAGCAACGTTAAGTTGCTTTACGCTGCCTTGTACATAAGGCAAAGCCTCTATCACCACCACAACATTGATAAAAGTGACGTTCCCATGGCGATAGGGGCTTCTACGGATGCCCCATAGTGTCCAGTGATAAAGCTTTAGCAGATCAGTCTGCCAAAACGTCTGCAGCGGTTCCCAAATCTGACATCATCCTGTGTCCTAATCTATTGATCTCCTAAAGCCTACCTTGAAGTTTGCTCCAGATAATGAAAACAATGCATGGCACAAATCCAATAAAAAAGGTGATTTATAATGATCTTAGTGCTTGTCTAATTTCTTCAATAACATCTGGAGGATGGTAAAACTTTCACAGTAGAAATACCCGGGATTTCTCCATGCAGCAGATGGCGCTGTTTCATAAAAAAAAGTGCAATGTTTCAAAGTGCAGATTCAACATTAATAACGACACCCCCTCCCATTTTACACATGTGAGTTATTTCCATATTGTATCAATATATTTCATGCTTTCCAAACCTGGGCCGAAGAACAGCACATGATTTCTATATCATTATGGACTCACAAAGTCGATTGATAATACAAATATTAATATGCTATTAAAATGAAAAACTACATAGAATAGAAGGAAGAAAGGTAAGAGAAAAAATCAGGTATAAGACAAGTGGAGAATGCAGAAGCAAGAAAAATGATGTACAATATAAATAGTGATGTAGAACTCTCAATGTTCCCAATCATAAGATGAGATACATAGGGGGGATTGAACTATAAAGAATTAAGGGGAGAATTTACAAGAAAGTGACGCATCTGTAGAGATGCGTCACTTGCCCTGCGCCAACATGCAAAACCCTTGCGTCACCATGGATGCACCGCACTTACAATATGGCGCACTATGGCGCAAGAATTGACAGATGCGTCAGAAATTCTGACGCATCTGTTGATAGAAAATCAACGCATTGCTGGAGTCGTGTCGCAAGCACGACGCAACTCCAGCAATGGTCAGGGGCGCCCTATGCCTAACATGCTGCGTCACTCCTTACGCCTGCTTCAAGCAGGCGCAGGGTTTTGACGCAGCATGGGCGTAAAAGTGACTGAGTGAAATCTTGTAGATTTCAATGCGTCACTTTTACAGGGCTTCCTGCATCGGAACGCCCACCCTGCATACATTAAACCTGACACAGGTTTAATGTGGCGCAGGGCTTCACAACATGACGCATCTCCCTAGATGGTGGCGCAACAACGGTGCAAAAGTGACGCAAGGGGCTCGTAATCTGCCCCTAGGTATGTAAAAGGAGTTGCTGACTGATTTCCTACCGTTGATCCTGCCCCACAACTCAAAAGTATTTCCAAAGTTTAAACACAAAGCTGTCATCGGTTTTCACGGCAGCTACTACTGGCTGAATGTTTGAGGCTTGGACTTTCAACAGCGATGACGTGTCTGTAGCCCCCACAAGAATAAAGACAAATCTTCGGACCAATCGCGGAGGCTTTAGAAAGTCGCCCCCTGACATGACTGGACTTTGAAAGGGTATTTGAAGTAGGCACCTCTAGCTAGTTACACACCTGTAGGGTTTCTCCTTCAGACCCCTCATACAAGCATTTGTATCACAATTTCAGACCAGACGCTCAGGTTGTGGGTTGGTTGAATGAGCTGCTAGGAGGTCTCGCTGTCTTTGGAGAGCCACAGGCCTGAGAGACGTCAGGGTGACGTCCTCAGCATGCATGAGTCACAGGGGTTTGTAACCAAGGCTTTGCATCGAGCGTATTGATCAGTTCAGGAAAATCAGCCAGATAATGGACCGAACCCGGGGAGGCAGGAGCCAGGGCTCTTTAAAACTGCAGTAATGGAGGTGTATTCCCATCCAGCCGGTTAGCAGAGGACACGCCAATGAGAGTTTGGAAGACCCAAGGTGATCATTGTTGCCTAAATAAGGGACGGGCAACTTTGTCAAAGGCATTGCTAAAATCGATGAAAGATACATACGTTTCGACTGTTTCACCCTTACACAGTATCCATCAATCATTAGTAGGGCTAGAGCATTATCTGTCGTGGATCGCCCCTCCCTAAACTGCTCTGCTCCATCGGAGGAGGCGCCTTGAGGTCACCCTTCGAAAGCGTCTTTGGCAAAGATTCTTCAGATGGAACCAAAAGGCAACAGGCCGGTATCTTTATCATTAACTATTAGTGTAATGAAGAACGGATGACAATGACCTGGACTATGACCCTCCCTGGCAGCTGAGGTCAGCAAAATATGCTTTTAAAGATATGTTGCATGTACGCTTGCAGGGGAGAGTGTGGCTATGGGACAGTGAGAGTGTGTGTGTGTGCAAGCACGCGCGGGTGAGTGAAAGCGAAGGAGGAAAGGCATGTGAAGTCACTTCTGCTACCTCTGGCATGGGGTGAACTCACGTTCATGCTGACAGGCCTCCCCAAGCTGTAGGTGGAGAGGACTTCAGTCCCAGCAAAGGATTAAGGGGCATATCAGCAAGGGCCGGCGATAATTATCGCTCAGCGCTCTAAGCGTGAGGATAATTATCGCCGGCTAGCGTGGATTTTTATCGCTGCGATAGCGTGCTATTAGCAACGCTTATGTCAAAAGTGATAAAAATCCTCGCGCTAACTGCCTAAAGTGAGATTATCGCTGGAAACCCAGCGATAATCTCACGCAATGTGGCGTTAGCTTGCTGATAGGGACTCACAAACTTAGCCATGATATCCACCTTCCATAGGATATCATGGCTAAGCCAGTCCTGAAGCAGGCGTAAGGAAAGCAGTGATAACAGGGGTATCGCTACTTTTCCTGCCGCTATGCTTAATAGCGTGGGGCTTGATGATAGGAGAAATGTCACTTAGCGACATTTCTCCTGTCAGATCAGGTCAGGAACGCCCACTTTGCATCTCACTAGAGATGCAAAGCTGGGCGTTAAGAATAGGTGCGCTAATGCAAGGTTTCATGCGTTAGCGTGACCTTGCTAATTAGGCGATAAAATTATCGCCGCTTTTCAGCCGAAAATGGCCGCAAAAGCAGCGATAATTTTCTATCGCCGCCTTGTAAATATTCCCCCTAGTTTCCTCTGTCTGCACACAATTGCTCCATGCGTGTCTGCCAGTGGTTTTCATCCAATGACATCTTTTTTTTCATATGGCCCTTCTCACTCAAATATTTTGCAATATTAAACCGCAGTTTACTGGTGTTTCTCAACAAAGGCCCTCTGCATAGACCACCATGATTTCACAACTTGAGACTCTTTTCTTGCTTTGTTGACAGTTTCGATTGTAATGTCTCTTTCCGTGAATAGGAGCAGACGTGAGAAGAAGGGTGTATAGGTCTAGGCAGCGCTTTACAAATTTCAAGAACTAAGGGGCATATTAACGAGCAGCTATCGCCACAGGAATGTCACTTTTTATGGCGATGAGCCCTTCGCCTAATTTACTTAACGTGGCTTAATGCCGCATTGTAAATAAGACACCCTTCACACTATACTTAGCGTGAAACGGGTGAGCAAAGGGTGATCGGTGGGCGTTCCACCACAAAAACCCATTGATTTTGACGCTGCTCCATATTTACAAGGGTGGTGCAAATAGGAGGCAGCACCAAAATTAGGACCAAAAAAAGTCTGATCTTAACATGACGCAATGATGAGAAATGTTTGTTGTGTTTGCTGTTTCTATTTGTGCTGCATTGTACAGCACACATAGAAACAGCAAAATGCCATGCATGATTGTTTATGTGCAGGAAGGTGTCCCTGCCAGATGTGGAGTAAGAAATCTTTGAAGTGCCAGATAAATTATTAATCTCGCCATTTGTGCACCCCCTTTCCACTAGCTACAGGGCCAGTTGACATTTCCACTCTGACAGTATCTTGAGTCCATTTGAGGGGGCGCAGTAAAGCAGCTGCCTGCAGTGACCTGACAGTAGCATCAGAGTGTCACCATCACAAACAGATGTTCAAACTGAGCCCTTTAGTAATGATGTGGGGATGTCTTACCTCACCACTGAGATCTGATCCAAGAGTCTCACATCCTATGGAAAGGAAGCGAGGTGACCCCAGAGCAGGGTACCCGAGGAGCAGTGCATCTGTGTAGAGTGTCCTCCCTGGCAGCTCACAGCAGGAGAACTACCAGCAGCTTGTTCCTCCACCCTATATATCCCTCCATGTGCACATACACCATCATTACCACACACAGGAGAGTGTCTCCGTGGGACCAATTAACAGGTTGGTGATTTAAGTTTTATATAGTGCGACCCAAGGGTTTTGTAGCGCTTTGCATGAAATAACATTCATTACACAAGTTGAAGTTCATATTTTTTTTTAGGCATCGGGAGGTTCTGGGGTCATTTACTTAGGTTTTTGAAGTACTGGGTTTTTCAGAACCAACCCAGCGGTGCCAGGGGACACACCCGAAGACTTCGAGTTCTTCCTGTTTCAGACTACAGAAACACAGAGTCTTCTAGGTGAAGTCAAAGATCGTATTTATTGGCTGCAGACCAATCACAGGTATCCGAGAAGTACAGCACGGTGTATGTTCTCAGGAGACTGCTCCCAACCAAAAAACAGTATTTTCTTATATACAAAATATTACGCTCTGGGCAACGCCGCCCCTGTTTTACAAGTGGTCATTCACATATTTTCGCTTCAAAGAAACAGCAAAGTCATGATGATAATCCCACATTTCAACTCGGTCAGCCCACAATTATTTACCCAGCGAGGCTTAGAACCCTCATCAGATATCAGCAGACCCCAATAAAAACGGGCACCTCCTCCTCGTAAAGCAAGCCATAAAGTAGGAAACAGAGTCAGGTGTGAAAGAGATTAGTCAGGGTTCGTGTGGGAAGAACGACTTTATGGTGTGTCAAGCCCTGATGCTAATCCCATTTGGCCGCAGTAAAAGGAACCGGCCGAACAGGACTGACCTCGGGCAGTGGAGTCAGGTTGCACAGGTCACAAAGAAGGCACAGAAGAAGTGCGTGTCCTTTAGGCCTAGGCATGGCCTAAAAGCGCAGCCTATGTGAGGGCAACCACAGAATGGTTACCGTTCTAAAATGGAGACAGAGGGTTCGATATGTAGTATCGTATACACAGTGAATTCATCGGTGAAACATGACGAAAACACTCATACATATCGCATTAGTCCTTTGCGGTTCGCTGATACCAAAATCGGCATGGTAGGGCCATGCCTCCAACATGGTTCTGAACTTTACAGTACCACAGACCCTCCTTTTGCCCTTACATAGGCAATAACTATACTAATCTGAGTACAGGTCTATATTCATAAAGTCATGGAGATGTTGCTGTAGCATCATCCTATTGCTTAGCTCGTCCCTTGATACAGGTCTCCTTACACATGATGTAACACAGAGGCTACACATTACAGGAGCACACTGTATACATAGACAGAACAGAAAAAGAATGGCTACGATCGTCCCAGTGACTATTAGAATCTTCCATCCCCAAGCTGATATCAGTCCCCAGAACCAGCCCATCATCGACCAATCTCCTTTATCCACGTGAATGGATTCGGAAATCTTATGCAGTTTGGAGATGGCCTGATAGACTGTCGGAGCGTTATCTGGTATGAAAATACAGCAGCTTGATTGGATAACCTTACATACCCCACCACGGTCTGCAAGTATGACATCTAGAACCATACGGTTCTGCAACGTCATGAGGCGATCCGCTTGGAGCTCAGCTGTCAGGTTACCAAGGGCACTGGCCGTTAACTTACATTAACAGTGGATTCAACTACACGAGTCAGTTGTCTCAGGTTCCTACTATTGACCATTGGTCCCCAAAACGGCAGAAAACCCATGAAGAAGTCTCCCGCTTCCTGACCGGCAGTATCTTACTGGACTAGCGACGCCTCGCACAACTCTGGTCTTGTGATAATCAGAGGCGGCAATAAATGTTGGCGGTAGCAAATTTGCAACATAACATGTGCCCGAAAAATCAGGGGGCAACCATGTATATGATCGGTCATTACACACAAAGTATGTACCCTTGGCAGCCAAAAACGCAGGGGAAAACTGTGATGGAAAAATGTACGTTTCAGTACAGTCACTCTTCCCTAGTTGAGCTCTTGGATTCTGACCATCGCCTTGTAAACAAAAACGTCCTATGTGTGGTACGACCCAAATCGGAGATGAACTTCTACGCTGTTTCTCGGCCAGACTAATGCTATACCCCGTCGCGTTCCAACCTACATAAGCTCGCAACTCATCCTTGGGAATAGATGAATATGCATCGATATCTCTGCTCATATCAGCAACTCCTTTCATCAAGGCCTTATTGTTCGGGCTAGGTCTAGTGGAACGCAGTGGTCGCGGGGAGTAGGTCTCAAGCGCAAAAAGAAACATAGTCTGGAATGCCCATGATGACCCATTATAGCTAAACGGCAGCACTATTTATGGGATACCCTTATTAATGGTATGTGGCATCAAACCACACACCCAGCAATTTGTTGTATTCATAACTAGTTGGTGCTGGTGCAGGAGTTGAATGAATGAATTGTTTACGAACTCAGAACGTCTAGCTTGTTCGTGTTCAGGCAGAGGGTGGAAAGAGTGTGAGGAAACAGTAGGAGGAGGTATGGGCTGCATAGTGGGTGCAAATGTTACTTGGAAAGAGAATAAAACATATCCTATGAAAATCGTCATCACACTCAGTAACATGGAAATACATAACATCAAAAATCGTTTTCTTGTCATTACTGTACATATTCTGTCTTTGCAGTTCATTAGTTTAGCAGGTCTCTCATTCTCAAAAAACTCCATCCTCTCTAAGTGCTGCTCGCGGTGGTAGGGTGTTCTATGCTGAGGAAATGCTTCTGTCAGTCCAGGGCAACTCCCTAGACCGACCAGAACTGTCGACCTAACGTCTTCAGTTGCACTCCAAAGACTTGGGCAACCGCGACCCTGCAGTTGAACCCGGATGGCGGTTCGAAAAAGCAAAAAATAAGCAAGTTTCTCAGATGAAAGAGAGAGCTGCACTTCCCAAAAATTATTAAAAATAGCAAAGGAAAGGAAAATAATTTTATTTGTCCATAGTCCTTGGCCTCAAATTGTAGCGATTTCTCCCAGGTACTGTCTGGTCTTGAAACAAGAGTTCAGGCTGTGTAGTGTCCAATCGAATTGACGGTGGCACAGCCTCTTGCAAAATGTCATCGCTTTCCTGCTCAGAGCTTGCTCCTTTCACGCGTGCATCGCTAAATGGCACGAAACGAGGCACAGTGTCAGTCTCAGAATCAGCGATACCCTCCTGGACCCACCGGTCGTACGGTAGAGGCAAAGGGACCTTCTTAAAATGTACGCCGTGAATACAGTTCTTTTTCCCTTTCACTCGAACAGCTGATCTTGTCGAGAGAAGGACGAGATGGGGGCCGGTCCAATGGGGCTCATCATTTTTCGTTCTTTTGAAATTTTTGACCAGCACCCACGATCCAGGATTGATAGGATGTCCTGGAGCTTCAGAGGCCTGAGTATCGTGGACCTGTTGGTGTAAGACACGCAATTTAGCCGTCAATTCATACAGATAATCAAGCAGTACTGGATGTTCAATTTCGCTTATTTTTGTCGGTCTTAGCACACCCCATATATTGGCCAGACGGCCAAACACAATCTCATACGGACTAAGTCCCACTCGTGAGTGCACAGTCATTCTTATTGATAGGAGTGCTAAGGGCAGCACGTCAGCCCATTTAAGACCAGAACTCGCTTGGATCTTGGCTAATTTGAGCTTCAATGTGCCATTATAGCACTCTACTAGTCCAGCTGATTGGGGGTGATTTGCAGCGTGAAACTTTTGCTTAATACCTAGTCCCTCACATACATTCTTCATCGCTCGACCCACAAATTCACTCCCATTATCACTCCAGACCATTCTCGGCATTCCAAACCTAGGGAAGAATTCTTTGACAAGGGCTTTAGCTGTGGATAACGCAGTATTGTCTTTTAGGGGATATGCTTCTATCCACCTTGAAAAAGCGCAAACAACAACAAGTACATATTTCAAATTGTTGCACCTTTCCATGTGGATGAAATCTAGCTGCAAAACCTCGAACGGATACGTTGGAGGCGCAAAATAACCAGCTGGAGTTGGGGTTCCCCTACCAGGATTGTATTTCAAACATACCATGCAATTTTTGACCACATTCTCTGCACACTTGGGAATTCCAGCATTCTGCCATACTGGAGCTAACAACTTACAAATCCCTTTCACACTGATATGCGCCATACCATGTGCCATCGTCACCACTGGAAGCACATATGCATCAGGTAACAACCATCGCCGGTGTTCTGACAAATCAACCCAACAACCATTTTCATCCAATTTACCCTTACTTTCTTTCCACATGCTCAATTCTTTCTCTGTGGCTTCAGCTTGAAGGGACTTCACATTCTCTATCGTGTCTTCACACATTCCAACATCACCAACCCATCTTGCAGGGCCTGCAACATACATTCGATTCGTCACATCTTTTGCTGTCTCTTTCGCGATTTCGTCAGCAAATGCATTACCACGACCAACATCATCAATAACCTTCTTGTGTGCACTGCATTTCACAATCGCAACTTGTAACGGTAAGGTCAGTGATTCAAGGAGATCATTCACCAACTGACCATTCTGAATTTTAGTTCCATGCGAAGTCAGGAACCCACGTTCTTTCCAAAAGCGCCCAAAACTGTGGGCCACGCCAAAGGCATACTGACTGTCAGTATATATGTTCACTTTCATTCCTTTCGACAACACGCATGCTCTTGTAAGTGCAATTAATTCAGCTGCTTGAGCCGAATTATGTGGTATACGTGCAGTTTCAACAATCGTGTGCAAAGTCGTGATAGCATATGCAGCAGTCGTATCACCATTCGGAAGCTTGAAGCACGAACCATCCACCCATAAGGTACCATCACACTCAACCAGGGGAGTATCTTTAAGATCCACTCTCCCTTTTGTTTCTTCTTCTGTTCTGAACAGACAATCATGCTGTTCAATCTCATCTGTGTCTGTTGAAATCGGTAATAATGTAGCTGGATTCAACGTATTGCACCTCTTTATGTGCACATGACTCGCTAGCAGTGTCAACTCGTACCCTGACAATCGTGCACTAGTTAAGTGCTGTGTCTTGGTGCTGTTTAACAATGTGTCCACTGCATGCGGAACTATTACAATCAACGTGTTATTCATTACTAACCCAGCAGACTGTCGAATAGACACAGCTGCTGCCGCTGTGGCTCTCAAGCAACTTGGCAATGCCTTAGCTACTGGATCCGAAGTTGACGAAAAATACGCGCACGGACGCTGTTTGTCTCCAAAAGACTGTGTCAGCACTGACAACGCACAACCTTCTTTCTCGTGAACATACAATGTAAAAGGTTTACTGTAGTCGGGGGTACCCAACACAGGAGCCGAACATAATGCCTTCCGCAATTCCGAAAAACTTTTCTGACACTCTTCCGACCATGGGACGGGATTCGGTGTATCTTTCCATGTTAATGCTATCAAAGGTTTTGCCAGCAAAGAAAAACTCGGGATCCACTGCCTACAGTATGAAGTAATACCCAAGAAAGCACGCACTTCTCTCTGTGTTCTTGGCACGCTCAATTGTGCAATGGCCTGAATCCTTTCTGGGGTCAGTTTCCTTCCCTCCTTCGATAAGAGATGACCTAAGTAGGTCACTTCTTGTCGACAATATTGCAGTTTTGAGAGAGACACTTTGTGATGAAAGATAGACAGATGACACAACAATGACAATGTAGTTTCTTTACAAATCTCCTCAGTATCCGCAGTGATTAGTAAATTGTCAACATACTGAATAAGGGTAGCACCACTAGGTAAGACAATTGCATCAAGCTGCGCTTTTAAAGCCTGACTGTATATTGATGGACTTTCACAGTAGCCCTGTGGAGCACGTTTAAAGCGGAAGCTGCGACCTCCTAAACTAAATCCAAAAATATCCTTGCTTTCCTCTGCAATCGGGATGCTAAAGAAAGCATTCTTTAAATCGATCACTGAGAACCAAGCAGCGGAAGCTGGGATCATAGTTAACAAGGCAGTTATTTCAGGGACAACTGGAAACTGTGGCACAACTATCTTATTGACCTCTCTGAGATCGATCACAAGCCTGTAAACAGGTGGCTGAGAGGGGTCAGTACGTTTTAAAACAGGCAAAACAGAACTATTGCAAACGTTGCCTCTTGTCTCTTCAATTACATCCTTTTCAATCAAATCATAGATGATTGCTAACAATGCTTTCTCACCTTCATTAGAGATCTTGTACTGGGGAATGCGTGGCAATTTAACATTGGCTTTCAAAGTGACCACATATGGCGGTATTTCCAAGAGACCCACATCATTAGGACCAGTAGCCCAAAGGACATCCGGAAGAGACGACAATTCAGCTGGCAGTTTATTCTTCGACAAATGCATTGGAGAAATCACTTCCCTACCTATTGTAAGTTGTACTCCCAAGGGAGAACAATATAATGTCGCATTTAACAAATCCAATCCTAACAGGTTTTCACCACAACCTGTCGTTAGGATAAGGGGTGCTTTCAGCTCACAAGATCCAACAGAAAGGGGGATAGGACTAGAGATCGGGTTCCTAACCGGGGCGCCTGAAAAACCTACTGAAACATTCATTTCGCCACACAAAGGCGCGCCAGGGAGTTTTCAGTGCATAGTTGAACTCTTTGCAGCACCAGTATCCAACAGAAAGGGCTCTGACACACCCGCTGTAGTCAAATTAACTTACAGTCCACTCTGATCGACTGGTACTGAAACAACTCCCTCTCTTTGTCTACGGCTGTCCTAGTAATCATTACCTTCCGCATTTCCATCTTCTGCATAATAGTCATTATTATAGTACTGAGCTGGCTACCAGTTACATTGGCCTGCTGATCAAAACTGTTCATCGTATTTTGAGGCGGAAGAGGACGCGCGTTCTGGGGAACATTCCCATGCCCTCTACCTCTAGGAGCTTGCTGGCCACCTCTACCTCTCGCGCCATAAGCATTATTCGTGCGCTGCAACAATATAGGACAACTATACTTAAAATGACCTTCTTCTTTGCAATACGAACACTGATTGGGGCCCACAGGAACACGCGGTTGGGAATACCCGAACCTTTTCGAGTTAGTCTGAAACTGTTGGGGTTGTTGATAGTTACTCTGACCTTGCTTATAGTTATTCTGGTCTCCACGTGGCGGGTAAGCCTGCTGTAAAAGAACCTTCGTCTTTAACTCTTTTGTTTTCTTGTCTGCTCTATCCTTCTCATCTTTATCCCTATTTTCGTAATATTGTGCAGTAGCCAGTATTTGCGCTGATGAGGAAACAGCCCAAGAACTCTCTGAATCTTTTAATTTCTTACACAACTCAGGAAGCAAATTATGCACAAATTTATCAACAAATAATCGTTGACCACCTTCCGTACTCATGTCTTGACCACTGTGGTCGATAAATGTTTCTTCAAACCTGGTGAAGAAATCAGACACTGTTTCGTCTTTCTGTTGTTTGCATGCGGATAATTTATCCCAATTCACACGCATCGCCGCCATTAAAGTTTTCATGTAGGTAATAATTCTACCAGGGAGTTCTGCTACTAAGGGCTCAGGTTTCGTACCACCAACTTGTCTAGTGTCTGTAGCAATGATATTAGCCCATGTGCCACCTAGTTCTGCAGCATGATCTGTATTACGAATCAACCCCCATAAAGGCTGCGGGACGACATTCCCGAATAACATATCTATGTCAGCTAGGTTCATGACACACGATTCTGCAGTCTGTGATAACTCCTTATAATACCCTGCAGGGTTTTTAAGGGGGAAAGGCAATGTCTGCTTAAGGGCTAAAACTTCTGATCGCTTCCAAGGAACATGTACCCAAACACGCAGAAAATGAGCTGGCATAGCAGCGATACCTCGAGCGGCATCAGCTGCAACAGCGTCCTTCCATACTGGAGGGACTTCTCTCATAGGGTATTGTTTAACCTTCCTATCAGTGGAGTCATGTTCAAACAGTGACTGAGAAGGACCCTCGATCCTAAAAGACAATAATGTTGCAACTGCTTTCTCAACATCGGGACCCACAATCGTACCTTTTCCAAATTCAAACCGTACATGACACAACTCCTGCGGGCTTAAATCTAAACCATGATCTTCCAATTCCTCACAGAGGAATTCACACATTTTCTCAAAGACGTATCTCTGTTTTGGTGCTTCCCATTGATGAAAAACATTTACAACAGACTCTACATCATATCTTGAAGGATAAACAATCCATCTACTTGCCTTGCGGTCTAATACTTCTTTCTCTCCAGAACCAGGCAACTGACTACGCAACTGCTTACGTTGTGAACCAGGGGTCGTACTAGATGACCCAAAGAGAGGTGATATAAAACTAGTGACCGCACTAGCTATTCGTTGTCGTGTAGAAGGAGAAGTTGAGGCAAGAACAGGGGGAAAGACAGAGGGAAGAAAAACGGGTGCAGATACAGGTACAGGGGCCGTATCAGGAAGAGCGCCGAGGGAGGCAGCTGATGTACTAGGTAAAGTCGCAGGAAGCGCGGAAGAGATAGGCAGCGAAATCGGCGGCCCGTGAGA
Source organism: Triturus cristatus (assembly GCF_964204655.1). Lineage (NCBI taxonomy): Eukaryota > Metazoa > Chordata > Amphibia > Caudata > Salamandridae > Triturus > Triturus cristatus. The sequence continues at coordinate 20,814,110 of NC_140585.1, read as the reverse complement.
GGGCTGCGCCGTAGGCATAGGAGCCGGCTGAGGAGGAGCTGGCGGCTGCGGGAAAGCTTGAGGCAAATTAACTGGAGGCTGTACATTTAAAGGTTGCGGAGGCGCTGTAGCACTCTGCGCATACGGGGGTGGCGAACTCAGCAAATGTGACATTAGGGGATCTTTCTCCTTTTCTTTTGACGCATCTTGCTGAAAGGGCGGCAAAACTGGGTAGCATTTATCAATCACTAGTTCACGTTGCCTGCGCAACTGCTCATTCATTTGTTCGTCTTCGTTATCTTTAAACTGCAAAGCTGCTTGCATTATCGACATACCTTTCTCCCTTTTATTTTTCTTTGCCAATTTGATTTCTTTCTGTTTGGCTTCCTTTCGCCATAGGCGGAAAGAATCAAACATCGCCGGTCGGGCTTTCTTTTTAAATAATTTAACTTCTAAGTTATCTAGGATTTCTGTGTCGAAACTACCATTTTGGGGCCATTTTAAAACACCATCCTTCCTGGTGTATCGGATCCATACTTCATTATACGTAATGGGGCCCACACCATGTTTCACATAAAGCTCATAAGTTGGAGATCCAATTGGAGGAACCAGACACGAATCCTCTAATCGGGAGTCCCTATTACAACCCAAACAAAACCAATTTCCAAATATACTAGAACCAGGCATTGTCGCTCACTAGTCTAGTTTCAAACTTCAAAGGATTATCGAATACGATAGTCTCGTGAATACACGAGTCCTTCGGCTTTGGCACTTGCAAGTTCCAAATCAAAGTGATCCCAAAGGGATACCAAACTAAGAACTAAACTAAGGACTGAGAGACGCTCCACTTATACTTAACTGAGGTATCGATGACGTCACCAGAAGACTTGTTTAATCGTTTCGCTCTACCAAATCATCAAGGGTCCAAAACAGGGAGATAGTCAGGGCAGCAGTCCTTTGTAGCCGTCGGGACGTTTAGAACCTCGCAGTAAAGACTTTTGGACCACGTCGACATGCAGGGGTCGATGAAGTGGCGGCCTTCCTCCAGAATTTTCACACAAAGCTTCTCACGAACCTCTGGCTTGGACCAGTACCACTGAAATCACCCGACGTTGGGCGCCAACTGAAGTACTGGGTTTTTCGGAACCAACCCAGCGGTGCCAGGTTCAAAGAAACAGCAAAGTCATGATGATAATCCCACATTTCAGCTCGGTCAGCCCACAATTATTTACCCAGCGAGGCTCAGAACCCTCATCAGATATCAGCAGACCCCAATAAAAACGGGCACCTCCTCCTCGTAAAGCAAGCCATAAAGTAGGAAACAGAGTCAGGTGTGAAAGAGATTAGTCAGGGTTCGTGTGGGAAGAATGACTTTATGGTGTGTCAAGCCCTGATGCTAATCCCATTTGGCCGCAGTAAAAGGAACCGGCCTAACAGGACTGACCTCGGGCAGTGGAGTCAGGTTGCACAGGTCACAAAGAAGGCACAGAAGAAGTGCGTGTCCTTTAGGCCTAGGCATGGCCTAAAAGCGCAGCCTATGTCAGGGCAACCACAGAATGGTTACCGTTCTAAAATGGAGACAGAGGGTTCGATATGTAGTATCGTATACACAGTGAATTCATCGGTGAAACATGACGAAAACACTCATACATATCGCATTAGTCATTTGTGGTTCGCTGATACCAAAATCGGCATGGTAGGGCCATGCCTCCAACATGGTTCCGAAATTTACAGTACCACAGACCCTCCTTTTGCCCTTACATAGGCAATAACTATACTAATCTGAGTCCAGGTCTATATTCATAAAGTCATGGAGATGTTGCTGTAGCATCATCCTATTGCTTAGCTCGTCCCTTGATACAGGTCTCCTTACACATGATGTAACACAGAGGCTACACATTACAGGAGCACACTGTATACATAGACAGAACAGAAAAAGAATGGCTACGATCGTCCCAGTGACTATTAGAATCTTCCATCCCCAAGCTGATATCAGTCCCCAGAACCACCCCATCATCGACCAATCTCCTTTATCCACGTGAATGGATTCGGAAATCTTATGCAGTTTGGAGATGGCCTGATAGACTGTCGGAGCGTTATCTGGTATGAAAATACAGCAGCTTGATTGGATAACCTTACATACCCCACCACGGTCTGCAAGTATGACATCTAGAACCATACGGTTCTGCAACGTCATGAGGCGATCCGCTTGGAGCTCAGCTGTCAGGTTACCAAGGGCACCGGCCGTTACATTAACAGTGGATTCAGCTACACGAGTCAGTTGTCTCAGGTTCCTACTATTGACCATTGGTCCCCAAAACGGCAGAAAACCCATGAAGAAGTCTCCCGCTTCCTGACCGGCAGTATGCTCCTGACTAGCGACGCCTCGCACAACTCTGGTCTTGTGATAATCAGAGGCGGCAGTAAATGTTGGCGGTAGCAAATTTGCAACATAACATGTGCCCGAAAAATCAGGGGGCAACCATGTATATGCTCGGTCATTACACACAAAGTATGTACCCTTGGCAGCCAAAAACGCAGGTGAAAACTGTGATGGAAAAATGTACGTTTCAGTACAGTCACTCTTCCCTAGTTGAGCTCTTGGATTCTGACCATCGCCTTGTAAACAAAAACGTCCTATGTGTGGTACGACCCAAATCGTAGATGAACTTTTACGCTGTTTTTCGCCCAGACTAATGCTATACCCCGTCGCGTTCCAACCTACATAAGCTCGCAACTCATCCTTGGGAATAGATGAATATGCATCGATATCTCTGCTCATATCAGCAACTCCTTTCATCAAGGCCATATTGTTCGTGCTAGGTCTAGTGGAACGCGGTGGTCGCGGGGAGTAGGTCTCAAGAGCAAAAAGAAACATAGTCTGGAATGCCCATGATGACCCATTATAGCTAAACGGCAGCACTATTTATGGGATATGCTTATTAATGGTATGTGGCATAAAACCACACACCCAGCAATTTGTTGTATTCATAACTAGTTGGTGCTGGTGCAGGAGTTGAATGAATGAATTGGTTACGAACTCAGAACGTCTAGCTTGTTCGTGTTCAGGCAGAGGGTGGAAAGAGTGTGAGGAAACAGTAGGAGGAGGTATGGGCTGCATAGTGGGTGCAAATGATACTTGGAAAGAGAATAAAACATATCCTATGAAAATCGTCATCACACTCAGTAACATGGAAATACATAACATCAAAAATCGTTTTCTTGTCATTACTGTACATATTCTGTCTTTGCAGTTCATTGGTTTAGCAGGTCTCTCATTCTCAAAAAACTCCATCCTCTCTAAGTGCTGCTCGCGGTGGTAGGATGTTCTATGCTGAGGAAATGCTTCTGTCAGTCCAGGGCAACTCCCTAGACCGACCAGAACTGTCGACCTAACGTCTTCAGTTGCACTCCAAAGACTTGGGCAACCGCGACCCTGCAGCTGAACCCGGATGGCGGTTCGAAAAAGCAAAAAATAAGCAAGTTTCTCAGATGAAAGAGAGAGCTGTACTTCCCAAAAATTATTAAAAATAGCAAAGGAAAGAAAAATAATTTTATTTGTCCATAGTCCTTGGCCTCAAATTGTAGCGATTTCTCCCAGGTACTGTCTGGTCTTGAAACAAGAGTTCAGGCTTTGTAGTGTCCAATCGAATTGACGGTGGCACAGCCTCTTGCAAAATGTCATCGCTTTCCTGCTCAGAGCTTGCTCCTTTCACGCGTGCATCGCTAAATGGCACGAAACGAGGCACAGTGTCAGTCTCAGAATCAGCGATACCCTCCTGGACCCACCGGTCGTACGGTAGAGGCAAAGGGACCTTCTTACAATGTACGCCGTGAATCCAGTTCTTTTTCCCTTTCACTCGAACAGCTGATCTTGTCGAGAGAAGGACGAGATGGGGGCCGGTCCAACGGGGCTCATCATTTTTCGTTCTTTTGAAATTTTTGACCAGCACCCACGATCCAGGATTGATAGGATGTCCTGGAGCTTCAGAGGCCTGAGGCAGAGTATCGTGGACCTGTTGGTGTAAGACACGCAATTTAGCCGTCAATTCATACAGATAATCAAGCAGTACTGGATGTTCAATTTTGCTGATTTCTGTCGGTCTTGGCACACCCCATATATTGGCCGGACGGCCAAACACAATCTCATACGGACTAAGTCCCACTCGTGAGTGCACAGTCATTCTTGTTGATAGGAGTGCTAAGGGCAGCACGTCAGGCCATTTAAGACCAGAACTCGCTTGGATCTTGGCTAATTTGAGCTTCAATGTGCCATTATAGCACTCTACTAGTCCAGCTGATTGGGGGTGATTTGCAGCGTGAAACTTTTGCTTAATACCTAGTCCCTCACATACATTCTTCATCACTCGACCCACAAATTCACTCCCATTATCACTCCAGACCATTCTCGGCATTCCAAACCTAGGGAAGAATTCTTTGACAAGGGCTTTAGCTGTGGATAACGCAGTATTGTCTTTTAGGGGATATGCTTCTATCCACCTTGAAAAAGCGCAAACAACAACAAGTACATATTTCAAATTGTTGCACCTTTCCATGTGGATGAAATCTAGCTGCAAAACCTCGAACGGATACGTTGGAGGCGCAAAATGACCAGCTGGAGTTGGGGTTCCCCTACCAGGATTGTATTTCAAACATACTATGCAATTTTTGACCACATTCTCTGCACACTTGGGAATTCCAGCATTCTGCCATACTGGAGCTAACAACTTACAAATCCCTTTCACACTGATGTGCGCCATACCATGTGCCATCGTCACCACTGGAAGCACATATGCATCAGGTAACAACCATCGCCGGTGTTCTGACAAATCAACCCAACAACCATTTTCATCCAATTTACCCTTACTTTCTTTCCACATGCTCAATTCTTTCTCTGTGGCTTCAGCTTGAAGGGACTTCACATTCTCTATCGTGTCTTCACACATTCCAACATCACCAACCCATCTTGCAGGGCCTGCAACATACATTCGATTCGTCACATCTTTTGCTGTCTCTTTCGCGATTTCGTCAGCAAATGCATTACCACGACCAACATCATCAATAACCTTCTTGTGTGCACTGCATTTCACAATCGCAACTTGTAACGGTAAGGTCAGTGATTCAAGGAGATCATTCACCAACTGACCATTCTGAATTTTAGTTCCATGCGAAGTCAGGAACCCACGTTCTTTCCAAAAGCGCCCAAAACTCTGGGCCACGCCAAAGGGATACTGACTGTCAGTATATATGTTCACTTTCATTCCTTTCGACAACACGCATGCTCTTGTAAGTGCAATTAATTCAGCTGCTTGAGCCGAATTATGTGGTATACGTGCAGTTTCAACAATCGTGTGCAAAGTCGTGATAGCATATGCAGCAGTCGTATCACCCTTCGGAAGCTTGAAGTACGAACCATCCACCCATAAGGTACCATCACACTCAACCAGGGGAGTATCTTTAAGATCCACTCTCCCTTTTGTTTCTTCTTCTGTTCTGAACAGACAATCATGCTGTTCAATCTCATCTGTGTCTGTTGAAATCGGTAATAATGTAGCTGGATTCAACGTATTGCACCTCTTTATGTGCACATGACTCGCTAGCAGTGTCAACTCGTACCCTGACAATCGTGCACTAGTTAAGTGCTGTGTCTTGGTGCTGTTTAACAATGTGTCCACTGCATGCGGAACTATTACAATCAACGTGTTATTCATTACTAACCCAGCAGACTGTCGAATAGACACAGCTGCTGCCGCTGTGGCTCTCAAGCAACTTGGCAATGCCTTAGCTACTGGATCCGAAGTTGACGAAAAATACGCGCACGGACGCTGTTTGTCTCCAAAAGACTGTGTCAGCACTGACAACGCACAACCTTCTTTCTCGTGAACATACAATGTAAAAGGTTTACTGTAGTCGGGGGTACCCAACACAGGAGCCGAACATAATGCCTTCCGCAATTCCGAAAAACTTTTCTGACACTCTTCCGACCATGGGACGGGATTCGGTGTATCTTTGCATGTTAATGCTATCAAAGGTTTTGCCAGCAAAGAAAAACTCGGGATCCACTGCCTACAGTATGAAGTAATACCCAAGAAAGCACGCACTTCTCTCTGTGTTCTTGGCACGCTCAATTGTGCAATGGCCTGAATCCTTTCTGGGGTCAGTTTCCTTCCCTCCTTCGATAAGAGATGACCTAAGTAGGTCACTTCTTGTCGACAATATTGCAGTTTTGAGAGAGACACTTTGTGATGAAAGATAGACAGATGACGCAACAATGACAATGTAGTTTCTTTACAAATCTCCTCAGTATCCGCGGCGATTAGTAAATCGTCAACATACTGAATAAGGGTAGCACCACTAGGTAAGACAATTGCATCAAGCTGCGCTTTTAAAGCCTGACTGTATATTGATGGACTTTCACAGTAGCCCTGTGGAGCACGTTTAAAGCGGAAGCTGCGACCTCCTAAACTAAAACCAAAATTATCCTTGCTTTCCTCTGCAATCGGGATGCTAAAGAAAGCATTCTTTAAATCGATCACTGAGAACCAAGCAGCGGAAGCTGGGATCATAGTTAACAAGGCAGTTATTTCAGGGACAACTGGAAACTGTGGCACAACTATCTTATTGACCTCTCTGAGATCGATCACAAGCCTGTAAACAGGTGGCTGAGAGGGGTCAGTACGTTTTAAAACAGGCAAAACAGGACTATTGCAAACGTTGCCTCTTGTCTCTTCAATTACATCCTTTTCAATCAAATCATAGATGATTGCTAACAATGCTTTCTCACCTTCATTAGAGATCTTGTACTGGGGAATGCATGGCAATTTAACATTGGCTTTCAAAGTGACCACATATGGCGGTATTTCCAAGAGACCCACATCATTAGGACCAGTAGCCCAAAGGACATCCGGAAGAGACGACAATTCAGCTGGCAGTTTATTCTTCGACAAATGCATCGGAGAAATCACTTCCCTACCTATTGTAAGTTGTACTCCCAAGGGAGAACAATATAATGTCGCATTTAACAAATCCAATCCTAACAGGTTTTCACCACAACCTGTCGTTAGGATAAGGGGTGCTTTCAGCTCACAAGATCCAACAGAAAGGGGGATAGGACTAGAGATCGGGTTCCTAACCGGGGCGCCTGAAAAACCTACTGAAACATTCATTTCGCCACACAAAGGCGCGCCAGGGAGTTTTCAGTGCATAGTTGAACTCTTTGCAGCACCAGTATCCAACAGAAAGGGCTCTGACACACCCGCTGTAGTCAAATTAACTTACAGTCCACTCTGATCGACTGGTACTGAAACAACTCCCTCTCTTTGTCTACGGCTGTCCTAGTAATCATTACCTTCCGCATTTCCATCTTCTGCATAATAGTCATTATTATAGTACTGAGCTGGCTACCAGTTACATTGGCCTGCTGATCAAAACTGTTCATCGTATTTTGAGGCGGAAGAGGACGCGCGTTCTGGGGAACATTCCCATGCCCTCTACCTCTAGGAGCTTGCTGGCCACCTCTACCTCTCGCGCCATAAGCATTATTCGTGCGCTGCAACAATATAGGACAACTATACTTAAAATGACCTTCTTCTTTGCAATACGAACACTGATTGGGGCCCACAGGAACACGCGGTTGGGAATACCCGAACCTTTTCGAGTTAGTCTGAAACTGTTGGGGTTGTTGATAGTTACTCTGACCTTGCTTATAGTTATTCTGGTCTCCACGTGGCGGGTAAGCCTGCTGTAAAAGAACCTTCGTCTTTAACTCTTTTGTTTTCTTGTCTGCTCTATCCTTCTCATCTTTATCCCTATTTTCGTAATATTGTGCAGTAGCCAGTATTTGCGCTGATGAGGAAACAGCCCAAGAACTCTCTGAATCTTTTAATTTCTTACACAACTCAGGAAGCAAATTATGCACAAATTTATCAACAAATAATCGTTGACCACCTTCCGTACTCATGTCTTGACCACTGTGGTCGATAAATGTTTCTTCAAACCTGGTGAAGAAATCAGACACTGTTTCGTCTTTCTGTTGTTTGCATGCGGATAATTTATCCCAATTCACACGCATCGCCGCCATTAAAGTTTTCATGTAGGTAATAATTCTACCAGGGAGTTCTGCTACTAAGGGCTCAGGTTTCGCACCACCAACTTGTCTAGTGTCTGTAGCAATGATATTAGCCCATGTGCCACCTAGTTCTGCAGCATGATCTGTATTACGAATCAACCCCCATAAAGGCTGCGGGACGACATTCCCGAATAACATATCTATGTCAGCTAGGTTCATGACACACGATTCTGCAGTCTGTGATAACTCCTTATAATACCCTGCAGGGTTTTTAAGGGGGTCAGGCAATGTCTGCTTAAGGGCTAAAACTTCTGATCGCTTCCAAGGAACATGTACCCAAACACGCAGAAAATGAGCTGGCATAGCAGCGATACCTCGAGCGGCATCAGCTGCAACAGCGTCCTTCCATACTGGAGGGACTTCTCTCATAGGGTATTGTTTAACCTTCCTATCAGTGGAGTCATGTTCAAACAGTGACTGAGAAGGACCCTCGATCCTAAAAGACAATAATGTCGCAACTGCTTTCTCAACATCGGGACCCACAATCGTACCTTTTCCAAATTCAAACCGTACATGACACAACTCCTGCGGGCTTAAATCTAAACCATGATCTTCCAATTCCTCACAGAGGAATTCACACATTTTCTCAAAGACGTATCTCTGTTTTGGTGCTTCCCATTGATGAAAAACATTTACAACAGACTCTACATCATATCTTGAAGGATAAACAATCCATCTACGTGCCATGCGGTCTAATACTTCTTTCTCTCCAGAACCAGGCAACTGACTACGCAACTGCTTACGTTGTGAACCAGGGGTCGTACTAGATGACCCAAAGAGAGGTGATATAAAACTAGTGACCGCACTAGCTATTCGTTGTCGTGTAGAAGGAGAAGTTGAGGCAAGAACAGGGGGAAAGACAGAGGGAAGAAAAACGGGTGCAGATACAGGTACAGGGGCCGTATCAGGAAGAGCGCCGAGGGAGGCAGCTGATGTACTAGGTAAAGTCGCAGGAAGCGCGGAAGAGATAGGCAGCGAAATCGGCGGCCCGTGAGAGGGCTGCGCCGTAGGCATAGGAGCCGGCTGAGGAGGAGCTGGCGGCTGCGGGAAAGCTTGAGGCAAATTAACTGGAGGCTGTACATTTAAAGGTTGCGGAGGCGCTGTAGCACTCTGCGCATACGGGGGTGGCGAACTCAGCAAATGTGACATTAGGGGATCTTTCTCCTTTTCTTTTGACGCATCTTTCTGAAAGGGCGGCAAAACTGGGTAGCATTTATCAATCACTAGTTCACGTTGCCTGCGCAACTGCTCATTCATTTGTTCGTCTTCGTTATCTTTAAACTGCAAAGCTGCTTGCATTATCGACCTACCTTTCTCCCTTTTATTTTTCTTTGCCAATTTGATTTCTTTCTGTTTGGCTTCCTTTCGCCATAGGCGGAAAGAATCAAACATCGCCGGTCGGGCTTTCTTTTTAAATAATTTAACTTCTAAGTTATCTAGGATTTCTGTGTCGAAACTACCATTTTGGGGCCATTTTAAAACACCATCCTTCCTGGTGTATCGGATCCATACTTCATTATACGTAATGGGGCCCACGCCATGTTTCACATAAAGCTCATAAGATGGAGTTCCAATTGGAGGAACCAGACACGAATCCTCTAATCGGGAGTCCCTATTACAACCCAAACAAAACCAATTTCCAAATATACTAGAACCAGGCATCGTCGCTCACTAGTCTAGTTTCAAACTTCAAAGGATTATCGAATACGATAGTCTCGTGAATACACGAGTCCTTCGGCTTTGGCACTTGCAAGTTCCAAATCAAAGTGATCCCAAAGGGATACCAAACTAAGAACTAAACTAAGGACTGAGAGACGCTCCACTTATACTTAACTGAGGTATCGATGACGTCACCAGAAGACTTGTTTAATCGTTTCGCTCTACCAAATCATCAAGGGTCCAAAACAGGGAGATAGTCAGGGCAGCAGTCCTTTGTAGCCGTCGGGACGTGGAGAACCTCGCAGTAAAGACTTTTGGACCACGTCGACATGCAGGGGTCGATGAAGTGGCGGCCTTCCTCCAGAATTTTCACACAAAGCTTCTCACGAACCTCTGGCTTGGACCAGTACCACTGAAATCGCCCCACGTTGGGCGCCAACTGAAGTACTGGGTTTTTCGGAACCAACCCAGCGGTGCCAGGTTCAAAGAAACAGCAAAGTCATGATGATAATCCCACATTTCAGCTCGGTCAGCCCACAATTATTTACCCAGCGAGGCTCAGAACCCTCATCAGATATCAGCAGACCCCAATAAAAACGGGCACCTCCTCCTCGTAAAGCAAGCCATAAAGTAGGAAACAGAGTCAGGTGTGAAAGAGATTAGTCAGGGTTCGTGTGGGAAGAACGACTTTATGGTGTGTCAAGCCTTGATGCTAATCCCATTTGGCCGCAGTAAAAGGAACCGGCCTAACAGGACTGACCTCGGGCAGTGGAGTCAGGTTGCACAGGTCACAAAGAAGGCACAGAAGAAGTGCGTGTCCTTTAGGCCTAGGCATGGCCTAAAAGCGCAGCCTATGTCAGGGCAACCACAGAATGGTTACCGTTCTAAAATGGAGACAGAGGGTTCGATATGTAGTATCGTATACACAGTGAATTCATCGGTGAAACATGACGAAAACACTCATACATATTGCATTAGTCATTTGTGGTTCGCTGATACCAAAATCGGCATGGTAGGGCCATGCCTCCAACATGGTTCCGAAATTTACAGTACCACAGACCCTCCTTTTGCCCTTACATAGGCAATAACTATACTAATCTGAGTCCAGGTCTATATTCATAAAGTCATGGAGATGTTGCTGTAGCATCATCCTATTGCTTAGCTCGTCCCTTGATACAGGTCTCCTTACACATGATGTAACACAGAGGCTACACATTACAGGAGCACACTGTATACATAGACAGAACAGAAAAAGAATGGCTACGATCGTCCCAGTGACTATTAGAATCTTCCATCCCCAAGCTGATATCAGTCCCCAGAACCACCCCATCATCGACCAATCTCCTTTATCCACGTGAATGGATTCGGAAATCTTATGCAGTTTGGAGATGGCCTGATAGACTGTCGGAGCGTTATCTGGTATGAAAATACAGCAGCTTGATTGGATAACCTTACATACCCCACCACGGTCTGCAAGTATGACATCTAGAACCATACGGTTCTGCAACGTCATGAGGCGGTCCGCTTGGAGCTCAGCTGTCAGGTTACCAAGGGCACCGGCCGTTACATTAACAGTGGATTCAGCTACACAAGTCAGTTGTCTCAGGTTCCTACTATTGACCATTGGTCCCCAAAACGGCAGAAAACCCATGAAGAAGTCTCCCGCTTCCTGACCGGCAGTATGCTCCTGACTAGCGACGCCTCGCACAACTCTGGTCTTGTGATAATCAGAGGCGGCAGTAAATGTTGGCGGTAGCAAATTTGCAACATAACATGTGCCCGAAAAATCAGGGGGCAACCATGTATATGCTCGGTCATTACACACAAAGTATGTACCCTTGGCAGCCAAAAACGCAGGTGAAAACTGTGATGGAAAAATGTACGTTTCAGTACAGTCACTCTTCCCTAGTTGAGCTCTTGGATTCTGACCATCGCCTTGTAAACAAAAACGTCCTATGTGTGGTACGACCCAAATCGTAGATGAACTTTTACGCTGTTTTTCGCCCAGACTAATGCTATACCCCGTCGCGTTCCAACCTACATAAGCTCGCAACTCATCCTTGGGAATAGATGAATATGCATCGATATCTCTGCTCATATCAGCAACTCCTTTCATCAAGGCCTTATTGTTCGTGCTAGGTCTAGTGGAACGCGGTGGTCGCGGAGAGTAGGTCTCAAGAGCAAAAAGAAACATAGTCTGGAATGCCCATGATGACCCATTATAGCTAAACGGCAGCACTATTTATGGGATACGCTTATTAATGGTATGTGGCATAAAACCACACACCCAGCAATTTGTTGTATTCATAACTAGTTGGTGCTGGTGCAGGAGTTGAATGAATGAATTGGTTACGAACTCAGAACGTCTAGCTTGTTCGTGTTCAGGCAGAGGGTGGAAAGAGTGTGAGGAAACAGTAGGAGGAGGTATGGGCTGCATAGTGGGTGCAAATGATACTTGGAAAGAGAATAAAACATATCCTATGAAAATCGTCATCACACTCAGTAACATGGAAATACATAACATCAAAAATCGTTTTCTTGTCATTACTGTACATATTCTGTCTTTGCAGTTCATTGGTTTAGCAGGTCTCTCATTCTCAAAAAACTCCATCCTCTCTAAGTGCTGCTCGCGGTGGTAGGATGTTCTATGCTGAGGAAATGCTTCTGTCAGTCCAGGGCAACTCCCTAGACTGACCAGAACTGTCGACCTAACGTCTTCAGTTGCACTCCAAAGACTTGGGCAACCGCGACCCTGCAGCTGAACCCGGATGGCGGTTCGAAAAAGCAAAAAATAAGCAAGTTTCTCAGATGAAAGAGAGAGCTGTACTTCCCAAAAATTATTAAAAATAGCAAAGGAAAGAAAAATAATTTTATATGTCCATAGTCCTTGGCCTCAAATTGTAGCGATTTCTCCCAGGTACTGTCTGGTCTTGAAACAAGAGTTCAGGCTTTGTAGTGTCCAATCGAATTGACGGTGGCACAGCCTCTTGCAAAATGTCATCGCTTTCCTGCTCAGAGCTTGCTCCTTTCACGCGTGCATCGCTAAATGGCACGAAACGAGGCACAGTGTCAGTCTCAGAATCAGCGATACCCTCCTGGACCCACCGGTCGTACGGTAGAGGCAAAGGGACCTTCTTACAATGTACGCCGTGAATCCAGTTCTTTTTCCCTTTCACTCGAACAGCTGATCTTGTCGAGAGAAGGACGAGATGGGGGCCGGTCCAACGGGGCTCATCATTTTTCGTTCTTTTGAAATTTTTGACCAGCACCCACGATCCAGGATTGATAGGATGTCCTGGAGCTTCAGAGGCCTGAGGCAGAGTATCGTGGACCTGTTGGTGTAAGACACGCAATTTAGCCGTCAATTCATACAGATAATCAAGCAGTACTGGATGTTCAATTTTGCTGATTTTTGTCGGTCTTGGCACACCCCATATATTGGCCGGACGGCCAAACACAATCTCATACGGACCAAGTCCCACTCGTGAGTGCACAGTCATTCTTGTTGATAGGAGTGCTAAGGGCAGCACGTCAGGCCATTTAAGACCAGAACTCGCTTGGATCTTGGCTAATTTGAGCTTCTTATGTGCCATTATAGCACTCTACTAGTCCAGCTGATTGGGGGTGATTTGCAGTGTGAAACTTTTGCTTAATACCTAGTCCCTCACATACATTCTTCATCACTCGACCCACAAATTCACTCCCATTATCACTCCAGACCATTCTCGGCATTCCAAACCTAGGGAAGAATTCTTTGACAAGGGCTTTAGCTGTGGATAACGCAGTATTGTCTTTTAGGGGATATGCTTCTATCCACCTTGAAAAAGCGCAAACAACAACAAGTACATATTTCAAATTGTTGCACCTTTCCATGTGGATGAAATCTAGCTGCAAAACCTCGAACGGATACGTTGGAGGCGCAAAATGACCAGCTGGAGTTGGGGTTCCCCTACCAGGATTGTATTTCAAACATACCATGCAATTTTTGACCACATTCTCTGCACACTTGGGAATTCCAGCATTCTGCCATACTGGAGCTAACAACTTACAAATCCCTTTCACACTGATATGCGCCATACCATGTGCCATCGTCACCACTGGAAGCACATATGCATCAGGTAACAACCATCACCGGTGTTCTGACAAATCAACCCAACAACCATTTTCATCCAATTTACCCTTACTTTCTTTCCACATGCTCAATTCTTTCTCTGTGGCTTCAGCTTGAAGGGACTTCACATTCTCTATCGTGTCTTCACACATTCCAACATCACCAACCCATCTTGCAGGGCCTGCAACATACATTCGATTCGTCACATCTTTTGCTGTCTCTTTCGCGATTTCGTCAGCAAATGCATTACCACGACCAACATCATCAATAACCTTCTTGTGTGCACTGCATTTCACAATCGCAACTTGTAACGGTAAGGTCAGTGATTCAAGGAGATCATTCACCAACTGACCATTCTGAATTTTAGTTCCATGCGAAGTCAGGAACCCACGTTCTTTACACAAGCGCCCAAAACGGTGGGCCACGCCAAAGGCATACTGACTGTCAGTATATATGTTCACTTTCATTCCTTTCGACAACACGCATGCTCTTGTAAGTGCAATTAATTCTGCTGCTTGAGCCGAATTATGTGGTATACGTGCAGTTTCAACAATCGTGTGCAAAGTCGTGATAGGATATGCAGCAGTCATATCACCATTCGGAAGCTTGAAGCACGAACCATCCACCCATAAGGTACCATCACACTCAACCAGGGGAGTATCTTTAAGATCCACTCTCCCTTTTGTTTCTTCTTCTGTTCTGAACAGACAATCATGCTGTTCAATCTCATCTGTGTCTGTTGAAATCGGTAATAATGTAGCTGGATTCAACGTATTGCACCTCTTTATGTGCACATGACTCGCTAGCAGTGTCAACTCGTACCCTGACAATCGGGCACTAGTTAAGTGCTGTGTCTTGGTCCTGTTTAACAATGTGTCCACTGCATGCGGAACCATTACAATCAACGTGTTATTCATTACTAACCCAGCAGACTGTCGAATAGACACAGCTGCTGCCGCTGTGGCTCTCAAGCAACTTGGCAATGCCTTAGCTACTGGATCCCAAGTCGACGAAAAATACGCGCACGGACGCTGTTTGTCTCCAAAAGACTGTGTCAGCACTGACAACGCACAACCTTCTTTCTCGTGAACATACAATGTAAAAGGTTTACTGTAGTCGGGGGTACCCAACACAGGAGCCGAACATAATGCCTTCCGCAATTCCGAAAAACTTTTCTGACACTCTTCCGACCATGGGACGGGATTCGGTGAATCTTTGCATGTTAATGCTATCAAAGGTTTTGCCAGCAAAGAAAAACTCGTATGAAGTAATACCCAAGAAAGCACGCACTTCTCTCTGTGTTCTTGGCACGCTCAATTGTGCAATGGCCTGAATTCTTTCTGGGGTCAGTTTCCTTCCCTCCTTCGATAAGAGATGACCTAAGTAGGTCACTTCTTGTCGACAATATTGCAGTTTTGAGAGAGACACTTTGTGATGAAAGATAGACAGATGACGCAACAATGACAATGTAGTTTCTTTACAAATCTCCTCAGTATCCGCGGTGATTAGTAAATCGTCAACATACTGAATAAGGGTAGCACCACTAGGTAAGACAATTGCATCAAGCTGCGCTTTTAAAGCCTGACTGTATATTGATGGACTTTCACAGTAGCCCTGTGGAGCACATTTAAAGCGGAAGCTGCGACCACCTAAACTAAAACCAAAAATATCCTTGCTTTCCTCTGCAATCGGGATGCTAAAGAAAGCATTCTTTAAATCGATCACTGAGAACCAAGCAGCGGAAGCTGGGATCATAGTTAACAAGGCAGTTATATCAGGGACAACTGGAAACTGTGGCACAACTATCTTATTGACCTCTCTGAGATCGATCACAAGCCTGTAAACAGGTGGCTGAGAGGGGTCAGTACGTTTTAAAACAGGCAAAACAGGACTATTGCAAACGTTGCCTCTTGTCTCTTCAATTACATCCTTTTCAATCAAATCATAGATGATTGCTAACAATGCTTTCTCACCTTCATTAGAGATCTTGTACTGGGGAATGCGTGGCAATTTAACATTGGCTTTCAAAGTGACCACATATGGTGGTATTTCCAAGAGACCCACATCATTAGGACCAGTAGCCCAAAGGATATCCGGAAGAGACGACCATTCAGCTGGCAGTTTATTCTTCGACAAATACATTGGAGAAATCACTTCCCTACCTATTGTAAGTTGTACTCCCAAGGGAGAACAATATAATGTCGCATGTAATCTCTTTAACAAATCCAATCCTAACAGGTTTTCACCACAACCTGTCGTTAGGATAAGGGGTGCTTTCAGCTCACAAGGTCCAACAGAAAGGGGGATAGGACTAGAGATCGGGTTCCTAACCGGGGCGCCAGAAAAACCTACTGAAACATTCATTTCGCCACACAAAGGCGCGCCAGGGAGTTTTCAGTGCATAGTTGAACTCTTTGCAGCACCATTATCCAACAGAAAGGGCTCTGACACACCCGCTGTAGTCAAATTAACTTACAGTCCACTCTGATCCACTGGTACTGAAACAACTCCCTCTCTTTGTCTACGGCTGTACTAGTAATCATTACATTCCGCATTTCCATCTTCTGCATAATAGTCATTTTATAGTACTGAGCTGGCTACCAGTGACATTGGCCTGCTGATCAAAACTGTTCATCGTATTTTGAGGCGGAAGAGGACGCGCGTTCTGGGGAACATTCCCACGCCCTCTACCTCTAGGAGCTTGCTGGCCACCTCTACCTCTCGCGCCATAAGCATTATTCGTGCGCTGCAACAATATAGGACAACTATACTTAAAATGACCTTCTTCTTTGCAATACGAACACTGATTGGGGCCCACAGGAACACGCGGTTGGGAATACCCGAACCTTTGCGAGTTAGTCTGAAACTGTTGGGGTTGTTGATAGTTACTCTGACCTTGCTTATAGTTATTCTGGTCTCCACGTGGCGAGTAAGCCTGCTGTAAAAGAACCTTCGTCTTTAACTCTTTTGTTTTCTTGTCTGCTCTATCCTTCTCATCTTTATCCCTATTTTCGTAATATTGTGCAGTAGCCAGTATTTGCGCTGATGAGGAAACAGCCCAACTACTCTCTGAATCTTTTAATTTCTTACACAACTCGGGAAGCAAATTATGCACAAATTTATCAACAAATAATCGTTGACCACCTTCCGTACTCATGTCTTGACCACTGTGGTCGATAAATGTTTCTTCAAACCTGGTGAAGAAATCAGACACTGTTTCGTCTTTCTGTTGTTTGCATGCGGATAATTTATCCCAATTCACATGCATCGCCGGCATTAAAGTTTTCATGTAGGTAATAATTCTAGCAGGGAGTTCTGCTACTAAGGGCTCAGGTTTCGCACCACCAACTTGTCTAGTGTCTGTAGCAATGATATTAGCCCATGTGCCACCTAGTTCTGCAGCATGATCTGTATTATGAATCAACCCCCATAAAGGCTGCGGAACGACATTCCCGAATAACATATCTATGTCAGCTAGGTTCATGACACACGATTCTGCAGTCTGTGATAACTCCTTATAATATCCTGTAGGGTTTTTACGGGGGTCAGGCAATGTCTGCTTAAGGGCTAAAACTTCTGATCGCTTCCAAGGAACATGTACCCAAACACGCTGAAAATGAGCTGGCATAGCAGCGATACCTCGAGCGGCATCAGCTGCAACAGCGTCCTTCCATACTGGAGGGACTTCTCTCATAGGGTATTGTTTAACCTTCCTATCAGTGGAGTCATGTTCAAACAGTGACTGAGAAGGACCCTCGATCCTAAAAGACAATAATGTCGCAACTGCTTTCTCAACATCGGGACCCACAATCGTACCTTTTACAAATTCAAACCGTACATGACACAACTCCTGCGGGCTTAAATCTAAACCATGATCTTCCAATTCCTCACAGAGGAATTCACACATTTTCTCAAAGACGTATCTCTGTTTTGGGGCTTCCCATTGATGAAAAACATTTACAACAGACTCTACATCATATCTTGAAGGATAAACAATCCATGTACGTGCCATGCGGTCTAATATTTCTTTCTCTCCAGAACCAGGCAACTGACTACGCAACTGCTTACGTTGTGAACCAGGGGTCGTACTAGATGACCCAAAGAGAGGTGATATAAAACTAGTGACCGCACTAGCTATTCGTTGTCGTGTAGAAGGAGAAGTTGAGGCAAGAACAGGGGGAAAGACAGAGGGAAGAAAAACGGGTGCAGATACAGATACAGGGGCCGTATCAGGAAGAGCGCCGAGGGAGGCAGCTGATGTACTAGGTAAAGTCGCAGGAAGCGCGGAAGAGATAGGCAACGAAACCGGCGGCCCGTGAGAGGGCTGCGCCGTAGGCATAGGAGCCGGCTGAGGAGGAGCTGGCGGCTGCGGGAACGCTTGAGGCAAATTAACTGGAGGCTGTACATTTAAAGGTTGCGGAGGTGCTGTAGCACTCGGCGCATACGGGGGTGGCGAACTCAGCAAATGTGACATTAGGGGATCTTTCTCCTTTTCTTTTGACGCATCTTGCTGAAGGGGCGGCAAAACTGGGTAGCATTTATCAATCACTAGTTCACGTTGCCTGCGCAACTGCTCATTCATTTGTTCGTCTTCGTTATCTTTAAACTGCAAAGCTGCTTGCATTATCGACATACCTTTCTCCCTTTTATTTTTCTTTGCCAATTTGATTTCTTTATGTTTGGCTTCCTTTCGCCATAGGCGGAAAGAATCAAGCATCGCCGGTCGGGCTTTCTTTTTAAATAATTTAACTTCTAAGTTATCTAGGATTTCTGTGTCGAAACTACCATTTTGGGGCCATTTTAAAACACCATCCTTCCTGGTGTATCGGATCCATACTTCATTATACGTAATGGGGCCCACGCCATGTTTCACATAAAGCTCATAAGTTGGAGTTCCAATTGGAGGAACCAGACACAAATCCTCTAATCGGGAGTCCCTATTACAACCCAAACAAAACCAATTTCCAAATATACTAGAACCAGGCATCGTCGCTCACTAGTCTAGTTTCAAACTTCAAAGGATTATCGAATACGATAGTCTCGTGAATACACGAGTCCTTCGGCTTTGGCACTTGCAAGTTCCAAATCAAAGTGATCCCAAAGGGATACCAAACTAAGAACTAAACTAAGGACTGGGAGACGCTCCACTTATACTTAACTGAGGTATCGATGACGTCACCAGAAGACTCGTTTAATCGTTTCGCTCTACCAAATCATCAAGGGTCCAAAACAGGGCGATAGTCAGGGCAGCAGTCCTTTGTAGCCGTCGGGACGCGGAGAACCTCGCAGTAAAGACTTTTGGACCACGTCGACATGCAGGGGTCGATGAAGTGGCGGCCTTCCTCCAGAGTTTTCACACGAAGCTTCTCACGAACCTCTGGCTTGGACCAGTACCGCTGAAATCGTCCCACGTTGGGCGCCAACTGAAGTACTGGGTTTTTCAGAACCAACCCAGCGGTGCCAGGGGACACACCCGAAGACTTCGAGTTCTTCCTGTTTCAGACTACAGAAACACAGAGTCTTCTAGGTGAAGTCAAAGATCGTATTTATTGGCTGCAGACCAATCACAGGTATCCGAGAAGTACAGCACGGTGTATGTTCTCAGGAGACTGCTCCCAACCAAAAAACTGTCTTTTCTTATATACAAAATATTACGCTCTGGGCAACGCCGCCCCTGTTTTACAAGTGGTCATTCACATATTTTCGCTTCAAAGAAACAGCAAAGTCATGATGATAATCCCACATTTCAGCTCGGTCAGCCCACAATTATTTACCCAGCGAGGCTCAGAACCCTCATCAGATATCAGCAGACCCCAATAAAAACGGGCACCTCCTCCTCGTAAAGCAAGCCATAAAGTAGGAAACAGAGTCAGGTGTGAAAGAGATTAGTCAGGGTTCGTGTGGGAAGAATGACTTTATGGTGTGTCAAGCCCTGATGCTAATCCCATTTGGCCGCAGTAAAAGGAACCGGCCGAACAGGACTGACCTCGGGCAGTGGAGTCAGGTTGCACAGGTCACAAAGAAGGGACAGAAGAAGTGCGTGTCCTTTAGGCCTAGGCATGGCCTAAAAGCGCAGCCTATGTGAGGGCAACCACAGAATGGTTACCGTTCTAAAATGGAGACAGAGAGTTCGATATGTAGTATCGTATACACGGTGAATTCATCGGTGAAACATGACGAAAACACTCATACATACCGCATTAGTCATTTGCGGTTCGCTGATACCAAAATCGGCATGGTAGGGCCATGCCTCCAACATGGTTCCGAAATTTACAGTACCACATTTTGCATCGGGTTGCATAACTTTTACAGCGTAACTTCGATGCAAAGTTCTTTTTAGCATTTACGGAACCATGCAGAGCCACCTTGTGTATCTAAGCATGAATTAGAAAATACAAAGTAACGCAGGCAGCACAAAGAGCTGCCTTGTGTTAGTTTCCATTGGAGAGGCATTACATGGGTGGAGAATGGGTGTTCTCATGCAATCTCCAATGGATTTGGGCACAATCCCAGATTTACAGCGACTTTCAAATCTAGGAATATGGCAAACAGCTATGTTTCTCTGAAAGTGCTTAGCATGGAGAAATGTCATTATTGCTGCTTGTTATTTCCACTTCCGATGTATGCGTCCTATTTGTGTCCCTTCTTGCATAAAACAAATCTCCTGCCCAAAATGCTGCCACCCATGCAATATAGTGCTAGGCTTGGTTTTAGGCAGCCACACAAGTTTGCCAGAGCAGGGATCTAGCTGAAGAGTGTCATTTCTTAGCTCTCTCCCATTCACTCAGGGCAGCAAATTGTCTTGCTGCACAGCATTGAATGAATTGAAAATGAATATGCCCCTTCATGAATTGCCCAGAATCACAGGACTTTTAGCCGGCGCTGAGACTCAAACCTGGTTCTTCAGTTCCAAAGTCAGCAGCTCTGGCTGTAGCCCCACTAGAAATCACTACAAGAATTCACAAATATTATTGCTCTACAAGTTTCAGCAGTTCCAGCAAAGCACCGCACAAAGGACGGTCATTAAATTCTGGTGGTACACACCACCATACCAATCCTGCAATGTTCTTATGTTAGGACAATGTGACTGGAACACAATAACCTTCCCTGCCCGTGTCAGTGGGATCTGGTCCGGTGCAACAACAGTGGAGCTGCGAGCGGTTCCCAGCCTGTGACGACCTGCACCCCCTTACTGGAGTGCATTGGGGTGGGCTTCCTCCCCCGGTGGGACCCCTGTAGGCAGGACTGCTGTGTTCCCATTGCCTGCACCGTGGCCCGGAGACTGGTGACTCCACATCCCTGCCTGCATCAGGGCCGATCAAATCCCCAGGTCAGTGAGGCGGGATCGGTGTGGAAGTGGTGAGGGACGCCGACGGCTGAGCCAGGCAAGTCATCCTCTGCCACAAGGGAGAAGGTTGGGGACCGACGCAGCTGCGAGGCAGTTCCCTGGCCTGGGTCTCCTCTGTGCCTGGACTGCCTGTTGGGCGGGATCGTTTGTGGAAGTCGAATCCCTGGAGGGCCCTCAGTGCAGGACCCCCCAGCTAGAACTTCTCCAGATGCAAGCAAGTTGGCGGCCTCAGGGTGTGGGGGTGCCCTGGCCTCTGTCACTGCGGTCCAGTCCAGCAGTGACCCTGCAGACCTGCAGTGGAGGCCCGGAGGAGGGACAGTAGTAGACCCAACATTCAAAACATAGCCCAGAGACTCTGTACAGCCCGAGGACATCTGGGGTCCGGTCCCGCTGTGACCTCTCCTGCAGCGGGGGAACCCCTACTCATTGCCTGGGACATAGGGCCTCCATTGGCATAGGAACTTGCCGTATTTCACCACAAGTGCAAATCCAAAAGTAAAAGGGACCTGCCCGAGTGGAGACCAGTGGCAGCCCCCATCTGCCTGAATGGGGACACCCAATTATGGATGTGGGCTACGCTTCACCCACCCAAACCCAGGGAACATTATGACGGGGCTCTTGGGGCCTGTGGAGAGGATGATTCAGTGGAACAGGCCTACAAATAACCGCTACCTGCGAGCCAGGGAGAAAGCAGCAAGGAAGGAGCCAGATTCCACCTGGCGATCCCCGGCAGGCAGAGTGAGTGAGGAGAGTGGGCCAAGCAGCTAAAGAGGACCACTGTGGAATGAACTTCCCGCGCTCACAACAGGGACATACACCGAGTGTACTACTGGACTCTCTCGGTCCTGGATCCCCACTTGGGAGCGGGAAAAGTAATTTCACAGCCAAAGAGGTGTAAAACGAGAAGGAGAGCCCATAATCGAACAAGCAGTGATCCCAAAAGGTCCAACGCCCGCAGGGCAGTCCCAAGGGAGATAGAGGGCCCAGACACAAGGCAACCCAGCACATGTTCTATCGCACCCACGCCTTTCGGTGACTGGTGCCGTGCTGGCCACTGGATGAGGGAGACACCCCCTGTCTATTCACTGCCTCCTAGCAAACCTGGTTCAACTCCCTAACGGCGGCAATATTCAGTAGCCAAAGGGCAGACATGGGCAAGGACAGACCAGCACACCAGCACACCCCCCACCAGAAACAAATGGAGCAATTTACAACTGTCGCAGCCTCCAATGCCGCTCCCAGAAGTGCTGTCCCATCATCCGGGGGGACTTGGCCACCGTCCTTCAAGCGATCCGTACATCCCAGGACTCAGTGGAGACTAAAATTGGGGAAGAACGAGTCTATATGGCTCTCACACACCAGGAACTTTGCAACGCCACAGCTAGAATCACAAAGGCAGAATCCTGACCATCCTCTGTCGAGGACGAAGTCACTACCATGAAGTCTCAGATCTCAAAGCTTCTCTCTCAAACCTTGGAACTCCACAGGCTATCCAAAGATGCAGAAAATTGCTTGCGCAGAAATAACCTTCATATGGTGGGCCTTCCAGGGGGAACGGAGCCCGCCCAAGTGGCCCCATTCATAGAAACCTGGATTAGGTCCTGACTGCATGAGGGCCGCCTATCTGCATGGTTCGTGATTGCGAGGGCACACCACGCACTTACCCCGCCCTCCCCCAGAACACCGCATAGACCCATCATAGTGCACTTCCTCAATTTCAAAGACTGAGATTCCATTCTGCAAGAAGCACGCTCCCAAGCGGACCTTTCCTTCAAAGGGAATAAAGTTATGATCTTCCCAGGCTACACCAGGGAGGTACATGCGCAGCTAAGATCATACATTGCACGACAACAAAAGCTACACACGCTTGGCCTCTCGTATAGACTAGTATGTCGTGGCACCAGCTAAACACCTGTTTCTGCAAGGCTTTCGTGGGTATCAACATCAAGTGTCCTTTTAGGAAGATGCCTTGTTTTCCCTTCCACTCTCTGTGGAATCTCAGCCACGTTCTCCATGTGCATGTCTGGCTTCCTCTTGCCATGTTCTGTAAGAAGTCGCTGGTTTGTAGGGCACACACTACCTTATATGGGGGAATAATGGCGTGTTCCGCTCGTTTTTCTTCTTCTCTACTGGATTCCTGTCTGGTGAGAGCGTCTGCCTTCTTGTTCTCCTTACCCGGTCGGTATGTCACCACAAAATCTAATTCCTCAAAGAAGAACATCCAGCGTAGCTGTCTCGGTGTTAGGTGCCGGGCAGACCACATAAACTACAGATTCCGATCATCGGTGTACACCGTTACCCTTTCTTTGGCTCCTAATAGGAAATGGCGCCACTCTGTAAATGCTTCCTTGATCGCGAGCAACTCCTTCTCGGCGATGGTGTAGTTTATCTCCGCCTCGTTCAGCTTCCGGGACAGAAAAGCTATGGGATGCAACTCTCCCGTGGCGTCGTGTCTTTGCGACAAGACCGCCCCGATGGCCACCTCGGAGGCGTCGGCTTCCACTATGTAGGGTTTCTCTGGATTGGGATGCGCCAATACGGGTGCTGTTACAAATGCGGTTTTTAGTTCATCAAAGGCGAGTTGGGCTTCGTCAGACCACTGGAACTTCGTACCCTTTCGTAATAACTTGGTTATAGGAGTCACTGTCTTGGAGAACTGGCTAATGAATCTCCTGTAAAAGTTGGCGAATCCCAAGAAGCACTGTACGTCCTGGACATTCTGTGGTTCAGACCATTCCTTCACAGCTTGCACCTTCCTTTCTGCCATCACCTCCCCCCTAGGTGAAAGCATGACTCCTAAGAATTCGACGACGTCCACGTGGAATTCGCACTTAATAAGTTTACAGTACAGTTTGTTGTTACGTAACGCCTGTAAGACCGTGCTAACGTGTTATATGTGCTGCTCTTCGGATGACGAGTAGACCAGAATATCGTCAATGTAAACGACGACGTATTTATCCATGAAATCGCGCAGCACTTCATTAATGAAAAACTGAAATGCTGCCGGGGCGTTGCAAAGACCAAAGGGCATCACAAGATATTCGTACAGCCCGTATCTTGTCTTGAAGGCGGTCTTCCATTCATCTCCGGCCCTCATCCTCACAAGGTGGTAGGCTCCTTTAAGATCCAGCTTGGTGTAGATTACTGCTTTCTTGACCTGTTCCAATAAGACTGGGATTAATGGGAGAGGATACCTGTTCTTAATTGTTATGTCGTTCAATGCCCTGAAGTCTATGCATGCACGGAGATCTCCGTTGGCTTTCGGAATAAAAAACAGAGGGGAGGCCGCAGGTGACTTTGAGGGGCATATAAACCCTAATCTCAGGTATTTGTCCAAGTAAAGCCTCAGATGCTCGTTCTCCTTTTCCGTAAGGGCGTATATCCGTCCTCAGGGTACTACTGCTCCCACTACAAGATCGATCTGACAGTCATACTGTCGATGGGGTGGCAGGGTCTCTGCTTGTACTTCGTTGAATACGTCACGGAATCTGGAGTATTGTTTGGGTAAGATGTTATCTTTCTCTGCTGCCGTCGCGATCCAATGCTTCACTGGCCTGGCCTGTGAAGGTGGTACCGTCCGGTTGAAGCAATGGCTGGAGCAGTGCTCTGACTCGAAACTGATAGTTTTTTGTTTACCCAACTGATTCGTGGGTCGTGTTTCTGTAACCATGGGAGAACCAGGATAATCCCGTGTTGAGGAGAACGAATCATGTTGAACTCTAAGACTTCTTCATGGTGTAGGTTGCATCTGACTTCCACCTTGTCCGTGACGTAACAAATGGGTCTGGAGTTCAGCGTATGTTCATCCACTGCTCTCACAGTTTCTGGTGTGGTTTTCTTCAATAGGCGTACCCCCATTCTTAGGGCTACTGATTCATACATAAACATACCCATCGCTCCAGAATCCACCAGGGCTTGGAACGCTCTCCATTCCTCTCCGATTCAGATTTCTATCGTGATATAGAAAAAACGATTCATGTCCTCAGCGCTCAAAGAGGGCAGATATATAGCGCTCAAGAGTTTCCCTCCGATGTCTCTCGAGCTGTCTAGTTTTCCGGAGTTTTCTTGCTATAGGTGTTTGCCTCCTTTCCCTTCTCCCAAGGGTTCTGGGGTGTTTGTAAGCAGTCCCTGACGAAATGCCCCCGTTTCCCACAATAGAGGCACAGCCCATTCTTCCGTCTTCAGTTTCTTTCTTCCGCGGTTAGTTGAGCACGTACTGCTCCTATCTCCATGGGTTCCGTGTAGCTACGTGGAGGTTCCCTGGTGCTGAAACGTTCATTGCGTAGGGGTACGCGTTCCTTCTTCCGAATGTCGTTCTTCCTGTCGCCCAGACGGTGTTCTAACCTCAGGGTCAAGTTGATGAGCTCAGTACACAACGTCGGATGGGGGTCGATCTGAGCGATGATATTCTTCAGTTCGTCTCTAAAATCCTTGGTAGTAAATAGCGAACTGTTTGTCTTCTGGCCATTTGGTTTCCGCCACTAGTCGCCTTAACGTGGTAAAGTATACCACTAGCTCCTTATTTCCTTGTCACAGCTCAAGCAATTCACGGTCTGCAGAGAGGGTGTGGGACCTGCGGTCGAAAATGTTTTCGAATTCCTCTCTGAATGAATCCCAATCGTAGAGGAGCGGGTCGTCTCGCTGCACTAACAGGACGGCCCACAAAGCAACGTCACCGGCCAAATAGGAGATAAGGAACGCCACTCTTGCTTGGTTATTGGCGAATGCCTTGGCCTTACAATTAAAGTGTAACATGACCTGCGTCAGGAAGACTTGTATTTTATTAGCATCTCCGCAGTACCTTTCTGGGGGTGCTAGAGGGATTGGCGTGGGTACCTCAACTGTGATAGGATGTGACTGAAATAGGGAAGACCCCCCTGCATCGAAAGGGTTCCTTTGTAAGCATTCTACCTTAGCTTGTAGATTCACGGTTTCTACTCTGGAGGCTGCCAATTCCTGCTGCACTACCTGTAAAGCAGCCACCACATCCTCAAGGGTAGCCATACCTAACCAGAGTATTCAATCAGGAGGAGTAAAACTCATGGGCCGATTATTCTGTCAAGCTCTTCGACTCCTCAGGATCAGAACGATGCTCATTATGGTCCACCTCTCTATAGCTTCAAGTCTGAGGGCTATTATAGCGCAGATCAGTGACGCGATCGAGCGAGGGAAGGAAAGGGAGGGAACAGCGGGGAAGGAGACCTGAAAAGACACAAAAAAGACAACGATGTTATAATTCTAATGTCCCCACCACTCTCTACCCCTATCCCTTGTGTGAGTGCCAATATTAAGGGTAATCACCTGTAAAGAAAAATAAGGGTATGTGTGGCTCCTTAGGTACAGATCACGCTCTCTACCCAAGAACCTGAGGCCGATAAGACAATGCCTCGTCGTACTCAAGAACACACACGTATCACTAAGACGGAGAAAACAGCATTAAAATCCTTCCTCTCAGTTTGACCTACCCAGACTGATATCGGTAGGAATGTCGCAGAGGTTGTATGAGATCGTCTCAGCTCATCCACAATCCCCTGCTAAGAAAACACAACCATAAACACAAAGTTTAGTTATCTCTCATCCTTTGAGATTGAAAGGTTCCACACTCACTGGTTGATGAACAAATCACATGTAACATAAAGACAGTCTTGGCTCACTAAGTGAAATGATTTGTGTTTAACCGACACGTTACTTCTGCGTAAATTAGACACTTCATATGCCCAGGCACCGGTATTCCTGCCACTCGCAAGAGCCGACAAATGTGTGGCTCGCCAACGAGGATGAACACCGGGTGCTACGACTGTAATGTTATGCCAAACAAACAATAATATTCATGCAAGCTCACCAATCTTGCTGCACATCCTTGATTGACGTGCGTTCATCAGCTTCCCCGATAGCCTTCTCAAGCCTAGATAGGCCGTTTGGGAACTGCGCTGGTGCACTGCACCCTTACCGTACAGGTTGAGCCTGCCAAAGTAATGCCTTCCCGGTTTCGTCTCACCAGGTCTATGAAATGGACGCGTTACCACGTTGCTGCTCGAAGGGCTCTGCCAGACGCCACTGGGGAACCAGGAGTGGGGGCAGGAACGGAATCTCCTGCTTCTCAAGTCATTTCCAAACAAAATAATCGGCACTGCCGCCAGGGCGGAAGGGCTCTATGAAGCCTTCCGCGACTGCGCGTGCATGCCGAGCTGCCGCTACTGCTCATGGGACATGTAGTCCCAGAGCGGGTTCGCGCAGTTAACGAGGCCCACCAAAGTCGTTTCTTTATGTAGAAGTGAGGAAGCACGACAGGGCAAAGCGACCCTGACAGTTAGGGGTACTTTGATTATTAGTAGTTGAAGTGAGTTGTAATTCCTGCCGAGACTGGTGAGCCCGATATAGTCAATCCACAGCCTCTAACAGGGACCCTCTAAGTGTAGGTAGTAGCTTCACACTATTGTGAGCCGTGGCCGCAGCAATTGTTGGGAAACGCCTAATCTGAATGGATGAAGAATCAGGAGAGCAAGTTCTATACTCTAGGGCCTGGAGGTTTTTCGCTAGGTCTGGGTTAGTCAGGGTAAGTTTGATGCAGTCGGTAAGCTGGTTAATTGACATGCATCTCCATGCCCTGACTATATCTATATCTTCCCTGATCAGCGAGCAGCAACCCCTGACATGGCGTAACCAATGTATGGACTGATTTATCAGGGAGTCGTCATTCTCATATCTTGCACCTATTTTAGGAACGTTAACCAATCGATCATTGGATGAGATTCAGGACCTGGTTGTATGGTCTCCTGACAGGCCACTGCATCCTTACGATGAGTTTTCTGAAACATTGACGGGATGATGGTTGGGCGCAAGGGAATAGGTTTCTTTGGAGATAAAGAGTTAATAGGATCGATGGGGGCTAGTGGATCAACTCCCAATAGCCCTTCACACTCTGTGATAAGGTTGTCAATTCTACTCATGACACATATATTGATCACATCCGCTTCTTTAACATTTTCTGGCCTTTTTCCCTTTACCTGTCCCACTGTTGTAAATTGAAACAGCAACATGATTAAGCATTTACTGAAGACATTAATCCTTTTCGCTTTAGATCATGTTTTCTCCGTTATGTTGACCGAAGTCTGGACTCCATTTTGTATTACCCTGCTGCCACGTGTTCGCCACGAGGCGAGTCCGACCTCTGTGTTAGTTGCTCTGTAATCTGCCTAGTAACAGTTTATAAATAGCTCTCTTGTCCATCTGGCGCATGCCCAGACTTGACCACATCTGTTATAATTAGCCTTGCTTGACCATGTGTTTCGCGGGCTCAAGGAGTGTGTTGGCTCCGCCCATGTATTGATTCAGTATCGAGAATGACCATAAATGGTAATGTTCTTCGGCCTCATGTTGTATCCACCCACTTATGAGCCCCTCTGTTGTGTATAAAAGGGGACTGTGTACGAATGTTCTGTGTGCTACTCCATGCAATACTGAAGGGTGTTGTGTGGATTGTAGGACCACCCTTAAGGGTTAATAAATGCTGTCTTTGTACTTTGCAGTTTCCGTGCCAACTTCCTTATAGATTCCGTTACAGGAGAGCGAACCCTTGTGCCTTGCGGGCCTAGCTGGGGCCTGTATTTATCAATTGGCGCCCGTCACGTGGGGCTCATCGGCGACTCGGATGCTCGAAGGACTGGTCGCGACGAAGGTGAGGAGTTTGGCCGGGGACGTGATCACTGCCAGCGGCGTCTTAGCCCTGGCATCCCGAGGTTTTTCTCCCTTCCCTTCCGAGCTGACCGTCTGGGTGGCGCCGGTCATCGACTGAGACCTCTTCTGTCGGTCCTGCCGTGAGAGCCGTTTGGGCGATTGTGGAGCTTGGCAGTTGAACCTGGACTCTTGATTGGTAAGAACCATTGTATGGTACTTGCTCCGAGTTTTTGAAGCCTGGGTTGGCTATTTGAGTTTGATTGATGAGGACTAGTCATATTTGGATTTGTCTTTGTGAACATATATGCGTTGCAACACATATAGGCAGGTAATGTGGAGAGATTTCTCCGGAGCTGTGTAAACTTTGAACGGCGCAACGATTAAGTGCCATTTTTTTTCTTGCAATATTGCATATTTTGCATTATTCCTAGCATGCCTGCTTTTAGCGCACTCCGTAAGTGGTGCTGCTGCTTTGGTAACCGGTTGAACCTCGAGGAATCTGCTCCAGCTCCCCCAGAGGGGACTCCTAATAGGGATATGTATGTGAAGCATGGTCTTTCTTCCATAATGTACAGCACACTATGGAGGAAATACACGAAGAAAGATCCTGAGTTGCGATGGCCTTCGTATGGATCGTTTGATATACGTAAGATTGAGTATGTGGAACAGTGTATGTGTAAGCGACGTGCTCGTCAGGATATGTTTGAATGTGTGCGATTATGGGTGAAGGAAGTGCGTGAGCGAGAGAAACGTGAGAAAGCGCTGTTTGATAAAGAGCAACGGAAGAATGATCATGTGCGAGCGCAGGAAGCGAAGCATCGGGAGGACAGAGAGCAGACGGACAGACAAGAGAAAGAGCGTAGGCTACAAGTTTCGGGTCAATATGCCGTTCGCCAGCCACTTTATCCTGTCCTTAATAATCCTGATGATGATTTTTATTTACTAGATCGCTCTCCGCCCCCTTATGTTGGCGCATCCGCTCCGCGGCCGCAAGATTCTGGCCCGGCTTCGGGTAAGGTAGACACACGGTCCATGTTATCGGCCGAGCATATGGCTGAGCTTCGGAAACTTTCCCTCCGTGCACTTAAGGGCAAGATGTCTAAGGAGGAGTTGTTCCATACTTGGGGGTCGTGGCAAGATAGAGAGAGGGTGTATTTTCTGTCTCATTTCGCGGATGAAGTGATTGCTGCTTTCCGAAAATATTCTAGTGTCCTTGAGCCTGACGAAGTGTCTTCGGATGCCGGAGCATTACGTAATGGTGTTTTTTCTCCCCCTAAGGCTCCTGAGGCGGCTCGGCGGCTGTTCGCTTTGCGGGACGAGGTGCTGGCCCTTAGAGAGAAAGCACGCCAACAAACGGAGGAGGAGAAGCAGTCGGATCCGTCTGCAGCAGGGGGCCACCCATCCACCTCCCAGTCAGATAAGGATGACGTAGTGCATGCTAAACCAATGCGAGAGGCGGCGCCTTTGTATGTTCCTCCTAAAGGAGCGGGGACTAGCTCGGACATTACCTCCGCCGATGCTAAGGGATACTTCGTGTATAATTGGGTTTATACTCCGTGGCATAGGGCTGATGTTATGGCATTAAAGAATGCATTGCCTGACCCCCGCAAGAATCCAGCGGCCTTCTATGAAGAAGTCGAGGGGGCCTTGAATTCTTGCGTTATGACTTTAGCAGATATAGACCTGTTCTTTGGCCTTATTCTACCACCGGATATGTGGCGCTCTGTACGAAAGGTAGATGATATAGTTGCCTTTAAGGCCCGGTGGTCTGAGCTTGAGGATGAAGACAGGGAGAGGAAGCCCGCGCAGAAACCGCCGCAGAGTATTTTAGATCTCCCTGCTGCTATTGTGACTAAGTTAAAGACGATTATCCCCCCTAAAAAGATTGACTGGAATATGTTAGCTGCATGTAAACAGAAAGTCGACGAGTCAGTTGCAGATTTCTTCACGCGCTTTGAGGAAACGTTTCATGATTTTAGTGGCCAGTCGCTTACTGACGACACAGGCCGCCACCTTTTTGCGGACAAATATGTGGCTAATCTGCTACCGGCAGTTGCGGCCCGTTTAAAAGCGAGCGAGAGTTCCTGGTCCTCCGCGACGCCGACGGCCCTTCTGACTATCGCCCAGTATTATGAGCGTCAGGAGCACGAGGCGAAGGGCCAGGAAGAGAAGAAATCGAAAGACCTCAAGACTAAGGTGATGTTAGCACAAGTATATGGCCCGCCCCGACGGGGTAATAATAGAGGAAGGGGAGGATCTTATGGTCCCCCTTCGGGCCGATCTGATTTGAATAGGAACCAGTGTGCGTATTGTAAGCAATTGGGCCATTGGGCCAGGGATTGCCCAGTGTTGCGTGCTTCGCGTCAGGGGCATACTCCGGGTGGCGCGAGAGGTAGAGGGGGTTCCTCGAACTTTAGAGGGAATTCTAATGATCATGTTCGTTTCGATACCGCTGGGCAGCACCGAGATAGCTCAAATGTTTTCGATCGCCAGCATCAGTATCATGTATCGGAGATTGATCGATCAGGATATCATGATTCTCAGCATGCATGGGAATGCGTTGGATGGGGGTCTGAATCAGTTGAGGTGCCGGTCGATCAGACGGGTCCTTATGTATCGGCTGAGGTTTTAGGTTCTACTGATCAGTTCCTAGTAGATACAGGGGCGACACGTAGTGCATTGTCTAGGTACTTGGTTCCGGGGGCTCCCCCATCCGGCTCAGTGGTTACATCGGTAGGGTTTGACGGTACACTCTCCCGAAGCCCTCTTTCACAGCCCCTTACATTTAAGGTTGATTCTTTTTCTGCGTCCTGTCCGTTTCTGCTTGCTCCGTATACACCGGATAACATTATGGGCCTTGATATGTTAAAGCACTTTAGGGCTACGATCCGCTGCTCCCCTGAGGGTGTGAGGGTGCTCTTAAATGACAACTACCCCCGGTCAGGGCGGATGTGTACGATATCAGAGGATGCGTTGTTGGCTACCCTCCCTCGTGCTTTATGGGCGACTTCGGACACAGATGTGGGACAAATGGTGATTCCTCCGGTCCACATTAGTGTCCAGGAGGGGGCAGTGTTACCACGCCTCCCGCAGTATCGTATTTCCCAGGAGGGCGAGGAGGCTCTCATACAGATTGTGCAAGATTTGATTGCAGTGGGAGTAGTGGAAGAAGTTCCCTATAATATCTGTAACAGTCCGATTCTCCCTATTCTGAAAAAGGACACGGATGCAAAGGTCTATCGGTTCATAATTGATTTGAGGGAGGTAAACAAGATCGTGATACCTCAGTACCCGGTGGTTTCCGATATCACGACGTTGCTTACCTTGGTCCCGCCTACGGCGACCATGTTTTCAGTGATTGATTTAAAGAATGCCTTCTTTTCCATTCCCATTCACCCTGATAGCCGATTTCTTTTTGGGTTCACATTAAACAATAGATCTTATCGCTTTTGTAGAATTCCCCAAGGCTATACAGAAAGCCCTAGTATTTATAGTCAGGCTTTGAAGCGACAGTTGGATTCCTTTGTTTTACTCGAGGGGGTCGCCCTCATTCAATATGTCGATGACATCTTGTTGGCGGCTGACACCCTGGAGTTGTGTGAGAAAAGCACGTTATCCTTACTCTCCTTTTTAGCATCCCACAATCATAAGGTATCTAGGAAGAAATTGCAATTCTGTAGACCAAAGGTGACTTATTTGGGTCACCTTTTGTCTAAGGAGGGACGTGCACTCACACCAGATCGTATCAAAATAATTTTGGGCACACCGAGGCCATCCACGCAGAAGGATGTGCGTGCATTTTTGGGCCTTGTTTCTTTTTGTAGACAGTGGATATTGGGGTTTTCACACATAGCTAAGCCATTACTAGCGCTTTTGACAAAAAACACGCCTATCCCAATCCCTTGGTCAGATGAGTGTGATGCTGCTTTTCAGCAACTGCGACAGGCCCTTTGTTCAGCACCAGTGTTAGGGACCCCTGATTATGCAAAACCCTTTTCGCTGTATGTGCATGAGAAAGACGGATGTGCATTATCAGTTTTAGTGCAGATGCATGGCGATAAGCAACGCCCTTGTGCATACTTTTCGGCTGTGCTTGATCCTGTCGCCCGAGCATTACCAGGGTGTTTTCGCTCGGTAGCGGCGACAGCTGTGTCAATACGCCAAAGTGAAGGAATTGTGTTGTCCCATAAATTGTTGGTGTTAGTTCCCCATGCTGTGGATGCCCTGCTTAATCAAACAAAGACGCAGCATTTGACCAGTGCCCGCTTAACGGGATATGAGTTGACGCTTTTGGCTCCTCATATTACGTTGAAAAGGTGCGTAACGTTAAACCCGGCCACATTGTTGCCATACCCCGAGACCCAGCCTGAGGCACAGAAAGCGCATGATTGTATTCTTGTGACTGAGGAACAAACAAAGGGTCGTATTGATCTCCAGGATACGCCCTTTCTAGATGTAGATGGAGAACTGTGGGTGGATGGATCCTGTCTGAAGCTACCAGATGGTACGACTTCAGCAGCGTATGCAATTACCACGTTACAAACGATAGTGGAGACAGCACGCATACCACAAAAGTCGGCTCAAGCAGCGGAACTAATAGCATTAACACGAGCATGTGAGCTTAGTACAGGATTGTGTGTGAATGTTTACACAGATAGCCGCTATGCCTTCGGAGTAGCGCATGACTTCGGCCTACTCTGGAAGGAGAGAGGGTTTCTAACGTCACATGGAGTACAGATAATGCATGGAGAGTTAGTTCACAATCTTTTAACCGCATTGACATACCCAAAGAAAATTGCCATTGTTAAGTGTAGCGCCCATAGGAAAGTGGTTGATAAAGTTGGAGAAGGGAATGCGTTAGCGGATCGAGTAGCACGGGAGACTGCGATGCAGCCCGGTACTACTGCCATGTATGTAGTGAAGTCACAGGTGGAGAGATGGCGTGATGCGAAGGAGGAAGTGCGAGAAATGCAAAGGACCGCTTCTGACAAAGAGCGGGAACAATGGGCTAGCGAAGGAGAACTGGATGACGAGGGTTGCTGGAGAAATAAGCAGATGGATAGATGGAAATTACCCACGGCCTTTGTACAACCTATGGTTCAGATGGCACATGGGCTAGCACATGTTGGAGCTTCCGCAATTGTGAAATTGCTTACCCAAGTCTGGGAGCATCCAGAGATTGCTAGCACAGCAAAGAGGGTGGTGCAGACCTGTATGATCTGTCTGAAGTATAACCCAGGAAAGGGTACTCGAACCCCAGCAGGAGGATTTGCGACCCCCACTGCACCCTTTGAGGTTCTGCAGATGGATTACATCCAGCTTGAGCGCTGTAACAATTTGAAGTATGTTCTAGTAGTGGTCTGCGCTTTCAGCAAGTGGGTTGAAGCGTACCCTACGAAAGATAATACTGCAATGACTACTGCGAAGCTACTGCTAAAAGAGTTTTTCCCTCGATATGGCGTCTGTAGACTTCTGTGGAGTGATAATGGCCCTCACTTTGTAGCGGATGTTATAAAGTACGTCTTGAAGGGTCTAGGTATCACTCAGAAGTTTCACGCCGTGTTCCACCCTCAGTCTGCAGGATTAGTCGAGAAGTATAATGGTACACTGAAGCTTAAGATAGCCAAAATCCAAGCTTCAACGTCTTTGACTTGGCCAGACGCCCTGCCACTGGCGTTATTGTCAATTAGATCAGTACCACACTCTCGAACCGGCCTTACGCCGTACGAGATTGTTTTTGGACGCCCAATGAATATTTGGGGTCCACCAAGACCTAAGGCTGTGTATGATGTACCTTGTGTAATGATGAGCGATTATCTGGCACAGTTAACGGATAACTTGGTTTCTATTCATCAACAGGTCCGAGAGGCGCTCCCTGATCGGTCTACCGGTGAAGGACATGGTCTCCGGCCTGGGGACCATGTCATGGTGAAAGTCTTCGACAGAACGAACAGTTTGGAGCCCAGATGGGTGGGCCCTGAGCAAGTCCTCCTTGCAACGAGGACGGCTGTGCGAGTCTCGAACAGGAAGAATTGGATCCATTCCTTGCACTGTCGAAAGGTGCCGCCCGGATTGGTGGAGTCTGCCGTGCTGACCGATCAACGAGAAATCCTGGCAGCAGAGACAGGCCGTGCTGCTGAGCCACGAGACACTGAGGAGCTCTTTCCGGACCACGCGGCTTCTGGAGGAAGGCGATATCATCTTCGACCGAGGAAGTGAGGTTTCCAGTACCGGGGCATACTGTCAGAACGGCCCTTGGGTTAGTGAAACGGAGAGCCGATGAGGCAAGGGGGGGAATCAGCCCTGCATTAGTGTAGTGACACCCGTCTTGGCCCGCTGGTGAAGAAATCAACCGCTGCCCAAGGGGAAGAGTTCTGACAGACTTTTTAGTTTCAGGAAGATATCAGGGTATTGTTTCTTTTGACATGGAGAAGAAGAAAATCCTTTGTGCGTTGGGGTTCATGCTAACAGTAGCTATTGTTGGGATAACCACATGGTTTGTGGAGGAGGTAACTCCTGCTCGGAAAACACTCGTGTTGACAACTCCGGTGCCTGAGGAGCACTACTTTTATACATTACCGTATCAAGAGTTGAAGCATCGACAATCTTACTTGAACAACACTTTCATCCAGATGCTGCATCATACCCACGTTGCTACGAATGCTACGAACTGTTGGATATGTGGGATGATGCCGGCCCATCAGAAGAAAGGAGGTACGCCATTCATACCACTCCCTTTCTCTCATAATGGCTCTTGTAGAGCATGGTACACTTTGCTTTTTGCCACTCGGAAACCGACAGTGGGACGATTGCTTTTCAGACTTAATAGGGAATGCCATCAAGACAAGAATGGGTATCCACAAGCGAATGGGACAATTTGGGAATGGGAAGAGTACCGGCCGGACAATGAATCCATTCCCTATATCTTCACGAACACCAGAGACACTGTGGGGAAGGACAAATTCGTGATTCAAGTGGCACAAGCTCAAGCGGACTTGTGTGTCCAGAGTGTGGGTTTCATCCCTGTTGGTGTTAGTGATTGCCTTACTGTTCTAAACATTGATGGGTTAAATAACAGTACCTTCCTAGCGTCCCATAATACCTATTTTGTGTGCGGAAATAAAGGTTATTACCGTTTGCCGGCTGGGTGGTCTGGGGTATGTTATGTATCATTCCTATTACCTCCTGTATTCCTAGCACCCGCATCATATCATAAGGATTTCAAATTGTTGAATAATGTGACTGTAAATAGGTATAAACGTACTTTATCGATTGATGATGTGGATCAAACTGATACCAGCTTGCAACAGTATATTGATTTTAACTTAGGACTGTTTTTCTTTGTTGGAGCCGCTTTGAATAGTAGGAAGATCCGAAGATTGACAAGAGTGGTAGAAGCTGTGACGAATCAGACTGCTGCTGCTCTTGGGAATCTTACGGAAGAGTTACAAATAACTAGGATTGTTGCATTACAGAATCGTATGGTATTAGATGTAATGTTAGCTGATCGAGGTGGAGCTTGTAAAATTATTGGAAGTAGCTGCTGTGTGTTCATCCCTGATCATACGCCATCCGTTTATAACGCCATTAATAAGCTGCATAAAATAGCAGCTGAAATCCACACAGAAAACGGCACCTGGTCCTTTTCTGGATGGTTTTGGGCATTGGTTACTGCCTGGGGATGGAAGGTCTTAACTGGTCTCTGTATTATTATAGCAATTCTGTTCTTTCTCTGTATGTGTGTTCAATGTGGACCATTGTTCTGTTCCGTATGCATTTCCTGTTGTATCCCAGATAAGAAAACTATTGCCGATGTTGCTCATCAGAAGCGTCTAGCCAAAGAGGTTAAAGGAATGATGATAATTGACATATATGATGATTTTTGGAAACCGGATGTCTTCAGTAAATGCTGAAAGGGTCGTCTGTTGTAAATTGAAACAGCAACATGATTAAGCATTTACTGAAGACATTAATCCTTTTCGCTTTAGATCATGTTTTCTCCGTTATGTTGACCGAAGTCTGGACTCCATTTTGTATTACCCTGCTGCCACGTGTTCGCCACGAGGCGAGTCCGACCTCTGTGTTAGTTGCTCTGTAATCTGCCTAGTAACAGTTTATAAATAGCTCTCTTGTCCATCTGGCGCATGCCCAGACTTGACCACATCTGTTATAATTAGCCTTGCTTGACCATGTGTTTCGCGGGCTCAAGGAGTGTGTTGGCTCCGCCCATGTATTGATTCAGTATCGAGAATGACCATAAATGGTAATGTTCTTCGGCCTCATGTTGTATCCACCCACTTATGAGCCCCTCTGTTGTGTATAAAAGGGGACTGTGTACGAATGTTCTGTGTGCTACTCCATGCAATACTGAAGGGTGTTGTGTGGATTGTAGGACCACCCTTAAGGGTTAATAAATGCTGTCTTTGTACTTTGCAGTTTCCGTGCCAACTTCCTTATAGATTCCGTTACAGGAGAGCGAACCCTTGTGCCTTGCGGGCCTAGCTGGGGCCTGTATTTATCACCACCAGCTTGGCCACTTATCCCCCCTGCACCCTCCATAGCTTTCCTTTTGCCCATTATAAAACCAAAATTGGGTGGTTAACATTAAAGATGTTTATGCCAAGTAGGGAATAATAAACTTTAAAACATTAGTACACTTCTGCTATGTTTTAACAGCTTCGCAGCTCCCGGGAGCAGATAAATTACAGCGGGACAGCAGGACCAGATATGCTAGATATACTACACGACCCTTAGACCACCCAGAACCTTGAGAGTCTTCTGGTTTATGTCCCAAAAGTCGGATGAAAGTGATCTGGCCCTGCCCTGCCTCTTCCTGGCAATGATGGGCAAGGACGGGCTTCGCCCGGGCGCAGCCAATGCGCGTCCTGTGCTGCGGGAGGCTGTGGATGGTTTTAAACGTCTCCAGGCGCGTTGTACCGCGTCACAGCAGTCGATGGTGCAGGGGTGGCTGGAAGGTGAAGTCCAGTGTGAGCCGTTCCCCTCACGGCATGAAAAGGTAATGTCCCTCAGCGCTGGCCGTACCCCTCACGGCGCGGTATGTGGATGTTGCCCCCTTTGCTGCTGTCAGTTTTCGCGTCCCGTGCTGTGGAAGTGTACAGATGGTTTTAAACGCCTCCAGGTGCGTTGTACCGCGTCACAGCAGTCGATGGTGCAGGGGTGGCTGGGAGGTGAAGTCCAGCGTGAGCCGTTCCCCTCATGGCACGAAAAGGCAATGTCCCTCAGCGCTGGCCGTTCCCCTCACGGCGCGGTATGTGGATGTTGCCCCCTTTGCTTCTGCCGTATTTTAAATCACTATCGCAGTAGTCTGCCAACAGGCTTTTCAGCCAGTAGGCTCAAGGCTACTCACAGATGCAAAAAGCAACTGTTTCTTTGGTGTCTGTTGAATTAAAAAATTATTTAGGGCATGGATGGCATTGGATTGAATTGCAAAATGTGTTTTTTTGGGGTATTTCACTTTTTTATGTGTGGTTGTTGTGTGACTTGCAAACTTTTTTTTAGCCCTGTGGATTTCTGTTTTGGTACTCTGTCTGGCGAGTGTGTCAGTGTGTTTGTATTAGTGGGTAAGCATTCACCTTGGCTGAGCCTCTCCATGTGGCCAGGGGCCATTTTGTAAAGTCTGTGTCCATCCATATAGGCCTGCTAGAGTCCATTTTTTCCAGGCCTCCTGCTTGTTGTGAGTGTCCATGTTTCTGGTGACCATTCTGTGCTGGCAGTTAGTGCTCTCGACTGCTTTTGCCATAGGCCTGCATGTCTCTTCTTTGTTCCTCTTGGCTTGCTGCTTTCATCCATTGTCAGCTGCAGCTCCATGAATGCTGCATCCCACATGATGCACAATGCTAAACTGGTTCTGTTATATTTGTATTTTTGTTGTTGTTCTTCTTCTTTTGTGTCCTTCTTGAGTGTACAGTACACCATGAAAGTCCTTGATGTAAAAGTCTCACAAATGGCCACACTGGATTGGTGTGTTTTGTTGATAACTGAGGTAATACATTTAATAATATTAATAACACTAACAAGTGGACCGCACACTAAGTTATATATTATATTTGTTTGTTTGTACTAGTAGTAATTGAACCACAACACTGAATGCCACGTTTTACTGATGTTCTTTTTGCTTCTTTGCTTTTAGGTACACAAAAGAGGAGACAACACCACCCACTGTACTGCCAGACTGAAGTCCTGCTACACATGACGTCATGTGACGTGTGACCACAGACATCTCTTCAACTTGTGCCACTGCGTGCTGCTGATATCTTGAATATAGCGCCAAAGAAAGGTACCAGTATCAATAGAGTTGCCAGTCAGAAGAAGACACTGCCATTTACCAAGACTGGTATGTCACCCAATACCTTTTTTTGGAAACCAAAAATGGTGCCTGCAGTAGCAGTGTCCGGGGAGCAAGCTGGGAGCAGCACCCCTGCATCAGTGGACCCACCCCACCAACCTAAGCCCATGTCTGTTACAGAGGCAGCCAACGTAATCACGAGTCCAACAACGATGAGCAGTGATGTTGAAATTGACCTATCGCAAAGTAGTACCCAATCAATGCAGGAAACTAAGAAAAGTGGGCAACAACAGCCGCAACCATCGCCCCCAATAGTAGTTGTTCCTCCCGAAGTAGGGGCAGTTCAGGAGATCGAGCTTCCTGCAGAGGAAGAAGAACAGCAAGCCACTCTTTCAGAAGATCCATTGTCTTCTTGATCCCCAGCAAAAAAAAGGAGGGTTAGTCAGTCTACAAGCCCCCTTCTGATGATCTAGATGCCACTTGGAAGTCAACTCAGTCTGAGAGAGAGCACGCCACGAGACAAGGCTAGAGAAAAGTAAGGTTCCGGAAAGCCTTAGAGTTATGGACGTAGATGTAGAAGAGAAGGATGATGACAAGCCATTCATCATGGACATTAGCCCTGCCCCAGTGGAGACGGACATTGCCCCATCCCAAATTGCTATGAGGGATGTGGCACGGATACCACCAACACAGATGATACCACCAACACCACCTCTAGCTTCCATATTTCGCTGGCAGCGTCCTACATCCACCACAACCACCTCCGTAGAAGTAAGTACTGCAGGAAGTCAAATGTCACACCCACCTACCAGTTTATCCGACAATGCAAGTAGCATCAGCATTGCTGGTCCCCCAGTTTGGGACTTTGTTTTCGGTTAGCAAGAAGAAGGTGAACATTGCTATATGCTCCATTGGTGGACAAGGTGTTAGTTGGGGTAAGCTTGGTACAAACTATGGTACCGGTTGCAAAATGACCCATTCAAAAAAATTCCACTTGATCCAGTGGGAGGCGCACCTTAGCGGCCAAAAAACTGCACCCATTGTTGTTGGAGGGGATGAAGAAGTAGAACAAGAGGGAGACATTTTCTCTGGTACAAAAAGCAGCCCTGTCCCCAGCTGTGCAATGGTACCTCCCACATCCTCACCAGCAACATTGCGATGGCACAAGAGTCAGTATGAGACACCAAGTGGTCCAAGTCAAGAGAGTACCGCAGTGAAAAAACGTGCACTGTGTCTAACATATGGCATCTAGGGGTGGGCGGAATTTGCATAGTCGCGTTACGCAAAGCTCCGTGAAACAGTAACAAATCTCCATGAGCACGCAGAGTTCTGCAAACACGCGGAATTGCTTGTTCCGCCCGTTCGCAATGCTTTTTTCCTGTTCGCGAACGCTGTTTGCATGCTCGGGGGAATTAACTCGCAAACACGCATTTTGAAAGAGGGAACAAGCAAAAAATTCCACGAAGCTGCGGATTGCGGAATGTTTGGCAATTCCGCGTTCTCCGCGGAACATAAAATTACCCAAATTCCGCGAGCGGAACGGAATTTACCACCCAGGCCTAATGGCATCAATAAGTCACATGCATCAGTGGCACTAGAAAAGAAAAAAATCCAGGCTACCACTATCAGCATGTTTAGGTCAGAGGGGCAGAATGAACGCAACCACCCAACGGCACGTTTAAACAACTCAAAGCTGGATCTCTTCCCTTTTGAAAAGGGTGGGTTATCTTCAATTTGTGGCAGCCATATGCCCGAAATGGGAGCTTTCCAGCTGATCCTATTTCACCAGAGTTGCTGTTCAAGCACTACATCACGACGTGCTTGAATTCCTCGGACCAGCTTTGCAGCAGAGTGATGGTCACACTATCCACCTTAAAACAGACATTTGGATCAGTTGCCAAGCCACTGATAACATGTGCAACACTGTACACTGGATCTCTTTTGTGGGGGTTAGAGAAAAGATATCTGTAGCAGGTGTTGTTGACACTGCTGAGATTTTTAATGCCGCTTGGAAACATGCAACTGTAGCCATGATCGCCCTGGAGAAATCTCATAGTGCTGCAAACATTTTGGAAGACTTTGACAGGAAGGTCTTTGAATGGCTGCGGCCAAGTGGGATTAACAATGGTTTTGTTGCCACGGACAATGGCAGTAATATAGTTAAGGCCATGGCTGGTGGTGGCTGTTTCAGGGTCCTGTGTTTGGCGCACTGCATTAATATCATTGTTCAAGACTTTCTGAAAAAAGAGCAAGTCAACAACTTACTGACCACCAGCAGAAGAATCTGTACACATTTCAGCCATACTTTTGTTTGAAGCGCGGAAGCCGCTGAGGATCTTTCAATGTAATAATAGAATGCCAGTTAAAGCACACATCCAGGATGTGCCAACATGTTGGAATTCAACTTATTATATGGTTGAATGTCTGTTTGAGCAGTAGAGACCAATCAATGAATATGTCATGCAAAGTGGGTATGCTACTATGAAAGGTATGATCATTGAGATGGACCAATGAGGCCTAGTTAAATCCCTGACAGAGATGCTACTCGCTTTCGAGAGCTTCACACGTGAAGTCAGCAAGGAGGACTGTACCATGGGCCAAGCTATCCCATTGTTGCACATGCTACAGGAACAGCTGAAGTGGGTATCTGCAAAGTACACAGGTGTGGAGGAAAAAAGGAAGCGATCCTGCGACTTCCCACAACCTAGAAAATAAAGCATGAAAATTAAATAGCAGCCTCCTAGCGAGGTTTCTCTACAGGCTGGGGAGTGCAGAAGGCAAAGAGGAAGATTCCTCTGCTCCTCAGCCTTTTATGGCCACCAATAGCCCAGACTGGTTCTAGCCGGCCTGGTGCTGGCCACTAGCGCGACCCGAAAGTGATTCACTTCACTTCCTTGTCACAACCCCTAACTACTAACCAATAATGATGGAGGCGCGCCTGTCGCGTGACTGCTGTGTGCGACAGGCCCGCCTCCCAGGTCGTCGGAGCCCGCAGGACCGCCATATTATTGGCATGTCTGATGCCGGACCCGCCTTTTCTAAGATGACTCCTGGGAGTAATTGTTCTTTTGGGGGAGAGAGCGGAGTGTTGCTAGGTAGAGGTCTGGACTCAGCACTGGGTAGCGCAAAGGG
Source organism: Triturus cristatus (assembly GCF_964204655.1). Classification (NCBI taxonomy): domain Eukaryota; kingdom Metazoa; phylum Chordata; class Amphibia; order Caudata; family Salamandridae; genus Triturus; species Triturus cristatus. The sequence continues at coordinate 20,771,770 of NC_140585.1, read as the reverse complement.
TTAATACTCCTGCTGGAAAGAGCTTGTACCAGGCAGCGCACAAAGTTTTCTATTGTAGGTAAGTCACTTACTTGCTGCGTATTGTCGGAGAGATCCTTGCGTTACTTGCAGTTGGAATTAAAATCTCAGAACAGTAAGCCCTCACCTCTCAGCAGGGAACTGCATGAAAACAGCAAGGATGGATTACAGCATTAGGATTTTTCCCGGTCTTCGGTTATCCTAATGTTGCAAAAAGGCTTACACTTCAATCTTGCAAGAAGTTGCTTGGACACGCTTGCTCTCAGTTTTTTGATCCTTACCTGGGTGTTTTGTTTCCCCTGGGGTGGTATTCACGTTCACATCCCGGGCCTTCTTCCTACAGTTCTGACCTTTGGGCAGCTGGTCAGCTTGCAGTGATGACATTGGGTTTACCTCTCTTTTGACGGTCAAACCAGCAGTGAATCTAGTTGGAAGGTTATACACCGGGAAGGCTCAGCCATGTGTGAAAGGGCTGACACGGGCAGGCGGGCACTGGTCACGATCTGCATATCTGTAAGATCGTCTGGCCAGCACTCAGACAGGAGTGATGTGCTAGAGAGGTTGTTTGGTTAGAGAGTTGGGAGGGGTGACTGGCAAGAATCCCTGCCGCTGCTTATGGGAGGAGCCCAGCAGTAACAAGTGTTTGGGGATGGAGGAGGCCTCTCTCGGTGGGACCACCGCAGAGCAGAGTTAGGACATGTCCGAAGTGTCACAGTACAGGACAATGTATAGTAACTACATTGGCCAGTTAGGCTCAGGCTGGGTGGACAGCACGGCAAGAGGCCAATGAATCACTGATTGGGCCAGGGAGAAGTGGCGGAAATCACAGTCACACCAGGTCGACAGGTTGGGGCACAGCCTGGTTTATTGGGCTAGCGGGATGGGTGGGGCTTCGTGAGGCATGGTCTCATCGACCTTAAAGTACAAGGCTACCACAAGTTTGTCAGACACAATAGCCAAAGGGGAGCAGCTTAAATCTGTGCCTTTGGGTTGCCTTAAGGAGGGACACAGGGGGCAGCTTCGGGTCAGCAGAGGGCGGACACAGCACTTGCAGCCCGGGTCAGGCAGGAGGGCCACCTACAACATTTGGGAGCAAGGTGTGGCCTACAGGCCACAGGAAGTGCTGGACCAGCTGAGAGGGGCATTCGCTCAGAACGCTGTCACAAGGGGTTGTGCTGTCTAGGTTATGTCAGGACTGCTGCGATCAGCAACAAAATGCACAAACAGGATTGCTTGGTTGAATTATGTGTTGGTTAATTGTATGTTAATGAAGATGCGGCCTTTTTGCACCATAACCGAATTGTGTTATTTGTGAGCATGAGGCAAGTGAGTTGCAAAGTTTGGACTGGGAGCTCGAGGGTCTTGCCCACCTGGGAGGGGTTTGGAAACAATGCAGTTTATGGTGTGCTCTACACTGACACTTGAAATTATATATGGGCATCCATATGCGAGTGAGAAAGTGAGTAATGGAAAGCGGACCGTGAGCTGAATTTACTGTAGAAACTTCAAGCTAAAGTGACTTGTCCAGATTGACAAAATGTGTTCAAGGGGAAGCCGGGACCTTAGGTTTCTTGGTTGCGCAGTCTGCAATACTGAAAGCAGGCTATGGCCCCTCTCATCTCTAACGCCACAGAAAAAGGCAATGCTCTGTGCATGGGTTTCTTTGAAGACAGGTATGTTACTCTCCGTCTCTAGACCCCACCTCTCCTGCCAGCTATATCTTTTATTAGATAACACCACTGTGTTATATCTTTCTTTTAGTTTATAGCAAAAGCAGAAACTTGATACCCAAAAGGATGGGTGCCCCGAAAACATGTTATATTTAATGTTTTATGAAAACCACCAAACAACCCCCAAATGCAGCCATGGGAGACAATACAGCAATAGATTTTGTATGATTTGTTTGTGTCCAGTTGTAATGTTACATTTAGATGCCCCTTCCTCTGGGGTGGGGTCATTTTGGGTGCTTCTAGAGGGTATCTATACCCACTTCGCTAGTAATGCCACATTACGTGGTAGCTTAGTTCTGTCTTTCAGAACCCACGTGACCGTCACATAACAAAGTGGGTTCTGGGAAAGCGGAAGCTGTTGAGGCTTTGTTAGCTGCCCGGCCTTTATTTCTTTTCTTTATCCTGCTAGAACATTCTATCTTGGTGAGATACTGCAGGGCGGAACTACTGTGATATTGTTGTAATCTTGCATTCATTCCATCATGGTGACATGTCATTGGAATGTAGAATGTACTGTGTGGGCTTGTAGCTCAGAGATTCCAGATGTTACTGTTACTCTGACTGCAGCAGCTGTGGCTAATAAACACACGTCTTGAAGTATCCTTGTTTGATGTCCTACATACCATCATACTTCACTACAATTTGGCGACGAGGATGGACCGTAGCATTTTTGGAAAGGTATATGTAGCAAAGAAAGGGTTAAATATTCTTGGGTGGTATCACCAAGGCCTGTTCGGTATGACACTTAGACCTGGGAGAGATGTACAAGTTTCATTAGTAACTGATGGCGAAAAAAAAAAAGAGTCTTTTGGAAGTTGTGAAAACAATAACAAATGGGTTGGAAAATTTCCCACAGTTTTTGGCGACAAGTTAGGTAAAATTAACAGATTCAAACATAGGATTAAGGTCCAGGAGGATGTTACACCTGTAAAACACAAATTGAGAAATGTGCCGTTCAGTGTACGTGAAGACTGAGCCAAAATTCTTAAAAAGATGTGTGATGATGGGGTGATAGAACCTATAGAAACATCTTTATGGTTAAGTCCATTGGTTATCGCGAGAAAAAAAAATGGACCATTGAGAGTGTGTGTTGACTTAAGAAGCCTTAACAAGGTAATTTGGGTTGATTCCCATCCTTTTCCCAGAATTGATGACATTATAAGTACGTTCTCAGGTGCTAGGCTATTTTCAAAAATTGACCTAGCATCTGCATATCATCAGATTGTGCTTGAAGAATCATCACGACATTTGACTGCTTTTGTTTCTCCAATGGGTTCTTACCAATTTAAACGAATGCCTTTCGGCCTCGCATCGGCCGCAGCCGTTTTTCAACGTGTGTTGGAGAATGTGCTGGAAGGAATTGATGGGTTGGTAACCTTCCAAGACGACATTGTAATAGCTGGCGAAAATCAAAATGTTCATGACAAATGGATGTGTGCTGTCTTAGAAAGATTAAAAAAATTTTGTGTTGTGGCTAATCGGGGGAAATGTGAATTTTGTAAGAATGCAATAGAGTATTTAGGTCATGTAATTTCGGAAAAAGGAGTAGAACCCAGACCTGGTTTGGTTGATGCCATCACCAAAGCACCTACCCCCAAGTCTAAAGAGAACGTAACTTCATTTTTAGGACTTTGCGAATTTTACTCAAAGTTTATTCAGAATTTCTCGGCCAAAACTGTCATGCTAAGGGAATTATTGAAAAAAGACAAAAAATTCACATGGGAAGGAAGTTGTCAAGCTGAGTTTGATGGTTTGAAAGAAGAAATTGTTTCAGCTGGAGTTCTTGCACCGTTTGATCCGTCACAAGAATGTATCATTATGGTTGATGCAAGCAACGACGGTCTGGGTGCTACCATCGCACAGATGAAAGGGAAAATTGAAGTGACAATTGGGTTCGCTTCAAGATCTTTAAGGTCTAACGAGAACATTTTTTCAGTCATTGAAAAAGAGCTTTTGAGTTGTTGCTGGGCGGTTGAAAGATTTAAATGTTTTATTTGGGGAAGGAAATTTGTCCTTAAGACTGACCACAAACCTTTAGTTAGTATTTTAAGTGGAACAACTATCAAAGATCACACCCCCAGAATAGCAAGATTGAGCTCTAAACTCTTTCAGTACAATTTCACCATTGAATACATCCCAGGTGGTAAAAACATAAGAGCAGACTACTTATCTCGCTCACCTTTAAGTTTTACAGTTTATCCTGAAATCTGTGAGGAAAATTATGAAGAATGCTTAATTGCTAGTATCGATATTTGCCATGACACCACATTTAATGAACAGGAATGGTTGGATGAATCCTTGAAAGACTTGGAATTGGATAGTGTCAGGGAGTATGTCATGAGCGGGTGGTCTAAAGAAAAAAATCTGCCCCAAAATTTACAACCATACTTAAAAGTTGCAGATGAATTATCTATTGAAGAAAAAGGGATGCTTGTACGGGGAGATAATTCATTCCACCTGTTTCATTGAGGGAAAGGATCATTCTTTATGGGCATGAGGGACATCTGGGACAAACTATAACCAAAAGGAAAATTAGAGATAGCTATTGGTGGCCCGGAATGGACTCTGCCATTGTGGCCAGTGTTCGGGGATGTGTTGTATGTTCTTCTAGCGACAAAAGTCTTAAAACAGAGGCGGTTCCCTTACAGCCCGTTGAATTACCCAACACAGTTTGGTCCAAGCTTGCTATAGATTTTATAGGTCCTTTTGGTACCCTTCCCCGGAAGTTGTGGGCTTGTAGCTCAGAGATTCCAGATGTTACTGGTACTCTGACTGCAGCAGCTGTGGCTAATAAACACACGTCTTGAAGTATCCTTGTTTGATGTCCTACATACCATCATACTTCACTACAGATATGTCCACGCATTCCTTGCCTCTGGCGGGGAGGGGTGGATGCTGGACCATAGCAACTCCTGTTTTAATGCCTCCATCTTACACCCCTCCCCATATTAATCCTTCAAAGTTGTCCTTGGCGCTCAGAAAAGTTGTCTGGCCCCAGCGCCATAATGCTATGTTTCAATATTTAGTTGCGTACTTCGATAACAAACTTCTTCCCCAGGACCTCAGACACTGAACTCAAAATTGGAATTGCACATGACTGCCTCAAAATACAGAGAGCTTGGCGTGTGTAAACCAGTAAAGAACCATGGACATGAGGCAAAATGTGTATATTCAGTGTTATGGCATTACTTTTCTTCAGCGCAGTTTGGCATGCTTCGTCTAATTGGTTAATTCATGCCCTGGTTTTTGTTTCCTTGCTCCTTATTGGTTAGCGCTACGCTACATCATTTCTGGTTAGCTCTCGCCTACGCAGCGCGCATGCGCTGCATAGGCAAAAGACCTTTAGCTATCGGTTCGGCTTTTCAGCCAAAAACGTGCACACGTTCAATTGCCTTCAATGGCAACGCATGCACGCCTGGCATTTCCCTTGTGGAAGCCAGTGGCTGGCACCATATGTTATCAATTATCGCAGCGCCAGCCGCTCGCTCCCGCAAGTGAATCACGCAGGCCCCCTCCTCTCTCCCTGCTGCCACGCAAGGAACACGCGTGCTTGCTTTTTTCCCTTATATTCCGGTTTACAAAACACAGCCTTGCTGTTGCGGACGTTGACTTATGAGCGTAATTACTGTTTGAAGGTTTCTTTGGGCTGAGATCAGTTGGTATCACGCGGCAGATCTGTGTCGGTGAGATTTTCGAGTTGTCATTCACATTTCTTCACTCGGAAACTGCCCGGTGGCTGCGATGGAACCAGATAAGTGCAGCACAGGAGCAAAAAACGGCACAACCATCTGTTTGTTTCAAACATAAATACACCCAGCTCTAAACTGTATACACAACCCGCTGCAAATGGGAAAGGGCAACAGAGCCTGTTTTACAGAAGCACTCCTATAATGCAGATTGTTTGCTAGCATTGATGATTTTTAGTAGATTAGTTACACTTCTCCATGAGTTTGAAGTGGCCACTTCTGTTTCCGGATTCAGATTTCTCTATACAGCTTCCTCTCTCTTAACCCGGAAGGTGTTGGAAATTCTCACACAAATGAGCAGAGAATACGATAGAATTAATTTGTCAGCAAGAATGCTATATTGTCCTGATCACAAGACTATCATACCTGTCGTTTATAAGTCGGAAAATCGAATGCACATGAGACCATGTGCTTGTATTCGGACACAGAAACGTCATACACAGTACCAAAACATTTCTAATCTGGCCTAAATTAATAGAACACAATGTTTCCCGTCCCACTTCGCTCTTTGTAGCTTCTTAAGGTGCGTTGCTACAATCAAACAAGCATTGAAAATGCAATAGGTCTTGCCTTTGATTAAGTTAAAGCCATTTGCTTTGCTAATGGTATTGTATAGCAAAGCAAATGTCTTTAACTTAATGAAATGCATGAGACCTATTGCATTTTTAATCCTTGTTTAATATAAAAGATCAGGTGATGGAAAGGTATGCTCTCTTCATACTCTAGTGGAGAGGTGTGGCTCACTGGTTAGAGGCGGCAGACCTGTAAGCAGAGGAGGCCCGGGACCAGGGTTCGATTCCTGACGCGGCAGGGTCGTGGACCAGGGTCAGCGGGCTCGATAATTCTCGCCTCGGTGCCTACTCCAGTCAGGGACCACACTCGGCAACTCTGGGCATTAGCTTGCCTCATCTTCACAACGGCCCCCCCAGGCCGCCAGGGATGCTTGGTTGCACCTTAGAGATACCCATTAGGGACCATCTCTCAGGGTGAGCCAGGACGGGTTCCCCAGCGGTCGAAGCGCAGAGATACTCCTCCGGGAGTCGATTCTAGTGCTATATAAACCCTAAATTAAAATTAAGACATCTTGATACATTTGAGAACTTAAAAGAATACACATATAAGCAAAGATTTCAAGTGTTAATCAATGAAGCCATGGAGAAAAAGTTTTGAAGTTGGCCCCAGCGAGTCCAACAGTGGTCTGTATGACTTTCATTAATTTGGAGAGTTGTCTCGCTTTAACAATGTGATAACAATTGCTTCTCTAAGAATGGGTGGTAATATTCCTTTCACACATGCCTCCTCGTACATCTGCAGCATATAGAGTAAGAAGTCAGCAATCTATTCTTTATAGAATTTGATGGTAAAAACCATCATTACCAGGTGCTCGGACATTTTGCATATTACTAATGGCCTCTTTCATCAGCAGTGGCCTGCGTTCTTAGTCAAGCCACACCAGCATGGCTTCATCAATGTAGCTGTTGAAGTTGGAAATGTCTAGGTGGTTTGTGGATGAGTATAAAGTAATAGTAAATGCTGCCAAAATGTCTCTTGTTTGGTGTACCACAGTAACGTTGTCCTCATCTATCTGTATTAAGTCACATGCCACCCACTTGGACGAATAAGACAAGCCAATGTGTGCCCCGGTTGGTCTCCTCTCCCATATCTTCTAGGTTATACGTATTTGCCTGTTTCTCTCTCTGCCTCCTACTACTGTTTACACCATTTATTGCGCATGTGTTAGACTTGGGGATCTCTAGTTGGCACAGGTATGCACTTGTGACAAATAGGGACCATCGCCTCAAGTCAGGGTAAAGGGGTACACTCCTAAAATAACCCCTGCTCACCCCCTTGGTAGCTTGGCACGAGCAGACAGGCTTATCTCAGAGGCAGTGTGTAAAGCATTTGTGAACACATACAGTAATCAAGTGACAACACTACAGATGGACACCACACAGGTTTTATATAAAAAATAAGTAATCTTTATATAGATTTACCACAAGACCATAAACGACAAAAATACACAATACTGTTACTTTAAGATGGTAGAATTTAGCTTAGTTCTCTTAAGTTCTTAGATGCGACAATTTAAGTCAATGTACCATTTAGATGCGACACGCAGGGCAACAAAAGTGTTGTAACGATGTTAATGCGATTAAGTTTTTGATGCAAAGAAATAAAGACGTGAAGATCTTCCAGATGCGGCACGCTTCTCCGATGTTGCGAGAAGACTCGACTCGATGCGTCAGCTACAGCGGCGACATCCCTTTACACGATGCAACAACAGCGGCCTTGGCAGCGGCACTCTTCTCCGACGTTGCGAGAGGCTTCCGCTCGATGCGATGTTGCAACGGCGACACCCCTTTACGCGATGCAATGACAGCAGCTCCGACGGCGGTTCGCTTCTCCGTGGATGCAAGGCGCTTTTCTTGATGTGGTGCAATGCGACAACTACGATAGCTGCGATGGCGACATGCTTCTTCCTCGATGCGAGACTCTTCTCTTGATGCGGTGCAATGCATCAGCTAAGATGGCTGCGATGGCAACACGCTTCTTTGGCTTTGCGAGACACTTCTTCGATAATGCGAGACACTTCCGCTCAATGCGATGCTGCAGCGGCGACACACTTTACGCGATGCGAGGACAACAGCTCCGACGGTGGCACGCTTCTCCTTCTTGAGTCGCGCTTCCAGCTCCTTGCAACACGCAGTCCCTCAGAAGGCCCAAACAGCAGTAGCAGGCACTTCCAAAGGACTCTGAGGAGCTGGGGGGTGAAGTCTGTTGTTCCTGAGACTTCAGCAGGAGGCAAGCTCTTTTCCAAGCCCTTGGAGATCCTTCACAAGCTGAGCAAAAGTACACACAAAGTTCCTTTCTCCTCTCTTTGGCAGTAGGCAACCCCTGCAGGCCAATCCCCCAGTTTCAGGGATAGTCTCTCCTCAGTTTCTTCTTGGTTCCTCTCCTCAGCAGAGTTTCTTCTTGTTTCCCAACGTGATCTAAATTCTTGGGATCAGGGTCCCAATACTTATACTTCAAAATCATTTGTCCTCTGAGGGCAGAGGGGCCTTTGCCTTGTTCAAACCAGTTCTGGTCAGTCCTGGAGCACTTTGTTTACCTGACTCCTTCTTTCCTTTCAGAGTGCAGGGCATAGACATCAGACGCACCACAGGAGGTGGAGCCAGCATTGTGGAGGGAAGGCACAGCCCTATTCAGGTCCCAGGTGCAACTCCTCCCACCCATCTAGATGCAGATGTCTCTATTCACCACTGGGACACCTCACCCTGTCTCCTGGAATTCCCCAGCCTTGTCACTCAAAACTCCAGACAGGGAATACACAGCGTAGCAGAGGCAGGTTTGAATAATTAGACAAGAAAATGCCTACTTTCTAAAAGTGGCATTTTCAAACACAGAATATTAAAACCAACTTCACTGAAAGATGTATTTTATCATTCTGAGTTCAGGCATACTAAATTTGAATTTCTACCGTGTTCCCTGAGTCAGTTAGGATTATACGGTGTAATAACGAAACTGCCAATTCTGGCCTATGGAGAACAGGTAGCCTTGCAATAGTGAAAAACGAAAATGGCTGTAATTCACTATTAGAACATGACACACACACCAGGGCATGTCCTACCTTATCCTTACAATGCACCCTGCCCTTGGGCCTACCGTAGGGGTGTCTGATATGAAGAGAAGGGAAGGTTTAGGGACTGGCAAGTGGGTGCACTTGCCCAGTCAGCATGACAGTACCAGACTGCACACAGGCTCTGTAATGGCAGTCCTTAGACACATTTTTACAGGCTGCTTCTGTGGATGGCACAACCAGTGCTGCAAGCCCACCAGCAGCATTTGGATTTACAAGCCCTGGGCACTCCTGGTGCACTGTACAAGGGTCTGACAAGTAAACCAAACCAACCAATCATGGAATCACAAATCATACATTAATTTAAAATAGGGAGTGGTTGCACTGTAGCACTGGACAGCAGTGGCACAGTGCCCTGAGCAACTAACACCAGCAAAAATACATGAGGCAACAGCAAAAAAAATGGAAGGGAGACCCACACCAAGGTGCCAGGTCTAACAGCATGTCTAATAGTGTCCTTGGGTCATGGGTTATTCGTTTAGTTTTTTTTGAGTGTCTGTATCTCTGTCTCCAACACGGTGAGCCTATAACGAATGGACTTGAATATGCCATTGCCTTCAGCAGTGCGCTCTCCCCGCACAACATCTTTAAATGCTTTGCAGAGTGTGGAATGGATTTTGTCCAGCTGCAGCTAACAACATCTGGTGAGCATGGCCAGTCATCTAGTCTAGCCTCACAATCATGTACAATGAGTGTATGCTCTTTCACAGGGATGCAGGTGATGCCACGTGTCCACCAGATCATGTTGACACATACTTGCAAATAGCATTTCTCTAGCTTTAGGGTTCCTCTGGGAACTGTTTGTTGAAAAAAAGTGAGGAGGAGCGTAATATTATAACAGCCACTCCAGATAATGGTGTGTGGCATCCTGATTCGGTCCGTATGCACTTATGACTATTATGTGTGTAGTCTGTAAAAGGCATTGTAGAATGAAGTGTCTGCCCTCAGTGTCTGCTTCCTTGTGAATACATTTGGATAACAACTCCTCTGGAATATGTAAAGAGGTATCTGTCTGCCCCCCATTTAAGTGCCCTGGCAGGTGCCCTTCTGTGATTCATATGAACTGTCTGTAAGAGTAATATATCAGTCTGGTGACGGTGGGTTTAGGCTAGAACTTGCCTAGTTTTACAGGGTTTGTTTGGTGCCCGAATGTTCCAGAGAAGGTAGACTGAGAGAGGCGCATCCCTTTGTAAGGTAGGCCTATTGTCATTTCCAATGCTTGTTAGCTTAGAAAAAGGTTCAGCTGGACCAAAATGGAAGAAGCATTAACTTTTCTGCCCCAGGCTTCGCTCTAACCTCTGACAAGCCTGGGTAAGAAATGTGTTCAGCTCTTCAGCATATACCTTTTGAAATGAATCGAAAAGCTGACATACGCATAACATGACATTTTTAGTTTTTCTCGCAAATCACTTTTGAGCCTATCACCTGAGGAAACATTTGAATGATTTGCTTGGCACATTGCAGACGAAACACCGACTAATGGCTCACACATTTGGAAAACATCTTGGAAATGTTTCTGACAGCTGTTTCTGCTGAAACCAACATGACCAGCTCGGTGAGCCAACAGTGTGCACAGTCATCCCTCTAGACCACTAAAATGATGAAACAAGCATTGGTAATGCATCAGTTTTGCCTATGGAATGAAAAATCTGCTATTTTTTATTTATCCTCCTCTGGGATAAAGGAAAGAACTCCCTTACAAACATCACAGGAGTGGAGAGAATGTGGCGTAGCCAGAGCTGCTGACTCGAGAGCTGCGTATCCCGGTTCGAGTCTTTGCGGTGCAACATCGTGTGATTCTGGGCAAATCTCTTAATCTCTCCCTGTTATAAATAGTGCAATATCAATCTGCTGCAAAACAGAAGAGATTACATTTTATCAAAAAATAGTTCCACCATAGCGGATATTAAAAGTATTTCGTCTACAGAAAAATGATAAGAGAAGCAGACAAGGAACATGCGTGGTAAATGCAGGAAAATAATATGCTACAGCCAATAGAAATGGAGAGAAAGTAAGTGGCAAACACAGGAACCAATGAAAATCCAGGAAAGACAGTAGTCAGGATGTAAGCTTCTTTTAAGTTTATATTAAAAACAATAGGTTTTATAAGCACAGTGCAAGTGATGTGCAGACAAATCCTAAAAACGATGGGCAGTAGACAACATCACACCTCTTCTTCCACGATTGTAGCCACCACCAACATGGGCGCTGGATGTCATCAGAACAACAATAATAATAATAATAATAATGATACTCCCATTATAGTAAAGAACTTCTAGGCAGAGAGTGAGTTTCGAGGGAAATTTCCTGTGTGAGAGAGGGAGACACACATTGGGGTCACTAGGATGAATCTGTTGCAGACAACATCAATCTCACTGCATTATATCCGGCACATTCATCACCAAAAAATGCCATCTTAATTAAAGCATGCAATTAGCCAATGGATTCCGTTTGAGTTTTGATTCTGTATGCAAGTATGGTGTAATTCCACCTTGTTTAGTAGACTTTGAACCGGAAACACACAAAAGGTGATGGGTATCTGCTTGCCAAAAGTCTAACCATTGGCATTAGCTAAGAGTTGTGCTCCAATCCATTGTTCTGTTGCTCACCATGCCATCTCAGTTGGGACCCAGCTATATGCAAATCAGTCTGACCCTGTGCCTCATGGGAACAGTCCAACCCAACTGCCAAGCCAGGTCCTCCCTGAACCAGAACACAAGCAGCCCAGGACAGGTTTTTCACTAGTTATGGGCTCATCAACTGGGTACAGCTAGGTTCCAGTGACACGGTAAGCACGGGACCCACATCTGTACATATCCTTGCCACTTAGGGCAGTACATGAAACTCACAAAAGATGATGGAAGGCTGCTTGCAAAACATTAAGCAAGGTCCTCCCTGAAGCGCAATATAAGCAACCCAGAACCGGATTCACAGACCGAACACTTCTTTCTTCTTTTCCTGCTTTCGGACTTGAATTCAGTCATGCCAAGCACCACACATCACGGGTTATAGTAACGTATTTTATTGCTGGTATCCTCATCACTGCAATAAACTGCTACGTTTAGCTTTATAAAGCTAGTACCGATCATGCCCCACAAAGCCTTGAAGTCAGTGACGGATGGTAAGGAACGAGGTTGGAGGAGCGGGGGGGTGAAAAATATTCTTTTAAAACACTTACCTTTTCTGCCATCTTTCCTCATCATCTCCGCTTCTCTTCTCTAACTGAGTCCAAGTCCGGAAGAAGCAGGAAGCACACAGACTCTACCACAATGCTGCAATGCAGCTGTGTGATTAGTCTGAGCGCCATGGTTTGGCGCTCAGACGGAGACAGGGAGCCTGTGCATGTTCCCCTCCAGCCTGGTGGGGAAAATGCAAGGCGCACATGACTGGTCAGACCAAGACAGCCGTCCAAACCGTCATGTGCACATAGAGTCTGCCCACAACTCCTCGCCCTTGTGCCACCAGCACTGCCCCACCCTAACCGAGTCCCAAAAAGCACAAAATAAAACAACAATAACCTTGCTAGTATCATTTTATTTTTCCCTTCTTCACTGCTCTTAGAGCAGTGGAGCGACGCACCTCCGCCTCAGCGGAGGAGCCGCCCCTACCTGCAGTTGATAGAGTTACAGTGTGGACCTCAGTCGCTAGCCAGTGCAGTCAGTGTGAGCAGGGCCCAGGACAAGGAGAGGTGAGCTGCTATTGAGACCATCTCAGCTCGGCCAAACTAAGTTGTTTTTTACTACATTGTAACAGATAGCAGCTGTCCCCGGCCCAGCCGTACCAATCACACAGTGAGGCTGACTCAGGCTAAAGAATTCGATAACTTGGTAATGTTATGAATGACTATACAAGAGTATAAACTAATGCTCAAAGACTTTTCTTTCTTTCAACAGTAAGCTCTAACAAGCATTTACAATGCAATAGGTCTCGAATTTGCAAGAGTTTAGGCTGTTGGCATTGTAAATGGCAATGCATTTTATTTATCAGTTTTACAAAACAACATATAAATAAAAGCCATTGTCATTTACAAATGCCAATAGCTCAAACTTTCTCAAATGCAAGACCTATTGCATTGTAAATGCTTGTTTTTACGTGCGAGGAGCACCGGCCAATTACAGTGCCCTTACACTAGTATGTGTTATTTTGTTATTTGGAGACTACTTGAAGAATCGCTAAAGCTACGTTGTAGTTTTCAGCAGAACAGTCTACAGATATACCTATCAAAATTATACACTTTACGTTTCCTTCCTGTAGATGCTTTGTTACACCAATATACCCATTGTATGTTATTATTTGAAACCTCATACCAACCCACTAGCCTGCATTAGTCGCGTAAACATCAATCACGCTTTCGTCTGGGTTATTTGCATTGCTTTGCTATGTTTCTTTTACTAAAAATGAAACTGCACTTTTTTGGAGATTCAGTTTATCTCCATAATGATGTCTAAATTGAGCAAATGCCATATTTTGAAGCATGCATGCCCTTGAACAAGCATTTGCAATGCAAAAGGTCCTGTATTTACACAAGTTTGAGCTATTCATATTGCAAATGACAATGCCTTTTATTTTTTTGTTTTCATTTTTGATTCATAAATATAAGGCATTGTCATTTACAATGCCAATAGCTTAAACTTGCGTAAATGTGTGACTTATTGCATTGCAAATGCTTGTTGTTTTTCTATCTACAGACCCTTTACCCTGTGCCATACTGGGAAAAACAACTCACTCTTACCATACCAAACTGCATCCACCAGGCAACCAAACTTGACGGAAGGACAGTTCAAGGAAGGTCCAAGAGAAATGCGGAGATGCAACTTAAATTTGGCAAAAATATAATACAATAACAGTATCTTCTTCATTTGATTAATTAATTTATTTTCTCTTCAATCATCACAGCTGTGTGGGTTGTTTGTTGCCTATATTTTACTCCTTCAAATATTCAAATATTTTACCTTTATTTGCTATCTTTCAATGGAAGCCTGGTACAACAGAACATATTGTATGCATGTAACTTGAGTGTCTCCGGGGGCAGACAGGCAATTGCAAAATTAACATACTGCCCTGTATTAGTCTGGCACTACGCCTCATCATGCATGCATTCCCTCTTTCTCCCTCAAAAGATTTATGATGGTCAGCTGCCAAGAAGAATGTGTTGTCCATGCATAGTGTTTGTCTTTGTCAAACCTTTCCCTCAAATCCCCCTTCCCAACCATACATCAAACCCGTCCGCACCTGGACCATGTCCAGCGTCAGAACCCCTGGCCCCCACGAATGACACTACGCCCGTCTCTGCTACGATGCCAGCACCCTCCAGCAATTCAACACAGGACGCTCACACACCTGCTTCCTGGCCGCACCCAAAGACCCTTCTCTTGCCTGAACTGCAGCTTTCCCAGCATCCGATCTGCCAACCCAGCCACCGAGAAAGAACACAACCACCTCAGATGCATTCTTCTCAACACCCGCTCCGCCTGCAAACACACAATTGAGCTTTGGGACCTACTCGACTCAACCTCCCCAGACGTCGCCTTCCTGACAGAGACCTGGATGAGCCCCTCCTCGGCACCCGACATTGCCATAGCCGTCCCGTACGGCTACAAGATCACCCACAGGGACCGCACCAACGGAAGAGGAGGAGGAATTGCCATCGTCCATAGGAACACTCTCTGAGTCTCAACCAACACCGACGACACCCTCAGCACTGCCGAACACCTGCACTTCCAGATCCACACCGATCCCAACACCACCCTCAGAGGAACCCTCATCTACAGAGCCCCCGGACCCATGACCCTGGCCCCAGTCTAGCGACTCCATCGCTGACCTCGTCAGTACACACGCCCTCGCCTCCACATACTACATCCTCCCCGGGGACCTGAACTTCCACCTCGAGAACAACAACAACACCAACTCCACCACCTTGAACGACAACCTCGCCAACCTCAGACTCAGACAGCTCGTCACAATACCCACCCACTTTGCCGGCCACGTGCTTGACCCCATCTTATCCGCAAGCTCCCACATCTCCTTCAGCCACACCAACGAACTCCATTGGAACGACCATCGCTGCATCCACTACACCTTCCAGAAACCCACCACACACCACAACACCCAACAGATCCCTCGCTGGAGCTGGAGCAAAGTCACCGAAGACCAGCTAACCACCACCCTCACCCGGAGCCCACCCACCAACCCCACTGACCCCGATACCGCCGCCCGCAACCTCAGACAATGGATCGACGGCTGCACCAACATTCTCGCCTGATCACAAAACCCTCCAAATGAAGAAAGCTAGCTTGTTCACCGAGGACCTCCAGGCCTCCAAGCAAACTTGCAGAAGACTAGAGAAGAAATGGAACCATGAACCGACACCGGACACTTACGCAGTCCACAAGAACGCCACCCGCAAACACCATTACCTCATCAGATCTGCCAAAAGGGACTCCTTCAAAGACCGCCTAGACAACAACGCACACAACAGCAAAGAGCTCTTCAACACCGTGAAGTAACTCTCCAACCCCAGCTCCAACATCAACAACATCCCACCTTCGCAAGACCTGTGCGACTCCCTTGCCACCTACTCCCATTGCAAGATAGCAGACATCCATGACAGCTTCAACATCACGTCCGCCTCGACAGCCACTGAGACCCCCATCCCCACGGCCACCATCCGCACCGATCCCCTGCTCTCCTGGACCAACATAAGTGACGACGAGGACACCATCAAAATCATGAACACCATCCCCTCCGGAACTCCATCAGACCCATGTCCACACCACATCTTCAACATAACCAGCGGCCCCATCGCACCCCATCTCCGGAAAGTCATCAACATTTCCTTCAAGACAATAACCTTCCCGGAGAGCTGAAAGCACGGCAAGATCAACGGCTTACTCAAAAAACCCAAAGCCGACACTAAGGACCTCAAGAACTTCCGGCCCATCTCCCTGCTCCCGTTTCCAGCGAAGGTCATCTCGAAGACCGTCAACAGACAATTTACCCATTACCTCGAGGAGAACAGCATCCTGGACCCGTCCCAGTCCGGGTTCCACAGCAACCACAGCACCGAAACTGCCCTCATCGCCACCACCGATGACATCAGGGCCCTGCTGGACAACGTCGATACCGCGGCCCTCATCCTCCTGGACCTGTCAGCTGCCTTCGACACAGTCTGCCACAACACCCTACGCACACACCTCCATGACGCTGGGATCCGAGACAAGGCTCTGGACTGGACCACCTCCTTCCTCTCTGGCAGAACCCAGAGCGTCCGCCTCCCCCTTTCTGCTCCAAAGCCATTTGTGGCATCATTTGTGGCATGCCCCAGGGCTCATCCCTCAGCCGAACACATAACCTCAACATCATCTCCTACGCTGACGACAACCAACTGATCCTATCCCCCACCAAGTACCCCCTCACCGCCAAAACCAACCTCCATGAAAGAATGAAATCCGTCGCCGAGTGGATGAAGAACAGCCGTCTGGAGCTAATCTCAGACAAGACAAAAGTTCTCATCCTCGGCTCCACCCCCTCAGCCTGGGATGACTCCTGGTGCCGACCGCACTGGGAACAGCTCCAACACCCAGCAACCTGGGGTTCATCCTCGGCTCTACTCTCTCCATGACAAAGCAGGTCAACACCATCTCGTCCTCTGGCTTCAACACCCTCCGCATGCTCCGCAAGATCTACAGGTGAATCCCCACCGAAACAAGAAGAACGGTCACCCAGGCCCTCGTCAGCAGCAGGTTGGACTACGGAAACGCCCTTTACGCAGGGGCCTCGGCCAAACTCCTGAAACGACTACAACGTATTCAGAATGCCTCTGCACGCCTGATCCTGGACATCCCTTGCAGCAGCCACATCTCACCCCACCTGAGAGACCTGCACTGGCTCCCCGTCAATAAGAGGATTAGCTTATAGCTCCTCACCCACGCACACAAGGCAGTCCGCAACATCGGTCCGGCATACCTCAACAGACGACTCCCCTTCTACACCCCCAACCGCCAGCTCCGCTCCGCCGACCTCACCCTCGCCACCGTCCCCCGCATCTGAAGAGTGACCTCCGGCTGCAGATCGTTCCCCACCTCGCCGCCAAGACCTGGAACACCCTCCCCATCCTCCTACGGCAGACCCAGGACCTGCTAACCTTCAGAAGACTACTCAAGACCTGGTTTTCAAGCAGTAGCAGCACCCCCCAGTGCCTTGAGACCCCCACGGGTGTGTAGTGTGCTTTACAAATGTTCTTTTTGATTGATTGATTAACTCTTTTCCCCTGGGCTGCGTAATTTATATTGAAGTGTAACTAAATTAAATTGCCACCAATAATGATCACACACTTGCTGGGCTGTAAGTATTGAAAGCAACACTATATATATGTATATATAGTGTTGCTTTCACCACATACACCCCAGCAAATATGTGATCATCACATACACCCCAGCAAAGTGTGATCAATTATTGGTGTAAATTTAATTTAGTCATATATATATATAGGTGACCCAGACAAAGACTGGGAAGCTCGAAACACATCAGTTGCATTAAATATTACCTGAAAAGAAACCTGGAGTGCGGTTCCTTCTTGCGGCAGCGTGAGGTGTCAGATATATATATATATATATATATATATTCGAACCAAACGCTTTAACCTTCTAAAGCAGGCAATGCACTCCGAGCCGATAAATTTGAAAAGCTTTATTCCACCATACTGACAAACCGGTTTCGGTCTTCGCGACCTTTTTCAATGTCAGAGTCCCATTCAAATTTGTTACTTTAAATACACGGATGTTCACAACAGAGAGAAAAGACTCCTGTACTTAGATAAACATAGAAAAGGACCACTGTGATCGTTGTTACAAATGCAGTGGACATCTTATAGTTTCTCACCACCAATGGCCGGCATGTAATCCACAGTATCATTCTAAAGAATATCATTGCCAGGGGAGAAAATAGTCATTATCATTCATTTCCATAGTGTTATTATCAAATATAATTATACTTTGTAATTCATACATTTATTTGATTCTTATTCCTACCCTTGGATTGCTGATTATTATGCCCTGAATGGGCTATGCCGTTTTTACTCTCTGATCAAATCATATTATATAATATTATTACATGGAACATCCATCATGTAAAAAAAAAAAAATATATATATATATATATTCACTGAAAAAACCATAGGTTTCAGGGGCGTTATAGTTAGCTGGACTTTTCACTCGTACAAAACCATTGAAATTCCCCCATTATAGTTAGTTCAGCTAACTATAACTCGCGCGCCCGCAATGCACTGCTGATGACGTCACATATTACATCACTCATGACATGGTCAGTGACATCACTCATGACATCACTGATGACATCTCAAATGACATCACTGATGACATCATCTTTGTGATAGAGTGGCAGACCTCCTCTCCCCCTAATATAACCTTTGATACACACATTCAAAAATAGAAACTAAAATATTCAAAACAATGGACATACCAATATCAGTTACAACAACCTATTCAGTAATTCTAAGATCCACATACACATCCACGCATTCACCAACAGTCCTATACAGTCACTCATACATGTACTCACTCATAATATGTACTCATACACCTATTCATCGTGTTACACAACGCCACTCATCCATAGAGTTACTCGCACACATAGTCACTCATGCTAATAAAGAATCAAACATCCATTTACTTGCATATACAGTTATACACACACCACCACACTTACTTCTACAGAAACTTACACATACTTAGTCTTTTAAACAATCACTTATATAAACACATACTTATTCATACAGGAACTCTTTCAATCTCTCACTCTCACATATACTCACTTATATACACCAATAGTCACATATACTAGTTTAAAACATATGTAGTTACTCATAAAGACACTATTGAGACAGTCATTCACTCACTAACACACCCATGCACACACTCATCCACCAATACAGTCCTGCACACATGCTGTCTTCAACACATACAAACAGTGAGTCACTCATTCATGCACTTATGCACTACGTAATACCCCCACCGAACCATACAGACACTCAGACACTCATTCTGATACTCAAAAAACCAACTAATAACCTATATAGACACTCATGTAGCTACTCACCAACCCATGCAGCCACTTATACACAAAGTGAGAGACTGATACAGATATTTACATATTTAAACATTACTCACTAAGCCATGTATTCACTAAGATACACTTAATCAGTCAGTTATACAATCTATTTTTCAAAAACAAATCATCCATTAAGACACGTATATACCCATTTATTCTTCCATCCACCTTGAGATATACATATATAAAACATATGTAATTTTCAGAAAAACACACATTCACTGGATGATGTCATCAGTGATGTCATTTGAGATGTCATCAGTGATGTCATCAGTGATGTCATGAGTGATGTCACTGACCATGTCATGAGTGATGTAATATGTGACGTAATCAGCAGTGCATTGTGGGCGCGCGAGCTATAGTTAGCTGAACTAACTATAACGGGGGAATTTCAATGGTTTTGTACGAGTGAAAAGTCCAGCTAACTATAACGCCCCTGAAACCTATGGTTTTTTCAGTGAATTTCTAAGGTATTTTAAATGCTAATTCCTAACTATAACGTGCCTGAAACCTATGGTTTTTTCAGTGAATTTCAAAGGTTTTTTAAATGCTAATTTCTAACTATGGCTACAGAGATAGGGCATGTGAATAAAAGAAGAAAAAACGCACAGAAAGAAAAGTAAAGTAATGCAGAAAGAAGCAACAGAAGTCCTCAAAGACGAAGAAAAGTGCAGGAAGAAGGATAACGTGCAGAAAGAACAAACAGAAGAACAGAAAGAAGCCTTGTTGCAAAATCATCCTGTACCCTCAACTTTTTCAGACGGATACTGGTGTTAACTGAGTCTGACTAACCAGTCCTAGAGCCAGTGCTATGTTAAAAGACACTCAGAATACAGTGAAAACACCTACATACACTAGGTAACACTATGCGTTGGGGTCCCCCTGTGATCAGCATGACCTCCTCTGTAAGCCCCTAGTATATAATAGGGCAGGTGATTAAAACTACCTCTTAAAATGCGCCACATGGCGTGTTTGCACACGTCATCTCAGGCCCCGTCCCCTCACTTCCCCACTGTGTAAACACGCCCTGTGGCCGTTTTAAGTTGGGAGATTGAGTCCCCTTGAATCCTGAGGGTCCTTAGGGTCCAACTAGACCACTAGGTACCTCCAGTAAGTGCCACAGAGCTGCGTTGCAGAGAGATGTAAAAAGTGGCACGGCCTAGACCACCTCTCTGTAACGCAGCGCAGTGGCGCTTACTGGAAGCACCTGGTGGGCTAGTTGGCCCCCAGGGGCACTCAGGATTGAAGGGGAATTATTTCCCCAACTTAAAACGCGCCACAGGTCGTGTTTGCACACGTTAACTCAGGCCCCGTCCCCTCCCTTCACCACTGTGTAAACACGCCCTGTGGCCGTTTTTAGTTGGGAGATTAAGTTCATTTGAATCCTGAGCGTCCCTAGGGTCCAACTAGCCACTAGGTACCTCCAGTAAGCGCCACAGAGCTGCGTTGCGGAGAGATGTAAAAATGGGCACGGCCTAGACCACCTCTCTGTAACGCAGCGCAGTGGCGCTTACTGGAAGCCCCTGGTGGGCTAGTTGGCCCCCAGGGGCACTCAGGATTGAAGGGGAATTATTTCCCCAACTTAAAACGCGCCACAGGTCGTGTTTGCACACGTTAACTGAGGCCCCGTCCCCTCCCTTCACCACTGTGTAAACACGCCCTGTGGCCGTTTTTAGTTGGGAGATTAAGTTCATTTTAATCCTGAGCGTCCCTAGGGTCCAACTAGCCTACCTCCAGTAAGCGCCACAGAGCTGCATTGCAGAGAGGTGTAAAAAGGGGCACGGCCTGCACCACCTCTCTGCAACGCAGAGCAGTGGCGCTTACTGGAAGCCCCTGGTGGGCTAGTTGGCCCACAGGGTCCCTCAGGATTGAAAGGGAATTATTTCCCCAACTTAAAACGTGCCACAGGGCGTGTTTGCACATGTCACCTCAGGCCCCGTCCCCTCCCTTCACCACTGTGTAAACGCGCCCTGTGGCCGTTCTAAGTTGAGAGATTAAGTCCCCTTGAATCCTAAGGGTCCCTAGGGTCAAACTAGCCCACTAAGTACCTCCAGTAAGCGCCACAGAGCTGCGTTGCATAGAGGTGTAAAAAGGGGCGTGGCCTCAGAACACCTGTCTGCCACGCAGCTCCCTGGCGCATACTGGAGATACCTGTTGGGCTAGTTGGCCCTCAGGGACCCTCAGTATTGAAGGGGAATTAATTCCCCAACTTACAACTGGCCAGGGGGTGCATTTGCAGAGTGCTGCTAGGAGGGGGCGTGGCCTCCAGCGCGATGCCGGTCTTTTATTTATTTTTTTAAGAAGGAGGGCTGTGTGGCCCCCCTTCTTTTTCTAATTTACTGGCCCTGGGGACCCCATCCTCCAGGGCCTGCACCCTAATTTTTTTTTTTTTTTTTAAAAGAAATTGGCCCTCCCAAGGCCTTAATCGGCCCCGGGGACCCCAATCCCCGGGTCAAGGCCTTTTTTTTTTTTTTATTCTTTAGGAGGGGGCTGCGTTGCCCCCCTCCTCAGGCCACTTATGGCCCCGGGGACCCCATCCCCCAGGGCCGGCCTTTGTTTTTTATTATTTAAAAAAAATGTATATTTATAGAAACACTTAGGACATGCTGGACAAACCGTATGTACCTATCACCATGACGATTTGCGTGATATTCATTAAAAGGCAACTATGCATATAATGAATCCACATGGAATGTATTTACACCGCTAGTGAAGCTCTGACGTGTCTGATGCCCTACCGTGCCTAATCCCGGCGCCCCCGCCGGTGGGTACTCTCCAAGTAGACACCCTTGTCATTTATTTATACAAACATGGGTAGCTATTGACGGGCACATTTAATATACACGTACACCAAGCCATTCAAAGGGGATTCCACAAAAATTCGACCAAACTATGCAAGAAACCCCCCTCACGGTTAATAAAACACACATCCACCGCCGGATGTGTAATACTTTTTATTTTACTCTCTGGAAAGGAGACGAACCTCACTTGAGAGTCACAGTGTGCTCCTGGCTGAGCCCAATGCTGTGTTACACCCACCAGTGCCCACCGAGTGCCTCACACCTCTGTGTTGTATTCCACCAGCTAGTGCGTATGCTATGACACTCTCTAGCCCATGTGCACTGTAACACCACCCTGTGAATATGTCGTGCCACACTTGCCTTCGCACGGGTTATATTGCCCCATCTAACGTGCCTTCCTCGATGCCTATGTTATAAAGCACAGCGCTATGCCATACATATTACAATCTGGGATCCATATCTTTGTCACAGTGCATATGCAACGTTACACTCCTCAGCACATATTTTATATTACAACTTTAGAGACTAGTTAGGTTACACAACACTGCCCTGTGCATATTACACTCCAAGGCGCATATCGCATAGCACAAGCTAGTGCCTGTGCTATCTCGCGCTCTCCAATGAATCTGTCATTGCGCACAATGTATTGCATATTATATTTCACGCCCCGGTTCATCTTATATCACACTTTTTGGTGCATAGTTTATACCATATACTATATCTAGTTTTCATTTTCAATCGGACTATGTTCTATATAACACTGCGTCCACCTACCCTTTTCACGGACATTACATTTTGCGATGGGGGTGGAGGATCAGGGTGTGTTTCTGCCAAGTGAGCCCAGAGTCACAGTCACAAACGTCCTCTTCTTCCTGAATAAAAGTGAGATTATGCTGCATACTTGTTCATATTTTAAGTAGTTCGCACAGACACACATTTTAAAAACAATAAAGTTCCTAATACCCACCTTCTCTGAACAGTTAGCTTGCTGCCCCATCCACCTCCTCCCTATCCTCTGCTGTCTGAGTCCATGGACTAGCCTCCTCCCTCCTGCCATGCATGGTCTGATGTGCTGCCACTGCCCTCCATTTAGCATGATGTACCAGTCCACTCCTCCTGCCCTCCATTGCCCAATTCTATGGCCCATCATTGACCTCCTGCTTAGCCTCAGTGCTTAGTTTGCTGCCCCTATTCTCCTTCCCCCTGCCATCCGATGTCTTTGTGCATGCCCCTGCTCCATCCCAGGGACCTGCCACTCCAATCTACTCTGCGTGTTCTGTTGAGCTGCCACTTCCCTCCCACCTGCCTAGCATTGTCAGATGACTGTAACCTGTACCTGCCACCTCCACCCTGCCTGTCCACATGCCATGCCCCTATCCCCTTCCTCCTGTCCTCCATGGTCCATTTTACTGCCACACCCTTCTGCCCTCCCTGGTCTTTTGTGCTGCAACTGCTCCTCCTGCCTGCCCCGTGCGGTCTGTTGTGAGGCCCCTTCCCCTGCACTCTCTTGTCTGTGCCCAGGTCCTGACCCTCCCTTCTATCCTCCATGGTCCTTTGTGCATGCCCCTGCACCCTCCTTCTTGCCCATCATAGCCATTGTGTTGCCACTAACCCTCCTGCTTGCCATGCATGGTCTTCTGTGCTGCCATGGCCCCTCCCACCTTCCCTGTGTTGTCAGCTAGCTGCCCCTGCCCCCTCCCACCTTCCCTCCATGGTCTGTGTGTATGACATCATAGTCTCATTGTTGCTCTCCATGATGTGTCTTGTTTCTAGTGCCCATACTGCCTGACCTCCATGGTCATCTTGCTGCTCCTTCCCTGCCCCCTTGCCCCAGCCCTCTTTTTCCATGTGCAGACTGCAGACCCCTATTCCCTCCCTCCTGGCTTGCCTATTCCATTGTAATGCCCCTGATCCGTCCCTCCTGCCCTTTATGGTCTGTTATGCTGCAGCTTTCTCTCCTGTCTGTCCATTATGGTCAGCTAGCTACCATTGCCTCTTTCCCCTCTGTTCTCTGTTGTCCATGTGCATGGTCCTGTCCCTCCCTATTGCTTTCCATGGATTGTTGTGCTACACTCCCTGATGCCTGCCCTGTAGGGTCAGTTTGGTGCACCTCTCCATGTCCCTCCTGTCCTCTGTTATCCGAGTCCATGTCCCTACCCCAATTCCTCCTGCCTACCATGATTGAATGTACCATACTTGCAAACATTTTGAACTTGGTAAGAGGGAGATTTTGAAAAAAAACTGGGGTATTGATTTTCCCCTTTGAGTTACATTAAAAAAGAGGAGATTGTAGACAGGAGACAGATCAAGTAAAGCCCATTTGAGCTTAAAAACATTGGACGTTTCCTGGCTGAAACGGGTCTGTTGGCATGTATGGTTGTACTACCACTGCCTCTTCCTTCTGCCCACAATGGTCTATTATATTGCCACAGCCTCTCTTGCCAGTCCTGTATTGTTGGTTTGTTGCCCCTGCCCCCCTTTCCACTGCCCTCCATAGTCTGTTGTGCTGCCACTGCCCTTCCTGCCTGTCCAGTGTGGTCAAATTGTTGCCACTGCACTCTCCTACCTACCTTCAATTTTCAGAGTCCGTGCCCCTGGCCTCTGCCTCTCAACAGTATTCCAATGAACAACTAGATTGCTAACATTCTATATTTATTACAAAAGTGTGGAACGCCTGACGTCATCTTGATGTAATCAAAACTGTAATACCTAGAGTATTTCCTTTAGAAATTACATATATGAGAGTGTCTTATTTGCATCAAAATTATGGTTAGTGCTCTAAAAAACTAAAATGAGGACATATTTTCTGAGTTTTCAAATAGCGACAAGGAACTTTTAAATTATTTGTAATCTTTATGTTTTTTTATCCAGTTGACCACTTGATTAAATGTTGCACCTAGGGGAGAGGATGTGGTGTTACTTCCAGAGCTGCAGACTTTGCAACTGGGGAACCAGGTTGGAGTTTCTGCTTCAGCTCAACATTCTGTGATTCTGGTCAAATCACTTAATCTCCCCATGTCTACAACCAGAATGAATTTGATCTTGTGTGATGTAACCAATGCTCATGTAAAGCACTCCAATACCTGACAAGTCTGCACTATATAAAACTGCAAATACACAAAAAATAAGTGTTTTGCACACTTCTGTCATTGGGCTACATGTGGGCTACATCTGGGTGATATTTGTGCTGCATTTGGGCTCTTTTGTCTCTGGTGGCCATCTTGGGAGATTTATTTGTTATGAAGTTTCCTAATTTCCTCATTTACTGCAGTCTCCTCAGTAGGAAATGCTTTCAGTTTTTTACTTTGATTCCATCAAGAAGGTATTCAGATATGTCACACATTTGCCATAAACTCTGAATGTTAGCACTCCAGTTGCTCATTAGATCAATGTAGTAAAGCTACTGCTCACCACTGAAGTCTGCTGCTGGTATTAAAAGTGTATGTTTCAGTCTGCATGTCAGAATATTTTTATGAAATAGAAGAGAATTTGAGAAGTCAAAATGTGCCCTAATTTTTCTTTCTGCAGAACTATTTATAATTTCTATGGGAAAATGAACCCCCTCATTTTGTTCCATTGTAAATTAAATGTTTTAAGTGTTACCACTTTATTTCAATCAGGATGGCTTTAGGTGTGCTATACTTTTGTCATAAGTAAGACTGTTAGCGCTCTAGTTGTTCGTTAGAACACTCTGGGACATTCTGTCATTGGGCTATACTTGGGCTACATCTCGGTGATATTTGGGCTACATTTGGGATCTTTTGTCTCTGGTGGCCATCTTGAGAGATTTATTTGTTATGAAGTTTACAAATTTCCTCATTTTCTACAGTCTCCTCAGTAGGAAATACTTTCAGTTTTTTAGTTTGGTTCCATCAAGAAGGCATTCAGATGTGTCCCACATTTGCCATAAATTCTGAATGTTAGCACTCTAGTTGCTCATTAGATCACTGTAGTAAAGCTACTGCTCACCAGGGAAGTCTGCTGCTGGTATTCAAAGTGCATGTTTCAATCTGCATGTCAGAATTTTTTTATGAAATAGAAGAGGATTTGAGAAGTCAAAATGTGCCCTAATTTTTCTTTCTGCACCACTAATCATAATTGCTGTGGCAAAATGAACCCCCTCAGTTTGTTCCTTCGTAAATTAAATGTTTTAACTGTTACCACTTTATTCCACTCAAGGTGGCTTCAGGTGTGCCATACTTTTGCCATAAGTAAGACTGTTAGCGCTCTAGTTGTTCGTTAGAACACTCTGGGACATTCTGTCATTGGGCTATACTTGGGCTACATCTCGGTGATATTTGGGCTACATTTGGGCTCTTTTGTCTCTGGTGGCCATCTTGGGAGATTTAATTGTTATGAAGTTTACAAATTTCCTCATTTACTGCAGTCTCCTCAGTAGGAAATACTTTCAGTTTTTTAGTTCGGTTCCATCAAGAAGGCATTCAGATGTGTCACACATTTGCCATAAATTCTGAATGTTAGCACTCTAGTTGCTCATTAGATCACTGTAGTAAAGCTACTGCTCACCAGGGAAGTCTGCTGCTGGTATTCAAAGTGCATGTTTCAATCTGCATGTCAGAATTTTTTTATGAATTAGAAGAGGATTTGAGAAGTCACTCAAAATGTGCCCTAACTTTTCTTTCTGCAGCACTAATCATACTTTCTATGGCAAAATGAACCCCCTCATTTTGTTCCTTTTTAAATTAAATGTTTTAGAGTTACCACTTTATTCCAACCAAGATGGCTTCAGGTGTGCCATACTTTTTTTCATAAGTAGGACTGTTAGCGCTCTAGTTGTTCTTTAGAACACTCTGGGAAGCTGCAGTAGAACACAAAGGAAGCAACTGACAGTCTCTGCCCTTGTTGGATGTACATGTTTTACTGAGAATGTCAGACTTCATTCTCCCATGACTGAGAAAGATAATGTGAATTAACAGAAAATATGCTCTCAGTTTAGCTTATTGATCACCTTTCAAACCTCTGTGGGAAAAGCATGAGAAAATAGTTTTCTCTCAAACATGAATAATGATATCACAGCAGAAGGCTTTTTCACATGGTAAAATCACCTTAGAACACACCACAATTCCTAAAATGAGTATGGTACCATCAACAAATGATTTATAATGTAACTAAAGTCTTAAAATCTTCTATTAACTGCAAGGCTTTTTAATGAGGTGCTATCATGTATATTGGTCCCAAGATGGCTGCCAACACTTCTTTGATGAAGTGATGACAGCCAATCAGATCTCACGATGAGATGTGTGGTTAGGCTCCGCCCAGATATATATATGATTTTACTTTTGATTTTCTCAGGAACTACTGAACGGATTGAGACCAGATATGCAAAAGGCACATCCCTGACCTGAGGACTACCTCTTTGCCAAATTTAAAGTAATTCTGTTCAGCCGTTTGGGCTGTACCTTGGACTAAAGGTCCCTATGGAAAATTGCATGGGAAAACATGTTTTGGGACCCCCCTTTTTTCTCAGCCCCCGCTTGACAAATCCCCCCGAGACTTTCAGGGTACAAGCGGAGTGGAGCGCACCACCTATTTTGAAAATTTTGCGAGGATTCGTCAATCGGCGCTAAAGTTATTCCAAATAGAATGTTGCGGATTTCCTATGGAAACACGGTCCTAACTATAACTATCTACTGGCGACCGCCAGTAGATAATATATATATATATATATATATATATATATATATATATATATATATATTCACTGAAAAAACCATAGGTTTCAGGCATGTTATAGTTAGAAATTAGCATTTAAAAAACCTTTGAAATTCACTGAAAAAAACATAGATTTCAGGCACGTTATAGTTAGAAATTAGTATTTAAAAAACCTTAGAGATTCACTGAAAAAAAACATAGGTTTTAGGGAAAGTTATAGTTAGTTGGACATTTCATTCGTACAAAACCAGAGAAATTCCCCCGTTATAGTTATTTCAGCTAACTATAACTCACGCCCCCACAATACACTGCTGATGACGTCACATATTACATCACTCAAGACATGGTCAGTGACATCACTGTATGCTGCGGCTCATCTGCGGAGTACTTTATATATTTGGCTGGATTGTTTCATATGGCAATTACACGGGACCCTCCCCGCTTCCTTTGGACAACACAGACTACGAAACTATATCCAGGTTTACATGGATTCAATTATTTCCGGAAGGAGAACGGCGTTAAACCCCGCTGAACCTGCATGTGAAGAAGTCATACGAAGAAGAGGAGGCTCTGTGGGTGCCAGGTCGGAGGAAGCGATACACCGGGAGGAGAAACTTGGCTTTGTGGCATCAGAAGAAGACAGGTATTCAGGGGTGGAGAGTAATAGTGCATTGGCGCTTCTTAGTTCTAAAATCTAAAAGAACACTGTATAAGTTGCCTGAGAGACATTGATAGTGCTATTCAGTATGTCGGCCGACAGCATGAGAGACCGGGAGGCTGCAGCAATGACGATGTTTTCGGACAGCCTTCCGATACCTGCTAACATCCGGGGGAGATTGAATATAGATAGCAATCCCAGCAACAGCACACTTAAAGACAAATGTAAAATTTTGGAGAAAAAACTTAAATATGAACAAAGCAAATGGTGGGAATCTAAATCATTACAAGGATATATCGATGTCAACCGCATCCCAAGAGGTCTGCGAATTCTAACGGCCCCCAGTTATGAGAATCCCAATCCTGATCTCATGCGAGAAAGAGCCAAAAGTAATTTAGAATCGTCCCGACGTCTGATATTGATTTTAATTAAGTATGCAGATATTGATAGAGCACAATTGCTTAAAGAAATAGCTGCAATCTATGAAGATCTGGAGACAATAGGTGAAACCGAAGAAAAAACGAAACTAACAAGCAAAATGAATGTAAGACTGAAAAAGGAAGAAGCGAAAATAAGGGAAAGAAAAGCTTTTAAATTTCAGCGAGACCGCAATGATTATGAGCTTGGTCAAATATTTACTTTTTCAAAGAAGTATGATGCCCTACGCGGGCCAGTGGCAAAAACACATGCAAAGCCTAAGGTGCCAAGAAACAAAGACCAGACCGATTCACCCCTGTCGGACATCAGTTCAGTAGTAGGGGTGGGCGGAATTTGCGAAATTAACTTTTGCAGATTATCGCGAAAATGTTTAAAATTATCGCAAACAAGCGGAAATATTGCGAAGATGCAGAAGTTTTTTTCCGGCATGTTCGCGAGATTTTCTGCATGGTTGCGGGTCGCCAACTTACCCAAGTGGTTGCTTGCGGGCGTGGCCATCTTGTTTTGAGTTGTCTCGCGGTGCATGATCGTGAGAAGAAAGACTGTCGCGAGACAGCGCAAATGGCTAAAAACAATACAACATCTCATGGAGAACGCGACCGGATCAAGAAAACTTGTCGGCGAACACAGGGATTCAGGTAAGGCGATCGTGCGCGCGCGAGAATGTATTATTTTACAGCGCGAGCAAGAAACAAATTATCGCCAAGCTGCGGAAACCGGAATTTTTTACATTTTCGCGCTCTCCGCGGAACGCGAAAATGTCAAATTATCGCAATTTCCGCGAACGGAACGAAATTTTCACCCAGGCCTATTCAGTAGGGGATAATGAATCTGACTCTGAGCTCCGAGGCGCAGAAATGCAAGGCCAGCTGACTAAACCCTCACCAGGGGAGGAAATTGGTTTTTTATGCCACGAGAGAATGCAATCTCTCAGACCACGAATACAAAGAAATTACAGAGAAAATATTGAAATTACAAATGCAGGCAGCGGCGCAACGCGAGGAAGAGGGGCATCATACCAAAACAGAAAGAAGGGCAGGGGTCAATGGTCAGCCAAGAAACAATAGTATATAAAGATACCAATCGTACCATTGTGAACCTGACCCCTAAGAAGCTCACTTGCAATGAAGAAAACATTCTCAAATTGGGCCTGTCATTTGCACAACAAACTAATCTAGATTATGCATCAACTAGATTTGATTTATACAAGGTGGTCAGAAAACTTAAGTTACGTAAATTTCACCTACTTAAAGTGAACAGAAATACACTATCCCAAAATCCGGATCCCGTGGATGAAGTAACCACCTCATGTTCAGCAATGCCAAGTGACATTATGAAATTGTGGGAAACTGAGGGGGCGGATATGATGACAGTTTAAGGCAGGATGAAAGAGCAACATTGCCTATAAAACATATAGCGCCAAAAACATATTTCAAATCACCATCAACCATCAGTCCCCTTATGCCCCGTGATGCTATTGACATGAAAATGTCACTTTACAGTTAAAAGGTCTTCAGAGGCAGATATCTAATGAAAAGCAGAAATATGACAAGCAAACACAACAATATGAGTCGTTGGTTACAAGACTAAGTCAACAAAAGGATATTATTGTCCACGGAATTGACAAGGGAGGCAATATTGTACTTTTGACACAAGCAGATTATGACAAGGAGGCCTACCTCCAGCTTAATGACAGACAATGTTACGAACGCATCAATATGACAACTTTGAAAGCTACACAGCAAGAATGTTACCATAAACTGGCTAAGTGGAGAACTAAGAAGATGTTATCTGAGGATGAACTCAAATATCTTAAAAATGACAATCTAGTAACTCCTCTGATCTATTTCATACCTAAAGTCCACTAAGACAGGGAAAACCCACCCGGCAGACCAATCATCTCTGCAACGGGAGGGCTTTTAGAAAAAACATCAGTGTACATTGACTATTTTTTACAATGTCATGTGAAAGCTTTAGAGTCTTACATACAGGACACAGGTGACTTTTTGCTCAAAATACAACAGGTCTCATGGATGGACAATGACTGGATGTTGGCGCTCGATGTGACAGCACTTTATACGAGCATTGTACAGACTGATGGCATATCTGCAGTTAATTATTATTTAACTCGGAGATCAGAGCAATATGAGGATCACAATACAATGTTGCTGCAAATGCCTGGATTTTGCCTACGCAATAACATTTTTATGTACAATAATCTTCTCTACCGCCAGCTGCAGGGCGTGGCAATGGGGGCCAGTTTCTCTCCAAGCTACGCCTGCTTACATATCGGTGCTTGGGAGGAACTGGTCCTCAAAGTCAAATATGGGGCTATTTTCAGTACTAATGTGATTGCTTGGTATCGTTACATTGACGATTTATTTGTAGTTTGGAGGGGTGGTGAGGAACAGGCGGAGGATTTTATCACCATGATTAATGAGAATGAATTCAATCTTAAATTTACTGCAACTATGAGTCAGTCTAGTGTTACCTTTTTGGATACCGAGGTGTTCATCAGTAACAATAAGATTGAAATAAGATTGTTCAGAAAGAGCACCGCAGGTAATGCCATCCTACATGCGGGCAGTGCGCACCCTGCACATTAGATAACCAGTATCCCTTACGGAGAGTTGCTCCGTTTAAGGAGAGTGGGCAGCAGTGAACAAGATCTAAAATTAGCCCAACAAGCTAGTAAGAGTAGGTTTCTTGAAAGGGGTTATAGTGAACGAGTCATAAATAGCGCTCTAGCCAAATCTATGAAAGCCAGTAGACAAGAACTCCTTGACACTTACAAACCCACAGTTCACTTAGAAACAACTGCAAAAACAACAACACATGATCAGTCACCTATGCCAATTAGCCCATTTAGAATCATCACAGGATATAATAGACAACACACAGAATTGTACAAAATTATCAATCTCAATTGGCCTACAATTCTAAGTGATCCTGTTATTGGTTCTACTCTGCCCCAGAGAGCCTCCATCACCTACAGCAGGGCCCCTTCTATGAGGGATCGACTGGTCAATAGTAGCCCGGAAATTATTGAAAAAACTACGTGGCTACAGACCAACAGTGGTTTCTTTAAATGCAAAACTTGCAAGTCCTGTATTCATGGTATCAACATGAAATCTTTTTGGGATGGTTTCAGTAACAAGGAACATCGCATTAATAAGGTACTCACTTGCATGACTGAATTTGCCATTTATGTACTTCAATGCCCATGCCATCTAAGATACGTTGGAAGTACAAAACATGCGGTGCATAAGCGCATCCTCTTCGGGCAATAGCAAACCAGGACAACACCTATCCTGTAGCCAGGCATTTTAAAGAATTCCACTGTAGCGACAATAAGGGCCTGAAATTCGATGTCATTGATGCTGTAATGGCAAGCAGGCGAGGAAGCGATAGAGAATCCAAGCTTCGCAAACTCGAAACAAGATATATCCTGCAGCTTGATACCAAACATCCAGGGGGTTGAATTTATCACTGAGGACTTACATACTTGTCTATCCTAAAAAACTTTGTTTGATACATGTCTATAAGCATAATAAGTTTTTTATCCCAGCTGGTTAGACCCGTGAGTGGTTTTACCTTTTTGATAATTATTTATTGTTTTAGGTTTTTCTAATGCAAAGAGGGTGATCTAAATAGCCATCTCTCTCTCTATAGGATTCATGGTAGACAACCTTAGGTTCTCTTCCCCCCCCCCCCCAATTTGAAATCTAGCTGCTGTTACAGCCTTATAATCTGAGAAAGCGAAAGGAAATAGGCTGGAGGTGGCAATTAGGTTTCTCCCGATTTGCTAGTCTTTCATGTTTTTCATGTCTTTAATGTATCAAGGACTAATCAGTATGCTAAGATGAAAATATGTTCACAAGTACATTGGTGGCAACTGATATAAGTCATGGAGTATTCAACCAGATATTTATACAAGTTATTTACTTGCCATTAGAGAATTGTGACTGGGCTCAGTCTATACCACGGTTACTCATAGTACGGCCCGGCAAGCCTTCCTTGGTGGCCCGCGGACCTTGCAGACATCCTACCTGTGTTTTAAGATCTTGGTTCTTTTTCCTGTCCTTGTCTTTTGCTACCTCATGAGATGGTTTTAACTTTCTCTCCTCATCAGATTGTGTACATTGAGTTATTGCTATAACTTTTAAGCAATTTTAACATTATGTTTTTCTCTTTTCTGTTTACAGGAAGAAAGGAAGGTGCCCAAACACCGGCACTCACTACACACGGGCTACCTACCCTTCCTTCCCTTCTT
Organism: Triturus cristatus; assembly: GCF_964204655.1. NCBI lineage: Eukaryota > Metazoa > Chordata > Amphibia > Caudata > Salamandridae > Triturus > Triturus cristatus. Next base: position 20,738,668 of record NC_140585.1, on the reverse strand, counting down.
CACTCTTTGAGCACGGTGACTGATGATCATTGTTTTTTTGTTATGACAACCAGAAGACCATGGTACAGTCCAACCTAGTTTGCATTTAGCAATGTATCTTTGGGTACTTACCTATACAGTTCATGCTATCTTTTCTATTGAGTGTGATTATAAGCATATTTCACAGGCCACTTAGCCATTCATTTCATTTGGACATTCATGTGAGGACATTGATTCTATGACATTGTGCCATATTTATATTTACATTTATCTCTGTGCATTACTTTGGATTTTCGAGCTGAGTTCGAAGTGCTTTCCATGTTCTTTCACCTGTCACTTGACAACTTACTTTTATACTTTTGAAGAATGTTTTTGAAGAACATCACATGTAATTGATTATTTGGACGCATTATGCACTATGCAGTCATCTGTTTGTCCTTTTATGACCCTAGATCACCCGAAGGCAGGACACTCATGTAACATGGCTTGGACGCTGTAACAATACACATATGGCATTTTCATCCAATATTCACACATAGTATTTCACTATCAATTTTACTTTGCCTGTTAGTGCGTCATCATTTCAGTGCTATTTTAGCAGTAATCATAAACATTTCTATCGCACTACAATAGAGACAAATCCTTTGTGGCAAGTTCTGAATGCAATGTATTTATGCGTTACACAGCACACTACATTCCAAGATGTCTGCCACCGTTTCATTTTATGTTCATTGGTTTTCCACTTGTCCTTTGTTGACGTTGATGTATTAACTTTATCAGTCACCATGTTTGGCACAATCATTCACGTGATCAAGGCTTTCAAGCTGAAACGCGTAGTGGATTAAAACACCCCTTTCAAGACATCTTCGTTTGTGGTTTGTTCTTCTGAGAGCGTACGAGGATTTGCTTTCGCATTGTTGTATTGGATTACCGGCACGCTCCGCTGGGGTGTACCCCACCTCTCTTGGGTCCTAGCAGTCGGAAGGAGCTATTTGGATTTGTTTGAAGACGGAGGGCTGCACACAGACCGGCCATCCATGGAAATACTTTGCAGCGAGTTGCAGCATTCAACAAAGGCAAGGGGGTGAGTCCGTTTCTATTGTCTGCCTCTATGTGTCTGAACTCGGTGCACTTTCCTTACGGAGAGGCACCAGCGTTTTTTCCCGGGAGAAGCGGCTTTGTGAATAGGATTCCCTCCGTTATTCTTGCCAGCCTTGCCAAAAGATTCACATTATTCTGCGAAACTTTATAGTGAGACGAGGCATTCAAGCTACGCTGCCGTACTTGCACTTTGTGTATATTTGTGTATCATATACACTCAAGTACTAATCTTCTACTCGACAGTGTTTTCGAGTGAAGCCCATGTTTGGCAGGAGGAACCTGCTATTTACACAGGGGAAGACAGACCACAAACGCTATTAAAAAGTAGGGTGTGTTGTTATAATGAATGAGGAGGAAGAAAGGAGGGCAGCTGCCCAAGCTATGTTTTCAAGAAAACCAAGAACTAAGACCACAATCGAACTAACATCAACGCACACTTTATCAATAGAGGAGAAAATCAAAACATTAGAAAAACTTAAGAAGTCGGAGATCTCCAAATGGTGGGAGGTGATCTCCCTACAGAACTATGTTGATCAAAACATGGTCCCAAGAGGCTTACGGATATTCATAACACCGACATATGAAACATCCAATCCTAGCATGCTCACAGAGTGGTCTGAAAATTCTGCTCTCAGCTCCAAAAGAATGTTGGAAATTCTGATCAAGTATGCGTGGATTGATAGAGATAACATCATCAAGCAGATACAAGAACTTATGGAAGATTTGCAAAAAATCTCTGACACTGAAGCAGTGGAGGGTTTCATGTGTGCCATGAAAGAGCGCCTGAAAAAGCACGAAGACGAGATCAAAGCGCGCAAAGAAAGGAAGTTAAACCGAGACTACAATGACTATGACAGTGGGAGGATTCTCACTTTCAGTAAGAAATTTGACCATCTATACAACAACAAAGGAACGGACATTGTATCTACAGCTGACAAGACAGTCATCTCAACAGCTTCTGGATCTACAGCCAGTGAAACAGAATCAAACGTGTCAGTTGAAGCGGTCCCTAACACTGAAGGCAACAACAGACCTGTGAATTTTTTAGAGGAATATCGTCATCTACGCCGGAGCAGACGGACGAAACAGGATACTCCGGCAATCAAATCACGGGGCCAGAGAGGGAGAGGATGCGGCAGAGGCCGAGGAAACGGAGAAATAGGAACAAGAGACTTCAGCAACGATGGCCGAAGAGGCAGAGCAAGGGGCAATATGGGAAGCAGAACTCGCCCAAGAAAAGCATACTAATGGATCCTACCATGGTAAATAAGACAGTTGTCAATCTATTAAAGAGAAGTATCAACGAGACTGAAAAAGCAACTTTATGCTTAGGCCTCTCATTTTGTCCTTCTGCTCCCTTTAATTTCACTGACACCAGAATAGACCTCTTTAAGTTTGTAAGCTAACTATAACACCCCTGAAACCTATAGTTTTTTCAGTGAATTTCTAAGGTTTTTTTAAATGCCAATTCCTAACTATAACGCCCCTGAAACCTTTGGTTGTTTCAGTGAATTTCAAAGGTTTTTTTAAATGCCAATTCCTAACTATAACACCCCTGAAACCTATAGTTTTTTCAGTGAATTTCTAAGGTTTTTTTAAATGCCAATTCCTAACTATAATGCCCCTGAAACCTTTGGTTGTTTCAGTGAATTTCAAAGGTTTTTTAAATGCCAATTCCTAACTATAACGTGCATGAAACCTATGGTTTTTTCAGTGAATTTCAAAGGTTTTTTAAATGCTAATTCCTATCTATAACTTATCTCTGAAGATATCATGAAAAGCATTCTTTTTTAAAAGTAGGGTGCACATTAGTTTTGTGGAAAAGCATCTTTGTGATTGGTTAGCAGTTTCAACGTACATATCATAGGATAAAATTTGCTCAGCTCAACCACACCTGCTACTTGCATTTGGAAGGCACTGTTCGAACGTAAAACAATCGTCAACTTTTAGCCTGCACGTGTCGTTAAATGTTCAAGAAAATGTAACAAAAAAATATCGTAAAGTTGTAAAAAATTGATGAACTTTTAACCTGCACGTATTGTAGAATGTTCTAGAAAGTGTGTTGATAGAATACGTTGCACTTCTGACTTCTATGTGTTGTTGAATATTAAAAAAACGGTTCATATGTAAAATTAAAAAGAAACCAATAGAGAAGTTTTGAAACCTAAAAGAATCAAGGAACTATTCTAATTTATTCTTTACATGTATTTATGTGTGCAGCAACACAATTATAGACACAACAGCACTAGGAAGAGGAAGAAGCAGGGAGTGGGGGGAGGAGGGGAGATGGGCAGAATGGCACACATGCACAATTAAGTACAACACACATATAGATTAACAATGGCCAAAATGAAACACACCAACAAGGAGCACAAGGCACACAACCTGCCAACCTCACACCACTGAACGAGCATAGAACTGAAAACCACGCTGCATTCATACAGGATGTGTACAAAGGCCAGTCGTTGGTGTTGTGGGATGTCTGCGACCGTGGTCATCATGGATGAGATGCCCAGCATGTGGCACATGGTCGAGTTCACTGTGTGTTATGTTGCCAAATGGCTGCTCCTCCCTCCCACGAGCCCCCACACTTTTGTACGGTGAGCTGTTGTATCTCCTGCACTCGTACGGCACGCCATTGTAATGCCTATTTGCGCATGTCCTGCTACATTCCAACTACAACATCACAGTGCCGTTTGGAGGTGGTGCATGCCACTTTACAACATCGACTGCTGCGGCTCATGTAACAAGCCACACCAGAACACAGAGACACACTTACCGCACTTCCTGTACACGGACATGTCCGAGACACCCCGTTCCCCTTGCCGGATAGGCACACCCCTGCACTGACCTGTGAACGACAGACCAGCACACGCCAGTTGTGCATGCAGGAGGATGCGTACGTAGCTACACATCCAGGCTCACTGCCAACGCTGAGGTGACAGCACACTGTGATGTTGCAGGGCTCGTGCCTATCATGCTAAGACAATTACCACAGGGACACACTTACTAAGATGTGGATTTGGGGGGCATTGGCGGTCCTGGAGTTGTTGAGATGAGTCTTCTGGCCCTCATGGGTATCCCTGTATCATGCTCATTGACTCTATGGCACCTGTGGGTGTTCTGGTGTGGCTCTTGGCTGTGTTCCCTTTCATGGTGCAGGTAGTTGTCCTGCTTAACACCAGCAGAAAGCAGGTGTAAAATCCCCGGTGCTAACGTGGCTTATCGCCGGAATTTTTTTCGCATTGCAATTGGTGTGAAAGTTGTGATGTGATTTGTTTCGTGTGCACAACAATATACGAACTGAGCGGTGTATCTCATCAAGATCCAGCACCTGATGCACTATTCCCAATCAATATAAATACAATGAGATTTCTTAACAGATTTTGTGTGTACACTGTAAGTGCAGCCAATACCTCAGTGCAATACAATACAGGATTTTACAATTTAGAATAAATCGCAAAGGTGCACCTCGTGTCTTTTTGCACGGGAACGGCTACTCTCCAATTCATTATCAGCACTTTAACGGAAGTAAAGTTGAGATAAATCTAACACACTATTCAGAAGTTGGTGCAAACGGCAGATATCACCAGTATTCCAGCGATAAGTGCCCCAAAATTTAACACCATGGTGGACTCCATCAAATAACAGTAATAAGAACAAGAAAGAGTCACACAGCAGTTAAGAGAACAACCCAAAACATTATTAATTTTTTTTCAAACTTTATTTTTTATAATAATAAATATATAAATGATAAACTATTTTCAAACTTTATTTTTGTATTAACATAAATATAAACAATAAACTAATAAACAAAATGTAACAACAATAATACAAAACAACAAGGCGGAACACTCCCGTGGGAACCACGGATGTCGACGACAGCGCTGGAAAATCAGAAAGATTGTTAAAAAAAAACAACATGGTATTCTCAACAAAATACCACAAGAAACTGTAACTGTTGCCGCTTTATAATATTTACCGAATCTGAGGAATTTTTTTTGTAGAAGGCACCACGCCCACAACGTTTTTCTTCAGTGGTGAAGAAATGTTTTACTTTTTCTAAGGGGCAAGCAAAGACCAATGCCACCTTCTTCATTCGCAAGATTTGCCAAAGAGTTCTGTTACGAGGGGATACTAACAAAAAATACTCGTGCGGCACAGCAAGTATGATGAAACACCTAAGGACCCTTCATCCAAACAATCTTGCACGAGAAGAGTGCAAACAGATGAGAAACACTCCTGTTCTGTATCTGTAAAAAAGAATCACAAATAAATGTATATTAATAACTTTCAAATTTATACTGTTCCATTACTGTACAAACACATTTTATATAAAAACTGACTAAGAAACTATAGCCCTGAACCACAAGTGTGACGATCGTTAAAACACTACATGGACAGTGCATACTACTTTGAAGCACTTCATGCCCTAAAGCCTATCTCACTAAAAGACTACATGCTAACTGACTAAATGATTACAGTACTATAAGGAGACACACTGGGTGAGTGACAGGGTGTTTGCTAGAAGAGTATGAATACTAACTAGGGAATTGAAGGTATGAAACACAACTGTGTAGGTGATTAGAGGACTGCATCCATACTGCATGCATAGGCATTTAAAGCAGTCCATGTGCTAAGGCCTGGCTCACTGCATGACTACTTGGGTACTGACTGAATGATTAGAGTACAGCAAGGAGAGTGCCTCGGTGAATGTATAAGTGCTAGGCTTTTTGCACAGGGAATGGATTAGTACTTGGTACTGAATGGGTCACTAGAGGAGTGCAAAGGCAGTCACAAGTGCTGGACTGTATGGATACTGACTAGGAAATTGAAAGTGTGAAAGACAAGTGTCTAGGTGGTTAGAATACTGCATGCATAGTGCATAGGGGTTTGAAGCAGTCCATGTGCTAAGACCTGGCTCAGTGTATGAATACTTAGGCACTGACTGAATGATTAGAGTACTGCAAAGATAGTATCTTGGTGAATTTATTAGTGTTTGGGTTTTAGAACAGTGAATGGATTAGTACATGGTGCTGAATGGGTCACTAGAGGACTGCAAAGGGAGTGACAGGGTATTTCCTGGACGTGTATGGATACTGACTAGGGAATTGAAGGGGAGAAAGACAATTGTGTAGGTGGTTAGAAGACTGCATGCATAGTGGATAAGGGTTTGAAGTAGGGGTGGGTGGAATTTGCGAAATCCACTTTCGCAAATTATCGCGAAAATGTTAAAAATTATCGCCAACACGCGGAAATATCGCGAAGATGCAGAAGTTTTTTTCCCGCATGTTCGCGAGATTTTCTGCATGGTTGCGGCTCGCCAACTTACCCATGTGGTTGCTCGCGGGCGCGGCCATCTTGTTTTCAGTTGTCTCGCGGTGCATGATCGTGAGAAGAAAGACGTGATCGCGCGACGCTTGACGTCACTGCGGGCCCGAACTGTCGCGAGACAGAGCAAATGGCTAAAAACAATACAACATCTCATGGAGAACGCGACCGAATCAAGAAAACTTGTCGGCGAACGCAGGGATTCAGGTAAGGCGATCGTGCGCGAGAATGTATTATTTTACAGCGCGAGCAAGAACCAAATTATCGCTAAGCTGCGGAATGCGGAAATTTTGACATTTTCGCGCTTTGTCAAATTATCGCAATTTCCGCGAACGGAACGAAATTTTCGCCCAGGCCTAGTTTGAAGCAGTCCATATACAAAGGCCTGGGTCACTGGATGAGTACTTGGGTACTGACTGAATGATTAGAGTACTGCAAGGAGAGTGCCTGCGTGAATTGATTAGGGTTTGGCGCAGTGAATGGATTAGTACATGATGCTGAATGGGTCACTAGAGGAGTGCAAATGGAGTGACAGGGTGTTTGCTAGAAGTGAACGGATACTGACTGGGGAATTGAAGGTGTGAAAGACAAGTGTGTAGGTGCTTAGAGGACTGCATGCATAGTGGATAAGGGTTTGAAGAAGTCCATGTGCTAAGACCTGGCTCAGTGCATGAAAACTTAGGCAGTGACTGAATCATTAGAGTACTGGAAAGAGAGTGTCTTGGTGAATTTATAAGTGTTTGGGTTTTGGCACAGTGAATGGATTAGTACATGCTGTTGAATGGGTCTCTAGAGGACTGCAAAGGAAGTGACAGGATGTTTCCTGGAAGTGTATGGATACTGACTAGGGAATTGAAGGAGTAATAGACAAGTGTATAGTATGTTAGAACACTACATGCATACTGCATAGACATTTGAAGTAGTCTATTTGGTACTTAGAAACTGACTAATTAATCAGACTACTTCTAGGACAGTGCTTAGGTAAAACTTTTAAATTTTCAGTTCTGCCACAGTGAACAGAATAGTACATGGTACTGCACCTTAGTGTCAAACCCTGACTCATTTTATCAATGCATAAGCAAAGACTAGCTTCTAAGGCTACTAAAACTTGACAACATGAGAGGTTTTAAATTAATTATCTGTCAGCAAATACACGATCTTACCAAATGCTTCTCTCACAGTGGTTCTCAAATGCACACAGACTCACAGTGTAATTCTAGACAACAACCACTATACCTAGGAGTTTACCAAAAATCATTTTGGTAAACTGTGGAAGTGGTAATCGAACTGTACACAATCTTCATATTTGAGGACTGCACTTTTATGTCAAAGCCTCACTCATATAATCAAAGCATAAGCAAAGACTGGCTTCTAATGCTACTAAAACTTCACAACATGACCGGTTTTAAAACAGGTATATGTCAGCAAATACACGATGTTACCCAATGCTTCTCTCACAATCCTTACCCAAATGCACACAGACTCACAGTGTGATTTTAGACAATCAACACTATCCTAGGACTTTACCAAAACTCATTCACTACTGTGGAAGGGGTAAGGGGACTGCACACAATCTACATATTTAAGTGCAGCACATCAGTGTCAAAGCATGAATCATTTAATCAACATATAAGCAAAGACTGGATTCTAATGCTACTAAAACTTCACAACATGACAGATTTTAAAACAGTTATCTGTCAGCAAATACATGATGTTACCAAATGATTCTCTCACACTGATCCCAAATACACACTAACTCACAGTGTGATTCTAGACAAGCACAACTATCCCTATGAGTTTACCAAAACTCATTCACTACAGTGCAAGTGGTAAGGGAACTGCACACAATCTACATATTTCACAACTGCAATTTACTGTCAATGCCTGACTCATTTAATGAAAGCATAAGCCATAACTGTCTTCTAATGCTACTAAAACTGTACAACCTGACTGGTTTTAAAACAGTTATCTGTCAGCAAATACACAAGGTTACCAAATGCTTCTCTCACAATCCTTACCCAAATGCACACAGACTCACAGTGTGATTTTAGACAATCAACACTATCCTAGGAGTTTACCAAAACTCATTCACTAATCTGGAAGAGTTATTGGTACTGTACACAATCTACATATTTAAGTACAGCACATCAGTGTCAAAGCATGACTCATTTAATCAACGCATAAGCAAAGGCTGGTTTTCTAATGCTACTAAAACTTCACAACATGACAGGTTTAAAAAAATGTATCTGTAAGCAAATACATGATATCACCAAATGCTTCTCTCACACTGATCCCAAATATACACTAACTCACAGTGTGATTCTAGACATACACCACTATCCCTAGGAGTTTACCAAAACTCATTCACTACAGTGCAACTGGTAAGGGAACTGCACACAATCTACATATTGGACTGCACTTTTCTGTCAAAGCCTGACTCATTTAATCAAATCATAAGCCATAACTGTCTTCTAATGCTACTAAAACTTCACAACATGACAAGTTAAAACAATTATCTGTCAGCAAATACACAATGTTACAAAATGCTTCTCTCACAGTGGTTCCCAAATGCACACAGACTCACTGTGTGATTCTAGACAAATAACACTATCCCTTGCACTCTACCAAAACACATTTCTTCATCTAGAAGTAGTACTACATTTTAGTATAGAAACATAACATAACATAACTCATTTCACAAATTGATAAACAATGACTGATTTCTAATTCTACCAAAATATAAAAACTGCACAGTTATCTGTTTACAAACACATGAAAAACACAAATGCTTATCACAGAATGGTTTCTACATGCACACACATTGTAGAGAAAAAAAAGTACTCCCTACACTTTAGCAGGAAAAATACATTAGTCTGATTAAAATCATAATAGTCTACATACATCCCCTCACAATTAAATAACTCATCTTTCAAGTTCTTTTGTAGATTAAGAAGTATGTCAATCACTCACCATATTTTCTTTTACAGAATCTCTGCACTGTGCACCTCTCAGCAAAAGCAAAGAATGAAAAAGTTTCCCTTTCATTTTCCACACATATACATGTAAACATCAAATCACAATCCTTCGCACATAAACTCAAAAGCAAACACACATTTCTATTGGTTAAACATTTCAACCCTTTCCAACTGAAATACATTTCAACCCTTCCCCCAATCTGCCTTCTGCCTGTTACCATAGAAACAGGTCATGGAACACTGCACTGAACTCACAGGTCACAAGTTCAGCACACAATGTTCCTACACAAGACAGGAAGTGTGCTTGACTTTTCAACATATCAGCTTATCATATATAATGTTCCTTACAATCTGTTTTTGTTAACCAATAACAACCATACCTTTAAAAAACAGAAATATACACCCTACCTGTCAGTGTAGAAAGTTGTCATACAACCAATGATTTCTTGTCGTTTTTCAAAAAACGTTGCCGTGGATCCGCGCACCCACCGCAAGAGTATCCGTGCATCCAACGCGATAGGAAGCGCACACCGTGCGCGCATTTCCCTGTGTTTTTTTTTTTAAAAAAGGGGGCCACAGGGGGTCCTTCTGGGACCCCCTAGGCACCTCTAGAGGGTCAGAGTATTTCCACTCTGCCCCATTTATATGTTTTACACACTTATTCCCCTTGCATCTTCAGCCTCGCTTCTACCGAGGCAGAAAATGCCCACCAACAGTTCCTGGTTTCGAATGTAGAGAGACAGTCAATTAGCATTCAGCTCGCGATCGGGAAGGTGCACGCTCGGTTCGGGGAGGGTGCGCTTACGGTGCGGGTACGGTCTGCGGATCCTCCGCGGCCATAGATATCACTAACTTTTTTACCCTAATTTTCTCAGGAACTACTGAACAGATTCATACCATATATGCAAAAGGCACGAGTTCGAACTGAGGACTACCTCTTTGCCAAATTTGGTGTCATTCCGTTCAGCGGTTTGGGCTGTAGCTGCGACAACAGATCCTATGGGAAATTGCATGGGGAAAACGCATTTTGGGACCCCCCTTTTTTCTCGGCCCCTGCTTGACGGATCACAGCAAACTTTCAGGGTAGGAGTGGAGCAGAGCTGGCCAAAAGTTTGGAAAATTTCGCGAGGATTCGTCAACCGGCGCCAACGTTATTCCAAATAGAACGTTGCGGATTTCCTATGGAAAATAGGTCCGCCAGTAGATAATATATATATATAGATATAGATATAGATATAAATACAGATATATATATATATATATATATTCACTGAAAAAAATATAGGCTTTAGGGACGTTATAGCTAGAAATTAGCATTAAAAAACCTCAGAAATTCACTGAAAAAACCACAGGTTTCATGGATGTTATAGTTAGTTGAGCATTTCACTCGTACAAAACCAGAGAAATTCGGCTGTTATAGTTAGTTGAGCTAACTATAACTTGCACCCCCGCATTACATTGCTGATGACATCACATATTACACCACTCATGACATGGTCAGAGACATCACTGATGACATCACTGATGGCATCTCGAATGACATCACTGATGACATCATCCACGTGATAATCTGATGCACCTCCTCATACCCTAATATAACCTTTAGAAGTGTATGGGCAGTGCATGTGTAGTGCCTAGGGGATTATAGAAGTGCAAGTGTACTACCTGAGTGATTGCATGAGTACATGGGTAATGCCTGGGTGATTGTAAGAGTGCATAGGTACTGGCTGGGTGATTGCATGAGTGCAGGGTTAGTGCCTGCATGATTAGATGAGTGCATGGATAGTGCCCGAGTGATTAAAGGAGTGCATGGGTAATGCTTCAGTGTTTGCAAGAGTGCAAGGGTAGTGCCTGGGTGATTGAAGGAGTACATGGATAGTGCATGGGTGATTGAAGGACTGCATGGGTAATGCCTAGGTGCATGGAGGAGTGCATGAGTATTGCCTGTGTGATTGCACGAGTGCATAAGTATTGACTGGGTGATATTATAAGTGCATGGGGTTCAGGATGTTGCAGCAGCGCCAAAACAAGTAATGCCACTAACCTTTAGTACCACCAGTGGGGACAACGGAGTATAGAGAAGTCCCCCTACTTCGATGAGCACAACCACACACAAAGTAGATATACACTGTTATGTAAGGAAGCACCCCGGGGAATAGGGAAAAGGGATAAAATAATAAACTCTGCTGCTGTGCTGGAGTCTTCTTACACCTTAAGTCTGGTCTATGGCTCCGTATAACTTCAGAAGTCACCCCACAAACATAAGCTGCAGATGAAAGAACAGAGAGGGATATGAGAAATAACTCAGGCCTTCATTTATATCACACAACAGGATGCTCCTATAGTCAGATACTCACAATATAACAAGCAGCAATACTCTTAGAGAAGGTTCTGAGACTATCCAATCCCAGTGAGACCATACACTGAGAGACGATGAACTGGAATGCCAGGGAGTTTATGAGCTCACTGAACCCAAGGATGATTTCAATCAACAAACGGTAAATGGTGCCTTAAGAGGACTATGAATAGCACCATAAACAAGCACAGCATAAGAGCGAAGAAATAAAGTTGTGCACGCAGTAGTCACAAGCTCAAGTTCAATACCACTGAGCAATTATGCGCCAAACCACTGTTTGCAAGCACAGTGTAGATTGTAAGCACAGGCTCCAAAAGAGAAGACCAGCGTGAACATTATTACAAAATTAAACTGTTTCAAAAAGCAGAAGAAGCACTCCAGGACTTCCTTTCAGAGTGAGGCTAAATACCTTGTGTTTCCAGCGTTGTTAAAAAACAGAATCCTCATGATCTTGAAAGCAACCCTTCAAACACTTCGGAATGAAGAAATGTCAGCAACGGTGATTAATGTGAACCAGCTGGAACACTCCTCAGAGAAAGCCCGGGCCTTGGAAAGGAATTGCCTTGCTTGACAAAAGAGTTTCATTTGAACCAACTGGAAAACTCCTCATAGAAAGCCCAGGCCTCGGAAAGCATTTGCCTTGCTTGTCGAAAGAGCTTCAGCAGGAAACAACAAATCCAAACCAGAAATCCAGTGGGGAATACCATCCACTTACTCGAACTCAAAAACAGGTGAGATTGTCAAGGCCCGACCCCAGGAAGGGGAGGGGCTTTATAGGAGCAGAAATCCTGGCATCTCCTTATCCATCTACCAGCATCCTGTCCCAAGGAATTCTGGGACATGTAGTCCGCTGTGCGCCATTTGCCAATAGACCTGGTAACATGCATACAAGGGAAAAGATCCTTAACTGTAGGTGCAGGAAAACCCATCTTTCCTGACCTACGATGAAGAATTGCGACAATGGGTACTCTCTGAATGATCTGAGGTCTGCATGGATACTACCTAGGTAATTGTGGAAGTGCAATGATAGTGTCTGGGTGATTGGAGGAGTGCAAAGCTAATGCATGGGTCATTGCATGAGTGCAAGGGTACTGTCTAGGTGATTGTAACAGTGCATAGATATTGCTTGGGTGATTGGAGGAGTGCAAGAGTAGGACTTGGGTTATTGCATGAGTGCATAGGTAGTGCCTGGGTGATTACATGAGTGAAGGGGTACTGCATGGGTGATTACATGAGTGCATAGGTAGTGCCTGCATGGTTTTATAAGTGTATGGGTACTGGCGGCTGGGTGATTAAAGGAGTGCATAGATAGTGCCTGGGAGATTTTATAAGTGTATGGGTACTGGCTGAGTGATTGAAGGAGTGCGTGGGTAATGCTTAGGTGCATGGAGGAGTGCATCAGCAGTGCCTGGGTAATTGCATGAGTGCATAGGTAGTGCCTGGGTGATTGGAGGACTGCATTGATACTGCTTGGGTGATTGGAGAGCAAGGATAGTGTCTGGGTGATTGGAGGAGTGCATAGCTAATGCATGGGTGATTTCATGACTGCAGGGGTAATGTCTGGGTGGTTGGAGGAGTGCAAGGGTACTGTATGGGTTATTGCATGACTGCATAGGTAGTGCCTGGGTGATTGTATGAGTGCAAGGGTAGTGCCTTGGTGATTGGAGGAGTACAAGGGTAGACCCTGGTTGATTGTATAAGTGAATGAATAGTGCCCAGATGATTAGAAGAGTGCATAGGTAGTGTCTGGGTGATGTTATAAGTGCATGAGTACTGCCTGAGTGATTGAAGGTGTGCCTGAGTAATGCCTAGCTGATTGCATGAATGCAGGGGATATGTCTGGGTCATTGGAGGAGTGCATGGGTAATGCCTGAGTGATTGCATGAGTACAGGGGTAGGGCCTGGGTGATTAGAAGAGTGCATAGATAGTGCCTGGGTTATTTTATAAGTACATGGGTACTGCCTGAGGGATTGAAGAACAGCACAGGTAATGCCTAAGTGCAAGGAGAAGTGCATCATTAGTGCCCGGGTGATTGCATGAATGCATAGTTAGTGCCTGGGTGATTTTATAAATGCATAGGTATTGCCATGGTGATTGTAGGACTTCATGGATAGTGCCTGGGTGATTGGAGGAGTGCATAGCTAATGCATGGGTTATTGCATGAGTGCAAGGGTAATGTCTGGGTGATTGGAGAAGTGCATGGATGGTGCTTGTGTGATTGGATAAGTGCAAGGGTAGTGCCTGGGTCATTGGAGGAGTGCATGGGTAATGCCTGAGTGATTGCATGAGTACAGGGGTAGGGCCTGGGTGATTAGAAGAGTGCATAGATAGTGCCTGGGTTATTTTATAAGTACATGGGTACTGCCTGAGGGATTGAAGAACAGCACAGGTAATGCCTAAGTGCAAGGAGAAGTGCATCATTAGTGCCCGGGTGATTGCATGAATGCATAGTTAGTGCCTGGGTGATTTTATAAATGCATAGGTATTGCCATGGTGATTGTAGGACTTCATGGATAGTGCCTGGGTGATTGGAGGAGTGCATAGCTAATGCATGGGTTATTGCATGAGTGCAAGGGTAATGTCTGGGTGATTGGAGAAGTGCATGGATGGTGCTTGTGTGATTGGATAAGTGCAAGGGTAGTGCTTGGGTTATTGTATGAGTGCATAGGTAGTGCCTTGGTGATTGCATGAGTGCAGGGGTACTGCCTGGGTGATTGTATGAGTGCATAGGTAGTACCTGGGTGATTATTTAAATCTATCAGTACTGGCTGGGTGATTGGAAGAATGCATAGGTAACGTCCAGGAGGTTACATGAGTGTCGTAGTAGTGCCTGGGTTATTAGAGGAGTGCATAGTTAGTGCCTGGGTGATTATATAACTGCATGGGTACTGCCTGAGTGATTGGAGGAGTACATGGGTAATGCCTAGGTATTTGCATTGTAGCGTAGTTCCTATTTCCCTAATAGGCTCTGCGCATTGGAATAATATACCCTATAGATTTGACATAGGACGGAGGTCAGTATGCCCCTATCGAGTACATTAAATTTAATTACTTTTTGCCAGCTAACTCAGAGGCCACTAGAAACTCCTTGTAAACAAGAAGGGAGTAGTTTCTGGCAACCGCATAAACATGGCAACTGTGTTTCCCTTTAGAATCGGAACACTCTCAGAATCATGGAAACAACAGATAACAGTTTCACTCAGCTAATCGTGCATGCTTAGTTTCTTCAGAGTTACATAGAAAAAATAGGCGGGTGTTTCAATAAAAGAATTTATTGAACAGTCTTGGTTCTCATGTAAGAGATCTGAGCTGTTACAATCATAAGATAGTATGCGAGATATATTATGTGCAGCGTCAGCAGTAGAAAGAAAAAATACTGCGCTAGCATTATCATTTAGCTATGACACATATATTCATATGCATAAATAACATAAGCTAAAAATGCGAGTACTCATAAGATGCTTCTCTAACTAGTTCTACCCCAGTGTACCTAAACTAAGTGTAGTACATTGTAAGAAGTAGGTTAAGTATTCCATAGTATGGTAGGCTATAGTATGGTATGCCATAGTCTGGTATGTCAAGTCTGGTATGCCAAGAGTCCCTCTAGGTTCAAGTCAGCTCCATACCTTGAGAATGAGAGAGGTGGGAATCTCTTTCTGGGTCTCAAACTCTAACACCCCGCAAAGGGATTCAGAACACTAGAAGCCGGATTCTCTGCAAGGAGGGATGACAGCGTCTCTAGTCAGTGCATCAGACCGGGACACGGGCTCCTCTAAAGTCGAGGTCTCCTCCCTCTTCCTTGGGCAAGAGAAGGTATATTTATACCTGTTAGGTGTCTTGGAATGTTAGCATTGACGTAAAGTCAGGCCGAGGAAGACGTCAGGAATGAACCCTTAAGGAATAGCGGTTCATGCATAATGAATGAGTTCTTGGAGAAATCAATAATCCTGTGCTAGGAGAACTCCCAAGAGCTCAAGGGTCTGGTTTCTAAGAACTCGTTATGATGTTGGGGTGGACAGATGTAGGTGACCATGCCTGTATTCGAATAGCATGGCTATTGCCTAAATAAGGACTGGGATCTTAAGCCTATATAAGGGTAATGCGAATTGTGTCTATAGAAGGACATGTTTCAGGAAAACCTATATACGGACACATAAAGCGGAATACAATACCCACTCCACTTTCGAATGAACGATAACACTAAATGCTAAACATTAAATGCTGAACATTAAATGCTAAACATTAAACTAAGTACCACATGTTGCAAAAAAAAATTGTAAAAGCATTCTAAAAGAAGTTTGTTTAAAAACATTTTGCTAAACATGTAATGCAAAGGTACTGTAAATTTTAAAGCAGATTTTCATTCTAAGCATATATCGGAAATAAATGCAATTTGAATGAATAGAAATATGTACATTTGACGAAATGGTTGACAAATATTAAAAAACCAAAGCCATTTCAAAAATTGGTACCAAATGAAATTGGGGTAAATAAGGTGACAATGTGTCTCTGGAAGTATTCAAAGAAGTCCATTCTATGTGAATAGTTCTACTGTAAGCAGATTGAATTGCCATGTATTTCCAAAATGTAAAAAAAAATCAATTTTAGGAAGAGTTCCAAGTATTGTTCTGTTTTGAAAATATGGAGGCCAAGTTCATAGCTTCCCTGGTACACTGTGAGCCGAATCAAAGTCAGTGTATGGGTCTGGTGAAAATATGAAATCATCTACTCTAGAAGACAAAAGATCGTCTACCGATGTCGGTGACAGTTGGAACACATCGTTTAGAAGGTTAACTGCACAGATATGTGAAGCATCGCCTTCAGCATGGGATGCCACAGCAATGTTTGCATCCGTTGTTACCTGTGTGCCTGTTGATCCATCTTGTACCTCAGCAGCAGCCTGTGAGATCTGCAAAGAGTGCCAGAACTAATGGCAGACCACCAAAATCCGAAAGCACGAAGTTTGGAATGATTCCGAGGACTGCCTGAAAAGGTGTTAACAGTTCTGAACATATTGTCTTAAATACATGTGCAACCCTGCTCGTATCAGACATGTTTAAGATGCGTCCCATCATTTCTACGAAATGTATAGGGCAGTTTGTATGAATTAGAGCCTGTAACTCAGCCGGAGTCCTTGGAATTTGGAGAACATAGGTTTCTTTGGCCGAGGTCAAAGGCACGGTCTGTTGCAAAAGCAAGGCCTTCATTCTGCTGAAAGTATCAAAACGTATAAAAGAAACATTCAATGTAGGCCACAGAGGCGACTCCCTGACTGTGTCTATTTGGGGGAACAATACTTGCATACAACAAGTAACCCTGGAGCTAACCGTTACCAGATATGGGATTCCTAGCAACATGCCAAAGCAACTTTGATCTTTCAACATGAGGTAACTCCCGTTAGAAAGTTGGCCAAACGCTGGATTAATCACAGCAGCCGGTGTACCCTGCAGGTGGCAGGACAAGTTTGCCACAGAACCATTGCAAGCCCCGTGTAAAGAAATGTCACATGAGAGATCCGCTCAGTGCATTTTCACAGTGTGTGCCCCTTAGAAACACTTCACGACCCCCACTCCAACATCTGTATTCGTAAGGTAAATCCCAGGATGTCTTAATGTATTCTTTACCCAACCTTTCATATTTGCCTGCTTGCATTTGTTTGAGGCAATACTAAAAATAAAAAGTAGTGACAGGCAGAGTTATTTTGCCATAGATAAGCCATTCAGTAGCTGTTTTTTCTGCTACCGTAAATGATACTTTATCCAGTTATTCAATGCTCAGCACTGTATACTTTGCTCCCCTTTGTGCCAGTTCAATTTGTTTATTCGTGAGATTGTATTCTGAAAAAAGAGAAGACGTGTTGATAAAATGCCAAGGCACATAGCCTGCACGCAAGGATTTCAGCGTCCTGCCTAATAACATAATAGAACGTAACTGATATTGGCCTTGTTGTAACATAGCTAAATCTTGTTCCAGGATGTCAATAGCAGAGGATACAATGTTGTCCAGTGAATATATTCTGGATGACAAAGTTGTTAACCCATTGTCGACCACAGTGAGAGATTTCTCTAAGTTAATATGATCAAGCTCAAGTATTCTTTCTACGGCCTCTGCCTGTGAAACCTTCCATATCTCATTATAAGCAGCATAAATGCCGGCATATATGAACCGTTTTTGACGTGGTTTTCTTGGTCCTAAAAAAGAAATCCCTAAGGTCTGCGTCTTCTTTAAGTAACGATAAGTGTTGTTTCACATCCTCGAGTGTAGACCTTTGTAGCCAGTCGAGGCACAATTTTCCTACACTGTATGTTGTTACTACCCCCGGGTGCTGTTGTTGAACATAACGTGGGTCTGGCCTATGGATGGTAAAGCCCTGTATTCTATTCAGGAATCTTTCTTGACAGATGTTTGTGTCTGTGGACCAGAGCAACCATTTTTCCCAATCAGGATCTTATCTGTTGTTTTGTAGTATTGTGCCTACTGTGAGCTCTCCCTGTGTAGTGCTATTACTTGCAGGTGTTTGAATAGAAGGTGTGTTCATGTCTTTGATCTTGGCTAATCCAAGGCAAGACGTTTGTTGCACAGTGTCATTCAAAAACATTATTTGCTGAGGGATGATACAGACTCCTAACAAAGCTTCTATTCCCTGCACTTGCCAATCTTTAGAACTCAAGACAGATTTTGTGTCGATTGTGTCTTTCCAAAAGTCAAACCCTTGTCTAGACAGTTGGGCGATAAAGGCTGCAGAATAAATCTGTTTTGTATTAATTAACATATTTTTCTGTCCTGTTGTGTTCACATTTCTATAGAAAAATGTTTCTGGATCAGATGTATTGTACCCTGAAAAATATGGAAAATTATTTGTAAACGTTTTTGAACCACCCCTTGGTGGTGTAGGACAATGTTCCCATTGGTTAAACATAAATACATTTCTAGGTGTTGCAGATTTATGCAAGAAATGAGGATCATAGTGGTTGTAACAAAAAAGCTGTTTGTAGCCTGATGAACCCTCTAAGTTTTCATTGTTAGAGAACCCAGCAGCCCTTACTAGATCAGACATCATGTTATTAACAGTCTCAAAGTCCCAATCATCAGAATAGGTACTGGAGGTAATAAAGTCACTTAATGAAATTTTAAATAAATGTGGAATCTTCAGAAGTTTTGTCGGGCTGAATATGTCGAAATCGGTTTTGTCCCAAACAATACCATCCTGAATAGGTACGGCTGTGATGTTCACTGCTGACAAGTCTCTTGCTTCACGATGGGAAGATTTGTGTGACTTTAAAAGTAAGTTCACATTTTTACTTTCAGTGTCCAAACAAATGTATCTGCCATTCATAAGCACGCTAAGAGTCATTATCAAAGCTAGCCAAAGCAGAAAGAAAAATGTTCCAGAAATAATCTATGGGGAACAACCTTTACAACGCAACTTTTACAACGCACTACACTTACAACGCATTTTTTACAACACAACATCCACTACAACGCATGCCATTACATCGCAGGACACTACAACGCATTTTTAAAAACTACCTTTACAACGCATTCCATTACATCGCATACTACCTTTACAACGCATACCATTACAACGCATAATATTATATTAAAACCCCTTCACTATCCAACACTTACCCTACTGTTGCACCCCCTGGAGTAAGAATAGTAATTTTTATCCCTATACTATTCAACACTTACCCTACTGTTGCACCCCCTGGAGTTAGAATAGTAATTTTTACCCCTATACTATCCAACACTTACCCTACTGTTGCACCCCCTGGAGTTAGAATAGTAATTTTTACCCCTATACTATCCAACACTTGCCCTACTGTTGCACCCCCTGGAGTTAGAATAGTAATTTTTACCCCTATACTATCCAACACTTACCCTACTGTTGCACCCCCTGGAGTAAGAATAGTAATTTTTACCCCTATACTATCCAACAATTACCCTACTGTTGCACCCCCTGGAGTAAGATTAGTCATTTTTACCCCTATACTATCCAATACTTACCTTAAATGCAATGTAATATTATGCGTTGTAATGGTATGCGTTGTAAAGGTAGTATGCGATGTAATGGAATGCGTTGTAAAGGTAGTTTTTAAAAATGCGTTGTAGTGTCCTGCGATGTAATGGCATGCGTTGTAGTGGATGTTGCGTTGTAAAAAATGCGTTGTAAGTGCATGCGTTGTAAAAGTGTGCGTTGTAACGACGTACATCCATAATCCATAGTTCAATCCATGGTGAAACCAGATAAGTCTCTTTCAAAAATTGAAAAAAGTCTTGCACTTGTTGTTTGAAAGTTTTTAGGGCTGACATCGTTTCAGGCTCACTTGGATCCTCAGAAAACATATCAAAGTTAATGAAGTAGCCAAAAGCAGTTAGGTCAATTGTTGGAATTGCATCAGGATTAGTCGAAATCGCGGGAACCAGTTGATCACGTGTTACATTGGTGTAGACAGGTGTATCTGGACGAACTGTTACTTGAGTTTCAAGAGGGATGAGTTCCATAGCATTGTTGCTTAGTGCTTCATCTCTTACTGCTGATTTCTCGATGTTTATGAGTCTTTCAGTCTGAACCTCTTGGATAGTAGCAAGAGGAGGGCGTCTGCTACTAGTTTGGAGTCCTCGAGGCCTACTATTTAGTATTGGCCACATAGTGTGGTTTGATGAGGTTGATTGACATAAATCTTTACTCCTTTTTTCCAGCAAGGGGCGGCAGAAGTACTGTTCTTGTTCCGTGGATGGCTAGGACAGGTACTGGTTTTCTGTAAGAATATCCAAATACCTTCTTGTCCGCAATCTTCTCTCTGACTAGATCCCCAAATGTTGGGATCCAGACAGGCCTTGCTGGAACTGCCGTTTTTTCCCCAGTGGTGGTTGACTTCAGGAACACATTGCTTTGTTTCAATCTTAGTTCATTTAGATCCTGTAAAACAGCCAAACGATCTTTGATATCAAAGGGTTTATTTTCCACTACTGTGCCTTTACATTCGAAATCAGGAACCCACATTCTTGTCCCAAATAGGACCTCATATAGAGTGACCCCCTGTAGAGAAATTCTAGACAAATTATTTAATGAGCGTTGGACCCCCATAAAGATGTTTGACCCACCCATCACCCGAACCTAATACTCTAGCTGTTATAGACTGCTTTATGTCCCGGTTTTTCCTTTCCACAACAGAATTTCCCTCAGGATGAAGAGGAGAGGAGTACCGCAATGTTAGGCCCAAACTGGCAATGGCTTCTTTGTAAGCCCCAGAGCTAAACACAGGGCCCTGGTCAGACTGTAGTGTGCCAATTGCATATGTGCCGATAAAGACTCGCAAATCTTTTAGAACAGTTCAAGCATCAGCCGAGCACTGAGGCCACATCCGTAGGAACCTTGACTTAGTGTTTGTGGGATTGCATTTGTCATAAAGGACGCCTGTGCGTAGATAGTCTAATGCTGTGTAACAATGGTGTCTGTACTGGGCAGGCTCATTCGTAGTCTGGTGTCTGATGGCATTCTGCACCACGCTGTCTATTGCAGTCTCTGCAGTCATCGATGAAGATGTGAATCAGTGAGTTCCTTACAGGCCACAAGTACATCTCTTTTAATATTAATATTGTTTTAGAGATCCCCTGATGTGACAGACCCTCCCCAAGATGTGCTTCATAAATCAAAGTTGCTTTGTGTTCTATGTTTGGAATCACCCTATCCCCCACTCCAGGGATTCGAGCAAAAGGAACATTGTTTGCATCAATTACATAAGATTACTTGAGTGGAAATTTCTTTGGTAATGCTGCACCACTGTCTTTGCTTGAAGCATTGACAGCCAACAATATCTCACTGTCTATTTTCGTTTTTGAATGAGTGATCGCAACTACGAAAGCCGTCTGAACAGCCCCCTTTGTGGCTTCATCAGCCAATGAATTCCCTGGAACGTGAATGCCATCACATTGATGACTCAGTGTGTGTATCACGTGAGCTTTTGGTAGTTCGTTTCTCAACTGAACTACTTGTTCCCAAAGCGTTTTATGCTTTATTGTACCAACTATTGCGTCTTTGAATCCGTTTTGAAGCCAATTCTGTAAATATTCATTTTATGACTGGACACAGTAAAAGGAATCGCAGACTATTAGTGTGGGGAATTCGCGATCTGTATTCTCAAGAGCCAGTTTGAATGCTTGTAGTTCAGCTCGCCATACAATCTCCTAGAGATTGAGTTTTAGTGACCATTGGTGGGAAGTTAATATTGCAGATGCGACCTTTAACGATTGCACATGCTGCACTGGAAGCTTGCTTACTCCCTGTATCAGGTTGTGCTGATCCGTCAGTATAAATTATAAATTCGTACTGATCGAGAGGCAGAATTTCAGTGGGCAGAGGACATTCATGTTCATATTGCAGGAACGCTTGTATTTTTAAATCAGGATCAAAAACATATACAACATCTGTTGCAGCAAGAGATTTAACCCATTGTATCCATCTAGGATGTAAAGCTTTTGCATTTGGAATGCTCGCTTTCGTAACCGCCTCTAAGGCTGGTACTGGAGTCACAACAATATTTTGTTTCCCCTGAGCTAGAGCTCTTTCTTTTGCTACAGCGGTATGAACTGCTGTCAGTATCTTTTCTTTTGAAGTGAAGCGCATTTCTGCTTGTGTATACAAGTGTGATTTGTATGCTATTGGTACTTTTTCACCCTAATTAAATGTTAAATAGGTGAATCCACATTGACCCGAAATTATTCTGATCACTAAATTGCGTTTATTTATGCGTCTTTGTAAATGATTTATTGCTAACATGTTAGCTTGGAGTGAACGCAGGATGTCTGTGTGTTCCTGTGTCCAATGTTTTGTTGAAAAATCAGGTTTGATTAATTTGTAGAGAGGTTTAACCCTTTCTGCGTAATTTAGAATGTAAGTTCTTCCAAAATTTAGGAAACCCAAGATGGATTGTAAGTTTTTCAGCGTTTTTGGAGGTTGGAGCAGCACACACTTTTCTAAAAAGTTAGCTGCAAAGCTCTTGCCTTCACTTGAAAGCTCATATCCTAGGAAAAGGACATTGAGATGAGCAATTCTGGATTTTTTAAAGTTGAATTTATAGCCCTCAGAGGCAAAGCCCAGTATAATGGTATTCAACCTGTTCAAGTGCCTATCTAGGTCATCATCTGTCAGATAGATGCCATCGACATATGACAATGCCTCGTTATCATAAATTTGTAGTAACTCTGTTACCCTTGCTGAGCATAACCCCGGGCTGTTTTTGAACCCTTGTGGGAGTCGACAAAATTGACCCTGGGTCCCCATTATTGAGAAAGCTGTTAAGTGCCTACTTTCAGGTGCTATATTTTGAAAAAAGAAACCATTTGAAATGTCCAATGTGGTTTTATATTTTTTACGCACAATGTTATTCATTAATGATGTACTATGTGCATTTTGCACTGCAAATGTTATGGAACAATTATTCAAGTGTCTGTAATCCAAATCTAGACAATAGGTATTGTCTGGTTTGGATACAGGAAACAAAGGATTGTTCATTGAGGAGGTGTATGTTTTAATCACCCCTTGGTATTCAAGTTGATCTAAGATCTCCCTGACCTGTTTTTTAGCTTCTTGCTTTACTGGGTACTGCCTTTGTGTAGTAGGTTGATTTTTTTTAGCTGTATTTTGTGGTGAGGTGAGTCCTCATCCCATCCTACATGATTTTTGTATATTGCTGTGGGCTGGGCTACTGCCCATTTCCTGGCATAAGTATATATTAGGTGAATTGAAATGTGGTTGGAGATGCTGGCATAATAATGTCCTCGCCATGTGGGCACTCCCTGACACATTTTGGTGGCCAGACCTGTCCTGCTAGAAGTATATCATAACCCTTTAAAAGTTTCTCCCAAAAGAGTGCTTTCACTTTTCTTTGTATCTCTCCCTCCATTCGGAGTGTTATTTCATATAACTTTTCTGGGGTACTAACCCTGGTGTCTACAGTCTCTACTGTGATGTACTCATTCAAGTCCACTATCTCCAGAAGTTCCTTCAGATTCTGGCAAGCTATTGTTACTTCTGCTGCACTGTCCAGCATTGTCTGAGCTGTGTTCTCAGTATTCTTGGCATGTCTGATCATCAGACCTGCTTCCTTCTTTTTTGTGATTTGAGGTTTTGATTTATTTTTCTGAACGTGTTGATCGTCTTTGGACTTCATGCGCTCTTCTTTATGATCTGATGTCCTCTTCTTTCTGATGTCTGTGACGATATCTGAAAGGTACGAGAGGAACGTGTATCATTATCCTGATACCTGTCAGGTTTTCTTAAAGTATTCCTGAGGTTATATCTCCTTTCAGAGAGCTCCTTTTGAGGAGACCTACCTCGGGATTGAGAACTTGTTTTTTTTGGATTTTGTTTATTAGTTTCCCACTTATTTTTAGAAGATGTAGGATTTTGTTTAATAGAGTCCTTCTCAGGACCTACAGACAGTTTTGGCTTCAATGGTTTTCCACCCAAACTGTCTCTGCCTAATTCTGAATAAGATTTTCTATTATTCTGGGTAGTTCATGTTGATGTTCTGTTACATCAAATTCCCTTAAGCGTTGGCGGATCGCCACTGATGCTGCCTCCCCTTTAATATTAGATAATATTATTGTTGAGACCTAGTCGATGTTTATCAGTAATTTCATGCCTAAATTCAGAGCAGGCTCTGCCCCGTATTCAATTTGAATTTGTTTCAGGACATCTGGTATTACACCAATTGACGGAACACCATGTGTTTTAGTATAGATGGCAGCAAAGACTGGGCCCCAAGTGGTGCAGTCTTCCAGGTGTGGTGTTATCCCCATTGGCAAACAGATTGTTAGGATTCTGTGTTTCTCATAAGGGCTAGTATTTGGAAATACTGCTTCGATTTGAGTAATTTTTTGAGCTATCCAGAATGGAATTTGTTCACGTTTTGTGGGCATTTTACACATGACTGCGTGTAAAGTTTGTGGAGTAATTTTTAGTGTATACCCTTTTTGAGGGGTTTGATTTGGAATGGTTATTGGTGGTTGGACTGTGAAAGTCCACATGACATATTGGTCTAATTGTCTGTAAATGTTTATTAACTCTTGTAGTTGAGTAAGTAATTCCTCATCTGACATCTCTTTGATGTCAGGATGAGGTGTGTAGCCGGCTAGAATCGGCCATGTTGCTCCTGGTCTACCTAGTGGACCGAGCCTGGTAATATTTTTGTGATGTTTTATGGCACCTTTAAACCAGAGATTATGCTCCTGGTAAGTGAGTGGAATTTCAATATCCTTGAAAGGAATATATTCCTCAGGTGGCTCATCTTCTCTAAAGAAATGAAATACTTTTTTTACTGGATTTGATTCTGGGAATGCAATCCATGAATAGAATACCTCTGTCTGAAAGGATTCGTGTGCCTCTATCGCGAAAACTGCTCTACCACCTCTTAGTGTTAGGCTATGTTTTATAAGTCCTAGAGTAATGTTATGGTCAGTATTATTGTGATGTCAGGGACCACGGGGTATTGGGAAACTACAATCTTACTGATCTCTCTCAGGTCAATCACAAAACGGTAAGCATCAGGGTGAGAGTCAGAACAGTCCGATGGTGCTTTCTTGAGGAGGGGAAGAATATGGTTGTTATAGACATTTGCTGCTGTTTCTTCAACTACACCAGACTTAATCAAATCTTGAATTATCTGCAATAAGGCCGTTTCTCCTGCCTGTGAAATCTTATATTGGGGAATTCGGGGCAACCTGGCATTATTCTTTATCTGTATGGAGACAGATGGGATCTGAAGTAGCCCTACATCCGTGTGACCTGTCGCCCACAATGCATGGGGCACCTCATGAAACTCTGGAGGGAGGGGGTTATCCTTTGTGAACACCATCCGGGGAATAATATATTGTTGCATATAATCTTTTCAGCAAATCCAGCCCAGGTAAATGCTTTCCACAGTTTGCTGCCAGTAAACATGGGGAGTTAACTGTGAAGGGACTGATAGTCAGAGCAAGGGGTTGGGAAATGGGGCTGATAACTGGTACGCCTGATTAACCCACCAAAATATTATTTTGACTAGACAGAGCTGACCCTGGGACCAGTGAACGGGAAACAGAGCTATTCATAGCCCCTGTATCAACTAGAAATTTCTCAGTGGAACCTTGTAAATCTATAGTAACATATGGTCCACGCTGATCTACAGGCACCGGAACCAGCCCCTTGCCCTGCCCCTGGCTGTCCTAGCTGTGAGACAACCCTGTCACTTCGTCCAAGTCATAGTCGTCATGGTAATATTGTCTTCCCCTAGGGTCATCAAAGTAATTCCCGCTCTGCCTATTGTTAGACATGTTCTGTGACTGTGTCCCACCCTGGCCTCCTCCTCCACGTCCTCTTCCTCTAAAACCTCTAACTCTCGGAGTCCCACCTCTCTGCAACAATTTCGGACACTCGATCCCCCAGTGTCCATCCCTTTTACAGTACATAAATTGTTTGGGTTCCACGGGTGTACACGAAGCACCACCCCTACTGGACCTGGGGCACTGCTGACCCGAAACACATCCTCTTCCTCCACATCTTGCAACCTGCTGCAACAGCACCCTTGTCTTCAAATCCTTTGACTTCTTCTCTACCCTTTCCTTGTCCTCATTCTCTCTATGCTCGTAATACTGGGACATGCTCAATATAACTGATGGGGAGGATGTTGTCCAAGTATTCTCTGAGGCCTGCAACCGAGCTGCAATCTCAGGGAGAAAAGTTGTGACAAACCTGTTTACGAGCAGTCTAACACCACCCTCCTGTGACAAATCCTGGCCACTGAAATCTAGGAATATCCCTTTGAATCTAGTGAAAAAATCCGACACACTCTTGTCCTTCTTCTGGCGACATGTAGTCAACTTATCCCAGTCCACTCTCTTTGGCAGAATGAGGGATAGCAAGTAGGCGATGATGCACCCTGGTAAGGCCAGCAACACCGCCTTTGGCTTTTCACCCGGCTAAAGTTCCTTGTCCCATGCTCTAATATCGTCCCATGTACCACCCAATTCCGCTGCATGGTCTTGTGTATGGACTTGTCTCCACATAGCTACCGGTACTAATAAGCCAAAGAATAGTGTGATATTCGGTACTTTGTGCATGTCTATTGCCTTAATACATTATGTGTTTTAGAAAGACATCACTTTGGCAATCGTTAACAAAGGCCTGGTGAGAGTGTAGAGGAATATATTACTACTCTAAGAAAACTAGCTTCCACGTGTAATTTTGGTGCCAATTATGAGGAAAGGCTCAGGGATCAGTTTATGCTGGGTTGCTCTTTAGACAAAGCAAAGGAATCTTGTTGGGATAAAGATAATCCTTCTTTGTCTGAAGTAATTACAATAGCCAAATTGTGTGAACACACCAAGGCGTGTGTTGCAGAACTTAAGAAAGAAAATGGAGAGGGACATAAGGAAGATAAAGTTGATAGAGTTTTTGATTCAAAGAATAAATCTAACCATGTTACGAACACTCACCAAAACAAGAGTGACACCAACAAATCTTTGTCAAACAAGACTACTTCCAACAGAAATCCTCTTTACACTGAAAAGTTTCAAGTCACTTGTTATAGATGTGGGGAACATGGTCATGTTGCTAATTTTAAAGGGTGCGTTGGATGGAAAACAACGTGCATGAAGTGTAAAAAAAAGGGGCACCTAACTAAGTGTTGTCGCTTTAGTTTAAACAAAAAACAGGTACAAGAAATTGGTTACTCTGAAGATTGCGATGTGGAAGAAATTATACTCAGAACTTCCGATGGCGATAAGAGCGGTCCGTTTGAAACTGCATACATTAATAATACTCCTGTACGGATGTTATTTGATTCTGGGGCAAAGATTACTCTCATTCTTAAAGAAATCTTTGATAAACATTTAAAAGGGTGTGTAGCTTTAAAAGAACCAGATATCAAAGCTAAAGGTTATGGTGGAGAACCTATAAAACTCTCTGGGTATTTTAATGGTGTCATTGCGTTCAAGGATCGAAGTACCGGTGGGAAAGTCTATATCTCCGAAAGGGGAGATTCATTAGTTAGGTGGATCCATCAGAAAGATCTTAGGGTTATCTTGGATCCTAATGAGACACCCTCAGTTCTATTAAAACCCTTTAACAATAATGATTCTCAACTTCCACGGACCAGGTCAAGTCCTACAGTCATAACATTTCATTTGAAAAATAATTTCCTCAAGTTTTTAATGAAAGCTTAGGTTGTTTAAAAGGGTATTCTCACAAAATCATTTTAAAAAAAAATGCTGTACCTGTCATCAGTAAAGTCAGAGTTGTTCCTATCAAAGTAAAAGACAACATGAAGCTAGAGTTAGAAAAACTTCTCAATGCAGGTATCATCACAGAAGTCGAAGCCACAGAGTGGTTATCTCCGGTTGTCATGGCACTTAAAAGCAATGGAGAGGCAAGGCTTTGCATAGACTTGAGGGAACTTAATAGGTGTGTTGTGGTGGACCATTATCCTTTACCAAATATCTCGGAAATGTTGTCCTTATTAGAGGAAGCCAAATTCTTTTCTTCATTGGATCTGGCTTCAGCATACCATCAGGTGAAATTACACTCAGACTCACAAGATTTAACGGCATTTATTACACCCTTTGGGATGTTCAAATTCCTAAGGATGCCTTTTGGGCTAATATCTGCTGCCGCTGTTTTCCAGAGAATGATGGAACACATTTTTGGTAAGGTCAAAGGGATAAAGATATACCAAGACGATATGCTTGTGTATGGGTGCAACAAGAAAGAACATGATGACAGAGTGAGACAAGTTTTAAAGATACTTGAGTCTAATGGACTCACTCTTAAAGCAAAGAAGTGTAAATTTAATCTCACAGAAATAGACTATCTTGGTCACAAAATTTCTGGTTCAGGGATAGAGCCCAAGAAAGAATTAGTAGACACCATAAGTCACTTAGCCAGTCCCGGTGATAAAGAGCAAGTGGTGAAGTTCTTAGGTATGACTGAATACTACGCAAAATTCATTCCTAATTTTGCGCTCAAGACACAAAATATGAGACTACTTTTAAGGAAAGGGGCAACCTTCACATGGAACAATGAGTGTGAGAATGAATTTGTGTTGATTAAACAATTGTTGTCCAAAGCATCTTGTTTGAGCAGCTTTGTGCCTAGCCACGAGACTGTAATCATGACTGATGCCAGCTCTGCTGGTTTGGGTGCTGTTATGTTACAGAATCATGGAGGAATAGAGAAAACTATATTGTTTTTATCCAGATGCCTAAGGGGAGCTGAACAGAATTATTCTGTAGTTGAGAAAGAGGCTCTGGGTATATTCTGGTCTATAAGGAAATTGCGTAAGTTTCTTTGGGGCACCCATTTCACAATAAAAACAGATCACAAACCTTTGAAAGAAATCTTCTCAAAAAAGGGTCTAGACAACATCTCCTCTAGAATTAGGAAATGGGTTGTATCGCTAAAAGAGTTTAACTTTACTGTTGAGTATGTCCCAGGTACAAAGAACAATTTAGCAGATTGTTGTTCACGCTTGGTATACACTGGAAAAATCAAGGATGAGGAGTTGGAGGAGGACAGTGATGATTTAGAGAACTTTGCTGTGTGTCTGGTTAATGAGAGTATCATCAAGAAAGAAGTATGGGAAAAAGAGCTGGCAAATGATGAGATGCTTCAATTGGTGTGTAAGGGTATTGCCGGAAATTGGGACAAAAATGCTAAGGGTCATGAAACTCTTAGTGGGTTTTTTCATGTCAAAGATGAATTAGCATGTCAAGATGGAATTTTGATGAGAGGCACAAGACTCATCCCACCAACTTCCTTGAGATCACAACTTGTAGATTGTGCTCATGAGAGTCATCCAGGTATTTCTAAAACAAAAGAGATTCTCAGGCAAACCTATTGGTGGCCTAGCATGGACACTTTTGTGGAGAGAGTGGTTAGAGATTGTTTCGACTGCAACAAAAGTGATAAGATTTTAAAACCATGTGTACAACCTATGTCTGTGAGAATTCTTCCTAAAGATGTATGGGAGGAAGTAGTTATTGATATTTTGGGACCTATCAAACACACTAGTGTGGATACGTTTGTTATAGTTCTTCTTGATGTATATTCTAGGTGGCCTGATATAAAGATAACTAATTCCATAGAAACTAAGGATTTAATACAGTTTCTTGAAAAGATATTCGAAAGGGAGGGTTTGCCTTCAACCCTACTTTCAGATAATGGAGTCCAGTTCACATCCAAGGATATGGTTAGTTTCTTGAATGGTAGAGGAATTCTACACAAAAGGTCGGCACTCTACCATCCAGAAACTAATGGTATCGTAGAAAGATTCAACAGAGTGCTCAAAGAGACTATTCAGAGAGCATTTACCAGTCATATCTCTTGGGAAGTAGAAATCCATAATAAAGTAAAAAATTACAGATTAACTCTGCATTCTTCGACAGGTAAGACACCCTTCGAATTGTTCCGTAAGCGAAAACCCTACACCTTGTTGTGTCCTTCTTGGGTACCCAAGAGTTCTTCTCATGCTTTGTGCATGGATGAGGATAAAGAACGCATTGAGAATGAGGTAAAGAACATGTATAAGAATAAAGGAATTTTTGACAAGAGAAATGCGGTTAAGAAAACCATAGTGAGGGTTGGTGATTTTGTCAAGATTTGCAACCCTCGTAAGACATCCGTTTCTGGAGGTTCTAGGTTTTTGCGCCCAATGCGTGTTATCAAGGTGTTCAAGAATGCCATAAGAACAGAGGATCATAGGGTCTGGAACCTCAATAGGGTTGCTAAACTGTCTAATGTTCCTATTGATATGTTCTCTGATATTGGTTCAGAAGATAACAAAATGTGTGGGGAAAAAGATATGCTACTTAGGAAAATTGTGAGAACAAGGTTCAAGCCAAATTATCTGCATGATTTTGTACAATACTAGATTGTCACTGATAATGGCACTTTCTACTGTTTGTGTTTATGACTGTGTACAAGATTAGGTTGTCATTGATAATGGCATCTTCTACTGTTTATGTTTAGTCATTGAGAGGGTGATGTGTGATATTCGGTACTTTGTGCATGTCTATTGCCTTAATACATTATGTCAGCCATTGTAGTTCCTTTTGGATCTCTTATGATTCGGAGTTCTGGAATTGTCATAGCCTAGCTTGAAGATAGAATGTATATCTTTAAAACTGGAACTGTGATTCAAAGAGATGCCCTGGAGCTGATACTTGAGGCTGATGTGTTACCTACAACTTAAATAAAGAATCTTCTACAATACCTTTACCCTGTTTGAAGGATTCTTACAAATAGCTCTAAGTGAGCTAACGTCATGACTGTGGAGGAGGCTGCTTCTGTCAATTCCTTGTAATATGCGGTGGGATTTTTTCTTGGGTCTAGTAACTGGCTCTTTAGGGAAAGAACCTCACTCCCTTTCCAAGGAGTGTATGTCCATTGTTTTTGAAACCGAACGTCGACTTGCTGTCTAATTACAGTATCCGTAGAGTTGCACAATTATGGTATTTCATGATGGCAAATGGGATTGACCTCCCTCATGGGGTGCTGTGTCCCTAACAGTGGAACCTTCTGGAGTAATGTGCCTTGGTAACCCACCAATGTAGTCACATTACAAAAGACCTCATTTGGGGCCATGTCTGTAACATATACTCGGTTTCGTAAGTCATAAATATTCTGTGGTGTGGTACCCTGAAAACACTGCTCCCACAACTGTATCAGAGAAGCCAACTTGTGTTTCAGGGCATGCTGCTGTATGAAGGCCTCATAGTCTTTCATCAGACTCCATATATCCTTCATGCTATAGATCGGGTGCTGAGCCCACAGAGCTGCCTAATTCACTACCATCTCTTTCTCTTCTGTGCCCACAACAGAGCGCACTAACACTTACTACATGCGATCCTGCGCTACTGCCCAATTGGTTTCATGGAGTCCACATGTAAGCGTCTCGGTGTGCAACGGTGTTTGAAGAGTGGCACTCACAGAGAAAAGAGCAGATGCAGAAGTAGGTACCATCATGTAGAGGTTCAGAGTTGGGGGTGTAAGGGGAAGCATAGTGGACGAAGTGGAACCAAGAGATGAGACAGGAGAGGGAAGGGACAATACAGGAGAAGGTACAGCATCAGTCCCCATTACCGGTGGGAACGCGAGGGAAGTGAGTGGGGCTGGGGCTGATGCAACGGTGCCTGGGGTATCAGAGTGGGCAGCCCCAGTCAGGAAATTGGGGACCGTAGGGTATTTCCGCTGTGGGGCATAAGGCAGCGGGGCGGGACTCCATAAGCTCCTCGACTAGTTCATCTCCCTCCTCCCTGACAACATAAATGTTATCAGTCAGCAGTCGAAACTTTCTGCCATTCGCGCTCAATGCCCTTTTCTATCTTTTCCTGATCATAGGCCACTGCCTTCTATATAATTGTTTGTGTCTCTTTCCTTCTAGCCACCTTCTCGCCTTCATGCGCCGTTGATTTGCTTCTTTCTGCCACACCCTAAAAGAGTCAAACATGGACTGCCTACTCCATCTAGCAAATAATTTATCTTGCAGGAAATGAATTTTCTGTTCATCAAATGAACCAGTAAGTGGCCATTGCAGCTCAGTATTGTCCCTCATATATTTATTCCACCATGTGCTAAGCATAATAGGGCCAATACCGTGCTTGACATATATGTCAAAATTCAGGGTACCCTCCGGAGGTGCGGGCTCGCTCTCTTCCAACTGAGCATCAGTAGAACAGCATCGACATCCGAAACATCCTAACTAAGGGTGGGCGACAATTTCTGTTCTGCTGGTGGAAATTGCAAAATTTCGACATTTTCACGTTCCGCGCGGAACACGAAAATATCGAAACTTCCACGATCCACGGCGGAATGGAAATATGCAGAGCAGGATTCATTCTGGCACGATGCTCCTGTCATTTGAAACCTCAACAGGAAGCACTTACAGATTTAAATAAAGCAGGTGCCTGAGTTGAAGGTCAAATTCAGTAACGCATTAATCAGCACAAAAATTCGTGAGCCAGGTGGAGGCTAGGCAGGTGTGCTTTCTCCCCATATCTACCGTCAATAATTTGATGTAATCCTTGATGGAGGTCTTTGCATCCATGACTTTCTCGAGCACAATCCCCGCGTAGTTCCTGACACCAGGAGGTTCTGTCTCCTCATCTGCTGCTCTGGTCGGTCTCTGACCCTTTATAAACAAGAGGCATGTGAACTGCATAGAAGCCCCGCCGTTTGGCCCCAGCCCACACACCAGTGGTGTGCAACGTCTTCCCGCCCTTTCCCCACTATGATGGACAGCTCACTCGAGGGACCCCGGCGCCCATCAGCATGGTGGCAAAAGTTACAGACACACATGGTCGCTGGAGACAACTCTTCTGGCCCTTTACACAGCTGTAGTGTAGGAAACTCACTATAAATTTACCCACCGAGGTAGCACTTACTGATTAGCCAGTAGAAAGTACAATTGAGTAGAGGTATTGCACAAAACGGTGGCATCTTCTTGGATAAATAGGCAGGGCAGGATTCATTCTGGCACGATGCTCCTGTCATTTTAAACTAAGCCTGGGCAAAGCACTACGCTACGCTCGCGTAGTGTGTGAAGTTTGCGCTACTTCGCACTACGTGAATTGCACGTAGCACAGTGCAAACATGCGTAGCATAGCGTTGCGTAGTGCAGCGGTCAATTTTTTGCTTGCTCGCGGTCCTCAACATCAAGTTGGCGACCGCGAGCAACCAAAATCACATCCCGGCGAGACTTTTTCCTTGTTCGCAATCAGCATCATCAAGTTGCCGATCGCGAGCGTGGAAAATAAACATCCCGGCGGGGAGGTCAGGTTTCTCATTGCGAGTGGTCGCGTATGTTCGCGATGAGAAACTACCAGTCCGCGTTGAGAAAGCTGCCGCTCGAGTAAAGATCTACTCGAGCGGCAGACAAATACAGCTTGCACTGTGCAAGATGCCGTTTTCAATGATTGCACAGTGCCGGATGCTTGTCCGCACTGTGCAATCATTGAAAATGGCATCTTGCACAGTGCGAACAGGGTACTACGCAGTTCGCGAAGTGCTACTCGTAGCTTGCGTAGTGCGAAGTGCACTTTGCGTAGCTTCGCGTAGTGCTACTTCGCGAACTACGCCCAGGGTTATTTTAAACCTCAACAGGAAGCACTTACAGATTTAAATAAAGCAGGTGCCCGAGTTGAAGGTCAAATTCAGTAACGCATTAATCAGCACAAAAGATTCGTGAGCACGGTGGAGGCTAGGCAGGTGTGCTTTCTCCCCATATCTACCGTCAACAATTTGCTGTAATCCTTGATTGGAGGTCTGTGCATCCATGAGTTTCTCGAGTGCAATCCCAGTGTAGTTCCTGACACCAGGAGGTTCTGTCTCCTCATCTGCTGCTCTGGTCGTTCTCTGACCCTTTATAAACAAGAGGCATGTGAACTGCATAGAAGCCCCGCCTGTTTGGCCCCAGCCCACACACCAGCGGTGTGCAACGTCTTCCTACCCTTTCCCCACTATGATGGACAGCTCACTCGAGGTACCCCGGCGCCCATCGGCGTGGTGGCAAAAGTTACAGACACACACGGTCGCTGGAGACAACTCTTCTGGTCCTTTACGCAGCTGTAGTGTAGGAAAAGCACTATACATTTACCCACCTCAGTAGCACTTACTGATTAGCCAGTAGAAAGTACTCCAATTGAGTAGAGGTATTGCACAACACTGTGGCATCTTCTTGGATAAATATGCAGGGCAGGATTCCTACTGGCACGATGCTCCTGTCACAAAAGTTAAACCTCAACAGGAAGCACTTACAGATATAAATAAAGCAGGTGCCCGAGTTGAAGGTCAAATTCAGTAACGCATTATTCAGCCCAAAATCTCCGCGAGCACGCGAAATTTCGTGTGCTCGCGGAGATTTTTTGCCCTTTCGCAAAATTTTGCGAAAGGCAATTTCGCAAATTCCGCCCACCCTTAATCCTAACTTACTTAAATAAGGCATCTTAATATAAGACACAGACACTGTCCCTAATGGACAAACAACACCCACAATTGTGGTACAAGTGAAATAGAATAACAGAGTTCAGTCACAAATCAAAGCCAGCTGTCTGGAAAACTTAGTCGCTCCTCACACATGCATGTACTTCATCCATATCCTCATCAACATCGGTCCACAGACCGCACAACATTCGGACGCACAAACACACCACCAATCATCCTAAAGTATGCATCATACTCAGAACTGTGAGCCCAAAAACTGTACCAATGCAAAAGACAAACTCTAGTCCAAGACCTTTTACGAAAGTATGCCAATCACCAATTGATCTGGCAGATTGCCCACAACAGCCCCAGACCTTTTAATGTGAAAACCTAATTACCAATTGGTCCAGCAGGCTGCTCAAAGATGCTCTGTGCCTTTTCACAAGGGTACAAAGACACCGTTCGTCGACTCGTGTCATTTAAGCAAGGCAGTTCAGAAAATGCAAACAAGACAGTCGAAAGACTGCATCAGGACACAGCCCACAAGCTTGTGCCAACCAAGAATGGCGCCATTTTCCAAGACCCAAATCACTCACCTGGTGCACACAGGTCAAGCAAGTTATTCTCCACTGCCGACTCTTCAGACCAAACGGTCAGCTCCAAGGTTTCTCCTTAAGGACCCCAGCCAAGGGTCACTAGCGAAGGATCAGTCCAAATGGGAGGGCAGAGCAGCTGCGAGAACAAAGCTTGGTCTTGTATGTGAGGGGCCCCGATCTGTCCGACAGATAAAACACCACCTCGGCCCCTATGACCCGATTACAGGTGAGGTGACCCTTTCGCAGGGTCCCTGTTCGGGTGCCAACTGAAGGATGTGGCCCTCTAGGGCCACTCGGGTACGGATGACCACCTACTATGCCTTCCCAAAATGAAGAGTCGATCAGACAGTAGAGAATGCAAACTTACTTTATTTATTGATATATTCTCTGCAGAGGAGCCTTGTCATACCTTCTCCCTAAGAAGTATGCCAAAGGGACTGACTTCCCAACATTTGCTAATAGATGATAAACCTTTCAGCAGACTTCAGCCATGCCTCTGGTGGAAAAGTACCGGCTTGAGCCAGACACAAACAAAGGAGGCACAGAGAGATGAACTAGCACAGGTGGATGTCTTATCAGCGGCCCAAGGCCACTGTGCCGAATCTCAGCGTCTCCTAACAGGGGAGCAGAGCTACATGTATACAATTGAATGCAAAGCAGAATAACTGTCTTGTTAGTAAGTCGAGTTGCAGCCTTGAAGAGGAACAGAAAATCTAACAAAATGCAATGTTCTGCTG
Organism: Triturus cristatus; assembly: GCF_964204655.1. Taxonomy (NCBI): domain Eukaryota; kingdom Metazoa; phylum Chordata; class Amphibia; order Caudata; family Salamandridae; genus Triturus; species Triturus cristatus. The sequence continues at coordinate 20,702,632 of NC_140585.1, read as the reverse complement.
AGGCAGGTGATTCTAATTCTGAGGCCTAACATGAACAGAGCAGCCTAATAAGGATTACGAAATACAAACTGAAGTCACACTAGCTAACGAGGCCTTCATTCTGCAAAGGTAACTTAGCGGGTCACAGAATACCAACAGCAGTACATGTAATTTAGCCACACACTGCTAACTTAACACAACATGGCGGATGCGTCAAGGGAAAGGGAGTTTGAATCTAATAATGTACATTTGAATAGGTTTAAATGATGTGCATTGGCATTCTTTTTTTATGCAGTAAACCATGCTGTATCTATTGTGTCACTTGCTGATATATTTCTTTTTGTTCAATATTTATTTTTTCTTCCAAGTTTCCCAACTCAATAATATCCTGTTGTGCTTGTTGCATTGCCGTTTCTACTTCATTCATGGATATTGCTGCTTCATTTTCAATAATTGGTTGTCCTAGTGGATCTTGACTTGGTGGAGCAGAACTTTGACTAACTTGAGAACTGTCTAACTATTTCAGCTGCAATAGAAGTTTCTTGCTCAATCTCTTCATTTAACATTTGTAGATACGTTGGGAAAATTGAGCATTGAATGCTATCTTTACATGCTTATCTTTACATGCTTTAAAAGACTCTACATAGAAGTCAAAATCTCTAAGAAATTCCATTGCACTATGCCAAGGCTTGGAGAGGTGCAGAAGCGCTAAATAGGAAAATTCCCTTTTATGTGGAGTTTTGCAACGGAGTTTCCTGTGGTTAATAGGATTTCCTTTGACATGTTTTACAATCACATTCAATTACTGCATATGTTTCTTCATTTATATTTTCTGTAACATTTCTCTTAAAACTGTAATGTTGTAGTACTTCATAGAGACATATGTTTTCCAGATGTGGAGTGCTTTTGCGGTAGTATGTATCCAACATATTAGTTTTAACAATATCTGTACTTTCTCGTTCATTCAATGCTAAGTAATTAATTTCTTGTAGAAATTTCGATACTCAATTTTGTGTTGCTGCAAGACCTAGACTTACCCAAATGATTCCTCTTGACTTTTAACATAAACGTGCAGAGGTCAACCGATCCGAACATTTGTATGATCAATCTCTCGATGGGACAGCCTCATCAAACTAAAGCTGTACAATTTGCTACTAAGAGTCTTCGCTTGTGAAATTTCTTCCCACATTTCTTTCAACTCCGTCTTCTCAGATTTTGTTGACATAGCATAGCAAGCAACAACAATCAAATTATCCGCAACATACTGGATATCCATGTCAGCATTCCACATTGTCAAAATCACTGGATTGTAGTCATTAATATAATTTGAATCTTCAGTTCTGTTTATGTTATAAGTATTCTTCGGAGATTTTTGAGTTATAGTATGCCTTACTGCTGACATAATACTATTGACTCTTCCTTTTGAAATTATTGGACATGGGAATCCAAAACGACATTTTGTATAAAATTTTCCGTTTGACATGTATTTACGTTGACAATATTTTCCACATCTATGACTTTGAAACTGTAAAACTTGTTGTCTTGAGCTGTTTTCTCCTCATTTTTTTGGTATGGCACAAGTAACATAGTCTTCAATGAAAGACAAAACAGTTTCTTTAGAATCAAATTTAGGTGCATTCTTGATCCATATTACAATGCGTATATGTCGAGCAGCTCTGGCTTGGTACTCCTTCCTCCAAAAGATATCAATAACTTCTCCAAGATGTTGATTATTTTTATTGTAGCTAAAAGACATCATAGCTTGAAACCTATGATTAAAATACCTGCAGACATTTACAGGATCCAAGGAACACAGTTCTCGAGCTGTCTTCAATTCAATGTTTTTTACATTTGAATTTGCCTTTCGTAGAAATTCAGGTAAATCGTCCCATTTGTATTCAGCACAGCTAAGCGTAACAAATCATGTAGGGGTACCTAAGTTACTTAAAATACATTTAAGTTCTCCGTGACGACGCTACCAATACTCACTAGTACCACATTGACACGCCATCAAATTAATTAACTGAGATTGTAAATGATCGTCTCTTTGTTTAACTTTGTTCAAGAATTCCTTAGCAGAAACATGTGTAGGATGAACTCCTGTTTTTAATATGTGGTTCACTGCATATGAAAGTCCAGACAAGGCACTTTCTAACAGAAGGTGTAATAAATATGGAATACATTGTCGAAATCTTGGATCTTCTGAGTACAATATTGTCATACGATATTCTGAAGCTGGAATCTGTACTGGTTGTTCATCATATTGTCCACCTTTTTCAGTGGGGAACAGCTGTGGAAAACAACAAGCTTCTAATTATTTTTCCCATCCACTCATGGGAGTTCCCTTCGCTTTCTGCATTTGAAATAATTCAATAGTGTTTCCCATCACTTCTTTTGAATGTAAAGGATGTATGCTATAATGTTCATAAATTTCTTCACTCCTGAAGTTGTTCACTTTTTCTAGTTGGCCAGTTAAAGTTTCTGTTTCATCTTCTAAACATATTTCTTGTTCTTCCGCATTTACAGTTTTAAATGAAATATTGTTTTCTACAAGATATAATGTAGCCTTTTGAAGTTTGGTGACATCTACTAACTCTTGCCATATTTTCTGAATCTTTGTTGGAACGTCATTAACTAGAATATTTGCAGGTTCACTTTCGGCACTTCTTTATGCGGACGACGCTGCTCTTTTAGCTGGAACCGCAGTTGGATTACAATGACTTTTAAATTCTTTTGCGGTCTTTATGAGATCCCTTGACCTTTTCTAAATCCCATGTAATGGCAATTGGCTACAGGACCACAAGGGTCAAAACTTTTTACTGCGAAGGGAACATATTAACCAGGGTATCTACGTTCCCGTACTTAGGGGTCTTATTTGATGATCAGGGCTCTTGGGGAACCCACATTTTAGCTAAAAGAAACGTCCTGACTATAGCTACATCGGCTGTTTTAGGTTTTGCCCGCAAATTGGGAGCTAGACCAACGAAGGCCCTCTTAAAAATCTATAGAGCCAAATGTGTCTCCCTTGTAATGTATGGGGCTGACCAGTGGGGTTGCAGGAATGTGAAGGCCATCCAGGTGATGGAAGATAAGTTCTTTAGGAATATTTTATCTGTCCCACAATCAACAGCTAGCGACATTGTTCATCAGGAATGTGGAGTGGGTTTTGTTGAAGATTTAATTGCCATGGCACTGCTGTTAAAATGGATTGTTACCTGGTTAAACCCTGAATTAGGGCTAAATCATGAAATCCTGAAAGATTGTTTGGCCCTTGATCATGGGTGTTGCATTCCCTGGCTTAAATATGTCCATAACTTGTCAATAAAACTTGGCAGACCTGAAATATATAATTTTCCTGAAAAACTGCTGAGGGGAGATATAAAGTGGGTTAAAGATTCGTATTTGCGAATAGCTACAATGGCTGGAGAAGAAAGGGAGCTGGTAAAACCGACAGTAAGGGCTCATCAATTGCGGAAGACTACCCTGACCATGGAACCATTTCTAGACATGGTTATAAATAACCCCGGGCGTAGCACTACGCTTCGCCCACGTAGTGTACGTAGCGCTGCCTGCTTCGCACTTTCCGAAGTAGGCGAAGCAGGGCAGCGCTACGCACACGCCGAGGGCGAAGCGTAGCTGCCTGCCACCCGCCACCCACCTCCCGCCTGCCCTCCTTTTAATAATATCAGCAATGAAAAATAAATTAAAGTAAAGCGACTTACCGTAAGCGCGGCGTCTCCGGGGCTCCCTCTTTCTCGTTTCTAATTTCTTCTGGCAAATGCGCATGCGCGGACACCCGCGCATGCGCATTTCTTGCGAGAAATGCGCATGCGCGGGCGTCCGCGCATGCGCATTTGTCAGAAGAAATTAGAAACGAAGAAGAGGGAGCCCCGGAGACGCCGCGCTTACGGTAAGTCGCTTTACTTTAATTTATTTTTCATTGCTGATATTATTTAAAAGGAGGGCGGGCGGGAGGTGGGTGGCACGTAGTGAGGCTACGCGAAGCGCGTAGTGTGCGTAGATTTGGGCACACTACGTGCTGCTTCACGTAGCCCCACTACGCCCACTACGCCCACCCTTAGTTATAAACCCCAATCACCGATTTCTACTGGTTAGATTCAGATTGGATCAATTTCATTTTCTTTTAGGTGAATCGCCAGGCTGGAAGAGGGTGGAAGATCTTGGGGTCTGTTCATGCGATGATTTCTCTGTTCAGGATACCATGCATTTTTTTTTTGCGAACCTCCTACTGTTATCAGGAAACGCTTCATTCTCCCAATTTTAGTTAATAAGGGCTTCGTGCAAGTTAAGCCAGCTCTCCTTTACCTGCAGTTATTGTCAAATGTGTGGGAAGTCTTTAATGTTGCTAGTTTCCTTTCTGCAGCAGTAAAAAAATATAAGGAAAACAAGTCAAGCCTAATCTGTCTAAAACTTTTAATCTGAATTAACTGAACTTATTTTTATTTTTTTTGTAATTCATTCAAAATATGTTTGTAAACCTTGTATATAGTCTTATATGTTTATCATGGTTTTTATCTTTTTTAGTGACAGATTATGTCTTTTAGTATACTTCTATGGTTTTGCATAAACCGAATAAAGTACATTTGATGATGATTGAAGGAGTGCTTTGGTAATGCCTGCCTGATTGATTTTCTGGTGCAAAAGGTATGCTGAACACAGACATATTGCCAAAGACCTAGCTTTACAAAATGTGGATATTAAATGGATTGCACAGAGAGGATTAAAGTGGCACCAATTGATGCCTTTGGTTAAAACCTTTTTGCATCTCCAACCCCCTGACCTCATGATTGTGCACTTTGGTGGCAATGATTTAGGCACATGGACTGGGGTAGGTTTGGAAATGCCAATAAAGGACACCTTTGCACAATTGATGTTGCTTTTTCCTCAAACTGTCTTTGATTACTCTAATGTATCCCAAAGAAAGAAATAGAAGTGGTCAAATCAATTCTGTCCATAGATTGTGAAAGCTGGGAAGAATGTCAAGGTCACTGCCAGCTCACCGCCTCCTGCAGGAGCTGCAATCGCTTTTGGACAAGGGAAGCTGCTAACATTCAGCTCCCCTTGTCCAAAAGAAATTAGCTTCGCTTCATGGAAGCAAGAGCAGGTTTTCTGTTCTCGCTTCCATGAATCGAAGCATTGTTTGCAATGACAGGGCGGGAGCATCATTGCAAATGGCAATGTCCCGGTGGTGGGCCCCGGGACATTGCCCCCCTCTCTACAAGTTTAAAACCCTAGGTAGGTGGTGGTCCCTGGGGCCTTGGGTCCAAAACGGACCCCTGTGTTAACATAATTATTGCCCCGGGGAGGTGGTGGTCCCCAGGGTGTGTGGGGAGGCTCGACCCCCTCACACTATATTTTTGACACAGCCCTGGGGAGATGTCGGTCCCCTGGGCTGCAGAGGGGCACGTGGCACCCCACCACTGCATATATAAATTAAAGCCCCAGGAGGTGGTGGTCCCCCACACTTTTTTTTTTTTTAAATAGTAAAGCCCCCAATGCTCCCGGGACCTGTCCAATCTGGAGGCTCATTAAAAGTGCTTTGTTTTTTAAAACATTTCTCAGCAGGACTCATGCACCCAGCACAACTTAGGCTGAAAAAATGTGAAAAATTCTATTTTTCGTCCTGGGGGACTCTGTGGGACCCCCTGACCAGGTTTAGGGGTCAGGGTGTTTCTACCATGCCCCCTCTCCTTCATTTATAATTTTTTTTTCCCTTTTCCTTGTGACTCGGTTCAACCGAGTCTCAAAATGGCTGCCAGAACATTTTGGTTTGGAGATTTGGCAGCCAATAAGAATGAAGCTCATGCTCAGAAGGGTTTGCGAACCCACCTCTGCCCTCAGATATCGTTATTTTTATTTTTTGAATTTCTCAGGAAGTACTGAACAGATTTACACTATTTAAAAAAGGTCGCTTTCTGAAACAAGAGCTTCTTATTTTTAAATTTATTGTAATTCCGTTCAGCAGTTCGGGCTGTAGCCATGGAGAAAATGCATTTTCGGGACCCCTTTTTTCTCTGCCCCACACTTGATGAATCACCCACAAACTTTCAAGCCAGGAGCTGACCTGAGTGAACCATTAGTTTTGAAAATTTTACAAAGATTCGTCAAACGGGGCGAAAGATATTGGCAAAAGAAAAAATGCTTTTTGAATAGAAACGAGGTCCTAACTATAACTACCTTCTGGTAGTTATCCCACACTGGCAAAATATAGATTAGATTGCCCACCCTTGCTCAGTATTAGCTATTTAATTTCTTTGCCAGAGAAACCTAATCCATCATACTTAATCTAATCTTGAGACCCTGCAAAAAGCGGCAGCCTTTCTCATTTTTAATCTCCCAAATTTCATTCAGCATCTATGGCACCGGATCAACTCCACTGGCTATCTGTGATAAAAAGGATTGCGTTCAAGGTCTTGTGCACCTTTAAGGCACAACACACTATTGGCCCAGTTGCCCTTAGGCAACGATTTAACTGGTATACACCTCCTAGACTTTTATATACTCCGGCTTGAAAAATATTGTGGTGCCCAATTTCAGACTTGCCCGTTGGGGCAGCAAAAAACTTGTGGCCATTACAGCTAAATTGTGGAATTCCCTCCCTAATGAACAATTTCCAGACAAATTTACAGTGAACATTACACATATTTTAGGTGCCAGATATGCCACCCCTTTAATACAACTGCAATACTTCACTACAGTTCAGTTACCACTGCAGTATCTTCTAACAAATATTTAACTCTGGACATCTGATGTGTTCATAAAGTTAGACAAGCCATGGGTGAAATAATGGTCAATGAAAGACATATGGCGTTATTTGGCAAATGCAATGGGATTGGAACCTCATACATGGGAAACTGCTGGTATGCTGTATAAAGAAATGAGCCAGTACACAACATAGGGTGTGGGGGAAAGCGGGGGACTGTGACACTGCCCACTCTTTTGTAAACTCAACTGTTAGAGAATGAGCAGGAAAAAGAAAGCCTTCTCAACAAACATACATGTTGAATATCATTTATAATACTATCTTACTTTGGCATGCAATCTTCAAGGAAGACAGTTGAGTACTAATGCCGGCATCAATTCATCATCCTTCCAGCACTAAAGGCTACGTTTGTTCGCTTCATAGGTCGAGTAAACTACAGATTGTAACTTGTACTAGGCTATCTTACCACCATTATGTTTTATTTTACTTTAGCATTGCTTATCATCATCATGGCTTCTTGATTGCCAGTCTTCTTCTTGTGTACTGTACTTCAACTACTTGTTGCCTAGTATCCCTCAGGTGACTGACTGTCTGGCAGCAGTGGTTTTGGATTATTTGCAGCGGGTGGCTGCCAGAACACAACACCATACCACCCAGCCTCCAGCTTCTGTTGCCGTGTCCTGGCTTCTAACTCCTGCCTGGTGGTTAGTTGGGAAGGAATAGTCATATCACGAAAGAAAAACGACATTGTAATCTATACTCTTATCAAAGCAGTAACACAAAATTATACACATAAAATTATAGTGGCACAGTAGCACTAGCAGTACATAACGTTTGTGGTATTCTCACTTCCTCGGCCCCTAAATTTGTGACGCAATGATGATTAGACTTGTAGGGATCAGGCACTATGGAGTAGACAAGTTTCTTTCTTCTCGCTCTTGTTTAGCTCAATTAATCGTGTAGGCATGCCCTAGACAGACATACTTCTGTCACAGACTCACGTTACAATACCAATGTCTGCAGGTGGGGCAGCTGTGCTACACAATTAACTATTTTTCCATTAAGGCCATATTCCATTAAATTAATTGCAAATGCTCAATTTCACTTTCACCCTGACTACTACAACAAGGCACATGAAATGCTTAATATGAATATTAATGATATATGGCACATCATCACGTCACGTGATAATGACATACTACTATTGTTTGATTGTAAATCAAGCATGCAGCTGATAGGCCACCCATGGCTAACATGGTCGAAATGACACGGGGGAGGCGATTTATGATGGGAGGTTACATAGTCGTAAACAATGTATATGTTGTGCTTGCAAACCATTGTGCGTCAAGGGAGTATTGCATTCTGAAATACAACCTCATAACTTTGAATCCAAAACCTTGAAAAATTATATTCTTCATCCATGGAATTGCTACTCTGGCATGGTTTAATTTTCCTTTACATTCTCTTCATTCAGTCTGACTCTTCACCTACTATTTTACCATCCAGGCACCCATTCTCCCAAACATGGCTATCATTCTCAATATCAACAAAAATTTCACGAACAACATACAATTGTCATTTAACCATCACCCATGTGTCCTTGCTTGCCTCTGAGTTTGACCCATCAAGCCCCCCAGAGGATTACTTTCACCCATGTAGTTTCACCCACCCAGGCAGGCATCCTTTCTTTCAACTTTCACCCATCCTTCAACCACCCATGCATCCTATCAGCCACCTAAATGCACCCAGGGCCCTTTCCTTCACCCACGCATCCTTCTCTGCCAGTCATATAATACATGTTGTCTGACTCTTTGTCTTTGTCATAAAACTTTCTCTGCTGAGTTGAAGATAGAATAGAAGAGACCATTTGTTACTCAACCCCTGCTAATTCTAATGTTAAGTAAAGGGTGTCTTCTTCAACTGTTCACCACAACTTAGTCTCAGCAACAGTACAGTGTACTGAGTGTACACACTTGCAGCAAGTGTATTCCTCATTCTCAATAAGTAACTAATATGATTTACCACCACACGCCACTGTTGCTGGTTCACCCCTCGCAGCTGCGGCATGCGCTCCCCCAGGAGTGGCATGGCCCTTGCCGCTGACCCCGGCACTGGTGGTTGGTAGGCTTGGAAAAAACATTTCACTTTTTTAAGATGCCATTTATGCCTCCCCAATTTATTGTTTTCATTAGCAAGATTGACAATACATAAAAATACATACACCACACACATCACTATCTACAATTCGGGTACCAGAGTAGAGTAGACAGTATGTCTTATCAAAAGTCACAAAATATCCGGTTAGGCATTTTGTTGGTGGTAATTTGTGAAAAGCCTCTCAAGAAGAGGACAACCAAAAGGACTGGACTCAGTGGCAAGAGCTATTATTGCATCTGATTTTTCCTAAAGAAAAAAAAGAGTGGTCAACTGGGTGGGCAATCGGACATGAGGTCTCTCTTGTTTGGAAAATAATAGCGCCATCCTCCTCCTCATACTTCTTTCCAGTAATGGTGCACGGTAATCAGCTGTTCTGTGTTCACCATCAACTGCTGGTAATAAAAAAAGTACAAGGCTTAGATGGGAAAAAGTAAAATACACCACTTTGGGGTGTCCAACGTGAGTGACCACCATTTACTGATTTGAGCATGAGACAGTAAAAGAAAGTCTTCTCATCTCAACAAACATGCGTAGAATACCTTACTTGGGCATGCAATCTGCATAGCAGATTAATACTTCTAGTAGTAGTAAGGAGTCCCTACAGTACTAGTTGTAGGACCAATGGGTTCTCTGTGTCTTACAGTACCACCACTAGGCAATCCACAAAGTATATAAGGAGAGAGGGAAAGCTGAGTGGAAAACCAGAAGAAAGCAAGCTACAGACAGACTAATACAGAGTCAGTTTGATTTGATATATATAATATTATATAAAAAAAAAACAGACACTGGAAATATACCTAAGAATGTTAGCAGGTAATGGAGCATAACAAGAATTCAGAAACAGAAAGATCAAAGAGGATTTGGAAAAAATTAAAATTAGGAAATGGAAATAATAGAGCGGTAAAAGTTAGGGAAATATATATGAATATAACACCAGGAGGACTTACTGGGGCCAACAGAGCCATCTGCGTCTGAGGGCGCTTCCTGCCCCTGGGAGGCCCATCCGGCTCCTGCATCGGCCTCAGCAGACCCAGTCTTCTTCTTGTTCTTGCCCATGGATGCTTATCATGTATAACATAATTAAAGACACAAAAAATGATTTGTGGTAAATAAATAAATAATAAATAATCTCTCCAAAAAGATTTTAAGACAGGAAACAGCAATTGCTATAACATTGACCTATCCTAAATCAAATCTTATAGTAGTAGAATAGTATCGCGGTCGCAGGCGGTCTTATCTTTATTATTCCACAGTTACGATCTCTTTCCCAATCATCTCTCAGTCTCAACCCGCTTTGAAAGGCCAATTCACTAAGTCTGCAAGTAGTCTTCCTAAATGCAGAGATGGACGCATGCATATTGCATACACCAAATTGGTTGGTTGCTATTCACTCACTATACAAACTACAAAAGGATCTACTGGGATTGAAGTCAAGTGAAAGGACGCGTCACGAGGGCCTCTAAATTACCAAATAATACTAAGTAACAAAATAACTAACTACTACCACTATCTAAGTGACAGAACAGCCTGACAAGACAACGAAAAGGACTGGAGTCTTTCCTACCTATATTAATTAACTTAAATTCTCCAACCTCATTACATGACCAGCCCAAGCGAGCGCAAAGTTACAAACAAGTATGATTAGTAGCGCCGAGTGCCTGTCTAGAAGAATAACAATCACATAATATAAGATTTTGAAACCTAAGTTACCTGCAGGTAAGCAGCAGCAGATTAGGGAAAAGAATAATATTCTCAATAACACAGAACAGAAGGAACACAATAGTAATATAATTAGCTACTCACCAAGCCCTGGGACCTCAACACCTAGCAGGTACAGCCGGTCCTGTGACCTGCTCCCGGTCCAGGATGTCGGACCACCAGTGGGTCAGTTGGTTATGGGTGTGCCGGACCCTAGAGCAGTGAAACACAGCCCGGTGAACTCTAGTCCTCCGCAATTGAAGGTCCAGGAGCCTGGACATGTATCCAGGCCTGCCACCTGTAGCCAGGGTTAAGGTGAGGTGGCGGTAGACAAAAAAATAACTAGTGCGCCCACCTCCAGCTCGAAAAATAAGCCCTGGGCCTGCACCCCTTCTGGGTGATGCCTTCTGCAAGGAAGGCAGCCGTGGCTCTCTCTCCTTCTCTTCCCCTGCTTAATAGTCTTCCTCAAGTTCTTAGCCATGGATCTGGGGGGCAAGGGGCAGAAAATAAAATGTAGAAAGTAAAGAAAGGAGGTAAAAAAATAAAAAGCAAGTTATAGAAAAAGTCATAAACACACTAAAAAACACAAAAAGTAGAAAAAAATGCAAAATATACACTCAGGAATAGAGAGGAATAGATAATAAATAAAAAAGATCAGAAAAAATGTTTTAGAAACAAAGGATTGAAAAGAGATAGGGAGGATAGAAAAACAGGCACAGAACCATAGCAAACATGAAAAACAAGATGACCGTGCCCATGGGGGACTGCGTGGTAAAGTTTGTGTGATAGTTCCCCAGAGAACGCAATACACGTTCCTGAACACTCAATATGCGATCCTGAATGTCAAAAACGCATCGAGAATGGGCGGAGCAAGCAACTCTGCACACTCGTGAAACTCCACATAGCTCGAGGAGTTTTTTTACAACTTCGCGGAGATCCGCGTAGCGCCAGTACGCGAGTTTTGCCCATGCTTAATCCTGATACCTGTCAAGTTTTCAAATATTATCACGATTCCTAAGGTTACACCTCTTTTCAGAGGACTCCCGTTGAGGAGATCCACCCCTTGATCATGAATAGTTTCCTTTATTGTTATTTTTGGCTTGATTTTGATTGTTCTCCTATTTCTTTTTAGAAGAAGTGGGTGCTTGCTTCAAGTTATCCTAATTAGAATTACTAGCCATTTTTGTTTTTTCATGTTGAGATTATTATTGAGAGTTACTCCCAATGATTTTGCTGAATTGATAATAAGAGGTTGGCAGTTGAGTGCTGTGAGGTGTTTCAGCCAGGCCAAAATGATTATCAATTGGTTGGGGGGTGCGATCATTTTTTAAATGCCTGACCCTTCCAGTTCAGGGGAGGACGAGTTAGCAAACACTCTTAACATTGGAGAAAACTGCAGACAGGTAGTAATTCTGAAATTGCTAGAACATAGAGGGGCAGATTTATGTTTCCTGGTGCATCCCTACAAATCAGCAGGGATGCGCCAGGAAAGATGTGTGACACAAGTTTACCCTTGCGCCACCACAGATGCACCGCATTTATAATGCGGCGCATCATGGCGCAAGGATAAACAGATATGTGTCGCATCTGCCGGCGTAAGGTTGGCACAGCACTGGAGTTGTGTTGCGGGCGCGATGCAACTCCAGCACTGTTCCAACCTGGCCTATCCCCAACAGGGTACGTCATGCCTTATGCCTGCTTCAAGCAGGCGCAAAGTTTTGACGCAGCGGCGTCAGAAAAGTCTACAAGATTTCACTCAGACACTTTTCCGAGGCGTTGCTGTGATGGAATGCCCCCCCCCCCCGCACCAGAACGCCCACATGAAACCTGACACAGGTTTCATGTGGTGCAGGACTTTACAATGTGACACATCTCCCTAGATGCGTCACGTTGTAAATAAAGTGCAACGTGGCGCATGGTTTACACCGTCGCTGCGTCACAGAAGTGACGCAGCGGCGGCGCAAATGTGGCGCATGGGGCTCGTAAATCTGCCCCTGAGTACCTGCGACAGGTGGCCATGTTACTTCTGTGATTGAGGCACTCACAGCTGCTGCTTCGCCTTTAATGTTGCTTAGCATAATAGCTAAGCCCTGATCAAAGTTACCCATCAGTTTCATCTCCAAGTCCAGAGCAGGTCCTGCACCGTCATCATTCTGTATCTGTTCTAAGACATCTGAAATAACTGCTATGGAAGGGGTACCGTGTATTCTAATGTAAACTGCAGCAAATTTTGTTCCCCAAGTGGTACAATCCTTAATTGAGGGAACCATTACCATTGGCAAGCAAATTGTTAACATTCTGTGTTTCTCTTGCGGACCGTTGTGGGGGAGCACTGCTTCCATCTGTGCAATTTTCTGTGCAATTCAAAATGTATTTGATCCCTCTTTGATGGGAACGCACCCTTTATTGCTTTTAGTGTTTGTGGGTTAATTGTAGGTGTGGTCTGGTGTGGACCAGCTGGAGCAGCTCTCGCAGGTTGCATTGTGAGAGTTTGCATGATGAACTGGACAATGTGTCTGTATAGCTTGACTATTTCTTTATATCATGGACTCACTTTCCCTACTGAGAGTGTGTCAATCTCAGGTTGTGGAGTATAAATTGCTAAAACCGGCCACGTCACTTCTCTTGGGCGGAGATTGTGTGTTTGACGATGCCTTTAAACCAGTTTCTGTGTTGCTGGTAAGTTACTGGACTTCAATGTCCTTATATGGAATGTATTCTTCTGGTGGGTCAACTTCAATGTATTCATGGAACAATAGTGTCTGTGGATCTGTAGGTGAGAATTTTACCCAAGAATAGAATACCTCTAAACCTAAAACCTTGTGTGCCTCAATCAGACAAGTAACATGGCCGCCTGTTGCAGGTACTCTATGTTCTTGCAATTTCAGAGTTAATACCTGTCTTCAGTTTTGTCTAATGTTAAGAGTGTTTGCTAACTCGTCCTCCCCTGAACTCGAAGGGTCAGGCATTTACAAAGAGAATAAAAGGAATGTTTTAGAGGTAGGGTTTTGCACAATGTAGGAACTTTTTATCCTTACAAGCTTGCTAAACCTTCAGCCAATATACAGGGTGTACAAAGCAAACACAAGGGGATAATGGACGGAGCACTGAAACTTTTCAGACACTCACCCCCAGTCACAGTTCTGGGTTGAATCCATCATCATTCTTTAGCTCACTTTGCCACCTCAGTTCAGACCCAGCTATATGCAAATAAGTCTTGACCATGTGCCTCATAGGAACAGTCCAGCCCGAACTGCCAAGCCAGGTCTTCCCTGAACAGGAAACAAGCATCCTGGAACCGGTTTCTGGGTAACACCCTTCATCAGCCAGGCTAGCTTGAATCCAGTAGCAAAGTGAGCAAGGGATTCAAGTCTGGCCATACCCTGCCAACTAAGGGTGAACAAAGCAAACACAAGGGGATAATGGACGGAGCGCTGAAACTTTTCAGACACTCACCCCCAGTCACAGATCTGGATTGAATCCATCATCATTCTTTAGCTCACTTTGCCTCCTCAGTTCAGACCCAGCTATATGTAAATCTGTCTTGACCATTTGCCTCATAGGAACAGTTCAGCCTGAACTGCCAAGCCAGGTCTTCCCTGAACCAGAACCAAGCATCCTGGGACCGGTTTCTGGGTAACGCCCTTCATCAGCCAGGCTAGCTTGAATCAGGTGACAAAGTGAGCAAGGGACTCTGAACACCACTCACAGGATATGTCAGCCGTTAGACCAGCTAGCTCTACAGTGCCAGTACCACCTCCCTTTATTCTACAGTGGTGTTGGTAGTTTTTGGGAACCACTGAACATGACAACTCCGATTCCTCAGGTATCATGGAAAACAGTACAGTATCTTTCCCTCAGTCAGTCGTGCTTACTTTTCCTCAGAATATACATAGAATGACGATTGTGAGATTTTCAATAATTATTTAGTGATCAAGTGTCAGTCTTGTGTAAAACCTATTTGTTAAAATAATCAGAAGACAGGAGCAGACAAAAGGGATCTCAAGCACTTATATCGTAAACAGATTGAGAAGTAGGCCTGGTATATGCTGTCCACTAGTTATAGTGGGCACCTTCGGGCTAAGTCTTGAAGGAAGCCTTTTGTAATTCCTGGCAAGCCTCAAGGTTTTTGGTTGCCTTTTTCATATACTCAGCCATCCTGGAGCGGAGACCAAGTACATAGTCCACTATGTCCTGTTTATGGGGTTTGAGAGGTAACTCCCATCCCTCCTTCACCAAACACAAAGGATCCCTAACAGGATAGCCAAACAAAAGTTCGAAAGGGGTGTAACCAACCCCCTTTTGTTGCACCTCCCTGTAGGCATACAGAAGGCAGGACAAAAGGATGTCCCATCTGCGCCTAAGCTTCTCTGGGAGACCTTTGATCATGCCCTTTAAGGTTTTGTTGAATCTTTCAACTAAACCATTGCATTGTTGGTGATAGGGTGTGGTGAACTTGTAGTTCACTCCGCACTCCTTCCAAATAGAAGTCAAGTAACTAGACATGAAGTTTGAAACCCTGTCAGATACTACCTCCTTAGGAAAGCCTACTCTTGTGAAAACTCCCAAGAGAGCTCTTGCCACCACAGGTGATGTAGTGGCCCTTAGGGGAATGGCTTCTGGGTACCTGGTGGCATGGTCCACCATCACCAGTATAAACCTGTGCCCAGATGCTGTCTGAGGATACATGGGACAAACAATGTCAATCCCTACCCTCTCAAAGGGAATCCCCACCACAGGTAGTAGTATCAGGGGGTCCTTTGTGGTTCCACCTGCCTTGCCACTGGCTTGTCAGTTCACACAGGAGTGACAAAACTCCTTAGTGTGTTCAGACATGTGGGGCCAGTGAAAGTGAGGGACAATTCTGTCCCAAGTCTTGTTCTGGCCCAGGTGTCCTGCTAAGGGAATATCATGGGCTAGTGTCAATAGGAAGCCCCTAAACTTCAGATGTATAACCAACCTCCTGGATGCACCAGGCTTGGGGTCTCTACTCTCTGAGTAAAGGAGTCCATCATATCAATATATTTTATGGGTGCCACTAGCATTCCCAGCAGCCTCATCAGCAGCTTGCTTTCTGAGGGGTTCAAGAGAGGGGCAGGATTTCTGCTCCTGGCTCAGATCAGACCTGGAAGGGCCCCCTGTCCCCAAGAACTCAACCTGGTCAGGTTCAAGCTCTTCTGGGACAATTCCTTCTTCAGGCACAAGATCATCTCCCTGAGGAGGCTGATCAGTATACTGAGCCAGGTGGGAAGGCTCTGCCTTATCCCTTCTGCTCCTCCTCTTGTGAAGCACCTGGTCCATTATTCCAGAATCCAGGGCCTGTCCAGTGTTAGACATTTTGGCCTGTGACCTAGTCACAGCAAAGACATGAGCAGGGATCCCTAACATTTCTGCATGTGTCCTGAGCTCCACTTCAGCCCAAGCTGAAGATTCTAGATCATTGCCCAGCAAGCACTGTACTGGTAGGTCTGCAGTGCACTTACCACCAACTGCTTAAGGCCAGTTACCCCTCCCCAGGAGAAGTTAACAACCGCCAGAGAATGGTCGGTTCTGACATTGCTAGTATTGGTCACTTGGCGCATTTCACCAAGTATAATCTGCCCAGGATCCACAAGATCTTTTGTCACCATTGTAACACTTGCTCCTGTGTCCCTGAATGCCAAAGCCTCTCTTCCATGTATTAAATGCTGCTGTCTGTATTTTTCCAAATTACTGGGGCTCACAAAGGGGGGCATATCCATGCCCCATCACAGACTAACACAGCCTGAGTTGGAACTCTGACTAGGCCAGAGTCCATCTCAGAACCCAGGGTCAACCCTACTACATCCTTATTCTGGACATTGCCACCACCTATTGTAGCTGTACTAGGGGGAACAGTTGCCTTAGGGGCAATGGTGGCTGGAGTAGAATCTTTGGACTTGGTGCAGTCACTGGTCCAGTGAGTTTTCTGCTTACAGATTTTGCACCATGTTTTCTTTTGGCCTTTTCCCTTGTTAGACTGTGAATCCCCACCTGAAGAAGATTTTTGGGGGCTTTGTGAAGACTTCTGGTCTTTACCCTACTCACCACCCTTGTCAGAGTTTTTAGGATCTTGCTTCTTGGGATCACCACCTTGGTTCTGTACCTTCTGCCTCACCCTGGTTCTGACCCACTTGTCTGCCTTCTTTCCCAATTCTTGGGGAGATGTCAGATCTGAGTCTACCAGGTACTGGTGCAACAGCTGATTCTGACAATTATTAAGGATTTGCTCCCTCATAATCAAATTGTACAATCCTTGATAGTCATGCACTTTGCTGCCAAGTAACCAACCTTCCAGAGCCTTAGTAGCACAATCTACAAAGTCTACCCAGTCTTGATTCTGTGCCTTTTGGGCATCCCTGAACTTTAACCTGTATTGCTCAGTGGTTAGGCCAAACCCATCAATTAAGGCACTCTTGAGACTGTTGTAATCATCTGCATCCTCCTCTCTAACAGTGAGGAGCTTATCTCTACCTTTGTCTGCAAAGGAGAGCCATAAGATTGCTGCCCACTGCTCCTGGGGGACCCTTTGTACTTTACAGGCCCTTTCCAGTGCAGTTATCCATTTGTGGATGTCATCCCCACTCTGGTAGGGAGGGAAACTCTTATTCAGGTTTCTATGGTTATGAGACCTCTCCCTATCTCTAGGTATGTTGCTGCCACCATGGGATTCTAGTCCCAACTTTTTTCTAGCTCTGTAGAGCTCTAGAGCCTACTTATCTAGGGCTATCTCATTTCTTCTGATTTCAAGCTGAGCTTCCCCATACCTGAGCAGTCTATCCCTCCTCTCCTGAGAGGTTTCCCTCCTATGAGAGCAAATAGAGGTTCCTATGGATGAGCCGGAATGGTTAGACTCCACTGAGGGAGATCTTGACCTTCCAGGCCAACCACCAACTGTGGTCCTCTCCATCACCTTCTAGGGGAATTGGATTTTCCAGGTCCAGATCATTTTCATCTGCCTGCCCAGTCTCAGAGGTCAGGTCTTGGGGAGTTGCACCCCTAGGCCCTTCCTCATGAGCTGTCCCACCCACTGTACCTAACCCTTCAGATCCTAAAGATCTGCTGAGGTCATCTAGCCAGAGTACCTCTATGAGATGCTGGGTGGTTGGATTTTTGCCTGTCTTCAGTTTCCTAGTTGTCCATAATGCACTCAGTTCCATGAATGGGAGGTTATCATACTGGGAATCAGGAACCCCATTGGCTTTTAGCAGGGACCTACTGGTTCCTGGCCTTGAAGACATTACTAGTGTGGTGTGGTATATTGCACTACCTACTCTAGTGTGACCTACTAAACTCTTTAGTTGTAGAAAGGGTGTGCTAAGCCCTTAACACACAACTCTAAGTTCAGTAGAACTTACTGTATTCTAAAGCGTGTATTATATGTACCTAGGGTACCTTTCGTGGTTTTCAGTTAGTCACTCAATTGAGATTATCTGGTAAAACAATACCAAGCTGGAATCCCACGCGCTGCACACCAATGTGAAAAGTTGGCCTGGTATATGCTGTCCACTAGTTATAGTGGGCACCTTGTACCAGTCCAAACAACCCCTTTTTGGTCATAGGCAACCTTTATTGAAAGCTATCCTAGTGGTAGTTATGGAGAGCAGCATTCAGGCTAAGTCTTGAAGGAATGTAAAGCAGCTTGTTTGACCAGTCTATAATCTATCCACACCAGGTATATATATAAAATATATGTATTTATTACTAAACACACCCTCCTAGTCTCTTTATGAGACTAGAGGTCAAAACACATAAGTTACACTTCAAATATTACAGTAAAATAGCACAAATACAAGTCAGGCCCTAGGGGCGAGCCAAACCATATACTAAAATAGTGGTATAAGGACCATGATTTAACAAGACACAAGGCCTAGAGCCTGTAGAATCGCTGGGACCCCAAGGAACCACCCAAGGTAGTGACACAGGGGACCCACGGGCTGTGTGCAGTGTGTGAATACAGCCGCGAGCTCCTGTTAGCTTCTATGGGGAAGTCGTGGTTAGATTTTTAAAGATTAGGGACACTTAGAATTGAGTCAGGACCAAACCCTTTGGGACTTGGGAAGTTCTAGGGTCAACACCCACGGGAGCACCAAGGTATTTTTGTTACCTCCCCAGGGAAGCCGGGTGCATAGGTGTCTTTTGGTGTCGGGCCGCGTCGTCGATTTCAATGGGAGCTGGTGAAGAAGTGCTGGTTCCGTGAAGATGCGAAGTGTCCAGAGAGATCCAAGCCTGGATCAAAGATGAGAAGAACCTGAAAGCAGAGGGGACAGACTCTGGGTCACTAGCTATTGACCAGGAAGGCGATAGGCAGATGCCCACCGATGTCGGGTGATTTCAGGTGAAGGAGGTGAAGCTTGACTCTTCAGCCAAGAGGACCAGGAGGTGTCGAGGACAACCAGGAGCTGGATCCGAGCTGTCCCACAAAGGATGTCGAGTGCTACAATGTTGGTGCCCGGATTGGACACAACAAACCTTGGCAACAGCAACCCATACAGAAAGAGAAGAAATGCTTCGGTGCATACCAGCAAGGTCTGAGGGGCTCACCACTTGTTAGGGAGTCAGGGCACGTCTGGAGCAACCAGGAAAGCCTAAGGAAATTCAAAGTTACCCCCTCAGGGACCCACCAGTCAACGGACCAGGATCACAAAAGGACCTCAAGATGAAACACAAAATGGTGGCCCACCGGTCACTCGGGTTGACTAGGCTGACAATCTTCAGTAGATTCAGTGCTCGAGGTAGGGGCTACAAGTCAGCCCAAGCACGACTTCAAGAGACTTGGAGAAGTCAAGGCACTTGCAAAAGTGCTCAGTGACCAGTAGTTCCGGTTCCAAGCTACTTACGAGGGCTCTGGGTCTCAGCTCTGCTGGAGACTCGGGTTGGCCTATGAGATGTCTGGAAATCCTCTTCCTGGGCTGTAAATACTTCAGAGTAAGGCAGAAGCTTCGGAAAAGCAGACCGGCAAATTGCTTCTTTGCTGCCTGCCAAGCAGGGGAGTCACTCATTGACCCCCAAGGGAGATTTCTTCAGTCCTCTAGTCTTGAGTAAAGCGTTGAAGTTCCAGGATTCATCTTCCGAGTTTCGTCCAGGGATATCTATCAATCTGGTTACAGAGGTTCCTTACTTATACCTAAGGAAGGGGTTGGACTAGCTCTGGGGACCCAGCTATGGGAGGGCTTGGAAAGAGGGGTGGGTACACTTATTTCCTTTGTCCAGTTTCACGCCAGAGCAGGGGCTGGAAGACCCTGAACTGGTTTGAGCTGGACTATGCACAGGGACACCAAATGTGCCCCCAGTGCAGGACTTCAAAGCACTCAGAGAGTGCTCCCACCCAGCCCCAATACACATAAGCCTGTCTGGGAGGTGGTTACCCCTTCCCTGTGACAGGAAACCTATTGCCCAGGCCTCCCCTGCTGGAGTTTCGGTCAGCAGCAGGAGGCCAGACCCGTGTCTGTGGCTGCAGCATCCATTTTGCTATGCCAGGGCTCTGTTAAGTTTCTACCGGGTAACCCAATACTGCCATGTCTCTCCCTCTAGAAGGGTGGGATCATACTCCCACACCAGTTACTAATGATTCCAAGGTGTCTGACAACAAACACAACATGTTTCCGTGCAGCCAGTCCAAAGTTAGCATTTATCATTGGGTTGTAATGCAGTTAAGAGTATATGGTCAGGCTGCACCACTGACAACCCCGGAGAAGAGAGTCCGAAGGCTGCAGAGGGGCGCAGCTCATGCCTGGGCACCCTCTCACATATAACCAAGCACCCTGCCTTCAGGATTGATAAGGCCTGCCATAGGGGTGACTGATATGTTTGTATGTGCAGTGATAGGAGCGGTATAGTGAACCTATACCTCAGTAAGGGGTGCATGCACCACCTTACCCAGGCTGCAGTAGCAGACCTGTGGTGTCATTTTCGGTGGCTTTTCAGGGGTGGCATAATAACTGCTTCAGCCCCTAGTAGGCCTCTGGATTACCTGTGCCCTGGGTATATAGTATACCATATACTAGGGACTTATAAGGGGACTCCAGATCCAATATGAAATGTACCTAAAGTACATGCAATCAATTTAGAGAGGAAGCAGCTAGGCTGGGGCCCTGAATAGCAGCGTCTTTGTGTTGTGGCAGTACTCTGGGGGATACTGGTAGAGCGGCTGTTCCCAGGTGGTAGAGAGCCCGGCCGGGTGACTCCCACGTGCCCCCCGTAGATTCCACAACCTTGGAACTACCCTTCACAGCGGTCGAGTGGCATTGTCGGCCACTGCTTAGCACTGTGCCCTCCGTTGGAGCATACCGGGTCCGGTGTGCATGCGGAGGACGGTTAGACGAGCTGTGAATGGGTATCGTACTTTAACTGGTGATTCCAGTACCGGTATTCTTTGTTGTCTGTAGTCGTTTATCTGTTTATTAAATCATCCTTAAACCTCCATTTCTCTGGTCCGTCGTCTGTTTGTCCCAACCCCGAGAAAGCCAGGACGTTACATAATATCCGACCTCTTCCATAACTATCTCCTGGTTGGGCGAACGACATGGCCACAATTGAGGATGTGTTGGCCATCTTAGCCGCGATGCAAGTCGAGCTCACCGCTTCCAGACAGGAAACAGCAGACGTTAAGGCTAGAATGGACGCTCTGCAGAACGATCCGCTACAGGAGGGTGCCTCTCACACGGCCACGGCTCCTACGGTTGTGGTAGAGATGCCCGTAGCCATTCCTTTGGCGACACCAGAGAGGTACAGCGGAGACCCCAACACAGTGCAGGTATTCCTCACTCAAGTAGCACTGCATCTGTCCTGCAAACCAAAGGCCTTTCCTACCAGCCAAGCCAGAGTGGCCTTTCTGATCTCTTATCTTGCTGGGAACGCGGCGCAATGGGCAGTCCCACTGGTGAGCAGGGACGACCCTATCCTATGTGATTGGGGAGCCTTCCGCAAGGAATTCTTGAAGGTGTTTGATCGAAGGGCGGACTCGTATACTGCCGATCGAGAGATGTTGGAGCTGAGGCAAGGCAACAATGATCTGGTGCAGTACCTTAATGCTTTTCGAAGGTTAGTGGCCGAAACCAAGTGGCCCATAGCCAAACAAACCGCGCTGTTTCACCAGAGCTTGAGGGAAGAGCTCAAAGATGTGGTAGCACAAATCGACCCCCAACCCAAGACATGTGAAGGCTTGATCAACCTGGTGCTACTGCTGGACCATAGATTGAACGAAAGAAAGGGCAATCACAAGAGGAAAGGGAAAGCGCTGCCATCGTATGTTTCGATGGGTGGCCCGGAGACCAACTCCTCCACCAGGACGGAACCCATGGACATAGGAGTTATAAGGAACGAGCCTTACAGCCACTGAAAAAGAATCACGCCGCAAGCAAGGCCTTTGCCTTTACTGCGGGAAAAAGGGGCACTATGTACGCGAGTGTCCAGCCAAGCCAAAAACCTCACGATACCGAGCGAACAAAACGGTGACAGCAGTGGTGGACGCACCCTTGGAGTCACACCCACATCCCTTCCATGTTGAGCCCAAATCAAAAAGGGCGAAGACATTTGTTTATTACCTTACACGTAGGAGTGCAGGACCAGTGGATACCTGTGGTAGCCATGATTGATTCAGGAGCCACGGGCATGTTCATGGACTACAATGAAGCAGGGAGACTGGGTCTCACTCTCCTTCCCAAACAGATACCAGAGGAGGTGTATGCAGTGGATGGGAGAAGTCTGGTGACCGGACCTATCGGACAGCACACAGGAGAAATACCGGTGAGGTTCGGAAAACTGCATAACAAACGTATCGATTTTAGCATAATCAGAGCCCCGCAGTACGGGGTCATATTGGGTCTACCCTGGCTCCAAAAACATAACCCAACGGTGGATTGGCCTACGCATCACATTGAGATGACTTCCCCGTTTTGTGAACAATGGTGCGGCATGCGGCAGGACTCCCACGAAGGTGAGGTAGGCGAAGGTCACACGGTCGCCACGGCAGCAGAAAAGGACGTAAAGCTGCCCAGAGTGTATCACAGTTTCGGGGACGTCTTCGATGAAATCCGAGCGGAGGTGCTCCCTCCACATAGACCGTTCGACTGCCAAATCGACCTGGTTCCGGGGGCTAGCGTTCCCAGCGGCAGACTGTATGCGCTCACAGAACCCGAAAACGTACATCTACGGGGATATTTGGATAAGTTACGAGGGCTGGGGTTCATCAGGCCGTCGAAATCCCCTGCCGCATCGCCTCTCTTTTTCATTCCGAAAACGAATGGCGAATTTAGGGCCTGCGTGGACTTTAGGGCCTTGAACGCGATAACCATAAAAAAACGGTACCCCCTGCCTCTCATAAGCGTTCTCCTGGAACAGGTAAAAAAGGCCCAAATATTCACAAAGCTTGATCTCAAGGGGGCATACCATCTTGTGCGCATGAGGGACGGCGACGAATGGAAAACCGCCTTTAAGACCAGGTTCGGGCTCTTTGAGTACCTCTTCATTCCGTTCGGACTATGCAATGCCCCTGTCGCCTTCCAATACTTCCTCAATGAGGTGTTCCGGGAGGTATTGGATATCTACATGGTCGTTTACATAGACGACATACTCATCTACTCCAACTCAGAGGAAGAACACGTACAGCACGTGTCCACGGTTCTCAAAAAACTGAGGGAAAACATGCTATACTGCAAACTCAGCAAATGTGACTTCCACGTCACATCAGTGGAATTCCTTGGGGTGATGCTGAGCCCCAACTGACAGGAGATGGCGGAACGCAAGATCAGAGCGGTGGAGGAGTGGCCGGTGCCCCGAGGAGTAAAGGAAGTCCAGAGCTTCATAGGCTTCGCCAACTTTTATAGGCGTTTTATTGAGGGGTTTTCTGGCTTGGTTGCCCCGATCACGCAACTACTAAGGAACTCTCAGGAGTTCGTGTGGGGACCGGAAGCACAAAAAGCATTTGTGGCCCTCAAGAAGGCCTTCAGCACCGCCCCGGTGCTAGCTCACTCGAATACGGAATTACCCTATGTGGTAGAAGCGGACGCCTCTGATGTGGCGCTGGGTGCCATTCTATCTCAGAGGAATGAGGTGTCGGGTTTGCTCCATCCTGTGGCGTACATGTCTCGTAAATTGAACGACGCGGAACGCAGTTACCATATTGCGGAGAAGGAACTACTCGCAATAAAGGACGCATTTGCTGAGTGGAGGCATTTGTTAATGGGGGCCAGACACGTGGTTACAGTGTATACGGACCACAGAAACCTCCAGTTTCTGACGGCGGCGCAGCATTTGTCTCCCCGTCAAATGAGGTGGATGATCTTTTTCTCCGGTTTCAATTTCCACATCACATACCGACCCGGTACGGAGAACAGGAAAGCGGACGCGCTTTCGAGGCAATCGAATGCCAGGGATCCGCAGCCGGTTGCCGAACATTCCATCATCCCTCCAGGAGTTGTGATAGGGGTGATTCAACCACAGACGTTCCTCAGGGGGGTCCCTAAGGGGACCCATACCTTCATGTGGCAGAGGTGGCTTCGCAGTCACAAGGAGTGGCAGATGAAGGACGGGATTCCGGTGAAAGGACGATGTATGTAGTTACCCACGCCTAGGCTTCGAAAACAGGCTTTCACCTGGTGCCACGTGTCTCCCTGTGCCGGCCATCTGGGTGTCGAAAAGACGGTAGCGAGCCTAGGACGGCAGTTCCGGTGGCCTGCCATGAGAACAGACGTCCGGAATTGGTGTTCATCATGTACCGTTTGCGCATCCATGAAATCGGACCACAGAAGATCGCAAGGACTCCTCCAACCCCTTCCTACACCGACCAAACCCTGGGAAAACATATCCTTAGACTTCATTGTCGGGCTACCAAAGGATCAAGGAAAGACGGCCATACTGGTGGTGGTGGACTATCTCACGAAGATGGGGCACTTCCTCGCTTGCAAACAGGTACCTTCGGCAGGAGAGCTGGCGTCGTTGTTATTGAAGAATGTAGTAAGACTACATGGCCTACCCAACGTGATCGTGTCGGACAGGGGGTCTCAGTTCACGTCGCACTTCTGGAAAATTTGGTGTTCGGCGTTACACGCCAAGTCTGCCATGTCCACGAGTTATCACCCGCAGACGGACGGCCAGACGGAGCGCCTGAACCAGTCGCTCAAACAATATCTACGTTGTTTTGTAGAGCAAGGGAAGGATGAGTGGGTGGACCTACTTTGGATCGCGGAAATCGCGTACAACAACGCCACACATTGTTCCACCAAGGCCTCCCCTTTTTATAGTAACTACAGCCATCATCCCCGGTTCTTGCCTTTTCTGCACCCGGTCAGGGAAGACAGATTGCCGACAACAGCCAAGAGGGTGGCCCGCATCAAGGAGGCCTTGATGAGTTCTCGAGTTGCCCTGGAGGGGGCTAAGGCCACGTATAAAGCCTTTTCTGATAGGAGGAGAAGGCCTGGACCGGTCTACAAACCTGGAGATTACGTCTGGGTCTCTACACGGCACATGAGATTCAAGAAAAGTAGCGTGTTCCATCCCCGCTTCATGGGCCCATATAGGATCCTTCGATGCATCAGCCCGGTGAACGTGAAAGTGTGCCTGCCCCAGTCCCTGCGGATCCATCCCGTGTTCCACGTTTCCCTCTTGAAACCCGCGAACGCGGTGAGGCCTCGTACGCCGGTGTCGGTGACTGTGGATTCGGAGGCGGAGTACGAGGTGGCTGGTATCTTGGATTCCAAGTGGCGCAGGGGCAAACTATGGTATCTGGTGGCATGGAAGGGGTACGGACCCGAGGAGCAGTCATGGGAACCTGCGGCGGGGATCACGCTCCTCGTCTGGTATCGTCGTTCCATCGTCGATATCCTTCCTGTGCTGGTCCTGATGGGGGGCGCTGATGGGAGGGGGATGTACTTTCAGGAATCCCCTCCCACACATGGATTCCCTCCCACGATGCCACTTCCGTGAACCTGGTGCGCTTGGAGGAGAGCGGACTACAACTCCCAGAAAGCCCTCCGGCAACAATTGCCTTATGCAACTCAAGAGTTCTGGTTACATAACACCAAGGGAAACGCCTAGTTTTCATGTTATGCAACTCAAGAGTTCTGGTTGCATAACACCAAGGAGAACGCCTAGTTTTCATGTTATGCAACTCAAGAGTCATGGTTATACAACGCCGAGAGTACTACTTAAGGAGAAGATCACTGGGACTCGGCGTCGGATATTCTGATCTTTGCCGGAGTACCTGGTTGAGGTACACGGACCCGTTGGTGAGTTGAGCGGCGGAAGGAACATTCTAAGGAGTGGAGGAGAGGTGCTGGAGTGTGCTTCCTGCCCGTGTCCTGTCCCGTTCTGAGAGCCGTATTCAACGTCATTGGGCACAAGTCCCGTTGGTAGAGCCGAAGCTCCCAACGGCCTGACAGTTTGGAGAAAACGAGGTTGGTGCGAGCCGAAGCTCCCAACCCTCGTTCCTTGGGTAAACACACGCTTAGAGCTAAGACGCTATCCAGGAGGTGTTTCCACGTCTTAGCCATCGACACTCGTAGGAGAACTGGGATAGGTAGAGCGGCTGCTCCCATCCATTCTCTGCGCCACCTTGGGTATCATCACTTAAACCCGATACAAGAGACGCGCACTAGGAGGTGTTCCCAGCGTCTTTGTGTTGTGGCAGTACTCTGGGGGATACTGGTAGAGCGGCTGTTCCCAGGTGGTAGAGATCCTGGCCGGGTGACTCCCACGTGCCCCCCGTAGATTCCACAACCTTGGAACTACCCTTCAAAGCGGTCGAGTGGCATTGTCGGCCACTGCTTAGCACTGTGCCCTCCGTTGGAGCATACCGGGTCCGGTGTGCATGCGGAGGACGGTTAGACGAGCTGTGAATGGGTATCATACTTTAACTGGTGATTCCAGTACCGGTATTCTTTGTTGTCTGTAGTCGTTTATCTGTTTATTAAATCATACTTAAACCTCCATTTCTCTTGTCCGTCGTCTGTTTGTCCCAACCCCGAGAAAGCCAGGACGTTACAGTAGCCCATTACACTCCCTGTAAAGTCCATACATTTAATATTTAGGTGGCAATCTTTGACCCTGAACTTCAGACTCGACAAACCTGAAGAAGAAACGAACAAAGAAGAGTTGCTGAACCTGAGAACTGAGTGCGTGCTGGTGACTTTTGGAATGTAAACCAGCCTACTGCTTCAAGATTGGAGATTGTCCTGCAACTGTGAGCCCTCTAAGAGCCACAAACCACCTAGGAAGAGGTACTCATGCTCAGGAAGGTCAATACTGTCTCCCCACCAAGTGTGAAGACTGGAACTCTGCTGTACAGTCCCCATGGTACGTGACGCCCTGCAGCAACACCGACTGAAAGAGTCCAATACAGACTTCAACTGCCCAGGAAGCAGGCACCCATCGAGGGAGTTGAGACCAACTTCCTGAGTGGCCCAGCTGTCTCAGAATCACCCCTGCAAGCTGCTTGCTCCTAACCACGACGACCGCATTTGCGCCAGAGCCAGGCTGACCAACCTGCTTCACACCAGCCCCCCCGGCTTTGGTCTCAATGAACTGGCTGTGCTTCATTTGGCAGGACTGGGACTTGCCTGCAAGTCCACATTTTCAGCCTGTTTCTACGTGTCCCCCTTTCTTTGTAGTACATCAGCTACCAATGCCTGCAGCACCCTGCTTCGGGCCAAATCTGGGACTCTCCAGACAAGCCACTGGTGGCTTTTGAACTTTAGTGGGTTACAACTCCCAATCCAGAAAGTGTTGCTATATTCTCTCACAGAGATACATCATGCGTAATCGTGCACAGCGGTGAAATATGTTTCGAACTTTAATCATTTATAAGAGATTAAGTACTTACCTGTGAACAAAGGTCTTGGTTTGAAAATGTATTTAAAAATACAAGTTATTTTTGCAAATTGCCCTTGATTTATTCTTTGAGGGTGTGCCTCATTTATTGCCTCCGTGAGTATAACAAATGCTGAGTATTACCCTCTGATATGTCTAACTGCTCGCCCACAGTACCACAAATAGAGCTTCATCACACAAGGATTTTGCACCATTCGAACTGAAAGTAAAATGCGTTTTCACTAGTGTTGCTTGTTTTCAGACATTGCATAAGGTAAAGCCAGAGGGCCTTATGTATGAGGCCTCAACCTGCTGTTGTGTCACTTTTTTTAGATGCTGCAGCGGCATAAACAATGCATCACACTGCAACATATTTACAAAGTGATACATCCAGACAGATGCATCACTTTGTAATCCCCTGCGCGACATTATTCCTGCGTCAGGTATAATGTATTCAGGGAGGCGTTCCCCTGTAAAACAGGCTCATAGAAGTGGCAGAGCGAAATCTATTAAGATTTACCGCACCAGTTCTAGGAGATTATTGCGTGAAATCCTTACACCTGCTTCACAGCACGTGTAAGGACTGACACGGCCCCTTTAACATGGTACTTGCCCGTGTGTAATCACACATTGCTGGAGTTGTGGAGTTGCGTTTCTTTTGAGACACACTTGAGCACACTCATTACCGTGCCACCAGATATGTCAGGATTCACATCTGGTCAGTCCTTGTGGCATGCAGCGTCATACTGTATATGCGGCGTATGAAAGGTGTTGCAAGGAGGGCGCAATGAAAAGCGTTGCATCGCTGTTTCAACCAGCGGTGCAGCAGCCTTCATAAATGAGGGCCAGGGTGCCTTACATTTAGTATCAGCACTCTACGTTTCCCACAACCTTAATCATGAATACAGCAAACATTGTGTAAACTGTACATGCTCCCTTTTCCACCCCTGAAAAAATGAATTGTGTTCTGCTCTAAAGGATATGCAGAAGTGGTTCCATGATGCTATGTGGGCCATGATTTGGTGACTATCCTTTGTATGGCGCCTTTGCTGGAATTACGAGAGCCAGGTTGTATTTTCATGAAACCTACAGAATAATATCTTTTCAGAATTCTTGTGGTGATTACAAGTGAACATTATCATTAGCTTCTTAGTTGGTCCCAAGGAGACACTGGCAGGCGCCTGCTAATGATGGTGGATGGGCACATGGAGGGATATAAGGGGTGGAGGAACAAGCTGCTGGTGGTTCATCTCCAGAGGAGGGATGGAGCCTGCTGGGCTGTAGGAGTCCTACTACAGCCCTCTCCTACCGTGAGCTGCCAGGGAGGACACCCTACACCGATGCACTGCTGCTAGGGTGCCCTGCTCGGGGGCACCCCGCTTCCTGTCCACAGGGTGTTAGACTCTTGGATCAGATCCCAGTGGTGAGGTAAGACATCCCCACATCATTACTAAAGGGCTCAGTCTGAACATCTGTTTGTGATGGTGACACTCTGGTGCTACTGTAAGGCCACTGCAGGCTGCTGCCTTACTGCGCCCCTCAAATGGACTCAAGATACTGTCAGAGTGGAAATGTCAACTGGCCCTGTAGGTAGTGGAAAGGGGGTGCACAAATGCCAAAATGTTATTTTATCTGGCACTCCAAAAATGTCTAGCTCCCCATCCGACATAAAAATATTTCAGTGGTTAAAATCCATCATCTGCAGCTGAACCTCGAGGGCAGTGGGGGGCTCCCCGCACCTCCTTTCAAGACTTATCGACGTAATTCTGAGTTTGGTGTATTTCAAGCCCTGTCAGGACTCTGAGATCCCCCAGTGACCCTCTCGAGACCCGACCGCACGCTGCACCGCTGTAGGGGGATGACGTGTTTGTTGCACACTCTGGGCTCTCTCAGTGATGCGAGCCGCAGGTCATTCAGCCCTGTTCATTTTTTGCATTCTAGTAATTAATGCGGAGCGCGAGTTATTCCAGGCGCGAGGCTACAAAACCTGGGGCAAAAAAAAAAAATACAAGCATTGGCAAAGTAAAAGGTTTAGCCTATGCGGGCTCTATTGCCCTCCTCAGTGTGATTTTTTACATACTGCACAGCAGCGCAGCTGCAGCACAACATGACTCTAAGTATTAAAAGCGTCCCCGCGTCATAGCATGTTATGCCATGTTGTATGTTCGTTGTATGTTCTCGATCATGTTCTCTGTCACTTGGGAGCCGCAGGGGTTTGTCCAACTCATCAGCAAAACACAGCAATATTAAAAATATTATTGAAATGAGCGCTCAAAAATAGATCAACATTGATTTGTGCATTTCTTATAGCATATCGATTAACGGCGGTCTTCTGGTATGAACGAGTCTACATTTCATAACATAAAATGTCCAAAAATATAGACATGTACAATAAAGTGCAGTCACTTTCCATTTAAAGTGCTCTGGTGGGGTGGCTGCGTTTGGGCAACATTTTTAAAACAGTTTTGTTGTAATATTACATTTTAGGTTTAGTCACACTTTAAAAGTACAGAAGTTGTGTTAAACAAAATGTAAATTGTATGAAAGGTAACAAAAGGCAAAATGTATTCTTGAAGGTGTTTTTCGATTCTTACATAGAAAGTGCACTGTTTGTGGATGCGCCTTGGTGGTTATCTCCCGTAGTGAGACGCGTCTGTTGCAATAAATGCGAAATGTACAGGCTGCACGAGGGTTATTTGTAGAGTATATAGAAGTATCAAGAGAGAGAGGCCACGCCCCTTGGGTTTAAAAACAACAACGACATTTACAGTTTGCAGCAGTCCCAAACATTTGGGGCCAGATTTACAAGAAACTGACGCATCTGTATAGATGCGTCAGTTTCCCTTTGCCTGCATGGAAAACCCTTGCACCACCATAGATGCGTCGTATTTACAATACGGCGCACCATGGCGCAAGGATTGGCAGATACATCAGAAATTGTGACGTATCTGTTGGTGGAAAAGTCACGTATTGCTGGAGTCATGTCACAAGCATGACGCAACTCCAGCAATGCGTGTTGCGACCTATTCCCAATACACTGCGTCACTCCTTACGCCTGCTTCAAGCAGGCATAAGGTTTTGACGCAGTGGCGTCCTAAAAGTCACGCAGTGAAATCCTGCAGATTTCACTGCGTCACTTTTACAAGGCCTTCGTGCGCGAGAACGCCTACCCTGCATACATCATACCTGACGCAGGTATAATGTCACGCAGGGCTTTATAATGTGACGCATCTCCCTAGATGCATCATGTTGTAAAGTTTCCGCATTTTTTATGCCGCCGTTGCGTCAACGACAGCGCAAAAGTGTTGCAAGGGGCTTGTAAATCTGCTTCTCTAATTTTAAAGAATTTTTTTGCCAGAAAGTACGGCGTGTGCCTCAAATGTCAGAAAGCGATGATTTATCCTAGGCATCTTTAAAGATGCTGCTGTTGATCTGGCCATGTCTGGCTTCCTCGAGCAGCAATTGTGTCTCAAATAGACCACAGACTCTTCTATTTAAATAGTTTCACACAACTCTTCTTAAACCTCCTTCCAGTTAGTGGTAAAAAGGGGTGTGAAAGCAATATGGATCCTCGAAACCTGTACATTTCTGAAAAGTAGACAGAATTCTGAATTCCCCAAGGGGTCATTTGTGCTGATCCTTCAAAGTTTCTTCATAGAATCTAACAGATGAGAATAGGAAAAATTGAAAATGAGTTGAAAAAAACAGCCATTTGTGCTAATGTTTTCACCTGTAACTTCTTCTAAGTATGACAGATGTTGTAAAGCGATATACCGGTACATCCGCTGGACCCTTTTGGTTGTGGGGATACGTAGGACTTGTAGGATCACCAAGAGCCCGACAAACCCAGAGCCAATACCTGAGCAGCGTCTTGCAATGTTTTTTTATTATGTACCGGGTATGTAGAAATTAATTTGAGAAAATGTAATCGGTATGAAAGACACCTATGTATTTCCGAAATGGGAACAAATGATAGAAGTTATAAACAGTAGCTATTTGCATTTTGTAGGTACGTATGGTAGCATGAGAATTATAGGGCATTTTTCAAAGTGACTTTTTTACACATTGTCTTACATTTGGATGGCAGAAATGCATTGAAGGTCAAAAGGTAATAACAGTTGGTCTGCAATTCTGTGTCTTCCTATGTCTCCCGATAAAAATGGTACCTCACTTGTGTGGTTATGGCTAGTGCCTGCGACAGGAAACAGCCCAAAACCTCAAGGTGGACACCCCACATTTTTACAGGGAAAACTGACCCTATTTTGCAAAGTGCCTAGCTGTAGTTTTTTAACCCTAGCTCCTCGGGCACCTAGGGAAACCTAGGAAACCTATACATTTTTTATTAGACACCCAGGGGAATCCGGGATGGGGTGACTTGTCTGGCTATTATCTTAATTGTGTAAATATTTGTCTATTAAATTGTTTTTTGCATTGTGTGTTTTTAGGGGTATATGTGGGAAGTACAATACCTGTAATGAATTAATAATGAATATTTAGTTAATTATAATTGGTTTGTTGATAAATATTTATATTAATAGTGTAGATATTTTTTAAGTTACATTTTACATGCGAGTTGTGAGTTTTGCTAGGTTATCGAGTGGGAAGTTACTAAATTATAATTATTTTACTTTATTTGGTGCTAAATAAATAAAAAATACTTATTTATATGAAAGTTATTTCTGTATTTTATTTATAAAAAAAACATGTGTGGTAATTTGTGAAATGTATTTAACATTGTAGTATGGTTTTCTTTTTTAACATTTTTAATATTAAATACATTTGTATTATTTCACAACATATTTACATTTTTCATTATTTACTTTGTCTTATAAATGATTTTGGTTTGTTCAGGATATTTTGTTTCTTGTTAATGCTGCATGGACTGGCGTGGGTATAGTACATTTTACCCCTCCATTATCCGACACTTTCCTTACAGTTGAATTGACCAGAGTAGAATAGTACATTTTACCCCTTCTCAAACCAACACTTTCCTTACTGTTGTACTGAATGGAGTGGCAATAGTACATTTGACCCCTCTACTATCCAATACTTTCACTACTGTTGCACTGACGGGAGTGGGAATATGTCAGAAACCCAATGAGGTACTCACGATTTTCTCTGGATAACTCCCAAGAGCAGAATGGAGACTTTTTCAAAATTCCCTAAGCAGGCCTTCCTGTGAACCCCTGAGATACAGACGTTCACGTGAACCCCACCAGGGGAAAGGTGAAGGGGACAGAGAGGAGGATGCCTCGCTTTTTTCCTCCATTCACCTTCCTGCCTTTCTTCAACTCTCTTCTGGGTATCTCTCTTTTCTGGTATCCTTTTCTTGTGTACTGTAAACTTCTTTCTACACTCTACTAAATGTATTTTCTCTCACTCTCTCTACGTACATTCTCTTATCCTCTAAGCAAAGACCTTAGAATCTCTTCTTATTCCTTTTCAAAGGATGTGTTTCCAATATTTACTTATGTCTTAACTTTTCTTTTGACTCCCTTGTGTGTGGAGCTCATTGGTCAATTACCTTGCATTTGCAATTTTGCTCTTTTTAATTAGTTTCTTAACCTTTTCTTTTCCAGAGTGTACTTGCGGTTAGCAGGCTGCGGGGAAACAGGAACCAACCGAATACCAAAGGGATCTCAGGTAAACTTCTTTTCTCCGTTCAGGTCTTTATCTTTTTCTCCCTCAGTTTTCACAAGTATTTTTGTGACTTAATACCCTAACTAACTTACAGATGCAACAAACACGAACACTACCCTATTCTAGATACTCCGCATGCTTGCGACGTATCACTCGACTAGCTGAGCGCTTGCGCGGGAGATCCACACTCTGACACAAACGTTGGTGAAGTGTGTGGCTCCGAACTCTGCTGACGCACTTCACAGCCGGGTCAGTCCTCGCGCTTTCAAACATCTGCAAGAGACTGGGCCAGCAACCCTGATCGTGTTAGCCCACTTCTTGGGGGCTCGTCCGTACACCCTGCAGCCGGTTGCAATAACTCTGAGCCTCTTACAGGCAGGTAAGCATTCATGGCTCAGACTACTAGGGATGATGGTTGAGCAACAAACAGTGTTGGTTCTTGATGGCGTAGACCCTGACAGAATATTACATTTGACCCTTTCAGCAAACCAACGTTTTCCCTACTGTTGCTCTTCTTGGAGTAGGAATTATACATTTTACCTCTCTGCTATCCAACATTTTCCCTACTGTTGTAGAGATGGGAGTGGGAATAGTACATTTTACCCATGCGCTATCCAGAATTTTCACCACTGTTGTACTGATTGGACTGGGAATAGAGAATTTTCCCCTGTGCACTGCAATAGTTTGTTTACTGCTGTACTGGCTGGAATGGGTATAGTGAATGCTATATGGCCACAGACCAACACTTTCATTACTGTTGTTTTTACTGGAGGGATATTTGTAGGTTTTAGTTAGTTTTATTATTTTGCATTGTGTAAAGTGAGAGTAGTACATTCTATATATATGTACTATAATATTTGTTTAATTTTGTATAAATTGTAGTCCTAATAGTATATGCATTAAATATTATGGAGCCAAATATGTTGGCGGTTATACAAGTGGAGGAAAGGGAGCGAACAACAGGTAGTCGATGGTCCCGCCTGCCAAATTAGGATCCAACCACTGTGGAGGCAGTTGAAAACAAGCCTATTAGTATTGAGGCTTGTACTGTGGCCTGGAA
Organism: Triturus cristatus; assembly: GCF_964204655.1. Taxonomy (NCBI): domain Eukaryota; kingdom Metazoa; phylum Chordata; class Amphibia; order Caudata; family Salamandridae; genus Triturus; species Triturus cristatus. The sequence goes on along the minus strand of NC_140585.1, from coordinate 20,668,550 downwards.
AAGGGCTGCAGCTCAAGCCTCAATGCAAAGAGGCATGTTTTCAAACATCCATGCACCCCACAGGGCACCTAGCTCAGCCCTAAGCAGACCCTCCAAGATTTCGCGATTTGCAAAAACAATTGCGAAATCGGCAGTTTTGTAAAAATGCCGCGAATTTTACAAAACTGCCCGCGAAATTTGGAAAATGCAATTATTTTTTTTTTTGGTGAGGTTTCACCACTCAATTCCCAACTTTTGGGAATCGAAAACCTCTTGTGGCCATTTTATGGTGTCCACAATATTGACTAAACTCATATTAATCAACGAAGTAAAACATAAGGGGGAAGGCAGACTTTTTGCATTGCACTAAACTCTACCTCTGTCTGCACAGATCACCTGACACACACTCTGCCTTTTTCTTGGAGACGCTCACCTATTCCACAGTTTTGCTTTGCCAACACCTGGCTGGTTTATCAGGCCAAAATAGCACCATATCGTATACTGTAGAACACTTCATGCACAGATCCCAGGCTCACTGACTACCTTTCCCCTAACATGTTCAAACATCTTTCTTGGATGTGGAATCCCCTCACAGACCTACTCATATGTGAACCTGTGTACCCCTCACACATATTCTTTGTCCTCTTACCATTAGCAGTGACCACTGGCACACGTTTTGATTCCACCTGTAGATCCCCGACTGTAGAGAATCATGTTGTATATCCGATTTTCCCTGAAGATCTGTTTTATTGTTTTAATCTTTAATTTTATAATAATTATTTATTTGTTAGCTCACCTTTCTACTCACCACATCATAGCAAGCTTGGGTTTCTGTATTTTATTGTGTTGTATTTGGGCTTGTGCTCTTGTACTTGTAATTCTGATGTCTAGTCTAACTTGCACTTGAGGTTCCGGAACCAAGGGGCAGTTGAAAACAAGCATTTGCAATGCAATAGGTCTCGCATTCATGCGAGTTTGAGCTATTGGCATTGTAAATGACAATATCTTTTATTTATGTTTTGGTTTTTAAAACAAATAAAAGGCATTGTCATTTGCAATGCTAATAGCCTAAACTCTCGCAAATGCGAGGCCTATTGCATTGCAAATGCTTGTTCTTTAGAGGCATCATTTTAGCAAGAGAGAGGAGGATCTGGAGCTTGAAAACAAGTATGAGTGGAAAGGTGCATATCCATGGGTATCGGTGTACATGGAAGGAGCTGTATGGGGTATGTTTGATGTGTGTATCTATATGTATGTGCTCTTTCTGCCTGTGGGTGTGAAACTGTGCATGCATGTCTGTGTCTACCTACGTGTGCTATGGCCATCTGTGGTTTTCTCTGAGTAGTGCATGTCTGCGTGTGTATGCATGTGTTCACCGGTGTGTTATTGATCAAATTGTTCACGGTGGTGTGAGTAATTCATCAATATTGTACTTATTTGGATCAGCCACTACTATCCTGTACCCTGGAGTGCCTGATGAAGAGGTGACCTGCCTCACGGATCCGGGAGGAAGCGGTGCCCCGACAGGGGTGCATTCATGGGCACTAGAACATACCAGGGAGAAATACAGCACCCTCCCACGAGGTTCGGACATGGAGCTGTGCTACCGTAGAGCTGCAGACACCTTAAACATACCTATTGCAAAGCGGAATACTCTGCTAAAACAGTTTCCATTGATTTCAGGCTGAAAATGAATGATTATGAGTAAAATAAAGTGCAGCAAAAATGCCGCTAAATTTCCATATTTGTGCCGCTAAATTTCCATTTTTGTGCCGTTAAATTTGCTAATCCATGCCGCAATATCCTGGGGGGTCTGCCTAAGAGATTCAAAGTTTACATGTCACCCCTGATTTCCTTGATAGAATCATTTGTCATAGCAACTATTTCTTACACAGGCGGCTCTCAGATGTTCCTAGATCTAGATAATGATAAGTTTGGCTCAGAAACAATCTTTAAATATTGCTTCACCTGTATTCTACGCTGAATGAAATCTAGACATCAAAAATGCATACAGAGAAAACTGAGATAATCTTATTCTGGAAAATAACTTATCCTCCCCACTTACTTGCCGGCCAAATGGTCTCTTACCACCCAATACTCCGGTGGAGGTAGCTATAAACTTAGGAGTTACATTTAAAGGTGCCTTGCTCTTTAGATCTCAAATCCTAGCAGTGGTAGGATCTTGTTTGTTGTTGATTAAATATCTCAAATATTTCTTTGAATTTCTCCTGATCACTGCAAGGATCTATTTGGACACTATTGCACCAAAAGGACTCTTAGATCTTCTAACACCAATTGCCTTCAAACTCCAAAGTGCAGTCTCAGAATGAGGGGATCCTTTCCTAGGATCGAAAGGCTGGAATTTGCTCCCCTGTCTGTTGAGACTTGATAGAATTTGATGAGTGTCATAAAGCTCCAGATTGTTGAGAGGAATTATTATTTACAGCTACTGAAGAGACATTGGCTGCAAAGCTACTTATCCAATGGTGTCTACCAAGACATTGAAACAATCAAAGTTCAATTACCTGTGTCCTGCTTCTTATATCATGGAGTGTTTTTGGACCACTGCCATTTCTACAGAGCTGTGGATTACCTGGAACATAAATTACTGCACTTCTTTACACAGTTGGTCAAGTGGAACTGTTACCACCCAGTGACCATTATGTTTTGTTAATAGTTTATTACACATCCAAGCGGGTGGTAACCAGGTTTGTTGCTAGTGTAAACACTAGAACTTTAATTTAATTCCTAAATATTAGGCCTGGGCTAAAATTTCATTCCGTTCGTGGAAATTGCGATAATTTGACATTTTTGCGTTCCGCGGAAAGCGCGAAAATGTCAAAATTTCCGCATTCCGCAGCTTGGCGATAATTTGTTTCTTGCTCGCGCTGGAAAATAATACATTCTCGCGCGCGCGCGATTGCCTTACCTAAATCCCTGCGTTCGCCGACAAGATTTCTTGATCCGGTCGCGTTCTCCATGAGATGTTGTATTGTTTTTAGCCATTTGCGCTGTCTCGCGACAGTTCGCGCCCGCAGTGACGTCATGCGTCACGCGATCACGTCTTTCTTCTCGCGATCCTGCACCGCGAGACAACTGAAAACAAGATGGCCGCGCCCACGAGCAACCACATGGGTAAGTTGGCGAGCCGCAACCATGCAGAAAATCTCGCGAACATGCGGGAGAAAAACTTCTGCATCTTCGCGATATTTCCACGTGTTTGCGATAATTTTTAACATTTTCGCGATAATTTGCGAGAGTGGATTTCGCAAATTCCGCCCACCCCTACGAAATATTAGTTTTCTTGTGAAGGTATTCCTTGATAAATATTAGCAGACAATGGGGTAAAGTTTGTCTCTCATTAGATGCATGTGTTTCTTTCAGGTCTTTCACTAGCACACTTCTGGCAGGTCGAACACACACTTACAAATAGCATTAAATTTTCCACAAAGCCAGTGAAACTTGCTGGTGATGGGTACATCATAACAACCCTAATTTTGTTACTTCAGAATCTCCATTTTAAATACTTAAAGGTAGAAAACCTTCTTCGATTCGATTCGATAAGACTTTATTCGGTTATAAAACAATGATAACCATAAAAGTACATAAAAAAGACATATTATATCACATTTACTACAGATAGTTTCAAATCAATAATGATAAAGATAAAATAAGTGTTAAAAGGCACCTGGGCTCTAAAATACATTTAAAACAGTATTGATTTTCTTAAATGGAAAACATTTCTTAGAAATACAGAAACCGAGGCGACCGTAAATATATCCTCAAGTTTTCGTATAATCAAAAAGGCAGGTCGGCATTGTCTCAAATTCATACATTTTATGATTGGCTTAATCCTTAAAGGTAGAAAACCTTCTTCATAATTTAACCTTGCTTGGTTGGATTTGGCTAAAGTGAGTTAAGAATGTTGTTCCCTCTGATGTGAGGTTTCTGTTGGAAGGAAACATTAACAGAAGTGTAAATCTAGGTATGATATCAAGAATACTCTGGAAAAATAACGGTGGGCAGTTGGAGGCCTAAAAAGCTGGTTGAAATGTCCCATACAAGATAGGACCATAGGCAGATTTAGAGCATTAAGTGACACGACTTGCAAAGCAAAGGACAACCAGCAACTGCCAACCCTTTTATTATTATTATTTATTATTATTATTAGAACTCGTATGGCACAACGAATCATCCCCAGGGGGATCTCTCGGCGCTCGGGTGGCACACTACAGATTGAAAGTGATCATTAACACATCCAGGTTTTCAGCTGTTTCTTAAACTGTGCTTGATTTGAACAAGCTCGTATCTCATCTGGCAGTCTGTTCCAGTGGGTGGGGGCTAGATGGGAGCAGGCACGACCATCCATATTAGCTTTTCCTAACCTTCCTATTACACCTCAGCAATGGTTGCCAATGTGGATCAGTTCTAAACCAGACTCTAACACTGGTTCAAGAAAGAACAGATTATCTAAGCTCATGGGCCCTTTCCTGAACAATACAAATAAAAGGAACATGGTTGCTCTTGATTCTGATGATGTGTGGACCATGTCTAGAGCTGTGAGATATTGTGATGTGCTTTCTTGTTCTGATTCTAACACTCCTCCTCCTAGAGATGGTTGTGTAGAACCAATAGGTCTGTTGATTTCCACTGCTATAAGGGTAGTACTCCTCCCTGTTCAATGAGACAGCAATCCATGAGACAGGCCTAAATCATGGTGCACACACACCATGTCAGCAGTAAACCAATCCGTATGACCGAATCATCTGGAAACAAGCCCTATGCAACCGACTTGTTCGGAAACACAAATAGCACTCCTGTTCCAAATCAGTCTCGGTTAATCTCACGAACAGATGACGATGCATCCGACACGGTTTCTGAATGGTGTTGGTTGGTGTTACAAATAGCTATTGGAAACTAATGAAACCAGTCAACACAAGCATTGGCACTGCCAAAATACCCCTCAAAAAGTACATATATCATCCACACCTATCAATCCACCTGTTTAAAGGGCCAGAAACATGACCATGATCCTTCGTTCTATCAGAACTGCTGCTAGGTCACAGGAGTCTCCGCCTATTCCCAGTGCTCTGCCTCATACATCCTCACTGCACCCACCACACAACTTGCACAGATTTTATTTTTTAACAATTCTTTAAAAAACACTCACTCTTTCCTATTCACACTCGCCCTCATCTTCACACTCACCTTCATCTTCACATTCACCTTCACTCTCAACGTGGCCCCGAGGAAGCAGCAACAGCTCACAGAGAAGGAGTTGGAAGTGCTTGTAGATTAAATAGTCAGAGTAGAGCCACAGGTATTTGGGAACCTAGTCCAACAGACCCTCCTTCCCCAGAGAAATGGGATGTGTGACAGGATAGTCAACAAGGTGAACACTGAAGCACCTGTCCTGCGCACAATAGATGATATCATGAGTCGGTTCTGTGATGTGCGGAGGACTGTTACAAATCTGCTGGCTAAAAGACACGCAAGAAACCAGCAGACAGGCGGTGGACCTCCTGCACCACCTGTGGAGTTCACTTCCCGGGAGGAGAAGGTGCATGCCATCCTTACCCTGGAGAGCATCTATGGACTACCAGAATCACCAGAGGCTGGTAAGTACCTACTCCACATTCAAAGGTATCAATTACACCTCAAGAGACATCACAGTAAAGGACACAGTGATACAAATTACTGTTTTGAAATGAAAATCAAACTAGAGTAAAGGAGCATGTGATGTGTATGCCTGCATGCCTGCAATAGAAAATAAAATGCATTAAATTCCTATCACGTACATACTTCTTACAGACTCACAGCAAGGCTTTGTGCTCAAAACAACAGTCACCAGTGTCAGCAGAGTCACAGGTAGTCTGTTTGGTATATCTGGGAAGGTGGGTGTGGGCCTAGGCCTGTTGGCAGTTGTAGTGGCTGTAAACACTCCTCCTCCCACATAGGCCAACAAGCCCACCTGGAACTATGCTTTACTCACAGTGAGTGGAAATGTACTTGCAAGATGGCTGACATTAGGGACTGGTGTTTGGAGCGCAAGGCCTTTATTGGTGTTGCAGTCAAGTCAAACAGCAGGTACCAGTGTCAGACATCTTGATAGTACACTACTCCTCATTGTCTGATTACTACTCTGTTTGGAGTGCTGTTTAAGCTGTGTGGGAAGGTGTGCGCAGGCTCATGCCTGATGGGAAATTGTAGTGACAGCAAGCACTCCTCCTCACACCCATCCCAAATAGCTTATCTGGACCTATGGTTACATGAAAGTGTGGGTAAATGTACTTGCAAGATGACTGACACTGCTACCTGGTGCTGAACTTGAAGCCAAATCCCATCATAGCCTTGTGCTACAAGCACCAGGCCCCAGTGTCATCCATCTTGATAGTACATTTCCATTCACTGTCAAGGACTACATAGTTCCAAGTGTGCTGTTAAGGCTGGTTGGGAAGGTGTGTGGAGGACAGTGCATGGTGGGAGTTGAAGTCAGTGCAAACAGTCCTCCTCCCAGACAGCACAAACAGCCCACCAGGAGCCATGATTACCTGATAGTGAGTGAAAATGTACTGACAAAATGGCTGACACTGTGGACTGGTGTCTGGACAACTACGCCCTGCTGGGAGTTGTGGATAAATAAGCACCAGTCATCAGTGTCAGACATCTTGCAAGTACTTTCGCACTCACTGTCAGGTAAGCAGAGTCACAGTTAGGCTTTGGTTGCTGGTTGTGAATGTGTGCGGGGGACAAGGGCTGATTGGAGTTGTAGCCATTGCAACTAATCATCTTTCCACCCCACTCTGCCAGCTCCTCTGGCCCTATGCATATCTTGCAGTGAGGGGAAGTGTACTGGCTAGGTGGCTGACACTGGTGCATGGTGTTGATCTTGAAGCCACCTTCCATCAAGTGCACCAGACACCATGCAACTGTGTCAGCCATCTTGTTAGTACACTTCCATTCACTCTCATGTAGCCATTGGGCCATATGAGCTGTTTGTGCTGGTTGGGAGGAGAAGTGTTTGCTGTCACTACCCATCAGGCCCTGTCCTCCACATACCTTCCAACCCATCACAAATGGCATACTTGGGACTCTGATTTCCTCTCAGTGAGTGCCAATGTTCTGCCAAGATGGTTGGCACTGGGAACTGGTGTCTGGAGCAAAAGGCCCTGATATGTATTGCAGTCAAGTCAAACAACAGGCTCCAGTGTCAGACATCCTGCTGCTACATTTAGCACCACTGTGAGGTAAGCATAGTTCATGCTAGCCTGTTTGATCTGGGTGGGAAGAGTGTGTGTGGGACAGGGTCTGATGGAAATTCAAGTAATGTCAAACACTTCTACCCCCACCCAGCCCAACCACTTCATTTGGGCCTATGGCTGCCTGACAGTGAATGGAAGTGCACTAGCAAAATGGCTGACACTGTTGCATGGTGGTTGGTGCACAACACCTTGTTGGGATTTTGATTCAATTTTAATTCCATGTACAAGTGTCAACATCCTTGCTAGTATACTTCCCCTCACTGCCATAGTCTCTGGGCTGGGTTGGGTGGGATGAGACTACAACTCACATTAGGCCCTGTCCAACATGCACCTTCTCAACCAACACAAACAGCCCAACAGGAACTAAGCTTACGCACAGTATTTTCAGATTTTGTAGCAGGATGCGTGACACAGGGCACTGGTGTTTGGCTTGTGCTCAAAACACCAGGCACCAGTGTCAGCCATCTATGTCAGTAAATATCAACTCACTCTCAGGAAATCATAGTTCCAGGGGTGCTGTTTTTGCATGGTAGAATGAATGTGTGTAGTACAGGGCCTGATGGGAGATCTTGCCATTGCAAACACTCCTCCTTCCACCCAGCACCAAAAGCCTACCTGGAACCATGCTTTCCAGAGAGTGAGTGGATGTTTGAAATGTACTGAGACTGGGGACTTGTGTTTGGAGCGCAAGTCCATAAGTGGAGTTTTTTATAACGTCAGTCACCTTTACCCAGTGTCAGGCATCCTGCCGGTACCTGTGAGGTAAGATTATGTCCTGGTGGGCTGTATGCGCTGAGCAGCAAGTTGTATGTAGGACAGAGCCTGATGGGAGATGGAGTCAGTGAAATCACTCCTCCTCCAACACAAACCAAACAGATCATCTGGGCATATGACTACCTGACAGTGAGGGGATGTGTGCTAGCAAATGGCTGACACTGGGGACTGGTGTCTAAACCTATCACAACTACCAAACTTGCCTTTGTGCCATACACACCAGCCACCAGTGACAACCATCTTGCATTTGGAGATAATGAGCATGTATATCACGGTGAAAGCACAGATGTGGAAAACACCAATCCACCTGTGTCATTCTCAGGGTGTCACAAACTAGTCAATGTGTTTGGACATGTAATTTGAACTAAACACAACATGTCCATTTATTCACAGGAGAAGTGAAATACACGCTTGTAATTCAACAGTGGAGAATGTGCTCAGTCTCTCCATAAAAAAGGGGGGGGGGGAGCTCTGGAAGGGAAGGAGAAAGGTATTTGTCGGTGCACTGAGATTCTGGCTTCAGACACAAGCAGCATGGACAGTGTATTTAATTTGGAAAGTGTGTTTTCAAGAATTCAAGGCAATGTGTGTTTAAGCTGAATAGAAGGATTTAAAACATAGCTGGGGGATTCAGTGTGAGGCAGGCTTGCCATGACCTTCGGTGATGATAAGCGAGGAATTCTGAAGGAGGGGCTCATCGAGCTGAGGGACTGAAGGCAGCAGGCAGGAGGAGAGAGATGCTGGGGCTGATACAGAAAAAGTTGTTAACAAGGAACAGAATAAATGAATAGCGCAGGAGCTGAAAGAATGGGTTCATGGGTTGTGTGACAGTGTGTATCTAGAATTCTACAACACTGTGGGACAGAATGTCCTAGAGCGGGTGATATTAGATTTTATTTTGTGACTCAGTTGGTAATTGGATTGATGTTCTCTGTTCAGATTAGGGTGCACGCACAGTAAATATTGGTTTGTTTTAAGGGAAGGTTATAGATGGTATTCTGAAAGTTATGATATAAAGAGGGTTTGCTCAGAATTATTGTTTGCAGGGAATGTGAAGTGAGTTAAAAATGTGTTGTTTCACAAGCGAAAATAAAGGTGCAATGCAAAAAACTTTTGGAGTTGTTGAAATTTTACTGGATAGGATTTGTGTCTTATAAGGGGAATTCGGTTGTTATTTGCAGATCGGGTTTTTATTGTGTAGTGACCTCTGCATCTCATGACACAGTCTTATAGTTTTCAGTCACCATCCAGGCATAACAAGGCTGTGCAAGTAGTTGTTAGAGTTTAATGAAGGTATTGATTATATAACAACTTTATGCCCTTTTCAAGTTCTGTCCAGAAGACCTTGCTGAGAAGGGAGTTAGGTGTATTCTGTTCCAATAGATACCAAAGCTTTATTGTGGTATACATTGTCCCAATTGTTTCAGTTGTAAGACCGAATTTAAGCCGCACCTGGGCTGGTGAGACTGACTGATGTATCTGAAAAACATTTTTATTGGTTGAGACCCACGGTTTGTTTATAGGTTGCCCTCCTGGTGCATTGGCTAGAATACTAAAGGCAACAGTTAGTGCACTAGTCCTCTGGGTGTAGGTATTGGGGAAAATAGGTCCAAATTGTCTCTTTCCGTTATGTACTTACCGTAGCAAAGTGCTATGTGTGTATTAGTGAATGTCTTAGATGCATTAGTTAAAGCGCATGTTTGCACCTCTCTAGATCTCATTATTAGTCCATTATTACAAATATTCAATTTTTGTAACATTTTACGAGTATATCCTTCAGAGGGATTAGATAGACAATAGGACTGGGCTCAGGATTTGACCATGTATCTCTTGGTAAGTAGAAAGAGGCTATTTTCTTGTCCAGTTTACTTGTGTGTTTCTGCCTGAATGTAGACGGACTGTTTGGTCTCAGTATGGTTGAGGCTGATAATGTGCATTCGGTATGCTGTCATTGTGTGTTGTTTTATTGTGCTACTGTGAGTGTTGCTATGAATACTTGTTTCATTGCCTTTGGGATGAGACTAACTGCTCATACCAAGTCCCCGAGGGGGTGAGCAGGGGTTGTCTGAAGTGCATATTCCCCTTGCGTTGATTGGAGGGAAGAGTACCTATTTTGCACAAAGGTACTTACCTTTGCCAACTAAAAACACTTTAACAAATAATTATTATATTTACTTTTGACTGACAGGAGAGGTTCTTTTTCTGTAAAGGGGTAAGTATTTTCGAGAGGAGGTCACCTGCTTAGGTCACCTACTGTTGAAGGGGAGAAGGAGACTAGCTCCTGGACAAATTAAGTGCATTAAATATGCATTAAATGCATGACGTGCATGAAAAAGTCTTTTTGGGCAACAAACACACTGTGTTTTTCTTTGGCTTCTGTGCTTGGTACACGTATTGTTGTGTCCTGTTTTGTGTTGTGTGTACACAAGACGGCTGTGAGTTTTACGGCTGTACATTTTCCTTGGCTACTGTGACGTGTATTGTTGTGTGCTGTTTTATGTGGTAGGCACGCACGGCAGCTCGTTGTTGTGTGCTTTCTCTCTCTTTTGAACCTACCGGAGCTGTCTAGGAACGGCCATGAGACAATCGGTTGGCTCGCTTTAGACACTAATTTCACAGGAATGCTCTGAACATGCTTTTGAATAAACGAAGACACAGCACCTCACCAGTGTGCATCTAATTAGCTATAAAATAACACTGTTTGAACAAATTGTCATGATAAAAACAAATACATGTGTCACCCTGAAGTAAGCCATGTTACCGCCCCTCTTTTCTGTAAATTGTTAGAATTAGAATTGGATGAAGATGAAAGGATGGGTAGACTAGACTGATGCTCCCTTATTTGATCTTTAAGGGGAACTATATATCTGTGTTTTTTGTTTAAAATTCCCAGGTGGCAACATCATTATTGCTCATATTATCGCAACACTACATACAGTTGCAGACACCTCACAAGTCCCTTATCAGTTAGCCTGTGTAATTGAGCTGACAGCCCTTACTAGAGCTGGTGAATAGGTTTTTTCCCTGAATATGATAACACATGGCCCAGATCGTAGAATGTATGGTACACATGATTAACAATACTATTAGGGATGCCTGTATGCCCTCGGTAGTTGTGCACCACACATTTTAGTGGTTAACAGTTTTTGAAGAAAGTATAGCTCTACAGGAGTTTGTTTGTTAAGACAAAGTTTTGCTGGAGAATTCATGTACTTGCTACACTATGCTTAATTTGTCAGTTATTTATACAATAAGGATCTCTGTTAAAGTTGCAGCTTTAGAATTTTCCGCCACACCTATTGCATGAGAGCATGGTCACAAGCTGTTCCTCCTCGAGAAAAATAATCCTAGAGGTATCTGCAGTCCTGCACAGTAGCGAAGGGTCACAAAGTAGTAGAAGTGTCGTGATCTCTATGACTTGTTGAACACAAGCTTGCTAAGACAAAAAACGCAAAGGAAACATTGCTTTGAAATTCCCTTTTGAGGTTCTTCAGATGAATAATATAGGAATGCACAGATGCAATGATTTAAAGCCTTTCCGGATTATTCTTTCAGGACTGAATTGAGGCTTACCCTACTACCTGGGATTGGGAGAGACAAAACATTAATTGTGTAACATATTACCCTTGCCAGTTCACTAAAAGTTTGTTTTATACTCGCTAATATGTCCGGGACGTAGTTCAGTCATTGGGAGAGAGATGGGTGGGGACGAGATGCACAGCCTGGATGCTCGTTATGGAACACCTATGAATACGAACAAGGTGAAGCTGCAGAGCAAAGATATGCTGGATGAGGCAGTACCATTGAGAAGGAGAAAGAGATTGAAGGGCTATCTAGGATCCCCAGCCTGTTGGTCTACTTGTGCCTGAGTCCCAGCCAATTGAGCCTAGTTGGTAGGCTCACCTGTGTTTGAGTCTCTGCCCATTGGTCCAGCTTGAGTCTGACCCCCTTATTCCTTTGACCCCTTTTATGTACAGTACAATATCTGCTCGACGGAGGAGAAGTGCACCAAGGTAGAATAGGGTTAGTAGGGATGGACTTCATGGATGAAGAATAGGGTGCAGGTACCCTGTCTAAGGTACCAGTGATAGAGTATAGGAAGATAGTTTGGTGCATTGTTTGGACAGTGAAAGCACGGGGCAAAGGGACTGTGATTCCAGAGAGAGAAATACCTTGCCTGCAATGTGGGATCTGGATTCGAGCTGGACGTACAGCTCCACCGCCGGTGCTCAATAGCACCTACGCTAGATGAACAATAGGAGTCTACCACTGATGGCTCTCTGAAGAGGACACTGGAAAGAAGAGTTTTGCCCATCCTCTCGTTCCCCGGCCACCAATCCCATTGTGTTGTATTTCTCTCCCAATCACCATGTATTCGTTTTGTTCTCCAAATTGACAAGGGAAAGAGCCCTATAATAGCGTTAGGAATATCCCCACTCCATGGACGAAAAGTATCCTGTGTATTCCAAGGTTTCTACAACACCAGTTGCCCTTGTGAACATGCTTATTACTTTGGCTCCTCGCATAGGAGAGCAATGAAAGACAACAACGTGATAATACAGTTGTTCAGATTGGCTTACATTCCATTCAGTTCTCCAGTCCTCCTTAATGCATTCAGTGATTAATGCCGAACAAAAGAATGTGTATATTAGGCAAAGACCTTCCATGATAAGTTAGTATGACAGTTTGTTTCTCTATCCCCACTGTAGTTGCTGCCTCATCTACAAATTGTGCCCATCCTCAGTTATAATATAAAATATGTGGTTCGACTAATAGACCCTTGTATACACTGTCTCCCAGTTTGTTGCATTTGCTGCATAGGTGCATTGACTGCTAAGGACAGGACATACATACAGTACAAGTGCTGAGATTATGATTCGGAAGTAGAGAGAAGGTTGTTGAGCGTTGATGCGGATCTATATTAGTTCAATATGTCTTTGATAGTTTCCCTGCTCCATAATAATGAACATTTGAGTAGCTTTGATACAGTCTGATGATGGTACAGTTGAAGATCATAGTAGTACGCCAAGGGTATACAACTAGATCAGCTGAAAAGGAGGGTGCCCTACATCCAGAAGATTATATGCATGTTGATCTAAGTGTACTGTCTTCTTTCCCTTTGCGATTTGAGTGACCATGCATCCCCTTAGAATTGTTATGACCCTACCGGATAGCAATAAAGGTTTTTAGCCTCACCTGCTAAAAGGAGGGTCTGTTAGATTTGAAATTCCCTTTTCCATGATGGATTCGCTATGTTGTGTTAGGTTAGCAGTGTGTGGCTAAATTATATGCACTGATGTTCGCATTCTGTAACCTGCTGAGTTATCCTTGAAGGATGTAGGCCTTCGTTAGCTAGTGTGACTCCATTTTGTATTTCGTAACCCCTTTCAGACTGCTTGGGTCTTGCTCGCATTAGGCCTTAGTACTCGGAATCGCTTGCCACAGCAGAACACTGTATTTCGTTATTATTTCCTTTACTGCCCAAGGCTGCTGCTCGACTTGCTGACAGACAATTATTCTGCTTTTGCATTCCATTGTATACATTTAACTCTGCTTCCACGTTCGGAGATGCTGAGACTCGGCGCAGGGGCCTTGGGCCGCTGATAACGCATCCATCTGGCAGGTGTTGGTTCATCTCTCTGTGCCTCCTATGTTTGTGTTCGGCTCAGGCCAGTACTTTCCCATCAGAGGCGTGGTCAAAGTCTCCAAAAAGGTTTATTATATACTAATGATTGCTGGGGAGTCAGTCCCCTTGGAAGGCATCTTAGGGTGCAGGTCTGACTGGCCTCCTCTGCAGAGTATATACCTATAATAAACGTAACTGTTTATGCTCTACTGTCTGACCGACTCTTCATTTGGGAATGCAAATCAGGTGGTCGTAAGAACCCGTGTGGCCCTTGAGGGCCCTGTCCTTCATGGAGTCATCCTTGAACACAGTATAACTGCACATAATGCCAATTGCCTACCTTTTAGTCATTGTTCCCAATCTGACCTATGTGTACAAGTGTCTGACTCAGAAACATGTTGCATGTGAACTGAGGGTCTGTCACCATGTCATCCTTACAGGTCAACTCCCATCAGAAGGCCAAGTTGTGGAGGACAATCGCCTGAAAGAGGTGGCAATAGGTTCGTGGCTGAATCAAAAAGATCGCTGAAGTCGAGCTGGACATGTGACTTCCATGCAAGAGAGGCGGGCACCGAACTCTGACCCTCCACATTCTCCACATCCTAGTAGTGGTCTTCCCTGACCTGGATGGAAAGTTGAAAGCCACAAAGCAGCAAGGAGGGGCTGAGTATGTGCCTTGTCACACAGCTTTCGTTAAACATACATTTCGTAGTATGGTACCCTGCCGGCTCTTTTACAGGACGGAATTCAGCCAAAACCAATTTTCAGTTTTAAAAGTTGCATATGCACAAGGATTATTAGATGCCTGGTTATGCCCCTTTTATCAGGGACATATGAGGAAGTTATGTTGAGGGTAGTTACAGTAGTGCCATGCTAAAGTGATCAGCTCAAATGTTTATGGAGACAACCTTCATGAGAAATGCAATTGCTCGACATGTGTCAGCACATTGACTATAGTATGACCTTTTCTCAGTGTGGTTTCAACAAATCTGTGATGTATGTTGTGTTTGGAGCACTCAAGTGTGAAAAGCCCATGCAATACATCACTGCAGCAGGTGACATCAATGTTGAGTCCTTAGTGAGTTTTGCTTGGTCAGTGTGCCAATGTTAGAACCCAGCTATGGTGCTCAGTGTAATCAAATGCTTGCCGTGGGCCAATTGCAGTTATGATAACTCTGATCATCTATCACACTGGCCTTACACATGATTGTGTAGAAGATTCTATTTACTCTATCCAGACTTCACTGCCAGGTAAGGGCAATCTCCGACCCCTCAATGCCTACCGCCATGGCACAGCAACTCCACAGCACCTCTGCCTCCCACTCCAGGTCACAGCCGCAGGCCCAGCGAGGCCTCCAGGCCCCGGGGACTGTCCCCGCTATCATGATTTTGGCTGCCAAGGTTTTGTCAGGAGGGCGCTATGAAAAGTGATACATCACTGAACTTTTCCCAGCGATGCGCCTTGTTTCATAACTGTAGCACTGAATCTGCATTTCCTGGCTGTTAAGGGGTTTCGGGGTGTTGTTGAACTGTGCTGCACTTGGCCCTGGCTGCTCCATTCTGCATTCCATTGGTTTTCTTTCATATTTTTCAATGGAGGTTGACTTATAGGCTATTTTGCCTCTAGAGGCAAAAAAGCCACTTTGGGTTGACTAACGTGAGTTTTTTTGCCGCTAATGGGCCTTTCGTCACTTTTCTCTCACATAACGTCAACATTTTTATCGCTTTGACGCCACTGTTAGTGGCAGTTTTCACTGCAGCTGGCTGTTACTATCGCCATGTAGCAACAAACTGTAAATACATCTCTAACAGGACGATAGTTTTTGGTGATAGGCCGCGTTAAGAAAACTGCCGCTATTAACGCTAATGCTAGTTAACGGCAGTTCTTGTACATATACCCCCAGTCCTAAAAAGACCATACCCTCCCTATTGCTGTCCAAACCGTCAAAGATTTTACGATCCCCAAATTAGTGAATCCCAGCCCATCCCTCCTCCACCTACCCCTCCCACTACATCTGACGCCTCACAAAATCAGAGCCAACCACTGCAGTGGACCCACCGCCCCCTCAATCTTGTACTAACACTTCAGTGGACCCATCCACCCCTCATGATCCCACCACTCCAAAAACCCAACCTAGTTTTCCACCTTTGGTGCCTGACATGCTCTCTAGGTGCCCCTCCCAGTGGGAGTTGATCCCTAGCTGATTTTATGCAGGCCAGAGTCGATTGGCAAGATGCTTTGGCCCATAAAGCCTATGAACATTTTTGGACTGGCCATTGGCCTCGTGCTATTTATTTATCTGCTCTTTCATGCAGAATAAAGCATGTTTACTGTTTTTTATTTCTGATTACTGTGTCCGCCAAATTGTTTTTTCAGTTAACTGTAAATCATGTACAATTACTGGTGCAAGTATACACTGATGTTAGTATGGCATGAATTGCATATGATTCTTGGAGTATGTGCCCTTTGACAATATGTTGTGAAGATGCTGGTGTCTAGATTTGATGGGTTTCATCGTCCACATCAGTTTTGGCTATGAGTGTGCCATGAAGTCACACTCATAGCTTTACTTTTTTAAATCACAGTTCAAGTGTCTCAAAGTGCAACAGTTTAGGACAGTGGTTCCCTAACATTTTTGACCCATGGCTCCTTTGACCCATTGGCCATTGTGGGTGGCTCCCCACTGTTACTTTTTTGGGAGGGGGGGTGTAAGCCCGGCCTCGAGAGTACTTGCAATTTTCTCTTAAAAAATAAGTGGGATGAAGCTGATGAAGGTATTATAATCATACACGCAGGGTGATTCGTATTACTAAGGTGGCGCCTCTAATAACATATTCCTAGTTACACTTCTTTGCCCAAGCCTTTTTTAGAGTACCCTTTTCACCTTTTTTATCCCACTTACAATGCTAGATAGCACCACTATGCATGTCGGCCCCATTGCCAAAGTGTGTCTGCGCTAGAAGAATATTTTCATGCACTTCCATTTCCACCCATGTCAAATGTGCCAACACACCAGTCTCAGCAGTGTGACTCATTATTTTTTGAACCCCATACAGCTTTATTTTTGCTGTTACCTCCTTAAAATTGTCTCTAAATCAATGCAAGTAAAATACATTTCCCAGATTTTGGTTTTTTTAAGGTCCCCCTTTCGTGCTTTCAAATGTTGGCATTATGCCGTATATGGTGTTTTACTTCCTTGTGCTCAAGGAGAGAGCAGGCCTGTCTGGAAATATGTGTGTACTGAAACAAATGTGAATTGGAAGTACCAATGATTCAAGTATAAATGTCAACACTTAATACTTAGTGTGTTTAATAGAAAAGACAACTGTATTTTCCTGATAACTTGCATTGGTGTAAAATGCATTTGGGAACAAAAAAAAAACTATTATCGAATCTAACAAAATAAATCAGGCATCTTCTGCTTACTTTGGGAGTGTTGGAATGGGGGGATTCAGTGAAATATGGATGTCATCTCCCTCGACATGCCACCAATCAAGCACTACATTTACAGTAAGCCTGGGCAAAGCACTACGCTACGCTCGCATAGTTTGCGAAGTTTGCGCTACTTCGCACTACGCGAATTGCACGTAACACAGTGCAAACACACGTAGCGTAGTGTTGCGTAGTGCAGCGGTCATTTTTTGCTTGCACGCGGTCCTCAACGTCAAGTTGGCGACCGCGAGCAAGCAAAATGACATCCCGGCGAGACTTTTTCCTCGTTCAAGATCAGCAACATCAAGTTGGCGATCGCGAGCGTGGAAAATAAACCTCCCGGTGAGATTCTCAACGCGAGGAGGTCAGGTTTCTCATTGCGAGTGGTCGCGCATGCTCGCGACCGCTTGCGATGAGAAACTACCAGTCCGCGTTGAGAAAGCTGCCGCTCGAGTAAAAATCTACTCAAGCGGCAGAAAACTACAGCTCGCACTGTGCAAGATGCCGCTTTCAATGATTGCACAGTGCCGATTGCTTGTCCGCACTGTGCAATCATTGAAAACAACATCTTGCACAGTGTGAACAGGGTACTACGCAGTTCGCGAAGTGCTACGCGTAGCTCTCGTAGTGCGAAGTGCACTTTGCGTAGCTACGCGTAGCGCTACTTCGCGAACTACGCCCAGGGTTAATTTACAGCTTTAGGCATGTCACTAACAAATCATCAACATTATGCGTTTAAATATAATTAGTTTAACTGAAGCCAACAGACCCTTCAACATTAAATGCATTAAAGGCTCTCCTGGCTAGGTTTGACGGCTCCCCAGGGAGCCACGGCGCACAGTTTGGGAACCACTGGTTTAGGTGAAGCATGCAGCATATGTTTGTGATGTGCACCTGTCTGATCAATACACCTGGGTACATATGGATTTTGACTGCATGGTAGTGACTTTAGACACACGGATGTACTCAAAGTAATGATTGAATAGTTCTATGTGACTTGATAGTGGTGGACCCATGTCTGTGTCTTCTTTAGATCTGGTAGAGTAGTGGCGATGACAAGCTTGTCTACAGATGGCATGCCACTGTAGGCAAATACCCTTCATGGCTGTGTACTTATATGATACATTTCCTGAGCCCATGGTGAGTGTAAGATGAGCATTATTCTCACAGTCTTCCGATCCTGTTGCCTCCAAGGACTCCACTTTCTGCAGATATTCCTGTTCGACAAGGTATCTGTGGTCTTAATAGTCCAGTGTGTTCTAATTTATATGTCTGTCATGCAATCCTTATTTTATTTGGGTACAAAATGTGGATGGTGTACTTGGATTTCATAGTTAAAACCGCACATCAGTTGTAGTTGAGCAGTAGGTTGTCATTTGTGCATGACTGACAATGGGGTCCTTTTGAGCTATGCATGATGCTCTTCCAGATCACACAGAGCTGAACTAGGAGTGCTGTTATGTTGGTTGGATTGCCCTGTGCTGCATGTGGTAAGCCGAGTGGACAGTGACTGAACAGAAGTGTGGTGAGTCTGACTGCTCTGCAGATGCTACAGGAGCCAATGTCACATCCATGCTCTTAATTGCCACACAGGGGGAGGAGGTGGATTTTGGAATGTGAGGCCTAGCTGCAGGTGTGATTTGCAAGGTTAATGTTGCATGGGCTAAGCTAGAGTAAACAACGGTAAAGGTGAGAGAGACTAGTGTTTCAAATTTTGAAATGGAGCATATACTCATACATAGTGGGGGCAGGACAGACATAGAGAATGTCAAAGAGTGTAAGGTATGAGTTATGTTCATAGACAGTTCTTATGTAGGAGACATAAAGTATCCACAGTGTTCCCATGTGAGTAGTTTTACATGTGGCGGTGTGACTCAGAGTATGCAAGCTTGTAAGACTGATTAAATACTGTGCAAGGTATGGTAGGTATAGGTAGATGTGATGGGGTGTAATCAGCTAGACAAGGTTGGATTATGGCAGGAGATGAGAGCTGTAGTCTGTTACAGCTCTCATCGCCTCTCATCTCAAGTCTGTAACAGGGCAGTTTCATTAAGGGAGAATAGTTGTTAATGTGAATAAGTCAATAGGGTACAGAGGATGGAAGTCATATGTGTATGTGACAGGGCCACAGGGAGACAAGGTTAAACTTGTCATTTTTAACAAATTGGATAAGTGTATATAAAGGGTATACACAAGTTGTATAATTTAGTGTGCTGTGTGGTAAAATGTGAGGTGTTGTCCAGTTGATGTATGTTGTGATTGAATCTGTGGATGCATTTGTTTTAGAAATAATCTATAGAACTTAAGCCGAATTAGGAAATATTCATTGAGCAATATCAGTGTCTTGTTGTGATATGTTGTGATAACTCAGGGGGCAACTGGTGATGAGAGTGGTCCATTTGACATATTATGTTTAACATCTGCTGAGGAGGTGATGAGTACAGTACATTTCCGTCCTACCTGCGAGCTTGCACCCACGAATAGATTTTGATGACCATGGAAAAACGAAAGATTTACTGATTCCAAGAAAAGAACTGAAATGGAGTATACACACACACAGGAGTCGTCTTTGTCACGATTGATGCATTGGCGGAGAAATGTTAATATGTCATTGTGATTTTTAACTTACTTAAAACAGTTATTACTTAATGTTTTGTTGAGTAAGATCATGTGCCTGTGCATAAATCACTGTTGTAGTTAGGGGACATATGCCATCAGTTACGGGGGAGTTGGTGGGTATTAAGACATGTTATATAGGATTCTGGGCAATGTAGTTTTCATTGGCTAAAATGAGTAAAAAAGCATGTTTGACACTTTTTTTATTTGACCGGCAGGCAGTTGTTCAGAGATTCGTAGTTGAGAGCACCTGACAACAATTGGCGCGTAGTGATTAGCATAAGAACCAGTCGAGCAGCGCAAGGGCTTTTTCACTACAGATAGAAAGACGAGAGCGCGAGAGCACTTTGAAAATGCTAATGAAATGGAAAAATGCGCGTATGAATCAGCAACAGGCATTAAGCGTGGGTTCGCAGCTTTCTTATCCTTGAAGAAGTTACGATATATGTCACGGTAAGCGCAGGAAAACAGCATTATGCAAAGCTTTCTATAGCATGTTTTTTTCAACAAGGGTAAAAGCATTAGTTGCATGGAGGTGGGTCATTTACAAGATATGCGGAGTCCTAGAGTGGGGAGATTTTGAGTCAGCATCGTTACAGTTGGCCTGGTGTTATGCTTAACAGCAGTGGCTTTAGTGTATGGGTTTATGTATTGAGTATTAATCACGATATAATTATCAGTTTTAAATACGTGTAGTGTATTACAGTATTTGCAATGATTATGTTGACATTCATTCAATTTGTGTATTTTAGATGCCCCTGACGAAGGGATTCGTCCCGAAATGCATTGGGCAAACTTAATTAAACACGTGACATTTGGAAACTACCTTGCCTCCCGTGTGTGGGTGATTTATTTGAATCAAAATGAGTAAAATGAATTGAAGTAAACGGACAGAAAACGGCAGAAAAAAGCAATGGATTAAATTGATAGAGTACACAGAGATTGAAGATAACCTGATTTAATTGATTGGACTCATTTAAAGTATTGGCTGTGCTGCCGGTATATGGAGCTGTAACAGGATCCACGGGTTTTGTCTACAGTACATTGTGTCCATGTCATGTATGTGAGAGGTGTTGTGTACATAGTGATTAAGAATGCTGCTGTGAATGTAGATGTGGATCTAAGAAGGGCAGCGCCAGTGTTAGATTGTAATAACCTGGTTAGAAGAGTTTGACTACGAGGCTGGAGCTTGTGGGGCAGACATGCCTTTCCTGCTAGCTGCACCAGAGGAGGATTATGATGTGCTTGTTTGGGTATGATAGTTTTGAGAGATGAGCATGTACTTTGAGGTGGATATGAGAGGGGTCATACCCGCACAAGTAGAGTTCATGCAGGCCATGAGCTAATATTGAAATATGCTTATGTGTAGATTATGTGTATGTAAGTAGGCAAAAAACAGTAGCCAGAGGAAATATGAAGATGTGGAATGTGTTTGCTGCAGCTTGCTGTCTAACAATGAATGTTCATGACTGATTGTTTTAATGGCCACTTTGAGTACACAGGCATATGCAAAACCTATTGGCATCACAAGACAAGTAGCCTTCACCTAGCCTTGCCTTTTGTGATTTGTGTGTGGGCATTAGTTGGGAGTTACCCTCAGTAGGTAGTTGTGGTCAGTCATTGGTCATTCTTGCCCTTGGATACTGCCCTGGGATGGAGGTGGTAATTGCTTATATTACAATGTCATGATGCCAGAACATTGGATGACAGTCCATTGGTCAGAGGGCTATCACCCCCTCAAATAAAAAGTCAAGGATGTGTGTTGTTATGTCACCTGGGTCAGAGAACTTCATAAATGCACCCCCACACTTCCCAGTAGACTACGCATGCATGGGTATAATGGCATTCTGACTTTAAATGTCTGAGGTATGGGGACACCAGAGGAGAGGGACTCATTGTGATTATTATATCTCTGGTTGTGCTGATAAAAACACATTGCACTGTAAGCAAACACACATTTGACACTGGAACAGTACACCCAGTTCCATAAGTATTTGCATTGTCATTATTTTTGAATCTCTAATCTGGTTTGGCAAGGTTAGCCCTTGTGTGAGTCCACAAGTGTTCCCATTTTGCCAATTAAATACTGCCCTAGAGCATGAGGGCAATATGTCTTTGTTGAAGGTCTCCTTGACATTTTCATAGATTGTGAGACAGTGTTTCAGTGCCAAATGTGGATAAAGCAGACTTCATTCTGCACACATCCCTCATCCTGACAAGATGTACCCAAATCTCCTGGCTTGAGGATCGCTATGTCCATTGTGTTGGAGAACCACAGATTGAGGCCCCCCCCCCCAGCATCCTTACCAGTGCTGGCAGCTTATCTCACACAATAGGCTGTACACTAGACCCTCGAACACTGTTGGTGGATCCTAGGTCCTGAGACTCATGCATACTCCTACTACTCTGCAGGACACAATCTGCACATTCAAAATGGAATTATTATTTTGCGGCACACACTACAGCCTGAGGAGCTAGATGCTGAATTGCTGTGAATGACATTCCCCGAAGATGACCCTGTACACCTACAGATTGTTGTGTGCAGCACATGGTGACTGTAAATCAAGATGGAGTTTGTCTACAAATATTTCGATGATGACTGTGACATAACCACTACTAGGTTGTTGTAGTGGGAGGCACTGAAATCAGTACTGAGTGGCTGGGTCAGTGGACTTTTGTGTTAATAGTGCCAATATCCTCTGGGATTTACTGTTTATAGAGGCATCACAATGGCGTACTTTTCTGAGTACATTAATGTTCTGTTGCCCTGCCATGTTTCAGTGTATGCAGTGGTGGACTCATGCATTATCTTTGTTATATATACATATATATGGTTATGGCAATTCCTGTTACACCATCAAATGTGTGTTTCTCCTAGTATTTAGTGGGCTAAGTGTACCTACCTGATGATGACATTCCCTCATTGGACATATACAACATGCTAGGTAACAATGGCCAGATTGGGATGTTTGTGTGGTTTACAATGGCCCCCAAACCATGACCCACAGGTGACGCTGGTACACCGGCCCATCGACCAATGCCCAATTGCCCGCATAGTCAATCCAAGCCTATACAGAACACTTTCTGATTGAACTCAACACCCATAGTGCTCTATGGGCTTCAGACCCTCTGTCGTCTGTGGCAGCCCTGGCTGAGACAGCTTCCCCATACACACACATAGGGATCATTTACTCAATGATGAAGTTTTGTTTGTTTTTAAACAGCCCCTAGAGCACCAGCATTTCCACTCTGCCCATTCCTTAAAGTTGCCACTTACTTTTGATGCCACAGTGTGAGAATGTATTTCATGCAAAGTGACCTTTGGCTTTGTTTTTTTGGAACTTTCTACGGCTTGTACTCCAACTGTAGGTACTGAGACACTTTGCATGAACAACAGTTACATTGTTCAAGCACACATTGCTGGGAGTGTTAGGCCCCCAACCCCCAAATTGGCTCTACATTGATGGGGGTGTTAGCCTCCCAACCCCCAAATTAGCTCTACATTGCTGGCAGTATTTGCTCCCCAATTCCCCAAATTGGGTTGGGGTTGTAGTATTCATCTTAGATGTCGAGTAAATGTATGACTTGCTCAATAGGATGCATAGCTGGACAGTCTCAGTCGCAGGAATCGTGTTGTGGCGCAAATCAGAGTTGAAATACTCCCCTTCCGACTGCTCTGACATGTTGGCTGTGGTGACTGATTCGGCATATAGGAAGTACGCATCGTACTTGGGCGGTAGGATTCGGACTGGGAAGTCCCTCTGGACTACTCCATTCTGCATTTTGGAAGGCTTCTCATTAAAAAAATCCAGTCGGATTCAGATTGACCGAGTCGTTTGGCAAGTAAAGGGTTTTGGGCATTGTAATGCGTAGTTTGGAAAAACCCGATCCAGTACGAGTCGTCAGAAGGTCCGACTCTGGAAGGCTCTGGGATGGCCTTCCTAACAAGATCATGATGGGCCAATCAGTGACTAATTTTTTTATGTTGGAGTGTGATTACTTTGGTGTAGAATTTTATTCTGAAATCCTTTATTTATTTTGTTATGTGTCTGTCATAGAAATAATTTGTGTTATTTTAGTTGTATTGTTGGTGATTATAAATGTAATAAAAAAAGAGTTTGCTGTATATTTGTAACCAATGATATTATTAATTACATTGTGTGTATAATATAGGTATGCTACAGATTTGTCTATTTTATTTAAGTTTTCAAAGTTTCTTTATTACCTATTTTTACATTTTTAATAATATATACTTTAAGTTAAAAATAATTATTTACACATAGTTAAGTAAATAAAAAAGTTTCATTATTTTTATTATTAAAAACATGTACATTATAATTCAATACTATAGTATGTTTTATGTTTTAACTTTTATTTTAAATTTTTAACATTTCCTAACTTTTTACATACATTTTTTTAACAATATTTTATTTGTGTTATGTTATTTCAGTATATATTTAAAAATTGTATTTATGTTATACTAATATTGATATCGTGCTCTAATTTTTTTTATACTTTTTATCACAACATGTTTTAACATGTCTTACATATTTAATAGCTTTTTTACACTGTTTATACATTCATTCAACATTTTACTATAGCTCACATTCATTTCAATAGGAAGATAGTGTTTTTTTAAATTTTCGTTTAGCTTCCATTTTTTTTAGCGCACCATTTTGTAATCTAGTTGTTATTATTAGTCTATTTTCTATGAACCATTTTGTGGTAATATGCTGCTGTTCATTGGAACAAGTAAGTCTTTTTTAAGGGTTCTTGAATGTTTTTTGATGTGGGAGAGTGATACAATGTAGAAAGAAATGGCCTGATTACGAGTTTGGCATTGTGACATCTGGTTGAATGTCACAAATCTCAGCGGTGTGCCACAAGCACTTTGTCCTACAAAGAGGAGATGCATCAACATTTACACATAAAGTTGATACACAATGTGGATTTAGCCAATGTGAAGGGAGACCAGCATAATTCAGATCCACAACTAACCCTGGGCGAAGTTTGCATAGCCGCGCTA
This sequence comes from Triturus cristatus, assembly GCF_964204655.1. Taxonomy (NCBI): domain Eukaryota; kingdom Metazoa; phylum Chordata; class Amphibia; order Caudata; family Salamandridae; genus Triturus; species Triturus cristatus. The sequence continues at coordinate 20,643,834 of NC_140585.1, read as the reverse complement.
CGCAAGGCTATGTGAGGAAGCACCAAATCTCCGCAACACTACGCACAGCAGTGCGATTATGCGGAGTTGCTTGTTTCTGCATGCTCGCGTATACTTACGTATGCTTGCAAGATGTTTTTGACATTCGGCAATGTGGTTTTCGGGGGAAATATCAAGCGAACTTCACCACGCGGTCGCCAATGGGCGCGGCCATCTTGTTTTTCTATCTTTTGTATGGTTCTGGGGCCTGTTTTCAATCCCCCTCCAATCTTTTTATCCTTACCTTTTTACACTGTTTTTCTGATTTTTTTATTTATCTATCCCTCTCTGTCCCTAAGTGTATATTTTGCGTTTTATTTCTACTTTCATTGCGTTTTTAAAAACTTTTCTACTGTTTTATTTTACTTCCTTCTTTACTCTCCTACTTCTTCCCCTAACTTTTTTTTGTACTGCTAAATTTTCTTTTCTGCTCCCCCGCCCACCCCAGAACATGGCTAAGGGAAAGGAAACCAGCTACAAGGGCAAGAATCCTGCACCCAGGAGCCGCCGCCAGCCTTGCGGCAGACTGCACCCCCAGAGGTGCAGGCCCGATCCCTTTTCAGCGAGGCGGAGGTGGCCACCCTTGTTTTTTTTGTGCTGCGCCACCTCCCCTTGACCTTGGCAGTAGACGGCAGGCCTGGCTCCGGGTACGCTACCCAGGAGCGTCACCACCGGTGGGTGAGGGTGTGCCGGGCAGTATTTCGCTGCTCTGGGGTCCGGAGCACCCATAACCAGCTGACCCACTGATGGTCAGACATCTTGGACTGGGAGCAGGACCTGCTGGACCTGATAGGTGTCGAAGTCGTGGTTCTTGGTGAGTATCTAATACTAGTATTGTGTGTTCGCTAGACCGTGTTCTTTTAATTGCGAATATAATTTTTTTCTGAATAGCAAGAATGCTGCTGCTTACATTGCAGGTAAATTAAGTTTAAAAATCTTCTGTGATTGTTATTCTTCTAGACACAGGTGCTCGGCGCTACTAATCTCAATTTTGTGTTCGTTTTTGCTGATTATGTAAGAGTTTACTTTAGAGAACTTATGTTAGGTAATGCTAAAGCGACTCTATTCCTTCCTTTGTCCTCCTGTCACTAATATAGTGGTGGATGGGGAGTTTAGTTACTTAGTTACTTGGTATTAGTTGGTAGTTTTTAAGCGGTCTGCGTGACGCATCCTCTGTCACGTCACGTGCTGCTAAGTGCTGCTTACTCCAGTCCTTAGTAGAACCTTTTGTAGTTTGTTGGTGAGTGAATAATAGGCTTAGCAGAACATCAGCAGCAATCAACCAACACGTTATTGTATACAAGAATATATGCATGCGTTTTTGAAATGCAGACTTAGGGCCCGATTCACAGAACTAACTTAAGACAAAATCCTAAACTTACTACCATTTTGGTATTCACAGAAGGCACTTACTCATTTTGGTATTCACAGAAGACACTTACTCACTTCGGTATTCACAGAAGTTAGGAGTCCTAACTTTAGGACTCCTAAATGCCTTCTGTGAATACCGAAAGTCTTAAAATTAGGATTTTTCTCAGTTTAGGAGTCCTAAAGTTAGGACTCCTAACTTTACTACTACTAAACTCAGAAAAATCCTAATTTTAAGGCTTTCGGTATTCACAGAAGGCATTTAGGAGTCCTAAAGTTAGGAGTCCTAAGTTTACTACTACTAAATTGAGAAAAATCCTAATTTTAAGACTTTCGGTATTCAGAGAAGGCATTTAGGAGTCCTAAAGTTAGGAGTCCTAACTATACTACTACTAAACTGAGAACAATCCTAATTTTAAGGCTTTCGGTATTCACAGAAGGCATTTAGGAGTCCTAAAGTTAGGAGTCCTAACTTTACTACTACTAAATTGAGAAAAATCCTAATTTTAAGACTTTCGGTTTTCACAGAAGGCATTTAGGAGTCCTAAAGTTAGGAGTCCTAACTATACTACTACTAAACTGCGAAAAATCCTAATTTTAAGACTTTCGGTATTCACAGAAGGCATTTAGGAGTCCTAAACTTAGAACTCCTAACTTCTGTGAATACCAAAATGAGTAAGTGCCTTCTGTGAATACCAAAATGAGTAAGTGCCTTCTGTGAATACCAAAATGGTAGTAAGTTTAGGATTTTGTCTTAAGTTAGTTCTGTGAATCGGGCCCTTAGTAAGTACACAATTGGCCTGTCTGGAATAAGTGGGCTAGGTCAGGTGGTACTTAGGCTTAGGATTCTGGAATCAGAACAGAATGGAACACTGGATTAGTGTTCATCAATAATAACTAGACGGTCCGCAAATCCCACCATACTGCTAGTCGATCAGATTAGATAGGTCAATTTTACTGCAATTGTTGTTTCCCAAAATGTTTTTTGGAGCGTTTTCTGAAATGTTTTTTGTTTCACACCAATCATCAATGTTTGTCTCTTTCTTTATTATATCTTACATGATCAGTACCCAGGGGCAAGAAGACGGTGTCGGAGTCGGCGGACGCTGGACAACAATACACCTGCCAGAGCCAGGACCGCTCCTCTACCGAGGGCTCTGCTGTTGGCCCCAGTAAGTCCTCTCCTCCTGTTGTTAATATTAATAATTATATTTCCCTAACTTTTACTGCACCTTACTTTTTCTGAACTATTATTTCCTAATTCTATTTTACCAAATCTTCTTCTATCTAGACTATCTGTTTCTAGATTCTTGTTATCGCTGCCTCTAAGTGCCTCTGCTCTGACTCTCTGTATTACTACTATATTAGTCTTACAGTAGCTAAGCTTGCCCAGTTGGCCACTCTTTTGGCTATATTATCAAGAACAGCGATAACATTATCGCCGGTTTAGCGGCAGGAAACTGCTGCTAAAGCGGCGATAAGGGGCTTGATAATATGCCCTTGAAAATTCCAATAGAAGCCCAGGTTTGATGTCCTTCACACCTTACTTATTGACAATAGTGCTACTGTGCCACTATGTGTAGAATTAGTTTTGTGTTACTGATTTGCTAACAGTATTGGTTACAATAGTCATTTTTCTTTTTTGATATAGCTACCCCTTCCCAACTAAAAGCAGCAAAACCAGACAGGAAGTAGTTGGCAGCCATGGCCCAGCGCCAGAAGCTTGAGGCCACCTGAAATGAATATCGGCGGCTGGTGGCCCTGGCGGAGGAGGAGAAGGAAGCAGCAGCAGCTGCAGCCTCCTCCAATGCCCCGGGCCCCAGCAAGGCCCCTCGAGTGGTAAGGTGCCGCTGTCTGGCAGCCGCCACCACACTTCATCCAGCACTGCTGCCCCCCTGTGGATGCAATTGCCGAACATTTAAGTGCCTCATGCTCCTCCAAATGGCGCACCTTTTTTTTGATGGGTGGGCATTGGGCTACATTGGAGAAAAGTTGGGGTGTATATAATATTTATGGCCAATTTTATTTTTGAATTTTAATTAACGCCACAGGCATTCAAAAGACTCTATCTTTTTTAACATTGGTTGGGGTTAGGAAGAGGGGTGGGTCAGCTGTTGTGGGATTTTTTACAATAGTTTATTTTGTTAGGGGATTAAATAATTTATACTTATCCTTTACATACGATGTAAATGTTTTGTGAGGGGGTTATTCTTTTACGTCACACGGTTTCCTTCCTTTGCTGCTGCAGGGTCGCAGCCAGTTTTTGATTTAAATAATCTGCCAATTTTGTAAAACACGAACAGATAGATGCGGTACCCTCACTTAGTGACTTGTCCTACTAATACTGTAAGTCTCTCCTCCTAATCTATGCAGTCTGCAACTGGACTCAAGGGTGTGGGTGTGTGAATTAGTTAATTAATTTCCATTATTAATTATGCCTCCTCCAAACTTCTTCTCTTACCTGTGATTGATGTTTAAAGTAAACTAAGGCACATCAATGGCTGCATGATGATGATGGTTTGGTTTCCCAAGATGCCATGGTTGCGGTGGTGGTAGTTGTAGTACAGTATAAACTGGCAGTAGCATTTACAAAAATGAAAATGAGACAGTCAGTCGCCTGAGAGAGACTAACAGAGGAGCAGTAGAACGAAGTACAGTACACAAGAAGACTGCCAAACAAGAAAGCTTAATAATGATGATTAGCAATGCTAAAGTATAATAAAACATAATGGTGGTGGGGATAGCGTAGTACAACAAGTTACAAACTGTAGTTGACTCGAGTCACTCGACACAAGCATAAACTTTAGTGCTGTAACTTAGGAGGGGTATGATGAATCCAATTGATGCTGGCAATTGATTATGATGGATTATGTTCCTTTTGAAAAAAAAATGACTTGCAAATATCTTGAGCATGGGGGCATTGGCAAGCAGTAGAAGATCCTCGCCCTGCCTTGATTGAAATTGAATTAGTGTTGCTTTCACCACATCCGCCCCAGCAAGTGTGTGATCAATTAGTGGTGTGCATTTAATACACACCTCAATATAAATCACACATCCCGGGGGAAAAGGGTTAGAGTTTGATGAATGGTTAGGAAGAGGTATTTGAGGGAAAGGTTTGTCAAAGACAAACACTACACATGGACAAAAGAAAACACAATCTTGACAGATGACCATCATAGTCATAAATCTGTTAAGGGAGAAAAAGTTAATGCATGCATGATGATGACTTGATGGTTAATGATAAATAGTAGTAGACTAGTTGACAGTACAGGGCAGCAGTATATTATTAATTATTATTATAATGCAATTGCCTTGTCTATCTGCCCTCAGAGAGACCCAAATTACATACAGTTTATGTTCTGTTGTACCGGGCTTCCTTTTAAACCTAGCAAAGAAAATTAAAAAATAGCTGTAGGGATCAATTATAACTAAAGAGCAAACATAACATAAATAACAACAACTTGTGCGCATGGATAACACACAGAAACTGTCCTTAATCCAACCCATCCATTCCAATGCCTCTAGAGTTACAAGACACACTCCCAGAGGTTTTGTTGAAAATAACCTCAACAGAGTACCCATCTTTCACGACCACAACACTACTCCTACGAAGGCCAAGCTAAAATGTATCCTACTAAATTGTAGATCGGCAGCACGTCATGCCGCTAATATAACTGACCTTAGAATAACCAATGAACCCAACCTGATAATTTCAATGGAAACTTGGCTAAACGAGAAACAAGTCATCCATGCCCATCTTAGACATACTAGTTCCCCAAAACTATCACATCACAAGACTAGATAGACTCGATAGGCCAGGGGGTGGTATTGTCTTCATCCATAGGAACAACCTCTCAGTGAACGGCTTCTACTCCCCGGTGCTCTCTTCCTGTGAATACCTTTGCCTAGACATCACGAACAATAACAAGCCAATATTCTCACTACATTCATTCTACCATCCTCCTGGTAACAACCTTACCTTCATCGAACACATAATGGATATTCTAGCCACAAATGTTGAACAACAGAATACTCAGATCTTCCTGGGGGACTTCAACCTCCACTGGAACGATCCTGAAGACCCAGAGGTCAATAGCCTCGAAGGTTTCCTGTCCGACCTTAACTTTTCCCAAATCTGTGACAGTCCCACCCACGAAAAAGGCTCAACCCTCGATCTAGTATTTCCAAAGCAAACTCTACCTAGCTGGAATTGATCCTCACTTGCGACCATTTCATAATCACTTTCCATATCAAGGAAGTAGTCAAACTACTCTCTGTCCAACCTACGAGAATGAAAATCTGGAAGAGAAACCTAGAAAACATCAATCTTGCCTCACTTGCAACCACTAATCACATCCTCATGCCCCTACCGGATGGATTAAAGGATGTACATGATCTGACCAATCACTACTTCCACTCTATGAACAGGGTACTTGACAACTTATCTCCCCTACAATTGAAAAGAGTCACCACAAAAGACTCAAACCCCTGGTATGATGGTAGACTAAATGAAGACAGAAGATCACTGAGAGCAATTGAAAGACAATGGACAGCAGATCCATCCTCTACCCACCTCAAGTTACTAAGAAGCATGAGAAATTCCTATTACAGAAAGATTAGACAATCAAAAGCTGACTTCAATATGTAAACAATTAGACCAAGCCAAGAATCGCCTGAAAAGACTATTCAAAATAATCACAGCTCAATCTAAGGGTGTCTCCCACACCCCCCAAGCTAATCCTGAAACACTCCCAAATTGCGAGAAACTTGCCTCCTTTTTCACAACAAAGACTGAAAACTTAACGACAGACCTACTTAACGATTAATTATCCCATACTGACCCACACATGAACTCCTCACTGAGCACACCAGGGACACTGCTTCACTGCTCTGCAAAGGTCAACCTCAAGAACAATACCTCCTGGACCGCCTTCAAATTCTACAGCAAAGAAAATATCTTAAATACGCTCACAGCTCTGTATCCCTCCAATCATTTTACAGACCCTCCCCAAGCAACCCACTTAGAAGCCTATATTCTACTGCTAGTGCCCCTATTGACTAGGATTATAAATACCTCTCTTCTGCAAGGAACCATCCCAGTCATTCTCAAAGCTGATTAGGTATCCCCCATCTTAAAGAAACCATCGGCGGACCCGTCAGACCTGAATAACTATCGCCCAATATCCAACATCTCAACACTGGCCAAACTACTAGAAAAATGTGTCCACACGCAGCTTAGTAACCACATAGACCACTTCAACCTGCTCAATCAGTTTCAATCATGCTTTCGATCAGCAATGACCCACATAATAGATGATGCGTTACAAATACTGGATCAAAACAAAGCCTGTTTGCTAACCCTGCTTGACTTATCCTCAGCTGTCAAACAGTCAAACACAACAACTTACTAGACCTCTTGAAACATAGAATGGATCTATCAGGAACGGTGTTAAACTGGTTCATTTCCTTCCTCCAAAGCAGAACACAAAGATTCAAGATCAACCAATCTTCATCTAACCCCACCCCAGTCACTTTGGAAGTACCCCAGGGATCTTACCTCTCCCCGACACTCTTCAATCTGTTTATGGAACCACTCACTGAGCTTCTAAACTCCTCAAATATCCAATTTCACATGTCTGCTGATGACACACAACTCTACATTAAGGTCCACTCTCTTGAAGACATCAAGTCCCTAAACTCAACGCTCCAAAAACACAGACCTGGCAGGCAAAGAACCATTTAAAACTAAACACACTAAAAACAGAAGCCCTCTTAATCACTCCCCCCTAAAGAAACAACCGTCATCCGCGTGTGGATGAAGCACCTAACAGCACTCGACGGTCAACCTCTTATCATTGATTCCGCTAAATCACTAGGAATAACCCTGGACAGTAAGCTAAAAATGCAGAAGCACATCAGCGCTGCAAACAAAAGGAGCTAATTTTCAGATGAACACCCTGAGAAAACTCAAACCCTTCATACCTGCAAATGACTTTAAACAGGCAGTTCAAACTCTAGTAATTCCCAGAGTGGACTATGGGAGTGTCGCTCTCTGCGGCCTTCCCAGATCAACGGCCGCTCCTCTAAGAGCCTCAATCAATACAACCGCTAGACTCATCACAGGCTCCAAAAGAAACTGCCACATTTCCCCTGATCGTTGCGCCCTCAACTGGTTACCTTTTGAGGCCAGAATCTATTTTAAAATCGCCTGTATAACACATAAGGCATTGCATCACAAAACCCCAAGATACCTAGCGGAGAAACTAATACTATTGGGTGGTAACAGATCTACTAGGAGTTCTGATAATCTTCTACTTAAACCACAACGTTTCTCCAAGAAGAAAACGTACAATCGTATCTTCTCAGGGATGGCTCCTAGGATTTGGAACGCCTTGCCCCCAGAAACGAGACTTAATCTGTCCGCAGCTTTTAAAAAAAAAGAAGTTACATCGATTCTCTTGTCCAAATTCACTAGAACTTTTTTTATACATTCTTGTAGATATGTGCTAGTGTCTAATAGTTACCAGTACTGTATTCACATAATTCATTGTATATATATATCTATGTCAATCGCCTATATTTGCCCTGTAAAGTGCTATGATGCCCGCACGGGTCTTGTTCGCAGTATACAAAACCATCAAAATAAGTCGTAATGATTGAAGAGAAAAAAATGAATCAAATTAATTAAACAATGATGTATGATGCTGTCTAGGTTACTGTGTTATCCTGGTCAAATTGGGGAGTTGCATCTCGGCATTCCTCTTGGTCCTCCCTTCCATGTACGCTCAGTCCATCAATCTTGGGTGCCGCCCACCACCTGCCTGGCGGATGCAGATTAGTAAGATAAGTGTAAGTTGTTTTTCCCGGTATAGCACAAGGTAAAGGCCGGCCTGTAAGTGTAGATGGAAAAACAAAAGGGATAGTGGAAACCAAGGAGAAAAAAATGCATAAATTACAGAGGGGTGCACAACAAGAACACTTTCAGAGACGGCATGGCTAAATCATGCCTACTCTGTTTCCAGCATTAACCTACAACAACAACAGGAAGAGCAGGCCCACAGCGCCTACCCAACCTCCACTTTGCTTAGATTTATTTTACTGAACAAGACAGAGCACACATATACAGCAACATAGAATTTTACAAATTAAGTAACTAAATCATTCAAAGCACCACGGTCAGTCAAGGTATTAACCACTTAACTACACTTGACTCAACTGAGTTAACTCCACCACTACACAGACATGTAGGTCTGTTGTGATGTTGTTGACTTGTTTACCTTTTATGTCACTTCATGAAAATTGGCCCGAGTTATACCATCAATAATCTTCGATCCGACTGACTGTGAGGAGTAATGGTCATCAGCATCATGGTGTAGTGTACCGAGTGAGTCCATCCATATTCCATATTCAAAAATGCAATGGATCGGCCTGCAGTAGAAGTACAATTTTGTTACTAAACAAGAAGGGAAACGATCACTTGAGTCACTTTAAGTGTGTAGATTAAATACTAGTACACTTAGACTTTATTCATGCACAACAACACCAACACAAACACCAATCACTCAGAGTCAGGGTCCAATGCATGCCATCATTCCCTGTTTCTTCTCATCTTAAGTTAAGGGGCAGTCCCTCTCACCTCAGAAAGGAGAATAGCTATATAAGTCATCATGTTCCACTTCTTTTGGAGGGACTCGACGAGGCAACATTTCTTGTACTATTAGTTTCCATCCACTGTATGGCTTGAGGGAAATAGATTTAGGGCGAGTCAGGAGGATGGAGCAGGACTCAGGGGAGTGTAATTTAATGCACACAGCTGCCACTCCACTATGGCAATAAAAAGAGAACACAGTGGTGATGGATTTGTTGTGTTTTGAACCAGAAAGACAGAGAAACACACAAATAATAAAAGTAAATAAGGAAGAAAGAAAGTAACAAGTTGAAAGCCTATTGTCAGGGAGGTATAGCTCGTCCTCAAACTCTGGTGGTTCAACCAGAAGTAGGTAATCATCTAACACACTGTTTCCGTCACCTAAGTCGCTGTCCTCATCTTCCTGCTGTGATTCATGTATTTTGTAATTCGGTGGTATAAAGTGCTGATTTATTTTGATCATGGTTAATCTCTCCGAGTTTTTGGTCGAGAGACTGGTCCTTTTCACTGTTACAATGGCAACAGCAGCACTAAAAACATGCTCAGAAGAGACACTTGCGACAGGGCAAGCTAGATAGTTTATCGCCAGCCTGCTGAGCACTGGTCAGTGGCGCATTTTCCCATACCAATACAGCAATGGGTTTTGTTCAATGAAGTCCTCTGTTGGGTCATCCAGATATGCCTGGACCATCCGCTCAATGCTCAGGGGAGCTCCGCTGTGCTGGCCCTCTTTTGCCCTTGCATCAGCACTGGACCTAACAAGCCCTTGCTGTAGATACCAATCCTGTGCCGATTTTACTGGGGCTGATGATCCTGTTCTTGCTGTTGTTGGCGACTGCTGTGAGCCAAACACACTGCACTCAGGCTCTGAAGTTGAACTTGACTCCGGTTGCCCTGCTGCAGTACTTGTTGTGGGTTGGAGTGGCAGGCCTTTAATTAACAGCCATTCATTTTCCAAGTCACTGGCTGCCTTAGCTATCCAAGTTTTGTACTGGGCAACATCCACTTCTGAAAACGGAATTAATATCTTAGTGTTCAGTGCTGATTTGTACCATGGATCCAGAATTGTGGCACAAATGTATTGTTTGTCAGACACAATGCTAGTCTGCACCCTTGTATTTTCTAAGCTCTCCACCAACTCCTTTTCTTCCTCCACACCTTTGTATGATACAAACACCACCTTCATCTGTTGTTCTAGCATGTGCAACAAGGGGATAGCTTGGCCCATAGTACAGTCCTCCATGTTGACTTCACGTGTGAAGAGCTTCAAATGAAGTAGCATCTCTGTCAGGCATTTAACTAGGCCCCATTTGTCCATCTGAACGGTCATGCCTTTTACAGTAGCATCCCCTAGTCTTTGCAAGACATAGTCAGTGATTGGTCTGTACTGATCAAACAGACGATCAAGCATGTAATAAGTTGAGTCCCAGCGTGTTGGCACCTCCTGGATGAGTGCTTTGACTGGCATTCTATGCTCATGTTGAATGATCCTCAGCTGCTTCCGGGCTTTAAAAGAATGGCTGAAAAGTGTGCATATTCTTGCGAGAAATGCGCATGCGCGGGCGTCCGCGCATGCGCATTTGTCAGAAGAAATTAGAAACGAAGAAGAGGGAGCCCCGGAGACGCCGCGCTTACGGTAAGTCGCTTTACTTTAATTTATTTTACATTGCTGATATTATTTAAAAGGAGGGCGGGCGGGAGGTGGGTGGCACGTAGTGGGGCTACGCGAAGCGCGTAGTGTGCGTAGATTTGGGCACACTACGTGCTGCTTCACGTAGCCCCACTACGCCCACTACGCCCACCCTTAATTTTTGCCAGCTTCGCATTGTATAAACTTGCCATTGGGTGGTTGTGTTCGTACTGCCCATCCGACCTAAAGATGCTGATAATGGTAGGCTGGATTTTTTTCCTCTCTGGTGCCCGTGATGTAGGTGACTTCTTGAACCCAGTGAGGCTCAACGAAGCACTTTTTTTCATTGCGGTACTCTGTTGCCTTGGTTTCTCAGTCTGACTCTTACTACGGTGCCACTGAGATGTTGCTGAGGCTGATGAGGCTGATGAGGATGTGGGCGGTACCACTGCACTGCTGGGATCAGGGATACTTTGTGTACCAGAGAAAATGTCTCCCTCTTGTTCACCTGCCACCGCGATCGTATCTTCTTCTACTTCTTCTTCCACATCAACAGCAATGGGTGAAGTTTTTCTTTTTTTGGCTACTAATAAGGTGTGCCTCCCACTGGATCAAGTGGTGTTTTTTCAGATGGGTTGTTTGGCCTCCTGTACCATAATTTGTACCAAGCTTACCCTGGCTAACACCTTGTCGACAAATTGAGCATATAGCAACGTTCTCCTCCTTACTGCTAACCAAAAAGAAGTCACAAACTGGGGAGGTGAATTTCTCGCACTGCTGGAGGTGCCACTTGCAATGCCAGATGAACTGCAGGGTGTGCCTGGAATTTGACTCTGTGCAGTGCCAGTATCACTACCTACTGAGGTGGTGGTTGTGCTGGATGTAGGTCCCTCCTGGGGAAGCTGGAGGTCGTGTTGTTGTTACCTGTGTTGTTATCCGTGCCACATCCCTCACAGCAACTTAGGATGGGGTAATAACGTTGGTCTCCATCTCCACTGGGGCGTGCTTCACTCTAAGACTGAGCTGGTGGCTTCCAAGTGGCATCTAGATCATCAGAAGGGGGGCTTGAAGAAGAAGTTGATGTACTAACCCTCCTTTTCCTTGCTGGGGATTTGGAAGACAATGGATCTTCTGAAAGAGTGGCTTGCTCTTCTTATTCCTCTGCAGGTAGCTCGATTTACTGAATTGCCCCTACTTCGGGAGGAACAACTGCTATTGTGGGCGGTGGTTGTGGCTGTTTTTGCGGCTGTTGTTGCGGCTGTTGTTGCCCACTTATCTGCTGAGTTTCCTCCTGCGTTGATTGGGTACTACTTTGCGATAACAATTAAACAATTTCAACATCACTGCTCGTTGGCGTTTGCACAATTAGACTGGCTGCCTCTGCGACATTCATGCACTTGGGCCTAGGTTGGTGGGGTGGGCCCACTGATGTGGAGCTGCTGCTCCCAGCATGGTCCCTAGACACTGCTGCTGCAGTCGCAGTTTTTGGTTTCCCAAAAAAGGTCTTGGGTGACATAACGGTCTTGGTAAGTGGCAGTTCCTTCTTCTCACTGGCCACTTTCTTGGTAGTGGACCTGGTACCTTTCTTTGGGGCCATCTTCTTCAGATTTCAGCAGGACGCAGTTGCACAAGTTGCAGAGATGTCTGTGGTCACCCATCTCGTACACGGCAGGACTTCTGTCTGGCAGTACAGTGATAATGACACCTCCTCTCAGTTGTTTGTGCACCTAAACACAAAGAAGCCAGAAGAAGTCAGAAGAACAGCAGTGAGATGTTGCATTTGTTGTTGTGGTTCAATTACTACTAGTACAAACAAACAAATATAATATATAACTTAGTGTGTGGTGGTCACACTTGTTAGTGTTATATTATCAAATTGTATTAACTCAGTTATAAAAAAAATAAAAACAACAACAGTGTAGCCATTTGTGAGACTTTGACAACAAGGGCTTTCATGGAATACTGTGTACACTCAATAAGGATAGGGAAGAACAAGAACAAAAAAAAATTACAAATGTAATGGTAGTGGAACCGGTTTGGAATTAATTTGCACATCACGTCATTCAGGGAGCAGCAGCTGGCAAAGGGAATGGAAGCAGTAAGCCAAAAGGAACACATGAAAGACATGCAGGCCTATATGGCAAACGCAGCACACTACTAAACTGCCACCACAAAATGGCCACGAGCCACATGGTCACACACAGTCACAACAAGCCGGAGGCCTGGAAAACAATGAACCCAAGCAGCCAGGCAAAGGAGGCATACTAAACAACACAGCTTTAATGCAAAAATGCAAAAACGAAAATCCACAGGGCTAAACAAGGTTTGCAAGTTACACAACAACCACACCACACACATCCAACAAAGGCATTTATTTAACACACACCAAAAAATGTAAATACCTCAAAAACACATTTTGCTATTCAATCAAATGCCATACATGCCCTAAACGATGTCTAAATTCTACAGACACCACAGAGACAGTTGTTTCATGCACTCATGAGTAGCTCTGGGCCTACTGGCTGAAAGGCCTATATTGGTAGGCTAGGCCCCAAGCTTGCAGGCCTATGGCAAAAGCACACTGGCTGGCTCCACAAAATGGCCGCCAGCCACATGGCCAGGCCACCCACAACAAGAAGAAAGGGAGAACAGACAATGCAGGCCTATGGCAAAAGCACACTACCTGGCTTTACAAAATTGCTGCCAGCCATATGGCCAGGCCACCCACAACAACAAGAAAAGGAAGACAGACAATGCAGGCCTGTTGGAGGGAGGCCCACCGGGTAGTCGGGGAGACTATTCCGGGCACCTTCCTACGGCAAAATTATAGCCGAGCGCCGCTGAGAAGCCCCCTCGGGGAGGTCTTTCTCCTATGATCGTACTAGGCCCAGTAACACCACCACACAGGACTCAATAGCAGTTGCGAGATTAGATTCTTTATCGGCAGTAGTACGTGCAATTTTTACAGAGGGATCCTTCAGAGTCTCAATGTTCGTTCAAGAGGATAGGGTAGCGGGACAGTCTTAGTGCCAGCCAGGCACGGGAGGGCTCTGCGCCAGACCTTGGATGCTGGTCTCAGAGCGGCTCGGACGTGGAGAGCCGCGACGTCGTCTGCAGGGCTCGGATGGTAGTTCCGCTTCGGTCGAGCCGCGACGAGGTCAGCTGGGCTCTGGTGGTAAGGTTCAACAAGGTCGGGCCGCGACAGCGTCAGCAGGGCCCCAAAGGTTCGTGAAGGTCTTTAAGCACGGTGGAGCCGCGACGTCGTCAGCAGGGCTCAAGTGGTGGTTCAGGGTGAGTCTTCTTCCGTAGGGTCAGCCGCGATCCGATCAGCAGGGCTCTTGACTCCAGGATACAACTACTGCCCTGTTGTCGGGTCGCCCCAGATATAGGACGGGAGCCCTTTGATGTCCGGACCCGTGCGCCCGGAGGGGGCGGAGAGGCTGGGTAGGGAGCGGCCAGACGCCCAGCAGGAGAGGCGCCAGGCCCCAGAGAGCTGTGGGGTGATCACACCTAGGTGTGGAAAGACGGTAGGGGGTCCCATCGATACTGCCCTCCGCCGGGAGTGGGAAGGGCTCACGTGGTATCCCCCGGGCCAGGGGTTGGCGTCTCGATGTCGGGCCTCGCTGGGACCGAGACCGGGTAGAGCAGGGTCATACAGGTGGTCACGTGGAGTGACGTGCAATCCAAGATGGAGGAGTCCCGATGTGCATGGGACCTCGTGCGGCTTAGCGCGGGGAAACAGGACCACGCCACGAGGCCGGCTCCCACACGGGTCCCCCCCAGCTGAAGGCAGGGAGAGTCACCCATCTTCTTGGGGGTTCTCCTCGCCGAGGCGGAAGAATCGGGACAGGCCGTCAGCATTGGCGTGGTCGTTGCCGGGCCGGTGTTCAACAGTGAAGTCCATCCCTTGCAGCGAGATGGACCAGCGTAACAGCTTGGGGTTCTCGCCCCGCATTTGCATGAGCCACCGCAAGGGCCGGTGGTCAGTCTGGACCCTGAAGTGGGTACCGAAAAGGTAGGGCCGGAGCTTCTTGAGAGCCCATACCACAGCGAAGGCCTCCCGCTCGATGGTGCTCCACCTCTGTTCTCGCGGCAGCAGTCGGCGGCTGATAAAGGCCACCGGTCGGTCGAGGCCCTTGGCGTCCAGCTGGGAGAGGACTGCCCCAACCCCATACTCCGATGCATCGGTCTGGACTACAAATTCCTTGCTGTAGTCGGGGGCCTGTAGCACAGGGGCAGCGCACATGGCCGCTTTGAGAGCATCAAACGCGGTCTGGCAGCGGGGCGTCCAGTGCACCGCCTTGGGTTGTTTCTTTGAAGTGAGTTCCGTAAGGGGGCCCACAATGCTGCCGTAATCCTTTATGAAGCGTCGGTAGTAGCCTGTGAGGCCTAAGAAGGCCCGGACAGCGGTTTGGGTGGGGGGAGGCTCCCACGCCTGGATGGCGTCAACTTTTAACTGGAGGGGGGCCACCTGGCCACTCCCCACCTGGTGGCCCAGATAGGTCACAGATCCTTGACCGATCTGGCACTTGCTGGCCTTAATTGTGAGCCCGGCTCTTTGGAGAGCGGCCAGGACCTCCCCAAGGTGTCCTAGGTGCGCGGCCCAGTGGTCGCTGAAGACAGCAATGTCATCGAGGTAGGCCGCGCTGAAGGCTTTGAGACCGGCCAGGACCTTATTTACCAGCCTCTGAAAGGTCGCTGGGGCGTTCTTCATGCCGAAGGGCATCACCCGGAAGTGGTAGTGGCCATCGGGGGTAGAGAAAGCTGATCGTTCTTGTGCGCCAGGAGTGAGCTTGATCTGCCAGTACCCAGCAGTGAGGTCAAAGGTGCTTAGGTAGCGGGCGGCCCCTAAGCGATCAATCAGCTCATCGGCTCGTGGCAAAGGGTGGGCATCGGTCTTGGTAACTGCGTTCAGGCCCCGGTAGTCGACACAGAATCTGAGTTTGGGGGCCGTGCCGGGGGCGGCGGCCTTCGGCACCAAGACTACTGGGCTGGCCCACGGGCTGTCGGAATGCTCGATGACTCCGAGGGCGAGCATCTTGGCGACCTCGGTCTTTATGCAGGCTCGGACCCGGTCAGGCACTCTATAAGCGCGGTGTCTTACAGGGGGGCTATCCCCCGTGTCCACTTCGTGGACGCACCAGGGGGTCACCCCGGGCGTGAGAGAGAAGAGGGCAGCGAAGGGTTGCAGTAGCTTCTGGCAATCATGGCGCTGTTCTGGTGTCAGGGTGGCGGAGAGGTGGACGCCCTCCAAGGAGCCGTCTTGGCTCGAGGACCCCAGGAGGTCTGGTAGGGGCTCGGAGTCACTTTCACCCCCATCGTCGGTAGCCAGTAGTAAGCTTAGTTCAGTTCGGGCAAAGTGGGGCATGAGCCGGTTGGCGTGCAGGACCCTGAGGGGGTTCCTCGGGGACTCCATGTCGACTAGGTAAGTGACGGGGCTCTTCCTTTCAACTATCTTGAAGGGCCCGGTCCACTTGTCCTGCAGGGCGCAGGGGTCCACGGGTCACATGACCCAGACTTGCTGGCCCGGCTCAAACTCGACGGCTGAGGCATTCTCGTCATACCAGCGTTTCATGTCTTCTTGGCTGGCTTCAAGGTTGGCTTCTGCCAGGGCACGGAACTTTCGAGTCTGGTTCCGCAGGGTCAGGAGGTACCGGTAGACGTCGGGCGGGGCACTTTGGACGTTCGCCTCCCAACCCTCCTTGACCAGGCTGAGGGGCCCTCGGACGGGATGCCCATACAACAGTTCGAAGGGGCTGAAGCCCAGGGACTTCTTTGGTACCTCCCGGTAGGCGAACAGGAGGCAGGGCAACAGGACATCCCATCTCCTCCTGAGGGGCTCTTCCAGGCCCTTGATCATCCCCTTCAGGGTTCGGTTGAACCGCTCGACCAGTCCGTTCCCCTGGGGGTGGTAAGGGGTGGTGAATTTATAGGTGACCCCACATTGTTGCCAGAGGGATCTCATGTACTTCGAGATAAAGTTCGCCCCCTTGTCGCTCACCACTTCTCGGGGGAACCCCACCCTGGAGAAGATGCCCATCAGGGCCCGGCCCACCACTGGAGCGGTCACAGTTCGGAGGGGGACAGCTTCTGGGTACCGGGTGGCGTGGTCGACCAGTACCAGGATGAAGCGGTGGCCCAGGGCGGTTCGGGGGTCGAGGGGCCCCACGATGTCTATCCCCACTCGTTCGAACGGGGTGTGGACGGCTGGAAATGGTTGTAGGGGGGCTTTCACTCGTCCCCCAGTCTTCCCGCTAGCTTGGCAGGTCGGGCAGGACCGGCAGTGCTGGTCCACGTCTCGTCTCATTCGGGGCCAATAGAAATGGGTCACGAGGCGGCTGTAAGTCTTGTCCCGCCCGAGATGTCCGGCGAGGGGCACGTCATGTGCCAGGTTCAAGAGGAACTCTCGAAATCGGAGGGGGACCACCAGCACCCGGCTGGCCCCTAGTTCGGCGACTTTCTGCTCGCTATACAATAAGTCATTGTCCCAATAGACCCAGTGGGTTCCCGAGGGGTCCCCCGCAGCCTGGGCGGCTGCCTGCTGTCGGGCCCCCTCGAGGGACGGGCAGCCCTTCTGTTCTTGCTGGAATTGTTCACGGGTGGGGCCCCCGTCATGGCGCCACTGGGCTAGCTCGGGGATCTCGCTGAGGGGAGCGGCCTCGTTGGAAGAAAGTTCGGATGGCCTGGCCTCCTCGTCAGGTTCCTCCGGGCCGGAGGAGGTGGATGGTTCAGGGCTCGCCGGTTTGTCGGGGGCCGGGGCCGCAGCTGGCTGGGCGGTCATGGACCGAGTGGTGGCGCAGGCCCACTCGGGTAGTCCTAGCATCCCCAGATGCTCTCGACGCTCCACCTGGGCCCAGGGGGAGCTCTCTAGGTCGTTCCCCAGGAGGCAGTCCACCGGGGCGTCGTCGCGGACAGTTACTTTTAGGGTGCCGGACACTCCTCCCCACTCGAAGGGGATTCGGGCCATCCGGCACAGGCTCTCGGTGTTGTCGGCGGTCCGGACAGGGCAGAGGACATGTGGCAGGATCTGCTCGGGGGTCACCAGATGGCAGCGGACAGCGGTCACACTGGCCCCAGTGTCCCGGAGGGCCTCGGCCCGTCGCCCATTGATGGTGACCCACTGTTGGTACTTCTGGGTGTTGCTTGGGATGGTGGCGCGGGGCACCATTTCTCGGGAGCCTAGGGATACAAGCGACATGGCGGCTGGTTCCCACTCGGGGGACCCGTCGTCGTGGTTTTCCTCCTCGTCCTCTCCCTCCCCCAGGGCTGCGGCGGCAATTTGTCGGGGAGGTGGCCCCGTGGTCCCGTTCCGTCAGTTCACGGGGCAAGCCGGGTCACTTGCATAATGGCCGGTCTGCTGACATCCGAAGCAGGTTACTGTCGGTCGTGGTCCAGACCGGGCGATAGGGGTCCATCTTCGGCCCTGGGTCGGGGAAGCGGGGTTGGTTGCTTGCCCTCGTGGCGGACTTCTGGGCGGTCCAGCTGGGAATTCTCGACTGCGGTGGGACCCCCCTCCTCCGCCGCGCTGGCGGGGAGGTCCCGTGGTACTCCGTTGGTAGTCCCCCACGGGGTTCCGGGGGACCCGGGTGTTGACCCATCGGTCCGCTTCGGCGGCGAGCTTCCGGGGCTCGGTCAGTTTACTGTCCAGGAGGTGTTGCCTTAGTTCCACAAAGCAGTTGTTGGCGAGGTGCTCCCAGACAATGAGGTCGAACAGTTCGTTTTATGAGGTGACCTTGCTCCCTTTGATCCATCCTTCCAACGCTCGGCTGAAGAAGTCCACGTATTCGACCCATGTGGTACCGGGGATCTTCTTGCAGTCCCGGAAGCGTTGCCGGTACATCTCGGCCGACAGTCCGTAGCGTGTGAGTAGGGCTTCCTTCATGTGGTCGTACGAGGTCATCACTGCGTCGGGGAGTTGCAGCAGGGTATCCCGTCCCTCGCTGAGGAACCTCCCCCATAGGCCGGCGCCCCAATCCTGCCGGGGTACCCGATGGGAGGTCATGGCGACTTCGTACGCTCGGAACCATTGCTGGATGTCGTCATTTTTATAGTACTCCTTGACGACATCCTTGGGAATGTGAACCTTTGGCTCGGTCGGGGGCAGAGCGTCCCGGGCTCCGGGGTTGCTGGTCTCCCCAGTTTTAGCTTTTAGTTCAAGTTCTTTAAGGCTCCTCTCGTGCTCGAGGGATAGCCGTCTCTCCTCTAGCTCCCGATGCCTTTTCTTCTCCTCGATTTCTTCTTGTAGTCGTAGTTGCCCCAGGGCTATCTTTTTCTCCGCCAGTAGGAGCTCACCGTCCAGCCGGAGTCGGGCAAGGTCCATTTCGTGTGTCCGGGCTCTTTCCCATTCTCGTATCTCTTCGTTTGTCGGGGTCGTGGTCGGCAGGTTTCCGTCCCGGGCCGAGGTCCCTTCGGCTCGGGGTGGAGGGGTCTCGGGTTCTGCCCAGGCTTTCAGGGCTTTCTGCATTTCTTCCTTGGTGCCCAATCCTGTGGTTGGGATCCCTTTGTCTTTGCAGAATTGTTTGAGTTCCTTGTGGGTGTATTCCTCCAGTTTCTCCAACTGGAAGGTTGCGGCCACGGTTGCTTCTTGGCCATCCATGGTTCCCTTTTTCTCTTCTCGTCTGGTCAGGTAGTGGTTGCGTTACTTGCTTGTACGATTGCGTTTGCTCGGATCCCGTCGCTTGCCACCAAATGTTGGAGGGAGGCCCACCGGGTAGTCGGGGAGACTATTCCGGGCACCTTCCTACCGCAAAATTATAGCCGTGCGCCGCTGAGAAGCCCCCTCGGGGAGGTCTTTCTCCTATGATCGTACTAGGCCCAGTAACACCACCACACAGGACTCAATAGCAGTTGCGAGATTAGATTCTTTATCGGCAGTAGTACGTGCAATTTTTACAGAGGGATCGAGGTATCCTTCAGAGTCTCAATGTTCGTTCAAGAGGATAGGGTAGCGGGACAGTCTTAGTGCCAGCCAGGCACGGGAGGGCTCTGCGCCAGACCTTGGATGCTGGTCTCAGAGCGGCTCGGACGTGGAGAGCCGCGACGTCGTCTGCAGGGCTCGGATGGTAGTTCCGCTTCGGTCGAGCCGCGACGAGGTCAGCTGGGCTCTGGTGGTAAGGTTCAACAAGGTCGGGCCGCGACAGCGTCAGCAGGGCCCCAAAGGTTCGTGAAGGTCTTTAAGCACGGTGGAGCCGCGACGTCGTCAGCAGGGCTCCAGTGGTGGTTCAGGGTGAGTCTTCTTCCGTAGGGTCAGCCGCGATCCGATCAGCAGGGCTCTTGACTCCAGGATACAACTACTGCCCTGTTGTCAGGTCGCCCCAGATATAGGACGGGAGCCCTTTGATGTCCGGACCCGTGCGCCCGGAGGGGGCGGAGAGACCAGGTAGGGAGCGGCCAGACGCCCAGCAGGAGAGGCGCCAGGCCCCAGAGAGCTGTGGGGTGATCACACCTAGGTGTGGAGAGACGGTAGGGGGTCCCATCGATACTGCCCTCCGCCGGGAGTGGGAAGGGCTCACGTGGTATCCCCCGGGCCAGGGGTTGGCGTCTCGATGTCGGGCCTCGCTGGGACCGAGGCCGGGTAGAGCAGGGTCATACAGGTGGTCACGTGGAGTGACGTGCAATCCAAGATGGAGGAGTCCCGATGTGCATGGGACCTCGTGCGGCTTAGCGCGGGGAAACAGGACCACGCCACCAGGCCGGCTCCCACAAGGCCTATCGCAAAAGCACACTTCCTGGCTTCACAAAATGGCCGTAGAGCCACATGGCCAAGCTACAACAAAAACTAGCATAAGCCAAGAAGAATAAAGGAAGGACATGCAGGCCGATATGGCAAAAGCAGCACACTGCTAAACTACCACCACAAACTGGCCACCAGCAACATCAGGCCACCCACAACAACAAGAAAGGGAAGACCGACAATGCAGGCCTATGGCAAAGCACACTGCCTGGCTTCACAAAATGGCCGCCAGCCACATGGCTAGGCCACAGCAAAAAGAAGCATAGGCCAATAGGAACAAATGAAAGACATTCAGGCCTATATGGCAAAAGCAGCACACTGTTAAACTACCTCCACAAAATGGCCACCAGCCAGATGGTCACTCACAGTCACAACAAGCAGGAGGCCTGGAAAACAATGAACTCAAGCAGGCCTATAAAGGTCAGGCAAAGGAGGCATGCTAAACAACACAACTTTAATGCGAAAATGCAAAAACGGAAATCCACAGGGCTAAACAAGGTGTGCAAGTTATACAACAACCACACCACACACACACACATCCAACAAAGGCATTTATTTAACACACACCAAAAAGTGAAATACCCCAAAAAAACACGTTTTGCAATTCAATCCAATGCCATCCATGCCCTAAATGATGTTTAAATTCAACAGACACCACATAGGCAGTTGTTGCATGCACCCATGAGTAGCTCTGGGCCTACTGGCTACCCGCTATAAATTTTACAAAACTGATGAAAAGTACAAAAAATTGTATCTGCAAATTGTAATGCCCCAATCAAACAAACAACACCAATTCTCCAACTTACTTGTAAAATCTTAAATTTAAAAGTCCAATGATATATGATGCAGCAGACACAAAGAGTGATCCTTCCAGCTCTAAATCCAAATGAAAAGTGAACAGGACATGGACAAAGTACTGGGAGGAGCCTGCTGGACAGGAACAGGAAGTTGGAGACTCTGGGGCACTTCCTTCCCCTTAAAATAATAAAGACATAAAGAAAAAGGACTCCTTGCACAAAAAAGTACAGCCAAATGTCAATCTGAGGAGTTTTTTTCATCCAAATCATCATTTTCGAGGTTTTATGCTGCTCGAGAAATATTCTTCTCCAGATTGCAATTCTGCATATTCGGCATCGCGAGCTTCACCGAAATTCCGCCGGATGTCCGATGGCACGTCCGAATGACGTGTTCGCGATGACATACTCTCGCTGGATCGCACGGCCGGCTACCAAAATCTCACAAACTCTGTGAACAGAGCGGATTTCAACGCCCAGGTACATCCACAACATCATTTTGTTGGTGCACATGATGGCACACATATTGCATTAGGGCCACCACATGACAACAAACAAGTACAAAGGATTCCACACCGTTTTCATTCTATCGCTTTGCAAGTTGTCTTGGCACAGGATTTGTACATCCAAAGTCTGCAACAGACATACCCAAGAGCCCTTTTCTGTTCTTTACAGGAAGAACGACAACTGATTCTCAAGCATTTCTGGATTTGAACATCAATGCGGAGAATGGTGGTCTAATGAGTAGTGTGTTCCAAAAACCAACAGACAGGAACAACCTACTCTCATTTAATAGTTTCCACCTTCACTCCTTAAGGGAGAACCTCCCTTGTGGACAGTTCTTACGTTTATGCAGGAATTGTTCAGAACTAACGTATAACAGACAGACAGAACTATTGAGCATGAAGCTCCATGATCAAGACTACCCTGAATGAGTAGCCAAGAGAGCTCAAAAACGCGCTACCACATATAACGCAACATCTAATCAAATGAAGAAGATCATACAAAAGAAATGGTGCATACTAAATTCTAATGGACTAGAACAGGTAGACATGGAATCGAAAAAACTGACTGCTCGAGAACCCAAAATAAGAGTTTTGAGACTCTATTTCTGAAAACTGCCCCCTATATATAGAGAGAGAGAGTATGGCTCTTGATATAACCATTATTACTTTGTACATTTAGATTCCAGCACTCAAAGTATAACCATCACGGGAACTCAAATATTGCTGCCAGAGTTGACAGATACTTTTTATACGTTTTAACAGTCTAGCTGTTTGCGGAAGGAATGACCGGATCTGGTTAGGATAACGTGACAAAGGGGAAACAGAGTAAAAGGCAGGTTGGGCAGGATTGCAGCATCGTCAGAGACCCAAGTGGGGTCAAAGAGGTTGAACACCGGTCTTTGATGAAGTAATCTAGGAAGGAATGGGGGATGCATCTCTCAATAGCGGGTTTTGACACTAATACCGTAATACCCTCAAAATAGCAGGGGGTTCCGGGGTGGTACCTCCTAATTTCAAACTTACCAGAAAGCAACCAAATGCATTAAGAAGGATGTAACAAGTTAGAAAACTGAGCTTCACCCACACTTTTCATTAAGGGGCCACTCTTATGAACACTAGAGTTTGGAACAAAGATGTGTGTGCTCAAGAGATATACACTGGGTTGAAAATATGAGTTTGCCCTGTGTTTCTTCACGTAGAGTGTGACAACAAGACAGCGTTCCCACGATGGTCCCGGTTTCAGAGAATTACTCATAAACTTGGGTAAGATTTAACAACATCGAGGTGTATTGGAGATGGGAAATGGAAACGGTATGATGATGGTCTTTTGAAGGGGAGCGAACATGACTTTGCATGCTTTGTCTCCCTTGCAGAAAAAGAATACCCTACTTGAAAAGTAGAATGCACATCATATACATAAATATTTTCTTTGTAAAGACGAAATTGTGGGTCAAGACGATTTAATCAAAGGGATTGACACCCTGAAGAAGGCATCGCTGACCCATGGGGGCTAGAGTGGAAGGCCGAAACATGTTGGACTTGCAGTGGGGATTTAGACAGTTACCCCTCATGCATATGCCCAGATCGCATTATTTTTAACCCTGTCATGGGGAACCAAGAATAAAGGCATTACAAAGGTATCTCCTTAGACAGTTTTATTCTATTACTTTTGTGCACCAAAGATGCCTTCTTTAGGGAATAATCTTCCCTGTCACTAATTTCTTTTTCATTTCTCCCTCACCCCTAAAAAACAGCACTCCGTCCAGTGCCTTGGTCTGCGCCTGGACATTTGGAGCGGCCCAATGATGAAGCATGCCACTGCATAGTGGGTGAGGGCAGAATTAAGAAATCTTTTGATTTTCCTTCTTCACCTGGTTCTCACTTTTTAACTATTCCTATGTAGGAAAGGTGACAGGATCTTTGTAATTCGAATTGGGTTAATATCTCTGGCCCTGTTTTTATTAGTCCTTCCCTCTTTTTTATTATAGATATTGATAGGGGAGTCAGAGAAATCTCATTCCCTGGTCTCTTTGTTTTATTTTTGATACAGAAGAACAACCCATGTCTCTTTCGTACTTTAAAACAGCTTCATTTATCTGCTGATGTCACAACTCTGAAATGTACAAATAAAGATGTCATAGTGAAGGTACCTAAAACAGACCAAAGCAAAGAGATTAGCAATTAAACCATGCATATAACACAATTCAACATAGGCAACTTCTGGAGAACACAGTCCATGTCCAAAATCAAAGCTAAACAAGCCAACACTAACAGAAGGACCATGTATCAAAATCTTCCTCCTCAAACAGCTTTTACCAGGATGTTCCAGAACTTCACCTTCCTGATATTTTACCCTAACATACTCCTCACATCTCTACAAGAGTCACTGTAACAGTCAAAGTGATGGCATTCAATAACATACTTACACTTATGAGAGAAGTTGTCAATGAGATCTTGAAACAAGTAATGTCCTTCTTCTTCACCACTCCATCATCATATGGCATTCCAGGATCCTCACCCGGTGGCGCTTCACAGTTTCCATTCTCTGTGATATAAGGGATAATCTGTCGCAGGGCGATGTTATGGAGCATACAGCAGGCCACGGTGATTTAACACACCTTTCCAGGTGAGAAGAGGAGTGATGCCCCAGTCTTGTCCAGACATCTGAATCTAGCCTTCAAGAGCTCAAAAGCCTATCCTACTGGTCGCTGTTTTCTTCCATAGGTCTCATTGAAGCAGACTTCTCCTGGAATTGTTGGATTCCTCACCGGTGCCAACAACCATGGACTTTTGGATACACTGAGGGGTATATTCACAAGAATGTGTGATAACTACTGCAAGTGTAGCTTAAGGCAACTTTCAATATCGCAGCCTATCGCGGGAAAATAACCCTGTGACAATGTGGGATTCACAACCAGGCGGTAGCTTGCGATAGTCTGCCGAAACTGCGGACAATGTCTGCCATAAAACCAACTAGATGGAGATAAAAACACAAACCACAACACCCAAAAACCTGCAATGGGTTAAAGCGTGATGAGGAAATCAGCGATAAGCAGCGCCAGGCCTGCAACACACACCTGGCAGGTGGGAAAAATCCCCATAAAAGCAGAAAAAACTCCCACACACAAACTGACGGACACCGAAGCACCATGGAGGCAGCCGGAGCGGGTGCAGAGGACGAGCGCAACACCACAAGCACCCCGGATGACCAGCCTGGGACCATGGGGACAGGGATGGGCAATGACAAGAAGACAAGGAAGATGAAGTTCAGTCCGCAAGCGACAGGATCATATTCACGGAGGTGATGGAACACCATCAACAACTCTTCGTCACCTCCAACGTGTCACTGGGCACCAAAACTGCAATTTGGCGAGACATCGTTGACAAGGTGAATGCCGTCGGAGAGCACAAGCGGACAATGGACGAGGTCAAGAGGTGATGGAATGACATCAAGCAGAAGACCAAGGAGAAACTCTCCGCCAACCAGAAGGCAGCAATGCAGACTGGAGGTGGGGGCCCAGCACCAAAGCCGGAGCTGGATGACATGGAGGAGCTGGTGTTGACAGTCATCAGTGTGGAGACTGTGGCCAGAGGTGGGGGACCGGACACTGCTCGACAGGACACAACACACCCGCAACAGGGTGAGTGACCACTAGGTACTGGGGGGACAGGTGGAGATGGGCACAATGGCACACATGCACAATCAAACGAACCACAGTGCACACCCACAATGACTGTGGGTCATCGCCCAGATCTACAGACTGTCACAATGTACAATGCCATGCTGTCTGAATGTCAACCTGTACCATGCGTCTACACTCTTGTGGACACATAGTAATACACCATCTCCCCTTCACATCGCAGGGGCACCGTTAACACCTCCTGCAGAGCAGTCCCAGCCACTCTTCATGGATGACGAGGAGGACAACGCCAGCATCGTCACCCAAACCATCCAAGACATCATTGACCTCATCTGCAACTCATCTCCAAGCTCAGGGCAGCCCAGCTACATCGATGAGACCCCACCCACCACCTGAACCACCCAGCAGGAGGCACCCACAGCCCCAGCACCCTCCCAAGACCTCCAGGAACAACACATGGCCTTCCAACGCCGTGTGCTGGAGTGCCAGATGGAGATAGCTGAGCAGGTGCGGGTGGGCTTCAGCATCATGGCTGCCAAACTGGACGCCATCTTTGAGTGTCTTTGTCTGCCCCTTGGTCTCCAACAAGCCCTGACTGACATCGCTGGAGTCATGACACAGAGAGTAGAACAGCTGTCCGCTCAGAGTGGCTCCAGCGATACCAGCAGTGAGCTGGCACACATACGGAGGCTCATGGAGTACATGGTGCCGATGGAGGCAGAAAGTATGGCAGCCACCGCTTCACATCATCAAAATGTAGCTGGGATCTATCATGCCCTACTGACCTCCACCATGGCATTGCCGCCACAAGGCATGGTGCCATTGAATGCTGCTGCCCCCACACCATCCACATCCCCACCCCCTGGTGTGTCAGTGCCTCCCAGTGCGGCAGGTATATCCACTTAGGCCCCTGATGTGTCAGTGGCACACAGTGCGGCAGGTGTATCCACTCAGGACCCTGATGTGTCAGTGGCACACAGTGCGGCAGACAGCTCTGCAACACCCACAGGTGGTGCAGGGTACACACCCAGGGACGAGGACGTGGATCGGACTGTGGTCAGAAGGACCAGGCACTACATAGCCTCATGACCTTCCACTGACCCACGATACACTCCGCTGCACTTACCTTGGACAGAGACATGGACCGCCACTTCAGGATTGGTGACCAATGACACGGCGACCAGGCTGCGGACTGTACCCATCCCTTCAGCAGGACTTGTCATCCCCGGATGGACTCGGGCTGGTCCTACACGGGCCCATATTGTGTGGTGTGCTGGGCATTGCCCTGAACCGCTCCGGCTGCATAACTGCACTGGATCTGCAATAAACATCCATTGATGCACTTCTGTGTCATGTCCATCATCAGTCATGTATGCATGTGTGGATGAATGTAGGGACAGTGATTTCCCCTGCGTTAGTTATGGTCATCCTGCGGGATGCCAGTCAGAGGGTGCTACATTGCATTTTGTGTACCGGGTCCCATGGACACTACAACTGGGACACACGCATCACTCCCTTCCTTATCCGGACATGGACAGAACCACACCCAGAGCCCACGTGTCATTGTAGCAAGCCCTGCGCTTGTCCGGCATACGGCAGGCCAGACCACTCCGCTTACACTCCGAGGGGGGCCCTCATTGCTACCCCTCGCAGGTGAACTCGCTTGTGGTGAGCAGGTCACTGCTCTAGTTGTCAGCATGTCACAGCCACTCCCTGAGGGCAGGTTTGCACGCACACCACACCCATCCGGCACAGGCATCACAGGCCATGTGACTTCGCCAACATAAGGGGCTGATGAAGTCATATTCTCCTCTGCCCGTGGTGACTGGATGACGGACGCCATGGTTCCCAATCATGGTGGGTGTTGTGGCCTTCTTGGGTGTCCAGGCCGCATGATGTGTGGCTCCATGGCATCTGTTGTACCTTCCGATGTGGCCCTCGGCTCGTCTCCCTTTTGTGGTGCTGGCTGCCATCCGACTTAACACTAGGTCAGAGCAGGTGTAGGTTTCCTGGTGCTAACACACCTTATCGCTGGTTTTGTGTTCTTATCGCTGATCTGTCTGGTCGTTTAGAATGGTGAGGAGTGGTGTGGTCGCGGCTTTTGGCA
The DNA here is from genome assembly GCF_964204655.1 of Triturus cristatus. Taxonomy (NCBI): domain Eukaryota; kingdom Metazoa; phylum Chordata; class Amphibia; order Caudata; family Salamandridae; genus Triturus; species Triturus cristatus. The sequence continues at coordinate 20,616,389 of NC_140585.1, read as the reverse complement.
CAGGAACGCTCACTCTGCATCTCATTAGCGATAGTTGCGGGGATCCTCTGTGGCGATGTTTTTTGTGGCTGCTATCATGGGAAAACTGGTGCTGTGGGCTGTTAGCACCAGCTTGTGAATGGGGAGGTAAATTTATCACGACTTTGGCTGCGATAAAGTGCCGTTAATTCAGAGATAGCTCCTTGTGAATATGCCCCTGAGTGTCCTGGATGGAAGACAGTGCAACAATAAGTTCCACACTTCTGATTCTACAACCTGACATTACTCAGACAAAGTTAGGACAGATTGAACCTACCAACAAGCCAGGTCCTCTCCGGTAGTAGTTGTGACATCAGCTGGGGTATGGTGCTGTTCTGCAGTATGAAGAAATCATGGACAGATCCTGGAAAAAGGGCACAGATGTTTGAGATATGCAAATCCAGTTGATAGAATGGAAGTGCTTCTGGTTAAGGTACATTTGTTCCCTGGCTTGTAGTGGTGCTAATGCAATATGGGTGCCATCAATGGCTCTAACACATGTAGAAGGTGAGCAAATGTATGGAAGTCAACATTCACAGTGAGTAAATCCTCATTTCTAGGGAACTTGATGTAGCTGTCCGTGTGTCTCATCATTGATTTAAGCACATCTTGTGGTACACCACTGAACATTGGTTGTGACATACCAAAAGCTATTGCCATAGTGTATTAGAATGCATCTGTTGCTAGAAAATACAGTGCTGCCATAGTTTACCCCATTGGTGGGATACATGTGGGATTAGTGATCGAGGAAAGAGATCAGGCTCCAAATGACGACATTAATCCTGCATTGTTTGCCTATTCAAATGAAACTTCTTGATGAAGTGGGTAGGTCTCGTGGCTCAGTGGACTAATGCATCCATTGCAAGGGCCTGGTGTTTGACCTTATGGACACAGGTTCAAATCCCGGTGGGTCCACTCAGCCTTTCATCCATCTGAGGTCGATAAAATGAGCACCATTGAGTTGGGTAACAATAAACATCACTTATTCAGCGCCAAGATACCTGTTATTTACAAGTACACATGTTATCTTATGGTATATCCCTTTCTTCTATGGTCTGGAGTTCAGAAATGGTGGTACACTGGAGGATGTTGCCTCCTCCCTCTTCCAGGGTACATATATATGGAGTGAGTAGTTTAATGTTTGTCACAATGTCCACAGTGACATATGTGAAGAGTAAGCCAAAAGTCATGTGACAATACATAACTGGTTCAGAAAGCATGACACATTGTTCACATATTAATTGGCTACTGTCCAACATCCACAAAAAACCCCCATTGTGACCTTCCCATGTGTCTGTAACATAAATGTGCAAATTAGGCATCCAAAAATGTATTATTTTCACCTTAATTTCTATTGGTATATTTCCGGTCAAAATACTATCAAGGGGAATGCGCAGTGCACAACACAAATATAGCGTTTATGCACAGTAACGCACTACGCAGATCAATCAATCAATCAATCAAAACATTTATAGAGCACGCTACTCACCCGTGAGGGTCCCAAGGCGCTAAGGGGAGGGGTGCTGTCACTGCTCGAATAGCCAGGTCTTGAGGTGTCTCCTGAAGGTGAGGTGGTCCTGGGTCATTCGTAGGTGTGTGGGGAGTGAGTGCCATGCCTTGGCGGCCAGGTAGGAGAACGATCTTCCTCCGGCTGTGGTTCTGTGGATCCGTGGGACGGCGGCGAGGCGAGGCCGGCTGATCGGTGCTGGCGGGTGGGAGTGTAGAACGTGAGGTGGTTGTTGAGGTATTCGGTCCTTTGTCGTGGAGCACTTTGTGTGCGTGGGTGAGGAGCCTGAATGTGATCCTCTTGCTGACGGGGAGCCAGTGCAGGTTTCTCAGGTGGGCGGATATGTGGCTGTGGCAGGAGATGTCGAGGATAAGTCGGGCGGAAGCGTTCTGTATGCGCTGGAGTCGTTTCTGAAGTTTGGCTGTGGTTCCTGCGTAGAGGGCGTTTCTGTAATCCAGTCGGCTGGTGACGAGGGCCTGGGTGACGGTTTTTATGGTTTCGGTGGGGATCCATTGGAAGATTTTTCGGTGCATGCGTAGGGTGTTGAAGCAGTATGATGAGACGGCGTTGACTTGCTTGGTCATCGAGAGGGAGGAGTCCAGGATGAATCCCAGGTTACGTGCATGGTCAGTGGGAGTAGGTGCGAAGCCCAGTGCTGTGGGCCACCAGGAGTCGTCCCAGGCGGAGGGGGAATGTTCGAGGATGAGGATCTCCGTCTTGTCTGAGTTCAGCTTCAGGCGACTGAGCTTTATCCATTCTGCAACGTCTTTCATTCCTTCCTGGAGGTTGGTTTTGGCAGTGGCTGGGTCCTTGGTGAGGGAGAGTATCAGTTGGGTGTCGTCGGCGTAGGAGATGATGTTGATGTTGTGTTTGCGTGCGATGGCAGCGAGGGGGCTCCTGTAGATATTGAAGAGTGTTGGGCTGAGCGAGGAGCCTTGGGGTACGCCGCGGATGAACTTGGTGGCCATGGAGCGGAAGGGAGGGAGGCGGACTCTCTGGGTTCTGTCGGAGAGGAAGGAGGTGATCCATTCCAGGGCCTTTCCTTGGATCCCGGTGTGGAAGAGGCGGGTTATCAGGGTGCAGTGGCAGACGGTGTCAAAAGCTGCAGAGAGGTCTAGGAGAATGAGGGCGGTTGTTTCTCCGTTGTCCATCAGGGTACTGATGTCGTCGGTGGCTGCGATGAGGGCGGTTTCGGTGCTGGGGTTGACTCGAAATCCGGACTGTGATGTGTCGAGTGAGTTGTTTGTCTCAAGGAAAGCAGTCAGCCGTTTATTGATGGTTTTCTCGATGACTTTCGCCGGGAAGGGAAGTAGAGAGATGGGGCAGAAGTTCTTGAGGTCTTTGGGGTCCGCTGTGGGTTTTTTCAGAAGGGCGTTGATTTCGGCGTGCTTCCAGCTTTCAGGGAAGGTGGCTGACGTGAAGGAGTTGTTTATGACGTTCTGGAGGTGGGGTGCGATGATGCTGTCGGCTTTGTTGAAGATGTGATGGGGGTATGGGTCCGAGGGGGATCCGGAGTGGATGGTGTTCATGACGTGCGTGGTGTCTTCAGTACTGATGGGGGTCCAAGCGCTGATGGTGGTGGTGGGGGTCGTTGGTTCGGTGGCTGGAGGCAGAGAATGGGGTCCGAAGCTGTCGTGCATATCTGCGATCTTACGGTGGAAGAATGTGGCGAGGGAGTGGCAGAGGTCTTGTGGCGGTGTGATGTCGTTGTTGCTGGCGCTGGGGTTGGAGAGCTCTTTGACGATGCTGAAGAACTCCTTGTTGTTGTGGGTGTTGTTGTCTAGTCGCTCTTTGAGTGATGTCCTTTTGGTGGTGCGGATCAGCTGGTGGTGTTTGCGGGTGGCGTTTTTGAGGGCTGTCATATTTCCTGTGGTCCGATCGTGGCGCCAGGTTTTTTTGAGGGTCCGGCAGGATTTCTTTGATTCTTTGAGGGCGTCTGTGAGGGGTCCTTCAGTGAAGCGAGGTCGTCGGCGCAGTTAGTGATCCATTGACCGAGGTTGTTGGCTGCGTCGTTGGGGTCAGACGTGTCGGCTGGCGGGTTCTGGCTCAGTGATGAGAGGAGCTGGTCTGTGGTGATTTTGCTCCAGCATCTGTGGGGGATTTGTTGTGTGCGGCGGTGGGGTGTATTCTTTTTAAAGGTGAAGTGGATGCATCTGTGGTCGGTCCAGTGTAGTTCTGTGGAGTGGCTGAAGGTGACGTGGTTGCTGGCGGAGAAGATGGGGTCGAGCGAGTAGCCGGCGAGGTGGGTGCGTGTGTCCACCAGTTACCTGAGTCTGAGGTTGGCCAGGTTGTCGAGCATGGTGGTGGTGTTGTTGTTGTTGTTTTTCTCCAGGTGGAAGTTCAGTTCCCCTAGGAGGATGTATTCTGGTGAGGCTAGGGCTTGCGGGCTGATGAAGTTGGTGATGGTTTCGCTGAATTGAGTGCGTGGGCCTGGGGGTCTGTAGATGAGTGTTCCTCTTAGGGTGGTCTTGGGGTCGGTGTGAATTTGGAAATGTAGGAGTTCGGCGGCGGAGAGTGTGTCTTCGGCGTTGGTCGTGATGTTGATGGTGTTTTTGTAGATGATGGCGATTCCTCCTCCGGTTTGGTTGGTGTGGTCCTTTCAGGTGATCTTGTAACCGTCCGGGATGGCTATGGCGTTATCTGGGGCTGAGGATGTGTGCATTCAGGTCTCTGTGAGATAGGCGACGTCTGGTGCCGTTGAGTCGAGGAGGTCCCAGAGTTCGACGGCGTGCTTGTGGACGGAGCGTGTGTTGAGGAGGATGCACTTGAGGTTGTTGTTGCTGATGTTAGGTCCGGTGTGCAGGTTCGGAGGCAGGTGAATCTGCAGGTGAGGCAGGTGAAGGGTCCGTGTGTGCGCTTCGGGGTGGCTCGGTAGCAGGCCGGTGGTCGTCCGGTGTTGAGTGCGCTGAGGGCAGCGGTGTCGTATTTCAGTCGGGGACCAGGGGTTCTGGCCCTGGGCGCGGTCCAGGCGCAGATAGGCGCAGACGGGCATGCCTTAGGCACGCCTTCGGCGCGACAACAGCGCGGCTGCGCATCGGCCTGCATTATGTAGGGGTCAAGGGAGGAAGGAGCTGCTGGGAGGGGGAGCGGGGACCAATCGGGGGTCAGGGGGCGGGGCCGCAGGCAACGCAGCGGCGGGAACGAAGGAGCAACGGCGGGGGAAAACTACAGTGGGACGGGCACAGGACGCGAAAGGGAAATACAATAAATACAACAGACGCAGCAGGGCACAGAACGCAAAAGGAAATACAATAAATCAGTACAATCAGCAGTAGATACAGTAAACAGATAGAAGAGGCAAAGCTTACGGTCACTGTCTCATAAAAATTACATGGCAATGGAGTAGTCAATATATAAACATGTAAACCCTCATTTGGAGTGGTGATGACTCACTGAACAGATCTCATAAATCATTTACCAAGTACCTATTTACACAGTACAGCATAATACACATAATACATTTGGGAGCCACTCACAGTGGCTCCCACACACAGTGGCTCCCAAATGTTCTTTGGTCTAGAGGCAGAAGGCATTTGCTCCCAAAATATTGGCAGTTGAGTATGACAGAAGGTGATATCCTGTCACCAATTAACTGTTGGAGCAATAGTTGAACCCCAATGTACAGCTACTCTGCGCTTAGCCAGCAAGAGGAGCATAGCAAGCAGGCAACGAACATTTGCTGGAGCGTCTTTAACGTAACCCAGTATGGCTAAAAGGGGTGTGGGCTTGAATAATGTACCAAGTATATCCACTACAGTGGTGAAGATGGCAACACAGTATTTCGCTATCACTGGGTAAGTCCAAGCCAGGTGCAGTTGGAGCCCGATCGAAGCCCCATCCAAAACAGCTTTACGGCGGTGCTATAAAAGTGATGCAAGAATTTAAAATGAATCAGCCTTAAATTGTAGTTGGGGGATAACATGCGTAGTTGGCCACAACAGTATTTTCATTGTTCCATATCTAGTGGGGGACTTAGGTCTTCATTCCAGCCAGCTAGTGCTTTGGGAATGACCACTGGATGGATAGTCTGGGGCAATTATATATGCGTGTAATGAGCTTACGCTGTTATGGGTAAGTCAATATTTGCTCAAGCGCAAGCATTGTGGGTGGAGAGCTGGGAAAGGTCTTATATTTCTGCTTGCATGCAGCCTGTATTCTATGATGTAGGAAAAGGGCAGCGAAGTATGGTCTTAAATCCCTCTGCCTCAATGGACAGAGAGCCAATACTAGCCTCCGGGAACAGATCTGCAAAAGTGTGAAGACCTACGGGCAGATTTACAAGCCCCTTGCGTCTCTTTTGCTCTGCCGTTGCTTCACTTTTGTGACGCAGAGGCGGCGCAAAGCCAGCGCCATGCTGCGGGGTATTTACAACGTGACGCATCTGGGAGATGCATCACGTTGTAAAGCCCTGCGCCACATGTAGGCATTCCGGCACAGGGGGGGGAGTTCCGGCGCAGGAATGCCTCCTAAAAGTGGCTGAGTGAAATCTACAAGATTTCACTCAGTCACTTTTGAGCCCATGCTGCGTCAAAACCCTGCGCCTGCTTGTAAAGATAGGGTACCCCAGAGCCTTGCTGGAGCTGCCTCGCGCTTGCGACGCAACTCCAGCAATGCGCTGCCTTTACGGCACAGATGCGTCATGCATCTGTCTTTTTTTGCCCCATGGTGCGCCGCATTGTAAATGCGGCGCATCCATGGCGGCGGAGCCGTGACGCACAATAACTGGCGCATCCCTGCTGATATGCAGGGATGCGCCAGTTATTATAAATCTGCCCCCAAGTGTGTGTGCCCGATCCACTGCACCTTTATCACACAAAGGATGGATATGTGGATGACAGGCCAGTTGAATGGACAGGGCGTACAGATCATCAAGTTTAGCCCTTTTTCTCAAGCCCTCCCAGGTCCAGTGTAGCGATTCTACTGCATTGATCTCATCACATGGTCGTTTGTGCATTGTATAGACCACCACCGAGAGTGGAGCTGGTGCCACTCTGTCCACCTCCACTGCGACATAGGGCTGGAATGGCACAGGGTGTATCCAGAAGTGCAGGAATTGGGGTTGTGCACAATAAGCATACAGCTGGACATCCAGAGCTCTCATACTCCCCTGTGCCAACAGGAGAGTCAGCAACTCCCATGCGATACGAGCCTCCTTGCCCGCTCACACCAGAGAGATCATCAAGGAACTCAAGGTGTCAAAAAAGGCCCTAGTGAGAATAAGCGGCGGATTTACAAATAGATATAAGAACTTGGGCATAACAACCATCTTGGCAATAGCCACTCTTTCAGCTAGGGAGAGAGGTAATCGAGCCCAAGTTTGTACCTTGCCCACCAGCCAGGCAATAGTTTTCCCACAGTTAGCTTCCCACATCTCTTGCAAATCACTGGAGAGCTAAATGCCCAGGTATCGGACACGAGCCTGCGCCAAGCTAAGAGGAAATTCTAATGAAACAAGCATTTGCAATGCATTCGGTCTCGCTTTTTGGACCTTATATGTATTTAGCTAGGCAGCACATTAGCCTGGGTGATTAAACATGTACTGCTCTTTAACATGGACGAAAGGTAAGCACCAAACTGAATGACACGTCAGGTATGGGAACACATGGAGAGAAATATTGTCTTTCAGCGGGAAATGGTACAGTCTAAAGCTCTGTTTTTAATGTAAAAGTCAGAGATGGAAATTAATTTAAGGCAAGTGAGATAAGAGACCAGTTAAAGACAAAGAAGGAGAGATGCCAGAGAGGCGACATTGGAAATAATAGTACAAAAGCGGGGAGCTGGTTGAAAAGACAGAAGATTTGATAGATAGTAGAGATTGAGAGAGCAGGTGAAGAGTCCCAACAATGTCTCACTGAGAGCGATGCCTCTCCCAGCAACACAGCAAGGATGATCAAATGGCCCCCCGGTCGCTGCAGAAGCAGCCACCAAGCCACCAAGTAGGGTGCACCACGCAGCTCCCTCGCCCTGGACCAAGGATGTCGCAGGTCATCAGCGCACACGGTGTGCGGCGATCCCTCGACAGGACAATCCCTCACCATGTCACAAAGCAGATGTCAGAGGAGGCCCCTCACGCACAGCCGGAAGAAGCCCAGTGGGGTACAGAAGCGAGGTAGGCCGCAATTGAGAAGCAGGCACACAGAGGCACTCAAGTGGGCTCCTGGTCTGGTCTCAGCAGTGGTCTGCAGCAGTTCCGCTGCGGGCGAGGCCGACAGCCCAGTGCGGCAGAATATCGACACTGCCTCCACAAGCCCGCAACCAGTATGCCGCGCAGGCAAGGACCAGAAGCCGGCCTGCTCCCAGGTGCTAACATATCTCGCCCCGCTGAAGCAACCCCCCCACAGAGACACCAGCAAGAGGGCCATCTGTTTCACCCCAGAACTCCTAGCCTCCAAGCAAGCTTGCCAGAAACTATAGAAGAAATGGCACAGCGAACATACTCCGGAAAACCACGCAGCACACAAGGATGCCATCCGCAAACACCACCACCTCATAAGGGCCGCCAAGATAACCTCGTTCAAAGACCGCCTCGACAACAATGCACACAATAGCAAGGAGCTCTTCAACATCGTGAAGGAACTCTCCAACCCCAGCTCCAACACCAACGACATCCCGCCGTCACAAGCCCTGTACGACTCCCTCACCACCTTCTTCCACCGCGAGATAACAGACATCCATGACAGCTTCAACACCCAGACAGACCCAACAGACAGCAACACAACAGACCCTACGCACACCATCAACCACGAGCCTCTGCTAGCCTGGGCCAACGTGAGCATCGATGACACCATCAAGACCATGAGCACATTCCACTCCGGCTCTCCATCAGATCCCTTCTCGCACCACGTCTTCAACAAAGCAAGCAGCTCCATCGCACCCCACCTGCGCAACGTCATCAATCTCTCCCTCAAGACCGCGACCTTCCCAGAGAGCTAGAAACACGCAGAGATCATCTCCCTAATGAAAAAACCCAAGGCTGACCCAAGAGACCTCAAGAACTTCCGGCCCATCTCTCTGCTTCCCTTCCCGGCCAAGGTCATCGAGAAAATCGTCAACAGACAGCTAACACGATACCTCGAAGAAAACAGAATCCTGGACCCTTCCCAGTCAGGGTTCCGCAGCAACCACAGCACCGAGACCACCCTCATCGCCGCCACCGACAACATCAGAACCCTGCTGGACAACAGTGAGACTGCAGCACTCATCCTCCTAGACCTCTCCGCCGCCTTTGACACCATCTGCCACCGCACACTACGCGCACGCCTCCACGCCGCAGGGATCTGAGACAAGGCGCTGGAATAAACCACCTCCTTCCTCTCCGGCAGAACCCAGACCGCCTCCCCCCATTCCAGTCCGAAGCCTCCGAGATCATCTGCGGCGTACCCCAGGGATCCTCCCACATCCTGACACGGTTCAACATTTACATGGCCCCGCTCGCACACGTCGCCCAACAGCACGACCTCAACATATTCTCCTATGCCGACGACACTCAACTGATCCTCTCTCTCACCAAGGAACCCATCACCGCCAAAGCCAACCTCCACGAAGGAATGAACACCATCGCCGACTGGATGAAGACCAGACGTCTGAAGCTGAACTTGGACAAGACGGAGGTCCTCATCCTCGGCTCCAACCCTTCAGCCTGGGACGACTCCTGGTGGCCGATGGCACTGGGAGAAGCCCCGACACCCACTGACCATGCACGTAACCTGGGAATCATCCTCGACTCAACGCTCTCAATGACCAAGCAGGTCAACGCCGTCTCCTCCTCCTGCTTCAATACCCTCCACATGCTCCGCAAGATCTACAGATGGATCCCGACAGATACAAGAAAGACAGTCACCCAGGCCCGCGTCAGCATCAGACTTGACTACGGAAATGCCCTCGACGCGGGAGCCCCGACCAAGCTCATCAAACGAGTACAATGCATCCAAAATGCCTTGGCACCTCTGATCCTCGAGGTACCACGCCACGGCCACATCACCCCCCATCTGACGGACCTGCACTGGCTCCCCGTCAGCAAGAGGATATCCTTCAAGCTCCTCATCCACGCACACAAGGCACTCCACAAGACCGGCCCAGCCTACCTCAACAGATAGCTCTCCTTGTACATCTCCAACCGCCAGCTATGCTCCGCCGACCTCTCACTCGCCACCGTCCCACACATCCGAAGAACAACCACCGGCAGGTGTTCCTTCTCCCACCTCGCCACCAAGACATGGAACACCCTCCCACTGAGCCTACGAAAGACGCAAGACCTGCTGACCTTCAGGAGGATGCTCAAGACCTGGATGTTTGATCAGTAGCGGTTCCCCCAGCGCCTTGAGATTCTCGCGGGTATGTAGTGCGCTTTACAAATGATTGATCGATTGATTGATTGATTGGTTGATATCTCACACCGGGGTGCCCACCACTCCCAGCCCAGGCCGTACAAATCACCAGGCACCAGCTGTGGCATGCGATCTAACCACAGTGCCCGCAGGCCGCACAACCCGATGATCACTGTAGCCTTGCGCTCAGAGCACGTCCCATGCTGCTATGTTGTCAGCACGGACCCGGGGAATCACCAGGCTCTCGCTCAGCCAGCTGTCCATGCAGAGTCCAGATTAGCATGAGCAAAGTAGCCCATAGCACTCTGCTGCTCGGTTCCTGTAGGTAGGGTGTCAACCAGGACAGGAGGACAATTATTTTAAACGGATTGATGGCTCGGCCGGCAGGGCTGCTCTACAGAGCGGCCATCTCGCCGTGCGCCCTCTAGCCCCCAGGGATTCTGACATTATATTAGAAATACAGGACAATGTGGGGGCCAATGTTATAAGGGGTCTATCAAATTGTTGATAGATTTCTCTATTATTATCGGGATTGATATCATTCAGGATTCTCCTTAGATAAGGATGCCACTGATGACTACTTTTCCAATATAGCAATGACTTGGTACACTTCTGAACATAGGGAAATCTTGATGGCACCATTAGAAATTATGCAGTCAGGGAAAGCACCAGGCATTGATGGCCTCATAGTGGCTTTTTACAAGCTTACAAAGACTTACTGATACTGCATTTGGTCGAACTAATTGAGGAAATGGTAAATACGGAAGTCATGCCTCCCTAAATGTGTGGGCCCTAATAGTCACTCTCTTGAAACCTGGTGAACGTCCTCATTATTGCTCCTCTTATAGACCTCTTTTATTGCAAACTTAAAGGGATTCTGACATTATATTAGAAATACAGGACAATGGGGGGCAGATGTTATAAGGGGTCGATCAAATTGTTGAGAGATTTCACTGTTATTATGAGGATTTATATCGTTCAGTATTCTCCTTAGATAAGGATGCCACTGACAACCACTTAGCCCATATAGCAATGACTTGGTACACTTCTGAACATAGGGAAATCTTGATGGCACCATTAGAAAGTATGCAGTCAGGGAAAGCACCAGACATTGATGGCCTCATAGTGGCTTTTTACAAGCTTACAAAGACTTACTGATACTGCATTTGGTCAAACTAATTGAGGAAATAGTAATGGCGAAAGTCATGCCTCCCTCAATGTGCAAGGTCCTAGTAGTCAGTCTCCTGAAACCTGGTAAACAACCTAATATCTGTTCCTCATATAGACCTCCATCATTTTAAATGTGTACACCAAGATATATGCAAAGGCATTGGCCAACAGACTAGTGCCTATATTGCCTAGAGTGCTCGCGGAGCAGGCAAGATTTGTCCCAGGCCATAGCATATAATCTTAGAACACTGTTTAGTGCCATTCAAGATGTTGACCCAGAGATTTCAACAATAGCTGTGTTCCTAGATGCCGAAAAGGCGATAGACTCTTGAGTACGAATTCATGATGCATTTTATTATGACATGCTGTACTGTGCCCACGGCTCGGATCCAAATGGATGAGGTATTCATTGCCCCAATTGTGATTATAAGAGGCAGTCGTTAAGGCTGCCCTCTGTCACCCTTATTGTATGAACTTGTGGCTGAACCATTGGGTTTTGCTCTCCATTAGTATCAAGGGCTTAGAGGACTGCACTTTCCTGCCTATGATCTCTTCATCTTGGCATTTGCTGATGACACGCTACTATATGTTCGCAAACCAGAGTGCAACTTTACTCCCATCCTCAAAGAGGAAGAACGGTTTATTGGACTATTAGATCTCAGTGTGAACCGGGATGAGTCTAATATTTTCCCCCTTACCCCTGCCACTACATTAATAACGCTGTAATATCCTGGTAAGCTACCTAGGGATAATGATTCACACCAATTTAGGGATAGTTTTTCTTGACAATTACAGGAGTGCAATAAAAACATTTAAGGATGATGTGGAGTGCTGAATTAAACTGCCATTATCACTGTTTGGGCATATAGCTGTTATGAAAATGATCGTAGTCCCTGAAATCCTATTCCTGTTTCAAAATGTCCCAATGATCTTGTTGTGGGCTGTTTGAAACTTTCGATCACTTATTATAAAATTTGCTTGGGTGGGGAAGAAACCCAGAGTCAGATGGGAAGGTCTCACGTTTTTATTCACACAAAGTACTCCCCTGATACTTTAATCGCATTCCACGATTATACTTCAAGATGGAACCTGATCAGACATTTATAGGAAATCCCTATGTGAAGCTATGGGTAGTGTGCCACTATGAGGTGGGGAAGGAGGCAAGTCCTTTTGTTTTATATACCCTCATACACCCTAGTGGTATCATGCTTCATCATCGGGTCAGCCTGATGCCTACAAGTCAGGGTGGGCTCAACCGTATTTTAGGGATTAAAAATCCACGACCAGATCCCAGTTTCCCTTTATTCTTGGATCTGGCCTGGATGTTAAAATAGAGAAATGTATAGGGTCAAATGGGATATTATGGTCCTAGGACCCTAGTGCCACCATGTTTCAGTCCGCTAAAGGCCCCTAAAGGGTGCTGGACTTTCTTTAGGGCGATGATGCAATACCCCTGGAATCAGTAGTAGTCAGGGAATTTCCCTATACTATTTAAAAATAAGGGCAGGTAGCTGCTCCTTTTTCTACCTGCAGAGATCATTTATAACACATGTCTCTATTTGTGGTGATTTTGTGCTGTTGTCACCTGTGTCTAAACGGCAAGAAGGTGAGAAACACTACAACAATAAACATACCTATCAGGTGTGTGTATGACACAATATCTTCAACTCTATCATTCTTCCCTATGTGGGTAATAATAGTGTAAGTAAGTAATAGTTTATTAGCATAGTTAATTAAAACCATTGCAATTCATCCTTAAAAAGAAATAATAATAAAAAAACACTAATGTGTACACAATACATTATTCATCACTTAATAAAATTACATTCACGTAGTAACTGTATTTTTAATTCCTTTTAAAAAGTTCATAAGATTTTATATGTTGATAGAGTTAAAATAGTAAACGTATTGTTCCAAATGTCCTCTGTGTTTTATGGCAAGGGGACAGATTCCAGTATTTACTCTTCTTCCACCTTCCATAGTTGATACAATGTAAATAGGGATCTGCTTATTTTAAGAGCCTCTAAGAATATGACGGTCGGTCAATTTTCTGCATCTTTGTTTCTACCACCTTCAAAAACTTCACAAGGCTACAATTCAACTGCGGGTCACTAGGTGTAAAACAGGCAAGAACTGCCTGCCTTCGTGAGCGTATTCCACGGTGGTTGAAGTGGTGTTTCAGTAACCGTTTCCTTTCCTCCAACAGCTTCTCACAGGAGCACAACAAATGTTCCATGTCTTCAGATGCCTTGCCACATAGGCGACAGAGGGAACCCCCATTAACCCTCAGCCACTGCGGAAAGTGGCGTGTGCATGGTAACACGCCTAGTCTGTATTTGAGGAACTTCAGTTTTATATGACGTGAGTAGCCGAGGTCAAGGTAACTCTGGTGGCTTTATCTTCAATCCATGAAAGATGTTTTATTGTTCTCTTTAATATTCTTTTGATCGTGGTGTGATTGGTAGGAGTATTCCGCAGCTCCTGTAACCCTAGATTCACTAGGCTGCTTTTCAAGTATTTGGCAGCTGGCGATGCCTGATACCGTTCTAATTCTGACCATAAGTAGCTGTTTAGGGTTCCTTCATTTGCCTTACGGACTTTATCCCAAGTCATTATATATGCACCTTGTCTTGCCAAAGACTGCTTCTGTCCTCCAAATTCCAGCCTGAGTTGGGCCGGAGAGGTTTGTTTTGGCAAGCTGAATATGGTTCTGTATGCTGATGCCACAGTTCTGTCTAGGGTCGCCGCATCCCTACCTCTCTGTACTTCGCTCCCATAAGTAATTGTGGGCAGCAGTTTAGCTCTTATAACTTGTGCCAGGGGCAAGAGGGAGGGACTGGTGAGCTTACCATTTAATTTTTTTAACGAAATAGATATCGCAATGCCTTTTCCTCTAATGCTTGCTTTCTGAGCGGTAAATTGGCCACCATTATCAATTTTGACTCCCAGGTATTTGTACACTGTTAATAGTGTAGTGGCAGCAATTTGTTGCATTCTGTCAATATCTGCATTCTTGTGCGTGTGCATCAATGTGTAACATACGTGTCATCCTTTCAAAACAGCAACCACTGCTATCATTCGCTGTGGAACTCATACATCCATTACAATTAAACGTCACTGCTTACCCCACTGCGGGAGAGGTCATGCTTCTCGTGGGACCTCACATAATCAGAGGGGTAGCCCTGTAGTCACACTCTATTGATTCACAGATGTGAAGGGCAGAAATTTGTCATATTCGTATATGGTATGAGAGCTGAAAAGACAGGAAGAAAACAGAGAGCAAAAGTTAAGGATAGCCCTATATCATTTCTTTCTACCCGAGGAGACCCACATAATGATTTTGTCATGTCTTTATTTTTTCTTGTTCCACTTCTTCTTTGCTGAAGTGTCAAGTGCTTGCTTAGAGTTATCCATTTCAGAATTACTCTTCAATGGTGGTTTACCAGGTCTGTCTCCTAAATTATTTCTACCTAGCATAGCATAGGCTTCGTCAATAACTTTAGGTAATTGTCGCTCCTGTTGTGCAGGAGTCAAATCCGTTAGAAGTTGACTTATGGTCAATGCTGCTGCTTCCCCCTTTATGTTGCTTAACATAATTGCAGATATTGTGGCAAAATTGCCCATCAGTTTCAATCCAAAGTCAAGGGGAGGTGGCTCCCCATACTCATTCTGGAGCTTTTTCAGGACTTCTGGCAAAACAGCCAGGGAAGGGGTACAATGTGTTCTGTTTATACTGCAGCAACAACTGTACCGAAAGATGTGCAGTCTTCCGCTGGTGAAGCCACTCCCATCGGCAAGCAGATAGTTAATATTTTGTGTTTTTCTGGCAGGCCCATATGGCGAGACACCGCTTCAAGCTGGCTTGTTTTTTGTGCAATCCAGAACAGAATCACTACCCGCCTGATGAGAACTCCTCCCATGACAGCATTTAGCATTTGCGAGTTGATGCCCTGGGTAGTCATTTGTCATTGTACAGCTTGAGCAGTCAGCCAATGGTTAAGGGTCAATGTTTGCATAACAAACTGTATAAGCCTTCTATATATTGTTACTAAATCTATGTATAGTCTTCGCACCTCTACTTTTGGTAAATTATCAACATTTGGATGCAGTTTGTAACCGGCTAAGAATGGCCATGTTGTTTTAACATTGCTGAGAGGCTAACATTTGCTGTTGAGTGTGGGAAGGTGCCTTTAAACAAATTCATGTGTTCTTGGTAAGTGAGTGGCACCTCTATCTCTTCATATGGAATATAGTTATCTGGTATTTCATCCGCAGTGTAGGTGTGAAATAGATGTGTAACATTGTTTGCAGGTGGGAATGTAACTCAAGAATAGAACACCTTTGTCCTGAATGCTTCATGTGCCTCAACCACGAAGGTAACATCTCCACCCCTAACTGAGAGACCATGGTGTAATAATTTCAGAGTAACCACATGTCTGCAGTTTTCTGCAGTGTTTAATGCCTGAGGACCTTCAGCCCTGGTTTAATAAGACATGAATTACAGACTGAGTATGCCCAGTGAGAAGTAAATATTTTAGGAGCTCAAGCTTGAACAGCCTACATCCAATACATAGGGGTTACCTACTCAGCTGAGGAGGATTTTCCCCACCACCACTGATGTCTCTGGTTTGGAGGTAAGTAAGGGTCTCCGAGAAGGCATGATTGAACTAATCAAGAGATTAATTGAAATAAGGGGACGCGACATACCAGATTTTGACGATGGACACGCCGTGAGGGGAACGGCCGGTGATCTCTGCTCTTGCTGTGGGCCTCTCAATCCCTGTGGCCAATTGCTAGCGCCAGCGCCGTGAGGGGAACGGCTTCCCTTGCGCCTACACTACCCAGGGGGCATTGCGTGGTGCACGGAGAGCGTCATTACAGGGCGCCAAGCCCCATAAACTCGAAGAGCGCCTCCCGCAGCGCGGGACGCGCGCGGGCGAAGCCCGGTCGAAGCCCGGGCCAAGGGCGGGCCCGTCCTTGCCCGTCATCGCCAGGAGGAGGCAGGGCTGGGCACCCCCTCTAACGCCTTTGGTTTGCAGGTGCACCTTAGAATTTGCTGATAAATTGTTGCTGGGTTCCCGTATAAACACCTATTATGGGGAAAAAGATACCAGCCGCACCCAGAAGAAAGGGTAAGCAGAAACAACCTGTATCAACCCCTACTACCCCACTGCCTAGCCTGACAGCCATAGACAAAATGTTACAGAGAACTATTGGCGTTGTCGCCACGGCTATCCAGAACACTGAAAGGCGCTTATCGCTTCCACCTAGTATGCCCCCATTTATGCACCAAGAAAACTCATTGGACAAATCAGCTTGCTACATCTTATGCGGGGTTTCCGGGTGCAGATACCAATGAGATTCGTATACATGGAGACACAGTATCTTATGGTGATTTGCCTATGGACTCTAGGCTGTCGTCAACCCCCACTATGCTAAAGCCAAGCACAAATAGGGACTCTGACCTTTTGTCATCCCCAGCTAATGATCAGACACACATAGAAGGGATAGGTCTATGCCCCGACTCCGACTTACTGGCCACAGATGGGGATAAAAGCACCAGCGTCCCGATGCAAACTAGGGGCCAGAAACCTAAGAGGCAAAAAGCTAAGAGCAAACGGAAACACATTGAGCCAGCACTGAATAACTACAAGGGTGGACATAATCAATCACGGAGGACTGCTGCCCCCGTAGAGGCAAATAAGGATATGGGGGATGGCCAATCTGGTGAGATGGATTCCTCAACTATAGAAACTAACATAGCGTTAGGGAATGAGGGATTTTGGGGGAGACTGGCGACATTGATAACTACTCTCTTGGGGCCAATAAATCTACAAGTATCGAATATAGAAAAGAGGCTGAGAGCATTAGACGATCATATAATGAAATTGAGTTTAGGGCGCCACCAAAAAACTACGCCAAGCTTGGGGGTAACCATTGCAGATAAACCCCAAATAAGTGTGACTAATGTGAATAATAAAGCCCATATTAACGATCTTTTGTCAACTTCAAAACCAAGCACAAGCAAAAACCCATCAAATGCGGAATATCCAGCCATACGGGCACTTAAACCTAAATCCACCAAGGTTGTTACCCCTGAAGGTACGGATCAAACTGTCTCTAAAAGTAATAAGGCACAACCTAGACAAATCAATATTGATGCCCGAAACTCTCCATCTTCCCCTCTAGCTAAGCCGGATCAACCTATACTAACTACTGCAAGACAGATACCGGCTCGTATTAGCCTACCCCCAGAATGTGGAGCCTATGTCTTGGTTTTAGTTAATGTGCCCAAACTAAGGAAGGACCAAGAGGAAAATTTTACAAATCTTAAAAATAGAACTCTCCACTGGTTATCCAGAAATTGCCATTTCCCGATGGAAGGCGCCGGGGAAATCATTCATACCCAAAGAGTGGGGTGGGTAGGCCCGTTGAGAAAAAAGTTTGAGGGGGACTGTATAATCATACTGTTAGACTTGGGGGTCTCTGGTTGGCGCAAGGTTGCCCTTGTGTCAAGCAGGAACCCTCTCCTCTATGTCAGGGCGCAGGATAACCCCTTGTGAATGACCCTTGCTCACCCTCTAGGTGCATGGCGTGAGCAGCCAAGGCGATTCCTCAGGCGTTGTTGGTTAAGCACTTACAATCACACACACAGTAAATACATCAATCCCCCCAGAAACGGACACCAGACTTGGATATGTAGAAAAATACGCTTCTTTATGTAAAAATAAGTATATATATCTCAGCAGACTTATCACAAGACCAATAACGTTTTCGCTATGCCACCAGGTTGTAAAACAGGCAAATGTTCTTTGTTCGTAGCTTCAAATGGATACTTTGTAGTCTCTCGCAAATGTTACTTGTGGTTCCAGTACTTACAGAGATCGGCTCCTGTGAACGGGGAAATAAGGCGTTGCGGGCCCCGAGCCCGATACTGGAACTCCTTTAGCGATGTGGAGAGTCGGCACAGGTCGGTGCGACTCTCAGCTTGGGAAGTGGTCTTGGGTCCTCAATCAGCAGGTGTGGGCAGGTAGGCAGGCGCGGCCAGCGACCCTCAGCACGGCGGTGCAGGAGGGGGTCTCCACAGCGGGGGCGGCGCGGCCTGAGATGTCCGGGGATAGCGAAGCGGGGTCACAGGGCACGGTCAGTGCAGCTGGGTGACCCGGCGTAAATCACAGTCGTCGGACGGTTTCCGGCGGGAGGGGTGATAGCGCGTTCAGCGCGCTCCAGTGGCAGGCGGTGACAGGGGTGCAGGCAACCTAGCCCGGGGACAGAGAGCGGCTCCGGACGGAGCGGGGCTCTCACGGGGTTGAGGCAGGCAAGCTTCTGAGTGTCACGGCCCTAGGAGGGGCGATGAGGGGCGCAGTCTCTTTCCAGCGGGATGCACACACGGCTCGAATTGGAGGACGAGCAAAAGCACAGAGAACCCACTGGTCCTGGGGTTCAGTTCAGGGGGCAAGCTCAGATCAAGCCCTTGGAGAATGTTCAAGCACAAAGTAGCAAAGTCTTTACAGCGAGTCTTTTCCTCTCCTTTCTCAGCAAGGCAAGCAGCAGGCCAGTCCTCCCGGCGTCTTCTTCTCCTTCTAGTCGGACAGAGGTTCTTTGTGGTAAACAGGATTCTGATTTCTTAGGAGCCAGGCTCCTACTTTTATACAGTGATTCTTTTGTTCTTTAGCGCCAGGGGGCCTGGGCCTGGCCCAGTCCAGTTCTGGAGCACTTTGTTATGGTGACTCTGCTCTTTCCTTTCAGCAGCAGGGCAGAGACATCAGCCGCTCCACAGGGGGCGGCGCCGGCTTTGTGGTGGCAGAGCACAGGTCTATTCAAGAGTCAAGGTGTACTCCTCCCACCCATCCTGGTGTCATCTCTCTACCCACCACCTGGCAGCCAACCTGTCTCTGGGGATTCCCCAACCCTGCTCCTTACTGTTGCTAGGCAGAACACACACACACAGCAGAGGCGGACTGAAATGGCCAGGTCAGTAAATACTAACTTTCTAAAAGTAGTATTTACAAACCCAGGATATTAAAATAAACTTGACTACAAGAAGTATTAAATTATTCTGAGTTCAGGCATACTAAACTTGACATTCTACCATGCTCTCTGAGTCCACTGGGGTCACAGCGTGTAGTGACTCCAGCAGCCCACTCTGGCCTATGGAGAGCAGGTAGCCTTCAATAGTGAAAAACGAAAATGGCTGTAATTCACTACTAAGACATGCCACACACATCAGGGCATGTCCTACCTTATGCCTACAATGCACCCTGCCCTTGGGCCTACCAGAGGGGTGGCTAATATGTAGGTAAGGGAAGGTTTAGGGACTGGCAAGTGGGGGCACTTGCGCAGTCAGCGCGACAGTCCAGACTGCACGCAGGGTCGGCGGTGGCAGACCCTAGACACATTTTACAAGGCCGCTTTCTGTGGGTGGCGCAACCAGCGCTGCAAGCCCACCAGCAGCATTGGCATTCACAAGCCCTGGCACCCATGGTGCACTTTACTGGGGACTGACAGTAAATCCAATAAACCAATCATGAATATCAATTACAGGTACACTTTACCTAGGGAGCACTTGCACTGCGGCACGGGTTAGCCGTGGCGCAGTGCCCTGAGCGGACAACACCAGCAAAACAGTTGAGGCACACCATCAAAAAGGTGGAAGGGAAACTCACGCCAAGGTGCCAGGTCTAACACGTGTCCCCTCCAGCTGAAATGTGGGGAGAACTACCCTTGCCCAGGGGGTTCCTCGTCACTAAGGCGGAAATACCTGGACAGACCGTCAGCGTTGGCGTGACCTGTGCCAGGACGGTGTTCCACCGTAAAGTCCATACCCTGTAGGGAGATGGACCACCTCAACAGCTTTGGGTTCTCACCCCTCATTTGCATCAACCATCTGAGGGGCCTGTGGTCCGTCTGAACCCGGAAGTGAGACCCAAACAAGTAGGGTCTTAGCTTCTTCAGCGCCCAGACCACAGCAAATGCTTCTCGCTCAATTGCACTCCACCTACTTTCCCGTGGAAGTAACCTCCTACTGATGAAGGCTACGGGTTGGTCCCAGCCCTCCTCAGTCATCTGTGAGAGAACAGCCCCTACACCATGCTCTGAAGCGTCTGTCTGCACTAGGAATTCCTTGGAGAAGTCAGGGGCCAAGAGCACGGGCGCCGTGCACATGGCAGTCTTCAGGGTGTCGAAAGCTTTCTGACAGGTGTCAGTCCAGATCACGTTCCTGGGCTGCTTCTTGGAAGTCAGCTCTGTCAAGGGGCAACAATCGTTCCATAGCCCTTGACAAACCTCCTGTAGTACCCAGTGAGCCCCAGGAAGGCCCTCACTGCGGTCTGCGTCTTGGGGGACTCCCAAGCCAGGATGGTCTCAATTTTGGGTTGCAAGGGTGCCACCTTGCCACTCCCCACTTGGTGTCCCAAGTACATCACGGAACCCTGCCCGATCTGGCACTTGCTCGCCTTGATCGTGAGGCCTGCTCGGCGCAGAGCCACCAACACTTCCCAGAGGTGGCGCAGGTGTTCGGGCCAGGTGGCACTGAACACTGCGATGTCATCCAGGTAGGCGGCACTGAACTCATCCAGCCCAACCAGTACCTGGTTGACCAACCTCTGAAAGGTGGCAGGGGCATTCTTCATTCCAAATGGCATGACTCGGAACTGGAAGTGCCCATCTGGTGTAGAGAATGCTGACCTCTCTTTGGCCCCATCGGTCAAGGCGATCTGCCAGTACCCAGACGTTAAATCAAACGTGCTGAGGAACCGGGCAGCCCCTAGCCGATCGATGAGCTCATCAGCTCTGGGGATGGGGTGCGCGTCAGTCTTAGTTACTGAATTGAGTCCTCTGTAGTCCCCACAGAACCGGAGTTCAGGTGTGGCTCCCGGCGCAGCAGCTTTGGGGACCAAGACCACGGAGCTGGACCAAGGACTGCTGGAGGACTCAACCACCCCTAGCGCAAGCATTTTGGAGACCTCCTCCTTGATGCAAGCTCTGACCCTGTCAGTTACCCTGTAAGCCTTGTGCTTCACAGGTAAGCTGTCTCCTGTGTCCACATCATGGATGCACCAATCTGTGACACCAGGAACCAGGGAGAACCTATCTGGAAACTGCCCCAGCAAGTGGCGGCAATCTTCCTGTTGTTCGGGCGTCAGGGTGGGTGAGAGGTTAACTCCATCCACTGACCCATCTTTCTCAGAGGCTACGAAGAGGTCAGGAAGAGGCTCGGTCTCCTCTTTCATTCCATCATCAGTGGCCAGCAGCATGCCCACTTCGGTCCTCTCTAAATGGGGCTTAAGGCGGTTAACATGTAGGACCCTCAAAGGGTTCCTGGGAGACTGCATGTCCACCAAGTAGGTGATAGGACTTTTGCGCTCCACAACCTCAAATGGACCTGTCCACTTATCCTGAAGTGCACAAGGCTCCACTGGGGCCAAGACCCACACCTTTTGTCCAGGTTGAAGCTCTACCAGAGTGGCATTCCGGTCGTACCACCGCTTCATCTCCTCCTGGCTGGCTTCCAGATTTGCCTCAGCAAGTTGCCTGAAACGCCTAGTCTGGTTTCGGAAGGCCAGCATGTAACTATACATTCTGGGGAGGTTTCCTGGGAGATTGCTCCCAGCCTTCCTTTACCAAACTCAGAGGTCCTCTTACCGGGTGACCCTACAGAAGCTCAAAGCGGCTTTACCCTAGAGACTTCTGTGGCACCTCTCGGTAAGCGAAGAGCAGGCATGGCAAGAGGACGTCCCACTTACGCCTCATTGGACCGTCTAGGCCCATGATCATGCCCTTGAGGGTTCGGTTGAATCTCTCAACCAACCCATTTCCTTGGGGGTGGTAAGGAGTGGTGAACTTGTAAGTTACCCCACACTCCTTCCACAGGGATTTCATATATGTGGATATGAAATTGGTCCCCCTGTCGCTCACCACTTCTAGAGGGAATCCCACTCGGGAGAAAATTCCCATCAGTGCTCATCCCACCACGGGGGCCATCACTGTCCTCAGAGGGATGGCTTCAGGGTACCGGGTGGCATGGTCCACCAAGACCAGGATGAACCTGTTGCCCAGGGCTGTCTTGGGGTCCAGAGGCCCCACAATATCAATACCCACTCGCTGGAATGGCGTACCGACCACGGGGAAGGGCTGCAGAGGAGCCTTGTGCTTCCCTCCGCTCTTACCACTTGCCTGGCAAGTCTGACAGGTTCGGCAGTAGGAATCTGAATTCTGGTGCATTTGGGGCCAGTAAAAGTGGGTGACAAGCCTGTCATAGGTCTTGTCCATCCCCAAATGTCCTGCTAAAAGCACATCATGAGCCAGCCCCAGTAGGTAGGTTCTGAACTTCTGGGGTACCACCAGCACACGGGCTGACCCAGGTTCAGCAGCCTTAGGCTCTGAATACAGGAGGTCACTCTCCCAGTACACGTAGTGTGTCTTGGCCTGAACACCATTGGCCTGGTCTGCAGCCTGCTGCCGCATACCCACGAGAGAAGGGCATTCTTTCTGCTCCCTGCAGAATTCCTCCCTGGAGGGACCTCCTTCTTGCTGCCAATGGGTCAGCTCAGGCAGGTCTCCCAGTTCGGCAATCTGTTCCCCGGTAGGCTCCAGAGCATCCCCCTCAGGGTCCGCTTCCTCCTGGGCCGTGGGAACTTCGGGGGCCGGTTTCCCGCGCCTCCTGCGCCTTCTCCCTAAGGCCGGTTCCTGGACCTCTCCCTCAGGCTCCAGGACCCTCTCAACACCCCTACTGGCTGCCATGGACCGGGTGGTCACGCATGCCCAGTCGGGTAGACCCACCATCCTCAGATGCGTGGTCTTCTCCACCTTTTCCCAAGGGGAGCTCTCCAGGTCGTTCCCTAGCAGACAGTCAACAGGCATGTCAGTTCTCACAGCGACTTGTAGAGTACCAGAGACCTCCCCCCACTCAAAGGGAACTTGAGCCATTGGACAACGACTCTCTATGTTGTCAGCATTGACAACCCTACAGTAGGCCTTGGGTACAATCTGCTCTTGAGACACCAGGTGTTGCCTCACCGAGGTCACGCTGGCTCCTGTATCTCTAAGAGCCTCAACCTTCTTTCCATTGATGGTCACTACTTGCCCATATTTCTTAGTGTTAGAGGGTAAGTAGGTTTCAGGGACCATCTCACTGTCTCCTAGCGAGACTAGGGTCATATGCGCGGGACCCCCACCCCCCTGGACTGCTACCTCCTCCCCAAAATTAACATTAGCTACTTGCCGGGGTGGAGCACCAGTGGGTGCTGTCTTACCAAACAGGCGACACTTAGGATCAGAGGCAATGTGACCCGGGTCACCACACCTGTAACAATTGAAGGGCCCCTTTGGAACAGGTCTACCTGTCGGGGCCCCGTTCTGCTGCGGGGGTGGGGGAGGCTGAGAACCCTTCTGTTGGTTCCCTTGGGGATTACTTTGGGGGCCTTTTTGGAACCCTTTCTGTTTACCCTTGTCCCCCCCACTCTTCTGCTGGGGACCCTGCCCACCTTTGGCGGAGTCTCCCACTTGACCCTTGTGGACCCTGGTGCTGAGCCAGCGGTCCGCCTCCTCAGCAAGCTTCCTCGGGTTGGACAGCTTGCTATCAATCAGGTGCTGGCGTAGCTCAGGAAAACATTGACTGGACAAGTGCTCCCATACAATTAAATCAAGCAACCCTTGATAATCACTCACCTTGCTACCCTTCACCCAACCATCCAGTGCTCTGCAGAAAAACGTTACATACTCCACATACGTACTCTCAGGGATCTTCTTAGTCTCCCTGAACCTCTGTCTATATAGCTCAGGAGTTAACCCATACCTGGTCATTAAAGCTTCTTTCATATGGGGGTATGAAGCTTGGAGATCTAAGGGTAAATCTAACAGTGTGTCACGCCCTTCAGCAAGGAACCTTCCCCACAACCCCGCTCCCCAGTCTTTCTCAGGGACCCGGTGTGAAGACATGGCGACCTCATAGGCTCTAAACCACTGTCCTATGTCATCCTATCTAAAATACTCCTTTACTACATCTTTAGGGATGTACACCTTGGACTCTACCTGCACCGGTGGAGTGCTGCCACCAGAAGGAGCGGTGTCCAAACTTTTCGCCTTCAGCTCCAACTCCTTCAATCTTATATCATGATCCATTTTGCGTTGTTGTGCCTCCAAGGCCAACTTCTGCTTTTCCATTTCCATTTGTCCTGCCAACTTTTCCATCTCCATTGCATGTGCCCTGTCTGCTGCCCTGTCTGCCAGCTCCTCTGGCGACAGGACTCTGCTGGGCTCCCCAAGGTTGTCGGGTGGAACGATGTCCCCCGCATTCTGTGGGTCTCTTGACTCCTTCCAGGCTCTCAACGCCTTGGTGTACTGGATCTTCTTCTTGAATCCAGCATGGGGAACTCTGAATTTTACACTGTAGCCTTTCAATTGCTCCGCTGTGTAACCTTCCAGTCTCTCCCAATCCACCTCATCTATTCCAGAAATCACAGAGAGTGCTCTTCCAGCAGGGAGTGAGCCAGGCATGGTTGCAGTAATGGTCGATGTCTCAACAGTTCAAAAATGAAAACCTGTGGCTGCGTTACTTGGTCTGCTCTCACTATCTGGTGATTAATAATTCACTGTATGCAAATTACAAATGCAAATCCGAAATCCCAGCCGCTGCCACCAATGTTAGACTTGGGGGTCTCTGGTTGGCCCAAGGTTGCCCTTGTGTCAAGCAGGAACCCTCTCCTCTATGTCAGGGCGCAGGATAACCTCTTGTGAATGACCCTTGCTCACCCTCTAGGTGCGTGGCGTGAGCAGCCAAGGCGATTCCTCAGGCGTTGTTGGTTAAGCACTTACAATCACACACACAGTAAATACATCAATCCCCCCAGAAACGGACACCAGACTTGGATATGTAGAAAAATACGCTTCTTTATGTAAAAATAAGTATATATATCTCAGCAGACTAATCACAAGACCAATAACGTTTTCGCTATGCCACCAGGTTGTAAAGCAGGCAAATGTTCTTTGTTCGTAGCTTCAAATGGATACTTTGTAGTCTCTCGCAAATATTACTTGTGGTTCCAGTACTTACAGAGATCGGCTCCTGTGAACGGGGAAATAAGGCGTTGCGGGCCCCGAGCCCGATACTGGAACTCCTTTAGCGATGTGGAGAGTCGGCACAGGTCGGTGCGACTCTCAGCTTGGGAAGTGGTCTTGGGTCCTCAATCAGCAGGTGTGGGCAGGTAGGCAGGCGCGGCCAGCGACCCTCAGCACGGCGGTGCAGGGGGGGGTCTCCACAGCGGGGGCGGCGCGGCCTGAGATGTCCGGGGATAGCGAAGCGGGGTCACAGGGCACGGTCAGTGCAGCTGGGTGACCCGGCGTAAATCACAGTCGTCGGACGGTTTCCGGCGGGAGGGGTGATAGCGCGTTCAGCGCGCTCCAGTGGCAGGCGGTGACAGGGGTGCAGGCAACCTAGCCCGGGGACAGAGAGCGGCTCCGGACGGAGCGGGGCTCTCACGGGGTTGAGGCAGGCAAGCTTCTGAGTGTCACGGCCCTAGGAGGGGCGATGAGGGGCGCAGTCTCTTTCCAGCGGGATGCACACACGGCTCGAATTGGAGGACGAGCAAAAGCACAGAGAACCCACTGGTCCTGGGGTTCAGTTCAGGGGGCAAGCTCAGATCAAGCCCTTGGAGAATGTTCAAGCACAAAGTAGCAAAGTCTTTACAGCGAGTCTTTTCCTCTCCTTTCTCAGCAAGGCAAGCAGCAGGCCAGTCCTCCCGGCGTCTTCTTCTCCTTCTAGTCGGGCAGAGGTTCTTCGTGGTAAACAGGATTCTGATTTCTTAGGAGCCAGGCTCCTACTTTTATACAGTGATTCTTTTGTTCTTTAGCGCCAGGGGGCCTGGGCCTGGCCCAGTCCAGTTCTGGAGCACTTTGTTATGGTGACTCTGCTCTTTCCTTTCAGCAGCAGGGCAGAGACATCAGCCGCTCCACAGGGGGCGGCGCCGGCTTTGTGGTGGCAGAGCACAGGTCTATTCAAGAGTCAAGGTGTACTCCTCCCACCCATCCTGGTGTCATCTCTCTACCCACCACCTGGCAGCCAACCTGTCTCTGGGGATTCCCCAACCCTGCTCCTTACTGTTGCTAGGCAGAACACACACACACAGCAGAGGCGGACTGAAATGGCCAGGTCAGTAAATACTAACTTTCTAAAAGTAGTATTTACAAACCCAGGATATTAAAATAAACTTGACTACAAGAAGTATTTTATTATTCTGAGTTCAGGCATACTAAACTTGACATTCTACCATGCTCTCTGAGTCCACTGGGGTCACAGCGTGTAGTGACTCCAGCAGCCCACTCTGGCCTATGGAGAGCAGGTAGCCTTCAATAGTGAAAAACGAAAATGGCTGTAATTCACTACTAAGACATGCCACACACATCAGGGCATGTCCTACCTTATGCCTACAATGCACCCTGCCCTTGGGCCTACCAGAGGGGTGGCTAATATGTAGGTAAGGGAAGGTTTAGGGACTGGCAAGTGGGGGCACTTGCGCAGTCAGCGCGACAGTCCAGACTGCACGCAGGGTCGGCGGTGGCAGACCCTAGACACATTTTACAAGGCCGCTTTCTGTGGGTGGCGCAACCAGCGCTGCAAGCCCACCAGCAGCATTGGCATTCACAAGCCCTGGCACCCCTGGTGCACTTTACTGGGGACTGACAGTAAATCCAATAAACCAATCATGAATATCAATTACAGGTACACTTTACCTAGGGAGCACTTGCACTGCGGCACGAGTTAGCCGTGGCGCAGTGCCCTGAGCGGACAACACCAGCAAAACAGTTGAGGCACACCATCAAAAAAGTGGAAGGGAAACTTACGCCAAGGTGCCAGGTCTAACACATACATTTTAGGTCCCGACAATGGGCACAATGTACGCTTGCAAAAGCTCCACAGCCCTCACAATGGGAATATAATACAACTCTCCTTCCTCTCGGGTACTTCTATAGGCACCTAATAGATTTTGATCCTAATTTTGGGATCGACTCCTTGGGATATCGACAGGATACAAATCTCAATATTAGAACCAATAGCCGACGGTACCACCAGGACCAATATCCTGACTTTAGGAATGGCCCCTCATCAGGTAATGTGATTGCACCATCAGTACACCTAATGCCATATCCATCCTTTCCCGCTGTGCCCCAGCATATTCTAAGGGAGAGGCCCCATGTAGGGACTAACCAAACTTTTAATATGGCCCAGAATGAGATGAGGTATATGTATAATGTCCCAACCCATAACCGGTTTGAATACGCTTTCTCAAATTTAGAAGAACAGGATTGACTGGGGAATAGCTCAAGCAAAACTGAATGTGTAGAGGTAGTTGGCACCACTGGGGAACCTCCAGACTTTATACAAATTAATACAACCCAGTTAATGGTCACACAGGATGTTACCGCTCCATCCCCAGTCATATGTGAGGATACAATAACTTTGTTAACTAAACCTAGGCAGAGCGCAAGGGATAAGCATTTAGGTATCCCTAGTGGTTCAGACCTGTCAATCCTTAGCTGGAACATTGCAGGTTTAGATTCAAGATTGTCTGACCCCCAATGGATCCAGCTATTGGATGGCAAAGACATTATCATGTTCCAAGAGACTTGGGCCGTAGGGAACGTGCACCTAGAGGGTTACCATTGCTTTAGTGTGTTTGCATCTAAGTCTGCCTTTGGCCTTGCAGTGGGAGGACTTTTTATCAGAATCAGGATACTGGCGGGTGGCACTTTTAAGGATTTATCAGAAGGGAACCCAAATATTCAGGTTCTTGAATATAAACAAAAGACAAAGATTTATTTAATTAATTTTTATAATAATGATTTTTATTCTGTACCGAATAGGAACTACACAGCACTTTCCAACATTTTAGTACACCTTGAAACAAATATAGGTCTAGAAGAGAACTCAGGGATTCTCATTGGGGGAGATTTCAATGCGAAAATTTTAAGGAAGTATCGGCACGAGGTTAAAAACCATTTGGATCAAGCCGAACGAAGGGGCATTGAATTAGTTAACATATTAAATGAACATATTCTTAGTAATGTAATGGAAGTAAGCCAAACCCCTAGGACGGCTTGCGCCCCTACGTTTAGAGGGAGGGACTCTCGCTCAACCATTGATTTTATTTTTACATCCCCTTACTTAACAGATCGTGTTACAGACTCTAGTGTGGTAGAGACACTATTCGGAGACCATAACCCCCTTACAGTCACCTTACATTTAGGCCCAAGCCCGGTATACGCTACTTTAAATGGAGCAAGAGACATCATACCATCTGGTGGTGGTCTCCGTTTAAAATGGAGGGGAATTGATTGTGGAGCCATACTCGATAGTTTTAAAAAAAATCATCTCGAATTAATAAACTCTTGTTTATTATCTGATGGGAACTGTCACAGAATAATTACCGACTTTGGCAAACTATGTGTGGTTATAAAAACTTCTTTGTCAGCCCCACTACCTATAAAAGAGAAAGACCCAAGGTGGTTTGACTCTGCCTGCTCTACAGCAAACAGGGAATTACGCAGGGCATTAACCACTAAGCCAAGGAACCCAGTAGAGGTCAAGACAGCTAGGAAATATTACAAACAAAAAATAGCTGAAAGGAAGGCGGCACTATTGATGGAACAGTGGGAATTGTTGGTTGACAGTGCCAACCTGAAGAGTAGTGGCCCATTTTGGTCTGCCGTCAAGAAAACCCGCAATATGGGCAAACATTTATCCCCAACTAGCTGTAATATAATCAGCAGCACTTGGGAGGCCCACTTCTCTAAAATATATGCCGCCCCTACTGAGGAGTTAACCACCCCAGATTTGGGACAGCTGCGAAATCTGCAGATTGACCTTCACGAGGTAGAAGTAGCCATTAGAGAGAGCCTTGGTAACAAGGCACCGGGCCCAGATGGACTCCCTATAGACGTTATAAAGCATAGCCCGGATTTATGGGCACCAATCCTCCACAATGTTTTTAATAGCCTGTCAAAAGCGCCCATTCCTAAGACGTGGTCTTCTAGTATTATAGTCCCAATCTACAAAAAGGGCGACAGATCAGACCCAGCCAACTACCGCCCAATCTCGCTCTTGGATAACACTCTAAAAATACTTGGGCGAGTTATTTATAATAGGGTGTTAGAGTGGACAGAAGATTCAGATCTACTAGATCCGTGTCAGATGGGATTCAGGAGCAGGGTGGGCACGGTCGAGCAATGTCTGAACCTAAAACTGATAATTGACAAGTACAGCGTTGCTCGATCGTCTCCCATTTACCTTGCTTTTATGGATCTTTCATCTGCGTTTGATCTAGTCAACAGATCTAAATTGTGGACCATGCTTCTCAACTATGGCTTGGATGAGGCCCTCGTACACTTTTTGGCGTACCTTCACACTGACCTTAGGGCACAAGTAAGGATTGGGTTGGGTGGCGAAGTATCCGGAGCCATAAAGATTGGTAGAGGGGTCAGACAGGGGTGCGTTTTAGCACCCCTGCTGTTTATTATTTATATCAATGGTATAGCAAAAGTATTAAAACAAGCGACCAAAGATGTGCCAATTATTCAGGGGCACCCCTTGCCAGTTTTATTATATGCAGACGATGCGGTCCTTATGGGCCGCACCCCAAATGCCCTCCGTCTGCTTGTGGAAAATTTTGTCCACCACATGGAGGGCCTAGATCTGCGCGTAAATTTAAAAAAATCTTTTATAATGTCATGTGGGCCTGGGAAACGGAAACTCAACACTATACATATAGGGCCCGACAAATTAGATTCTGTAAACTCTTTTACATATCTAGGGGTGGTTTTCGCTGCGAACGGCTCATGGAGTGGGCATTTTGCCCACGCCATGGGCAAGTTCTCGAAAGCCACCAATTCAATATTGAGCCTCCCACGCCCAAAGAAATTAGGTGCCACCAGAGCCATTTTAAATTTTTTTAGATCACAGTGCATCTCTGTTGCCACCTATGGGGCTGAGGTTTGGGGTTCGGGCAACAGTCCCGGTATTCAACGCGAAGAGAGCCGCTTTTGCAGGAAACTATTGGGCGCCCCAATCTCATCCTCTGAATTCATTTGCCATAAAGAGCTAAACCTCCCTTATATCTGTGATTTTATTAGATCCAGACCAGCTTTATTCTGGTAGAGAATTTGGAGGAACAATGCAGCCACCTTAACACAAGATATAATTAAAGACTGCCTCAAATGTGATCACAGCTTATCAATTCCCTGGCTCGCTGGAGTTTTAAAAACACTAAGTGCCGTGAATAGAGGCTACCTTTTTTCCGACCCACTCAGAATTGAACTTAAAGATAAGGTAGAGGTTAAGCAAGCACTATATGCACTTTTTGACACAGAAAGAATGGAAAGGGAAACATCCAAATCTACTATTTTTAGATATATGGAGAACGATCTGTGCAAGCAACCATTTCCACTTTACCTCACCCTCCCCATGTCTAACTGGGAAAGGTCTTTGTTATTTCGCCTAAGGGCAGGTTCTGTAAAATTTCTATTGGGTTTCCCTTTGGGTTACCACCGCCCTACAGGATATAACCCTTGCCCGTGTGATGGTATTAGTACACAGAATGAGTTGCATTTTCTATTCTTCTGTAAATTTTATCTAAAATATATTAATTGGTTTTTAACACCTTATTTTAGAAAACAAAGACCCCTTTTTTTGGAGGAGTCCCGTTTAATGTTACTCTCCCTGGATTCGGATGAATTAATTTTTCGCACCAGCACTTTCTTAAGACTTATAACACGTGTAGGTAAAATGATGGAAAATCCCTGAATGATCGCTGTATTGGTTTTGTAATCTTTATGAAACTGTATTTTTAAATATTGTTGTTCTTATGTGTGTACCTTTATGAATTTTAAGAAATTCTAATAAAGGTCTTTTGAATTGAATTGAATTGAATTGAAATAAGTATTTCACCAGCAATGGTGGAACCATGTTGATTAGTTTCCACCTTTCAGTAGAAACTGAGCTTTTTTGCACAACATAACCATCAGGATGGTGCCAGACTGATGTTATTAACCCCTCAGGGACATGTTGTCATATAGACCAGCTAGCTCACAATGCCACCATGAGTACCTCTAAACCTAAGCGGGTAGCAAATTGTTCTGGCAACCACTGACCATGACAACCCTGATTCCCCAGGGATAGTGGAAACAGGTCTAGATCTTTTTTGCCCATTCAATTGTGATCTCTTCTTCTTTGAGAAATATACAAGAAATACACAGTGGGACATTTTCAATACTCCTACTTTGCAGTCCCTAATTTACATGTCTAGGACAAGTGTGTGTGTTCTGCCAGGAACTCCTGTTCTAGATGATCCAACCCTGGTTACCTGAAAGGAAAGAATATAAGTCACCATCTTGGTCACAAGCTGGACACCCTACACAGAGATATCAACAAGCTGCTAGGCAAAGCTTCAGCATGTAGTGACCTTGTCCAATGTCAGCAGAGCGCTCCTCTACCTAAAACCAGAAATGCTTGTTTATTTATAATGAATAGCATCCTTGCACATCCTGGGCAAGACAGCATTGTTATGGTCTATAAATAGCCGACTTGCTTTGTGGATGAAAAATAGAATGACATTTTCACAATGTGTGTCAAGGCCTTGTACATGTGTTCAAGGAGTCTTGCTAATAGTCTTATGAAGTGGAATCTGTAAGTGAAGCAGTTTCAGAGAAACTAATCCAGTTTTGTCAGACACACGAATGTGTATAAAAGGTATTGTGTGAAAGTGAAAGTCAATGTAAGAAACGTGTACACGGTGGAAAATGGCAGTGTTTCTTCATGATCCTAACTAAGACATATGACAACTGCTTTGTGTTACTTAGCGGCGAGCGGGCATTACATGGGTGGTACATGGGTGTTCCGATGCTGCCACCTGTGCCTTTTGACGTAAAGAACTATCTACAAACAATAGTAGGCAGGGCTTTGCACCAAAGTTAATGCCATTTTAAAGCATGCGTTAACGGAAGAAATGTTTTCATTCCTCCGTACATTTGAGATTTTGCATGTGCACTCATACATGTTGCAGTTGGTATGAAGAATGATAACAATAGATGTTTTATCACTTCCAAGATTAATAAAATGAGTTCCATTTAGTTAGGAAATAGCAGCATCTATAAGCTAGTCTCAAGCAGACAGTTAGGATCTATGCTATGGAACCAAAATTGCATTCTCATCACAGCACTAGCCCATGAACTGTCTGCATGATGAGATATCTAAATAGGAGTTGTATTACAACAAAGTATTGCTACTATTGTTGTTAGGTTTGATAACACAATAACTATTAAGATTGTGTTGTTCACATTAACATAGTTTTATTATTAATATTATATTTCTCACCAACGTTTCTCTTTAGACCAAAGACCTGGCTATGGACAGGACCAACCAAACTCTGGTCACTGAATTCATCCTGTTGGGCCTATCTTCCATTCCTGAGGTGGAGGGTCTCTATTTCATGATTTTTCTACTGATGTATGTGACCATCCTCGCTGGGAACATCCTCATCATCACAGTGATATGCCTAGTCAAACGTCTTCACACTGCTATGTACTACTTCATCTGTAACCTATCCTTCCTAGACTGCTGCTACTCCACTGTCACTGTCCCCAGGATGCTGGCAGACCTTCTAGCCAAGAGGAAGTCTATCTCGTTTACCGCCTGCATGACTCAGCTCTATTTCTTTGGTAGTCTGGTGTCTGTTGAGAGCCTTCTCCTGGCTGCCATGGCAGTTGACCGCTACATTGCAATCTGTTACCCTCTACGTTACAGCAGGATCATGGACCAGCGTGCCTGTTGTAGTTTGGCAGCTGGCTTGTGGATTGGAGGATTTCTTAGCACAATTGTGCATGTGATTTTGATAAGTAGGCTCTCGTTTTGCAGGTCCAATGAGATCCAGCACTTTTTCTGTGACCTCCCCCCTCTGCTGCAGCTTTCCTGCTCTAACACATTCATTAACATCCTTATCATCTTTACCCTGGGTGGGTTCATGGCTCTTGGGGCGGTTCTCACAATGGCTGTGTCATACACATTCATTATCATCACCATCCTGAACATCAAGTCTTCTGAGGGCCGATCCAAAGCCTTCTCCACCTGTGCCTCTCACCTGACAGTGGTCATCATCTTCTACGGGGTTCTGATTTTCACCTACTTCCGGCCCACAAGCACTAGTTCATTCTCTGTCGATAGGTTCTTGTCAGTGGTATACAGCATCTTGACTCCCATGGTGAACCCAATGATCTATAGTCTCAGAAACGCTGAAATGAAGAAGGCTGTCAAAAAAACCATTATTAGAGTCCAAAAAGTGACAAAGTGATAATATATACACATGGATAAGTATTGGAAGGAGCAGTGTATCAGTTCCACCCATCTCTTTACATATTAACCAAACTCATCCACTATGGGCCTAACTCTGCAACATCTTATCCCCCTCGTACAGCACTTCACTGCATTGTAGCTAGGTGAGCTATCGGTAGATACAATCACATGCATACATACATTGTCTTTGGCGACAAGCGATGCGTGTTTTCCCTGAAGGATTTTAAGTATATTGAAGATTCTGCCGTAAGGTACTCAGTTGGAGGGCAGTTCTATGAGTTCATCACCCTTTCACTGAAATAGAGATTTGATATGTAACTCCTGATCACATGCAGACAAGCCCTGTCCCACAACCTCCTATTTGAGAGCCCCATCTCTGCTACTTGATTGAATGAAGAGGAGTAGCAGAGACAACGAAGGGAGGATGGGAAGTTTAGACGATTGAAAAGTACAGAAACACTCTAAATAAAAAAAGCACTGAGCATAGGGAGAAACTGAATAATTAAGGATTTCCCATCTCAGGAGAAGTGCTCTAAATTAGTTGTTCTCTGATACTGTCAAACTAGGGGCTCCCGGCTACATTCACTGTATTTCTACTTTTTGAGCATCAGTTGGCTTTGCCAGGAGAAACCCTTGACATCGCAGTCCAATGGACTGCTGGGTAACAGTTATGGTCAAAAGAAAAAAGTGTTTGACCAATGTTAATGGTGATGTCAAGGCAACGTAGACAATAACCTTAAGCACATATAACATCACACTTGAATAATTTTAGGATGGACTCTTCAAATCACAAAAGAAATATACATAAATCTATATATATATATATTCACTGAAGAAACCATAGGTTTCAGGGGCGTTATAAGTAGCTGGACTTTTCACTCGTACAAAACCATTGAAATTCCCCCGTTAGAGTTAGTTCAGCTAACTATAACGCGCGCGCCCGCAATGCACTGCTAATGACGTCACATATTACATCATTCATGACATGGTCAGTGACATCACTCATGACATCACTGATGACATCTCAAATGACATCACTGATGACATCACTGATTACATCATCCAGTGAATGTGTGTTTTTCTGAAAATTACATATGTTTTATATATGTATATCTCAAGGTCGATGGAAGAATAAATGGGAACATTAGTGTCTAAATGGATGATTTGTTTTTGAAAAATTGATTGTATAACTGACTGATTAAGTGTATCTTAATGAATACATGGCTTAGTGAGTAATGTTTAAATATGTAAATATCTGTATCAGTCTCTCACTTTGTGTATAAGTGGCTGCATGGGTTGGTGAGTAGCTACATGTGTGTCTATATAGGTTATTAGTTGTTTTTTTAGTATCAGTATGAGTGTCTGAGTGTCTGTATGGTTCGGTGGGAGGTATTACGTAGTGCATAGGTGCATGAATGAGTGACTCACTGTTTGTATGTGTTGAAGACAGCATGTGTGCAGGACTGTATGGGTGGATGAGTGTGTGCATGGGTGTGTTAGTGAGTGAATGACTGTCTCAATAGTGTCTTTATGAGTAACTACATATGTTTTAAACTAGTATATGTGACTATTGGTGTATATAAGTGAGTATATGTGAGAGTGAGAGATTGGAAGAGTTCCTGTATGAATAAGTATGTTTCTATAAGTGATTATTTAAAAGACTACGTATGTGTAAGTTTCTGTACAAGTAAGTGTGGTGGTGTGTGTATAACTGTATATATAAGTAAAGGGATGTTTGATTCTTTATTAGCATGAGTGACTATGTGTGTGAGTAACTCTATGGATGAGTAGTGTTGTGTAACAGGATGTATAGCTGTATGAGTACATATGATGAGTGAGTACATGTATGAGTGACTGCATAGGACTGTTGGTGAATGAGTGGATGTGTATGTGGATCTTAGAATTACTGAATAGGTTATTGTAACTGGTATTGGTATGTCCATTGTTTTGAAAATTTTAGTTTCTATTTTTTAATGTGTGTATCAAAGGTTATATTAGGGGGAGAGGAGGTCTGCCACTCTATCACAAGGATGATGTCATCAGTGATGTCATTTGAGATGTCATCAGTGATGTCATGAGTGATGTCACTGACCATGATGTAATATGTGACGTCATCAGCAGTGCATTGCGGGCGCGCGAGTTATAGTTAGCTGAACTAACTATAACGGGGGAATTTCAATGGTTTTGTACGAGTGAAAAGTCCAGCTAACTATAATGCCCCTGAAACCTATGGTCTGTGGTACTGTAAAATTCGGAACCACATTGGAGGCATGTCCCCACCATGCCGATTTTGGTGTCAACGAACCGCAAAATGACAAATGCGGTATGTGCGAGTGTTTTCGTCATGTTTAACCAATGATTTCACCGTATATATAATACTACATATTGAACCCTCGGGTTCCATTTTAGAACAGTAGCCATTTTTGTGGTTGCCCTCACATAGGCTGTGTGCTAAGGCCATGCCTAGGCCTAAAGGACACGTACACCTTCTGTGACTTCTCTATGACCTGTGCAAACTGACTCCACTGCCCAAAGTCAGCCCTGTCCGGCCGGTTCCTTTTACTGCGGCCAAATGGGATTAGCATCAGGGCCCGAGGCATCATAAATTCCTTCTTCCCACACGAACCCTGACTAATCTCTTTCACATCTGACTCTGTTTCCTACTTTATGGCTTGTTTTACGAGCAGGAGGTGCCCGTTTTATTGAGGTCTGCTGATATCTGATGAGGGTTCTGAGCCTTGCTGGGTTACATGATTGAGGGCTGAACGAACTGAAATGTGGGATTGTCATCATGACTCTGCCTTTTCTTTGAAGCGAAAATATGTGAATGACCACTTGTAAAACAGGGGCGGTGTTGCCCAAAGCGTAATATTCTGTATAAAAGAGAAGACTGGTTTTTGTTCTGCAGACTGCCTCGTTCAGTTGCTAAGGCTTCTGTGTGACGTAGTCTCACTCAATTGAGTTTAATAAAGATGTCTTTTTATATTTCAGCTTCTTTTGCCAAGTTCTTTGTTATATTACCCTGAGGCTGGAATTTTAAAGTACTCCACTCTGTGTTTCCGTGGTCCAAGACAGGAAGAACTCGAAGTCATAGGGTGCTACCCCTGGCACCCAGTACTTCAGGTTTCTTCAGTGAATTTCTTTTTTTTTATTTCCATGACAGTTCCAATGATATACACATACATGTCTTTAACCATGAACAATGGAGTTAAAAATCAAAATACATAAATCAGTTAGAAAGAAAAAAAGGAGAAGAACCTAATCTCAGATACTACGGTGTACGTCCGCCACCAAAAAAGTTTGTAAGCGCTCCCCAGATTAACACTCCTATACGTTTCTTCCGAGCGCCCTTCAACGCATACAAATTCAATTCAATTTCATAAATACGATACAGCTTGGCTCTCCAGAATTCAAAAGTCGGGGGCTCAGGTGATAGCCATTCCGTTGCGATACATAAACGAGCAACAGTCATTGCAAGGAATAGGAAATACCTGTGTTCTTTTAAAACAGGATGACTGTATGTTTTTTGACAAATTCCCAGTACCATAAGTGTAGAGGAGATCTTAAAAGGGCATGACAATACCAATGACATAAATCTTTCAACATTATCCAAAAAATGCGACAATTTTGTACAGTTAAAAAAAATATGCAACATATCAGCTTCCGGATCCCCACATCGAAAACATTTCCCATTATATTTATCTCCCCAAGTTGCCATACGTTTAGGAGTATAATATAGCCTGAAGACCGTTTTATAAACTTGAGCTTTTAAATTAGCGGCCAAGCAAATCTTTTTAGCAAGAGATAAAGGTTCAAAGATATCAATTTGGGGATCTCCTAGCTGATTTATCCAATACTGATTATATTTTTGAATATCATCATATATAAATTCCGTCAAAATCGAATAAAGTGGGCTAATCCTTTTTTGAAGACGGATCCCCTCTATTAAATTATTAGGGAGAGCCTCAATCTGATTTTTCAGGCAAAAGTCACAAACTTGAAGTTATTTAAAAAACGACGCCTGTGGCAGCTGGTATTTGTCTACCAATTCTGCATATGTTACTAGCGTTGCTTTATTATCATATAGATCACCAATTTTTGATATCCCTTTTCTAATCCATAACTTTGCATTATCGTCCCAAAACACGGAGGGGAGTATTTTATCAGCTTCAAAAGGGGTATAATATGTAATTTTACCCAATTTAATCATTTTCTTAACGTTTCTCCAAACTTTAAATTCTGAGGCCAATACCTTAAATCGAGTATGTTTGTAGTAGTTGCCCTCAAGTTCCTTTAATAAACAACCTTTTGCCTGTTCTCCCAGTAGTAAAAAGAAGATAGATGGGGCATCGGCTTCATTTTTTGAGGCTCCCCTGTCAATATATAACTAATTTTTTGTAAAAAACATATATAATAATAACATAAAAAATCAGGCAAACCACGACCTCCTCTTTCTTCCGGTAGCGTCAGCCATTTCATCTTCAGTGAATTTCTAACGTTTTTTAAATGCTAATTCCTAACTATAACGTGCCTGAAACCTATGGTTTTTTCAGTGAATTTCAAAGGTTTTTTAAATGCTAATTTCTAACTATGCCTACAGAGATAGGACATGTGAAGAAAGAAGAAAAAACGCACAGAAAGAAAAAAGAGAAATGCAGAAAGAAGCAACAGAAATCCTCAAAGACGAAGAAAAGTGCAGGAAGATGGATAACGTGCAGAAAGAACAAACAGAAGAGCAGAAAGAAGCCTTGTTGCAAAATCATCCTGTACCCTCAACTTTTTCAGACGGATACTGGTGGTAACTGAGTCTGACTAACCAGTCCTAGAGCCAGTGCTATGTTAAAAGACACTCAGAATACAGTGAAAACACCTACATACACTAGGGAACACTATGCGTTGGGGTCCCCTTGTGATTAGCATGACCTCCTCTGTAAGCGCCTAGTATATAATAGGGCAGGGGATTAAAACTACCTCTTACAACGCGCCACAGGCTGTGTTTGCACACGTCACCTCAGGCCCCCGTCCCCTCCCTTCCCCACTGTGTAAACATGCCCTGTGGCCGTTTTAAGTTGGGAGATTAAGTCCCCTTGAATCCTGAGGGTCCCTAGGGTCCAACTAGACCACTAGGTACCTCCAGTAAGCGCCACAGAGCTGCGTTGCAGAGAGATGTAAAAAGGGGCACGGCCTAGACCACCTCTCTGCAACGCAGCGCAGTGGAGCTTACTGGAAGCACCTGGTTGGCTAGTTGGCCCCCAGGGTCCCTCAGGATTGAAGGGGAATTATTTCCCCCAACTTAAAATGCGCCACAGGGCATGTTTGCACACGTTAA
The DNA here is from genome assembly GCF_964204655.1 of Triturus cristatus. Classification (NCBI taxonomy): domain Eukaryota; kingdom Metazoa; phylum Chordata; class Amphibia; order Caudata; family Salamandridae; genus Triturus; species Triturus cristatus. The sequence continues at coordinate 20,577,699 of NC_140585.1, read as the reverse complement.
CTCAGGCCCCGTCCCCTCCCTTCACCACTGTGTAAACACACCCTGTGGCCATTTTAAGTTGGGAGATTACGTTCATTTGAATCCTGAGGGTCCCTAGGGTCCAACTAGCCCACTAGGTACCTCCAGTAAGTGCCACAGAGCTGCGTTGCAGAGAGGTGTAAAAAGTGGCACGGCCTGGACCACGTCTCTGCAACGCAGCTCAGTGGCGCTTACTGGAATCACCTGGTTGGCTAGTTAGCCCCCAGGGGCCCTCAGGATTGAAGGGGAATTATTTCCACAACTTAAAACGCGCCATACGGCGTGTTTGCACACGTCACCTCAGGCCCCGTCCCCTCCCTTCCCCATTGTGTAAACCCACCTTGTGGCCTTTTTAAGTTGGGAGATTAAGTCCCCTTGAATCCTGAGGGTCCCTAGGGGCAAAATAGCCCACTAGGTACGTCCAGTAAGCACCATTGCAGAGAGGTGTAAAAAGGGGCCCGGCCTGCACCACCTCTCTACAACGCAGAGCAGAGGTGTTTACTGGAAGCACCTGGTTGGCTAGTTGGCCCCCAGGGCCCTTCAGGATTGAAAGGGAATTATTTCCCCAACTTAAAAAGCGCCACAGGGCATGTTTGTTTGCACACGTCACCTCGGGCCCTATCCCCTCCCTTCACCCTTGTGGCCTTTTTAAGTTGGGAGATTAAGTCCCCTTGAATCCTAAGGGTCCATAGGGTCAAACTAGCCCACTAGGTACCTCCAGTAAGCGCCACAGAGCTGCGTTGCATAGAGGTGTAATAAGGGGCGGGCCTCAGAACACCTGTCTGCAACGCACCTCCCTGGCGCATACTGGAGATACCTGTTGGGCTAGTTGGTCCTCAGGAACCCTCAGTATTGGAGGGTAATTAATTCCCCAACTTACATCTGGCCAGGGGGCGCGTTTGCAGAGTGCTGCAAGGAGGGGCGTGGCCTCCGGCGCGAAGCCAGTCTTTTATTTATTTAATTTTTTTAAGAAGGAGGGCTGTGTGGCACCCTTCTTTTTCTAATTTATTGGCCCTGGGGACCCCATCCCCCAGGGCCTGCATCCTAATTCTTTTTGTTGAAAAAAATAAATTTGGAAGGGGGCCACGTGGCCCCCCTCCCAATGCCTTAATCGGCCCGGGGACCCCAACCATGGCCTTTTTTAAAAAAAAAATCTTTAGGGGAGGGGGGCTGCGTTGCCCCCCTCCTTAGGCCACTTATGGCCCCGGGGACCCTATCCCCGAGCCGTCCTTTGTTTTTTAATATTTTAAAAACATATATTTATAGAAACACCTAGGACATGCTGGACAAACCGTATGTACCTATCACCATGACGATTTGCGTGATATTCATTAAAAGGCGACTATGCATACAATTAATCCACGTGGAATGTATTTACACCGCTAGTGAAGCTCTGACGTGTCTGACGCCCTACCGTGCCTAATTCCGGCGTCCCAGCCTGAGGGTACTCTCCAAGTAGACACCCTTGTCGTATATTTATACAAACATGGGTAGCTAATGACGGGCACATTTAATACACACGCACACCAAGCCATTCAAAGGGGATTCAACAAAAATTTGACCAAACTGTGCAAGAAACCCCCCTCATGGTTAATAAAACACACATCCACCAACGGATGTGTAATACTTTTTATTTTACTCTCTGGAAAGGAGACGAACCTCACTTGAGAGTCACAGCGTGCTCCTGGCTGAGCCCAATGCTGTGTTACACCCACCAGTGCCCGCCGAGTGCCACACACCTCTGTGTTGTATTCCACCAGCTAGTGCGTATGCTATGACACTCTCTAGTCCATGTGCACTGTAACACCACCCCGTGAATATGTCATGCCACACTTGCCTTCACACGGGTTATATTGCCCCATCTAGCGTGCCTTCCTCAATGCCTATGTTATAACGCACAGCGCTATGCCATACATAATACAATCTGGGATCCATATCTTTGTCACAGTGCATATGCAACGTTACACTCCCCAGCACATATTTTATATTACAACCTTAGAGACTAGTTTGGTTATACAACACTGCCCTGTGCATATTACACTCCAAGGCGCATATCGCATAGCATGCGCTAGTGCCTGTGCTATCTCGCGCTCTCCAATGAATCTGTCATTGCGCACAATGTGTTGCATATTATATTTCATGCCCTGGTTCATCTTATATCACACTTTTTGGTGCATAGTTTATACCATATACTATATCTAGTTTTCATTTTCAATCGTGCTCTCAGGACTATGTTCTATATAACACTGTGTCCACCTACCCTTTTCACGGGCCTTACATTTTGCAATGGGGGTGGAGGGTCAGGGGGAGTTTCTGCCAAGTGTGCCCGGAGTCACAGTCACAAACGTCCTCTTCTTCCTGAAAAAAGTGAGATTATGCTGCATACTTGTTCATATTTTAAGTAGTTCGCACAGACACACATTTTAAAAACAATAAAGTTCCTAATACCCACATTCTCTGAACAGTTAGGTTGCTGCCCCATCCACCTCCTTCCTATCCTCTGTTGTCTGAATCCATGGACTAGCCTCCTCCCTCCTGCCATGCATGGTCTAATGTGCTGCCACTGCCCTCCCTTTAGCATGATGTACCAGTCCACTCCTCCTGCCCTCCATTGCCCAATTCTATGGCCCATCATTGACCTCCTGCTTAGCCTCTGTGCTTAGCTTGCTGCCCCTATTCTCCTTCCCCCTGCCCTCTGATGTCTTTGTGCATGTCCCTGCTCCATCCTTTTGGCCCACCATGTTCCATGGACCTGCCACTCCTATCTACTCTGAGTGTTCTGTTGAGCTGCCAGTCCCCTCCCACCTGCCTAGCATTGCCAGATGACTCTAACCTGTACCTGCCACCTCCACCCTGCCTGTCCTCATGCCATGCCCCGATCCCCTTCCTCCTGTCCTCCATGGTCCATTTTACTGCCACACCCTTCTGCCCTCCCTGGTCTGTTGTGCTGCAACTGCTCCTCCTTCCTGCCCCACGCGGTCTGTTGTGAGGCCCCTTCCCCTGAACTCTCTTGTCTGTGCCCAGGTCCTGACCCTCCCTTCTATCCTCCATGGTCCTTTGTGCATGCCCCTGCACCCTCCTTCTTGCCCATCATACCCATTGTGCTGCCACTAACCCTCCCGCTTGCCATGCATGGTCTTCTGTGCTGCCATGGCCCCTCCCATCTTCCCTTTGTGGTCAGCTAGCTGCCCCTGACCCCCATCACCTTCCCTCCATGGTCTGTGTGTATGCCATCATAGTCTCACTGTTGCTCTCCATGGTGAGTTTTGTTTTTAGTGCCCATCCTGCCTGACCTCCATGGTCATCTTGCTGCTCCTGCCCTGCCCCCTTGCCCCCAGCCCTCTGTTTCCATGTGCAGACCCCTATTCCCTCCCTCCTGGCTTGTCTGTTCCATTGTAATGCCCCTGATCCGTCCCTCCTGCCCTTTGTGATCTGTTATGCTGCAGCTTTCTCTCCTGTCTGTCCATTGTGGTCAGCTAGCTACCATTGCCTCTTTCCCCTCTGTTCTCTGTTGTCCATGTGCATGGTCCTGTCCCCTCCCTATTGCTTTCTATGGATTGTTGTGCTGCACTCCAGTCCCACATGCCCTGTGTGGTGTAGTGTGCTGCTGCAAACCCTGATGCCTGCCCTGTAGGGTCAGTTTGGTGCACCTCTCCATGTCCCTCCCGTCCTCTGTTATCCGAGTCCATGTCCCTACCCCAAGTCCTCCTGCCTGCCATGATCCAATGTACCATACTTGCGAACATTTTGAACTTGGTAAGAGTGAGATTTTGAAAAAAATCTGGGATATTGATTTTCCCCTTTGAGTTACATTGAAAAAGAGGAGATTGTAGACAGGAGACAGATCAAATAAAGCCCATTTGAGCTTAAAAACATTGGACGTTTCCTGGCAGAAACGGGTCTGTTGGCATGTATGGTAGTACTACCACTGCCTCTTCTTTCTGCCCACAATGGTCTATTATATTGCCACAGCCTCTCTTGCCAGTCATGTATTGTTGGTTTGTTGCCCCTGCGCCCCTTTCCACTGCCCGCCATAGTCTGTTGTGCTGCCACTGCCTGTGCTCCTAATGTAGCTAATATCTTCATGGGATCTTTCGAAACTAAATTTATCTTCAATGAAGTAGCTCCTTTAGTGATAACATTTTTTGTTGGCATCGCTTCATCGATGACATTTTTTTTTATTTGGAGAGGCGAAGAACAACAACTTGAAGAATTCTTGCTTTGGGTTAATCTGTGTAATTCTCATCTCAGATTTACCCCTAATATCAGCAAAGACAGAATTGAGTTCCTAGACATCTGGATACTAGTTAAAGATCAAAAAATAGAGGTTTCCCTCTATACTAAGCCTACTGCCCGGAACACCCTTTTGCAGTACACCAGTTTTCAGCCGCGCAGCCAAAAAGACAGTATCCCGTTCAGTCAATTTTTGAGATATCGTAGGAACTGTACCTCTTTGAAAGATTTTGAATGTCACTCGGAACAACTTAAAATCAAGTTGTTGGAAAGAGGTTATCCCAACAGATTAGTTAGGGACTCATATAAAAGAGCCAAATATTACGATAGAGTGGCTCTATTCCAGAGTAAACGGACTAAGACTGAAAATAACATCGTTTGTGTTACCACCCACTCTAACATTGATCATAAAGTACGCCAGATCATAAACACTCAGTGGCATATTTTCAATTCCGACTCGCAAAAACAGGTACTCCCTAAACCCATCTTCGCGTTTCGCCGTAATAAAAATCTACGAAACGTCTTGGTCAAAACTAGAGAGCCCTTAAAAGACAGATTAGTTCAGAGATCCATCATTGGAAGTACTCCTGTGATGGGAACACACAAATGTGAATTATTAAGTAAGCACACTCCTGGGAGAGGAGGGTGTCACTCGTGGCACTCAAAAAGAGAGTCAAAGTTCTCCTTGTCCATGAGTTTTGTTCCAAGAAATGAAACGGTAATCCAGGGTCAATTGAATTTATTCATAACATTCATCAAATGATGTAGAATTATCATCATTCGTGTCAAATCAACTCATTAATCAAATATCCATTGATCAAATGCCCAATGCATTTCGGGCCGTTCAAGCCCTTCATCAGGGGCGGCACTGTGGAGGAAACAAGGAAGCAGGACTCATTGTCGAATCATACACAATTAAACGAGCATAATAAAGTAAAGCGTGGGTTGTGCGAAAGAATGAGGTGAACAATAAAGTTTCCTAAGACATGAATGAAAAACAGGGCTAAGTACTGGCGAAATTATTCAAAGTGCAACGTGTGTCATGTGCTTACAAATAACCGAGTATACATAACGTCAATATGCGGGTGAAGGTAATACAAAAAGCCGGTGAATGCGTAGGTGAAGAAGAAAGTTACTGATAACGAAAGGACGTGCTGTTATCCGAAGTTTGTGAAACCCGGTGGGTAGTAAATTACAAAAGTAATGTTCTGATATCCGTGAGGCTTAGACCCGTTAAACCAAGGGGTAAAGAGCAGGTGGGTAAAGAACTGTTATCGGGAGATCTTAGCACGAGTCGTTGGTCGGGCATAAACTTACGGTAGAGTTGTAGAATCAAGATCTCATCACTTAGCGGAAAACCGCTCACGGGTGCTGCGGTGATAGTGAAGTTCACGGATCGTAATCATGTGATAGGGGGGCGTGTTCATTTAAAGAAAGTGAGTGTACGTATACGTGAACTACATGGATAAACAGAGAAAACAGACTGGTAGTTCGTCTGAAGGGCGTGCTCGAAGGAGCGGTGAGAGGGTAAATGTAACCTGTGTATTCAAGAGGTGTACAAGCAGAACAAAAAATAATAATGTGTAATCACATGTGTCACATATAAAAGAAACGTAATAAACAGTGATATAATACATAGAAAAGGCAAAGTCAGTCAGATCAAGGAAAATAGTTATCGTGTCAAAGGATTGTAGATTGATGAACAATGAATTCCAGAGGTGATAGTTATATATGCGGTCATCTTCTCAACAGTATAGGAGATCGGGTTACAAGTAGCAGCCTAAATCGTAACGTTCGTTGAGACCCTTAGGCTGGGTGGAATTAAGTTTGTGAATCCAAAAGATTTCTCTCTGTAATAGAAATTTGTTGTTGTCTCGTCCTTTCAATAAAGGAATCTGTTCAAGGATGAGGAAACGGAGTTGGCATATGTTATGTTGATGTTCATGAAAATGAGTGGCAATGGGTGATTTGGCCTGTTGAGTTCTTATATTACTTTTGTGTTCGTTTATCCGAATACGAATTTTTCTTTCAGTTTTTCCCACATATACCAGGCCACATGGGCATTTCAGTATGTAAATGACATTTTGGCTGTTGCAGGTTGCTGTCACTCTGAGCTTAATGGGGTAACCATATAGCGGGTGTTAGATTGTGGTTCCCTTGATGATACAATTGCAATTTCCACAATTAAGACAGGGCAGAGTACCTTTGTAGGAGCTTGTGGTGGAATCTCTGGTGTCAGAAAGAATTTGTTTAAGGTTGCGTGATCTTTGATATGCAAATCTGGGAGGTGTCTCAAAAACGTTGTTAAAGTCCGCCTCTGTGCTTAACATGGGCCAGTATCTCAGTATAGTTTTCTTGATGGTGAAACTCTGGGTGGAATATTTGGACACAAATGTCATTCTCTGTGGTGTGGGTATGGGTCGTTTGGGTTGGAGGAGTGTTTGTCGTGGAGATTTGTCTGTCTTCAACACCGCTTTATCAAGGATGTCGCTTGGATATTTCCGTTGTTTAAATTTGGAAATACACATGTTTTTACTGGATTCATACAGTTCGTTGGTGCTGGAGATCCTTTTTAGTCGGAGAAGTTGTGAATATGGCAGATGGTTTTTGAGCGATGGCTGATGAAAGCTGCGAAAGTGAAGAAGGTTGTTACGATCTGTAGGTTTGGTGTACACTTGTGTAGTAAGGTTTCCTTGTTGGATGGTAATGCGAGTATCCAAAAAAGTTATGGATTCTGTGTTGGTAAGATGTGTGAATTCGATGCGTTGGTCGACAGTGTTGAGAATGGTAATGAGAGATTCGAGTTGTTGAATTGAACTTTGACTCTCTTTTTGAGTGCCATGAGTGACACCCTCCTCTCCCAGGAGTGTGCTTACTTAATTTTCATTGAACTCCCAACTCAGGGGGATAGACTCGTTGGCACCTATTACTTGGTTAAATTACCTACATTGTTTAAATACGGAGTGCGCCCATTTCTGTTTTCTTTTTGTGAACACACAAATGTGGCCACTGCCACTGCCATGCGTGTGATTTTGCCATCATAGGACATGTCCTCACCTGGGGCAAACGTACTTTCACTATGAAGTCGATGAGTAATTGCCGTACCAGCAATGTGATTTACCTCATCCTGTGCCCCTGCCACAAAGGATATGTAGGCGAAACAGGTAGGGAGTTCAGGGTGAGGTTTAGCGAACACAAGTCGGCTATATCCAATCACCGACTTGGAGCCCCTATGGTAACCCACTGGCTGGAATGTGGACACACAGTAAGTGATTTGCGGTGGACAATTTTGGAACGCATCTTTCCTCCCAAAGACGGGAATATTGACTGCTTGAGGCGCAAAAGAGAGGTATTCTGGATTTACACCTTAGATACATTTGCAAAGGGACTTAATGAGTCTCTACCCTGGGAGAATGCAATCATCTGATTCATAATTCCTGTCAGTCCATGTACCCCCTCTCAGGACTATTTGTTTGTATTTCCACCTTTTATTTTATTACCCCTGTGTAAGTTTTTCATAGTGGACTATCATGCTGACCAGTCCATACTTGTAGTTGCCTCGTAGTACTTCTTTTTGTCACTGTCCATTAGTCGATCTCGTTGCAGTTCTCTGCATGCACACGTTATCACCCGTATTATATTGTATGTTATATTTCTCACTACTTACTGCTTATCCCTCCACTATATTGCTTTCCTCTGCCGGATTACTATATTCCTCATCCCCATTTGGGAACTTTTCGCGATTATCCCCTTCAATATAGTTGTGCCATTTCAATATGGACGATCTTTTCTTCATAGTAACCCATCGCGGCTCTATACTCTCCTGACCCGCTTTCTATTTCTAGGATGAAGTACATGACTTCCTGTTGCCGGGTATTTGAATGAGGCTTCCTCAATATCGTACTTTGAAATCCATGGCGATACTACGCGGTACTCCGTATTTATTTTAGAAGACTAAGCCGATATACGCGGACGGACTTGGTACACGAGGATAAAAACGGTAAAGTTTTTTTACTTTGGTGACCTATGTTGGTGCCGCTTTATCGTTAGGCTCCTTAACTAACGGGCCCTTTATTGTGGTTTCCATTTTAGATATAGTTAGCGCTATCTTGGCGACATGGCGCTTGGGCCTCTACCTTGAAACCCCTTTTGACTGGCTCAATACTTGTTTTCCTGGGGCAATAGGGACCCACTGCCAGTGTCTCAATTACTTCCGCCATCACGATACCGATATGGCGTCATATTGGGTAAGAACCTTGACTTCATTTGGATGCTGCTGTCATCTATTCTGGCTATATTTTCGCCGTTTCTTTAAAGACAATGTTGTCTTCTGTTTCATTGAACAGATCTGTATTTAGTGCCCATTGCGATGTCCGATGGACCCCACATCCTTTACTATCCTTATTGTTATTCCTCATCTTATTATGGTCTAACACTTCACACCTCTAAGGCCGGACGAGTGGTGAGTTTTCACTTAGTTCCTTGAGTACCTTTTATTTACCAAGACACGCTCTACATGAGGCCTTTGCCTATCGAGGATAGCACTCTCATTTCCTCTCCCATGAGACTGTATCATCATTGTATTATTTACCTCAGCTTAGCTCGCATAGCAAAACTTTATGTGGGGACTACGCAGTTATCGTTTGTACTTATAATAGTATTAGTACTTATTATGGATTTGACAAATTGTCGTATCTAGTCAGTACTTCATATGTACACTGAATACTTTTATGTATTTTCTAATTCCAGTTTAAGGGTCTATGGTTCTGAACTCTCAGCTTCCCTTGGATGTACCAGGACTTTACCTTGCCTACACCTAGGAAGCACTAGCTCTGCGGAGGCATTCCTCTCCTGTAAAGTATGTGATGTTTCCCAGTTATACTTTGCTGCTGGCTTAAAATAGTTGCTGCTTCATGTCTGTATAGATATGCCTCCCTCTGAGTAGGATACTTCTAATTATTAACTGTATAATAATTCTTCCTGTTTACGGTTATGAGCAACTTCTTTCTCCCCACTATACACATTTCTTGTCTCTCCTACACAGAATGCTTTTATTCTCCATCACAGGAAATTTCTGGTGGCGACTGTTTCCTTTTCTCTCTCCATTGGGGATTGTTTCTGTAGTCACAACCATAATTAGTGTTGTTGTGCATTTGAATTTATTGTTATATTAAGACATGTTCTGTTGTGTTCCACAGACCGATTATGAGCTTATATACTTGAAGCCCGACAAATTGAAATGTTAAATTAACTCCCTGGATATCGTGACTAAGATGCCTATGACAATTGCGCCCTGATGAAGGAGTCCACACTTAAAACAGATTTTGAGATCTCCGAAACGCGCGTCGGCGCCTTTTTTGTCTGTTTTTTTGCATCTTATACAGTATATTGTGTTGTGTTTTCATTTTGTGTTTTGTATATGTATGCAGTTGATATATGTATTGTATCGTAGTTATGTTTATTGTTGGGCATTTAATTATGTCTCTCTTCATGATCTGCTGATATTCAGAATGTCTAGCTTTTTATATGTATTGAATGAATTTGACTTCACTATTTGTGTTATTGTTTTTATAAAATAAATGAAAAATGAAAGATAAATAATTTCTTCATAAAAATATCTTCTACTTCGGACTGTGGACACATTTGTATTTATGGACTTATAGCCTAATTATATCATACTAGTGGGGGGACTGTACACCTGTTTTTTATGCCACTGCCCTTCCTGCCTGCCCAGTGTGGTCAAATTGTTGCCTCTGCACTCTCCTAACTGCCTTCAATTTTCAGAGTCCGTGCCCCTGGCCTCTCCCTCTCAACAGTATCCCAATGAACAACTAAATTGCTAACATTCTATATTTATTGCAAAAATGTGGAACGCCTGACGTCTTCTTGATGTAATCAAAACTGTAATACCTAGAGCATTTCCTTTAGAAATTACATATATGAGAGGGTCTTATTTGCATCAAAATTATGGTTAGTGCTCTAAAAAACTAAAATGAGGACATATTTTCTGAGTTTTCAAATAGCGACAAAGAACTTTTAAATTATCTGTAATCGTTATGTTTTTTTATCCAGTTGACCACTTGATTAAATGTTGCACTCAGGGGAGAGGATGTGGTGTTACTTCCAGAGCTGCAGACTTTGCAACTGGGGAACCAGGTTGGAGTTTCTGCTTCAGCTCGACATTCTGTGATTCTAGTAAAATCACGTAATCTCCCCATGTCTACAACCAAAATGAATTTGATCTTGTGTGATGTAACCAATGCTCATGTAAAGCACTCCAATACCTGACAAGTCTGTACTATATAAAACTGCAAACACACAAAAAATAAGTGTTTTGCACACTTCTGTCATTGGGCTACATGTGGGCTACATCTGGGTGATATGTGTGCTGCATTTGGTCTGTTTTGTCTCTGATGGCCATCTTGGGAGATTTATTTGTTATGAAGTTTCCTAATTTCCTCATTTACTGCAGTCTCCTCAGTAGGAAATGCTTTCAGTTTGTTACTTTGATTCCATCAAGAAGGTATTCAGATATGTCACACATTTGCCATACATTCTGAATGTTAGCACTCTAGTTGCTCATTAGATCACTGTAGTAAATCTACTGCTAACCACGGAAGTCTGCTGCTGGTATTAAAAGTGCATGTTTCAGTCTGCATATCAGAATCTTTTAATGAAATAGAAGACGATTTGAGAAGTCACTCAAAATGTGCCCTCAGTTTTCTTTCTGCAGCACTAATCATACTTTCTATGGCAAAATGAAACCCCTCATTTTGTTCCTTTTTAAATTAAATGTTTTAAGAATTATCACTTTATTCCAATCAAGATGGCTTCAGATGTGCAATACGTTTGTCATAAGTAGGACTGTTAGCGCTCTACTTGTTCTTTAGAACACTCTGGGAAGCTGCAGTAGAACACAAAGGAATCAACTGACAGTCTCTGCCCTTGTTGAATGTAAATGTTTTACTGAGAATGTCAGACTTCATTCTCACATGACTGAGAAAGATAATGTGAATTTACAGAAAATATGCTCTCAGTTTAGCTTATAGATCACCTTCCAAACCTCTGTGGGAAAAACATGAGAAAATAGTTTTCTCTCAAACATGATTCATGATATCACAGCAGAAGGCTTTTTCACATGGTAAAATCACCTTAGAACACACCACAATTCCTAAAATGAGTATGGTACCATCAACAAATGATTTATAATGTAACTAAAGTCTTAAAACCTTCTATTAACTGCAATGCTTTTTAATGAGGTGCTATCATGTATATTGGTCCCAAGATGGCTGACAACACTTCTTGGATGAAGTACTGATAGACAATCAGATGAGATGTGATGTTAGGCTCCGCCCAGATCTATCTATCTTTTAACTCTAATATTCTCAGGAACTACTGAATGGATTTACACCATTTAAGCAAAAGGCATGAGTCTGCACTGAGGACTACCTCTGTGCCAAATTTGGTGTAATTCCGTTCAGCAGTTTGGGCTGTAGCTGTGTCAATAGGTCCTATGGGAAAATGCATGGGGAAAACTCATTTTGGGTCCCCCCTTTTTTCTCGGCCCCTGCTTGACAAATCACTGTGAAATTTTCAGGATAGGAGCAGACCAGAGCTGGCCAAAAGTTTCGGAAATTTCGCGAAGATTCGTCAATCGGTGCCAACGTTATTCCAAATAGAATGTTGCGGATTTCCTATGGAAAATAGGTCCTAACTATAACTACCTACTGGTGACTGCCAGTTGGTAATATTATCTACTGGCGGTCGCCAGTAGATAGTTATAGTTAGGACCGAGTTTCCATAGGAAATCTGAAAATTCAATTTTGAATAACTTTAGCGCCGGTTGACGAATCCTCGCGAAATTTTCAAAACTAATGGGGCGCTCCGTTCAGCTCCTACCCTGAAAGTCTCGGGGTGATTCGTCAAGCGGGGGCCGAGAAAAAAGTGGGTCCTAAAACGTGTTTTCCCCATGCATTTTTTCATAGGACCTTTAGTCGAAGGTACAGCCCGAACGGGTGAACAGAATTACTTGAAATTTGGCAGAGAGGTAGTCCTCAGGTCAGGGAAGTGCCTTTTGCAGGTCTGGTGTCAATCTGTTCAGTAGTTCCTGAGAAAATAGCATTTAAAAGCATATAAATATCTATAAGCGCGCACCGTGCGCGAACCGTGCGCGCACCGTGCGAGCACCCTAACGTGCGCGAGCGTAATTCTGATTGGTGGTTACATGTTAGTCAACGTTCGAATCGGTCGAAATCAGGAAGTGTTGGCTGCCATTTTGTTTGTTTTCAGTGCGAGAGTGAAAAAGGAAGGTGGCGAATGTGAAAAGGGGGCAGGGTAGAGAGTTCCTGACCCCCTAGCCTTTGTCAGGGGGTCCCTGAAAGACCCCGAAGGCAGAAAAAATGTTTTTAATTTTTTTTTTTTTAAATCGCGGGGGTGCGCGCACTGTGAAAAAACAAAAAAGAAAAAAAAAAAATACATAAATAAATTAGCATTTAAAAAACCGTACAAATTCACTGAAAAAACCATAGGTTTCACACACGTTATAGTTAGGAATTAGCATTTAAAAAACCTTGCAAATTCACTTAAAAAACCATAGGTTTCACACATGTTATAGTTAGGTGGATATTTCACTCGTAAAAAACCAATGAAATTCCCCCGTTATAGTTAGTTCAGATAACTATAACTCGCGCGACCGCCACTCTATCACAAGGATGATGTCATCAGTGATGTCATGAGTGATGCCACTGACCATGTCATGAGTGATGTAAAATGTGACGTCATGAGCAGTGGATTGCGGGCGCGCGAGTTATAGTTATCTGAACTAACTATAACGGGGGAATTTCATTGGTTTTTTACGAGTGAAATATCCACCTAACTATAACATGTGTGAAACCTATGGTTTTTTAAGTGAATACATTATCTACTGGCGGTCGCCAGTAGATAGTTATAGTTAGGACCGTGTTTCCATAGGAAATCTCAAAATTCTATTTTGAATAACTTTGGCGCCGGTTGACGAATCCTCGCGAAATTTTCAAAACTAATGGGGCGCTCCGTTCAGCTCCTACCCGGAAAGTCTCGGGGTGATTTGTCAAGCGGGGCCGAGAAAAAAGGGGGTCCCAAAACGCGTTTTCCCCATGCATTTTTCCATAGGACCTTTAAACACAGCTACAGCCCGAACGGCTGAACAGAATTACTTGAAATTTGGCAGAGAGGTAGCCATAAGGTCAAGGAAGTGCCTTTTGCAGGTCTGGTATAAATCTGTTCAGTATTTCCTGAGAAAATAGCATTTAAAAGCATATCAATATCTATACGCACGCAGGGTGCGCGCACCGTGAGCGCACCGTGCGCGCACCGTGCGAGCACCCTAACGTGCGCAAGCGTAATTCTGATTGGTGGTTACATGTTAGTCAACGTTCGAATCGGTCGAAATCAGGAAGTGTCGGCCGCCATTTTGTTTGTTTTCAGTGCGAGAGTGAAAAAGGAAGGTGGCAAACGTGAAAAGGGGGCAGGGTAGAGAGTTCCTGACCCCCTAGCCTTTGTCACGGGGTCCCTGAAGGACCCCAAAGGCAGAAAAAAAATGTTTAAATCGCGGGGGTGCGCGCCCTGTGCGCGCACGGTGAAAAACCCCAAAAAAATATATATATTTTAATACGTAGTTTATTGTAAATTAAATATATAAAAAAAATATTAATACATAAATAAATTAGCATTTAAAAAACCGTACAAATTCACTGAAAAAACCATAGGTTTCACACACGTTATAGTTAGGAATTAGCATTTAAAAAACCTTGCAAATTCACTTAAAAAACCATAGGTTTCACACATGTTATAGTTAGGTGGATATTTCACTCGTAAAAAAACAATGAAATTCCCCCGTTATAGTTAGTTCAGATAACTATAACTCGCGCGACCGCCACTCTATCACAAGGACCATGTCATGAGTGATGTAATATCTGACGTCATGAGCAGTGGATTGCGGGCGCGCGAGTTATAGTTATCTGAACTAACTATAACGGGGGAATTTCATTGGTTTTTTACGAGTGAAATATCCACCTAACTATAACATGTGTGAAACCTATGGTTTTTTAAGTGAATATGTATATATATATATGGACTACCCTTCCTTAGGCAATATGCAGTTTTCCTTAAAAGAGGTTGAAAAAGCTATACTTGTGAGTAAGGGTGGGAAGGCCAATTAAATTAACATTGGGGGAAGAGCTAGAGATTTTAAAACGCAGCAGGAGGAGAGAAACTCTGAGGCCACGCACCCAGGTACCCGGAAAAACAGGGCAACCCAACGGAGAAGGGAGCGTAGGAAAGCAAGGAGAAAACGTCAGAAGACGTGGGAGAGTCAGGGCTCGTCGATAAGGGGTCTAGCAACAGAAAATCCAAATGCTGACCACGCCACCTCAGAAAACAACAATACTATTGTTAACCTTGCGGGAATTGATCTCTCCGCTGCAGAAAGGCAACTTTTATCATTAGGACTTTCTTACTGCCCAGAATCCAACTTCAATTATACTCAGACCCGTGCGGATATTTATAAATTCATACGCAAACTGAAATTGCAAAAGTATCACCATCAGCGTAATACCAGGGAAGGATTTGAGCAAGCTGAAGGAGCAGTTCAGACCTCTGAGATGCATGGCCTGCGGGGGTCTGACTATGAGTTATTTAATGACCTGCAAAGTTTGGAAAGAGGAGACCTAGAGGCCACAGATGTTAATAATCAGTCCCAAGGAGCAGTGGGGTCAAATAATGTGCACCAATCTAAATTTGTACCTATTATGGCAAGAGACTCCATAGATGTTTTTAATGAACAGATTGTGGCACACATTAAAAGACTTAACATTGCTATCAATGAGGCCAACAAAAAGAAATTTACCAATCATGAGAGGCGATATTGGCAACTCATCAAAAAATTGAGAGAAAATCATGAGATCATCATACGTAATTCGGACAAAGGAGGCAATTTGGTGCTATGGCCGCTAAAGAAATATTTGGAAGAAGCACACAGCCAATTGAACAATACAGAGTGTTATAAAAGAGTCACACCTGTTAAATTCAAGGACCCACAAGAGACGTTGTTTTCTCAGCTTGTAGCTTGGAGAAGTATGGGTTTACTCAGTTGGGATGAATTTAAATACCTCAAAAAGGAGCATGCTATCATTCCTGTGATTTATTTCATACCCAAACTACACAAAGACATGAATAAACCCCCAGGACGTCCCATTATTGCTGCGTGTGATGGCCTGTTGGAGAACCTATCTAGGTACATTAATATTTCCTGCAAGATTTTGTAAGAAATTTAAAATCATTTGTACAGGATACAAGTGACTTTTTAAGAAAAGTGCAGAACATCACATGGAAAACTTCTCACTTAATGATAGCACTTGATGTGTCCTCATTATATACTTGTGTTAGGAATAATTATGGTATGAGGGCTGTTGAATATTTCTTGATGAATAGACCAATGGTTTTTTTTCACCATTACAAAATGCTCCTTAAAATGCTTTCATTCTGCTTAGGGAATAATTTGTTTCTGTTTAATGGTAAAATGTACCAACAGATACAGGGAGTTGCTATGGGGGCCAGCTTTTCTCCCAGCTACGCCTGTTTATTTATGGGGTGGTGCTCCGTATTAGACGTATATGCAGTGAGGAGGAAGAATGCAATATAAAACAGAGGGAGAGTCGCATTAGGTTCCTGAACAGGGGATACAGCTCAGAAATAATTGAGTCTGCCATTATTAAATCTAAGTCTTTGGCTAGACATGATTTGCTGAAACATAAAGATATTTCAGCTAGCCAGAAAAGAGGGGAAGAACCCATCCGGTTGATTTTAGGATTCTCACGTCAAGAAAAGCAAATAAGGAATTTAGTGAGAAAAAGCTGGCCCATTGTGAAAGATGACCCCATAATTGGAGAATTATTACCCAATAATCTCTCAGTCACATTCAGGAAAACTAACAGTATGGGTATGGCACTAGTCAAAAGCAATCTGGAGATGGGAAGTAAAGGCTCATGGCTGACGCTGAGAAAGGGATTCTTTAAATGTGCATCATGTAAGGCATGCAAATATGCAATCAACACTAAGGCCTATATTACAGCATTTGGGTCCAAATCATGTGAAATTGGGCATTTCCTCACATGCAAGACAGAATTCGCAGTTTATGTGCTTACCTGCAGTTGTAATTTAAGATATGTAGGAAGCACAAAACTGCCAGTACATAAAAGAATCCTTCAACACATACGAGCAATATGCAACAATGATGAGAACTATCCGGTTGCAAGACACTTCAAGAATAACCACAACAGTGACGCTAAATATTTGAAATTTTATGTTATTGACACTGTTATCCCACAAAGAAGAGGAGGGGATAGGGAATCTAAACTGAGAAGGCTGGAAACAACATATTGTAGTAAGGATTCCCTTAATACGTACATACATTGTTAAGTTAGCATAACCACGTTAGAAGTTAGAAAGCCATCTTGCTGCTTTTGCACACGACACTGCGTTCACATGTTATTGCTTAAACAAACTGCTGACTCGAGTTTTGCCTCACACGAGAGCAATCTGTTGTTACCATCCCGAGCTCTGCGAAGCGACCTTGGTCTGCACACGATGTGACAAACAGTCTGAGTTGTTAGACAATGAATGTTTTCCACTCTAGGTTGATCGACCCACTATTTAGTCATAACACACGAGCAGCTGCACATACCTGAAAGTTGGTGCTTTTAATATCACGGACATCATGTTTATTATTCAGACCGAAGACGAGCCTTCCTGCGAGAAGACTCCTGATGCTCCTGTGATGTGATTTCACTAAGCTGATCTTTGAGGTATGGGGTCCCCTATTCAAGCCTAAGAGACCTTCTGTTAGTCTAATAATAATATTAGCTTCTTAGTAAAGGGAAGGTGGTAGTATCCACTGTCATTATAACATGATCTCACCCCTTTTATATTCTATGGAATTGTAACTATGCTGATGGTTTTGATTTTAATCATTTGTCTGCTTGTATTAGCCAAAGTACTGCATATTAGGACACGTGGTCTATAAAAATAAACTCTTTTTATTTTCACCGTGTCTCTGTTGATTCTTGTTGTGGACTGATGTGAGAATAATATACGAACAGGTATTTCCGATTCCCACCATTCCTGAGTATGTACTGAGTCGCTTGTTCTGGGTTGTCTTTTCATTGGGACCGCCGAGCTAAATCTCGGATAACGAATGGGACACTTATGCTAGCCGGATACTGGGTTCTGGGTTCTGAGGTGAGTTTCTGGTACACCACAACTCACTGAGGTCCTGGGGTTCTACGCATAGTTCTGTGTATAAGCAGAATCCCTGCAACAATATATCCTGCAGTTTGATTCCAAACACCCCATGGGTTTGAATAACAGTGAAGATTTATATACATTTTTATAATAGTTGAGCGAAGGGCATAAATCTTTTTGTTGGAGAATCTAAACATAATATATAGGATAAATAAGGACAGTACTGTTGTTTATTGTTGGTTCTTCTGAACAGGGTGTACAATATTGATCTTCATTACTGAAAAAGTTAAAGAAAAAGTTATTTTAAGGCAAATTTTAGGATGATATTTATATATTTATATATTTATAATGTTTTAGGATTGATTTTAGAAATTGGTAAAGGAAAGTATATCTTATGCTTCCATTTATTTTTGAACAATTTCTGGATTGGTCTACCTAATATATTTAAATATTTATTTATTGTCATTCTGAGCCTATTTGCACTTTAAAAATACTCTTGCTGTTTGCACATCATTCCGACCCACAATGAGAGCTGATATTATGCTATAAATGGGTTTGGAAAGTCTTTGAGATCTGAATTGGTCACCTACTGACAACCTGTAACTTTATATGTTTATCACATTGGTATAGGGTCATTTGCACTTTAATTTATTTTATTTGGATAAGCACTTCTGTTAAATGTTAATTCTGGACACAATGAAACGTGAAACTAATTTAGCATTTATGCCAATACCAATACCTCAGGACATATAGGAAAATAGTATCCTTGTATGTCAGTAATTTTGAGAAATATGTAAAGAAGGGCAAATTGTAATGTTTACATTTATGTAATTATTGCACTGTTTACAGTACCTCTTCGATACATTGTAATGTTTCTTTTATGTCCATTAATTGAGCCACTTGCACTTGCACTTTAAATAGTGCGGTTACTAGCTAATGAGTTGTCATGTGATCAAGGGTGGGATCGCCCGAAACGCGTAATGGCGGAATTGGCTAAATAAAATACAGCACAAGAATTACTGGGTCTGCGCTCATTTGTTTCTACCAAAAAGAAAGTGAAGGCGAGTTGTTGCATATATATATATATATATATATTCACTGAAAAAACCATAGGTTTCAGGGGTGTTATAGTTAGCTGGACTTTTCACTTGTACAAACTATAACGTGTGTGAAACCCATGGTTTTTTCACTGAATTTGCAAGGTTTTTTAAATGCTAATTCCTAACTATAACGTGTGTGAAACCCATGGTTTTTTCAGTGAATTTGTATGGTTTTTTAAATGCTAATTCTTACCTATAACGTGTGTGAAACCCATGGTTTTTTCAGTGATTTTGTATGGTTTTTTAAATACAAATTCTTATATTAAACGTGTGATTTTTTTTATTTGCAAGGTTTTTTACATTTTTTTTTTTTACTTTATATTCTCTTTAAACACTATGCTTAAATTAAAAAAATTCTGCAATATATTATCTTTTCTCATTTTTTTTTTTACCAAACAGGTAAGATATATTAGTATAACATAGTGATTCTTTTTTTCCATTTTTTTTTTTTTTTTTTTTTTTACGTGCGCGTACGGTAAGCTTACGGTAAGCGTACGGTTTGCGTAATGCACGTAATATTTCTACTCTTTTTGCGTATGGTTACGCAATTTACGTAGCCGTGCGTACTGCGTACGCGGCGCGTAAGCGCATACGCTACACGCGCACGTTACGCGGAAGTGTTGGGGCGTGCCTGTTATGCGCATGCGCGCGTGCGCGTGTCTTTTATACGCGCATGCGTACTTTTACCGTAAGCGCTCCGTAAGCGCTCCGTAAGCGTAACGTACGCGCACGGTGGGTCATGTGATCAAGAAACAAAACTTTTGATTGGTTTAAAGTAGTTTCAGTTCTAGAACTCTCCTACACCACACCCATTCCCCTCATTTCTGCTTGTGATCCCTTAGGAGAAGGAGCTGAGTTTTCTTTGGGATACGATGGCAGACCAGCACTCCTCTTCTGAGAGTGAGGCTAGCAGCACCACCATCAGGCAGAGAAGGAGGAAACAGAAGAGCTCTTTTATATGGGAGTATTTTACTTTTTCTGAGGGCGAGAAAAAAGTAAATGCTGCTTTAGTGACTTGCAAGCTGTGCCAGCGTGTACCTTTCCTGAGGTAATCCTAACAAGAAGTATTCCTTCGGGAATCACACTATGTTAAGACACCTTGAGGATGTACACCCTAGGACACATGCTCGACATACTAGAGGAAACCCTTCAGTAAGTCGAGCAAGCACATCCACAGCAGCTCAGCCGAGTCCATCTTCGGCAGCTCAGCTGAGCCCTTCATCTGTGGGGGCAGATTCACCTTTTTCTGGTCCTCTGGAAACTAACCATCGATTTGCGAGGGTTACAATGCGGTGCTCAAATTGCCATGGTCTAATTGTTCGAGGGGAGACCAGTGTTCCCCTAATTAACAACAGAATAGACCAGCACATTTGTCCTACCAGCTAATATTCCCATTCTTCCTTTCCTCTGTCCCTGCATGAACACAACGGCTCTTTTAAGAGCCAACCTTACCTCTCAAATTTTTTTAATTTTTTCTTAAAAACTTTTTTTTTTTTTTTTTTACCGTACGCGTACGGTAAGCGTATTTTTTTTTTTTTTTTAAAAACACTAAAAAACAATTACCACATTACAAGGTCCTTGAGGGATTTATAACGAAATACTGAAAATCTGTTTGAGGAGAAGTGGAAAAAAGGGATCATCAAATTTCTGACTTACCTGACCCACCCAAAAATTTAATTAGAAAACAGTATTCCTCATTTATACCAGTACACCTTAATTTATGGTGAAAACATAGTCCATAATATTTTACATGTTCCTTACATTTAAATTTCTCCCAAAATAAAAAATGATAAACACAACTTCAACAAAAGGAATTCCAATTCTATTATTCATTTCTTAATTTACCACATACATCCCCTCTCAAACTCATAACTCACCTTTAAAATTAGTTAGTTGTGAAAGAAATGTGGCACTCAAACAGCAGATTATCAGAGCCAGGATCTCTGTTCTGTACACCTCTCTCCTCTCAGCAGAACCAGATAATGGCAATGTTTCCCTCTCTTTTTCCACACATATACATGTTAATTTCAAATCTCAGTGCTTCCCCCTTTTTTTCAAATGTAATCACACATTTCTATTGGATGAAAACCAACCCTTTTCCAAAAGTACCCTTCACCCAACTTGACTTCTGCCTGCTACCATAGCAACAGCTCATGGAACACTGCTGTGTGGAGTTAGGTCAGAAGTTCACCACACAATGTTTCATTTCCAAAGAGCAAGAGCCAGAGCCAGGATCTCTGTTCTGTACACCTCTCTCCTCTCAGCAGAACCAGATAATGGCAATGTTTCCCTCTCTTTTTCCACACATATACATGTTAATTTCAAATCTCAGTGCTTCCCCCTTTTTTTCAAATGTAATCACACATTTCTTTTGGATGAAAACCAACCCTTTTCCAAAAGTACCCTTCCCCCAATTGACTTCTGCCTGCTACCATAGCAACAGCTCATGGAACACTGCTGTGTGGAGTTAGGTCAGAAGTTCACCACACAATGTTTCATTTCCAAACAGCAAGAGTGCTTGACTTTTCTAACCTAACAGCAAATCCATAGTACTGTTCTTTGGTAACACATTTTTCTGTACCAATACAGTTTTTAGTGTAGAATGGTATGAAACAGCCAATGAGATCTTTTTATTTAAAAAAAATATGTATGCCTCCATTTCCAAACTGTCTTTCATTTCTTTTTCCCATTCTACTGAAATACACCTCCTGAGTGCATCCAGATCTCCTTGGAAGATGTTCACAGTGTGGATTGTAGGGCACAGCTATGTCTTCTGGAGTGAAAAGTATGCAGAGAAAACAGGTATGGTGAGAGACCTTGCTTTGCCAAATGTAGACATTAAATGGATTGGTCAGAGAGGGTTAAAGTGGCACCAATTGATGCCATTGGTGAAATCCTTCATGCAAATCCAACACCCTGACCTCATAATAGTGCACTGTGGTGGCAATGACCTTGGCACTTTGACTGGGGTAGGTCTGGAAATGCTTATGAAGGACACCTTTGCACAACTGTTTTCACTTTTCCCTAAAACTGCCTTTGCGTATTCTAACATATGCCAAAGGCAAAAATGGAACTGGTCCAATCATTTTTGTCCACAGATTGAGAAAGCTAGGAAACACGTCAACAAATCTGTTTCTGCTTTCCTCCGAGACTATGGTATGGGTTCCATTTACCACAACAACTTGCGTTACGACATGCAAGACATTTATAGAGGAGATGGTGTACACTTCACTGATGAAGGGAACAGAGTCTTCCTCTTGAACCTTAGACTCTGCATCGGTACTTACTTGTAGGTACCACTAAAAAATCACTTCATTAACACAACGGCTCTTTTTAGAGCCCCCTAATATCTAAACACTTAAATCTGAATTTTATTTCTTTTTGTATTTTTTTTTTCTACCGTACGCGTACGGTAAGCTTACCGTACGCGTACTCCATGATTTTTTTTTAAAAATTAATAAATGTTTTTTTCGTAATTTTGTGTCCTTCTTTGACCCCCTTTCAAATGTTAGGGGGTCTGTAACTCTCTTCCTTGCCCCCTTTTCACGATATCTCCCTTTTTTTTTCTGTGTGAAACACACGAAATGGCGGCCGACACTTCCTGATTTCGTCCGATTCGAATGTTTACAGTCATGTGACAACCAATCAGATTTGAGCTCGCGCACGGCACCGTACGCGTACGGTAAGCATACGGTAAGCGCACGGAGCGCGCTTACAGATATATATATTGATTTAAATGCTACTTTCTCAGGACCTACTGAACAGATTTACACCAGACCTACAAAAGGCACATCCTTGACCTGAGGACTACCTCTCTGCCAAATTTCAAGTAATTCTGTTCAGCCGTTCGGGCTGTAGCTGTGTCTAAAGGTCCTATGGAAAAATGCATGGGGAAAACGCGTTTTGGGACCCCCCTTTTTTCTCAGCCCCCGCTTGACGAATCCCCCCGAGACTTTCAGGGTAGGAGCGGAGCGTAGCGCCCCATTAGTTTTGAAAATTTCGCGAGGATTCGTCGACCGGCGCCAAAGTTATTCCAAATAGAATGTTGCGGATTTCCTATGGAAACACGGTCCTAACTATAACTATCTACTGGCGACTGCCAGTAGATAATATATATATATATATATAAGTATATATATATATCAAACCGGAAAGTCTTCCAATATAAAGACGAAGAGCCACACCGATCCAGTACTTCAAAATAATCCTTTATTCACGGGCACAAAAAGACACGTTTCGAGCTATCCAGCCCTTGGTCACTTGACCATGGTTCTGATGCATAGGTTTAAATGCTCTTTTCCAGATAATAAAAATAAAGAAAAGACTCTGGATTCCACCACCATCCAGAGGTTAGGTAAGTAACAAAACATTGTTATAAACCATTTCAAACATAACGAAAATCATAATAGTGGGCTTGCTCAGATTGTATTTTGTAGCTTTTCATTGTAAACACTAATTTAGGTATAGTACCTAAATCTATAATACCATGTATAGTGTTGATAATACTATATATACTGGGAACAAAAAAATGCACCAAACTACCTTACTCAGAGGTCTAGACAAATCATAGTATTCAAATATGCATATGATTATCTGAGGTCTAGTACCTTGGAAAAGAGATATATACACACATAAGGTTCTATAATCAATAATATATGGTTGCGAAATTCTATTATCTGGTGTCTAGTAGTCTATTAGAGGAGACTGTGTTTATAAATACAAACACATGTTCTCCATGCACATAGCTTTTAACAGTAGTTGGAGACACACTCACTCCATCAGGTCCAAACTATATGGAGACAAACAGAGAAGATAAATATGATTAGTAGGAGGTTCACACCTAGTGATTTATAAACCCATAAACAAAAGTTGTTATATACATTTCCTCCCATATTATAATGCTCACATAGTACCTCAATATCAGGAAAAATAAGGAAAGCTAAGAAAATCTGAGCAAGTCAAAAAACATGTATAGAAGTGAAAAGTTTAAAACATTACAGAGCAGGAATTCCTATTGGGATATCAGGAGATTTGCCAAATAAACAAATTTAGAGATGCACATGCATTTCTTCATCAATGTTCAACCCTATTGCGGCGATACTGCCAGCTTGGAGAATAAACTTAGATTCTGATCTATGTAAGGCTAAGACTCTATTGCCCCCTCTTGGGTTTTTTGGAATGGTATCCAGTGCAAAGTATTTGGCCTTAGTCCAGTTTCCATCATGATGTTGATTGAAATGTCTTGCAGTACTGTAGGAAAAGTCTTTGTTAGTGATCGCTCGCCAATGTTCGAGTATCCTCTTCTTAACAGGGAAGGTAGTTGAGCCTATGTACCACTTGTCACAACGACAGGTGATAACATAGACAACAAATTCTGTGTTACATTGAATATGTTTCCGTATGCTCCATTTTCTGTTTGTTCTTTGCAGTGTCACCTATCTCACATTATCACTGTAACTACAAGCTTTGCATTTACCACACTTGTGGAATCCTCCCTTTCGTGCCAGCCAGGTTAGTTGTTTATTTTCCATATGACTTCTCACTATTTGATCTTTTATGGATTTACCTTTTCTATATGTTATTGCTGGGTGAGAACCTAGTTTGTCTTTCAGTATTTTATCTTGGAGTAATATATCCCATCTTTTCCTGACTATTTGGCTGAACAGGTAGGATTGTGAGTTGTAGGTGGTAATCAGTCTAATTACAGAGTCAGATTTGGTGACATTGGTTTTAGGTGGTTTATAGAGTGCTTCCTCCCTCTTTATTGCATCTACTTTCTTCTCTCCAATCCTAAGCATGTTATTAGGATATCCTGTAGCATGAAAACGTTCCCTCATTTCATTTTCGTTTTTTTATAGGCTGTTTCTGAGCTACAATTTCTCTTAGCACAAAGAAATTCACCGAAGGGGATACTCCACCTAAAATTAGGTGGATGGTGGATGGCAACTTGAAGTGTGTAACACTGAGTTGCCAGCTGTGTTTTTTCTGAATACCTCAGTTACAAGTTTGTCCCTCTGAGCTGTAACTCTGATATCGACGAAGTCTACACTCACTTGGCTATATTGCATGGAGAATTTGAGATTCACTGAGTTGTTATTCAGTTCTTTAGAAAAATTGAGAAGATCTTTCTCAGTACCCTCCCAAATGTCTATATATCTGAGCCAGATGGTACTCTTATGAGTCCAATGTTCTAGGGTTTCACTCCAAAGCATCTGCTTCTCCCACCAGCCCACCAAAAGATTGGCGTAGCTTGGAGCGAAGCAGGTGCCCATCGAAGTTCCCTTTATTTGTTTGTAAAGAACTCCATTGAATATAAAGATATTCTCCATGAGACATAGTTCAATCATCTGTAGCAGCATTTGGGTGTGAGCCACTAGATGTATGCTTCTAGTTTTGAGAAAGTGTTCGCATGCTTTCAATCCATCATTTTGTCTGATGCTGGTATATAAGCTTTCAACATCTAAACATACCAGCCAGAAATGTTTTTCCCAATGTATATTTTCAATTTTTTGGAGAAAGTCTTTAGCGTCTCTAATATACGATGTGAGATCTTTAACATAGTCTGCTAGAAAATAGTCCACATATCGTGAAACATTCTCTAGTAGACCATTTTTTGAGGACACTATGGGCCTTCCTGGTGGTTGTCTGCAATCTTTGTGCACTTTAGGGAGGAGATAAAAGGTTGGTATAGTTGGAGTTTCATTTTTTAGAAATTTAACCTCGTACCAATTGAGTAAATTATCATCGGACCATTCTTTGAGGTGATCAGAGAGTTTAGTCTGCAGCTTTGAAAAGTAGGAATAATCTACCTTGGTATAGCAAGTGGTATTAGTCAGTTGCCTCATGGCTTCTTGGATGTAACTCTTCTTTTCCCAAAGAAAAATATTCCCACCTTTATCAGATGGTTTGATAATAATATTGTCATCATTCTGAAGACCCTTCAAGGCTTCCCTTTGTGATCGCGTAAGGTTAGATCTCATAATGGGCTTTTTTAAGAGTTGTAAGACATCCTGTTTAACCAAGTCATGAAAGACATCAATGTTATCTCTGGGGAGCTGCGGTCTATATTTAGATTAGGCTCTAAAAGGTGTAACAGCTGGTATCATAGGATCAAAGCCTAAATGTTCAATTGTAGAGATGACATTGGGGTCTAGTAAATCTATAGATTGTGTCATATCTGTTTGATGTTGATTCATAAGGCTATCCAGTGTTTGAAGAATTTCTATATCACTGATGGAAGGTGTGATACTAGTGAGATTAGCTCCCTGTGCTTTATCTCCTAAAAGCCTGTTCTTATGAATTTTAAACAGTTTTAACTCATGCACAAATAAATACATATCTATGCGTGTCTGTGCATAGTCAATAGGAGAATCTGGGCAGAAAATCAGACCAAGTTTAAGAACCTGTTCTTCACTTTCAGTTAATTGTCTATTGGAAAGGTTAATTACCGTCAGTTCTTGTTCCTTTTCTTCCATTATTTTTCTCTCTGGATCTGGCTTTTGGTTCCCACTCCAGTGCTGTCGTTCTTGCTTCCGTCACTCCCGACGTCTTTTGCTCTTGTTTTTCCTCTTCGGCCTCGATATCTTGTTCTTCCACGTATCGATTGTTTGTTTGCCTCTAACATGAGGCGCATTTCCTCGGAAAAAAACGTTACATCTGTATGGTGGGAAGTGTTGCTGTCAATTGAGCCAACTTCAGAGCTTAGAATCGTACCAGATTCCCATCTATCTTTATCAGCAGCCCCCAATGCTCCATCTTTGATGAGGGTTGTGCGTAATTTATCAAATTTCTTTGCAAAGGTTAAAATTCTACCAGATTCATAGTCCCTTTCGTCTCTCTCAAATTTTCTCTGTTTTCTTGCAGTAATGTCTTTTTCAACATTGATAATACGTTCATTCACTGCAGTCAGGACCTTCTTCACCTCATTTTGGTTCGAGTCTTTAGCTAAATCATCAAGGATCTTTTGTATTTCTTCTACAAACTACTTGTGCTCTTCCCATGCATTCTTATTCAAAACTTGTAACATCGTTTTTGAGCACGCGTTTATATTATCTAGCCACGCTTTGAGTACCTCTGGTTTTGGTTTGTTCAAAGTAGGCACAATAAAGATGCGCAGTCCTCTAGGTATGCGATCAACTTCTAAATAGTTTTGAACCGATGTGGCTTCCCACCAGGGACTTAGTTCTTTCTTTCACAGCCTTTCAAGCAGATTTCCCTTTTGCTTCAGGCTATGTGTAATTTGCGCATCATTAGTGTCGTTTTCACCCCTTTTGTCGCCTGTTGTTATTGTTGTTTTTTTGAAAATTAATTCTGCTGAGGCCTCCCGCCCCTTCAGGAACTCCATTGCCCACAATGCACTACGGTCAGCCTACCATCTCAGAACTGGATCGTGTCTGTTCTGACGCGCCCTGGCAGCTCTCTCACCCTCGCGACGATCGCTCACCTTCCTTTGCATCCACCGGTGATTTCGATGTCAGCTTCATGTTCCGGATGAGTTAATCTCGTGCTGCCGGCGGGTGGAGAAAATTTGACTCACGAGTCAAGACAAATGTTTTACAGCGCAAATTTCCTCCCTTCCAAGCGGCCTGGGGCTCGTTGTTTTGAGCGGGCGCCACCGCTTTGAAAATCAAACCGGAAAGTCTTCCAATATAAAGACGAAGAGCCACACCAATCCAGTACTTCAAAATAATCCTTTATTCATGGGCACAAAAAGACGCATTTCGAGCTATCCAGCTCTTGGTCACATGACCATGGTTCTGATGCATAGGTTTAAATGCTCTTCTCCAGATAATAAAAATAAAGAAAAGACTCTGGATTCCACCACCATCCAGAGGTTAGGTGAGTAACAAAACATTGTTATATACCATTTCAAAAATAACGAAAATCATAATAGTGGGCTTGCTCAGATTGTACTTTGTAGCTTTTCATTGTAAACACTAATATATATATATTACCTACTGGTGGTCACCAGTGGGTAGTTATAGTTAGGACCTAGTTACTATAGGAAAATGTCAACATTCTATTCGCAATAACTTTAGCACCAATTGATGAATCTTCATGAATTTTTCAAAACTAATTCCTTGTTGAGATCAGCTCCTATGTTGAAAGTTTGGGGGTGATTCGTCAAGGGGGACCGAGAAAAGGGGGGTCCTAAAACATGTTTTTTCAATGTTAATTTCTATGGGAATCTTTAGACAAGGCTACAGTTTGAACGGGTGAACGGAATTACCCCAAGTTTGGCAGGGAGAAGGGTCTTTGTCTAGAAAGCACGCTTTTGTTTATTTGGTGTAAATCTGTTTAGTAGTTTTTGAGAAATATTAAACTTTACAGATATCGATATTTGTGAATTCTGCCGTCTAATTGGCTGAGGCGTTACGGGCACAAGCTTGCTGCTGATTGGCTGCGAGCTCTGCGAGCGTTTGCAACTAGGAAGTGTTGACCGCCATTTTCTGATTCCGTTGAAGCGAGTATGGGGGAAAAAGGGCACAAAATGTGGGAAAGAGGAGGGAGGAGCACTGTAACCTCTGTGGGGTGTTTAGGGTGTGCTATAGAGGGGGTGCGCAGCAAACTACTCATACCTACCAGTCTGAAAGTGCTGCGTACGGAAATTAAGTGAGGTATTGCGTAGTCTGATGCTGCTCAGGTGAGCTGCTGCGGCAGTCAGGGATGAAAGCATGAGCCTAAACTGCGTGTCTTATGGTGTGAAGTCATGTGCCCTGGCTGCTGCACCACACCTGTGGAAGTAGTGTCAGCATGTGTTTATAACTACTAGGACGAACTACTGACTCCTACTGGGGTTCAAAAAATATGTGAGGTATTGTCTAGAGTCTCATGGTGCTAAGCTGAGGTGCTGCCAGAGTTGGGGATGAAAGCGTGAGTCCAAACTATGTGTCATATGCTGTGAAGTCATGTGCTCTGGCCGCTGTGCCACATCTGTCAAGTAGTGTCAGCATGTAGTTATACCTACTCAGAGGAACTTTTGTTTTGAACATTGTAACTTGTGTATGGTGCTTAGGGGGTGTTATACAGGGAGTGCAAAGGTAAATTTGCGCGTATCAAATCAATACGGTATTTGTAAAGTGCAAACTACTCACCCCTATGGGTCTGAAGGCCCTCGAGGCCGGCGTTGAAATTATGTGAGCTATTAAGTGAGCTATTGCCCAGAGTCACATGGTGATGAGCTGAGGTGTCCAAAGGTGTCCTTCATAAGCATTTCCAAACCTACTCCAGTCAATGTGCCTATGTCATTTCCACCACAGTGCACAATCATGAGGTCAGGGTGTGGAAGATGCAAAGAGGTTTTAACCAAAGGTAGCAATTGGTGCAACTTTAATCTTCTCTGTGTAAACCATTTAATGTCCACATTTTGTAAACCTAGGTCTAAGTCAACACGTCTGTGTTCTGCATACCTCTTGCACTTGAAAATATAGCTATGTCCTACGATCCACACTAGCATTGTGAAGGTATGATTGGAAGATATGGAAAGATGCCTGTAGCTCATGCAGTTCCTTGAGAGAATAAGATATATGTTTAAAGATGGGAAAGTACTTTTTTTTTGCCATACAAAACAATACGTGATTGTGAGTTGAAAAGCATTCTTTTTTAACAGTAGGGTGCACATTCATTTTGTGGAAAAGCATCTTTGTGATTGGTTAAGAAAAAGCAGTTTTAACGTGGAGTACATATCATAGCATAAAATTTGCTAAACTGAACCACAGCTGCTACTTGCATTTGGAAAGCACTGTTTGAAAATCGTGAACTTTTAACCTGCACAGGCCGTTAAATGTTCGAGAAAATGTTGCAAAAAATATTGTTAAGTTTAAAAAAATTGATGAACTTTTAACCTGCACATGTTGTAGAATGTTCTAGAAAGTGTGTTGATAGAATACGTTGCACTTCTGACTTCTATGTATTGTTGAATATTAAAAAAACGGTTTATATGGAAAATTAAAAAGAAACCAATAGAGAGAAGTTTTGAAACCTAAAAGAATCAAGGAACTATTCTAATTTTTTCTTTACATGTGTTTATGTGTGGTGCAACAAAATTATAGACACAACAGCACCAGGAGGAGGAAGAAGCAGGGAGTGGGGGGACGGGGGGAAAAGGGCAGAATGGCACACATGCACATTTAAGTACAGCACAAGTATAGACAAACAATGACCAAAATGAAACACACCAACAAGGAGCACAAGTCACACAACCCGCCAACATCACACCACTGAAAGAGCATAGAAGTGAAAACCACGCTGCATTCAAACAGGATGTGTACAAAGGCCGTTCGTTGGTGTTGTGGGATGTCTGCGACCGTGGTTATCATGGATGAGATGCCCAGCACGTGGCACATGGGCGAGTTCAATGTGTGTTATATTGCCAAACAGCTGCTTCTCCCTCCTACGAGCCCCCACACTTTTCTATGGCACGCTGTTGTATCTCGTGCACACATACGGCACACCATTGTAATGCCTATTTGCATATGTCCTGCTACATTCAAACTACACAATCACAGTGCCGTTTGGAGGTGGTGCATGGCACTTTACAACATCGAGTGCTGCGGCCTTTTTGGCAGGCCACACCAGAACACAGAGACACACTTACCACACTTCCTGCACACGGACATGTCTGAGACACCCTGTTCTGCTTGCGGGATAGGCCCACCCCTGTGCTGACCTGTGTACTCTGGATCAGAACATACCGGTTGTGCATGCAGGAGGATGCGTGCATAGCTAGATGTCCAGGCTCACTGCCAATGCTGAGGTGACAGCACACAGTGATGTTGCAGGGCTCGTGCCTATCATGCTAAGACAATGACCACAGGGACACACTTGCTCAGATGCGGGTTTGGGAGGCGTTGGCGTTCCTGGAGTTGTTGCGATGAGTCTTGTGGCCCTCATGGGTATCCCTGCAGCAAGCTCATTGATTCTATGGCATCTGCGCGTGTTCTGGTGTGGCTCTTGGCTGTGTTCCGTTTCCTGGTGCAGGTAGTCGTCCTGCTTAACACCAGCAGAAAAGAGGTGTAAAATACCTGCTGCTAATGTGGCTTATCGCCGGAATTTGTTTCGCATTGCAGTTGGTGTGAAAGTTGTGATGTGATTTATTTTGTGTGCAGAACTATATACGAACTGAGCAGTGTATCTCGTTAAGATCCAGCACTTGATGCACTATTCCCAATCAATATAAATACAGTTAGAGTTTTTAATTGATTTTGTGTGTAATCTGTAAGTGCAGCCACTACCTCAGGGCAATTCAATACAGGATTTTAGTATTTAGAATAAATCTCAAAGGTGCACCTCTTGTCTTTTTGAATGGGAACGGCTAGTCTGCATTTCATTCTCAGCACTTTAATGGAAGCAAAGTTGAGATAAATCTAAGACACTATTCAGAAGTTGGGGTAAACTGCAGACATCACCAGTATAAAATAATAGAAAACATGAAGGCGGAACACTCCTGTGGGCACCATGGATGTCAACTACAGAGCCTGGAAAAGAAAGCACAAAATAAGGACGTGTGTAATGGGCATATCAAAGGAGAGAGGCACAGAGAAACAGACAAGGAAAAAAAAGCCAGAAAGAAAAAGAGAGGGAAAGAAAGGGAGTGAGAAAGGGAGAAGGAAGAGAGAGAGTTAGAGAGATAGAAGGAAAAGAAGGAAGAGAGATAGAGAGAGAGACACTGCCGCCTCTGCTCATCCATGAGCAAATAATTACCTGGTGCCACCGGAGTGTGCAGCAGTGGGCACTCCAAGTGCCCGTCAAAACTCCGAGCATCCCAGATATGTCCTGAGACAACATCAGCTTCTCCGCAAATCTCACAGATATCACTGAGTCCTGAGTCATAAATGGCGGAGACCACATCATCTTCTCCACGTCCCGGCAGATCTCACACATGTCACTGAGTACTGAGTCATCAATGGCGGAGACCACATAAGCTTTTGGGGCCGCTAAGCCTGTGGAACTCAAGTGTGTGCATGTGGTTGTAGACCCGTGATGGCCATATGAAGTTTGGGTGGTACTAACCCTGTGCATCTGAAGTCCGCGCCAAGGGGGTGGTAGGCCCCTGATGGTTATGCAGATCAGGGGGCGACTAACCTTCTGTGCAACTTTTCAAAGACTCTTTATGGTTGAGACACGTGGAGCGTCCGCCATCTAGTCAGCACCGGCAACAAAGGATGTGAAGTTGTCGATCTATTATATTTGCGTGGTCACATGGCCTGTGACGTATGTGCCGAATGGGTGTGGTGTGTGCAAACCTGCCCTGAGGGAGTGGCCGTGAGATGTTGTGAACTAGACCACTGACCTGCACACCAACAGTGAGTACGCCTGCGACAGACAGCTATGTGGGGCCAACGTCGGAACGTAATCGCAGTGGCGTGGCGTACGATGGAACAGGGCAGGGATAGGTACAATAACGCGGATGGCTCATAGTACTGCGTCTGTGAGGCAAGCGGATGGGGCGCAGCAGGACCTCTGCGCACCTGGGTGTGAACTGCTTATAACTCACACTACATAAGTATTGAAAAACCATTTTGTGATTCAGTCCATCAGCTGGCATTTGTCCGAGGCATTTGTGAAAACATATCGGAGTTCTTTCTGTGACAGGTACCCCTTTGACACTGTCTCTCCCCACATCAGCAGGTAACGCACCCTCTTCCCACATTACCATCATACCCCCAACAACTTTCTTGGGCCCGGAAGTGTCCCTGTGCGGTTGGACAAAGAAGAATCTTAGTCATGTATAGATTTACATATAAAAAAAATAATTAAAGAAAAGAACAACAAATAAGACTGAAGGGAGTCTGGTGCTGTGGTCGCTGCCACAAAGTTGGGGTCACTGCCATTCAGGACTCAGGACACAATTACACATGTGGGATCGGCTTGTGTTAAAGAGGGTTAGTGGCACCAGAAGTATTGAGACTGTATGAGCCTGTGATGATGCTTGGTGTGGACGGGCCGCACTGGGAGCAATGTGTCTTGGCTACTGGACTGTTTCATGTGGAATCAGGACTCTATCAGAACTGTGTGATGTGCTGACTGTAGTGTAGGCCAGAGGTAGTGGTGATCAAGGGCCCACAGCCACATGCATACGTTGGTGGCCCCACCGGCCTGCGTAGTGGAGGTTCAGTGGCACCAAGTGTCGCTGGCCTTTTATATGCAAATACCCCTCACTAATCGAAGGGAGTGTGGTGCTGTGGTCGCTGGTACGAAGTTCGGGTCACTGACATTCAGGACTCAGGACACAGTTACACATGTGGGATCGGTTTGTGTTGGGAGACGGTTAGTGGCACCACGTGCTGTTGTCCTTCATATGGAAATATGCCTTACTGATCAGAGGGAGTCTGGTGCTGTGGTTGCTGCCACAGTCTTGGGGTGACTGCTATTCAGGACTCAGGACACAGTTACACATGTGGGGTCGGCTTGTGTTGAACAGAATTATTGGCTTCACGTGTCACCGCCGTTGCATATGGAAATATGCCTAACTAATCAGAGGGAGCATTCTGCTGTGGTCGCTGCCATGGACTTGGGGTCACTGCCATTCAGGACTCACGACACAGTTCCACATGTGGGATTGTTCGTCTTGTGTTGAACAGAGTTATTGGCACCACGTGTCGCCGCCCTTGCATATGGAAATATGCCTAACTAATCAGAGGGAGTATGCTGCGGTGGTTGCTTCCATGGACTTGGGGTCACTGCCATTCAGGACTCAGGACACAGTTCCACATGTGGGATTGTTCGTCTTGTGTTGAACAGCGTTATTGGCACCACTTGTCACCGCCGTTGCACATGGAAATAGGCCTAAATAATCAGAGAGAGTATGCTGCTGTGGTCGCTGCCATGGACTTGGGGTCACTACCATTCAGGACTTAGGACACAGTTCCACATGTGGGATCGGCTTGTGTTGAAGACGGTTAGTGGCACCATTTGTCGCCGGTCCTCCACAGTGTAGGCCGGAGGCAGCGGTCAGCAAAGGCCTGCAGGCAGATGACGCTGACTTGAGCTGCTCAGATTGGGAGCATGTGGTCTTCTTAACCCATTATAGTGTCTTACACAATTTGCGTCACTACTAATCTTGAATGGTGAACCGTGTGTCAGGGCCATCAAACCACGAGTACTTAGGAAATCATCAGTCAGGGTTAGGATATTACGAAATAATGTCCTGAAGAAGAAGCGCTGTCCTTTTAGTTCATACAGAGATCAAACGATTCCCAAGATGGCTTCCGAGATAGGATCGTCAGAACAGCAGGTTAGCGCTCTAGCAGCGCTTGACAATCACGATGTTACAGGTGCGCAGCCGTTACAACGGCGCACTTCACCAAGTTCCTGAGGAGATTAGGTCATGCTTCAGAGATGCGTCGCGAAGTTAGTCAGGGTATTTTTCGTCGCGTTCTAAGCACTTGCGAGATTCAGAGCTGAATCCTGAGAGAAGAAGTTATCGAGCAATAGAAGTTTCCAAGTAAGACTGTTCTATTTATTTAGCACGTTATTTGCTGTTGAAGAAAAGAAATACAATTGAGTTTTTGGTTCCAGTTTCCTTCAGTATTTCATCTCGTGCTACAGAATATTTAAAAGTCAGACATCCTAGAGAAGCTCAGCTCCGGCTCAGGGAAATAATAGCGCTAGAAAATTAAAAACTTAAGAAGTATATTTTGGGCAGTGAGTTCTGGGTAGACCAGGAGTGTTCCCGGTTGAAAGAGAGTTACGAGGTTAGCATTGAGTGGCTAGAGTGGCGAGACTCTCACAGTAGATACGAGGAAGGAAGATTACCTCACAGAAATACAAGAGAGAGATAGGAGCACCAGAGATACTGATGTAGGTAGACATACTGAGCAACGAATGAACTTACCTAAACAGAATCCAGTTGAAGATCGCAACCAGGGTCTAGAGGGTAAGGAGCCCCACCTCCCCTAGAAGAAGAATACAAGAGCTTAGAAAGGTAGTGGGGGAAGTCAGAATTACAGTAACAATGTTCCATATTTAGTTGCAGCGACTACTAAGAGACTACAAGATAGCAACCAAAAGAAAGAAGAGGAGCATTGGTCACAAAAGGATAGGTTAGGTACTCTGAGGGAGAATTCATAGTACACACATAAAGACAAAAAGAGAAAAGAGGTACCAAGAGTATAACAATCCTTTTCTTTTTTAGAGAAGACAACACCTATCCTGTCCCTCAAGAAAATAGATGGGCGAATAACCGAAGAACCAAGAAGGTTGAAAAGTGACTGTCTCTTCTCTGTCCAATTCCCCTTTCCCCCTCCAGAGTTCCTCGGTGTCATCGCATACTAAGGGCGTTGAGCACTGGGAAGGCTGGGAGTGGCATTGGGAACTTTCGACATTCGGCTCCTGAGCGTGAAGAATAAGGCTTTCCTGACAGAGTGAAGTGCCCACGTAATTGTTCGCACCTGAGCAGAATGGCGGAAGGATTAGACCTAAAAAGGTTAGGAGATATCCTGGAAGGTATCCAGAGGGAGTTGGGTTTAGTGAGAGAAGAGAATAGGGAGTTGAAGAAAGAAACTACAGATTTAACATTAAAGATGAATAGTATAGCGTCTGGTCCTAGATTTTCTCATATCCAGAAGAGAGTTCCAGAGATGCACCAGACTCCCAACCAAAGCTCACTACACAAGTCATACACTCCCTGTCCCCTGTAATACCTCTGGCGCCCCCTGAGCGTTTCAGTGGAGACCCCCAAAAGGCGCAGGTGTTTTTGACACAATGTACGTTACACTTTATGTGTCGTCCAGCACTTTTCCCCGATGCGCAGTCTCGTATGGCCTTTATCCTGTCTTATTTAAGTGGAGACGCAGCGTCATGGTCTATGCCCTTGGTGACCAGCAATGCTCCGATCTTGTATGATTTAGATGAATTTAAAAAAGAATTCCTCCGAATCTTTGACAGAAGAAGAGTCTCCCAGGCAACAGATAACAAATTATTGGAAATAAAACAAGGCAATCGAGATTTGGTGGCATATTTAGCTCAGTTCAACAAATTGGTGGTGGAGACAGATTGGCCGGAGAACAGAAGAGCAGCAGTGTTCTACCGTGGGTTGAGAGACGAATTAAAGGATGCATTAGCACAAGTACCAAACAGGCCTGCAGAGATTTCGGCATTAATAGACCTAGTCTTAGAAATCGATTTTCGCCAGAGTGAGAGAAGAGGAGAGGGAAAACGAGATTATTGCCCCAGTGTGGCCAGATTTGATCGTGTGAGAACAGAAGGCAGTAAGGATAATGATTCAACTCGTGGGAGTGAACCAATGCAAATAGGAACCATCCGAGGTCCGCTCTCTAAAGAGGAGAAGGAAAAACGGAGGGCAAACAAGCAGTGTCTTTATTGCGGCGCTTCTGGTCATTTTGTCCGGGATTGTCCTAAGAGGCCAAAACTGAAGACGTCGGAAAACGCTTTGCACCACCAGTAAGTGGAGTTGGACTGGTGGTTGCTAATTCAGAAACAGTTCCAACCAAACATACCTTGGCAAACACCTTGCAGTCGGCGGCCCCACATATGGTAATGATGATGACGTTAAGGTACCGAGGAAGAACCTTAAAGCAAGTGACGGTCATGATTGATTCGGGGGCGACAGGCAACTTTTGTGATTTAAAATTTGCAGAGAAGATTGGATTAAAAGCAATCATGAAGGAAAAAAGCGAGGCAGTCAGAGCGGTCGATGGAACTAATCTTTCGTCAGGGCCCATAGTGAGTCATACGGAACCAGTGGAATTGGAATCTGAGGAAGGTCATCGAGAAAGTTTACAATTTATTTAATTGATGCTCCACAGTTCCAATTGATTCTGAGGCTACCATGGCTCACTTAGCACAACCCTACCATCAATTGGGCTGCGCGTACAGTAACTCTAAACTCTAAATACTGTCAAGAAAACTGTTATCAAGACCCTCAACTAGATCAAGAAAAGACGCCGGCCTTTCATTTGAGTGAAAAAGAATCCGCACTCTGTGTGATAAACACCATTGAACTGCCTGAGGAATACATCGAATACGAGAAGGTTTTCAGTGAAGCAGGGGCTGAGAAGCTACCCCCACATAGGGGCTATGATTGTAAAATTGAACTAGAGCCAGGAAGCAATCTCCCTTGCAGCAGAATTTATGCTTTGACTGAGCGGGAAGATGAACACTTGAAGAAATATTTACAGAAGTATTTAGAAAATGGATTTGTAAGACCATCACAATCTCCAGTCTCTTCTCCACTTTTTTTTATCCCGAAGAAGAATGGAGAATTGAGAACGTGTATAGACTACAGGGCAATAAATCGGATAACTATTAAGAATCGATATCCATTGCCATTAATCTCTGTGCTGTTGGACCAGGTGAAGGAAGCTAAGATCTACACCAAACTAGACTTACGAGGGGCGTATCATCTAGTCTGAATTCGTGAAGGAGATGAATGGAAAACAGCATTCAGAACCAAGCACGGGTTTTTTGAATATCAAGTAATGCCCTATGGTTTGTGTAACGCCCCAGCTGCCTTCCAGCATTTCATAAATGATGTGTTAAAAGAATTCATTGATCGAAACGCCATCGTGTACATTGATGACATTCTAATCTACTCGAACTCCGTAGAAGAACACACAGAGCACGTGTAGAAGATCTTGCAGAAACTACGGGAAAACAGTTTGTTTGTCAAATTGGAGAAATGCGCCTTCAGTGTTTACTCGGTGGAGTTTTTGGGGTTTGTGCTAGCAACAAGTGGAGTGACCATGGATGAGAACAAGATTAAGGCAGTGTTGGAATGGGAGTCTCCTAAAAATGTAAAGGATGTGCAGAGCTTCATTGGATTTGCGAATTTTTATAGGAGATTCATTCCAAACTTTTCTCAGAAATTGATTCCAATGACTAGATTACTCAAGAAGGGAGTTCATTTTGAATGGACCTCGGAAGCAGAAGAATCATTTAATCAGCTAAAAAAAGACTTCACCACGGCACCAATATTACTTCATCCAGATCCATCAGAGCCATTTTTTGTGGAAACTGATGCCTCCAATTGGGCATTGGGAGGTGTGTTGTCGCAAAGACACAAAAGCATCCAGTAGCTTATCGTTCTAGGAAATTAACAGCAGCGGAAGCCAACTACACAATTACTGAGAAAGAGCTGTTAGCTATCAAGGATGCGTTCAAGGAATGGAGGCATTACCTGATGGGGGCAAGACATGTTGTGACCGTTTATACTGACCATCAAAATCTAAAATTTCTGAAGTCAGCCAGAACTTTAACCCCCAGACAATTACGTTGGTCCTTATACTTCGCGGATTATGATTTTGTCATTACCTACCGTCCTGGTTCACAAAATGGTCAGGCCGATGCCTTGTCCCGAAGAGGAACAGGAGAGTTTTCAGAAGAAGTCAAGGTACAGACCATCCTACCAGCAGAAAAGATAATTGGGGCAGTTTTGAGTGAGTCGCCAGAAGAACAAGATCAGGTATCAATGACTATGGTATAAATGGAGAGTTGGGTCGCAGAAGATCCTGAGCGAGAGATACGAGGAGGTTTACCATATCATCATGGAGCACTTTACCTGCCAACCCGCGAAATGCAGCAGAAAGCTTTGAAGGAAAGTCATGATGACATATTGGCTGGGCATAAGGGCATTGCAAAAACTGAAGACTTGGTGAGACGGCGTTTTTGGTGGCCCGGCATCACAAAAGATGTGAGACAGTATGTAACCACTTGTGAGACTTGCGCTAGGGGAAAGTCGGAGCGGCATGCGCCTAAGGGGTTACTTCACCCCTTGCCAACCCCCCCTCACCCATGGCACACAATAACTTTAGATCTCATAGTTGATTTACCATCCAGTAAAGGGTATGACACAATTTTGGTGTGTGTAGACGCATTTACTAAGATGGCTCACTTCATACCCCTAAAAGGGGTTCCCACATCAGCAACCTTGGCACTGGCTTTTAGTCAGAACATAGTTCGGGCCCATGGTATCCCTAAGGTGTTGATATCAGACAGAGGTTCCCAATTTTTATCCCACTTCTGGAGAGCCTTTACACAAAAGTTGGGTATTGATACTAGGTATACCACCAGCTACCACCCAGAAACCGATGGCCAAACCGAGCGAACCAATCAGGAACTAGAGCAGTACCTAAGGTTGTGTATGTTAGACCAAGAAGGTGATTGGCCGGATTACTTGTGGGCAGCAGAGTTTGCTCATAACAATGCAAAAAATATGTCCACCGGTTACCCACCTTTCTATCTGAACACGGGTAGGCATCCCCATCAATCTCTAAGCTTTCATGATGTAGACGTGCCTGCGGTAACTGATTTGGTAGAACATCTAACACGAGTACATAAATCAGCCACAGACAATTTAACCAAAGCAAAGGCCAGTTATAAATTCTATGCAGATAGGAAAAGAAGAAAGGAACCAGATTTAACCTTAGACTCAAGGGAGTAAGGAAGTTTCAGCCTAGATTTGTAGGCCCTTATTTGATTGAGAAGAAGCTAAGTTTGGTTAATTATCAGCTTCAATTGCCTAAAGGCTTACGGGTTCACCCCGTGTTTCATGTCTCTTTATTAAAAAAGGTTTCAGATGCCTTAAGAGTAAAAAGACCCCCAAAACCCATCCAAACTGAGCAGGGAGAAGAATTTGAGGTACATCAGGTATTAGATGCTAAGGTACGAAAAGGTCAATTGTATTATTTGCTGGATTGGACGAACTATGGGCCTGAGGAAAGATCCTGGGAGCCATCCTCTAATGTTCATGCACCTCATTTGATTAAGGAGTTTCATAGAAGATTTCCAAATAAACCCAAGCTGGGAGGAAGCTCTTTGAGAGGGGGTACTGTCAGGGCCATCAAACCACGAGTACTTAGGAAATCATCAGTCAGGGTTAGGATATTACGAAATAATGTCCTGAAGAAGAAGCGCTGTCCTTTTATTTCATACAGAGATCAAATAATTCCCAAGATGGCTGCCGAGATAGGATCGTCAGAACAGCAGGTTAGCGCTCTAGCAGCGCTTGACAATCACGATGTTACAGGTGCGCAGCCGTTACAACGGCGCACTTCACCAAGTTCCTGAGGAGATTAGGTCATGCTTCAGAGACGCGTCGCGAAGTTAGTCAGGGTATTTTTCGTCGCGTTCTAAGCACTTGCGAGATTCAGAGCTGAATCCTGAGAGAAGAAGATATCGAGCAATAGAAGTTTCCAAGTAAGACTGTTCTATTTATTTAGCACGTTATTTGCTGTTGAAGAAAAGAAATACAATTTAGTTTTTGGTTCCAGTTTCCTTCAGTATTTCATCTCGTGCTACAGAATATTTAAAAGTCAGACA
This sequence comes from Triturus cristatus, assembly GCF_964204655.1. Classification (NCBI taxonomy): domain Eukaryota; kingdom Metazoa; phylum Chordata; class Amphibia; order Caudata; family Salamandridae; genus Triturus; species Triturus cristatus. The sequence goes on along the minus strand of NC_140585.1, from coordinate 20,537,791 downwards.
TCCTAGAGAAGCGCAGCTCTGGCTCAGGGAAATAATAGCGCTAGAAAATTAAAAACTTAAGAAGTATATTTTGGGCAGTGAGTTCTGGGTAGACCAGGAGTGTTCCCAGTTGAAAGAGAGTTACGAGGTTAGCATTGAGTGGCTAGAGTGGCGAGACTCTCACAGTAGATACGAGGAAGGAAGATTACCTCACAGAAATACAAGAGAGAGATAGGAGCACCATAGATACTGATGTAGGTAGGCATACTGAGCAACGAATGAACTTACCTAAACAGAATCCAGTTGAAGATCGCAACCAGGGTCTAGAGGGTAAGGAGCCCTACCTCCCCTAGAAGAAGAATACAAGAGCTTAGAAAGGTAGTGGGGGAAGTCAGAATTACAGTAACAATGTTCCATATTTAGTTGCAGCGACTACTAAGAGACTACAAGATAGCAACCAAAAGAAAGAAGAGGAGCATTGGTCACAAAAGGATAGGGTAGGTACTCTGAGGGAGAATTCATAGTACACACATAAAGACAAAAAGAGAAAAGAGGTACCAAGAGTATAACAATCCTTTTCTTTTTTAGAGAAGACAACACCTATCCTGTCCCTCAAGAAAATAGATGGGCGAATAACCGAAGAACCGAGAAGGTTGAAAAGTGACTGTCTCTTCTCTGTCCAATTCCCCTTTCCCCCTCCAGAGTTCCTCGGTGTCATCGCATACTAAGGGCGTTGAGCACTGGGAAGGCTGGGAGTGTGAGGTTCCGTGTGAGACGGGACGGCACTTTTTGAGTGGTGACGAATATGGATGAGTTTGGTATCTATGAACCGCAAATGACGAGTATAGTGGGTGTACGAAGTTTCGCTATACAGCCACGTATGGTTCGCCTCATTTTCGGGTTTCGTTCATTCGAACCCTCGGGTTCCATTTTAGATACAGCGTCCATTTTGTTTCTTGCCCTCAGGTAGCCAGCGAACGGGCTTCTTGTCCGCTTCATGACCCTGGAACTTTCAAGCTTACACGGAGGACACGCGTTCCTTTGAGGTGACTTTTACGATGAGGGAAATGACACGACTAAGGCAGATGGCCCTGCTTGAGGCTCATCTTGCCGCTCCGGTCTATTGTTCCAGTCACGTATACATTAGACACGAGGTCTTTGACCCCTCTATCGAGTTTCCTTTATTGCCCCTAACACTCTTTTCTAACCTGTTGTGCATCCTCGTTCTTTCCCCGCATTCTGTTTTTCGTCCTTCCTTAATGCTTTTATGGTTGGGAGGAAATGTGTTTATTGTGGAGGGAATATGTTTTTACAGTTGGGAACTGACAGGACTGCTGTAATTATGTTCCGGCCTCCTGAAACATGAATGCGACCCTTTTGAAGTTTATTGTGGGAACCGAGTTGTAACCTTTGTTCGCCATACTGTGCTATGGCAAAAACGTGTATAAAAGGAGCGACCCACTTCTACGAATTTGAAGCAGTCTCCGAGAACCTACACGTTGTGTACTTCTTGTGACCTCTGTATCCCTGCAGTAAATAAACGCTGATCTCTGACGTCGCTGGAAGTGTCCCGTGTCTCTGTGTTTGGTACGCCAGAACAGGTAACCCACGAAGGTTTCAGGTGTTGTTCCCTGGCACCGCTGGGTCTTAAGAATAACCCAGTCCTTCAGTTGGCGCCCAACGTGGGGCGACATCAACGGTACCGGTCCAAAGCCCGACGATCGTGAGGAACTTCGTGTGAAATCTCCGAGGGAAGGTGCACCCCGCTTCACCGATCCAGTTGTCGAAATAAGTGGCCCGACGTCTTTTCCCGCGAAGATCCCCGCCTCCTGACGGCTGCGACGGACCGATGCCCTGACTGTCGACCTGTTTTGGCGCCTGGCGTAGTCCTTTGTACGGCGAGACGATTGACGGGCCTTCCTGGTGACGCCATTGTTCTCTCAGTTAAGTATTTGTGGGTCGCTCCCAGCATTGCTTTGTTGTTTGCATGGTTCCATAGCATTCGTGGTTCTTAGTTGTTGGGTTTTATTTGACGATTGCAATTGCCAAAAACCGAGGGTCTTGCATCTTTGCGAGGACATCGTAATTCGATAGCCCTTGAAGTTTGTATACTTGGCTAGTGTGCACGATGCCTGGCCGTAGTACTTTGTTTGGGTTTCTCAAATGTTGCAGCATGGATTCCCGGCTGGAGGATTCATGTCCGATACCTCCGGCTGGAACTCCGCTTTATGAGCTCTACAGTCGCCATGGCGTGGGTCCTATCGTATATAATGAATATTGGGTTCGTTACACTAAAAAGGATGGCGTCCTTAGTTGGCCACCTCATGGTAGTTTCGAGACTGCCATTTTAGATAACTTGGAAGCTAAATTATTTAAAAAGAAAGCTAGGCCGGCCATGTTTGATTCCTTCCGGTTATGGCGGAAAGAGGCCAAACAGAAAGAAATCAAACAGAATAAGAAAAATAAACGAGAAGGTGTTATTACGGTGATGCGAAATGCGGAACAGTATCAGTTAGACAAAGATGAGAAAGAGCAAGAAGTTAGTGCTCGGCTTCACCATATGGCAGTGGACAAATGTTATCCGGCGCTACCTTCGACGATCGATAAGACAGGAGAAGAATCAGTGGAAGATTCGCTTTTGTCTTATCTGATGAAATCGCCACCTCCCTATGCTCCCGATGTTATGGGTCCCGTTCGTCCACCTCTTCCTCAACCCGCTGCTTTGGCGGCTGCTGGTCAGCCCGCCGTTCCTCCTGTACTCCAGAATCCCCTGGGGCCTCAGATCGTACATCCTCTTGTTCCGGCTTCTCTCCCTATTGCGCCTTTCCAAGTCCCTCCTCAGCCTGTCGTTCCCGCTACTCCTGCTGCTGCGTCTACTTCTGCTGTTTCCACCCCTATGGCTGCTACGCCTGTATCTTCTTCCTCTTCTCCTTCTGTTCGTAGTCGTCTTATGACTGCTGTTGCTTCTCTTTATTCTCCACTCTTTGGGCCGATACTTGGTTCAACTCTTTCAGATGTTGCTCAAAGACGCAGCCAGCTTCCTGATGGTAGGGAACGTGAATCGTTGGTGAAAACGGCACGTAGATGGATTCGTAACCCTGTTAAATACACCCCACGTGTAGTGTTTGAAACGTTTTCTCAGTTTAATGTGCCCACGCAACGATTTGTGTTCGAAGAATTGTGTAAGTCATTGAAAGAGGAGTGGGACGATGATATAGCTGATGATATACCACCTGAGGTTTCCGAGCTACAGCTTCGGTTTGCCACGGGTACAATTGTAGGTGACAAAGTTCGAGAGGCTCTGGAACGCTTGCTATCCCTTCGATGTACAGTGCAACCACGTGCGCTGTTTAAGGACGCGACCGCGGAATGGAGGGCACAACCTGGTCAATATCCTATGCGGGAAGTTCCCCCGGTATGGATGCCAGGTGATCAGGCTGCTATCCCTCCTGTCCCAGGCCATTTCCAGAGAGTGTGGATACACCTCCCTTGGAAACGATCGGAAGTGTTACAAGTAAAGCAATCCTTACCTGATCCCCGTAAGAATCCTGCAGGGTATTATAAAGAGCTGTCCCAATTGGTGGATGCTACTGTTATGAACCTAGCTGATATTGATATGTTGTTCGGCAATGTGGTGCCTCAGCCGATTTGGGCGAAAATTCGGCACGAGAATCACGTAGCCGAGTTAGGCGGTGACTGGCCTGCCCTTACAGCGGCAGATGCCCGGCAGGTTGGTGGGGCTAAACCCGAACAGATTATTGTGGCTTTGCCCCAGAGAATAATTACCCTCATGAAAACACTTATGCCAGCGATGCGCGTCAATTGGGACAAATTATCGGCGTGCAGGCAAAAGAGGGATGAAAGTGTTTCTGATTTCTTTACAAGATTTGAGGAAGCGTTTATTGATCATAGCGGTCAGGACATGGGTTCCGAGGGTGGTCAGCGGCTGTTCGTTGATAAATTTGTCTCAAATTTGTCACCCGACCTTGGCAATAAGTTGAAGAATTCTGAGAGTGCGTGGGCTGTCTCTACCACTGCCCAAATATTGGCTACGGCCCAATATTACGAAAATAGAGAAAAAGAGGAAAGTGAGCGTGCAGAAAAGAAAACTAAGGATCTCAAAACTAAGGTCTTGTTGCAGCAAGCCTATCCACCGCGTTCGAATTTCAGTGATACACAGCAGCCGAATAGATCGCAATCACAGTTCTCTAGACCACAGCCGCGCAATGCTTCGCCTGCGCCTCGCTTTGTGCTGGGATATAATCAGTGCGCGTATTGTCGTGGGGAAGGCCATCTGAAGTTTGATTGTCCGGTTCTCCGTGATAGGACCAATGGCGTATCGGCTCGGGGAGGACGTAGCGGTCCTCAACAGGTCTCTCGTGGTAGAGGTCGCGGAGTTTCCCAGAATCAGGCCGAACGCTTTGCGATGTCTTCGGATTCGCAAAATTGTTTCGATCGGCGTGAACAATCGTCCGGTCGGTCTACACAGTATCATGTGGATGATTGCTATGTTGAGTATGATGTTGATGCGGATGGTATCTACTAGGACAGCCATAGACAAAGGAAGGGAGAAGTATCAGTCCCGGTAGATCAGAGAGGGCCTTATGTTGCAGTAGCCACTATGGGCGTTGTTGAGCCTTTTCTGTTGGACACTGGTGCAGCAAAAAGTTCCATCATGCATTCAAAACTCCCTGGCGCGCCTTTGTCTGGCTTAACGAATGTTTCCGTTGGATTTTCTGGCGCCCCCGTTAGCAATCCAGTTTCTAGCCCTTTGCCCCTTACAATTGGGTCTCATGCGCTGGAAGCTCCTTTGATTTTGACTACTGGTTGTGGTGAGAATCTTTTGGGTTTAGATTTGTTGAAAAGGTTACATGCGACTTTGTACTGTTCTCCTGCGGGTGTGGAGCTTACGTTGGGTAAGAGCGTGATTTCCCCTATGTATTTATCGATCGATAAGTTCCCATCGGAATTGAGATCTCTCCCAGACTCCTTGTGGGCGACAGGTCCCAATGACGTGGGCCTGTTGGATATACCACCTTATGTTGTCCAACTAAAAGTTGGTGCGCGTTTGCCGCGTATACCTCAGTACCGTATTTCCCTTGATGGTGAAAGGGCACTGTTAGCAATCATTTACGATCTGATCGGCAAAGATGTTATTGAGGAGACACGAGGTAATGTGTGCAATAGTCCCGTGTTGCCTATTCTGAAACGAACGGATCCCTCCAAGCCTCCCGTGTATCGTCTAGTTATCGACTTACGGGAGGTAAATAAAGTCGTTGTTCCGCAGTTTCCTGTGGTGCCAGACATTACAGCTTTACTGACTCTGATTCCAGCCACTGCATCATGGTTCTCGGTGATCGATCTGAAGAATGCGTTCTTTAGCATTCCGATTGCTGAGGAAAGCAGAGATTTGTTTGGTTTCTCATTAGGTGGTCGTAGCTTCAGATTCAAACGCGCTCCACAGGGCTACTGTGAGAGTCCATCCATCTACAGCCAAGCTCTTAAAAGTCAGCTTGATGCATTTGTGTTACCGGCTGGTGCAGCCTTGATTCAGTACGTTGATGATCTGTTGGTTGCTGCTGACACTGAACAGCTCTGTAGAGCCGCTACAGTGTCTTTGTTACAGCATCTCTGTGCTTTACATCATAAAGTGTCTCCTTCTAAACTACAATATTGTTGTCAAGAAGTTACCTATCTCGGTCACTTATTGTCAAAGGCAGGAAGAAGGTTGACCTCTGAACGAATTGCAGCAATTGCTCGAATGCCTGTGCCAGCAACTCAGAGAGATGTGCGTGCCTTTTTAGGTATCACGTCATACTGCAGACAGTGGATCCCGAACTTTTCACTGTTAGCGAAGCCATTGGTAGCCCTCACGTGCAAGGACGTTTCAACCCCTTTGCCTTGGACGGAGGAATGCCAGAAAAGTTTTTCTGAACTACGTGATGCGCTGTGTTCGGCTCCTGTGTTAGGTACTCCTGATTACAGCAAGCCTTTCACATTATACGTCCATGAGAGGGACGGTTGTGCGTTGAGTGTTCTAACGCAACAATTTGGTGATAAGCAGCGTCCGTGTGCATATTTTTCCTCGACCTTAGACCCGGTGGCTAGAGCGTTGCCAAGTTGCTTGAGGGCGACAGCGGCAGCTGCGGCGTCTATTCGGCAGTCCGCAGGTCTGGTCATGGACAATATGCTCATAGTAATGGTTCCGCATGCAGTTGATACGCTCTTGAATCGGACAAAGACTCAACATCTGACGAGTGCAAGGTTGTCCGGGTACGAGCTGACCCTTTTGGCAAGTCATATACAGATTAAGCGTTGTAATGTACTGAATCCGGCGACATTGTTGCCGATTAATATAGGATCAGATGATGTGCTGCCCCATGATTGTTATTTACGGACTGAGGAAGAAACAAAAGGTCGTGTGGACCTGAAAAACACCCCCTTGTCAGACCCTGATGGTACTTTGTATGTGGATGGCTCTTGCTTCAAATTGCCGAATGGCGATGTGACGACTGCGTATGCTGTGGTGACATTAAGCACGATTGTGGAAACTGCGAGATTGAACCAGAATTCAGCACAAGCAGCAGAATTAATTGCATTAACAAGAGCGTGTGTTCTGTCGAAGGGAAAGCGAGTGAATGTGTTTACCGACAGTCAGTATGCGTTTGGTGTTGCGCATAACTTTGGAAGATTGTGGAGAGAAAGAGGATTTATGACATCGCATGGTACAAAGATCCAGCACGGGCATCTCGTGAATGATCTTCTGGATGCACTTACGTTGCCTAAACAAGTGGCGATCGTCAAATGTAGTGCACATCGGAAAGTGACGGATGATGTTGGTCGTGGTAATGCATTTGCGGATGAGATTGCTAAGGAAACGGCTAAGAATCTTGCGACTCGAATGTATGTCACGAGTTCAGTAAGGTGGCCGACGGAGACTAGTATGTGTGAAAATACTGTTGAAAGTGTGAAAGAAATGCAGAGCGAAGCTACTGAAGCTGAAAAGACCAAGTGGAAAGAAAGTACAGGGAAATTGGATATGCATGGATGTTGGGTTGACCTGACGGAATGTCAGAGGTGGATGTTACCAGACGCGTATGTATTAGCTGTTGTGACGATGGCCCATGGGTTGTCACATATTAGTGCGAAAGGGATATGCAAGTTTTTGTCTCCTGTATGGAGGAATGATGGTATCGCTAAGTGTGCCGAAAGAGTGGTTAAAAATTGTATGGTGTGCTTGATGCACAATCCCGGAAAAGGTATCCCCACTCCACCTGGTCATTTCGCTCCTCCTGCCTGTCCCTTTGAGGTTATCCAGCTGGACTTTATCCATATGGAGAGATGCAATAATCTGAAGTATGTTTTAGTTGTGGTTTGCGCGTTCTCCAGATGGATTGAGGCCTATCCTCTTAAGGATAATACTGCCCTGTCAACAGCAAAAATCCTGCTGAAGGAGTATTTTCCTAGGTATGGAATGCCGCGGATTGTGTGGTCGGATAATGGAAGTGACTTTGTGGGAAGTGTAATGCAGAGTGTGTGTAAAGGCCTTGGAATACGACAGAAATTCCACAGTGCCAACCATCCTCAGGCAGCGGGTTTGGTCGAAGGGTACAATGGTACCCTGAAGCTGAAACTCGCTAAGATTCAAGCTACGACTGGTCTGTCATGGCCTGATGCCTTGCCTCTGGCTCTCCTATCGACCAGAGCAACTGTACACTCTCGAGTAGGGCTCAGCCCATATGAGATTGTGTTCGGTCGCCCTGCAAATATTTGGGGAGTCCCGAGACCTAGGGCTTTTGATAGTCTTGAATATCCAATGTTGATCGATTACTTGTATGATTTGACCACTAAACTACGATTAATTCATCAACAGGTCTTTGCAGCTCTACCAGCGCAGACAGAGGGTCCTGGACATCAGCTCCGGCCAGGAGATTGGGTGGTCACCCGAAACTTCGGTCGGAAGCGTAACTTGGAGCCCAGATTTGTTGGACCCCACCTAGTCTTGTTGACGACGAGGACAGCGGTTCGACTGGAGGGCCGGAAAAATTGGGTCCATGCCAGTCACACAAAGAAGGTACCGATCCCCTTACCAACCGACGGTTGGGTGAGAACTGGGATTTTGGCCGGAGAAACTGAGACTCCTCCGCGTTTTGTGCCATTCAGCGACGCCCAACTTGTGGAAGAGGATTCGTCTTTGCCGAGTCCACAGGTGGAGTCATTAGTAGCAGAGAACCCAAGGTCCGACTCGTCATCCACTTCATTGAACACTGTCGTGCCAGCAGAACAATTGTTCGTAGAGCAAACTCGACCTGGAAGAAGTCGATACTTTCTTCGTTCAAGGACTAATAAAAATTAACAGTATAGTGGTTTTTAACGTTACGAACATTATGAACAATTACATCCTTTCTTTTTGAGTTTTTGTGCTTTCCACTGCTAAGAGACTTGTAATAACTTTGAACGTCTCAAGGAAACCTCGCCATCCGGGTTACCGTAGGGCCGTGCGGGTACTTCTTTCTGCTTAGCAGGTCTCCGACGTTAGGTTGGTTACTTTTGTCGATTCCTGGGAACTCCTGGGGATTGATAATCGCTACTCAGAACGAAGTGCGTCAAGTACGTCACGGACGGTTTGTAGAGGATGGCATTCTCTAAGCTGGTGGAAGAAGAAAGGGTGTTGGCACAGAGATCAGAGTTATGGAGGGTTGTGCAAACAAAATGTTTTTTGTTTCAGGTGTTTCTATTGTTCCTAACTGTATCTATGTTATTGGTGGGTGGAGTGTATTTCGGAGTATCGTTGTTCTTGCCTTCTGTTTCACCTACCTCTTCTCTTAACCTAAGTTCCCTCACCACTGTCTCCCCACATTCCTTTCATCCTTTGCCTCAACATGAGCAGGTTAGACGTGCGGAATTCATGAATAATTCCTTTGTTCAACTCCTACATCAGCATCAGTTGGTGGTGAATACTACCAATTGTTGGGTATGTGGGTTAATGCCACACACCATGGATAGGGGTATTCCGTATCTAGTCCTCCCATACAGTTCCCAGGGTTCAGCTCGAGCATTCCAAACTATGTTCCGCAGTGCACTAGATTCCTACCCCAGTCGAGAGCCACGATCTGTCAACTTCGGTCCTGGGCCGTACCACAAGCCTTTGGCGATAGCCATAGCAGATCTGGACAGAGATGTTTTCGATGCATCACTCATTCCAGACGAAGAAGTGCAGGCCTATAAGGATCTGAGTGAGACTGAGTATAGTACATCAGTGGGTGATAGACAGCTTAAGAGCTCGTCCCCGATATGGATTGTACCGCACCTTGGTAATTTCTGCTTGCAGGGTTTGGGTCGAAATCCAAGAGCACAACTTGGGAACAGTGCTTGCACTGAAACGTACGTCCTACCGATGCTCTCCTCCCCTGTTTTTCTGACTGCTAAGGGCACCTATTTTGTGTGTTAAGAACGCGCATATACATGGTTACCCCGCGACTTTTCGGGTACCTGTTATATTGCGAATCTTTTACCTCCGACCTTCACAGATGCCTCGGACTACCACAAAACTAGAGTTGTGAGAGGCGTCATTAGCAAAGAGGATACTGCTGGTCAAGAAGCAGGAGACTTCTTTAAGGGTTTCTTGCCATTTTGGGGACCTATGGTTAATAGTAGGAACCTAAGACAGTTGACCCGTGTGGTAGAATCGACTGCTAACATTACTGCAAATGCCCTTGGTAATCTAACAGCTGAACTACAGGCGGATAGACTCATGACGTTGCAGAACCGTATGGTTCTAGACGTTGTTCTTGCAGATAGAGGGGGTGTGTGTAAAATTATCCATTCGAGTTGTTGCATTTTTATTCCTGACAATGCTCCAACTGTTTATCAAGCCATCTCGAAGTTGCACAAGATTTCCGAGTCCATACACGTGGACGAAGGTAATTGGACGCTCCTAGGATGGTTTTGGGGCCTGATGTCAACCTGGGGTTGGAAGATTCTAATGATCGTAGGGGCTGTTGTAGCGTTTCTGTTCACGTGTTGTCTTTGTGTGCAGTGTGGTCCTGCCTTATGTGGCCTATGCGCTGCGACGTGTATAAGGCGGCCATCTGTTACCAAGGAGACATTGATGAGCAGAATGATGTTCCAGCAGCATCTGAACGATCTGATGAATATTGATATAGATTCCGATCTTGACTAGTGCTTGCCTACATGAGGGCAAAAGGAGCGTCTGAGGTTCCGTGTGAGACGGGACGGCACTTTTTGAGTGGTGACGAATATGGATGAGTTTGGTATCTATGAACCGCAAATGACGAGTATAGTGGGTGTACGAAGTTTCGCTATACAGCCACGTATGGTTCGCCTCATTTTCGGGTTTCGTTCATTCGAACCCTCGGGTTCCATTTTAGATACAGCGTCCATTTTGTTTCTTGCCCTCAGGTAGCCAGCGAACGGGCTTCTTGTCCGCTTCATGACCCTGGAACTTTCAAGCTTACACGGAGGACACGCGTTCCTTTGAGGTGACTTTTACGATGAGGGAAATGACACGACTAAGGCAGATGGCCCTGCTTGAGGCTCATCTTGCCGCTCCGGTCTATTGTTCCAGTCACGTATACATTAGACACGAGGTCTTTGACCCCTCTATCGAGTTTCCTTTATTGCCCCTAACACTCTTTTCTAACCTGTTGTGCATCCTCGTTCTTTCCCCGCATTCTGTTTTTCGTCCTTCCTTAATGCTTTTATGGTTGGGAGGAAATGTGTTTATTGTGGAGGGAATATGTTTTTACAGTTGGGAACTGACAGGACTGTTGTAATTATGTTCCGGCCTCCTGAAACATGAATGCGACCCTTTTGAAGTTTATTGTGGGAACCGAGTTGTAACCTTTGTTCGCCATACTGTGCTATGGCAAAAACGTGTATAAAAGGAGCGACCCACTTCTACGAATTTGAAGCAGTCTCCGAGAACCTACACGTTGTGTACTTCTTGTGACCTCTGTATCCCTGCAGTAAATAAACGCTGATCTCTGACGTCGCTGGAAGTGTCCCGTGTCTCTGTGTTTGGTACGCCAGAACAGGTAACCCACGAAGGTTTCAGGTGTTGTTCCCTGGCACCGCTGGGTCTTAAGAATAACCCAGTCCTTCAAGTGACATTGGGAACTTTCGACATTCTGCTCCTGAGCGTGAAGAATAAGGCTTTCCTGACACCGTGTAACCCCAGTGTAGGGCAGAGGCAGTGGTCAGGATGGGTGCACAGCTACATGGCGATGATTTATGGTGCAGTGAGTTAGTAGCACCTGAAGCACACAACGTGTGCACACCGTGCAATGATGCGTGGTCTGGGCGGGCCGCACTGGAAGCTAAGTATTATAGTCTGTATTTTAGAGTGGGTGTATCAAGTGTTACATTAGGGTCTGATAATGTGCATCAGATTTTGACTTGGATGATGTCATCAGTGATGTCATTTGAGATGTCATCTGTGATGTCATCGTTGATGTCACTGAATGATGTAATATGTGACGTCATCAGCAGTGGATTGCGGGGGCGCGAGTTATAGTTAACTCAACTAACTATAACAGGTGAATTTCTATGGTTTTCTATGAGTGAAATGTCCAACTAACTATAACATCCCTGAAACCTATGTTTTTTTCAGTGAATTTCAAAGGCTTTTTAAATGTTAATTTCTAACTATAACATGCCTGAAACCTATGTTTTTTTCAGTGAATATACATATATATATATATATATATGAACTCCAACCCCACTCACAGAATGGGTCCGGGACCACTCGGTTGTTGACCTTTGAATTTATTAAAATATGGACTGGAGACAGAGTCTGTTTGTCTTCGTGAAACGCTGGGCAGACGCGTTTCAGCCTCGCGGCTTTCCTCAGTGCCCGCTTCACTCTTACACAGGTCTCGTATCTGGAGGCATTTATATAGATCTTCCCTCATTGGATGGTAATGCTTGCCCCTTCCTCCATAGCTCACATTTGCGCCATACCTGCTACGATCCATGACGGGATTTAGGACTCCCGCGGTGAGCGCCGAGGCAATGAACGACACACTCAAACACCTAGTGGTATCACAGTCAATGCTGGCAGCGGAAAGCACTTTTCACCCGGCAGGCGCAAACAGGAGGCAGATGGCAAAACAACTTCAGCAACCTACACGCAGAAAATCTGCTACTTTTCTCCCCAGATGGCACCAAATCCAGTAAGTAACTTGTCCCATTAGGGGGGGCGACGTGCTGTATTTTATACATATATATACTCAGTGAAAAAAACATAGGTTTCAGGGGTGTTATAGTTAGCTGGACATTTCCCTCGTACAAAACCCTAAAAATTCCCCTGTTATAGTTAGTTTCGCTAACTATAACTCGCGACCCCGCAATGCACTGCTGATGACGTCACATATTACATCACTCATGACATGGTCAGTGACATCACTGATGACATCACTGATGACATCTCAAATGATATCACTGATGACATCACTGATGACGTCATCCATTGATAATGTGTTTCTGAACAGTTTTATTATGTTTAATATATATAGGGAAAGGCCTGTTGAAAAATAAGTGGGTGTGCAAGTGTGTGAATGGATGATTTTCTAGGTGCGTAACTGAGTCTATAAGTGAGTCATTAAATGTATCTTACTGCAGTCTAGTGACTAAACTGTGTGAATGTCTGTATGTGTCTGTGTGTTGGTGTATAAGTGGCTGCATGGTTTTGTGAATAGCTATATGAGTGTCTATATGGGTTATTGATTGGTTGTCTGAGTATCTGTATGTGTGCCTGAGTGTTTGTGTGGGTAGGGTGTGTGTGACTCTGTGACTAGATGTGTGAGTGGGTGATTCAGTGGGTGCATGTTTTTAAGTGTGCATCTGTGATGGACTGTATGGTTGGGTGAGTGTATGTATGGGTGTGTTAGTGATTGAATGTATATCTCAGTTGTACATGTGTCAGTAACTACATAGTGAAACGCAGTGTATATGTGTGTAAGAGTATATAACTATCTATATGTGAGAGTGTGTGATTTTGGGAGTGGCTGTATGCGCCATAGTGCAAGGATATCTGTGTCATGTGCTGTTTGTTTTTCTGCAGGAAGACAAATATTTGTTAGTATTTTTATGAGTAAGTGAACTTGAGTGTTTTTAACTGTATAGGTGAGTAAATTGGACTGTGATTAATTATTTGCATGACTGACTAGACGTGTCAGTACCTCAATGGATGATTGGCGGTGTGTGAGTGTCTATATAGGTGTAAAAATGCACAGAGTAACTGTAAGTATGAGTGACTGTACAGGTGAGTGAGTGTAGATGTATGTAGACCTAAAAGTCAATGAGTGGGTGAGTAGTTATTGGTATTGGAGTATCTATGGTTGTCAAAATGGCCGTATGAAATTTTGAGTCGGTGTATCAAAGGTTATATTAGGGTGTGAGAAGATGCACTCATTTATCACATGGATGACGTCATCAGTGATGTCATTTGAGATGTCATCAGTGATGTCATCAGTGATGTCACTGACCATGTCATGAGTGATGTAATATGTGACGTCATCAGCAATGCATTGCTGAACTAACTATAACAGGGGAATTTCTAGGGTTTTGTACGAGGGAAATGTCCAGCTAACTATAACACCCCTTAAACCTATGTTTTTTTCAGTGAATTTCTAAGGTTTTTTAAATGCTAATTCCTAACTATAACATGCCTGAAACCTATGGTTTTTTCAGTGAATTTCAAAGGTTTTTTAAATGCTAACTCCTATCTATAACTGATCTCTGAAGATATCATGAAAAGCATTCTTTTTTAAAAGTAGGGTGCACATTAGTTTTGTGGAAAAGCATCTTTGTGATTGGTTAAGAAAAAGCAGTTTCAACGTGGAGTACATATCATAGGATAAAATTTGCTCAGCTCAACCACACCTGCTACTTGCATTTGGAAGGCACTGTTCGAACTTATACCAATCGTCAACTTTAACCTGCATGTGTTGTTAAATGTTCAAGAAAATGTTACAAAAAAATATCCTAAAGATTTAAAAAATGGATGAATTTTTAACCTGCACGTATTGTAGAATGTTCTAGAAAGTGTGTTGATAGAATACGTTGCACTTCTGACTTCTATGTGTTGTTGAATATTAAAAAAAACGGTTCATATGGAAAATTAAAAAGAAACCAATAGAGAAGTTTTGAAACCTAAAAGAATCAAGGAACTATTCTAATTTATTCTTTACATGTATTTATGCGTGCAGCAACAAAATTATAGACACAACAGCACTAGGAAGAGGAAGAAGCAGGGAGTGGGGGGAGGGAGAGATATGGGCAGAATGGCACACTTGCACAATTAAGTACAACACACATATAAACTAACAATGGCCAAAATGAAACACACCAACAAGGAGCACAAGTCACACAACCTGCCAACATCACACCACTGAACGAGCATAGAAGTGAAAACCACGCTGCATTCATACAGGATGTGTACAAAGGCCAGTCGTTGGTGTTGTGGGATGTCTGCAACCGTGGTCATCATGGATGAGATGCCCAGCATGTGGCACACGGTCGATTTCACTGTGTGTTATGTTGCCAAACGGCTGCTCCTCCCTCCCATGAGCCCCCACACTTTTGTACGGTGAGCTGTTGTATCTCGTGCACTCGTACGGCATGCCATTGTAATGCCTATTTGCGCATGTCCTGCTACAATCCAACAACAACATCACAGTGCCGTTTGGAGGTGGTGCATGCCACTTTACAACATCGACTCCTGCGGCTCTTGTAACAGGCCACACCAGAACACAGAGACACACTTACCGCACTTCCTGTACACGGACATGTCCGAGACACCCCGTTCCCCTTGCCAGATAGGCACACCCCTGCACTGACCTGTGAACCCCAGACCAGCACACGCCAGTTGTGCATGCAGGAGGATGCGTACGTAGCTACTCATCCAGGCTCACTGCCAACGCTGAGGTGACAGCACACTATGATGTTGCAGGGCTCGTGCCTATCATGCTAAGACAATGACCACATGGACACACTTACTAAGATGTGGGTTTGGGGGGCATTGGCGGTCCTGGAGTTATTGAGATGAGTCTTCTGGCCCTCGTGGGTATCCCTGTACCATGCTCATTGACTCTATGGCACCTGTGGGTGTTCTGGTGTGGCTCTTGGCTGTGTTCCCTTTCATGGTGCAGGTAGTTGTGCAGCTTAACACCAGCAGAAAGCAGGTGTAAAATCCCTGATGCTAACGTGTCTTATCGCCGGAATTTGTTTCGCATTGCAATTGGTGTGAAAGTTGTGATGTGATTTTATTCGTGTGCACAACAATATACCAACTGAGCAGTGTATCTCGTCAAGATCCACCACCTGACGCACTATTCCCAATCAATATAAATACAATGAGATTTCTTAATAGATTTCGTGTGTACACTGTAAGTGCAGCCAATACCTCAGTGCAATACAATACAGGATTTTATTATTTAGAATAAATCGCAAAGGTGCACCTCATGTCTTTTTGCACGGGAACGGCTACTCTCCATTTCATTATCAGCACTTTAACGGAAGTAAAGTTGAGATAAATCTAACACACTATTCAGAAGTTGGTGCAAACTGCAGATATCACTAGTATTCCAGCGATAAGTGCCCCAAAATTTAACACCATGGTGGACTCCATCAAATAACAGTAATAAGAACAAGAAAGAGTCACACAGCAGTTAAGAGAACAACCAAAAACATAATTCATTTTTTTCAAACTTTATTTTTTATAATAATAAATATATAAACGATAAACTATTTTCAAACTTAATTTTTTTATTAACATAATCGACAGACCTGGAAAATCAAAAAGATTGTTAAAAAAAAAACAACAAGTATTCTCAACAAAATACCACAAGAAACAAATCACAGATATATAAAATGTATACAGCTAACAAAATTTTATAAGTTTAACTAACAAAAACTGTAAATGTTGCTGCTTTAAAATATTTACCGAATCTGAGGAATTGTTTTTGCAGAAGGCACCACGCCCAAAACGTTTTTCTTCAGTGGTGAAGACATTTTTAACTTTTTCCAAGGGGCAAACAAAGACCAATGCCACCTTCTTCATTCGCAAGATTTGCCAAAGAGTTTTGTTACGAGGGGATCCTAACAAAAAATACTCGTGCGGCACAGCAAGTATGATGAAACACCTAAGGACCCTTCATCCAAACAATCTTGCACGAGAAGAGTGCAAACAGATGAGAAACACTCCTGTTCTGTATCTGTAAAAAAGAATCACAAATAAATGTATATTAATAACTTTCAAATTTATACTATTCCATTACTGTACAAACACATTTTATATAAAAACTGACTAAGAAACTATAGCCCTGAACCACAAGTGTGACGATGGTTAAAACACTACATGCATAGTGCATACTACTTTGAAGCAGTTCATGCCCTAAAGCCTACGTCACTAAAAGACTACATGCTAACTGACTAAATGATTACAGTACTATAAGGAGACAAACTGGGTGAGTGACAGGGTGTTTGCTAGAAGAGTATGAATACTACCTAGGGAATTGAAGGTGTGAAACACAACTGTGTAGGTGATTAGAGCACTGCATCAATACTGCATAGACATTTAAAGCAGTCCATGTGCTACGGCCTGGGTCACTGCATTTATAAGTGCTAAGCTTTTCGCACAGGGAATGGATTAGTACTTGGCACTGAATGAGTTACTAGAGGAGTGCAAAGGCAGTCACAAGTGCTGGACTGTATGGATACTGACTAGGAAATTGAAAGTGTGAAAGACAAGTGTCTAGGTGGTTAGAAGACTGCACGCATAGTGCATAGGGGTTTGAAGCAGTCCATGTGCTAAGGCTTGGCTCAGTGTATGAATACTTAGGCACTGACTGAATGATTGGAGTAGTGCAAAGATAGCATCTTGGTGAATTTATAAGTGTTTGGGTTTTAGCACAGTGAATGGATTAGTACATGGTGCTGAATGGGTCACTAGAGGACTGCAAAGGGAGTGACAGGGTATCTCCTGGAAGTGTATGGATACTGACTAGGGAATTGAAGGTGAGAAAGACAATTGTGTAGGTGGTTAGAGGACTGCATGCATAGTGGATAAGGGTTTGAAGCAGTCCATATACTAAGGCCTGGGTCACTGGATGAGTACTTGGGTACTGACTGAAAGATTAGAGTACTGCAAGGAGAGTGCCTGGGTGAATTTATTAGGGTTTGGCACAGTGAATGGATTAATACATGATGCTGAATGGGTCACTAGAGGAGTGCAAATGGAGTGACAGGGTGTTTGGGTGTTTGCTGGAAGTGAACGGATACTGACTGGGGAATTGAAGGTGTGAAAGACAAGTGTGTAGGTGCTTAGAGGACTGCATGCATAGTGGATAGGGGTTTGAAGAAGTCCATATGCTAAGACCTGGCTCTGTGCATGAATACTTAGGCAGTGACTGAATCATTAGAATGCTGGAAAGAGAGTGTCTTGGTGAATTTATAAGTGTTTGGGTTTTGGCACAGTGAATGGATTAGTACATGCTGTTGAATGGGTCTCTAGAGGACTGCAAAGGAAGTGACAGGATATTTCCTGGAAGTGTATGGATACTGATTAGGGAATTGAAGGTGTAAAAGATAAGTGTATAGTATGTTAGAACACTACATGCATACTGCATAGACATTTGAAGCAGTCTATTTGGTACTTGGAAACTGACTAAATAATCAGACTACTTCTAGGACAGTGCTTAGGTAAAACTTTAAAATTTTCAGTTCTGCCACAGTGAACAGAATAGTACATGGTACTGCACCTTAGTGTCAAACCCTGACTCATTTTACCAATGCATAAGCAAAGACTAGCTTCTAATGCTACTAAAACTTGACAACATGAGAGGTTTTAAATTAGTTATCTGTAGGGGTGGGCGGAATTTGCGAAATTAACTTTCGCAAATTATCGCAAAAATGTTTAAAATTATCGCAAACAAGCGGAAATATCGCGAAGATGCGGAAGTTTTTTCCCGGCATGTTCGCGAGATTTTCTGCATGGTTGCGGGTCGCCAACTTACCCATGTGGTTGCTTGCGGGCGCGGCCATCTTGTTTTGAGTTGTCTCGCGGTGCATGATCGCGAGAAGAAAGACGTGATTGCGCGACGCATGACGTCACTGCGGGCGCGAACTGTCGTGAGACAGCGCAAATGGCTAAAAACAATACAACATCTCATGGAGAACCTGACCGGATCAAGAAAACTTGTCGGCGAACGCAGGGATTCAGGCAAGGCGATCACGTGCACGTGAGAATGTATTATTTTACAGCGCGAGCAAGAAACAAATTATCGCTAAGCTGCGGAAACCGGAATTTTTGACATTTTCGCGCTCTCCGCGGAACGCGAAAATGTCAAATTATCGCAATTTCCGCGAACGGAACGAAATTGTCGCCCAGGCCTAGTTATCTGTCAGCAAATACACGATGTTACCAAATGCTTCTCTCACAGTGGTTCTCAAATGCACACAGACTCACAGTGTGATTCTAGACAACAACCACTATACCTAGAAGTTTACCAAAAATCATTCACTACTGTGGAAGTGGTAAGCGAACTGCACACAATCTTCATATTTCAGGACTGCACTTTTATGTCAAAGCCTGACTCATATAATCAAATCATAAGCAAAGACTGGCTTCTAATGCTACTAAAACTTCACAACATGACAGATTTTAAAACAGGTATATGTCAGCAAATACACAATGTTACCAAATGCTTCTCTCACAATCCTTACCCAAATGCACACTAACTCACAGTGTGTTTCTAGACAAGCACCACTATCCCTATGAGTTTACCAAAACTCATTCACTACAGTGCAAGTGGTAAGGGAACTGCACACAATCTACATATTTCACAACTGCAATTTACTGTCAATGCCTGACTCATATAATGAAAGCATAAGCCATAACTGTCTTCTAATGGTACTAAAACTTGAAAACATGACATGTTTTACAACACTTATCTGTCAGCAAATACACGATGTTACCAAACACTTCTCTCACAGTGGTTCCCAAATGCACACAGACTCACAGTGTGATTCTAGACAAACAACACTATCCCTAGGAGTTTACCAAAACTCATTCATTACAGTGGAAGTGGTAAAGGAACTGCACACAATCTACATATTTCACGACTACACTTTAATGTCAATGCCTGACTAATTTAATCAACGCATAAGCAAAGACTGGCTTCTAATGCTACTAAAACTTGACAACATGACAGGTTTTAAAACAGTTATCTGTCAGTAAATACACGATGTTACCAAATGCTTCTCTCACAATCCTTACCAAAATGCACACAGACTCACAGTGTGATTTTAGACAATCAACACTTCCAAATAGGAAAGCAGATTGCTTTTCCACAGGGGGAGCAGCATGTTAGCTGCTCCCCATGTGGAAAAGCAATGCCGGCTCCCGCAGGACGCCGGGAGCTTGCTGGGACCGTGGGGGCATTGGGGATCCCCCCACAGCCACCAATGAAGAGGACCAGCCCCAGTGGATGGGGTCCCCGGGGCTAGTAGTGACCCGCGAGGGGGGCCACGCAGCCCCCTCCTCAAAAAACGAAAAAAAAAAAAGAAACAGCCCTGGGGGATGAGGTCCCCGGGGCCATAAGTGGCAATGCAACGGTCTCGCCTATGGGACCTTATAAGTATTTAGCTATGAACCATATTATCCATGGGACCACCTGCACTCACTTTTTAGTTAAAGCCCATTGCTATAAAACACCCCGTCTTGTGAAGCACTAACTCCGGCCGTCAGGCCAGCCTATCCCCCACTTTTGCTACTATTGTCCACCTCCCACAAAACATTAGGCCAACCATCTCTCCTGCTGAATTCACTTCCCTACCACCAACACCACTTACTACTCTCACACTGCAGTGATATGTTTTTTACAAATATAAAGGGCTTTTGTGCAGAGCACATCATGAACTCAGATATCTGAGACTGTTCACATGTGTCATAATTAAGAAAAAGGATTGGCTAAATTGCATTTTTGCCTCGGATCACACAATTTGTAAATAAGGAAGCCATGTTCTTTTCACAGTTTTTTGTCGTTTCACATTGTACAGTTTGGCCACTATATAGGTATGTATTTCTGTCTTCCATCTTACATCAAAAGTCAATGTTTTGTTTTTAATTCTTGGGGCACAGGTTAGAGCCACATTAAAGCTTATCATGTTTTTGGCTCGAGAGCCCAAGAAGACCCTGAGCTGAGCCACAGCCGGCTGGAGCTTTTAGTGGCTTACCCACAATTAGAGAGAACCGAAGAGGTAATGCGTTTCGCACAGTGCATAAAAATTAAGAAAATATGTTTTAAAAAAAATACACAACAGACGAGAGGACAAAGTAGAACAAAATACGGGAAAAGGCGAAATAGCTTGAGTGGTACATCCAAGACACAGTGGGACCTTGCAAACAAACACACGACTTACACAAACTCGCGCACACATGAGCAACCATACAAACAATTGAATGCACACACACACACACGAACACACGCCAGTTACTACCCGAGTGCACATATAAACAACAATGAATAATCACAGTAAACAACTGGGCGCACTCACACACACACATACACACTCGCGCACACAAATACACACACCCTGCTGCAGGTCACGCCGGAGGCGCAACTAGAGCCAAATTTCGGGGGGGCTAAGAATAAATTTCAGGGGGGGCTGAATCTTTAAGCAATAGGCAGAGTGGAGCTGATTGGGGGGGCTGAATCTTTAAGCAATAGGCAGAGTGGAGCTGCAGGGGCTTTTAGAAGGGGTGAAACAACAGCAAGGCCTCATTAACATGCAAATGGTCTTTTAAAGACCTGTGAAGTGCTCGGGTGCGGCTGTGTGTGTGCCCGGGAAGCTGTCTCATCCTGGGCTGCCACACACGATGGGGGAGGGGGGTTGAAGCCCTTTGAGTCCAATGGGTGTTGCGCGCCTGGGTCACACACACACTTATCATATACAGAAACACTAACATACACAAACAGACACACGCACGCACCACTACATGCCACATGATGGATGTAGAAACAGGTAGAATGGACACTGGTACTGTGATGGAAACGGGACCTTCTGGCATGAGCATGTGACAACGGAAGGAAGACAGTTGGTGAGATGTGTCTTGGAGACTTTGATAGGTGCAGGTGGGCAGGACAGACCAAGAGAGTCAGTTCTAACTAAAAGGGACTCGGATCCTGGGGTGGACATTGTAGTTCGTGCTGGAGACAGCCAGTGGCAAGAGTTGATCGTAGGAGAGGAGCCAGCTGGTAGTCTAACATAGGCTGGGGAATCTGGTTCGTGCTGCAACGCTAGGCGAGACCTAAAAAAGGGCCTGCCCCAGGGGATGGGGTCCCCGGGGCAAATTATGGCCTCGAGACAGGGCCATGCGGCCCCCTCCCCGATATTTATATTTTCGTTTTTTAAAATTGGGGGCAGGCCCTGGGGGATGGGGTCCCCAGGGCCAATAAATTAGAAAAAGAAGGGGGGCTACAAGCCCCCCTTCTTAAGAAAAAAAACGGGATCGGGCTGGAGGCCACGCCCCCTCCTTGCACCACTCTACAAACGTGCCCCCTGGCGTGTTTTCAGAGAGGGAACTAATTCCCCTTGAATACTGGGGGTCCCTGGGGGCCAACTAGTCCACCAGGAACCTCCAGTATGCGCCAGTGGGCTGCATTGCAGAGAGGTGTAATGAGGCCATGCCCCTTTTTACACCTCTCTGCAACGCAGCTCCGTGCCGCTTACTGGAGGTACCTGGTGGGCTAGTAGGCCACCAGGGGACCTCAGGATTCAAGGGGACTTAATCCCCCAACTTAAAACGCGCCATGGGGCTCGTTTGCATAGTGGTGAAGGTAGGGCTGGGGCCTGAGGTGATATGTGTGCAAACAAGCCCTGTGGCACGTTTTAAGTTGGGGAATTCATTCCTCCTCAATCCAGAGGTCCCCTAGGGTCCAACTAGCCCACCAGGTACCTCCACTAAGCGCCACAGAGCTGCAATGCAGAGTGTTCTAAAAAGGGGCGTGGCCTCTGAACACCTCTCTGCAACGCAGCTCTCTGGTGCATACTGGAGGTACCTGGTGGGCTAGTTGGCCACCAGGGGACCTCAGGATTCAAGGGGACTTAATCCCCCAACTTAAAACATGCCATGGGGCACGTTTTCACAGTGGTGAAGGTAGGGGGCAGGGCCTGAGGTGATATGTGTGCAAACACGCCCTGTGGCGCATTTTAAGTTGGGGAATTAATTCCTCTTCAATCCAGAGGTCCCCTAAGGGCCAAGTAGCCCACCAGGTACCTCCAGTTAGCGCCATGGAGCTGCATTGCAGAGTGTTGTAAAAAGGGGCGTGGCTTCTCAACACCTCTCTGCAACGCAGCTCCCTGGCTCATACTGGAGGTACCTGGTGGGCTAGTTGACCACCAGGGGACCGCAGGATTGAAGAGGAATCAATTCCCCAACTTAAAATGTGCCACAGGACGTGTTGGCACACATCAGCTCAGGCCCTCCCCCTTCCTTCACCATTGTACAAATATTCCTCTAAAATCAGCCGAACTACGAATTCCGATTTACTCACCTGTTATCAGGAGAGAACCCAGTGCTGCATCTTTTAGCCCAGCACTGACCCTGAAAAGTAATTCTAAGCGTACTTACCAGTAACTTGTATTTCCTCCCATAGGAATCCATTGTGTGGTTTTCAGCAGAAAAGTTTCTGTCTATTTTCACAAACTAAAAATATTCCTAGAAAATCGTCTGCATGACTTAAACACATTCTTTCAACTGTTTACAGGAGATGCACCAGTGCTGGATCCAGGATCCACCACTGAGTAAGAAAAACTAACGATAACACTACTTACCTGCTAAGTGAATTTTCTGCCATAGGATAACATTGGTGATTCTATGTGAAAAAATGTATGTGTCAACTTTCAAAATACAATATTATTCCTTAAAAATCACTACTGTAACCAAAACGCTTTTACTCAACTGTTTACAGGAGATGTCCAAGGACTGAATCTAGGATCCAGTCCTGTGTTTAGAAAAGTAATCCATAAAGGAACTAATTGCATTTGACTAGAAATTTACATTGAGCTCAATGTTGGATTGTGTTTGAAATTGTGTTGCCCACTGCAACAACTGGAACTACTGTACTTAAAATTCAATTGCGTATTTGCAAAGTATTTAAACTAAAGTAATTCATTCTGAGAAAGTATATTTTGTATGGTAATGTATAATGTAATTATAATGTAATTAAAAACATAAAATATCTAAAAATAAATAGTTTAAAAAATGTAGTAAATCAGTATCAAAAAAATCAGTATAACAATTAATACATTAAAAATTGTCATTTACAAAACCTTTGAAATTCACTGAAAAAACCATAGGTTTCAGGCCTGATATAGTTAGGAATTAGCATTTAAAAAACCTTTGAAATTCACTGAAAAAAAAATAGGTTTCAGGCTTGATATAGTTAGGAATTAGCATTTAACAAACCTTTGAAATTCACTGAAAAAAATAGGTTTCAGGCCTGATGTAGTCAGGAATTAGCTTATAAAAAACTTTAGAAATTCACTGATAAAAACCATTGGTTTTAGCGGTGTTATAGTTAGCTGGACATTTCATTCGTACAAAACCATTGAAATTCCTCCAATATAGTTAGTTGTACCAACTACATCTCGTGCGCCCGCAATCCACTGCTGATGATGTCACATATTACATCATTCATGACATGGTCAGTGACATCACTGATGACATCTCAAATGACATCACTGATGACATCACTAATGACATCATCCACGTGACAGTCAGATACACCTCATCATACACTAGTATAACCTTTCATCACTCACTGTCAAATACAGAGACACACCAATACAAGTTTCTAAACACCCACTCAGGGATTCCTAGATCCATAAACACATCTAATCACTTACCTATAGATTCACTCATACACGCTAACAATGATCAATAGAACACTATCAAATATACTTATACACCTATATCGACATTACACACCAGCACACATCCTACTCACTTATGAAGTCATTGTACTCACTGTTGCAAACAATGGATCATACTTACTTTTACTTAGTTACACACTTATACAAACACCACTTCATCTATTCATATAGATAGTACTCATACTTAGTGTGTTTTAAAATCACTATTACAACTATACAGTTATCCATACATTCACTCATACAATCACTGAGTCTTTTGTATACTTATTTATATACAACAACTGACACATGCACTGGCTTTTATTTTTCTAGCTTGTTGGATATGTACCATTGAGACATATATTTGATCATCACCACACCCATAAAGATATTCACTCACCCAAACAACTGTTATAACATTTAGTTTTAACTTCATATACCTACTGAATCAACTATTCACACATCTTTGGGCTGTCACACCCCCCCACTAAACCACACACACATTCACTTTCCCATACAAATACTCAGTTAACTAATCAATAACTAATATAGACTTTCACTTAGCTAGAAACCAACTGGTGCAGCAGTTTACACAACAACTGACAATCTGATACAGATATTCACACAGTTTAGTCACTATCCAATATATTTAGTGAGACACTATAAATTAGTCAAGTAAACAGTCAATCACACTGCTACTAAATCCTCCATCCAGATATTCATATTTATATATCCACTCATTCTTCAATGCAAATTGCTATATATATATATATATAATACATATTTAAATATTGAACCAGACCACATTCACTGGATGATGTCATCAGTGATGTCATTTGAGATGTTATCAGTGATGTCACTGACCATGTCATGAATGATGTAATATGTGACATCATCAGCAGTGGATTGCGGGTGCGCGAGATGTAGTTAGTACAACTAACTATATCGGAGGAATTTCAATGGTTTTGTAGGAGTGAAATGTCCAGCTCACTATAACACCCCTAAAACCTATGGTTTTTTCAGTGAATTTCTAAGGATTTTTAAATGCTAATTCCTAACTATATCCAGCCTGAAACATATGGTTTTTTCAGTGAATATATATATATATATATATATATATATTTATATTTACCACACATGCCACAAGATCTGCCGAACTCCTTCGATGACGGGTGCTTCCTACGTGCATGTGGCATGCACGATTTAAATTAACCACAATTGTCCCTCCATTTAGGAACACCATCAGAGCACTCACAGGCTTTGCAAAAACATTTATTTCATCCTGCATGACGCGTTTCAGCCGACAGGCCTTTATCAAATGCTGTTGAGTGAAACAAATCAGTAGCATTGAAATTGTTTATATAGTTAATTTCGATCTCCCTCCATAAGGGCAAGGAAGGAAGGACTGCACTTTCACCATAGTCCATTCACTATAGCACGCCGCCATCATTGAGTGTATGTGAATTGCATTACAGTCCCATAGTGGTATCTTTGAATTCCATAATAAACACACTTTTAAGTAAACTTCCATTGTCGTAATGGGAAAAATCTCCATACCTCGCAGATTGCACTGTGTCTATGCCATTATTTGTTATATTCCAGGAGCATCGATGTTTCATGATGCTATTGATATTGCAAGCCTTTTCGTCAGCCACTTAATGCACGTTGAATTTTCTGTACCTGAAAACGCTGATTTGAGTAAGCAGCGCTTTTCCATGAGGTCATGTCCCAACACGTAGTCAGCAGGCACATTGTTTCCTTGGCTCGGGCGGTTCAGGCAGATTAAATTTCAATTTACCTCACATGCCACAAGATCTGCCGAACTCCTTCGATGACGGGTGCTTCCTAGGTGCAGGTACAGAAAATAAAAACCAATGAAATTCCCCCGTTATAGTTAGTTCAGCTAACTATAACTCGCGCGCCCGCAATCCACTGGTGATGACATCACATATTACATCACTCATGACATGGTCAGTGACATCACTGATGACATCACTGATGACAACAATACACTTTATTAAACAGTACATGTTTTTTTCATATTTAGCAAAGCAATTTTTTGCCCTTTTTTTGCTGTTTTCAGAATGTTTTGATTTTCACTGAAAATAGTGAAATCAATTGTATTCATCATTTAACAGCGGGCAAAAAAAAAACAATCTGAAAGATTGTTTAAAAAGGCCCCAAATGTATCCTCACTAAAACATACCTTAATAGAAATGTTAAAAATACCTTTTAAGAAGAATAACAATTTCCAAAAAATAACGTCTGTAAACCTTGTTGCAAAAGAACATTTTCCAAAATAATATCTGTCAAAGAAGTCCACAATTGTTTGTTTTACCTTTCCTTACGGCCAAATGATAAGTTTAAAATCTCTTTTGAGCGAAATTTCCAATTTAAATCCTTTTAAATTTTAATAATGCTTTCTTCCAATGATGATGTTAGTATTTAAAATTTGGATTTCAGAAAAATTAGGTAACAATTGGGTAAATCATAAGGCAAACGTTGCTTGAAAATCAATTGAGAATCATTACACAGTGTCCATCCTTTTTCACATTTAAGATAAACTGTGTAATGACCAGAAGTTATAGAAGGTCCATCATGAAAAATGTTTGCAACTGCAACAAAAGTTTTTCCAGATATTGATAATTGTTGTCCTGTAAACTTCTTTGACATCACTGATGACATCACTGATGACATCATCTAGTGAGTATGTGTTTTTGAAAAATTTCAATATGTTTAATATATATAGGGAAAGGCCTGTTTAAGAATGAGTGGGTGTACAAGTGTGTAAATGGATGATTTTCTGTGGTGCATAACATGATTCTTTAAGTTAGTCATTAAATGTATCTTACTGCAGACTAGTGAGTAAACTGTGTAAATGTATGTATGTGTCTGTATGTTGGTGTATAAGTGGCTGCATGGTTTTGAGAACAGCTATATGAGTGTCTATATGAGTTACTGATTGCTTGTGTGAGTATCTGTATGGGTTCATGAGTGTTTGTGTGGGTAGGGTGTGTGTTACTCTGTGCATAGATGTGTGAGTGGGTGATTCTATGGGTGCATGGTTTTAAGAGTGCATCTGTGAGGGACTGTATGGTTGGATGAGTGTATGTATGGGTGTGTTAGGGATTGAATGTATATCTCAGTGGTACATGTGTGACTAACTACATATGTGAAAGGCAGTACATATGCGTGTAAGACTATATAAGTGGGTAGATGTGAGAGTGTGTGATTGTGAGAGTGACTGTATGGATGAGTGTGTGCTTGTATCAATGATTCTCTAAGAGCGTAAGAATGTGATACTATTTTTATGAGTAAGTGAACTTGAGTGTGTTTCACTGCCTAGGTGAGTAAATGGGAGTGTGATTATTTGCATGATTGAGTAAGTGTGAGAGCACCTCTATGGATGATTGGTAGTGTGTGAGTGTCTATATATGTGTGTGTATAAATTCATATGATACTTGTGTATGAAGTGACTGTAAGTATGATTGACTGTACAGGTGAGTGTGTGGAGGTGTATGTAGACCTAAGAGTTAATAATTGGGTATGTAGTTATTGGTATTGCAGTATGTATGGTTTTGAGAATGGAACTCTTAAATTTTTAGTCGGTGTATCAAAGGTTATATTAGAGTGTGAGAAGATGTGCTACTCTATCACAAGGATGATGTCATCAGTGATGTCATCAGTGATGTCATTTGAGATGTCATCAGTGATGTCATCAGTGATGTCACTGACCATGTCATGAGTGATGTAATATGTGACGTCATCAGCAGTGGATTGCGGGCGCGCGAGTTATAGTTAGCTGAACTAACTATAACGGGGGAATTTCATTGGTTTTTTACGAGTAAAATGTCCAGCTAACTATAACGTGTGTGAAACCTATGGTTTTTACAGTGAATTTGCATGGTTTTTTAAATGCTAATTCCTAACTATAACGTGTGTGAAACCTATGGTTTTTTCAGTGAATTTCAAAGGTTTTTTAAATGCTAATTTTTGTATTTTTTAGTTATATTTTTTAAATATTTCTTTTTTTAAAACTTCCCTATGTATACATTTATATATTATCTGTATCCTTTAATTTGGTGTGGCTCATTTTTTTTTTAAGTTTTATTTATTTTAAAGTTAAACAGCATAGTTAATATCTTCTATTAAGTTATGTCCACTTTTTTTTTTTATATAAATTCTTGGGGTGCGCGCTCAGAGCGCGCACCTAGTACGTTTGCTTACATTTTTCATGAATTCCGGCGTACGTTATTTACGTACGCATACATACGTTTTACTGCGCGCTCAGAGCGCGCACCTAGTACGCATGCGTACGTACGCATGCTT
This sequence comes from Triturus cristatus, assembly GCF_964204655.1. Lineage (NCBI taxonomy): Eukaryota > Metazoa > Chordata > Amphibia > Caudata > Salamandridae > Triturus > Triturus cristatus. The sequence continues at coordinate 20,509,543 of NC_140585.1, read as the reverse complement.
ACGTGCGTCGTACGTACTCCATGCGGTACACTTCCGTATACACGTAGAGTGCGCGCGCTGACGTTTACGCATACACGCGTGCTGTGTATGCGCGTTACGTACGCGCATAGTACGTAAGCGCATGCGCGCATACGCGTTCGCGCATACGCGTTCGCGCATGCGTAATTGTACCGTGCATGCAGGGAGCTTGCTCGGTGCGCGCACCTCGGGGTATGTGATGAATAAAACAACACTTCGAATTGGTTTTCATTACTTTCAGTTTCATATTGTTTCAATACCACACCCAATCCCCTCATGGCAAGTCATGTGATGAAGAAACATCACTTTTCATTGGTTCAAAGTACTTTTAGTTCCAGATTCTTCCAAAATCACACCCACCCCCCTCATTGTTAGTTCTGATTCCCTAGGAGAAGGAGCTAATCTGTGTGTTGAGATACAATGACAGAGCAGCAGCCATCTTCTGAGAGTGAACAGGACACTCTTGAGAGACAGAGGCAGAGGAAGCAGAAAGACTCCTTTATATGGCAGTTTTTCACTTTTCCAGAGGGACAAAAGAAGGTGAATGCACCAAAGGTCACCTGCAAACTGCGTCTTGTCACGTGGGAATCCTAACAAGAAGTATTCTTTTAGTATTCATACTATGACGAGGCACGTTGAGGTAATGCATCCAGTGACTTTTCGTCGAGCTTCTGGAGCAAACACTCCACCTGCTCAGCCGACGACATCTGCAGCAGCTCAGCCGTGCACATCTTCGGCAGCTCAGGCAAGCACTTCTTCTGCAGTGGTGCCTTCACCTTCTCCCACACCTCTGGATATTCGTCCTTGTTTTGGGAGGATGAGTACACACTGCATGGATTGTGGTCTTCTTATTTCTTTGGGTGAGAGCAGTATTGATCTCATTCAAAGAAAGTTTGTGGAGCATCCTTGCGAGAGGCCATAATTTTCTTATTCTTTTTTTCGTTTTTCTCTTCCTCTGTCCCTACATTAACCCAAGGGCTCTTTTTAGAGCCACCTAAAATCAAAACACCACAACTTGTTTTTTAGAATCTATTTCCTTTTGTTTTTTTAGAGTGCGCACACCTAGCGCGCACCCAATGGGTTTTAAAAAAAAAAAAAAAAAAAATGTTTCACCTTTAGTAAACCTTCAGGAACTCCCTGAGAAAGAGAGGGGAGTGGCAAAGTAATTAAAAAAGAGATGGTGTACATTTCACAGATGAACGGAAGACAGTCTTCCTATTAAACTTTAAACTCTGCATCAGTATTTATGTATAGGTACCCAAAAAACATAATAGCTCATTTTAGTGCTGCATTTGAATTGGCTGTATTTACAAGGAGAGGAAAAGACACACAGAGAGGCTTATCCTCTCCTTGTAAATATGGAGGAGCACCCTGCGCCACTAGTTCGTCAAGAAAATTGACGTAGTGGTGGCGCAGGTGGCTTGTAAATGTGCCCAGGAGATGTTAAGGAAATTAAGGGTGAAACAGACAAATCGAGAGTGACAGATACAGACACAGAGAGCAAACAACTGAGAAGGAGTAAGGCAGTTAAAAAGACTAAGACATGTGGATACAGAAAAAGAAACATGGATGACAAATTAGTGATGGAGGTAGTAAAGGTAGGGGAGTAGTATAGAAGGAGTGAGGGAGTTACAAAAGAGTAGTAAAGCAGGAAGAGAGAGTGAGAAGAGAAATGAGAAAAGTAGAGTAAGGAGAGGTGAAGAAAAGGAAGCATGAAACGAAACCAGTGACACATACAGATATGTTAAACTTACCTGACCATCAAAATAAATAATTTAGAATTAAATGTTTTTATTTAATTGCACAGATAACTGAATAACATCTTCTACATTTTCTTTCTAGTTCTGAAAAAAAGAAAAAAAGTATTAATATTCAACAATACACTTTAATATTAATATTTCATATTTAGCAAAGCAATTTTTTGCCCTTTTTTTGCTGTTTTCAGAATGTTTTGATTTTCACTGAAAATAGTGAAATCAATTGTATTCATCATTTAACAGCGGGCAAAAAAAAAACAATCTGAAAGATTGTTTAAAAAGGCCCCAAATGTATCCTCACTAAAACATACCTTAATAGAAATGTTAAAAATACCTTTTAAGAAGAATAACAATTTCCAAAAAATAACGTCTGTAAACCTTGTTGCAAAAGAACATTTTCCAAAATAATATCTGTCAAAGAAGTCCACAATTGTTTGTTTTACCTTTCCTTACGGCCAAATGATAAGTTTAAAATCTCTTTTGAGCGAAATATCCAATTTAAATCCTTTTAAATTTTAATAATGCTTTCTTCCAATGATGATGTTAGTATTTAAAATTTGGATTTCAGAAAAATTAGGTAACAATTGGGTAAATCATAAGGCAAACGTTGCTTGAAAATCAATTGAGAATAATTACACAGTGTCCATCCTTTTTCACATTTAAGATAAACTGTGTAATGACCAGAAGTTATAGAAGGTCCATCATGCAAAAATTTTTGCAACTGCAACAAAAGTTTTTCCAGATATTGATAATTGTTGTCCTGTAAACTTCTTCATTCAAGTGTCCAATTTTGAACCATCAGCTCTACAACGTTGCATCATTAAAATTACATACTGTCCATATTTCTTTAAAAATAACGTTGACAACATGTCTGATTTACATTGAGAACATTACATGTTGTGATTAGCATCTTTAACTAATTTACTAAAAGTCACTGTTTTACTCTCTGGTAATGGTAAATATATGAACCTTTCAGAATCAACATTACTACTGCTTGTGTTCATACAGTTATCACAACAATGTTCCCATTTATAAGAGACACCAAATACATTTTCTACTTCTACCCCTTCATCTTCCAGTACCATCAGGATATACATCAAGAATTCCTGTGCATCTTGCTGGACATTTTGTGTAAACTGTGTACGTCCAGAACATACATCTAAAAGATTTCTAACATCAGAAGCACTTTCTATTTTAGTTTTATCAATACTCAGCTTCTCATAGAGGAGACTCAGCAAAGAACAGAATCTTTTTTCATGATTTAGTGTTATCTGCTCTTGCAAAAATTCAAGATAAAATACAACATTCAGCACTACATTTGCATAGCAGTTGACACCAGAGCTATCTTCAAAATGACAACCAACAACCTCTTCCACACTGTCCTTTTTCTTTTTGCTTGCAGTCACATCACTATCTTTTTGTTTTCTCTTCTGTACACCCTCATTACAGATATCCTCAAATCTCCTTTTCCGACAAACAACACGTTTTTCAAACACAGGATACTGACCTAAATGAGGAGCATAGCTTCTTCCTAATCTATTATACTCCTTTACACAGTTTGCATCAGCACTTACTTTTGAGTAGGCCTGGGCGAAGCACTACGCTACGCTCGCGTAGTTTGCGAAGTTCGCGCTACTTCGCACTACGCGAACTGCACGTAGCACAGTGCGAACACGCGTAGCGTAGTGTTGCGTAGTGCTGCGGTCATTTTTTGCTTGCTCGCGACCGCGAGCAAGCAAAATGACATCCTGGCGAGACTTTTTCCTTGTTCGCGATCGCGAGCATGGAAAATAAACCTCCCGGCGAGATTCCCAACGCGAGAAGGTCAGGTTTCTCATTGCGAGGGGTCGCGTATGCTCGTGACCGCTCGCGATGAGAAACTACCAGTTCGCGTTGAGAAAGCTGCAGCTCGAGTAAAAATCTACTCGAGCAGCAGAAAACTACAGCTCGCACTGTGCAAGATGCCATTTTCAATGATTGCACAGTGCCGGTTGCTTGCCCGCACTGTGCAATCATTGAAAACAACATCTTGCACAGTGCGAACATGTTACTTCGCAGTTCGCGAAGTGCTACGCGTAGCTCGCGTAGTGCGAACTTCACTTTGCTTAGCTTCGCGAAGTGCTACTTCGCGAACTACGCCCACCCTTACTTTTGAGTCATCAAAGTCTATCATGAATAAACCAGATTATTTTTTCACGCGTGACAAAGCAACATATGCCATACCTTCTTTAAACACACTAGATCCAATGTTTACAAAAGCACTATCAACAGTTAATCCTTGAGACTTGTGAATAGTTACAGCATATGCTAGAGAAAACGGAAACTGCTTACTACGCACATATAAGTCTTTCACAAGCAAGAAACGAACTGAACAACGACAAATGTCTTTAACCTCTTGTATCTGATCAAATTTTATTTTTAAACATTCAATTCCAACTTTTTTCTGGTAATTAATAAAACCCACAACTCTTCCATAGCTCCATTCACTAAACCTTTCTCTACATCCAAATTCCGTCTTAAAATTACTCTACAGTTCATACACACATAAAGATTATTTTCCAAACCAGCTGTTTTTGAAATGTTTTTCTCCAGAGAATCCAATTTAGTACCCAATTTGCCTGTCAATATAACAGTTATTCGTTCATGTTCTATTTTATCCACAGCTTCCAGTTTTATGATCTCTTCATTTTCCAATTTCAAAAGTTCTTGATTGAATACAGAGCCTTCATGTAGTGTTGGCATTAAGCAGATTACAGTATTTTTTTCTGCAATTTCTTTGTATATTTTCTCTGGAACTATTTGTTCTGTTGGAAACAAATTACTCAGCAATCGACTCTGTAATGCTTTTCTGCCATGTTCTGTGAGTAGTCCAATTCTTATATCTTTCAGAATACTTGCATAGTCCTCATCATTGGCTTGCCTCATATTGGTAATGAGTTCCTTATACTCAAAATATGTCCAAATATTGACATTGCCTATACTTCCTAATGACTTTTTTGTGTCTTCATGTGTAAGTGTATGGAATACCGGTTGTCCTTTAACTGGAGTAAGTTGCAAAAGATCTCCAAAAACTATGACGTGTTTTCCTCCAAATAGGACGTCAAAGTCTGTCTTCAGAATTTGCTGCATTCTTAAATGCACAAAGGCAAGCATTAAGTTTGATACCATGCTTACCTCATCAATAATCAGTACTTTTATTTTCTTCAATACTCTTGAAACTTCCAAGCATGCTTCTCCTGCTAGTTTGTGGTACTGTATTTTGTTCTCATGCTCTACTGGTAACATTAGCAAACGATGTAAGGTAACTCCTTTGATGTTATACACTGCTAACCCAGTTGGAGCAGTAACAACACAAGACAAAATGGAATCCATTTTCTTCTGTAGGTAGCTTCTAATTACATTAATTAAGAAACTTTTTCCAGTTCCTGCTTGTCCACTTACATACATTCTCATTGGTTCAAAAGATGTGCATGAGCACTCTTTATTTTCATGTAGTAATCCGTGATCAATTTTTTCTCTGACTTCTTCATCAATTTGTTTATGTTCTTCATTCAGTTGCTCCTCCAAATATGTTAAGTCTACTAAATCTTCCTGAGCTTGATTCATAGCTGTTTCCACTTCGTTCATAGCTATTGCTGCTTCATTTTCGATGATCGGTTGTCCTAGAGGATCTTGACTGAATGTCCCAGAACTTTGACTGTCTTGAGAACTGTCTCTAGCTACTTCAGCTGCAATTGTTGCTTCTTGTTCAATTTCTTCATTTAACATTTGAACATAAGTTGTGAAAGTACTGCATTCGACGCTGTCTTTGCTAGCATTGAAGGAATCTTCATAGCTCTGACATTCTCCAAGTAGTTCCTCCTCTGAACGTCATAGTTTAAACAGCTGCAAAAGTGCCAAGTTGTAAAATTCCTTTTTATCAGGAGTGTCGCAACTCAGCTTCCGGTGATTTAACAAACTTCCTTTTGTTTGCTTCACCAAACATCCTTCCTCACCAATGACTTTATATTTTCCATTGTTGATATCTTCTGTGACATTCCGTTTAAAAATAAAGTTCTGCAGCACTTCATAGAGACACATGTTCTCAAGGTGATGACTTCTTTGAGGATAATATGTGTCCAACATGTTTGTTCTTAAAATGTCTGTACTTTCTGGTTCGAACTCTGCTAAATATTCAATTTCTCGAATAGATTTCAGTACCCGATTTCGCATTCCTGCAAAGCCTAAACTTACCCAAATTATTCTTCTGGATTTTGAGTACAGACTTGCAGATGATAACCTATCTGAGCATTCGTAGGATCCAATTTCTCGATGCGATAACATCTTTAAACTGAAACTGTATAGCTTCTTTCTGACAGTCTTCTCGTGAGAAATCTCTTCCCACATTTCCTTCAATTCCGTTTTCTCAGATTTAGTGATGTAAGATGTGACATACCGAGCAACAGCAATAGAATTGTCAGCTACAACTGAATATCCATGTTAGCATTCCACATGGATAAAATGACTGGGTTGTAGTCATTTATATATTTTGACTCTTCTTTTCTTCTTAGGTTGTAGGTATTTTTAGGCGATTTTCTTGTAATGGTATGTCGCACAGCTGACATAAAACTGTTTACTCTTCCTTTTGAAAGAACAGGTCGTGGAAATCCAAATCGACATTTTGTGTAGAATTTATCTTTACTCTTGTACTTCCGTCGACAGTATTTTCCACACCGATGACTTTGGAAACGTAAAACTTGCTCTTTTAAATTTTTCTCTTCTGTGCTTTTAGGTATAGCACATGTTGCATATCCTTCGATGAAACTTAAAACTGCATCATCAGAATCTGTTCCAAATTTTGGAGCATCCTTGATCCACAACAGCATATGAATATGAGGAGCACCTCTGGCTTGCTACTCTTTTCTTCAAAAGAAATCCACAACTTCTCCAAGAGGTGGATTTTGTTTATTGCAGATGAAGGACATCATAGCCTCAAATCTATGATTGAAATATCTGCAAACATTAACCGGATCCAATGAGCACAATTCTCCTGCTGTCTTGTATTGGATTTTTTCAATATTTGAATTTGCCTCTCGAAGAAAATCCAGAAGATCATCCCAAGCGTACTCAGCACAGCTTAGGGTAAGGAACCATGTAGGAGTTCCTAAATTCCGTAACATACATTTCAATTCTCCATGCCGTCGGTACCAATATTCATTCGTCCCACGCTGACAAGCCATCAAATTGATCAATTGAGATTCCAAATGATCATCTCGCTGTTGCACTTTGTTCATAAAATCCTTTGCAGTCACATTACGTAGATGTACTCCAGTTTTCAAAATGTGATTTACTGCATATGATAGTGCTGACAAGTCACTTTCAAATAAAAGATGGAACAAATAAGGAATACTTTGACGAAATCTCGGATCTTCTGCATATAGTCTTGTAGTCCGATACTCAGAAGCAGGAATCTGTACTGGACGTTCATCATATCGTCCTCCTTTTCCTGTAGGAAACAGCTGGGGAAAACAACGAGCTTCCAAGCTCTCCTCCCATACACTCACGGGAGTTCCTTGTGCTTTCTTCATCTGAAACAGATCAATAGCGTTTCCCATAAATTCTTTAGAATGTAGAGGATGTATGCTGAAATGTTCATAAATTTCTTCTTCTTTTGACTTATCCACTTTTTCAAGTTGCCCAGTTGGTATTCCTGTGTCTTCTAGTATTTCTTCTTCATCTTCATCCATATAAATGGCTTCATACCATTTATTATTATTTTTCAAATACAAATTTGTTCTTTGTACTTTTCGTACATCCACCAGCTCCTGCCAAATTTTCTTATTCTTCCTAGGTACACCATTAACCAGAATAACTAATGGTTCAGTTTCCAAAGTATCTGCATCAATTGTTTCCATATTTTTTTTCAAATCCAATGGCAAATAGACAACTCTTCCTTTTAAACCTCTTTGTAAATCCGAAGGAGGTAATTTACCAGTTTTTGGCTCCATACGCACTATGGTCTGAAACGGATGGACACATTGAATGAGTATAGACTCATACGTATTTAAATCAGAAAGCTCTGGAGGAATATCAACCAATTCTAAATTATTATGTACAGCTCTAGCTGGCATTCTATTTTCTTCTAACTTGTTATAACAGTATTTACAAATACGCTGATCTTCACCCAAATCAAAAAAATTTCCAGAAATATATATGTGGCAAAATCTTTCCACTTATAATTATCTTCATTTTCACTTTTTTTTATACAGATCAACATTCCTTGTTTGATTTTAGTAATGGCTCCTCCGGCAACATATACAAGTAATATTTGGTCTTTCATTAGAGATGATAGCAAATTTTGTAATTTCATCATCAAAATTTTTACTAACAGTAAGTTCTACATTCTCTTCCACATTTTCATCAATAACTGTGTCATTTTCTGCACTTTCTTGTTCTGGGCCAAAGTAACAAAACTGAATCTCATCAGTAACCTTCACTACATCTGATACAGATCCACGGAACAGAGCATTATTCAACTCATTTAACTTTAGTGCTGGACTTTTAGCAAAATACAATGTTCTCACAAACTTTCTCATTTCAGTATGATGAACAGCCAGCATCCTAAAATGGTGAAAAACACTTTGACACACTTTCCTAGATAGACAAGCCAGAGAATGTCCTTGCAAACCAGTATTCTCTCTCACTCTGCATGGATCTAGTCTTTGAAGCACCTTAATTTTCTGTTTAACACTCTTTTTACTATATTCTCTTAGAAAGTCATGTAATTTATCAATAGATTCCTGACGCACAGTACAAATACTACTACAATTCCAAGTGTACACTGGGGCTTTAGGACATCTTCCCATAACCTCATCAGCCATCACTTGTTCCTCATTTCTTGGAACCATTTTCTCCTTTTCCATTACACAACCATCCTTAACTTCATAAGCTCTACCATTGGTGTCAACTGCATGCAACAAACTATTACTTTGAAGATAACTCTCTTCATTAAAAAATGGTTCAGTACTTGAACTATGTTTCCATTCTCCTAAGAACACTTTACAAAAGTTTTTTTTTTACTTCTCTTTTCCTTTTGCTTAGTGACTTCATTGCATTCACTAATTTATCTAATCTACGCATCCTGTTCAAAATTAAAATGAATATTTTTTTTTTTCTAATGCCTTGGTAGCAATACTTTCAATAAATTTCTTTTTCTTATAAAATTTTGTTTTTTTCTTATATTTTTTCACATCCTTCAGCAAATTTAACATCACTCTTCTCTGAAACATTTTTCGATGATTGTTTTTAAAATCTATTTTCCGTGTTAAGTCACTCTTCCTAACTTCTGAGTCTATATTAGCATTTTGTTTTTGCTGTCGACTCTGTTGTAGTTTTGTACTTGTAACACTGTTTGAATGTATCTTTCGATCATTTTTTTTTTTTGAAGATATTTTTTAAAAATTCTTTAGTTTGCTTACCAGAAGACTTTTTCTGTTTTCCAACACGTGCTTCACCTCCTATTTTTTTTTATCAGTCGTCTTCAAATATAGTTGTTGTTTCTTTTCTTTTCTTTTTCTTGACTTTATAGGCATCTTTATATTTTTTCACTGTTGCTCACCAATACCTGCAAAAAACTAAAAAAAAATACCTTTTTGTAATTTAAATTCATTAAATTTTCTTTTTAAAAACTTTTCAAATCCTATCACATGAGCTGATCCTTTCCTACGATTCAAACTCTTAAAAAATAGAAAAACATCAATTAAATCTCTGACAACAATTCCTGTGTGCACACAGACTCATGGTCTGATTCTAGGCAGAAAACGATATTTCTTTTGGCAATTTGAAAGCACATTTACTACTGGGGTAGACCAAGTGATCATTACTGTAACAGCCTGACACATGTTCCTTCTAGTTTAGACAGGCAGAAAAGAGCACATGTCCTAACAGCTCCTTGAGACCATGACCATGTGTTAGAGGGTGACTGATTAGACTAGAGCAAAGGAAGTGAGCCTTGATGATTTAGAATCTGTTTGCGTTACACACTGCTATCTGAAACAGCACACAGAGCTGACTATTACGCATGGGAGTGTAGCAGAAGCTGCTGCGTGTGTGCAAAGAGTGTGTTTCTGGAGACTGTGTACTGTCAGCTGCAAGAGAGATCTGCATGGAGACTCCCACAACTGCATGAAGAGTACAGACATGTGTGTAAGAGTACATGTGTGGTAAGGGTTAATTGGAGTTTTCAACATGTAGGAACCACCTCAGCCATTGCAAGAATTGATGAAAACTCTACCATGCTATTTTCAAATGTGTTTGCATTTGCCTCACATTTTTGAGATACTGATTTCTGCTGAGTGCTAACCAACACATTGGAAGAAAACAAGCTGGGCCTTTCCTGAATGTGCAAGTTTTACAGAACAACAGCAACACAAATTAAAACGCTGACAACAATTCCTGTGTGCACACAGACTCATGGTCTGATTCTAGGCAGAAAGCGATATTTCCTTTGGCAATTTGAAAGCACATTTACTACTGGGGTAGAGCAAGTGATAATTACTGTAACAGCCTGACACATGTTCCTTCTAGTTTAGACAGGCAGAAAGGAGCACATGTCCTAACAGCTCATTGAGACCATGACCATGTGTTAGAGGGTGACTGATTAGACTAGAGCAAAGGAAATGAGCCTTGGTGACGTTGAATCTGTTTGCGTTACACACTGCTATCTGAAACAGCACACAGAGCTGACGATTATGCATGGGAGTGTAGCAGAAGATTCTGCGTGTGTGCAAAGAGTGTGTTTCTGGAGACTGTGTACTGTCAGCTGCAAGAGACATCTGCATGGAGACTCCCACAACTGCATGAAGAGTACAGACATGTGTGTAAGAGTGCATGTGTGGTAAGGGTTAATTGGAGTTTTCAACATGTAGGAACCACCTCAGCCATTGCAAGAATTGATGAAAACTCTACCATGCTATTTTCAAATGTGTTTGCATTTGCCTCACATTTGTGAGATACTGATTTCTGCTGAGTGCTAACCAACACATTGGAAGAAAACAAGCTGGGCCTTTCCTGAATGTGCAAGTTTTACAGAACAACAGCAACACAAATTAAAATGCTGACAACAATTCCTGTGTGCACACAGACTCATGGTCTGATTCTAGGCAGAAAGCGATATTTCCTTTGGCAATTTGAAAGCACATTTACTACTGGGGTAGAGTAAGTGATAATTACTGTAACAGCCTGACACATGATCCTTCTAGTTTAGACAGGCAGAAAGGAGCACATGTCCTAACAGTTCCTTGAGACCATGACCATGTGTTAGAGGGTGACTGATTAGACTAGAGCAAAGGAAATGAGCCTTGGTGACATTGAATCTGTTTGCGTTACACACTGCTATCTGAAACAGCACACAGAGCTGACTATTACGCATGGGAGTGTAGCAGAAGCTGCTGCGTGTGTGCAAAGAGTGTGTTTCTGGAGACTGTGTACTGTCATCTGCAAGAGACATCTGCATGGAGACTCCCACAACTGCATGAAGAGTACAGACATGTGTGTAAGAGTACATGTGTGGTAAGGGTTAATTGGAGTTTTCAACATGTAGGAACCACCTCAGCCATTGCAAGAATTGATGAAAACTCTACCATGCTATTTTCAAATGTGTTTGCATTTGCCTCACATTTTTGAGATACTGATTTCTGCTGAGTGCTATCCAACACATTGGAAGAAAACAAGCTGGACAGAACAACAGCAACACAAATTAAAACGCTGACAACAATTCCTGTGTGCACACAGACTCATGGTCTGATTCTAGGCAGAAAGCGATATTTCCTTTGGCAATTTGAAAGCACATTTACTACTGGGGTAGAGCAAGTGATAATTACTGTAACAGCCTGACACATGTTCCTTCTAGTTTAGACAGGCAAAAAGGAGCACATGTCCTAACAGCTCATTGAGACCATGACCATGTGTTAGAGGCTGACTGATTAGACTAGAGCAAAGGAAGTGAGCCTTGGTGACGTTGAATCTGTTTGCGTTACACACTGCTATCTGAAACAGCACACAGAGCTGACTATTACGCATGGGAGTGTAGCAGAAGCTGCTGTGTGTGTGCAAAGAGTGTGTTTCTGGAGACTGTGTACTGTCAGCTGCAAGAGACATCTGCATGGAGACTCCCACAACTGCATGAAGAGTACAGACATGTGTGTAAGAGTACATGTGTGGTAAGGGTTAATTGGAGTTTTCAACATGTAGGAACCACCTCAGCCATTGCAAGAATTGTTGAAAACTCTACCATGCTATTTTCAAATGTGTTTGCATTTGCATCACATTTTTGAGATACAGATTTCTGCTGAGTGGTAACCAACACATTGGAAGAAAACAAGCTGAGCCTTTCCTGAATGTGCAAATTTTAGAGACCAACAGCAACACAAATTAAAACGCTAACAACAATTCCTGTAAGCACACAGACTCATGGTCTCATTCTAGGCAGAAAGCAATATTTCCTTTGGCAATTTGAAAACACATTTACTACTGGGGTAGAGCAAGTGATAATTACTGTAACAGACTGACACATGTTCCTTCTAGTTTAGACAAGCCCAAAGGAGCACATGTCCTAACAGCTCCTTGAGACCATGACCATGTGTTAGAGGGTGACTGATTAGACTAGAGCAAAGGAAGTGAGCCTTGGTGATTTAGAATCTGTTTGTGTTACACACTGCTATCTGAAACACCACACTGAGCTGACTATTACACATGGGAGTGTAGCAGAAGCTGCTGTGTGTGTGCAAAGAGTGTGTTTCTGGAGACAGTGTATTGTCAGCTGCAAGAGAGATCTGCATGGAGACTCCCACAACTGCATGAAGAGTACAGACATGTGTGTAAGAGTACATGTGTGATAAGGGTTAATTGGAGTTTTCAACATGTAGGAACCACCTCAGCCATTGCAAGAATTGATGAAAACTCTACCATGCTATTTTCAAATGTGTTTGCATTTGCCTCACATTTTTGAGATACTGATTTCTGCTGAGTGCTAACCAACACATTGGAAGAAAACGAGCTGGGCCTTTCCTGAATGTGCAAGTTTTACAGAACAACAGCAACACAAATTAAAATGCTGACAACAATTCCTGTGTGCACACAGACTCATGGTCTGATTCTAGGCAGAAAGCGATATTTCCATTGGCAATTTGAAAGCACATTTACTACTGGGGTAGAGCAAGTGATAATCACTGTAACAGACTGACACATGTTCATTCTAGTTTAGACAGGCAGAAAGGAGCACATGTCCTAACAGCTCTTTGAGTCCATGACCATGTGTTAGAGGGTGACTGATTAGACTAGAGTGTTACAAAAAACAAGCTGCCCCTTTCCTGCGAGTGCAAGGGTAATAGAGCAAGACCAACCGGAATGAAATCTCTGTTTACATTTCCTGTGTGCTCACTGTCTCATGGTATGATTCTAGGTAGAAAACAGTATTCCTGAGTGATACCAGTACACATTAACTTATAATGAAGACATACTCCATAATATATAACATGTTCAAGCCACTTAAATATCTTCCTTAACATAAAATGTAAAACACAACTTTTAAAGTGGTAGGAAAATGTACCATACTATTTTCAAATGTGTTTGCATTTGCCTCTCACTGATCAGTAAACTACCCCTTTTCTGCGAGTGCAAGGCTAACAGAACAAAAACAACACAAATTAAATCTCTGTCAACAAATCCTGTGTGCAGACAGACTCATGATGTAATTCTAGTCACAAAACAATATTCCTCACTAATACCACTACACCTTAACTTACAGTGAAGATATACTCCATAATATCTTACTAGTTCAAGACAGTTAAATTTCTAATAAATCACAAAATGTAAAACACAACTTTAAAACAAGAATGACAATTCTATTATGTATATCAAAATACACCACATACTTCCCCTCTGAAACTCATAACTCACCTTTAAAATTAATTAGTTGAGAAAGAAATGTGGGACTCAAACAGCAGATTATCAGAGCCAGAATCTCAGAGCTGTACACCTCTCTCCTCTCCCAACAACCAGTAAATGGAAATTTTTCCCTCTCTTTTTTCCCACATATACATGTTAATGTAAAATCACAGTCCTTCCCACATTTTTTCAAATGGAATCACACATTTCTATTGGTTGCAACTTTCAACCCCTTTGCAAATCATCTCTTCCCCCAACATGACTTCTGCCTGCTACCATAGCAACAGCTCATGGAACACAGGTGTGAGCAGAGAGGTCAGAAGTTCAGCAGACAATGTTTCAAATCCAAAGAGCAAGACTGCTTGACTTTTCAAACCTAACAGCAAATCCAAAGTAATGTTCAGTGGGAACACATTTTTCTGTACCAATCCAAAACATGCTTTTAAAAATTAAAACATACAGCCTAGTTTTAACTGTAAAATGGTTTGAATCAGCCAATGAGTTCTTTTTATCAAAAAAAAGTATGTATGCCTCCATTTTTCAACTGTGTTTCTTTTCATATTGCCATTCTACTGAAAGACACCTTCTGAGTGCATCCAGATCTCCTTGAAAGATGTTCACAGTGTGGATTGTAGGTCATAGCTATGTCTTCTGGAGTGAAAAATTTGCAGAAAAAAGAGGTATGGCGAGAGACCTTGCTTTGCCAAATGTAGACATTAAATGGATTGGTCAGAGAGGATTAAAGTGGCACCAATTAATGCCTTTGGTGAAAACCTTTCTACATCTCCCACAGCCTAACCTTATTATTGTGCACTGTGGTGGAAATGACCTAGGCACTTTAACTGGGGTAGGTCTGGAAATGCTTATTAAGGACACCTTTGTGCAATTGATGTCGCTTTTTCCTCAATCTGCCTTTGTATATACTACCACTGCACTGCCCTAAACGCTAAAACACTACCCCATGCACTACCCCCTATACTACATAAAAACACAACTGTACTAAGCTAAACCCTAAAACACGAACCCCTGCACTACAAAAACACCACTGCAGTACCCTAAAATCTAAAACACTACCCCAGCATGACCCCATACACTACACAAATACCACTGCACTACCCATAACCCTAAAACACTACCCCCTACACTACACAAACACCACTGCACTACACTAAACCATACAATACCACCCCAGCACGAACCCCTAAACTACAGAAACACCACTGCACTACCCTAAACCCTAAAACACTTCCCCCAGCTTGACCCCCTACTATACAAAAACACCATTACACTACCCTAAACCCTAAATTCGCCCTAGCACAGCCCCCTACACTACCCAAACACCACTACTCTACGCTAAACCCTACAAACACTGCCCCCATTATGACCCCCTACATTATACAAATACCACTGCGCTAGCCTAAACCTTAAAACACTACTCCCAGCACTACCCCTACACTACAAAAACACTACTGCGCTACCCTAAACCCTAAAACACTATACCAGCACTACCCCCTACACTACCCAAACACCGCTGCGCTACCCTAAACCCTAAAACACTACCCCCCAGCATGACCCCTACGCTACCCAAACACCACTGTGCTACCCTAAACCCTAAAAACCTACCCCAGCACGACCGCCTACACTACCCAAACACCACTGCATTACCCTAAACCATAAATCTACCCCAGCATGACCCCCTATACTACCCAAACACCACTGCACTACTCTCAACCCTAAAACCAGACCCGCTACACTATCCAAACACCAATGCACTTCCCTAAACCCTAAAACAAGACCCCCTACACTACACAAACACCTCTGTACTACCTTAAACCCTAAAACACTACCCCCTGCAATACCCCCTACATTGCACAAACACCACTGCACTACCCTAAACCCTAAATCTACCCCCAACACGACCCCCTAAACAAACCAAACATCACTGCACTACCATAAACCCTAAAACACGACCCCCTGCTTTACAAAAACACCTCTGCACTACCCTAAAATCTAAAACACTACCCCTAGCATGACCCCCTACACTACATAAATGCCACTTCACTACCCTAAACCCTAAAACACTACCCCCTACACTACACAAACACCACTGCACTACTGTAAACCCTAAAACACTATCCTCAGCACGAACCACTAAACTACACAAACACCACTGCATTACCCTAAACCCTAAAACACTACCACCACCATGACCCCATACACTACAAAAATACCACTGCACTACCCTAAATCCGAAATCTACCCCCAGCACAACCCCCAACACTACCCAAACACCACTGCACTATGCTAAACCCTAAAACACTGCCCCCAGTATGACCCCCTATACCACCCAAACACCACTGCACTACCGGAAACCCTAAAACACTGCCCCAAGCACGACCCCCTACACTAACCAAACACCACTGTGCTACCCTAAACCCTAAAACACTACCCCCAGCACGACCCCCTACACTACCCAAACACCACTGCGCTACCCTAAACCCTAAAACCGTTCCCCCAGCACGACCGCCTATACTACCCAAAAACCACTGCACTACCCTAAATCCGAAATCTACCCCCAGCACGACCCCCAACACTAGCCAAACACCACTGCACTATGCTAAACCCTAAAACACTGCCCCCAGTATGGCCCCCTACACCACCCAAACACCACTGCACTACCAGAAACCCTAAAACACTACCCCAAGCACGACCCCCTACACTACCCAAACACCACTGCGCTACCCTAAACACTACCTCCAGCACGACCCTCTACACTACCCAAACACCACTGCGCTACCCTAAACCTAAAACCCTACCCCCAGCACGACCCCCGTCACTACCCAAACACCACTGCGCTATGCTAAACCCTAAAACACTACCCCCAGCACGACCCTCTACACTACCCAAACACCAATGCGCTACCCTAAACCCTAAAAACCTACCCCAGCACGACCGCCTACACTACCCAAACACCACTGCATTACCCTAAACCATAAATCTACCCCAGCACGACCCCCTACACTACACAAACACCTCTGCACTACGATAACCCCTAAATCCTAAAACACTACCCCCAGCACGACCCCCTACACTACCCAAACACCACTGCGCTACCCTAAACCCTAAAACCCTACCCTCAGCACTATCCCCTATACTACACAAACACCACTGCACTACCCTAAACCCTAAATCTACCCCCAGCAAGACCCCCTACACTACCAAACACCACTGCACTACCCTAAACCCTAAAACATGATGCCCTACATTACACAAACACCACTGCACTGCCCTAAACACTAAAACACTACCCCATGCACTACCCCCTATACGACATAAAAACACAACTGCACTAAGCTAAACCCTAAAACACGAACCCCTGCACTACAAAAACACCACTGCACTACCCTAATATCTAAAACACTACCCCAGCATGACCCCATACACTACACAAATACCACTGCACTACCCTAAACCCTAAAACACTACCCCCTACACTACACAAACACCACTGCACTACACTAAACCATAAAATACTACCCCAGCACGAACCCCTAAACTACAGAAACACCACTGCACTACCCTAAACCCTAAAACACTTCCCCCAGCTTGACCCCCTACTATACAAAAACACCACTGCACTACCCTAAACCCTAAATTTCCCCCAGCACGGCCCCCTACACTACCCAAACACCACTACTCTACGCTAAACCCTACAAACACTGCCCCCAGTATGACCCCCTACATTATACAAATACCACTGCGCTAGCCTAAACCCTAAAACACCACCCCCAGCACTACCCCTACACTACAAAAACACTACTGCGCTACCCTAAACCCTAAAACACTACACCAGCACTACCCCCTACACTACCCAAACACCGCTGCGCTACCCTAAACCCTAAAACACTACCCCCCAGCATGACCCCTACGCTACCCAAACACCACTGCGCTACCCTAAACCCTAAAAACCTACCCCAGCACGACCGCCTACACTACCCAAACACCACTGCATTACCCTAAACCATAAATCTACCCCAGCACGACCCCCTATACTACCCAAACACCACTGCACTACTCTCAACCCTAAAACCAGACCCGCTACACTATCCAAACACCAATGCACTGCCCTAAACCCTAAAACAAGACCCCCTACACTACACAAACACCTCTGTACTACCTTAAACCCTAAAACACTACCCCCTGCAATACCCCCTACATTGCACAAACACCACTGCACTACCCTAAACCCTAAATCTACTCCCAGCACGACCCTCTACACTACCAAACACCACTGCACTACCCTAAACCCTTAAACATGACGCCCTACACTACTCAAACACCACTGCACTACCCTAAACCCTAAAACACAACCCCCAGCACTACCCCCTACATTACATAAAAAATACCACTGCACTACCGTAAACCCTAAAACACGACCCCCTGCTTTACAAAAACACCTCTTCACTACACTAAAATCTAAAACACTACCCCTAGCATGACCCCCTACACTACACAAATGCCACTGCACTACCCTAAACCCTAAACACTACCCCCTACACTACACAAACACCACTGCACTACTGTAAACCCTAAAACACTATCCTCAGCACGAACCACTACACTACACAAACACCACTGCATTACCCTAAACCCTAAAACACTACCACCAACATGACCCCATACACTACAAAAATACCACTGCACTACCCTAAATCCGAAATCTACCCCCAGCACAACCCCCAACACTACCCAAACACCACTGCACTATGCTAAACCCTAAAACACTGCCCCCAGTATGACCCCTACACCACCCAAACACCACTGCACTACCGGAAACCCTAAAACACTGCCCCGAGCACGACCCCCTACACTAACCAAACACCACTGTGCTACCCTAAACCCTAAAACACTACCCCCAGCACGACCCCCTAAACTACCCAAACACCACTGCGCTACCCTAAACCCTAAAACCGTTCCCCCTGCACGACCGCCTATACTACCCAAAAACCACTGCACTACCCTAAATCCGAAATCTACCCCCAGCACGACCCCCAACACTAGCCAAACACCACTGCACTATGCTAAACCCTAAAACACTGCCCCCAGTATGACCCCCTACACCACCCAAACACCACTGCACTACCAGAAACCCTAAAACACTACCCCAAGCACGGCCCCCTACACTACCCAAACACCACTGCGCTACCCTAAACACTACCCCCAGCACGACCCTCTACACTACCCAAACACCACTGCGCTACCCTAAACCTAAAACCCTACCCCCAGCACAACCGCCTATACTACCCAAAAACCACTGCGCTACCCTAAACCCTAAATCTACCCCCAGCACGACCCCCTACACTATCCAAACACCACTGCACTACTCTCAACCCTAAAATCCGACCCCCTACACTACACAAACACATCTGCACTATGATTATCCCTAAAACACTACCCTCAACACTATCCCCTACACTACACAAACACCACTGAACTACCCTAAACCCTAAATCTACCCACCGCTCGACCCCCTACACTACCAAACACCACTGCACTACCCTAAACCCTAAAACATGACACCCTACATTACACAAACACCACTGCACTGCCCTAAACACTAAAACACTACCCCCTGCACTGCCCCTATACTACATAAAAACACAACTGCACTACCCTAATCCCTAAATCTACCCCAGCACAACTCCCTACACTACCCAAACACCACTGCGCTACCCTAAACCTTAAAACACTACCCACAGCATGATCCCCTACACTGCCCATACACCACTGCACTACCCTAAACCCTAAAACACTACCCCAGCACGACTCCCTACACTACCCAAACACAACTGCACTACCCAAATCCCTAAAACACTACCCCAGCATGACCCCCTACACTACCCAAACACCACTGCACTACCAGAATCCCTAAAACACTACACCAGCACGACCCCCTTCACTACCCAAACACCACTGCCCTATACTAAACCCTATAACACCACCCCCAGCACGACCCCCTACACTACCCAAACACCACTGCGCTACCCCAAACCCTAAAACCCTACCCCAGAACAACCGCCTACGCTACCCAAACACCACTGCGCTACCCTATACCTTACATCTACCCCCAGAACGACCTCCTACACTACCCAAACACCACTGCACTACTCTCAACCCTAAAACTTGACCCCCTACACTACCCAAACACCACTGCACTACCCTAAACCCTAAAACACTACCCCCTACACTACACAAACACCTCTGCACTACCCTAAATCTAACCCCAGCACGACCCTCTACACTACCAAACACCCTAAAACATGATGCCCTACACTACACAAACACCACTGCACTACCCTAAACCCTAAATCTACCCCCAGTATGACCCCCTACACTACCCAAACATGACTGCACTACCCTAAACCCTAAAACACTACCCCCTACACTACACAAACACCACTGCACTACACTAAACCCTATAACTCTACCCTCAGCACAAACCCCTACACTACCCAAACACCACTGCACTATCCTAAACCCTAAACACTGCCCCCAGTATGACCCCCTACACTACACAAACACCACTGCCCTACCCTAAACCCTAAAACACTACCCCATGCACTACCCCCTATACGACATAAAAACACAACTGCACTAAGCTAAACCCTAAAACACGAACCCCTGCACTACAAAAACACCACTGCACTACCCTAAAATCTAAAACACTACCCCAGCATGACCCCATACACTACACAAATACCACTGCACTACCCTAAACCCTAAAACACTACCCCCTACACTACACAAACACCACTGCACTACACTAAACCATAAAATACTACCCCAGCACGAACCCCTAAACTACAGAAACACCACTGCACTACCCTAAACCCTAAAACACTTCCCCCAGCTTGACCCCCTACTATACAAAAACACCACTGCACTACCCTAAACCCTAAATTTCCCCCAGCACGGCCCCCTACACTACCCAAACACCACTACTCTACGCTAAACCTTACAAACACTGCCCCCAGTATGACCCCCTACATTATACAAATACCACTGCGCTAGCCTAAACCCTAAAACACCACCCCCAGCACTACCCCTACACTACAAAAACACTACTGCGCTACCCTAAACCCTAAAACACTACACCAGCACTACCCCCTACACTACCCAAACACCGCTGCGCTACCCTAAACCCTAAAACACTACCCCCCAGCATGACCCCTACGCTACCCAAACACCACTGCGCTACCCTAAACCCTAAAAACCTACCCCAGCACGACCGCCTACACTACCCAAACACCACTGCATTACCCTAAACCATAAATCTACCCCAGCACGACCCCCTATACTACCCAAACACCACTGCACTACTCTCAACCCTAAAACCAGACCCGCTACATTATCCAAACACCAATGCACTGCCCTAAACCCTAAAACAAGACCCCCTACACTACACAAACACCTCTGTACTACCTTAAACCCTAAAACACTACCCCCTGCAATACCCCCTACATTGCACAAACACCACTGCACTACCCTAAACCCTAAATCTACTCCCAGCACGACCCTCTACACTACCAAACACCACTGCACTACCCTAAACCCTTAAACATGACGCCCTACACTACTCAAACACCACTGCACTACCCTAAACCCTAAAACACAACCCCCAGCACTACCCCCTACATTACATAAAAAATACCACTGCACTACCGTAAACCCTAAAACACGACCCCCTGCTTTACAAAAACACCTCTTCACTACACTAAAATCTAAAACACTACCCCTAGCATGACCCCCTACACTACACAAATGCCACTGCACTACCCTAAACCCTAAACACTACCCCCTACACTACACAAACACCACTGCACTACTGTAAACCCTAAAACACTATCCTCAGCACGAACCACTACACTACACAAACACCACTGCATTACCCTAAACCCTAAAACACTACCACCAACATGACCCCATACACTACAAAAATACCACTGCACTACCCTAAATCCGAAATCTACCCCCAGCACAACCCCCAACACTACCCAAACACCACTGCACTATGCTAAACCCTAAAACACTGCCCCCAGTATGACCCCTACACCACCCAAACACCACTGCACTACCGGAAACCCTAAAACACTGCCCCGAGCACGACCCCCTACACTAACCAAACACCACTGTGCTACCCTAAACCCTAAAACACTACCCCCAGCACGACCCCCTAAACTACCCAAACACCACTGCGCTACCCTAAACCCTAAAACCGTTCCCCCTGCACGACCGCCTATACTACCCAAAAACCACTGCACTACCCTAAATCCGAAATCTACCCCCAGCACGACCCCCAACACTAGCCAAACACCACTGCACTATGCTAAACCCTAAAACACTGCCCCCAGTATGACCCCCTACACCACCCAAACACCACTGCACTACCAGAAACCCTAAAACACTACCCCAAGCACGGCCCCCTACACTACCCAAACACCACTGCGCTACCCTAAACACTACCCCCAGCACGACCCTCTACACTACCCAAACACCACTGCGCTACCCTAAACCTAAAACCCTACCCCCAGCACAACCGCCTATACTACCCAAAAACCACTGCGCTACCCTAAACCCTAAATCTACCCCCAGCACGACCCCCTACACTATCCAAACACCACTGCACTACTCTCAACCCTAAAATCCGACCCCCTACACTACACAAACACATCTGCACTATGATTATCCCTAAAACACTACCCTCAACACTATCCCCTACACTACACAAACACCACTGAACTACCCTAAACCCTAAATCTACCCACCGCTCGACCCCCTACACTACCAAACACCACTGCACTACCCTAAACCCTAAAACATGACACCCTACATTACACAAACACCACTGCACTGCCCTAAACACTAAAACACTACCCCCTGCACTGCCCCTATACTACATAAAAACACAACTGCACTACCCTAATCCCTAAATCTACCCCAGCACAACTCCCTACACTACCCAAACACCACTGCGCTACCCTAAACCTTAAAACACTACCCACAGCATGATCCCCTACACTGCCCATACACCACTGCACTACCCTAAACCCTAAAACACTACCCCAGCACGACTCCCTACACTACCCAAACACAACTGCACTACCCAAATCCCTAAAACACTACCCCAGCATGACCCCCTACACTACCCAAACACCACTGCACTACCAGAATCCCTAAAACACTACACCAGCACGACCCCCTTCACTACCCAAACACCACTGCCCTATACTAAACCCTATAACACCACCCCCAGCACGACCCCCTACACTACCCAAACACCACTGCGCTACCCCAAACCCTAAAACCCTACCCCAGAACAACCGCCTACGCTACCCAAACACCACTGCGCTACCCTATACCTTACATCTACCCCCAGAACGACCTCCTACACTACCCAAACACCACTGCACTACTCTCAACCCTAAAACTTGACCCCCTACACTACCCAAACACCACTGCACTACCCTAAACCCTAAAACACTACCCCCTACACTACACAAACACCTCTGCACTACCCTAAATCTAACCCCAGCACGACCCTCTACACTACCAAACACCCTAAAACATGATGCCCTACACTACACAAACACCACTGCACTACCCTAAACCCTAAATCTACCCCCAGTATGACCCCCTACACTACCCAAACATGACTGCACTACCCTAAACCCTAAAACACTACCCCCTACACTACACAAACACCACTGCACTACACTAAACCCTATAACTCTACCCTCAGCACAAACCCCTACACTACCCAAACACCACTGCACTATCCTAAACCCTAAACACTGCCCCCAGTATGACCCCCTACACTACACAAACACCACTGCCCTACCCTAAACCCTAAAACACTACCCCATGCACTACCCCCTATACGACATAAAAACACAACTGCACTAAGCTAAACCCTAAAACACGAACCCCTGCACTACAAAAACACCACTGCACTACCCTAAAATCTAAAACACTACCCCAGCATGACCCCATACACTACACAAATACCACTGCACTACCCTAAACCCTAAAACACTACCCCCTACACTACACAAACACCACTGCACTACACTAAACCATAAAATACTACCCCAGCACGAACCCCTAAACTACAGAAACACCACTGCACTACCCTAAACCCTAAAACACTTCCCCCAGCTTGACCCCCTACTATACAAAAACACCACTGCACTACCCTAAACCCTAAATTTCCCCCAGCACGGCCCCCTACACTACCCAAACACCACTACTCTACGCTAAACCCTACAAACACTGCCCCCAGTATGACCCCCTACATTATACAAATACCACTGCGCTAGCCTAAACCCTAAAACACCACCCCCAGCACTACCCCTACACTACAAAAACACTACTGCGCTACCCTAAACCCTAAAACACTACACCAGCACTACCCCCTACACTACCCAAACACCGCTGCGTTACCCTAAACCCTAAAACACTACCCCCCAGCATGACCCCTACGCTACCCAAACACCACTGCGCTACCCTAAACCCTAAAAACCTACCCCAGCACGACCGCCTACACTACCCAAACACCACTGCATTACCCTAAACCATAAATCTACCCCAGCACGACCCCCTATACTACCCAAACACCACTGCACTACTCTCAACCCTAAAACCAGACCCGCTACACTATCCAAACACCAATGCACTGCCCTAAACCCTAAAACAAGACCCCCTACACTACACAAACACCTCTGTACTACCTTAAACCCTAAAACACTACCCCCTGCAATACCCCCTACATTGCACAAACACCACTGCACTACCCTAAACCCTAAATCTACCCCCAGCACGACCCTCTACACTACCAAACACCACTGCACTACCCTAAACCCTTAAACATGACGCCCTACACTACTCAAACACCACTGCACTACCCTAAACCCTAAAACACAACCCCCAGCACTACCCCCTACATTACATAAAAAATACCACTGCACTACCGTAAACCCTAAAACACGACCCCCTGCTTTACAAAAACACCTCTTCACTACCCTAAAATCTAAAACACTACCCCTAGCATGACCCCCTACACTACACAAATGCCACTGCACTACCCTAAACCCTAAAACACTACCCCCTACACTACACAAACACCACTGCACTACTGTAAACCCTAAAACACTATCCTCAGCACGAACCACTACACTACACAAACACCACTGCATTACCCTAAACCCTAAAACACTACCACCAACATGACCCCATACACTACAAAAATACCACTGCACTACCCTAAATCCGAAATCTACCCCCAGCACAACCCCCAACACTACCCAAACACCACTGCACTATGCTAAACCCTAAAACACTGCCCCAGTATGACCCCCTACACCACCCAAACACCACTGCACTACCGGAAACCCTAAAACACTGCCCCGAGCACGACCCCCTACACTAACCAAACACCACTGTGCTACCCTAAACCCTAAAACACTACCCCCAGCACGACCCCCTAAACTACCCAAACACCACTGCGCTACCCTAAACCCTAAAACCGTTCCCCCTGCACGACCGCCTATACTACCCAAAAACCACTGCACTACCCTAAATCCGAAATCTACCCCCAGCACGACCCCCAACACTAGCCAAACACCACTGCACTATGCTAAACCCTAAAACACTGCCCCCAGTATGACCCCCTACACCACCCAAACACCACTGCACTACCAGAAACCCTAAAACACTACCCCAAGCACGGCCCCCTACACTACCCAAACACCACTGCGCTACCCTAAACACTACCCCCAGCACGACCCTCTACACTACCCAAACACCACTGCGCTACCCTAAACCTAAAACCCTACCCCCAGCACAACCGCCTATACTACCCAAAAACCACTGCGCTACCCTAAACCCTAAATCTACCCCCAGCACGACCCCCTACACTATCCAAACACCACTGCACTACTCTCAACCCTAAAATCCGACCCCCTACACTACACAAACACATCTGCACTATGATTATCCCTAAAACACTACCCTCAACACTATCCCCTACACTACACAAACACCACTGAACTACCCTAAACCCTAAATCTACCCACCGCTCGACCCCCTACACTACCAAACACCACTGCACTACCCTAAACCCTAAAACATGACACCCTACATTACACAAACACCACTGCACTGCCCTAAACACTAAAACACTACCCCCTGCACTGCCCCTATACTACATAAAAACACAACTGCACTACCCTAATCCCTAAATCTACCCCAGCACAACTCCCTACACTACCCAAACACCACTGCGCTACCCTAAACCTTAAAACACTACCCACAGCATGATCCCCTACACTGCCCATACACCACTGCACTACCCTAAACCCTAAAACACTACCCCAGCACGACTCCCTACACTACACAAACACAACTGCACTACCCAAATCCCTAAAACACTACCCCAGCATGACCCCCTACACTACCCAAACACCACTGCACTACCAGAATCCCTAAAACACTACCCCAGCACGACCCCCTTCACTACCCAAACACCACTGCCCTATACTAAACCCTATAACACCACCCCCAGCACGACCCCCTACACTACCCAAACACCACTGCGCTACCCCAAACCCTAAAACCCTACCCCAGAACAACCGCCTACGCTACCCAAACACCACTGCGCTACCCTATACCTTACATCTACCCCCAGAACGACCTCCTACACTACCCAAACACCACTGCACTACTCTCAACCCTAAAACTTGACCCCCTACACTACCCAAACACCACTGCACTACCCTAAACCCTAAAACACTACCCCCTACACTACACAAACACCTCTGCACTACCCTAAATCTAACCCCAGCACGACCCTCTACACTACCAAACACCCTAAAACATGATGCCCTACACTACACAAACACCACTGCACTACCCTAAACCCTAAATCTACCCCCAGTATGACCCCCTACACTACCCAAACATGACTGCACTACCCTAAACCCTAAAACACTACCCCCTACACTACACAAACACCACTGCACTACACTAAACCCTATAACTCTACCCTCAGCACAAACCCCTACACTACCCAAACACCACTGCACTATCCTAAACCCTAAACACTGCCCCCAGTATGACCCCCTACACTACACAAACACCACTGCCCTACCCTAAACCCTAAAACACTACCACCAGCACTACCCCCTACACTATACAAACACCACTGCGCTACCCTAAACCCTAAAACACTACCCCAGCACTACCCCTACGGTACCCAAACACCACTGCGCTACCCTAAACCCTAAATCTACCCCCCGCACGGCCCCCTACACAACCCAAACACCACTGCGCTATCCTAAACCCTAAAACACTACCACCAGCACGAACCACTATGCTACCCAAACACCACTGCGCTACCCTAAACCCTAAAACGAACCATACTATCACATACTTAGATTACATATAGATCGCACTCTCTGCTTGGTGGTAGTGAATTTCTATGATAATGCAACACCTGAGACGATTAAGGATATACTGAAATCTCTAAGCAGACATTTACACAACCTACATACCCGGCCTAACAAAGAGATAATAGTGATAGGGAGCAGGGATTTTAATTCCCCCACATGTAAATACGCAGATAAAGAGGTTTGTGGCCTAACATACAAGAAAGGTGATAGTTTTGCACATTTTCCAAATACCACGTATGGTGATTTGTTGTACGATATCATGTTTATATTTGATCTGGGATTTGTTAACAGCCCATGTTACCTTTCTGCCCTACTTTTAAAGGGCGCGGAGTATTTTCCACCATAGATTTTATACTGTCTTCTAGCAGATATTCCTCACAAATGAAAAATGTTAAGACACAAGTTTACACAAGACTAAGTTTAGACTTAGGACTACTAAATTGAGAAAAATCCTAATTTTAAGACTTTTGGTATTCACAGAAGGCATTTAGGAGTCCTAAAGTTAGGAGTCCTAACTATACTACTACTAAACTGAGAAAAATCCTAATTTTAAGACTTTCGGTATTCACAGAAGGCATTTACGAGTCCTAAAGTTAGGACTCCTAACTTCTGTGAATACCGAAATGAGTAAGTGCCTTCTGTGAATACCAAAATGGTAGTAAGTTTAGGATTTTGTCTTAAGTTAGTTCTGTGAATCGTGCCCCAGAACTCTAGCAATGATGCGATAGGCACAAATAAGTAGAAACATGCCAACAACAAGAAGGCAGCAATGCACACCGGAGGTGGGAGTCCAGCGCCACACCAGGAGCTGGATGACATGGAGGAAATGGGGTCCACCACATCAGCCTGGAGATGGTGGCAGGAGACGGGAACTGTAAACTGCACCAAACAACAGACACAATGCAACAGGGAGTGGAACCAGCAGGGACTGGGGGACGGGGAGATGGGTACAATGGCAACTAAACACAGCACAACAGCAGACAAACCCTGCCCACATGCAACAACACCAACCAGGTGCACAAGTCACGCAACCCGGCAATGTTACACCACTGAACAGTTGCAGAAGTGAACACAACACCGCCTGAAAGGGAGAAGGGTGAGCCAAATCATAGCTGAAGGGACATCTCACACAAAATGCAGCACACACACATAGGAAGCAGAGCACCCCAATGCCCAACACAATGTGGTACAAACACCAACTTGTGCACAACCAAACACACACAGGACACAATTGCACCTGCCTGTGGCCCGTAAGCGGCCATATGCATCTGGCAAAGTACGAAACAGGGCCATGATAATGCACATGTACAAACACACAGTCCTGATGGGGTAGCAATGCACTGATGGCAGGGAGCCCGAGAGTCCGTGGCACACACTAGCATGCAAATCAAGATGCAACACAGTTGGAGACAAGTGAAAACTTCATCAACAAGTGCGAGTCAGAACGGACAAGAGAAGTGACACAACATCCAACCCAATGCAGAAGCATGTCCGAATGAGGAACGTAGGAAAGCGCCCATGTCCATCTTGGGGGAGTCCCTCACCAACACAAGTCAGTGCCAACCAGCGTTGGTTGTCCGCGCCTGGAACATGAGTCCTGGCCAATGTAGCCATGTCCACTGACGACTCTGGACTGGTAACCATATCCACAACATGAAACCATGTGTTGTGACAAGTGCAATGGCTCACATCCAGTTGTGGCAGCAGGTACCTTGTCACTCGTCCATGAACGCAAGTGCAGCTGCGGAAGCCAACATCTCCAATGAGCAATCGTCGGCCACCACATTGGACATGTCGTCAACGTAATCCATCAGCTGACCAGGACAGATGTGCTGACTCCAACCAGTGGACCCAATGTGCACCCATTCAGGAAGTGTCTCAATGTGTTCACTGCACTCGGTGATTTGTGCAATCTCCCAGGTCCAGTTTCCAGCCTGCATGCCGAACATCCATGCATGCCATTAGCGATCATCCTGGTGACACTCCTGCTTGTAGTCCAACAGGGGGCGCACACACACGTCGAAATCCAGGTCAGCTACTGTTACATTAGAGAGGCAGATATCCATGGACCACTCGAATATGCACGAGCGACAATGCAACACAAGCTGCACGCAGGTGACGTGCGCAAGGCAAAAGCTCAGCCAATAACTGATCCGCAGCACTGCCAACAGCAGTGCCCCCAGTACGTGCAGCAGACATGCATGGTACAGCTCCATGTGACTGGAGTAGACCATGTGTCCGGGATGGTCTGCCATTGCGTCAGTGGTTCTGCTTGAAGAGGCACTGGCTTGCCCTGAGACAGTTCGTAGGGTGAAATGGCGCAGCTCAGTGGAATGAGCAGAGACTTGGTGCAACTGGTGCAGGCCTTGGGTGGGGTGGAAGTACGTGAGAAGGCCATATCACGCACGCCAACTACAAACAAGGACCACTGCGTGTGGAATGTGTACACATCGGTTCCACGCCAGGCAGTGCTTAGTGTGGGATTCGCAAGCAAATGCCATTGTACCTGTCAGGGGGTGCTGGGCACATGCAGGTTCCTGCTCGGAGCTGCAGATGTGCTGCCGCCTGATAGTACAGACAGAGCCCCTTTCATCCCTATGTTAACTTTGCCAGCTGCATGTATACAGGAGACGTACGGAGGCCGCTCATGGGTGTGGTGGGACGTCTGCAACCCTGGGAATCATGGATGATATGCCCAGCACAATGCATATGAGCGGAAATACCGTGTGTCACGTTGCCACACAGCTGCTCCGCCCTGCCACGGGCACCAACACGTGTGTGCGCTGCACAGTTGCATCACGTGCACTCCTATGGGACAGCATTCTAATGCCTGTCTGTGCATGTCCAGCGCCATGCCAACAACACCACAACGCTGGTATTCGAAGCAGTGCGCCCACATGGGTATAGGCCAATAGTCCTGACAGGGCTGACACAGGTGTCCAGCCCATGGCTGGCCGGGACCACGCAGAGAAAGAGGACAAGCAACAGACTCATGCAGCCACAAGACTGATACACATCACACCTGGCATGCATGTGCCAAGACTCGAGTGTTCTAGCGCTCCTACATGTCCCCGTACCTGCGGGTCCACCCTCCTGGTACATGCCACATTGCAACATCATGTACTGTGGCCCTGGTGGCGACAACACCCCAATACAGAGATACACTTACCGCACTTCCTGCACCGGGCAATATCCGGACCACGCCCTGCCCCCCTGCCAAACCAGCACATGCAGCCTGTGCATGCCGGGGGGCAGGTGCGGGGCTACATGTCCAGGGTCACTGCCAATGCTGAGGGACATAGCAACGTCCGCAGAGGACAACACACTGTGAGGTTGCAGAGCCCGTGCACATCAAGCTGGCACAATGAACACATGGACACACTTGCTCAGATGTTGTGAATGGCTACGGGAACTTGCTCACAGCCACATTTATTAACAGGCACACTTACCGAGTGACACCTGTGTTGGATGTGTGTGGGGTGTGTGCACACCAGCCGACAGGGGCTGGCTGGTGCAGTCAGAAATCGACAACAGTGTACATCGTAAAGGACACAACCAGACAACCATAAAGGCCCCATGATTTGTGCTGCATACAGTTAGTGGCTGGATGCACAACGTCCTGCGCGGGCCTGCCACCACGGGCCGCTGACTTGCGGTGCAATGGGGCAGGGTCACGAGTGCAGAGCAGGTTCTCGTAGATGACAAGGGGGCTTGTCGCAGAGTTTCTCTGTGGACAGTGGAAGTTGTGCCCCCAGGGAAAGATGCAGAGGGCAGGACCACACAGAAACAGTCACTATGGCAGAGAAGAATGGAGCATACAAATGTCAGACACCAAGTCGGCCCATCCAGATGAAGATGCAGGAAGCCACCAGCCTCTGGACTCAGTCGCCACCAAGGTCCAACCAGATAGTGCACATGACTCATTGCGCAAGAGTTAGTGGCACCAGTGCCGTTAGGGGATGCCCCTTGTGATGAGGCATGTCCAATGGTGTTGGCTCCTCCACATCTTGGCCAGGACATACTGGAGCGCAGTGTAGGCCTGAGGCAGTGGTCAGCACGGGACATTCACCGAGTGTCGCTGGCTTAAGTTGGATAGCCCCACCGGCCTGCATAGTTCAGGTTCAGTAGCACCACGGGACGCGGACTAGCGGTGAACAGGGTTGATGGCACCAGGTCAGTTGTTGAAAGTGTTCGATCACCTCCGTGACTCGGATCAGGCTTTTGTCGAGACTGAGCCGCATCTTCCTCTTACTCCTTCCTTTGCGACCACTGGTGTGGACTCTGCCATTCGTGATTCACGACTAGGTGCTGGATGTGGGACCTACTGGACCGCAGGATAGTCATGGTCCCTCATCCACTTGTGGCCGGCTGGCGTTGAACAGGGTTAGTGGCACCATGTGTCGCAAGATGACCATATGGAACTATGCCTCACTGATTGGGGGGTCTGGTGTTGTGGCCCCTGCCCAGACTTTGGGGTCACTGCCATTCAGGACTCAGGACACAGTTTCACATATGGGACCTACTGGGCCGAAGAGGACGCAGGTGTAGTATTTGATTGTGGAAGGAGTAATGTGGGCCAGCGTCGGGGGGCCAGCGATGGTCTGAAGAGGCTGCAGAAGTCACGGAACGGGTGGTTGGAGCTTGCGCCAGCATGTGGTGGACCCTCCTTGACAAATGCCGGTGTCGGCCGATGATCAGTGTGGCCTGGCTGTGCTGGGGCGGGCCTGGCGGTTTGGGGGTTCAGTGGGCCGGGGAACGACAGGCGCACAGGATCGCAGGCAACTCCGCTCACGAGGATGCCGTTTGCCTCGTGGTGGGGTGAGAGGTGCCACCCTGGCAGAGACATTGGGCTATCCGGAAGTGGACCACACCCAGGGCTACGTGCTTTTTATTCACACCCCTACGCTGGCCCGGCGTATGCCGGGCAATCCCGATCTTCTCACCCTTACGGGGGGATGTGACAGGCAACATTTGTGTGAACTCCCCCACTGGCTGGGGGGACATGGTTGCGTCCACTGTCCACCACACTCCATACATCAGTGGTGTGTGTCGCCATGGATATGGGTGTGTTCTGCATACTGCGATCTGTCCAGCACATCTCCGCCACTCTTGGCATTGTGTGCTTTCCCAATCATGGTTCTCCTGCCTCCTTCATACATGCCTGGTTGCAACATCTCCCCACATTGGGCTACTGTGTGGCTGAGGTGCCATGCCATTGATGGCTTATGTGCAGGCCTTGCCCAGGTTACCATTGTTAGTTGTTCTGGCGTGTCTGGTGGGTGGGCATGTTGTTTGGCATGTTTGGTTTTGATTTTGTGACGTGTGCATTGCCGGAGTTGTGAGTTGCATGGTTGTGGAGTTGATGTGAGTGGGGTGTTACTTTCGAACTTGCCAGGGGGCTGTGCATTTCCCTTTGTGCCATCCTGGGGACACTGGTTGCTGATGGACTGTCGCAGGTTGGAGGAATCATGCACAGTTTCTGGGTATTTGGAGGCGAGGTTGGTGGGGCTCCACGGTGTTCGGTTGTTGTCTGCACATTGCTGTCAGATGTGTGCTTTCTGTTGAGGTTATATTGTGCTGTGTCGGGAGGGGGCACGGGTATGACATGTGTGCTTTGGATTGACCACAACACGTGCCTGCATCCAACTATGGCATATGGTCCTTGATTGGTGTCCAGCGGATCCTGCACATTGTGTTGGATGTATGGGTCTGGGGTGACAGGCTGATGGTGTTGTCCAGGTCAGGTGTGAGGGACTTGGATGTGGCTGGCTGTGTGACTCCTCCGACTGTGACTGGTGTTGGTTGGGGGTCACCAGGGGCCAACAGGTGCAGCACAGCCAGCAGCTTTGTGCGGGGTGGGATGTTGGTTGTCCACTGTGTTTGTGCCGTCGGCCTGTTGGGCGTTGTTGTTCAGAAGCGCAGGATGGTTGTCTGTTTGGGCCTGTAGTGGGCAATTACATTGTCAGGTGTTGGGTCTGTGAAGCTGGTGTGTTTCCAGGGGGTCCGCTTTCTTTTTCTGCGCTGCCTCTGTGGTGGTCCGGGGGGGGTGTTCCTGGTGGGGTTTGGGGTCCTGAGATGGTGGCGGTGGGTGTTGTGGCCCTCTTGGGTGTCCAGGAAGCATGACCAGTGGCTCTGTGGCTTCTGTTGCCCTTCCGATGTGGCTGTGGGCTGGGCTCCCTTTTGTGGTGCAGGCTGCGGTCCGACTTAACACCAGGTCAGAGCAGGTGTTATTTTCCTGGTGCTAACGTGCCTTATCGCCGGTTTTGGGTTCTTATCGCAGTTCTGTCTGGTCGTTGTGAATGTTGTGGAGTTGTGTTGTGGCGGCTTTTTGCACGGGAACGCCTACTCATCTCATTTAGGCCTGGGCTAAAATTCCGTTCTGCTCGCGGAAATTTCGATAATTTGACATTTTCGCATTCCGCGGAGAGCGCGAAAATGTCAAAATTTCCGCAATCCGCATTTTACCAGAAATTTTTCCTTGCTCGCGCTGTAAAATAATACATTTTTGTGTGCGCGCGATTGCCTTACTTGAATCCCCACGTTCGCCGACAAGTTTTCCTGATTCGGTCGTGTTCTCCACGAGATGTTGGATTGTTGCTAGCCATTTGCGCTGTCTCGCGACAGTTCGCGCCCGCAGTAAAGTCATTTGTCGCGCGATCACATCTTTCTTCTCGCGATCATGCACCACGAGACAAGTGAAAACAAGATGGCCGCGTCCGTGAGCAACCGCATGGGTAAGTTGGCGAGCCACGACCACGCAGAAAATACCGCGAACGGGCGGGAAAAAACTTCCGCATCTTCGCGATATTTCCGCGTGTTTGTGGAGATTTTTAACATTTTCGCGATAATTTTCGAAAGTGAATTTCGCAAATTTCGCCCACCCCTAATCTCATTAGCGATAGTTGCGGTGTCATCCGTGGCGATGTTTTTGGTGGCTGCTATCGCAAGCAAACTGGTGCTGTGCGCTGTTAACACCGGCTTGTGAATGGGGGCGATAATTTTATTGCAACTTTGGCTGCGATAAAGTTCCGTTAACTCGCCGATAGTTCCTTGTGAATATGCCCCTTACTTTCCAAAGTAAAAAACTGGAAAAATATAATTGGTGCTTGGGTACTGGAAAAGTGGAACAAACAGATGTGTATAAATACCTGTTAGTTCTTTTTAGCACTAATGAGAGATTTGCAGCCCAAAAGGAAGAAATTAAGAGGAAAGGTTGGACTAGAAATGCTCCAAAGGATTATGACGGGCTCCTCCTTTAGTCCAATCTTGCACGGGGCCGAAGCCAAAATCCTGTGTACATTCGCAAACAGAAGTGAGGCTGTGAGAGGCCAGGACAGTGCTATGCTAGAATTCACAGTTTCAAGAATATAGAAAGCAGTTTTCATCTACTGCTGCACGTGCTCCCAGCTCAAATCAGATTGGAGTTTGTCCTGGTTAGGCAAATCCTGGATAGACATGCAGCATTTGTGAACTGCTAGGTCACCATCTTTGACTGGAAACACGGGGGAGAGATAGATCACCCCTAAGGGCTTCTCTACAAAGATCAATTGAAACCTTGTATCTCTCTGCCATCTGGGGCCAGAATTTGAGCAGGAACAAGCTGTAAACACAATAAAAAATAAACACTAGAGCAATATCTCTCTTAGGGGGCAAGAGGGCTTCAGTAAGGAGAAGAGATGGCTGGCTAACTCTTTGTAACTATAAGAAATTATCCCCTCGAAGTTTTTTAGCTACAATTTACAGCATTCTGGGAAAGGACAATTCCTAAACATCAGGCTTGGGATAACACCAGTACAGGAATACTAACTGCCATGGCAAAGAAAAGACTACGGGGAACAATGTAGACTCTGCGGTAAAGCACCTGAAGACATCATTCATGTGGTGTGCCTCTGCACAATCAATCAATCAATCAGGCAGGGGTTTTAGACGTCCTACTCACCCTTGAGGGTCTTAAGGTGCTGGGGGGGAGCAGTTCCGGTCAGTTGAAGAGCCAGGTTTTGAGGGTCTTCCTGAAGATGTGCAGGGTCGGGCACATCTGATGTTGATTGGGAGCTCATTTAATGTCTTGGCTGCTATGTAGGAGTAGGTTCTGCCACCCATTCTTGCTCTGTGGATCCGTGGAGGTTCTGCGAGGGCGAGCTCGGAGGATCGGAGGTTCCTCTTGGGTACGTGGAAGATGATTCTATTGTTGAGATATTGGGGGCTGGTGTTGTGGAGGCATTTATAGGCGTGGGTGAGTATCTTGAAGGTTACTCTCTTCTCTACAGGGAGCCAGTGGAGGTACACAGATGTTGGGAGGAGATGTGTTCAAGTCAAGGGACGCCAAGGATGAGTCTGGCTGTGGTGTTGATCAAGGCATAGAGGGCATTTCCGTAGTCCAGTCTGCTGGTTATGAGTGCATGGGTGACAGTCATCCTTGATTCGGCGGGATCCATATGAAGGTCTTTCGGAGGTTGCAGAGGATGTTGAAGCAGGTGGAGGCAACAGCGTTCACCTGTCGGGTCATGGAGAGGAAGGAGTTGAGTATGATGCTGAGGTTTCAGGCATGGTCCGTGTGTGTGGCAGGGCTGCCGAGACCAGTAGGCCACCAGGTATTGTCCCATGCAGAGGGGGAGGGTCTGAGGACCTCTGTCTTCTCTGAGTTGAGCTTCAGGCAGCTGCTGCTCATCCAGGATGTGACATCCTTCATTCCTTCCTGGAAGTTGGGTCCTTGGTGAGGGTGAGGATGAGCTGGGTGTCGTCAGTGTAGGATACTATGCTTGGTCTATGTTGTCTGACGATGGCTGCAAGTGGGGGCCATGTAGATGTTGAAGAGCGTGGGGCTTAGTGATGATCCTTGGGGTACTCTGGAATTGATTTCAGTGGGTACAGAGAGGAATGGTGTAAGTCTGATTCTTTGGGTTCTGCCGGTGAGCAAGGAGTGAATCCTGTCAAGGGCGCTTCCCTGTATGCCGGCGTTGTGGAGTCTGGCAGTGAGTGTGCGGTGGGAGATGGTGTTAAAGGCTGCAGAGAGGTTGAGAAGGATCAGGGTTGAGATGTGTCCTTGGTCGAGGATGGTGTGGATGTTGTTTGTGGTGGCGAGTAGAGCGGTCTCAGTGCTGTGATTGTTGCAGAATCCGAAATGGGAGGGGTCAAGGATGAAGTTGACGATCTTCTCTGTGAATTTGGCAATAAAAAGGATGAAGGAGATGGGCTTTTAGTTCTTGAGTGGGGGTCTGACATTTGTGCATATACAGTTGTCTGGGAAGACGCCAGTTTCAAAGGTGACATTGATGATGCGCCATAGTTCCTTTGTAATGGCGGCAGCGCACTGTGGAAGATGTGTGGGTGCAGGGGTTCATGGGGGATTCTGAGTGGATGCCTTTCATGGTCGATGTGGTGTCTTTATTGGTGACTGGGGTCCAGGAGGAGATGGTGGGCTGCCTGGCGTTGCTGGTAGAGGGAGTGGTTTCCGAGTCAAGTGTCTGGTCATTGAAGTTGTTGTAGAGGCCCTTGATTTTCAGATGGAAGTAGGAGCCGAGCTTTTTGCAGAGGTCCGGGGGGGGTACTGTCTGTGGTTTTGCTAGGGAGTTTGGTGAATTCCTGGATGATGCTGAAGAGTTCCTTAGAGTCGCTGTAGTTGGTGAGGATCTTGTTCTGCGTTGGTGGAATTCTGTCATGGCATTCTTCTAGGTGGTGCCGTCTTCCAAGGATTTGCTGTTTCTCCAATTCTTCTTGAGACGTCTGCAAGTGCGTCTGGATTTTCAGAGGTCGGCAGTGAACAAGGTGGCATTTTTGGGGCAACTTCTGTCTGGGTTGCGTAGGGGTGCAAGTTTATCTGCGCAGTTGGTGATCCACCTGTGGAGTTCTTTGGCTGCAAGATTGGTGTCAGTTGAGGGGGCAGCACGACGGCTGAGGGTACAGTTGAGCTGCTCCTCTGTGACCTTGCTCTAGTTCATTCGCGGAGGGCGGAGTGCAAGTTTGGGCACGGTGCTTATGTCAACGTGGAAGTGAACACAGTGTTGGTCCGTCCAGGGGTGTTGCATGGTGTGGCTGAAGTGTATGTCGTTCTCTCCTGCGAAGATGGGGTTGAGGATGTGTCCTGCCTTGTGGGTGAGTGTGGTGATAAGTTGTTTCAGTCCAAAGTTGGTGAGGTTATCCCTGAGGGTGACAGAGCTGGGGTGCCTGAGGTTATTGAGGTAGAAGTTGAGGTCTCCTATGAGCATGTAGTCATGGAGGTGATGACGTGGGGTGCGATGAGTTCGGCGATGGTGGTGGTGAATTCCGTTTGAGGTCTAGGCGGTCTGTAGGTGAGCGTGCCTTGCAGGGCTGTTATGGGGCTGGTCTGGATCTGGAAGTGGACGTGTTGGGTGCTGAGCAGACTGTTGCTTGAGCTGGAGGTGGTGAGTCGGAGAAACCTCTTGTGTGCTGTAGGAACCTGGGGTCACCAGGCCCTATGGGCGGTAACGTGGCGCGAGCCGGTCGGGCAACCAGAGGGCTATGTGTTAAGCAACCATACACCACACACTCCTCATGGACTAGGGACACACACAATAAGTGACGCCACACCGTTTAAATTATGCAAATACTTCAAGTTTATCCAAGTATAGCTGGTCAGTTGCAGTTCAGGAAATAACAAGGCGATACATGCATCATAATATCATCAATCAGTAAATACAGCAATCTTGGCGATATCTATGCAGTACCTGACCTCATTCATATACCCACGGCAGTTGGCTAAGTGCGGGTGATTATAGCGCTGTGCGCGTTTACGAAAGGTCTTTCCCTGAACAGGCCGTCTAACACAGCACGATACTCGTAATGGGCGACATCGGGTACATTAACATGGAGCCTGTGGAACTGAGCGCTCCTCGTAATCGATGGTCCCTAATCCTGTGAAGCAAAGCATATAAAACCAAGCGCTACGCGCAATCAGTTGTATGTGGATACGTTTGCGTAGAACCTTTAACACAACGCGTTACTCGTAATCAGTTGCATATCATTACCTTCGAGCAGAGCATATAACACAATGCGCTACTCGCATTCCTTGGCATGTAACTACTGTCGAGCAGAGCATATAACACAGTGCGCTACTCACATTCCTGGGCATGTAATTACTTTCGAGCAGAGCATATAACACAGTGCGCTACTCACATTCCTGGGCATTTAATTACTTTCGAGCAGAGCATATAAAACAGTGCGCTACTCGCATTCCTTGGCATGTAATTACTTTCGAGCAGAGCATATAACACAGTGCGCTACTCGCATTCCTTGGCATGTAATTACTTTCGAGCAGAGCATATAACACAGTGCGCTACTCGCATTCCTTGGCATGTAATTACTTTCGAGCAGAGCATATAACACAATGGGTTACTCGCAGTCCCGGTCTCTCCGGCTGAGGAAGCCGAGTCGGTGGCGTGAAGCGCCACACGAGGGTAATGTCAGTCAGTACTTTGGACGGCTTCCAGCGGGGAGGGTTACCGGACTCGAGGAGCAAGTGTCTATGCTCCGGTGCAGTTCACAAGGCACCGCACTCAGTCTCACTAAAGGGGGACACGGAACGGATCCCTCGGCGGGGTCTCTCCGTCGCGCAGCAGGGGAGGGGACTCCCACGGAGGGGACAACCCGGGCCGAGTGCGGTGTGGTTTCCAGACCAGCAGGGGGCGCACCAGGGGGGATCTCGGCCTCCGGGCTTACCTCCGTCTCGGCGTCAGCAGGCGTCCGTCCTCACGACGATGGGGGAACTCGGCCCGACCGTGCGCACCTCCTCACACGGCTGCGACGGCAGCGACGGGGCCCCGGGCTTCTCCTGGGCCTCGCGACACAGCAGGGCACTTCTCCAGGGCCTCGCGACACAGCAGGGCACTTCTCCAGGCCTCCAGGCCACGGCGGTGAGTGCGCTGGCTTCGTCGTCGCAGGGGGGAGCTCAAGTTAAGGTTGGGGATATGGTGCTCAGCGGAGCACGCTGCCGGGGGTCCCAGACCAGGGCAGGGAGCGCGGGGGTCACAGCGCTAGTACCTGGTCGATCCCCGGTGGCTTGGCAATCGGCTTAGCATTTAGTTTGATAGGTCAGCTTGGACACGCAGTCTCAGCTCTGGCATTCAAGGCTTACAGCTCGCTCTTGTCATGCAGTCTCAGTTCTTACAGTTAGGTTTCAGTTCTCAGTTGACAGATGAAGTCTTGTGGCGCAGATGTATCTGGCGCCCTTAAGGGGTTCTGTTACAGGGGGTAGGAATGGAGAGGGCGACTAGATCCTTCCTAGTCAGGCTGGCAGAGAGTCTCTGGGTCCTCCTACTACTGGGCAAGATCAGTGGGATTCACAGGGCACCTCACTCACTTAAGAGGCAGTACCTAAATCCTGTCACTCTCAGAGGCATAAGTCCCTGGCTAGGCCTTACCGCCTACACTCCTGGTGGATTCTTCCAGCTCTGCTTCACCCCAATGGCCAACTCACCACAAAAGTTTCCCTCCCACTCTTAAGTAGCCCTAGGTCAGGTGACCTCTAGCCAAGGCGGCAAAAGTAAAACCCCACCTCCCTTCTAGAAGGTTCCAGCATCTTCCAGGAGCTTCTTCACTCTACCTATGGGACAAAAAGGCGGGCTGGTGTCGCAACATTGTTGTGGGTCCCAGCCAGCTCCTGGCAGCTAGGGTGCTACTATGAAAAAAGACCACCCTGCAGTAGCAGGGGTCTGTGGCAGCCATCTTGGGAGAAGGGAGCACCTGCACCTTAACACTACAAAAACGAAAAAAATCAGGGAAAAAGGGCCAAGTCCAACATGTGCACTGTCGAGGTCGGAGGTGGAGTTGGTCCAAGTTTCAGTGAAGAAAGCGACATCTGGCAGGTGGGTGCGAGGAGGTCCCAGATTTCTACCACATTTCGGTGCAGGGAGCGCATGTTGAGGAGAATGCACCTCAGGGCTTCAGTGGTGTTGGCGTCTGGCATCTGGGCGGTGGCCGTGGTGGTGCGCAGGGTGGTGACGGTTTGTCAGCAGTAATGGCAGGAGAACTGTCTGTGGGTGGTGTTCAGCTTGGACAGCTGGCAGTTGTTGTTCCTTCCGGGGTTGACTGCGAGGAGGGCAGCTGAGTTGTAGTGGTGGGTGGTCATAGATGCAGGGTTTCTGGCGCTGGTCGTGGTAGGGTCATGGATGCACATAGAAGGGAACAGTACAGCAGAATAAAACTAATAAACAAATAAAACAGCGTACAAACAGGCAAAATAAAATCAAAATAGGAAAAGACAATTTACAGGCACAAAAATAAAAAGACAGACAACAGACAGAAAAACGGGCACAAACACAGGACAGACAACAGTGGACTTGTAGAAGAGTAAGGCTCTCCCACTGGACCACCAGGGATGAGGCACAGGCAGGAGCCTGCAGTTGCAGGAGGGCCTCGAACACCTACCAGCAACAGATGAATGGGGTCAGCGGCAGCGGCACAACAGCGGAGCTGCTGGGGGAGAGAGCAGGTCTCTGACCAGGAGTTCACTAAGAGAGGGATTAGAACCTGCAGTGAGGCCACGGGCGCATTTTTCTATCTAGCTGACCTAACACCTCAACTGTTCACTGGTAAAACTGTTGTGGAGAAAAAGATCAGGGCTATAGCCTAAAGACTTTTAAGTACTTTAAAAAACTCTTACTCTAAGTGAGGCCATGCAAAGGTAGAGTTTGTAAAAAAAACTTTTGCACTATCCTTTCTTATTGACTTTCTCCATCTGGCATTCATTATTGCACATGGATATACTAAGTTTTTAGTTGTAAGAATCTGAATTTTAAAAGATTCATTTTGATGAGAGTTAAATATTAGATTTGCAGGGATGAAAACATAGTATTGCAATCGTTTTAATTAACTAAGCAAATAAAATGTAAACTTGAAACTATGGTGCGTACTGCGCACTATTGTGGTATATTTGCCAATCTCATTAAAAATAGTACCCTGAAAAGTACCTACCTTAGAACGGTGTTCTTGATCTACAAAAAATACATTAAAATCGACTTTATTTATAAATTGGTCTCTGATTTATTATTGAGTGTGTGTCTCATTTATTGCCTCTGTGTGAGACAAAACCTGCTTTGCACTACCCTCTGATAAGTCTAACTGCTCGTCCACACTACCA
Organism: Triturus cristatus; assembly: GCF_964204655.1. NCBI lineage: Eukaryota > Metazoa > Chordata > Amphibia > Caudata > Salamandridae > Triturus > Triturus cristatus. Next base: position 20,468,243 of record NC_140585.1, on the reverse strand, counting down.
CAAAAAGAGCATTAGAATGATGTGCTTTTACCTCTGTATACCAATTTGGAATACTCTGGACTCTCTGCACAGCATACTTCTTACATTTGGAGGTTCAGAGGTGGGTTAGAAGAATTTGCATTTGCTGAAACCACCTTGTCAATATTTGACCACATGAATACATCTAAAAATTATCTGTAGCCTGGTAAAATGTTTGATTGGTCTATTTTTTCAAAATTTCTAAAATTAACAGACAGGGTCGTGGTTAAGTCCCTGAAACAAATTGTTCAGACATTTAAATTCCTCTGCTCTAGATAGGACAAAGCATTCAGTATGTAGTTATTTTTCTAACTCCATAAAAAGGTCCCAACTTTAGTAAAAGAAATTGCATGGAACCAATAGCCAGGATCAGGAGCTCAACCTGACCCCTTATGTGGACCTAAGCCGTGCTAGCTGCAGGGCACTCTGTAAAGGCTATTGTAACAAACAAGGCAAAAGTCCTAAAAGGACACATCTCATACAACTGATAGCTCAGTTTAAAAAAGATCACCCAGAACTGACGCCTCCTCAGATGTGGACTGTGTGCTCGAAAGATTGGCCAGGAGACTGAAAGTAGAAGCCCAGCTCTGTAAATAGAAAGACAAAATAAAGAGATGGATCTAGGATCTATCTCTGGTGGCAGCATACAAATAAATAGGGAGAGTGATGTCTTAGGACAGCAACCTCTAGAATGGGTAGAGAACCTATGGTTTGCACTGCCTCATGGGATGGTCAGAAGCATGATTCACTCCACTTGCAAACTTTGGATTGGAACCAGCTACCCGCGCACCCCAGAGCCCAGCAGGATTCAATGACCTTTAGGAAACATTTGAAGACATGGTTATTTTCATCTTTCTAGGAAGACGTGGTTTTCCATATGGTAGGGTTTATCCGTTTTGGAGAAGCTAGAGGCAACGCCTTTGGGCCAAAGTCACGCTTTACAAAAATAAATAGCAAATAGCATTGCTGTCTATTTACTAAACTGCACAGAGTAGCTCTGCATGGCTTTGTGAATGCCAACAATGATTTTGCATTGGGGCTGTGCCATGAAAATAACACAACCTGATGTAAAATTGTAAACAATCTGGGGGTTTGTGCCTCGTTGCACAGCTACAAAACTATACTAAATCTATTCTAACTATACTAAATCTATTCTAACTATACTAAATCTATTCTAACTATACTAAATCTATTCTAACTATCCGAAATCTATTCTAACTATACTAATTCCATTCTAACTATACTAAATCTATTCTAACTATACTAAATCTATTCTAACTATACTAAATCTATTCTAACTATACTAAATCTATTCTAACTATCCGAAATCTATTCTAACTATACTAATTCCATTCTAACTATACTAAATCCATTCTAACTATACTAAATCTATTCAAACTATACTAAATCTATTCTAACAATCCGAAATCTATTCTAACAATCCGAAATCTATTCTAACTATACTAATTCCATTCTAACTATACTAAATCCATTCTAACTATACTAAATCTATTCAAACTATACTAAATCTATTCTAACTATCCGAAATCTATTCTAACTATACTAATTCCATTCTAACTATACTAAATCCATTCTAACTATACTATATCTATTCAAACTATACTAAATCCATTCTAACTATACTAAATCTATTCAAACTATACTAAATCCATTCTAACTATACTAAATCTATTCTAACTATACTAAATCTAAGCCCCGGTTGCTGTGACTGTTATGTTGCTTTGTGTGCTTGCTCTTTTGTTAACTGTCAAGTGCACCAAATCCTGCACCACGTTGCTCACTGCGCAACATCGCTTTCTCACAACCAGTCTGCAGAGCCCTGGCACCACTGTCCTAGCGAAGCAGTGGCAGCTTTGCATTTAGTATTATTTGTCAACAACACAATCATTACCTGGAAAACCATCACACACATCCTTGTAACAAGCAATCTGCACTATCCGAACACCTGCGAACCTCGGATCATAAAACTCACCAGAAGGCTGCAGACCACTCACATTGGCAGCTAGAATCACTCTCATCTTCCCATGCCACACTCACATCACACCATGCCTGAAGGAGTTCCACTAGCTCCCCAAACACATATGAGCACAATTCAGACTCCTCACCCACACCTTCATGGCACTACATAACACTGACCCAGCGTAGCTCAACAATTGCGCCAGCTTTCACAAGCCTTTCAGACTGCTACCATTCTCTGGATTCCTACTTGCATGCATAAGGAAAACGAGATCCGGCAGTCGAGTCTTCTCTTACATCAATCCTACAGTGTAGAACGACCCGCTGCTACACATAAGACCCTCATCCTCAGTTCTTGAATGCCAGAAGAAGCTGCTGAAATGGCTGTTGGAGTGGTCTTACAAGGCCCTAGATAAGGTTACCGCCAGAATACCCTCCCAGGTGAGACAATTCTCTAAAACATGAACAACATAACATACCAAGTCATCATGGTACCACTGCTGCAGGTGATCACATACAGAGGTTGCAGGAACTCAGTGTAGTGCATATGGAGTCATGTAGTTCTGTGTAGTACATGTGTTGTCATTTATATTTTAGTGCGCATGCAGTCATCTAATTCCGTGTAGTGCACATGTAGTCATCTAATTCTATGTATTACACGTGCAGTCATCTAGTTGTATGCAGAGCATGCGCAGTCATCTAGGTCTGTGTAGATCCCGTGCAGTCATCTAGTTCTACGTATTACACATGCGGTCATCTAGTTCAATGTAGAGCACGTGCACTCATCTAGCTCTATGTATTACACATGCAGTCATCTTGTTCTGTGTAGAGCACGTGCAGTAATCTAGTTCTTTTTGGAGCATGTGCAGTCATATAGTTTTGTGTATTACACATACAGTCATCTAGTTCAATGTAGAGCACACAAAGTTATGTTATTCTGTGTAGTACACATGCAGTCATCTAGTTCTATGTAGTACCCATGCAGTCATCTAGTTATGCAGTAGTCTAGTTCTGAGTTGAGCAAATGCAGTCATTTAGTTCTATGTAGTACACATAAAGGCATCTAGCTGTGTGTAGTGCACATGCAATCATCCATCTCTGTGTAGTACACATACAGTCATCTAGTTGTGTGTAGTGCACATGCAATGATCAAGCTCTGTGTAGTACACATACAGTCCTCTAGTTGTGTGTAGTGCACATGCAATGATCAAGCTCTGTGTAGTACACATACAATCCTCTAGTTGTGTTTAGTTCACATGCAATCATCAAGCTCTGTGTAGTACACATGCAGCCATCTAGTTCTGTATAGGTCACGTGCAGTCATCTCTTTCAATGAATTACATGTACAGTCATCCAGTTTTGTGTCTGATTTGTACAGTCATATAGTTTTGTGTACTACACATGCAGTCATCTACTTCTGTGTAGATCACGTGCAGTTATCTAGTTCTATGTGGTGCACGTGCAGTCATCTAGTTTTGTGTAGTACACATGTAGTCATCTAGTTCATTTGCAGTGAACGTTTACCACTAATGGTATGCAATTAAACAAAGTTAAAAAAAGTAAATAGTTGAATTTAATTCAACACATAACTTTTAACAAAATGTAATACAGATTTAATAAAAATAAAAATGTTACTGGGATTTAAAAAAAAATAATAATCATTATTTAAAAATAAAATAATATATTTCAATGAATTATATAATGTACAAATATTCTGATGACTTTATTGTATGGTTACATTTTGTTTTATTAGTTCTGATTCAAAAATACATATATAAAATGAGTTTCCATTCTATATTATGAAAAACAATCTCTGTTAAAGCAGTTTCATTTTGGTATCGTTTTCCATTTGGAGTTCTCCACGCGAGATCTCCACATACATTTTCAAACTTACTAATAGTAACTTCACACTTGTAAATCCTGTTTGAGGCGGCTCTGCCACCTGGTTTGAGGGGATGGAGACATGAGCCTACAGCTAGGTGTACGTCTACACTCATAAATTGTGAATAGCAAAAGTGCAGTAGTTAATGTACATGGCAGTAAATACACGTCGGACTAGGCCCTCTAGAGTATTAAGAGTTGATTACTCAAGGGCCCTTGAGCAACATGCCACGTGGAAGGTACCCACTTACTAAGAAGTACAAATATTGCCAAAAGTCAGATACAGTGATTTTACAAGAAGCGAGCACAACTGTTGTTCAGTGGAATACAGCAGACTGTGAGAGTGTAGAAGACATGCGCTAGCGAGGTGCTGCATCTCAGACTCCTAGTGAGATGGACTGGAACATGGCCACACCTCACATGCCCATTTCAGCATCCTAACCACTTTTTAAAATCCAAAAAACTAACTAGCCCCCTTCTTCCAGGTGTATGTAATCTGGATAAGCCACCAAGATTGAAAAACGCTGTAGATACATATGCAATTACTCGACTATAATGTCCAGAAAGGCAGTCAAAAACTGCGCTGCCATTTCAAGAATCCATGTGATTGAGCCAACAAGAGAGCTGGGTTGAGGCTTCCACTGATAAATGGATCTGATTTGAGTATGCCAGGTTCTTTTTTGAATTTTCAGCATCTGACGTGCCCTGTAATGAAGGGGACCTGGGAGTATCACTTGAATCGAGGATGCTAGAAGGCCCCCAGTCCTGTCTCAATGGCACAGTCTGTGTACACAAAGCGGGTTTAAACTCCTTGATCATTTTCTTTTTTTGGTAGCAGAAGTTGGCCTTTCACCAAGTCCACTTGGAACACTAGAAACTCTATACACTGAGTCATTCCAACACCAACTTCTTTACATTGATTTCAAACCCCAGATCTTGCAGAAGGTTTATCACCCAAGTCTGGTCCCGAGCCATAAGGATGAGATTGCCCAGATAGACAATCTAGCGCATAACTTGGTCTCTGAGTGATTTGGCCACAGGCCTCATCAGCTTGATCTAGCACCATAGAACTGATGAATAGAGAGCTTTGAATTCATCCCATTGAGTGTTTCAGCAAATCTGGAGGAAACATCTTTGAGGTGGAAAAAGTGGTACGATGATATAGGCATCTTTGAGGTTCAACCCAAGCTGAAGAAGGTCTTGCAGAAGATGGACACCTTCCATTTTGAAGTGGCTTTAGACGATCCAAGTATTGGATTCTCGTAGGTTCAAATGCAGCCTGCTCCCTCCCCCTTTCTTTCCTACTAGGAAAATAGTACTGACAAAGCCTTTGGGATAGAGAAGTGACACACAGATAGCTTCCTTTTCGAGGAGACTCTGTACTTCCACCTCTATGATGTTCATCTCTAATAGGAAAAAAATCCAGGGGTCAAGGGCCCATATGTTGCACTGGGTATCATACAATTCTAGTCTGAACCCATGCCCCGTCTGTAAGCCACAGGTCTTGAGTTATGAGAGATCAGTTGTGTTGAATATAATGTATTCTGCCCCTTAAAACAACCTCAGATATAGAGATATGCCTTAACTGCAAATCCTGAACCTCCAGCTTCTGATGCAGCTCCATAAAAGTTGTTTCTACCGCCTCTATAGCAGGAGGAAAGAAAGGTTTTACCTCTGGCTCCTATGTACCCATATCCTCTCTGACAGGAGTTGAAACATCTTTGGGAAACCTGCATGAGACTCCGGCCTGAAGTTTGCCAATTAACTTGCCCAGCGCTGCCAAAAAGGCGGGGCTGGAAAACTTTCTTCAGGGATTTATTGATCTTACAGAGGGAATTGAAAGTTGTCATGAAGCGAATCAGGTCCCTAACCAATAGATCTGCAGTGGGCCAAGCTCCCGCAGTGGCCAATTCAGTGAGCTTTGGATCAAGTTTCATCCAAATGGAGCTCTTCTATTCAGCTGAATTGAAGCAACTGGTGTTTCCTAATAGACAGGTGGCCCGCTATGCCCAACAAATTAAAGTGTCCAGGTAAATCAGAGTATTTGATTCTTTGGTTTGAAATGATAGTTCAAGAATTTTTGTTAGCATTCTAGACAAATTCAACAGTTTACCCGGAGAGGCTCGTTAGGCTCTGTTTATCCCCTTGTTTGCATTTTTAGCAAACTTCTTTAGGGGAGCATGTTGGGGTCAATATCTGGGGAGTCAGATACTTTCCCCAGTAGCACTGATCTGAGGCATTCTACCTGCAACCTATTACTTCTCAAAGCTCTTCCTGAGTTTTGGTTGACCGTTTTCCACCACTTCAGGAATCGCAAATCCGTCTGTCAATCTGGGATGGATTATGTCACCCAGGTGAAATTTTAGTGGGTGTAATTTTTCCTTACAGGTATCACTTGCGTGCCTTGATGGACTATGAGCGCGTTTTAGAATATGGGATGGGCCCTGGTCATCAGAGGTTTCAGAATGTGTGGCGACAGTAGAATCATCATTTGCCACATTGCCTCTGAGGGATGCCTTTGATCCAGAAATACTTTGGGACAGGTTGGGGCACTCTAGCCATGATCTGCCATATATGTCTGCGGCAACCTCTCCAGTCTGTCTGAATGTGGCCATTTGTTTGATTTGCCTTTGCCCTTAATGCATATTTCTTTGGGCGGAGTGGTAGAGTCGCCTAATTGCATTATCTCTCTTGTTCACAGTGTTGCGCATACTCCTGCCACAGCTAGTGCTCTTTTAACTGAAAGTTGAACTGAATTATATTTGGCCTCTATGAGCCCTTCCTCCAAGAGACATTCTGATGGGTCCTCATAATACTCCCCATATTCATCATACTTGATAGGCTGATGGTCTACCATAGTAGTCACACAGGGACAGTAAGGGGGAAACAGTCCCCAAAGAAAAACGAACATTGGCAATGCCAATAGGTCTCGCGGGAACTCCTGAAGTCCAGGAGACAGGGCACCTGCCTGAGTTTCAGAGGTAGGCCATTCTACAGCCTGTGGGATTAGCTAGAAAGATATAATTACGTCTCTTCTCTTACATTTATTTGGCTCTCTGTAAATCAGCATTTTGTCGCATAAGTCTGTGTTATACTGCTGCTCAGCCTGAGTGTCTGTGTGAGAGAATGTTGGTCAATGGAATGTTTGTGTGTGTGAGTGTCAGCTGGTGGTGGGGTGAGCAGCAGTAAGGAGGCTCCTGGTGGGGTTCTCTGTATAACATCCTACCTGAATAAAGATACATGAAGATGCCTACAAGGAGAGGACTTTAAATTTATTTATGTAAATTGTAAATTGATACTTGTATAGCGCACTACTCACCCGCAAGGGTCTCAAGGCGCTTGTACGAATACCGCTGTGGAACCCATCCTGGCTTTCCCTGTGAGGCGTCCACTCCTGGGCACCCCCACGGTGGAGGCCAGGCATCCTTAGCGTTGTGGGGGCCGTTGTGGAGATTAAGCAGGCTATTGCCCAGAGTTGCAGAGTGGGACTCCATGATTGGAATGGCACCGAGGCGAGAATTATCAGGTCCGTGGAATTTTTGAGCCCAAGACCCGCTGAGGCGGGGAATTGAACCCTGGTCCCGGGCTAGACCTCTGCATCAGGGTCTGCCGCTCTAATCATTGAGCCACACTTCTCCTATTTACAAAATATTTTGGTGACGATTGGAGAAGAAAGAACCTACATGTGCCATCTGTTGGACTACAATTTACAAGCGCAAAGTAACTGGATCATCTTGAAGACGCTGGCAGCCCCAGCCCCACCAATGACCACTCTACCAGTCAGCCCCAACTTGGGCGTGCCAGTTGCTCCTCTACTTTCCTACTCCCTCTCCTGCTCCATAGGGACAGTGGTCCCTGTCCTGCCACTTTGGGACAGTGTTCCTAATGCCTGCTTGTGCTCCTGCCTGCCTGTCCTGCTGCCTACCAGTTCCTGCTGCATTTTCTCTTCCTGTTTTGCTCCCTTGGACCTGTTTTCCATGTGTCCCCGTGCAGCTGCTTTTCAACGAGTCAGTACTTCTGGACTTTGTCTTTCACCACACTGCTGCTTTGGAAGTGTTTTCCAGTGTCCTTTTGTCTTGGGAGTGTATCTATCTATGTACCACTCTATCGCAACTACAGCATAACCTGCCGCTTTGTGGCTCTTCTTTCTTGTGTTGGATTTTGCATGCCTCGTGCACCCCCCTGTGGGTCGGCATGAGCAACTTATTGTGAGAGTTTTGGTACCGCGAGTGAGCCGATGCACTTTGTCATGGATCCAGAGACTCAGGATGTCTCTGAATGTATACAGTCTGTGGACGCGCTCGAAGGGGGCCACGAGACCGGACAGCGGACACCTCTCTAGCGCCGTGAGGGCAACGGCAGACTCACATTTGTTTGCAGAAGGGCTCCAAGCAGGGAGCATTTTCCTGACAACAGACCTCCAGGTCAGCCATGAGGGCAACGGCTTCACTAAAAAACCACATCTCCCAGGTTCCCCTGTGTGGCGCTCGCAGGTGACGTCAGTGGCAGGCGTCACCTGCCTACATCTACACTGCTCGCCTCCCGCAGCGCGGGACCCGCGCGGGCAGCCAGACGGAGACAGGACAGGGCTCCCCCTCTAACTCCGGAGGCCACGACCCATAAGGTACTGTGTGTTTGTATCCCTGATTATTTACGAGACTGGATCACTCTGAGGGCTGTGCAACTTAATTGCCATTTCGCTCTGATATTCTGCTCCCTGTTTATATAGTTTAATGGACACTGTGCTGCATTATTGATTTGGTGTTCGTAGAGATTACAGTCGGTCTCCCCTGCCGCCGATGGTAATTAACGGCCGCTGTTGTGGGAGACTACAGTTTCTAGCGTGCTCAGCGCCATCACCTGATCTCCGCCTACCTGCGTGCCCGGAGGCGCAGAAAAAGGAGAGGCCCCCTCCGTGTCGCAGCAAAGCCCGGGAAAAAAGGCCCTCAGACCGGACTGGACCACTTACTTTAGTCCGTTCCTACTAGATTATTTCGCTTTATATATTGTGCGAGACTGAAATATTTCGGTATATACACTGTGAGTTTTGTTTTTAATTTCAATTTCATCGCTATTTGTCCAATATGTCGAGATCCAAAAATGAGATGTATGCAACCGGTCAGGGTACTATTGACAATTATTTGGTGAAGAGAGTAAGCCAGATTAACAGTGATCGGCGTGCATCTCTAGGGAGGGGGAGCCCAGCAGCGGGCTTGGTGGAATTGCCTCTATCAGTGGTGGACACTGAGTGTGAGGCTGTTACGAATAACATAGTTACAGAAAATTTAATGGTGCCAACGGTGGTGAGTGTTGAGGTTCATTTAGACCAACACGACATGACAAGTGAGGAAATAGAGGAAGCGCCATTAGTTTCAAGGCCAGTGCGAAACTGCAGGGAAGTGCAGCCAAAACGGGGGGCAAAACATAATAAAAAAAGATGCGAGTTAGATCAGTCAATTTGTACCGGCCCAGCCATAAACCCTTTCGTCTTTACTGGAAATACTGAAAGCGGTTCTAACATAAATTTTGACCAGTTTGCCTCTCTTATTAAAGACCTAGAGGCAAAATTAGAGGAGAGGTTAGAGGAGATGATTAGACCACTGACTACCAAGATAGACACCCTGACTACGGAGGTGGCTAGGCTTGGTGGTCTTGTATCTACACACTTGGCAGCAGTCACAAGCGAAAAGGCTAAGGCTAAGGCTACGGAAGGAGGGCTGAGAGACGTGACGAGTGGTAAAGTTTATCAGAACATTCGTAATACTCATAATATTGCTGAAGGAGCCACTATTGTGAACAAGGCACCAATTACCCCAGATACCTTAGTAATACCTGCCCCGCTGGCACAACATAACATAGCCCCTAGTATAGCCCCGAGGAGTGGACTAGATCCTAGACCTTCTAGGATCAATCGCTATCTTAACTTACCACCTGACTGTGCACCGTATGTGGCAGTCCTAACTAATGTCCCTCCTTGCGGTACCCATCCTGCCTCACCGTATGGTGAATCGCATGACTCACTCAAAAATAAGACAGCCGCATGGCTTAATAAAAACTGTGGCTTCCCAATACCATACCTTGATCAGATAATAGCAGTAAGGAGGGTGGATTGGGTAGGCCCGTCTAAAAAGTTAGGAAGTGGGGATTGTATTGTTGTGAATTTTAAACATCCCCAACATGTGGCAACTGTACTTCTAAGAACATCCTCACTAATTTATAATGAGAATAGTATATGTGTACGTCCACTGGGGCATTTTTATGCGCATCTGTGCAAAAACCCTCCACAACAAAAGTTAATCAGCCCAGTGGTTGAATTTCCGACCCCGATGTTGAACACTCAATTTGTATATAACGTTGTAAAACCATGTGGGTCTGGTAATGTTGTCGAGACTCAGAATGGGATTCATTCTGCTGGTCACTACCACCATGGGTTCAACGTCAATACACAGAATAGGTATGAAGTACTATCTGGCTTAGAGATGTGCGACTGACATGTGGCATCTACGGGCCAGGGTACCGAAGTAGTAGGCGAATTAGCATCTGCTGAGAATGTACAGGGAAATGCAATGCACAGTAATGTTGTCTCGTGGAATATCGCGGGACTGGCTGCTAAGATGGCGGATGTTAATTGGGTTAATTATATCAAACAATTTAAGGTAATCTGTTTACAAGAGACCTGGTCGGTAGAGTGTGACCTTTTTATAGAAGGGTATAAGGCCTTTTATGTGCAAGCTATACCATCAATCAGAGGTAGACCAAAGGGGGGATTGGTGATCTTTGTTTCTATTACACTCCCCTGCAAGATTCGCAGAATCACATCACATCATTCTGGAGTGATGGGGTTAGTTTTAACTGGAGAAAACTATTCGGCTGGTCTGGTGAATTTTTATAATGCCCCTAATGTTAGCACAATGTCTAATCCAATATCTGCTTTGCATGTTTATATTACTACTTCTATGAAGGACTTCACTCATAACCTTATGATCATGGGTGATTTTAACGTGCATCCGTGTGGCGACCCTCTGAAGAAATGTTTAACAGACCTACAGTGTGAGCGCCTGGGTGGTTTACATCTGGAACACACGACAGATGGGGAACTTTGTAATGATTTATTGAACAACCTAGATCTTGCTTTGGCTATGACACTTAGGGACCCTTTAAAATGCTTTGATATTCCCACTTTTAAAGGGCATGGCAGGGGCACTATTATTGACCATATGCTATTTTCAGCGCCTATGCAGACCTTCTTGGATTCGTTCAATATAGTCCATAGTGAATTTAGTGATCATAACCCCCTGACAATTCGTCTGAAGGGACCCTGGATTAACAAGGAAAAACAGATTTGTAGTTCAGGCAGGCTGGGTACAATTGACGGGAGGAGGCGACTTAAATGGTCAATGGTTGTGCCAGATCGACTATGAATACCCGCGTAGACGTTATCTTGCTGCCCTCTTAAAAAAACTTAATTTTAATCAAATCAGACCAGCACTTGTGCATCTACAGCTCCTGCATAGTGATAGTGTTTTACATGTAATAGAATTTTTAAAATTAACAGTTAAACTGAGAAATTGTTTGGATCAGTGAAGTTGCATCTTTCAAAGTATGATCAGTTTATCCATTGGATGATCTTTTTAGCTTGTACCAAACCCGACATTATTTGCACTTTATAATCTATTCTATTCTGTTTACTTGACTCATGTACTATGTTTTGTATTGTGTATTTGTTTACTTTTATGGTGTGAAACAAAACCGAAATAAAGTCTCTTACTTACTTACTATACAGTCTGTGGAGGACTTTTGTGTGAGCTGTTTACGTTTTTTTAAATTTTTTATAATTGTCGCCCTTTAACACCATCGCTGCTAGGCCTTTCCCCCCCTGTGCTAAGCCTTTTTTTGGCTATTTGGGGTAGTTCGGTCTGAGGCCCCTGTAACTTTTTGACCACATAAGGTATCCAAGCCAAATTTGCATCCTTTTTTTCAAGCATCATGGGGATTGTAAAGGTACCCAAGGTTTGTGGATTCACCTAGAGGGGACCCAGAAATTAGCCAAAATATAGCTAATGTCTGTTTATTAGTGAAAAATGGGAAAACAGGGCTACAGATGAAAGCGTTTGTTTTTTGCCCTGCAAATGGTATAAAAAAAAGAGGTTGTGGTGCTGAAATCACCATCTTCCCAGCTTTCAGGGACAAGTAGACTTTTGTCAGAAAACCAAAATGTTTTACACAGTTTTGGCATTTTTCTGGGACATAGCCTATTTTTGCTATTTTTTGTGCTTTCAACCTCTTTCCAGTTAATGGTAGAAATTGGTATGAAAGCAATAACGGATCCTGGAAGGCTATACATTTTTAAAGAGTAGACAAAATTCTGAATTCAGCAAGGGGTCATTTGTGTAGATACTTCAAGGTTAATATATAGAAACTAAACGTTGAATATGGGAAAAATTGAAAATTAGTTGAAAAAAACAGCCATTTATGTCAACGTTTACACCTATAACTTCTTCTAAATGTGACACCTGTTTGAAAGCAATATACCGTTACATCCGCTGGACCTTTCTGGTTGTGGGAATATATAGAACTTGTAGGTTCACTAAGAACCCGACGAACCCAGAGCGAATAACTGAGCAGCGTCTTGCAATGGTTTTTTATTTATGTACCGAGAATACAGCAATTCATTTGGGAAAATATATACGTGGAAAAATTGGTATGAAAGACACCTATGTATTTCTGAAATTGGAACAAAATATAGAGTTTAGAAACAGTAGATATTTGCACATTTGCCAAAATGTGAGTACCCATACTAGCATGAGAATTATAGGTCATTTTTCAAAATGACTTCTTTTTCACACATTGTCTTTCATTTGGAAGGCAGAAATGCATCAAAAGTCAATTGGTAATAGCAGTTGCTCTACACTTCAGTGTTACCCTATCTCTACCAATAAAAATGGTACCTCACTTGTGTGGGTAGGCCTAGTGCCTGCAACAGGAAACGGATCAAAACGCTACGTGGACACACTTTATTTTTACTGACCCTTTTTTTGTAAAGTGCCTAGCTGTAGATTTTGAACCCTAGCTCTGCCGGCACCCAGGGAAGCATAGCTAAACTATACATTTTAGAAAACTAGACACCCAGTAGAATCCAGTATGGGGTGACTTGACTGGCTCTCACCAGGTTCTGTTACCTAGCATCCATTGCCAACCTAAAGATTTGTCAAAGAAAACACATTTTACTCACATTTCTGTGGTGGAAAGTTCTGGAATCTGCGTGGATCCGCAAAATTCCACCAAACCCGCCTTTCCCAAAGTCTTATGAGAAAAATGGTACCTCACTTGTGTGGGTAGGTCTATGTCCCGCGACGGGAAACGGCCCAAAACGCAACGTGGACACACCACATTTTCACAGTGAAAACGGACCCTATTTTTGCAAAGTGCATAGCTCCAGATTTTGAACCCTAACTCTGCAGCACCTAGGGAAACCTAGCAAACCTATACATTCTTGAAAGCTAGTGCTGGAGCGGGTATTGAGTATTATGTTTTCTTTTAATGTACCCACTTCATTTTCGTATGTTTATATTAAAACGAATAATAATTAATCATAATATAATTAATGGTCTGATGTATGGTCATTAATCAACCTTATTAACAGAAAGAATACACATGGGAATGCAATTGCATGGCTAATTAATATGTGAACTAAACTCGTATGCATATTAGTATGATAAACGTTGCTTTTGTGATGTTATTATAATTTGTGCTTAAATAAACAAGTATTAACGGCTTTAAATGTTGCATATGGCTAGATAAATGCACACACATATGGGTATTAGTAAGGGGATAACACTGTTTTAATCATTTCAATGTATTAATTAAGTTTTTGTGTTTCTTTGCTTAAGTTGACCATTTGGGCCTGCCATTAAATGGCCGCCGACTGAATCTGACTGTAATGAATGACATCAGTGAGGGAAGAGGAGAAGTGCGCCTGTGTAAACTTCAGCAGCCGTGCCCTGCCGGTGAACTGTCATCACTGTGCCCATCAAGGTTGCTCTGGGCGAAAAGCCAACCCTCCAACAAAATGATACAAAAAGACTATGGACTAATAATTTCCCATACCTTGTCCTATTGAAACTTATTCCGCATGGGAAAATCATCGAATGTTTCCTGAGGCACCAAGACGAACTTCAATGGACCAATAAAAAGTCTTAAAAATTGAATTTGATACTTTTGTAATGTAAATTTTAGTATAAATAATGGTAGACTAGAGAGGTAAGGGGTTCGTTTGTTCATCGTGACGTCGTCATTTCCAGTATCCTGATGTTATGCTGACGGAGAGGACGGTGACTCTGCATGAATGAACAAGACTTTGACGGATTGACTGAGGACCAGATTCTGACTTAGAAAACGACAATTAGCGAGAATAGGTAAATATGACTTAATGAGATTTGGATTATAAAGATTTAACCTGCATTTGAATTAAATAAACATTTAATTCAATAAATGTGTTGGGTTATTATTTCATTGAAATGTATCATTGAATAATTTTAGAGGGTTAAGGTATCATTAAACTAAACTCAACTAAATGATTTATCGACCTTTGATGGAACAGATGCTAGGGTGATTTAGGGAAAGTGGTACTTCCATCAAGAAAGCAGTTGGTTCGGAAACCAATGTCCCTTTGTTAGGTGCGGATAGTTTGATAGAATGAATGTTGGTGTTATCGGCCCCACCAGCGTATGATGTGTGTGTGTGTGTATGACTGAGAAATCATCCTGTCCGTGGAAATAGAGGGGAATTGGTGAACCCGAACTGCACCAGTTTTCTGGTAGCTAGAGATGGTTTTTATTGTTTTGGTTTAATGATTTTGCTTGTATATAGCTTATTGATTATTGATTGGTATTGATATGTGTACTAAAACTACATGTTGAAGTCGTGTTGAGTTCTTTGTAGTTTTTACGGCTTCTGGGACGAAGTACAGGGTGACGTAGACGCTCCAGGATTGGTGCGTAGTGTGAGTCGCGCTGGGATTTGAGGATTGAGACAGTGACATAGACGCTCCAGATTGGTGCGTTAGTGTGAGTCGCGCTGCTATTGGACTAAAGATCGTACAGTTGTAGAGAAGACTAGGGATTCACGGAAGACAGGAAAATGTATTATCATTCAGTCGAAAAGAAGAACGAAAACCTTATTTCGAAAAATAAAGGGATGGTTTGTGAAGGACAAAGAGATTGTGACAAGAGAAGGACAGTTACTTCCTCCGATGAAAACACCTACATCCTTCATGGTTGCGAAATATGGATATCATACTTGTATTTGGTTAGACAATTGGGTGAAATATAGGAGGGAAGACGGAGTTCTAGCATTCCCAGAACATGGTTCATTAAATTTGGCAATTTTAAGGAATTTGCGTGAGAGAATGATGAGTCTAGAACCACGGCCTAGACCAACACAATTCGAGGCACTGACTGAGTGGAAAGATGAGATGCATGAGCGAGAAAAACAAAGAAGTGGCAGTAGATATAGATATATGTTTGGACGACAGTATGATCTTGAAACTCATAGTGATCGAATGAGAAGGTGACGAGACGCAAGTATGACTGAAGGACTGTTTCCCGTAAGAACTGCAGGAGAAACTGAAGGGAGAAAATGCGTAGGGAAAAGACATAATGTAGAATCTAGAAGGTATGGAGCAAATGAATCAGAGGATGATATTCTCAATGACATGTTTTACAAAAATCCACCACCATACAGACAAGAACGAGATGCATTAACCCAAGGTACCCCAATGAGAGAAACCCTGCGAATCATCAAGACAGAAGTTATGACCCCAGAAGTGAAAGGAAGTAATTCCCTTAGGGAAAGAGAGAAAGAAATGGAAAATAAGGCTGATAGTGAAAATTCTATGGAATTAGCAAAAACCACACTAGAACTAACCGAGAAGATAAGAGAATTGACCAAAAATCTAGAAGCAGTCACAGTCCCTGTAACAATAGGTCCCGTTATGCCCATTTTTGAAAAGCAGAAAGAAAGCAAACATGGTCTAATAGTTCCTTATGTGAGCAATAGACAGGCCGAACAACCACTAATGAGGGCAAGGGAGAACCCTTGGAGACATACAATGAGTGAAAGTGAACCGAATGTATCAAATAATCAATGTTTAAGTTCAGACTCTATAGAAAGAAACAGAATGGCAGCAGGATCAATATTAGAACCACAAAGAATGACAGAACAAGGGAGTGTAGAAAAATCCACAGGAATAACTACAGATGAATTGAGCGAATGGTTGAAGGGCTTGCAGGGAAAAGAATCCCAAACAATTGATGTGGTCAAATTACGCATGGTACTAGAAGAATTAATAGTAGGGACGATCCCCACAGAAAAGCTGAAAAATTACCAGGATGAGGAGCTGTTGTTTCTGTGCAAGAGTGTCACTTGGAGAGCAAAGAACCTACATGACAGGCTAGAAGAAATAGCAAGCGAAATGGGAATTGACATGGACAGGGTAAAAGCATTACAAAAGCCTTACCGAGTGGATTTCACGGAAAAAGATATTGAAAACATGAATACTACAGGACGAATAGGACAGATTAAGGACATAATCATTTTGTTGAGAAAATGGGGAGATGTGGATAAATGGAAAAGTAGGTGGTATAGAAAATGAGATGATGCCTCAGACAGAACTTTCCCAGCATTTCCCGTAGAGAAAAAGAAAAGGTAGTGACAGAACTTCCCATGAGAGAGATTCCAGGAGGGGGATATGTACATGACATGATATTTTGTCATTTACAAATGACTTACCTCGATTGCAAGTAAAGCCCGTCGAGTGGTACAGACAAGTGGACAGATTTGTTAAATTGTCAAAAGTACTGTGGATCGATTTGAATGGCCTATTTGATATAATAGTACCAGCAGACTTAGGGACAGAATGCAAGATAGTTATAGATTGGCCAACTAAAGAGTACCCAAGAGATCCCAAAACAGGAGCACCAGACCCCGAGGTAATGAAGAAATATGAACAAGTCATGGTATTTATGAAAAACAAGGTACCTCCCAAAGAAACAGACTGGGTAAAAATAGATCGAACACATCAGGAAGTAAAAGAATCAGTTCATGCCTATTACGAAAGACTAATACTAGCTTTCAAGCAGTTTAGTGGAGTCGAGAATCTTGGTGAAAAGGATCTGAGTCATTTTGTATACAGATTTGTATATGGTTTACGTCCTGAATATAGTGATATGATAAAACAGCACACAGTCGATTGGCAAAGCAAGAAAATTTACGAAATATTGAGACATGCTAAATACTTTAGTGATGAGATTGAAGCGAAGCAACGAAAACTGAAGGAAAAGGCAATGTGGGCACAAGTGAAAGTCGCAGAAAGACAGGAAGCTCAGTTAGTTGAACAAGCAAATAACCCAGGAAATAAACCAAGATTTGGCCCAGGAAAAGGGAAAGGTAATATAGAAGAAGCTAAAAAGAAGTTTCCATGCCACAATTGCG
Organism: Triturus cristatus; assembly: GCF_964204655.1. Lineage (NCBI taxonomy): Eukaryota > Metazoa > Chordata > Amphibia > Caudata > Salamandridae > Triturus > Triturus cristatus. The sequence goes on along the minus strand of NC_140585.1, from coordinate 20,450,876 downwards.
GTAGGTTAGGGCATTGGAAATCCGAGTGTAAGTTTCCTTCAAGTATTAATAATGAAAATCCATCATTGAATCCACAGGCACAGAGTGAGGTGAGTGGCCAGCAGCAGCAACAGCAGAAGGCTGTTAACCCACAGAATCAGGTGCCAAAACCACCTTTACCACAGAGCAGAAACACACAGAAGTATAGTAACGAATCGGGATTCTACAATGAAGAACAGGTAAATAAACTGCAACGCGCAAGCGCTGTTTCACAATATTGGCTGCGGAATGATGAGAGTGATTCAGAGGAGAATTTTTGATGGTGCCGAAGGGAGGAAGAAGAGTGCGTGCTTGGAGCAACTCTAGAAATAGACCAGACAGGACCATTTATGGATGGGAAGGTTAATGATGAAAACATTACTTTTCTAGTCGACACTGGAGCAACACGATCAACTGTCAGGTCAGCTGATGTAGAGAATCTTCCTCTTTTGGATGAAACAATCCAAGTAGTTGGTGTGTCTAACACACAAATTAGAACGTACCTTACAGAACCAGTAAAGGTCAAATAGGGAAATTTTCAGACATGCATCGTTTTGTGGTGAGTGACACCAGTCCTGTGAATTTGCTAGGAAGGTAATTATTATTCAAAATGAATTGCACCATATTTTGTACTCCAGATGGAATAGCATTTGAGACACCAGATGAGGATGTACTGTATAAAATGGCCATAGCTAACAGAGAGAATGATGTTACCGAAACATATGCCATATTCAATCCTGATGAATTGCCACCAGAGTTAAAACAGACAGTAAAGGCAGGAGTCTGGGACTTCACTGGAGAAGATGTAGGCCTTATGAGAAATGTAGATCCAGTAAAAATTACTGTAAAAGAAGGAGTAGTTTATCCAAACATTCAACAATACAGATTGACACCTGAAATAATTGAAGGAGTAACACCCTTAATTGAGAAAATGATCAAGCAGGGAGTTTTGAGGGAGATAATGAGCAGTCCATGTAATTCACCTATAATGGGACTGAAGAAGCCTAATGGAAAGTTCAGAATAGTGCAGGATTTGAGAAAGGTAAACAAAATTGTTGTATCATGCTGTCCCGTTGTACCAAATCCATCAGTGATTTTGTATCAGATTCCCCATGATGCAGAATGGTACACAGTAATTGATTTGTGCCATGCTTTCTTTTCAATTCCGTTGCATCATGACAGTCAGCAGATTTTTGCATTTCGGTTTGGCGAGCGTATTTTGGCATGGTGCCGAATCCCACAGGGGTATACAGAGAGCCCCTCAATATTTAATCAGTTGCTGAAGAAATCTCTGGAAAGTCTAGCAATGCATGAAAATTCAGTTTTGGTCCAGTACATCGATGACCTACTAGTGGCATCGAAAACACGTGAAGCTTGTGAAACAGACACAATAGCTTTGCTGAATCACTTGGCAGATGAAGGACTAAAAGTATCTCCGACAAAATTGGAATTCTGCAAGAAAGAAGTACTATACCTAGGACACAATATTGAAAAAGGGCTGAGAAAAGTGACAATAGACAGAATCAGAATCATCAAAGGAATGAGAGCCCCTATGACACAAAGAGAAGTGAGAATGTTCCTAGGAATGGTTGGCTATTGTCGTCAGTGGATAAGCAACTTTTCCCTGATTGCCAAACCATTGGTAAAATTGACAAAAAGTGAGGCTAATGACCCCCTTGAATTAAACAAAGAAGAATTGGCAGCATTTAGACAATTGAAGGACAGCCTCTGTGAAACACCTGCTCTGGGTATGCCAGACTATGAGAAGGAGTTCGAGTTGTATTGCAGTGAGAGAAACGGATGTGCACTCTCAGTGTTAATACAGAAACATGGAAGATTGAGGAGACCAGTTGCATATTTCTCGTCAATGCTAGACCCAGTAGCTGTAGGTTTGCCAGGATGTCTAAAAGCAGTAGCTGCTACACGCCGAAGCCTAGAGCAAAGTAAAGGGATTGTAATGGGATATCCATTAAGAGTGTTTGTACCTCATGATGTGGCGATCCTTTTAACAAGGAGCCGAACACAGTCCATGTCACATAGTCGGTTGACTAAGTATGAGAAAGTCATTCTAGGTGCAACCAATGTGAGTCTTGAGAGATGTGTGAATGTGAATCCAGCCACTCTATTGCCAGATGAAAGAGTGGAGGTAAGAGATGACGTTGATCATGATTGTTTGGATGTGCTTGACTTTTGTAGAAAACCCAGACCAGACATAAAAGATTTACCATTGCCAGAAAGTGACTATGTGATGTTTGTGGATGCATCTTGTTTGAGAACAGATGAAGGATTGTTGAGTGCGGAATATGCAATATGCACAGTTGCAGCAGTCATGGAAGCATCACACTTGAAAGGAGTTAAATCCGCTCAAGTAGCAGAACTAGTGGCATTGACAAAAGCATGTAAGATTGGGAAGAATGTGAGAGTGACTGTGATAACTGACAGCCAGTATGGCTTCGGAGTTGTCCACGACTTTGGCCAACTTTGGCTACAGAGAGGTTTCCTGACCTCAAGTGGAACTCCTATAAAGAATGCAGAAGTGGTTGGAAAATTGCTTGAAACAATACAGTTGCCTAGAGAATTGGCTGTTGTGAAATGTGCTGCTCATGGTCAAGGTAGTGATTACATCACTACAGGGAATCGATATGCCAATGACATGGCCCAATATTGTGCACAAAATCAGTATTCAATCAATCGGGCAAAGGAAAGGGAAATGTCTTCTTGCTCCTTAATGTTTACTAACGTTGTGGGAACGTGGGAAGAAGTGAGACAGTTGCAGGACGAAGCAGGAGATGAAGAAATGAAACAGTGGGTAAAAGCTGGTTGTGCACCAAGAGAGAAAGATCATGTGTGGGTCTATCGGGATGGAAGACCAGTAATGCCTGATAGCATGATGTCAACCATGGCACGGATGTATCATGGCCAGGGACACATAGGGAGAGATGCCATGATAAGGGCCTTTAAGCAAACCTGGTACAATGCAAAATTCAGGTTGATAGCAGAGAGTCTCTGTCAAAGATGCCTGATATGTCAACAATACAATCCTGGAAGGAAAACAGTAGTGAGCCTAGGCACAATAGGCCGAGAGGGAGGACCATTCACCCGAATGCAAATAGATTTCATTGAAATGCCCTCTTGTAACAGGTTGAGGTATGTTTTGGTGATAGTCTGTCTGTTCTCCAGGTGGGTGGAGGCATTTCCAACAAGAAGAAATGATGGGATAACAGTGGCTAAGCTATTGTTAAGAGAATTCATCCCAAGGTTCGGGTTCCCAGTGACCATTAAATCAGACAGAGGAGGACACTTTTATAATGAAATCATGAAATTGATATGTGAAGCATTGAGTATGCAACAAAAACTACATTGTGCCTACCGACCAGAGGCTTCTGGTGTGGTTGAACAAATGAATGGTACCATCAAAAACAGAATAAGGAAAATGTGTTTAGCCACAGGAATAAAATGGCCTGATGTCTTGCCTCTAGTCCTGATGACGATTAGATCTACTCCAGACAGAACCACAGGTTTGAGTCCCCATGAGATCATTATGGGACGCGCCATGAGACACGTGTTTGTACCAGTCAACAAATTGATGACTATAACTGATGACATGGTTTTGGATTACTGTAAAGGCCTGGCTGAAGCAGTCCATTCTGTGTGTCACCAGGTTGGAGCGGATGCCACCACACTTGAAAGGAAACCAGCCCATGATCTGAGCCCAGGGGACTGGGTGAGAATAAAGTTCCACAGAAGAAGAAATTGCTTGGTTCCAAGGTGGGGAAGGCCAAGGCAAGTTGTACTGACCACAACAACTGCTGTAAAGTGTGCTGGACTGAAAAATTGGATACATGCAAGTCACACTTTGAGAGTTCCAAATCCAGGTGACAGCATTGGCTAAGAATACTTTGATGATTCAGAATCGAGTGCTGATTCAGATAACGAGAATTCAAAGACAAAAGAAAATCCTAAAAGGGGGGAGAAAGGGCCAAGACCAGCTCTAATTCCACAACGTGATATCCTGAGGAAAACACTGCAGATTTCAGATACAAGTTCAGATTCTGGAAACGAGCAAGAAATACCAACTACCATTAATGAACACAAGAAGAAGAAAAGAAAAGAAAAGAACACTCCAACAGAGGTGACATTTACACCAGATGGGAGAGTGGGAGAAGTTCCACCTGAAATAATCCTTGAAGGGGAAGAAGGGACAGAAATAGAGAGAGAGGGACAGATTTCTGCGGAAAACCCCAGAGGAGGTGTAGGGACAACCAACACTGAGTTAGGTGAAGGGACAAGTAGACAGCAGGAAGATTGCGTGTCTGAGACCCAAGGAGGGACAGAAGTAGGGCAAATACAAGAGGTGGAAAAGGAAACTGTTGGAGAGGAAAAGCAAATTGAGATAGGATCTGAAGAAAGTGAAAATGAAATACCTGTAGGTCAAGTTCTGAGAAAGAGAACTTGGATCGAGGAGAAAAACATTAAAGAAGGCAAATTTGCTAAAGGAGACCTTTGGCCAAATAAGATAAAAAGACTGAGATATCGATTGACACGAGTTAATCCATCCAAAGCTGAACAAGTGAATTAAGTGTCAAGTCAGAACCAAGCAAAAGAAGAAGAGATAAGTGTGTCTGAAGAGAACAAAAGAACCAGAAAACCAAACCAGAAGTATAAGTCACCAGAATGGACGTATGTGGCACTGCCTGAACAAGGAGAAGAGGTAGATAGTCAAGGAAATCCAGAGGAGGCTTTGCTGAAAGTGGTTGAGGAAGAAGAAACAGCGGGAATCCTGAGAGTTATCTTGTCCGATATTGGAGAAGAAGCGGAAATTCAGGAATTTCTGTATTTGGATGACGAGAAGGAAGTGAAAAATGATGAGATGCCAAACTGAATAATTCCAAGAAGGCATTTGTGGAAGAAAAATTTAGAGACTAAAACAAAAAAGAAATTGAAGGACTGGAATAACCTGTTAGGTGCTTAGTGCCTTAAGGTGGAAAAACCAGTAGTGGAGTAGAAGAGGCTAAGTCAAAAGACACGGTCAATTTAACAAGATGGCTAACATAGATGATAACAAGAGTAGATGTACCTTTATGAAAAGATGGTGTAAAATGTGTACAGGATTATTAATGCTTCTTTGGAGCGTACTTGCTCTACTGATCTCTTTCAAAGTAACTTTAGATACATTAGAAGGGCATACTGAGAATATGACTAACATAGGGAAGAGTTCTCAAAAGGTAGTTCCGACTAAAACAAGCACTGAACATATACACAAGGATAGGTCTATAACAATGTGTTTTCAAAATTATTGAATGAATACGTAAAAACAATGGACGTAAGGGATTGTTACGTATGTATGCAGTTACCTGCCTCTGTTTCAGAAGGAGTGACTTATCATCACCTTCCAGCAACTTATGGAATATCATGTAGTGTTTTAACAAGTATATTTTATCAAGTAGGGAAATTAGAATATAAGTTTTCAGACATAGATAACATTCTTGGACAATTGCCTATGAATAACGAATTGAACCCTGCTAAAACTGCTAACGTATTAGGTGAAATTTGTATAGAAACTCAAGAACTAACATTAGAATATGTTTTTAGAAACAATCTAACTTGCAGTCTGAAGAAAGAAGACATTTTTTTTTAGACATGGTTGAGGAAAGGAGATTAAAGATGCACAGAAGAGCAGAAGGAAATAAAATGAGTAAAACTGTTTGGGACATAGATAAAGAAAAGGAGTTGAAAAATGAAGCCAGTCCAACAATGGCTATAGATACACCACAGAAAGGCAAATTATGTATTATGAGGAAAAGATCCCACTATGATTATTATTTTATAGGGACTAGTGAGTGCCATGATACATATTTTATTGCAACCGGATGGGGATTTAGAGGTGGAAATGATCCAGTCTTTCCTGGATTGTACTACATTTTTGGGAACAAGGCTTATTATAGGTTGCCAGACCATTGGTATGGCACATGTTATGTTGGCCTGGTCTTTCCAAAAATCTTTCATATGGATAGAGTAGAAAATAATGGACAAAATAATCTACTAATGCGTAGTAGAAGAGAAACTTGGGCAGAAATTGTAGGTGACATTTTTGGAGCCTTGATACCAGCAGTGGGAATATCTTTGAATGCAAATAATATTCGGAAGCTATCAACAGTAGTGGATCACTTGTCAACAAGCACCGCAGGAGGATTTCTATTGGTAAATACTGAAATGGTTGCCATGCGTGCTATGGTAATACAAAATCGACTTGCCCTTGATATCTTATTGGCAAAAGAGGGTGCAGTCTGTGGAATGCTGAAAGTTCAACATTGTTGCACTTACATTCCTGATGAAAGCAAAGATATAAAAGTCTACATCAAAAACATTACAGAATTGCATGATGAAATAGTACCACTGGAGGTTGAAAGTATCTGGACTAAAGTTAGTAATAAAACGGCCGCTATTAAGAATTTCTTAGCTAAAGTAGGTAGTACCATTATTGGTAAAATACTATTTCCACTAACGTGTGTAATTATCATATTATTAATATTTAGACTAGGATGTATGTGTTGTATACATAGAAAAAATAAGAATAAAATTAGATGAGAAAATATCAAAAAGAAAGAAAAGAAACTAGAAAGAGATTTGGAAGAAATAGAATTGGAGGAGTGGAAGGAGAGTATGTATGACAAAGCAAAAAGAGAAGATGAAGGGGAAACAGAATAATAAATTGAGCAAGAAAACATTTGAATTTCCGTAAAAGGGGAAGAAAACTTGTGGCTTTTGTTTTTGTGGTGATAAAATCACCAAAGGGGGGATTGCTGGAGCGGGTATTATGTTTTCTTTTTATGTACCCACTTCATTTTCGTATGTTTATATTAAAACGAATAATAATTAATCATAATATAATTAATGGTCTGATGTATGGTGATTAATCAACCTTATTAACAGAAAGAATACACGTGGGAATACAATTGCATGGCTAATTAATATGTGAACTAAACTCGTATGCATATTAATATGATAAACGTTGCTTTTGTGACGTTATTGTAATTTGTGCCTAAATAAACAAGTATTAACGGCTTTAAATGTTGCATATGGCTAGATAAATGCACACACATATGGGTATTAGTAAGGGGATAACACTGTTTTAATCATTTCAATGTATTAATTAAGTTTTTGTGTTTCTTTGCTTAAGTTGACCATTTGGGCCTGCCATTAAATGGCCGCCGACTGAATCTGACTGTAATGAATGACATCAGTGAGGGAAGAGGAGAAGTGCGCCTGCGTAAACTTCAGCAGCCGTGCCCTGCCGGTGAACTGTCATCTCTGTGCCCATCAAGGTTGCTCTGGGTGAAAAGCCAACCCTCCAACAAAATGATACAAAAAGACTATGGACTAATAATTTCCCATACCTTGTCCTATTGAAACTTATTCCGCATGGGAAAATCATCGAATGTTTCCTGATGCACCAAGACGAACTTCAATGGACCAATCAAAAGCCTTAAAAATTGTATTTGATACTTTTGGAATGTAAATTTTAGTATAAATAATGGTAGACTAGAGAGGTAAGGGGTTCGTTCGTTCGTCGTGACATCATAATTTCCAGTATCCTGATGTTATGCTGAAGGAGAGGACGGTGACTCTGCATGATAGAACAAGACTTTGACGAATTGACTGAGGACCAGATTCTGACTTAGAAAACGACAATTAGCCAGAATAGGTAAATATGACTAAATGAGATTTGAATTATGAAGATTTAACCTGCATTTGAATTAGATAAACATTTAATTGAATAAATGTGTCGGGTTATTATTTCATTGAAATGTATTATTGAATAATTTTAGAGTGTTATGGTATCATGAAACTAAACTCAACTAAATGATTTATCGACCTTTGATGGAAGAGATGCTAGGGTGATTTAGGGAAAGTGGTACTTACATCAAGAAAGCAGTTGGTTCGGAAACCAATGTCCCTTTGTTAGGTGCAGATAGTTTGATAGAATTAATGTTGGTGTTATGGGCCCCACCAGCGTATGATGTGAGTGTGTGTATGACTGAGAAATCATCCTGTCCGTGGAAATAGAGGGGAATTGGTGAACCCGAACTGCACCACTAGACACCCACGGGAATCCAGGATGGGGTGACTTGACTGGCTCTCGGCAGGTTCGGTTACCCAGCATCCATTGCCAACCTAAAAATTTGTCAAAGAAAACACATTTTCCTCACATTTCTGTGGTGCAAAGTTCTGGAATCTGTGTGGATCCAGAAACTTCCAACCACCCCGTTTTCCCCAAAGTCTTCAGAGAAAAATGGTACATCACTTGTGTGTGTAGGCCTAGTGCCCGCGACAGGATTCGGCCCAAAACACAACAAGGACATAGTCATACCACATTTTCACTGTGAAAAGGGACCCTTTTCATACAAAGTGCCTAGCTGCAGATTTTGAACCCTAGCCCTGCCGGCACCTAGGGAAACCTAGCAAACCTATATTTTTTTTTAAACTAGGCACCTGGGGGAATCCAGGATGGGGTAACTTGACTGGCTCTCACCAGGTTCTGTTACCCTGAATCCCTTGCACACCTAAAAATGTGTCCCAAAAAACAAATTTCCCTCACATTTCTGTGGTGGAAAGTTCTGGAATCTGTGCGGATCCACAAAATTACACCCACCTCGTGTTCCCCAAAGTCTTCCGAGAAAAATGCTACCTCACTTGTGTGTGTAGGCCTAGTGCCCACAACAGGAAACTGCCCAAAACGCAATGTGGACACACAACATTTTCACAGTGAAAACTGACCTTTTTTTGCAAAGTACCTAGCTCTAGATTTTGAAACCTAACTCTGCCAGCACCTAGGGAAACCTAGCAAACCTATACAATTTTGAAAACTAGACACCCAGGAGAATTCAGAATGGGGTGACTTGACTGGCTCTCACCAGGTTCTGTTACCTAGAATCCCTTGCAAACCTAAAAATGTGTAAAAAAACAAATTATCCTCACGTTTCTGTGGTGTAAAGCTCCGGAATCTGTGTGGATCTACAAAATTCCACCAAGCACGCATTCCCCAAAGTCTTCCAAGACAAATGGTTCCTCACTTGTGTGGGGGGTCAAGTACCTGTGACAGGTGAGGTGAATCCAAAATGTCCTCTCACAAAACAACCTGGTTTTGCAAGGGGGGGTCCATGAGTTTTTTTGGCACAAATGTCTGAAAACTGGATACCCTGAGAAGTCTAGCAAGGTATGGCTTGTGTGGGTCCCCCAACATTTCCCTACAGAGAATCCCTTACAAACCTCAAATGAAGCTCAAATTTCTGTGTGGGAAAGTTCTGGAACCTGCAAGGATGCACAAATTTCCTTCTACACAGCATTCCCCAGGTCTCTCAATAAAAATGGTACCTCACTCACATGGGTGGGTCAAGTACCCGTGACAGGCAAGGGCCCCAAACCTATTGAGGTGACATCAAAATTACCTATCACAAAACAACCTGGTTTTGCAAGGGGGGTCCCATGAGTTTTTGGCCCCGGGCTCGGCGGCCACCTTGGGAAACTGACCAAACCCACACATTTCTGAAAACTAGACACCTGGGGTAGTCCAGAAAGGTATGGCTTGCGTGGGTCTTCCAACATTTCCATATCCAGAATCCCCTGCAAACCTCCAATTTTGAAAAAAAATCTATTTTTTCTCACATTTCTGTGTGGGAAAGCTGTAGGATCACCAGGCTGACACAAACTTCCTACCACCCAGCATTCCCCCAGGTCTCCCGATAAAAATAGTACCTCACTTGTGTGGGTAGGCTTAGTGGCTGCAACAGGAAAGGGCCCAAATCGTACTGTGGAGACTTGAAAATTATAGCAAAACTAACTGGTTTTGGGGGGGCACGTGGGGTTTTGGCCCCGGGCTCACCACCATCTACGGAAACCTACCAAACCTACACCTTTCTGAAATTTAGACACCCTGGGGAGTCCAATGAGGTATGGCTTGCATGGATCCCCCAACGTTTCCTTACCCAGAATCCCCTGCAAACCTTAAATTTATCTGAAAAAACCCATATTTTCCACATATGTTTGTGTGGAATTACCGTGGCGGCATAAATGTCCTACCCCACAGTGTTCTCCTTAGTGTCCCATGTAAAATGACACCTCACTTGTGTGGGTGTCCAATGCAGAACTGGCTACAAACATATTTTTTTTTAAATGTGGCGCTTAGAATTCTTGGTGCTATAGCTTTATTCCCTATGTTTTGGGGCCAAAAACAAAGGTGACCCTCTTTGCAAAACCAGGTTGTTTTGAGATAGGTAATTTTGATGTCTCCTCAATACGTTTTGGGCCCTTGCCTGTCACGGGTACTTGACCCACCCACATGAGTGAGGTATCATTTTTATCAGGAGAATTGGGGGAACGCTGGGTGGTAGGAAATTTGTGGATCCACGTAGTTTCCAGAACTTTCCCACTAGACCTGATTTTTGCAAAGAAACGGTCTCGAGGCGTTGGCACTTGCGCCAATTAATATCTGGATTTCAAGGGAAAGGTGCCAAGCTTAAGGTCATGATTAAGGGCCAGACAAAGTTTTTCTTTTCTGAAATTGCTGCTAAAGAATTTTTGTATTCTTTGTAATTTGGGATCGAATACACAAGGGGTTCAATTTAAGGAGAGTTCAGTATAAACGTGTTTCAATAAGTCTTCTTTTTCTTGCAATCAGGGGAGGGAGGGCGGTAGTCCATCTTTTTTAGGGCTTGTTTGTCCCTATGCCTCATATGGTGGATTGGGTGGGTTGGGTGGGTTGGGTGGGGTGGGTGGTTCAGGGTATAGGGAATGTGGTGAGCGGGGGTGATGGGCAAGGGGTGTTCAGAGGGTGAAAAATCATCGACAGCCTGGATATATAATTTTTCTGATCTTGCAAGCATTAAATTTTATGTTAGGATTATGCAAATACATGAACAATATATTACCTCAGCTACTTTAGTTATCCTTTTTCAAAATATGAGTGACTTTCGAAATATTATTTTTGTAATATGGCCAGGAAATAAAAAATTTGTACGCTCAATATTTGTGGGCTAAATGACGTGAAAAAAAGAGATGTGTTGGCTAAATTTATTCAGATTATAAATGTTGATATACTTTGTTTACAAGAAACTCATGTTGCTTGGGCCAAAAGGGGATGTTTGAGTAAACTTGGATTAGAATTGGTTGCATGTTCTAAACAAACAGGGGTGAAGAGAGGGGTAGCAATTCTTATGAGACGAGGTTTAGGCGTATGTGTTAAATTGGCAGAAGATAAATGGGTCGTTGGGTGATTAGTCTATTTCAGATTGGACAATTCAGATTTACGGTATGCAATGTATATGGGTCCAATTTGGATGATACGGAAATTATACATTTTCTTAATCTTGAATTAGCTCAATGGCCACAACCCCAAGTTTTATGTGGAGACATGAATATCCATTTGGTTGCTAATTTAAATGTAAGGATGACCTCTCTATATAAGGGTAGGAAGCCACGTTTATTTACAGCGTTAAGGGATTTAATTATAGATCATGGTTTGTTTGATGTTTGGAATGCAATTCATGGAGATGATTCAGGGTATACCTTTTACTCAGATCCTCATAACAAGTTTGTGAGATTAGATTATTTTTTTGTTTCATTGCAATATTAAGGTAATCTTGAGTTAGAAATCTTGCCTAAACTTATATCTGACCATAACCCCTTAGTTCTTGAATTTATAATTAAACCACAATTAGAGGTAGGTAATCACTCATGGTCCTTTGAACGGAGTTTGCTTCTGGACGAGGAATACTGCCAATTTATGCTCAAAGTGATACAGGAGTTCTTCTCTTTTAATAAAGGAACGGCATCTAACAAAACTATATGGGATGCATTTAAAGCCATAGTTCGGGGGGAAACCCTCAGCTTTTCTTTATCACGACGTAAAAATTTGATTGCCAAATACATAAATGATTTTAAGATGGTCATGTTTGCCGAACATAAATTGGCTGAGGCAATTAGGTCTGGTGGGGATTCAGAATTGGCTCAAAGAGAACTTACTGTTAATAGGGCTAGAGCATATTCTAATATAGTGGATAAAATAGCTTTAAAATATAAACAACATAACGAGCAAGTATATGAATTTGGTGAGAAAACTGGAAAAGTATTGGCTAAAAGACTAAGGCAAAAAGCTGCTTATAATGACATAGGTAAAATCATGGACGCTAATGGGGTCATTCAAGAAACAAGAGAGGGGGTTTTGGAGGCCTTTCAAAAATGTTATCAATCTCTTTATAGTGCTCCGATTAGTGAGATACCTGATCATGATGGGGGGATTATCTGAAGGGAGCTGCAACCACAGGACTTACCGAGTCGTAGAAAACATCTTTATCTGCTCCACAAACGTGGAAGGAAGTGGAAAAAGCTATATTAGCATTAGCTCTGGGTAAAACAATGGGCCCGGATCAGATTCCTTTGGAGTTTTATCGTACTTTTAGAAATATATTGAAAAATGAATTGCTGGAAGTATGCCAACAATCCTTTCTGGGTAGCCCTCCGGACTCATGGTCGGAGGTCACTATAGTAATTTTTTTTTTAAAAAGGGAAGAAAGAAACAGATATGGGATCTTATAGACCCATATCTCTTCTCAATGCGATTAGTAAAATCTATTCAAAAATTGTTGCGAACAGGTTAAATAATCTTATGCCCTTGTTGGTATCTAAGAGACAACATGGTTTTATTATGCGGCGTTATACGACAGATCATGTTAAAAGGATCATTTCTTTATTAGACTGGGCACAGGCCTCTGATTCTCCAGTTGCAGTGGCTCTGTTAGACGCCGGAAAAGCGTTTGACCAGGTTTGCTGGAAGTTTTTATGGTCAACTCTAGTTTGGAAGGGCTTTCCTGCTGAATTTATTAAAACAATTCAGGCTTTATATAAAAATCCAAAAGCGGTGCTGCGTATTGCAGGTCGGCTTTCTGGCAATATAATAATTACTAGGGGGACAAGACAAGGTTGTCCCACTTCGCCCCTGTTATTTGCTCTGTATATTGAGTCTTTTTTAAACAGTTTGGATAATAACGCTGGAATTAAACCGGTTCGGATACAGGATATAGCTTATAAGGTGTTTGCATACGCAGACGATATCGCTATAGTTACAACGGATATTAATACTGCCTTACCCAAGCTAATAGAAGCGTCGGAAGAATTTGGCAGGTACTCTGGATATAAGCTTAATGTTTCTAAGACTCAATTACTTCATTCAGATTCAGGACGTCCACATGATATACATTTTGAGGCTGAGGCCATATACTTAGGTATAAAAAATATCAGCTGATATCGTTTAAACACTGATCCAGTAATTGCCTCTGCTAATAAAACTTTAGAAAGACTGGACAATCCTCATCTGTCTTTATATGGCCGCAGCAACGTGTTGAAAATGCTTATTTTTCCTAAATTTTTGTATTTATTTCGAACCATCCCTTTGTTTTTCTCTATCTCTATATTTAATCGAATCGAAAGAATGTCTTCCAGGTTTCTCTGGAGTTATCATAGATCCAGAAGAGCTCTGAAAAAGTGTACTTTACCAAGAGATAGAGGGGGCTGGGCAATTCCTAATTTTCAGTTATATTTTTGGTCTATTTTTTTACAGAACATGGGCGTTTTACTTGTCAATGAAACACGTTTGGATGAATCAGTAAGACCATCAATATATGAGATGGTATTAGGAGAAGAGGCACGACAATGCTTAGTCTGCATTATTGAGCCTAGTTATTATAAAAAAACTAAATTCAGAATTTTTATAACTGCTTTTGAGATCTGGAGGAAAATCAAAAAAAGAATTGGACTTAGTTCCAATTTAAATTATTATACTTGTTTAATTAATTGCCCTTTGTTACCGGATATTTTCAAAGACTCAATTATGTTCAGATGGTATCGGGCTGGTATACGCCAATTGGGGGATTTATTTGATGGTCAACAGATATCCCTCCTTTTTATTCTTACAACAAAAATACGACCTTTCTCGGACAGAATTCTTTAAGTTCTTACAGGTTCGCAGCTTTTTAGATAGAAAATGTGCTGATAATCAAATTTTGTTTCAAAAAGTTAAGCTTATCGAAGCACTTCGGAAAAGATCGAGAATTGGCTATATTTATCAATTAATGTTGGCAAAACATCAGGACGATTTATCAGCGTTGGAAGATAAATGGCAAGAGAAATTTGGTGTGGAAGGAATTGATATGCATAGAGTTATAGAAATATCCACCAAAACTCTATATAGTGGATCACTAATAAGCCAACATTTTATGTCCATTTATGATTTATACTACACACCTGCTAAACTTGCTAGATGGGCACACGGTAGAGTGAATAAATGTAACTGATGTGGACTTATTGCTGCAGACACTATGCATATGTTTTTTTTGTGCCCAAAATTAAGTCAATTTATTAGAGATGTAGAGTATTTTTTGTCTACTCACTTAGGTGTTCAAACACAAATTACTGCAGAATTAATTATTTTGGGTGCACAAACTAGCAGTGACAGCACCAGGACAGATATGGAGTATAGATTTGTATTTATATGTATGTCAATCTTTCGATGCTGTATCACAACGCAATGGCTTGATACCGGACCACCTGTTTTTAGTAACTGGCAAGCTAGATTACTGTCCGTATATCATTTGGAAATGGCTGTTTATAAAACAAAGGGCAAGAGAAGAAGGTTAATCGGCCTGAAATTATGGACTCCACTCTCTAACTGGCTATGAACTTTATCTTGTGCTGTTAATTTATTGACTTCATGTGTCATGTACTTACTTGGCTGATGGTATATTTATTTTGTTTGTATTCATTGTTTTTGTCTTGGCTGTCTGATGATAGAAAAACTAATAAAGAAATTAAAAAAAAAAAAGAGTCCTTTTGGTTCTGTGTGAAGTCCCTTCCACACATCACACCCCACTTTGTTGTTGAGGGAAGTCAGTTTTTCCATACATTTCCTGCAAGCCAGGGTAACGCAGGAAGCTTTTTTTTTCTGGTTCCGTGTTGAGTCCTTCCACACGTCACACCTCAACTTGGGTAGTTGGGGGAAGTTTTGCTATGTTTGTGCTTGGTATTATGTTCTGTGTGGATATTTTCCATGCCTGCACACTGTTTTTGTTCTCTGATTGAATGGTTTCTCTTCACACTTGTTGGCACCCTTGTACTTTTCTTGTGCTTGTTCTGGCCAGCTTACATAGTTCTTGTACTTTGGTTTGTTGGTAGTTATGGTGTGGGAGTGTTGGTTGTGCTGTGATAAGAAGGGAGATTGTGTATTCCCGCATCTCTTTCTACCTTCTTCATTGCTTCTGCATGAATATGTCATCCTTAACTGTTCATGCCACTTTTCAGAACTTTGTCATGGTATTTAGATCTCGCATTTGTTCTGATATTTATCTGAGAGTTTTTGTATTCCCTTAAAGGAAGGAGATGTGTTATTCTGCTGCTCAGACTTAGTGTCTGTGTGAGAGAATGTTGGTGAATGGAATGGTCGTGTGTGTGAGTGTCTGTTGGTGATGGACTGAGCAGCAGTGAGGCTGCTTCTGGTGGGGCTCTCTGTATAACATCCTACCTGAATAAAGGTACATGAAGATGCCTACATGCAATGGACTTTACATTTATTTACAACAGTCTGTTTATCGGTTATCTAAAATTTCACCATTAAAAGAAAAAAGCTCAAATTAGTGTATTGATATAGGTGCCTCTGAATGTAGCTTTTCTGCATTCTTCTACATAGCTCTAACATCTCAGTGGGTTAATGAAGAAGCCACGATGTAGTTGTGTGTGCAAACTCAGGGCCATATTCTCAAGGAGCTATCGCCGAGTTACAGGCACTTTAGCGCAGCCGAATTCGCAATAAATGTATCACCCCATTCATAAGCTGGTACTAACAGCCCAGAGCACCAGTTTACCTGTGATAGCAGTCGCAAAAAACATCACCACAGATGACCCCGGCAACTATCACTAATGAGATGCAGAGTAGGTGTTCCCGTGCAAAAAGCCGTGGCAACACCACTCCACAACATTCTCAACGACCAGCCATAAGACTGTTCAATAAACCCCTTTTATTGAAATGCCCGTCTCTCTATTTCTGTTCAAACTCTCTAGAAACGAAGCATGCATGACTGTCTAGGTGAAACTGTTATCTATTGTTTTCACGATTCTGAGATTGTTCCGACTCTAAGGGAAACAAAGTTGTCATGTCTATGCAGTTGTCAGAAACGAATCCCTTCTTGTATATTCAAGAAGTTTCTGGTGACCTCTGAGTTAGCTGGCACACACAAGAAATTAAGTTTAATGTACTCGATAGAGACATATTGACCTTAGTCCTATGTCAAAACTACAGTGTATATTATACCAATGCGCAGAACCTATCAGGGATATAGGAACTACACTACATGGCGCCCAACGGCTTGGTAAGGCACTAATTTAACGCTAGATACTGAAGTGACTCAGTTGTGCTTTTCTCAGAGACCCTCTGCTCATAAAACTCCATAAGACGTCTGGAGTGGGTAGGGATAATATCCGCCATAGCCGAGTAGGACAAAAATCCTATGTATTAGCTGTTTGGTTTGTTCAACGTTGAAGGGTACAGTGTTCCAAAATATTGTGCACCTTATCTTTGTTTCCTTGAAACTTGTTCTACATTTTTCATTAAACAAAAATGTCTGATACAGATGCTCCGGCTGACCAAGTTGTAACAGCTTTTAATACTACAGGTTTAAATGAAACCGATGAAGGTGTTATAAACACCCATCCAAATTTAAGGAGAGCCATCACTCTAAAACTTATAAAACATGGCCTAACACTAAGAGCTGGTAGAGAAGTTTTTATGATAGAGGCACATTAATCTCACCAGACAGAGGTATTCTGTTGATGGATAGTATTCCTAGAATCAAATCCAGTAACTAAAACGTTTCACTTCTACAAAGAAGATGAACCACCTGAGGAATATATTCCTTTCGAGGATATTGAAATTCCACTCACTTACCAATAGCATGATCTCTGGTTTAAAGGTGCCCTAAAACATTGCAATCACATTACCAGGCTCGGTCCACTAGGTAGACCAGGAGCAACATGGCCGATCTTAGCCGGCTACACACCTCATCCAGACATTGAAGAAATGTCAGATGTGGAACTACTAGCTCAACTCGAGGAGCTAATCAAAATCTACAGACAATTAGTTCAATATGTCTTGTGGACTTTCACAGTCCAACCACCATTAACCATTCAAAATCCAGCCCCTCATCAGGGGAATACTCAAAGAATTTCTCCACAGACTTTACACGCAGACATGGGTAAAATGCCCACAAAACATGAACAAATTCCATTCTGGATAGCTCAAAAAATTACTCAAATCGAAGCAGTATTCCCTACTACTAGCCCTTATGAGAAACACAGAATTCTAACAATCTGTTTACCAATGGGGATCACACCACATCTGGAAGACTGCACCACTTGGGGCACAGTCTTTGCTGCAATCTACACAAAAACTCATGATGTTCCATCCATGGCGGTGTTACCTACAAATACGGGGCAGAGCATGCTCTGAATTTAGGTATGAAGTTATTGAAAAATTTCGACTAGGTCTCAACAATAATATTATCTAATATTAAAGAAGAAGCAGCATCGGTGGTAATCCGCCAGAAATTAAGGGAATTTGATGTAACAGAACAACCACAAGAACTAGCCAGAATAATTGAAAAATCTTATGGAGAATTAGGCAGTGACAGTTTGGGAGAGAAACCAGTTAAGCCATAACTGTCTGAAAGTCCGGAAAAGGCATTTACTAAAAACAATCCTACCTCTTCTAAAAATAAGTGGGAAAATACCAAACAACATTCAAAAGAAAAAGATTTTCAAACCCGAGGTAGGTCTCCTCAAAAGGAGCCCTCTGAAAGGATAGGGATAATTTGCGAAAACCTGACAGATATCAAGATACTGATACACGTTCCTCTCGTACCTTTCAGATATCATCACAGACATTCAAAAGAAGAGGACGGTCAGAGAACAAAGAAGAACGCGTGAAGTCCAAAGACGATCAACACGTTCAGAAAAACAAACCAAAACCTCAATTCTCCAAAAAGAAAGTAGCAGGTCTGAAGATCAGGTATGCGGAGGATTCTGAGAACAAAACTAAAGAACGGAGAATGGGCTCAGACAATGTTGGACAGCGCAGCAGAAGTTACAGTAGCTCACCAGAACCTGAAGGGGATTCTGGAGACAGTGGACTTGAATGAGGGCATTCAAGTTGAAACTGCAGATTCCAGGGTTAGTTCTCCGCATAGGTTATATGAAAAAATACTCCGGATTGAGGGAGACATACAAAGAAAAGTGAAAGCACTCTTTTGGGAGCGACTTTCGAAGTGTTATGATATACTTCTAGCAGAACAAGACTGGCCACCAGAATTTGTCAGGGAGTGCCCACATGGCGAAGATATAATTATGCCAGCCTTCTCCAATGATGTTGCAGTACATTTAAAATATACTTATGCCAGGAAATGGGCAGTGGCCCAGGTCCCAGCATTATATAAAAATCATGTAGTATGGGATGAGGACTCACCTCACCACAAAATCCAATTAAAAAATCAACCAACTGCACAAAGGCAGTACCCAGTTAATCAAGAAGCTAAAAAACAAGTCAGGCAGATCTTAGATCAACTTTGAATATCAGGGGGTGGATGAAACATGCACCTCATCAATGAACAATTCTTTGTTTCCTGTTTCCAAACCAGACAATATATATATTATCTAGTTTTGGATTACAGACACCTAAACTCATGTTTTAAAACATTTGCAGTGCAAAATACACACAGTACAGCATTAATGAATAACATTGTTCGTAAAAAGTACAAAACCACATTAGACATTTTAAATGGTTTCTTTAGTCAAAATGTTGCACCTGAAAGTAGATATTTGACCGCTTTCTCAATAAAGGGGACACATGGTCAATTTTGTCGACTCCCACAGGGGTCAAAAACAGCCCGGGGTTATTCTCAGCAAGAGTAACAGAGTTACTACAAATTTATGATGAAGAGGCATTGTCATATGTCGATGATATATATCTGACAGACGATGACCTGGACAGACACTTGAACAGGGTGAACACCATTATATTGGGCTTCACCTCTGAGGGTTACAAATTAAACTTTAAAAAGTCCAGAATTGCCCATCTCAACGTCCTTTTCCTAGGATATGAACTATCAAGTGAGGGGAAAAGCCTGGCAGCCAACCTTTCAGAAAAGTGTACGCTGCTGCAACCTCCAAAAATGCTGAAAAACCTACTGTCAATTCTAGGTTTCCTGAATTTTGGAAGAACATACATTGTAAACTACACAGAGAGGGTTAAACCTCTCTACAAATTAATCAAACCTGATTTCAAAGCCACAACTTGGACACAAGAACACACAGAAATTCTGCGTTCATTTCAAACAGACATGTTAGCAAATAAACACTTGCAAACAGGCGTAAATGTACGCAACTTAGTGATTCGAATCATTCCGGGTCGATGCGGATTCACCTACTTAACTTTTAACGAAGGTGAAAAAGTACCAATTGCATACAAATCACACTTGTATACACAAGCAGAAATGAAATTCACTTCTACAGAAAAGATTATGACAGCAGTTCAAATCGCTGTAGGAAAAGAAAGAGCCCTAGCAAAGGGGAAACGCATTATGGTCGTAACTCCTTTACCAGCCTTAGATGCACTTACTAAAGCTAGCATTCCGAATGCAAAAGCTTTACATCCAAGATGGATACAAAGGGTTAATTCTCTTGCTGCAACTGATGTTGAATATGTTTTTGATCCTTATTTGAAAACACAAGCTTTCCTGCAATACGAACACAAATGTCCTCTGCCTACTGAAATTCTCCCTCTTGATCAGTAGGAATTTATAATTTATACTGACGAATCTGCACAACCCGCTACGGAGAATAAACAAGCTTACAGTGCAGCATGCGCGATAGTTAAAGGTCGTATGCGCGATGGCAAATTCAGACTAATGGTCACAAAAACGCAATCTCTAGGAGATTGTACAGCTCAGCAAGCTGAACTACAAGTATTCAAGATGGCACTTGAAAACACGGATCACGAATTCCGCACACTCATAGTATGCAATTCTTTTTACTGTGTTCAATCTTACAATGAATATTTACAGAATTGGCTTCAAAATGGTTTCAAAGATGCAAAAGGTGGCACAATCAAGCATAAAACACTTTGGGGAACAAGTAGTTCAGTTGCGAAACGGACTACAAAACACTCATGTGATACCCACGCTGAGTCATCAACGTGATGGCGTTCATGTTGAAGTGAATTCATTGGCTGAAGAAGCCGTTAAAGGGGCTGTGCAAACAGCTTCCGTAGCTGCAATCACTCGTTCAAAAACGAAACTAAAAAATGTCCACTCAAATACTCATATATAATGGATGCGAACAATGTTCCGTTTCCTCAAATCCCTGGAGTGGGGGATAGGGTAATATCAAACATGGAACATAGATTAGGACTAATCCTAGGAGCACATGAAGGGATCGCCTCTGCTCATGCAGGTTTTTCTGTCACAGTATCGTTATTAAAACAGAGATACTGGTGGCCCGGCATTAGGAAACAGAGCAGAAACTATGTTTTGGACTGTGAAATATGCCAGAAGATGAAAGTCTCTACTGTGAAACGTCCTGCACAGACGCCGCTGTTAATTTCAGATAAACCATTAGCATGTGTTTACCTGGACCACTGTGGTCCCTTGCAGAGGGATGGCAACTATAAATATATCATGATCACAGTGGATTCGTGTTCTAGGTTCCTATGGATGTGGCCTCAGCGCTCGGCTGACGCTCGAACTGTTATAAAAGATTTGCGAGTCTTTATCGGCACGTACGCAATTGGCACATTACATTCTGACCAGGGTCCTGCGTTTAGCTCTCGAGCTTACAAAGGAGCCATGGCCAGTTTTGGCGTAGCATTGCGGTATTCTTCTCCATTCCATCCTGAGGTAAATTCTGTTGTGGAATAAAAAACGGGACATAAAGCAGTCTATAACAGCTAGGGTATTCGGTTCGGGTGATGGGTCCGTCAAACACCTTTATGGGGTCCAGCACGCATTAAACAACTTGCCAAGAAGTTCTCTAGGGGGTGTCACTCCATATGAAGTTCTATTTGGAACTAGAATGTTGGTACCGGACATTGATATGCAAGGCACAGTGATGGAAAATAAAAAGTTTGATATCAAAGATCGTTTGGCTGTTTTACAGGACTTAAATGAACTAAGAACGAAACAAAGCAAGGTGCTCCTGAAGCCAACCATCACTGGGGAAAAACCAGCCATCCCAGCAAGGCCTGTCTGGATCCCAAAGCTTGGTGATCTAGTCAGAGAAAAGATCGCGGACAAGAAGGAATGTGGGCTTTCTTACAGACAACCGGTACCTGTCCTAGCAATCCACGGATCAAGAACAGTACTTTTGCCGCCCATTGCTGGAAAAAAGGAGAAAAGATTTGTGTCCATCGACCTGATCAAACCACACTATGTGGCCGATACTAAGCAGTAGGCGAAGTGGACTCTGCCAATGTAGCAGACGCACTCCTCTAGCTACAATCCAAGAGGTTCAAACTGAGAGACTCATCACCTTTGAAGATTCTACAGTGAGAAATGAAGGACTAAGCAACAAAGCTATGAAACTCGCCCCTCTTGAAACCCAAATAACAGTTCGTCCTGATACACAAGTCTACAACGAAGTAACAAGTGATCAACTGGTCCCAGCGAATTCCACCAATCCTGATGCAATTCAGACCATTGACAGAACTGCCTCTGGCTATTTCATTAACTTTGAAACATTTTCTGAGGATCCCAGGGAACCTGAAATGACACCAGCAAAAATAAGTTTCAAAGAACAAGCAATAGAGTTTTTTCATGTCCTGAAAAATAATTAACTGGTTTCACCATGGATTGAAATATGGATTGTTTTGGGATTATTCTTCTTTCTACTTTGGTTAGCTCTGGTAATAACTCTGGGTATGCTGATAAATGGAAGATATATTGAGATAGACACAGCATGAAAAAGAGTGAACTTACTTCTCTAGCCACACAAATCATCCCATTGTGAAGCAAGAGACTTGTCAGCAGTGAACATCACAGCTGTTCCTATACCAGAGGGTATAGTTTGGGACAGAAATGAATATGACATTTTTGGCCCGTTGGAGCTTTTGAAGATTCCACATTTACTTAAGATTTCATTAAGTGACTTTATTACCTCTAGTACCTTTTCTGATGATTGGGACTTCGAGACTGTTAATAACATGATGTCTGATCTAGAGATGTCTGCAGTATTTACAAATCATGAATATTTAGAAGGTTCATCAGACTATGAACAAATGTAGTGTTATAACCACTATGGTCATCATTTCTTGCATAAATCTGCAACACCTAGAAATGCATTTATGGATAACCAATGAGAACATTGTCCTACACCTCCAAAGGGTAGTTCGAAATCTTTTGCAATGAAATTTCCATATTTTTCAGGCTACAATTTGTCTAATCCAGAAATGTTTTGGTTTAAAAATGTGAACAAGACAGGAAGGAAAAATATGTTAACCAATACGAAACAGATTTATTCTGTAGCCTTTATTGCTCAACTGTCTAGAAAGGCTTTCGACTTTTGGAAAGACAACATTGAGACAAAATCTGTCTGGGGTACAAAAGATTGGCAAGTGCAGGGGGTAGAAGCTTTGTTTAGTGCCTGTATCATCCCTATACCTGCAAGTAATAGCACTACACGGGGGGAGGTCGACGTACATAATATTTTGCATCACAAAAGATTAGATACAGAATGGAAAAAATGGTTGCTCTGGCCCACAGACACATACAACTGTCAAGATCGATTCCTGAACAAAACACAGGGTTTCACTATCAATAGGCCCGACCCATGCTCTGTTCAAAGACAGCATCCAGGGGTAGTAACAACATACAGTATAGGGGAACTTTGCCTTGACTGGCTGCAGAAAGCTACACTGAAGGATGTAAAACAACACTTAACTTTACTCCAAGAAGGCGCAGACCTTAGGGAATTCTTGCTAGGACCAAGAAAACCGCGTCAAATAGGTTTCATACATGCCGGTATCTACGCTGCTTATAATGAAGCATGGAAGGTTACCCAAGCAGACACTGTAGAACGAATACGAGAAATTGATCATATTAATTTAAAAAAAACTCTTTCTGTAGTAGACAATGGGTTAACGACTCTGTCATACAGAATATATTCATTGGACATCATTGTGTCTTCTGTCATAGACATCATGGAACAAGACTTGGTCATGTTGCAACATGGTCAGTCTCAGCTACGTTCTATCATGCTATTGGGCTGAACGCTACAAAACGTGTGTGCAGGCTATGTGCCTTG
Organism: Triturus cristatus; assembly: GCF_964204655.1. Lineage (NCBI taxonomy): Eukaryota > Metazoa > Chordata > Amphibia > Caudata > Salamandridae > Triturus > Triturus cristatus. Next base: position 20,427,467 of record NC_140585.1, on the reverse strand, counting down.
GGTTTAATCAACACTACGTCACTGTTTTCAGAATTCAGTCTCACTGATAAACAGATCAGACTGGCACAAAGGGGAGCAGACTACTATGCTGAGCACTGAAAAACTGGAAAAATTACCATTCACAGTGGCAGAAAAAACAGCTACTGAGTGCATCATACATGGTAAAATTACTTTGCCTGTTGCAACTTTCCATTTTCAGTATTGCCTAAAACATCTACCAGTAAGCAAATATGAAAGGTTGGGTAAAGAATACATCAAGACATCCTGGGATTTACCTTATACACATAGATGTTGGAGTGGGGAACGTGAAGTGTTTCTTAGCAGTGAAAACTGTCAACACCACTAAGTGGTTCTCTCCTTTGTCAGGGTATTAACTTACACTGGGCCTGTGATGGTTCCACCACAAACTTATCCTGTCACCTGCAAGGTTCACCGGCTGCAGTGATTAATCCAATTTTTGCTCAACTTTCTAATGGAAGTTACAATATGTTGAATGATCACAGCTGCACAGGTGCACGTGCGCCCGGCCCATTTTATTGGCAGGGTCACATGTGCAGTGACGCGTGTGCTGGTTGGGTGTGGTGTGGGTGTAAACCAGCTGTGAGGGAGTGGCCGTGGCATGCTGACAACTAGACCTGTGAGCAGCAGATCACTACAGGGGAGTCCTAGCACATGTGGCATTGTGGTCCCCCCGGAGCGTAAGCGTAGTGGGCTGGCCTGGTGTATACCAGTCCAGCGTAAGGGTTTAAACAATGGCCCCGGGGCTCTGGGTGTTGTTCCGTATGGGGCTGGACAAGGATGTAACAAATGCGTGTGTTGCTGTTGTTGCGTTCGCGCCACCCGGACTACAATTGGCAATGTGTCACCCTGTGACCCAAGTCCAATGATATGAGCCACACGGACGTAAGTGGAATTCACTCACCCTACATTCATCCATACTACCACACTTGAAAGACCATAGAGACGACACATCTGTGTGATTCTGAATGTTTAATGCACATTCAAATCAAATCAAATTAGTCTTTATTCGATATTTGCTTTTTTTTTTTAAAAATATTTTTATTGAAAAAGAATTTCCCCACATTTTATTTCCCCCCCCCTCCCCCATTACATGGACAAGGCACAATAAGTTTCATAAGGCAGCCACATACTCAACTACATATTCAAAAGAAAAATGGAAAATGAAATATTACAATATACATACTACATACAGATCCTATCATAATATATACGGATACAAATAATATATGTTAACATTCCATAATACATACATTCCTCAAAATACCTTATTCAGTTCCAGCCTTCCATTGAATCAAAGGACCCCAGATTTGTATACCCAGCTTTTTACCCTTTCTCCCTTTCCTAGAGTAAATAGCTGTTTCCAATTTTTGTATTGACAAAGTTTTTCCTAGCCATTGATGATACGTAGGAGGATTTGGATCTAACCAAGTTGAGGCCACAAGCAGTCTAAAAATCGACATTGCTACAAACAGAAAATATTTACAATTAATTTGTCCGTTGGGGGATATTCCCAACAAAATAGTTGCTGAGTCCAACTCTATTGTTGTGTCTAAGGCATTCCGGAAAAAATTCCCGATATCTTGTTTTATCTTATCTAAGTGTGGACAAGTAGAGAAAATATGTAACAAATTGGCCTCCATACTGCCACATCTAAAACACGAGATGCCCGACACAGCCCCCCATTGAGCAATTTTCCATGGCGTATAATACAGGTGATACAGGCTCTTGTAGTGCTGGGCCTGAAGAGACGCTGAGCATAGTAATTTACATCCCATCTCAAATGATTCAGAGAAAATATCTCTTTCTCTAGCTGTATCTAAATCTGAGGACCATTTAATTATCCATTTGTCAAGATCATCCTTTTTTAACTTTGTCATTTCTAAATAAAATCTTTTTATAGTACAGTCATTACCTTTTTGTATGAGATCCATCATTATACTCCTCCCAAAGCCTAGAGCTCCCCCTTTTTTATTTAATATACAACTCCTTATTTGAAGGTATTTAAAGAAATGATTTGTGTTTAACATATACTTGTTTTTCAAATCTATAAATTGTAAGATGCCATTATCATCCCACATATCACCAATCATTCTTATACCTTGACTCTCCCATTCCTCATATACCATTCCTGAGAACACAGCCCTAGGTAATGAGGGATTATTTTTGAGTCTAGTATATACACTATATTTCCCTATTCCAACTTTTTTGGAAAATCCTTTCCATATGCTGTAGGCCGCCATAATTATCTTGAAACGTGTTCTTTTAAAGTAACTTCCATCAGTAAATCTTAAAAAAATATTTTCAGCATTTGTACTCAGAGCTAAACCATATATAGCCAGCGAGCCTGTCTTATCCCATCCATCCATCTCAGCCCCCCCAATTAATCCAGCCATTCCTTGTATTGCTGCAGCCCAATAATATACCTTTAGATCCGGCAGTGACCACCCCCCTCTCTCCCTGGGAAGGGACATATACCTCAATGCCCTCCGGGTTTTACCTCTAGCCCAAATAAAACGATTTACCATACTTTCGCAAATTTTAAACCACTTATTTTCAATTAGAAGAGGGATTGCCCTAAAAAGATACAACCGTTTGGGTAAGATCAGCATTTTAATAATATTAACTCGCCCAACTAATGATAAATGTAAGTTCTCATAACGATCCAAATCTTTTCTTGCCTTTTCGATTACTGGGGCAATATTATTATCCACCAAACTATCTAAATTAGACATAATATTAATTCCGAGGTATTTCCCTGCCGGCACTACTCTTCTATCTTCACAAGGTGTAAAAGAGTTTTTAATAATCTGGGTTTTAGACGCGTTCAATGAGTACCCTGAGACTTGTCCAAATCTTAAGGCCTCGGCCTCTACAAATGTAGTTGCTTCCGTTGGGCAAGGTGTTATCACCGCAACGTCGTCAGCATAGGCTAATATCTTGCATGGCCCAAGAACTGTATTGACTGGGGTGATCTCTGGTGCTGATTCTATCTTCCGTATTAAGGGATCCATATAGATGGCAAATAGCAAGGGAGAGAAAGGACATCCCTGGCGAGTTCCTCTCTTGATTTTAAATTGACCAGTTATACCCCCGTTTATCCTTAATGCTGCACCTGGATCCATATATAGAGTCTGAATTGCTTTCAAATAGCCTCCTCTAATCCCAACTCTAGCTAGGGTCTGCCACAAATACTGCCAGGAGACCCGATCAAATGCTTTTTCCGCATCCAAAAGCATAACTGCCATCGGGTCTCCTGCAACTTCCGCCACATCAAATAAAGTTATAACTTTTCTAATATGGTGAGTTGTCCCTCTACCAGGAATAAACCCATGTTGGTTATCACTAACCAGGTTACTTATAATTCTTGCAAATCTTGCAGCCAGTGCCTTTGAATAAATTTTGGTGTCATTATTCATCAATGTTATTGGGCGGTACGACCCTGGTTCATTCGGGGGCTTTTCTTTTTTTAAAATTAATACTATATCTGCCCCGCTCCAGGATTTGGGAATGGATACCCCACTTTGTGCAGCTTGAAACATTTGAGTTAAATTATTACCTAAACATCCCCAGAAAGTTTTATAAAACTCGATCGGTAGCTGATCAGGTCCAGCAGCCTTCCCCGAGGGTAGAGCAGTCATTGCTTCTTTAATCTCAGTTTCGTCCAATACGGTCTCTAATTCCTCTGCATCTTCAGGGGATATAGTTTTTACCTCAATGTTCTGGAGATATTCATTTATTCTATCGATACTACTGGGATCTTTCTCATCATATAAAGATTGGTAAAACTTCCTAAAGACCTCCCGAATTTCTTCTGGATCTGAATGTAGTTGTCCCTTTTCATCCTTTATTTCCTTAATCGTCCCTGCCGCCGCTATCTGTCTGGTTCGTATAGCAAGGACTCGCCCTATTTTCTCGCTGAACTCGTAACATCTCTCCCTTCTGATTGTATATTGCTTTGCGGCTCTATTAGCAAGTTCTTCCTCTGCCTCACTTTTCACCTTCAGTAATTCTATTACGAATTGTTCAGTCGGCTCTCCCCTTATTACACAGTTATTAAGTTGTTCTTCTGCCTCCAGTACTTTTCCCTCTTTCTCCTTATATCGCAGTCTTTCTGTTTTCCTCTTGAAGGCGCTATAACTGCACGTTTCACCGCGTGCTCCTGCCTTAAAGGCATCCCATACTATGCCAACTGCAGCAGTTCCTCTATTATATTCAAAGAATTCAGTAATCCATTTAGACATATGTGTTATATAGTCATCATCTAAAAGCAATCCCCTTTCGAATGTCCACTCCCTTCTTATTGTTGTTCCCCCACTCTGCTTTATCGTTAGGATTAGGGGATTGTGGTCACTAAGTATCCGAGGAAGTCTATCAATTTCCACTATACTAATTAAATCATTGGAAACCAGGAAGTAATCCAGCCTAACGCATATCTGATGCGGTGCTGAATAATATGTATAACCGAGTTGTTTCGATCTGATTGACCCCCAGACATCTCGCAATGTATTATTTTCTAAAAGATCAGTAAGGGCCTTGTAGACCTTTTTTTTCCTCCCCTTATACTGTCTTATTGAGCCTGATCCTAGACCCTCCGCTCCGTCAATATTTAAGTCTCCACCTATAATAACTCGAGGGGCCCAGTCTGCCAACTCCGAATCCAAAAATTGCAGAATTTCTGGATCGTCCTGTGTAGAACCATATGCTGCAACTAATGTTGTCCACACCCCCCTAATAGTACCTCAACCATCGCCCATCTCCCCCAATTATCTCTTAACTTTCTCCTTGTTACTACATTTTTATCCCTCGATAGGATCGCTACCCCTCTCTGTTTAACTCCTTGTTTAGAAGCAAACATTAATTGAAACCCCAGCTGATTAAGATATATCTCATGGGTACTCATTACATGTGTCTCCTGAAGAAACACAAAATCTACGTTCATTTGCCGTAGCCGTATTCCTATCTTCTGCCTTTTCGTTACATCATTTAGGCCGCATACATTCCATGTCACTAATCTAATAGACATTTTTCATTTTTTTTTTTTTTTTTTTTTTCCCCAGCCAGTTCTCTTCAGACCCTATCTGCTTGCTTTTATTTAATGTTCTAGAAACGATATACAATACTAGGCCTAGCACACTGCATAAATAGACTTCCCTGTTAATTTCAATATTGTCTTCCACATCTTCAGTGTCACTACCCATATCATACAGTTGATACAAATTACTTTTGTCAAATCCTCTTAAGTGTCTTGTACCTTTGTGCCCTGTCCATTTCCCTGCCCATCCCCAACCCCACCCCAGACCCCACCCCAGACTGCCCACCCTCAGAGTCCCACCCCCCCTACAGGCAAATAGGTCCAACGGACCTATGTCTGGCCGACTTTTGCCTCCTGGATGTCAAACCCGTAGACCCCCCTAACTTTCCCTTCATCTTACTGTGCTCAGTGTATGTCCAACAAATACCACCCCTATTCGTGCTCAACCTCTACCCCAGTTCTTCTTATATTAATACCAATCTTTACTTATTGAAGCAGAAAAAGCTACAACTCAAGAAAACCATCCGATAAAGAGGAGTCAAACATCAAATAAATTTTTCATAGACCTTGAGCAAACAGTTTCCTCTATTATTTTAAATAAGTCCTCATATGTAGCTTTCGTCCCCAAAAATTACTTTACACAGTCTCTATTTTCCATATTATATTTATCTTCGTTTCTTTTGGGGAATATCCCTAAGAGCTACTGCATTATTCTCAACATTCTCCTTGTGCCTTGTTTTCAGTTGGTCTTGCAGAAAGTTAAGATATTCTTGTGCAAGTATCTCAGAGTAGAAAATTTTAAAGTTCCCATTTACTCCAATCTTCAAACGAGCGGGATACAGAAGGTAAGCCTCACAACCTATGTTTTGAAATGGGGTAATGAGCTGCCTCATCCTCCACCTTCTTTCCACAGTGGTGTGGCAAAAGTCAGGACGTGCAACGAACTCTACGCCGTTGTATTTGCATTTAGCTTGGGGCTTTGCTTTGTTAATTATCTCTTCTCGCAGAAGAAAATTCCCCACGTATAGAAGTATTGCGCGAGGCTTACTCTGCGCTGCTTTCTGGATCAGAGGAAAACGATGCGCCCTTTGTATTTCATGGTCAAGATCCCATGTAGACAACTCTGGGAGGGCACCCTTTAATAAGTCAACAACATACCCCCGAACATCACTTCCTTCTTTCCCTTCCTGTATTCCAATCAGGCGAACATTGTTGCGTCTTTGTCTGTTCTCAAATTCCTCGAGTTTCCATAGCATGTCGGCCGTAGTCTTATCTTGTTCTTTTCTGTAATCCTTCACTTTGACGATATCATCTTCTAATTTCCCGGTTCTAGTCTCTACTTCAGAGACTCTCTCAGCCATCTCCTCATACAACCTGCTGACCTTACGCAAGGAGGATTGTATTTTCCTATTCGCCTGTTTAGCCCTGCGCTTTGCTTTTTGGCTCTCAATGCGAGCCTCACTCTGCATTTGTTTTAATGTTGTAAATAAGACTTCAAAATTAGACATACCACCATCCGCTCCACGGTCCGCAGAGTCCAGAGTTTCACCATTTACAAACTCATCTGCCGGTATTCCAGAATTCTCTGCCATCTTATCCAAATTTAGTTTTTTTACTACTGTTTTCATATTGCCTCTGTGTTCCTTTGACAATCTCTGTTGTCTAGATTTCCCTTTTCGTTTGCTTGACTTCCTTTTTTTGCTCTTAGTTTTAATTTTTTCCACAGATCTGATACTGCCCTCAGGATTTGTCTTTGATCTAGAAGAGACGTCTTTTTGCAATGTTTTTTGAACTGAATCCTTATATTCTTTATCAATAGGCTCTATCTCACTACTAATAGGAGTTGAGGAGTTTTCAGAGTCAGTCCCTGATACAGTCTCATTACTTCCCGTGTCAGTATTCACTGTTTCATCATCTGAACTCTCCGTCTCTGACTCCGTGTCTGTCGTTGATCCCAGACTTCCATTCATACTTTCCTCATCATCCGCCTCGTCATTACCAGTGAAAAAAACCTCATCACTGGGAGAGGCAGGAAGTGCATCAGGTAATTTGCGTGTGCTTGCATCCCTCTTATTAATTGAATCCAAGTTAATATCTTTATCAACCCTTAGCTCTGTTTCAATTAAGTTAGTTGCAGCCTCAGAATTACTTTTTTCCACAACAGTATCCTCCACCAGGCTTTGTTCTGCGCCTGGCCCTTTAACTCCAGATACCACTGGTGCCAAATGAATTGTGGCTTTCTCCTTTAAGAGCTTGGGTCCGCCCACTTCCACAGCAGTAGAAAAGTCTCCGCCTTCTGCTGCCTCTGTAACTTCAGTTAGAGGCTGTACCTCGAGCATGCAGGTACCATCCCCATCTGCACCTGCCTGTTCAAACGGTTCCCTCTCCACAGCAGGCTGCAACATCCTGCACAGGCTCACCAACGTGGGGACTCTCACTCCCTGTGGCAGATTCGACTGCAAAGTTATTTGGTCAGTCGTTACTGGTGTTGCTGCGGGCAAAAAAGTCTCAACTATGGTCATCTGGCGGAGTGCAGTTTCCTTTCCAAGTACCTCCCCAGCGGTGAGTTTTGCTTCCTCTCTTCTCCTTACAATAGCTGACACTGGGACAGTCACATTCTTTTTTTTCCCTCCTTCCTCTTTTTCACGTATTTTCTTTAATTTATTTTCCTTTGCCGCTTCTCGCCTTTGCTGCACTTTAGATCGTGCTTTCCCTCTTAAATTAAGCGCTGGGGCCCCGAGGTTATCCATATCCTCCTCCACCTCAGAGTCACGGCTCCAATCGTCTCGGTCACGATTCTTCCTTGAGTAAAGTGCAGGTTTTGTAGCCATAGATTTTGAAGCAACTTTCCAATAGCGACTTCCAGGTAGGGGCGAATGGGAAATCAAAGCTGAACAGTGTTTGTGCAGATATTTCTGCAGAGCCCACTTTTTCTCTTGTGGAAAGTCACATATCAAAAAAAGCAAGCCAGTGAGTTCTCTCAGCATCGCTTTTTATCAGTATCGAGTGCTCTTTTCTCCCAGTAAGAAAGGCAAATTTTCCACAGCAGATTAGATTAAATCAACTTAGCTTGGTAGTAGATCAGTGAATCTGCAAATCTGTAAGTCTGCAATCTAAGCATATGAGCACGTAGTACACCTCATCTTCCCAGTCAGGAGGGTTACAGGGTGCGACCATCCACTACGGCGTCTCGGCGGCCATCTTGCCCCCATTATTCGATATTTGCAATCATAAAAGACACAAGTACAATACATACAAGATCATAAAACAACAATCAATATTTTTTAATAGATGATAAAGACATAGCAGATTGAGATTCCTAAAAATATCATTGAATTTTTTTCTCCAATAAAACATACAGTACTATAGAATAGCATTTGAAAATAGTAATAAAATGGTGAGTAAGATTAATATCCTTAATTTAATGCACATTCAGTGGAGTGTTGCATCTGGAGCAGTACAGGGCCATGCAAACCCCACTTTCAAATGTTGGCCCGTGGAGGGCCAGCCAGAGTCTTTCAGGGAAAGACAAGTCCAAAGGAAGAGGAAGAGTTCAGTCCACAGTCTAATAGCTGTGTCATTGGCGATCAAAAAGAATATGCAGTCCATTGCGAGGTCCAAGGTGAGTGTCGCAGAGTGTATTGGGGGACAGTGGAAGGTGATGATGCAGAGGGCAAAATCAAGCTTAAACCGGCCATGTGGTGGAGATGAATGCTACAGTTTTCTCCGTACCAGTAAGGAGGTTTCATCCCCATCTTCATCCTCTGCTGTGTCATGTGCCTCATGTGTGGTTGGGGCTGTCCTTTCTCTAGCACTGTGGGGCAGTAACACCTCAGGGGCCGTAGGTTGAATGTCTGCCGCACTGTGTTGCTCTGACACTTCAGGGGGCGGAGATGTGGATGTAGTGGTAGCAGCAGCATGCATCTGCACCAGGCCTTGTAGCAGCAATGCCATGAGGATGGTTTTGAGGTCATTGTGTAACCCAGCTACCTCGCGCTGGTGTGCAGCCTTGGCAGCCACTCTTTCGGCATTGGCCCGCTCCATGTTCTCCATGAGCCGCCGCATGAGTCCCAACTCCCGGGCCAGCTTGCTGGAGCCATTCTGACTAGACAGTCATTCTTGTCTCAGAGTCAGGACTCTGGCGATTTCAGGCAATGGTTCATTGGAGTGCATGGAGCGGACTGTGGGTGTCCATTAGGGACTGTGAGTGGTCCCTGATGAGACTTAGACACCCACGTATGGCATCTAATTTGTCTGCCATGCGGTCGAATTCCACCCGCACCTGTTCAGCCAGCTTCTCCTGGCATCCCAACACACGGCGTTGGAAGGCCATGTGTTTTTCGTGGGGGTCCTGGGAGGCAGCCGTGGTGGTGGGTACTGTCTGCTGTGTGGTCTGTGCAGGGGGTGGGGTGTCCCCACTGCATCTGGGTTGCCCTGCTCCTGGAGGTGAGCTGCTGAGACTGTCAATGAACTCTCGGAGGGCATCGGAGTCAAAGCTGTGGTGGTCCTCTTCATCATCAGAGAAGAGAGGTTCGGGCTGCTCTGCAGGAGGTGTTGACTGCCCCTCTGCAATGTGAAGGGGAGGTGTAGTTTGACAATATGTTCACATGTGTGTTGTCGGCTTGTACATGTTCACACACAGACTGCATGACTGTGTTCACCTTGGCTGTTTGTAGGGGCTGCCTATTTGCTGCTGGACAGTGGACATTCCAACAACATCAAGGATGTGTGTTTGAACTTGTGCATTGTCTACTCACATTTCCATGCAATGCCACTTGTGATTGGCCAGTGTCTACACCCAGTGGGTGCCAGTTGTGTCCTGTGTTCTGTTGTGGGCATGTTGGGGTTTGTGCCAGTGTGTTGTCAGTGTTGATGTGCTCTGCATGTTATGTGTGTGCTGCATAGGGGGGCTGCTGCTTTGTTTTGCTGCCCGTTATCCCTTTCATGCGGTGTGCCTTTGACTTCTGTGCTTATACAGTGCTGGGATGTGGCATTCGTGGGTGCATTGGTATCTTGGTGGGAATTGGGGTCTGGGGAATGGTTTGTCCGCAGATGTGCTCTGCTCAATTGTGCATGTGTGCCATTGTGCCCATCTCCCCCGTCCCTCCAGACCCTGGCCGTCACTCAGCCTGGTGCTGTTGTGTCCGGTCCTGTTGAGCAGTGTCCGGTCCCCTGACTCCTGCCACCATCACTGATGACTGTGGACACCATTTCCTCCATGTCGTCCAGGTCCTATGGTGCAGGAGTCCCACCTCCAGTCTGCATTGCTGCCTTCCGGTTGTTGGCAATTTTCAGCTTTATTTTGCGCTTGACGTCATTCCAGCGCCTCTTGACCTCTTCCATTGTCCTCTTCAGCACTCCGACGACATTCACCTTGTCCACGATGGACTGTCATAGTCCATTTTTTGTTGCCAATGACACAGTGGTGGTGACGAACAGTAGTTAATGGTGTTCGACCACCTCCATTATCAGGATCCTGTGTTCCTGCGTACTGAACCTTTTCTTCCTACTCTTCTTCTCCTTGCCCTTCCCTGACCCCGAGGTCCCAGGCAGGTCCTCCGGGGGGGTTGTGGGTTTCTGGTTCTCCTCCGTACTTGGTCTGGCAACATCCATTGTGCTTAGCTGTTGTTTGGCATTTGTTTGTCAGTTTTTTCTACTTTTATGGTGAGTGTTCCCGCCTGACGCATGTGAATTGCAGGCCTCTGGCTGGTTTTCACTGATTTTTGTATCGCGTTTGTCCTCATCGCAGCTTTTTTTGCATTCCTGTTTCGCATTTTTGTGGCGTGGCGTTGATTTTATCGTGGCCAGTTGACGCATTATGGTACCGCTGTGTTGTCAATACCTGGTTAACACTGCGTAAATTTCCCGCGATGGACTGCGATGTTAAGGGTTGCGATAAGTAACTTTTGCAATGGTTATCACACGTTCTTGAGAATATACCCCTCACTGTCATAGTTTTCAATGTTATTTTTTATTTGGGCAAGTAATTACCTTTTTGACTTCTATTGATGTCATCCCTGAATCCATCAGCTTGTTTGAGCTGGTGCAACAGGTCAGTAAGATAATGCACTTATTTTAAGGAATTTAAGAGGTAATACTTTAAAGTGTACAGAGTACCTTTTTTATTTTCACTCTTCAAATGTTTAAATGTATGTATCCCATCAAGCAATTCTAACCACGATTACATGGTTTTCAGGATGGTTAAAGCCTACAGATGTGTAGGATGATATTTATATTGCTACTAGGTCACCATCATAATATACAGAAAGCAATTATGAAGCAATGTTAACACAAAACCTAACTGTCCCTGTGCATGTTATGATTTTGCCCAAAAAACAGTTGAAGCAGGAATTTCTTCATTCGCTTGGTCTGCTGCTTGAGGCATCTGGCGAACACTGGCTCTCTATTCGGCCTTGCTCATGTTAACTCCTTTAAAACATCTATTTATGCCTTGACAAGTAAACTAGGAATATATCTCAGTGTGTAATGCAATTTCTGCATAGTTTATGCAACACCTAGAAATGACAGTATCTAATCAGCATTGGTCATCCTCTGCTGTTTAGTCCTCGAGAGCCACTGACACAAGTACCACTAGAATGACCTCCAGTTGCCGCTGACTTTAGGACCTGTGGGCCCTGGCCTTGGTACTTGGCTCAACAGTGCAGCCACCCTTGCAGACCAGATTTGTGCCTGCAATGATGGCGTGCCACCCGTCGCAGTCCTCCGGACCTATGCGGACGTGGACCTAGTAAGTATCACCCTGTGAGTGTTAATATAGTAAGACAGATTCCAATGGCAGCGTGCAATCCGGCAGCTGCTGCAACCTGCAATCTGCGCCTCAGCCTGCCTGTGTGAGTTTCTCTGGTTACAATAGCACTAGAGTAGTGCCCTTCCATTTCTTGTGCTTGGCAGCAGTTTTAAGATCTTCTTGGCACTTCTTGTTGCTCAAATGGGTGTAATTTCTGATATTTATATATTTCCCTTGTCTTGATTACTTAATTTTTTCTTGCAAGAAAGTGGCACTCATAGTCGTTGATTGCACTGAAATTATGAGAATGTCCCACATAGCACATTTTGAATCTTAGCGGCTATGGAGAAGGATAAACTAATGTCCGCACACAGGCAGAGGACCTATATGCAACTCTGTGTGGTCATGTTCAGAGACGGGCCGAAGTCGCTAAGAAGGGGGATGGCGCCACCTGTTAGGGAGAAGCAGCAATTGTAAGAATTTCTGAATGAAGTCTGGTTCCTGGGCTTGGGGAGATTAATCTGTTGTAAGCATTATAGATCAGAAACATTAAGGGGCAGATTTACAAGCCCCATGCCCCCCGGTGTATCCTGTTATATGACGCACCGGTGGCGCAGCCTGATACGTGATATTTACAAGAACAGGTTAAGCCACCCTGCGTGACTTAACCTGTGCTTGTAAATATTGCCCCAGTTCACGCAACACTTTGTGTGTTAGGGGCGTGACATGGGTGTTGTTGTGGGTGTTCCCACACAACACTCTACTTCAAGTCTGTTCGACCTGACCACTGTGCACTTTTTGCTAAAGCTGCTGCAAAAATATATAAACAATTTTCTTCAGAATTTTGAAACAATATATTACTTCATTTCGACCAAAATCATTCAAAAAGCTAGTAAAGCATAACTCAATTATTCATTTAATGTTCAGAGATTCACTGGCTCATACTGAGCAATGCACAAATTAGTACACAAAATTGCATTGATTTATAGATTGCCCAATGCATTTCAGGCTGTTCGCCCTTCTTCGGGGGCTTCAATCTGAAACATACTGAAGAAGTTTGTATAAAACACTATTTCGTACAAAGAAGAAAACCAATTACATGATTTGTCATTAAAAAAACCCAATTCCTTGTCAAATGCTAAATCATCAACGAATATACTCCCACATTGATTATAGCCCATTTTGAAGTCTATTGTCTTTTCCAAAAACGAAATAAAACTAAAAGAGAAAAATGTGAAACAGAAAAAGAACTGTGAATTATTGCTGCTCATTTTTCACTATAGCACCCTAGTGCCAGATACACTGAGTCCTAAATGCATTATAACTTGTACTCACTGAAATATTAGAACACTCAATGAATACTGTAAATGAGAAAACACATCACTCAGTAAAAAGACGTGCTGCGAAGAACTGTCAGCGTATAAACTATGGGGCAGATTTATAATAACTGGCGCATCCCTGCATATCAGCAGGGATGCGCCAGTTATTTTGCGCCCCAGCTCCGCCATCATGAATGCGCCGCATTTATAATGCGGCGCACCATGGGGCAAAAACGGCACAGATGCGTCACGCATCTGTGCCGTAAAAGTGGCGCATTGCTGGAGTTGCGTCGCAAGCGCGACGCAGCTCCAGCAAGGCTCTGGGGGGCCCTATCTGCACAATGCTGCGTCAATCCTTACGCCTGCTTCAAGCAGGCGCAGGGTTTTGACGCAGCATGGGCTCAAAAGTGACTGAGTGAAATCTTGTAGATTTCACTCAGCCACTTTTAGGAGGCGTTCCTGCGCCGGAACACCCCCACCTGCCCTGGAACGCCTACATGTGGCGCAGGGCTTTACAACGTGACGCATCTCCCAGATGCGTCACGTTGTAAATACCCCGCACCATGGCGCAGGATTTGCGCCGCTGCTGCGTCACAAAAGTGACGCAACGGCGGCGCAAAAGTGGCACAAGTGCAACATAAATCTGCCCCTAAGGTGTCAAGCATTATCATTATAAACACACCTTGCTTCTGCTGTAAACTCCACACGCTGTGCAAAGATGCTGTCTCTCAATATACCAGGAAACCGATTGCAGACTGTGGGATGCTATTGTTCCAGGTTATTCCTAAAATTAATTGAGTAGAGACTGAAGCCGCACCAGGTTGACCATGCAGTATTTGACACAGCTCAAAGACATCCAGAGATGACACACAGTAGGTGCAAGGCTAAAGTTTAGGACGTTGATTCCTTTTTCAATGACTATAATCCCACCTCATTCGTCCTTTATTTATTTAACGTGCGGGAATACAAATGGCTTCAAAACCTACGTTTGCCTGTGTATGTTAGCGCTAATTTTAGTCCAACATTATGGAAACATAACGTAAAAACGCTAGCAATTAAAGAACAAACGGCAGACCAAGGTCAAGCACATTCAATCCATATGTACAGTAGAGTGAAAAGTGGTGCAATCGCATCCTGCACCCGCCGTCCAGAGGTGCCACTAATAGCCACATTTTCAAGGAAGGTTGAAGGTGCACTCGTTGTGGAGTCAATAAAGCAAGCCGAAGTCTATTTCAAAAGTACTTATTTTATTCCATTGATTCTTAAAAAGTGGCACACAGCTAACGCGTTTCGTTCCCAGTTTTGCCAGAGGGATCTTTGTCAGGGCTGAAACATCATAGACAACGCATAACATAAGTACCACATTAACGAACATTGAAAAAAACATTAAAAATTGCAGATGACCCACAAAGTTATGAAAGCAAAACATTACATAACACATTTAACAAACATTTGAAAAGGACAAGCATCTGAAAAGATATATAAATAGTTTCAGATGACCCACATACATATATAACAAAATTACACATACATCAAAAAACATATATATCATGAAAATACACATCACAAAAGCATCAATAAAAACCCAGGAGCTGCGTATTTGAAAAAGTGACACTATTGGTAAATAGATAAATATGTGCGAACCTGTGTCAATGGAAGTTATACACCCTCATCTCTAATAAAAAGAGACTTCTCAAATACGAACAGCATATTGTATATGCTCTTATAGAAACAATTATTTATCCCAAACTAACAGCAGTAATAGTATTAGAAAATTAATAAAAGTATGTATTCATTACCACAAAAAGTATAAGCAATAACAGTGTTTTTGAGTGGATGGTTTAGCTGCTCAAGGTCCCTGTTCAATCCATAAGGTAGTGAGGGGGTAAAAACTGAACCCGTAATTTGACCAATAATACATAGAAAGCGATTCCAACAGAAATATTAAATAATAATATGGGCTGTATCTCACCTCAACAATAACCAGCAGATGGGTAATTTTCAAAAAGTATTTTCAGTCAGTCAAGGCCTCAAAGGGAAAAATATGGTCTCAGTAGAAGTGTTTATCCTCAGAGGTCTAAGAAAGGAAGGAAAGTCAAGGTTGTAAGCTGTAAATAGAGCTTAAGACCAATGAAATAAATAGCCCGACGGTATTCCCATATTAAAAAAATCGAGATGTACTATTGTGAGTGCAGCCCCATAATTATATACCAAAAAGCAAAGGAGCAACCAAACAAAGTGAAACACAAACGTGTATTCCAGAAATAAAATAAACTCACCTAGCACCCAATTGGCTGTAAAGTATCAAGTATCCCAAACTTCATCACAGTCACCACCGTCCCATCACGGGACAAATTATCTGTGTGGTCCCGGTATGGAAACTGCCAAGTAAGGATAAAAGAGATCAGAAATAGCACAGCATATTTAAATGCCTCCATTGTCCCTAGTTTAAGAAGGTCCAAATGTTGTTGGGATGAGTATCAACCAAAGTCATATTGCCACAACAAACACCCATAATGATAAATCAAACACCTTTGTAACTGGGTATTAACCAGCAGATGAGCTACATATATTTTAGAAGTTAACATCTACATATAGCAACAAGCCGAGGTTAAAAGTCTAACCAAAGTAAGGCTGTAATAAGTGCAGCACAATAGTGCCTTATATAATGAATGATCAAAGTCATGAAAAATATTAAACAAAATGACATATTAAGGATAAAGTGTCATGTTGCATAGTCGAAGCCAAGAGGGCTGTGGCGGCAAAGGATGAACGACTATAGAAAGCAGGGCTGTAGCGAGAGCAGTACAGCAATAAATTGTAAAGTTGTAGGAAAATAGAAACAACACAACATAATAAAAATAAAAAAAACGCCATGCCGCGCGGCCAAGACCAAGAGGGCTAAAAATGGCAATCAGTAAGATAAACTGATGTCGATCCCCAAAGAGTACTCATACCTCAATGTATCAGGAAGCATATAGCAGCGCGAATAATGAGAAATCATTCACGTACATAAATACTGAAGCTAAAAAATAACCAGCCCTTAACTTAATTCTTAACACCGCATAATCGCATCTATCACGGCATGATAACCAGCAAGAACGATCATGCAAGCATCGCGCCAATATTTAAAGACCGAAACAAACGCAGCGTACTACGTTCCATTACGGTCATATTGGGGTTGCGAGAGATGTGGAGAGAGCGTCAGAGCAATCAGTCGTCCAAAGGAAGCGTGGCAGCGGCCATATTTGAGTGGCTGATAAATACCACATTTACCTCTTGTAAACGCTGCAATGTCAAATAAATAAATAACAATTCACAAATACAGATCTTTTTAAGGATATTCTGAACTTTGTTACTGTTGGTGTTGTATTGTGCGACCAGACTAACTGTCCTTTCATTTACGGTATCTTTTTGTTTTTTTGGCATATCCCGAAGAGTGTTCTCCCTCGTTAGATGCTTAGCTCTTGTTATTGCTTTATTAACAATCTCTTTCCTGTATCCTCTTTTTAGGAATCTTTTTTTGCATTCATGTACGTTTTGCAAATAAGTCTCCTCCTCACTGCAGTTCCTACGGATTCTTGTTATCTCCCCAAGCAGGATGTTGTTAATAACGGACCACGATTGGGCACTTTCTGCATGGAGAACCCGATTACATGCTGTATCCTTCCTGTAAAGGGTGCTCTCAAGTACCTGGTCTTTGATATAGGACTGTATGTCAAGGAAGTCCATTCTGCTCCTTTCCCAGTTCATTGTAAACCTTCCTTTAAAGTTGTTTGCATTAAGATACAAAAAGTATTGCTGTAACTGTTCACTGGATCCTGACCATAAACAGATTATATCGTCTATGTACCTCCCCCAGTACACAATGTGTTCGGTCCAGGGGGAGGCACGTTGGCCCCAGGCATACCAGCCCATGAAAAGGCAGGCATAAGAGGGCGCAAACCTGGAGCCCATTGCACTCCCAAGTATTTGCTGGAACCAGGCTTTATCATGCAGGAAGAAATTGTTATCCAAAATTACAATGATTATTTCTATGATCATCCCATTAAATTCATACATGTTGGCACTCTCTTTGTCCAAAAAAGTCCTCACTGCCAGTATCCCAAACTCACTGAGTATGCAGGTATATAAAACTACAACGTCAAAGGTCACAAAGGTAAGATTTCCAGACCACTGGTAGTCCTTTAGTTTGACAAGTATATCTTTACTGTATTTAATGTACGATGGAAGGTCTACAAATTTAGAGATTTTTTCAGTGGGTGATCCCACCCCTGAAATATTTGGACGCCCCGGGGGAAAGGGACCCCCTTATGTACTTTGGGCAAGACGTAAATACATGGATAAGTGGGACAATGTACCCTAAGGTATTCAAATTCGTCCTTAGTCAAAAGACCAGTCTCCTTCCATTCACTCAATTTAAGGTTAATCAATTGCGTGAGATTCTGAATAGGGTTAAAAGATAATTTCTTATAACACTGTGGGTCATTTAACTGGCGATCTATTTCTGACATGTAATCACCAAAATGTATGCTTTTGTGATGTATATTTTCATGATATATATGTTTTTTGATGTATGTGTAATTTTGTTATATATGTATGTGGGTCATCTGAAACTATTTATATATCTTTTCAGATGCTTGTCCTTTTTAAATGTTTGTTTAATGTGTTATGTAATGTTTTGCTTTCATAAGTTTGTGGGCCATCTGCAATTTTTAATGTTTTTTTCAATGTTCGTTAATGTGGTACTTATGTTATGCGTTGTCTATGATGTTTCAGCCCTGACAAAGTTCCCTCTGGCAAAATTGGGAACAAATTGTTTTGGCTGTGTGCCAGTTTTTAAGAATCAATGGAATAAAAGAAGTACTTTTGGAATAGACTTTGGCTTGCTTTATGGACTCCACAACGAGTGCACCTTCCACCTTCCTTGAAAATAACTTAAAAACGTGCCCTTCTCCTTGTCCTCTGTTGTATTTCCATGTAGGTGCCTCAATGAAATTTGCAAATTAAAATATCATCATCTTTTCTCAAAAGCAGCGTATTGTATGAACAGTAATCAATAACAGAATTCATTATTTTGTTATGACCTAGAGAAGCAGATCAAAGGCAGTGCACTCTAGTAACTGGGTGCTCCATCTTCAAATATCCTACCAAACAGTAGTAGGTTTTGCCACACTGCAGCTGTATTATGGTTAAGGGTGGGCGTAGTTCGCGAAGTAGCACTTCGCGAAGCTACGCAAAGTGAAGTTCGCACTACGCGAGCTACGCGTAGCACTTCGCGAACTGCGTAGTAACATGTTCGCACTGTGCAAGATGTTGTTTTCAATGATTGCACAGTGCGGACAAGCAACCGGCACTGTGCAATCATTGAAAATGGCATCTTGCACAGTGCGAGCTGTAGTTTTCTGCTGCTCGAGTAGATTTTTACTCGAGCTTCAGCTTTCTCAACGCGAACTGGTAGTTTCTCATCGCGAGCGGTCGCGAGCATACGCGACCACTCGCAATGAGAAACCTGACCTCCTCGCGTTGGGAATCTCGCCGGGAGGTTTATTTTCCATGCTCGCGATCGCCAACTTGCAGTTGCTGATCGCGAACAAGGAAAAAGTCT
Source organism: Triturus cristatus (assembly GCF_964204655.1). Taxonomy (NCBI): domain Eukaryota; kingdom Metazoa; phylum Chordata; class Amphibia; order Caudata; family Salamandridae; genus Triturus; species Triturus cristatus. The sequence continues at coordinate 20,408,739 of NC_140585.1, read as the reverse complement.
CGCCGGGATGTCATTTTGCTTGCTCGCGGTCGCCAACTTGACGTTGAGGACCGCGAGCAAGCAAAAATGACCGCAGCACTACGCAACACTACGCTACGCGTGTTCGCACTGTGCTACGTGCAGTTCGCGTAGTGCGAAGTAGCGCGAACTTCGCAAACTACGCGAGCGTAGCGTAGTGCTTCGCCCAGGCCTAATTATGGTCACATGTTTATTCCCAACAGCAGTGTTGGCACTGGAAGACTGAGGCAACAATTGCCCTACACCAAAAACAAGTGATACACTCTCCTAATTCAGCCTCAGGCGAGGGGACGGAAACAGATGTATGATTTACAAATTTTAGATTTTCAAAGTAAAAAATTAAATCCAATGCTATCAATCTTGGACAGCCGTTATATAATCTACATTGGTCTCAAAGGTACATTTTCATGAACTTCAGAAGATACAAATCCAATTGGTTAGAACCTGTCTATACATCAGACCAAAAATACCCAGCTGTGGAAAAACATCTATAGGTTCCCTTTGCAAGTAAGGGTTATATTTACAGTGCTCTGCAGTGAGTATAAACGAGCTGGTGGAAAAATGCTAGAATTCCTCTAAAACTTTCCCTTCCCATTCTTCTCCTGGTCAGAACCTCACATTTAACAAAACAGACAGGAGAAACAGAGGGTATCCGGAATTGTTTGAACCCCCCAGCCCCCAAGGCACTTACCAGCTACATACAGATTCAGGGGGACCTGTTCCTATGGTGGAGGCACGGTCTCTCTTAGTTGGGCAGAATTGCCACCCTGAAGATAAGTGCTCGTCCTAAAATACTTTTCTTGTTTTGATCACTTCCATTGCAGCCACATCGGATTATCCTGAAAGCACTACAGCGAGAAGTAAACAGATTCACTCCTCCCTGGGTACTGGATCTAATCCAGCAGTGAGGGACTCTGTCGCTGAGAAGCTCGGCCTTCCCTCTCCACTCAAACCAATAGCCTCCACTCACGGAGGGCCATTTCAAAGCCTGGCAAATGCCAGACTGCAAACACATAATGGAAGTGTTTGGCAACGAAGAAGTGATCTCGTTTAATCAACTTAAGAAGGACTTCAGCCTTTCAGAGGTAGAACATCTGCGCTGTTTACAGATCAGGCACTGGGTGTACAACAGATCGATAAAGGTGGTGGCCTGCAGGCTCCTTACAGCATTTCAGAGATGAATCCTTTCCAAAAATAAGGCTCAATTATAGATGATCGTTTGAGCAGCGGGCAAGCAAAGTATGCAAGGCAACGTGGCAGCTTTGATAATTGTGCGACTACAAGCGTCTCTTCCCCCGATGAGCTCATGGAGCCAGATTTCAGCTATTAAAATATCTTTAGACAGAAAAAAGACATTGGGTATCATATTGCCCGTATATTTCCCTTAATATTTATTAAATAGGATCTAGGTGATGTCACTATTAGGAGTGGTATAAGTGACCATTGTCATGCTCCTGAAGAAAAGCCTTGGGGTAATTGCTTGAAACCTGTCGACCAAGAGACACACAAACATGGTCGTGTGTTTCTCCTTTCCCCACTTTGAACAAAACCAGCTATAGGATTGAATAAATATTTAGTTCCCATTTAGCCAGGCATTTTTAACACACTAAAAGACTCTCCCACTCTTATACCATCATTCACCTTTAAATCTCACAAAGTGCTCCCATGTCTACGTCGAACGCAGCACACCCCGTCCCTCAGCGGGGTGAGAAGAACCCCATGATGAAGCATTCCACCATGGGACATCTTGGTGGGTGAGGGTTCTTTTAAGAAAACATTTTGTTCTCCTAAAACTATAATGGATATTGGGAAGATAGCCAATTCTAACGAAATGGGACTCTTCTTGGTTATTCCCTCTAGACAGCCACACAGACATGGAGGGTAAGTGTGCCTGAGTGTCCATCTACATCCTAGTGGCCTATCCTGGGCAGGAAAGGAGGGAGATGCTGACACTTAAGTCTAAATAGGTAGTGTCCTATCCCTACACAAAGTGCTGATTACCCCCTACAGATAGTCTGGTGCCAGGACTGGGAAGAAAGGACTTCTGTGTAGTTCAAATGCCCTTTCTTGAAGTCTCCCCCAAATGAAAAGCACAACTGGGTATACGTTCAGGATCTGTAAAGAACCTCTGTCAGAAGGACTACTGTGCTGCTATAACGACTGTCACTCTGCTAGACAGCTACCCTGAAAGGATTGCTTTTCTGCTGTGCCGCCTTCTGCTCTCTTACACTGCTGAGGAAGAGCTGAACTCTGTTTTGAACTCAGAGTGATCTCCAAGGGCTTGGTGGCTTGCCTCCCTTGCTTGAGCCTCAGAGATATAAAAGTCTCCATACCTGCTCCGTTGCCTTGTCCTTTGGAAGTGGACTCACATGCTTGCTTCAGAAAATTGATGCATCTTCTGTCTGTGTGTAGCAGAATCAATGCATTACCCGTGTGGCAGGAGCCGAATCAGTACATTACGTTGGAACCAATGCAACTCCTCAAGAAACCGATGCCCGGAACCACGCATCACCGCCACAGCAGTGTGGAGAGATTGACACATCTTTTCGACTGTGCAGGGAAACCTGACACATCACACTCGGAACCAATGCCTCTCGGCTTCAGAGCTTCATCTTCGGAACCAACCTATCACCACCACTGCCAGATGAAAACTGACGCATCACCTCACCTGTAGGGGCCTACATCAAAGCATCGCCCGTTATCACCCTGCATCTCGCTTTTGATATCAGGATCAAGTTACTCTGTTCCCAAGCATGCATGGCTCCTGTACACGCTCCATCGAAATCGTATGAACTGTTGACTGTGCCCCGGTCCAATGCAACCAGCTAACCCCATTTACCACGTATTACTTCTAAGTGCTAAAGAAACATTTTATTCTTTAAAAATTCATATCTCGACTTCTACTTATTGGATTTTTTCCATTTTGGTCTTGATTTGTTTATAAAATTATTGTCTATTTTTCTAACTGAGTGTTGAGTTTTTTATGGTGTTTTCATTGTGTTACTGTGTGCAGTGTTGCACAAATACCTTATACATTGCCTCTTTAGATTTGCCTGAATGCTCTGTGTCAAGCTGCCAGAAGGTGAACACAGGTCAACTTTTAGTGTGTTTCTTACTTACCCTAGCTAGGAATGTGATTCCTGCTTGGACAGGGTGCATAACTCTGCCAACCAGTAAACCCAATTTCTAACAGTGCATTTTTTAACAGGGAAGTTGCAGTTCCTCAACACCTATTCAAGACACTGTGCCATTACTATTCATCCTGCTATTGTGATTGCTGGAGTGGTGTGGGTATCAATAGGGTTTTGAAATGTTGTTAATGTGCTAGGATGTATTTTTGAAGTGTTGAAAATAGTAAGGATGTTGTCTGTTGATGAAAATTTGGCTCATTTTGAATTTATGGTTTATTTGATTATATTGGTAATGTCATAGGACAGGATTTATTGGTTATTGATTACATGTGTTAACTCTTCATATTAAGTAAGTTAGTGTCTTGTTCTATGTTGTCTGGAAAAACAGGTATGTACACCTGTGGAAGCCCGGGAAGGAATAGCGGGTGGTAACTGGAAGCCACGCTGCTCTGAGGTTACTTGTCTGTTGCAATAACACTGAGAAGCTAGGTAGGGCTAGCAGTGTTAAATTAGGAACTATTTTCTGTGTAAAGTGAGAGTGATTGATAGCAAAGAGTACGCTGGTGAAACTTTGGTGTTATATCACCTAGAAAGGGTAACACCAAAGGGGTAGCAGGTTCTTCTGAGCTTGAGTGAAGAGTAAGAGGAAGGGATTTACTCGCAGTGTTTGAAGAGTAAACGGAAGTTCTTACTTTGTGAAGGGTAAGCGGAATGTGTTACTCACAGTGAAAAGAAATCTATCCTTTGTTTAGTGGAACAGACAGAGTAGGGAATGTTTTTATGTTATTATTAACAGAATGTTGATTAAGAAAACTCAGAAAAATAATTTCAGTAAGATTTTGTGGAGGGTCAGTGGTAGGAGTAAAACTGACTGAAATTGAAACTGACAGCATTGAAGAAAATAAATTGCATTGAACTATTGCAGAAATGAAAATGTTTGAAGGTTTAAAGAAACTGTTGGGAGGTAAAGTGAAAAATGTGTTTTTAATTGGTGATGCTCCTGAAGGAAATCCTGTGCATTTTATGTCTACCAATTTGGGACAAAATTCATGTATGTGGGCTCAGATTACTGAAAAAGAAGGTCCTTTGAGGTTTCCAAAAGACGGTACTTTTGAATTGCAAGTTATTGACAAATTAAGGGAAGTGGTCTGTGAAATAAAGCCACCATCTGGAGCTGCACAATTTGAGGCCTTAAGCATGTGGCAAAAGACAGTAAGAGACAAAGCAAGTGAGGATAAAAAGGTAAACCACCAGATGCAGGAGAAGGGAACTAATGATGATAAAAAGCTTCAAATAAATAATGATTCAGGGGATGAAATAATGGATGCATTGTTAACTGAGTGTCCGCCACTTTATGTGATTCCCATTAAAAATACTGAAAATAGTGTACCAGTAAGTACTACAGTGGCTACTGCGTCTGTTGAACCGAGAGAAACACAGATTGAGAGAACTGTGCAGATATTTCAGAATGACCCACTACCTGTTGATTCAGCACTGACAGTGATACCTCCAGTTGTTACTGCTTCAAATGTGACTGAATCAGTCCAAATATCACACACTGCAGATGCACAGGCAATGCCTAGAACATTTTGACTGTCCCAATTAATAAGGCCCCTACTCAAAAGGTTCAAAGAGCTGCAGAAGGAATGATTATTATGTCAGGGTTTATTTCAGAAACTCAGAATTCACAGATTATTGAACAGAAATTACCCCAGACAGTCCAAGCACTGGAAGGTGGGGGAAAATGGTATTTACAACATCTGCAGCGCAGGATAAAATGAATATATTTAAAGATTGGATTTTTCAAGCCTGCTTTGAGGAAGCAGCAGTGAAAAAAAAGATAAAAAGCATGGGGGAACAAATTAACCCAGACCCTGAAAAAGAAAAACAGCTTAATGTTTGAACATGAACAAATTAACAGTCCCTGCTGTTTAAATCATGAAAATGTGAACCAGTGTCAGGAAAAAGAATTAATTTCCCTGAGTAAGGAAACAGCTACATGTGCAGTAACTACACATGTTGTACTGACCGATTTGGCTCAAAAATATGAAATGAATGTTTCAGGAAGTTTTCCATTTCAGAAACGTTTTAGTGTACATATAAATGATGAAGAAAATGAGAAAATGTGTTCTTCAGGAATGCAGTTGCACATTTCAGAAATCATAAAATATTTTTTTAAATGCAATGGGTTTGAGAAATTAGGAAACAAGTGGGCAATAAAACATGAGAAGAAAAAGAAACCATCAGACCTAGCAAGGAAACTGGATAAGAAAAAGAAACCACCAGATCTAGTTGAGGAAAATAATAAGCAGAATGAAGGAGAAGCTTTTGCATAACTCATTGAGAGAAAAGGTGGGATAAGTGCATGTTCATTTGCCACGGAACAAAGGTGAACTTGCAGCATTTCTGAACACTTTCCCACAATTGAGAGACACACCTATGCTGTGGTACCCACACGTTGATGGATATGTTGAAATTTTAAAGGAGTTATGCATTAATTTGGAAATGTTCTTTGATATTTCCATGAAGACTGAATTGTGGTTTGAATCTAAAGTTGTTGTGCAGTGGCCAGGTGAGGAGACAATGAAAAGGGTTTGCATGAATGCACCATCATTTTCTGTTGTTATGGAGAAAAATGTAGCAGTGATTACTTTCCTGAAGGGCAGAGTGCCAGCAAAGGATGTTGATTGGGTACAGATTAAAACAACACAGGATGGAAGTAAAGGTGTTTTGCTTTGTGCAAATTCGGGTATGGATGTTACACTGCTGGAAAAAGTATTCGTTTGCCATCTTTATAACAGATTTGAGCATTGGAAGAAGAAATGTCAATTTAAACCTGATGCAGCAAATGGAACTGTGCAAACACAGAGAGAAATGCAGGTGCGAAATGTGTCAGCCAAGCAAATGCAAATGTCAGTTCAGAAACAGGTACCAATGACAAGAGTTTTTCAAGCCCAAATGGTCCAAAATATGGAAAATGCTAACATTAATTTAAATACATTGTCCAGAGCAAATGTGAATCATTTCCAGAAACAAGGCCTGACAGGAAAACAATTGTTCTGCAAATTAAACAGCACAGATTACTGTACAACGGATAATGTTAATTTTCAGATTCCTGATGAGGATGTACATTTTAAAATGGCCCAAAAAGAGACAGCTATAGAATTGTTTTCTGAAAAGACAGTTGAAAAATTACCTTCTGATTTGAAAGAAATAATAAACACAGAAGTAAGGGAGGTCACAGAGAAAGATGTCAGATTAATAAAAGGTGCAGAGCATGCCTTATTCAAATTAGAATCAGATGAAGTCCCTTACCGAAGTTGAATACTATATTTAGTGGTTAACCTGTCTTTTTATAGCATTCGAAGACTATTTTACGTCAATGTTAGTATTCAGTAGTATTCTTTTTGTGAAGCCCAGTGTATGAAGACTACTGGAATGTGAGTGATACTTCTTGAACACTAACAGAATACTTCTCAAATACTTATTTGCTAATCAAATAGTCGTCATTTACAATGCAAAAAAATCAGTGAATAAGAATACTACAGGACTGTAATGAATATTACCAGACTACTGATCACATTCTTCTATTCAAATTGCTGAATTGAATGATTGTGTATGCAGAGATTTGTATGAATAAGCTATTATATGTTTACTACTAACATATTAAAAGATGTATGTGCAAAGCATTTTTGTCCAAAATTTTGAAAGCTTTACTGAATGGTATGGCTAGGTTAATAATATTCTATCACAATACTAACAAACCAACATGCATATGTATATATTTTCATTATTATTAGGATCAATTTTAATTATTAGAGCCTTAATTGTAGTGCTATTCTTAAAAAGATGTACCATCTTGTCTTCACTGCCTGATTTTGCTCGTGCGAAAGTGTCACTCATAATCATTGAATGTCACTCATAATTACACTAAAATTATGAAAATGTCACACATAGCAATCTAAAACATTGGCAGCTATGACAGTGACATGGATAAGACTGGGTTCGCTTAATAATTGGTTAAGTGAATTAGAACTACAACCCCCAAAATGCACCTCAATTTTAATTAGGAGCTAAAAAAATGCAAACTAACTTGTGAAACTTAGTCACCTTTTGACATTACTACTGTAAATGGTTTGAGCTTTAAAAGTTGTTTCTGCGTTTTTCAGACAATTTAATTTAAAAATTTTACATTCATATTTTTATTTTCATGCTGCAATACGTTATTGATTGAACTACATATAAAGCTGTTTGCTTTACAAAGGATAATAAATGTTTCTCCTCGTTCACTTTTGTAACCTATTTTTATCATTATGTGGAACTCCAGTTCTTTCAGGCTTTCGACTTTCTTCTTTTGGTCTTCTGTTGATGTGCGTTGGGCTTGTTCTGTCGAGTAGAGTTGAGTTGGGCTCTTTTTGGGCTCCCTTTTGTCCAACTTGGGCTGCAAAGTTTCCTTTGCTCTGCTGCGCCTGCGCAGTGTTTTGAATTGAAAATGAAGAGTGGTAAAGTTGGTGGAGGGAGAGCATGAAACTTGCTGTGTCCATCACCAGAAATGACCCTTAAAGACTAACTCCCCTTGATCCACTGGCACCAGTGTGGTGCACATTACCGACTAAGCTACGGTACTAGTAACTTCACTCTAAGTCTTGTTCACTGGTTCTTTGGCACGTACAGCACTACTATAGGCCCCAGTATTTATAGAGAAAATCTGCACAGCTTTGGAAAATGGAAGGCACGCTCTTTTACAGCGCTTCAGCTGTAACAGAACTGCCTTCACAACACTATTTTAAGCCTCCGCCTACAGGCATGCACTCGCCGCTTCCCAGTGGTTTATGTACCCCTTTCACTTAATAGAAGGCACACATTACGTTCTCAAACATACGCGGGCTCCGCCAATCACTATTTAATGAGGAAACGGCAGGGTCTTTCGTCAACTTCGTTCGCTTAATTTCCACTGTAAAAATAAACAGGAAAGAGACCTGCTCTCGTGTCAGGGTGCTTATCAGTCCCAGTTCTAAAGGGTGGGCCAGGTGGGTCGGGCCCCCCCAAATTAGCCCATGGTCAACCCGAGGCTCATTCACAAGTAGAAAACAATCTTTTGTTCTCTTAATGAAAAAATAACACAAGGCTGCGGCCTCGCTATCAAAGCTAATAGTTTATATTTTGTGTAAAACACCAATGCCATGGGCAGCTATAAGTGCCTGTGGACAGGGGTGAGGTCACGCGGGATGAGTGCTATTATTGTGCATGTGTACCTGAGACACTCCCACTACAGCAAGAGCGCAAGCTCCAGTTTCTCAGTAGTTAACAGAAAACAGTTTTATGGCAAAAAATTGAGTAAAGGATTTTGCAACTGCAAGAAACGTAAGTAAAAATGTTCATGCAATCAGGATATATATCTTAGTAGTGGTTTATTTGATTTATTTCTGTTGTGATGCTATTCCTAATTTATGACAGTGGCCACTGGAATTTTGTAGCCAGTGGAAATGTATTATTTCATTATATTTATATTGTTATAATTTAACACTGTCTTTTGGCAAAGGACCTTGTCAGAACCAGTTTAGCACCAAAACACTACAAAGGCAACTGAAAGATGGCCAGTCCGCTTTTGCGAAGGGCGTTCCACTGCGCAGCAGTGTGCCATTGCATTTTTAGTAACCTATGATCCAATTGAGCTAGTAACTATTGTTAAAATCTGCAACTTATGCAGCAGGTGATGGGTAATGTGACAAACGTAGCACATCTACTAATATGCGGCAAGCCCTGCAGCTGCAGAATTGCATAATTCATGTGGCCCTGTTTATGGCACTAAAGTAAACACAAAAAAACGAAAACACTGATAATAGCAACGTTTTGACTCTTAAGTCAAACATCTTGTCAAGTTTCACTAAAATAACGCTCAGACAGAATGGGAAGGAGTTGTACGAGTGTCTATTATGCACAGGAAAGCAATGGCAACAATTCCATGACGGCGCCGGTACCATGTGATGCAACTATCCTCTCTAGTCTCCATCTCCCGAGGTGCTTGCAGGAGGCAGCGCTCACTAGTATAATTAGAAGCACCTTAAAGACCAGACACCCCACCTCGGGGCGCCAGCGACTGTGCATTTATTCACTCTCAAGTTATTCTCTCATTTTGTTACATGAATAGTCAGAACTGCATATAATCAGGGCCACTGGAATTATGCGGTTCAGCAGCTTGAACAATTTACCCTTAGTTATGAATGTCTCATATGTGCCATATAATCCATCATCTGCTGCATAATTTGCCGATTTTCACAAAAAGCTATTTTAAATAGCCCAACAATGACTGACATAGCACTGACTTGTTCCGGCAGTGTGGAAGGCCCTTTGCAAAGGTTTATTCATCACCTTTCAGCTGCAAATCCAGATACTTGCATTTTAACCTATTACTAATCATTCTGGACAGTGTTTAAATGTGTAAAAAGTGACTAAATAATAAAGTAATACTAACACAGGGATTAGCCTGCATAATTTTGTCAACCATACTGCATAATTTGGTCCTTCTGTGTTGCATAATTCCATTAACCCTGATTATAGTGCTGCTGTTACTCCTTGGGTCCTAAACTGGTAAGAGAGAGAAGGGAGAGGTGGACAGAGGGATGGGAGAGTGATACGGAGGAGACTGAGGTATGAGGCAGGAGAGTGAGAAAAAGGACTGCGAGGGAGAGAAGGAGAGCGAGTCAAACAGACAGAGGAGGTTGAGCAAGTTTGAGAGGTGGGTGAAAGACAGAGAAAAGGCGAGGAAGAGAGAGAAGGGCGAGGTAGCAAGAGAAGGATGAGATAGGAATTGAAGAATGAAGAGAGAGTGAGTGGATGCACAGGGAGCGGATGGCAAGATCACAAAGGCACGCCCCACTGTTTTCTCACAGTGCAAGAAGCAGAAACATAAAATGGTAATAACTACCATTTTATAATTCTGCTTCTCGCACTGCGAGAAAGCAGAAGGGTTTGGTTGGGGGCGAACGGGTCTGCTCTAGGGCAGGGGAGGAGTGGTTTGCTCACTGACTGATTGCTAGGCACTTTGCGGCCGCCCAAACCAGTCATGCGCACTCTATAGTTCTCCATGCAGGCTGCAATGCAGCCTACATGGAGAACATGGCCTCCCCGTAAGCCCCTTCCTGGGCGGCATCCTGACCAATCACAACGCGTTGTGATTTGGCTTAGGGGAGGAAGGATGCCTGCTTCCTGAAGACGCGGGACCCGGCCGGTGAAAAAGAAGGATTAAATATTTTTTTTATTAATAATTAAATTAACCCACAACATGCTACCCCCTCCTCCTGCCCGCGACCCCCCCTGCCCATGACCCCCTCCCCCCACAACCCCTGTCCCCCCTGCAACTCCCCCCCAGCTTAAAGGGCTCCCACCACAGGTTTTGGACTCCCTGATAATAGATGGCGCCCCGTCAATGCAGGGATTGTAAGGGCCTGCATTACGCCCCTGTCTCTGATGAACAGTTCTCTGCAGATGAAGGTGTCACTGAGGGGAACCCCTTCCATTCTCCAAAGGGGCCTTGCGGGCTCTGCCTGAAAGTGAAACTAAGGGCATATGTACAAGGAAATTTTGCAGTGGCACGTCATTTAAAAAATGCAGGGGTGTGCCGTATTTACAAGAACACATCGCACCCCTGTGTTTTCCCTTGCGCTGGCATTTCAAATTGCTGCCTAGCGCCAACACAGACACCCATGCGCAACAGTGCGAGGGTGTCACATACAATTAAAAAATGCTTACTAAATGCATGACTAATGAGTTTGTAAGAGGCGTATTAGAATAATTGACTCCCAAGATATGGAACACATAAAATGTAATCCAAAAGCCATCATTAAAATAAGCCTTGTGCAAGCAACCAAATTAATAAAATTGCTATAAATTAATCAAAATTAATGCGACTAGTGTTCAATTAACATTCAATTTGGATTCTGCTAGTCTTACTAGAGTCTTCACAATCATTGCAGTTAGTATTCAGATATTGCTCACGAAGAATACCACAGTGGTCACAATCAATGAGACTAGCCTTCATTTTGCTCTTGAAAATAGCACAAGTTCTGCAAATAAACCCTAACAGAATACTACTAAGCTTCAAATACTATTCTTCTAGAATACTCCTAGTCTTCTTTTAGCAATCAATTGAAATGTTCATCATGTATTTGAAGGGTAGTTGAGTAGAACTAGTATTCCCTCATTTTCATATTTCGGCTTGTGGGCATACTACATAGTCTTCATGCATACTAAATAAATACTATATTTTAATAGTAAATGAATAGTAAATGAATACCGCTGTAAACACTGGAATCACACTAAGTGAAGATCTTCCATTTTGGTGGGGGTATTCAAGAACAACATCAGTTGCAGAAATTTTACTCATAATTCGAGATAAACTGAGTAAAGTATTTTTGATGGAATTTATTGGAAGTTTATGTAACTTTCTGATCACAGGTTCACAGAAACTAAATGAAGAGAACAGATTAGTGCAGGAGATTAATAGCATAACGTTTCCATGTTGTCCTGTGGTACCAAATCCAGCCAATATATTTTTTCACATTCCATGTGCTGAAGAATGGCTTACTGTTATTGATTTTTGTCAAGTTCATGTCACAGTGCCGTTGCATGAGAATAGTCCGTAGTACTGTCAAAAAGAAAATAAATATCTGGGACACATGATTGGAAAGGGAGGTAGAAAGATGTCACCAGAGAGAGTGGAAATAATTCACCAGATGAATCCACCTCAAATTCAGAAAGAAGTCAGGATGTTTTTGGGAACAGTCGGTTGCTATACTGAGTGGTTACCAAACCTTTCCCTAGTGGCTAAGCCTTTACTGAGTCTGACACACAAGGATGTGTCTGATCCGCTTCCATTGAACAATAATTGCACAAAAGCATTCCTAGAGTTGAAAGAGAAAAAATGTTGTGCCCCAGCACTAGGAATGAGAGCTTATTTGAAAGAAAATATACCAATTTGCAATGAGAGGGAGGGTTGCGCTCTCTCAGTGCCTATTCAAAAACATGAATGTTACCAAAGGTCTGTGATGCATTGCCCAATGACCTTTGACCCTAACTTCACAGAAATGCAGCAAATTAATTGGTTTGTGATGAAACTGAATACGAATGTCTAAATGTCATGAAAATATGCATAAAGCGAATATCAGACTTTAAGGATGAACATCTGAATCAGCCCAACAATGTCCATTGTGTAGGTGGCCCATATTTGAAAGATAATAATGACACATTAGGGGCAGCACATGCTGTGCTTCCTATACATTATGTTGTCAGGGCTTCATGGCTTCCAGTAGTTACCTCAGTCCAAAATTCGAAATTGATTGCCCTTACCATAACATGCAGTATAGCTGCTCAAATGGGAGTCACTGTTGTCATGGGAGAGAGAAATGCTAATTCTGTTGCACAAAATTGTGTTCTGTTAGCATATACATTCAATGTAATCTTCACAGGTGAATTGAAAGAGGCTCAAGAAAATGTTTTAGAGACAGAACAACAGGGTTGTATCATAATTGTTTGACAACTGCATAGTGGCAAATGTGTGATTGCAAAAACTGATGCCCAGGTATAGATTGCCAGTATCTCTGAAATCAGATCATAATGAGGTCTCAAAGATGATGTGTGCAGAACCACAGACTGGACAAGGAGTGGATTGTAGCTATCTGCCTGAAGTTTCAAGCATAATAAAGCAACACAAAGACAGCACAGAGTTACACTTTGCAAAAGACTGTGTTTCAGCATCACCAAAGTGGCTTAAAATTGGACATGCAAATGCACTTGTGAAAAACACAGATGAAAAGACTAGCCATTGCTGTGAAGGTCTGACTGATGTGGAGCGTGCCGTTTCTCACTAGATTGCAGCTGCTACACAAGATCTACATCATGGATGGTGCCAAAACTTTGATCTGAGAGATGCTGGGAAATGGAAAGGCCTGTTCCAAAGGATCCTGGCAAAGACAGTTGGGAAATGTGGTGGCCTTCCAAATTGGGTGCATGCCTCTCACACACGTATGGTCCTGTGTCCCCTTGATAAAATAGCTCCTCTTCAAGAAGATATGCCAGCAGTGGTCAGAAGTCCACAGAAGAGGGTCAGTCAAGCTGTAAGGGAACACAGAGAGTCTGAAGTAGCAATAGAGAAAACTGATGTGGCACTGGAAAAGCAAAAAGTGGAGCTGACTCAGATGAAAGCGGTGTCCAAAGGGTGAAAGAGTCAGATGCAGCCTCTGAAGAAGAAATTTGGGGCATATCAGCAACACCCGGCGATAATTATCGCTCAGCGCTCTTAGCGTGAGGATAATTATTGCCGGGTAACGTGGATTTTTATCGCTGAGATAGCGTGCTATTAGGAACGCTTATCTCCTCAGCGATAAAAATCCTCACGCTAACTGCCTAACATGAGATCTCACGAAATGTGGCGTTAGCTTGTTGATAGGGACTCACAAACGTAGACATGATATCCACCTTCCATAGGATATCATGGCTAAGTCAGTCCTGAAGCAGGCGTAAGAAAAGTAGCGATAACAGGGGTTATCGCTACTTTTCCTGCCACTATGCTTCATAGCGTGGGGCTTGATGATAGGAGAAATGTCGCTTAGCGACATTTCTCCTGGCATGTCAGGAACGCCCACTTTGCATCTCATTAGAGATGCAAAGCTGGGCGTTATGAATTTCCACGCGTTAGCGTGGCCTTGCTAATTAGGCGATAAAATTTTCACCGCTTTTCGGCCGAAAACGGCCACAAAAGCGGCGATAATTTTTTATCGCCAGCTTGTAAATATGCAAAAGTCCAGATGTTGAGCGCTCCTGCGCCTATAATGAACCGTCGACTCTCTGCCACCTTAGAATTGTAAAAAAGGTGTGATATATTATCAAGACAGCAGTGCATTATTTATTTGTCCTGAAGATGATGCCCTATATCTAATGTGGCATCAAAACGTCGTCGACACCCAAACACCCTATGCACTAGACTCAAGCTATAACACATTGTGCAACGGTGTTAAATGATTAATTTGTGTCTGTCTATACTGAGAACAACTGTACAGACCCATTTTGGCTTGCCTTTTGGTCAATTCTGTGTTCATTGTTCTGTCTTGTGTTCTGTTGGTCACGGCTGTGCCCACTTGTCATTTGAATGTTTTATTTGATACTATTTTTGAAAAATACTATGAAAATAAATTCTTGTCCGGCTGGACAAAAGACATACATTCTATTCTAAGTGTATGGTTATCTATCACACTGTATTCCTCCTGAATAGGGACCATTGTTCTCTATAACATGAAATTGCCCAAGGTCCCTGTCTAAATTCCTTTGGGTTCCCTTGTTCTGTAAAATAGTACTGTCAGAGTTTCTCAGCACCCGAGTGGTCAAATTGCATGGAAAAAGTACAGAATGCCACACTCTTTGAGCCACCCTGAAGGCAAGCTGGTGACAAAGAGAAAAAGAAAGGCTGAAACAATAACTGAGAATTGTCAAGAGCTGAAAAGAAAAATAATCTTTGAATGATGAAAGAAAAAGAAGAAAAGAAAATAGAAAAGAGAACTGTTCTGTTGAATTTTCCTTTTATTATTTTAGTTACTTATTTTAGAAAAGACTAATAGTTCTAAGAAGCTACTTACAGAACTCTGCACTAAACTTGAGCTTGGCTATATATGATCTGATTACAGACAAGATTTGTGTTTGCCTTAGAAATAGAAGTCAAATTGTTATATGCTCGGATTTTGCAATAAAAATGTCACTTGTGAAATTAAATAAATGTGATGATTTATAAATCATTTGAAGTATGATTTGATATAATCAAAAGGGAGGATTGATAGAGCTAGATTTCATCAAGATTAGGTATTGCTTTAATTTTTGTGCTTCAGACAGATTGCATTTAAAATGACGCAGATGTTGGTGCAAGTGGAAACACATGGCACATGAAACATGAAATGAGGCCTAGACAAATGCTTTTTAAAAGGTGCACTTTGGTGCTAAGCAAAGTGAAAGACATGAAATGAGGCCTGGTCAATGCTTTCTGTCTGAAATGCTTGTGCTGAATTAACATGTGTTTTTGCAGTGTAGAGAAAACTTGTGATTTTAGTGGCCTTTTTAGCTGTGAAAATAATTATTGAATGTGTTCTTTCTTCCCAGCTCATTTTCCTTGCAATCTACACTCCCTATTCCTGTCTTAAGAGACTTTGGCTTTGTTGCATATTTAGGCAAATATATTCAGATCATAACACATCTTATAATGTGTGTTAATTAACCATGCACCAAACGCTACATGTGGGGCTAAAGCTTTTTTTTTGCATGAAAAGCCATCTAAAACATTAAAGCATTTTTCTATGAGTGCGTATTAACTGCTTGTGCTTTGAAAAATGTGCACAGGTGTAATGCTATGTTGTACATTGCACATTTTTGCATGTTGTGGACAAATAATAGAAAAGCTGCTTTAAATTATTAGTTTGGGCTAGGAAAAATAATACAAGGTATTAGTATGGGGGTGGTAAACAGAATGGGTTCTATTTCGTAAATCAATATTGTTTTCGTGTTTGTTTTATTTTTGGGCCTAAGATAAAATGGCTGCCTGTGAATCCAGCAAGGCTGAGAATGGTGCTGAATTTGAGAGCACGCGCAGATTATACCAGCTTGCCTCGAGTGAAGACCTAGTTCAAGGCAACTGTGAACTCTAAATTCTTGCTATTCTGCCAAAGTACCAGTGTTTGTGGAATGTGCTTATCCTGCGAGAACAGGATGGTGAGACCCTCATGTCATCTATGGTAACCAATCAAGTGCAAGCTTTACTGAAAACTGCAACAATTATTAGTGTAGTCAGCCAAGAATTAGAGTATAAATAATCACCTCTTTGGGGGTGTGTGCCTTTGGCTGCTTCGCTGCTTTTAGGAGGAGGAGAGAGGAAAGGCAGCAGATGAGGCCAGACATCATATGGGTTAGGTATGTGATCGTCGTGGGTGCTGCCTGGGTGGAGATTTCATCCAAGGAGAAACAGAGGGAGGTGGGGAGCCTTTTGCTCATATTTTTTTCAGAGAGTCCTTGCACTTCATATTTTTGGCAAGGCAGATCACATTTCTCTGATGTTCTGTGAAGGAGGGGCTGTCTTACTTCTTGTGTAGCACAGAGACACAGAGGATCAGACCAGGGCAGAGTGGAGTTGGATAGAACAGGTTTAGATATTAGATTCTAAAACTTTTAAGTTAATGCTTTGACCAATTAATTAGTTTTTGAAAAGATTTATTTGTCTTATGCATTTATTTCTCTTTATGGGAGATTTTTGTCATTTATTAATTATTGATTAGCCTTGCAAGACTCACTCTTTCCTTAGAAACTCTTTAAGTGATTTGACTGGCATTTTGCAGCACATTTTCTTGTCTACATCTGATGCTATTATGCAGACTGTAATATGTTCTGCATTAATGCTATTTTTCCTAATTTCCAAATTCTGTAACCTGATTGATATTTGACTAATGAATAAAGGGTCAGAAAAACTTCACTTTCAACTAAGAAAAGAAAACCCTTTAAAAATACTCACAACTCTTTTATTGGCTTAAATATTAAATGCATTTTTGATTTTTCATGTTTATGTAAAGTCTCCTGAAGGTAATATACAGTGGCAAGGGTCCAGTATCTTTACAGCGGTTAATTGGAGGTAATGAGGGTTTGCATTCAGAAATTACCGTGAAATTACCGCTGCATCACATCCACGTCCTCAACTGGTTTCCTTGGGACAGAATAAGCAGTAGAATTCAATACTGGAAGAGAAAGAGTCTGAGACGCATCATAGTCAAAGACAGGCCTGGTACCTGGAAGTATCTGATGATACTTAGAAAGAGAGACTGAAGCTAGCTACAAAGCAGGACAGCACTGTACAATAAGGTCGATACATGGGGTGTCTATGGACTGTTTACATTTCTTCAACTGGTTGAGTTTGGGGCCTATTTGAAGCTAAATATTTCCAAAGCTGGCAAGGAGATGGAAAGACCTGATGCACCTGCTGACTCTCATCTGTTAGTATCTATGTTGATCTTCTTTCTTTCTGGATTCTAGCAATGGTTTTCTTGACCGCACTCTTTATCTCAGTGTTTCGGAGACTATAGATTACTGGGTTCACCATGGGAGTCAAGATGGTGTACACCACTGACACCAGACTGTCGGCAGAGAACGAGTTAGTTTTTGTGGGCCAGTAATATGTGAAAATCAGAGCCCCATAGAAGATGATGACCACTGTCAGGTGGGAGCCACAGGTGGAGAAGGCTTTGTCTCGGCCCTCAGAAGACTTGATTTTCAGGATGGTGTCGATAATGAAAGCGTATGACACGATCTTGATGAAAAGAGCACCAAGACCGACGAACCCACCTAGTGTAAAGATGGCCAGGATGTTGATGAATGTGTCAGAACATGAAAGCTTCAGCAGAGGGGGGATGTCACAGAAAAAGTGCTGGATTTCATTGGACCCGCAGAACGACAGCCTGGTCATCAAAATTGTATGGACCAAGGAGTAAAAAAATCCAGAGACCCACAAGCCAGCTGCCAACCAGGAGCAGGCACGCTGATCCATGATGGTGTTGTAATGCAACGGGTGACAGATGGCAATGTAGCGGTCATATGCCATAGCCGCCAGTACGAGGCACTCAGTACACACCAGGCTGATAAACAAATAGAGCTGGGTCATACAGGCAGTGAATGAGATAGATTTCTTCTCGGCTAGAAGGTCTACCAGCATATTAGGGACAGTGACAGTGGTGTAGCAGCAGTCTAGGAAGTACAAGTTGGAGATGAAGTAGTACATAGCGGTGTGAAGATGTGCATCTAGGCATATTACGGTGATGATGAGGATGTTCCCAGCCAGGGTGGTCACGTAGATCAGGAGGAAAATCATGAAAAAGAGACCCTCCACTTCAGGAATAGAAGACAGGCCCAACAGGAGGAATTCAGTCACCAGGGATTGGTTAGATCTGTCCATAGCCTTCAGGGTCCAAATCTATACATATTAGTGAGAAATATATTAATAATAGAAACAATATTTACATCAACCAAAAAAATCAGAACAGGCATTTTATCACATTCCTAGCAGCAATACTAATACATTGTCATAATGAAATAATGCCCTAGACTACTGCAGATTATGTGGATAGATATTATCAGGAAAACATGTTATTTCAATGAGTGAAATCAAGGTGAAAATGACAAAATGACAAAACAACGCAAGACGTGTGATGATATTTGCTATAATCTGTGTTGAAAATCCCTTCCACTATTTATAGTGGTAAGCACTGTAAGCTTCTTCAAATGGCTTGCACATATATTGTTTTTAAAATCAGTTACTCTGCGCTGTATGCCACTCAACGCCTACCACTTTCTTTGTTTTCCATTCTGTGCACCGAAAGGCACAGATAAGAATACCATCCCATGGCCTTACTACATCTGCAGTTCAACATTTCATACCCCCCTTGTCCCTTGTGCTTGAAGATTCCATGTCCATGTTATAATTGGGGCTTTATTTTAAAAACATTTCCAGAAGCTACCTTGAAGCATTTAATCACATTTGCAAATTAGGAAGGAACAGAAATATTTCGTTTGAAGAAAATCAAGCTGCACAAGTCAAGGGAGGTATTGTGGTATTACATAACTAGGAAGATTACAATAAAGAGGTTGTGAGACAAATAAATATTGAGCAATGTTGCAGACAGTTACCCACTAACCCCATGCAACATGTTCATCAATTCCAAACAGTCACATTGGAAAGATATTGAGATGTTTATTGATATACAAAAACCACTGATAGATTTTCTACTGTAAGGCCTATTATCTCTGTCATCAGCAACCTCAGAACATCTATCAGCATATCGATACGTTTGTGAGGTTTTTTGTCTATAACCTACCCTATATTTGGGACACCAGGGACATCCTACACAAGCTAGAGGATGTTCCTTGGGAATGCGCATCAGTGATGTTTGTAACTTGATATGGTCAAAGTTTGTATACATGTATAAAAAGTGTTTTGACAGTTTGGCATTGGCACTATTAAGAACACAGTGCAATGTTACTACAAGTGACTAATATAATTATGTCTTATAATGTTTCTTTGACATGAAAGCAAGTGGTATCACCAGCTACAAGGCACAGCCATGGGTTCCAGGTTTGCCCCCCCTTATGTCCATCTGTTTATGGGTAGGCATGAGAGCAGGCATGTCTGGACTCATGCTGCTAGAAAGTGGAAGGAACAAACATTTTTCAGGTGCAGGTACATTGATGATATGCACAGGCCCATTATATCAAATGTTAGTGTATCATCAGTATTTGAATGATCATCTTTTCATCAATCAAATAAAGACAGAAAATGAACAAAAACTCTGATTGGATTTGTAAATTGCATGGCTGTCATAACAAGGTGTCACAGTGCTAGAGAACAGGCCACAAGCAGATGCCAGGCACAAATGAAGCAGTAGAAAGTTCCAGAGTTTGGGGCCATCTATCTAAAGAAACTTCCACCCTGCCTGGTTCTTCTCGTTCTGGGGAAACAGACCAATCTAAGGTCGGAGAACCGTAATACCCTAGAAGAAGTATAGGACTCAATAAGATGTCACAAGTATATGAGGCTTGCATTGGCAATGGCCCAGAAGGCAAAGCAAATCAATAAAGTGGGCAGAGATAGGAGGATGTTTTGGAATATGTAACGGTAATCACACATTTTGAATAATTTGCATCCCCTGAGTAAGGTTTGAGAGATACCCAGGTACAGAACATTACTTTAGTCCAAACGTGATGTGATGATGGCCAGGACAATGTTTTTTATGTGGGCACTCACTAAACATCTAGACCGACACCAACCTCTTGACAACCTCGATTCCGACCTAACCACAGCACAGAAACAGCACTCCACAGATGACATCAGGATGTTCCTTGACTGAGGAAGTCCGGAACCTTGGTTTTATCATTGACGACTTACTATCTATGCATCAACAAGCAGTGAAGGTGGCTGCAACCTGCTTCACCATCTTGAACCGCTGTTGACTGCTGCTGCTGCCGTGTGGACGGGGACTGCAGATCTCAGACACCCCTGCCCAGTGCTGACCTTTGCGCCAGGAGGCGCTTCCGCCATTTCCCGCCCGGACGCGCATAGGGCCCGATTCACAGAACAAACTTAAGACAAAATCCTAAACTTAGTACCATTTTGGTATTCACAGAATGCACTTACTACTTCTGGTATTCACAGAATGAACTTACTACTTTTGCGATTCATAGAATAAACTTACTACTTGTGCTATTCACAGAATGGATTTACGACTCCTAACTTTACGTCCGCACTCGGGCCTTAAATTCCGGCCCGGAGGCGGAGCTTCCGGCCCGAAGGCGGAGCTTCCGGCCCGGAGGCGGGGCTTCCGGGCCAGAGGTGGAGCTTACGGCCCGGAGGTGGGGATTCCGGCCAGTGGTGGAGATCCGCCACTGGCCGGAATCCCCACCTCCGGGCCGGAAGCTCCGCCTCCGGGCCGGAAGCCCCGCCTCCGGGCCGGAAGCTCCGCCTCCGGGCCGGAAGCTCCGCCTCCGGGCCGGAAGCTCCGCCTCCGGGCCGGAATTTCCGGCCCGAGTGCGGACGTAAAGTTAGGAGTCTTAAATCCATTCTGTGAATAGCAAAAGTAGTAAGTTTATTCTGTGAATCGCAAAAATAGTAAGTTCATTCTGTGAATACCAGAAGTAGTAAGTGCATTCTGTGAATACCAAAATGGTACTAAGTTTAGGATTTTGTCTTAAGTTTGTTCTGTGAATCGGGCCCATAGATCCCAGCGCGGCTCCCGCATCGCGGGAACTGCTGTTGACTGCTGCTGCTGCCCTGTGGAGGGGGACTACAGATCCCAGACACCCCTACCCAGTGCTGACCTTCGTGCCAGGAGGCACTCCCGCCATTTCTCGCCCGGACGCGCATAATTCCCAGCGCGGCTCCCGCATTGTGGGAACCGCTGTTGACTGCTGCTGCTGCCGTGTGGAGGGGGACTACAGATCCCAGACACCCCTGCCCAGTGCTGAACTTCGCGCCAGGAGGCGCTCCCGCCATTTCCGGCCTGGACACGCATAAATCCCAGCGCGGCTCCCGCATCGCGGGAACCGCTGTTGACTGCTGCTGCTGCTGTGTGGAGGGGGACTACAGATCTCAGACACCCCTGCCCAGTGCTGACCTTCGCGCCAGGAGGCGCTCCCACCATTTCCCGCCCGGACGCACATAAATCCCAGTGCGGCTCCCGCATCGCGGGAACCGCTGTTGACTGCTGCTGTGTGGAGGGGGACTACAGATCCCAGACACCCTTGCCCAGTGCTGACCTTCGCGCCAGGAGGCGCTCCCGCCATTTCCCACCCGGACGCGCATAAATCCCAGCGGGGCTTCCGCATCGCGGGAAGCGCGCGGGCGCGCGCCGTGTGAAGCCTGGGCCAAGGGCAGGCCCGTCCCTCGCCTGTCATCGACAGGAAGAGGCAGGGCAGGGCCACCCCCTTACGCCGGTTACCGTCTGCACAAATATGGTACTGTTGGTCTGGCGATTTGTATCCCACTGACATCATAAACGCGAAGACCTATTTGACTGTGGACAAGTGTATGAAAAGGGCGGAAGGGGTAGATATCCCAAGCCGATTGTTATGTTGTTATTCTAGCCTGCCGGCCTCAGGGATTATACCTAGCAACATAGGTGGTGCTAGGGTGCCTGATATTGTGGTCGGTTGTGTGTGCCTTCCCAAGACTTGGCGCCGTATTGTTTGGATTCATTTGTGTGTTTGTTAAGCATGGGGAAAAGGAAAGCAGCTGAAGCTCTGGGGGGGGTACAGCGGGGAAGGGGAAGAAGCCAAAAAAGGGCCCCAAAAGCATTAGCATCAAAAGGAACAATGGGGTCATGGATCGAATTGATAACTTAATTAAAGACTGCGAAGGGATGTTGATAATACCATCAGATGCTGCGAATAGGGTTAGCAGCACCCATCTTATATCCCCCAAAAGCCTACCCCTACCTACAGGTTCTATATCTATACTGGCCATGTTTAAAAAACATGTGGATAAGGGCTTATTGGATCCTGTTATAGAGGGAGACTCATTAAGTAAGACTGCTCAACCTTCTGTTGAGCAAACAGGAAATGTTAGTGATTTGGAATGTTTAGTAGAATGTAGCAAAATATTTACTCCACTACTGTCCCTATCTGAGAGCACTGTGTTAGCTCAACCGAACGAATGCATTGTATCTGAGGGCGTAGCACTTCAAACAACTCCAACACACTCCTGTAAATGTGCATGCTCGAGGGAGACTCCATCTGAACAAGCTAGCTTAACATTACAGCCAGGAGTAATTATAGAACTTGTTATTGTCCTAAAGGCCCTGATTGTACAGCTAATTGAGAAATTAAAAGACTAGACTAAAATGACCCATAATGACAAATGTTTGAACTGTTCAAAAGATGCTAGTCTCCGTACATCTGAGGGGTCTTCGGGTAATGTCTTGGAAATGGTCTTTCAGGGTAAGCCTCAGGACGGAGCTAAAGCAGTCATGACTGTTCTCCATCCTACTCCAAATGCGACCCAACTGCCCATCAATGAGACTCTGTACTCCTATTCCCAGCCATACCTTGATAGCAACCTTACTACTCGTCATGTTTATGAGAATCATGGCGATCAAGCTAACCATAGATTGTTATATCCACAAGGCTACTCTGGCCCCCACCAGCATTGGCCAAATAAATCTCAACAAAGTTCCTTATTTCATAGTACAAATTAATGTGCCTAAAATCAAGTCCAGCATATCCAGGGAAGATGAAGAATCCCTGATTAATAAAAGCATTCAGTGGCTCTGGCATAGAAGAAACTGCAGGTCCATAATAAGGGAAGATATTTACGCTGCCCAAAGGTTTGAGAGGTCCGACCATTGCACAGACTATGTATGTCTAACCCTCAATTCAACTGAACTAGTGGAAAACCTAGTGGCATTTGATCTAAGAACGTCCCATTTGACCCTATCCAACATTAGGTTAAAATATAATGCTCCCGTAAAGTCCCTGTACCAGAGGGGAGCAACATCTCAGAAATTCCACACTGAGGACTCCCATCTGGAAAAAGTAGATTGATGTTTAAATCTACTCCCTCCTTTAAACCAGCTAACTAATCTAGTTGGTGTTGAAAACGGTCTCCCTCATAACATTTATAAGAATAGTCAGAAGGGTGCTGTACCCATGGAGAGAGGGCTTAGTTCCGTTAAACACGGTCTAATAGTTTCTATCCCGCCTCAGGCCTCCTGTGATCTGGTCACATTAACAGAGGATCGGGGTAATCATGTAATGGAGGCTTCCCGCATTATTACACAGGATTATGTGAATTCAGGTCTATACCTCGTCTCCTGGAACATAGCGGGGCTACGCTCCAAGGTAGCTTCATCTGATTGGTCAGATTTTATTGAAAACTATGACATATGTATCTTCCAGGAGACTTGGTCCCTTGAAAGTTTATTTCGTCCAGGGTACTTAAACTTCTCAAAGCCGGCTGTCGGAGGCAGAAAAGGAAGACCTTCTGGAGGGTGAACAATTTGGGTGAGACAAAATGCGGGGTATAGGGTGGAGGAAGTATTGATCAACAGACCAGATATACAAGCTATCCAGTTATGTTCTGTTCGTCAACCGAAAGTGATTGTGTTAAATGTATATGCTAGAGGCACAGTGGGAGGGAAAGCGTCTGAAACTGTATCCCTACTTGATACCTTTGTAGGTGAGATTAGAGGTAAATGCAGTATAATAATTGCTGGTGATTTTAACTGTTGCTTTGAGCCACTGGATTTAGAAGATGGTTATCTTGGTGAAGAAGAAGATTCCCAGTGGAGTATACCTACTCTGACCCTTGACCCAATAAAGAAATGGACTGCGGTTGCCCTCCAGCTGAAAAGTTTGTGTTTGGGGAAGGGTTTAAGAGCAGTGAATGGGAGGTCTAACTCTGATAGTAGGGGCTCCCATACATTCTCTAGTGGACCTAAAAGGAGCCGAATAGATTATTTTCTTATCAATTTGGAGTTGTGGCCTCTTCTTATTGATATGGAGGTCTGAGACAGAACAGAAAGTGATCATAACCCTTTGTTATTATCCCTACGGTTGTCAGATCTACACACCATGACTCATCCGTTGGAGTATGTCACTGCGGATGTTGTCCTTACGCAAGACATGAGAAGATTAAAATGGTCAACGCTTATTGACAATAGCACCATATTAGAGCAGATGACAGCTGAGGTTGAGAACTCATTAGCCGTTCTTGCAAATTTGGAAACTCAGGAAGCTATTAACCAAACATTTTACAGGTGCATGATTCTCTGTTTGCCAATCTAAAAACTATTTTTATTAAACAAGGAAAGTCTAAGAGACATGTTGCCTTTAAATCTGCCAAATGGTACAACAAGGCATGTAGAGTAGCCTATAAAAATCTGTCCAAAGCCATTAAATCGAAAATATACTCAGATATAAGGTCCGCAAGGTCTCTATACAAAGCTATTCAGCTTAAAGCTAAAAAAGAGGCTGATGATCGAAGTTGGCGTGACCTCCTCCTAGCTAGTAAGGAAAGGGGTATGCAGAAGTTTTGGGAACTTGTTAAATGGGGTAGTGGTGAGACAAGTAAAATACCCCGAACAGTGGGTGCTCCATTTCCAGGCGCAATTCAATTCCTCAAATGCTATTTTAGCTCAACCTCAAATACAAAAGTCCGACTTAGTTGTAGTCTTTAATAGAGCTAAGGTGGAAAAAGCTCTAAAATCTGTTCCTAAGGGAAGAGCTCCCGGACCGGATTGTATTCCAGCGGACCTGTTTTATTTGATAAGGATAACTGGGTTGAATATATTTTAATACTCACAAATGCAAAAGCCAGTGGTGCCACAGTCCCAGAGTCTTGGCACGGAGCAGAAATTCTCCCAATTTATAAAAAAGGAGACCGCGCCAACCCTAGCAACTATAGGCCTATTAGCCTGATTGATTCAATGCAAAAAATCATGGCAAGGTTAGTGTTAAGTCGCATTCAGTCCTGGATTGATGATAAAGGTATAATGTCCCCTTTACAGGCTGGCTTTCGTCCACACGTCAGTACTATAGACCAAGTGTTTAGGTTTATATTAATTTACTGGCGCGTGGCAATAATCGCAGGTGGTACGCTTTACACGGCATTCATCGATCTTAAATCAGCATTTGATCTAGTTCCACGCTCCAAGTTGTGGGGGGCTCTGGAGGCCATGGGCATGCCACCAGTATTGCTATCTCTGGTGGTCAAGCTACATGAGTCGAACTTCGCTCAAGTAAGGTGGGGATCCCAGGGCAAGATTACTGAAAGATTTTTAGTATCTAAGGGGGTTCGCCAAGGATGTGTCATGGCTCCAACCCTCTTTAGTCTATTTATAATTAGGGTCTTTTACTACTTCACCTCGTTTCCAACTGATGCTCCATCTCTTGCAGGTGTGAAGTTGCAGGTGTGAAGATCCCTCTGCTTATGTTTGCAGCTGACACCCTGATCATTTCAAAAACACAAAAAGGGTTGCAAAGGACATTAATTCGATTTGAGAAATTCTGTGCAGACCATGAGTTGTTCATAAATGTGGACAAAACCAAATTTATGGTCTTGCACAAACACAGATTAGAGGAGACGTATATTTGAATAGTACCAAATTTGAACAAACTGATGTCTTCACCTACCTGGGGGTAACCCTGGGCAGAAAATTAAATTGGCAACCCCAGATCGATTTGATGGCCCTTAACCACGCCCAATTAGCTGGTGTGCTGGGGAAAGAACATAACCTATCACAGACAAAGCCGGTACGACCAGCACTTCAGATCTATAATACCAAGGTCAAAGGGTCAATTCTATATAGTGCAGAGTTATGGGGTTTTGATAACATAACCTTTAAGACTAATTTATTTTTGGACCACAAAAGTGTGGCTAAATATGAGGACTACTGGGATTTTATAACAAAACCAGGTGATAAAAAACTCTATTTCCAGTTTAGAGTAGGTACCCTTCCGGTTAAAGCTTTCACCTGTAAATGGAAGAGAGTACCGGGTAACACATGTGTTTTTTGTCCTGAGCAGGCAGAGACAAATCCCCATATATTCTTCACCTGTTTGGCGTATAAAACTCCTAGAGCTAAATGGATTAAAGCCTTATGCTCTAATATGCGCACTCGATCTTGTGCCACTGCTCTCCGTATATTAACATCAAATACCGAGGTGCATATCGTGATAGCCGTGACCAAATTTTTGAGTTGGGTGTGGAAAATAAGGGCAATTAAGATGAAGACAATCTGAATATGTGCTGGCATTTTAGGATTAAGTCTAACTATCCATAGGTTCAGGGGAAAAGTAATAAATTCTTCTCATTTTATGTATGGTTTTTTATCACAGTTTTAGAATGGGATGAAATCCTTTTTTAATGACATGTTTTTAACCTTCATTGTCTCTAATATTGCACTTTATTGCTAAATGTTTTTGTATCAAAATGTTATAAATGTATATAATCGATGTGTCTTTTATGATCATAATGATCGCAATAAAGACGTTTTTGACTTGACTTGACTTGACTTGACTTGAAATTGTTGAAGAAAATTGTTTGCATGTTGCCAAGCTCTACCCAGAGAACCATAGGCCAGGAAATGGTAACGTCTAGACTGGACTATGGTAACATTCTCTACTTAGGAGCCAATAAAGACGTGACACGCAAGCTGCAGCTGGTGCAGAATTCTGCTGCAAGTTTGCTTTGTCAGGTTCCTAGAGAGGCCTCCATCTCGGGCTCTCTGAGAGACCTCCACTGGCTGAGAGTTGTGAGCCGGATCAAGTTTAAAGCTCTGAGCTACATGTTCAGGGTTAAGCAGGGTACGGCGCCTCAGTATTTGCAAAATCTAGTCAAACCCTATTTGCCATCACGCACTCTTCACTCCACCACCCGGGCTAAATTCATGGTGCCTAGGACTAGGCTCTTCCGTATGGGTGGTCGCTCCTTTGCTTTCCTGGGCCCCTCTCTGTGGAATGCTCTTCCTCTACCACTCCGGAATAAAACCAGTTAACCACACTTTTGTAAGCTACTAAAAACCTGGGGGCATATCAACAACAACCGGCGATAATTATCTCTAAGCGTACTTAGCGCTAGGATAATTATCGCCGGCTAGCGTGAATTTTTACCGCTGAGATAGCGTGCTATTAGCAACGCTTATCTCAATAGCGATAAAAATCCTCACGCTAACAGGCTAACGTGAGATTATCGCTGGAAACCCAGCGATAATCTCACGTTACCTTGTTGATAGGGACAGGCAAACTTAGCCATGATATCCTCCTTACATAGGATATCATGGCTAAGTCAGAAAAATACCAGACGTAAAAAAGCAGCGTTAACCGCGGTTAGCGCTGCTTTTTTTGTCTCTAACAGGGTTAGCGACATTCTTGATAATAGGAGAAATGTCGCTTAGCGACATTTCTCCTATTATTTTACTCTGGAACGCCCCCTTTGCATCTCATTAGAGATGCAAGGGGAAGCGTAGAGTAAAAGGGTGCTAATATGCAAATTTGCGTGTTAGCACCCTGTTGTTGATAAGGCGCTAGTTTTATCTCAGCCTTTTTGGCTTTTAAAGCCAAAAAAGCAGAGATAAAGCCCTTGTTGATATGCCCCAATGTTGTTTAATCAGTAATTTATTTCCTGCTCCTTCTCTGGCTTGGCACAGGGAAACCTTTTTCGGGTAGCTGTTGCGTCCGATATAAATTTAAATAACATTACATAACATAACAACAATGTGGGCCAATTGAAAGAAGTGTCAGGTCAGACGGGTTCCTCAGTCACCATTTCAAATAGTCCATGTAAAACTAATCTGAACAAATAGTGATTCAGAAGACTCCGTTTTGGAAACACCCAAGGATGTGCAGGTCTAAGGGGAGATTACTCTGTGCAACACTTGTATTGCCAGAGTAACTCTGCCCCAGCCTGGGTCATGACCTGGACTGGGCACAACTCATTGTCAGGCCTTGCTCTCTGCAGGCTGAGCATACTGATCCCACATGAACATCACATTTCAAACACTTCCAAAAATAAATGTACATCTTATGGCTATCCAATAAGTGACCTCAGGGGGTCTCGGGGGTATAGCTAGCTCCCAGATCTGGACAGAGTGATATGTGGCACTATATACATAACTAACATTATCCTCATCTGCTCCTTACAGTATACATACACGCCTCATGCAGTAATCCCTATACATTTGGATGCACATTTACCATGATCTGATTAGCGAATATATCATAGGTACCATGAAAAGGATACATGCATAGATATGGGAATGCACCACAAGTAGAATATAGAGCTTCACACAATACACATCACAATGGTGATGTTTGTTACACAAGGTACAGTAGATACACAATTCATTACATGATTGTCCTATGTAGGCATCAAAAATAATAACTAGAGTAATCATATTTCACTCTAGGACTCAAGAGCACATTGTAGCCCGTCAGAATGGAAAGGATGGAGTTGAACAGAGTAAAATATGTGTGTTTGTTAGTTACCTGCTCCTCGGGTGAGACAGGGAGTTGGCCAGACAAGGGAAGAACATCTTCTACAAGTTTCTCCAGCTCCTCTGGAGAGAAGGCAGGAGCCCTCTCATTCTCCTTGGCCTGGCGAGATTGCTCCCAGAGGTGGCAAAGTGCAGCTAAAATAGAGGAGGTGTCAGAAGGATAGTGAGTTACTTTTCAAACCACGGCATACATGCATGCAGTCATCAGCGCAGCCGTACACAGACTTTGGGCCACCACAGTCACAATCACCAATGCTAGCCTATGGCTGTGTCTGTCGTGTATGAAATTGCCCACCACGCGTTCAACTTCCACCAGGGTCGGTAGTTCAAAATGTCCTATATGCCGGGTTAAGCAACTGCAGTTTTATCACTTGGACAACAGTATTGGTTACTGTAAAGTGCATCACAACCACTACAAATGAGGCTCACCTGTTTACATTTGAAATACTCTAGTCCCATATAGGGACATATCAACTGTGTAGTGCATGGATTTGCATAAAGGCCAAATTGGCGCAGTGCACTGCGCACTGCTGTTGACGAATTTTTTCCTTAAATATCATGAAATCGTCATTATTGTACAAATTTAACATTTCTGGATGGATGATGTGCACATATATGTTACAGACACATGTGTAGGCCGCTATTGGGATTATTTGTGTATGTTGAACAGTAGAAAATGAACATGTGAAACATGTTTAATGGTTTCTGAAGCAGCTATGTTTTGTCACATGACTGTTGGCTTACGTTTTATGTATACATGTTACTCTGGACACTGTGACCAATGTTCTAAACTGTTTTCACTCCTTGCATAGGTACCCTGGGAGAGGGAGGTGATGACAGCCTTCAGTGTACTGCCCATTTACAGATCTTCAGACCGTGGAAGAATGGCATGTTTTATCTAAACAGGCAAACAATACAGGATTTATGTCATCAGTTAAAGCCTTGTTTCCTTCCTCAAATCACGTATCCTACACATGTATTCCACCTATAGTGAGACTTATGGCAGTATTGTATTTTCTAGCCACTAGTGCCTTCCAGAACACTGTCGCTATATTTGGTGGTATGTTGCAACCTATGTTCAGTGTTGTACTCAAAGTCATGCTTTCTGCATTGATAAAACACATTGACAGCTACAAACAGTTTCCCAGACGTGAGGATTTGGCCCATGTGGAAAGGGATTTCTATGTATTTGGTTGCCTCCCCCATGTGGTTGAAGCAATTGATTGAACCGATATTGCTTTAGTGCCAGCATAAGCCAGGTAATAAGTGTACAGTAAATAGAAGCACTTCCATTCTATCAAAGTGGAAGTTGTCTGTTTACTAGATTTGTGTTTTTCAAACGTCTGTTCCCGGTTACCAGGATAAGCCCACGACTCCTTCGTATTGCAGAACAGCACCATACCCCAGCTGACGTGACAACTGGTACTGAGTGGACCTGGCTTACAGGTATGTTTCATCTGTCCTGACTTTGTATGAGAAAATAATAAAAAGGAAGCGGGCCCTTGCGTTACATTAGATCGCGGTAAGAAGGACAAGGGAACAAAGTTAATCGAACAAGCAGCAAAAAAAAATTTCTACCAAAATATATATTTCGTCTGTGGAAAATCTCACCATCTCATAAAGGCTCACTAAGAGTCCTGGAAGAGCCCAGACACGGAATCTTATTTTTCTAGTTTTTATGTGTATAACAAAATAACAATACAGTGGAAAGGAGAAAATATATATACCTCTGACCACACACACCTCACGTACTCTCATTCATACCCCATTCATTACTCAGTAAAACACTAACATTAAATATAACAAACATCAGAAGAACAAGAAATGTCTTACGCCCAAACGGGTCTAAAGAGTCAGTCAGCTTTTTCCTAGGAACAAAAATTATACATTTTCTATAGGTTTGAAGGATTAATGCTTTCTCCAATTACACTATTAATACATTCCAATCAATAGTTGAACAAATGTATCCTCTTTTCTTGTCTTCTGAGATTGCGCCGACATGCATTTTGGTGAAGACTAGAGAATCCTGGATGGACCTTCCTCAGGTGGTGGGTGTGTTGCCATCCACACCTTCTGGATTTTTGGGTGGTCATCCCCCCTTTTTGGTGAGAAGAAATCAGCTGCTGCTGATACAGGGGGGTTGCAGGCTTGTCTTCCTCTGGTAGGGCCTCTCTTCCTGTGGCTGCTGCAGATGTAGATGGGCTGGATGTAGGTTGACCACAGGATTGGGTAGTTGAACATCCCTGCAGAGAGTGGTGATGATATCCTGCAGCACCTCAATAGGGGAGCCCATGTTGCTACCTCAGAATCTAAGAGTGGGGGGCACAAGATGTTACTAACTGTGCTGCGTGCAAATGTTGGGGGGCAGAGGTTGGCTGTGTTGTTGAAGCTGGAGTGGGAGATGTTGTTGGTACAGTGTGGCACACTGCTGCTATCTGCCCAGACTGACCTGATGTGTCAGGACAGTCATCCAAGTCCATATTTCCAGGAGTGTTGTCATTACTGAGAGCTCCATCCTGGGTTGGAGTGGGAGTCTGCTTGGTGGGCAAGCTCTGGCCAGGTGCTCTGCCAGATAGACCTGTTGAGAAAAAGAAAACATTGTCATTGGTGGGAATATGGTATACACATCCACATTGTTTCTGTCACAGTACATAGAGACATAGAAAGGAACAAAATAGGTTGATTTTACTATTGTGATATATTTCAGTGGTATTGAACTTGTTAACTAGACATTCAGAGACCTTCAATACATGTAATAGGACTGAGCAGCTCATTAGATGTGCTGATATTTTGCATTTTGGAATAAGAAATGAACATGACATCTCAAAAACTTTTCAGGAAACACATTGTAGAATTAACATGTGTATTTGACCATTCCAAGGCTTAGTTGTGTAGAATACAGGCAGACACAAAACTTGATTGCATATCTAGCATTAGCTCGCAGGCAGGTCGCTCCCCACGCCACCACACGGCTGCCAGCTGTTCTGTGCCTTGCTAACTTGTGTTCATCACTTTCCGGTCCTGCTGCCTGTTTCTCTGTACCCAACTCCCTAACTGTCTAACTGTCTAACTGTTCTTTTTTTTCCTCAGGTTTGTCCGCGGGTGCCCACCGGCTGCTGCCCGCCGTATTCCCGCCGTTTCCTACCCTTTCCGCCGCTGGGTCTCTGCAGCCCCTGCCCCCCTGCATTCCCATTGGCAACCCCACTCCTGCCTCCCAGCTGCTCCTCCCTCCCTCTTCCCCTCTTATGGAGGCCGCGCAGTGGTGAAGAAGCGACCTCTGACCCTGCTCGCAGGCAGGTCGCTCTCCACACCACCACACGGCTGCCAGCTGTTCCGTCCCTTGCTAACTTGTGTTCATCACTTTTTGGTACAGCTGCCTGTTTCTCTGTACCCAACTCCCTAACTGTCTAACTGTTCTCTTTTTCATTAGGTTTTTCCGCCGGTGCCCACCGACTGCTGACCGCCGTATTCCCGCCGTTTCCTACTCTTCCCGCCGCTGCGTCTCTGCGGCCTCGCCACCCTGCATTCCCATTGGCCACTCTGCTCCCGCCTCACAGCTTCTCCTCCCTCCCTCCCTCCCTCCCTCCCTCTCCCCCTCTTATGGAGGCCGCGCTGCGGCCGTGCAGCGGACACGCGCAGTGGGCGTTCCGCCGGCGCACCAAAGGCAAGCCCGTCTGCGCCCGTCCGCACCTGGACCGCGCCCAGCGCCAGAACCCCTGGTCCCCGTGCACTCCACGATGCAAGACTCCGATACGAGGCCAACACGCTCCTTGCACTCAACGCCGGCCGAGACCACCGCTGCTTCCAGGCCACCTCAAAACGCACACACGGACATTTTTCCTGCCGCACCTGCAACTTCACCTGCGACAGATCCACCAAACCTCCAAGGACCGGAACCAACCACCTCCGCTGCATACTCCTCAATACCTACTCCGCACGCAAACACGCCGTCGAGCTCTGGGACCTGCTCGACACCTCCGACCCAGACGTTGCCTTACTGACCGAGACCTGGTGAAACGACTCTTCAGCGCCCAACATCGCCTTATAGGCCTCCTGGACGGCTACAAGATCACCCACAGGGATCGCGACAACGGAATCAGAGGAGGTTTAGCCATCGTCCACAAGTCCACCCTCAAGGTCTACACCCACGCAGACGACACCCTCAACACCGCCAAACACCTGCACTTCTGGATCCACACTGACCCCAACACCACACTCAGAGACACACTCGTCTACAGACCCCCGGACCCCGTGCTCAGTTCAGCGACTCCATCGCTGACCTCGCCAGCACCCACGCACTCACCTCCACAGACTACATCCTCCTCAGAGACCTGAACTACCACCTCGAGAACAACAACGACGCCAACTCCACCACCCTGATCGACAACCTCACCAACCTCGGCCTCAGACAGCTCGTCAACAAACCCAGCCACGCCGTCGGCCACACGCTCGACCCTGTCTTCACCACTAGCACCCACGTCGCCTTCAACCGCACCACCGAACTCCACTGGACTGACCACCACTGCATCCATTTCACCTTCAAGAAACCAACCACGCACCACCGCACCCAACAGTGGCCTCGCCGCTGCTGGAGCAAAGTCGCCAAAGATCAACTGACCTCCACCTTCGCCCAGAACACACCCTCCGATCCCACCGACCCAGACGCCGCCGCCCACAACCTTAGAGAGTGGATCAACGACTGCGCCAACACCCTCGCCCCGCTCAAGTAACCCTCCAATAGCCACACCAGCAAGAAAGCCACCTGGTTCACCGAAGAGCTCCAGACCTCCAAACATACATGCCGGAAACTGGAGAAGAAATGGCTCCACGATCGTACACCAGACAGCCACGCAGCCCACAAGGACGCCACCCGCAGACATCACCAACTCATCACAGCAGCCAAGAGATCTTCCTTCAAAGTCCGCCTGGACAACAACGCACACGACAGCAAAGAACTTTTCAACATAGTGAAGGAACTCTCCAACCCCAGCGCCATCACCAATGACATCCCGCCCTCACAGGATCTGTGTGACTCACTGGCCACCTTCTTCCACCGCGAGATCGCTGACATTCAAGACAGCTTCAACACCACGACCTCCCCGACTACGGCAGACTCCACCCCCGCAAACACCACCTGCATCAACCACCTGACCTCCTGGTCCTACGTCAACTACAACAAGACACGCAAGGTCATGAACTCCATCCACTCAGGATCCCCATCAGACCCTGTAGAAGTGGACCTCAGCTAGGCCTACCAGTGCAAGGGGTTCGCCCTTCTCTGCACAGAGTCCTCAGACCAATAGGAAGAAGTTGGCACAGAAACTGGAAAAGAAAATACAAAGTTTAATAAACCTCATGAGGTGGAACTACATTCACACAGCACCCTTCTGTAATGAATGAAGTAGCACACCGAACAGAAGGAGCATGGTCATTTAATACCCACACAGGGGCTCAAAAGAAGGCGGTACAAGTACAGAAGAAGGTTTTATGTACATATAAGGTCATATGGAAATGCACAGTCGACAAGTAGGAGGAGTTAACAGTTTTCCAATGTTAGTAAACACATCCTGACAGTTACATACTACTAACAGCTGCAAGGACAGCTGCAAACGCAACTGGGCATGTGCGAAGGTGGAAGATGCTAAATATAGTTAGTTTCTAGGCAGATTGCAAGAGCAGTCAACACTGAGGGAGGACAGAGCACATGGTGAGCACGTGGCAACACATGGCAAACAAAATGACTGCCAGAAATACAAAATGGTTTCCACAAAATGGACAAGATAGCCTCTAAATACAAGATGGCTTCTGCTAATGCTAACCCAATCGCTGCCAATTTACAACAGACCACCCTTTTAGCATTAGCTGAAGACATTCGTTCCTCTGGGGTAATCTAAATATGCATCCCGTACATCTATTAGCATTATTTCGGCCACCTCTTTATTCAACATTTGTTGGGCCTTTGTTTCTGCAACATTCCTTTTGACAGGTATACAGACAGAGATGCAAATGGAGCAAAGCATTGGACCACATTGGATACATACACAGCATGTAAAAAGTATCGTAATCCTTATACACACGATAGTCAGTAGCTTCCAGTCCCAAGCAGAAACAAGAGTCCAAAATCATCCAGCAAAAATCTAAGTAGCAGTCTCTGGATGAATTTCTGCAGCAATCTTATGCAGTTTTGATATTGCGTCATATACTGAAGGTGAGTGATCCGGTATGAATACGCAACAGCTGCTACCGATGATGCGACATGCACCACCTCGATCAGCCAGAACCACATCTAGAACCATTCGGTTCTGGAGAGCTACAATCCTTGCAATTTGCAGCTCCTCCGTAATGTTCCCAAGTGCCATAGCTGTCTGATTGGTAACAGCTTCCACCATTCTAGTCAATCCTCTTATTTTCCTACTGTTTAATGCAGCACCCACAAAGAAGAACAAACCTAAATTAAAATCGAAATATTGTTGCAGAGTGGTATCAGTTTGGTCTACTTCCTCAGCACTTATTGTCCTTTTGTATCTAGTTCTAGAGATATAGTTGAATACGTTAAGGTCCCGGTGGTATGATGCAAGTGCCAGAAACACAGGGGGCAATAGAAAGGGCACATAGCACACACCTGACCACCCAGCAGGTAGTTGATAATATCCTTGGCTACCACAGATAAAGTAAGCATTATGTGAGTCTATAAAACTACTATTATTTACATTCGCTTTTCCCAACTGGAATTCTCCCAATACTGCTTATACATAGATCTGCTTTAGCTCTAGTAACAGAAATCACAAATTGTTCATTACTGGTAAACGTCCTCATATTTGTGAAGACATATGGTGTTGAAATATTGTCCGGTAGATACTCTTCCCATTCCCATTTGGTCCCTTTGGCTTGAGGATAGCCATCTTTATCTTCGTAGCATACTTTATTAAGGCGAAAAAGAAGCCCGCAAACTGTACGTCTTCCAGATTCAAACAAAAGCGCATAGCAAGCTTGACAAGAACAATTATGAGAAAAGGGAAGAGGAATAAAAGGTGTTCCTCCTTTCTTTTGATGTGCAGGTATCATCCCACACACCCAACAGTTGGTAGTATTTGTGGCATTATGACTAACCCTAAAACACTACCCTAGCACGACCACATACACTACACAAACACCACTGCAATACGCAAAACTCTAAAACAAGACCCCAGCACGACCCCCTTCACTATCCAAACACAGCTGAACTAACCTAAACGCAAAAACACTACCCCCAGCACGACCCCCTACACTACCCAAACACCACTGCACTACCCTAAACCCTAAAACAAGACCCCAGCACGACCCCCTTTACTATCCAAACACAGCTGAACTAACCTAAACCCAAAAACAGTACCCTCAGCACGACCCCCTACACTAAGCAAAAACCACTGCACTACCCTAAACCCTAAAACACGACCCCCAGCACGACCCCCTACACTACACAAACACCACTGCACTGCTCTTAACCCTAAAACACTACCCCAGCACAACGCCCAACACTACCAAAATACCACTGTACTACCCTAAACCCTAAAACACTACCCTCAGCTCAACCCCCTACACTACCCAAACACCACTGCACTACCCTATACCATAAAACACAACCCCCAGCATGACCCCCTACACTACACAAACACCACTGCACTACCCTAAACCCTAAATGCACCCCTAGCATGACCCTCTATACTACACAAACACCACTGCACTATCCTAAACCCTAAAAGACTTTCCACAGCATGACCCTCTACACTACCCATACACCACTACACTGCCCTAAAACCCTAAAACACTACCCCAGCATACTTTCCAAACACCACTGCTCTACCCTAAACCCTAAATCCACCCCTAGCACGACAACCTACACTACACAAACACCATTGCATACCCCAAACCCTATATCTACCCACAGCACGACCCCCTGCACAATACAAACACCACTTTGGTACCCTAAACCCTAAAACACAACCCACAGCATGACCCTCTACACTATACAAACACCACTTCACTACCCTAAACCCTAAAACACTACTCCCAGCACAACACCCTACACTAGACAAAGACCACTGCACTACCATAAACCCTAAAACACGACCCCCTACACTACACAAACACCACTGCACTACCCTAAACCCTAAAACACTACCCTAGCACGACTTGCTACACTACACAAATACCACTGCACTACACTAAACCCTAAGACTCTTCCTCCAGCATGCCCCATTACACTACACAAACACCACTGCACTACCCTAAACCATAAAACACTACCCCCAACATGACCCCGTACACTACCCAAACACCATTGCACTACCTTAAACCCTAAATCTACCCCCGCACAAACCCCTATACTACCCAAACACCACTGCACTACCCTAAACCCTGAAACACTGCCCCCAGCATGACCACCTACACTACACACATACTACTGCACTGCCGTAAACCCTAAAACACTAACCCCAGCACGACCCCTACACTACTCAAACACCACTGCACTACCCTAAACCCTAAAACACAACCCACAGCATGACCCCCTACACTGCCAAAAAATCACTGCACTACCCTAAAACACGACCCCTATACTACAGAAACACCACTGCACTACCGCAAACCCTAAAACACTACATGCAGCATGACCCCTACACTACACAGACACCACTGCACTACCGCCACCCCAAACACACTACCCCCAGCACGACCCCCTACACTACCCAAACACCACTGCACTACCCTAAACCCTAAAACACTACCCCCACATTGAACCACTACACTACCCAAATACCACTGCACTACCCTAAAACACGACCCCATATACTACACAAACACCACTGCACTATCCTAAACCCTAAAACACTACCCCTAGCACGGCAAGCTACACTACACAAACACCAGTGCACTACACTAAACACTAAAAGTCTAACCACAGCATGACACTTTATACTACCCAAACAAGTCTGCACTACCCTAAACCCAAAAACACTTCCCCCAGCACGACCCCCTTCACTACCCAAACTCGACTACACTGCCATAAATCCTAAAACACTACCCCAGCATGAACCCCTACACTACACAAACACCACTGCACTACCCTAAAACCTAAAACACTACCCCCAGTGCGACCCCCTACACTACACAAACACCACTGCACTACCCTAAACCCTAAAACACTACCCCCAGCAAGAACCCCTACTGTACACAAACACCACTGCACTACCCTAAACCCTAAAACAATACCCCCAGCATGACCCCCTACACTACCCAAACACCGCTGCACTACCCTACACCCTTGTGGAAATATGGATTTTTATGGTCGGTTATGTCCCCTATCTTGGACCCCAACGGTTTCATGTATAAGTCACAAGTACATGTATGTTCCCTCCAGTTCCAGTTATGAAGACGCAAACACATGTGCGTCCACCGTCAACATGTCCTCTTTCAGATCCGCCATGAATGGGCCGGATATTCTATTCCTAAGTATGAAAGGCCACCGGCTTTATATGGGTCATTTATCCCATTTTACAGTCCAGGCGAGTAGGCCCTGATTCTGCCATTAAGCCTTTTCCTGCCTTCTGCCTCTGAAAGCTCCAGTCTGAGCTCGCATCTGTATCCATGAACTTTGTCCTACTCCCTGCGCGGCTAACGGTGCCTGACTCGGCCTGTCTGCCTGCCAAAAACTGTATTTCACCTTCAAGATTATCTGCTCTGCTCCGCTCCTCATCCAATGCATTCCTGTCTAGTAGCTTAAGTAAACATTCTTCCAGCTACCGAGCAAAGGGCCCGGCTTCTCTGTCTTTATGCAAGTAATTCATAGCCCTGTTACTATGGAAGATTTCTGCCCTTGCATCTAGTGTAGACACTTAGACGCTTGTACACGCACTAACAGTCAGTATAGTCAGTATAGAATAAGATTCTATCCTAAGAGACCTCTCTTTTTGGATAACACAGTTCTTTAAACATAGGATGTTAGATATGATTTGGGATTAGGTTGACTTGACCCCCAGACTTTTGTCTCCACATGTAGAGCTAAATGTCAAGTCCCCTTCACCCTCTAGTTGCACGTCAATCACACGTCATGCTGCTGCGCACGCATCTCTGCCAAGTATTTTTTCTGACATTGCGAAATTCTTTCATGGAACCACCCATTTGTGACATCATACCTAATGACGTTCTTTAGTTACGCCTAGTTACACCCATTTTAGTTACGCATGTATGTCTTTATCTCTGTTATCAACTGTTACGCCTCCTGCATCTGTTTCACTGTAATGCCTATTCTATAAAAATGATTACCTGTCAATAAAGTATTGTCCTTCACTTCCTGAACCTCCGTGGTGATGGAATATGAAGCCCACGATTCGAATTGTGTTATTGGAATAAAGCCCGTTCCGAACCTCTAATACCACGGATTCTGCCTCTTATTTTACTGAGCTATTCTTATTAATTTTCCGCATCAAATTAAGTACCGGTAATTAAATTATTTACCACATATATGGCGCCCGAACAGGGACACTTTCTCATCTCACGCGCCGGAGGTGCGTTGCAGGCCCGGTCTCCTGCCACAGCTGGACGGACAACAACGCGTACCCACAGGATTTCCTGTATCTCCCTCCTGCCGAGCGGGGGTAACTGAGGCTGCGATCAACACCCAGACGAGGCGGTGAGAAGTGCGAAGTATCCCGACCAGAGCCTAGCTGAGAGAGCAAGATCCGAGGTATACAGAGGCCCACCAGGTTCCGAAGTTTCGAGTCGAGTCCAGTCCGGTCCGAGTCCAGTTCAGTTCAGTTCCGAGGCCTTCCGTTCCGAGCTACCCGGTGAGTACCATTGCCGGGGAGGCGTTCTGACGTGCACATAGGTTGTGCCGGTCAAGACGGGTTTGGGTACACAAATCCGGTCTGCACTGTTTCAGCAGTGTATCTGTACTGTTTAGCAGTATATCAAGTATGTCTAGTATATAATTCAGAATTACCTAGTTAGTGCCGAGTATTATGCTTAGTGACTAGTTCCCTAAATGGCCATCATTGTTGTTCATTAAATGTTAAATGTTAAATGTTTTAAATACGTTCAGCATATTGTGGTGTAAATGACTGTTCATTATTGTGTTTTGTTGTATTAAACGTGTTCAGAATTAGGTATCAGATCAGTTCTCAATATGCCGCTCTTTTCGAAATTAAGACAGATCAAAACTATAAAAGGGGTACTCGAAGAAGCTGTTCCCATTCCTCCTAGGGACACTCCAGGGTACTTCATGTATCATAAACATGGCCTAGACGCCATATTATTTCTTGATTTATGGGTAGACTACACCAAGGAATTACCAGAAAGTCAGAGGTGGCCCGCAGCTGGGACCTGGGATGCAGACTGCATCATGAAAGTAGAGGAAGAATTATGGAAAAAGAAAGTTAGACAATCACAGAAAGATGCCATTGAATTATGGCGTAAAGAATCATATAGACGTACAGAAAAAGCACTCAGACAGGAAGAGAAAAGTAAGGAGAATTCAAATAAAGTCCGAGAAAATCTATTAATTGAAGAAGGTACCCGAGTAAAATCAGAACAAGTAGACAGACAAAGGAATGCCCTTATGAATGGCATGTATCCTCTTCTGGCCGAAGGGTTACCTAAGGCTACTCCCGAGATACCAAAAGACTTGCCACCTCCATTGTTTCCGATAAAAGCACATCCCAAAGGGCATCCCAGAACCGCAGAAGATGTTTTCCTTTCCTCTTATTTAGACGACGCAGCTCCCGAGTATGCTAATACTGCACCACATAGACCGCCTGCCGAGGGGGTTCAACGCCAAGACCCTCCGTCTGTACCTCCGCAACAACAAACTCCGGTACAAGTTCCGGCAAGCACATCTGTTTCTACAGCTGTACCCACACCTATGGTTGCTATATCACGTTCAACGAATCCTTTCACATCCAGCACCCCAGGCGGTGCTACAGGAGGTACAACAAACATTTTTTCCACGCCACCCAGAGTAAATAAACTTTCCTTTCAAGAATTAGCCCACCAACGTACGCCCAAACTAGTAACTCCCGACATGCTTAAGGAACTTCTAGTAGATTGTAGATATGACCCTGTGCCCGGCAAAGAGGACGAAATGCTGCTGGCATCATTACGTATCCGACGAGCTGCAATATATTTAGGGAGGCTACCAGGAATGACTACACATTTAGAAAATATATATCACTTTGTTCAGTCAGGGCGAGATTCTGAAAGTATTAATAGAGCCATGGAGTACCAGAAAGTGGAGATACAGAGGGAACTGTTACGTTTCCTCATAAATTGTGTGATCAGAAATCAAGACCGACCAGGGGTAAATCCGGAAGAAATGCGAATTCTTACCACATGGAGTCGGAATATATCAGAGGGGAGACATAATAAACTATTAAGTATAGTAGCTATGTGCCGAAAGATCCGCAAAGAAGTAGAACGAATACACGAAGAAAGATTAGCGGTAGACCAGCCTGAACAAAACGAGGAGGAGGAAGAATTAGAACTGCCCACAGGACAGTTAGAAACCATGGCCTATGTAGGTAGAGGAAGATCTTGTAATAATACTAGATGCTTTACTGATCCGATACGTCCGATACGTCCAGATAATAACAGAAATTTCCAAAATCCTATAATAAATATAAGGTCCCCCGAACATTCGTTCCAAGCCGCTGACAAATTACTCCGAGAACGAAGGGGTTATCATATACTCGATTCTATGGACGAACAAGAATTAGCCAGGTCAGCCGTTCACTGGGTTGACAGTCCCGGAAAATATAGTGATGATACATTAGCGCACACGTTTTTGAACCTCACCCCAGATGAACAGCGTTTAGCTGGAATCTACATGATTCAACAACTCCTTATATTATATAAAAGCCAACACTCCGATCCTGGTCCCTTACCTGATATATTGACTGAATTACTCACGAATAAATGGAGAGGTTCAGGTACTGAGTTAATTAGAGAAATACTAGAATCCAGAAAGCAGTACATTCTTTTTGTATGCCCCGAACATGTCTCACTGCCCATCAAGGAAAGAACGACGTATTATATGGATAGACAGAATCCCTTACGCGAAGTGCACCCGATAAAAGGTGATGACAATCAGTTTAAACGTGTGTTTGTATACACACCCATATCTAAAATGGAACTATTAGAAATGAAGAAAGTGGTACCCAGTCATGACAAAGACCCAGCGGGTTTCCACCGTGAAATTAAAGACATGTTGCTCATGGGAGAGTATACCTATCCCGACATTATGAAAATATTAAAGGTATTAATGCCTGCGGGCATTTACGAAAAACTCAAGGAAAAGGATTGGGAGGTGGGAGACCAAAAGATAGATTGGACAGCATTAGAAAACGAAGAAACAGCTCGAGGTCCAGGTTTAGGGCTTGGGGAAAAGACCAAAATACTACCAGGTTTATTAGTACAGGTACTGCCACGTTTATTAACTACAAAAAAGGAAGACTGGGGTGCAATCTCAGCCTGTAAACAAAAGCAAGATGAAGACACTAGTGATTTCTATGTCCGATTCGAAAAATGTTTTGGTATAAATAGTGGAATAAAAGCAAGTAGCGAATCGTATCCACATCTGTTTGTGACAAAATTAGTTGAAAATGCCTTGCCCCAAGTTAAGAATAGAGTATTGAAATTCGAGAGTACCTGGCAAGGTAACACTCCGTCACAAATGTTACAAATGCTACAGTACCATCACAATAGAATTAGAGAGGAACAAGAACATGAACAAAGACGCATGAAAGACACGAAAATGAAAATGCTAGTTTCCCAGACAGTTCCAGCTGACGGTCATAAAAAGGGTATGACACAGTCCAGTGTTTCAGCAGGTTCTGTAAAAGGGACATGCAACTATTGTAAGCAGCCAGGTCATTATGTACACGATTGTCCAGTTTTAAAACATAATATCGCCATAGGTAATACAAAAGAAAGACCACGGCCACTTAGACAGGATCAGAACCAACAAGGAGCCCCGCAGCATGCACAGTCCATGCCAGCTCCGCAACAGTCTATGCCAGCTCCACCACCGCAGCCTATTGCTGCCACACAAACAACCACACGACAGATGTATCAGACCGCACAGTATGACTATCCTGATTATCAACGATACTCATGAAACAGCCTAGAGAGGGAAGTTGGCTTACCCCTTATCGAGGTCCCTGTGGATCAAGAAGGACCTTATGTACACAGTGAACTATTAGGCCAAGATAGAAAATTTTTACTTGATACAGGGGCAAGCCGAACAACCATAAAACGTAGTGAAGTTCCAGGGGCACCCCTCTCAGGCTCACAGAATATTTCCCTTGGTTTTTCAGGAAAACCTATCATTAACGAAGTATCACAGCCTCTTCCACTTACGATTGGTCCCTTGACACGAACTACAGATTTATTGCTTACTAAATCATGTCCAGAAAACCTGTTAGGTATAAAAACATTGAAAGCTCTAGGAGCTATAATATGTTGTTCTCTGGAAGGAGTAAGATTGTTTTTACGTGATTTCAAAGGGCACTATGTGTCCCGAGACATGGATCACCGACTGCAGACTTTACCCACACATTTATGGGCACAAGGCCCTACAGATGTTGGTTGCATGAACATTACACCATATCGAGTCACACTAAAGACAGGAGTGGTACTACCACGAATGCGACAATACAAGTTACCCCCAGATGCTGTAGTGGCTTTACTGCAAATCATTGACGAGCTTATTACCCAAGGAGTGGTTGTGGAAACCGACTCCAATGTATGAAATTCCCCGATAATTCCGATTCTTAAACGAACTGATCCAAAAGCCCCGCCAGTATATCGATTGGTTATTGATCTGCGCGAATTAAATAAATGTATTGTACCACAATACCCCGTAGTCCCAGACATTTCTTCATTACTGACAGCCATTGATTCCGAAGCAACATTCTTTACTGTAATTGATCTCAAGAATGCCTTTTTCAGCGTCCCAATAGATCCGGAAAGCCAATACTTGTTCGGATTTAGTTTAAATGGACGAAGCTTTAAATTCACACGCGCACCTCAAGGATTCACAGAAAGCCCCAGCATCTATAGCCAAGCACTGAAACGAGAACTTGACAGTATCCACATGCCAGTCAACACTGCCTTGCTTCAATATGTCGATGATCTGCTGATCACCGCTAGAAGTGAACCTGAATGTGAAAAAGCCTCACTGACGGTTTTACAATTTTTGGCCGAAAAGGGGTACAAGGTGTCCCCTTCTAAGCTGCAATTCTGTGTCCAGCGAGTTGTTTACCTTGGGCACTCGCTGTCCAAGGAGGGAAGGCAGCTTACACCCGATCGCATCCAGTTAATTGCTAACATGCCAATACCCAAGACACAAAAGGAGGTACGGGCTTTTATAGGCCTCACTTCATATTGTAGGCAGTGGATCCCTCAGTATGCATTTCTAGCAAAACCACTCATTCAGTTGACAACACAGGAGGCGGCCACATCGACTGTCCTCCCTTGGACTCAGGAACATACACAAGCTTTTGAAAGCCTAAAGAAAGCTTTATGTCAAGCACCTGTTTTAGCAACACCATGTTACAATAAACAGTTTACGCTCTTTGTTACAGAACGCGAAGGTACTGCCTTGTCAGTACTCACACAGGAACAAGCAGGATCACACAAACCATGTGCTTATTTCTCTAGTACGTTAGATCCAGTAGCGCAGGCACTTCCAGCGTGCCTGAAATCAGTGGCAGCGACAGCTTTAGCAATCAGACAAAGCGATGCCATAGTGTTAGGACATCCATTGACAGTACAAGTACCACACGCAGTAGAGGTTCTCTTGAACCGAACGCAAACACAACACTTGACTATAGCAAGACTCACTGGTTACGAATTAACATTGTTTCAGCCACACATAGAAATCAGACGTTGTAGTACATTAAATCCTGCCACACTGTTACCAGTAAACGGAACAGACCCACTAGCTCATGATTGTATTGAAATTATTACTATCACGACGAAACCTAGACAAGACTTGACAGACGTCCCATTGTTAGACCCAGACCTGACGTTGTATGTAGATGGTTCATGTATGAGAACAAGTACAGGAGAGTTAGTGGCCGCGTATGCAGTCACAACAGACACTGAAGTCATTGAAACATATTGCATAAATACCTTGTC
Source organism: Triturus cristatus (assembly GCF_964204655.1). NCBI lineage: Eukaryota > Metazoa > Chordata > Amphibia > Caudata > Salamandridae > Triturus > Triturus cristatus. The sequence goes on along the minus strand of NC_140585.1, from coordinate 20,363,861 downwards.
AGCTCAAGCAGCAGAGCTCATCGCTCTGACACAAGCCTGTATTCAAGCCACAAATAAGAAAGTCAACATATACACTGATTCACGTTATGCATTCGGAGTTGTACATGACTTCGGCGTGCTGTGGCGAGAGAGAGGTTATTTAACTTCTCACGGTGCCCACATTCAGCACGGACCCCTCATTCATGCCTTATTAGATGCAATACATCTACCCACTGCAATATCAATTATGAAATGTAAAGCTCACACGAAAGTTACTGATATCATTTCCCAAGGCAATGATCTAGCTGACAGAACAGCTAAACAGACTGCTCAAACTCACACATCTGACATGACAAAGACAATAGTTCCGACACCAACACATTGCATGACGGTTAAGGATCCCGCTCTTGACGTAATTGACATACAGACACATGCTACACCAGATGAAATAAAGAAATGGACTGAATTAGGAGGGATCCAAACGAATCAAGGATGGATGACGAAGGAAAAATCTGTATGGTTTCTTCCCGACTCAATGGTCCAAGTCATCATTAATACAATACATAGTCCAGCGCACCTAGGAGAAAAGGCTATGCTAGACAGCATTCAACACATTTGGTTCAACAAACATTTACGAGCAGCAGCTAAACAAAAAGTTTGTACCTGTATGATCTGTTGTCAGTTTAACCCAGGTAAAAGCATTCCCGTAGAACAGGGTGGATTTCAGCCTCCTGATCACCCTTTTGAAGTCCTCCAGATGGATTATATCCAGATGGAACGATGTCGAGGATTCAAATATGTTCTTGTAGTTGTCTGTGCTCTTTCCCGTTGGACAGAGGCATACCCGGTCTCAGATTACACTGCCCCGACTACTGCCAAACAGTTGGTTCGAGAATTCTTCCCACGGTACGGTTTACCACGTGTTGTCTACTCAGATAACGGCCAGCCGTTCTCATCCGAACTAATGAAACACGTTTCACTTTTGTTAGGCTATCAGTGGAAATTTCACTGTGTCCGACACCCCGAGGCAGCAGGTCTCGTGGAACGACATAATCAAACTCTGAAAATTAGATTGTCCAAAATATGTAGGGAGAAAGGTGTCGATTGGGTAGTAGCCTTACCAGTTGCACTCTTTTACATGAGAATGGTAGCGCACTCTCGAACAGGGCTATCCCCTTATGAGGTGATCTTTGGCAGACCACCAAATATGTGGGGGACGCCTATACCACACAAAATAACTGATGTTGACTGTAATATGCTGACAGATTACCTGGCTTCCTTGATGTCTGCACTACAATCTTGTCGTTCACAGGTAGCTGCAGCCTTTCCCGACAACACCGAGGTGAAACCCCATGACGTAGTTCCCGGGGACCTGGTGTTAGTGCGGAATTTTGACCGGAAGACTCAGCTGGATCCTAGGTGGAAATCGCCTCAACTTGTACTGCTCACCACGAGGACAGCCGTGAAGATCGAAGGTCGCAAAGGTTGGATACATTCAAGTCATATCAAGAAATTTCATGGACTACCGTCTGATGTAAACGTTACACCTCGTGTGTCTTCACCGATTGACTCAAAGCTTCCTTTGGTTGAACTAAGCGATAAGGAACTATACAAACTAAAATTACGGTCTAAGAAGTCAGACAATTTGATTGTTTAAGTCCTCTCCAAGGTGAATCGGTCGAATTTGTCTCTGACATGTATCCCCTAGACCTGAATAGAGAAAGAAACCGAAAGATGCAGTTGAAAAAACATGCGTACTGTAAATCACTGCGTAGTCATTGCACAGTGACGTTATTAATTTTGTTTTTCTTAAGTCTTTTAATAATCACTGCAAGTATATTGTTGCACATATATTATCCTATTTCTAAACATGTTTACAATGTTACTGCTGAACATTCTTTTAGTGAATTACCCCCGCATGAGTTGTCCTATAGATTTGCGTTGCGCAATAACACTTTCATTAGTATGTTACATCATTCCCATCAGACTAGCAATGCTACAAATTGTTGGATATGTGGCCGACTCCCTCCCTATCAGAACTATAAGGGAATTCTGCCTCTCTTTCCATATCCGTTCACACACAATGGCTCCTGTGGAGCATGGTTTAGTTTAATTAATTCCTTAGATTCGAATTCTGCAGTTTATCAAGACAACTGGGTATGGGGAAACCTGAACTTAGTTTTGCTTAAAGTCTGCTACCCTAACAAGGAGGGACTTCCCAAAAGAACAGGAACTGATCTAGAAAATGAAGTATATGGATTAGGTAATTTCACGCTTAATCTCATGATCCTGAATGTTGAATCCGAAGCTGCACCAATTTTGCCCGCTATGTCAGTATTTCCAGTTAAAGGTGAATTGTGTGTAAGAAAGAATGGTTCCATACATATGGGCCATAGTAGATGCACCACTGTAATAGAATTCAGTGATCAAGGCAAGTCTACATTTAGAGCTTCTCGCCATTCCTACTTCGTATGTGGTCAGACTGCTTATATACGTTTGCCTCTAGATTGGGATGGTACCTGTTACATCGGATTCCTTTTACCACCTGTTTTCCTAGCTCCTCCTGATTATTACAGAAATACTCATTTAGTACACAATAGACAGCAGAGAGATCTCCCAATAGTCGATTACACTGAAACAGCATGGGAAAAATACACAGATTTCAATAAAGGTTTCTTCCCCTATATAGGTACAGTCACTAATAGTAAGTTGATACGTAGATTAACCAGAACCCTTGAAGCAGTAGTGAACGAAACTATTTCCGCCTTAGGCAATTTAACAGAAGAGCAGTCTGCTATGCGGATTGTTGTGCTTCAAAATCGTCTTGTCCTTGACGTCATCCTGGCCGATAGGGGCGGAGCTTGTAGGGTCATCGGATCAAGTTGTTGCATTTTCATACCAGAAAATTCGCCGTCAGTATATAAAGCCATAACTCGCCTTCATAAGATTGTAAGCCAGATACACCAGAATCCAGGCACCTGGACTTGGTCCGGTTGGTTTTGGAGTGTATTGTCAGCCTGGGGATGGAGGGTCCTATCCTTCCTAGGTATTGGCTTTCTCATACTATTCAGTTGCTGCTTATGTCTACAATGTGGACCAGCGATTTGTGGTCTGTGTGCCACATCGTGTATTCCACCACCAAGATTTCATTCATCCCGGAAGAAGAAAGAAGAACAAATGATGCTATATGAACAGATCGACGGATTGATGAAGATTGATATCTCTTAAGGGCAAGTAGGGGACAAGGAGGGAATGTGGAAATATGGATTTTTATGGTCGGTTATGTCCCCTATCTTGGACCCCAACGGTTTCATGTATAAGTCACAAGTACATGTATGTTCCCTCCAGTTCCAGTTATGAAGACGCAAACACATGTGCGTCCACCGTCAACATGTCCTCTTTCAGATCCGCCATGAATGGGCCGGATATTCTATTCCTAAGTATGAAAGGCCACCGGCTTTATATGGGTCATTTATCCCATTTTACAGTCCAGGCGAGTAGGCCCTGATTCTGCCATTAAGCCTTTTCCTGCCTTCTGCCTCTGAAAGCTCCAGTCTGAGCTCGCATCTGTATCCATGAACTTTGTCCTACTCCCTGCGCGGCTAACGGTGCCTGACTCGGCCTGTCTGCCTGCCAAAAACTGTATTTCACCTTCAAGATTATCTGCTCTGCTCCGCTCCTCATCCAATGCATTCCTGTCTAGTAGCTTAAGTAAACATTCTTCCAGCTACCGAGCAAAGGGCCCGGCTTCTCTGTCTTTATGCAAGTAATTCATAGCCCTGTTACTATGGATGATTTCTGCCCTTGCATCTAGTGTAGACACTTAGACGCTTGTACACGCACTAACAGTCAGTATAGTCAGTATAGAATAAGATTCTATCCTAAGAGACCTCTCTTTTTGGATAACACAGTTCTTTATACATAGGATGTTAGATATGATTTGGGATTAGGTTGACTTGACCCCCAGACTTTTGTCTCCACATGTAGAGCTAAATGTCAAGTCCCCTTCACCCTCTAGTTGCACGTCAATCACACGTCATGCTGCTGCGCACGCATCTCTGCCAAGTATTTTTTCTGACATTGCGAAATTCTTTCATGGAACCACCCATTTGTGACATCATACCTAATGACGTTCTTTAGTTACGCCTAGTTACACCCATTTTAGTTACGCATGTATGTCTTTATCTCTGTTATCAACTGTTACGCCTCCTGCATCTGTTTCACTGTAATGCCTATTCTATAAAAATGATTACCTGTCAATAAAGTATTGTCCTTCACTTCCTGAACCTCCGTGGTGATGGAATATGAAGCCCACGATTCGAATTGTGTTATTGGAATAAAGCCCGTTCCGAACCTCTAATACCACGGATTCTGCCTCTTATTTTACTGAGGTATTCTTATTAATTTTCCGCATCAAATTAAGTACCGGTAATTAAATTATTTACCACACCCTAAAAGACTACCCCAGCATCAACCCATACACTACACAAACACCACTGCACTACCCTAAACCCACTACCCCCAGCACGACCCCCTACACTACCCAAACACCACTGCACTACCCTAAACCCTAAAACACTACCCCCACATTGAACCACTACACTACCCAAATACCACTGCACTACCCTAAAACACGACCCCATATACTACACAAACACCACTGCACTATCCTAAACCCTAAAACACTACCCCTAGCACGGCAAGCTACACTACACAAACACCAGTGCACTACACTAAACACTAAAAGTCTAACCACAGCATGACACTTTATACTACCCAAACAAGTCTGCACTACCCTAAACCCAAAAACACTTCGCCCCAGCACGACCCCCTTCACTACCCAAACTCGACTACACTGCCATAAATCCTAAAACACTACCCCAGCATGAACCCCTACACTACACAAACACCACTGCACTACCCTAAAACCTAAAACACTACCCCCAGTGCGACCCCCTACACTACACAAACACCACTGCACTACCCTAAACCCGAAAACACTACCCCCAGCAAGAACCCCTACTGTACACAAACACCACTGCACTACCCTAAACCCTAAAACAATACCCCCAGCATGACCCCCTACACTACCCAAACACCGCTGCACTACCCTACACCCTAAAAGACTACCCCAGCATCAACCCATACACTACACAAACACCACTGCACTACCCTAAACCCACTACCCCCAGCACGACCCCCTACACTACCCAAACACCACTGCACTACCCTAAACCCTAAAACACTACCCCCACATTGAACCACTACACTACCCAAATACCACTGCACTACCCTAAAACACGACCCCATATACTACACAAACACCACTGCACTATCCTAAACCCTAAAACACTACCCCTAGCACGGCAAGCTACACTACACAAACACCAGTGCACTACACTAAACACTAAAAGTCTAACCACAGCATGACACTTTATACTACCCAAACAAGTCTGCACTACCCTAAACCCAAAAACACTTCGCCCCAGCACGACCCCCTTCACTACCCAAACTCGACTACACTGCCATAAATCCTAAAACACTACCCCAGCATGAACCCCTACACTACACAAACACCACTGCACTACCCTAAAACCTAAAACATTACCCCCAGTGCGACCCCCTACACTACACAAACACCACTGCACTACCCTAAACCCTAAAACACTACCCCCAGCAAGAACCCCTACTGTACACAAACACCACTGCACTACCCTAAACCCTAAAACAATACCCCCAGCATGACCCCCTACACTACCCAAACACCACTGCACTACCCTACACCCTAAAAGACTACCCCAGCATCAACCCATACTCTACACAAACACCACTGCACTACCCTAAACCCACTACCCCCAGCACGACCCCCAACACTACCCAAACACCACTGCACTACCCTAAACCCTAAAACACTACCCCCACATTGAACCACTACACTACCCAAATACCACTGCACTACCCTAAAACATGACCCCATATACTACACAAACACCACTGCACTATCCTAAACCCTAAAACACTACCCCTAGCACGGCAAGCTACACTACACAAACACCAGTGCACTACACTAAACACTAAAAGTCTAACCACAGCATGACAATTTATACTACCCAAACAAGTCTGCACTACCCTAAACCCAAAAACACTTCCCCCAGCATGACCCCCTTCACTACCCATACTCGACTACACTGCCATAAATCCTAAAACACTACCCCAGCATGAACCCCTACACTACACAAACACCACTGCACTACCCTAAACCCTAAAACACTACCCCTAGCACGGCAAGCTACACTACACAAACACCAGTGCACTACACTAAACACTAAAAGTCTAACCACAGCATGACACTTTATACTACCCAAACAGGTCTGCACTACCCTAAACCCAAAAACACTTCCCCCAGCACGACCCCCTTCACTACCCAAACTCGACTACACTGCCATAAATCCTAAAGCACTACCCCAACATGAACCCCTACACTACACAAACACCACTGCACTACCCTAAAACCTAAAACACTACCCCCAGTGTGACCCCCTACACTACACAAACACCACTGCACTACCCTAAACCCTAAAACAATACCCCCAGCATGACCCCCTACACTACCCAAACACCACTGCACTACCCTACACCCTAAAAGACTACCCCAGCATCAACCCATACACTACACAAACACCACTGCACTGCCCTAACCCTAAAACACTACCCCCAGCACGACCACCTTCACTACACAAACACCAATGCACTATACAAACCCCTAAAACACTACCCCAGCACGACCCCCTACACTACCCAAACATCACTGCACTACCCTAAACCCTATACACTACCCCAACATTAGCAAAACACCGCTGTACTACCCTAAACCCTAAAACACTATCCTCAGCACAACCCCCTACACTACCCAAACACCACTGCACTGCCGTAAACCCTAAAACATTATCCCCAGCATTAACCCCTACACTACCCAAATACCACTGCACTACCGTAAAATACGACCCCCTATACTACACAAACACCACTGCACTACCCTAGACCCTAAAACACTACCCCCAGCACGACCCACTTCACTACCCAAACTCGACTGCACTGCCATAAATCCTAAAACACTACCTCAGGATGAACCCCTACACTACACAAACACCACTGCATTACCCTAAAACCTAAAACACTACCTCCAGTATGACCGCCTACACTACACAAACACCACTGCACTACCCTAAACACTAAAACACTACCCCCAGCAAGAACCCCTACTGTACACAAACACCAATGCAGTACCCTAAACCTTAAAACACTACCCCAGCACGACCCCCTACACTACCCAAACACCACTGCACTACCCTAAACCCTAAAATACGACCCCAGCACAACCCCCTTCACTATCCAAACACAACTGCACTAACCTAAACCCAAAAACACTACCCTCAGCACGACCCCCTACACTACGCAAACACCACTGCACTACCCTAAACCATAAAACAAAACCCCCAGCACGACCCCCTACACTACACAAACACCACTGCACTGCTCTAAACCCTAAAACACTACCCCAGCACAACGTCCAACACTACCAAAATACCGCTGTACTACCCTAAACCCTAAAACACTACCCTCAGCACGACCCCCTACACTACCCAAACACCACTGTACTACCCGAAACCCTAAAACACAACCCCCAGCATGACCCCCTATGCTGCACAAACACCACTGCACTACCCTAAACCCTAAATGTACCCCCAGCATGACCCCCTACACTACCCAAACACCACTGCACTACCCTAAACGCTAAAACAATACCCCCCGCACGACCCCCTACACTACCCAAATACCACTGCACTTCCCTAAAACACAACCCCCTATACTACACAAACACCACTGCACTATCCTAAAACCTAAAACACTACCCACAGCATGACCCTCTACACTACCCATACACCACTAAACTGCCCCGAACCCTAGAACACTACCCCAGCACGATCCCCCTACACTACCCAAACACCACTGAACTGCACTGCCCTAAACCCAAAAACACTACCTCCAGCACGACCCTCTACACTTTCCAAACACCACTGCACTACCCTAAACCCTAAATCCACCCCCAGCATGACACCCTACACTACACAAACACCACTGCATACCCTAAACCCTAAATCTCCCACAGCACGACCCCCTGTACTATACAAACACCACTTTGCTACCCTAAAACCTAAAACACTACCCTCAGCATGACCCCCTACACTACCCAAACACCATTGCACTACTCTAAACCCTAAAACATTACCGCTACACTTCACAAACAACACTTCACTACCCTAACACTAAAACACTGCCTCCAGCACAACCCCCTACACTACCCAAACACCACTGGACTACTCTAAATCCTAAAACACGACCCCCTACACTACACAAACACCACTGCACTACCCTAAACCCTAAATCTACCCCCAGCCCGACTGCCTACACTATACAAACACCACTTCTCTACCGTAAACCCTAACACATTACTCCCAGCACGACCCCCTACACTAGACAAAGACCACTGTACTACCCTAAACCCTAAAACACGACCCTAGCATGACTCGCTACACTACACAAATACCACTGCACTAAACTAAACCCTAAGACACTTCCTCCAGCATGACCCATTACACTACACAAACACCACTGCACTACCCTAAACCATAAAACACTACCCCCAGCATGACCCCTTACACTACCCAAACACCATTGCACTACCCTTAACCCTAAATCTACCCCCCGGACAAACCCCTATACGACCCAAACACCACTGCACTACCCTAATCCCTGAAACACTGCCTCCAGCATGACCACCTACACTACACACACACCACTGCACTGCCGTAAACCCTAAAACACTACCCCCAGCACGACCCCCTACACAACCCAAACACCACTACACTGCCCTAAACCCAAAACACTCCCCCAGCACGACCCCCTAAACTTCTCAAACACCACTGCACTACCCTAAACCCTAAAACACAACCCCCAGCATAACCCCCTACACTACCCAAAAATCCATGCACTACCCTAAAACACGACCCTTATACTACACAAACACCACTGCACTCCCGCAAGCCCTAAAACATTACCCGCAGCATGACCCCTACACTACACAGATACCACTGCACTGCCCTAAACTCATAAACACTACCTCCAGCACGACCCCTACACTACCCAAATAACACTGCAATACCCTAAAACACAACTCCCTATACTACACAAACACCACTGCACTATCCTAAACCCTAAAGCACTACCCCTAGCACGGCAAGCTACACTACACAAACACCACTGCACTACAATAAAACCTAAAACACTACCCACAGCATGTTATGTTATCCGGATTTGTAGAGCGCACAGCTGCCCCAGCAAAGGGGCGTCCCGGCGCTATAATGGACAAAAGAAACCGGACAACAAGCAATATCAGGGAACACGGCCATAACAGCTCTTACAAGTCCAAAGGAAAGAGGAAGGTTTTGATGGCCTTCCTGAAGACTATCAGTTCATCAATGGCACGGATATGAACAGGAAGAGAGTTCCATAGCCTAGCAGCAAGTACTGTAAAAGAGCGGCCACCGGCTCTGGCCCTCTTAAAACGCGGAACTGTGACCAGGTGAAGCCCTGAAGATCTTAGAGACCGTGGAGGTACATACGGTAAAATAAAATGATCCAATATCTGGGGAGAAGAATGCTTCAAGATTTTAAACGAAAGACAAAGAGATTTGAACTGAATCCTCTGAACAACGGGGAGCCAATGAAGTTTATGGATAGTTTTTTTGGCTGAACAAAATCTCGGCAAACCAACCAGAGCCCTGGCGGCAGCGTTTTGAACACGTTGGAGTCTGGAAAGTTCGGCCACATTGGCTCCCAGCAAAAGAGAACTCGCATAATCCAACCTAGACAAGATTGTGGCTTGTACAATAAGCTGTCTGGTTGGAGCATCAAAAAGTTTGAGAATGGGTCTAAGTCTACGAAGAGTCCCAAAACACATGGCAGCGGTTTTCTTCGTGTGGGAGACAAAACTAAGTTTTGAATCCAGCCAAACCCCTAGATTTTTTACCTCGGTGACAGGAAGAGGAGTTGGGCCAAGCTCAGACGGCCACCAATGATCGCCCCAAAGATGACTCTGCCTGCCAACAATGAGAACCTCAGTTTTTTTGGCATTCAATTGTAGGCAGTTATCAGTCATCCACCGGGCCACTGAGCTAATTTCCTCACGAAACTTAGCAGCCTCAAGGTCGGATGCCCCACTTATTGCAACCGCCAGCTGCGTGTCGTCAGCGTAGGACACCATAGTCAGGTTCCAACGCTTGGCGACAGCAGACAGCGGCTGCACATAGAGATTGAAAAGTGTGGGGCTGAGAGCCGACCCCTGTGGAACGCCCTGTGCAATAGGATAGGGTTTAGATTGGAAAGGAGGAGTGACAACCCTAAAAGTACGACCAGATAGAAACGATCGAAACCATTCAAGAGCCATGTTGTCGACACCAGCCTCAACCAGACGATTTAATAAAATGGCGTGGGAGACGGTGTCGGCGCTGAGATCCAAAAGCACCAAAGCCGCCGTTTGACCGGAGTCGACCAGAGTACGTAGATGATCGACCATTGAAAGCAGCGCAGTCTCAGTACTATGGCCAGATCGAAAGCCGTTCTGTGAAGGATCTAAAATATTAGCAGAGTGGAGATGAGTGGAAAGGATAGCGTTGACATGGGCCTTGGTCAACTTTGCCACCCACGGAAGAAGAGATATGGGACGGTAGTTCTCCAGCTTTAATGGATCCAGGGCAGGTTTTTTTTAAAATAGGCATCACCTGGGCCTGTTTCCAGCTGCCAGGAACAGAACCTGACGTCAGAGATAGATTGACGAGGTCACATAGAGGAGGGAGACACAGTGACGCAGATTCTCTAAATTGGGCAGGTCGAAGAGGGTCCATTGGCGAGCCTGATTTGACTTTCGCCACAATTCTGTTAAACTCCTCCATTGATAGCTCTTGGAGAGAGCACAAAGACATAAGGGTCTTCGGGCTGGATTTCAGCTTCTCCTGAGGTACAGACGAGCCAGGCCAAGAGCGGTAAATAGCCTCCACCTTTTCTACAGAGAAGACGGCCAAGTCCTCACAATGCGAAACAGAGCAGATCTCAGCGACTGGGGCTCTACTGGCTGTAAGATCCTTAAGCACCTTAAATATTAATTTAGTGGGATTGGTGCTGATGTTAAATTCACGAGAGTAATAAGCGGCCTGAGCTTGACATACCGCTCTATGATACTTCTTGATCTTAACAAGATACAGCTTTTTCCTAGCAGGCAGATATGACTTACGCCAGGCTCTTTCAGCTTGTTTACATGATTTTTTTAGGAGCCGGAGTGAATCATCATACCATGGGCTAGGTTCAGCAGGACGACATTTACTCTCGGCAATTGGGATCAGACAGTCTAAGGCTCTAGTCAGCCAGCTACAAAAAAGATCATAGCCCGACTCAACATCGGAAAAAGGGCCAAGCGGATAGAGCCCAAGAAGCCGATGAAAATCTGCAAGCTTTAGTTTTTTCCATGGGCGTCAAAAGGACACAGGCGCAATTGCTCTATGAGGGAAATCCTCAATTGTAAGATGCAACTCTATGAGATAGTGATCAGTCCAGGCCATCGGCCTGGGAGAAAGCACTTTAGCCGAAGTGAAGTTGGTAAAGATAGGGTCCAAAATATGTCCACCAACATGAGTGCAATGCTCAACCAGCTGAAATATCTGGAGAGCCTCCAGATCGGCAATGGTGCTGCTGACCATGGAAGAAAGAGGAGCATCAAAATGAAGATTTAAATCGCCAATAATACTAAAATTGGCAGCCCCTAAGGCTAATGCGCTCACAACTTCAGGAAGAGTTGACCTAAAGGCAGCATCCGGGCCCGGAGGTCGGTAGATAAGTAGCCCCGAAAAAGTAAAATGAGGACTAATAGAGATACGAAAGTGAACACTTTCGCAACCTGCAATGTCTAAGACCTTCCAAGTACATGAATAGCAGGATTTTACAGCAGCCGCAATTCCACCACCTCTCGAGTTACGATTATGAGTAAAAATCGCATACTCAGAGGGGACAGCCAAATTAACCGCTGCTAAAGCTTCCTCATGCAGCCATGTCTCTGACATAAAAAGAACATCAGGAGCTTCCTCCGTAAGTAAATTATGGACATCCAAATGATGTCTAACCAGCGACCTCACATTGAGGTGACAAATCTTAACATCATAAGGGACCTGAGAATTAGGCTGCGGAGGAACAACGCTATCAGAGCATCCCAAGGAAGCGGAAATAGGGGCGGGGAGTGGGAGTTTAAAAGCACACTTAGGGCACTGAAAAGGGCCGGATAGAGGATGTAACGAAGTAGAGATGCAGGGCGCAGAATCGCAAAAAGTAAGCAGTTCTGATCTAGAATGCATTCGTAATAAACAATCCAAAAGCAATACAGAGAAACCAAAGATCCCAGCCCTGCCTTAGCCCTGACTCGGCGCGGACGAGCGCAGACGGGCACGACTCAGGCACAGAGAAGGCGTCTCCACTGCGCGTAACCGCTGCGCGCTTGAAGGACTGGTTTAAATAGGGTGTCGGCGTGTGTAGAAGACCGCTAGACCGCTCAAAATGGCGGCCCCACACGTCCCAAACACCACTCCAAAATGGCTGCCTAATCCCCCTACTGACTGCCACCACCAGGACCGGACCCGCTAAAACAGCGGTGAAACAACAAATTTAAATGCAGGTAAGAGGGAGGAGGGAGGATGCTCTATATTAAGAACAAGGAAAAACAAATTAAATCAAAACGTAAATACTAAACTAGGTAGTTTAAAATACAAGCGCGAAGCGCCTTCGTTGCAGAGCACAAAGCGCGAGTCCTTAAAATGCTCTAATGAGCCAGGTTACCTTGTCCAAGCTGACCCCCTTGAATTACCGCCTTAAATAGGGTGTCGGCGTGTGTAGAAGACCGCTAGACCGCTCAAAATGGCGGCCCCACACGTCCCAAACACCACTCCAAAATGGCTGCCTAATCCCCCTACTGACTGCCACCACCAGGACCGGACCAGCTAAAACAGCGGTGAAACAACAAATTTAAATGCAGGTAAGAGGGAGGAGGGAGGATGCTCTATATTAAGAACAAGGAAAAACAAATTAAATCAAAACGTAAATACTAAACTAGGTAGGTTAAAATACAAGCGCGAAGCGCCTTCGCTGCAAAGCACAAAGCGCGAGTCCTTAAAATGCTCTAATGAGCCAGGTTACCTTGTCCAAGCTGACCCCCTTGAAGTACCGCCGTAAATACGGTGTCGGCGTGTGTTGAAGACCGCTAGACCGCTCAAAATGGCAGCCCCACACGTCCCAAACACCACTCCAAAATGGCTGCCTAATCCCCTACTGACTGCCACCACCAGGACCGGATCCGCTAAAACAGCGGTGAAACAACAAATTTAAATGCAGGTAAGAGGGAGGAGGGAGGATGCTCTATATTAAGACCAAGGAAAAAGAAATTAAATCAAAACGTAAATACTAAACTAGGCAGTTTAAAATACAAGCGCGAAGCGCCTTCTTTGCAGAGCACAAAGCGCGAGTCCTTAAAATGCTCTAATGAGCCAGGTTACCTTGTCCAAGCTGACTCCCTTGAAGTACCGCCTTAAATAGGGTGTCGGCGTGTGTAGAAGACCGCTACACCGCTCAAAATGGCGGCCCCACACGTCCCAAACACCACTCCAAAATGGCTGCCTAATCCCCCTATTGACTGCCACCACCAGGACCGGACCCGCTAAAACAGCGGTGAAACAACAAATTTAAATGCAGGTAAGAGGGAGGAGGGAGGATGCTCTATATTAAGAACAAGGAAAAACAAATTAAATCAAAACGTAAATACTAAACTAGGTAGGTTAAAATACAAGCGCGAAGCGCCTTCGCTGCAAAGCACAAAGCGCGAGTCCTTAAAATGCTCTAATGAGCCAGGTTACCTTGTCCAAGCTGACCCCCTTGAAGTACCGCCGTAAATACGGTGTCGGCGTGTGTTGAAGACCGCTAGACCGCTCAAAATGGCAACCCCACACGTCCCAAACACCACTCCAAAATGGCTGCCTAATCCCCTACTGACTGCCACCACCAGGACCGGACCCGCTAAAACAGCGGTGAAACAACAAATTTAAATGCAGGTAAGAGGGAGGAGGGAGGATGCTCTATATTAAGACCAAGGAAAAAGAAATTAAATCAAAACGTAAATACTAAACTAGGTAGTTTAAAATACAAGCGCGAAGCGCCTTCGCTGCAGAGCACAAAGCGCGAGTCCTTAAAATGCTCTAATGAGCCAGGTTACCTTGTCCAAGCTGACCCCCTTGAAGTACCGCCGTAAATACGGTTTTGGCATGTGTTGAAGACCGTTAGACCGCTCAAAATGGCGGCCCCACACGTCCCAAACACCACTCCAAAATGGCTGCCCAATCACCCTACTGACTGCCACCACCAGGACCGGACCCGCTAAAACAGCGGTGAAACAACAAATTTAAATGCTGGTAAGAGGGAGGAGGGAGGATGCTCTATATTAAGAACAAGGAAAAACAAATTAAATCAAAACGTAAATACTAAACTAGGTAGTTTAAAATACAAGCGCGAAGCGCCTTCGCTGCAGAGCACAAAGCGCGAGTCCTTAAAATGCTCTAATGAGCCAGGTTACCTTGTCCAAGCTGACCCCCTTGAAGTACCGCCGTTTAATACGGTTTCGGCGTGTGTTGAAGACCGCTAGACCGCTCAAAATGGCGGCCCCACACGTCCCAAACACCACTCCAAAATGGCTGCCTAATCACCCTACTGACTGCCACCACCAGGACCGGACCCGCTAAAACAGTGGTGAAACAACAAATTTAAATGCAGGTAAGAGGGAGGAGGGAGAATGCTCTATATTAAGAACAAGGAAAAACAAATTAAATCAAAACGTAAATACTAAACTAGGTAGTTTAAAATACAAGCGCGAGGCGCCTTTGCTGCAGAGCACAAAGCGCGAGTCCTTAAAATGCTCTAATGAGCCAGGTTACCTTGTCCATCTGCATGACACCTTATACTACCCAAACACCACTGCACTACCCTAAACCCTAAAACATTACCCCCAGCACGACCCCCTTCACTACCCAAACTCGACTGCACTGCCATGAATCCTAAAACACAACCCCAGCATGAACCCCTACACTACACAAACACCACTGCACTACCCTAAAACCTAAAACACTACCCCAATACGACCCCGTACACTACACAAACACCACTGCACTACCCTAAACCCTAAAACACTACACCCAACAAAAACCCATACTGTACACAAACACCACTGCACTACCATAAACCCTAAAACACTAACCCCAGCACGACCCCCTACACTACCCAAACACCACTGCACTACCCTACACCCTAAAAGACTACCCAAGCATGAACCCCTACACTACACAAACACCTCTCCACTACATAAACCCTTAAAACACTACCCCCAGCACAAACCCCTTCACTATCCAAACACAACTGC
The DNA here is from genome assembly GCF_964204655.1 of Triturus cristatus. Lineage (NCBI taxonomy): Eukaryota > Metazoa > Chordata > Amphibia > Caudata > Salamandridae > Triturus > Triturus cristatus. The sequence continues at coordinate 20,348,320 of NC_140585.1, read as the reverse complement.
ACTAACCTAAACCCAAAAACACTACCCCCAGCACGACCCCCTACACTACACAAACATCACTGCACTACTCTAAACCATAAAACACTACCCCAGCACTACGCCCAACATTACCAAAACACCGCTGTACTACCCTAAACCCTAAACACTATCCTCAGCACAACCCCTTACACTACCCAAATACCACTGCACTACCTTAAAACACGACCCCCTATACTACACAAACACTACTGCACTATCCTAAACCCTAAAACACTACCCTTAGCACGCCAAGCTACACTACACAAACACCACTGCACTACCCTAAACCCTAAAACACTACCCACGGCTTGACACTTTATACTACCCAAACACCACTGCACTACCCTAAAACCTAAAACACTACCCCCAGCACGACCCCCTTCACTACCCAAACTCGACTGTACTGCCATAAATCCCAAAACACTAGCCCAGGATGAACCCCTACGCTACACAAACACCACTGCATTACCCTAAAACCTAAAACACTACCCCAGTACAACCCCCTACACTACACAAACACCACTGCACCACCCATAACCCTAAAGTACTACCCCCAGCAAGAACCCCTACTGTACACAAACACCACTGCACTACCCTACACCCTAAAAGACTACCCCAGCATGAACCACTACCCTATACAAACACCACTGCACTACCCTAAACCCTAAAACACTACCCCCAGCATGACCAACTACACTACACAAACACCAATGCACTACACAAACCCCTAAAACACTACCCCAGCACAAACTCCTTCACTATCCAAATACAACTGCACTAACCTAAACCCAAAACACTTCCCCCAGCACGACCCCGTACACTACCCAAACATCACTGCACTACCCTAAACCCTAAAACACTACCCCAGCACTATGCGCAACACTACCAAAACACCGCTGTACTACCCTAAACCCTATATCCTCCCCCAACACGACACCCTACACTACACAAACACCACTGCATACCCTAAACCCTAAATATACCCCCAGCACAACCCCCTGCACTACACAAACACCACTTCACTACCCTAAACCCTAAAACACTACCACCAGCACAACCCCCTACACAACCCAAACACCACTGCACTACCTTAAACCCTAAAACATGACCCCCTACACTTTACAAACAACATTTCAATACCCTAAGCCCTGAAACACTACGCCCAGCATCACCTCTTACCCTACCCAAACACCACTGCAATACCCTAAACCCTAAAACACTAATCTCAGCATGACATCCTACACCACACAAACCCCACTGCCCCAAACAAAACCTTAAAACACTACCTCCAGCATGATCCCCTACACTACATAAACACCACTGTACTACCCTAAACCCTAAAACACTACCCCCGGCATGACCCCCTTCACTACCCAAACACCACGGCACTACCCTAAACCCTAAAATGCGAACCCCCACACTACACAAACATCACTGCACTACCCTAAACCCTAAAACACTACCTGCAGCATGACCCCCTACACCACACAAACACCACTGCACTACACTAAACCCTAAAACACTACCCCAAGCAGGACCCCCTGCACTATCCAAACACCACTGCATTGCACTGCCCTAAGCCTGAAAACACTACCCCCAGCACAAACCCCTACACTACTCAAACACCACTACACTACCCTAAACCCTAAAACACTACCCCCAGCAAGACCCCCTAAACTATACAAACACCACTGCACTCCCCTAAACAATTAACAACTACCGCCAGAACGACCCCCTACACTACCCAAACACCACTGTACTACCCTAAACCCTGAAACACTACCCCAAGCATGACCCCCTTCACTATCCAATCACAACTGCACTAACCTAAACCCAAAAGCACTACCCCCAGCACAACCCCCTACAATACCCAATCACCAGTGCACTACCCTAAAATCTAAAACACGAACCCGAGCACGACCCCCTTCACTACAAAAACACCAATTCACTACACTTAACCCTAAAACACTACCCCAGCACTACGCCCAACACTACGAAAACACTGCTGCACTAACCTAAACCCTAAAACTAAGGGTGGGCGTAGTTCGCGAAGTAGCACTTCGCGAAGCTACGCAAAGTGAAGTTCGTACTACGCGAGCTACGCGTAGCACTTCGCGAACTGCGAAGTAACATGTTCGCACTGTGCAAGATGTTGTTTTCAATGATTGCACAGTGCGGACAAGCAACCGGCACTGTGCAATCATTGAAAATGGCATCTTGCACAGTGCGAGCTGTAGTTTTCTGCTGCTCGAGTAGATTTTTACTCGAGCTGCAGCTTTCTCAACGCGAACTGGTAGTTTCTCATCGTGAGCGGTCGCGAGCATACGCGACCCCTCGCAATGAGAAACCTGACCTTCTCGCGTTGGGAATCTCGCCGGGAGGTTTATTTTCCATGCTCGCGATCGCGAACAAGGAAAAAGTCTCGCCAGGATGTCATTTTGCTTGCTCGCGAGCGCCAACTTGACGTTGAGGACCGCGAGCAAGCAAAAAATGACCGCAGCACTACGCAACACTACGCTACGCGTGTTCGCACTGTGCTACGTGCAGTTCGCGTAGTGCGAAGTAGCGCGAACTTCGCAAACTACGCGAGCGTAGCGTAGTGCTTCGCCCAGGCCTACCTAAAACACTACCCCAGCACGACCCCCAACAATACCCAAACACCGCTGCACTACCCTAAACCCTAAATCACTACCCCCAGCACGACCCGCTACACTACCCTAACACCACTGCACTACCCTAAACCCTAAAACACTACCCCCAGCATGACTCCCTACACTACACAAACACCACTGCACTACCCTAAACCCTAAAACACTACCCCAGCATGAACCCCTACACTATTCAAACACCACTGCACTACCCTAAACCCTAAAACACTACCCCCAGCATGACCCCCTTCACTACCCATATACAACTGTACTACCCACCCTAAACCCTAAAACACTACCCCAGCACTATGACCAAACACTACAAAAACACTGCTGCACTACCCTAAACCCTAAAAAACGACCCCAGCACGACCCACTACACTACCCAAACACCACTGCACTACCCTATACCCTAAAACATGACCCCCTACACTACAAAAACACTGCTACACTACCCTAAACCCTAAAAAACTACCCCAGCACGACCCCCTACACTACCCAAACACCACTGCACTACCCTAAACCCTAAAACACTACCCCCAGCACAACTCCCTACACTACCCAACCACAACTGCAGTACCCTACACTCTAATACACTGCCCCAGCACAAACCCCTACACTACACAAACACCACTGCACTACCCTAAACCCTAAAACACTACCCCAGCACGACCTCCTACACTACTTAAACAACACTGCACTACCCTAAACCCTAAAACACTACCCCCAGCACGACACCCTACACTACACGAACACCACTGTACTACCCTAAACCCTAAAACACTGCCCCCAGCACGACCCCTTGATTATTCAATCACAACTGCACTAACCTAAACCCAAAAACACTACCCCCAGCACGACCCCCTTTACTACCTAAACAATACTGCACTAGGTGGGTGACCTTTTCTACGCGACCACTACTTCGGATTGCCTTTACTTCGCATCGTTAGTGCGCAGAAACCATTACTTCGCATGGTTTTACTGCGCATGACCGTTACTTCGGAGGATATCCACATTGTTTTTTTATTTAGGCGTTTCCGTTTCTAAAAAAATTTGTACGACACTGAAGACGCAGGAAGCTGGAGCAGTGGAAGGTGATCCACGAGGAGAGAGAGGTAAGTGAAGCTGTGTAGGTGTTGTGTAAAGTAGTGTATTTGGGTGCAGTGTATTGTATGGGGTCGTGAATGGTAGTGTTTGGGAGTAGGTAACGGACTGGGGGTAGGGGCAGGGTCGTGCTGGGGTTAGAGTTTTAGGGTTTAGGGTAGTGTTGTGGGATTAGTGAAGTGTAGGGTAGTGTTTTAGGGTTAAGGATAGTGTCGGGGTTGTGCAGGGTAGTGTTTGGGAGTAGGGAACTGACTGGGGAAGGGGCAGGGTCATGCTGGGGGAGTGTTTTAGGGTTTAGGGTAGTGTTGGGGGGTTAGTGTAGTGTAGAGTAATGTTTTAGGGTTTAGTGTAGTGTCGGGATTGTGATGGGTAGTGAATGAGTGTAAGGACAGGATTAGGGGAATGTGTATGTTCCTGCAGGGGGTTGTGATTTAGGGTTTAGGGTAGTGTAGTGGTGTTTCAGTAGTGTAGGGTAGTGTAGTGTTTTAGTGTATTGGTAGTGTATTAGTGTTTTTGAGGTGTAAGGTAGTATGACACGTTATTCCACATACCATTTTTATTAGTAGGTAAGTTTTTACTTCCCATACATTAACACTTTCATTGTAATGGCATGCAAAGCAAAAACTTGCGTAGTAACGGTTATTGCTATATAATAACCCCGTAGTAATAGCATGCGAAGTAATGGCATGCGAAATAGCGTCTCATATTCCTGCACTACCCTAAACCCTAAAATACGACCCCCAGCAAGACCCCCTACACTACAAAAACACCACTGCACTACCATAAACCCTAAAACACTACCCCAGCACTATGCCCAACACTACCAAAACACCACAGCACTTCTCTAAACTCTAAAACACTACCCCCAGCACAACCCCCTATATTACACAAACACCACTACACTAACCTAAACCCTAAAACACAACCCCAGCATGATCCCCTACACTACCCAAACACCACTGCACTGCCCTAAACCCTAAAACACTACCCGCAGCACGACCCCCTTCACTACCCAAACACAACTGCACTACCCTAAACCCAAAATCACTATCCCCAGCATGACCCCTACACTACCCAAACACTACTACACTACCCTAAACCCTAAAACACAAACCCCTAAACTACACAAACACCACTGCACTACCCTAAACCCTAAAACACTATCCCAGCACAACCCCCTACACTACACAAACACCACATAACTACCCTAAACCCTAAAACACTACCCCCAGCACGAACCCGTACACTACACAAACAACACTGCACTACCCTATACCCTTAAACACTACCCCAGCTCAATCCCCTACAACTACCCAAACATCGCTGCACTAACCTAAACCCTAAAACACTACCCCAGCACAAAACCCTACACTATCCAAACACCACTACACTACCCTAAACCCTAAAACACTACCCCCAGCAAGACCCCCCTGCACTACACAAAATCAATTGCACTGCCCTAAACCGTAAAGCACAACCCCCAGCACGACCCCCTACACTACCCAAACACCACTACACTACCCTAAACCCTAAAACACAACACCCTACACTACACAAACACCACTGCACCACCCTAAACCCTAAAACACTATCCCAGCATGACCCCCTACACTACACAAACACCACTACACTACCTTAAAACCTAAAACACTACCCCCTACACTACACAAACACCACTGCACTACCCTAAACCCTAAAACACTACCCCCAGCACGAACCCCTACACTACACATCCACCACTGCACTACCCTATACCCTTAAACACTACCCCAGCTCGACCCCCTAAACTACCCAATCATCGCTGCACTACCCTAAACCCTAAAACACTACCCCAGCACAAACCCCTACACTACCCAAACACCACTGCACTACCCTAAACCCTGAAACACTACACGCAGCACATCCCCCTACACTACTCAAACACCACTGCACTATCCTAAACCCTAAAACACTACCCCCAGAAAGACCCCCTACACTACACAAACACCACTGCACTAACTTAAACCCGTACACACTACGCCCAGCATGCCCCTTAGACTACACAAACACCACTGTACTACCCTGAACCCTGAAACACTACACCCAGCACGATCCCCTTCACTATCCAAACACAACTGCACTAACCTAAACCCAAAAACACTACACCCAGCATGAACCCCTACACTACCCAAACACGACTGCACTACCCTACACCCTAAAACACTACCCCAGCATGAACCCCTACACTACACAAACACCACGGCACTACCCTAAACCCAAAAACACTACCCCCAGCACGACCGCCTTTACTACCCAAACAATACTGCACTAGGTGGGTGACCTTTTCTACATGGCCACTACTTCGGATTGCCGTTACTTCGCATGGTTTTACTGCGCATGACTGTTACTTTGGAGGATAGCCACATCGTTGCTTTTATTTAGGCGCTACCGTTTCTAAAAATAGTAGTACGACTCTGAAGACGCAGGAAGCTGGAGCAGTGGAAGGTGATCCACTAGGAGAGAGAGGTATGGGAAGCTGTGTAAAGTAGTGTATTTGGGTGTAGTGTATTGTATGGGGTCGTGAATGGTAGTGTTTGGGAGTAGGTAACGGACTGAGGGTAGGGGCAGGGTCGTGCTGGGGTTTGAGTTTTAGGGTTTAGGGTAGTGTTGTGGGGTTAGTGAAGTGTAGGGTAGTATTTTAGGGTTAAGGGTAGTGTCGGGGGTTGTGCAGGGTAGTGTTTGGGAGTAGGGAACTGACTGGGGAAGGGGCAGGGTCATGCTGGGGGAGTATTTTAGGGTTTAGGGTAGTGTAGTGGGGTTAGTGTAGTGTAGAGTAATGTTTTAGGGTTTAGTGTAGTGTCGGGGGATTGTGATGGGTAGTGAATGAGTGTAAGGACAGGAGTAGGGGAATGTGTATGTTCCTGCAGGGGGTTGTGTTTTAGGGTTTAGGATATTGTAGTGGTGTTTCAGTACTGTAGGGTAGTGTAGTGTTTTAGTGTATTGGTAGTGTTTTTGAGTTGTAAGGTAGTATGACACGTTATTCCACATACCATTTTTATTAGTAGGTAAGTTTTTACTTCCCATATATTAACACTTTCATTGTAATGGCATGCAAATTAAAAACTTGCGTAGTAACGGTTATTGCTATGTATAACCGCGTAGTAATAGCATGCGAAGTAATGGCATACGAATAACGTCTCATATTCCTGCACTACCCTAAACCCTAAAACACGACCCCCAGGAAGACCCCCTACACTACACAAACACCACTGCACTACCATAAACCCCAAAATCCTACCCCAGCACTACGCCCAACACTACCAAAACACCACAACACTTCCCTAAAGTCTAAAACACTACCCACAGCACAACCCCCTACATTACAAAAACACCACTTCACTACCCTAAACCCTAAAACGCAACACCCAGCATGATCCCCTACACTACACAAAAAACACTGCACTACCCTAAACCCTAAAACACTACCCCCAGCATGACCGCCTGTACTATACAAACACAACTGCACTACCCTAAACCCTAAAAGACTACCTCCAGCATGACCCCCTCACAACATAAACACCAATGCACTACCATTAACCCTAAATCAACCCCCAGCATGACCCCCTACACTACCCAAACACCACTGCACTGCCCTAAACCCGAGAACACTACCCCCAGCAAGTCCCCTACACTACTCAAACACCAGTGCACTACCCTAAACACTAAAACACTATCCACAGCAAGACCCCAAGCACTACACAAACACCACTGCACTACCCTAAACCCGAGAACACTACCCCCAGCATGTCCCCTACACTACTCAAACACCACTTCACTACCCTAACCCATTAAAACACTACTCCCAGTGCGACCCCTACACTACACAAACAATGCTACACTACACTAAACCGTAATTGTACCCTGAGCATGACCCCTACACTACCCAAACAGCACTGCACTACCCTAAACCCTAAAACACTACCCCCAGCATGACCGCCTGTACTATACAAACACCACTGCACTACCCTAAACCCTAAAACACTACCTCCAGCATGACCCACTCACAACACAAACACCAATGCACTACCATTAACCCTAAATAAACCCCCAGCATGACCCCCTACACTACCCAAACACAACTGCACTACCCTAAACCCTAAAACACTACCCACAGCAAGACCCCAAGCACTACACAAACACCACTGCACTACCCTAAACCCTAAAACACTACCCCCAGCACAACCCCCTACACTACCCAAACACAACTGCAGTACCCTACACTCTAAAGCACTACCCCAGCATGACTCCCTACACTACCCAAACACCACTGCACTACCATAAACCCTAAAACACTACTCACAGCGTGACCCCCTACACTACACAAACACCACTGCACTGCACTAAACGCTAAAACACTATCCCCAGCACAACTCCCTACACTACCCAAACAACACAGGACTGCCCTAAACCCTGAAACACTACTATCGGCAAAACGCCCTACACTGCACAAAATCCACTGCACTGCCCTAAACCCTAAAGCACTACCCCAAGCATGACCCCCTACACTACCCAAACACAACTGCACTGCCCTAAAACCTGAAACACTACCCGCAGCACGACCCCCTTCACTACCCAAACACAACTGCACTACCCTGAACCCAAAATCACTACCCCCAGCATGACCCCCTACACTACCCAAACACCACTACACTACCCTAAACCCTAAGACACAAACCCCCAAACTACACAAACACCACTGCACTACCCTAAACCCTAAAACACTATCCCAGCACGACCCCCTACACTACACAAACACCACTGAACTACCCTAAACCCTAAAACACGACCCCAGCACAAACCCCTACACTACACCAACAACAATGCACTACCCTATACCCTTAAACACTACCCCAGCTCGATCCCCTACAACTACCCAAACATTGCTGCACTAACCTAAACCCTAAAACACTACCCCAGCACAAAACCCTACACTATCCAAACACCACTACACTACCCTAAACCCTAAAACACTACCCGAGCAAGACCCCCTGCACTACACAAAATCCATTGCACTGCCCTAAACCCTAAAGCATAACCCCCAGCACGACCCCCTACACTACCCAAACACCACTGCACTGCCCTAAACCCTAAAACACTTCCCGCATCACGACCCCCTTCACAACCCAAACACAACTGCACTACCCTAAACCCCAAAATCCTACCCCAGCACTACGCCCAACACTACCAAAACACCACAACACTTCCCTAAAGTCTAAAACACTACCCACAGCACAACCCCCTACATTACAAAAACACCACTTCACTACCCTAAACCCTAAAACGCAACACCCAGCATGATCCCCTACACTACACAAAAAACACTGCACTACCCTAAACCCTAAAACACTACCCCCAGCATGACCGCCTGTACTATACAAACACAACTGCACTACCCTAAACCCTAAAAGACTACCTCCAGCATGACCCCCTCACAACATAAACACCAATGCACTACCATTAACCCTAAATCAACCCCCAGCATGACCCCCTACACTACCCAAACACCACTGCACTGCCCTAAACCCGAGAACACTACCCCCAGCAAGTCCCCTACACTACTCAAACACCAGTGCACTACCCTAAACCCTAAAACACTATCCACAGCAAGACCCCAAGCACTACACAAACACCACTGCACTACCCTAAACCCGAGAACACTACCCCCAGCATGTCCCCTACACTACTCAAACACCACTTCACTACCCTAAACCATAAAACACTACTCCCAGTGCGACCCCTACACTACACAAACAATGCTACACTACACTAAACCGTAATTGTACCCTGAGCATGACCCCTACACTACCCAAACAGCACTGCACTACCCTAAACCCTAAAACACTACCCCCAGCATGACCGCCTGTACTATACAAACACCACTGCACTACCCTAAACCCTAAAACACTACCTCCAGCATGACCCACTCACAACACAAACACCAATGCACTACCATTAACCCTAAATAAACCCCCAGCATGACCCCCTACACTACCCAAACACAACTGCACTACCCTAAACCCTAAAACACTACCCACAGCAAGACCCCAAGCACTACACAAACACCACTGCACTACCCTAAATCCTAAAACACTACCCCCAGCACAACCCCCTACACTACCCAAACACAACTGCAGTACCCTACACTCTAAAGCACTACCCCAGCATGACTCCCTACACTACCCAAACACCACTGCACTACCATAAACCCTAAAACACTACTCACAGCGTGACCCCCTACACTACACAAACACCACTGCACTGCACTAAACGCTAAAACACTATCCCCAGCACAACTCCCTACACTACCCAAACAACACAGGACTGCCCTAAACCCTGAAACACTACTATCGGCACAACGCCCTACACTGCACAAAATCCACTGCACTGCCCTAAACCCTAAAGCACTACCCCAAGCATGACCCCCTACACTACCCAAACACAACTGCACTGCCCTAAAACCTAAAACACTACCCGCAGCACGACCCCTTCACTACCCAAACACAACTGCACTACCCTGAACCCAAAATCACTACCCCCAGCATGACCCCCTACACTACCCAAACACCACTACACTACCCTAAACCCTAAGACACAAACCCCCAAACTACACAAACACCACTGCACTACCCTAAACCCTAAAACACTATCCCAGCACGACCCCCTACACTACACAAACACCACTGAACTACCCTAAACCCTAAAACACGACCCCAGCACAAACCCCTACACTACACCAACAACAATGCACTACCCTATACCCTTAAACACTACCCCAGCTCGATCCCCTACAACTACCCAAACATTGCTGCACTAACCTAAACCCTAAAACACTACCCCAGCACAAAACCCTACACTATCCAAACACCACTACACTACCCTAAACCCTAAAACACTACCCGAGCAAGACCCCCTGCACTACTCAAAATCCATTGCACTGCCCTAAACCCTAAAGCATAACCCCCAGCACGACCCCCTACACTACCCAAACACCACTGCACTGCCCTAAACCCTAAAACACTTCCCGCATCACGACCCCCTTCACAACCCAAACACAACTGCACTACCCTAAACCCAAAAACACAACCCCAGCACGACCCCTACACTACCCAAACACCACTACACTACCCTAAAGCCTAAAACACAACCGCCTATACTACACAAACACCACTGCACTACACTAAACCCTAAAACACTATCCCAGCATGACCCCCTACACTACACCAACACCACTACACTACTGTGAAACCTAAAACACTACCCCCTACACTACACAAACACCACTGCACTACCCTACACCCTTAAACACTACCCCAGCTCGACCCCCTAAACTACCCAAACATCGCTGCACTACCCTAAACCCTAAAACACTACCCCCAGCACAAACCCCCTACACTACCCAAACACTACTGCACTTCCCTAAACCCTGAAACACTACATGCAGCACGTCCCCTACACTACTCAAACACCACTGCACTACCCTAAACCCTAAAACACTACTCCCATCAAGACCCCCTACACTACACAAACGCCACTCCACTAACCTAAACCCTTATACACTACCCCCAGCATGCCCCCTAGACTACACAAACACCACTGTACTACCGTGAACCCTGAAAAAATACACCCAGTACGATCCCCTTCACTATCCAAACACAACTGCACTAACCTAAACCCAAAAACACTACACCCAGCACCACCCCCTACACTACCCAAACACGACTGCACTACCCTACACCCTAAAACACTACCCCAGCATGAACCCCTACACTACACAAACACCACTGCACTAGCCTAAACACTAACACACTACCCCCAGCATGACCCTCTACACTACACAAACACCACTGTACTACCCTAAACCCAAAATAACTACCCCAGCACAACCCCCTACACTACACAAACACCACTACACTACCCTACACCTTAAAACACTACACCAGCATGAACTCCTACACTACACAAACACCACTGTACTACCCTAAACACATAAACACTACCCCCTACATGGCCCCTGACACTACCCAAACACCACTGCACTGCCCTAAACCCTAAAACACTACCCCCTACACTACACAATCACCACCACACTATCCTAAGCCCAAAACCACTACCCCATCATGACCCCCTACACTACACAAACACCACTACACTACCCTAAACCCTAAAACACTACCCCTACACTACACAAGTACCATTGTACTACCCTAAACCCTAAAAAACTACCCCAAACACTCAAAAAACACCACTGCACTACCCTAAACCCATAAACACCACGCCCAGAACGACCCCTTACAACTACTCAAACATCACTGCACTACCCTAAAACCTAAAACACAACCCCCAGCAGAAACCCCTACACTACCCAAACACCACTGCACTACCCTAAACCCAGAAACACTACCTGCAGCAAGACCCCCTATACTACACAAACACCACTGCACTGCCCTAAACCCTAAAACACTACCGCCAGGACGACCCTCTACATTACCCAAACACCACTGCATTGCCCTGCTTCAAACCTGAAAACACAACCCCCACACGACCCACTACACTACTCAAACACCACTGCACTACCCTAAACCCTAAAACACTACCCCCAGCAAGACCCCTACACTACACAAACACCCCTGCACTACCCTAAACCCTAAAACACTACCCCCCAGCACGACCCCCTACACTACCCAAACACCACTGCACTACCCTACACCCTATAACACTACACCAGCACGAACCCCTACAGTACACAAAGACCTCTGCACTACTCTAAACCCTAAAACACTACCCCCAGCATATTCCCCTACACTACACAAACACCACTGCATTACCGTAAACCCTAAAACACTACCCCCAGCACGACCCCCTACACTACACAAACACCACTGTACTACCCTAAACCCTAAAACACTACCCCCAGCACGACCCCCTTCACTATCTAAACACAACTGCACTAACCTAAACCCAAACACACTACCTCCAGCACAACCTCCTACACAACCAAAACACCACTGCAATACCCTAAACCCTAAAACACTACCCAGCACTTCACCCAACACTACCAAAACACCGCTGCACTACCCTAAACCCTAAAACACTACCACCTGCACGACCCCCTACACTACACAAACACCAGTGCACTACCATAAACCCTAAAACACTACCCCCAGCACGACCTCCTTCACTATCCAAATACAACTGAACTAACCTAAACCCCAAAACACTACCGCAGCACGACCCCCTACACATACCAAACACCACTGCACTACCATAAACCCTAAAACACTAACCCAGTACTACACCCAACACTACCAAAACACTGCTGCAGTACCCTAAACCCTAAAACACTACCCCCAGCTCGACCCCCTACACTACACTATACCCTAAAACACTACCCCCAGCATTAACCCCTTCACTACCAAAAGACCGCTGCACTACCCTAAACACTAAAACACTACCCCCAGCAGTTCCCCTACACTACACAAACACCACTGTACCACCCTAAACCCTAAAACACTACCCCAGCATGACCCCCAACACTACCCAAACACGACTGCACTGCCATAAATCCTAAAACACAACCCCAGCATGAACTCCTACACTACACAAACACCACTGTACTACCCTAAACCCTAAAACACTAACCCCAGCATGACCCCTTCACTACTCAAACACAACTGCACTACCCTAAACCCATAAACACTACCCCCGCACGACCCCCTACACTACCAAAAACACCACTGCACTACCCTAAACCCTAAAACACTACCCCCTACACTACATACACCACTGCACTACCCTAAACCCTAAAAAACTACCCAAGCACGACCCACTATCATACAAAACACCACTACACTACCCTAAACCCTAAAACACTACGCCCTACACTACACAAACACCACTGCACTACCCTAAACCCTAAAAAAACTACCCCAGCACTACTCCCTACACTACACAAACACCACTGCACTACCCTAAACCCATAAACACTACCCCCAGCATGACCCCCTACACCTACCCAAACATCACTGCACTTCCCTAAACACTAAAACACAACCCCCAGCAGAAACCCCTACACTACCCAAACACCAGTGCACTCCCCTAAACCCTGAAACACTGACTGCAGCATGACACCCTATACTACACAAACACCACTGCACTGCCCTAAACCCTAAAACACTACCCCCGCATGACCCTCTACATTACCCAAACACCACTGCATTGCACTGCCCTAAACCCGAAAACACAACCCCCAACACGACCCACTACACTACTCAAACACCACTTCACTACCCTAAACCATAAAACACTGCCCCCAGCAAGACACCCTACACTACACAAACACCCCTGCACTAACCTAAACCCTAAAACACTACCCCCAGCATGACCCCCTATACTACCCAAACACCACTGCACTACCCTACACCCTAAAACACTACCCCAGCACAAACGCCTACGCTACACAAAGACCACTGCACTACCCTAAACCCTAAAACACTACCCCCAGCATGACCCCCTATACTACCCAAACACCACTGCACTACCCTACACCCTAAAACACTACCCCAGCACAAACGCCTACGCTACACAAAGACCACTGCACTACCCTAAACCCTAAAACACTACCCCCAGCATGACCCCCTACACAACCCAAACACCACTGCACTACCCTAAACCCTAAAACACTACACCAGCACTTCGCCCAACACTACCAAAACACTTCACTGCACTACCCTAAACCCTAAAACACTACCCCCAGTACGACCCCCTACACTGCACAAACAACACTGCACTACCCTTAACCCTAAAACACCACCCCCAGCACAACCCCCTACACTATCCAAATACAACTGCACTAAAATAAACCCAAAAACACTACCCCCAGCACAACCCCATACATATCCCAAACACCACTGCACTACCCTAAACCCTAAAACACTACCCCAGCACTATGCCCAACACTCCCAAAACACCGCCACAGTACCCTAAACCCTAAAACACTACCCCCAGCACGACCCCCTACACTACACAAAGACCACTGTACTACCCTAAAACACTACCCCAAGCACGAACCCCTTCACTATCCAATCACAACTGCACTAACCTAAACCCTAAAACACTAGCCCCAGCAAGATTCCCTACACTACACAAACACCACTGCACTACCCTAAACCCTAAAACACTACCCCCAGCACGACCCACTACACTACCCAAACACCACTGCACAACCCTACTCCCTAAAACACTATCCCAGCACGAACCCCTGCACTACACAAAGACCACTGCACTACCATAAACCCTAAAACTCTACCCCCAGCAAGATCCCCTTCACTAAACAAACACCACTGCATTACCCTAAACCCTAAAACACTACCCCCAGCACGACCCCATACACTACACAAACACCCCTGTACTACCCTAAACCCTAAAACACTACCCCCAGCACGACCCCATACACTACACAAACACCCCTGTACTAACCTAAACCCAAAAACACTACCCCCATCACAACCCCCTACACAACCCAAACACCACTGCATTACCCTATACCCTAAAACTCTTTCCCAGCACTTCGCCTAACACTACACAAACACCACTGCACTACCCTAAACCCTAAAACACTACCCCCAGCACGGCCTCCATCACTATCCAAATAACACTGCACTAATGTAAACCCAAAAACACTACCCCCAGCACGACCCCCTACACAACCCAAACACAACTGTACTACCCTAAATCCAAAAACACTACCCTGGTAGGACCTCCTAGACTACCCGAAATCCTCTGCACTTCCCTTTGTCCCCTAAAACATGTCCCCCTACACTACACAAACACCACTGCACTACCCTAAACCATACGACACTACTACAGCACGACCCTCTACACTACACAAACACCACTACACTACCCTAAACCCTAAAACACTACCCCTTACACTACACAAACACAACTGCACCACCCTAAACCCTAAAACACTACCCCCAGCACGACCCCCTACACTCCACAAACAACACTGCACTACCCGAAAACCTTAAACACTACCCCCAGCACGACCCTCTACAACTACTCAAACATCACTGCACTACCCTAAACCATAAAACACAACCCCCAGCACAAACCCCTACACTACCCAAACACCACCGCACTACCCTAAACCCTGAAACTCTATCCCCAGCATGACCCCCTACACTACAAAGACTCCACTGCACTGCTGCAAACCCTAAAACACTACCCCCAGCACAAACCCCTTAATACCCAAACACCACTGCACTGCATTGCCCTAAACCCAAAAACACTACTCCCAGCACAAACCCCTACACTACTCAAACAGCACTGCACTACCCTAAATCCTAAAACACTACTCCCAGTAGGACTCCCTACAGTACACAAACACCACTGCACTACCCTAAACCCTAAATCACTACCCCAGCACAATCCCCTACAGTACCCAAACACCACTACAATACCCTATACCTTAAAACACTACACCAGCACAAACTCCTACACTACACAAACACCACTGTACTGCCCTAAATCCTAAAACACTACCCCCAGCACGACCCCCTTCACTACCCAAACACAACTGCACTTCCCTAAACCCATAAACACTACACCCTGCATGACCCCCTAAACTACCCAAACACCACTGCACTACCCTAAACCCTAAAACACTACCCCCTATACTACCCAAACACCACCACACTATCCTAAGCCCAAACACACTACCCCAACATGACCCCCTAGACTACACAAATACCACTACACTACCCTAAACCCTAAAACACTACCCCCTACACTACACAAACACCACTGCACTACCCAAAACCCTAAAACACTACCCCAAACATGACCCCCTACACTACACAAACACCACTGCACTACCCTAAACTCATAAACACTACCCCAGCACGATCCCCTACAACTACTCAAACATCACTACACTACCCTAAACCCTAAAACACAACCCCCAGCAGAAACCCCTACACTACCCAAACACCACTGCACTTCCCTAAACCCTGAAACACTACCCACAGCAAGACCCCATACACTACCCAAACACCACTGCACTACCCTAAACCCTAAAATACTACCCCCAGCACGACCCCCTACACTACCCAAACACCACTGCACTACCCTACACCTTAAAACACTACCCCAGCACGAACCCCAAATGTAAAAATGTAAATGTATATGTCTTGTAAAGCGCACTGCTGCCCTGAGGCACAGTACACAAAGACCACTGCACTACCCTAAGCCTAAAACACTACCCCAGCATGATCCCCTACACTACAGAAACACCACTGCATTACCGTAAACCCTAAAACACTACCCCCAGCACGACCCCTACACTACACAAACACCACTGTGCTACCCTAAACCCTAAAACACTACCCCTAGCACGACCCCTTCACTATCCAAACACTACTGCACTAAACTAAACCCAAAAACACTACCCCCAGCATGACCCCCTACACAACCCAAATACCACTGCAATACTCTACACCCTAAAACATTACCCCAGCACTTCACCCAACACTACCAAAACACCGCTGCACTACCCTAAACCCGAAAACACTACCACCAAAACGACCCCCTACACTACACAAACACCACTGCACTACCCTAAACCCTAAAACACTCCCCAGAACGAACCCCTTCACTATCCAAATGCAAATGAACTAACCGAAACCCAAAAACACTACCCCAGCACGACACCCTACACATACCAAACACCACTGCACTACCCTAAACCCTAAAACACTACCCCAGCACTACGCTGACACTACCAAAACACTGCTGCAGTACCCTAAACCCTAAAACACTACCCCCAGCATGACCCCCTACACTACACAAACACCACTGTACTACCATATTCCCTAAAACACTACCCCCATCACGAACCCCTTCACTACCAAAAGACCGCTGCACTACCCTTAAACCTAAAACACTACCCCCAGCACGACCCCTTACTTGGCCTAGGCGTAGTTTTCGTAGCCACGCTTCGCAAAGCTTCGCGAAGATGTACTTGCACTACGCGACCTTCGCGTAGCTTCGCGAGCTTGCGTAGCTGCTTGGTGCGCCCGTTCGCGATGGCTTTTTCTTGTTCGGGAGCGCGGTGAGCGTGTTCGGGGAGCTGTTTGCATGCTCGGGGGATATATCTCGCGATCTTACCCATGCGGTCGCCAACGGGCGCGGCCATCTTGTTTTTCAATTGTCCCGCCCACTCGCGATGCCTATTTCCTGTTCCAGGTCGCGGATAGCGTGTTCGCGATGTGCATTGACATGTTCGTGAGCGCATTTTACTTGTTCGCGATGAATAGTACATATTCGCAAGAAATATCGCGCGATCTTACCCACGCGGTCGCGAATGGGCACGGCCATCTTGTTTTTCACTCTATGCTATGGTTCTGGGCCTACTTTTGTATCCTCCCTTTATCTTTGCAATCCTTTGTCTTTAAAGCATTTCTTCTGACTTGTTTTAGTTATTATCTATCTCGCTCTTTGCCTAAGTTTATATTTTGCATTTTATTTCTACTTTTACTGTGTTTTTGTTACTTTTATAAAGTTCTTTCTATCTTCTTCCCCCTAACTTTTTTTTCCCCTTCTAACTTTTCTTTTCCGCCTCCCACCCACCCCAGAACCATGGCCAAGGGCACACCGAGTGCCAAGGGCAAGGGACCTGCAGGAGCAGAGAAGGGCCGCCTGCCTTGCGGCAGAATGCGTCCTGCAGGGGTGCAGGCCCGGCAACTGTTTGGGGAGGAGGAGGTGGCCGCCCTTGTTTTTTTCATCCAGCGCCTCCTCCCCTTGACCTTGGCAGCAGGCGGCAGGCCCGGCTCCTGGTACGCTACCCAGGAGCGGCACCGTCGGTGGGCGAAGGTGCCGTGTTCCGGTGCTCTGGGATCCGGCGCACCCACAATCAGCTAGCCCACCGGTAGTCCGACATCCTGGACCTGGAGCAGGACCTGTTGGACTTTCTAGGTGTCGAGGTCGTCGGGCTTGGTGAGTAACTGATTGTGTATATTAAATTTGATGAACAACAAGATTACTGCTGCGTGCCAAGCGTTGCTGGTAAATTACGTTCCAAAAAACAAAATGTTCTTTGAGTTAAGCCAAGGACCCAGGTGCTCGGTGGTACTCTTACTTCTTTGCAAGTTAGTTTGCGCTAGCTTGTGCTGCTGATGCTGATTATGTAAGTTTATTTTACAGAACTGAAGTTAGGTAATGCGATTTGCTAGAGAGACTCTAGTCCTTCCATTGTCCTACTGTGAAATAGTGGTGGATGGATATTGGATACTAGGTTTAGTTTGTTAGTATTAGTTAATAATTGTTTTATGCGGTCTGCGTGACGCCTCCTCTGTCACTGATTGCTGCTTACCCCAGTCCTCCGTCGAACCTTTTGCACTTTTTTTAGTGAGTGGTAGGCTTAGCATGGTCAGTCAGTAGCAGAACTAGATCAGAATCATGCAACCAACCCACAATTTGTTGTATGTATGTATGCACTAATGTATGTGTCCTCCATCTCATCTATGCATTTGATGGCTGAAAATGGAAATGCAGATCTGGGGGCATATGTATCAAACGATTTTGTATTCGCAAACGCTGCGAATCGCAAAAAAACAGCGTTTGCGAATACAAAATCGCAAAATGAGATGTATGAGGCATTTCAGCATCGCATTCTTAAGTTTGCATAAGCATTTAAGAAATCGCAAATTGCGATTCCTTAAATGCTATGTAACACGCACCCAAGTTTTGCGATTTCTCCTTAAGAAATCGCAAATTACCACCAACTTCAAGTTGGTGGTAATTTGCGATTTCTTTGAAAAATGCACTTTTTGGCATTTTTCAAAGTGCCATGTGGCGCACATACATGCCCTTAGGGCATGTATGTGCGCCATATGCGCACACATGCTAATTTCAGGGGTGCATCAGGGTGTCGGAATGAATGGGAAGGTATTCCTTAATTGCAATTTCGCAATTTGCTAATCGCAATTAAGGAATTTTAAGAATTCGCAAAATTTGTGCGAATTTTTAGATACATCCCCTTTTGCAATTCTCATATAGCGATTCTCAAAAAATCGCTATTTGAGAATCGCAAATGGAGATTTTGATACATATGCCCCTTAGTGAACAATTGGCCCATCTGGACTAGGTGGTGTAGGTCAGGTGGTACTTACTAGGATTCGTATTGTAATCAGAATGATTATGGAACACTGGAGTGTTCAAATAAGTAGACGATCCGTGAATGCAGGAAGAAGGCAGTAGTCGATCCATCTGATTAGATAGGTCAATTTTATTGCAATTGTTGTTTCCTAAAATGCTGTTTGACTTATTTTTCAAAATGATTTATTATTATTTGTTTCAC
Organism: Triturus cristatus; assembly: GCF_964204655.1. NCBI lineage: Eukaryota > Metazoa > Chordata > Amphibia > Caudata > Salamandridae > Triturus > Triturus cristatus. The sequence continues at coordinate 20,328,154 of NC_140585.1, read as the reverse complement.
AGCACTCCTTAATGTTTGTCTTTCTTTATTATATTTTACATGATCATCAGCACCACCCAGGGGCAACAAGACGGGGTCGGAGTCGGCGGGGGAACCACAGGACCGCTCCTCTACCGAGGCTCCTGCTGCTGGCCCCAGTAAGTCCTCCAGTGGTTATATTGACATTTATATTTCCCTAACTTTTACTGCATCTTTTTTCCGAAATATAAATTATGGTTCCACTTTCTAATTCTATTTTTTACAAAAGCTTACTTATTTGACCTTGACTATCTGTTTCCAAATTCTGTTTATCCCTGCCTCTAACTAAGTTGCTTCTAACTGCCTCTGCTATGACTCTCTGTACTACTACTACTACTACTATTACTATTTATTACTCTGTCTGTAGCGAAGCTTGCACAGTTGCCCACTCTTTATAGAAGGTTTTCTTTGGAATGATAAAACTCTGATTGACCAATAGCTCTAGCCACTGTGTCCTGTCCTTTGGGTTGTCCTCTTCAAGTCTTCTCAATGTTGAGGCTTTGAGAATTACCACAAACAAAATGGCCAACCAGATATTTGACTAGTATTTTTGATCGGATAGTACATGATACTACTATTGTCTAGTGATTCTGCAGAGCCACATACAGAACTATGCACAACAAAATAGGATGTTGCTGATGGGAGGTTGGACCTTACTGATCACACCTCAGTCCGAAGAACCCACGATCCCCTGACCGACTAGCTATAGTGTCTCACATTAGGGTCCCACTCCCGACCCCCCCACGAAGAAGATACACAATGTTGATGATGACTGAGACAGACAACCCAGAACATAATAATTAATAACACCACTTTGCTCACTCATTTGTGTAAGTCCACCCCACCACACCAAATACCAAATACCACAGAGTCTATGTGTAAGTACAAAAGGTTTATTTGAAACAAGTATCAAACTCTGTACATCGTTAATATGAAACTTAATTTACTACAGCCATAGTCAATAAGCCAGCAAAAAGCCTAACATTAAAACAGTAAACATTTACAAGTGCATGACAACAAGAACAAGAGCCAAGATCTTTTGAATTCTGGAAGACCCCTCTCCGTAGAACGTAGAAATACTGGTTACATCATCTTGCATCCAATATGCTCTGTAAAACTCTGGTTTGTAGAAGGGAATCTTCCGCCTATTATATGAGAAGAATGCTGCGCGTAAGCCGTTAGATAGTATACTGGTGAATGCAAGCATTTTGCAGTCATGGCAAAAAGTGTAACATGTATGTGATGGCTAAGCAATATGGACTAAACAACCTCAATAAGTGGGTTGTTTTTCGACCTCTTCACTTGTACGCAACAGTCAAGTGGCCTCAAAGGCATCTACTGCACATGTCAATAAGCTGGCAGGTATAATTAAATATGTGCCAAAAGAGTAGTAGTCGACATGATGAATCTAAAAGGGTTACACATGGCTCAGGCTAACTTGCAAAAGAGTAGAGTAGGACTAGATGACCCTAGGAACCATTTTACTACTAGTGTCTGACTACTGACTCTACTTACTGTCTAGTGCTGATGTATGTTGTAATAACTTTTTTTTCAATGTTCCAAGTGAACACTTAAAATAGGGGGAGGTTTCCAAGCATCTAAAAATTTGTGTTGTTTATTTCTAGGCACACTACCATCCACCAGTGCCGGCGGGGCCAGCGGCGATACGGCCATTCCGGAGGGGGCAGGAGAACTGGTGGCACCTGCAGGAGAGACAGGGGGAGAGCCAGCAGCAGTGGCCGGCGGCGGTAAGTTATATTCATTACTTCTTGACATTACTACTAGATGGAAGAGTATTCACTATTTCACTGTACTGTGCGACTTATTAAGTTGTAGTGAACATTCTACAACGGTTGAAGAAGACACCCTTTACTTAGCATTAGCAGCGTGAGTTGAGGAACCAATGGCCTCTTGTATTTGACTCCAAAATCAGCTGTGAAGGTTTTATGGAGAAGACAAACTCAGATCAGATGACCTTGATGGATGTGTTGAACAAAGAGGGAAAGAAGTTAAGGGTGGAAGGATGGGCGAGATAACTAATATGACTGACTGGCAGAGAAGGATATGTTGTTGGAAGCATGCATAGGTGGCTGATAGTAATCAGATCAGATGCATGGGTTGTTGAAGGATGGGTGGAAGGTGAAAGAGAATGCCTGCCTCGGTGGGCAACACAGTATGGGTGGATAGTGCTAGATAGCAAGAATCAGCGTCGTTTGGTTCTCAAAGCCAAGGCAAGCAAGGAAGGAGCGGAAGCATGGTTGGTTGTTGGTGAAACCAACTAAGTATGAGATATATAAAAAAGAAGGATAAACGTTTACTTTAATGGATGTATGCCTTGATGTACTACTATCATCATCAATAGACAGAATAGGTGGAAAGTGTCACTGGAGATTCTTACTTTGAAGAAAATGTAAAAGAAACTGCGCAACAGTAGCAAAGCGTAGGGAATATAGGTAGTATTATCAGAAGAATACAGTAGACTTGCAGTAGTTTGCAAGCACGTCATATATATATATATATCTATATATATATATATAGATATATATATATTCACTTAAAAAAACATACGTTTCACACATGTTATATTTAGGTGGACATTTCACTCGTAAAAAACCAATGAAATTCCCCCGTTATAGTTAGTTCAGATTACTATAACTCGCGCGTCCGCAATCCACTGCTCATGACGTCACATATTACATCACTCATGACATGGTCAGTGGCATCACTCATGACATCACTCATGACATCATCCTTTTGATAGAGTGGCGGTCGCTCGAGTTATAGTTATCTGAGCTAACTATAACGGGGGAATTTCATTGGTTTTTTACGAGTGAAATGTCCACCTAACTATAACATGTGTGAAACTTATGGTTTTTTAAGTGAATTTGCAAGGTTTTTTAAATGCTAATTCCTAACTATAACGTGTGTGAAACCTATGGTTTTTTCAGTGAATTTGTACGGTTTTTTAAATGCTAAGTTATGTATTTATTATTATATTTTTTATATATTTATTTTACAATAAAGTACGTATTAAAAAATTTTTTTTATGGTTTTCACCGTGCGCGCACCCCGTGATTTTTTAAAAAAAAATTAAAAAAAATTTTCTGCCTTCAGGGTCCTTCAGGGACCCCTGACAAAGGCTAGGGGGTCAGGAACTCTCTACCCTGCCCCCTTTTCACGTTCGCCACCTTCCTTTTTCACACTCGCACTCAAAACAAACAAAATGGCGGCCGACACTTCCTGATTTCGACCGATTCGAACGTTGACTGACATGTAACCACCAATCAGAATTACGCTCGCGCACGTTAGGGTGCGCGCACCATGCGCACACGGTGCGCGGCTATAGATATTTATGTGCTTTAACTGCAATTTTCCCAGGAACTACTGAACAGATTGACTCCATATATGCAAAAGGCACATCCCTGACCTGAGGACTACCTCTTTGCCAAATTTCAAGTAATTCTGTTCAGCCGTTCGGGCTGTACCTTCGACTAAAGGTCATATGGGAAAATGCATGGGGAAAACGCGTTTTGGGACCCCCCTTTTTGATGAATCCCCCCGAGACTTTCAGGGTAGGAGCTGAGCGGAGCGCCCCATTAGTTTTGAAAATTTCGCGAGGATTCGTCAACCGCCGCCAAAGGTATTCAAAATAGAATTTTGAGATTTCCTATGGAAACACGGTCCTAACTATAATTATCTACTGGTGATATGGGGGTGGGTGTGGGTGTTTCAAATTTGCTGATTAAAACTACATGTCCCAGGATTCATTGTGAACAAGCTACTAAGCTGATACAGCTGCTACTACTAAAGGCAACTTAGGTACGGGACTACTAACAGCTGAACAATACCGCATTGTCATAGCCGAGGAAGAAGGAGCGCACAGCTCAGAAACGCGTCGGCAAGCAAGATGAAAATATGGATGTAAATCACCCTCGGTATGCTAATAAATGAAGGAATTACCTTGAGGCTGTCGAGTGCTTTTCTGTTGCAGAGCCTTTGAAGAAATATATATATATATATATATATATATATATATATATATATATATATATATATATATATATATTATCAAGCGGAAGCCCCTTCCTCCCACTCTGGGGACCACTCCCTACCTATTATTATTTATGTATTTTCGATTAGGTCAGCTAGCCTGCAAAGGGTGGCCTATCTGTTGTTGATGGTTGGTTACACAATCAATGAAAGCAACCCTGCGCAGTAGCGGTTGGTGGTGGGAGTGCTGGCGGGCGGTGACATGGGGAGGGGACGGGTGGGTGGCACTGGCGAGTAAACTGTGTATTACGGCCAAATACAGGTAATCAACACAAAAATAAATAACATTATTTTCAATGTGCGCACTGCACCGCCGAATGCTATGCAGTGCGTGCACATTTTTTTTTTTAATGTATTGATTGATTACCTGTTTACTATCCCCACCCTGCACCTAAAAAACGTCACCGCCCGGCAGCACTCCCACCACCGACCACTTCTGACCTGATGTCGTATCGTATTAGCATCTATAATATGAATATAAGCAATGATCATTGGATCAGATTAATAATAATCCTTTTTATAGTACCCAGGGCAGGGTGTAAGTGAAATTGTACATTTGCCCTCATGTAACAGACAGAGTATGGCCAGTGCCACCGGCCATAAGGCGTCATACAAAAATATGAGCTTCCCCACCTGCAGACAGTAGTAGTAAATAAAACTAACGTGAGTCTGCATCCTGTGGCTCATATCTGTTTCTCTTGGGTGCAAGCTTAGCTGACTGAGCTGGCATGCCGGCTACAACAAGGTTATGTAATTGGGCTAAACTACAGATAAGAACAACACGACTGGTGTACCGGAGTACATAGTACGATTATATTTATAATGTCGGAAACTCATGTTAGAGTCCAAGGAAGTAGGAGTAGAGATACTTACCACCAAATCACAAATGTTATGAAGTGTGCTTGCTAGTGATACTGTGACACTATGTGTTGAATGATTTTAGTGTTTCTGTTTTGCTAAGAGTATTGGCTACAACATGTTCTTTTTCTTTCTTGATATAGATACTCCTTCCACATCAACAAAACCATCTCGGAAGGAGTTGGCCGCTAGGGCCCGGCACCGTAAACTGGAGGCCATCTGCGAACATTATCGCCGGCTGGTGGCTCAGGCGGAGGAGGAGGAGGAGGCGGCCGCAGCCTCCTCCAATGCCCCGGGCCCCAGTCAAGCCCTGGCTCCAGTTTCACGGCGCCGTGGTCCGGCAGCCGCCCGCCGCTGCGCCTCCATTTCAAGCACTGCTACCCCCCACCCTTCATGTAACTGCAGGGCATTTCGCCGCCAGCTGCTCCGCCGGATGGCCAGCTTAGAGGAGAACCTGGAGGAGCGGGTAAAAATCCTGGTGGACAAACACCTCAAGGCGCGCCGACAATAGAGGACCTCGTCATTTGCCCCTTTTTTAATTCCTTTTGTTGGGGGGTGGGTTTTTGGGCATTGGGGATTCATTCGGACATTGGGAATCTTGGACTTTCGTTTAGTTTTGGACATTGGTTGGGGTTAGGGAGGGGGGTGGGTTAGGTCAGAGTGGGATAGTTTATTTTTGTTAGGGGATATTAAATTTTATTCTATTTACTTATACGATGTTAATGTTTTGTGGTGGGTTACAGTTTTCAGAATTCAATCTAAGTTACATGGTTTGTTACTTTGTTTCTGTGCTGCTGCATGCCCACAGCCAGTGTTTGATTTAAAAGATCTGCCGATTTTGTAACACACAAACCGATAGATGCAGTACCCCTCACTGAGTTATTTTTAATTCTCATAACAGTACTGTCAGTCTCTCCTCCTAGTCCATACCTCCCACCAAACTTATCTTACCTGTGATTGATGATGAAGTTCGGCACACTGATGGCTGCATGGTTGGTTTCCCAAATTGACGGAGAAGATGCCATTATTGTGGTGGTAGTAGTAGACATTGGCAATAGCATTTGAAAAAAGAAAGAGAAAGTCACTTGACTGAGAGACTGTGGGAGGAGTAGTAGAACAGAACACAAAGTAAACTACACCATGGGTGATCAAGCAGAAGAAGATTCTTGCCCTGCCTTAGTTGAAATTCAATTAGTGTTGCTTTCACCACATCTGCCCCAGCAAGCGTGTGATCAATTGTTGGTGTACATTTAATGTAGTCATCACATCACACCTCGATATAAATCACACAGCCCAGGGGAAGAGGGTTAGGGATTGATGAATGGATGGGAAGTGGGGTTTTGGGAAAGGTGTGAGAAAGAAAAACAGACAGTATGCATGGGCACAACAAAAGTAAAACACAATCATGTAAGACGACCATGATCCATTATCATAGAAATTAAAGCATAAAGTGAGAAAAAGCAAATGCATGCATGCTGAGGAAGAGAACTTGATGGTTAATGATAATGAGTTGTACTTACTATAACTACTATTACCCAATGAGACAGTACAGGTAAGAAATTATTAATATGAAATTTGCCTTGCCTGTCTGCCGCCCTCAGAGCTCAGACCGAACCAAATTACATGCTGTACCGGGCTTACTTTTTTTTTTCAAGCTAGCAAAGCAAATTAAAAAATAGTTGTAGGGATCAATTTACAAACAAACCACAACACACAGTCGTAATGATTGAAGAGAAAAAAGCAATCAAATAAATTTAAAGACGAATGATGAATGATACTAAAGTTACTGTATTATCCTGGTCCAAATGTGGAGTTGCATCATTCTCGTCATTCCTCTTGGTCCTCCCTTCCATGGACACTCCGCACATCAATCTTGGGTACCACTGCCTGCCTGATGCGGATTGGTAAGGTAAGTGTGAGTCGTTTCTCCCACTATAGCACAGGTTAAAGGCCGGCCTCTAAGTGTAGATGGAAAAACAAACGGGGTATTGAAAAATTACTGCATTTAAAACAATAAACTCAATTACAGTGGAGTGCAAGACGAGAAGACACGACTCTGGAGAGAACACTTTCAGACTGAGGCAGCTTGGATAGGATACATAGTGTCTACTCTACAGCATTAAGCTACAACAACAACGGGACAGGACTCAGGAGCCAGCACAGCCACAGAACAGGAGAACCGCGGCACAGGCCAGGCACCCTACCCCTTACTTACATTTTGTCATATGCACTGCAGCAACCTAGCATTTTCCAAATGAAGTGACTAAATCAATGCGCCACTTTCCCTCATACCACTACACTCTACTCCAGTCCACACCACTACACGGACGTTTAGCCTAGGTCGGCTGTGGTTCTTGTTCAAAATTTTTACCTTTTAAGTCAGCCCATGAAACACAGTTATTCCATCAATTTTCTCCGATCCAACTCACTGTGTGCAAAGATAGTATGCTCAGCAGCATCATGATGATGATGACCGTGTGGTACGTATTCTCCAACACCAACTCAGTCTGTAGTGACTGATTAAGTATAATATATTCCATATTACAAAATTGTAACAGATATTGGCCGGCACCTGCAGTGGTAGGAGTACAATGTGGTTATTATTAAACAACAAGGAAACATTAACCCCTTGAGTGCCTCACCCTTTCCCCGCCCTGTGCCGGCCCTTTCATTAGCGGGCGGGGTTCATGACGAGATAGTCTCGTCATGGGCACAGCGCAACCGCGGCCCATGACGAGACCATCTCGTCATGGGCACTCAAGAGGTTAACTGCCACCACACCTGAGTCACTTTTAATTTGTCGATAAACTAGTATAGTTCTACTTCATGGCATGCACAATTATTCGTAGTCACCCAGCATCCAATGCAATGCATGCCATCATTCACAATATTAATCACTCATTACCTGTCTTGCTGTTCTCTTTGGCTGTCAGATCTTATGCCTGCCTAGCCTTCTGACAGTCAGTGATGAGTTTCTTTCGGCTTGGAAACGAAACGGAATATAGCTGGAGTCACGTTTCACTTCTTATGGGGGGACTGTTAGAGGCAACATGTATTGTACTATTCTCGATCTCCATCCAATGTCTGGCTTGCTTGAAATGTACTTAGGGAGAGTAAGGAAGATGGAGCAGGACCCTGAGGAGTGGAGTGGACAGTTATGCACAGACGTGCAACTCCAATAGGGAAATAAAAAGAGGAGACTGTTGATGGATTTGTTGTGATTAGATTTTGAATCAGAAAAACAGATACACAGTCACACACAAATAAAGGAAGAGAGAACAATTTGAAAGGCTAGTTGTCATGGAAGAGGAGCTCGTCCTCAAACTCTGGTGGTTCGGACATAAGTACGTCTAACAACCCACTACTTATGTCATCGAAGTCGCTCTGCTCTTCCTGCTGTGATTCACGTATTTTGTACTCCGGTGGTATAAAGTGTTGATTCATTTTGATCATGGTTAACCTCTCAACGCTTTTGGGCGAGAGACTGGTCCTTTTGACAGTAACAATGGCACCAGCAGCACTGAAAACACGCTCTGAAGAGACACTTGCAACAGGGCAAGCCACATACTTTATCCCCAGCCTGCTGAGCACTGGCCATTGGCTTCTTTTCCCATACCAATACACCAATGGGCTTTGCTCCATGAAGACCTCTGTTGTGTCATCTAGATAGGCCTGAACCATCCGCTCAATGTTCAGGGGTGCTCCAATTTGCTTGGCTTCTTTTGCCTTTGTATCAGTCATGGACGTACAAAACCCTTTCCGTAGAAACCAATCACCTGCCGTTTTTTTAAATGTGCCTGATGATCCTGTTGGTGCTGTTGATGTTATTGCTGACAGTGTTGTTGACTGCTGGGAGGCAAACGCACTGCTCTCGGCATCTGAAGTAGAACTTGACTCTGGGTACCCTGCAGTACTTTTTCTGCCCTGGGGGGGCGGGTCTCTAATTAAGATCCTTTTGTTTTCAAAGTCAGTGGCTTCCTCAGCTATCAAAGTTTTGTAGTGGGCAACATCCACTTCTGAAAAAGGAATTACTTCATTACCGCGCAGCAATAATTTGTAACGTGGATCCAAAATTGAGGCAGTAATGTAATGTGGATGTGACACAATGTTATTTTGAATCCTTGTATTGTCAGATAAGCGAGCGACTAAGGTGTCTGCCAAATAATATGCGTCTACTTTGTCATCCACACCTGCGTACATTTCTGACACCTCCTTCAGCTCTTGCTCTAGCATGTACAACAATGGGATAGCTTGGCCCATAGTACAGTCCTCCCTGCTCACTTCATGTGTGAAGACCTCAAAAGGAAGTAGCATCTCTGTCAGGCATTTGACGAGTTCCCATTGGGCCATCTCAACTCTCATGCCTTTCACAGTAGGGTCCACCTGACCTTTTCATGACATAAGCATTAAGTGGTATGTACTGCTCAAACAGACGCTCAAGCATGTAATACGTTGAGTTCCAACGTGTTGGCACCTCCTGGATGAGTGCTTTGACTGGCATTTTATGCTCACGTTGAATGACCCTCAGCTGCTTCCGGGCTTTTAAAGAATCGTTGAAATGTGTGCATATTCTTCTGCAGGTGGTCAGTAAGCTGCTGACTTTGCTTTAATTTTTCAGAAAGTCTTGAACAACAATGTTAAAGCAGTGTGCCAAACATGGGACCCTGAAATAGCCACCATCTTTCATGGCCCTAACTACATTACTGCCATTGTCCTTGGCAACAAAACCAATGGTAAGCCCTCTTGGTCGCAGCCACTCAAACACCTTGCTGTTAAACTCATCCAAAATGTTTGCAGCAGGATGAGATTTCTCCATAGCAAACATGGCTACAGTTGCATGTTTGCGAGTGTCTTTAAAAATCTCAGCGGTGTCAACAAGACCGTCAGATATCTTATCTTTAACACCCGAAAAAGAGACCCAGTGTGCAGTGATGCACATGTAATCAGTGGCTTGGCAACTGGTCCACATGTCTGTTGTCAGGTGTATACTCTGAACAGCACTCTGTTTTAAGGCTTTTTCAAGCAATTCCAGCACATCGTGATGTAGTGCTGGAACAGCAACTCTTGCGAAATAGTAGCGGCTGGGAACTTTCCATTTTGGGCAGATGGTGGTCACAAATTCAAGAAAACCCACCCCTTCAACAAAAGAAAAAGGGAGAAGGTCCAGTGCTAACATTTTAGCCAGCTTCGCATTGTACAAACGTGCTATTGGGTGGTTGCGTTCGTACTGCCCCTCTGGCCTACTAAACATGCTAAGAATGGTAGGCTGCATGGTATTCCTTCCTGTGGTCAACGTCGCACTTTTTGGGCCAGCAGTACTCCTTGGTGTCTCAGGCTGACTCTTACTCTTGTGCCAATGAGATGTGACTGAGGATGTGGGCGTTACCACTGCAGTGCTGGGGACAGGGCTACTTTGTGTACCACTAGCACAGAGAATGTCTCCCTCTTCTTCCTGTTCCACCGTGAGCGGACTTTCTACTTGTTTATGCCCAACAGCAATGGTTCCAGTTTTTTTCATGCGACTAAGGTGCTCCTCCCACTGGATTGCGTGGTGTTTTTTCAGATGGGTCATTTGGCCTCCGGTACCATAGTTTGTACCAAGCTTACCACGACTAACAGAGGTATGACAAACGGAGCATATAGAAATGTTCTCCTCCTTTCCGCTAACCGTAAAGAAGTCCCTCACTGGGGAGCTTAACTTTTGTCTTCTGCTGGAGGTGCCACTCCCACTTCCAATGCCGGATGAACTGGAGGGTGTGTGTTGAATTTGACTCTGTGCAGTACCACTACCTACTTCTGCTGAGGTGGTGCTTGTGCTGGATGTAGGACGCTGCCGGCCCTTTGCTAATGTAAATATGGAAGCTGGAGGTCGTGTTGGTGTCACCTGTGTTGGAGGTATGTGTGCTACATCCCTCGCAGCCATTTTGGATAGTGTAAAAATGTTGGTCTCCATCTCCTCAGGCCCGGGAGTGATGTTCGTGATGACTGGCTCACCATCATCATCATCATCATCCTCCTGCTCTTCTACATCAACCTCCATAAGTTGAAGGCTTTATGGAACCTTCCTTTTCCCATGCCTGCTCTTGTGACCTGTTTCCCTCTCAGACTCAGTTTGTGGCTTCCAAGTGGCATCTAGATCATCAGAAGGGGGGCTTGGTGAAGAACTTGATGTACTAACCCTCCTTTTCCTTGCTGGGGATTTGGAAGCCAATGGAACTTCTAAAGGAGTGGCTTCCTCTTCTTCCTCTGCATGAGGCTCAATTTCCTGAACTGCCCCTACTTCGGGAGGAACTACAGGTACTATTGCAGGTGGTGGTTGCGGCTGTTGACCACTTATCTGCTGTGTTCCCTCCTGCGTTGATTGTGTTCTACTTTGAGATAGCGAGAAGTTTAGTTCAGGCTCAACATCACTGCTTTTCACCATAAGGCTGGCTACCTCTTCCACACTCATCTGCTTGGGCCTGGGTTGGTGGGTTGGGCCCACTGATGTGGAGGTGCTGCCCCCAGCTTGGCCCCCCGACACCGCTGCTGGAGGCGTCATTTTTGGTGTTCCAAAAAAGGTTTTGGGAGGCACACCAGACTTAAGTAACACTTCCTTCTTCTTCATTTCCTTCTTCTCCATGGCAACTTTCTTGGTACCGGAGGACCTGCTACCTGCTTTCTTTGGGGGCATCTTCTTCAGATGTCAAAACAGCACTCAGTTGCACAAGTTGCAGAGATGCCTGGTAAGGTAACTCACACGTCACGTCATGTACAGCAGCAGGACGTCGGTCTGGCACCACAACGGTCGATGAAGATGACACACCTCCTCTGTCTTTTGTGCACTTAAAAGCAAAAAAGCCAGAAGAACATCAGTCAAAAGATCGATAATATAATATATAACTTCTTAGTGTATGGTGGGTGGTCACAATTATAAAATTTTATGAAATCAGTGAACAACAACAGTATAGCCAGCCATTAAAGAGACTAACAAGGCCAGGGATCCTGGTGTATTTGTACTGTGTACACTCAGGAAGAAGAATAGCAAAGAACAAAAACATAAATGTAGTCTAGCCTGTTTGCCCTAAATAAAAATGTGTGTATCTTATGGGATGGATGCAGCATCAGGGAGCAACAACAACAAACATATACACATAAAAACTAAAGGCATTTATTTACAACACCCAAAAAGTGAAATCTACCCCCGACAAAAAGTAAAGGCCACATTTTACAATTCCATCCAAAGCCATACATGATGTTGAAATTTAACGTACAACACAAAAACAGTTGTTTAACTTCCATGCACCCATGATGATTGATGAGTAGTACCCCTGGGCCTACTGTATGACTAGGCCACAAGCTTGGAGGCCTATGGAAAAAGCACAGTGGCTGGTACCACAAAATGGCCGCCACCACATGGCCAGGCTACTCACAAAAACAAGAAAAGGTCAGGAATACAAGACAGACAATGCAGGCCTATTGCAAAAGCACAATGCCTGCCTCCACAAAATGGCCGCCACGCATGCTCAGGCCACCCACCACAATAATAACCAACAAGTGATTACAAAGGACAGGAACAGGAAGTTGTAGTGTCTGTGGAACTTACTTACTCTCATAAAAAATATTTTAAAAAAAATAAAAGCTTCTCCGTGCTCCAAAACTACAGCTGAATGCCAACCTGAGGAGTTTTTTTAGCAAAATGCACAAAATCAGCGTTTTCGAGATGGATTTACGTTGCTCGCGAGATATCGTTTGCCAGATTGCAAATGCTGCGTGTTCGGGATCGCGAACTGTACAAAAATGCTTTATCGCGTGCGAGAACACGCATATTGAGAGCGCGAAAATGCCGAAAACTGTAAGTCCGCGCTGTGCAGACTTACCGAAAGTACGCGAACTGAATCCCTAGGGTTACCTACTGGCTGAAAAGTCCTATTTATTTAACACACACCCAAAAACTGCTACCCCACCCCAAAAAAAACCTTTTGCAATGAAACCCAAAGCCATACACGGTGTAAAAAAATAATTCAACACACAACACAAACTGTAAATTTAAATGATGCACCAAAGATTTGAGGATGACTACTTCTGGGCGTACTGGCAGACTAGGCCACAAGCTTGGAACAGAATGGCAAAAGCAAGCACACTGCTTGGATGGCTCCTCAAAATGGCCGCCACACACCCACAACAACAACAAGAAATGGAAGACGGTCAATGTACGCCTATGGCAAAAGCACAATGCCTGCCTTCCTAAAATGGCCACCACACACATGCTCAGGCTACCCACCACAATAATAACCAAAAAGTGATTACAAAGAACAGGAACAGGAAGTTGTAGTGTCTGTGGAACTTACTTACTCTCATAAAAAATATTTTTTTAAAAATAAAAGCTTCTCCGTGCTCCAAAACTACAGCTGAATGACAACCTGAGGAGTTTTTTTAGCAAAATGCACAAAATCAGCGTTTTCGAGATGGATTTATGTTGCTCGCGAGATATTGTTTGCCAGATTGCAAATGCTGCGTGTTCGGGATCACGAACTGTACAAAAATGCTTTATCGCGTACGCGAACACGCATATTGAGAGCGCCAAAATGCCGAAAACTGTAAGTCTGCGTTGTCGCGCTGTGCAGAGTTACCGAAAGTACGCAAGCTGAATCCCTAGGGTTACCTACTGGCTGAAAAGCCCTATTTATTTAACACCCCCCCAAAAACTGCTATCCCACCCCAAAAAACACCTTTTGCAATAAAATCCAAAGCCATCCATGGTGTAAAAAAAAAAATCAACAGACAGCACAAACTGTAAATTTAATTAACGCACCAAATATTTGAGGCTGACTAACTCTGGGCCTACTGGCCGACTAGGCCACAAGCTTGGAACAGTCAATGTAAGCCTATGGCAAAAGCACAATGCCTGCCTTCACAAAATAGCAGCCACACACATGGCCGGGAGGACACAACAACAACAAGCATAAGCCAAGGGGAACAAAGAAAAGAAATGCAGGCCTTTATGGAAAAAGAAGCACACACTACTAAACTACCACCACAAAATTGCCACAAGCCACATGGGCACTCACAGTCACAACAGGCCATGGAAAAAAATGAACTGAAGCAGGCTGTCAGAGCTCACCTTCAGCTTCTCGCTGGTTACTGTTGTCTTGCACGGGAACAGAAGTTGCTAGCTTCCCGACTCCCACTACCAATCACTCAGCCCCAAGATATGTCTTGGCTCTAACTGATCAGCCGGGGGGAAGGGGGAAATTAAATAAAATAATAAACAATAGAAGAGACTGGTTCTGGACCTTCTGGTTTCCTATCTGGAATTCTTCTTCCGCTTTCACTCTGCTACTGAAGACTCCTAAGGGTAACTAAGCACACAACAAATAATTATTTCTCCTCTACTCTATCTTGTCTCTTTTCCTCTCTTCTCTTGTGAAATGCTACCTACCCAGGATCCTGAACTCTGTGCCTCTCTTCTTGTTCAACTCTGCATTTCTTCTTTTCTTGTTATGATGTCTCTAATTATCTGTAAAACATATATCTTGTTAATGATACCTATTTATTCTTGGGTTAAGGCATCTTCTACTCTTTCTCCTTTTTAACCTACCATTAATGTTACTGTTTGTTTCCTTCTCTTTCTTTTCGTGGTATCTCTTCTTTCTTTTCCTGCTCCTTGCTATTCTAAAACTGTTATCTTCTAGATTTTTTTCTTCTGTGATTTTAACCCTTTTTTTCCTGCTTTCTTCCTCTCCTTAGGTTACTGCGGAGCTGCTATAACTCAGGTAAGTCTATCTCCTTTCTTTCCTAGTTAACTGTTGATTTTGTCTGTTTATTTCTCCTCAAGAACCCTTTTCGCAATATATTCCATAAAGTTATTCTTTTCTATTACAGGACTCTGTATGCTGAACTCTGCTGACCACGGTAAGTCTTAATTACTTATTGCGTCACCAAACATTGCTTAACATATTTATGTGCTTGAAAATTCTATCAATGATTCACTTAGCTTTCTTCTGTTTTCTTTTCAGGTGCGGCTGAAGTCTTCACTCGCTTCCTGTAGAGACGAGATGACTCCATACTCAACTCCCGGTGAGTTGCCCACTACGGACTCAAGCGGGTATTTCTGTCCTCTTCGGTAAGTTTCGGTTTTCTTGACTCAGAACAACTCTCAAAACGTTTCTCTCTGGAAAAACTTCTTACTCAGTTATTCACTTCAGAACTGGGAACACACGCGAACACGTCTTCTCTGAGGAAATGCCTTAGTGAAGTACGCATTACTTCAGGCGCGCGCGCGTCACACAGTCTCTCTGGATTTGTTGACAACTAGACCGCAGACCCCAGCGCCTTAGCGGCCATCTTGGAATTGCGGGCATGCCACAAACTCGACCATTGAGGTCTATTCGAAACCGAAGCACCAATCGAACTTAATTCCTTGCGCTTCACTTTGGAACTCACATTAGGGATCCTGACAGTACCCCCCACCAAGGATGGTCCTTCCACTCTGGGCTTGGTTGGATTGCACTGAATAAAAAGTTTTATTAGCCTAGGAGCATGAACATCTGAATCCAATTCCCAAGACCGCTCCTCAGGACCGTAGCCTTTCCAGTCCACCAAATAATACAGTTTACCTCTAACTAATTTTGAGTCCAGAATTTCTTTCACCTCAAACTCCACTCCTGTATCTAGCTGAATTGGTTTTGGAATCGGTTCTTTTCTCAAATTAGGAACTGCCTTCTTTAAAAGAGAAACATGAAACACTGGGTGAATTTTGAATTGGGGGGGTAAAGTCAATTTATAGGTCACTGGACCGATCTGCTGAGCAATTGGGTAAGGGCCGATATATCGTGGCTGAAATTTTCGGTTCCCTTTTAGCCTTAAATTTTTTGTATTCAACCAGACTTTATCTCCAATTCCTAGTGGAGGAGGTTTCTTTCTTTTCTTATCTGCGTACTTCTTATACTTTTCCTTAGCCTGTACTAGATTCTTTGATGCCTTTTCATGTACTGAATTTAAATGAGCTACCAAATCCTTGACTGCTGGGACTGAGAGCTCCACATCTTGTACTGCTGAATTTGGATGTCTACCATAGTTTAAGTAGAATGGAGAATACCCAGTGGAAACATTCTTCGCGTCATTATGAGCGAATTCTGCTGTCCACAAGTAGTCCGGCCATTCTCCCTCCTGTTTCAACAAGAACAACCGTAAATATTGCTCCAATTCCTGGTTCACCCTTTCCGTTTGTCCATCCGTCTCCGGATGGAAACTGGTGGAAAAACGAGTTTCTACTCCTAACCCTTTCATAAAAGCCTTCCAGAAATGTGAAACAAATTGGGCGCCCCGGTCTGATATTACGATCTTGGGTATTCCATGTAATCTGACAATCTGGGTACTAAAGTGCCTTGCTAACTGTTTTGCTGTTGGGATTCCCTTTAAGGCCAAGAAGTGTGTCATTTTCGTGTATGCATCTACTATTACTAGTATTGTATTTGTCCCTTGACAAGATGGTAAGTCTGTAATTAGGTCTAGGGTGATTGTATGCCAAGGATGAGGAGGAATGGGCAGGGGTTGCAACAGCCCTTGGGGAGCGTGCCGTTCTGATTTTCCCTGAGCGCATATCTCACAAGTCTTTACATATTGTTCTATATCTTTACTCATCTGTGGCCACCAATATTTTCTTTTAATTAGGTCTGCTGTCTTGAACTCTCCCTTGTGGCCAGCCAACAGGTGATCATGGCATTCCTGCAAGGCTTGCTTCTGCAATGCTGTAGTCGGCAAATACAATGCACCTTCTTTAAATGGTAATTCATCACGAATTTCTCTTCCAGGTTCTAGTTGCGCCCACTTCTGCATTTCTTCTGAGGTTAGAGCTTGGATTACTTTTTCTTTAAAGTTCAGTATGTCAGTGGCGCCGATAATCTTGGTATCCGGTATGATCACTTGAGCACTTAGTGGATTTCTTTCTTCTCCGGTTCCCAACCTAGACAAAGCATCTGCCTTTCCATTCTGTGCACCCGGCCGGAAAGTTATCACAAAATCGTAATCGGCAAAGTACAGTGACCAACGGAGTTGGCGAGGTGTCAAGGTTCTGGCTGACTTCAGGAATTTTAAGTTTCGATGGTCCGTGTAAACTGTTACCACATGGTGGGCCCCCATTAGATAATGTCTCCACTCCTTGAAGGCATCTTTTATCGCCAGCAACTCTTTTTCCGTAATTGTATAATTGAGTTCAGCTGGTGTCAGCTTCCTGGATCGATAAGCCACCGGGTGTAATTGGCCCGTTACCTTATTCCTTTGAGAAAGAACTCCATCAATCGCAAGGTCCGAGGCATCTGTCTCGACATAAAAGGGCTCCATCGGATCGGCATGAATGAGGATAGGTGCAGTGGTGAATTCAATCTTCAAATCTTTAAGGGCTTGCTCTGCTTCCCCCGACCATTCGAATCGTGTCCCTTTCTTCAGTAGTCATGTCAAGGGTAGTATTCGTCGAGAAAATTCTCCAATAAATCTCCGATAGAAATTTGCGAACCCAATAAACGCTTGGACTTCTTTGACACTGGTGGGTGACTTCCATTCTTGTATAGCTTGAATTTTCCGTTTGTCCATATGAATTCCTGCTGGCGAGATCACAAAGCCCAAGAACTCTACCTGTGAAACTCCAAAAGCACATTTCTCCAACTTGACAAATAATTTGTTCTCTCGCAGTTTTTGTAAAACTCCTCGAACTTGTGTTTGATGCTCCTGCGTATCCTTTGAGTAGATTAATATATCGTCAATATACACAATTGCACATTGATCAATGAATTCACTGAGTACATCATTTATGAAGAGCTGAAATGCTGCAGGCGCATTACACAACCCATAGGGCATAACCTGGTACTCAAATAGCCCAAAGCGTGTCCTGAAGGCCGTCTTCCATTCGTCTCCCTCTCTAACTCGAATAAGGTGATAAGCTCCCCTTAAATCCAACTTCGTGAACATCTGTGCTCCCTTGATCTGGTCCAATAAGACGGAGATAAGGGGAAGAGGATACCTGTTCTTCTTTGTTATTCGATTTATGGCTCTATAATCAATGCATGGTCTCAACTCACCCTGCTCCTTCTTAGGCACAAAAAATAGTGGCGAGGACACTGGCGATTGGGAAGGACGTATAAATCCATTGGCCAGGTACTTGTCGATATATTCCCTCAGGTGATGATTCTCTTGTTCCGTCAAGGCGTGCACTCAACTGCAAGGCAAATTCGCCCCTGGCTCCAAGTCTATCTTGCAATCGTAAACACGAGGCGGCAGTTGCTCAGCTTCCTGTTCGTTGAATACGTCCTCGAAATCTTGATACTCTTGTGGTATTGATTGCGTATTTATTACGCACACGGAGACTTCAGCTGAACATAAGGCGTGAGCCGGGTTCAGTTTACTCGTTGCCTTGAAAGCCCCAAAACAGTTCTCTCTACAATACGCTGAATTCATTTAAATTGTTCTGTTGTTCCAATTGATTGAAGGATTGTGCTCAGTGAGTCAAGGAAGCCCCAATATAAGTTGAAATTGGGGGGCATCAATTAAATTAAAGTGTATAGCTTCTCTATGCCCATCTTCTCGAATCAGCTCTACCAACTCTGTGTGACTCGTGAAAGGCCCTGAGGATAGATTGGTACCATTGATTGCTCGAACAGGTTCACTTCTAGCCTTGGCAATTGCTTGCAGCCCAATCTTAGCCGCGAATTTCAGATTGCAGAAATTACCTGTGGCCCCTGAGTCCACCATCACAGTCACTCCTTTCATAATTTTTTCACGAAATCGGATTGTCAAAGATAAAATCAAATGGGGCGAAGACGACTGTAATGTATTCGCCAACCGATGTTCCTGAGGAGTTGATTTCTGATTCGCATCCACCTGCACAACTCCTTCTACAGGTGGTGCTGCGAGTTTTCCTTCAGCTTAAATGGACCCTTTGGCTTTCTTGGACAGTTTCGCACAAAATGTCCACTAGATCCACAATACATATATAAGTTGTTGGCTTGCCTTTTTTCCTTCTCCTCCTTTGTGAGCGGTCCCCGAATCGTTCCTATTTGCATAGGTTCAGATCCTGAGGTTCCTTCTGTACTCCTTCCTGTTTCAGCCTTAACTCGGTCGAATCGCGGAACCGTACTTCTGTACTCTCGTCTTCTCTCTCCCCTTCGCTCTCCCTGCCAGAAATCCAGTTCTAGTACTAGGTCTATCAGGGCGGAAATTTCAGTTGGACGATTCGGTATTTTAGCCAAACCATACTTTAGTTCATCTCGCAGCCCTCGATAAAATATTGCTGTCCTATTGTTCTCCGGCCAATCAGTCTCCATTACAAGTTTGTTGAATTGAGCTAGATAAGCCACTAAATCTCTGTTTCCCTGCTTCAATTCCAAGAGTTCGTTATCTACTGCTTGAGAGATCCGTCTTCGGTCAAAGATTCTCAGAAATTCCTTCTTGAACTCATCAAAATTCTGCAATAATGGATCATCTCGTGAGACTATCGGCATCGACCATGCCGCTGCATCTCCACTTAAATATGACAAAATGAAGGCTACCTTAGATTGCGCATCAGGGAATATGGAAGGGCGACACAAGAAATGAAGTGAACATTGTGTAATAAACACCTGCGCCTTTTGTGGGTCCCCACTAAATCTCTCTGGCGCTGCCAACGGTATTACTGGCGATAAAGAATGTATTACTTGTGTTGTTAGCTTATTTGCGTCTCCCATAGATGTGGTGGGACCCTCCCTTCCAGTTGAATACAGTTGTCTTATCCTCTGTGCTAATTCTGCCGTCTCTTTCCTAGAATTCATGACCTCCTCCCTTAGACTTTGATTCTCTTCCTTAACTCCTACCAGTTCCTTTTGTATCGCCTCTAGGACCGACCCTAAGGTCTGTAAATTTATTCCCTCAACCATTTCTTTTCTGTTCGGGTGCAAGATTAATATGTGGGCACTTCACTCTGTCAGAGCTCACCTTCAGCTTCTCGCTGGTTACTGTTGTCTTGCACGGGAACAGAAGTTGCTGGCTTCCCGACTCCCACTACCAATCACTCAGCCCCAAGATATGTCTTGGCTCTAACTGATCAGCCGGGGGGAAGGGGGAAATTGGATAAAATAATAAACAATAGAAGAGACTGGTTCTGGACCTTCTGGTTTCCTATCTGGAATTCTTCTTCTGCTTTCACTCTGCTACTGAAGACTCCTAAGGGTAACTAAGCACACAACAAATAATTATTTCTCCTCTACTCTATCTTGTCTCTTTTCCTCTCTTCTCTTGTGAAATGCTACCTACCCAGGATCCTGAACTCTGTGCCTCTCTTCTTGTTCAACTCTGCCTTTCTTCTTTTCTTGTTATGATGTCTCTAATTATCTGTAAAACATATATCTTGTTAATTATACCTATTTATTCTTGGGTTAAGGCATCTTCTACTCTTTCTCCTTTTTAACCTACCATTAATGTTACTGTTTGTTTCCTTCTCTTTCTTTTCGTGGTATCTCTTCTTTCTTTTCCTGCTTCTTGCTATTCTAAAACTGTTATCTTCTAGATTTTTTTCTTCTGTGATTTTAACCCTTTTTTTCCTGCTTTCTTCCTCTCCTTAGGTTACTGCGGAGCTGCTATAACTCAGGTAAGTCTATCTCCTTTCTTTCCTAGTTAACTGTTGATATTGTCTGTTTATTTCTCCTCAAGAACCCTTTTCGCAATATATTCCATAAAGTTCTTCTTTTCTATTACACGACTCTGTATGCCGAACTCTGCTGACCACGGTAAGTCTTAATTACTTATTGCGTCACCAAACATTGCTTAACATATTTATGTGCTTGAAAATTCTATCAATGATTCACTTAGCTTTCTTCTGTTTTCTTTTCAGGTGCGGCTGAAGTCTTCACTCGCTTCCTGTAGAGACGAGATGACTCCGTACTCGACTCCCGGTAAGTTGCCCACTACGGACTCAAGCGGGTATTTCTGTCCTCTTCGGTAAGTTTCGTTTTTTTTGACTCAGAACAACTCTCAAAACGTTTCTCTCTGGAAAAACTTCTTACTCAATTATTCACTTCAGAACTGAGAACACACGCGAACACGTCTTCTCTGAGGAAATGTCTTAGTGAAGTGCGCATTACTTCAGGCGCGCGCGCGTCACACCGTCTCTCTGGATTTGTTGACAACTAGACCGCAGACCCCAGCTCCTTAGCGGCCATCTTGGAATTGCGAGCATGCCACACACTAGACCATTGAGGTCTATTCAAAACCGAAGCGCCAATCGAACCTAATTCCTTGCGCTTCACTTTGGAACTCACATTAGGGATCCTGACAGTACCCCCCACCAAGGATGGTCCTTCCACTCTGGGCTTGGTTGGATTGCGCTGAATAAAAAGTTTTATTAGCCTAGGAGCATGAACATCTGAATCCAATTCCCAAGACCGCTCCTCAGGACCGTAGCCTTTCCAGTCCACCAAATAATACAGTTTACCTCTAACTAATTTTGAGTCCAGAATTTCTTTCACCTTAAACTCCACTCCTGTATCTAGCTGAATTGGTTTTGGAATCAGTTCTTTTCTCAAATTAGGAACTGCCTTCTTTAAAAGAGAAACATGAAACACTGGGTGAATTTTGAATTGGGGGGGTAAAGTCAATTTATAGGTCACTGGACCGATCTGCTCAGCAATTGGGTAAGGGCCGATATATCGTGGCTGAAATTTTCGGTTCCCTTTTAGCCTTAAATATTTTGTATTCAACCAGACATTATCTCCAATTCCTAGTGGAGGAGGTTTCTTTCTTTTCTTATCTGCATACTTCTTATACTTTTCCTTAGCCTGTAGTAGATTCTTTGATGCCTTTTCATGTACTGAATTTAAATGAGCTACCAAATCCTTGACTGCTGGGACTGAGAGCTCCACATCTTGTACTGCTGAATTTGGATGTCTACCATAGTTTAAGTAGAACGGAGAATACCCAGTGGAAACATTCTTCGCGTTATTATGAGCGAATTCTGCTGTCCACAAGTAGTCCGGCCATTCTCCCTCCTGTTTCAACAAGAACAACCATAAATATTGCTCCAATTCCTGGTTCACCCTTTCCATTTGTCCATCCGTCTCCGGATGGAAACTGGTGGAAAAACGAGTTTCTACTCCTAACCCTTTCATAATAGCCTTCCAGAAATGTGAAACAAATTGGGTTCCCCGGTCTGATATTACGATCTTGGGTAGCCCATGTAATCTGACAATCTGGGTACTAAAGTGCCTTGCTAACTGTTTTGCTGTTGGGATTCCATTTAAGGCCAAGAAGTGTGTCATTTTCGTGTATGCATCTACTATTACTAGTATTGTATTTGTCCCTTGACAAGATGGTAAGTCTGTAATTAAGTCTAGGGTGATTGTATGCCAAGGATGAGGAGGAATGGGCAGGGGTTGCAACAGCCCTTGGGGAGCGTGCCGTTCTGATTTTCCCTGAGCGCATATCTCACAAGTCTTTACATATTGTTCTATATCTTTACTCATCTGTGGCCACCAATATTTTCTTTTAATTAGATCTGCTGTCTTGAACTCTCCCTTGTGGCCAGCCAACAGGTGATCATGGAATTCCTGCAAGGCTTGCTTCTGCAATGCTGTAGTCGGCAAATACAATGCACCTTCTTTAAATGGTAATTTATCACGAATTTCTCTTCCAGGTTCTAGTTGCGCCCACTTCTGCATTTCTTCTGAGGTTAGAGCTTGGATTACTTTTTCTTTAAAGTTCAGTATGTCAGTGGCGCCGATAATCTTGGTATCCCGTATGATCACTTGAGCACTTAGTGGATTTCTTTCTTCTCCGGTTCCCAACCTAGACAAAGCATCTGCCTTTCCATTCTGTGCACCCGGCAGATAAGTTATCACAAAATCGTAATCGGCAAAGTACAGTGACCAACGGAGTTGGCGAGGTGTCAAGGTTCTGGCTGACTTCAGGAATTTTAAGTTTCGATGGTCCGTGTAGACTGTTACCACATGGTGGGCCCCCATTAGATAATGTCTCCACTCCTTGAAGGCATCTTTTATCGCCAGCAACTCTTTTTCCGTAATTGTATAATTGAGTTCAGCTGGTGTCAGCTTCCTGGATCGATAAGCCACCGGGTGTAATTGGCCCGTTACCTTATTCCTTTGAGAAAGAACTCCACCAATCGCAAGGTCCGAGGCATCTGTCTCGACATAAAAGGGCTCCATCGGATCGTCATGAAGGAGGATAGGTGCAGTGGTGAATTCAATCTTCAAATCTTTAAAGGCTTGCTCTGCTTCCCCCGACCATTCGAATCGTGTCCCTTTCTTCAGTAGTCGTGTCAAGGGTAGCATTCGTCGAGAAAATTCTCCAATAAATCTCCGATAGACATTTGCGAACTCAATAAACGCTTGGACTTCTTTGACACTGGTGGGTGACTTCCATTCTTGTACAGCTTGAATTTTCCGTTTGTCCATATGAATTCCTGCTGGCGAGATCACAAAGTCCAAGAACTCTACCTGTGAAACTCCAAAAGCACATTTCTCCAACGTGACAAATAATTTGTTCTCTCGCAGTTTTTGTAAAACTCCTCGAACTTGTGTTTGATGCTCCTGCGTATCCTTTGAGTAGATTAATATATCGTCAATATACACAATTGCACATTGATCAATGAATTCACTGAGTACATCATTTATGAAGTGCTGAAACGCTGCAGGCGCATTACACAACCCATAGGGCATAACCTGGTACTCAAATAGCCCAAAGCATGTCCTGAAGGCCGTCTTCCATTCGTCTCCCTCTCTAACTCGAATAAGGTGATAAGCTCCCCTTAAATCCAACTTCGTGAACATCTGTGCTCCCTTGATCTGGTCCAATAAGACGGAGCTAAGGAGAAGAGGATACCTGTTCTTCTTTGTTATTCGATTTATGGCTCTATAATCAATGCACGTTCTCAACTCGCCCTGCTCCTTCTTAGGCACAAAAAATAGTGGCGAGGACACTGGCGATTGGGAAGGACGTATAAATCCATTGGCCAGGTACTTGTCGATATATTCCCTCAGGTGATGATTCTCTTGTTCCGTCAAGGCGTACACTCGACTGCAAGGCAAATTCGCCCCTGGCTCCAAGTCTATCTTGCAATCGTAAACACGAGGCGGCAGTTGCTCAGCTTCCTGTTCGTTGAATACGTCCTCAAAATCTTGATACTCTTGTAGTATTGATTGCGTATTTATTACGCACACGGAGACTTCAGCTGAACATAAGGCGTGAGCCGGGTTCAGTTTACTCGTTGCCTTGAAAGCCCCAAAACAGTTCTCTCTACAATACGCTGAATTCATTTAAATTGTTCTGTTGTTCCAATTGATTGAAGGATTGTGCTCAGTGAGCCAAGGAAGCCCCAATATAAGTTGAAATTGGGGGGCATCAATTAAATTAAAGTGTATAGCTTCTCTATGCCCATCTTCTCGAATCAGCTCTACCAACTCTGTGTGACTCGTGATAAGCCCTGAGGATAGATTGGTACCATCGATTGCTCGAACAGGTTCACTTCTAGCCTTGGCAATTGCTTGCAGCCCAATCTTAGCCGCGAATTTCAGATCGCAGAAATTACCTGTGGTCCCTGAGTCCACCATCACAGTCACTCCTTTCATAATTTTTTCACGAAATCGGATTGTCAAAGATAAAATCAAATGGGGCGAAGACGACTGTAATGTATTCGCCAACCGATGTTCCTGAGGAGTTGATTTCTGATTCGCATCCACCTGCACAACTCCTTCTGCAGGTGGTGCTGCGAGTTTTCCTTCGGCTTAAATGGACCCTTTGGCTTTCTTGGACAGTTTTGCACAAAATGTCCACTAGATCCACAATACATACATAAGTTGTTGGCTTGCCTTTTTTCCTTCTCCTCCTTTGTGAGCGGTCCCCGAATCGTTCCTATTTGCATAGGTTCAGATCCTGAGGTTCCTTCTGTACTCCTTTCAGCCTTAACTCGGTCGAATCGCGGAACCGTACTTCTGTACTCTCGTCTTCTCTCTCCCCTTCGCTCTCCCTGCCGGAAATCCAGTTCTAGTACTAGGTCTATCAGGGCGGAAATTTCAGTTGGACGATTCGGTATTTGAGCCAAACCATCCTTTAGTTCATCTCGCAGGCCTCGATAAAATATTGCTGTCCTCTTGTTCTCCGGCCAATCAGTCTCCATTACAAGTTTGTTGAATTGAGCTAGATAAGCCACTAAATCTCTGTTTCCCTGCTTTAATTCCAAGAGTTCGTTATCTACTGCTTGAGAGATCCGTCTTCGGTCAAAGATTCTCAGAAATTCCTTCTTGAACTCGTCAAAATTCTGCAATAATGGATCATCTCGTGAGACTATCGGCATCGACCATGCCGCTGCATGTCCACTTAAATATGACAAAATGAAGGCTACCTTAGATTGCGCATCAGGGAAGATGGAAGGGCGACACAAGAAATGAAGTGAACATTGTGTAATAAACACCTGCGCCTTTTGTGGGTCCCCACTAAATCTCTCTGGTGCTGCCAACGGTATTACTGGCGATAAAGAATGTATTACTTGTGTTGTTAGCTTATTTGCGTCTCCCATGGATGTGGTGGGAGCCTCCCTTCCAGTTGAATACGGTTGTCTTATCCTCTGTGCTAATTCTGCCGTCTCTTTCCTAGAATTCATGACCTCCTGCCTTAGACTTTGATTCTCTTCCTTAACTCCTACCAGTTCCTTTGGTATCGCCTCTAGGACCGACCCTAAGGTCTGTAAATTTATTCCCTCAACCATTTCTTTTCTGTTCGGGTGCAAGATTAATACATGGGCGCTTAACTCTGTCAGAGCTCACCTTCAGCTTCTCGCTGGTTACTGTTGTCTTGCACGGGAATAGAAGTTGCTGGCTTCCCGAATCCCACTACCAATCACTCAGCCCCAAGATATGTCTTGGCTCTAACTGATCAGCCGGGGGGAAGGGGGAAATTGGATAAAATAATAAACAATAGAAGAGACTGGTTCTGGACCTTCTGGTTTCCTATCTGGAATTCTTCTTCTGCTTTCACTCTGCTACTGAAGACTCCTAAGGGTAACTAAGCACACAACAAATAATTATTTCTCCTCTACTCTATCTTGTCTCTTTTCCTCTCTTCTCTTGTGAAATGCTACCTACCCAGGATCCTGAACTCTGTGCCTCTCTTCTTGTTCAACTCAGCCTTTCTTCTTTTCTTGTTATGATGTCTCTAATAATCTGTAAAACATATATCTAGTTAATTATACCTATTTATTCTTGGGTTAAGGCATCTTCTACTCTTTCTCCTTTTTAACCTACCATTAATGTTACTGTTTGTTTCCTTCTCTTTCTTTTCGTGGTATCTCTTCTTTCTTTTCCTGCTCCTTGCTATTCTAAAACTGTTATCTTCTAGATTTTTTTCTTCTGTGATTTTAACCCTTTTTTTCCTGCTTTCTTCCTCTCCTTAGGTTACTGCGGAGCTGCTATAACTCAGGTAAGTCCATCTCCTTTCTTTCCTAGTTAACTGTTGATATTGTCTGTTTATTTCTCCTCAAGAACCCTTTTCGCAATATATTCCATAAAGTTCTTCTTTTCTATTACAGGACTCTGTATGCTGAACTCTGCTGACCACGGTAAGTCTTAATTACTTATTGCGTCACCAAACATTGCTTAACATATTTATGTGCTTGAAAATTCTATCAATGATTCACTTAGCTTTCTTCTGTTTTCTTTTCAGGTGCGGCTGAAGTCTTCACTCGCTTCCTGTAGAGACGAGATGACTCCGTACTCGACTCCCGGTAAGTTGCCCACTACGGACTCAAGCGGGTATTTCTGTCCTCTTCGGTAAGTTTCGGTTTTCTTGACTCAGAACAACTCTCAAAACGTTTCTCCCTGGAAAAACTTCTTACTCAATTATTCACTTCAGAACTGGGAACACACGCGAACACGTCTTCTCTGAGGAAATGTCTTAGTGAAGTGCGCATTACTTCAGGCGCGCGCGCGTCACACCGTCTCTCTGGATTTGTTGACAACTAGACCGCAGACCCCAGCGCCTTAGCGGCCATCTTGGAATTGCGGGCATGTCACAAACTCGACCATTGAGGTCTATTCGAAACCGAAGCGCCAATCGAACTTAATTCCTTGCGCTTCACTTTGGAACTCACATTAGGGATCCTGACACAGGCCTATAATAGATGACGGGACAAAGGAGGCCTGCTAAACAACACAGCTTTAATACAAAAATGAAAATTGACAGGGCTACGAAGGGATTGGAAATAAGTTACACATCAAGCACACACATCCAACAAAGGTATTTCACACACACACACACACACACACACACCAACAGTCAAATACACCACAGCCACATTTAGCATTTCAATCCTATGCCATGCATGCCCTACATGATGTTGAAAATTCTACAGACACCACGAAACATGGACCCATGGGTACCCTACTGGCAGAAATTGCAGAGAAAAACAACTAGGCCCCTATTGAAACTACAGGCTACTCGCCACAACAATAATTAAAAAAAACAATGAAAATTCCAGAAAAATGTAGCTACAAACAAGCCCCAATGAAACAACACACCAATTCTTCAACTTACTTGTAGTAAATTAAATCTCAAATCAAAAAGTCATCAAATAAATCCAATCCAATGGTATGATGCAGCAGACAGACACAAAGAGTGAACCTTCCAGCTCCAAATCCAAATGAAAGTGAACAGCACATGCACAAAGCACTGGGAGGAGCCTGCTGGACAGGAATAGGAAGTTGTAGACTATGGGGCACTTCCTTCCTCTTGAAAAAAAGAGTAAAAAAAATTAAAGGACTCCTCCTTACACAAAAGACTACAGCAAAATCACAATCTGAGGAGTTTTTCTGAGCAAAATGATCATTTTAGAGAAGAATTTATGAAGCTCGCGAGATATTTTTCACCAGATTGTAGTTTTTGCATGTTCGGGATCGCGATCTTACCAAGACAGCCGCCGGAAGTCAGCTCGCGCGCCCGAATGACGTGTTCGCGATCGCACACTCTCGCGGGCTTGGGCAGCCATATTACAAATCTCGTGGCGCTCGCAAACGGACAGAAAAGCAAGTTGGTGATCTCAGAATCACGGTAAGACGTTACCGCACGCGTGAGAATGAATATTGAGCGCGCGAGGAAGCAAAAGTACTACGCTGCACGCTAGATTGCGTAGCAATCTGCAACTTCGCGCTCTACGCGAATCACGAAGTTGCCTAAAATTCGCAAGCTCCGCGAACGGAGCGTAGTTCATCGCCCAGGCTTACCCCTTACACTACACAAACACCACTGCACTACCCTAAACCCTAAAACACTACCCCCAGCATGACCCCCTAGACTACCCAAACACCACTGCACTGCACTACACTAAACCCTTAGGGTATAGGGTAGTTTAGTGCCCAAACACCACTGCACTGCACTACACTAAACCCTTAGGGTATAGGGTAGTGTAGTGGTGTTTGGGTAGTGTAGGGGGTCATGCTGGGGGTAGTGTTTTAGGGTTTAGGGTAGTGCAGTGGTGTTTGGGTAATAATAATAAATAATATTAATAATACACATTTGTAAAGTGTGAAAAATCACCCGTAAGGGTTTCCAGGCGCCTGGGGCCGCTGGGAAGATTAAGCAAGCTATTGCCCAGAGTCACATGCTGCTGGGCTAATCTGCAGCTGGCACCGGGGATCGAACCGTGATCCCCACATTCCGGAGTCAGTCGCCTAAAACACTTCCCCCAGCATGAACACCTACACTACCTAAACACCAATGCACTACCATGAACCCTAAAACACAACCCACAGCACGACCCCCTACACTACACAAGCACCACTGCACTACCCTAAACCCTAAAACACTACCACCAGCACGACTCCCTACACTACCCAAACACAACTGCACTACCCTAAAACCCAAATCTACCCCCAGCACAACCCCTAGACTACACAAACACCACTGCACTACCGTAAACCCTTAATCACTACCCCCAGCATGACCCCCTACACTACACAAACACCACTGCACTACCCTAAACCCTAAAACACTACCCCAAGCATGACCCCTACACTACACAAACACACCTATACTGCCCTAAACCCTAACACACTACCCCCAGCACAACCCCCTTCACTACCCAAACCCCACTGCACTACCCTAAACCCTAAAACATGACCCCCTACACTACACAAACACCACTGCACTACAATAAACCCTAAAACACTACACCCTACACTACCCAAACACCACTGCACTACCCTAAATCCTAAAACACTACCCCAGCACGACCCCCTACGCTACACAAACACCACTGTACTACCCTAAACCCTAAAACACTGCCCCAGCAGGACTCCCTACACTACCCAAATACCACTGCACTACACTATACCCTAAATCTATCCCCAGCATGACCTCCCACATTACACAAACACCACTGCACTACCCTAAACCCTAAACACAAGCCCCAGCACGAACCCCTACACGACCCAAACACCACTGCACTACCCTAAACCCTAAAACACTACCCACAGCATAACCCCCTACACTGCACAAATACCACTGCACTACCCTAAACTCTATAACACTACCGCAGCATGACCCCCTACACTACACAAACACAACTGCACTATCCTAAACCCTAAAACACTACCCCCAGCTTGATCCCCTACACTACCCAAACACCACTGCACTATCCTAAACCCTAAAACACTACCACCAGCATAACTCCCTACACTACACAAACACAACTGCACTACCCTATACCCTAAATCTTTCCCAGCATGACCCCCTGCACTATCCAAACACCACTGCACTACCCTAAACCCTAAAACATCATCCCCAGCGTGAACCCCTACTCTACCGAAACACCACTGCACTACCCTAAACCCTAAAACACTACCTACAGCACTACCCCCTACACAACACAAACACCACTGCACTACCCTAAACCCTAAAACACTACCCCAGCACTACCCCCTACACTACCCAAACACCACTGCACTACCATAAACCCTAAAACACTACCCTCAGCACAACCACCTACACTACACAAACCCTACTGCACTACCCTAAAGCCTAGAAAAGGAACCCCAACCCCATGCCAGATCCCCTTACCTGTCACTCCTCGTGGTTCCTCTCTCCTTGTGGTTCCTGCTTCATGTCGTCTCTGAGGGGCGGTGCGCGTCGTTGTGAGGAAACGGAACAGCCCTGTTTCCTTACTACGACGTGGATCGTCTACATGTTTTTTAGAACGCATGGTCATTTTCCATACATACCTTTACAACAAAATTAGATTTAAAGGTTTGCATGGTAAATGACCATGCATTCTAAAACAATGCGTAGAAATGACTTTGCAATGTACAACGCATGCGTGGTAATGCATGCGTTGTAATGGTATCGCGAAGTAAAAAAGTCTTTGTTACGGATGTTTACCGATTGAAGCTGGCCTCTGTTCTTCAGTGTGTTTTTTTTACCGAAAACTGCATTACCGGCTGTTGTATTGTGAAAGTGTTCACATGGCCTGGCTTCACTTCCGGTGAGAGAGTGGAAGAGTCTGTTTGGATCTAAAGTAGTTCTGTTGTTGGACGGGGCCGGCGCGACATATCATTAGAAAACACAGCTAATGGAAAGCGTCCTCCCTGAAGTGTGGAGCAGTGCCATGAGAGGTCAAGGAGTGTGCATCCCAACGCAGTATGACCGTACTGCGTGACCAATGTGTCGCCTCCAGGGTATGGAAGGCAGAAGCGGCATCGCAGGTCATCTTGAAGACCATTGTAACACTAAGATCCTGTATTATTCAGTGTCCTCGTTACCTTTTTTGTGAGTTGTGGTGCTTGTCACTTCGCTGCCCCACTGGTGCACACAACTGGGCACCCCACCTTGTGTGCCATCTGCAGGGCCTCTGCCCTCGGATCACTGCTTTCAGTTTCTGGAGTGGCAACATAAACAGTTGCTCCCAAAGGACTATCCTGAACACTTAGGTGAATATCCCCTGGACCAGAATTCCCCGGAAATTCTTTCCTAGCTCTCCCACGTCGACGAGGATGTCATGATAGCACGGCTCCAATCGTGATCCCGTATGATGTCATTGGAGCCCTAAAAGGACCTCGTCGGCGTGATGACGTCAGTTCCACCCATTTTTCCGTGCCACCAAGGCAAACAGGCGGACCGAGACATTTTCACATGTATACATAGTATACTAATTATATATATCTATATATACATGGGTTTCAGGCACGTTATAGTTACGAATTAGCATTTAAAAAACCTTAGAAATTCACTGAAAAAACCATAGGTTTCAGGGGCATTATAGTTAGCTGGACTTTTCACTCGTACAAAACCATTGAAATTCCCCCGTTATAGTTAGTTCAGCTAACTATAACTCGCGCGCCCGCAATCCACTGCTGATGACGTCACATTTTACATCACTCATGACATGGTCAGTGACATCACTCATGACGTCTCTGAAACCTATGGTTTTTTCAGTGAATTTCAAAGGTTTTTTAAATGCTAATTTCTAACTATGCCTACAGAGATAGGACATGTGAAGAAAGAAGAAAAAACACACAGAAAGAAAAAAAAAATGCAGAAAGAAGCAACAGAAGTCCTCAAAGACGAAGAAAAGTGCAGGAAGAAGGATAACGTGCAGAAAGAACAAACAGAAGAGCAGAAAGAAGCCTTATTGCCAGGGCCGGACTGGGAACGACAACCGGCCCTGGCAAAGTGCTCGGCCGGCCCCCCTCCCTCCCCCCCCGCCCGGGAAGGTGGGGGGGGTGCCGCCGAGCTCTTTGGCAGGGACGGTTTTCGGACGATTTAGCTGCAAAATCGGCCCTGTAACAAAAACTGCCCCCAGGAGCCCAAAACCAGCCCCCACCCATGCGGCGCACCGGGGGATTGCCCGGTGCCCGCTACGGCCAGTCCGGCCCTGCTTGTTGCAAAATCATCCTGTACCCTCAACTTTTTCAGACGGATACTGGTGATAACTGAGTCTGACTAACCAGTCCTAGAGCCAGTGCTATGTTAAAAGACACTCAGAATACAGTGAAAACACCTACATACACTAGGGAACACTATGCGTTGGGGTCCCCCTGTGATCAGCATGACCTCCTCTGTAAGCCCCTAGTATATAATAGGGCAGGGGATTAAAACTATCTCTTAAAATGTGCCACAGGGCGTGTTTGCATACGTCACCTCAGGCCCCGTCCCCTCACTTCCCCACTGTGTAAACACGCCCTGCGGCTGTTTTAAGTTGGGAGATTAAGTCCCCTTGAATCCTGAGGATCCCTAGGGGCAAAATAGCCCACTAGGTATGTCCAGTAAGCGCCATTGCAGAGAGGTGTAAAAGGGGTACGGCCTGCACCACCTCTCTGCAACGCAGCGCAGTGGCGCTTACTGGAAGCACCTGGTGGGCTAGTTGGCCCCCAGGGTCCCTCAGGATTGAAAGGGAATTATTTTCCCAACTTAAAACGCGCCACAGGGCTTGTTTGCACATGTTAACTCAGACCCCGTCCTCTCCCTTCACCACTGTGTAAAAACGCCCTGTGGCCGTTTTTAGTTGGGAGATTAAGTCCCCTTGAATCCTAAGGGTCCCTAGGGTCCAACTAGCCCACTAGGTACCTCCATTAAGCGCCACAGAGCTGCGTTGCATAGAGGTGTAAAAAGGGGCGTGGCCTCAGAACACCTGTCTGCAACGCAGCTCCCTGGCGCATACTGGAGATACCTGTTGGGCTAGTTGGCCCTCAGGGACCCTCAGTATTGAAGGGGAATTAATTCCCCAACTTACAACTGGCCAGTGGGCTCGTTTGCAGAGTGCTGCAAGAAGGGAGCGTGGCCTCCGGCGCGATGCCGGTCTTTTATTTATTTTACTTTTTAAGAAGGAGGGCTGTGTGGCCCCCCTTCTTTTTCCAATTTACTGGCCCTGGGGACCCCATCCCCCAGGGCCTGCACCCTAATTATTTTTAGTTGAAAAAAATTAATTTGGCCCTCCCAAGGCCTTAATCGGCCCCGGGGACCCCAACCCCTGGGTCATGGCCTTTTTAAAAAAAAATTCTTTAGGAGGGGGCTGTGTTGCCCCCCCTCCTCAGGCCACTTGTGGCCCCGTGGACCCCATCCCCCGGGGCCGACCTTTGTTTTTTATTATTTAAAAAAATATATATATTTATAGAAAAACCTAGGACATGCTGGACAAACCGTAAGTACCTATCACCATGACGATTTGAGTGATATTCATTAAAAGGCGACTATGCATAGAATGAATCCACATGGAATGTATTTACACCGCTAGTGAAGCACTGACATGTCTGACGCCCTACCGTGCCTAATCCCGGCACCCCCGCCGGTGGGTACTCTCCAAGTAGACACCCTTGTCGTTTATTTATACAAACATGGGTAGCTATTGACGGGCTGTTAGAATCCAGATTCTCCGGTTGGCACAAGTAGGTACTAATGCCAAGCAGGGAACCTTTCTTCCAGTCAGGGTAAGGGGTTACACTCCTTTAATAACCCCTGCTCACCCTCTAGGTAGCTTGGCATGAGCAGACAAGGCGTTATCGCAGGCGTAATGGTTAAGCAGTTGTGATCACATACAACAATTTAATGGTACCCCCACAAATAGACTCCACACTGAGGTATCAAAAATAGACTTCCTTTTATAAGCAGACTTTATCACAAGACCCAATAACGTGTAAAACGGGCCCACAATACTATTTGTTCAAAGCGTTCTTGGTTACAGTTCCGTTCAGAAGGTCTGTGCGCTTCGTGCGCGTTTGGCCGGTTCGGGTGGCAGTAAGATGCTTGCGAGCGGGGCTCACAAGCATTGGCAGCCGCTCTGGGTGACACGTGCAACTTGCGGTGCGAAGGGGGAACAGTACCTTAATCTTTGTAGAAGTTCGTCAGGGGCAGCGCGGTGAATCCTCAGCACGCGTGCACGGCGCGGTGTCCTTTCAATCGCGGTGCGAGCTACGGCCTCAGTCGCGGTGCTCAGGGGGACGGTGCAGACGTATGGTAAGCTGGCTCTTCGTAGCGGCGTTCGAGCCGGACCTTTCAGGATGACGCCTTTGTTCTCAGCGCGATGCGAAGCAGGCAGTACGCTCCGGTGGGGAGCCACGTACCAACCACTCTATGAGCCACAGCCTGCCCTCAGCAAGGGTAGGGGGGTGCGTAAAGTGGCACAATGCAGAGAGGCAATTCGAGTGTCACGAAGTCCTTCCTTTGCGTTGCGAGCTACGGCTCGGGGGCCTTAGTCACGGTGCTCGGGCCGGTCAGGGGGCACAGGCTTGCCAAAGTACGCGGCAAGTTGGGAGGCGCACAATTCTCTTGGCGTCAACTTCACGGGGAGAACGGCGGTTCTCAAAGGGTGTGAAGTCCACTGGTCCTGGGACTTCGTTTAGGGGGCAAGCTCAGCACAAGCCCTTGGAGACCTTAAACAGCACAAGTTGAAGCAAAGTTTATCAGCAATCTTTCTCCTCTCCTTTCAGCAGCAAGGAAACCA
This sequence comes from Triturus cristatus, assembly GCF_964204655.1. NCBI lineage: Eukaryota > Metazoa > Chordata > Amphibia > Caudata > Salamandridae > Triturus > Triturus cristatus. Next base: position 20,293,785 of record NC_140585.1, on the reverse strand, counting down.
CTGCAGGCCAATCCCCCAGGTCAGGGACAGTACTCCTCCTACAGCTTTCCCGGTTCCTTCTCCTCAGGCAGAGGTTCGTCTTGTAGCAGGATCTAATTTCTTAGGAGCAGGGCTCCTTCATTTATACCACTTTTCCTTTGTTCTCCCAGGCCAGGGGGGCCCTTGCCTAGTTCAGTCCAGTCCTGGAGCACTTTGTTTACGCGATGCAGGCTTCTTCATTCAGGGAGCAGGGCAGAGTCATCAGACGCTCCACAGGGGCGGAGCCTGCATTGTGGTGGCAGAGCACAATCCTATACAGAGTTCAGGTGCACTCCTCCCACCCATCTACCTGTCAATCGTCCTATTCACCACCAGGCTACCTAGCCCCGCCCATCTGGGTTTCCCCAGCCCTGTCACTCACACAAGCCAGACAGCAGATACACATCGCGCAGAGGCGGCTGAAATGGTTTAGGCAAGCAAAGGCCAGCTTTCTAAAAGCGGTGTTTGCAAACGCGGAATATTAAAATAAACCTTACGAGAAGGTGTACCTTATTATTCTGAGTTCAGGCATACTAAACTCGATCTTCTACCATGTTCCCTGATCCCGTTAGGATCATAGGATGTAACAATCTTAACAGCCCATTCTGGCCTATGAGAACAGGGTAGCCTTACAATAGTGAAAAATGAAAATGGCTGTAGTTCACTATTAGGACAGGCCACACACATCAGGGCTTGTCCTACCTTATGCTTACAATGCACCCTGCCCTTGGGCCTACCATAGGGGTGACTAATATGAAGTTAAGTGAATGTTTTAGGGACTGGCAAGTGTGTGCACTTGCCCAGTCAGCATGTCAGTACCAGACTGCACGCAGGCTCTGCAATGGCAGACCTTAGATACATTTTACCAGGCCGCTTCTGTGGGTGGCACAACCAGTGCTGCGAGCCCACCAGCAGTACTTGTATTTACACGCCCTGGCACTCCTGGTGCCCTTTACTGGGGTCTGATAGTAAACCAAATAAGCCAATCATGGAATCCAACCAACATATACAATTTACATAGGGAGCACTTGCACTGTGGCACTGGTTGGCAGTGGCACAGTGCTCTGAGCGGCCAACACCATAAAAACACACGAGGCACAGCGACAAAAAGAGGAAGGGAGACTCACGCCAAGGTGCCAGGTCTAACACGGGCACATTTAATATACACGCACACCAAGCCATTCAAAGGGAATTCGACAAAAATTCGACCAAACTGTGCAAGAAACCCCTCTCACGGTTAATAAAACACACATCCACCGCTGGATGTGTAATACTTTTTATTTTACTCTCTGGAAAGGAGACAAACCTCACTTGAGAGTCACAGCGTGCTCCTGGCTGAGCCAAATGCTGTATTACTGCCACCAGTGCCCGCCGAGTGCCTCACACCTCTGTGTTGTATTCCACCAGCTAGTGCGTATGCTATAACAGTCTCTAGCCCATGTGCACTGTAACACCACCCCGTGAATATGTCATGCCACACTTGCCTTCGCACGGGTTATATTGCCCCATCTAACGTGCCTTCCTCGATGCCTATGTTATAACGCACAGCACTATGCCATACATATTACAATCTGGGTTCCATATCTTTGTCACAGTGCATATGCAACGTTACACTCCCCAGCACATATTTTATATTACAACTTTAGAGACTAGTTAGGTTACACAACACTGCCCTGTGCATATTACACTCCAAGGCGCATATCGCATAGCACGCGCTAGTGCCTGTGCTATCTCGCGCTCTCCAATGAATATGTCATTGCGCACAATGTATATTATATTTTACGCCCGGTTCATCTTATATCACACTTTTTGGTGCATAGTTTATACCATATACTATATCTATTTTTCATTTTCAATCGTGCTCTCAGGACTATGTTCTATATAACACTGTGTTCACCTACCCTTTTCACGGGCATTACATTTTGCGATAGGGGGTGGAGGGTCAGGGGGTGTTTCTGCCAAGTGAGCCCGGAGTCACAGTCACAAACGTCCTCTTCTTGGATATGTCCCAGGGCTGCAACAGTATTTTGAGCTCACCCAGGGTCACAACAAGAGGGAGGTTGGCTCATAAAGGGAAAACGAAAGAGGCCCCTAGTAAAAAAAGGAAAGGCCAAGGTACCAGCAAGCAATCTGTTGTGCTGCCTCAACCTGAGCCTAGTGGGATATCCGTTAAAGGGAAGGGCTTAGATTCTAAGAACAAAACTTTGACCCAGGTTACGATCCAGCCCCTTTTAGATTCTTTAAATGCTAGTCTTAAGGAACATTTAGCTGCCCTTCTAGAACCCGTTTTACATAGATTGGATAAAGTGGCCGAAAGGTTGGATATGAAAGTAGCTAGATTCACTGGTGGTATTACTTTTGCCTTAGGGCCACCCCCACAGTCAAATGGGGTGACGCCAGTTGGTGTGACCAGCGAGGTCTGTAATGTCAGACCGCCTATGCCATCGAGGACCTCGACAGTTATCCCTCCCACAGGGGAAGTGAAGGACCATAACCCTGCTATGGAAGTGGATCCAGTTAGGGGTACAAATTATCGCGACGAGCAAAGTTGCCCCCTCATGGGTAATAGGGTTGGTAATGAGGAGGTGGGAGTTGGGGTTTCTAATACTCTCCCCAATTTACACCTCCCTCCCCAAGCCACCCCCTACTCCATAGTTTTGGCTAATGTCCCACCTCTTATTGATGGGACCTACAAACATTGGTCAAATCTTAAAAACAAATCCCTGCATTATTTAGGTACTAAAGTAGGGAATAGTAAGGACCTGTTTGATGACTTTAAAATGGTGAGGCGTATTAACTGGATCGGCCAGTCTTACAAGTCCCTACCGGGTGATTGTGTGGTGTTGAGCTTTAGGACCCCGTCATTGGTCGAATACATATTAGATGTTGCCTCTCATCAACCATCAGTGTCCAACTCGATCAAAATTCTCCCTCTAGGCTTCTTTTATAAGCCAGGGTGTATCCAGCTTATGGGGGATAGTCGTGCTCTCCCGAGATTTCCAACAAGGTTTAACCAGCCCACTTAGACCTCTAATCATTTTGACATTTTATCAACACTGGAGGATAATGACTGACGTAGGGCTAGTTCTGCTTGCCATCCATTGATAGAACCTGGGGTCTCGGCACCTTTATGTCAACTGAGTCTGGATACATCCATGTTATCGCTTCCTAGAGTTATTTCTTGCACGCCTAACCCCTCTGTTTCCCTACAGCCTTCTTTTGTCAGCATGGATGACCCATTGGTTGCGCCACGTCAGGTGGCGGTTATCGACCCTGTAAATTCGCCCCTGAAATTTGGTTCATGGAATATTGCAGGCTTAGGATCCAGGCTAGATATTCCTGAGTGGGCCAGTTTCATTGACGACCTCGACATATGGTTGTTTCAAGAGACTTGGGCAACGGTCCCCCTCTTTCGTACAGGCTTTTTAAACTTTTTTAAACCTGCTGTTAAGGGCCTTAGGGGTAGACCGATGGGCGGCCTAACCGCGTGGGTTCATCAATGTGAGGGTGTTTCCGTGGTAGAGGTCCCAATCGATAGCCCAGACATACTGATTATTAGGGTTCAATCACTTAATGGCCTTAATCTTCTTATTATTAACATTTATGTGAGGGGTCTCCCGGGTGGTAAATGCTCTCCCAATTGTTTTCTTTTGGAGAACTTTTTGGGGTTTGAACTGAAGTCTATTAATAAGATAGTGGCTGGTGACTTCAATATTTGTTTTGAGCCCTTGGGTGTTGACAGTGGGGACCTAACAGAGGTTGAAGACTCTCTCTGGGGTGTTCCCCAGCTGGAGTTGGCCCCTGTAAGGAAATGGACACAAGCGGCCCTGTTCATGAAGGGTTTATGTTTAAATCAGGGAATGAGAGCCGTTAATGGGCGAACCAAATCAGATAGGTTAGAGAAGATGACCTTCGATAATGGTAGAACTGGGAGTTGAATTGACTATATTTTAGTCAATTTGGAGTTGTGGTCTCTTATTGATGATATGGTGGTAACATGCAGAGTAGAGAGTGACCATAATCCACTTGTCCTCTCTATCAATGACAATAGCTTTACTGGCTCCCTCATGATCCATGATGCCCGTGCCTCTGTGGATGTTATTCTCACCAACGACCAAAGAAGGGTGAGATGGCCGAAGATCGCCACTAGCGAGGCTTCTCGGGTGGCCATTAGGAATTTGGTTAGTAACACCATGGTTACACTCAACCGGCTGAAGTCACAAGACTTGATTAAGGGTAATATGCGGGAAATTCATAATGCGCTTTTTACAGAACTCAAATCTTTTTTTGTTAGAACCTTACCTTCTACTGGTAAAGGCAAAGAGTTGAGATCTTGTACTTGGTTCAATAAGGACTGCAGACTGGCCCAAAGTGCCCTGATACAGGCCATCAAATATAAATTACCTCCTACCATTCAAAAATGTAGGGCTGCATACAAATCTGCCCAACTAAAGGCCAAGCAAAATTGGGATGAGGACCGATGGAGGGATTTGTATCAGGCTTGTCAAGACCGTAGTATGGTCCAATTTTGGCATCTTCTCAAATGGGGCAACTGCCCCTCGGATATTCGGCCCACTACCTATGTTGAGCCCTTGCAGTGGGTTGTGTTTTTTGAGAAGCAGTTTATGGCTAGTGATGGGTCTGTTTCCAATTTTCCTCTACCTGTTCTTGAAACTCCCTTGGAATTCTCCCCTTGTGAGGTTAAGTCTGTTTTAAAAAGTATTAGGAGTGGCAAAGCCCCGGGACCTGATTGTATCCCTGCCAATTTATTCATCCAAGAACAAGATGTATGGGTCCCGTACTTGACAATGCTAGCAAATGGCCTTGCGGGTGATGCTGCTGTCCCTGACTCGTGGCTTGGGGCAGAGATCTTGCCGATCTATAAGAAAGGCGATCGCTCTGCCCCGGCCAATTATCGACCGATTAGTCTTATTGACGCAGTACAAAAAATCATAGCCCGCCTTGTTCTGGGACGCATACAAAACTGGATGATTGATTCTAATGTGCTGACCCCCCTCCAGGCAGGGTTTCGTTCACACATCAGGACCCTGGACCAAGCATTCAGGGTGGTACTCTTATACTGGAAGGAGGTCTTTCTGGGGGGTGGCAAACTCTATGCGGCCTTTGTGAACCTACGGTCCGCGTTTGACCTCGTGCCGAGGGCCAAGTTATGGGAAGCACTCCTGGAAATGGGCATGCCCAAAGAGCTGGTGTCTTTCTCGGTAATTATTCATGACAACACGTATGCCCGCGTTCGTTGGGGCAAACCAGGGGAGGTGACGGACAGATTCAAAGTATCAAAAGGTGTCCGTCAAGGGTGCGTGCTAGCCCCCACCCTGTTTTCTTTATTTATTAACAGGGTCATAAGTTATAAATTTTTAAATCGCATGATGCACGCATCCCGCAGTGAAAAAAAAAACTTAAGCACAGGCTTCCGCGCTTCATTTTTAATTAGCCCCCGGGGGACAAGTCTGGGGCAATATGCATATTGGAATGAGGGGCCCCTCCCAGAGGGGCCCCCCAGCCCCAGGTACCACCACCCCCAGGGCTTTTCTGAATTATGGGGGGGCTCTCAGCCCCCACAGCCCGGGGAACTGCCACCCCCGGGGCTTCGTGATAATAAATGCAGGGGGCTCACTGCCACGCGCAGCCCCGGGGATCGCCACCCCCGGGGCTTTTAAAAAAAAAAATAAACCTATGTGGTGAGGCTTGAGACCGCCACCTCCACGGGGCACTAAATATTTAACATAGGGGTCTGTTATGGACCCCCAAGCCCCAGGGACCACCACCCCCCGGGTTTTAAATTAAGTGGGAGGGGGGCCACGCGGCCCCCCTCCTGGAGCCTTGTTGTGACCCTGGGGACTGCCACCCCCCAGGGTCAGCTCTTGCAGTGTCCCAGGGTGCCCACCCTCGGGACACTGTAGTTTGCGATGACAGGGCAGGAGCCTCGCGGCTCCCACCCTGTCATTGCAAACTGCTTTGCTTCATTGAAGCGAGAGCAGGGAAACCTGCTCTCGCTTCAATGAAGCAAAGAAGATTTATTTTCCACATGGGGAGCAGCATGTTAGATGCTCCCCATGTGGAAAAGCAATGCCGGCTCCACATGCACCAAAACCCAAACACTTATAAATTCACCCAGGCACTCTCCTGGCAGTACTCTAATAATTCAGTCAGAACCCAAGTACTCATGCACTGAGCCAGTCCTAAGCACATGGACTGCTTCTAAGGCCTATCCACTATGCATGCAGTCCTGTAACCACATACACACTTGTCATTCACACAATCAATTCCCCAGTCAGTATCCATACACTTCCAGCAAACACCCTGTCAATCCCATTGCACTCCTCTATTGACCCATTCAGCACTATGTACTAATCCATTCACTGCGCGAAAACCCAAACACTTAAGAATTCACCCAGGCACTCTCCTGGCAGTACTCTAATAATTCAGTCAGAACCCAAGTACTCATGCAGTGAGCCAGGCCTTAGCACATGGACTGCTTCAAACCCCTATCCATTATGCATGCAGTCCTCTAACCACCTACAAACTTGTCCTTCAACCCTTCAATTCCCCAGTCAGTATCTATACACTCCAGCAAACACCCTGTCACTCCCCTTGCACTCCTCCAGTGACCCATTCAACACCATGTAATGATACATTCACTGTGCCAAAACACAACCACTTATAAATTCACTCAGTCACTCTCCTTGCAGTACTCTAATCATTCAGTAGGTACCCAAGTACTCATGCAGTGAGCCAGACCTTAGCACATGGACTGCTTCGAACGCCTATCCACTATGCATGCAGTCCTGTAACCACCTACACACTTGTCTTTCATACCTTCAATTCCCCAGTCAGTATCCATACACTTCCAGCAAACACCCTGTCACTCTCCTTGCACTCCTCTAGTGACCCATTCAGCACCATGTACTAATCCATTCACTGCGCCAAAACCCAAACAGTTATAAATTCACCCAGGGACTCTCCTTGCAGTACTCTAATCATTCAGTCAGTCCCCAAGAACTCGCGCACTGAGCCAGGCCTTAGCACATGGACTGCTTCAAATGCCTATACACTATGCATGCAGTCCTGCAACAACCTACACACGTGTCTTTCACACCTTCAATTCCACAGTCAGTATCTATACCCTCCAGCAAACAACCGGTCAATCCCCTTGCAGGCCTCCAGTCACCCATTCAGCACCATGTACAAATCTGTTCACTGCGCCAAAACCCAACCACTTATAAATTCACTCAGGTACTCTCCTTGCAGTACATTAACTTTTCAGTCAGTACCCAAGTACTCATGCAGTGAGCCAGGCCTTAGCACATGGACTGCTTCAAACACATATCCACTATGCATGCAGTCCTCTAACCACCTACACACTTGTATTTCACACCTTCAATTCCCCAGTCAGTATCCATACACTTCCAGCAAATACACTGTCACTCCCCTTGCACTCCTCTAGTGACCCATTCAGCACCATCTACTAATCCATTTACTGTGCCAAAACCCAACCACTTATATATTCACCCAGGCACTCTCCTTGCAGAAATCTGATCATTCAGTCAGTACCCAAATACTCATGCACTGAGCCAGACCTTAGCACATGGACTTCTTCAACAACTTATCCACTATGCATGCAGTCCTCTAACCACCTACACACTTGTCTTTCACACCTTCAATTCTCCAGTCAGTATCTATACACTTCCAGCAAACTCCCTGTCACTCCCCTTGTACTCCTGTAGTGACCCATTCAGCACCATATACTAACCCATTCACTGCGCCAAAACCCAAACACTTATAAATTTACCCAGGCACTCTTCTTGCAGTACTCTAATCATTTAGTCAGTACCCAAGTACTCACGCACTGAACCAGGCCTTAGCACATGGACTGCTTCAAATGCCTATCCACTATGCATGCAGTCCTGCAACCACCTACACACTTGTCTTTCACACCTTAAAATCCCCAGTCAGTATCTATACACTCCAGCAAACACCCTGTCAATCCCATTGAACTCCCAGAGTCACTCATTCAGCACCATGTACTAATCTGTTCACTGTGCCAAAACCCAACCACTTATAAATTCACTCAGGTACTCTCCTTGCAGTACTTTAATCTTTCAGTCAGTACCCATGCACTCATGCAGTTATCCAGGCCTTAGCACATGGACTGCTTCAAACGCCTATCCACTATGCATGCAGTCCTCTAACCACCTATACACCTGTCTTTCACACCTTCAATTCCCCCGTCAGTATCCACACACTTCCAGCAAACACCCTGTCAATCGCCCTGCACTACTCTAGTGACCCATTCAGCAACATGTACTAATCCATTCACTGCGCCAAAACACAAACACTTATAAATTCACCCAGGCACTCTCCTTGCAGTACTCTAATCATTCAGTCAGTACCCAAGTACTCATCCAGCGAGCAAGGCCTTAGCACATGGACTGCTTCAAACCCCTATCCACTATGCATGCAGTCTTCTAACCACCTACACACTTGTCTTTCACACCTTCAACTCTCCAGTCAGTATCCATACACTTCCAGCAAACACCCTGTCACTCCCCTTGCACTCCTGTAGTGACCCATTCAGCACCGTGTACTAATCGATTCACTGAACCAAAACCCAAACACTTATAAATTCACCCAGGCACTCTCCTGGCAGTACTCTAATAATTCAGTCAGAACCCAAGTACTCATGCACTGAGCCAGGCCTTAGCAAATGGACTGCTTCAAACGCCTATCCACTATGCATGCAGTCCTTTAACCGCATATACACTTGTCATTCACACCTTCAATTCCCCAGTCAGTATCCATACACTTCCAGCAAACACCCTGTCACTCCCATTGCACTACTCAAGTGACCCATGTAGCCTCATGTACTAATCTATTCACTGCGCGAAAACCGAAACACTTATCAATTCACCCAGGCACTCTCCTAGCAATACTCTAATCATTCATTGAATATCCAAGTACTCATCCAGTGACCCAGGCCTTAGCACATGGACTGCTTCAAACCCCTATCCAATATGTGTGCAGTCCTCTAACCACCTACACACTTGTCTTTCAACCCTTCAATACCCCAGTCAGTATCTATACACTCCAGCAAACATCCTGTCACTCCCCTTGCACTTCTATACTGATCCATTCAGCACCAAGTACTAATCCATTTACTGTGCCAAAACACAACCACTTATAAATTTCACCTAGTTAATCTCCTTGCAGTACTCTAATCATTCAGTCAGTACCCAAGTACTCATGCAGTGATCCAGGCCTTAGCACATGGACTGCTTCAAACGCCAATCCACTATGCATGCAGTCGTCTAACCACCTACACACTTGTCTTTCACACCTTCAATTCCCCCGTCAGTATCCTTACAATTCCAGCAAAAACCCTGTCTCTCCCCTTGCACTCCTCTAGTGACCCATTAAGAACCATGTACTAATCCATTTACTGCGCAAAAACCCAACCACTTATAAATTCACCCAGGCACTCTCCTTGCAGAAATCCGATCATTCAGTCAGTTCCCAAGTACTCATGCACTGAGCCAGGCCTTAGCACATGGACTACTTCAAACGCCTATCCACTATGCATGCAGTCCTGCAACCACCTACACACGTGTCTTTCACACCTTCAATTCCCCAATCAGTATCTATACAATCCAGCAAACAACCTGTCAATCCCCTTGCACTCTTCCAGTCACCCATTCAGCACCATGTACAAATCTGTTCACTGCGCCAAAACCCAACCACTTATAAATTCACTCAGGCACTCTCCTTGCAGTACTTTAATCTTTCAGTCAGTACCCATGTACTCATGCAGTGAGCCAGGCCTTAGCACATGGACTGCTTCAAACGCCTATCGACTATGCATGTAGTCTTCTAACCACCTATGCACTTGTCTTTCACACCATCAATTCCCCAGTCAGTATACATACACTTCCAGCAAGCACACTGTCACTCCCCTAGCACTCCTCTAGTGACCCATTCAGCACCATCTACTAATCCATTCACTGCGCCAAAACACAGCCACTTATAAATTCACCCAGGCACTCTCCTTGCAGTACTATAATCATTCAGTCAGTACCCAAGTACTCATGCACTGAGCCAGGCCTTAGCACATGGACTACTTCAAACGCATATACACTATGCATGCAGTCCTCTAACCAGCTACACACTTGTCTATCACACCTTCAATTCTCCAGTCAATATCGATACACTTCCAGCAAACACCCTGTCACTTCCCTTGCACTAATGTAGTGACCCATTCAGCACCATCTACTAATCCATTTACTGGGCCAAAACCCAACCACTTATATATTCACCCAGGCACTCTTTTTGCAGAACTTTAATCTTTCAGTCAGTACCCATGTACTCATGCAGTGAGCCAGGCCTTAGTACATTGACTGTTTCAAACGCCTATCCACTATGCATGCAGTCCTCTAACCACCTACACACTTGTATTTCACACCTTCAATTCCCCAGTCAGTATCCATACACTTCCAGCAAACACCCAGTCGCTCCCCTTGCACTCCTCTAGTGACCCATTCAGCACCATCTACTAATCCATTTACTGTGCCAAAACCCAACCACTTATATGTTCACCCAGGCACTCTCCTTGCAGAAATCTGATCATTCAGTCAGTACCCATGTACTCATGCAGTGAGCCAGGCCTTAGCACATTGACTGCTTCAAATGCCTATCCACTATGCATGCAGTCCTCTAACCAACTACACACTTGTCTTTCACACCTTCAATTCTCCAGTCAGTATCCATACACTTCCAGCAAACACCCTGTCACTACCCTTGTACTCCTGTAGTGACCCATTCACCACCATGTACTAACCCATTCACTGCGCCAAATCCCAAACATTTATAAATTCACCCAGGCACTCTCCTTGCAGAACTCTAATCATTCAGTCAGTACCCAAGTACTCACGCACTGAGCCAGGCCTTAGCACATGGACTGCTTCAAATGCCTATCCACTATGCATTCAGTCCTGCAACCACCTACACACTTGTCTTTCACACCTTCAATTCCCCAGTCAGTATCTATACACTCCAGCAAACACCCTGTCAATCCCCTTGCACTCCTCCAGTCACCCATTCAGCACCATGTACTAATCCGTTCACTGTGCCAAAACCCAACCACTTATATATTCACTCAGGCACTCTCCTTGCAGTACTTTAATCTTTTAGTCAGTACCCATGTACTCATGCAGTGGTCCAGGCCTTAGCACATTGACTGCTTCAAATGCCTATTCACTATGCATGCAGTTCTCTAACCACCTATACACTTGTCTTTCGTACCTTCAATTCCCCCGTCAGTATTCATACACTTCCAGCAAACACCCTGTCACTCCCCTTGCACTCCTCCAGTGACCCATTCAGCAATATCTACTAATCCATTGTCTGCGCCAAAACCCAGCCACTTATAAATTCATCCAGGCACTCTCCTTGCAGTACTATAATCATTCAGTCAGTACCCAAGTACTCATGCACTGAGCCAGGCCTTAGCACATGGACTACTTCAAACGCATATACACTATGCATGCAGTCCTCTAACCAGCTACACACTTGTCTATCACACCTTCAATTCTCCAGTCAATATCGATACACTTCCAGCAAACACCCTGTCACTTCCCTTGCACTAATGTAGTGACCCATTCAGCACCATCTACTAATCCATTTACTGGGCCAAAACCCAACCACTTATATATTCACCCAGGCACTCTTTTTGCAGAACTTTAATCTTTCAGTCAGTACCCATGTACTCATGCAGTGAGCCAGGCCTTAGTACATTGACTGTTTCAAACGCCTATCCACTATGCATGCAGTCCTCTAACCACCTACACACTTGTATTTCACACCTTCAATTCCCCAGTCAGTATCCATACACTTCCAGCAAACACCCAGTCGCTCCCCTTGCACTCCTCTAGTGACCCATTCAGCACCATCTACTAATCCATTTACTGTGCCAAAACCCAACCACTTATATGTTCACCCAGGCACTCTCCTTGCAGAAATCTGATCATTCAGTCAGTACCCATGTACTCATGCAGTGAGCCAGGCCTTAGCACATTGACTGCTTCAAATGCCTATCCACTATGCATGCAGTCCTCTAACCAACTACACACTTGTCTTTCACACCTTCAATTCTCCAGTCAGTATCCATACACTTCCAGCAAACACCCTGTCACTACCCTTGTACTCCTGTAGTGACCCATTCACCACCATGTACTAACCCATTCACTGCGCCAAATCCCAAACATTTATAAATTCACCCAGGCACTCTCCTTGCAGAACTCTAATCATTCAGTCAGTACCCAAGTACTCACGCACTGAGCCAGGCCTTAGCACATGGACTGCTTCAAATGCCTATCCACTATGCATTCAGTCCTGCAACCACCTACACACTTGTCTTTCACACCTTCAATTCCCCAGTCAGTATCTATACACTCCAGCAAACACCCTGTCAATCCCCTTGCACTCCTCCAGTCACCCATTCAGCACCATGTACTAATCCGTTCACTGTGCCAAAACCCAACCACTTATATATTCACTCAGGCACTCTCCTTGCAGTACTTTAATCTTTTAGTCAGTACCCATGTACTCATGCAGTGGTCCAGGCCTTAGCACATTGACTGCTTCAAATGCCTATTCACTATGCATGCAGTTCTCTAACCACCTATACACTTGTCTTTCGTACCTTCAATTCCCCCGTCAGTATTCATACACTTCCAGCAAACACCCTGTCACTCCCCTTGCACTCCTCCAGTGACCCATTCAGCAATATCTACTAATCCATTGTCTGCGCCAAAACCCAGCCACTTATAAATTCATCCAGGCACTCTGCTTGCAGTACTATAATCATTCAGTCAGTACCCAAGTACTCATGCACTGAGCCAGGCCTTAGCACATGGACTGCTTCAAACACATATCCACTATGCATGCAGTCCTCTAACCACCTACACACTTGTCTATCACACCTTCAATTCTCCAGTCAATATCCATACACTTCCAGCAAACACCCTGCCACTCCCCTTGCATTCCTGTAGTGCCCCATTCAGCACCATGTACTAATCCGTTCTCTGCGCCAAAACCCAACAACTTATATATTCACCCAGGCACTCTTTTTGCAGTACTTGAATATTTCAGTCAGTATCCATGTATTCATGCAGTGAGCCAGGCCTTAGCACATTGATTGCTTCAAATGCCTATCCACTATGCATGCATTCCTCTAACCACCTACACACTTGTCTTTCATACCTTCAGTTCCCCAGTCAGTATCCATACACTTCCAGCAAACACCCTGTCACTCCCCTTGCACTCCTTTAGTGGCCCATTCAGCACCATCTACTAATCCATTTACTGCGCCAAAACCCAACCACTTATAAATTCACCCAGGCACACCCCTTGCAGTACTCTAATCATTCAGTCAATACCCAAGAACTCATGCACTTAGCCAGGCCTTAGCACATGGACCGCTACAAACGCCTATCCACTATGCATGCAGTCATCTAACCACCTACACACTTGTATTTCACACTTTCAATTCTCCAGCCAGTATCCATACAATTCCAGTAAACACCCTGTCACTCCCCTTGCACTCCTGTAGTGACCCATTCAGCACCATGTACTAATCCGTTCACTGCGACAAAACCCAACCCCTTATAAATTCACCCAGGCACTCTCCTTGCAGTACTCTAATCATTCAGTCAGTACCCAAGTACTCATGCATTGAGCCAAGCCTTAGCACATGGACTGCTTCAAACGCCTATCCACTATGCATGCAGTCCTCTAACCACGTAAACACTTGTTTTTCACACCTTCAAGTCTCCAGTCAGTATCCATACACTTACAGCAAACACCTTGTCACTCCCCTTGCACTCCTGTAGTGACCCATTCAGCACCATGTACTAATACATTCACTGTGCCAAAACCCAACCACTTATAAATTCACCCAGGCACTCTTCTTGGAATACTCTAATCATTCAGTCAGTACCCAAGTACTCATCCAGTTTCCCAGGCCTTAACACATGGACTGCTTCAAACCCCTAGCCACTATGCATTCAGTCCTGTAACCACCTACACACTTGTCTTTCACCCCTTCAATTCCCCAGTCAGTATCCATACACTTCCAGCAAACACCCTGTCACTCCCCTTGCACTCCTTTAGTGACCCATTCAGCACCATCTACTAATCCATTTACTGCGCCAAAACCCAACCACTTATAAATTCACCCAGGCACACCCCTTGCAGTACTCTAATCATTCAGTCAATACCCAAGAACTCATGCACTTAGCCAGGCCTTAGCACATGGACCGCTACAAACGCCTATCCACTATGCATGCAGTCATCTAACCACCTACACACTTGTATTTCACACTTTCAATTCTCCAGCCAGTATCCATACAATTCCAGTAAACACCCTGTCACTCCCCTTGCACTCCTGTAGTGACCCATTCAGCACCATGTACTAATCCGTTCACTGCGACAAAACCCAACCCCTTATAAATTCACCCAGGCACTCTCCTTGCAGTACTCTAATCATTCAGTCAGTACCCAAGTACTCATGCATTGAGCCAAGCCTTAGCACATGGACTGCTTCAAACGCCTATCCACTATGCATGCAGTCCTCTAACCACGTAAACACTTGTTTTTCACACCTTCAAGTCTCCAGTCAGTATCCATACACTTACAGCAAACACCTTGTCACTCCCCTTGCACTCCTGTAGTGACCCATTCAGCACCATGTACTAATACATTCACTGTGCCAAAACCCAACCACTTATAAATTCACCCAGGCACTCTTCTTGGAATACTCTAATCATTCAGTCAGTACCCAAGTACTCATCCAGTTTCCCAGGCCTTAACACATGGACTGCTTCAAACCCCTAGCCACTATGCATTCAGTCCTGTAACCACCTACACACTTGTCTTTCACCCCTTCAATTCCCCAGTCAGTATCCATACACTTCCAGCAAACACCGTGTCACTCCCCTTGCACTCCTCTGATGACCCATTCAGCATCATGTACTAATCCATTCACTGCGCGAAAACCCAAACACTTATAAATTCACCCAGGCACTCTCCTTGGAATACTCTAATCATTCAATCAGTACCCAAGTACTTATCCAGTTTCCCAGGCCTTAGCACATGGACTGGTTCAAACCCCTAGCCACTATGCATGCAGTCCTCTAACCACCTACACACTTGTCTTTCACCCCTTCAATTCCCCAGTCAGTAGCTATACACTCCAGCAAACACCCTGTCACTCCCCTTGCACTCCTGTAGTGACCCATTCAGCACCATGTACTAATCCGTTCACTGTGCCAAAACCCAACAACTTATATATCACCCAGGGACTCTCTTTGCAGTACTTTAATCATTCAGTCAGAACCCAAGTATTCATGCAGTGAACGAGGCCTTAGCACATGGACTGCTTCAAACTCCTATCCACTATGCATGCAGTTCTCTAACCACCTACACACTTGTCTTTCACTCCTTCAATTCCACAGTCAGTGGCTATATACTCCAGCAAACACCCTGTCACTCTCCTTGCACTCCTCGAGTGACCCATTCAGCACGATGTACTAATCCATTCACTGCGCCAAAACCCCAGCACTTATAAATTCACCCAGGCACTCTCCTTGCAGTACTCTAATCATTCAGTCTGTACCCAAGTACTTTTGCACTGAGAAAGGCCTTAGCACATGGACTGCTTCAAACGCCTATCCACTATGCATGCAGTCCTCTAACCACATACACACTTGTCTTTCACACCTTCAATTGCCCAGTCAGTATCCATACACTTCCAGCAAACACCCTGTAACTCCCCTTGCGCTCCTGTAGAGACCCATTCAGCACCATGTACTAATCCATTCACTGCACCAAAACCCCACCACTTATAAATTTACCCATGCACTCTCCTTACAGTACTCTAATCATTCAGTCAGTGCCCAAGCACTCATGCACTGAGACAGGCCTCAGCACATGTACTGCTTCAAACGCCTATCCACTATGCTTGCAGTCCTCTAACCACCTACTCACTTGTCTTTCACACCTTCAATTACCCAGTCAGCATACATACACTTCCAGCAAACACCCTGTCACTCCCCTTCCAATCCTCTAGTGACCCATTCAGCACCGTATACTAATCCATTCACTGCTCGAAAACCCAAACACTTATAAATTCACCCAGGCACTCTCCTGACAGTACTCTAATCATTCAGTCAGTACCCAAGTACTCATGCACTGAGCTGGGCCGTAGCACATGGACTGCTTCAAACTCCTATCCACTATGCATGCAGTCCTCTAACCACCTACAAACGTGTCTTTCACAACTTCACTTACCAAGTCAGTATCCATACTCTTCCATCAAACACCCTGTCATTCCCCTTGCACTCCTCTATTGACCCATTCAGCACCATGTACTAATCCATTCACTGCTCGAAAACCCAAACACTTAGAAATTCACCCAGGCACTCTCCTTAAAATACTCTAATCATTCTGTCAGTACCCAAGTACTCATCCAGTGACCCAGGCCTTAGCACATGGACTGCTTCAAACGCCTATCCACTATGCATGCAGTCCTCTAACCACCTACACACATGTCTTTCACACCTTCAATTCGCCAGTCAGTATCCATACACTCCAGCAAACTCCCTGTCACTCCCCTTGCACTCTTCCAGTGACCCATTCAGCACCATTTACTAATCCATTCACTTCGCCAAAATCCAACCATTTATAAATTCACCCAGGCACTCTCCTTTGCAGTACTCTTTTCATTCAGTCAGTACCCAACTACTCATGCAGTGAGCCAGGCCTTAGCACATGGACTGCTTCAAACGCCAATCCACTATGCATGCAGTCCTCTAACCACCTACACACATGTCTTTCACACCTTCAATTCGCCAGTCAGTATCCATACACTTCCAGCAAACACCCTGTCACTCTCCTTGCACTCCTCTAGTGACCCATTCAGCATCATCTACTAATCCATTCACTGCGGCAATACCCAACCACTTTTAAATTCACCCAGGCACTCGCCTTGCAGTTACTCTAATCATTCAGTCAGTTCCCAAGTACTCATGCACTGAGCCAGGCCTTAGCACATGTACTGCTTCAAACGCCTATCCACTATGCATGCAGTCCTCTAACCACCTACACACTTGTCTTTCACATCTTCAATTCTCCAGTCAGTATCCATACACTTCCAGCAAACACCCTGTCGCTCCCCTTGCACTCCTGTAGTAACCCATTCAGCACCATGTACTAATCCGTTCACTGTGCCAAATCCCAACTACTTATAAATTCACCCAGGCACTCTCCTTCCAGTACTTTAATCATTCAGTCAGTACCCAAGTACTCATGCAGTGAGCCAGGCCTTAGCACATGGACTGCTTCAAACGACTATCCACTATCCATGCAGTCCTCTAACCACCTACACACTTGTCTTTCATACCTTCAATTCCCCAGTCAGTATCTATACACTCCAGCAAACACACTGTCACTCTCCTTGCACTTCTCTAGTGACCCATTCAGCACCATGTACTAATCCATTCACTGCTCCAAAATCCAAACACTTATAAATTCACCCAGGCACTCTCCTTGCAGTACTTTAATCATTCAGTCAGTACCAAAGTACTCATGCACTGAGCTGGGCCTTAGCACATGGACTGCTTCAAACGCTTATCCACTATGCATGCAGTCCTGTAACCACCTACACACTTGTCTTTCACAACTTCAATTACCCAGTCAGTATCCATACACTTCCATCAAACACCCTGTCACTCCCCTTGCACTCCTCTATTGATCCATTCAGCACCATGTACTAATCCATTCACTGCTCGAAAACCCAAACACTTATAAATTCACCCAGGCACTCTCCTTAAAATACTCTAATCATTCTGTCAGTACCCAAGTACTCATCCAGTGACCCAGGCCTTAGCACATGGACTGCTTTAAACCCCTAGCCACTATGCATGCAGACCTCTAAGCACCTACACACTTGTCTTTCAACCCTTCAATTCCCCAGTCAGTATCTATACACTAGGGGTGGGCGGAATTTGCGGAATCGCGTTATGCAAATCTCCGCCAAACGGTAAAAAATCTCCACGAACATGCAGAAATTCCGAAACACGCGGAATTGCTTGTTCGCGATGCTTTTTTCCTGTTCACAGTTGCTGTTGCGTGCTCGGGGAGAAATATCTTGCGAACATGCATTTTGAGAACGCGAACAGGAAAAAATTTCGCGAAGTCGCGGAAAGCAGAATTTTTGGCAATTTCGCGTTCTCCGCGGAACGCGAAATTACCAAAATTCCGCAAATTCCACGAGCGGAACAGAATTTGCCGCCCAGGCCTACTATACACTCCAGCAAACACCCTGTCACTCCCCTTGCACTCCTGTAGTGACCCATTCTGCACCATGTACTAATGCGTTCACTGCGCCAAAACCCAACAACTTATATATTCACCCAGGGACTCTCCTTGCAGTACTTTAATCATTCAGTCAGAACCCAGGTACTCATGCAGTGAGCGAGGCCTTAGCACATGTACTGCTTCAAATGCCTATCCACTATGCTTACAGTCCTCTAGCCACCTACTCACTTGTCTTTCACACCTTCAATTACCCAGTCAGTATACATACACTTCCAGCAAACACCCTGTCACTCCCCTTCCACTCCTCTAGTGACCCATTCAGCACCATATACTAGTCCATTCACTGCTCGAAAACCCAAACACTTATAAATTCAACCAGGTACTCTCCTTACAGTACTCTAATCATTCAGTCAGTACCCAAGTATTCATGCACTGAGCTGGGCCGTAGCACATGGACTGCTTCAAACGCCTATCGACTATGCATGCAGTCCTGTAACCACCTACATACGTGTCTTACACAACTTCACTTACCCAGTCAGTATCCATACTCTTCCATCAAACACCCTGTCACTCCCCTTGCACTCCTATATTGACCCATTCAGCACCATGTACTAATCCATTCACTGCTCGAAAACCCAAACACTTATAAATTCACCCAGGCACTCTCCTTAAAATACTCTAATCATTCTGTCAGTACCCAAGTACTCATCCAGTGACCCAGGCCTTAGCACATGGACTGCTTCAAACGCCTATCCACTATGCATGCAGTCCTCTAACCACCTACACACTTGTCTTTCAACCCTTCAATTCCCCAGTAAGTATCTATTCCCTCCAGCAAACTCCCTGTCACTCCCCTTGCACTCTTCCAGTGACCCATTCAGCACCATGTACTAATCCATTCACTTCGCCAAAATCCAACCATTTATAAATTCACCCAGGCACTCTCCTTTGCAGTACTCTTTTCATTCAGTCAGTACCCAAGTACTCATGCAGTGAGCCAGGCCTTAGCACATGGACTGCTTCAAACGCCTATCCACTATGCATGCAGTCCTCTAACCACCTACACACTTGTCTTTCACACCTTCAATTCCCCAGGAAGTATCAATAAACTCCAGCAAATATCCTGTCACTCCCCTTGCACTCCTCTTGTGACCCATTCAGCACCATGTACTAATCCATTTACTGTGCCAAAACCCAACCACTTATAAATTCACCCAGGCACTCTCCTTGCAGTACTCTAATCATTCACTCAGTACCCGAGTACTCATACACTGTGCCAGGCCTTAGCACATGGACTGCTTCAAATGCCTATCCACTTTGCATGCAGCCTTCTAACCACCTACACACTTGTCTTTCATACCTTCAATTCCCCAGTCAGTATCTATACACTCCAGCAAACACACTGTCACTCCTCTAGTGACCCTTTCAGCACCATCTACTAAAAAACCCAACCACTTATAAATTCACCAAGGCACTCTCCTTGCAGTACTCTAATCATTCAGTCAGTTCCCCAACGCATAGTGTTCGCTAGTGTATGTAGGTGTTTTAACTGTATTTTAATTGTCTTTTATCATAGCACTGGCTCTAGGACTGGTTGGTCAGAGTCAGTTACCTCCAGTACCCATCTGAAAAAGTTGAGTTTACTGGATGTTTTTGCAACAAGGCCTCTTTCTGCTCTACTGTTTGTTCTTTCTACATGTCTTCCTTCTTCCTGCACTTTTCTTCATCTTTGTGGACTTCTTTTGCTTCTTTCTGCATTTCTTTTTCTTCTTTCTGTGTGTTTTTTCTTCTCTCTACACATGTCCTACCTCTGTAGGCAAAGTTAGAAACTAGCATTTAATACACCTTAGAAATTAACTGATGTCATTTGAGATGTCACAGTGATGTCATCAGTGATATAACTGACCATGTCATGAATGATGTAATATGTGACATCATCAGCAGTGGATTGCGGGTGCGCGAGTTATAGTTAGCAGAACTAACTATAACGGAGGAATTTCGATGGTTTTGAGTGAAATGCCCAGCTAACTATAACAACCCTAAAACCTATGTTTTTTCAGTAAATTTCTAAGGTTTTTTAAATGCTAATTCTTAACTATAATGTGCCTGAAACCTGTATATATATATATATTTAAAAGAATTGTGAATAATATTTTTTTAGTAAAACTATATTCATTCTTCTTTTAAAAAAAAATATTATACAGAAGTTGCGCACTCTTCGCGCACCCTGTATGATGGCTGAGCGCATTCCGATAGCCATTCTAAAAAGTAGCGCTGGGGTCGCGACTTTGGCGTAATTTATAAAGTATGAAATATCTTTAAATTAATTATAAATAAAAGTTTTCCTTTAAGTGTTTGTCTAAATTTATTAATAAAAGTATTTTTAAAGTATTATTATCAATATTATTTTGACTAAAAATTATTCGATTATTATTGGATTGGGAGGTTAGGAGGAATGTCCATTTTGCTCAATCTGTTTTGCAAGATTTTTTGGTCTAGTCAGGTGGCTGAGGTACAACTTGAGGATTCCATTCAAAAGGTGAGGAATGAACAGGCAGAAGTATCCATCAGAAGAGCAAGTTTCTTACCTTTGGTAACGCATTTGTGGGTGGATTCAGTATCTGCCTTTGGATTCCTCACTGTTCCACCCGCCTCCCCATTTTCCACCTGTTTCTACCAAAAAGATGCTTTTACTGTTTGGCATGAATGTTTTTAATATGTCTTAATCATGCTTATGTTTTAATAGTGAGAAATGCTTGATCTGTTGCTATTTCTTTATGCCTTTATTGGTTATGCATTTGTATACATAAATATATAACTGCAACTCCTCTCTCACACTCGCTTCGCCGCCAAAGACAGGAGCTCGGACCGCAATTTGTTGCTGTAAGTGTTATTTTATTGTCTGCTCCAACAAAACACAGCCATGACGCGTTTAAAGCCCAAAGGCCCTTGATCACATGACGCAATACACAGTCAATGCAGGGCTTTTAAACCATTTTTTTCAACTAGTGTTGTTTTCATTTTTAAAGTGACAGGTGCAAAACAAGTCTAAGTGTATCGCAAATAGGATGGGAGTAGACATATTAGACATACTTACAACTGGGCACATATTTAAAACCACAATAATAGTTATAATAAAATCATTGATAGTTATAAATATATAAATATATAAAAACCACAATTGATTTCAATATGATAAATAAATTAATAAATGCATAAAATGCAATATCACAATACAAGCATTATGTTGTGACCTGATTCATGACAAAGTGTCGTTTTTACACTAGTTGGTATGTATACATTTTTTCTTCCTTAGTAGGATAGAGTATGTACAAACAAGGCTTTGTCAATAGATGTTATTATTGGGTTAATATTGCCTAATAGTGGTCGTGATTATAATGCCAAAGCCTTAAAACCCTAATTCTAATAATTGCGATATTTTTATAAAATTACATGTGTCTATTTGATTGTGACTGTTTTTCAATGTGCATATAAACCCTAAAAAAGACTAAAACCAATAAAAACGACTGTGATAAAAGGGAAAAGGGAGGTAGTTACTTTAATCTTGGCATTTTAAATTTCTTTGTGCTGATATGTATTGCTGATTTATTTGAGTTTAAGACTCTTTAATTGTACAACATTTATTATAGGCATGTATACAGATCCTCTGTTCCGTTGAGACCCGCTGGTTGTTTGCTATCCAGTTCTCAAATATATCTGGTTTCTAATTTCCTACGGGCTTTTTCTCTATTGTCTCCTCATTTGTTGTGAGGTACGCAGTCAGTTAGGAAATATTTTAGATCTTTTGAGTCTCCATTGTGTGACTCTTCAAAATGGCGTTGTACAGGGTAAGTCTGATCTTTGCTTTTGATGGCTCTTATGTGCTGGAGAATCCTCTTGTGGCCTTGGAGAACCGTGCTCCCAACATATTGTAGGCCACATGGACACTCCAGCACATAAATTACATATTCTGTTTTGCATGTCAAATTTCTATATATGAATTTTTCTTTATCACTGAAAGGTGTTTTATAGGAAGATTTATTCTCCCCATGTTGACATGCTTTACATGATGTACATTTGAAAAAACCCTTTCTTTGGTTTAACCAGGTAGTTTTTTTGCAATCCCATGGGTCATTATGGACCAATTCGTCCCTCATCGAAGGCCCTTTACTATATGTCATTTCTGGTCTGCCTGGTAATGACCTATAATAGGATCACTCAGTACGAGGGGCCAATTTTTCTAAATGATGTTGTTGATAAATTTGGCTTGTTTACCATAACCAATTATGAATCTAAACGTTTCTGCAGTTTGTGTAGATTCTTGTTGGTTATTCGTAATATTGGTAGTGTTGGCCCTTGTCTGTATGGTTAGAAGGCTATCTCTGCTAATTTTGTTGCTTCTTTTTATAGCTTTAGCGATTCTTTTCTCTCAAGAAATCATTTTTGACTTGATGCCTGAGCAATCTGTAGGTCTTCATCATTGCTGCTTATGCGTTTTAGTCTGAGCATCTCACCATATGGTATACTTTGTATAAGATGTTGGGGGTGAGTGCTGGTAGCATGCAGTATAGCATTTCCGGCAGTTTTCTTGCGGTATAATCTTGTGGCAATTTCACTGCCTTTAATATAAACCTGTACATCTAAGAATTCGACTACCTGATCGCTTATATTAGCCATGAACTCTAAATTCAGGTTGTTGGAATTAAGGTCTTTGATTAATCTTTCTGCCTCTGGCCGGGTCCCCTGCCAGATGATAAAAAGATCATCAATATATCTTAGCCAAACTTTGATGTTTGTATTGACTATTCTTGCATATTCCTTGAGGAGGAACAGCTCCTCCCACCAGCCCATGTGAATACATGCGTAGCTGGGGGAGAAGCTAGCCCCCATCGCAACACCTCGTAATTGCCGATACAACATATTTCGATACATAAAGATATTATTATTCAAACAGAACTCTGTCATATCTCTAAGCATTTTGATGTGGTGTAAACATTCTGGTGATCTCTGGTCAAAGTAATATTGCAATGCCTTCATTCCATCCTGGTGATTGATTGAAGTATATAGCGAGGAGACATCCAATGTAATTAAGAGATAATCCTTATTCCATTTACAGTCCTTAATTTTGGATAAGAAGTCTCCTGTATCACAAATATAGGATTGTAGATGTTGCACAAAGTCCTGGAGGAAATTGTCCACATATATTGAAGTTCGTTCTAGGAGACTATTTCTTGCCGAAATGATTGGCCTTCCAGGTGGATTTTTGGGATCTTTGTGTATTTTGGGAATAAAATACATAATGGGTGTTACAGGATGATCATTTTGCAAGTACAGATATTCTTCTTGTGTCAATAACCCTGCATTTTTCCAAGCAATTAATTTCATCCTATAGATGTTGTAAGTATTTCTAAGGGTTAGTAGTTCACATTTACAATAGCATTTCCTATCTTGTAATTGCTTCATAGCTTCCTTGTAATAGTCAGATTTGTTCCATAGGACTAGATTTCCTCCTTTATCTGAATTACGGATAACCAAATCAGAGTCTGTTTTGAGTTTCGTCATTAATGAGTGATATAGAATCTCTGTTTTGTTTTTATTTGTTCTCATTATTCTCTGTACTCTGTGATTGAGTTTTTTAATTTCACCTACAACATGCTCATGGAATATCTCAATTCCATCCTGAGGCATTATTGGGTTGAAAGTGGAGGTTGGTTTGAACTTTGTCATTTCCATATTGCGATCCGTAGGTTTGTAAGGTGTTTGCTGATCTTGTGCATACTGAGCAGAGGTCATATTTTCATCTAACAATGTCTGAAGTGTATTGAGCATTGGCATGTCCATACTTGTCAGCCCCATGGGTGGAGACTTCAATGACCCTAATTCTTGATGTGTATTTCCATCTGGCTCAGTAGGTTTCTTTTGCATGAAGTATTTTCTAAGTTTTAGTTTGCGTATACTTCTGTAGATGTCCATGCGGGTCGAAGCATAGTTGAAAGAACTTTCCAGACAAAAAGATAGTCCTAATGATAGTAATTGTTCTTCAGCTTTTGTTAAATCAATATTTGCCAGATTTATTATTGTGGGGTTTATTACTGATTTTGTCGTCTACAATTCCTGCGGGTTGATCCTCTCTTTTTGGGAGCGCTTGCGTTTTGCTGCTCTCCTCTCTCTGCATTTTGTGGTTGGTTTCTTATTTGGGGTTTTCCTTGGCTCCTGGGGCACAGTATTTGCCTGTGCTCCCCAGCATAAAAAATCCACTTCATCCACCAGAGACATTTGTACTGGTATTTGTCGTGCAGTATGGCTTCTGAAATCCACTTCAGAATCGCTTTCTAATGCAGAGCTGAGATCTGAAGTCGAGGCTGTTCCCATTCTGGCCGCGCCACCTACTGCATTTAATTTAGAATCCTGTGTCATGCCATATTTAGATGCTTTGATTGAGTCAAATTTTCTAGCAAATGTGAAAATACGACCACATTCATAGTCCCCATGGAATTTTGAAAGCTTTTCTTTCACGAATGATATCCTCCTCTTTTTTCAATCTTTTAGTCATCTCCTCCTTTAATTTATTTAATTCCTCATTTTGTCCCATTCCTGTTAGCTCAGTATGTAGGTTGTCGATTTCTTCTTGTAATTTTAAGCGATCTTTTTCAGCATATTTTACCAAAATCATTACCAATTTTTTAGATGAATCCAAATTGATCTCTGCCCATTCTCTCATCATTTCGGGATCAGGGTTCTCATAGCTAGGGGCTGTTAGAATACGTAACCCCCTCGGTATCCTTCCTACATCTAGATAACGTTGTAGGGATTTTGCCTCCCACCATTTGCTCTGTTCAGATTTCATTTTTTTCTCCAATTGTCTTAATTTCTCCCTTCTGGTGCATTCTGGGAGATTGAGTGTGTGGTGGGTGTTTTAGAGCTGCCGCTGCCTCCCTGCCCCTTAGCTCGTCTGCTGACATGGTAAATATATTTGTTCGAGCGTTGACTAATTAAATAGAATTCAGGCGGGTGGCGGAACAAATAGACACTCCGTGTGTCTTTGAAGTCATGCGACAGCCGCCGCGAACACCTCTGACCCAGCGTTGCAAAAAAGTCTGACCGTTTTTCGCTTGCACTCGCGGTTAAGCGCCCGTCACATCAAAGATGCATGTTCGCATTCCTTCAAGTATATATATATATTTAGTATACTATGTATACATGTGAACATGTGTCAATCCACCTGTTTACCTCAGTGGCATGGAAAAAATGGATGGAACTGATTTTAGCACGCCGACGAGGTCCTCTTATGGCTCCTATGACGTCATACGGTATCGCAAGCGGAGCCGTGCTATTATGACATTGTCGTCGACGTGGGAGAGCTAGGAAAGAATTTTTGCGGAATGCTTGCGCAGGGGATATTCACCTAAGTGTTCAGGCTAGTCCTTTGGGAGCAACTGTTTATGTTGCCACTCCAGAAACCAAAACCAGTGATCCGAGGGCAGAGGCCCTGCAGATGGCACACGAGGTGGGGAGCTCAGTCGTGTGCACAGCCGGGGCAGCGAAGTGACAAGCACCACTACCCACAGAAAAGGTAACGAGGGCACTGAATAACACAGGATCTTCTCTTTGTATCTGGCAGTAAAAACAAGGTTAAAATGCCCTAGTTCCAAAATGTAAAATTAGTGCTACAACGGTCTTCAAGAGGACTTGCGATGGATGCCGCTTCTGCCTTCCGTACACTGGAGGCGGCACATGGGTCATGCGGTACGGTCATACTGCGGTGGGACGCACACTCGTTGACCTCTCATGGCACTGTTCCACACTTTGGGGACAACGCTTTCCATTAGCTGTGTTTTCTGATGACGTGTCGCGCCCGCCCCGTCCAACAGCAGAACCCCTTTAGATCCAAACAGACTCTTCCTCTCTCTCACTGGAAGTGAAACCAGGCCACACGCACACTTTCACAATACAACAGCCGGGAATGCACATTTCTGTAAAAAAAAACATTCCCTCCTCCTAATTTATCAAATAAACAGGTAAGGGGCATTGGACATGGGGTGTTGGTTACTTATCTAGGGTTTAGGGTAGTGCAGTTGTGTGTGGGTAGTGTAGGGGTTTGTGCTGAGGGTAGTGTTTTAGTGCAGTGGTGTTTGTGTAGTGTAGGGGGTCGTGCTGGGGGTAGTGTTTTAGGTTTAGGGTAGTGCAGCGGTGCTTGTGTGGTGTAGGGGGTAGTGTTTTAGGGTTTAGGGCAGTGCCGTGGTATTTGGGCAGTTGAGAAGGATCGTGCTGGTGAAAGTGTTTTAGAGTTTAGGGTAGTGCAGTGGTCTTTGGGTAGTGTAGGGGGTTGTGCGGGGGTAGTGATTTAGGGTTTAGGGTAGTGCAGTGGTCTTTGGGTAGTGTAGGGGGTTGTGCGGGGGTAGTGATTTAGGGTTTAGGGTAGTGCAGTGGTCTTTGGGTAGTGTAGGGGGTCGTGCTGGGGTAGTGTTTTAGGGTTTAGGGCAGAGCAGTGGTGTTAGGGCAGTGTAGGGGGTTGTGCTGGGGGTGGTGTTTTAGGGTTTAGGACAGTGCAGTGGTGTTAAGGCAGTGCAGGGGGTTGTGCGGGGGTGGTGTTTTAGGGTTTAGGGCAGTGCAGTGGTGTTTGGGCATTGTAGGGGGTCTTGCTGGGTGTGGTGTTTCAGGGTTTAGGGCAGTGCAGTGGTGTTCGGGCAGTGTAGGAGGACGTGCTGGGGGTGGTGTTTCAGGGTTCAGGGCAGTGCAGTGGTGTTCGGGCAGTGTGGTTGGTCGTGCAGGGGGATGGTGTTTCAGGGTTCAGAGCAGTGCAGTGGTGTTCGGGCAGTGTAGGGGGACGTGCAGGGGGTGGTGTTTCAGGGTTTAGGACAGTGCAGTGGTGTTCGAGCAGTGTAGGTTGTCATGCAGGGAGGTGGTGTTTCAGGGTTCTGGGCAGTGCAGTGATGTGCGGGCAGTGTAGGGGGTCGTGCACGGGGTGGTGTTTCAGGGTTTAGGCCAGTGGCGTACGGTGTGCGCACGGTGCTTGCATGCGTACGTGCTCTGTGTGCGCATGCGTACGTGCTCCACGTGTGC
Source organism: Triturus cristatus (assembly GCF_964204655.1). NCBI lineage: Eukaryota > Metazoa > Chordata > Amphibia > Caudata > Salamandridae > Triturus > Triturus cristatus. Next base: position 20,266,314 of record NC_140585.1, on the reverse strand, counting down.
ATGCGTTCTTCATGCGTAATCCATAAACGCGTACGCCGTACGCACATGCGCGCGTGCTTCGTACGTGCTTGCTCTGTACGCGCATGCGCACGTGCTCCGTATGCGCATGCGCGCGTCCTCCGTACACGCGTGCTCCGTACGCGCATGCGCGCGTGCTACGTACGCGCACGCGTGCTTGTACCGTGCGCGCACGGTACGCGCTCGGTGCGCGCACAGCAAGTCATGTGATCAAGAAACAGCACTTTTCATTGGTTTATAGTAGTTTCAGGTCATGTGATTAACAAACAACACTTTTCATTGGTTTTTAGTAGTTCAGTTCCAGAAACTTCCAAAACCACACCCACTCCCCTCATTATTACTTCTGATTCCCTGGGAGAAGGAGCTGAGCAGCTTTTCTAGTACTTCAGTACTTCAGAATGGCAGAGCAGCAGTCATCTTCTGGGAGTGAGCAGGAGACCCTTGTGAGACAGAGAGAGAGGAAACAGAAAGACTCTTTTATCTGCCAATATTTTACATTTCCACAGGGGCAGAAGAAAGTGAATGCTCCCAAAGTCACCTGCACTCTTTGTGATTGTGTCTTATCAAGAGGAGATCCTAAAAAGAAGTACTCTTTTAGTATCTTCACTATGATCAGGCACGTTAGAGATGTACATCCTGTGGCTTATGCTCGAGCTGCTAGAGAAAACCCTCCAGCAGCTCAGCCGAGCACATCCGCAGCAGCTCAGCCGAGCACATCATCGGCAGCTCAGCAGGGCACTTCATCTGCGGCGGCAGCTTCACCTTCTTCAGTTCCTCTGGATATAAACCCTCTGTTTGCGAGGGTGCATATGCGGTGTAACTTGTGTAATGCTCTTATCTGTTATGCGGACACCAGCATTCCGCTAATAGAGAGGAAGATACAGCAGCACACATGCGACACCCCATAATTTTTGCCATGTCTTTTTTTTCCTCTGTCCCTCCATGAACACAACGGCTCTTTTTAGGGCCACCTAACATCTAAACATTTAATTTTTTTTTTATTTCTATTTTATTTGTTTTTTTCCCCTCCGGTACACGCACCCCGCAATTTTTTTCTAAAAAATTAAACGTTTTTTTCTCCCCTCCTGACAAAAGCTAGGGGGTCAGGAACTCTGTACCCTGCCCCCTTTTCACGTTCTCCTTTTTTTTTTGCTCTCTTCTGCCTCTAAAACTCAAAATGGCGGCTGGGGGGTGAGCGCACCGTGCGCTCACCCCGCGATTTAAAAAAAAAAAAAAAGAAATGTTTTTACCCTTCCGGGTCCTTCAGGGACCCCCTGACAAAGGCTAGGGGGTCAGGAACTCTCTACCCTCTCCCCTTTTCACGTTCTCCACCTTTCTTTTTCCCTGTCACACACACAACACATAAAATGGCGGCCGACACGTCCTGATTTCGACCGATTCGAATGTTGACTGTCATGAATCCACCAATCAGAATTACGCTTGCGCACGGCACCGTGCACGTACCGTGCGCACACCGTGCGCGCACGGTGCGCGGCTATAGATATTTATGTGCTTTAACTGCAATTTTCTCAGGAAATACTGAACAGATTGACACCATATATGCAAAAGGCACTTCCCAGACCTGAGGACTAACTCTCTGCCAAATTTCAAGTAATTCTGTTCAGCCGTTCGGGCTGTACCTTCGACTAAATGTCCTATGGAAAAATGCATGGGGAAAACGCGTTTTGGGACCCCCCTTTTTTCTCAGCCCCCGCTTGACGAATCACCCCAAGACTTTTAGGGTAGGAGCTGAGCGGAGCGCCCCATTAGTTTTGAAAATTTCGCGAGGATTTGTCAACCGGCGCCAAAGTTATTCAAAATAGAATTTTCAGATTTCCAATGGAAACACGGTCCTAACTATAACTATCTACTGGCGACCGACAGTAGATAATATATATATATATAGAAATAAAAAAAAACATAGGATTGAGGTACATTAGGCTTACAAATTTTCTTTTTAAAAACCTTTGAAATTTACTGGAAAAATCATAGGTTTCAGGCACGTTATAGTTAGAAATTAGCATTTAAAAAAACAGAAAGTCACTGAAAAAAACATAGGTTTCAGGAACGTTATAGTTAGTTGGACATTTCACTTGTATAAAACCATAAAAAATTCCGGCATTATAGTTAGTTCAGCTAACTATAACTCACGCCCCCGCAATGCAATGCTGATGACGTCACATATTACATCATTCATGACATGCCGGAATTTTGATGGTTTTATACAATTAAAATGTCCAACTAACTATAACATGTGTGAAACCTATGGTTTTTTCAGTGAACATATATATATATATATATATAGGTGTATATATATATATATATATATATTCACTGAAAAAACCATAGGTTTCACACATGTTATAGTTAGCGGAAATTTTACTGATAAAAAACCAATGAAATTCCCCCGTTATAGTTAGTGCAGGCAACTATAACTCACGCGACCGCAATCTTCTGCTGATGCTAATACTGTATTTAGACACTTATTTGCCCATGTCTTCTTCCATACATTTTTAGCTATACATATATTACAAATATTTTTTTTTTCATAAAGACACATATGTCATCAGCAGAAGATTGCGGTCGCGTGAGTTATAGTTGCCTGCACTAACTATAACGGGGGAATTTCATTGGTTTTTTATCAGTAAAATTTCCGCTAACTATAATATGTGTGAAACCTATGGTTTTTTCAGTGAATTTGCAAGGTTTTTTAAATGCTAATTCCTAACTATAACGTGTGTGAAACCTATGGTTTTTTCAGTGAATTTGTACGGTTTTTTAAATGCTAAGTTACTTTACACCATTCGTGGCGTGCGCGCCCACTTAACGCAGTTCGTTCCGTGCGCGCATGGTGCGCTTCGCGCACCGTGCGCGCACAGTAAGCACGCGGTGCGCTTCGCGCACCGCGCGCCCACTTTACGCAGTTAGTGCCGTGCACGCACGGTGGGCACGCGGTGTGCTACGCGCACCGCGTGCCCACATTACGCTAGATGGGCCATGTATGCACGATGCGCTTCGCGCACCGTGCGCACATGGAGGACATATGATGCACTTCATTTTGAAAGGTAATATTTTAATTTTTCGTAATTTTTATAAGCCATGCACAAATGGTGCCCTTCGGGCACCATTTGCACACAGGGTGGAGAGAGTGTGGATAATTTTTTTTTTTATTATTATTTTTTTAAATATTATAGTTTATCTCAGATCTGATTCGGCCACCAATTGCACACGGGGTGGGGAGAGTGTGGATAATTTTATTTTTTTTATAATTTTTTATCGTACACGTACGGTAAGCGTAATCGGCGAAATTAGCGAAAAAATAAAAATTCCGTTTTTGGCCTTGGGGGATCTTTGGGGACTCCCTCAACATGGCTATGTGTGTGGGAGCTGTCTAAACAGCCCCTTTACATGTTTTTGTGCTTTATATTTCAACATCACTCTCAGTGCGAGAGAGAAAATGGCGGCCGCCGCTTCCTGGTTTCGGGCGATTCGAATGTTTACTAAGATCTAAGAGCCAATCAGAATCGCGCTCGCGCACGCCACCGTACGTGTACGGTAAGCGTACCGTAAGCGCACCGTAAGCTGGCTCAGATATATATATTGATTTAAAGGCTATTTTCTCAGAATCTACTGAACAGATTTACACCAAACCTACAAAAGGCACTTCCTTGACCTGAGGACTACCTCTCTGCCAAATTTCTAGTAATTCTGTTCAGCCGTTCGGGCTGTAGCCCTGTCTAAAGGTCCTATGGAAAAATGCATGGGAAAAACGTGTTTTGGGACCCCCCTTTTATCTCAGCCCCCGCTTGACGAATCCCCCCGAGACTTTCAGGGTAGGAGCGGAGCGTAGCGCCCCACCTATTTTGAAAAATTCGCGAGGATTCGTCGACCGGCGCCAAAGTTATTCAAAATAGAATGTTGCGGATTTCCTATGGAAACGTGGTCCTAACTATAACTACCTACTGGCGACCGCCAGTAGGTAATATATATATATATTATCTACTGGCGGTCGCCAGTATATAGTTATAGTTAGGATCGTGTTTCCATAGGAAATCTCAAAATTCTATTTTGAATAACTTTGGCGCCCGTTGACGAATCCTCGCGAAATTTTCAAAACTAATGGGGCGCTCCGTTTAGCTCCTACCCTGAAAGTCTCGGCGTGATTCGTCAAGTAGGGGTCGAGAAAAAAGGGGGGTCCCAAAACGCATTTTCCCCATGCATTTTTCCATAGGACCTTTAGACACAGCTACAGCCCGAACGGCTGAACAGAATTACTTGAAATTTGGCAGAGAGGTAGCCATAAGGTCAAGGAAGTGCCTTTTGCAGGTCTGGTGTAAATCTGTTCAGTATTTCCTGCCTGAGAAAATAGCATTTAAAAGCATATCAATATCTATACGCGCGCAGGGTGCGCGCACTGTGCAAGCCCTGTGCGCGCACCCTGCCGTGCGCGAGCGTAATTCTGATTGGTTGTTAGATGTCAGTAAACATTCAAATCGGTCGAAATCAGGAAGTGTCTGTCGCCATTTTGTCTGTCGCACTGAAAAGGAAAGGTGGAGGATGTGAATAGGGGGCAGAGTAGGGAGTTATTGACCCCCAAGCCATTGTCAGGGGGTCACAGTAGGACCACTAAGGGCAAAAAAAATGATTTGAATTTTTTGAAAAAACATAGCGAGGTGCGTGCACTCTGCGTGCACCCGAAAAAAAACATTAAAAAAATAGAAAAAAAAATCAAGTTTAAGTGTTTAGATGTTAGGTGGCTATAAAAAGAGCCCTTGTGTTCATTGAGTGTTTTTCGGTACTTACAAGTAAGTACCGATGCAGAGTCTAAAGTTCAAGAGGAAGACTCTGTTCCCTTCATCATTGAAATGTACACCATCTCCTCTATAAATGTCTTGCATGTTGTAACGCAAGTTGTTGTGGTATATAGAACCCATACCATAGTCTCTGAGGAAAGCAGAAACAGACTTATTGACGTGCTTTCTTGCTTTGTCAATTTGCGGACAAAATTGGTTGGACCAGTTCCACTTTTGCCTTTGGCATATATTAGAATATACAAAGGCAGTTTGTGGAAAAAGTGACATCAATTGCAGAAAGGTGCCCTTAATAAGCATTTCCAGACCTACCCCAGTTAAAGTACCTAGGTCATTTCCACCACAGTGCACAATAATAAGGTTTGGCTGTGGGAGATGTAGAAAGGTTTTCACCAAAGGCATTAATTGGTGCCACTTTATTCCTCTCTGACCAATCCATTTAATGTCTACAATTGGCAAAGCAAGGTCTTTGAAAATACCTCTTTTTTCTGCATACTTTTCACTCCAGAAGACATAGCTATGACCTACAATCCACACTGTGAACATCTTCCAAGGAGAACAGGATGCACTCAGGAGGTGTCTTTCAGTAGAATGGCAATATGAAAAGAAAGACAGTTGAAAAATGGAGGCATACATACTTCTTTTTAATAAAAAGAACTCAGTGGCTGTTTCAAACCATTTTACAGTTAAAACTAGGCTGTATGTTTACATTTTTAAAAGCATGTTTTGGATTGGTACAGAAAAATGTGTTCCCACTGAACATTACTTTGGATTTGCTGTTAGGTTTGAAAAGTCAAGCAGTCTTGCTCTTTAGATTTGAAACACTCGAGGTAGTCCTTGCTAAAGCAGAAATAGGGGCAGTTTTTGCAGAAAAAAACGCAGCTAAGTGGGCAGCACAGCGGGAAAAAAATTACGAGTGCAGTGACCGCATTGGGCATCATCTAGCCGTCAAAACCAGGCAACAATCTACAAGTAATGAAAGACACGCAATTAAACTAATCACAGGGAACGAGACCAATGATCCTAACGCAATACAGAAGGGATTTCAGGAATTCTACTCCGATCTATACACTGAGGAGAACCGTAGCGCGGCTGACCTACTCGAAAGCGAGATAGCCAGCTACTTAAGCAAGATAGATCTCAGACAGCTCACCCCTGATAACACTGAACTACTAGAACTTATTCCAACTTGGGATGAAATCATGGAAGCTCTATCTAGTTTACCAGATGGGAAAGCTGCAGGAACAGAATGGTATTCCTGTAGAGTTTTATAAGATCTTCGCCCCTCAAATCAAAACTATTTTCACCGACGTGGTAACATCTATCTTTAATGGGGCTTCCCCTCCTGCTTCCTGGTCCAATGCTGGAATCTCTATATTCCCCAAAAAGGGTAAGTCCCCATTAGAGATGAGCTCTTACAGACCCATCACCCTCATCAACTGCGACTCTAAAGCCTTCTCTAAAATACTGGCATCCAGAATATCGTCCGTGATCGAGTCCTTAGTTTCAGAATGGCAACATGGTTTTATTCCTAAAAAAGGCACCACAGAACATGTCAGGCGGGGCATTACCCTGTTTGACACAGCGCAGGCAGCAGGAGACCCGATGTCATTAACACTACTAGACGCGGTAAAAGCATTTGATCGGGTCTCCTGGCGGTTTCTGTGGGCTGTCATGGGCAGGATGGGTTTTGGGACGAGACTCACGCAGGCGGGACAGGCTCTATATTTACAACCAAAGGCTTGTGTCTCCATTAACAGGCGACTTACTGATCAATTTAACATCTCCCGGGGCACAAGACAGGGCTGTCCCTGTTCCCCGCTGTTATTTGCCCTCTACCTAGACCCATTCATTAAACAGATTGAAAGGAATCCCGCATTTTAGCAATCAGCACTCAGGGCAATAACACCAAAATTATGGCATACGCGGACAACCTGGCTATAACTTCCCCTGATCCTGAGAACGCCATAACTGCATTGGAGCTAGAGGCACAAAAATTTGGGAAAATTTCAGGCTATGCCTTGAACAAAAATAAAACCCAAATAATTATAAATAAGGAAATTACCTGGACCGATGCTAGGGTGGTGCCAAAAGCTAAATACTTGGGGGGTTTTATATCTGCTAGTATTGATGAAATCGTAGCAGATAACTTAGCTCCTCTCGCTGCAGAAACCAAGAAGGCCCTTAAAAAGATTGATAACCTACATCTGACCCTCGTTGGAAGATGCAACGTGATTAAGATGACATACTTTCCTAAACTCCTTTACTTCTTTCGTACCGTACCCCTGGAATTCAGCAAAGCTAATCTGCAGAAATTTCAGCAAATCTTCACGCAGTTTATTTGGGCCTATTCACAACCAAGGAGGGCTCTAAGGCAATTATCTCTTCCTAGAGAGCGGGTGGGTGGGCCTTCCCAAACATTATGCTTTACTACTGGGCCGCAGTTATGCAATATAGTTCTGAGCTGGTGAGGGAACCCCCCTTCGCACCCACATTTGGTCTTTCCTCACCATTCTGACTTCTACTCGGTGAAGACCACTGGGGCTGTCTCCTCCGAGAGACCTCGTTTGGATATTACAAACGTGTGAGATTCAAGACCTTAATGAACTCATATAAGGTCTTCCGTAATATCCGCAGAATATTTGGTCTGGGTAGATTTAACTATTACTGTCCCATCATGACAAATTGCAATCTTCCCGCTATTTTTGGCAGGTCCGACTTCTCAGACTGGCACAGGGCAGGTATCACGAAACTGGGGGATCTCATTTCCAGCGAAGGAGTCAAATCATTCGTAAACCTGCAACATAAATACAGTCTGAAAAATCAAGATGTTTTCAAATATTTATCTATCTCTAATTTTCTCTGCAGAAAGGTTGGGGGTGAGGCAGGATTCATGGAAGTAGAACTTCTCAACAAATTACGTGACACCACGGCCCCTCGGATAGGTCTTTTGTACGATATACTAAATAGACAAACCCCAGACGACTTTCCAAAGATAGCCGACAAATGGCATACCAAACTCAAATCTTCATCCAGTATATTTTTTAACTCATTAGTATTATCTCAAAATATCTTGCTTTCAGCCAAACTACAGGCACAACACTTTAAAACTATTTTTTTGTATATTACCCCCAACAAGATCGCCAAGTGGGGAGCTGGCAAAGGGACTTTATGCCCCCGGTGCTCTGAGTTTGGTGCCGACTCGATCCACATCTTTGCAACCTTTCCTAAACTCGCCTCAACCCTTCTTAAAGTACAGGAATTTCTAGGGGAAGTCCCCACCCAGACTACTGTACTAACCCCCACAGTCATTCTACTGGGGACTCAATCTGAAACCATCAGGATAAAAAGTGAGGGCCTAATCTTCATAGCAATGGCAGTCTGGAGGATTTGTGTTGCTTCCACGTGGCTGGATGCTGATCCTCCACCATTCTCTCAGTGGCTGGCCAGACTAGTCGCTACATACCACCTAGAAAAAGCAGTTTATGCTAGGAAAGGGCGCAAAAGCCGGAAGAAGGGCCTGGATGTGTGGGGAAAGCTGACATCTTGTTTAGAGCAGCCAGGCTGATCCGGCCTGTGTTTCTTTCCTTGCCTGTTTTCTTTTCCCTACGTTGTTATATTCTTTTTCTCTTTTTCTACTTCTCTTCCTTCTGACGTCTGGATTATCTCTTAGTACCTTCTCTTCTATTTTTTTTTTAATTTCTTTTTTTATTTTTCTTCTTCTCTTCCGATTCTTATAAACGCCATTTAATTATGTTTACTCCTCTTTAAGTGCCATTGATTCAGTAGTTACACAGAGTGGGGGGGGGCGGGGGGAGGGATGGGCGCCTTGAATATTTTATTCTCTGTACCATCTTTTTTTGGATTATGCAAAATAAAAAAATTTTAAACATAAAACAAAAAAAACAAAAAAATGGATTTGAAACATTGTGTGCTGAACTTCTGACCTCTCTGCTCACACCAGTGTTCCATGACCTGTTGCTATGGTAGCAGGCAGAAGTCATGTTGGGGGAAGGGATGATTTGGAAAGGGGTTGAAAGTTGCAACCAATAGAAATGTGTGATTCCATTTGAAAAAATGTGGGAAGGACTGTGATTTTACATTAACATGTATATGTGTGAAAAAGAGAGGGAAAAATTGCCATTTACTGGTTGTGGAGAGAGGAGAGAGGTGTACAGCTCTGAGATTCTGGCTCTGATAATCTGCTGTTTGAGTGCCACATTTCTTTCTCAACTAATTAATTTTAAAGGTGAGTTATGAGTTTGAGAGGGGAAGTATGTGGTGTTTTTTGATATAAATAATAGAATTGTCATTCTTGTTTTAAAGTTGTGTTTTACATTTTGTGTTTTAGGAGATATTTAACTGTCTTGAACTTGTAAGATTTTATGGAGTATGTCTTCACTGTAAGTAAGGGTGTACTGGTATCACTGAGGAATACTGTTTTGTGCCTAGAATCACATCATGAGTCTGTGTGCACACAGGATTTGTTGTCAGAGATTTAATTTGTGTTGCTCTTGTTCTGTTAGCCTTGCACTCGCAGAAAAGGGGCAGTTTATTTTCTTAAAGTGTGATGGTTAGCATTCAGCAGAAATTAGTTACTCTCAAAAAAGAGGCAAATGCAAACACATTTGAAAATAGCATGGTACATTTTCCTACCACTTTAAAAGTTGTGTTTTACATTGTATGTTAATGAAGATATTTAAGTGCCTTGAACATGTTAGATATTATGGAGTATGTCTTCACTATAAGTTAAGGTGTACTGGTATCACCCATGAATACTGTTTTCTGCCTAGAATCACACCATGACACAGTGTGCACACAGGAATTGTTATCAGAGATTTAATTTGTGTTGGTCTTGCTCTATTACCCTTGCACTCGCAGGAAAGGGGCAGCTTGTTTTTTGTAATACATGGTCATGGTGTTAGGTTATGTGCTCTTTTCTGCTTGTCTAAAATATAAGAAAAAAGTGTCAGGCTGTCACAGTAATTATCACTTACTTCACCACAGTACTAAATGTGCTTTCAAATTGCCAAACAAGATATCGCTTTGTGGTCAGAATCACACCATGAGTCTGTGTGCACACAGGAATTGTTGTCAGAGATTTAATTTGTGTTGCTGTTGTTTTGTAAAACTTGCACTTTTAAGAAAGGGCAGTTTCTTTTTTTCAGCTGTGTTGGTTAGCACTCAGCAGAAATCACTATCTGAAAAATGAGAGGCAAATGCAAACACATTTGAAAATAGCATGGTACATTTTCCTACCAATTTAAAAGTTGTGTTTTACATTTTATGTTAAGGAAGATATTTAAGTGCCTTGAACTTGAAAGATATTATGGAGTATGTCTTCACCATAAATTAAGGTGTACTGGTATGACCCAGGAATACTGTTTTCTGTCTAGAATCACACCATGAGACAACATGCACACAGGAATTGTTGTCAGAGATTTAATTTGTGTTCCTGTTCTGTAAAACTTGCACTTTCAGGAAAGGGCCTGGTATCGCCCAGGAATACTGTTTTGTGCCTAGAATCACACCATGAGACAGTGTGCACACAGGAATTGTTGTCAGAGATTTAATTTGTGTTGCTGTTGTTCTGTAAAACTTGCACTCGCAGGAAAAGGGCAGCTTGTTTTCTTCAACTGTGATGGTTAGCACTCAGCAGAAATGACTATCTCACAAATGAGAGGCAAATGCTAACATATTTGAAAACCACAGGGTAGATTTTCCTTCCACTCCTGCAATGGGTGAGGTAGTTCCTACATGTTTAAAACTCCAATTAACCTTTACCAAACATGTACTCTTACACACATATCTGCAGTCTTCATGCAGTTGAAAAAGTCTCCATGCAGATCTCTCTTGCAACTGACAATACACAGTCTCCAGAAACACACACTTTGCACACATGCAGCAGCTTCTCCTACACTCCCATGCATAATACTCAGCTCTGTGTTGTGTTTCAGATAGCAGTGTATAACACAAACACATTCAACGTCACCAAGGCTCATTTCCTTTGCTCTACTCTAATCACTCACCCTGTAACACATGCTGATGGTCTCAAGTAGCTGTTAGGACATGTGCTCTTTTTTGCCTCTCTAAAATATAAGGGAAATGTGTGAGGCTGTCTCAGTAATTATCACTTGCTCCATCCACAGTACTAAATGTGCTTTCAAATTGCCAAAGGAAATATCGTTTTCTGCCTAGAATCACAGCATGAGTGTGTGGACAGAGGAATTGTTGTCAGAGATTTTATTTGTGTTGCTGTTGTTCTGTAAAATTTGCACTTTCAGGAAAGGGCCAGGTTGTTTTGTTCAAATGTGTTGGTTAGTACTCAGCAGAAATCACTATCAGAAAAATGAGAGGCAAATGGTAACACATTTCAAATCAACAGGGTAGATTTTCCTTTCAATCTTGTAATGGGTGAGGTAGTTCCTACATGTACAAAACTCCAATTAACCTTTACCAAACATGTACTCTTACACACATATCTGCAATCTTCATGCACTTGTAAAAGTCTCCATGCAGATCTCTCTTGCAACTGACAATACACAGTCTCCAGAAACACACTGTTTGCACACATGCAGCAGCTTCTCCTACACTCCCATGCATAATACTCAGCTCTGTGTTGTGTTTCAGATAGCAGTGTATAATGCAAACACATTCAACGTCACCAAGGCTCATTTCCTTTGCTCTACTCTAATCACTCACCCTGTAACACATGCTGATGGTCTCAAGTAGCTGTTAGGACATGTGCTCTTTTTTGCTTCTCTAAAATATAAGGGAAATGTGTGAGGCTGTCACAGTAATTATCACTTGCTCCATCCACAGTACTAAATGTGCTTTCAAATTGCCAAAGGAAATATCGTTTTCTGCCTAGAATCACACCATGAGTCTCTGTGCACACAGGAATTGTTGTCAGAGATTTAATTTGTGTTGTTGTTGTTCTGTAAAACTTGAACTTTCAGGAAAGGGCCAGCTTGTTTTCTTCAAATGTGTTGGTTAGCACTCAGCAGAAATCACTATCAGAAAAATGAGAGGCAAATGGTAACACATTTCAAATTAACTAGGTAGATTTTCCATCAAATCTTGTAATGGGTGAGGTAGTTCCTACATGTACAAAACTCCAATTAACGTTTACCAAACATTACTCTTACACACATATCTGCAGTCTTCATGCAGTTGAAAAAGTCTCCATGCAGATCTCTTTTGCAACTGACAATACGCATTCTCCAGAAACACACCACTCTTTGCACACATGCAGCAGCTTCTCCTACACTCCCATGCATAATACTCAGCTCTGTGTTGTGTTTCAGATAGCAGTGTGTAATGCAAACACATTCAACGTCATCAAGGCACATTTCCTTTGCTGTAGTCTAATCAGTCACCCTGTAACACATGGTGATGGTCTCAAGAAGCTGTTAGGACATGTGCTCTTTTTGGCTTGTCTAAAATATAAGGGAAATGTGTGAGGCTGTCACAGTAATTATCACTTGCTCCATCCACAGTACTAAATGTGCTTTCAAATTGCCAAAGAAAATATCGTTTTCTGCCTAGAATCACACCATGAGTCTGTGTGCACACAGGAATTGTTGTCAGAGATTTAATTTGTGTTGCTCTTGTTCTGTAAGACTTGCACTCGTAGGAAAGGGGCCGCTTGTTTTCTTCAACTGTGATGGTTAGCACTCAGCAGAAATCACTATCTCACAAATCAGAGGCAAATGCTAACACATTTGAAAACCACAGGGTAGATTTACCATCAAATCTTGCAATGGTGGAGGTAGTTCCTACATGTTCAAAACTCAAATTAACCCTTACCACACATCTACTCCTATACGCATGTCTGCACTCTTCATGCAGTTGTGCAAGTTTCCATGCAGATCTCTCTTGCAACTGGCAATACAAAGTCTCCAGAAATACACTTTTTGCACACACGCAGCAGCTTCTCCTACACTCCCGTGCGTACTACTCAGCTGTTTGTGATGTTTCAGATAGCAGTGTGTAACGCAAACAGATTCAATGTCACTAAGGCTCATTTCCTTTGCTCTAGTCTAATCACTCACCCTGTAACACATGGTCATGGTCTCAAATAGGTGTAAGGACATGTGCTCTTTTCTGCTTCTCTAAAATATAAGAAAAATGTGTCAGGCTGTCACAGTAATTATCATTTGCGCCTCAACAGAAGTAAATGTGCTTTCAAATTGCCAATCAAATATTGTTTTCTGCCTAGAATCACACCATGAGTCTGTGTGCACACAGGAATTGTTGTCAGAGATTTAATTCATGTTTCTCTTGTTTTGTAAGACTTGGACTCATAGGAAAGGATCAGCTCAAGTGATAGGATTTGAAAAGTTGAAAAAAAATTGTAATGAATTAAAATTACATAAAGGTATTTTTTTTAACTTTTTTGCAGGTATTGCTGAGCGACAGTGAAAAAATATAAAGATGCCTATAAAGTCAAGAAAGAGAGAAGAAAAGAAACAACAACTATATTTGAAGACAACTGGTAAAAAAAAATAGGAGGAGAAGCTTGTGTTGGAAAACAGAAAAAGTCTTCTGGTAAGCAAACTAAAGAATTAAAAAAAAATATCTTCCAAAAAAAAAAATGATCGAAAGATAAATTCAAACAGTGTTTCAAGTACAAAACAACAACAGAGTCGACAGCAAAAACAAAATGCTAATGTAGACTCATAAGTAAGAAAGAGTGACTTAACACGGAAAATAGATTTTAAAAACATTTGTCGGAAAATGTTTCAGAGAAGAGTGTTGTTAAATTTGCTAAAGGATGTGAAAAAATATAAGAAGAAAACCAAATTTTATAAGAAAAAGAAATTAATTGAAAGTATTGTTACTAAGGCATTAGAAATAAAAAAAAAACTATTCATTTTAATTTTGAACAGGATGCGTAGATTAGATAAATTAGTCAATGCAATGAAGTCACAAAGCAAAAGGAAAAGAGAAGTAAAAAAAAAACTTTTGTAAAGTGTTCTTAGGAGAATGGAAGCATAGTTCAAGTACTGAACCATTTTTTAATGAAGAGAGTTATCTTCAAAGTAATAGTTTGTTGCATGCAGTTGACACCAATGGTAGAGCATATGAAGTTAAGGATGGTTGTGTAATTGAAAAGGAGAAAATGGTTCAAAGAAATGAGGAAGAAGTGATGGCTGATGAGGTTATGGGGAGACGTCCTAAAGCCCCAGTGTACACTTGGAATTGTAGTAGTATTTGTACTGTGCGTCAGGAATCTATTGATAAATTATGTGACTTTCTAAGAGAATATAGTAAAAAGAGTGTTAAACAGAAAATTAAGGTGCTTCAAAGACTAGATCCATGCAGAGTGAGAGAGAATACTGGTTTGCAAGGACATTCTCTGGCTTGTCTATCTAGGAAAGTGTGTCAAAGTGTTTTTTACCATTTTAGGATGCTGGCTGTTCATCATACTGAAATGAGAAACTTTGTGAGAACATTGTATTTTGCTAAAAGTCCAGCACTAAAGTTAAATGAGTTGAATAATGCTCTGTTCCGTGGATCTGTATCAGATGTAGTGAAGGTTACTGATGAGATTCAGTTTTGTTACTTTGGTCCAGAACAAGAAAGTGCAGAAAATGACACAGTTATTGATGAAAATGTGGAAGAGAATGTAGAACTTACTGTTAGTAAAATTTTTGAAGATGAAATTACAAAATTTACTATCATCTCTAATGAAAGACCAAATATTACTTGTATTTGTTGCCGGAGAAGCCATTACAAAATTCAAACAAGGAATGTTGATCTGTATAAAAAAAGTGAAAATGAAGATAATTATAAGTGGAAAGATTTTGCAACATATATATTTCTGGAAAATAGTTTTGAATTGGGTGAAGATCAGCGTATTTGTAAATACTGTTATAACAAGTTAGAAGAAAATAGAATGCCAGCAAGAGCTGTACATAATAAATTAGAATTGGTTGATATTCCTCCAGAACTTTCTGATTTAAATACGTATGAGTCTATAATCATTCAATGTGTCCATCCGTTTCAGACCATAATGCGTATGGAGCCAAAAACAGGTAAATTACCTCCTTCGGATTTACAAAGAGGTTTAAAAGGAAGAGTTGTCTATTTGCCATTGGATTTGAAAAAAAATATGGAAACAATTGATGCAGATACTTTGGAAACTGAACCATTAGTTATTCTGGTTAATGGTGTACCAACAAAGAATAAGAAAATTTGGCAGGAGCTGGTGGATGTACGAAAAGTACAACGAGCAAATTTGTATTTGAAAAAAAATAATTAATGGTATGAAGCCATTTATATGGATGAAGATGAAGAAGAAATACTAGAAGACACAGGAATACCAACTGGGCAAATTGAAAAAGTAGAAAAGTCAAAAGAAGAAGATATTTATAAACATTTCAGCATACATCCTCTTCATTCTAAAGAAGTTATGGAAAACACTATTGATCTGTTTCAGATGAAGAAAGCAAAAGGAACTCCTGTGAGTGCATGGGAGGAGAGCTTGGAAGCTCGTTGTTTTCCCCAACTGTTTCCTACAGGAGAAGGTGGACGATATGATGAACGTCCAGTACAGATTCCTGCTTCGGAGTATCGGACTACAAGATTATATGCAGAAGATCCCAGATTTCGTCAAAGTATTCCTTATTTGTTCCATCTTTTATTTGAAAGTGACTTGTCTGCACTATCTTATGCAGTAAATCACATTTTGAAAACTGGAGTACTTCTACATAATGTGTCAGCAAAGGACTTTCTCAACAAAGTGCAACAGCGAGATGATCATTTGGAATCTCAATTGATCAATTTGATGGCTTGTCAGCGTGGGACTAATGAATATTGGTACCGACGCCATGGAGAATTGAAGTGTATGTTACAGAATTTAGGAACTCCTACATGGTTCCTTACCCTAAGCTGTGCTGAGTATGCTTGGGATGATCTTCGGGATTTTCTTGAGAGGCAAATTCAAACATTAAAAACATACAATACAAGACAGCAGGAGAATTTTGCTCATTGGATCCGGTTAATGTTTGCAGATATTTTAATCATAGATTTGAGGCTATGATGTCCTTCATCTGCAATAAAAAAAATCCACCTCTTGGAGAAGTTGTGGATTTCTTTTGGAGAAAAGAGTACCAAGCAAGAGGTGCTCCTCATATTCATATGCTGTTGTGGATCAAGGATGCCCCAAAATTTGGAACAGATGCTGATGAAGCAGTTTTATCTTTCATTGAAGGATATGCAACATGTGCTATACCTAAAAGCACAGAAGAGAAAAACTTAAAAGAGAAAGTTTTACGTTTCCAAAGTCATCGATGTGGAAAATACTGTCGCGAAAGTACAAGAGTAAAGATAAATTCTACACAAAATGTCGATTTGGATTTCCACGACCTGTTCTTTCAAAAGGAAGAGTAAACAGTTTTATGTCAGCTGTGCTACATACTATTACAAGAAAATCGCCTAAGAATACCTACAACCTAAGAAGAAAAGAAGAGTCAAAATATATAAATGACTACAACCCAGTCATTTTATCCATGTGGAATGCTAACATGGATATTCAGTTGTAGCTGACAATTCTATTGCTGTTGCTCGGTATGTCACATCTTACATCACTAAATCTGAGAAAACGGAATTGAAGGAAATGTGGGAAGAGATTTCTCACAAGAAGACTGTTAGTAAGAAGCTATACAGTTTCAGTTTAAAGATGTTATCGCATCGAGAAATTGGATCCTACGAATGCTCAGATAGATTATCATCTGCAAGTCTGTACTCCAAATCCAGAAGAATAATTTGGGTAAGTTTAGGCCTTGCAGGAATGCGAAATCGGGTACTGAAATCTATTCGAGAAATTGAATATTTAGCGTTCGAACAAGAAAGTACAGACATTTTAAGAACAAACATGTTGGACACATATTACCCACAAAGAAGTCCTCACCTTGAGGACATGTGTCTTTATGAAGTGCTGCAGAACTTCATTTTTAAACGGAATGCCACAGAAGATATCAATAATGGAAAATATAAAGTCAGTGGTGAGGAAGGATGTTTGGTGAAGCAAACAAAAGGAAGTTTGATAAATCACCGGAAGCTGAGTTGCGACACTCATGACAAAAAGGAATTTTACTACTTGGCACTTTTGCAGCTGTTTAAACCATGGCGTTCAGAGGACGAACTACTTGGAGAATTCCAGAGTTATGAAGATTCCTTCAATGCTAGCAAAGACAGCATAGAATGCAGTACTTTCACAACTTATGTTCAAATGTTAAATGAAGAAATTGAACAAGAAGCAACAATTGCAGCTGAAGTAGCTAGAGACAGTTCTCAAGACAGTCAAAGTTCTGGGACATTCAGTCAAGATCCTCTAGGACAACCAATCGTAGAAAATGAAGCAGCAATAGCCATGAATGAAGTGGAAACAGCTATGAATCAAGCTCAAGAAGATTTAGTAGACTTAACATATTTGGAGCAGCAACTGAATGAAGAACAAAAACAAATTTATGAAGAAGTCAGGAAAAAAATTGATCACGGATTACTACATGAAAATAAAGAGTGCTCATGCACATCTTTTGAACCAATGAGAATATATGTAAGTGGACAAGCAGGAACTGGAAAAAGTTTTTTAATTAATGTAATTAGAAGCTACCTACAGAAGAAAATGGATTCCATTTTGTCTTGTGTTGTTACTGCTCCAACTGGGTTAGCAGCGTATAACATAAAAGGAGTTACCTTACATTGTTTGCTAATGTTGCCAGTAGAGCATGAGAACAAAATACAGTACCACAAACTAGCAGGAGAAGCATGCTTGGAAGTTTCAAGAGTATTGAAGAAATTGAAAGTACTCATTATTGATGAGGTAAGCATGGTATCAAACTTAATGCTTGCCTTTGTGCATTTAAGAATGCAGCAAATTCTGAAGACAGAGTATGACGTGATATTTGGAGGAAAACACGTCATAGTTTTTGGGGATCTTTTGCAACTTACTCCAGTTAAAGGACAACCGGTATTCCATACACTTACACATGAAGACACGAAAAAGTTGTTAGGAAGTATAGGCAATGTAAATATTTGGACATATTTTGAGTATAAGGAACTCATTACCAATATGAGGCAAGCCAATGATGAGGACTATGCAAGTATTCTGAAAGATATAAGAATTGGACTACTCACAGAACATGGCAGAAAAGTATTACAGAGTCGATTGCTGAGTAATTTGTTTACAACAGAAGAAATAGTTCCAGAGAAAATATACAAGAAAATTGCTGAAAAAAATACTGTAATCTGCTTAATGCCAACACTACATGAATGCTCTGTATTCAATCAAGAACTTTTGAAATTGGAAAATAAAGAGATCATAAAACTGGAAGCTGTGGATAAAATTCAACATGAACGAATAACTATTATATTGACAGGCAAATTGGCTACTAAATTGGATTCTCTGGAGAAAAACATTTCAAAAACAGCTGGTTTGGAAAAGAATCTTTATGTGTGTATGAACTGTAGAGTAATTTTAAGACGCAATTTGGATGTAGAAAAAGGTTTAGTGAATGGAGCTATGGGTAAAGTTGGGGGTTTTGTAAAGTACCAGAAAAAAGATGGAATTGAATTCTTAAAAATAAAATTTGATCAGATTGAAGAGGTTAAAGTCATTAGTCATTGTTCAGTTCGTTTTTTGCTAGTGAAAGACTTATATGTACGTAGGAAGCAGTTTCCGATTTCTCTAGCATATGCTGTAACTATTCACAAGTCTCAAGGATTAACTGTTGATAGTGCTTTTGTAAACATTGGGTCTACTGTGTTCAAAGAAGGTATGGCATATGTTGCTTTGTCACGCGTGAAAAAATTATCTGGTTTATTCATGATAGACTTTGATGACTCAAAAGTAAGTGCTGATGCAAACTGTGTAAAGGAGTATAATAGATTAAGAAGAAGCTATGCTCCTCATTTAGGTCAGTATCCTGTGTTTGAAAAACATGTTGTTTGTCGGAAAAGGAGATTTGAGAATAACTGTAATGAGGATGTACAGAAGAGAAAACAAAAAGATAGTGATGTGACTGCACGCAAAAAGAAAAAGGACAGTGTGGAAAGGTTGTTGGTTGTCATTTTGAAAATAGCTCTGGTGTCAACTGCTACGCAAATGTAGTACTGAATGTTGTATTTTATCTTGAAACTTTGCAAGAGCAGATAATACTAAATCATGAAAAAAGAGTCTGTTCTTTGCTGAGTCTCCTTTATGAGAAGCTGAGTAATGATAAAAATAACATAGAAAGTGCTTCTGATGTTAGAAATATTTTAGATGTATGTTCTGGATGTACACAGTTTACACAAAATGTCCAGCAAGATGCACAGGAATTCTTGATGTATATCCTGATGGTACTGGAAGATGAAGGAGTAGAAGTAGAAAATTTATTTGGTGTCTATTATAAATGGGAACATTGTTGTGATAACTGTATGAACACAAGCAGTAGTAATGTTGATTCTGAAAGGTTCATATATTTACCATTACCAGAAAGTAAAACAGTGACTTTTAGTAAATTAGTTAAAGATGCTAATCACAACATGGAATGTTCTAAATGTAAATCTGAAATGTTGTCAACGTTATTTTTAAGGAAATATGGACAGTATGTAATTTTAATGGTACAACGTTGTAGAGCTGATGGAACAAAATTGGAAACTTTACTAAAGAAGTTTGTTGGTAATCAATTATCTATATCTGGAAAAACTTTTGTAGCAGTTGCAATAATTTTTCATGACGGTCCTTCTATAACTTCTGGTCATTACACAGTTTATCTTAAATGTGAAAAAGGCTGGACACTGTGTAATGATTCTCAATTGATTTTCAAGCAATGTTTGCCTTATGATTTATCAAATTGTTACTTAATTTTTCTGAAACCCAACTTTTAAATACTAAATTCAGCATCTGAAGAAAGCATTATTTAAATTTTAAAGGATTAAAATTGGATATTTCAATCAAAAAGGATTTTAAACTTACCATTTGGCCTCAAGGAAAGGTAAAACAAACAATTGTGGACTTCTTTGACAGATATTATTTTGGAAAATGTTCTTTTGCAACAAGGTTTACAGACGTGATTTCTTGTAATTTGTTATTGTTCTTAAAAGGTATTTTTGAGACATTTCTATTAAGGTATGTTTTAGTGAGGATACATTTGGGGCTTTTTTAAACAATCTTTCAGATTGTTTTTTTTTTTGCCCGCTGTTAAATGATGAATACAATTGATTTCACTATTTTCAGTGAAAATCAAAACATTCTGAAAACAGCAAAAAAAGGGCAATAAATTGCTTTGCTAAATATGAAAAAAAACATGTACTGTTTAATAAAATGTATTGTTGAATATTAATACTTTTTTTTCTTTTTTTCAGAACTAGAAAGAAAATTTAGAAAATGTAATTCAGTTTCCTTGCAATTAAATAAAAACATTTATTTCTAAATAAGTTACTTTGATGGTCAGGTAAGTTTAAAATATCTGTATGTGTCACTGCTTTCGTTTCATGCTTCCTTTTCTTCACCTCTCCTTACTCTGCTTTTCTCATTTCTCTTCTCACTCACTCTTCTTGCTTTACTACTCTTTTGTAACTCCCTCACTCCTTCTCTACTACTCCCCTACCTTTACTACCTCCATCACTAATTTTTCATCCATGTTTCTTTCTCTGTATCCATATGTCTTAGTCTTTTTAACTGCCTTACTCCTTCTCAGTTGTTTGCTCTCTGTCTCTGTATCTGTCACTCTCTGTATGTTTTACCCTTAATTTCCTTAACATCTCTGGGGCAGATTTACAAGCCACCTGCGCCACCACTACGTCACTTTTCTTGACGTACTAGTGGCGCAGGGTGCTTTTCCATATTTACAAGGAGAGGATAAGCCACTCTGTGTGTCTTTTCCTCTCCTTGTAAATACAGCCAATTCAAATGCAGCACTAAAATGAGCTATTATCTTTTTTGGGTACCTATACATAAGTAGTGATGCAGAGTTTAAAGTTTAATAGGAAGACTCTCTTCCCTTCATCTGTGAAATGTACACCATCTCTTTTAATTACTTTGCCACTCCCCTCTCTTTGTCAGGGAGTCCCTGAAGGTTTACTAAAGGTGAAAAAAATGTTTTTTTTTTTTTTTTAAAACCCATTGGGTGCGCGCAGGGTGCGCGCACCCCCCAAAAAAAATGACAAATAGGTTCAAAAAACAAGTTTTTGTGTTTTGATTTTAGGTGCCTCTAAAAAGAGCCCTTGAGTTAATGTAGGGACAGAGGAACAGAAAAACGTCAAAAAAAAAATAACAAAACTATGGCCTAGCGCAAGGGTGCTCCTCAAATTTTCTTTGAATGAGATCAATACTGCTCTCACCCATAGTAATAAGAGTAGCACAATCCATGCACCGTGTACTCATCCTCCCAAAACAAGGACGAATATCCAGAGGTGTGTTAGAAGGTGAAGGCACCATTGCAGAAGAAGTGCTCGGCTGAGCTGCCGAAGATGTGCTCGGCTGAGCTGCTGCAGATGTCATCGGCTGAGCAGGTGGAGGGTTTGCTCCAGAAGCTTGATGAAAAGTCACAGGATGCATTTTCTCAACGTGCCTCATCATAGTGTGAATACTAAAAGAGTACTTCTTATTAGCATTCCCACGTGACAAGATGCGTTGACAAAGTATGCAGGTGACCTTTGGTGCATTCACCTTCTTTTGTCCCTCAGGAAAAGTGAAAAAATGCCATATAAAGGAGTCTTTCTGCTTCCTCTGCCTCTGTCTCTCAAGAGTGTCCTGCTCACTCTGAGAAGGTGGCTGGTGCTCTGCCATTGTCTCACAAAAACAGAGTAGCTCCTTCTCCAAGGGAATCAGAACTAACAATGAGGGGAGTGGGTGTAGTTTTGGAATAATCTGGAACTTAAAGTACTTTGAACCAATGAAAAGTGATGTTTCTTGATCACATGACTTACCATGAGGGGATTGGGTGTGGTGTTGAAACAATCTGAAACTGAAAGTAATGTAAACCAATTAAAAGTGTTGTTTTATTAATCACATAACTCGAGGTGCGCGCACGGAGCAAGCTCAGAGCGCGCACCATGCAATTACGCATGCGCAAACGCGTACGTGCGCATGCGCATAAGTATTATGCGCGTACGTAATGCGCATACGCAGCACGCGCGCATGCGAGAACGTCAGCACGCGTACTCTACGCGTATACGCGAGTGTAGCGAGTGGAGCACGTACGACGCACGCATGCATACGTACGCATGCGTACTGGGTGCGCGCTGCGAGCGCGTACTAAAACGTACGTATGCGTACGTATATAACGTACGCATGCGTACACAAAAAACGTACGCATGAGTACTAGGTGCACGCTGCGAGCGCGCACTAAAACGTATGTATGCGTACGTAGATAACGTACGCCTGTATACATGAAAAACGTACGCAAACGTACTAGGTTCGCGCTCAGTGCGCGCACCCTAAAAATTTATAGAAAAAAAAAAGAAATAAAGTGGACATAAGTTAATAGAAGATATTAACTATGCTGTTCAACTTTATCCAAATTCAAAGTAAAAAACAAATGACCCACACAAAATTAAAGGATACAGATAATTTATAAATGTATACATAGGGAAATTTTTGTAAAAGAAATATATAAAAAATATATTAAAAAAATACAAAATTAGCATTTAAAAAACCTCTGAAATTCACTGAAAAAAGCATAGGTTTCACACACGTTATAGTTAGGAATTAGCATTTAAAAAACCTTGCAAATTCACTGAAAAAACCATAGGTTTCACACACGTTATAGTTAGGAAATAGCATTTAAAAAACCTTACAAATTCACTGAAAAAACCATAGGTTTCACACATGTTATAGTTAGCTGGACATTTCACTCGTAAAAAAACAATGAAATTCCCCCGTTATAGTTAGTTCAGCTAACTATAACTCGCGCGCCCGCAATCCACTGCTGATGACATCACATATTACATCACTCATGACATGGTCAGTGACATCACTTATGACATCACTGATGACATCTCAAATGACATCACTGATGACATCACTGATGATGTCATCCATGTGAAAAATTAGCACATCTTCTCACACCCTAATATAATTTTTGATACACCAACTCAAAATTTAAGAGTTCAAATGTCAAAACTATACATACTGCAATACCAATAACTACATACCCACTTATTAACTCTTAGGTCTAGATACACCTCCAATCATTCAGCTGTACAGTCACTCATACTTACAGTCACTCCATACAAAACTATCTTATGCATTTATGCACCTATATAGACACTCACACACCACCAATCATCCATAGAGGTACTCTCACACCTAGTCAGTCACGCAAATAATCACACTCCCATATACTCAGCTATGCGGTTATACACACTCAAGTTCACTTAGTCATAAAAAAAGTACCACATTCTTACCCTCTTATAGAATCATTCATACAAGCACACACTCATCCATACAGTCACTTTCACAATCACACACTCTCATATCTACTCATTTATATACTCTTACACGCACATATACTGCCTTTCACATATGTAGTTAGTCACAAATGTACTACTGAGATATACATTCAATCCCTAACACACCCATACATACACTCACTCAACCATACAGTCCATCACAGATGCACTCTTAAAACCATGTACCCATAGAATCACCCACTCACACATTTATGCATAGAGTCACACACACCCTACCCACACAAACACTCAGGCACCCATACAGATACTCAGACAACCAATCAATAACCCATATAGACACTCATATAGCTATTCACAAAACCATGCAGCCACTTATACACCAACAACAGACACATACAGACATTCACACAGTTTAGTCACTAGTCTGCAATAAGATAAATTTAATGACTCACTTACAGAGTCAGTTACGCACCTAGAAAATCATCCATTCACACACTTATACACCCACTCATTCTTCCACAGGCCTTTCCCTATAAAAATTAAACATATTAAAATTGTTCAGAAACACACATTCACTGGATGACATCATTAGTCCTGGGCCAAAATTCCTTTCCGTTCGCGGAAATTGTGATATTTTGGCATTTTCGCGTTCCGCGGAAAGCGCGAAAATGTCAAAATTTCCGCATTCCGCAGCTTAGCGAAAATTTGTTTCTTGCTCGCGCTGTAAAATAATACATTCTCGCGCGCACGCGATCGCCTTACCTGAATCCCTGCGTTCTCCGACAAGTTTTCTTGACCCGGTCGCGTTCTCCACGAGATGTTGGATTTTGGTAGCCATTTTGCGCTGTCTCGCGAGAGTTCGCGGCCGCATTAACGTCATTTGTCACGCGATCACGTCATTTGTCGCGCGATCACGTCTTTCTTCTCGCGATCATGCACCGTGCGAGTATGAGAAGATTGAGATCTCCAACATGTCATTCTACATCGCGAGCCAGAGGATGAGGACGCGGGCACGTGTAATCGAACGCGAACAGGAGAAAGAGACCGCGAACACGTCATATCCAACGCGACAGGGACAAAGAAGAGAACGCGATCATATCGTTTTTGACACGCCGGCGGAAGTAATGTGAAGCTCGAGAACTCAACAACGTAAAATTTACAATTTGCAGAGGAATATCGGCTCTAGCAGCATGAAACCATCTGCAAATGCTGATTTTGGATGAAAAGAACTCCTTACATTGACATTTGGCTTTCCTTTTTTGTGCAAGGAGTCATTTGTTTAAATGGTGGAGAGAGGGAGGAAGTGACACAGAATCTCCAACTTCCTGTTCCTGTCCAGCAGGCTCCTCCCAGTGCTTTGTCCATCTCCTGCTCATTCTGCCTTTGGATTTGGAGCTGGAAAGATCACTCTTTTTGTCTGCTGCATCATTACAATTGGATTTCAGGATTTTTGGAATAGGATATTTTACAAGTAAGTGGTTGTTGTGTTCTATTGTGGGCATTGCAGTTGTTCCTTTTTTTTTTTTTAAATTTTGTGGGTTGTAGTAGTAGGCCCGAGCTAGCCATGGGCATGGCCTCATGGGTGTGTGTGCATGATGAAGCAACTGTTCCTTTTGTTTTTTGAATGTATTTCATTTTCAAGCACATTTAGGGCATGGATGGCATTGGATTGAGTTGGGGAAGTGTGTTTTTTGGGGTGGCCTTTGTGATGTTGTTGGGCCTGGCCATGTGGCTGGTGGCCATTTTGAGGCCTAGGCCTGCAAGCTTGCCTGGCCTTGTCTGCCAACAGGCCTGCTTTCATCCACTAGGACCAGAGCAGGTAGCCACAGCTTTATTATTCTACTGTTTTCTATGTGATCTGTTGAATTTAGACATCATTTAGGGCATGGATGGCATTGGATTGAGTTGAGGAAGTGTGTTTTTGGGGGTGGCCTTGCTGATGTTGTTGGGCCTGGCCATGTGGCTGGTGGCCATTTTGAGGCCTAGGCCTGCAAGCTTGCCTGGCCTTGTCTGCCAACAGGCCTGCTTTCATCCACTAGGACCAGAGCAGGTAGCCACAGCTTTATTAATCTACTGTTTTCTATGTGATCTGTTGAATTTAGACATCATTTAGGGCATGGATGGCATTGGATTGAGTTGAGGAAGTGTGTTTTTGGGGGTGGCCTTGCTGATGTTGTTGGGCCTGGCCATGTGGCTGGTGGCCATTTTGAGGCCTAGGCCTGCAGGCTTGCCTGGCCTTGTCTGCCAACAGGCCTGCTTTCATCCACTAGGACCAGAGCAGGTAGCCACAGCTTTATTGATCAAGTGTTTTCTATGTGATCTGTTGAATTTAGACATCATTTAGGGCATGGATGGCATTGGATTGAGTTGAGGAAGTGTGTTTTTGGGGGTGGCCTTGCTGATGTTGTTGGGCCTGGCCATGTGGCTGGTGGCCATTTTGAGGCCTAGGCCTGCCAGCTTGCCTGGCCTTGTCTGCCAACAGGCCTGCTTTCATCCACTAGGACCAGAGCAGGTAGCCACAGCTTTATTAATCTACTGTTTTCTATGTGATCTGTTGAATTTAGACATCATTTAGGGCATGGATGGCATTGGATTGAGTTGGGGAAGTGTGTTTTTGGGGGTGGCCTTGCTGATGTTGTTGGGCCTGGCCATGTGGCTGGTGGCCATTATGAGGCCTAGGCCTGCAAGCTTGCCTGGCCTTGTCTGCCAACAGGCCTGCTTTTTCATCCACTAGGATCAGAGCAGGTAGCCACAGCTTTATTGATCAAGTGTTTTCTATGCGATCTGTTGAATTTAGACTTCATTTAGGGCATGGATGGCATTGGATTGAGTTGGGGAAGTGTGCTTTTTGGGGGGGGTGGCCTTGCTGATGTTGGTTGTCTTAAAGACAATCCATGCTTTTTTTATGTGTCTGGTCACTGGTCTGTTGGTGTGCAATGCATGCACCCTGCCGAGCTTTTTGGGGCCTGTGAATGTTCCTACATTTTGTTGCATTAAAAAGTCAGAGCAGTGTGCTTTAGCAGGCATCCTTTACCTGGCTTTTATAGGCCTTTTGTCAGCTCCTGGTGTTTCCCAGGCCCCCGGCTTCTTTGTGATTTGTGTGTGTCCATGTGGGTGGTGGCCTTTTTGGGTGTTTGGACTGTGAGTATTAGTGTCCTGCTTTTGCCATAGGCCTGCATGGTTTTCCTATTGGCTCTTTGGCTTACTGCTTCCATCCATCCACCCCCTTTGCCAGCAGCAGCTCCATGGATGCTGAGATGCTCAAATAATGCAATGGTCCACCCCACTTCCATTAGATTTTTATTTTGTTGTTTATTATTAACTTTCCTATCCTTCCTGAGAGTGTAGTGTGTGGCTGTACACAGTACTAGTAGTATAACATAGCTCTAGTTAAAAAAAATAGTCATAAATGGCTAGACTATCTTTTGTTTGCACTAGTACAGTACTAAGTAACTGAACCACAACAACAAATGCAACATTTCACTGATGTTCTTCTCCTGTCTTCTTTGCTTTTAGGTGCACAAAAGACAGAGTAGGAGGTGTCATCGGCATCACCTGGCTACCCGTTGTACTGCCAGCCAGACAGAAGTCCTGCTGCTCATCACGCCCACGTGTGACCAGAACTTGTTGTGCATCTGCCTCCTGCCTGACATCTGAAGAAGATGGCCCCAAAGAAAGGTACCAGGCCCAGTACCAAGAAAGTTGCCGGTGAGAAGAAGGAACAGAAAAAGGAAGTGCCATTAACCACGACTGGTGGTGTGCCGTCCAATGTTTTTTTTGGCACCAAAGCATTGTCCGGGAACCAAGCTGGGAGCAGCACAGCGGTCAAAACCCACCAACCTAGGCCCAAGGGCTTTAGTGTCGCAGAGGTAGCAAGTCTACTAACGAGCAGCGATGTTCAAGAAATGTCATTACCGCAAAGTAGTACACAATCAAGTTCAACGCAGGCGCAAACTCAGCAGATCAGTGTCAAGCCGCTGCAACCAGAACAGCAGCAGCCGCCACAACCAGAACAGCAGCAGCCGCCGCAACCAGAACAGCAGCAGCCGCCGCAACCAGAACAGCAGCAGCCGCCGCAACCAGAACAGCAGCAGCCGCCGCAACAGCCCACCATAGTAGTTGTTGCTCCTGACGTAGGGGCATTTCAGGAAATCGAGCTTCCTGCAGACAAAGTGGAGCGAAGTCAAACCACTGTTTCAGAAGATCAATTGTCTTCCAGACCACCAGCAAGGAAAAGGAGGCTTAGTCCATCATCTTCTTCTTCGTCAAGCCCCGCTTCTGATGATCGTGATGACACTTTGGTCCCACCAGCTCGGTCTGAGAGTGATGTACGCCACAAGACATTGCTTCTGAAAAGGAAGGCCCCAGAAAAACTTAGAGTTATGGAGGTAGATGTAGAAGAGGGGGGTGATGATGTTGATGAAGATGAGCCAGTCATCACGCACATTACTCCCGCCCCAAAGGGATTAGAGACCGACATTCTCACCCGATCCAGAAAGGCTGCTACTGAGCGGGATGTAGCACGGATCTCACCAACACAGGTTACACCACCACTACCTCCAGCTGCCATATTTTCCAAGGCCCGGCAGGGACCTACATCCAGCTCAACCATCTCAGTAGGTAGTGGTAGTAAAAGTCACAGTGTAGGTGGACAGGGTCACATATTTTCAAGCACCCCCTCAAGTTCATCTGGTGTTGAAAGTGGCACATCCAGCAGTGCCAGAAAGTTCTCCTCCCCAGTTTGGGACTTCTTTTCTGTTAGCGCCAAGGAGGAGAACGTTGCTATATGCTCAATTTGTCGCCAAGGTGTTCGGCGTGGTAAGCTTGGTACAAACTATGGTACCGGAGGACAAGCAAGTCATCTCAGAATACACCACAATATTGTGTGGGAGGCTCACCTACTTAAGTTAAAAGAAAGTAGAAAAACTCAACCCATTGAAGTTGGTCAAGGTGAATCAGGGAGCGATATTATTGTGGTGGAAGGTGAAGATGAGGGAGGCATTTCTAGCCCTGTCCCCAGTACTGCAGTGGTAACGCCCACATCCTCCTCAGTAACATCAGAGTGGCACCGCAGTAAGAGCCATACTCAGAGTAAGGCTGAGACACCAAGGTGACCGGCGACTACCTCAATGAGACAATCTGTGTCGTTGAGCCTTAGTGGGTTAATGAAAACAGCACCACTAAGGAAAGTAAGCCAGCCTACCATTGAGAGCATGTTTAGGTTGGAGGGGCAGTTCCAACGCAACCACCCAACGGCACGATTGTACAATGCGAAGCTGGCTAAAATGTTAGCGCTGGACCTTCTTCCTTTTTTATTTGTGGAAGGGGTGGGTTTCCTTGAATTTGTGTCTGCCATCTGCCCTAAATGGAAGGTTCCCAGCCGGTCCTTTTTTGCACGAATTGCTGTTCCGGCACTACATCATGACGTGCTGAAATTGGTTGGTCAAGGTTTGCAG
Organism: Triturus cristatus; assembly: GCF_964204655.1. NCBI lineage: Eukaryota > Metazoa > Chordata > Amphibia > Caudata > Salamandridae > Triturus > Triturus cristatus. The sequence goes on along the minus strand of NC_140585.1, from coordinate 20,237,621 downwards.
CAGAGTGCTGTGCACAATATCCACCTGACAACAGACATGTGGAGCAGTTGCCAAGCCACAGATTACATGTGCATCACTGCACACTGGATCTCTTTTGTGGGGGTTAAAGATCAACTATCTACACGAGGTGTTGTTGACACAGCTGCGATTTTTGAAGGTACTCGGAAACATGCAACTGTAGCCATGTTCGCCATGGAGAAGTCTCATACGGCTGAAAACATTTTAGAAGAGTTTCGCACCAAGGTTTTGGAATGGCTGCGGCCCAGAGGGCTTGGTATTGGTTTTGTTGCCACAGACAATGGCAGTAATGTACTTAAGGCCATGAAATTTGTTCCTATTTCAGGGTTCCATGTTTGGCACACTGCATAAACATTATAGTGCAAGACTTTCTGAAAAAAGAACCCATAGTCAGCAATTTACTGGCCATCTGCCGAAGAATATGCACTCATTTCAGCCATTCTTTTAAAGCTCGGAAGCAGCTGAGGATCATCCAACGTGAATGTAGGATGCCAGTCAAGGCACTCATCCAGGAGGTGGCAACACGTTGAAACTCAACGTATTACATGCTTGATCGTCTGTACGAACAGCACGAATATGTCTGGTACAGAAGCAGTGATGCTAGTGTTAAAGGCATGACCCTTGACAGGGAGCAATGGACCCTAATTAAATGCCTGACTGAGATGCTGTCTCCTTGTGAGGTCTTCACACGTGAAGTCAGCAAGGAGGACTGTACAATGGGCCAAGCTATCCCATTGTTGCAAATCCTAGAGCATGAGCTGAATAATGTGTCTGAATCCTACAAAGGTGTAGAGGACAGAAGGCAAGCCCATGACTTGGTGGAGAGCTTCTCCAGGCGCTTAACTGAAAATGTAAGGATACAAAATAAAATTTTGTCACAAAAACATTACATTTGTGCCACAATTCTGGATCCACGTGCAAAATTAGGACTAGTGAAGACATTCCTTGCTTTTTCCGACAATGATGTTGCCCGCTACAAAAGTTGTATAGCTGAAGCAGCCATTAAGTTTGAAAAGGAAGGGCTGCTAATTAAAAGCCCGCCACATCAACCCACAACAAGTACTGATACTGAAGCAGGCCATGCAGAATCAAGTGCAACTTCGTCGGCTGAGGGCAGTGCGGTTGGCTCACAATCACAACACTCACCATCACCATCGACTACAGAAACAATAACTGGATCATTAGGCCGAGTACAATCATTATCAGATTGGTATGTAAAGATGGGCTATTGTAAGCACAGTGCTGATGCACAGAAAAAACAGCACAAAAGCTTATCAGCAGCAACCCTGAACATTGAGCGGATGGTCCAGGCCTATCTGGACGACCCAACAGAGGTGTACGTTGATCAAAACCCAGTGCAGTATTGGTATAGGAAAAGGTCTGAATGGCCACAGCTCAGCAGGCTGGCGATAAGCTATCTGGCTTGCCCTGTCGCAAGTGTCTCTTCCGAACGTGTTTTCAGTGCTGCTGGTTCCATTGTAACCTTGAGAAGGACCAGTCTATCTCCAAAAAATGTGGAGAGGTTAACAATGATCAAAATGAATCAGCACTTCATACCACCGAATTACACAATGCATGAATCAACAGAGGAAGATGAGGACAGCGGCTCAGGTGACGGAAGTATTGTGTCAGATGATTACCTACTACTGGAAGAACTCCCAGAGTTTGAGGACGAGCTATACTTCCCTGACAATTAGGCTCGCACTTACTGTCTTCCTCCCTTTTTTCCCCCTTTCTCTATGTGTCTGTCGTTCCGGTTATAAACTTGTGAATCGCAACAAATCCATTCTCACCATCTTCTACTCTTCTAATTTAAGATACAAGTTTCAGGTATCTGCCATTTGACACTACAGTCCTCAGAATCCAGCTCCTCCGCTCGATCATACTGAATCTCCTGCTCAATTCCATTTTCCTCATGAATGATGATTGGATGATGGTAACAACAAATTCAAACTTTCCTCGTCCTTCCAAAACAAGTGGACCATGAATCAGATGACTACTATAGCTATCCTCCTTTCAGAGCCGAGAGAGACTGGCCATTAACTGAAAATAATATGCAACAGGTAATGATTGATGCCATGCATTGGCCGCAGAATCGCACACTGAATGATGTAGATTTTGTTGTGTGTGTTGCGCATGAATTGATGTAATTGTGCACTGCCACTAATCAACTTTCTACAGAACACACTAATTGTCCCCTTCTTGCAAACAAGAAATGTGTACTTCTCCTGCATCTTGGTGATACATTGCTTTTAATTCAATATAGGAAGGGGACTCACTCAATCTGCGCAATGCAAATGACTGACTTAACAGCACCGTCCATCATGATGATGGCGAAAGAGACGGCCCGTTAACTTATGATGAGAAGGAACAGGTAATGAATGATGACAATTAATGGCATGCATTGGACACCTGACTCTGAGCTATTGGTCTTTGTGTTTGAGTTGTTTGTTGTACACAAAGTGATGTCAAAGTGTACTAGTAGTAATCTATCTTTCTGTACACAATAAAGAATGATTCAAGTCAGTAATATTTATATTTCTACTCTTGTTGTGTCATAAAAATTATACTTATACTGCAGGCCGATCTTCAGTCAGTAAAAGTATCAGAGATGATGATGAAGTTAATGTTAATGTTATGGGGTGCTTGTAAAGCGCAAACAATCATCCCAGATGGGATATCACGGCGCTATAGTTGCAGAATAAAGTGCGTAGGTAGTGAGGGGAGAGTGCAAGATGATTAAGTTTTAGTCGGGTTTGGGAAAGAGAAACGTTTTTAGCTGCTTCCTAAAGGATAGATAATTAGTTATTAATCTGAGGTTCACTGGCAGATTGTTCCAGCTGTTAGCCGCCAGGTGGGAGAAGGCTCGCCCTCCCATCTTTGTGGTTTTAACGCGTGTGGTTCTGGCTCTGGCAGTAGTTTGGGAGCGTAGATTTCTGGATGGGGTATAGAGTGTGACTTTGTTTTTTAGAATGCACGGGCCTGTATTATGTAGTATTTTATATGTTATACAAAGTAGCTTAAAAGTAGCTCTTTGTCTAATCGGCAGCCAATGTAGGTCCCTCATGCAGCTCTTGGCTGAGTCGAATTTTCTTTTGTTACATATTGCTTTGGCTGCGGCATTTTGTACGGTTTGTAGTTTAGAGAAAAGATAGTCACTCATTCCAACAAACAGAGAGTTTCCGTAGTCCAACCTGCTCATTAGTAAGGATTGGACCAGGATCTTTCTGCAGTCCAATGGTATCCATGAAAAGACTCTCCTCAGCATTTTCAATAATCCAAAGCCTTTACCACATATTATGGATACGTGGGTTTTCATGCTTAAGGCGGTGTCCAATGACACCCCTAGATTCTTGGCAGTTGTAGTCGGATCCGGGGGGGTGCCTAATGTTGAAGGCCACCAGCTGTTGTCCCATAGCTGAGAGTGTCTGCCAAATAGCATTATTTCAGATTTTTCTGCATTGAGTTTGAGACAATGACTATGCATCCAGGTGGCTAATGCAGTAAGGCAGTTGAGTAGTCTGTCTTTGGGGTCATTCTCCTCGTCCAATGAGATCATCAGTTGGGTGTCGTCTGCATAAGAGCAGATCCCGACACCCCATTTTCGTCCTATTTTGGCCAGTGAGGACACAAATATGTTGAACAGAGTCAGGCTCAATGAAGCCCCTTGTGGGACCCCATACTTGATGTTCCGGGGAGGGGATAGGAAATCGCCCATTTGTACTGATTGTGTCCTATCTTGGATGAAGGACTGTAACCATCCTAGGGCTTTTTGCCGAATTCCCTTTGCTGCTAGGATTTCTAGTAGACGATTGTGGGGTACAGTATCGAAAGCCGCCGAGAGGTCCAAAAGTATCAGGGCGACTGTTTTCCCCTGATCTACCTTGGTTCTGATGTTGTCCATTACCGCTAGGAGGGTTGTCTCCGTACTGTTGTTTGTTCGGAACCCTGTTTGGGATATATCCAATAAATCATTGGTTTCTAGGAAGTTGGACAACTGTCTGTTAACTAATTTTTCCAGTACTTTAGATAAGTAGGGAAGTTGGGATATGGGCCGGTAGTTTGCAGGATTGTTAACATCAGTGCCCATTTTCTTCAGTAGGGGGGTCACTATGGCATTCTTCCAGATTTTGGGAAATACGGCGAAATTTAGAGAGGAGTTCAAAGCTTTTGTAACAGCCGGACATATTATCGGGGTTAGTTGTGAAAAAATGAAATGGGGACATGGATCTGAGGGGGAGCCTGACTTTACCTCCAACATGACTTTGCTCACCTCTTCTTCTGAGAAGGGGCCGAAATTGAGACAGTTCGCCTGTATAGAGGGTGGTCCCTGAGGTTCTATGTGTTTCGACTCGGAGCTGGGAAATGAGGATGTTTCAGGAATGGCATAAAACGGAAAAGCCTAAAGGTAAACACGTCAACAACAACCACAGCAGACCCAAATGTCTGTGTAGAAGTTGAATAGAGTGTAGCGGTGGGATGATTGCAGTGCATTGATTTTACTAACTTAAACTGTAAAATGCTATGTTTTGAATGGATAATGTGCTTTGCGTTTGTCCAACTCTTTGAGAGAAAAAAAAGGACTCTAAAGTGTTAACGTAGGATGTGCTAATGGTAAGCACTGTGGGCCTGATCTCTCCTGTTACTGTTGAAGGTCAATGCTGGAAACAGACTAGAGTAGGGATGATGCATATGCATACATGCCAACTCGGAAAGTGTTCTTGTTGCACTACACCATCACTTGTGCATTTGTTTTCACTTGATTTCTCAATATCCTCTTTATTTTTCAATCTAAAATTACAGTCCGGGCCTTGGCCAAAACTTTGTAAAGCATTACAATGCATATTAATTAATTACCTTACCAATCAATCACCTTTTTTTCCAGCCGGGCAGTGGCGAGTGGCGAGGCGACACACCCAAGATTGATGGACGAGAGGAGCAAGAGGAATGCCGAGATGCAAAAATCCAGTCCACATTTTTGACCAGGATAAGACAGTAACAGTATCCACTTTTAACTTCTTTTAAATAATTTGATTAATATCTTGTATACAATCTTTACAACAGTGTGTTCTTGGAGTTGTTATTATCAATCATCATTAGGTTTGCTCTGTGTTTACGATTCTTCACTACCAATATTTAAAATTTCTATTTGCTATCTGTTAAAGTATTAAGGCCGGAACAGAACAAGAAATAGAAGTGTATGTAATCCGGGTCTCTCATCATCATGCATGCATTGCCTTTTTCTCCCTTAACATATGGATATGGTAGTCTTCAATGATTGTCGTTTGTTTGTCTATGTATGCATACTGTTTTTCTATGTCAAACCTTTCCCAAAATCCCCCTTCCCATCCATTCAACAAACCCTAACCCTCTTCCCCCGGGCTGTGTGACTTAATGTCGAGGTGTAACTAAATTAAATTTACACCAATACTTAATCACACACTTGCTGGGGCGGATGTGGTGTGCAATTTCAATGCAGAGCGATGATCTTCTTCTGCTTGCCCACTCATGAGTTGGATATTTCAGTGGTTATTTTATTTAACAAAGGAACATATACCTCAGCATGAATTGCCGGCATTGATTGGATTTGTTTGTTGTCATTCCTCATATACTGCGCTAACTGTTAGACTGTAGGCATAGTCAAGTGACTCGAGTCGACACAACTATAGTTTGTAACTCTGTCTAGTAGGCTATCCTCATAACCACCATTCAGTTTTTTTGTCAAATATTTGAGCATATAATTGTTGCTCTGTAAGTTCTGTAATGTACTTCATTCAACTACTCCTCTAACAGTCTCTCAAAGGCGATTGACTGTCTCCTTTTCTTTTTTTGGAAATGCTGCCACCCTGCCACTGTCTACTACTACAACTATACTACCACCACCACCACCCCAATCATGGCATGTATGAAAAAGGAAACCATCTTCACCATGCAGCCAGTGCTGTGCCACAGTTGAACATAAACATCAAGCACCGGTAAGAGAGAAGTTTGGGGGAGGCAGAATTAATAATGGACATGTTGTCAATGATTTCATTTTCACACACCACTCCAAAGAATGCATAGACTAGAGGACAGACTGAAAGTACTAGAAGGACCAGTCAATGAGTGAGGTGTGTCGCATCTATCTGTTTGTGTCTTATACAGTCAGCTAATTATTGAAATCAAACACAGGCTATGGGCGGCCATGCACCAGCAAGGAAACAGTGTGATGTAAAACAGTTACCCCACCTACAAAACATTCACAACATTGCATGTAACATAGAAAAATATATTTAATTTACCCTAACAAAAATAAACTAGACCCACAAAAGCTGACCCACCCCCCTCCCTAACCCCAACCACTGTCCACAGTAGAAAAAAGTCTTAACGGCCAAACGAGTAAAGAACAAGAACAGGAATAAAAAAAGGGGCAGTGACAGGGACTAACTGGTGGGGCGGGACTGGAGGAGGACACACATCTGGCGCATCTCGTCCTCTAAATGGGTGACGCGGCGTCTAAGGCCGCCGCAGTTGCAGCCGCAGTGGGGGGGCACCAGAGATGGCACGTGGCGGCGGGCAGCCACCAGACAGTGGCGCCGTACCGCTGGAGGGCGGTGGGGGGGTCCCGGGCCACTGGAGGAGGCTTGAATTGCTACTGCAGTCTCCTCCTCCTCCTCGGCTAGGACCACCAGCCGCCGGTATTCCTGCTGGATTGCCTCCAGCTTCCAGCACCGTGCCTTGGCGGCCAACTCCTTCCGTTGAGTTTCGGAGTAGCTGTGTATCAAAAAGAAAAAATCAAGACAATTGTAAAATATAGTCTTAATAAAACAGTAGGACAAGGTAATTATTTATACACATAGTGGCATGGTAGAGTAGCACTATAAAATAAAGCACAGTAGTACATAACATTTTAAATGTCGCCCGTCCTTCTTCCTTCCACCTGTCTTACACTTTTTAGTTGAACAGTGCACCAGGTGCTCTTCTCCATCAAACTTTCAAAGCGGAGTTGAAATCAGATAGATGAGGCCATTGGTTACTCAATACTCCGGCTCCTAGTCCTATACCAATTAAAGGGAATTCTAGTCTTCTAGTTCACTCTTCAAACGTCCCCAACAACTCATACTTACTTACGACATCGGATAGCGGGCGGACTTTGTCCGCCCGCCATCCGACTGCTAAAAAGGGTGGGGGTCCCATGGGGACAATTAATTAGGATGATGCGCCCGGCACAGTGGCGGGCGCACCCTGTTTTTTTAAATTTAAATTCTTGTTGGCTTTGCTGACGGGCCCCGCACGGAGCCTGTCACGTTTTGCTTTGAAAGTCGGGGGGGTACCATAGCATAGGTAGGTACCTTCCATGGGGGCCCCCAAACATACTCTGCAATGTGTGCATGCCTTTCCGTGGCGGACAGCAATGCCGCCACGCAAAGGCATTCCAAAATGCAGATTATATGGCTGGCGGTGTGGTGAGAGAGACACCACCGCCATATTGAACCCTTTTCCGCCTGGACATGTCTGAATATTTTCTACAGGGATGGCGGGAGGTTTGCCCCTGCGGTGACGGCAGTGAATTCCAGCCGGCCCGGCGGGGGCAATACGCCCACCATCCTAATGGGGCCCTAAGTCACAACTGTACAGGATACATATACATACAGTACACCCTTGCAGTGAGTGTGCTGTCAAGATCAACAATAGTTAAGGATTATGAATCTAACTTACCACCGCCTGCCACTGGTGCTGCCACTCCCCCTACTGCTCCGTTGCTATCTGCAACTGCCGCATCCTCGCTCTCCGCGTCGCCTTCGCTGGCCCCGGCAATGGTGGTCGGTAGTGCGCCTAGAAAATATTACACATTTATTAGGCGTCATATACACCTCCCCCCTATTGATCAGTAGCAAGGTTGAAAAATGAGTTAATACTAACATACATCACTAGTACAAATCAGGTAGTAGTAGAGTAGACACTAATAGTTATATGATCATTGTAGCCTTTGCTTGATTAGCCCTAGCCATGCACATGTGACGTTACCTTTACCTTGCAGCTTCTTAAGACACCTTTGAGCCCACATGACCTGCCTCACACTGCTACTGTCTAGTCTACGCGCTGCGTACAAGCGGTCAACAAACATTAACAAGCCACTTTTTTAGGAAGAATTGGTGTACTACTGTTACTGTTAGTCCATATTGCTTATCCATAGATGCTACACTTTTTGGCACGGCTGAGAAATGCTTGCAAGTTGCAATATACTAACGCACACCATTTCTTTTTTCGCATTACAGACGCAAGATTCCCTTCTACGAACCAGAGCTTCTGAACGATGCACCAACTACCAGTACTAGGTTCTTCTGAGGTGAGGGGTCCCTTCACTCACATCTTCATTTATAAATTTATATAAACTAAATTGCTATGGGATGGTGGTGCTGCCTTCCACCACTATTCAGTTATCATGATTTAATTCCCAACTGTATAAGTGTAACAATGTATATTGTTTTAATGTTATTGATTTGCCGGTTGGTGCTGCTAAGAAAACAGTGTACAGACCTTCTCAAATTGAAATAAACCTTTTAAACTTACATAGACTTGGTGGTATTTGGTGTGGACTAACTTACAAGAGTGAGCAAATTAAAGTAAGGGTGTGCATGTGAATTGCTTCCACGACAGAGGTTGGGTGTGTTATGTTCTGGGTTGTGTACTTGTTGGGTATCTTGGGGGGAGGGTTCCGAGTCCTAATAGGTATGACAAGACAGCACTATAGTCAAGCAGTGGAATTGTGGTGGGTGCGGAATTTCTGATTGAGGTGTGCAAGGAAGGTCCAACCTACCATCACCAACATCCTATTTTCTGGTGCAAATGTATGTGCAAGATCCCTACAACAGTGGTATGTCCTATAGGGTATCATATCAAAATATTAAGAAATCTGGTAGGGCTGTTGCTGTGGATTTTCAAAGCCTCAACATCAATAAGAGTAAAAGTAGTACAAGACAACGACCCAACGGATTGTACGAGCTACTGGTGAATATGAGTTTTATATTACAACCTTTCACAAAGAGTGGCACTGGCCAACTGGGCAAGACTAGCTACTACAGTACAGACAGACTGATATTGTGTAGTAGTAGTAGTACTCAGAGTCATCATAGCGGAGGCAGGGATAAGATTTTTGAAACCGTACAGATCGAAGGATAATTGGTGGTAAAAAAATAGCATTTGGAAACACACTATAGTTCGGGAAAAATGGGGCAGTAAAAGTTATAGAATAAGAAATATTATTAAAAACAAGAAGACTTACTGGGGCCAGCAGAGGAGCCCTCAGCGGTGTCCTCCTGGTGGTGTTCCTGTCCCGCCGACTGCCCAGTCCCTGTCGGTCTGCCACTGGGTGCTGATGAACAGGAAAGATATAAGAAAGAGACAAACATTGATGGATGGTGTCAAACAAATACAATATTTTTCAACAACGGTCAAAAAACACTTATGTAAACAACAATTGCAATAACTACATTGACCGATCTCATCTGGTCAACATGTAATATCGGGGGATTCACAGTTCGACTACTTAAGTTACTATTTATCAACAGTAATCCAGTCTTCCATTCTGATTCCAGAAAACTAAGTTACAACTAAGCCTAAGTAGTAGTACAACGTACCACCCAACCTAGCCCACCTATTCCAGGCATGCCAATTGTACATTAAGTATGCATTTCCACTGTATTCCTCAACAATGCATATGGTTCAATCATGGAGGACACATGAACATGACTACATTTTTTGTATACACCAAATTTTGGTTTGATTGATGCTGATCTGCTACTGCTAAGTAACTGCTAAGCCTACCTCCACTCATTGAACAAACTAGAAAAGGTTCTAAAGACTGCCGTACTAGCAGCACGTCACGTAACTGAGTGAGGGGGGGCATCACGCATACCACTAACCAATTAGAAGCTCATACAAAGTACCTAAACCTGAGGATCAATCCGCCCCTATCTATTAGTGACAGGACAAAGTAAGGAGTGGACGTGAGTCACTGTAGCATTACGTAACTTAATTTCTCTAAAATAAACTCGTAAAGAATCACGCTAAGCAAGCGCAAACGCAAAGCTGCAAACAAGTAAGATTAGTAGTAGCGCAGAAGAGCACCTGTGTCATAATCACAGAAGACTTTTAAACGTTATTAACCTGGAATGTATTTGTAAGCAGCAACATTCTAGCTGGTTGGAAGGAAAAAAAGATATTCGCAATATATAACATAGAGCAGAAGAACAGACACAAAGTTGTAATAATTAAATAGGTACTCACCAAGCCCCGGGACCTCCACTCCTAGCAGGTCCAGCAGGTCCTGCTCACGGTCCAGGATGTCGGACCACCGGTGTTCAGTAGTTCCTGAGCTATTTAAAAAATAGAATGTTTTGATATCTGGGTGGAACCCATCCCCCAAACGCGTGCTTGGCTCTAATTGGCTGCTAACACTTCAAACGAGGAAATGTTGGCAGCCATCTTGTGTTCGGACCAAGGGAGAAAGAAAAGGTGAGAAAACAGATAAAAAAGAAAAGAAAAGGGGGCAAGGTAAAACACCCTGACCCCAAGGCCTGCTCACGGGGTAACATAGGAAACCACAGGCCCAAAAAAAGCATTTTTTTATTTTTATTTACAGGCGGGGTCGAGCGGGTGCACAAATCCATCTGAAAATTTTGAAAAACAAAGCACGGTCTCCTGTGCTTCATTTTCAAAGCCCCCGGGTGGGCCAAGTCCCAGGGGCCACCCCCCGGGGCTATGTAGATTATGATCTGCGGGAGGGCACGCATCCCTACCGCAGCCCCGGGGACCGCCACCGCCCGGGGCTTGTTTTTTGATATGTGGGGGCCTCCATGGCCCCCCCAAGCCCCAGCGACCTTCACCCACTAGGGCTTTTCTAAAATATTTGCAGGGGGCACACAGCCCCCCGCAGCACCAGGGACAACCACCCCCGGGGCTATGCAAATTATACTATGAGGGAGGGCTCTTGACCCTCCTGCAGCCCCGGGGACTGCCACCCCTGGGACTTTTCTAAAATATTCGCAGGGGGGCAAACAGCCCCCCGCAGTCACAAGGACCACCACCCCATGGAGCTTTTAAAAAAAATAAAATAAACCTGTGTGGGGGGCTCGAGCTCCCCCCCACATGCCCCAGGGACCGCCACCTCTCTGGGGCACTAAAATGCAAATGCGGGTCCCCAGGTCTTTATACTCCTAGGGAGGGGGGGTGCTCGGCCCCCCTCCTGGTGCCCTTGGTGGCCCTGGGGACTGCCACCCCCCAGGGCCAGCTCCTGCAGTGTCTTAATGATGTATGTTTCAGTTTGTGAATTACTTATCAAAGCTGCTCATAAAGAACATCTGGGGTTAGATGGTACGTGTAAAAATGTAAAACATTATCATTCTGGCCTCCTATGAAAGCACAGGTATCCAATTGGAAAGCTCACTGTGGTACATGTCTTGCATCTGATAAATTGGAAAACGTGTCAGACACCTATACCTATGGTACCTTTTCCATTGGATGGTTAGTGTAAGGTGACTACATTTTGCCGGACCGTTTGACCTGTTACCACATGAGAAGAAGAATCTTGCTGTCTTTCTCAATGTATGGAACTATGTTATAAAAATGAACCTCCAGTGTCTTCTTTCCATGAATCTCAGAGACGGTGTGGAATGTGCGTTTTATGTACTTAGTGGAGGTATGTTTGATACAGTGAAAATGGTGGTTGGTACTTGAACACGTAGAGATGGTTTGGAAAGCATGGTATATGCACTAAGTGAAGGCATGTTTTGTGGAGGGGGTTCATTTCATTTGGGTTTTTAAGGAATTGTTTTTTATGGCATTGAGATTCACTGCACCTTATATTTGCATGTTTATTGAGTCATGTTCTGGTGTTTTAGGAGGCATGAGGCACACGGAGTACAGAGCATGGTTCTTGAGCACTGGTTATAAGCACGGAGACAACATTTTTTGTTATGTCACATGTCTTTTGATGGGAGAAGATAATCAGTAGAATGGTTGCACGGATTAAAGCATGGTGTACTCACATTTGCACATATTAGTAGGGGTGGGACGAATTTGCGAAATTCACTTTTGCAAATTATCGTGAAAATGTTAAAAATCTCCGCAAACACGCGGAAATATCGCAAAGATGCGGAAGTTTTTTTCCCGCACGTTCGCGGTATTTTCTGCGTGGTCGCGGCTCGCCAACTTACCCATGCGGTTGCTGGCGGGCGCGGCCATCTTATTTTCACTTGTCTCGCGGTGCATGATCGCGAGAAGAAAGACGTGATCGCGCGACGCATGACGTTAATGCGAGACAGCGCAAATAGCTACCAACAATCCAGCATCTCGTGGAGAACGCGACCGGATCGGGAAAACTTGTCGGCGAACGCGGGGATTCAGGTAAGGCGATCTCCCGCAAGCGAGAATGTATTATTTTACAGCGCGAGCAAGAAACAAATTATCGCTAAGCTGTGGAATGCGGAAATTTTGACATTTCCGCACTTTCCGCAGAACGCGAAAATGCCAAATTATCGCAATTTCCGCGAACGGAACGGAATTTTGGCCCAGGCCTACATATTAGCAGGTTTACATTTAGATTAATTATCCTTTAAGTTTTAGATGGTAACACATGGTTCTTATGTTGGTTTCCTCAACACAGTTACCCCTGAAGAAGGGCAAAAAATCGCCAAAATGTATGGGGATCACAATCTCCACATTGGATTATGAGGAATCTTGAACCTCTACATGTCTATAAATATGTTTGGATTACGTTTTGGATTACCATCGACTACTTGAAATAAATTGGAAGGAAATGTTTAAATTCTTTGCACCATCCTGTTGGAGTGTATCCTGGGGAACCTGATGAGGCTCCAGTATCTAGACTTTTAGAAAGTTGGCATTTTCCTGCCCATAACCCTTTGTGCCTGCATTTTGTCATTGGTCAAAGGACTAGGTATACCTGATAGTCAGGTTGGAGGGAGCTGAGCCCAGCCCCATCTGCAGCTAAATAGGGTGTGTTCTACCTCCATAGAAAGGATCTAATGACCCCATATTTTCACTGTAGCCTACTTAGACTCAGGACAGGATAATCAGGAAATTCCTTGCACTTCAAAAAACTTTTCTGGAAGATTCTCTCACCTTCCAGAGGAAGGGCACCAGGGAATTATAATAGGACCTTCAGACCCACTCTACAGATCACTCCTGAACATGCAGAAGGATTCCATAAGGTCTGCCTGCTGCTATGAGCTGCTGTGTACTCTGAAACACTGTTTTTCTGTACCTGGAAGGACTGTTTTGCTGCCTAGAGTCTGCCTTGAGCCCTCAGAGTGTCAGGAATGCATACTACACAGGTGGTTTCAGTGCCAGCGTCATTTGTCAACATCCTAGGGGTCTCCATACGCATCATATTGCAGTCAGTGGTATATGTGCAGTTAATCATGAGTGAATTCATGTCTGGGCAATGCCCTTTGTTATTATATAGTGTGTTTTTGTGGTCCTAGGTTTCATTGTTTAAGTGTTGCTATCATTATTCTAGTGATGATACCAATGCTTGTTTTATTCCATTACGAAAAACAGGATTAGGGAGTGAAGAGGTAATGCCCCACGTGGGCACTAGAGGTGTATACGTCCTCCTCAACAAGTTATTCAAAACAAAAGGATCCACCTTGAAGAGGTTCAAAGGAATGTGTTCCCAGTCTTGGTAGGGCACACACAGTGTTTGCTTAAGTACTCCTCACACACCAAAAGTGCCCTTGGTGTCATGCTTCATCAAATGGGTCTTCCCGCCCCGCTGCGGGACGGGGCGTGCTATGACTAGCGGCTACGCTGGAGCACTGTTATTGGAGTACCATGTGTGGTGTATGGGTAGTGAGAGGAAGGGTCAGGGGTGGATGAGGTGAGTGGATTTAAAAGCACCTGGCCTTGTAGACTTAAGGAATTTAATAGGTCATAGGCTGGTACTGTTAAAATGGTGATTTGGAGATGTCCTGTGTTTTAATGTGTGGATACTCCAGGTCAAGTCAACAAGTTTCGAAGCGTCAAGGCTTCTTCATCAGGACTAAAGATGATCCCTTCAGTGCTCACTATGTTACTATCAAATGGTGCAGAATAAAATATACGTTAAATACAGTACCCAGTCGGTATTGTTAGTATTTCTGAAATGTAAGCCTGAAAAAGAGAGCACAGTTAGTTTCACATGTGTGCCTCCCAATGCGCAAACACAATTAGCATGTTCAAATAAAGGTGTTACAACGTGACTGTAGTGTCCATTAGACTTAGTTTTAAAGTTCAAGCCAAGTGCTGTGACCTGTTCAGGAAAAAATGGGGGAGGGTAAACAAACACAAAACACACAAACAACACAAACAATGAACAGAAAGCATACTTTCTATGTTTTAGATTTGGAGTAGCTGTGGAGCAAAAAGTTTAAAAGAATTAAAGGTTCATGGTGAATACCTACTAGAACTGGTAGGAGTCAATGCTCCATGAGCCTCCTTTACGGGTGGGAAGGATGTTGCTACTGTAATCTATTGGCAAAGGAAATGCAGGAGAAATGACACCGTTTTTAATGCGGGAGATGCGAGAGAAATGACATAGTTTTAAAGTGATTAGCGTTGTTAAAGATTTACAGTTAAGCTGCGAGTGACTGACTCCCTCTTCGGCTATGCCGTACTCACTAAATGGTCAACAGGTCCTCAACTCGCACCATCCCGCGGCTCCGTGGTTTGAAGGAGAGCACGAGTGAGGTCATATTTATGGTGATGGTAATTGCTAATTAGTTTGTAAGCAGACACACCTGTTATGAGATTCAAACCGAAAGGCTAATCCTTGCCTGAGTCTGCGGGACCGTGGAGAGCTGGTGCGCTAGTGTGTGATACTAACGGAAGTAGCTCTTGCACTAGAGCACTAACAAGATGGTTTCGTATACTACCGGAAGTGGTAATCTGTTCGGCATACGTATACTCCGCTGACTGGAGTGAAAGCGTGTATTACGAAAAGGAGCCGCTCAAGCCATGGAGCGCTCAGCCGCTCACGCATCCTTAGAGGGAAAAAATGGCAAAGGGTTGATTGCTGTCACACTAAGCACCTCACGGTCGGGTATGGTCGCGGTGCTTAGCGGGTGATGAAAAATTACATCCTCATACGAGGTGTAGTGAATAAATATGGGTGGAAAAAAAAGGCTAGTCCTATTATTATAAGACAGCTCAACTGGTACCTAAAACGCAACAAGCTCCCAAGAGGGTTGCATGAATCCAAGGCGGTGATAGTTGGACGCCGTATTGATTCTTTAAATCGGGTATCAAATGTGGTGTTAGTAAAACACGCTTTCTATTAGTCATGTCAGAATAAGTCTATATTCAATATGCTGCCCTTAGAGGTTCTATTTTATTTGCAATCTAGGAAATTTGGGCCCAGGGAATATCGTCATTTAAACAAGTTAGGTGGGTGCCCAGACGGAACACCCAACGTTGTTCCTTTTCCAGTAGACCGCTGTCATTCTGGATTTGTTCAATCACAGTCCATTTTAAGTCACCCACATTGTGTCCCATAGTTAGATAGTGGCTTGACATCTTAGTGGTACTTTTTTTACACCGCACATTGCTCTTGTGTTCGCCAATTGTCAGGGTCAGACGTAGATAGGCACACGGGGCATGTGGGGACCACGCTACACAAAAGGGAGAAACAGAAACTACAACTCCCACAATCCCTTGGAGTACCACTATGACCCCTGACTTACTTTATAAGCCCTGCCCAGGTGGAGCCCGGGGCTTGTCACTCGCATTTCACCCCAGCCGAAGCAGTGGACGACCTTTTGTCATCTTCTCTACGCGCAGAATCGAAGGTCTGCGGAGCATTCGTGTCAGGGAAGGGGAAGCGTGCCCTCCCTGTTACAGTGATTATCCGCCGGAGTACGGGCAGGAATTGCCAGGAGAACTCGGCGAGCTAAGTCGCCCGTGGTGGTGCCTGACTCAAGGCAGCAAGGAGCTTCCATGCCGGGGTCCTGAAGGATAGGAGCCCCGGTAGAACGCCTGAGGCAACACTGCTCGGAGCAGTAGCCCTCGCTTGGATGAAGTCCAGGTGGTACGAGAAACCTCCTGCCTGATTACCCGCATTACCTTTAGGGCAGCACTCCCCGCTCAAAGAGACTGTGGCAGTTTGCACTGCGCGAGAGGCAGACGCCTGATGAGCGACACTACAGAGTAGCGGAACTGGGATCTGTCAGTCCGCCTTTTTGCCCCAGCACTCATAGAGTCTCCTGTATATCGCCCGCTGCTTGACGCCTCAAGGACATTGCGCGCAGAGGGTGTTGGAGCCTGACGTAACATCTCTTCCCTTCATGAACGCCTTGCTGATGAAAAGAGGGGAAACCTACTGATCCGGGAATCCTATGGAATTGCTCCCAAAGTAGTGGGAGAAGAAGAGGTCAGCCGGGCGGCGAGCTCTAACTGCAGAGAGGGTTATCTCCAGTCAGATAAGTACCTCAAGAGGAATGAATTAATACTACTCCTTGTCTTGTTTTTCTTCGTTGCTTTGTTTTCATTGTTTCATCCCTTGGCATTTGAAGAGCAGTGTCGCTAACGAACCAGTAAGTTCATACACATAGGGCGGTGGGGTGGACATACATTGCCTGTCGAAACAGAAGTGCTAATACCTTTACTGTGTTTGCTTTCAGGGCACACTGGGTGGCAGATAAGAATGTGAGGTCCACAGCGTCAGATGACAGCCCTTCCTGAGCCGTACAGCATCACTCCTCTCCTTTCTTTTGTCCCTTTTTTCCTATTCCCCGGGGGAGAGATTATTCTTGTACTGTTTCCTATATTCACTCGAGAGTATCTCTCCATGGGGGAAGGGGTTTACTAGCGTCTACATCGTTCCTGCTGTATCCGGCTGTCAGGTGCGTGTGCAGCCTCTCTCTGTGTGACACCAATTCGTATTTTGACTGGCCTTGATGTCATACCAATGTACTCTTGTCTACATGGACAGGTGATCATATAAATCACGTTTTTGCTGTTGCAGTTCGTGAAGCCCCTTTGTTCCGAGACTGAGCCATTAGTGAAGGTGATGTTTTTACTCCTCTGTGTCAGATCACACGTGCTGCAGGTACCACATGGGTAGTGGTGGCCCTGTAATGGTTGTAGGGTATTGTTTGTCAGATTCCGCTCTAGTGTAACTCTTGGCCTAGTGTGGACCAAGATGTCCTTCAGGTTCCTTCCTCTTTTATGAGAGAACATGGATTTCGGGAAGCCAAGACCTCCACAGTTGAGGATTCTCCTGTGTTTGTTCACTATTTTTGATACCTGATTTGAGTTAGTGTTGTAGGTGGTAACACATATTGGTTGCGTCTCCTGTTCGCTGAGAGCGTGGTTTTCTAACAGCGCGTCCCTGTTGTTGTTTCTGGCCCTTTCTAAGCCTTTCTTCACAATCTTTTCTGGGTAGTTGCACTTCAGTAGTTTAGTTTACAAACTGGAGGCTTGTTTTTTTAAATCCGCGAGCTAAGAACAGTTCCTTCTGAGGCGGAGGAAGTGTCCATAAGGGAGATTGTCCCAGGGATGCCAAGGGTGAAAGCCATTATATAATAGTAGGCAATTCTTTGCCGTTGGTTAGAAATTAGGCCTGGGCGGCAAATTCCGTTCCGCTCGCGGAATTTGCGGAATTTGGGTAATTTCGCGTTCCGCGGAGAACGCGAAATTGCCCAAAAATCTGCGGTACGCAACTTCGCGAAATTATTTGCTTGTTCGCGTTCTCAATATGCGCGTTCGTGAGATATTTCACCCCGAGCATGCAAACGGCGATCGCGAACAGGAAAAAAGTATCGCGAACAAGCAATTCCGCTTGTTCGCGGAATTTCTGCGTGTTCGCGGAGATTTTTTACCGTTTCGCGGAGATTTGCGTAACGCGATTACGCAAATTCCGCCCAACCCTATTAGAAATGGGTGGTAGTCTGTTGAGGACAATAGCCAGTCGGAAACTCCCCGGCCTGATAAGGATAGAGGCCTCCCTATAGAACATGTCTAACAATACGGCCTCTTGTCATTATTTGGCTAATACTATGACACCCACACCACAACATCTAACCTTGATTGTGACATTGCTTTTTGCTGCCCAGATAAGGAACGTTATCCCTATTCTATTAGACTCAGGGGCTACAGGGAATTTCGTAGACATAGGACTGGCAAAAACTTTAAATATCCCAACCGTCCAAAAGGCTATTCCTGAACCACGGGCTGTTGATGGGTCCGAATTGTCTTCGGCTTAATTTTGCATCACATAGAACCATTGACCATGATTTATTCTGATGGACACTCCGAAGAGATTCAGTTTGACCTCATAGACACTCCTGTCATCGGA
Organism: Triturus cristatus; assembly: GCF_964204655.1. Taxonomy (NCBI): domain Eukaryota; kingdom Metazoa; phylum Chordata; class Amphibia; order Caudata; family Salamandridae; genus Triturus; species Triturus cristatus. The sequence goes on along the minus strand of NC_140585.1, from coordinate 20,219,269 downwards.
GCCACACTGGGAATTCCATGGCTACAATTACATAATTCAAAAATCGACTGGACAAAACACACGGTCACAGTAGATTCCCCACATTGCTGGAATGCTTGTTATACTAATAGACAACAACCCATCACCCCGTTACATTGTGTTTCTATGCTTGGAGCTACGGAGGCTGAGTCTGAACCAATCAGTCTACCAAAGTTATATGAGGATTTTCATGATGTTTTCTCAGAAAAACAGGTGACCCAATTACCACTCCTTCGGTCTTACGACTGCCGCATTGATTTGCTCCCTGGAGAAACCTTGCCATGCAGTCAGGTGTATGCCCTCTCTGAACCAGAAACTCGTTATTTACGGGAATACCTGGATGATTTATTAATGAAAGGCTTTATAAGACATTCCACCTCCCCTGTTAGTTCACCGCTCTTCTTTGTCCCTAACAAGAATCACAAACTTTGCGCCTGTATAGATTACTGAACAGTGAACAAGGTCACAATCAAAAACCGGTATTCTCTTCCCCTAATACCAGTGTTATTGGATCAGGTGCACAATTCAACCATTTTTACAAAATTAGATCTTCGTGGTGCATATCACCTTATACGAGTAAAAAGTGGAGACGAATGGAAGACGGCCTTTCGGACCAAGTTTGGTCTCTTTGAATATACAGTGATGCCCTTCGGATTGTGCAATGCTCCTGCAGCATTTCAATTCTTCATCAATAAAGAGTTGCAGAATGTTTTGGACATCTTTGTAATTGTTTACATAGATGACATACTCATTTATTCATCTTCAACTGAGGAACACATAGGGCATGTTCGGGACGTCTTACAGCGCATGCGAGAACATCATCTATTCGCAAAAGTGGAGAAATGCGTTTTCCATGCCACCAGTATTGAATTCCTGGGATATGTGATCTCACCCAATGGTATTGCTATGGATCAAACTAAAGTACTAGCTATACTGAGATGGGAAACACCATGATACCTAAAAGACATCCAGTGATTCCCGGGTTTTGCAAACATTTATGGGCGTTTCATTCCCAATTTTTCCACTACTGTCTCACCAATTACCCAACTGTTAAAAAAAGGAGTTAAATTCCATTGGTCTTCAGCAGTAGAGGATGCGTGCCAGAAGTTGAAAAAAGCCTTTATTGAGGCTCCTATTTTACATCACCCCCGAGATCCTTCTCAACCCTTTTATGTTGAAGCCGACGCATCGCAAATATCTGCAGGAGGGGTTTTATCCCAAAGAGATCCTGAATCTGGTCACCTGGCCTATTTTTCAAAACAGCTTTTACCCACTGAACAAAATTACACGGTGGCAGAACGCGAGTTGTTAGCCATGAAGCTTGCCTTTCAAGAATGGCGACATCACCTATTGGGAGCTCGACATACTGTCACCATTTATTCAGACCATCGTAATTTACAATTCTATCAGAACGTAAAGGCCTTAACACCACGTCAGCTTCGCAGGCTTTTGTTCTTTAACAAATTTGATTTTATTATCACTTATAGACCTGGTAAAGAACAACAAAAGGCTGATACACTATCACAACTAAGTCACCCCAGCCCTGAGGTTACATCAACTCCATCCATCCCAATCATTCCTGATCATAAGATTGTTGCTCTCTGTGCCCATCAAGACTTCTTAGCACAAGTAAAAAAAGCGCAACATAAAGAGCCTGCTCCCCCTGAGACTACTCACAAGGGAGAATTAGTATATTCCCAAAACTGTCTATACATCCCCACACAGGATTTACGAGACACCGTGTTGTATTGGAATCATGATGCCATACTAGCTGGGCATCCCGGTTTCAAAAAGACTTTGAAATTATGTCAAAGGGTCTTTTGGTGGCCTACGTTGATGTCCGTTGTAAAACACTACGTCCAAACCTGTCCAACCTGTATGCAATCCAAGTCATTACATGCTGCCCCCGCTGGGTTATTACAACCAATGCCTATACCACCTGCACCCTGGCACACTTTAAGTATGGATTTTGTCACAGACCTGCCCGTATCCAATGGATATTCTATCATATGGATGGTAGTGGATAATTTGACAAAAATGGCACATTTTGTCCCCTTAAAACATATGCCTTCCGCAAAAGAGTTATCTGAGCTATGCCTACAACATGTAGTCAGAGTACATGGTTTACCAACTATCATTGTCTCTGACCGTGACCCACAATTCATCTCCAGGTTCTGGTGTAGTTTTTGTTTGTCTATGGGCATTGACGTCTGTCTGTCCTCTGCTTATCATCCACAGACAGACGGACAGACGGAATGACTTAACCAAACACTAGAACAGATATTACGTTGTTACGTAACCACTTGGATCACAGAGTGGGACAACGCATTACCTGAGGAAGAATTTGTCTATAATAACACTACCCATTCTGCTACTGGAGTGTCTTGTTTTTATTGTATACTTGGTTATCATCCCAGAATGCTTCCAATAATACAAACATCTAGTACAGAACAGGTTCCAGCTGTCCAAGATCACCATGAACAGTTATTGCGTATTCAGACCCAAGTAAAACAACTTTTAGTATCATACCAATAACAGACAAAACGACAGGCTGATAAGCATAGACAACCCACCCCTCAAAATGGAATTGGAGATCAGGTATGGCTCTCAGCAAAGAACCTACTCCTTACAGGGTCTCATAAATTGCATCCAAGGTATTTAGGTCATTTCCCTATAACTAAAATTATTAATCCTGTTACTGTTGAATTGGCTTTATCTTCAGATTTCCAAATCCATCCTGTGTTCCATGTGTCCCTCTTGCGACCCTATGTACCCACCACCCACGAGGGTCCACCGCCTCCTCCAGTAAAAATAGATGGTGATTGGGAATTTGAAGTGGCCAAAGTTCTTGATTCCAAACGAGTACGGGGGGTCTTATACTATTTGTTGGTATGGAAAGGTTATGGAACAGAGGAGAACTCATGGGAGCATGCATCCGCTGTTCATGCCCCTCGTTTAGTACAAATATTCCATCAACAAAATCCCTCAAAACCACGTCCAGTAGCAGGATTTTTGAGAGGGAGGACTGTCAGGAATGCATACTGCACATGTGGTTTCAGTGCCTGCCTCATTTGTCAACATCCTAGGGGTCTCCATACGAATCATATTGCAGTCAGCGGTATATGTGCAGTTAATCATGAGTGAATACCTGTCTGGGCAATGTCCTTTGTTATTATATAGTTGTCAGGTGCGTCTTTTTTTTTTGCAAACCACACAGGAGTAGAATGACGCAAGCTCCCAATGCCCTTCTCGGAACTTTCCCCACCAGGTTTCTTGGGTTACACCTTAGTAAGTGAGTACCGAGGGGGGAAAGGGGATGGGACAGAGAAGAGACAACTCTAACACTGCTGTTCAGCACGAACCTCCTCCCTCACCGGTAGTGACAGCTGCAGACAAATCATGAAATCAAGTGGCGAAACATTTATAACTTACTTGCATTTAAAAACTAAGATAACTTATCTTACCAGGAAGTGTTTTGAGTTTTGCCCCTCTTCTACTTCTCTTTTGCTTTGCATGTATTTGAAGAGAAGTCTTAACTCTTATTGTTCTATCGTCGCAGGAATGCTACTTATTCTCTACTCTAGAAGATTGGGAAAAACAAGGTAAGTGTACATCCAATTAATTTATTAAAATCTGAAAATTGCGTTTTTTTCCCTCTCACTGAGTATACTCACTGGATAGTTAAGAGTTGTTTTTATTAAATGGAGTCTATTGGATTTATTGTTCCAGATTATTGAACTTGGAGTCTTTAAGGAAACAATTCTTGATTTGGTCTTTATTTTTCTGGTGGTAAAAGACTCCCAACGTTATTCAGGACTAACCCAATTGAGAAGGTTATTTTAATGTCAAACGGACTGGCAAACGTCCGCTGACTATATTGGATAATTAATTAACCTTGAAGCGAAGGAAGTATGATTATTCCTTTCACTCGACTTGCTTCATATTTATTTATCTCTCGCACAGGTCCTTTTATTACCAGCTGGAGATTCTTTAAATGAAAGTCGAGGGTTTATTTTAGCCTGCTCATTTCGTTTACTTTAAGTTTGCATTTCAAGGTTACACACAAAGGCTAATGTGAGAATAATTTCACTCGCGTGAGCCTTGTGTAGAAAGCTGGTGATTTATTTGAGCATGAAGAGCATTTATAGTAACTTGCTCTTGACCTTGAAATTAACCAGCCTTTCAGTGTGCACAGAAAACGAAAATGAAATAACTCTTGTGCTTCTAAATAGCTTCCTTCAATTAACAGCTTGGAAGCTCTGTGCCAGAATGCTTAGGTTTCAGCTAATTAAACCACTGAATGAATTTATTTATAAACGCTGGGGAAAGTGACTGACGCTGGCGTTTCTTCTCTACAGTTTCCACTACAGTTTTTACTCTATATTAATTCTGAACCTCTTCAGTAAAAGGATTAACTTTGGTTGTAGTTTCTTCACACGTAAATTTCTGCAGACATTGGTTTTTTAAACATGCTGGCTTTTCTCATTAACATTAGAATTTTAATGCTTATTTCTCAAACGTGAATTACACTAGACAGTTCAACTAACCTGAGGTTTTAAACCGACGAACTAACCCCGAGTTTAACGCCACTACCCTGACTGGCTTTCACGACGCAGAAACAGGTGCTTCTTCTGAGGAATCTTCGGTGAAGTGCACCATGGAATGTTGGAGCACACCTCACCAACTGTCATTCACTGCAAGACTAGACTGCTAACAGCAATATGCTATTGCAGCAAGTTGGCAGCCATGTTGGAATTTCTGCGATGCCAACAAGCACTCCAACTCAAAGGATTGACTGCTTTCTGAGTTTGCGATGAGAGCATAGAAGCCACGGAAGCAGAAGGAGGAGGAAACCTTCCGTGATTCCTGACAATAGTGTGTTCTTGTGGTCCTAGGTTTCATTGTTTAAGTGTTGCTATCATTATTCTAGTGATGCTGCCAATGCTTGTTTTGTTCCATTGGCAGCATGAACGTCAAGCAAATAGGAAATGTTTCTGTGTTTTGGGAAGCATGCAAGACTGTGGAGCATGACAGGTGCTAGACACATGGAATATTAATGTTGTCAAGCACATTGTGATACATGCCCGGCAACGCCCTGTCAAGAAGCTATAAATAGAAATTTCCTTCAGCACTCGGTGCTTGACTTTTGTCACCGTGTCTGGAGTTAGCTGTGAATTCTTTCCTTCTTCTACCTGAGATCGAGTTTCCTGTTCCTGGAATATTCAAGGATTCCTGCCAGCTGGTTACACAGAGACAGAATTCAGAACTTTAAAAGCGAAGTGAACATTTCTATTTAATTCAAGGCGTGTTCGGTGTGTTTTTAGTATTTGACCTTCCAGTTTATGTGTCATTGGAGGAAGCTCTCAAGGACTCCTGCCAGCTGGTGAACATTTCTATTTAATCCCCAGGCCTGCTCAGTGTGTTTTTATTATTTGAACTGCTAGTTTTCTGTCATTGGAAAAAGCTGTTTTCCTTTTTGTTTAGTTATTTTAAAAGCAAAGACTTTTCACTCAATGTTATGGCTGCAGTAGTTTTTGTGGACAACATTGACATTGTGTTATGGCTACAGTAGTGTTTTGTGGACAACATTGACATTGAAATTTCAACCTTACTTAATATTCGCTTTTGGGTTATTTATGTTGGAACTTTGGAGCACCCAAATTAACAAGTCTTCTAATGCGCCAGAGACAATTACGACTGTGATCATTTGATGTCACAATGTTTTCAAAAATATTCAGGTGAGAGAGTGTCAGAATGAAGGCATATCACTACATACTGAATAGTTGGCATTTGTTAGTATAATACAATATATTTTTTGTGTCTTTTAGAAAATTCAGTTGTCATGTTTAAAGCAAAATAGGTCCCCAGATCCACGAGAGGAGAGAATATTTAACCAGTTTCTCACACCTACATTAATAGAGATAATTGAAGGTTGTGGAGCAGAAATAGATATACATATATAGTTTTTACCTACACTATCAATACTGTTTAATTTTAATCAATCCTGTTAATTCCTAAGGTACAAAAGGCGCCACTCTCACAGTCTCAGAGTTTCGATACTGACTGGCCAGTGACAGTAGAAGAGTAGCTGTGTCTTTTTCTTTTCTCTCTTTCTCTGTCCAAATCCCCTTCCCTCTTGGGACACCTGACAGGGCTCCTGTTTACTCCAGCAGTGCTGAGAGGTATTCTAGGAGGACTGGGTAATAGTCATCACCCCTGTGGACGGTCATGGATCTCAGGTGAGTGGCTGGACTCACATCTAACACAGAGGACAGCCCTGCTCTTGAGCCCTTGATCCTCACCTGCACTCATGACCACTGGAGTGACTCCAAGGGCTAGCTTGCTGGCCTAATGTTCAGAGCCACAGGGACACAAGAGGCTTCCACCATCTTTAACCCACACCTAGACACAGCCTGAGTGAGACCTGAACCCACAAGAAGTGTCCCATCAGTCCTGAACCCTTGGCTGTGGAGCTAAAGGTGGCCATATGACTAAATCCCAAAACTGAGGACTTTTGGACAACAACTGGTCTGAGAACCGGGAGGTACATCGGTAGTCAAACCGACTTGCAGCTTCTCCCGCTACGTTCGTCACTGCAGCAACAAATTCTTTTCAGTATTCCTTCTCCAAAGGGGTATCCAGCCTCATGGAAATATCTTCTTCTACAGCCCTCTGCCTCGTCCCTCCGGAGATTGTTGACTTCCATTTTAGAGACTAACGGTCTGATTTAGATCTCAGCAGACGGGTTACTCAATCACAGCAGTGATGGATATCCTGTCCACTGAAATGTAAATCCTATTGTATTCTATGTGATTTGTATTTCAGATGACGAGGTATACAGCACCGCTGTGAGCATTTAACCCATCTACTGCGATCTAAATCAGGTCTAAGTCCAAATGTAGAAATCTTCACTGCGGCTTTGACCCAAGTCTTTCCGACAATGACGCTCCCTCCTGGAGTCTTGCCTGGCTGATCTGTGCCTTCTCAGACACTTCTTATCAGAATTTCTTTTAAGCTTAAAAATATGTTACTTATGTGAATCGGGCCCAATAGGTGGAATTCGCACTGCAACCACACCAGAGGATAGAATACTGACCATCCGACTTCCAAAAGAATATGCAAGAAAGGAAATCTTTTATAAGAAATAAATAGCAATTATAGAATTTAATAGAGCCATTACACAAACTATAGATAATATTGCTCCTCTGAAGCAATTTAAATCCAGACCGACCAAGAAACAGGAAATTTGGTTTTCGGATAACCTAAGGACATTAAAACTCAATGCTAGAAAATTAGAAAAAAAGTGGAGACTTTCTCACTTGGCGGAAGATAAAACAAAATACTGGAACTCACTACGCACATATCATAAAGCTATTCGCACTGCTCGCAAAAACCACATCACAGCCCAAATACCAGCTGCAGGAAATTCTTCTAGGGTTCTATATCAAATCCTACAAACCTTTACCAAACCTGCAGCATGTGAATCTGTTGAACTAGGTTCTAAACAGCTATGCGATGAAATTTCATGTTTTTTTGCGAAAAAAATTGATCTAATTTATGATAAAATAATATGCACCAATAAAAGTGTTACCATGGATAGAGTGTTACCTGAAATGGATGATGAACTGAAGCAGGAAAAACACATATTAACCTGCTTTCCATCTATTTCTCTACAAGAAACGCTTCTATTCACTTCTCAGATTAAAAGTGGCAGTCCTGATGATAACATTCCAGCCAGGATTATACCTGGCCTGAGCGAACAACTTTGTCCTATATTTGAAGGATTGGTGAATCTTTCACTTAGCTCAGGTACTGTGCCAAGAGATTGGAAACGAGCTTTGGTTAGACCCATTAGGAAAAACACCTCTATTCCATGGACTGATCTAACCAACCTTAGGCCTATATCCCTATTACCATTCTTAGGGAAACTGGCTGAGAAACATGTCAATCACCACCTGTCCAATTACATCGAACTTGTGGGGGCTCTGGACTACTCTCAGTCAGGGTTTAGGCCTAAACACAGTACGGAGTCTACTCTTCTGTCTGTCACAGATGACCTACAGATGTATCAGGACAGGGGCTTTTCAGTAATCCTGGTGCTCTTAGATCTTTCAGCAGCGTGCGATACCGTTTCACATGCCATTCTTATTGAACGGTTATCGAACGCTGGCATCAAGGATAGGGCCATCGATTGGCTGAAAAGCTTTCTCCGTAATCGTTCCCAGAGAGTTATCATGGACTCCTACCGCTCAGCGGAGATTGAGATCTCTAAGGGGGTGCCCCAGGGCTCTTGTTTGAGCCCAACCCTTTTTAATATATACGTGGCACCATTGGCTAGAGTGATGCGAAGATATGATTTTATTCCAGTATCGTACGCTGATGACACCCAGCTCCTCTTTCCTTTCAAAACTCTCTCCGCTGAAGTGAAAAATTCCTTTTCTGCTGGCATGAAGGCAGTGGCTCGCTGGATGTCTTCCAACTTTCTCCAGTGTAATGTCAGTAAAACGGAAGTAATGTTGTTTGGTGAGGCAAAAATGTTGTGGACCCCTGACTGGTGGCCGCCTGATCTGGGAATAGTTCCTGAACCTAAACAGGTTGTGAAGAACCTTGGGATTCGTTTGGATCAAGACTTGCTTTTTAAACAACATGTCAATTACACTTCAGGAATCTGTTTTCACACCATTAGTTTGTTACGGAAAATCTTTCCCCTCCTGCCAGATTCCTGTAAGAGAACCTTGGTCCAGACCTTGGTTTTAAGTAGGATTGACTAATGTAATGGCCTGCTTCTCTCTGCCAACGAAAGTGTTTTGAATAAACTGCAGGTCATTCAAAATACGGCAGCTCGCCTTGTCCTTAATGTTCCCCCCAGAACTGCTTCTAAGCCCCTCCTGGAACAGCTACACTGGCTGTCGATCCGTTAGAGGATAAAATTTAAGATATGTTGCCTTATCCACAAATGCATAAATGGCCAAGGGCCCGTTTATCTACAAAATAAATTTGTTCCCTACATTCCGCCCCGATCACTAAGATCTAGCAATAACCTCCTCCTGGTGATCCCTCGTGCAAAAAAAGCCAGACATGGGAATAAAGCTTTATCCATTACAGGCCCCACATTGTGGAATAAACTTCCTTTATCATTAAGACAATGCAAGGAACATCTTACCTACAGGAAACTTCTTAAAACTGTGCTGTTTAGGAATGAGATCTAACTCCTCTTTCATCTTATCCTTGCTTTACCGATTACTGAAAATCGCAGAGATACTCCATTGGAGTCGATTCTAGCGCTATATAAACGAATAAATAAATAAATAAGTTGGTAACAATTAGGTGGCACTTCTAACCGACTAGTATATGTGGATTCCCCAACCTCCAATAAGATAGAAAATAGGTTTGTTGTAATCGATTAGGGGGAAAGGGGCAGCTATGTTAGTTCTTTTACTGGCTACTTTGTAGTTCGTTCTCAGATCTTTTAAAATCTACTTTGCAGTTAAATTACACATTTGTCACACTCTCATGACCACTAATGTGTAACTCTTGTGTGAGGGGCTCCTGAGTTCTTTCTTCATAAACTAGACATTGTTAATCCTGTGTCTAACTGAGGACTTGATCTTCAGATGAGATAACTCACCGAGGGTACATCTTAGTGTACCAGTATTAGTTACTCAACAGTTTTTGGGGCTCATCAGCCTCAAACCTACTAAGCATGATAAGGAATCACATGACAAGGCAAATCAAAAAAAGACTTAATTTTGCGTGTAACCCATAAAACATACAAGAAAAAAAAATACAAAACAAAAAGTCTGTTGGACATGGCCCTTCTTAGGGGATTTCCTGAAAACATTTAGCTTTTTGTTCTCCTGGTTTAAGCTGACTCTCTGTTCATGGCCTTAGGACTCTTGGCACTTTCCAATTGTACTGTAGTGGGAAAGCCTATGCACCCTTCCTACACATGCGAGGCAAAGGTGTTTTCTTTATTGCTTTAGGTGTTGTACCCGTGTGTGCCCTGTAAAAAGGCACACCACATGCCCAGGACGGGTAATGCAGTGTGCAGTGGTGGGACGCAGCACTAATAGTACCATCCACAAGAATATCCTGTCAAACATGTATCTTACTCGGGTTGGCCTTTCTCACTCATTAGCAAACCCTAAGTGGACCTTTCACTATCACCAGAGCACCCCTAGGGTAAGTCCTGAAGGGTGAAGAGTATGCTCGGTGAGCAGCCGGGTAGGTTCACCTGCGTGTTCTCTGCCCAGGCAGTGAAGAACCCCATGTGGGTTTTCCCTAGCCAGGGGGTCGGATCTTCCCCTGGGACACTGCCTGGGTTTACCTGATTCTCTTATTGTGGTCTTTGGACCCTGGGCTCTTTCCTACTGTAACGGCATTGTGAAAGTGTGTGCACCCTTCCTACACATGTTAGGAAGTGATTCCCACCCGATGCTTGTAACCATGTGTCCAGTCTGCGATTGCAGACCTGTGAAGGCTCACTTGCGCCTAAGGTGATTTTCAATAGGTATCTAGCCTGCAATTGCAGGGTGGTGTCTGCACACTGGCACCTATGGTGGTTTTTAAACATATGCCAGGCCTACCATTGCAGGCCAGTGTCTGTGCACTGGCACCTATGGTGGTTTTTGAATTTGAGTTGAGCCTGCCAAGACAGGATTGTGTGTGTGCAGTTGCACTTATGCTCAGACTGGTTTTGCTAAATCACTAGCCCATCTTGAGGAGACCTTTCACTACCACTAGGGCACCCCTAGGGTAACTCATGAGGTGTGAAGCAAGTAGTAGGTGAAAGCAGGCATGGCCTATACTGGCAAGATGTGTGGGGCAGGGCAGGGTATTCAGAAGTCGACAGGCGATGGGATAGGAAGAAGAAGAAAAAAAACCACTTACCTTGTGCTCTCCAAATTGCTGAGTCAGTGATGTGGCACTTGTTAAGTTGTTTTATTTATTTATGTATTTATTTTTCCTATCCCGTCACCTGTCAACTTCCACCCCCATGCCCCTCCCCACCACTCTTACCTGTAACACCCATGTCTGGGTGAAAGGCACCCTGCCCAGGTAATGAAGAATACCCATGATGTTTGCTCTTCCCATAGGTTAACATGGGAGAATGGTTGAAATGACTTCAGGCTGCAATAGTGGTTTGCAGTGGAGAGTCCACATAATGTTTCCTTTCTTTGAATTCGCTATGACAAGCCCCCTCCTGTGGCAAAGGAGGTTTTGTTATTACTAGCCTTAAAATGCCACTTCTAGAAAGTGGCACATCTGTGAACTCCAGAGTAATCTGTTGTGCAAAAGGAGGATTACTGCCAGTAAAGGGGCCGTGTGCCCTTCCTGAATAGTGGCTGGTCTGGGCTGACTACCGCTGCTGTGAGGCACCCAGAACTGTGCTATCAATGCTATCAAAGTGCTTACTGGCTTGCCCCGGTTTTCTTATGAAAGTCTCTGGGACATCAAAGTTCTCTAGCGAGGGACCCACACACCCCACTTGTGACTCCTGGAAAGCTGTGACCTCTTAAGTGCTCACATCATCTGCTGGATCCCAAATGGTAGCTTGGTCTGAGTGTGGAACTAAGCATTGTGTCTGGAGTGCTTACTGCCAGGTGCAGAGTCCGAAAATCATTGTCTGAATCAATGAAGTGTGGCCCCTGCATCGTGAGGGCTTCTCACCCATAACCCTCTTGTTGGTGGTGAGCAGTTTCTGTTGTTGGGGGATCCCACTTGGCCTTTTTCATTGATCATGCCGCATCTCTCTTGTGTGATGAGCCGACTGTATGCTCATTGTGTGGGGATCATGATTCAGATGTTGTAATTCTAGGAGGTGAGGGTGTAACCGTAGTAGTACCTCATTGTACCTCATGTAGCACTGATGAACTTGTGCCTATGTGTGTGACTGGAATTGTCTGGTGCGACCAGTATTATTGCATACCAGGCGTTGTGCCTAATTGTTAGGGATGTATGGAAATTGTAACTCTTTGCTGTGTGTGTACGGTATTGTCTGGTTTGACCCGTATTAATGCACACTGGACATTTTACCTAATTTCCAGGGAGGTATGGAATTTACAACTCTTCGTTTTGTGTGACTGGAAGTATCTGGTTTGACTCGGAGCGAGACGCACCAGATGTTATGCCTTATTTCCAGGGAGGTACTAAGCTTGCAACTCTTCTCTGTAAGAGAAAAGAATTGCCGGGTATGGCTTGTATCACCACACACCAGATGTTGTTCCCTGATTGCTGGGGTGCTACTCTGTTCGATATGTGCCTGACAAGGTGCCTCATTTTTTAGAGAGGCTCCCCTGCTACATTCCCCATTCATCCATTGCTCCCTTTTGGGCCCTCAGTGCAGTGAACCAACTGCCCTCTCCTCACCTAAGCCCCAACAACATTGTGCTGCCAAGTATTATTGCCCTGTTCGGGGCTGGATATTGAGAGAGCGTGATTGACGGGGTTGAAGGGACACTTCTGAAAATGATAAGAAACAGGGCAAGAGACCGCACAACCACCCCCCTGTGTTTCGCAGAACTGGGCTGGTGCAGGTGGGCCCTTTGTTAGAACCCTTTTGAGTGACCAACTATTGCCCTAAGCCCACTTCTGCTCTGCATCTTGTGATTGAACTTCCCGAGTGGTGGCCAAACCCCCATTTGATGACTGCCTCCTTATTATTCCTCTTACCTACACCCACCTTCTTCTTTGGGACTCTGACTAGGTGTGACTTGGGCTACGTGTAGCCTGCTAACTGGTGGGAGGTCTTATTATCTCCAATCCCTGGGCATAGGGTATTCGGGGTGATTAGGAGGGTGGAGGGAGGCTTGGGTCATGGGGTCTGCAGTGTGCCATCAATTGACCTGCAAGGTATCAACTGCAATACATTACGATGCTATGTTCGTATGTGTGTAAGAGCTTTCCATACGGACCTGACTGATATCCATTGCACCACGTATCGATGCTGAGTGAGTGTGTTTGTGTGTTGGAGTGACAGTATGCAGATCGCTGGTGATTAAAAACACTGGCAGGCAGTGTTGCCTTACATGTTGATTATTTGCCAGAAGAACACTGCGTTTGACATTGGTTTTATCCATGCAACCTTGGCCCGCGATGCTGCTTAAAAGTGTTAAAAATTCTTTGTATGTACATATTTCTGATATCGTTGTGATCTGGGGTGCACCCTATACCTGTGTGGTATTGAATGATAAGAATTGCCACGTTGGAATTAGGCTTGAGAACATTTGGCACCGCATAAGGGTGCTGGGGGGGGTAGAATAGGATCTTTCCCAAGTGCACATTCTACCTATGTCATTTTAACACAGTTGAGCCTAGTACTGCTAGTAATATTTCCAAGTTTGATTTATGCCCCCAGAAATAAATGATGTTCATATTGTGTTGATTATTGTGTGTTTTGAATACAAGCGTTATTTACATACATCAAGTGGGAAGTCTCTTTTGTGATGCTCAGTGTATTTATTGTGATTGATTGCTCTGCCAATGCTTTACACATTGTCGAAGTGATAAGCCTGATTTATCAGTGCCAAGCTACACAAGGGTGAGCACAGGTTATACAGTGAGTGTAATCTCCTGCCCCTGATGGGAGTGCTAGGTTCTGCCTGGCAGGGGGATTGCCTCAGCCAATCAGAAAGTGCCAGTTACAATACAGACTGACAGACAGAAAATGTGTTTTAAAATGAATATGGCAGCATCACAATATGATAAAAACAAATTGGCACATAAGTGTATTTTTTAAGAATGTGATCACAGTCTTTTGAGCCTTTTGCTAATGAGCCATGCAATCATTCCAAGGCTTAGGTCTGATTCCCGAAGTCTGAATCACTCAGTGCCACCATTTCTGCTATGACATAATATACACTGGGCAAAAGAATAAAAAAGTGTATCTCACCTTCAATACAGTTTTCACAACTGGGACAAAGGTGGAAGTAAATGAGTTGCATGGTAAAGTGCCTACTCAGAATTTGGGATTCAACATTTTGGCTAAATTTCATCTAGAAGTGGCTCAAATTTAGATAAACTTTAGGAGCTTCTCCTGCACCTAAAACCTATATGCTGACTAACCTTCAGGGGCAGTATCTGATGTCGTCCAATGGGGTCATTCCCAGTGTCTGGTTATGTATCTCATCAAAGATGTGGTGTTACATCTCACAACCACTGCACAATACTTCCGAGGGCTGTGGGGGGTGAGGGGTCAGTGAGTATTGTTGCTTGGCTGACCTCTGTGTTTGGTGATCTACCTTACAAAGGTTGTGGTGGTGCATCTCACAACAAGAACAACCTAACTCTAGAGGGTTGAGGGGATGGTGAGGGATCAGGGACTGTTGTTACTTGGGTGTCCCTGTGTTTTGTGGTGTATCTCATGGAGGTTGTGGTGTTAAATCTCAATACAGTTTTCACAACTGGGACAAAGGTGGAAGTAAATGAGTTTAATGGTAAAGTGCCTATTCAGAATTTGGGATTAAGCATTTTGGCTAAATTTCATCTAGAAGTGGCTCACATTTAGATAAACATTTAGGAGCTTCTCCTGCACCTAAAACCTATATGCTGACTAACCTTCAGGGGCAGTATCTGATGTCGTCCAATGAGGTCATTCCCAGTGTCTGGTTATGTATCTCATCAAAGATGTGGTGTTACATCTCACAACCACTGCACAATACTTCTGAGGGCTGTGGGGGGTGAGGGGTCAGTGAGTATTGTTGCTTGGCTGACCTCTGTGTTTGGTGATCTACCTTACCAAGGTTGTGGTGGTGCATCTCACAACAAGAACAACCTACCTCTAGAGGGTTGAGGGGATGGTGAGGGATCAGGGACTGTTGTTACTTGGCTGTCCCTGTGTTTTGTGGTGTATCGCATGGAGGTTGTGGTGTTACATCTCACAACCACTATACCCTACTTCTAGAGAGTTGTCGGGGTGATGACGGGTGGTGCTGTGTCAGGGACTGTTGTTGCTTGTCTGCCCCCTGTGTTTGCAAACATATCTTAAGGAGATTGTAGTGTTGCAACTCACAACTAGAACACTCTAGCTCTGGAGGGTTGTGGAGAGTAGGGAGGGGTTAGGGGCTATTGTTGCTTGACTGTCTCCCAGAGTTTGGTGATGCATCTAATGGAGGTTTTGGATTTACATCTCACGACCAGAACAACATAGCTCTAGAGGATTGTGGGGGATGACAACATGTAAGGGCCATTGTTGCTTGGCTGATTCCCAGTGTTTGGTAATGTATTTCATCAAGGTTGAGAGGTTACATCTCAAAACCACTGCACCGTAACTCTGGAGGGTTATGAGGGGATGGCAAGGGGTCAGGGACTGTTGCTCCTTGACTGCCTCCAGGTATTTGGTGATGTGTCTCAATGAGGTTGTGGTGTTACATCTCACAAACTGAGCACCCTAGCTTTGGAGGGTTGTGGGAGATGGCAAGGGGTCAGGTACTGTTGTTGCTTGGCTGCTTCCCAGTGTTTGGTAATGTATCTCATGGAGGTTGCGGTTTTGCTTCTTGCAATCAGACACCCTAGCTCTGGAGGGCTGTTGAAGGTGGCAAGGGGTCAGGGACTTTTGTTGCTTGGCTGCCTCCCCGTGTTTGGTGATGTTTCTCATGACGGTTGCAGCATTACATCTCACAACTACTGCTCCCTCACCCACGGAGGATTGTGAGTGTGAGGGGGTGGCAAGGGGAGGCTTGGGTGCCTCCCAATAGTTGGTTGTGTATCTCATGGAGGTTGTGGTGTCACATCTCACAATCAGAACAACCTATCCCTGGAGGGTTGTAGGAGGGGTTAGCAAGGGGTCCAGGACTGTGGTTACTTGGCTGCCTCACATTGTTTGGTGATGTATTGCATGGAGATTGTGGTGGTACATCTCACAAGCAGAACATCCTAGCTCTGGAGGGTTGTGGGGTGATAGCGACGAGTCAGGGACTGTTGTTGCTTGTTTGCCTCTGAGTGTTTGATGATGTATTTCATGGGGGTTGTGGTGTTACATGCATCTCAAAATCACTGCAGCCTAGCTCTGGAGGGTTGTGGTGGATGGCCAGAGGTCACGGACTGTAGTTGCTTGCTGCCTCCCTTTGTTTTGTGATGTACTTATGGAGGTTGTGGTGTTGCATCTCACAACTACAGCACCCTAGCTCTGGTGTGTTGTGGGTGATGGCAAAGAGTCAGGGACTGTTGTTGCTTGCCTGCCTCTCAGTATTTGGTAATGTATCTCATGGAGTTTGTGGTGTTACATCTGGCAATCACAACAACTTAGCTCTGGAATATGTTGGGGGATAGCGAGGGGTCAGGGACTGTTGTTGATTGGCTCCCTCTCAGTGTTTGGTGATGTATCTCTTGGAGTTTGTGGTGCTAGATCTCATAACCACTGCACCGTAGCTCTGGAGGGTTGTGCGGGTAGTAAGGGGTCAAAACCAAAGGAAATGATGGACGGAGCGTTTAACATTGCAAGCACTCACCCCCAGTCAACTGATCTGGGTTTAATCCATCACCGTTCTTTAGCCCACTCTGCCACCCCAGTTCAGACATGGCCATTTGCGAAGCAGTCTGACCCTGTGCCTCATGGGAACAGTCCAGCCCGAACTGCCAAGCCATGTCTTCCCTGGACCGGAAACAAGCTTCCTAGGACCGGTTTCTGGCATTTCAGCCGTCTTCAGCCGGGCTTGCTTGAATCCAGTGGCAAAGTGAGCAAGGGACTCACGTCTGAGCATACCATGCCAACTTACGGTGAATAAAGCAAAACCAAAGGAAATGATGGACGGAGCGTTAAACATTGCAAGCACTCACCCCCAGTCAACTGATCTGGGTTTAATCAAACACCGCTCTTTAGCCCACTCTGCCACCCCAGTTCAGACATGGCCATTTGCAAATCAGTCTGACCCTGTGCCTCATGGGAACAGTCCAGCCCGAACTGCCAAGCCATGTCTTCCCTGGACCGGAAACAAGCTTCCTAGGACCGGTTTCTGGCATTTCAGCCGTCTTCAGCCAGGCTTGCTTGAATCCAGTGGCAAAGTGAGCAAGGGACTCACGTCTGAGCATACCCTGCCAACTTATGGTGAATAAAGCAAAACCAAAGGAAATGATGGACGGAGCGTTGAACATTGCAAGCACTCACCCCCAGTCAACTGATCTGGGTTTAATCCATCACCGTTCTTTAGCCCACTCTGCCACCCCAGGTCAGACATGGCCATTTGCAAATTAGTCTGACCCTGTGCCTCATGGGAACAGTCCAGACCGAACTGCCAAGCCATGTCTTCCCTGGACCGGAAACAAGCTTCCGAGGACCGGTTTCTGGCATTTCAGCCGTCTTCAGCCAGGCTTGCTTGAATCCAGTGGCAAAGTGAGCAAGGGACTCAGGTCTGAGCATACCCTGCCAACTTATGGCGAATAAAGCATAACCAAAGGAAATGATGGACGGAGCGTTGAATATTGCAAGCACTCACCCCCAGTCAACTGATCTGGGTTTAATCCATCACCGTTCTTTAGCCCACTCTGCCACCCCAGTTCAGACATGGCCATTTGCAAATCAGTCTGACCCTGTGCCTCATGGGAACAGTCCAGCCCGAACTGCCAAGCCATGTCTTCCCTGGACCGGAAACAAGCTTCCTAGGACCGGTTTCTGGCATTTCAGCCGTCTTCAGTTAGGCTTGCTTGAATCCAGTGGCAAAGTGAGCAAGGGACTCACGTCTGAGCATACCCTGCCAACTTATGGCGAATAAAGCAAAACCAAAGGAAAATATGGACGGAGCGTTGAACATTGCAAGCACTCACCCCCAGTCAACTGATCTGGGTTTAATCCATCACCGTTCTTTTGCCCACTCTGCCACCCCAGTTCAGACATGGCCATTTGCGAATCAGTCTGACCCTGTGCCTCATGGGAACAGTCCAGCCCGAACTGCCAAGCCATGACTTCCCTGGACCGGAAACAAGCTTCCTAGGACCGGTTTCTGGCATTTCAGCCGTCTTCAGCCGGGCTTGCTTGAATCCAGTGGCAAAGTGAGCAAGGGACTCACGTCTGAGCATACCATGCCAACTTATGGTGAATAAAGCAAAACCAAAGGAAATGATGGACAGAGCGTTAAACATTGCAAGCACTCACCCCCAGTCAACTGATCTGGGTTTAATCCATCACCGTTCTTTAGTCCACTCTGCCACCCCAGTTCAGACATGGCCATTTGCAAATCTGTCTGACCCTGTGCCTCATGGGAACAGTCCAGCCCGAACTGCCAAGCCATGTCTTCTCTGGACCGGAAAAAAGCTTCCTAGGACCGGTTTCTGGCATTTCAGCCGTCTTCAGCCAGGCTTGCTTGAATCCAGTGGCAAAGTGAGCAAGGGACTCACGTCTGAGCATACCCTGCCAAATTATGGCGAATAAAGCAAAACCAAAGGAAATGATGGACGGAGCGTTGAACATTGCAAGCACTCACCCCCAGTCAACTGATCTGGGTTTAATCCATCACCGTTCTTTAGCCCACTCTGCCACCCCAGGTCAGACATGGCCATTTGCAAATTAGTCTGACCCTGTGCCTCATGGGAACAGTCCAGACAGAACTGCCAAGCCATGTCTTCCCTGGACCGGAAACAAGCTTCCTAGGACCGGTTTCTGGCATTTCAACCGTCTTCAGCCAGGCTTGCTTGAATCCAGTGGCAAAGTGAGCAAGGGACTCAGGTCTGAGCATACCCTGCCAACTTATGGCGAATAAAGCAAAGCAAAGGAAATGATGGACGGAGCGTTGAATATTGCAAGCACTCACCCCCAGTCAACTGATCTGGGTTTAATCCATCACCGTTCTTTAGCCCACTCTGCCACCCCAGGTCAGACATGGCCATTTGCAAATTAGTCTGACCCTGTGCCTCATGGGAACAGTCCAGACCGAACTGCCAAGCCATGTCTTCCCTGGACCGGAAACAAGCTTCCTAGGACCGGTTTCTGGCATTTCAGCCGTCTTCAGCCAGGCTTGCTTGAATCCAGTGGCAAAGTGAGCAAGGGACTCAGGTCTGAGCATACCCTGCCAACTTATGGCGAATAAAGCAAAACCAAAGGAAATGATGGACGGAGCGTTGAATATTGCAAGCACTCACCCCCAGTCAACTGATCTGGGTTTAATCCATCACCGTTCTTTAGCCCACTCTGCCACCCCAGTTCAGACATGGCCATTTGCAAATCAGTCTGACCCTCTGCCTCATGGGAACAGTCCAGCCCGAACTGCCAAGCCATGTCTTCCCTGGACCGGAAACAAGCTTCCTAGGACCGGTTTCTGGCATTTCAGCCGTCTTCAGCCAGGCTTGCTTGAATCCAGTGGCAAAGTGAGCAAGGGACTCACGTCTGAGCATACCCTGCCAACTTATGGCGAATAAAGCAAAACCAAAGGAAAATATGGACGGAGCGTTGAACATTGCAAGCACTCACCCCCAGTCAACTGATCTGGGTTTAATCCATCACCGTTCTTTTGCCCACTCTGCCACCCCAGTTCAGACATGGCCATTTGCGAATCAGTCTGACCCTGTGCCTCATGGGAACAGTCCAGCCCGAACTGCCAAGCCATGACTTCCCTGGACCGGAAACAAGCTTCCTAGGACCGGTTTCTGGCATTACAGCCGTCTTCAGCCGGGCTTGCTTGAATCCAGTGGCAAAGTGAGCAAGGGACTCATGTCTGAGCATACCATGCCAACTTATGGTGAATAAAGCAAAACCAAAGGAAATGATGGACAGAGCGTTAAACATTGCAAGCACTCACCCCCAGTCAACCGATCTGGGTTTAATCCATCACCGTTCTTTAGTCCACTCTGCCACCCCAGTTCAGACATGTCCATTTGCAAATCTGTCTGACCCTGTGCCTCATGGGAACAGTCCAGCCCGAACTGCCAAGCCATGTCTTCTCTGGACCGGAAAAAAGCTTCCTAGGACCGATTTCTGGCATTTCAGCCGTCTTCAGCCAGGCTTGCTTGAATCCAGTGGCACAGTGAGCAAGGGACTCACGTCTGAGCATACCCTGCCAACTTATGGCGAATAAAGCAAAACCAAAGGAAATGATGGACGGAGCATTGAACATTGCAAGCACTCACCCCCAGTCAACTGATCTGGGTTTAATCCATCACCGTTCTTTAGCCCACTCTGCCACCCCAGTTCAGACATGGCCATGTGCGAATCAGTCTGGCCCTGTGCCTTATGGGAACAGTCCAGCCCAAATTGCCAAGCCATGTCTTCCCTGGACCGGAAACAAGCTTCCTAGGACCGGTTTCTGGCATTTCAGCCGTCTTCAGCCAGGCTTGCTTGAATCCAGTGGCAAAGTGAGCAAGGGACTCACGTCTGAGCATACCCTGCCAACTTATGGCGAATAAAGCAAAACCAAAGGAAATGATGGACAGAGCGTTGAACATTGCAAGCACTGTAGTAAGGGGTCTGCATGCTAGTAGTTGGTGATGCATCTCAAGGAGGTTGTTATGTTGCATCTCAAAACCAGAATAACCTAGTTCTGGAGGGTTGTGGGGGGTCTGGGACTATTGTTGCTTGGCTGCCTCCCAGTAGTTGGAGGTTGTGGTGTTACATCTCAAAATCAGAACAACCTAGCTCTGGAGGGTTGAGGGGGGCTGCAAGGGGTCAGGGACTGTTGTTGCTCGGCTTCCTACCTGTGTTTGGTGACACATCGCATGGGGGTTGTGGAGTTATATTTCACAACCAGAACACCCTAGCTCTGGCGGGTTATGGTTGATGGCAAATGGTAAGGGACTGTTGTTGCTTGGCTGTCTCCAAGTGTTTGGTGATGTATCTCATGGAGGTTGTGGTGTAACATCTCACAACCACTGCACCCCACCTCTGAAGGGTTTTGGGGGGTAGCAAGGGGTTAGTAACTGTTGTTGCTTGGCTGCCTCGCAGTGGTTGGTGATATATTTCATGGCTGTTGTGGTATTACATCCCAAAATCAGAAAAACCTTGCTCTGTAGGGTTGAGGGGGATAACAATATGTCAGAGAGTGTTCTTACTTTGCTGCCACCCAGTGTTTGGTTACGTACCGAATGGAGGTTGTGGTGTTACATCTCACAACCTGAGCAACCTAGTTCTGGAGGTTTGTGTGTGATGGTGAGGGGTGAGGGACTGTTTTAGCTTAGCTGCCTCCCTGCCTTTGGTTATGTGTCTCATGGAGGGTGTTGCGTTACATGTCACAACAATAAAAACCTAGCTCTGGAGGGTTGTGGGGGATGGCGAGGGGTCATGGACTATTGGTGCTTAGCTGTTACCCAGTGTTTGCTGAAGTGTCTCAAGGAGGTTGTGTTGTTGCATCCCACAACCAGAACAACCTAGTTCTGGAGGTTTGTGCGAGATAGTAAGTGGTCAGGGGCTGTTGTTGCTTGCTACCTCCCAATCTTTGGTGATGTGTCTCATGGAGGTTGTTGCGTTTCATCTCACAACCTGAACAACCTAGCTTTTAAGGGCTGTGGTGGATGGAGAGGGGTCAGAGACTGCTGTTTTTTGTCTGCCTCCTGTGTCTTGTGATGTTTCTCGTGGAGGTTGTAGTGTTGCACCTTACAGCCAGAATACGCTAGCTCCAGGGGTCTGTTTGGTGATGTGTTGATGGATGTTGTGGTGTTACAACTCCCAACCACAACAACCGAGCTCTGGAGGGTTGTGGGGGATGGCGAGGGGTCAGGGACTATTGTTGCTTGGCTGCCTCCCAGTGTTTGCTGAAGTATCTTATGGAGGTTGTGGTGTTGCATCTCACACCCACTGCACCCTAGCTCTGGAAGGTTGTGGGTGAATGGTGAGGGGTTCGGGACTGCTGCTGCTTGGCTGCCTCCCAGTCTTTGATGATGTGTCTCATGGAAGTTGTTGTGATATATTTCACAACCAGAACGACCTAGCTTTTGAGGGTTGCAGTGGATGGCGAGGAGTCAGGGACTGCTGTTGTTTGGCTGCCTCCTGAGTCTTATGATGTTTCTCATGGAGGTTGTAGTGTTGCATCTTACAAGTAGAACACGCTAGCTCAGGAGGGCTGTTTGGTGATGTGTCTGATGGATGTTGTGGTGTTACAACTCACAACCACAACAACCTTGCTCTGGAGGGTTGTGGGGGATGGTGAGGGGTCAGGGATATTAACTAAAACAATTCTTATATTAATTAAAATCTTACAATATCCTAGAAATGTTTTAACATTAAAGACAGATACATACAATTAGTTAGAGACCGCTGTGTATAATATCACCATTAAAATATTTCCATTCATACTTTTCAATAAAGTGGATTATCTATGATTAAAAGTAGCAAATAATACTGGAAAAGTAAAAGCAGCAATACGTAATTCTAAAACACCATGTAACCATTCAGAGTCCATCACAGTAATAGTGTCCTTAATATTGATTGGGACCATTTTAGCTACAGATTTATTTCCTAGCAGCGGATTTAAGTCGAGATACTCTTGTGCAGTGACATTTTTTCCCAGTCAATATTAAGAACTTTGTATCACTGCAGTTCAAAGGGGTATCTGTTGACTTCAACCATGCATTTACTGCTTGCCAGCACAGAAGCTCTCCCTGCTGGTTAAATAGTGTCTTTAACAGCCTCTTCCTTTCTTTTAGCAGATACAAGTCAGATAAATACCTTTTTCTTCCCCTGTTTCACACAATCTACAGCATGTACAGTGTATGGCCTGGAGCCATGGCAGTGTGTGAGAGAGATAAGGAAGGACACCAAACCTCAACCTGATTAAATCATTTTTTAGATGTCTGACCCATCCTGTCTCTAAATAGGGCAATGCTTGGTGGATGTTGTATTCATTTGGCATTGCACAAGCATGAGATCTATGAGCAAGGATCTCTTTACCCTTTAGCAGTGAGATGTTTTCCATCTAACCATTGATAGCTTCATTAAAAGTCTCCAGATGCAAGGACATTTCCCATAAGAGGCGACCTGCCAGATCATCCATCAGATGCCAGAGAGCTTGTCAGGATCTGTTGTTGCTTGGCTGCCTCCCAGTGTTTGGTGATGCACCTCATGGAGGTTTGGGGTTTACACCTCACAAACAGAACAACTTAGCTCTGGTGGATTGTGGGGGATGGCGAGATATCAGGACTGATGTTGCTTGGCTGCCTCCCATTGTTTGGTTATGTATCCCATCAAGATTGTGGTGTTGCATCTCAAAACCACTGCACCGTAGCTCTGGAGGGGTATGAGGGAATGATAAGGGGTCAGGGACTGTTGTTGCTTGCCTACCTCCCGGTGTTTGGTGATGTATCTCCTGGAGGTTGTATTACTTGGATGGGTAATGAAAGTGTGTGTGGGATGTTATGTTATGTTATGTTTTGTTAATATATCTATTAAGCGCGCAAATACCTGGAGGTGTCTTGGCCCTGAAAGGTAGAGTAAGCAAGTTCCTGTAAGACGTGGGTCTCTGTTTCTCAAATAGCCAGGTTTTCAAGACCTTCCTAAAGGCAAATAGAGTTGGACGTGTTCTGATGGAGAAAGGGAGCGCATTTCAGAGTTTGGGGGCATTTGCCCTGAAGCTAATGCCACACCAACTGGATTTGAAGACTATCAAAATTGTTAGCAATTTAGCTCCCTCAGAGCGCAGATGCCTTTTTGGGACATTCCAGTAAAGTAGGCGTTTCAGGAACATGGGGCCAGTATCCTGAAGTTCTCTATATGTGATGCAGAGGGCCTTAAAGAAGATACTGTTCTTAACTGGGAGCCAATGCAGCTTATGCAGATGTTTTCGAACTGAAAGGTGCATAGGATTCCCAGCAGAAGTCTCGCAACGCATTTTGGATCATTTGCCACTTATTGAGTTGTTTTTCAGGCATGCCAAGATAGCGACCATTACAGTAATCCAGCTTTGCAAGAATCAGAGAAGAAATCACTGTTTCCCTACTATTCGTGGGATAAAAGGTCGTTTTTTTAAATTGTGTTTAGCAAAAAAAAACTCAATGAGGAGACATCATTAAACTGTGCTTTGAAATTTAGTTTGTTATCACTAACCTCACCAAGGTTCTTTGCCTTGTTAGCTGGGATGGGTGCTGTTCCAAGTTCGTCCGGCCACCAGTTCTGTGACTTTGGCAGAAAGTTGCCAAAAGTGATTACTTCTGTTTTGTCTGAGTTCAATCTCAGACAATGAGAGTTCATCTAGGAGCTGACCGCCAACATGCAATCCTTAAAGTTTTGCATTGGTGGTGTAGTATTTTTTGATGCGGACAGTACAATTTGTGTATCATCTGCATAGGATGTCAGCGCCAGTCCAAAAGATCTTATAAGTTTTGCCAGTTCTGATACATACATGTTATAGTGTGTGGGGCTCAAAGCTGAGCCCTGAGGGACTCCATGCGGGAGGGCGAAAGGAGGAGACTCGTAGCTGCCCAGGGCTACTGATTGTATTCTGCCTGACAGAAAAGATGAAAACAGTGTAAGTGCTTTGTCGGAAACGCCGATGGAATTTAGACAATTTAGCAGAAGATTGTGGTCGACAGTATCGAAAGCTGCTGATAGACTGAGCAAACTCAGAGCAGCAGCTCCCCGTGTGTCCAGAGTGGCTCTGATTTCATCTGTGGCTTTGATTAGGGCTGATTCCATACTATGTTCTGCTCTAAATCTAAACTGTGTATCACGTAGATAGTTGTGGTTTTGGAAATAGTAGGTTAGCTGTTCATTCATTACTTTCTCCACTAGTTTAGCAGGTATAGGAAGACGGGAGATTGGCCTGTAGTTATTAGGTTTAGTAGGGTCAAGGTTGGGTTTTTTCAGTAGTGGCAATATGGATGCCTTTTTTCCATATAGTAGGGGAAAAACCCAGCGAAAATATGCCAGTAAATATATCGGTAAGGCTTGGAGCCAGCATCTCAGGAGTTTGCTTGAAGATGTTGGGGAGAAGAGGGTCACGGGGGGAGCCTGATTTACCCTGCTGAATACGAGTGGTGATCTTCTCATTAGTGACTGGATCAAATTTGGAGAAGTTCAAGGCATCAGAGCCAACATTGGTAGAGATGTGATTGTTTGGGCGAGTGTTGGTGTCAAATGTGTCATAAATTAGCTCCACTTTCTTCAAAAAGTGTTGGGCTAGAGAGTCACAACAATTTTGTGATGGCTCAATTAAATTTGTTTCTAGGGCACCTGATAGTTTTGAGAACACTTGAAAGAGTTCTCTAGTGGAGTTCTTTGCCCCTTCAATTTGTGTAGTGAAATGGGAGCGCATTTCTAACATTATCAGGTTTTCATATTCAGCCAGTAGAGATTTGTAGGTGGAGAGTCCGCTGGCATTGTAGTCGTTTCTCCAGCGTCTTTCCTGTTGGGTACATTCTTGTTTTTTTGCCCTAAGGATTTCCGAAAACCATGGAGCGGTGGGTCATTTTCTGTGTTTTTTTAATAAGGGGCTAGCTTGTCGGCCGCCTGTGAGAGCCAGTTATTGAATTGTAGAGAGGGATGTAGATTTAAGGTCAACGTGCCAAAATAAAGTATCCATGACATCCGTGATCAAGTTATCATCGGAGTAATGTATATAGAGAAAAATAGAGCTACTGTTCTCAACTCCACATTTTTGTATCTTGAGATCAATCCTAGGTCATCAGTATTGTGGACACAATATTTTGGAAGGTAAGTAAATATAAAGAAGAATAGATCCACTACTCTGACCTACACATCTACGCATCTTGATATCAATTGTTGATCATCGATATCGTGGACACAATATTTTGGAAGGTAAGTAAATATAAAGAAGAATAGATCTACTACTCTCTACTCCACATCTACACATCTTGATATCAATCGGTCATCGATATCGTGGACACAATATTTTGGAAGGTAATTAAATATAAAGAAGAATAGATCTACAACTCTCAACTTCACATCTACGTAACTTGATATCAATCATGGGTCACAATATTTTGGAAGGTAAGTAAATATAAAGAAGAATAGATCCACTACTCTCACCTCCACATCTACGCATCTTGATATCAATTGTTGGTCATCGATATCGTGGACACAATATTTTGAAAGGTAAGTAAATATAAAGAAGAATAGATCTACAACTCTCAACTTCACATCTACGTAACTTGATATCAATCATGGGTCACAATATTTTGGAAGGTAAGTAAATAGAAAGAAGAAAAGATCTCCTTCTCTTAATTCCAAGTGTATTGTGGACAAAGTATTTTGGCAGATATTAAAAGTGCAGCGTTGTGGTTTAACACCCTTTGAGTTCATTGGCCTTCCTGCTGGATAGGGTTTGATGCTAGGGGTGTAAGTGGCCTTGGGACCTCTTGTGTTTTCCTTCTTACCACGATGTCCAGTGCATAGTACATCATACATGCAGAGCAGACAGGGGAACGATGAAGCCCTGTTCTTGCCCTCTTCTCATATATGGAAGCTCTAAGGTTGTTGTTGATATTTCTACTTTTCAAGAATGAGCTGCAAATGGGTAGGACGGGTGTGTCTGCCCCAACCAGAGGTCTGTATTTTACACTCAGGTTCTTGACTAAGAACGTCCAATAATATTCACTAACCTAGAACATTTATTTTCTGTGAAATATTTATGTGCTGTCGACCAATTGGCCAGTGTATGGTAGTTCATTCGTTTCTGCCTCTAGGCTGGCACTACTTTCGCTCATTAAACCTTCCTGTGTGTTGGTTGTGTCCAAGGCAATGGCTTCCTGTTAAAAGTCATGTGGAATCTGCGGAAATGTAATTTGCCGTAGTCAAACCTTGTGCAGTTGGATCCATACAGTTCTTCACTGTGCAGTTTGAAAAAAAAAAACACTCTTTACTGTGCAGTTTAATGCAGGTAGCAGTGCATGGTGCAGTTTAATGCAGACAACTCTTCAGTGTACAATTTAATACAAGGCATTACACAACGAAGGACCACGTTACCTCAACCAACACGTGACCTTACACCAGCCCACCAGAAAACCCAGTTCCGGATCCCTCGCCCTAGCGGTTACCAGTTGCAACAACCGGACAAGCAACAGTAGCCGCTCCATCTCCCATCTGGCAGCCAAGACCTGGAATGCCCTTCCCCTACACCTCAGAGCCTCACCATCGCTCCAGCAATTCAGCAAAGGCCTTAAGACATGGATGTTCATCCTATAGGAGAACAGGCAGATTTATCAAACAGCGTCCCGAGACCCTCAAAGAGGAAGCATCCGTGCTCTACAAATACTGATTGGTTAATTGATTGAAGCAGCTTTACATGGTGCATTTAGAAAAGGCAGCAGTGCACAGGACAGTTTAATTTTCATACTGGCCACAGTTTAATTGACACTTTGATACTGGCTAAAGTGCATGGGACAATTTGATACTGCTACAGTGAATGGCACAGTGTCATACACCACAGTGCATTTGACAGAGTGATGTAGTCACAATGCACTGGACAGTGAGATATGGTCATAGTGCATGAGACAGTGTGATACGACAACATTGCATTGGACAGTGTGATACTAACACAGTCAGTTGGGCAGTGTGATACAACACAGAGTGCATTGGACCGCATAACATGGCCACAGTGCATTGCACAGTGTGATACGGCCACAATTGATTGGACAGTGTGATACTACCACAGTCCATTGGACAGTGTGATACAATACACAGTGCATTGGAGAGAATGATATGGCTGCAGTGCGTTGGACAGAGTGATACGGCCACAGTGCATTGGACAATGTGATACTGCCATATGGCAATGGACAGAGAAAGACGGCCACAGTGCATTGAATGGAGCGATACAGCCACAGTGCATTGAATGGAGCGATACAGCCACAGTGCATTTTGCATTGTGATATGGTCACAGTTCATGGTACAGTGTGGTACTGTCATAGTGCATGGGACAGTGTGATATGGCCACAGTGCATTGGACAGTGTGATACTAACACAGTTCGTTGGACAGTGTCATAGAATACACAGTACATTGGACAGAATGATACGGCCACAGTGCATTGTGCATTGTGATATGGTCACAGTTCATGGTACAGTGTGGTACTGTCACAGTGCATGGGACAGTGTGATATGGCCACAATTCATTGGACAGTGTGATACTAACACAGTCCATTGGACAGTGTGATACAATACACAGTGCATTGGACAGAATGATATGGCCTCAGTGCGTTGGACAGAGTGATACGGCCAAAATGCATTGGATAGTGTGATACTGCCATATTGCAACGGACAGAGAAAGACGACCACAGTGCATTGAATGGAGCGATACAGCCACAGTGCATTGTACATTGTGATATGGTCACAGTTCATGGTACAGTGTGATACAGTCACAGTGCATGGGACAGTGTGATATGGCCACAGTGCATTGGACAGTGTGATACTAACACAGTCCATTGGACAGTGTGATAGAACAAACAGTACATTGGACAGAATGATATGGCTGCAGTGCATTGGACAGAGTGATACGGCCATAGTGCACTGCACAGTGTGATATGGTCACAGTACATGGGACAGTGTGATACGGTTACGGTGCATGGGATAGTGTGATATGGCGACAGTGCGTTGGACAGTGTGATACGGCCACAATTCATTGGACAGTGTGATACTAACACAGTCCATTGGACAGTGTGATACAATACACAGTGCATTGGACAGAATGATATGGCGCAGTGTGTTGGACAGAGTGATACGGCCACAGCGCATTGTACAGTGTGATATGGTCTCAAATCATGGTACAGTGTGATATGTTCACATGCATTGGACAGTGTGATACTGCAACTGTGCATTGGGGCAGTTCTCATACAGCACAATTCTTTGCTCCCAGTGTTCACCCCTTATTCGTACTGTGATCCTCACAAAAAGAGTGACAGTGTTTGTAAATTAAAAGGGTATGAAAGCATGGTGCCCAGACAAAGGACACTTTTTCAGACCCCTGTGATCGGGTCTGGTGAGGTCTGTCCAGGTTCAGACATGCGCTCGCGATCTCCTGGAACGAAACGTATACTTTATATTAATTCACAATTTTGTTGACCATTATATCCAGGACACAACAGCTCCTATAGTCCTTAACTATCTCTCTAATCGAGGGTGTCCATTCTTCGATTTGTTGTAAAGTTCTCCTGTGAGACACAGGGTTCAGTATTAGGAGAAACTCACATCAATTCAGGCGTTGTTTCCGCTTTTCTAGGAGTTTGTACAGATGACCCTCAAACAAACGTAGAATATTAAACCCAGGTGGGCCTGTCATAAAGCTCTCCGGTTGTAGACTGCGGCCTCCCCCACCCCGGACTTCGCTTTCTCTTCTCTAACATTCTTCTGAACATCTTATTTTTTAAGGGCGTTTTCAGTCCTCAAAACGGCAACTCAAGATGGAAGGCTCTGTAATGATACTGCCAATGCTTGTTTTAGTTCCCACAGTAGTGCATGCTGATTACAGTGAATGTTCAGTTTGTTGATTTGCTGCTCCTTCATAAACACACCATTGTACGTGATCCGCATTTTGTCATTAAAGAATTATGCCGCTCGTAGGCTCAGGACTCAGTACCACGCTTTGGATGGGCAAGAACTCTCTTACCTAAAGGATCCCGGCGAGGACAGCACGCTGACATTTTTAAAGGCACGGGGCTTTTAAAACACAACTCTTTCTCACACGGGACTGCGAGGACCAGGGTGCCTCTCTCAATTGCTGATTTCCTGCACCTGGTTCCTCTTCCCTCCTCCTCCTCCTGCCTATTTAACTTTTACCTGCTCTTGCGTGAGCGGGACGCGTGCGGGGCGCAGTCCGGGCGAAGCCCGGGCCAAGGGCGGGCCCGTATAAGCCCGTTCAAGCACGGACAAGACCGGACCGGGCCCCGTCCCTTTCCTGTATCACTACATTCTGATTGTACCCGAGGCAGTCAACCATCATGGACACTCGAAGCAAACTACCGAGATCCCAACCGAAAGTATCTGGTACTTTGGACAATGTTATTATTAGGGCTAATTCCGTAATTCAGGGGGAATTGAATATGCTTGATGGGATTGTCAGTACGCGTAGGTCATCTTTGGGCTTAATTGCGTCCGTAGGCTCCCCATCTAATTTTGATGACTCGCAGGTAGCATTAATGGATAGCATTGATCACACAATTGAATCTGTATTACATGATTTAAGATCTAGCTCCCCCTCACGAAGAGACACTCTTCAATCCATTCCTGAGGCTATTGACCAAATTACGCAACCCTCATTGCTGGTCTTGTCCCCTAATTGAGCCCAGTCTACTAATAAGGGTGCTCTTCCCAAAAGAAAACGTGTGGGGACCATCAAGATAGGGTAGAAAGCCAGACTTGATAGACCTTATACTAGTACTGCTAATGCATCTATTTCAACACGTACTAGGTCTACTCAACCCACTAATGGTACTTCTAAATCTCCATCGGAACATTCCTCACCGTCACTTAATACTCCCATATTTGTTTCCGACCGTGATCCGGAACACGATGAGGGGGATGGCCGACTCACTGTCATTATAAATACTGCTCTCAAGGGTCTTCTTACCCCATTGCTTGCCAGGTTTGATGCAATTGATGCAAGGCTCAAGGAAATAGAAAGGGTTGTAACAGCCCCCATTAATCTATTAGAAAACAGAGGCAATCAACATGCTGTATGTGAAGCATGTAAGGCCGAGTTAGGTGTTATAAACTCTCTTCCCAGGAAGGATATCCCTCAACCTAGAATTCGAGAACCAACTTTAAGAATCCCTGAATCTATACCCAACACTCTACCCAATACCTTGCTCATACCTTCTCCCCTCCCAAATACAACCCCTCTGCCTGCTCAATGCCAATCACAAACCTTAATCAATAATTCTATTCCAATATCTAACTCAAATCATATAGATGCGTGCCAAACTTCCAAGGTCCCAGGAGCTCATACTCATCCAAACATGGCCCTAACAAATAGGAGAAAGATAATTAATCTTCCACCAGAAGCTTCACCCTATGTTGCTATCCTAACAGGCGTCCCAGAACTTACTAATCCTGAGTCTGAATCCTATGCTTCCTTAAAAAATAAAGTCACTAATTGGCTTAATAAGCATAGGCCTCTCCCCCCAAATATTAGATCACAGGTCCTAATGGTTAGGAGGGTTCCTTGGTTGGGTAGCACCGTGAAGAATATCAAGGGTGACTGTATTTTGGTCAATTTTAGTAATTGCCTAACAGCTCCCTATATTCTTAATTGGATTGGCAGCAACGGCACCTCCCTCATAAACCCTCTACCTCTCTCTTTCTTCTATCCCCCAATTCACATTCCCTTCCAGGTTGAGTCGGATGGCAATTGGTCTAAAGTTGGGGGCAATCGGTATAGAGGCAGGTTGAGGAATACCCATATTGACGAGCCTATACGTCCCGATTATTCAACTTTTAACAGGTTTGCTTGTCTTGAAGATGTAGGTTGACTCCCCCAGGAGGCTTCCATTCCTGTTTTGTCATCTGTAGAGCATCCACCTTCTAAATTCCAGCCCATTTCCCCAGCCCTTCCCCTTGCTCCTACCATTATTTCTATTGGGTCGAATTTGGGTGAACTACTTGCCTCTAAAACTCCCGTTGTCGCTTCTAATTGCATAGCTAGACAGAAAGTCCTTTCATGGAATATAGCGGGGTTATCTAGTAAACTTGATTGTCGAATATGGGGTTCTTTTATAGATTTACATCAAATATGTTGCTTTCAAGAAACTTGGGCAAGACAGGATTACCATCAAATAGGCTTTGCTACTTATTCAATTCCGGCTGTTTGGGGTGGTCGTGGCCGCCCCTCAGGCGGTTTAACTACCTGGATTGCAACTTACCTGGGATGCACTGTTACGAACCTTCCTACTGGCTCTGAGGATATTCTATGTTTGTTATTGGACTGGGGCCTAGACACTAAGCTGGCGGTAATTAACCGTGAATTTTTGTGCGGAATCCCGGGTGATCGATGCCCTGTCAAATTTCTTAACTGTAATACCTGAACATACAATGCTCCTTATAGCTGGTGATTTCAACTCTCATTTCGAACCTCTTGAGGGTTTGGTGGACCAAATAAATCTAGAAGAGGACGAAATCTGGAACATTCCCCAGGTTGTAGGCCCAATGGCTAGGGCCTGGACCCCCCTGGCTATCCAGATTACTTCCATGACAATGGTTCACTCGATTAGGGCCTGTAATGGACGAACCATTTCAGATAATCCCCCAAGGCCCACCTTTAATAAACCAGGTAGGGAGGCCAGACTAGATTATATTTTTGTTCAAACCAAGGAATGGAATAGAGTTCTTGACTTCCAAGTCATCCCAAGGGGGGAGAGCGACCATAACCCTCTTATATTGGGTGTTTCCCTATTGGGTTTGAGCCCCTTAGATCTAGCGTCACCAGTTAATATGGAGCCATCAGGCGCGGCTATCCTTACAAATAACAAACGGAGAATCAAATGGAACAAACTGGTTTGCAATCATAAAGAATTATCCCGAGTTTATGCTGTAGTGGCCTCTGTTTTAAATAATGTAGTAGAGACTCTAGTGCACTATCCCTCCCCAAATTACTATGAAAAACTGGCCAGTGCTAACCAGGAATTATTTTTCACATTGTCTAGTTTGTTCAATCCAACTGTTCCCTGTAAAAGGAGATTGGTAAACCGGCCTAATTGGTATAATAGGACCTGTAGACTGGCCAAGAGTGAACTGCTCGATGCCATAAAGAAGAAAGTCTCAAAGCCTGATATTCAACATAAGAGACAGACTTACAGATCCCTGATACAACATGATAAATTGGAATGGGCTTCAGAAAACTGGGAAAATTTAACATCAGCTTTAAAATTTAGAGATTCTCGGAGATTTTGGTTGATCGTATCTACTGGTACAACCGAACCTCCTGCAATTGTTAAAAACAACATTGCCCCAGATGTCTGGGAAAATCATTTTAGCACTCTTTATAGGGCCCCAACATCTGCCTCGGCGGCTCCATTATATGTTGTACCTAGTCAGGCTCAAGTAAATTTTACGTTAAGCGAGATTCAGCTTGCAATTTCTCAGCTTCCTGCAGGCAAAGCACCAGGGCTGGATGGGTTTCCAGGAGATCTGTATAAACATGAACCCAGAGTATGGGCACCTTATCTTACACTTTTATTCAATGCTATCCTTGATGGTCTGCCTGTCCCTTTCACATGGCTTGGAGCCGAAGTTGTGCCTATTTTTAAAAAAGGGTCCCCCCTGCTTCCGGGAAACTATAGGCCCCTTAGTTCAATAGATGTTGCCCAGAAGCTTTTCTCGAGGTTGATCTTGGATCGTATCATGGAATGGATTGAGTCCTCTGAGATTCTGAGCAACTATCAGGCTGGCTTCCGTAAGAGCATTTCCACAACTGACCAGATCTTCAGACTGTGTATGCTCTTCTGGAAAACAGTAAAGATAGAGGGCGGCTCCCTTTACACAGTCTTTGTAGATTTGCGTGCGGCATTTGACCTGGTTCCCCGCACAAAACTGTGGACTGTGTTACAAGATCTAGGCCTTCCAGGCCCACTTTTGCACATACTAGTTCGTCTCCACACTAACAACTATGCAAGGGTAAGATGTGTTAGAGATGGTAGCCTCTCAGCCAGATTCCCTGTCGATAGAGGGGTAAGGCAGGGATGTGTCCTCGCACCCACGTTGTTTTGTCTATATGTAAATGGCCTTATCTCCCACCTAAATGACGTACCTAATAGAGATGCTCCACGGCTAGTGGGCTCCGGCATTTCTGCCATTATGTTCGCTGACGACACGTTGCTTCTAGCTAAGACCCCTATGGGGCTTCAACGTGTCGTGGATGGCTTCGTCTCTTTTTGTACTGACCGGGGGCTAGAGATCAACACAGCTAAGACTAAATTTATGATCTTTAATCCCCCTAGGTCCCTTCGCCCTAATCCCACCATAAATGGAATTACCCTAGAGAGAGTCCATACTTTCGAGTATTTGGGACTAACTCTCAATGAAAAAATGACTTGGTCCCATCATCAGATAAAATCAAACTTAAAGTTAACTCAAAGAGCAGGTGGAATTTTGAAACTATGGAATCAATCTATGATTCATCCTATTGGTCCGCCGCTGGAAATTTATAAAATGCAGGCACGTGGGGCTTTAATATATGGCGGCGAACTATGGGGCATTGATTGTGCCCCTGAAATTGCAGCCACGGAAAACAAGTTCCTACGAAGCTTGGCTGCACTTCCATCTAGTACTCCGTTACTCCCCTTAAGGCTCGATATGGGACTGAGACCAATAAGGGAGGAACTAGGTGTGAAGCCTCTAACTTTTTGGAGGCCTCTTTGGTCAACCCCTGAACTCTTGAGTTACCGTTCCGAACTTATGGAACTCTACCTTCATCCAGCTCTAGGTAATATTCCATGGCTTAAGTACGTTAAGTGTGAACTTTTTAGGTTGGGCCTCCCGACCCTTTGGACAAAACCGTTAGAGGCCTGTGCAACTATATCCCGCAAAGAACTCGTTGCACTTTATCATAACTCTAATCTTTCGGCATCTTTTACAAGTGACTCTCTGGGATCAATGACTACCACTTTTTTAACCTTGAAGGACCACTATAAATTGGAAACTGTGTTAGATGACATAAATCCCATCGCCCTGAGAAAATTATTTTTACAATGGCGATACAATGCGCTTCCAATTAGAGCCCTCACTAGTAAATGGCACCCCCCCCACTTCTAAAAATTGTCCTGCCTGCTCATGTGAGCTGGAGGACGATATTCATTTACTGTTTTTTTGTCCCTCCTACATTAAATCTAGGAAAAAGTGGATCGTTCCAATTTGCAGGAACTGGGGCTTTAGGCACCACTTAGATGCCTATAGGCTGCTGAAAAGTGATCTTTCTCCTCCTGCCGTATTTGCTATCTGTAAATATTTAGCAGCAGCATGGTATATTAGAAGAATTCATTTGCTGAAATGAAATGTAAAATTGTTATCATGTGGTTTGGATTATGCTGAAGTATTCCTGTCAATTGCATCTGTATCCATTCTAGATTACAGTTGTCTTACTATTGTTTTTTATTGTTTTCTCAAAGATAATTTGTTTTTTTAAATTGTATTTGTATGTTTTCTTTTATGACTCGTCTGAGTCGAAATAAAGATTTAAGAAAGAAAGATTATGCATTTTTCCTCAGAGTGTAAGTGGACCCACTGGGGTCAGAGTTGGGGTTACCTGTAGCCCACAGGGTGGAGGCTGCCAGCTTGTTAAAGTCTGAGGTGAGGTGTAAATAACAGGATTGGGGTAAAAGAAACACTTTAGTGTGTTGTGTGGGACAGAGAGCTTCATTTATGATATATACCTGTTCTGAATAGCTCATTGAAGCCTTGAAACTTAATGTTTGCTCCTGCA
Source organism: Triturus cristatus (assembly GCF_964204655.1). Classification (NCBI taxonomy): domain Eukaryota; kingdom Metazoa; phylum Chordata; class Amphibia; order Caudata; family Salamandridae; genus Triturus; species Triturus cristatus. The sequence continues at coordinate 20,183,978 of NC_140585.1, read as the reverse complement.
GATCCACTCCTGCGATATCTCAGTGTCATGGCACGGTTTTAAATCCAGGACCCTCATTATAAAGACACAAAGTCATCTTGCCTTTCTGAAAGGAGGTGGGGTGAGCCCCACACCACACTCTAGGTTTAACTTCACATAATGGATTTTTACTCTTTAAATGTTTTGATGTCAGATGTGGAGTGAGAAATTTGGGAATGAATGATAAAATGATATTTTGTCATTTGTACACTCCCTTTCCACTAGCTACAAGGCCATTTGACATTTTCATTGTGACACCTTCTTGAGGAATTTTAAGGGGCACAATAAGGCAGAAGCCTGCAGTGGCCTTACAGTGGCACCAGAGTGTCACCATCACAAACACGTGCAGACTGAGCCTTTTAGTAAAAATGAAAAACGTAAATGTCCAGTATTTGTAAAGCTCTAACAATTAATTACCCGAAGGTGTCAAGGCGCTAGGGGCCACCGGAGAGATTAAGCGAGCTACTGCCCAGAGTCACATGGTGCTGGGCTGATCTGCCGCCGGCACCGGGGATTGTACCGTGAGCCCCGGGTTCCGGAGTCAGTTGCCCTGGCCGCTGCGCCACACCTCTTCCACTAAAAAGATGTGGGGATGTCTTACCTCACCACGAGATCTGTTCCAAGAGTCCCGCACCCTGTGGAAAGGAAGCGAGGTGACCCCAGAGCAGGGTACCCTAGGAGCAGTGCAACTGTGTAGGGTGTCCTCCCTGGCAGCTCACAGTAGGAGAGGGCTGTAGTAGGACTCCTACAGCCCAGCAGCGTCCATCCCTTCTCTGGAGATGAACCACCACCAGCTTGTTCCTCCACCCCCTTATATTCCTCCATGTGCACATCCACCATCATTAACACACACCTTTGAGTGTCTCCTTGGGACCAATTTAGAGGTTGATGATTGTGTGCATTTTTTCTGTTGAAGTGTTATGTAGCACGGCCCAAGGGTTTTAGAGCGCTTTACATGAAAACCACTTTTTTTTTACACAAGGTTGCCTTAATTTTTTTTAGGCACGTCGAGATTCTGTAGGACATTTACTAAGGTTTTGCATCGTGGTTGCATTACTTTTATGGCACAGCCTCGGTGCACAATCCTTTTTGGCATTAGTTAGAATTTGGGTTTCTGGTTGTCAGAGTGTGCACCCTTTATAAGCAGGAACCACAATCCAAGTCAGGGTAAGTCAGATATACACTAAGGGGCAGATTTACAAGCCCCTTGCGACATCTTTACGACACCGTTGCGTCACTTCTGTGACTCAGCAGTGTTGTAAACAATGCACTGCTATGTGACATGTTTACAACGTGACGTATCTAGTGAGATGCGTCACATTGGAAATCCCTGCGCTCCACTATACCTGCGTCAGGTATAATGTATGCAGGGTGGGCGTTCCATCGCAAGGAAGCCTCGTAAAAGTGACGCAGTGAAATCTACAAGATTTCACTGAGTCACTAATACGACCCCGCTGCGTCGAACCCTTATGCCTGCTTGAATCAGGCACAAGGAGTGACGCAGCATGTTAGGTATAGGGCGCCCCTGAGCATTGCTGGAGTTGCATCACGCTTGCAATACGACTCCAGCAATGCGCTGCCTTTATGACAAAAGATGCAACACGCATCTGACTATCTTTGCACCACGGTGCGCCGCATTGTAAATACGACACATCCGTGGTGGCGCAAGGGTATTTTTACATGTTGCATCTTTACTGGTGCATCCCTGCTACTATGCAGGGATGCACTAGTCCTTGTATATCTGCCCCACAGTGATTATCTGTGCTTACCCTCTGGTAGCTTGGCACAGAGCAGTCATGCTAATGTAAAGAGGCAATGTGTGAAGAAGTTGTGCAACAGAACACACAGTAACACAAAGAAACACCACGAAAAGACTGCACAGTCAAAACAAGATTAGAGGACAAAAATCCAATAAGTATATGTCAAAATATGAAGAATCAGTGAAAAGACAGCGCTTAGAACCAAATGTTGCGTTTGTATTTAAAAGAAGTCCCGCAGGACCAGGGCTAAGTCAACAGTTTAAGTCAACCGCGATGGAGCGTGGCCTGAGTACAGGAGCACAACGGGCTTAGGGAAGAGAGTACCTTTATCCTGGTCACAAAACATCTGAGGCAGGAAGTTTCAATAGATGTATCACTACTGCAATGAAGAGATGCGTTGATTTCACACACACATTGGTGGCGATGAGTCAGTTTCCGAAGACGAGCGTCTGAGCCACGATGCAAGATTCCAAAGCTGATGTTAACATTTGTTGAAGGGATGCATCGATCGTTCTTCGGTGGTGGCGGTGATCCAAACGTTTCTGAGTCGATGCTGACGCACTGGGCTTCTCCATACTAGTCGAAGGGATGAGTTGGTCATCATTCTGTGATGGCAGTGATGCGTCAGTAAATGCAGTGGCTCCAATGATGCTGCTCAGGCACCAAATGCAATTCGCTGATGATACTCCCACAGCAGAGTCAATGCTTTAGGTGCTGCTTCCAACAGACAGGAGATGCGTTGTATTTACTGGTGCAAATATTTTTGTCCACTTCTAGTGAACCAGGCACAGGAGCTGGTGTAGACAGTTTGATAGCCCTGTGTCTCAAGTAACATGAAGCAACCCAAAAAGCTCTTGGAGATCACTTTGGTTTCAAGGAAAAGTCTAGCTCTCTCTCAGCAGTGTCAGAGAGCAGCAGGTAGCAGGACAGCATAGAAGAAAAGCAGGGCTTCCATATCAGAAGGCCCACAGAGATTCAGTCCTCGGTGCAGCATAGCAGTCCTTCTGACAGAGATTATTTACAGGTCCAGAAGTCTCTGATTTGAGGGGGTCAGAGACCCAGTGCTTATGCCCAGCTGTGTCTTTCAAATAGGTAGTGACTTCAAAGAAGTGTCTTTGAAATGCAGAGAAGTCCTATCTGTCCAGCCCTGGCTCCAGACAACCTATAGGGGGTAATAAGCCCTTGGTGTGGGGACAGGGCACTACCCTTTCAGGTGCATGGGTCTACTCTTTCCTCCCATCCTGCCATGGCTGAGCAATCAGAATGAAGATGGCTACTCAAACACACTTACCCTGTGTTTGTAGCTGTCTAGAGGGAATGCAAAAAGTGAAGCTGTCACCCTTCCCAGACGTGTATTGGAGACAGGCTTGCTACACACAGAGCTGTAAGTGCAGAGAAATTTCCCCTTTCTAAAATTAGCATTTCTAAAATAGTAATGTTAAATCTGGCTCTACCCGTAAAGAGGATGTAACATTACCATTCCAAAGCTATGACAAATAACTGAGTTACTTCTTACTTCTGAGCATCCTGTTCCCATGAGGGGAATGGCATGGTGAGCAAAAAAACAATGGATTTAGGCGCAGATCTCTGTACTGGGGTGAATGAGATTATCTCATATGCTGATGATACTCAGCTTATGTATACCATCGGACCAAACCCAGAGCTCGACAAACTTCGTTTTGCCTCCGGAATGCACACCATCTATGACTGGATGACAAGTAATTGCCTCCAGCTCAACCCAGAAAAACAGAGGTTATGTTGATGGGAAAAGCCATAAATATCTGGTCTGACGACTGGTGGCCTATCCAATTGGGTCTGCCCCCCAACCCTAAACAGTCAGTAAAAAATCTCGGTCTGAAACTGGATCAGGCCCTGACCATGAAAGATCATGTAGCGGCGACAACAAGCTCATGTTATTATGGTTTAAGGCTTCTTAGGAAAATCTTTCTCTATCTGCCTACCTCCCAGCGCAGAACCCTAGTCCAGGCGATGGTTATTAGCCGTCTGGACTATGGGAATGCCTTGCTGGCTGAAGTGGGTCAAACACAACTGGCGAAACTGCAAGTGATTCAGAACACGGCAGCACGTCTGATTTTAAATCGCCCGGCAGGGTCAGCTTCAACCCCCCTCTTGAGGGAGTTGCACTGGCTAACAATAAAGAACAGATCTTTTTTCAAGATCTGTTGTCTTACATACAACGCCCTGAAAAAAACTGGTTAAATATTCCCCAGGTAGGAAACTTAGATCCAGCTCTTTAGACCTTCTCCAAGTCCCCAGAATTCGTCTTACCCACACTGGAGGGAGAGCTTTTTCATATTTAGCTCCGAGTTACTGGAATAAGCTCCCTATAGCTGATCTAAAAACATTCTTGTTACAAATTGAACTCCCCTCCGAGATGTAGCTTCTTCCTTTCCCTCAGTATAGTCTCCCAGTTAGCGCCTAGATGCCCCAGGGTGAGTTGTGCGCCTTATAAGAAAGATCTAACATAACATAACATAACATAACATAACAAGGTATGACATTGTTCTGCATTCTGTCCATGAACTGTTGTTTTTGCATTTGTCACTCCGAAGGGTATGCCCAGACGTGGGTCCCGTGCTCTCCATGCCACTGGAATCAAGCTATCCTGGCTGATGAGGGGTGAAACCCCGAAACCGGTCCTAGGATGCTTGTTGCCAGTCCAGACCTGGCTTGGCAGTTCGGGCTGGACTGTTACCATGAGGCACAGGGTCAAGACTGATTTGCATATGGCTGGGTTCAAACTGGAACGGCATGGTGAGCAAAAAAACAATGAATTTAGGCCCAGATCTCTGTACTGGGGTGAATGTATGACATTGTTCTGCATTCTGTTTATCAACTGTTGTTTTTACTTCTTTCTAATCAGGAATTACAAGTGTATTAATTTTATTTATTTATTTATTTAGAGTTTGTAGAGCGCGTAGTCACCACGAGGGTATCCCAGCGCTAGAACCTTGTTGCTCAGGAGGGGGAGCGGCTAGGTAAGAGACCGGATTAGGGGAAGAGGAGAGTTTTGAGGGTTTTTCTGAACCGAAGTAAATCGGGCTCTGTTCTGACGTTCAGAGGGAGTGCGTTCCACTTGAGTCCGGTGTTTACCGAGAAGCGGCGGCCCCCTATCCGGGCCTTTTTCACCATGGGGATCGTGATAAGGTTTCCGTGCTCTGAGCGAAGCGCTCTCGTGGGTCTGTAGGGGGTGATCCAGTTGTTTAGTATGGGGGGGCCGGTGTTATGGAGAGCCTTATGGGCCAGGCAGAGGGCCTTGAAAGTGACCCTTTCTTTGATCGGGAGCCAGTGTAGCTTCCTAAGAGCGGGTTTGGCCGATGATCTGGCCGGGGTGCTAGTTAGGAGTCTGGCGGCGGCGTTCTGAGCCTTTTGCAGAGTTTGGAAAGTGGATTCCGGGGCGCCCAGGTAGATGGCGTTGCTATAATCCAACCTGGATAGGATTAAGCCCCGGATCAGCATAAGGCGTGACTGGAAGGGTAGGAGAGGGATTACTTTCCTGCAGGATTTAAGTAACCCGTAGCAGGTTCCGGCCGTCTTTCTGGCCTGGGTCCGGAAGGTAAGGTCGGTCTCCAGCCACACGCCAAGGCTCTTGACCTCCTTTTTGGGAGTGGGAGGATCGCCCATGCAGGCGGGCCAGAAGTTGGAAGGGATGTTAGTGGTTTTTTGTCCGAGGACCAGGATCTCTGTCTTGGAGCCATTAAGCTTCAAGGCGGAGTCGCTCATCCACTGGTATACGCTGGTAAGGCAGTCGTGGAGGTTGGAGGGCTCGAGTTTGGGGTGGGAAAGAGTGACCACCAGTTGCGTGTCGTCGGCGTAACTGACGATGGTGACTCCGAAGGGTGAGACAAGTTCCTCCAGTGGGGCCATATAAACGTTGAATAATGTAGGGCTCAGGGAAGAGCCCTGTGGCACACCGCACTGGAGGGGGATGGAAGAGGAGCGGCTTTCGCCTTCCCATACTTGATAGGAGCATCGGGAGAGAAAGGACGAGAGCCACTTCAGGGCTTTGCCCTTAACTCCAACAGTCCCGAGGCGGTGGATTAGAACCTGGTGGCTGACCGTATCAAAGGCCGCACTTAGGTCTAGGAGGACCACTGCCACTGATCCTCCTGAGTCGATGATTTCCCTGGTTCTTTCCACTGCCACAAGGAGTGCAGTGTCTGTGCCTTGGCCAGGTCTGAAGCCAGTCTGCGAGTTGTTGAGAAGATGGTTTGACTCGAGATATTGCGACAACTTTTTGTTAACTAATTTTTCAGCGACTTTGCCTATCCAGGGGAGAAGTGAAAGGGGTCTGTAGTTGGAGAGGTTAGTGGGGTCAAGCGACGGTTTCTTGAGAAGCGCTTTGACTACGGCTTCCTTCCAGGTGGAAGGGACCACTCCGTGTTCCAGTGAGATATTGATCAGGGCAGTCAGTTGAGGGACTATGGTCTGCATGATAATTTTTGCGAAACGTATGGGGACGGGGTCGCTAGGGGCTCCGCTCTTGGTTGAGGCCAATGTGGTTCTTACTTCTTCTTCCGAGACCGGGCCGAGCAACTCTAGAAGGGGTTTGTCTACGGGAGGCGTCTGCTCCTTGGCTCTTTCTGAGATGTTGGAGTTGGCAGGTGGGAGGGAAGAGAGTATTTTTTTTATTTTTTCATCAAAGAAGGAGGCCAACATGGCGCATTTTTCCTCGGCTTCTTTGGGGTCCAGGGGTTTCTGGGGGGGGGCAGGGACACGGAGGAGTTCTTTAAAAATGGAGAAGGTCTCCTTGGATGAGCAGGCAGAGTTTTTTATCTTTTCCTCGAAATAAGTCCTTTTAGCGTCATGAAGGGCTTGTTTGTAAGCTTTCATGGAGCAGAGGTAGACGCTTTTCTCTTCAGCTGTTTTGTGTTTTCTCCATAGGCGTTCTGTCTTTTTACAATGCTTTTTGAGAGAGGCAAGGGCGGGTGTGTACCAGGGGGAGGGACTAATTCTTTTCATGTGTTTTAGCGAGCTCGTCAATGGAATGGAGCTGTCTAGAGGTTGGACTAGCCAATCCATGAGTTCTCTGTCCGCGGTATTAGGGTCCGTGGACAAAGGGAAGATGGTATTGCGTAGTTTGGCTTCCCATTCCTCTGGAACTAATTTATGCCATCGTCTGGTTTGTACCCTAGTTTTATAAGAAGGCCCTGGAGATGTGTCGAGTGGCCAGTGCATGGGAATCAGCATGTGGTCTGTCCAGGGCAGGGGGGTGGGGTCCTGGGCGTACAGGTTCGCAATGTTAGAGAAGATGGGGTCTAGGAGTTGGCCCTTCTCGTGGGTGGCTTTAGGATTTTGCAGGAGGAGGTCAGCTGTGGTGAGATCAGCAAGCAGGTTTGCTGCGGTGTTATTCGTAGGGTCCAGGAAATGAATATTAAAGTCCCCTAAGAGGAGGAAATTGGAGACCGAGATGGACTTGAGTAGGATATGGTCAATCAGAGTGCTAGTAAATTCCCCTAGGGATCCTGGGGGTCGGTACACAAGTATTCCGGAAAGGGAGGTGGAAGGAGAGATCTGGATTGTGAAGTAGCAGTTCTCACAGTCTTTAACAGATCCGGTCTCGATTCTGCATTTGAGGTGATCTTTGAAGAGTATGGCTAGACCTCCGCCTCTACCGATTGGCCTATTTAGGCAACATATTTGGTAGCCGGGGGGAGTTGCATTGGCCACATCGAAGTCGTTGTGCGGGGTTAGCCAAGTTTCTGTCAAAAATAGCAGATCTAGCCGCGAGTCCTGGACAAGGATGTTGATTTCATGGGCATGCTTTACCAGGGATCTGCAGTTCAGAAGACCGAGCCGGAGACCTGGGTGGCATTCCGTTTCCTCGAGGTTATTACAGAGGGTGCATCCTACATAGGGTGTGTCCTCCTTGTGAATGAATTCTCAATCTTGACCTATGAGAGGAGAAGGCCACACAGTAGTGTAAAACGAGGTTGGGAATTTTACACCACCTGGACATGCAAACCAAAAAGTGCATGTCCTACCTTTTACTTAATTCACTTTGCTTTATTAACTGCATATTCCATAAGTGAAATACTTCTTCATTGGTATATTGTTTTCATTAGGTCATTGTAACGAAGTCACAGAGTTTAACAATCCATCAATGTTTGGTTCACACAGTTGAGATTAAAGTTCCCCGATGCATTTCGGGTCCAGCCCTTCTTCAGGAGGTTCTCCCTGTAAAAATCAAGAATGCGTACTTTGATCCAAGGTCCGGAATGCGATTCCGTGATTTTAAAAGGCACAGTGCATGTTAGTATTCCCGAAGAGTGGGTTCTATTAAGAACTGTAATCGTGGGATTCGTGAAAAAAAATGTAGCAAACGTTAAATACTAACGAAAATAAAAAAAATAAAGAATAACACGATGTGAGTTTGCTACAAATTGAGCGGTGTACAGTATCTGGCTAATGGGATTAAAAATGTGTGTTAATAAGGTTATTAAAATTGCCGGTATATCGCCAAACAATCTTCATTGACAAAAAAAAGTGAAAATGAATGTGAGTACTGAAAGTAGCTGTGCGGTCCTTCGTAAGGTAGTCCTGAATGGTGGCATGCTTCGTGATCCGAAAAGCTGAAAAAAAACGTGATTATCTGGCTTGCTTCATTGCAAGCGTGTACGTTAGAACGAGTGAAAAACGGGAGCTAAAAATCGTGCTGATCAATAAGAAAATAGTAACGTTATTCGGAAAACAGGTTATCTGCGGTTAGTATATTTCATACCTGTGTGAGCGTTCAAACGGGCTTGCTCCGTGTACAAGACCTTCGCCTTGTGACAATAAACCGGTAGTAAAATTATATTGACGTACAACCCAGAAGTCAGCGTGAACGCGGTATGCATGGAAATAGAGATATGACTTACTGGGAATTACTAAGTGAACAAAATAACCGGCTCTAATACAAACATTACATCGTTGCCAAAAGCAGTTGCTTAATGAAGCATGCGTATGAGCGTATAGTTCTGTCAACAAACTCATGTACGAAAGAACAGGGTTAACATGGTTAGTTAAGTCCACCACTCGAAACTAAGATTGAAAAGTAAGTGTCATGAATCAAACGTCAATATCATGGATAATGATTGAAAATAACAAATAAAACATGAATGTCATGTATTAAAAAAGAAACTAAATTATGCATATTAACTCAATAAAAATTACAGTGCGTTACTTAGGCTCGTGCCCATGTGGGCTACCCTATGTTGGGAAGACTGAACGTAAAATCAAAACATGTCTTGTTGAACACAAAAGTAACATCCAACAGAAGAATGTTAAATCTACTGTAGCAGTACATTTTCATGAGATGAACCACAACATAAGCCAACTCAGATTTTTGATTTTGGAAAAAGTGGAAATCAAAGCAGGAAGAGATAACAAAAACGTTTTGTTGCAACGAGAACTTTATTGGATTTACAAATTGAATTCACTTTGCCCGAGGGGCTTAAATGAACGATTGGAATTCAGTTGTCATCTTTAAAACATAACAAACATTTTTTGTCTAAATCAGACGTACAAATGTACTGTCAGGAGCTTAAGCAACGCACTGTCACTTTTTATTCAGTTAATATGCATAATTTAGTTTCTTTTTAATGTTTAATTTCTCCTCGTTTTTACTTTTTCCACTAACTACTGTTAGATACAGAACCACTTCCATAGCATTAACTTGTGGAAAGGCATTTTGATTCCTTCAGGATATTCACAAATTCAGTTGGTAACTTTAAATGCCCATATTGTGTGATTTCAGTAGCCATGCTTGTAAATTCAAAGATTGGATGGTCAGATGTAAAATTTGGCCCTGAATTCTGGATAGGAAATCTGGTCTGTGTGGAAGACGATTGTGGTGTCTTCTGGATAGTCTTCTGGATAGTTGAAGAAGGTCTGTGTACTATCACTTCCTCGGTCATTGTGGTGCTATTGGAAGCATTTTCAGGTTCTTCCACAACCAGAATTAGTGGTATCAGTGGAAAAGCGCAGACAAATGGAGTCAACCAGTTGTTCCAAAAACCATTGGCCACTGATTGTGGTTCTGGTACCCTGGATGTGAAGTCTCTGCATTTTTTGTTTTGTGTTGCAGCAAATCAATCTTATGTTGGAATACCCAAGTCTACAGAAATATATTACATTTTTTCATCGTTGAGAACACATTTGTGATTTTCTTCCTGATAATGACTGAGAACATCTGCCACGATGTTTTGAACTCCTGGTTTATAAAACACTGTGAGCGATAAGCCTCTTGCTAGTGCCCTGTGCCACATTGTTTGAGCCTGAAAATATAATTGTGTTGGTTTTGTTCCTCCTTGTTTGGTGATGTAATACATCATTATGGTGTTGATTGTTTGAATTAAAATGTATTTGGCCATGAGAGATGGTAGAAATGCTTTCAGTTCTAATAGATTTATGTGGTGAGAACTCCCCTTGTGTGACCATAGACCCTGAATCATTAAGTAATTCATATGTGACCGCCAACCTGACAGGGAGGCATCTGTGATAATGGTTTGTGATGGAAGTTCCTTTTAGAAAGGAACTCCTAATAGGATTGTCTGTCAAGTAAATGTGATCTTCCCAGTCTCCTGTTTTCTGTGTGTTCTAGACAGTTTTGAAGAGGTCTCCTAAAAAGTCTTGCATTTTGGACTATGAATATTTATGATGCCGTGAATCCTAGGAGGGAGGAGATTTGATGAACAAATCAAATCTGCACGTTTCTTTTGTAAGTATATACTCTCTCTTCCAATTTGCTTTCTGTTTTGGTATCTATTTTTGCACCTTGAAGGGTTAGGCATTACACTGGTCATGTTATTGATGTGCTAAAATACATTTGAATACCGAGCCTGGTCAGTAACTTTGTTAAAGTTCTGAAGCCTTATTTTACCTTCAACTGGAAACATGCCTTTATCAGCCAATTGTCAAGAAACAGATAACCCTTGTTGCCTCAAATGAGCTGTGATCACTGCCATACATTTTGGGAAGGTTTGAGGAGCTGATTTTAGACCTAAAGGAAGTACAGCATACCAGGAATATGAGATATTTTCTGTGAGGCAGGAAACAGAAATTTGAAAATATGCATCCTGTAACTCTATTGCAGATAACCAATTTCCTTTTCTTATGTGTGGTAGATTTGATGAAGAGTAAACATCCTGGATATTTCTTTGGTCATGCATTTGTTGAGGAACCAAAGGTCTAGAATCAGTCAAAATTGTTTGGGTTGACTTATTTTTAACCAGAAAATATCCTGAATATATTCATTTGTTGAGATGGCCTGAAGGGAACTTTTTAATTGCTAGTTTTATTTGCTGAACTAACATGCTCTATGTTGCAAGTTAGATAAATGACAGCTTGATAGAGGATTTGGAGAAACATGACGTGGAACCTGTCTGAATCAAATGAAATATGCTTTTTATATGATTTTTAATAGCTACCTGTCCGTATTTATATTTTTCCACTCTTAGAGAAAGAGAATCACATCTCCCCCGATGGGAGCGGAAATCTGTAAGGGGGGGGGGGGGCAGATCTATATTGTTTGTTGTTTAAGAATGTTTTCCCTCTGGAATGGGAGGATTTTGGTGGAGTGGACTTCTTTTCTGATACCTCATCTGTTGTTGCCTTGGTGTTTGCCTCTGATATTGCGGCTGATATGGCGTTGTAGGTTTTTGAACCCTTTGATAAGAATACCATCTGTCTCTGGGCTTGTAATGTTTGAAAATAAAATTCTGCTCTTCTAATCCAATGAGTTAAAAGTTTTCCACTTTATTCTTCATCTGACCATTTCTTCTTCGGGTCGGTTGTCCAAAAATTGATGTGCCTAAAAAAGTTCACAATTTTAATTGAGTGTCAGGTTTTAAAGAGGACCAAAAGCCAGTCACTTGACTGAATGATGTAGCTGAGAGTTCAACCAAATCCACCTTGGCCCTGATGGGTTAGTCTTGTTGCCTATGTTATGGTAAATCAGAGACAAAAGATTTCATACCATCCCATATCTGTCCATGATATCTCCCCAGGTAGGCTGCTACACTGGCATTCTGTGAGTGAGTGAAAGCCGTACTACAGATCTTTATTCCTGTAGGGTTGATTCTTTTGATGTCTCCATCAGGAGGAGCTGTGGATCCTAGATCAGAAGCATGCCTCCTACTAACCACTGTAATTATGAGTGGGTCACGTTTAGGATCCATTTTTTAAAAATCAGGATCTTAATTCCTAAGAAGTCTAAGAGTGGCAGCTTTTACAGTGGTCAGGTTAAGAAATATTTTTTCCACAATGGCCAGTACACCTGGTAGAAGGGGCAGAAGAGGTTTTGGAGCTGCCCGTGGCTGCAGAGTTTCAAGATTTAAAGAAACTGCTGGTCGAGGCGTGTTTTTATTAATGTTCAATTTAGTCGCTCCTCTGATTAGAACATCCTGAAAGCTAAGAATATCATCTGCTGGAGATATTCTAGGTGGAGACTGTGGTGGTGACGTTAGAGTATAGGAAGCATGCGTCAGTATAGGGTGATCTTCATCCTGATCTTGATGGGGAACAGGATGCATCCCTTCTGTTAGTGGGTGCTCGGAGTGGTGAGGAGAGAGACACTGGCCATCTCAAAGCCAAATTTGACAGCGAGCAGCGACAGTAATTTGTTGACATTGGCCCTTCTTTTTAGGGGCAGCATGTTGCCCTCAAGCTCTGAACGGTGACGTTACTGGTCTTGACGTTGACAATCGGTGTGAATGAGAGTGGCATCGCTGGCGATGTCTTCAAGGTGATCTTTCATCTGTAGATCTCCCTCTCTCGGAGTCTTTGCCTTATTCATGATGTTTTACACAGATGGGACAAGAGGAAGAGCTTTCAAATCTTCTTCTTTTCTTTTTCTCTTCTTCTGCTCTCATATACAGCATCAGACCTCCTAATCTGATGCCCTCTCCTTCTCTAAGTGTTCTTTTTGACATCTTATTACAAATGTCACATCCTTTTGCCTTACGAGATGGTGACCGGCATACCACAGAGACCTTACGTGCATCATTACTTGCTTCTTCCTAATCATTAGAAGGACAGATGGTAAATAGAGAAGGCTTTCTGACAGAAAATCTGAGTGCAAAAATGCACAGTTTGTTTTTTCATGTTTCCACTCACTAGAAACAAGGCGTCATTAATGCAGCAACTCAGCCAGAGTCCGTGTGCCTCTTTGTAGTACAAGGAAGGTTTGGTGGTATTTATTACTGGAAGCCCCGCACCAGCTACACTGGCCGCCCTTCATGGTTCTGGTTCATTTTGCGAGGCAATCTTTTCTGGGACAATTTATGTTAGAACCGGACCTGCTTGCCCTCTGTGCAAATGCTTCCAGTGTGTGGCGAGTTGGGAGCTAAAGGAACAATTTCCTGAGGCTGCGAGCTGATGCTGTGATTCTAGTGAGTGGAAACATGAAAAAACGAACTGTGCATTATGGCTGACTGTACCTTAGCGCTGGGGGACAGACAAGCAAAGATGAAGGTTTACACGCATATCAAAGCGCTTCGTTTAAAGTTTAAAGTAATTTTCCCCTGCGCGTTCTGCAAAAGAATACGGCCTGCAGTGTTCAAAAGGAATCACGTGGGTCATTCAAAAGTCAGAGACTGCAGAAGCAGAAATGTTGGGAAAAGGAAGCCTATTGCCTTCATGCTATTTCCATGAATAAACGAAATACAGCAACTCAGCCAGAGTCGGTGTGCCTCTTTGTACTACAAGGAAGGTTTGGTGGTATATATAAATATACATGTGTGTATATATATATATATACATATATGCATAAACACAGTCAGCTCCTCCTGGGAATCTCGCCCGTAGTTGGGTGGTGCGTTAAGCCGGTAGAGCTACCGCCGGCAAATTCAATCCAAAAGTATCCGCAAATAAGCAACACACTCTCAGTAGCAATCGCAGTAACGAGTTTAATTCACACTGTTACGCGTTTCGGGAGTCTCGCTCCCTTGGTCACACAGTGAAGCACCATGACACAAACCTCCATAAGTACGTAGGCATAGTAAACATAATCAAAGGACTGCCGGTCTCAGTCACATACAGAAAAATGACTTTGGCGGCCATCTTGTAGTGCACGTAATATATACACATGTATTTAGTAAACCCATGTAATGAAACCAAGTGGTAAAATAAATGGAAATCATAGCATATACCACTTACTAGCTTACTGTTTGCTGTGTGACTAAAACATCATATCATCGAGACCTGCATATAAAACTCGTCATAGTGACTCATTGACAGAGAAAGGCCAACTACTAAGCCACAGGGAAACCGGCTTAGGTGGCCACCTCTCGGCAGTTTTCGAGTAAGAATGTTATCACAAGTGCTGGCACAATGAGATAGAATACATGTCGTAATGACAGTAAGTTAGCATATACAACATAGATATTTACAACCTATATGCGTCATAGTGACTCATTTTCAGAGAAGGCCAACCATAAGTCACTGGGGGAACGGCTTCGGTGACCATCTCACAGCAGTTAGGATGTTGGATATAATCACAAATACATAGAGACTGGACAGATTCATATACCGCGTCATAGTGACATACAGTCAAATTGATATCCAGACATCCTAAACCATATGTGCATGTGCAATTAAATACAATACTATAAACCAATACACGCACCAAAGTGTTGGTACCATGTAAAAAGAAAGCCTATTGCCTCTGTTTATATGTTCTGGCTGCAAACCGGCATAGACATCCATCTACACTCATACACGTACTCAAGAACAGATATACTAAATTTGATATTATTTAAGAAAATCATGAAAATAAAATAAATAAATGTGAAGAAAATGTGAAAAAAGAGGGTGTTTCCTTATCTACTCATCTTCGGATTTCATATCAGTGGTTACGAAGAAAAGGGTAGGAGCCCGTGAAGTGCTCGTGGAGATCCTTTCCTCCTGAAAAGATAAAGAACAAGAAAAGAGTGATTAAAAATATTACCTGTACAATATTTCCAATAAACACCTAAACAGGCTATACTTAGTTACACATATACAAATGGATGAAAACAACAATAATACAGGCTAGTCTTCAATGAGATGTGTTGCCAGCTCATCGTCTTGGTTATGGCCTTTCGGGAACTTAGTTTTAAGGTCCATAATCCACTTTGATTCTCGTTTTCTCAGACTCAGTTCTCTACTACCTCCTCTACACCCTACTTTAACTTGTTCCACTACAAAATAGCGAAGTAGGTTGCTGTTAGATAGATGGAATTCTGCAAAGTGTCGTGCAATGGGATAATGTGGGTCTTTGTTGTTCACTGCTCTCAAATGTTCAAGGACTCTCTTTTTAGCCATGTGAGTGGTGCTCCCTTCATACCTCTTTGCACACGGACATTCCAAAACATACACAACAAATGCCGTGCTGCATGTAAGGAACTGTGTTATAGTTTTCATGCCATCATTCCCTGGTAAATCAAATTCCTTAACCAGTTTGCTATTCCTGCAAGCCTTGCAATGGCCACAAGGGTAAAAACACCTCAAGTTGTGTTGGTTGGGGTCCCTATTGACAGTGACAACCCCACGTACTAGTATATCCCTCAGGCTTTTGCTTTTCCGATATGTTATTTTTGGTCTAGTGCTGATTGTGGGACCTATGATGGGATCATTTTGTAGAATATTCCAATTATCAGTAAGGATTTTTTGAATCTTATGTGATTCTTTGTTGTAAGTAAGAATCTCTCTTGTCTCTTTATTCTCCATCATGTTCTCTTTTGTCTTAACTTCTAATGTTTCTTCTCTTGTTATGTTCCTGACTTTGGATACCGCCCTGTCCAACACCCAATCTGGGTAACCACGTTCTCTAAATCTGCATAGCATTGTCTTTTCCTATTCTAGATATCCCTCTGTGTCACTACAGTTACGTCTTGCCTTCAGCAGCTCTCCATATGGTATACTCCATTTGAGTGTGTCAGGGTGGCTGCTGAGGGCATGAAGGAGACTGTTGCCTGCTGTTTCTTTACGGTACAGTCTCGTTTCCAAGATATTCCCACTAGCCGTAATCTTGATATCAAGGAATTCTATTTCCTCTTTTTGCAAATTGTGGGTTAAACGAATGTTATAGGGGTTGTCATTGAGCAGATTCACAAACTCTGTGGCCTCCTGTTCACTACCTGTCCAAATAAGAAACAAGTCATCTATGTATCTTAACCATGTATCCACTTTGTCAAGGTAAGTAGCATACTTCACATCTTTACGTACTTCCTCCTCCCACATATCTAGAAACAAATTCACGAAACTAGGCGCGAAACATGTCCCCATTGATGTACCTGTTATTTGTTTATAAAGGTCTCCATTAAACAGAAATACATTGTTACTAAGAAAAATGTCCATCATTTCTATCAGCATCTTAGTGTGGTCTAGATACATGATGTCTCTATCTATCCATTTATTTTACCACTTGGTTTCATTACATGGGTTTACTAAATACATGTGTATATATTACGTGCACTATATGATGGCCGCCAAAGTCATTTTTCTGTATGTGACTGAGACCGGCAGTCCTTTTATTATGTTTACTATGCCTACGTACTTATGGAGGTTTGTGTCATGGTGCTTCACCGTGTGACCAAGGGAGCGAGACTCCCGAAACGCGTAACAGTGTGAATTAAACTCGTTACTGCGATTGCTACTGAGAGTGCGTTGCTTATTCGCGGATACTTTTGGATATATACACACATATATATATATATATATATATATATATATATATATATATATATATATATATATATATTGTTTAGAAGCAAAAGCGTTTCCCCGTTTAGGGAGCCCCAAGCCCTTCAGGGTGGCCTCACCATGCGAGCACGGAGCAGCCCACGAATCCACACTGGAAGAACAGAAACGTGAGGCCCATTACCTGGAACATCTTTATTTCAAAAGTTTTACAGCAGCGCTTATTTCCTTCTGGTCCAACGTTTCGGCGGAATTGCCTTGCTCACGGACAGGAATGTAAGCGCCCAGGTGCGCTTGATCGTAATTTATTAGCTGCATCACGTGACTGCAATCATCAGTACTCTCGGTCCCATAATGCACTGTGAGGTAAGTTTGGCAATTTATAATGGCAGTCCATAACTGTTTGAAGCCCCACTGGCGAATTTCATCTTCACAGGCACTAATGTTATTTTAGGGCTCGTTTTTGGCAGGCAGGTGAGAAAATGTCCATATTGCAGCAAACTTCACTTGTCACTTTTGAAAGGCTGTTGTTACCAGGCACGATCACGACGGGAGGTAATCCCATCAGAAACCCTTATATATAGATATGTAACCTACTGGCGGTCGCCAGTAGGTAGTTATAGTTAGGACCTAGTTGCTATAGGAAAATGGCAACATTCTATTTGCAATAACTTTGGCGCCGATTGACGAATCTTCGTGAAATTTTCAAAACGAATTCTTTGTTGAGATCAGCTCCTATGTTGAAAGTTTGGGGGTGATTCGTCAAGGGCGGGCCGAGAAAAAAGAGGGTCCCAAAACGTGTTTTCTCCATGTTAATTTCCATAGGAAACTTTAGACAAGGCTACGGGTCAAACGGGTTAACGGAATTACCCCAAATTTGGCAGGGAGAAGGGTCTTGGTTTAGAAAGCACACTTTTGTTTATTTGGTGTAAATTCGTTCAGTAGTTTTTTGAGAAATATCAAAATTTACAGATATCGATATTTGGGAATTCTGCCATCTGATTGGCTGAGGCATTACGAGCACGAGCTTGTTGCTGATTGGTGGCGAGTGGTGCGAGCAGTTGCAACTAGCAAGTGTTGGTCGCCATTTTGTAATTCCGTGGAAGCGAGTAAGGTGAAAAAAGGGGGAAAAAAGGGGGAAATAGGAGGGTAGGAGCAACGTAACCTCTGCGGGGTGTTTAGGGTGTGCTACAGAGGGGGTGCGAAGTATTTACCCCTACCGGTGTGTAAGTGGTAGGCTATGGAAATTAAGTGAAGTATTGGGTAGAGTCTGATGCGGGTAAGGTGAGCTGGTGCAGGACTCAGTGATTAAAGCGAGAGCCCAAATTGTGTGTCTTATGCTGTGAAGTCATGTGCCGTGGCCGCTGCACTACAGTTGTGGAAGTAGTGTCCGGATGTGTTTATAACTACTAGGATGAACTACTGACCCGTACTGGTATGAAAGTCGTGGGGTACATCATATATGTGAGGTATTGTCGAGAGTCTCATGTTGCTAAGCTGAGCTGCTGCCGGAGTCGGGGATTAAAGCGTGAGCCCAAACTGTGTGTCATATGCTGTGAAGTCATGTGCTCTGGCCGCTGTGCCACACCTGTGCAAGTAGTGTCTGCATGTAGTTATAGGTACTTGGATGAACTTTTGTTTAGAACATTGTAGCTTGTGTATTGTGCTTAGGTGGTGTTGTATAGTCTAGTCTACCTCCCCGCCCCTTAATGTTAATACCCACAAGCTTTATTCCCACAAACATTTCGTATGTGGATCGATAAGTCTATTTTGCAATGTTGCTTCTTCTTCCTCTTGTAGGGTCAGGAGTTGGTTTCCCATGTCCTTGCAGGGCTTAGGGTTTGGCACCCAGTCAATTATTTCACTTGTTCAAGACAAGCAGACATTTGTGCAAGCATAGAAACCACAAGGAAACAGAGAAGCGGTCACCCTCCAAGGCCCAAATACGAACTATTAATAAATTCAGAGACAAACAGGTTAGAATACAAACTTAAATTAATTCACTGTATACCACTTACTTCTACTCTAACCCTGTTTACTTAATAAATCTTTTGCATTAATAGCTTAGTAGAACTTGCATAGGTTAGTTTCAGCACAGCATGTGCATTAGTGCGTTACTTTAAAGCGGCCATATTAGAAGCTATCGCGCCAAGCGACATAAAACGTCATACTACGTAGATGTAGTAGACGCATGCGCAGAGGAGTTCCCACGTTTTAGCGGCCATTTTAGGACACTCGGGTTATTCATTAGCGAAGCACATAGAAAAGCTTCCCCTAGATACAAATGTAAAATGTGGTGCACTGTTAGTACTCACAGACAGGTTGATTATAATGTTACAGGTTATTCGAGAGGATTGCATACGAGCAAGTTTCTTTTTATGCGAAAACTTACACCATCAGTGCCGGGCGTTACAGTAGTCTAAGCGGAATAGAATAAGAGCCACCACAACCATTTTCCTCAGCTCCATAGGAAGAAATGGTAACATTTTTACTTAGCATTTTTTAAAAGGAAAATGCATTGAGAAATAAAGATATTGTTCCTCGTTATGCAACCCTTGGGAAGGTGTAGCTTTTTGGCGCATTCCCAGGTCTATCAGGAATGGTAAATTTGGGAATGCATCATTGTCCATGGTTGTTGTGTGGGAATACCCATGCAGAACTCATAGAACGACTCCCTGGATCAGATTAATGAAATGCGACGATATGCATTACTCTGGATTCACAAAGCCAATCAGGGCCATGCCAGATGGCCTTGAGTGGCTTCATAAGCCACATGTTGGGAGTTTGGTTGCTTTTGCACCACGGTGTACTGTAAAAAAGAAACGAAACTCCTTGATAAATATGTCCCAATGTATTTAAAGGTGTTCCAGGTTCTGCACAAGCAGAGAGGAATTATTCAGTGTTTACGACTATCAATGAAGATCCTATGATGCAGAAATTAAATTTTACAAACGCTATTATTGCTGTAAATGTTATGAAAAAATACATTAAAAAGTTAAAAAGATGAATAGGAACAATTCAAAACTATATTTGCATGTCAAGCTTCTTTACAGAAATTAAAATAACGCAGAGTTCCATGGAACCTAATTGATGATGTTGAGGAGTTTAAACCATAAAACCTGGGTTATTATTAGACAGAAAAAAACTCAGTAAAGGAGATTCTAGATACAGGTTAATTTCAATACAGGAGTTTGAATGGCTACCTTATACCCTAATACCAAAAGTCAAGTATGACATAATTAATTTGTTAATATGGATGTCGATGTACGCAATGATATATGTCTGAATAAAAACAAAATCTAATCACTGCTGTCGAAATCACCCAATAGGACCTCTCCATTCACATCAAGTCAGAAATACGTGGTCAGGCAGGCCCTGCAACCTAGGCCTGAGGCTACTGATTGACAGATCACAGATGGGGTGGCCCGTAACCAGCAGGACAAATGCACCACAATGGCCCAGGGAGATTGGCCCCATTAAAATGTGCATGGTGTTAGGTGACACACGAAGTTAGGAACACTCAGCCAATGAGAACACAGCACATGCAGTGATCAAGCGCCCCCTATGCCAGACATCTGGACACGTTACCCACTGGCCCTCGTGTCCATGCAAGGTCGAGACCCACCTGCCTTTCTCATCAGATGGGAGTCATTTATGGCTCCATGACTAGGCCTATATTCCTCTCCCAAAACAGGATCTATGAATAGTTTTATGATGCTTCAAGAAATGTATATAAAGATGCTCAAAATTATTGACCTGTTTCTGTGTGCTGTGCTCCCGGGTGTAGTGTTTGATCAAACAAACTGTTCGTGTTTTGCCAAATGCCTCTTGTCTTTGTTGTTTTAAGGTAAATTTATATTCGAGCAACAACTTCCTGAGGATTGCAGAGATACTTACATTCCTTAGCATGTAAATAGCTAGGGAATTCTAGTAACCATTCACCCAATACAATAACCATGAAATTGATAACATACCTGGAGATCTCAGGTATGGACTATTCTACTCTACTGGAGAGAATAGGAATGTGCAATGTCAAATGTTTATTATAATTCGAATATTCAACGTGTTTCCTATTATCACTATTATCACAATAATTACCAGCACCCTGATACATAAGGTTGATTAATGAATTGTGCTTAAAAAGAAGCTTTCATTGTAAAATACCAACAAGTGTGTGTTGTGTGCTGTTTCTAAAGGCCAGGCTGTGGTTTCCCATCTCCATACAGTGCTTCCCCTGCAGATGAGAGATGCTCGGACAGTGCTGTCTGACTCCTAGCTTTAATTATTCATTGTAGCCAGAAGTGAGACACAACTGCCTGTTCCCCTTTTTTCCAAAGACGGCATGGTACATATTTTTCCTCTGGGGCATAGGAGATCTACTTGGGTGTGCTCCCTCCCGAGAAGTGGGGTTCACGACAAATGATCCTTTTTGAAGCCTTGTCACAAACAGGCCTTGCTGAAACATCAATCAAGACAGTGACAGGTCGGGGTAAACAAGTGTGGGAGGCAAGGTGCCCCCTCCAGAGTCTCGACCGAGGGCATCCGGCATGGGATGCATCTTGGCTCCCTTTTTAGGTCTTGCCTGAGCCAGCGCTTTAGCGCTGCTCTGGCGAGAGCTATTGAAAACGGGGATTTGGAAGTGCAAACAAGTGCTTTTCCAGACCCCAACTACAGTGCATGTGCGCCGGGTGCGCGCACCATTTGGCAGCCTGCGTGTACATTTCGCGGGCGCTTTGATGTTCTCAGTGAGCCGCGCGGCCACTGCGAACATCAAAGCGCCCGTGAAATGATTACTTTCACTTTAGCGGTAACGTTCGCACCTACTTGTCTTCAAAGCAGCAGCAACGCTTCCATGTCGTTCCGCTTAGTCCGTGTAATCTTGCAGGCACTGTATTTTCCTTTTGTCGTAACTCGTCAAACTAATTGCTTATTCAAATATTATTGTTCCTCAATAGAAACCGACATTAATAACAAGTGTGAACAGACATACTGTTATTTGTAGACATTTGCATAAGTCATGGGTTATGCCCTCCCCCCGTCGTGTTGCCTTCTCCCGCCCCACTCGTTGTTCTTGTTTATCTCCTTCATCTCTATTTTATTTCTACTTGCTTTCAGAGGATTGATATGTGTTTGACCCCCCGGATCCCATCAAGCTCCTCTATTCGTCCGCCATATTGGGTGCTGCACCACAGGCTTCCGGCTGGTCTTTCTTGCTGTAAAGTTTGATATCAGCTATGCTTTCATAAAGAAAACTGTTTTACCAGAGCGCCATTCCCCTGCTGATCAGACATGGATACGGAGGTACTGGACGCTGCGATGAGGCGGGGTGGTGGAGGCAGCTCTTTTCCTCATTCTTTCCCTTGGCCCTCCCCAGCAGTAAACTTTTCCATTCTCCAAACTTTTAGTGAATGGGCGGGTCAAAGTGCAGTGTTTTCTTTGTTTCGACCAGGGGCATACTTTGCGCACTTTGCTTTAAGAGACATGCTTCTGTCTACATTTCATGCATTGAACACATTGTTTTACATTTGTGAACATAAAATAAAGCCCCCATCTTATCAGAAATGTGCCCGCCCTCCTCCATCTGGCTGTGCTCTATGCAGTATCAGTAGACCCCCCTCTAACACCAGCCCCTCCTCTCCAGCCTCTGTTTCAGAGAGCCAGGGCTCCTCTGTCAAAATCTACCATTAATTTATCAATAATGACTGTTAAGCATTTGGAAGCTACATTTGTATTTATTTTCACGGCATGCTGTCTGGTTTCTGTAACTCTTGTGTTTTTTAATGTGAACTTACTGTTGGAGGTAGGGTATGTTTATGCGCAGCTCTTTTCATCATCCCTTTTCTTAGCTCCCCTCTCGCACGTAAATATTTTCATTCTCCAATATTTCTGGGAATTTGTGGGTTAAAGTGCATTGTTTTCAGTCTTTCATGCGGGGCATACTTCTCACAATACCGTGCTACTGTCTACAATGTATGCATCCTCCCCTCCCTCACGCGAATCAAGAGCTCACCTACATGTGGCATTACAGGCGCGCGACACCCATTGGACTCACAGGGCTTCAGCCCCCCCCCCCCCCCCCCCCCCCCCCCCGTCGCGTGTGGCAGCCCGGGATGAGACAGCTTCCGGCGCACACACAGTCTCACCCGAGCACTTCACAGGTCTTTAAAAGACCATTTGCATGTTAATGAGGCCTCGCTGTTGTTTCACCCCTTCTAAGAGCCCCTGCAGCTCCACTCTGCCTATGGCTTAAAAGACTCAGCCCCCGCCGAAATTTTTTCTTAGCGCCCCCCCCCGAAATTTGGCTCTAGTTGCGCCTCTGTGTGGCAATGAAGTAAACTTTCTATAGCCAGGACTGCGGGTTGTGTCGAAGGCGGAAGTGAGTGGATGTGGGTGCAAGTTTACTTGCTACAGAGTTTACGATGTGCACTCCCCCAGCCTCCCCACATGCTTCAGTCTTTTGTACACATAAAGGCCCCATGCGATACCTGCACCACTAATTATCGCACTCGAGTGAATAACAGCTGGGATAAAATTATGCAGCGAATGCATTGCTAATGTAATGCAACCAATCTTTTCAACGAGGGCCAAGCGACTATAAAAAGCAGATCCCCTTTTTAATTGAATAAAATAATTAGCGACTGCAGTTAAATATTTATTTTCTGTGAACAAAAGCTGCTTTAACTATCGAAATGAAGGTCATCTAGATTATGATAAATAAATGAAAGGCGTTACCTTTATCAACAGCTTGGCATGTAATACCGTGAAGGTCGATATCCAAAAACACCAAGCATTGGCATAGCCAATAGGTCTCGCCTTTGGGACCTTATAAGTGTTTAGCCATGCAACAGCTGAGGTTGTTGCAGTAAGGATATTGTGCTGCATAACTAAATACTTAGAAGGTCCCAAAAGCGAGACCTATTGGCTATGCCAATGCTTGTTATTCTTGATCTAGATAAATGGCTTGGAGACCCACTTACTGAAGGAGATGTTTTTTCAGAAAAGTAGGGAGTGTTGGGGTTTTGGCTGCTCTAGACTTCAAAGTTTAGAAAATAGTTTTCTTGTGAAACTATTGATGGTCTCTAAGGGAACTTGCACTACTTTTTGTCATTCAGAGGAGGCCTTTCGATTTCTAGAGGACTGTGTGGGTTTGGCTTAATTACTTCTATGGATAAAGGTATGGAATGCACCAGAATTAGGATTCTCTCAGCTCATCCTCCAGGATTGCTTGGCCTGGATACCGCTGAGTTAGGCTGACAGTATTCCCTGTCTTGTATATACACTGCAGTGTTAGGCTGACAGTATTCCCTGGCTTGCATATACACTGCAGTCTTAGGCTGACAGTAATCCCTGGCTTGTATATACACTGCAGTGTTAGGCTGACTGTATTCCCTGGCTTGCATATACACTGCAGTCTTAGGCTGACAGTATTCCCTGGCTTGTATATACACTGCAGTGTTAGGCTGACAGTATTCCCTGGCTTGCATATACACTGCAGTGTTAGGCTGACAGTATTCCCTGGCTTGCATATACACCGCAGTGTTATGCTGACAGTATTCCCTGGCTTGCATATACACCGCAGTGTTAGGCTGACAGTATTCCCTGGCTTGCATATACACCGCAGTGTTAGGCTGTCAGTATTCCCTGGCTTGTATATACACCGCAGTGTTAGGCTGACAGTATTCCCTGGCTTGCATATACACTGCAGTCTTAGGCTGACAGTATTCTCTGGCTTGCATATACACTGCAGTCTTAGGCTGACAGTATTCCCTGGCTGGCAAATACACTGCAGTGTTAGGCTGACAGTATTCCCTGGCTTGCATATACACTGCAGTGTTAGGCTGACAGTATTCCCTGGCTTGCATATACACCGCAGTGTTAGGCTGACAGTATTCCCTGGCTTGCATATACACCGCAGTCTTAGGCTGACAGTATTCCCTGGCTTGCATATACACCGCAGTCTTAGGCTGACAGTATTCCCTGGCTTGCATATACACCACAGTCTTAGGCTGACAGTATTCCCTGGCTTGTATATACACTGCAGTCTTAGGCTGACAGTATTCCCTGGCTTGCATATACACTGCAGTCTTAGGCTGACAGTATTCCCTGGCTTGTATATACACTGCAGTGTTAGGCTGACAGTATTCCCTGGCTTGCATATACACTGCAGTCTTAGGCTGACAGTATTCCCTGGCTTGCATATACACTGCAGTGTTAGGCTGACAGTATTCCCTGGCTTGCATATACACCGCAGTCTTAGGCTGACAGTATACCCTGGCTTGCATATACACCGCAGTGTTAGGCTGACAGTATTCCCTGGCTTGCATATACACCGCAGTCTTAGGCTGACAGTATTCCCTGGCTTGCATATACACTGCAGTGTTAGGCTGACAGTATTCCCTGGCTTGGATATACACCGCAGTCTTAGGCTGACAGTATACCCTGGCTTGCATATACACCGCAGTGTTAGGCTGACAGTATTCCCTGGCTTGCATATACACCGCAGTCTTAGGCTGACAGTATTCCCTGGCTTGAATATACACTGCAGTGTTAGGCTGACAGTATTCCCTGGCTTGCATATACACTGCAGTCTTAGGCTGACAGTATTCCCTGGCTTGTATATACACTGCAGTCTTAGGCTGACAGTATTCCCTGGCTTGCATATACACTGCAGTGTTAGGCTGACAGTATTCCCTGGCTTGCATATACACTGCAGTGTTAGGCTGACAGTATTCCCTGGCTTGCATATACACTGCAGTCTTAGGCTGACAGTATTCTCTGGCTTGCATATACACTGCAGTCTTAGGCTGACAGTATTCCCTGGCTGGCAAATACACTGCAGTGTTAGGCTGACAGTATTCCCTGGCTTGCATATACACTGCAGTGTTAGGCTGACAGTATTCCCTGGCTTGCATATACACCGCAGTGTTAGGCTGACAGTATTCCCTGGCTTGCATATACACCGCAGTCTTAGGCTGACAGTATTCCCTGGCTTGCATATACACCGCAGTCTTAGGCTGACAGTATTCCCTGGCTTGCATATACACCACAGTCTTAGGCTGACAGTATTCCCTGGCTTGTATATACACTGCAGTCTTAGGCTGACAGTATTCCCTGGCTTGCATATACACTGCAGTCTTAGGCTGACAGTATTCCCTGGCTTGTATATACACTGCAGTGTTAGGCTGACAGTATTCCCTGGCTTGCATATACACTGCAGTCTTAGGCTGACAGTATTCCCTGGCTTGCATATACACTGCAGTGTTAGGCTGACAGTATTCCCTGGCTTGCATATACACCGCAGTCTTAGGCTGACAGTATACCCTGGCTTGCATATACACCGCAGTGTTAGGCTGACAGTATTCCCTGGCTTGCATATACACCGCAGTCTTAGGCTGACAGTATTCCCTGGCTTGCATATACACTGCAGTGTTAGGCTGACAGTATTCCCTGGCTTGGATATACACCGCAGTCTTAGGCTGACAGTATACCCTGGCTTGCATATACACCGCAGTGTTAGGCTGACAGTATTCCCTGGCTTGCATATACACCGCAGTCTTAGGCTGACAGTATTCCCTGGCTTGAATATACACTGCAGTGTTAGGCTGACAGTATTCCCTGGCTTGCATATACACTGCAGTCTTAGGCTGACAGTATTCCCTGGCTTGTATATACACTGCAGTCTTAGGCTGACAGTATTCCCTGGCTTGCATATACACTGCAGTGTTAGGCTGACAGTATTCCCTGGCTTGCATATACACTGCAGTGTTAGGCTGACAGTATTCCCTGGCTTACATATACACCGCAGTGTTAGGCTGACAGTATTCCCTGGCTTGCATATACACCGCAGTCTTAGGCTGACAGTATTCCCTGGCTTGCATATACACCGCAGTCTTAGGCTGACAGTATTCCCTGGCTTGCATATACACCGCAGTCTTAGGCTGACAGTATTTCCTGGCTTGCATATACACCGCAGTGTTAGGCTGACAGTGTTCCCTGGCTTGCATATACACTGCAGTCTTAGGCTGACAGTATTCCCTGGCTTGCATATACACTGCAGTCTTAGGCTGACAGTACTCCCTGGCTTGTACATACACTGCAGTCTTAGGCTGACAGTATTCCCTGGCTTGCATATACACCGCAGTCTTAGGCTGACAGTATTCCCTGGCTTGTATATACACTGCAGTCTTAGGCTGACAGTATTCCCTGGCTTGCATATACACTGCAGTCTTAGGCTGACAGTATTCCCTGGCTTGCATATACACTGCAGTGTTAGGCTGACAGTATTCCCTGGCTTGTATATACACTGCAGTGTTAGGCTGACAGTATTCCCTGGCTTGCATATACACTGCTGTGTTAGGCTGACAGTATTCCCTGGCTTGTATATACACTGCAGTCTTAGGCTGACAGTATTCCCTGGCTTGCATATACACTGTAGTCTTAGGCTGACAGTATTCCCTGGCTTGTATATACACTGCAGTCTTAGGCTGACAGTATTCCCTGGCTTGCATATACACCGCAGTCTTAGGCTGACAGTATTCCCTGGCTTGTATATACACTGCAGTCTTAGGCTGACAGTATTCCCTGGCTTGCATATACACTGCAGTCTGAGGCTGACAGTATTCCCTGGCTTGTATATACACTGCAGTCTAAGGCTGACAGTATTCCCTGGCTTGTATATACACTGCAGTCTTAGGCTGACAGTATTCCCTGGCTTGCATATACACTGCAGAGTTAGGCTGACAGTATTCCCTGGCTTGCATATACACTGCAGAGTTAGGCCGACAGTATTCCCTGGCTTGCATATACACTGCAGTGCTAGGCTGACTGTATTCTCTGGCTTGCATATACACTGCAGTGTTAGGCTGACAGTATTCCCTGGCTAGCATATACACTGCAGTCTTAGGCTGACAGTATTCTCTGGCTTGCATATACACTGCAATGTTAGGCTGACAGTATTCCCTGGCTTGCATATACACTGCAGTGTTAGGCTGACAGTATTCCCTGGCTTGCATATACACTGCAGTGCTAGGCTGACAGTATTCCCTGGCTTGCAAATACACTGCAGTGTTAGGCCAACAGTATTCCCTGGCGTGCATATACACTGCAGTCTTAGGCTGACAGTATTCCCTGGCTTGTATATACACTGCAGTCTTAGGCTGACAATATTCCCTGGCTTGTATATACACTGCAGTCTTAGGCTGACAGTATTCCCTGGCTTGCATATACACTGCAGAGTTAGGCTGACCGTATTCCCTGGCTTGCATATACACTGCAGAGTTAGGCCGACAGTATTCCCTGGCTTGCCTATACACTGCAGTGCTAGGCTGGCAGTATTCCCTGGCTTGCATATACACTGCAGTGTTAGGCTGACAGTATTCCTTGGCTTGCATATACACTGCAGTGTTAGGCTGACAGTATTCCCTGGCTTGCATATACACTGCAGTGTTAGGCTGACAGTATTCCCTGGCTTGCATATACACTGCAGTGTTAGGCTAACAGTATTCCCTGGCTTGCATATACACTGCAGTACTAGGATGACAGTATTCCCTGGCTTGCAAATACACTGCAGTTTTAGGCCGACAGTATTCCCTGGCTTGCATATACACTGCAGTGCTAGGCTGACAGTATTCCCTGGCTTGCATATAAACTGCAGTGTTAGGCTGACAGTTTTTCCTGGCTTGCATATACACTGCAGTCTTAGGCTGACAGTATTCCCTGGCTTGCATATACACCACAGTGTTAGGCTGACAGTATTCCCTGGCTTGCATATACACTGCAGTGTTCGGCTGACAGTATTCCCTGGCTTTTATATACACTGCAGTGTTAGGCTGACAGTATTCCCTGGCTTGCATATACACTGCAGTGTTAGGCTGACAGTATTCCCTGGCTTGTATATACACTGCAGTGTTAGGCTGACAGTATTCCCTGGCTTGCATATACACTGCAGTCTTAGGCTGACAGTATTCCCTGGCTTGCATATACACTGCAGTGTTAGGCTGACAGTATTCCCTGGCTTGCATATACACTGCAGTCTTAGGCTGTCGGTATTCCCTGGCTTGCATATACACCGCAGTCTTAGGCTGTCAGTATTCCCTGGCTTGCATATACACCGCAGTGTTAGGCTGACAGTATTCCCTGGCTTGCATATACACCGCAGTCTTAGGCTGACAGTATTCCCTGGCTTGTATATACACTGCAGTGTTAGGCTGACAGTATTCCCTGGCTTGCATATACACTGCAGTCTTAGGCTGACAGTATTCCCTGGCTTGTATATACATTGCAGTCTTAGGCTGACAGTATTCCCTGGCTTGCATATACACTGCAGTGTTAGGCTGACAGTATTCCCTGGCTTGCATATACACTGCAGTGTTAGGCTGACAGTATTCCCTGGCTTGCATATACACCGCAGTGTTAGGCTGACAGTATTCCCTGGCTTGTATATACCCTGCAGTGTTAGGCTGACAGTAGTCCCTGGCTTTCATATACACTGCAGTGCTAGGCTGACAGTATTCCCTGGCTTGCATATACACTGCAGAGTTAGGCCGGCAGTATTCCCTGGCTTGCATATACACTGCAGAGTTAGGCCGACAGTATTCCCTGGCTTGCATATACACTGCAGTGCTAGGCTGACAGTATTCCCTGGCTTGCATATACACTGCAGTCTTAGGCTGACAGTATTCTCTGGCTTGCATATATACTGCAGTCTTAGGCTGACAGTATTCCCTGGCTTGCATATACACTGCAGTGTTAGGCTGACAGTATTCCCTGGCTTGCATATACACTGCAGTGCTAGGCTGACAGTATTCCCTGGCTGGCAAATACACTGCAGTGTTAGGCCAACAGTATTCCCTGGCTTGCATATACACTGCAGTGCTAGGCTGAAAGTATTCCCTGGCTTGCATATACACTGCAGTCTTAGGCTGACAGTATTCCCTGGCTTGTATATACACTGCAGTCTTAGGCTGACAGTATTCCCTGGCTTGCATATACACTGCAGAGTTAGGCTGACCGTATTCCCTGGCTTGCATATACACTGCAGAGTTAGGCCGACAGTATTCCCTGGCTTGCATATACACTGCAGTGCTAGGCTGACAGTATTCCCTGGCTTGCATATACACTGCAGAGTTAGGCTGACCGTATTCCCTGGCTTGCATATACACTGCAGAGTTAGGCTGACAGTATTCCCTGGCTTGCATATACACTGCAGTGTTAGGCTGACAGTATTCCCTGGCTTGCATATACACTGCAGTGTTAGGCTAAAAGTATTCTCTGGCTTGCATATACACTGCAGTGCTAGGCTGACAGTATTCCCTGGCTTGCAAATACACTGCAGTTTTAGGCCGACAGTATTCCCTGGCTTGCATATACACTGCAGTGCTAGGCTGACAGTATTCCCTGGCTTGCATATACACTGCAGTGTTAGGCTGACAGTTTTTCCTGGCTTGCATATACACTGCAGTCTTAGGCTGACAGTATTCCCTGGCTTGCATATACACTGCAGTGTTCGGCTGACAGTATTCCCTGGCTTTTATATACACTGCAGTGTTAGGCTGACAGTATTCCCTGGCTTGCATATACACTGCAGTGTTAGGCTGACAGTATTCCCTGGCTTGTATATACACTGCAGTGTTAGGCTGACAGTATTCCCTGGCTTGCATATACACTGCAGTCTTAGGCTGACAGTATTCCCTGGCTTGCATATACACTGCAGTGTTAGGCTGACAGTATTCCCTGGCTTGCATATACACTGCAGTCTTAGGCTGACAGTATTCCCTGGCTTGCATATACACCGCAGTCTTAGGCTGACAGTATTCCCTGGCTTGCATATACACCGCAGTGTTAGGCTGACAGTATTCCCTGGCTTGCATATACACCGCAGTCTTAGGCTGACAGTATTCCCTGGCTTGTATATACACTGCAGTGTTAGGCTGACAGTATTCCCTGGCTTGCATATACACTGCAGTCTTAGGCTGACAGTATTCCCTGGCTTGTATATACACTGCAGTCTTAGGCTGACAGTATTCCCTGGCTTGCATATACACTGCAGTGTTAGGCTGATAGTATTCCCTGGCTTGCATATACACTGCAGTGTTAGGCTGACAGTATTCCCTGGCTTGCATATACACCGCAGTGTTAGGCTGACAGTATTCCCTGGCTTGTATATACCCTGCAGTGTTAGGCTGACAGTAGTCCCTGGCTTGCATATACACTGCAGTGCTAGGCTGACAATATTCCCTGGCTTGCATATACACTGCAGAGTGAGGCCGGCAGTATTCCCTGGCTTGCATATACACTGCAGAGTTAGGCCGACAGTATTCCCTGGCTGGCATATACACTGCAGTGCTAGGCTGACAGTATTCCCTGGCTTGCATATACACTGCAGTCTTAGGCTGACAGTATTCTCTGGCTTGCATATACACTGCAGTCTTAGGCTGACAGTATTCCCTGGCTTGCATATACACTGCAGTGTTAGGCTGACAGTATTCCCTGGCTTGCATATACACTGCAGTGCTAGGCTGACAGTATTCCCTGGCTTGCAAATACACTGCAGTGTTAGGCCAACAGTATTCCCTGGCTTGCATATACACTGCAGTGCTAGGCTGACAGTATTCCCTGGCTTGCACATACACTGCAGTCTTAGGCTGACAGTATTCCCTGGCTTGTATATACACTGCAGTCTTAGGCTGACAGTATTCCCTGGCTTGCATATACACTGCAGTGTTAGGCTGACCGTATTCCCTGGCTTGCATATACACTGCAGAGTTAGGCCGACAGTATTCCCTGGCTTGCATATACACTGCAGTGCTAGGCTGACAGTATTCCCTGGCTTGCATATACACTGCAGTGTTAGGCTGACAGTATTCCTTGGCTTGCATATACACTGCAGTCTTAGGCTGACAGTATTCCCTGGCTTGCATATACACTGCAGTGTTAGGCTGACAGTATTCCCTGGCTTGCATATACATTGCAGTGTTAGGCTAACAGTATTCTCTGGCTTGCATATACACTGCAGTGCTAGGCTGACAGTATTCCCTGGCTTGCAAATACACTGCAGTTTTAGGCCGACAGTATTCCCTGGCTTGCATATACACTGCAGTGCTAGGCTGACAGTATTCCCTGGCTTGCATATACACTGCAGTGTTAGGCTGACAGTATTCCCTGGCTTGCATATACACTGCAGTGTTAGGCTGACAGTATTCCCTGGCTTGCATATACTCCACAGTGTTAGGCTGACAGTATTCCCTGGCTTGCATATACACTGCAGTGTTAGGCTGACAGTATTCCCTGGCTTTTATATACACTGCAGTGTTAGGCTGACAGTATTCCCTGGCTTGCATATACACTGCAGTGTTAGGCTGACAGTATTCCCTGGCTTGTATATACACTGCAGTGTTAGGCTGACAGTATTTCCTGGCTTGCATATACACTGCAGTCTTAGGCTGACAGTATTCCCTGGCTTGCATATACACAGCAGTGTTAGGCTGACAGTATTCCCTGGCTTGCATATACACTGCAGTGTTAGGCTGACAGCATTCCCTGGCTTGCATATACACTGCAGTGTTAGGCTGACAGTATTCCTGTATCTGTATTATTATTGTATTCCTTTATGGCTGTTCAAGCCACATAAATATTTATTGAATGAATGAATGGATGAATATCAAGAGAGGTTGTCAAATTAATTCCTTCGGCTATTTCCAACCATGATCGTGCAGGTTTACTGCAGTCCATGAATGGCACCAGGCTGGCATCTCTAAACCTCCAGCATTCGTCTTTACCTCTAGACCTCGGTTGAATATTATTTCGAGTTTTCCAAGGAGACGAGTGTCTTTTGTGCCAGATGGGTGAATCCTGCCTTGTTTTTTTTCATCCTCATGTCGCTTCAACTGTACAGAGATGAGATCGCCATATCTGGGGGGTGGCGGGTTTTGAAATGAGTGTCTAAAATGTACCCTGGTGTAACTGTGGTACAAGCATTGCACTTACAAGTCACATGTATCAACCTTTGTCTGAGCACTTAGTACACTTCATGTCTACTCACGCCCCACTAGAGTACGTATCATTTCAATTGTATTCATTAATTAATCCCTTCATATTAAAAACATTGCTCGGTTACCCTCATCCAGCTAGGGACCCTTGTTGGTCTTCAGTAGCCTTCTGGGTGGTGTTAACTTACGAGGAGCACCAAAACTGGTTTGGTACTCAGTTACCACACAAACACACATGCACGCACGTATGCATGCACACACACACACACACACACACACACACACACGCACACACATGCACGCACGCACACATGCACACACACACACAAGAATGTTTGTTTTGGACGCCTGAGTAACGAAGGACCATGTGGACAGTACTAGCTGGTTGTACACCCTTTCCAAGACCTGCCCCGTTAGCGCTCACTGATATAATAGGGGTTTTAAATGATATATTTGCCTTAAACACAAGACTTGTACAGTTTGTAGTGTGTACCATTAACTCTAGATCAGTTCTAGCGACTGGACCAGTAATACTGGGATAAGTACAATCAAACAGTCCCCAGACAATAACACTATCATGGAAAATGTGCCCCTGAAGTGTGATGAGATTGCCTACTGAATTGCTCAAAAGACCAAGCAGTGGGAGGCAGTCTATCCACACACTACATCCCAAGCCAAACATATAATATTGACTATGTGTCTTCCTCTTGCGATGGTGCCACCCGCAGAAGACACCTGGGGAAGCATATTTGCCAGGATGTTTGCTAGCATGCATGGCATGCCTTTATTGGCAGCTCTCCCTGGTGTACTGAAGCAAATATAAAACAAGCATAGGACTTATGAATGTTGTTTTTATTGCATCTTGTGCTTTTATGATTTTATCATTTTTTTTAAATCGAATAAAGCATTTATTGATTGATTGATTAAGTTAATGGCAACATTCTCTACAATTTCCTCCATCACCCTGCGTAACATTAACAGATAAACTCTAGTTCTCACTATACATCAGAGACTTGAAGCAGGTCCAGTTCAAGATCGTGACTGGAAACTACCAAAAATAATTGCAGAAATGATACCTCTGTTGGTCGTGTTACCTTGGCTTTACGAGCAGTTAAGCCAAATGTAAAACCTAGAAGTGACAGTGAATGGTCAGTGAAAGAGACATCTGCAATGGAAGGTTGGAAGGAAAGACAGGAAGAAAGCAAATACAGACTTGAGCTCCTCTTTTTCAGGAAACTTGTAGGGGTGATTATAATATAAGGGACTATGATAAGAATAAATGCATGGAATGGGATCAGCATTCACATCAATTTCAAGACACTGGTGGTAAAGAAGCAGAGAGGAAGTTAAAAAAGTACTGCATAAAAGGTGAATCAGGACGAAAAACTAAAGTCAGCATACAGAGGAATGAGAAAGGATTGTACTCTGTGCCTCCAGTTAAGAATATAGAAGGACTTTCAAAGAAACAAGCCACTACAGTTACAAGTCCTCATGCAAATCAAGAGTTGGGTGAGAGCTCTTCTACACAGCACCACAGAAGTCACCATAATGCATCGGAAGCTTCAGAAGTTTCAATTGACACATCCAACTAATCATTTCTTACGAGTTGAGACTCCAGATAAGCATTTATATCCTCCTGATAGGGTTTATAATTTATAGATACAGACTGAAGGGAAAGGATCTTGCATTATAAAAGCAGTCTTCTGATCGCCTTTATCAGAGAGAAATCATTCTCGCTGAAGAGGACTGGCCTCCAGTCTTTGTCAGGGAAGGGCATTGCTGGGAGGAAGCAATAGGGTAGCTTTTAATAAATAGACCTAATGTTGGAAAGTGGATAATTAGTAGTGATAAGTAGTGACCTACCCCTAGTAATATGGACACAAACACAATAAAAGGGTCAGTCATTTATTCCCTTGCTCAACCATTGATAGTTGGCTATGAGCAGGCAGGTGTACCTTAGGAGATAGGTGTGTAAAGCATTTAAAAACACCAATAAATTAAATAATTAAGGCACAACATATAATAAAAACCCAACTCCAAATTATAAACATAGATTTTATTTTTAGAAACAAATAGACACCAAAATGACAAATTTCCAATGAATTTTTGAAGGATGAACCTTTTTGCAGTGCTTAAAAACATGTAGCGCCACTTTGGGACATCTGGTCGTCCTTGACCGGATCAAATTCAAAGTTTGAGCCTGACCATGATGGAGTCCTGAGCAAAAAAACACAAAAAACTCTACCCCTATGATTAAAGAATGTACAAAGTATCATATATTTAACTCCAAAAGTATGGCACTCAGGTAGGAAAAGGACAGTGTGGCATCAAAACACATAAAGTAACCATAGAAATGGATGCAAGTGCAACAAAACGCAAGACGATCACAATAGAAAGGATATTGTTTCCTTTTATTTGGAAATAAATTAGGGAATTTGATTCATTTGTTTATGTTACTTTGCAATACATCAATAACATACAAAACATACTAAAAATCAGTACAGAAAAGGGATATAATACAGGTATGAACGAATTACAGGTTCCCAAACCGGGGGGAAAAAATAAGGAATAGGGGGACAATTTTTTATCAGACAAGCATGCATTCAAATTCAAACAGCTCGCATTCATACAGCATCGCAAAATTCATTCAGCAAAGACCAAGCAAACTTTCGAGGACCCATTCCCAAAGAGGAAGCTGTTATCAGCAAGATTGAGAAATCTATTAAGTTTGTTCCTGCTCCCTCCTTTAACACCTCTAAAGATAAGAATTCTACCCTTTTGTCCCTTAAAAACGACAGCAGTCTTACCATCAAGCCGTGCGACAAGGGTGGCGGCATTGTCCTTTTCGACACCAAAAGATATAAGGAAAAGATGCTTGAGCTATTGAGTTCCGCTAGACATTACTGTAAAA
The DNA here is from genome assembly GCF_964204655.1 of Triturus cristatus. Classification (NCBI taxonomy): domain Eukaryota; kingdom Metazoa; phylum Chordata; class Amphibia; order Caudata; family Salamandridae; genus Triturus; species Triturus cristatus. The sequence continues at coordinate 20,148,621 of NC_140585.1, read as the reverse complement.
TCATGCTCAACCCTGAATCAAGAATCAAGAAACGTATCCTACAGGAGGTAGAACAAGGAGTAGAAAGAGGGGACATCTGCACGTCTGAAGCTCTCTTCCTCACACCTACCTATACCCGCATTCCTATTATTTACGGCCTGCCAAAGACCCACAAGAACCAGTTTGATCCCCCTCTGAGACCGATTGTCTCAACGATTGGCTCAGCTACGGAGCCTCTCTCGAAATATCTTGACAGGTTCCTTCAGCCCTTGGTGGGCAATCTGCCGTCTTATGTAAAAGACACAGGGCATTTTATTTCCAAAATTGAGGGACTCGATTACAACTGCGAACACGAATTCCTTGTCACTCTGGATGTGGAATCTTTATATTCTAACATTCCCCAGATAGAGGCAGGCAGAGTAGTCAGCAACATCATCCAATCTGACCCATCATTATCAAACAAGACCTTCATGATCAAAATCCTTGAAATTGTCTTGGAAGAGAACTTCTTTGAGTTTGACGGGCAGCTATACCAACAAGTGCAAGGTGTTAGCATGGGGGCAGCATGCGCACCGAGCATTGCCTGCCTGTACATGGGTGACTTTGAGAAATCCAACATCTTTAATGAGGTCGCACCATTTTTTGAGAATGTGCGACACTGGTCGCGATACATCGATGATGTCTTTTTTATTTGGGCTGGCGACCAAGACTCCCTGGAGGAATATATTGAATGGCTGAATGCGGCTGACTGTAACATCAAGTTCACTGCCCATTCCAGCACTACGAGACTCGAGTTTCTGGATGTCTGGGTGGAACACCATGATTCCAAACTGGTGGTGTCTCTCTACACCAAACCGACTGCCAGAAACACCCTCCTGCATTTTGAAAGCTTCCACCCAAGGAGCCAGAAAGATGGGATTCCTTTCAGTCAGTTTCTGCGTTTACGCAGAAACTGTACTTCCATCAAGGATTATCTCAGCAATGCCGAAAACATGAAACAAAAGTTCATTGACAGAGGATATCCATCGAGACTAGTTAGGAACGCTATGAAACGAGCTCGTTTCTACAACCGAGAATCGATGTTTCAAAATAAAAGCCAGGAATCTATGGACAAACTTGTTTGTGTCACCAAACATTCCACTTTCAATAACAAGATCAGACAGATCGTTAACTCTGAGTGGCATCTCCTGAACCTGGGCGAACAACCATCAGCCATGCCCAAACCGGTTTTTGCGTTCCGCAGGGATAAGAATCTTAGGAACCTTCTGGTTAGAGCTAAGATCCCTAACCTGGGAACATGGCTACAACGGTCGATCGAAGGAATTTCCCCTGTGAGGGGAAACCACAAGTGCGGCACTTGCCATGCTTGTGCCAATGCCATTGTTGACACTTCCTTTTGTGCAAATGGGTTCACTGCTGTCCTCAAAGAGATTACCAACTGCAGAACATCGAACTGTGTCTATGCGATCCAGTGTCCCTGCTCATTGACCTATGTCGGCGAAACCTCGAGAGAGGTCAGAGTACGCATTGGTGAGCACAAATCTAACATCAGACGACTCAAGCATGCTGCTCCCTTAGTGGGACATTGGGCGGAAAAGAATCACATAGAGGAAGACCTACGGTGGACAATACTGGAGAAAGTACAAGCCCAAAAGGGCACGAATCCAGACAACCTGCGTAAAAAACGCGAAGTTTTTTGGATTTTTGTCCTTGATACGAAGAACAGAGGGCTTAATGAATCCCTTCCATGGGAAAATGCCATCATATAAGAGCTTTTGTGTTTCTTTGGCTTGCCTGCATCCTTGAACTTTACAGCTGATTTTTTTGATGCTTCTATCTCTCATCATCTATCTTCATCTTATTCTTATTCTGTTTTATGTTATTTTATCCTTTTTTTAAAACATTTTTTAGTTTTTCCATTTCTTTTATTCTTTTATTAAATAATGTCCCCTGTTTCTTTCCCTTGTTTTTTTTTTTTTTTTTTTTCTTGGCCTACTTTTGTGGTATCTCGCATTTGTGCTTGGCCATTTGGATTCCTTTTTATTTCTTTTTACTTCTACCTTACTTCGGCATTTATACGCCCTTCAGGACCACCTTTTTGGCCCTTTGTTTAGTGGATTCAAGCGTTTCACACATTTGCTACTCAAAAAATATTGCTTTTTGGGTGGTCCTTCGGCTGTATGCTGTTTCTTCGTTTATTTGTTTACCAATAGATGTCCCTCTATTCCGTCTTGGTCCGCTTACAGCCACTCCGATTGGTTTATATATTCCGGCGTTTTCGGCTGGTCGAAATTTGTGTTGCCTCGCGCTTTGATTGGTAGATTAGCTGGGAGGTTTTTACTTGGAGGACTTAAATATCTGCCCACCAATAGGGTCTTTTCTCGTGCGATCATCCCCGCGATATTTTCCACTTTGACCGTGTTCGTTTTGAGCGCTGACATCGGACCTATCATTGAGGTAAACTTTGAGAGACCGCTAGTGCAACGTTTTCATATATATTCTATTTTTGATATCTTTGTGGCTTTGTGCACCGTGCTGTCGTTCTGGACGATATTCTATTATCATTTTCATTTTCTTTTTTCTTTTTATTTTTTCTCATCTGCTGTTTAGCGTTCCGACCATCTTGGCCTTCTATATTGAAAATATCTCAGTTAACCTGATTCCGTTCGTTCGTTGAAGTGTGCTCCACGAAAGGTCCTTTGGACCCAGGTGAGCTGATCTCTCTGTATTAGGTGTTATCTTGATTGACAGCGGCTGCGAATTGCAATTCTTGCAGTTTTTTGTTGCTCAGTTTGTTGATTGAATATACTGCCATGTCTCTCAGTCCTGCCTTGATATCACATCCTATGAAGGTGCGTGCAGTCCTAACGCTTCTTTCCTTGTATGCTCTCGGTTTCTTAGGTTCCACGTGAACCGCCTTTGGAACCTTTTCACTACAAGTGTACCTGGAACTAAAACGGGAGAAATATGGCCGGATCTGTTTTTTTCTAACGGGTGCATGTTTTTCCCGCTCTACATTCGGCTGCCTTGGAATTTAGGTAAACTTCTTCGATAGACTTTTTACCTACCTTCTCTTTCCCCAGCAGGCCTGTGAGATTATTGTGAGCCTTTAACCCTTGAACAGCATTTTTGAATCGACATTTGTAGATTTTGAACGGATGTCCCTTATTTTGTCTTTTTCTTTTCACTTTACCATAGACTTCCCATCTGTTTATTTTTTCCTCTACTCAGGTTTGGAGAGATCTGCCTAAGAGCTTTACTGCTAGGAAACCTCTGGCCTTTTTCTTTGTGTCTTTCACGCAGGTAAGCGCGTGCATCTTCTTGTGTACCTTTGAGGCTTTGAGTCTGTATCTCTTTGCCTTGTTGTCTTTTCATGTTCATACATAGATTTCTTGTAGAAGAGTTATTAATGAGCCTTTTTGGTATATTGGCGCTTTTGGTGTATTTTTATACCTTTTTCCCTCTGTTAACGTTTCCTCCTTTTGCTATTCTAGGTGTCCATATTTATGTATGTATATATTTTTGCATATTTTGTCAGTTTGAATAAAACAGTTCTACAAAGAAAATTACACTATAGAATCCATAGTTTTCCATTTTAAGGTTTTGGCACTCAGTTTGGAGCTTATTTGTTTTTTTGTTCATCTGTATTGTTTTTTGTCTCAATTCTTTTTATTATTATTATTATTTTTTCTTTTTTTCTTATTTCCAGAGGTCCCAGCCTGTGGGGGTCTGTCTGTCACGCCCTGAAGAAGGTGGTACTCCTGGTTAGGAGTTGTTTCACCGAAACGCGCGTCGGCGTTGTTTGTTGGGCCTGCCATTCCCCCATTGAACTTCTCTATATACTTTGATAAATAGTTTTCTCTGACCATCTTGACTAATTATCAAAGTCCCCTGGGATCACCTCTTTGGGAATGGGTCCTCGAAAGTTTGCTTGGTCTTTGCTGAATGAATTTTGCGATGCTGTATGAATGCGAGCTGTTTGAATTTGAATGCATGCTTGTCTGATAAAAAATTGTCCCCCTATTCCTTATTTTTTCCCCCCGGTTTGGGAACCTGTAATTCGTTCATACCTGTATTATATCCCTTTTCTGTACTGATTTTTAGTATGTTTTGTATGTTATTGATGTATTGCAAAGTAACATAAACAAATGAATCAAATTCCCTAATTTATTTCCAAATAAAAGGAAACAATATCCTTTCTATTGTGATCGTCTTGCGTTTTGTTGCACTTGCATCCATTTCTATGGTTACTTTATGTGTTTTGATGCCACACTGTCCTTTTCCTACCTGAGTGCCATACTTTTGGAGTTAAATATATGATACTTTGTACATTCTTTAATCATAGGGGTAGAGTTGTTTGTGTTTTTTTGCTTACTTTCTATTTCCCCTACATCTCTACCCATATTGTGTGATTAGGGGTTGCCCTTTGTTCTTTGGCCATGATGGAGTCCTGGCTGGATATACTAAGCGGGAGGTCTCAGTTAAAATTTTACCTTCACACTTAGTTGTTTTCGGTGCTTTTTCCCTTGAAGTCGAGCAAGGTATTTTATCAGGCTGGATTCTGTGCGGGTTAACTGGCTTGACATTCTGTGAGTCTCCGGTCAAATCCTGGAAGTCTGGAGGTCGGGAGCTTTCAGGAGGATGAACATCATATCCAGGCTGGGTCTCGATTGAAGGTAGCCGGCTTGACTCTCAACGTCGAGTTGGTCACCTTATGGAGCTTTTTCCAAAAGTATATCCAAACTTCTCCTAACTTCTGGAATTTCTTCCAGAAGTTCCTCCTGAGGGTACACAGTGTCTAAAACACAAATCCAAGGGTATTGAATCTCCTAGGTGGTCCCTGGGATGTCTGGACTACAATTCCCACAATGTCAAATCCTAGAAACATCCACTGGACGCACTCCAGGATGGGGACATATGGTGGAAATGATGTAGGTGGGTTTTACTAACCTGTAGCTTGCAGGGAGTCCACTCCTTAGACCTTCAAGTCAGGCAAAGTTTTTCTGGTGATAAGTTCCACAGATGTTTCACATTTTTTTTTCCAATTTTTCCCTTTTTCTTCTCTTATAAAAAGCTGTATTATTTTGAATTTGGTATATTAAGTATCATGACTGATCTGTTTAATCATCCAACACGCATCTCTCTTAAGTTCACCATCATGACATAATATAATTTTAACTATAATGTTCTGTATGCTATAGATGTGCCTATTATTGCTCAAAACATGAAGGGGCAGATTTATGTTTCCAGGCGCATCCCTGCAAATCAGCAGGGATGCGCCAGGAAAGATGCGTCACGCAAGTTTACCCTTCCGCCACCACAGATGCGCCGCATTTACAATGCAGCGCATCGTGGCGCAAGGATAAACAGATGCGTGACGCATCTGATGGCGTAAGGGCGGCGCATTGCTGGAGTCACGTCGCAAGCACGACGCAACTCGAGCAATGTTTAGGGGCTGCCCATACCTAACATGCTGCGTCATGCCTTACGCCTGCTTCAAGCAGGCGCAAGGTTTTGACGCAGCAGCGTCGGAAAAGTGACTGAGTGAAATCTTGTAGATTTCACTGCGTCACTTTTCCGAGGCTTTTTCCGATGGAACGCCCACCCTGCATATATTAAACCTGACGCAGGTTTAATGTAGCGCAGGGCTTTACAATGTGACGCATCTCCCTAGATGCGTCACGTTGTAAATAAGGCGCAACATGGCGCTTGGTTTACGCCGCCGCTGCGTCACAAAAGTGACGCAACGGTGGCGTAAAAGTGGCGCAAGTCTAACATAAATCTGCCCCGAAGTTTCCAGAAATGCACAGTTTATTGCATTATTGTTTGTGATTTTATGTGATCATATCTTTTATGCAGTTACATTTATGTATATTCACTTAATGTTGTATGATGGGGATAATAAAACAATTCTAAATATAGAATGTATATCCTACTGTTCTGAAACTATGGATTTCCCTATACATTAGATAAATCCCTATACTTCTCTCTGCACATACAACGTCACAATTCAGACGTACAAGTCGGGATGACTTAAAGCCCATAAGACTAGACTGCATCCTAAGAAGACTCAGACCGTATTTTCTCAATCTTTGCAGAATCATTGACATGTCAGACTTTGTCTGCCTTTGACACGTCATAACCAAGAATCTGTGAAAGTATCAGGTTATTAAGACAATGACACTGATAAGACACCTGATGTATGGTCAATGACCTCGCTAGGACACTTGCTGCACCGTCAGTCTGAAACAAGTGCCATATTATCTTTATTTCAAGGACAAGCAAGAACAAATATGAATAGACATATTTTTACCTTACATGTTCACAAGAATCCGTCCAAGACTAGCATCTTGATGCACACAGACATTCCTAGGGTTGTGTCAGAAATTCCAATCTCAGATACGATATAGTATGAAAGACTCTTCAATCAGGCACTTTGGAGGAGAGGTCCTTCGCCCCAGCTTATTGTGCAAGATACTGCAGGAAGATCTGCAGAGTGCTGTGATGCTGCTGCGTCTCATTCTGCACTGAAAGTCTGAGGGCAAGACAAGCTGGGGCTCTCAGAGGTTACAGCTGATGTTTGTTTTCCTCTAGAGCGAACACTGGCTCCTGGCAACGACCACTTTTTTCTATATACGGATATGCAACGCATTGATGATTCCTAAGAAATTCTAGATGCGCTCTAGTGTATATAAGTAGGTATTAAGGTGTTAGGTGGATAGATGGCACTTTAACTGTGGTAAAATGTTCATTTTATTCTCGTTGTTAGCAACATGAATTGATGGTGTTTGAATATTATTCTCAGTGGTTATTTTAGATGTGCTATGCTACAGGATGAGACTATTGAAATAAACGTTGTTCAGTTAAATGATATATTTCTTAGTGCATTTTGTGTGTGAGATATTTTAAGGAGTGAAATTGAGCTTCTCAAATGACCACTGCATCTCGGAATTCTTGTTTAGACAACTGTTGGTGACACATAGGCACTAAGGCTACTTCAACTATGTATTGGGTCGGGTCTTCCGTGGCTACAATAACCTGTTGTTCATATTCAAGCACTATTGCTTTGAACTAAGTTAACATGTGTCACCTGTGGATGTGTAAACAAATATTGTAGAGGTAAACCGGAGTCTTAGTTTACACAGCAACCGTGTGCTTAGACAAAATTCAACTTGGATATACTATGTCCCAGAAAACCCATGTACCAAAATGTAAAGATGATATATTTCATGTCACAAAAGAGAAATGATAATTTAGTTTACTCAATGTGGGTTCTAATAAAAGTATGTTGCATTATAGAGGCTGTAACTAATTCTATTTTTATAATTAATGATTAATTAAGTTTTTCTTACTATTATCACAGACTGCCTCCAATACTTTTGCAAGGTTTTCTCCTCTTTCTTTGGGCACAACCGGTGCCAGATGTGCCCCCTAGACCTAGTGCTGACTGCTTCAGCCCATGAGCCTCATGCTCCCATTCATTTCATTGTGCCCTATGCATCTTCAGAGAGACTACCTATGGATAACATTCTAGCATGTTCTAGCACTCTGTGGGCTCATGGGAAATACCAGTGTCATAAGTTGCAAAATATTGTGGGCAAAATTAAGACCCCTCTGCAGTTAGGTGTGGATCCACAATCACTATTTATCCACCCCTCTGTTTTCCTTGATTACAACAATCTAATGTTACAATTTGAACTGTACACCTTCTGTGGTAGGGGTACGTCGGGCATAGGTGTTTGAGCATCGGGATGTAAGTCTTGTGTCACCAGAACGTAAAGATACCGCTGCATCATACTGGGTAAGGGGGTGCTTCCTGTCTCTATGTTTCAGTGACATCTACTGTAAATTAAGTACTATCATCCCCAAGGTGCAAGAACATGCAACACTGATCCCTGTTATGTGATTCGTTTTGAAGTACGTGAAATCACTTTCACTGACCATGCTATTTTGGGGAGCTGGGACCTTTCAGTAAAAAAATGAATTGACTATCCTATCCTGTATTTATGAACCAGGTGCCAGGGAACTGTTTTGCTGGAGGGCTCTGCATGTTTAACATGAATTTTAAATGTTCCACCTTTGCATTCAAGGAACTGACGTTGAGATATCCCTAAATGCAGGCCTGATCCTTCTTTCAAATTGCTCTCTTGAAAGCCAATTTCATCTCTTTGTTCCTCAAACTGTAAATCATTGGGTTAAGGATTGGTGTTCCGGTTGTGTAGATGAGAGATGCCATCCAGACATTGGGCTGCGAGAAGCTGGATAGGGGTCTGAAGTACATGGAGATGAGAGTGCCATAGTACAGGGACACCACCATGAGGTGGGAGCTACAGGTGGCGAAGGTCTTCTTCCGGCCCTCATTGGACACAATATTCAGGATAGTGGAGATGATGCGGGCGTAGGAGCCGAGAACAACAGTAAAGTTCCCAATGCCCACGAGGACTACACCGATGAAGATAGTGATCATGTTCACACTTGTGTCAGAGCAGGACATGAGTAGGAGTTGTGGAACGTCACAAAAAAAGTGGTTGATCACATTGGATCTGCAGAAGATCAGCTGACTGGTTGCTACCGTGTAAATCAAGGAATAAAGACCACCACTAATCCATGGGCCAACTGCCAGTCGCACACAGACCTCCAAGCTCATGATGGCGTGGTAGTGCAAGGGCTGGCATATGGCAACATAGCGGTCAAAGGCCATCACTGACAAAAGGAAGCATTCCGTAACAGCAAAGAAGATGTAGAAGAAGACCTGGGCAATGCAGCCATGATAGTAGATCAGCTTTGTCTTTGAGACGAGGTCTGACAGCATCTTAGGGACTGTCACCGAAGGGTACAGGATGTCCAGAAGTGAGATGTTGCTTAGAAAGAAATACATAGGTGTCTGGAGGTGAGAATCAGTGCTGATTAAGATGATGATGAGGACATTACCCAACAGGGTGGCAGCATAAATAAAGGAGAAAGACAAAAATAACGGAATCTGAAAATATGGAAAGTGTGAGAAGCCCACAAGGATAAACTCTATCACCATGGTCTGGTTCTCCTCCTCCATTGTGAAGATCTATCAATATAAAGGAGGGCATCGTTAGTAAGATTACAGAGAATGACAGTAGTTGGTGATTAACCCCAGGAACATCAACATCAATTATTAGCTAGCTCTGTATCAATACAGTCATCTAACCATGCATTCACTCCCACTTTTTTATGCATGTTTATCCATGCAGCCAATCTCTGAGTCAGGAGTGAGGGCGCTGTGAGCAAGACTGTCAAGACATGAATCTCACCCAACAGGTTGCAGCAGGACCCTTCCTTACAAACCCTCCTACACATCTCCATCACCATATTGATACTGTGGCGTGGTACCCCAGTTTAAGCCTAATATGCTGTGTGGACTGCTTCTGGATTGTTATAGGACACTGCCTTTGACCATGGTTTCGACCATGAGGGAGCCCACATGGCACCACCACCAAATTAAGTTCTAGTCCCTTCAACAAAAATCACATATGAACCAATGTGCCTGGAAAAAGTAGGTGGTACAATAGGAGGGAGAGGTGGCTGCAGCAGTGAAGCTAGAGGGTGGCAATGACAGCAAGGATACAGGTGGACATGGAAATGGTGCTCAATGAGCTGCAGATGGTAAGGGTCAGCATGTTTAGTGGTGGTCTTCTTTCTCACTGTTCATAGTGCTCACCTCTAGTGCTGTTCTTTAGGTGGGGTACTGATATGTCAATCAATATCATCATCATTATGTGTTGTGTGGTGTCTTCCAATTCAATTGCCTCTATCTTTTGTTATTTCTTTTCTTTTGACTTCTTTTTGTTTGTCCTTTTTTTCTATTTTATGCTGTGGGACTGAGGGCAGTGCAGTTGTGACGAAGGAGGACAACCAAGTAGAGTTAGGAGAGGTCTTGAGGCACCACCTGAGAATAAGGGACAACATACCTGTCCCACGTGCTCATGTCACCTTCCCTTTGGTATGATTGGAAGGAGGAGTACACTCTCTTTATTGCTTTCTAAGTTTGGGGCAGAAGGGCCTCAAGAGGAAGGGGAAGTGTACAACTGAGTGTAGGGACTATTGAGTGGAGTAAAGTGGGAGAGGTGGCACGTGGATTAAAGCTAATGTTTTTTCTTCTCCCTAACTCTTCATTGACTCCTAGGTTTTTGGCCAAAGGAATTGCTGGTCTCTCACCACTTCCACCAAGTAAGTTCCACACCCTAGTTAGCAGCTAAATTCAAAATAATACATTTAAATGAACTATGCCAGAGAGGGAGAAAGCAAGGAAAATGGCAAAAGGGGGCATCTGTTCCTGCTGTTATGAAGGGTGTAAGCTGCACTGGCGATTGGTCATTGTGTTGTGTTTGTTCATGTTACTTTTTTGCACTCTAGTTTATTTATATTGTGTCGTTTTCCTTGTGTTATAATTAGAGGGTTGAATGTTCTTAAAAAAATCTAGACACTGATTTCTTTCATCATTGAAAGGGGTGTAACTTGTGGCTTAAGGTTGCATCCTTGATCCTGGACATTACCCTTGCGAAGAGGGAGGTAGTGTCCACAGGTAGCAGCTGCTCACAGAGAAAAGTGGTACCGGAAGGGAGGTGCTCAGTGAGATAATGAACTATATAAACACCCGCCTCCTGTTCGTCCTGGAGAAGTACCGACCAACACTCAGAGGATGGTGGTGGTGGAGATGCTTTGATGTATCTCTCAGGCAGTCACTGAGGATCCTCCTCTCAGCCCTGCTGTCAACGAGACTAAGGAACTGACTCAAAACCTATAATACAGTGAAAATCCCACAGATCCACTCCAAGGGAGAGGGAGAGGATGTCAGAGAAATACATGGATCTGCAGAGCACAAAACTAGGATGCAATGACCCCAGGACCACTAAAGAAGAGAGCATGACTAGATGGGACAGTTTGTGTGTGAGAGTTTAGAGCCACATGAAAATATTTACAAAGTTGAATATCTTGAGCTGTCACAGATCTGCTTTGGAAACTGAACCAGAGAAGACACTATTCTAAGCCATCGCCCTGTCCCCTGCCAAGCACCGTTCAGAAATCAGGTGTTGTAATCACAATTTGTTTGGATTTACCAGTCTGTCAAGGAGCAAGAGCTCCTCATTTCCTCCTAACTTCCCATCCCTTGAGTATTTGTCAGGGCTCCTCAGAAGGTCTAAGCATCTGAATTTAGATTTCAAAATTCCAGAGCACAACTTTTACATTTCTTGAGTGCAGTGTTATCCGCTTCTTTGAGATGACGGACAGGATGTTTGCCTCAATCCAAACCATGATCACCGATGTCATGGACTAAATAATGTGTTACAAATATTGTATGTCATATGACATCAGAGTTTTCTATGTCTACCTGTGTCCTAGCAATGCCAGTGTGTGTCTGTGAACCTGCTACTCAGACTGTTGTCTGGTTACACCATGCCTGAAATCTCAGAAGCAGTAATTTACAACACATATAAAGAGCCTGATTGACTTGCTTATGGCGTAGGGCAGAGCCTCAAGCCTTCCTGCTGAGCTGCCCCACATCAAAGGAAAGGGCAGGAACGCACCATATCTATGAGATACAGAACATTCCTGTCCTCATTCACAAAGCTCAAGGAGCGATTGATGGACAGAATGTTGAACAAAATCAAACATTGACACCAGTGCAGAGATGTGGGCCTAAACCCATCGTTTTTTTGCTCCCCATGCCATTCCAGTTTAAACTCAGCCATATGCAAATCAGTCTTCACCCTGTTTCCATTGGGAACAGTCCAGCCCCCAATGCCAGGCCAGGTTCTCCCTGGACTGAAAAAGAAGCATCCTAGGACCGGTTTTGGGGTTTCACGCCTCATCAGTCATACTAGTTCTACTCCAGTGGCATGGAGAGCATGAGATCCATGTCTGGGCATACCCGTCCCACTCGGGGTGACAAATGCAAAAAGAACAATTGATAAACAGAATGCTGAACAATATCAAACATTCACTCCAGTAAAGAGATCTGGGCCTAAATCCATTGCTTTTTTTTTGCACGCCCTGCCATTCCAGCCATAAGCAAATCAGTCTGGACCTTGTTCCCCATGAAAATAGCCCAGCCCGAACTGCCAGGCCATGTTCACCCTGGACTGGAAAACAAGCATCCTAGACAGGTTTCGGGGTTTCACCGCTCATCAGTCAGGCTAGCTTGACTCAGTGACATGGATAGCACAGGACACTGGGCTGCAATTCTGGCAGGAGACGGGTCTTTGAGTGTCATTTGGCAATGCAAGGCGGCAGGTGGCATGGCGTCCTGTGTTTAGGGCGAGGAGGGTGCAAGCTTCATATCAGTGGAGGGGTCCGAGAACCAGGGTCTGTGGTGCTGGGCGTGGTCCAGGTGTGGATGGGCGCAGACGGCTGGCTGGAGGGCATGTCAGTGTCCCCCATTAATGTTGTGTGGGGGGCAGGGCAGCTGGGAGGTGGGAAACGTGGGGAGCAGGAAAGGGTCACTGGAGGGGGTGGGGCAACAGGGGAACATATCGTTCTGTTTTAGTATTTCATAGTTTTAAACCGTTTTATCTCTTCACCAATCCGTCTTAAGATCTGAAGCACCAAATTATGGTTTTAAAACGTGTATATGTATTGTGTTTTATGGAGTATGTACTGTATGTACCGTGCTTTTATGACTTGTACGTCGGATGAAGCTTGTTGGAATGATTGGTAAAAGAGAGAGGGAAGAAAAAAAAAGTATAAAGGGACAGAAAAAAAGAGTAAAAGGCAAAAACAGAAAAAAGGCAGATGCAGAAAGAGGCAAAAGAAGCTGAGAGACAGAAGGGCAGCCCAGCAGCAGAGCAGTGACGTTCTACCACTAGACCACCAGGGCTTCGAACTCCTAACCAGAGGGTTAGCAGCAGCAATGGGGGCAACAGCAGCTACCAGGCGGAGCTGTCCAGGGAAGTGAGCAGTCCACTATAAGAGGCTTGGGAAGAGGTGGAGGGCAGTAGTTGCAGTTTTGGGTACTTTGCATTTGCTGATTTTGCCTATGGTCCACCTCTAGCTGGCGGAGGGGATGGAGTGTTTAATTCAAAGAGTTTGTATGCATCTGTACTACTTCTTTGATTCTATACCTCTGATTCTTGTGGTCCTGAAGGACCCAAAGGATTGTGTCCCTCTCAGTCTGTATATTTGCCCCTGTGCTGCCCTCTCGCGGGGTTGATTGTTGCAAACTGGTGCAGTTCATGTTAATGTCACTAACTACCCCATCCCCACTGTATCTCACCGGGGTAGGAGGTGGGGTCTATCATTCATTGTTTGTAGCACTTTATGTTGTCACAAGGGTTTGGTACTGTTTGCCTAGACAATATCTTGTGCTGCAGAGTGAGGTTTCCAAATTTCTATTAACATTTTGATGATGACACAACGTGCATTATCATCAGTTTGAAGAAATGCAATTTCACTTATATTAGGCTTTTAAATTCTGCTGTTCCTTTGTATTCTGTACTTGTTTGATGATAATGTGTAGATTTAATTGCACTTTCTTCGAGATATGAAGCTTATGTTTTTGCACTTTATCAGACAAAATTCCACAATAAAATTATTTAGCCAAAAATGTGGTTGGAGGTTGCATGTTTGATGGGCATAGTTTTCAGTGATTTAATTTTTTAAGTAGACCACACCTGAAGCAGTGTCTGTGCTTAAATGATGCATGGAGGACTGAAAGACATTTTTATTACTCCAGTAATAGTCTCAAAATTCCAGAATTTCACATTACACAATGTTCTCTAAGGAAAATTCAGTTATGTCAATAATGCCAAATACTATAAAACAAAAGCAATATTTCCCATTGCTATATTTATCTTCAGAGTATCAGAAGTGGAAAGCCATGTGGACATTTAGGTACATCTTGGCAAATTATCCACGTGAAAAACACTAACCAACAGACAATCCAAATGTGCAGAGTTGTGGGAGCATCAGCAGTATCAGAGTTTTCATCCTTGTCTGTAAAATCCCAAAGCCCTGGCAACTTTACCAGCCAAGCATAGGTAAAGTATGATAGCACCACAGCATATGATAGGTTGCTACCCTGGTACACTAACGTGCCACCTGCATACTGGTTAAACACCTGCTTCCTGTGTCCTTTCAGGAGTGGGGAGATTTTTTCCATGTGTTATTTTATGTTATGCGATGTGTATTTGTAAAGTGCGCTATCACCGTCGAGGGTATCCTGGGGATGAGCAGGTATTTGTGTCTAGCCCTGCCCAGAGTGGGTTGGTTAATCATCCACAGGGTATCTTGGCCCTGAGCAGGTTTTTTGAGACTAGCCCTGCAAATAGTTAGTTGTGATGGTATCCTAAGGCTGGGCAGGTGTGTGTGCCTAGCTCTGCCTTGTGGTAGGTTGGTTAATCACCCACAAGGATAAGCTGATACTTAGCAGGAGTGTTTCCAAGCTCTGCATTGGGTAGGTTGGTTAATCACCCATGCGGGTATCCTCGCACTGAGCAGGTGTGCATGCCTGGCCCTGCCTCGGGTAGATTGGTTAATCACCTGTGACAGTATTCTAATGATGAGCAGGTGTGTCTGAATAGCCCTGCCTTGGAGTAGTTTGGTTAATCACCCTTGAGGGTATCCCAGTACTTTGCAGGTGTGCATGCCGATACCTGCTTAGGGTTGGTTGGCTAATCACCCATGAGAGTATCCTGGCACTGAGCAAGCATGTGTGTGCCTGGCCCTGCCTAGGAAAAGTTGGTTCATTACCTGCAAAGGTATCCTGGCACTGAGCAGGTGTGTGTGCCTGGCCCTACCTAGGATAGGTTGGTTAATCACCCGCAATAGTATCCTGCCTCTGAGGAGTTGTGCATGCCAGGTCCTGTCCGTGGTAGATTGGTTAATCACCAGGGAGTGTATCCTGGCACTGAACGGGTGTGTTTGCCGAGCCCCACCAGAGGGGGGAGGGGGGCGGTTAATCACCTGCAAGGGTATCCAAGGGCTCAGTAGGTGTGCCTAGCCTTTCCTCGAGTAGATTGGTAAATTAAGCCGCGAGGGTATGCTGGCGCTGAGCAAGTGTGCATGCCAGGCCCTCCCTATGGTAGGTTGGTTAATCACCCGCAAGGGTATCCTGGCCCTGAGCGGGTGTGCATGCCTATTGCTATATAACCGTGGGCAATGAACTCCGCTCGCGGAGGCTGCGGAGATTCGTTAAATACATATTACATTGAAAACATAGAATTCATACAATAATTCAACTCCACCACGTAGCAGAGATAGCTACTGCACCCACAAACCTTGGATAATACAACTTTACCTTTACATGCTGAAAAGCATAGAACCAATTCAAAAAAGTGAACTCTGAAAAATACCACGCAATGAGAGAGGTGATGATTTTGGGTTCACCCCTAACCTAGGGGGAGGGCAAGCAGATGCCTTGAACACAAATAGCATATCATGCTGAGCGATTAGCTGGTGGTCCCATTCTCCTACACACCACAAGCAAAGTTATGGGCAAAAATATAATGCTAACGAAAGGCTCAGCAAAGCATTATGGGCGAGATTCTAGAGTGCAGTGAATATTATAGTATTAGCTCTCAGCTGAGCCAGGAGAGCCAGCTGCCCCTTGAGGAATGATTTGATATTGGATACTATAATATCCACTGCACTCTAGAATATCGCCCCATAATGCTTTGCAAGGCCTTTGGTTGGGATAGTACTATTGCCCATAACTGTGCATGGGGTGGTCCAGCTTGGTTCCGCACTCTGCTTGATGCCCTGGAATAACACCTTCCACTGTCCCCCTATACGCTCGGCAACACTCACCTTGGACCTTGACATAGACTGCCATATTTTTCTGGTTACCAATGGCACAGCAATCACACTTCTGCTGAATTTGTCAATCCCTAAAGGACTCTGGCTGGCCCTCCACAGGGCAACAATGTGAAGTGGGGTTTGCATGGCCCTGTACTGCACCAGCTACAACACAACCACTGAATGTGAATAAACCATTCTAATTCACACAGATGTGTCATGGCTATGATCAATCAAGTATGTAAGTATGTATGGATGAATGTAGGGCCAGTGATTCAACAAAAAGGTACTCCCTGGGCAATGCTATCAATGTGCATGTCTGGCCGTGACCCAGATGGGAAGTGAGACACACATTGTCATTCAAATCAACACTCATCACAGTGAAGATGCGTACACTTTATTAGCATATGCGTGTCAGTATTGTCAAGATAAGTGCCACAACATGCAGACCAATGCAGCAGTATGTCAGAATGAGTAACATTGCCAAGCGCCGGTGTCCACTCAGGGGAAGTGCCTCACCTTTCACAGGTGTGTGTCAACCTGCATTGTTCGCTTATGTAGTCGGAGTCCAGGCGAATGCAGCCATGTCCACTGTTGTCGTGGGATATGTGACCAGATCTCCAAGATGCAACAAGGTGTCAGGACATGTGCAATGGGTTCAAATCAGTTGTGGCTGCAGGTACGTAGTTACTCCTTCATGAAAGCGATTGCAGCTTGGTAGGCCATCATTACCAACATGAGGTAGTTGTCGACTTCATCAAACAGGATGGCAAGTCCATCCATTAGCAGGTCCGGACAGATGTGCTGCGCCCACCCCCTTCCACCAATTAGCACTACAGCCCAATAGGGGAACGGTTCAATGAGGTCACTGCATTCAAGGATTTGTGCAATCTCCCTGGTCCAGCTGCCAGCATATATGCCAAGTAGCAAGGCATCCCATAAACGGGTTTCACGTTGACACTCCTGGTCGTCTGCCAACAAGGGGCGCACACACATGTCAAGATCCAGTACATCTGCCATCCTTTTGGATAGGCAGACATCCATACACCACTCGAATATGCACGATCTACAAGGCAACACAGGCTGAACACAGGTGACGTTGGCAAGGCGGAAGCTTAGCCAGTAACTGATCTGCAGCACTGCCAATGGCAGTGCCCCCAGTAAATGCAGCATTCGTGCACAGTACAGTTCCACGTGACAGGGGTTGTGCATGTGTGCGGGATGTGGAGCCATTGCATTTGTGGCTCATGTTGAAGCAGAACTGTTCTGACCTGCACCAATTCTGTAGATGAAATGACACATCTCGGATCAATGAGTTGTTTTAGTGTGCACCGGTTGTACGCCTGGGATGTTGTGGAAGTAAGTGTGATGGCCATTCCATGCAAGATTACTTCCAGCAAGGACTCCTGTGTGAGGGGTGTGTATACATTGGTCTCTCGTCGGGCTGTGTGTAGTGTGGGAGTCGGCATCAGCTGCAATAGCATCTGTCAGGGATTGCCGGGCACATGCAATTCCGAGGTCGGAGGTGCAGATGTGCTTCCGCCTGATAGTTCAGACAAAGGAGCTTTCATCCCTAGAGTAAGTTTGTAATCTGCTTGCATTCATGAAATGTGAAGTGGCTTGTTGCGGGTGGGGTGGGATGATTGCGACTTTGGGATTCATGTTTGACATGTCTTGCATGTGGTATCTGATCGGCATCACTGTGTGTTACGTTGCCTCACAGCTGCTCCTCCCTCCCCCAAACCCATTTACTTATGTGCGCTGCGCGATTGCATCACTTGCACTCCTACAGCACAGTATTGTCATGCCTGTCTTCCATGTCCACAAGCCTGAAAACTACACTGTGATGTTGGCCATTGAAGGTGGAGGACCACATGAGTGTAGGCCTTTGGTGAGGATAGGGCAGACACAGATGTAGGCTACATGCCTGGCTGAACTGGCGCTGCTGATGTGGCTAGACAATTGGCTCATGCTGCGGCAATACAGATACACACAACACTTGGCATGTATGATCCAGGACCCCAAGCGGTCTTGCACTCCTTCATTACTCCGTTCGTGCAAGCCCGCCCTCTGGGTGCATGCTACATTGCAACATTGTCGCTTACAGGGGGTGCCGACTTAGCTACTTGTCCAGGCTCTTACCAACTGCCTGAGGTGACATGGTTGCGTCCGTTGTCCACAGCACAATGTAATGTGGTAGGGCCCGGGGCCATCATTCATACATAATGACCACACAGACACACTTGGATAGATAGTGGAACTGGCTATGGGCACGTTCACCCGGCCCCTTTTTATTACCAGGATCACATATCCAGTGACGCCTGTGCTGGATGAGTGTGGGGTAATTGTGAGCCAGCCCTCACGAGTGGTTGGTGCTGGCAACAACTTGAACAGTGATCACTATTAAAGTGGAAACAGAAAACACCAACATAACACAAACAAATGTGAAGCATCATGGTGGTAACCGGAGCAAGTACAGAGGTCACCCAATATTAAATCAGAAGGGGCCATGACTTGTGGTGCACTGAGGTAGGGGCACCAGAGCTGAGCGTGCTCATGTGAAGAAATTGTCAAGGATTGTGTCCCTTCGGGATATTCCTATTGCAGCTGAAATGGGGTGTGTTACACTTGCCTCATCTTCATCATCATCGTCCCAGGTCTTCCACACTGCCTGAGGTGACATTGTTGCGTCTGCAGTCCACAGCACTACAAACACCAGCAGTATGTCCACATGGACAGGTCTGGGCTCTGCATACTGAGGTCTGCCCAGAACATCATCGCCACACTTGGCATTGTGTGCATTCTTATTCATGGGTAACTTGCCTCCTTCACACATACGTGGTTCCCACCTCTCCCCACATTCTGCTATTATGTGGCTGAGGGGCCATACCATTTTCGGAACGTCCGCTGTCCTGCTCTGCGCTGCCTCGGTTGTAGATGGGGGGGTGGGTCTGGGGGGGTAATGGGGTGGTGGCGGTGGGTGTTGTGGACCTCTTGGGTCTCCGAGCTGCATGATCAGTGTCTCCATGACATGTGTTGGTCTTCAGATGTGGCTCTGGGATGGGATCCCTTTCATAATACAGGTAGTCATCCTGCTTTACACCAGTAAAAGGCAGGTGTTAAATCCCTGCTGCTAACGCGCCTTATTGCCTGTTTTTGGGTCGCATCGCAGGTCTGGCTGGTCGTTGAGAATATCGTAAAGTGGTGTTTTCATGTGTTTTTGCATGGGAACGCCTATTCTGCATATCATTAGTGTTAGTTGTCACTCTCATCCGTGGCGATGCTTTTTTGCGGCAGCTATCGCTGGAAAACTGGCAATGTCGGCAGTTTGCACCAGCTTGAGAATGGGCCGATAATTCTTTCACCACTTTTGCTGTGCTAAAGTGCCGATAACTCAGCGATAAGTCCTTGAGAATATGCCCCAAAGTGTAAGATAGATATATGACATATTTTAAACAAAATGAGTCTAGCTGTTTAGTAACATCATGGTTTAACGTTATTCGCACATACTTGGTTCCCACCTCTCCCCACATTCTGCTATTGTGTGGCTGAGGGGCCATACCATTTCCGGAACGTCCGCTGTCCTGCTCTGCGCTGCCTCGATTGTAGTCGGGGGGGTGGGTCTGGGGGGGGCATGGGGTGGTGGCGGTGGGTGTTGTGGACCTCTTGGGTCTCCATGCTGCATGATCAGTGTCTCCATGACATGTGTTGGTCTTCAGATGTGGCTCTGGGCTGGGATCCCTTTCATACTACAGGTAGTCATCGTGCTTTACACCAGTAAAAGGCAGGTGTTAAATCCCTGCTGCTAACGCGCCTTATTGCCTGTTTTTGGGTTGCATCGCAGGTCTGGCTGGTCGTTGAGAATATCGCAAAGTGGTGTTTTCATGTGTTTTTGCATGGGAACGCCTATTCTGCATATCATTAGTGTTAGTTGTCACTCTCATCCGTGGCGATGCTTTTTTGCGGCAGCTATCGCTGGAAAACTGGCAATGTCGGCAGTTTGCACCAGCTTGAGAATGGGCCGATAATTCTTTCACCACTTTTGCTGTGCTAAAGTGCCGATAACTCAGCGATAAGTCCTTGAGAATATGCCCCAAAGTGTAAGACAGATATATGACATATTTTAAACAAAATGAGTCTAGCTGTTTAGTAACATCATGGTTTAACGTTATTCGCACATACTTGGTTCCCACCTCTCCCCACATTCTGCTATTGTGTGGCTGAGGGGCCATACCATTTCCGGAACGTCCGCTGTCCTGCTCTGCGCTGCCTCGATTGTAGTCGGGGGGGGTGGGTCTGGGGGGGGCATGGGGTGGTGGCGGTGGGTGTTGTGGACCTCTTGGGTCTCCATGCTGCATGATCAGTGTCTCCATGACATGTGTTGGTCTTCAGATGTGGCTCTGGGCTGGGATCCCTTTCATACTACAGGTAGTCATCGTGCTTTACACCAGTAAAAGGCAGGTGTTAAATCCCTGCTGCTAACGCGCCTTATTGCCTGTTTTTGGGTTGCATCGCAGGTCTGGCTGGTCGTTGAGAATATCGCAAAGTGGTGTCTTCATGTGTTTTTGCATGGGAACGCCTATTATGCATATCATTAGCATTAGTTGTCACTCTCATCCGTGGCGATGCTTTTTTGCGGCAACTATCGCTGGAAAACTGGCAGTGCTGGCAGTTTGCACCAGCTTGAGAATGGGCCGATAATTCTTTCACCACTTTTGCTGTGCTAAAGTGCCGATAACTCAGTGATAAGTCCTTGAGAATATGCCCCAAAGTGTAAGACAGATATATGACATATTTTAAACAAAATAAGTCTAGCTGTCTAGTAACATCATGGTTTAACTTTATTTTAACAACACATTTGACACAAACAACAGTTACAAAAAATAACTTTCAACATTGGAACTCACAAATAGAACTTAACCATCCATCAAACTACACATTGTCACCCAAACTCATTTTGAAAATTGTGCTGGTTTTTAACTTTTTTTCACTATTTCTATTAAAATAAAATGGAATCATAAGAACCAAACAAAGACCTATCACTTGTTGAAGTACTTGAACAGTAGCTGAACATGAAAATTCTTGTGATGAAGAACCACCAATGAACAAACAAAACATAGCTTGAGATTTTTTCACTATTCCATCTGTTAAATCAAAGACCACTACTAAATATGTGAAGTGCAGCACATGTGAGAAGACATTATCTCGGGGCACCGAAAAACAATATTAATGTGGTACAACAAGCATGTTTTACCCCTTACAAACATACCAGAAGAAGCAATATTAATTTACACAGAGAAAAAAAGGAGAGGAGTCATCAGTCTCCAGACCTCCTGCCCCTGCTCCTGAAAGCAAAGTTCAAGCTTAAGTGCAGAGAAGATGAATGTGAAAAAACATTTTTATTCTTCTTTTATTGCAGCAGTTCAAGCACTATTAAACAATTTAAACAAACAAAATGTATTAGGATTTAGAACATTAGGTAACCAAAACAAGATACAATGGTGAAGTGGAGAAGAAACTGCCTAGATGCAATTTAAGCCTGCAGGTATTGAAGTACCTCCGTTTACTTGGTATCTGTAGTAACAGAATGTAGTCCTGTAAGGTTTCATAAATTCCTTCCCTTCAGTTAAAAATAGTCTCTCATTTCTTATAACAGTGCTATAGACAATATCCCTAATAGGCCCAATAATGTCTCAGAAACTCATACTTTGTACACATTTCAACACAATACCACATTTTGTTATCCTAAATTGTCTTTATTTATTTAGAGTTTTATAGAGCACAAAAGTGACCCGATTAGGGTGTCAGAGTGCTTCACAGAGAAGAAGAAACTTTTAGTGGAAAAGAGCAAGCAAGCATAACTAACATCAGAGGGAGAAACAAGGCAAAAAACAGAGCAGGAGCAGAGCAAAGGTGACTACCTCAACATCTACCCTCTAAGGCTACACTGAAGTACACATTTTGCAACATCCTAGACAACATATAAGAGAGTGTAAGTTACAAATATCAAATTGGGTACTGCCAGGCCGATCAGTGGTCAGCCTCTCAGGAAGGGGGTACATAGACGATTAGGTTGAGTATGCAAAGGTTTGTGAGGTTATTCCCCACGGGAGTTAGTGAGTAAGCTAGGCCACAGTTCGGAGAGTGCTCTGGGAAAGTGTTAAGGCAGGAATTCACCCATTAGAAAAATCTTGGCTTCCTTCTTGATTCTTGATGAGTTTGGCGCTGCGAGTTCCAGACTCTAGGTGCGGCCCTTGAGAAAGCTCTGTTGCAGGTTTTCCTCTTCCGGCCGAAAGGTGGTTTCAGCAGGTCACTATTTTCTGAGCAAGGTACGTAGGAGCCTTAGCATGTAGAGCTTTGTGTGTGATAAAGGCTATTTTGAGTTCGATTCTGGCTTCGTAGGGAAGTCAATTCAGTGCCTTCAGGTGCGGAGTGATGTGGTCAAATTATTTTTAACCTGTTAAGAGTCTTGCGGCTGCATTGAGACAGGCTTTTAGGGGAGCGGTAGAGATTTTGGGCAGTCCTGAGAGAGTTGTACATCTGTATTCTATCCTGGAGATGACTAATGCCAGCACTGCCATATTAAGGTCTGAGGTATCTAGGAATGGTTTTAGTTTTCTGAGGTAGCTCATGTGAAACCTGGCTTTTTTTGGGGAGAGTGTTGAAGTGGGTCAGAATGTTAAGATTCTTGTCCAGTGTGACTCCTAGTGATTTGTCAGAGTCCACAATGATAGGGTGCAGTTCAGCTTGGGGATTGATTTGGCCCATTCTAAAATGACAGTGGAACTTTTAGGAGGGGATATTAGTAAGAATTTTTTTTTACGCATTAAGTTTGAGTTGATTACTGGCAAATCATTGCATAGTCAGCTTTAGCGCCTCACTCATTATCTTGATCTCCTCAAGGGATGAGATTTTGATGTAGATCTGCGTGTCATCTGCATGCACATGGAAGGAGATGTTGGCGCTACGCACGTTCACTGATAGAGGTTCCAGAAATAGGTTAAAAAGAGTAGGGGAGAGAGTTGCGCCTTGCGCAACTCTGGTTGTAGTCAGGGAGGGAGGAGATACGTTTCTATTAACTAATACTCTTTGAGAGTGGTTCCGCAGCATGAATTTAAACCATTAGAGAATGGGTCCTCCTAAACCCATCCTGTTTCCGAGTCAGTTTAGTAATTTCTCATGGTTTACTGTGTCAAATACCAACAATAGGTCCAGAAGAATTAAGAGGCATGTTTTGTCTTGGTCTAGCGCTTGTAGGGTGTCATCCACAATATGGAGGATTGTGGTTTCAATACTGTGATAAGGCCTGAAGTACGACTGACATTTATCAAGCAGATTACATTTCATGACGTGTTGGCTGAGTTGTTGATGCACACATTTTTCAAGCACTTTCACTACAAGTGAAATATTTGATATAGGCCTGAAATTGTCCGGCTCAGCAGGGTTCAGTGTCGTTTTGTTTAGAATGGGGAAGGACTTAGACCGATTTTAGTGAGTCAGGTATAGAACCTTGTGTTAAGGACGCGTTGATTATTGTGGTGCAGATGGGAATGATAGCTTGGCTGGCTGAGAACAGAGTTGGAGGGGAGCAGGTCATTGAAGTGAATGTTTGGTTTTATGGATGCTGGGATTTTGGAAATGTTGTGGTCATCATAAAGATTGAAGGTAGACCAGTGGGCTTCATTTTTAGGTATTTTCAGATGGGAGTGTGTAGTTGCATTGATCTATAGCACCGGTGGATGAGACATATCAACAGAGGCAGATCTCAGATCGATTTCCAATGCATTGATTTTGGCTGAGAAGAAGGATGGCCAATTTGTTTGATTGTTATTTGACCATTTCAAAGAGCTTACGAAATCTATTTTTAATGTGCTCCAAATCCAGTCTAAAGAACTCATTTTTTTGAATTGAGAATGTTTTTGTTGTACGCCTTCCTGGTCTTGCTAAGATGTTGTAGCTGGGGAATGAGGGGTGTTGTATCCCTTTCCGTTCTGTTAATCTCAGATCTCTCCTTTCCAAGTTTAGGGACCCGTGAAACCCGTGTTTATTGTCTTTTATCTGGATTCTTTTCAATTGTAATGGGGCTAGAGAGTCAATTATATCCGACATTGTTGAATTGTAGTGTGCCGTAAGTTTGCTCATGTTTGAGTGCTTAGCGGGCGGGGGAAATTCCATCTTGTAATGTGCTGCCCAGTTCTCATGGTCTCAGCTTTTTGTATCCCTACCAAGTGTTTCCGTTTCACTTATTGCGCTGGCCATTTCTTGATTGTGCCCTGTATACAGATGGTAATAATGTGGTGGTCTGACTAGTCACAGGGAGCAATTGAAGATAACCTGATGGCTTTTTCCTTTGAGATAATCAAATCCAACATAGAGCCTTTCATGTGGGTTGGCAAGGTCAGGCTTGAGTAAGATATTAGTCTGTTAGGACATCTTTAAGGATGTTGACCTGACTATCATTAAGGTCGTTCCAGTAGAGATTAAAATCCCGCAGGAAGATATTGTTGGAGTGGGGGAGACATTTGCTGTGATGATTTCCATGAGGTGGTCAATGAAAGGGTCATTCTTACCCGGGTAGTGGCAAAAGGTGTGCAGTTTGCACAATTGGTTGGATTTGTTCCTTATGGAAAGTATGAGGTGTTCGCAGGAATCAAGAGGTTCTGAGTGAAGTTGAGAAACAGCAAGGTCGGAGCGGTGAATGCAGGCTATACCTTCCCATTTTTTACTTCTCTGTCTAGTCTGACAATATGGTAGCTTGGAGGAGACCAGTAGATCCATGCAGGGCAAGGAGGCTTCATTGAGCCACGATTCTGTTAAGATCGCCACATCTACTTCTTGGCTAAGGATGAGGTCGGCGAAGTGAGAGGCGTGCTTCACTGCTGAATGGCAGTTGAGTAGAAGTCCTGATAGCGTCGTCGCTAAGTTCTCTGGGATTGTATTGTGACTTGAGTTGGTTAAGGATACTCTCTTCAGATTATTGCTGTTTACCCTTCTGTTTCTGAGTGGACGTTCTATTTGCGTTAATTGTGACCGTTCAAATTTTGTTTTCATTTTCCTTGTCAGGGCAACTGGTAGGATCAAGAGTTGGCTCATAGGATAGAAGTACAGCTAGTGTTTCATCCTCTGATAAATAGTTAAGCTATTTACGAGTGCGACATTACCTATTTGTTAGTGACATGGGTTGATGGCAGGGCTCACGTTATAAGATGAGCACTGCTTTTTGGATGTGTTAGAGTTTAGAGAGAGTTATCAGTGAGGTGTAAAATGCTCTTCATTTCAAGAATCACATTATGGATGTTCAGGGATATTTTGATTGTTTGGTGACTCAGTGCTTCTAGGTCCCTTTGAGTTGACTGAGAAGGTGGCGAGGCACCCCAGGGATCTGGGCAAGGATAGCTATTAGGTTCGGTGGCCAGGCGTGGCCAGAGAGAGTATCAATAAAAGGGCGGAGGTCGCTCGTGACCTTCCGGCCCATACCTGTGCACCAGTCTCATGTGTAATTACTTATCGCTCCCAGTCCCCACGTGGTCCATTGCATTAGGCCATTGGCGTCCGCTGAGTCCCGACACACGAGACTCTCACACTGGCGACAAGGGTGTGACCCGAGCCCTCGATTAAATTCCCCACGGAGCGAAGATGCGATCCCAACACTCACACGGTGCACCGGAGGCTGTGGAGGCCCGTAGAAGTGGAGCGGCCTGTCTGCTGTGTCCAGATCGCGTCACAGCGCGATCTAAAGTCGCCCAGACCCAGCACCTGCCGATGCATGTGCTGCCGAGAAGAACATCGGAGGAGCAGTGCGCGCGCGCGTCCAGCGCGTGACTCATCCTTTCAGCGGAGTGCCGGTAAGCCTGGGGAGAGACACGTGCGCGGCGGAACGCTGCAGCTACCAGCTTCGTGGGAAGTGTTTTGCGAGCCAGATACAACCAGATACTCACTCATAAAGCCAGTCACATAACCACACACTCACCAATACAGCTACTCATACACCCACTTATTTACCTACAAAGCCAAACATCCAGTCACTCATCCAATCAGCTTCTCAACACAGTCATTCATTCACCAATACACACCCTCATACACCCACTCACACAAACACTTATATATCCATTTACACATCCATAAAAGAACTCACACATTCCTGTACTCATCCATGTAGCCATTCACACACAAAGCCAATTAACGAAACACCTAATCAAACAGTCACTCACCCATACAGCCACTTACACACTGAGTCACTCACTCATACAGCCCTTCTGACACACACTCACTCACCCATACACTCACATCACAGAATCTCACCAGAACAACAATGGATAGCAGGTGAGGGCTCTCGCAAACTCCAGTGGGAATTTTAGGCTAAAATAAGAATCTCTAAGGTTGAAGGGGACATCTTTGGAAATGTACTGATTGCAACAATGTCTTACTCAATTAGTTTTCTGCTCATTGATCGTGCACCACAAGCAGGAAACCACTAGACCAACAGGGATTCTCTGTTTTTGGGGGTCAGCACCCCTGTGAAATGGGCCTTCACCCCCTGAGGGCATAATTATTATTATAAAACTATGTTTTCCCTTGTAATCATGCCCCACCAGGGAAAAACAAAAAGGTGGCCACATTTTTCTAGTTTTTTGTTTGGGGGGGGTTGGCCCACCCTGAAAAGTGGGCCCACTCACCCCATGGGCATCAATTGTATATATATAAGTAGGTTTTCCCCTGGGGACCATGATGGTGCACCCCAGGGTAAAACAAAATAGTAGCGCTATTGTTTGGATGGGCAGCCCCCCTGGACAATGGGCTGACTCCCTGCAGGGCATAATTATTTATTTTTGGGGCGTAGCTTGGACGGCAGAGCTGATGGCTTCCTGATCCTGCCGCTCCGCTGGAACGGAGAAAACAAACTCAAAATACTCCAACAACTATTGACGAAAAGAAACCAACATTAGAAAATTGAACTTCGGAAGTGCCAGGCCCAGAGGTGCTGCCCTCTCCAAGGGCCTAGACACCAACAGAAACGAGAAAAAAACGCACTTAGGAAGCGGTGCAAGAACGGACGTGAGGGGTAAAATGGTGGCATCCCAGCCCACTGCAGAATCGAAACCAACCACGGAAGCAGGTGTGCCACCGGTGTAAGATGCGACGGTGCTCTACTAACCCCAACGACAACAGGTACCAACAACGGCAGACAGAAACCCTGAAGAAAGCAGGTGACAAAGTGCACACAGCGAGAGGGGGCTGGAGCAAGAGGGCGCGAGGGCGAAAGTAACGGCAACAGCAGCGGATGGCAAAGGCGCTCGCAACACATGAAACCCGGCGCTGCAAGATCCCATGCTGAAGATCGGACTATCAGGAACAGAAGCGGGTGTCTAATGACCCCTTAAGAGACAATAAGGCAATAAGGAGATAAATAACACTAAAGACGATAAGTGCTCGGTCCCCTCGAAACTGAAACTGAAACCATAAAGAGCTCAGAACAGACCTCTAGTAATGGCGGCCGATGCAACAGGACCACAACAAGACCGCGTGAATACCTAGGCAAGCAGGACAGGACACTATGTGATAAGGAGTAGACAACAGGAAGACAAGAGCCTCAGAAGGAACAAGCACCGGCAATACAACACTCGGAGCTACAGTGCGCTGCGCCGCTGTAGAAGGCTCTGCTGAGGTTGTCCGAACGCTAAAGAAATCTCACCCTTTCAGCGGCAGCTGGTGTTTTACTGGAGATGGCAAGCCCTCCAAATTAAATTAAACTAAGCAAAACTCTTGCAATAAAATTTCAACAAAGAACAAACACAGAGGAGTGCTACATGCTACATGGAGGCTCATAACGAACCTCCCTGCAGAGCGAAACCGAAACCGGATCAATGAGTCAACCTTGCACACACTTCAAAATGGCAACCGCCCCAACAAAGGCTTAAGGGGAAGATACAGGCACTGCCCCAAAAGGCCTCCTTGGACCGCTGGATCACCCGCACACATTAAGGAACGTAACCCAAACTAAACAATGTAGCTTGCCCTGGTAGAACAAAACTCAATGTGGGATACCAGCGAGCGATAACCCAGGACTGCATAAAACCCGGCGTCACCAAGTGGGGACAGACACTACCCTCCTGAACTCTGAGGTACCCTGTGTTCATAGCAGAGGGGTCAAAAGCTGGGAGTTGGAGCACATGAAAAGGATAGCATGCTACCCACAGCTGTTAGCAGCTACAAGGTGGTCACAGTGCTCGGGCTACATACTGCCTCTTCTCCTCTCATCTCGCACTAGACCACAGGAACCTGAAGCACCAACTGTAGTGGATGTGGAGGACGGTGCCAGGACTATCAGATCTGCAGCACTCCAGGTGAAAGACCCCCACAGGAAGCTACTAGAAAAAGGGGAACGAACAGACCCATATAGGTGGCAGCTGAGATAGTGAGAGGGGGAAACGACAATGACGGCAAGAGGGACATCAACGTAACAAGCAAGGCAAAGAAGCAAACATGGCGGACAGAGAATCAAGACTACAGCAACAACTAAAGAAGAGCAAAGGTGAGCCAGCAATATCTGACTCACCGATCAAACAAAAGCCAGACATCAACAGCACCCTAGAAATTATCCTAAAAAAGCTAGCCGATGTTCACGACTTGCCAAAAACCACAAAGCACACCACGGACGCGATTCAACTTGAGATCGCAGTGGTCAGAGCGGACCTGAACTCAGTAAACATCAGCCTCGCAGCAGCTGAGCAAAGCATCAGTGATGTAGAGGACTCTACCCACAGCTCAAGTAAGGAGATGAAAGTAATATCCCAAATTACCGCGTCACTCTTGAAACAGACAGCGGACATTGAGGACCGCAATCGCAGAGGGAACATCCGAATACTAGGGGTCCCGGAGGGCTTGGAAGATGCAGCAGGCTCCTGCTCTGCCTCTCTCGAAGACCTGATCTCCAAACTTACCAACCTAAAATTCGATCGCCAGTTTGAGCTGGATAGGGCTCACAGAGTTCCCACTTTTAAATCTTCTAAAACCAAAGCAGCACGGCCTATCATCTGCAAGCCATTGATATCACAGCATTTTTTTACTACGCTCACAAAAATCGCTAAATTAGCTTGAAAGATCACAAGATCATCCTCACACAAGACTATTCCAAGCCCACTGTCGACACCAGGAAGGGCTTCCTTGCCTTACGCGACAGGCTCAGGAGCAAAAACATCCAATTCTCATTTGTGGGCCCCAAAAACATGTAAGATAATAGACAAAGGTAAACATCACTTTTTCATTGACCCCAAGGACCTGGCGACCTTCCTGGATGGCCAGGCAACACTAGACATGGAAACGTCACAAGCCGGCCCCACCAAAAGAAGACCATCGCCAGAACCGAATACCGAATGAAACATGACCTCACACAACACTAGAAGGGCAGCTCAAAGGTACCTGCTTCAAGAAGAAATCAACAACCAGTATCTACCTCAAATATACCTTGCACGGTGCTATTTTGGGCATCCAAGTACTGCAACCGTTATCTACCTCAGCAACGATGCAACATCTACCTCGAGCGACTCAGACCAACAGTCCCCAACAGGTACCCCATGTTGACATCCCAACATCAAGAAGGGAAAGCCATTGGAAGCACAGCACCGTATCCTTTTTAGATAATTATACTGTATAGGGTCTCTACCCAAAACGCTCTGTATGTATTGTAAGATAACAATGTATGGGCCCAAACTCTTAGGGAGTACAGCGGGTCAAACTACTCAACAGTAATTCTCCGTGAGGCGGGACGGCGATCCTGCCGTCGCACCTCTGACATACGAATATTTTCAATGGGGGGACGTGAAGGGGGTGGAAGGGAGTGAGGGGGGGGAGGGGAGCAATCCGCACTAGGGTTTCTCAGTTCTTTGACTTCTATATTATCTATCTCCCTTTCCTTTTTCACACCTTTTTTCTCTACAAAATGTATCTGGCAGATCCTGATAGCCAACGCATGTGGGAGACCACCCATACGAACACATCTGGTGAAAAAACATTTTTTGCTTGCAGAAAGCCTGGGGAACTTAGACACACAGACCCGTGGCAGAAGGGAGGTAGAACAAATAGGGTCACCTCCCAACCCCATAGTCCGAGATAGCGAATCTGAGAATTGGGTATACTGAACGGAGCCTACCGCCACACTACACCATAGTTGATGGCCCTTAATAACACACTCACCCTGACAATGGACCTCAACATAGTGTCCCTTAATGTCAAAGGTCCTAACCACCCTATTAAACGCCGGAAGATAACAGATTACCTATCTAAATCTAAAGGCGATATAGTCCTCCTACAGGAAACCAAACTATCCATGGAGGATGCCAAACTAGTGAGAGGTAATTGGATCTCACAGATGGTTTGCTCACCAGCCGACAAGAAGAAGCGAGGGGTTTTGTCCTTGATATCCAAAAGATCAAACATAACAATAGACTCACATTACCACGATAGTGAGGGCAGACTGCTAGTAACACATCTGAGGAGGGGGGAGGAGCTGATCCACGTAGCGAACATATACGGCCCCAACGCAGATGACCAATCCTTCTGGCCCGAGGTGTCATGCACGTTAGATAGCTTCCCCCAAAACGATCCCATGGTAGTGGCAAGGGATTTTAACATCCCATTGGACCACATTACGGACAGACAATCCTCCTGTCAATACCACCCCACGAACACTCACGCTGCACTCTAAAATATCTGTTCCAAATTCAACCTTAAAGACGCATTGTGCCTACAGCACCCCGACACTAGGGACTACACTTTCTATTCTAACCCACACAATTCCTACACCAGGATAGATTACATACTAATCTCGGGGTCTCACACGCACCTAATTGAACACTCTGAAATAGCGCCAAGACTAGTATCAAACCACTCATGTATCAGCCTAAAACTGAGCGGGTGCCATAACGAAGCCGTCTCCCGGAGGTGGCGGTTTAACAGCGAAGTACTATCAGACCCCCATGAACAAAACAAAGATTGAGGAGGCCATAACTGACTACCTCAAATATAACGACTCCCACCAATACATTCTGAGATGCCCTAAAAAGCGACCGTCAGAGGCATAATAATTGAAATTATGTCAAAAATAAACAAGAGTACAAACCGGAGATTAACTCAACTTGAGCAGGAGATCAAGTGCTTAGAAACGGCCCATGCAAAGGCCACACAAGATAATAAGCTCCTAGCAAAACTAACACAAAACAAATATGAATATAACAAAATCCTGAGCGAGAGAGCAGGATTGTGGTTTAATAAGTACAAAGCCTTTAATCTATGCGTAGCCAACAAAGAAGGAAAACTTCTTGCTTCCTACCTAAAACACAAACGCAATCAGTTTGCAGTTTTATCTATCACAGACTCAAACAACAAAACCCACACAAGGCACAAAGACATCCTTAAGCATTCCAAGAGTTCTACAAAGAACTTTACAAAAACGACCAGAACCTCAACCAAGAGGACTGTACAAAATACCTCGACAGAATCGGGCTTCCACAGTTAAGCACCGAGGACATATTCAGCTTAGGTCAAGAAATTAACTACACCGAAATTAAAATGGCGGTCAAATCACTGAAAATAAATTAAGCCCCTGGGCCAGACGGGTATACAGCCGCTTTTTACAAGACCGTCTTAAACCAGCTCAAACCAACCATGAAAAAGGCTTTTAACCACACTGCATTTAAGAGGGCAGTTCCACAATTCATGTCACAAGCTAACATGATAGTCATCCCAAAGGAAGGTAAAGACCACCTATCACCAAAAAACTACAGACCCATATCCCTCATTAATCTGCATTGTAAAATGTATGCTAAGATATTGGCAGTTACACTCAACGCGGCTCTCCCCAAACTAATAAGCAACTCCCAGGTTGGCTTCCTACGCAAACGTATGTCTAACGACAATACCCGACTTCTCTGTCACATATTGGAACATGTGACCACTAATCCAGATCCGGCAGTAGCTATCACATTAGATGCAGAGAAGGCCTTTGATAAAGTCTCCTGGACCTTCCTGGAACGCTGCATGCAATCCTTCTACTTGGGGGAGGGATTTATACGGATGGTTATGGCCCTTTATCGTGAACCTTCAGCTTGTATCATAGTCAATGGCTCACTCTCTGACCCCTTTACATTGCAACAAGGAACTTGACAGGGATGCCCACTGTCTCCTGCGCTATTCTTACTGGCCTTAGAACCCCTTAACCAGGATATAAAGTTAAACACTAACATAAAAGGGGTTGATATCAATGGCGTTGTTAGACGGACCGGGAGGGTCGGCCGAGGACAAGGGGAGAGGTCTCCGGGGAGAGCCGTCTCCAGCGATCGTACAGACGAGTAACTTCCCCCCCACAGATGTACACCACACGAAGATAAGGTTTAACGTTCTTTATAAGCAATCTTTAGGTACGATAGAATGGTACAAGGAGGTCAGGACTCAGGGGTCCCCTCGATTCTAGTCTCTTGGTTGGGAAAGGGGGTAGCGGGACAGTCTTGTTACCAATCTGGTAGATGCGATGATATGATGGATAGCTCACAATCCTCGAGCTCGGCGTTCTAGATGGACGGGCCGCGGCAGCGCCGGCAGGTCCCGAGATGATCGTAGGTAGTGACGGTCCGCGGCGGCGCCAGCAGGTCCCGGTGAAGGTGGTAGTTACAACGGTCCGCGGCAGCGCCAGCAGGTCCCGACGAGGATGAAGGATGCAGAAGGTTGCGGCAGCGCCAGCAGGCAGGACGATAGTTCGCAAGGCAGGGCTACGGCAGCGCCAGTAGTCCGTCAAGGATGAGTTCACGGTGTCTCTCGACTCCAGGATACAACTGCCTTCCTGCTCTGGAGCTGCCCCAGTTATAGGTCTGGCGCCCTTTGATGTCTGGACCCTCGCACTTGGAGGTCGGGAGGTCCGGGATGAGGGAGTCCAGACACCCAGCAGGGGGGGTGGAGCCAGCGCCCGGGGGAGCTGGGGGGCGATCGGCACCTGGCGGGGGAGAGCCATCGACACTTCTTTCTCCCATTGACCTGCCAAGTGGTCCGTTCACCTCCTGGGTGGATGGTGGTGCCGGGATGTCGGGGCCTGGCCAGGCCCAGGGTTAGGGTCGAGCTGAGGCCACGCGGCCTCGTGGTGCAGTGTCCAAGATGGCGGCCGGGCCGGGCGAGGGAGCCGGTAGTGGTTCGGCCCCATGATACAGAGATGTCCGGGGGCAGGAGTCCCGTATGAGACGGGGTGCGGGTTGCTTCTGTGGGTAACACCTGGAGGGCCGGGGCTCGGGCCCTGTCATGCGGGGAGGGAGCAAGCCCTTTATGTGGCCTGTCCAACATGCGTCCCCCCCAGCTGAAGGCGGGGAGAGTCACCCATCCTCTTGGGGACTCTCCTCATCGAGGCGGAAAAAGCGTGACAGGCCATCCGCGTTGGCGTGGTCTTGGCCAGGTCGATGTTCCACAGTGAAGACCATCCCCTGCAGGGAGATGGACCAACGCAATAGTTTGGGGTTTTCCCCCTGCATCTGCATTAGCCACTGCAGGGGCCGATGATCTGTTTGCACCCGGAAGTGGGTACCGAAGAGATAGGGCCGGAGCTTTTTGAGGGCCCACACAACTGCGAAGGCCTCCCTCTCGATGGTGCTCCAGCGCTGGTCTCGGGCCAGGAGGCGTCTGCTGATGAAGGCCACTGGTTGGTCAAGTCCCTCGGAGTTCAACTGGGAGAGGACCGCCCCGATGCCATGGTCGGAGGCATCTGTTTGTACGATGAATTCCAGACTGTAGTCGGGGGCCTGGAGCACAGGGGCAGTGCACATGGCGGCCTTCAGCTTCTCGAAGGCCGCTTGACAGTCTGGGGTCCAGTTGACCTTCTTCGGGTGGTTTTTGGATGTGAGTTCCGTGAGGGGCCCCACAATGCTGCCATAGTCCCTCACGAACCGCCGGTAGTAGCCGGTGAGCCCCAAGAAGGCTCGGACTTCGGTCTGCGTGACTGGAGGCTGCCAGGACTGGATGGCAGCGATCTTGAGTTGTAGAAGGGCCACCAGACCGCTTCCCACCTGGTGTCCGAGATAGGTCACAGACCCCTGACCAATTTGGCACTTGCTGGCCTTGATTGTGAGGCCGGCCCGTTGGAGGGCCTGCAGGACCTCTCGGAGGTGGTGGAGGTGGTCGGACCAGTGGCGGCTGTACACAGCAATATCGTCCAGGTAGGCGGCGCTGAACTCCTCGAGTCCCGCCAAGACCTGGTTCACCAGTCGCTGAAAAGTAGCTGGGGCATTCTTCATGCCGAATGGCATGACTTTGAAGTGGTAGTGGCCATCGGGGGTGGAAAAGGCGGATCGTTCTTGAGCCCGGGGTGTGAGACCGATCTGCCAGTAGCCCGCTGTCAGGTCGAAGATGCTGAGGTAGCGGGCAGCCCCCATGCGGTCGATCAGTTCATCCGCTCGGGGGATGGGATGAGCGTCGGTTCTGGTGACAGCATTCAAGCCCCGATAGTCGACGCAGAATCGGAGCTCAGGAGTGGTGCCGGGGGCAGCAGCTTTGGGGACCAGCACGACCGGGCTGGCCCAGGGGCTGTCCGAGGGCTCGATGACCCCGAGCGTGAGCATCTTTGACACCTCCTCTTGGATGCAGGCCCGTACCCGATCTGGTATGCGGTACGCCCGATGTCTGATAGGGGGACTGTCCCCAGTGTCCACGACGTGCAAGCACCAGGGGGTAACCCCTGGGGTGAGGGAAAACAGGGTCGCAAACTGCAGCAGGAGGTCCCGGCAGCCTTGGCGCTGTTCCGGGGTGAGGGCATCTGAGAGTCGGACCCCGTCCACGGAACCATCTTTCTCACGAGTCTTTAGGAGATCAGGGAGAGGCTCGGAGTCTTCTTCCGCTCCACTGTCTGTAGCCATCAGGAGGCTGAGCTCCGAGCGCACAAAGTGGGGTTTGAGTCTGTTGGCGTGGAGGACCCGGAGGGGGTTCCGTTGGGATTCCGTATCGATGAGATAGGTGACGGGGCTCTTGCGCTCGACCACTTTGAAGGGCCCCGTCCACTTGTCCTGCAAGGCACATGGTTCGGTGGGGGACATCACCCACACTTGTTGGCCAGGTTCGAATTCGATGGAGGAGGCATTTTGATCGTACCATTTTTTCATGTCCTCCTGACTGGCCTCAAGGTTCGCTTTCGCCATTTCTCTGAATCGCCTGGTCAGGTTGCGCAGGGTCAGGAGGTACTTGAAGACGTCTGGAGGGGTCTTTAGGGGGGCCATCTCCCAACCTTCTTTGACTAGGCTGAGGGGCCCTCGCACAGGGTGTCCGTACAAGAGTTCGAAAGGGCTGAAGCCGAGGGACTTCTGGGGGACTTCTCGATATGCGAAGAGGAGGCACGGAAGTAGCACATCCCACTGGCGACGGAGGGGCTCTTCCAACCCCCCAATCATTCCCTTGAGTGTGCGGTTGAACCGCTCGACTAGTCCGTTTCCTTGAGGGTGATAGGGGGTCGTGAATTGGTAGGTGACCCCGCACTGTTGCCAGAGGGACTTCATATATTTTGAAATAAAGTTTGTGCCTCTGTCGCTGACGACTTCTCGGGGGAAGCCCACCCGGGAGAAGATCCCCATTAAGGCCCGGCCGACCACCGGGGCTGTTACAGTTCGCAGGGGAACAGCCTCGGGGTTGCGGGTGGCGTGGTCCACCAGTACCAGGATGAACCGATGTCCTTGTGCTGTACGGGGGTCCAGGGGCGCCACAATGTCTATTCCCACCCTCTCGAACAGGGTGGTGACAACTGGGAAGGGTTGCAGAGGTGCTTTAAGTTTGCGGCCGCTCTTCCCGCTGGCCTGGCACGTGGGGCAGGACCGGCAGTGGTTGAGGACGTCGTTTCTCATCTTTGGCCAGAAAAAGTGGGTCACCAGGCGACTGTAGATCTTGTCCTGGCCCAGGTGTCCAGCCAGAGGGACATCGTGGGCCAAATTTAACAAGAAGTCTCTAAAACGGAGGGGCACCACCAGCACTCGACTGGCCCCTAACTCTGCGATTCTCTGTTCACTGTACAACAGGTCGTTGTCCCAATAGATCCAATGGGCTCCAGTGGTGTCCCCTGCGCTCTGGGCGAGGGCTTGCTAGCGGAGTCCCTCGAGGGAGGGACAGGTCTTCTGCTCTTGACGGAACTGTTCCTGGGTGGGCCCCCCTTCTTGACGCCACTGAGCCAGGTCGGGAAGGTCCTGGGGCTGAGCGAGCCCTTCGGGGGTTTGCTCTGGGGGGTCGGTATGGTCGGTGTCCTCTACTGGAGCGATCGGGGGAGGAGGTGCTGGCCATTCTGGTTCTTCTGGTCGGGGGATGGCACGGGCGGCCATGGACCGGGTGGTTACGCACGCCCAGTCCGGGAGGCCCAACATCCCCAGGTGCTCTCTTCTTTCTACGGCGGCCCACAGGGAACTCTCAAGATCATTCCCCAGGAGACAGTCCACGGGGGCATCATCTCGGACCGTCACCTTCAACATGCCGGAGACTCCTCCCCATTCGAAGGGGACGCAGGCCATCCGACATAGACTCTCCGAATTGTCGGCTGAACGGACGGGGCAGAGAATGTTCGGCAGGATCTGTTCTGGGGTCACCAGGTGACAGCGGACGGCCGTCACACTGGCCCCCGTGTCACGTAGTGCTTCGGCCCTGCGTCCATTAATGTTCACCCACTGACTATATTTTCTGGTGTTGGCGGGTAGGGGAGCCCGCGGGACCATGTCTCTTCCCCCTAGGCACGCTAGAATCATGGCGGCCGGTTCCCACTCTTGTTGTTCTTGTTCGCATTCTTCCTGTTCTTCGGAGATTTGTTCTCCCCCCAGAGCGGCGGCAGCTACCTGGCGGGGTCTCGGAGTTTGGTTCTGTGGACAGTTCGGGTCATTGGCGTAGTGGCCGACTCGCTGGCATCGGTGACACGTGACATTGGCTCGGAACCCCGGGCGCATCGGGGGGTTGCCCCGGCTGGCCGGGGGCGGGGTGCTGGCAGCGGGGGCGGCCGGGACGGTGTCTCTTCCTCGTCCCTGGCCTCCTCCTCCTCCTCGGGGACGGTGCTGACCTTGGTTGTTCCGGTTCTGTTCGTGCGGCCCCCTCCGGCCTACTCGGGTGCTTTCCCACCGGTCAGCTTCGGCGGCGAGCTGCCGTGGGTCAGTCAATTTACTGTCGAGGAGGTGCTGCCGGAGCTCGACGAAGCAGTTGTTAGAGAGGTGCTCCCACACCATGAGATTAAAAAGTTGCTCGTAGGTCGTTACGTGGCTTCCCTTGATCCAACCCTCGAAGGCTCGGCTGAAATAGTTTACATATTCCACCCAAGTTGTACCCGGGATCCGGGTGCAGTCTCGGAACCTCTGGCGGTACATTTCGGGTGTGAGCCCATACCGGGTGAGGAGGGCAGCCTTCATGTGGTCGTAGGATGTCATCAGATGGTCTGGGAGCTGTAACAGGGCATCGCGGCCTTCATTGACGAACCTCCCCCATAGACCGGCTCCCCAGTCACTTCGATCGATCCGGTGGGAGGTCATGGTGATCTCGTAGGCCTTGAACCACTGTTGTATGTCGTCATCTCGGAAATACTCTCGAACGACATCCTTGGGGATGTGGACTTTCTTTTCTGTCGCTCCTGAGGTGCGCGGTTGCTCGGGCACCCCCAGTTCTTTATTCTGCTTCCGTAGGTCTATTTCTGCTAGTTTGCGCTCGTGTTCGTACGCTAATCTCTTTTCTTCGAGCTCTCTCTGCCTCTGTTTTTCTTCCCATTCTTCTCGGAGCCGCAGATGTTCTAGGTTCAGTTTTTGTTCGGCTAATTTTAGTTCACCGTCCATTTTGAGCAGTGCCATTTCTAACTCATGTAGTCTGCTTTTTTCTCTCTCTTGGATCTCTTCCTGCGAGAGACCCGTTCTTCGCTCCTCGGGAGCCGTGGTGTTCCTCTCTGATGCTGCAATGTTTTGGTCCGGGGGTCTGGCGGCCCCGGTTTCTGCCCACGACTCAATGGCGTGCTTGAAATCGTCTTTGGTACTCAGACCGGTGGTAGCAATGCCTAGTTCAATGCAGAATTGTTTCAACTCACGATGGCTGTACTCTTCCAATTTCTCCATCTGGAATTTCTCGGTGGATCCGCTCTCTTTGGTTGTCATTGTGGTTTCGTCGTGGGGTGAGCTACTCTCTGTACGATTACGCGTTGATTCGGATCGCGCCTCTGGCCACCAATGTTAGACGGACCGGGAGGGTCGGCCGAGGACAAGGGGAGAGGTCTCCGGGGAGAGCCGTCTCCAGCGATCGTACAGACGAGTAACTTCCCCCCCACAGATGTACACCACACGAAGATAAGGTTTAACGTTCTTTATAAGCAATCTTTAGGTACGATAGAATGGTACAAGGAGGTCAGGACTCAGGGGTCCCCTCGATTCTAGTCTCTTGGTTGGGAAAGGGGGTAGCGGGACAGTCTTGTTACCAATCTGGTAGATGCGATGATATGATGGATAGCTCACAATCCTCGAGCTCGGCGTTCTAGATGGACGGGCCGCGGCAGCGCCGGCAGGTCCCGAGATGATCGTAGGTAGTGACGGTCCGCGGCGGCGCCAGCAGGTCCCAGTGAAGGTGGTAGTTACAACAGTCCGCGGCAGCGCCAGCAGGTCCCGACGAGGATGAAGGATGCAGAAGGTTGCGGCAGCGCCAGCAGGCAGGACGATAGTTCGCAAGGCAGGGCTACGGCAGCGCCAGTAGTCCGTCAAGGATGAGTTCTTCACGGTGTCTCTCGACTCCAGGATACAACTGCCTTCCTGCTCTGGAGCTGCCCCAGTTATAGGTCTGGCGCCCTTTGATGTCCGGACCCTCGCACTTGGAGGTCGGGAGGTCCGGGATGAGGGAGTCCAGACACCCAGCAGGGGGGGTGGAGCCAGCGCCCGGGGGAGCTGGGGGGCGATCGGCACCTGGCGGGGGAGAGCCATCGACACTTCTTTCTCCCATTGACCTGCCAAGTGGTCCGTTCACCTCCTGGGTGGATGGTGGTGCCGGGATGTCGGGGCCTGGCCAGGCCCAGGGTTAGGGTCGAGCTGAGGCCACGCGGCCTCGTGGTGCAGTGTCCAAGATGGCGGCCGGGCCGGGCGAGGGAGCCGGTAGTGGTTCGGCCCCATGATACAGAGATGTCCGGGGGCAGGAGTCCCGTATGAGACGGGGTGCGGGTTGCTTCTGTGGGTAACACCTGGAGGGCCGGGGCTCGGGCCCTGTCATGTGGGGAGGGAGCAAGCCCTTTATGTGGCCTGTCCAACAGGCGTCGAAATAAAATTAGCAGCCCACACAGATGATATACTGATAGTAACAGAACAGCCGAAGTCCTCAATCGGGGCCCTGATGCCTACAATAGCAGAATAATCCAGGCTCTCAGGGTATAAGCTAAACAAAGACAAATCTGAATACAAACCACTAAACATTCACTGCACAAAATACATCCTGGGGAAATCGGGTTTGGCCTGGCAGACAGCGCATATTAAATACCTAGGCATACACTTTGGTAGTGACCTAATGGACACGCTACACCACAATGAGAAGCTACTACTAGAAAAGATTATCCCCTTCGCTGCTAGGCCTTTTCCCCCCTGTGCTAAGCCTTTGTTTGGTTATTTGGGGTAGTGCGCGCTTAGGCCCCTGTAACTTTTTGACCACATAAGGTATCCACGCTAAATTTGCGGGGTCCCAGAAATTAGCCAAAAAACAGCAACATTTAGTTTTTTCGGGGAAAAATGGGAAAACAGGCTGCAAATGAAAGCGTCTGGGTTTTTATCTGCAAATGGTATCAATAAAGGGTTTGTGGGGTGTAATGGTGGTGGGGGTAGGGGCATTGGCATGCCCGTTTCGGGCAGCCCCCCACTAAAAACAAATGGTGCAAAAACAAAATCCCTGGCGTTTAGTGGGCTTTATGCCCCCCTGGGGGGCATATTGGGGGATACTGCCCCATCTGCCCCCCAGGGGAGGCAGAAAGACTAATTTTGTGGTGGGGTGGGGGCATCGGCATGCCAGTTTTGGGCAGCCCTCACCCCTAATTAATACCCCAGAAGAAAATCCCTGGTGTCTAGTGGGCTTTCTACCCCCCGGGGGGGTAGATTGGGGGCTACTGCCCCAATCTACCCCTGGGGGAAGGCTGTAATGGTTGTGGGGCGTGGGGGCATTGGCGTGCCCATTTCAGGCAGCCCCCATCCTAAAATAAAATGGGGCAAAAACAAAATCCCTGGTGTTTAGTGGGCTTTCTGCCCCCCCCGGGGGCATATTGGGGGCTACTCCCCCATCTTCCCCACAGGGTGGGCAAAAAGACTAATTTTGTGCCTGGGGGATGGGGGCATCGGCATGCCCATTTTGGGCAGCTTCCACCCCTAATGAATACCTTATAACAAACTCCCTGGTGTTTAGTGGGCTTTCTACCCCCCCCCATTGGGGGGGGGCAGATTGGGGGCTACTGCCCCCATATACCCCCAGGGCAGCAGAAAGACTAATGGTGCCAAAATATTTATGGGGGAAGTAAAAGCCCTCCTGGGGCAATCCCCAAGCAGAGATTCTCCCCTTTCCAACGTTACCTCTCATGAGCTTCTACCTGCTCAGGGGGCTGAGAGAGCCACCTGAGCTTGTAGAAACTGAAACTGAAATGAGCCTCTTGGCTCATTTCAGTTTTGGTTTCACTGAAATGACGTCAGCCTGACGGTGTGCGCCGATCGTCATTTAAGGGAAACCAGAGGGGGGGCCGCGGGAGCTGGGGAAGCTCTTCCCCAGCCCCGAGGCTATTCTAGCATAAAGGGAATCCCTCTGGTGGATTTCCCACGCGATGTTTCATGACGAGCTGGACTCGTCATGAGCACACAACCACTGTGTGCCATGATGAGTCCAGCTCGTCATGAGCATCGTAGGGGTTAAGAAACGTTTGGACTCTTGGTCCCCAAAATTCATAACGTGGTGGGGTAGAATCAAAACTATTAAAATGATGATCACCCCAATGGTTAACTATTTGATCAGTATGCTGCCACTCACAGATGATTTCCACCGTAAAGTCGATATCCTGATTTCTAAATTCCTCTGGGGCGGAAAGACGGCATGGATAAGCATTAAGAAACTAAGATTGGCTAAAACCCAAGGAGGGGTAAACCTAGCAGACTTCAGATTATTCCAGTTAGCTTTTCTAGCAAAACAAGACTCATACTGGATATCACCGCTGTCCGATTACATACCGGTATGGCTTCAGGTAGAGAGGGCCATCCTGAACATTCTGAGAACAATGGCCCTACTAACAGCAAATAGATACCCCCACACCTCCCAGTCTCATAGGATAGAATGAGAGTTTACTTATAACATCCTATGAGCAGATCTACCCATTGGGACAAGATAGGGAAATGGGGTTTAATACGACTGAACTCAGAATATAAAAATGCATCTTTTAGTAACAATGATTTTTGTGTTCTGTGAAAATACCACTTTTATAAAGTGCTTCTATGCTGGTAGTGTGGATAGATATCTGGCTTTGGAGTGACAGGGTGTCAGAGCCTTACTTGAAGTGTTCCCAGATTCTTCACAGGAGCAGAATGAAGCCGTTACCCAATGCCTCTCCAAAGAGCCCCTCAAACCCTGGAAATATTTTTTATGAGGGCACAGAGGAACCTCCGGGGGTAAAGGTGAAGTGGACAGAGAAGAGACAGTCTAGCCTTCTGGGTGCCTGCTGTAGAACTGCTGATGTAAACCTTTTTTCACAGCTGCAAAATAAAACAATAATTACATAAGCCCTAACATCTTTTAACTACTAACAATGATTTTCCTCTCCTTCTTCCTTGACCTTTACATGCCCTTTCTGACTAGACTTTGGCCTCTCTTCTGTTTTTTAGGGTTGTTAGCTAGATCTCTCAACCTGTTGTGTTTTAGTTTTCTAGAAAAGCCAGTTTTTTAAATACCTGAAAAACATTAGGAAGATAGCTCAATTAAACAATTCTATTTGATCTGTGATCTATTTATTACTTCAAAAGGATAACCTATACTAACTAACTTCTCTTCTCTTTCAGGTTTAAAAGACTATTTTCAATATGCGACTTGGTAGAACTGGTAAGTATCCTCTTTTATCTATTTAATGATGTATTTACATAAAGCACAAGTATATTCTCATGAAGCAGAACAGTCTCTTTCTTTCGAACTGCTACAAAGAAGAGTTCAAAGTGTTGTTCTTTCTGTTGCATCTTCATGAATGTGCTGACAAGAATTCAAGAGATTCTCCTGAAGAAAACTGGAACCGGTGAGTAGGCAGGATACCCTATCTACCGTCGGAATACTCGAAACGCCTCTAAACTACACTACTAAGACTCTCGATGAACTAGGCTGAAGCACAACCATTTGCGGTTGGGACTTCGGTGAAGTACGCAGAGCGGTGGGCGCGCTCGAGCTTCAAACGGCTCCTCGCGCCCTTCTTGAAACAACTA
This sequence comes from Triturus cristatus, assembly GCF_964204655.1. NCBI lineage: Eukaryota > Metazoa > Chordata > Amphibia > Caudata > Salamandridae > Triturus > Triturus cristatus. Next base: position 20,106,445 of record NC_140585.1, on the reverse strand, counting down.
GAGTGCTGACTCTAGTAGGCCGCCATCTTGGAAAACCGCATCTGCACTAATGCAGTCCAAGATTGGTGTTGCCTATTGTTTAGATAGTCAGCGGAGAACATTCTCCTTGTTTTATTGACTATTATAGTAGCCCCTACAGTTTGGCAAGCAACCTGATTCTTCAGGTATCACTTCCTTACACAGGGGCTGGGGATGTGCATTTTCTTCAGACAGCCACTTGGGGGGGGGGTTGAGGTGTGTCCTGCCTTTCCTTGGTGAGTCAGGGCTGGGCTGAATAGACCTGGGCTGCATTTAAAGTAGTGGGAAGAGAATTCCTTGTACCTGAATGGGCTTGGTCTGCTGTGGACATTTCTGTCTCCACCTCCTGCTGGGAAGCTGGGCCCGAGAGCACCAAACTGGTTTGGACTAACCACAGACACTCTCTGCCTGGAAGAACAAAGAGAAACTGAGTATAAATATGGGGGCCCAGACCCCAGAACTTTAGAACTCACTTGAATCAAGGACCCTGCCAAGAACAAGAGCTGGCGGAGCTGCCAGGAGGAGTACTGCCCCTTTGCTGTGTTGTTGCTTTGTTGGGTTGGCCTGCAGTTGCTGCTTCTGCCTTGTGCAGTGAAAGGACTGGACTGAACTTTCTTTACGTGTGCTGAGTATCTCCAAGGGCTTGGAATAGAGCTTGCCTCCTCTTCTGAAGTCCCAGGGGCCACAAAGACTTCACCGACTTCTGGGTACTACCTCTGGAACCGTGCTTTTAGTTGTCACAGAGGGGGATAACAGCCGACTCTTTCGCTGGCTCCGTGTCCTGAAGGCACTGCAGAGGGCACCTCCGCATCTTGCACCACAACCCTGGTCTCACCAATGACCACCACTGCCACCATCACCGAGCCACTGCTTGCACTGTGACCAGTGGGCACCGCATACCACACCACCTTGTTTAACTTCATCACCCTGGTCTCACCGACTCCTTCGCTGCCTGCTGACTCCGACCCACATGACCTCACCGCAGCTTGGGGGCACGTATGTCTCACCACACACCACCCCGTCGCACAACACAGTCCAGACCGACCAAAGTCAGCTCCCAGTAAATGGCTCTGTCACCTATACTGTGATCTGTCAGCACTGTAACACACACCGCCTTAACCATGCATCGTAGCCTTGGTCTCCCAAGCGCCGCTTGACAAACGTCGCCGAGTCACTGCCTGCGCCGCGCTTTGAGGGGACTGCACGCTGCACCATTATGCTTTGCATTTGCAACCATGATGGTTGCCCATACTGGCTAGCACCAATGTGTCAGCCGCAATAAAAAGGTATTGTTTATGAGCATGCCAACACCACAACCGATGCAGTCAGACAGAACTGTTGGATTCTGTTATTTTCAGTATCATGGTAGCTACCGACTCCAAGGAACTGCATTTTTTTAGGTTATTCTTTCAAAGTGCATATTTTTAAGTACTGTATTTTGGATTCTTATCATTTTGTCTTGTTTTAAATATATAAAGTATTGGATATTTTTCTAAACTGGTGTGGTGTCCTTTTGTAGTGTTGTCACTGGATTACTGTTGGTTATTTGCAAATGCTTACACACTGCCTCTCAGATAAGCCTGACTGCTCGTACCAAGCTACCAAGGGGGTGAGCAGTGTTTATTTTAGGAGTGTAAGTCCCTTACCCTAAGAAGAAGGGTCCTACTTCGACAAATGTGCAAACCATTGCCAACTAGAGACCCCCATTTCTTACAGTTATCTGTACATCCTAAGAATGTATACAGCAAAGGCAGCGCTCTAAAACCTGTAGATTACCCTTCCACAATAAGAGTCATGGCAAAGATTGTATGGGAGCGTGTCCAAACACTTCTTTGCACAGGTTAAAACCTTTATTTGGACAACTTCTATACAGGAGACAAGCTGTTTAAAGCTGGCACTGTGGCCTGCGGTACAATCCGAAGTCTGCAAAAAGGACTTCCATAGGAGCTTGTTTGTAAGAAGTTCTAAAAATTCCAGAGCAATGAATTGCATTCTAAAGAACTGAGTGTTGTCAAATTTTCTGAAAAGTGTGATGTGCACATGCACACTACAATTAGTGATGAGAGCACTTCCTCTGTCACAGTTTGGGATCAAATGGCTGAATTTCACAAGCCCACCTGTATAATTGATTACAAGTATGTGGATGGAGTGTATAAGAATGACCAGGTACTTCGTCCATACAATGTGAGTCGTAAAACTCACATATGGTATAAAAAGCTGTTTACCCAACTGATCGAGATGGCAACATACAATGTGTATGTTGTTTACCTTCAGGCCCCAAAAGCCAATGTCTTTCCTTGACTTTTAGTTAACCGTCATTGAAAGTCTTACAGCTACAGAATCAAAAGCCTCCACTGCATATCGTGTGGAGGGCGTGGCAAGACTGCATGATTGACACTTTTGCTACCACATTCCTGCAACAGATAAAAATAGACCATATCATCATCGCAGACTATCTTCTAAGCAAGGAAAGAGGCAGGAGACTTGTTATTACTGTCCCCAGTGCCAATCTCAGCCAGATCTATGTTTTCCAGCTTTCTGTATGTAGTACCATACAAAAGTGAAGTATTGGGGAAAAAGACTGAGGAGGAGCTGTCCACATGTCAATGACTGTGCGTGGATTAATACCTTTCAAGGGCCACTACTTCACTAGGCAAGCAGCCTTTCAAATGTTTCCCTTAGTTGAGGAAATCTTGGACTTGATTATGGCGTGATTGATACCATTCTCTGCCGGCAGATGCTCTGTTCGCCGTATGACATGCATTACATTCACTGCACATAACAGTGAATGGAACATAGGCCACATTGTCACAGAGTACCCTGCGCAGCAGAAACTAAAGCATTTAGTAGTTTTTGAAATTCTCTTTAGGGAACTGAAGACACTCTTCCCAAGCATGTTGACCTTAGTTTCAAAGGTAGATATGCTCACTCAGTTCAGGGAATCAAGTCCTTGATGCATTGTGGACACCCCAACTTGCATCCAAAACCTGGACAGAACTGTATTTAGCACAGTGAGTCTTCTAAATATGCATGAAATACACATCATGAGCTCCATGTAGCTGCCATGGAAGGCATGGCTGTGTAAAGTCTAGCTGATATATGAGCTTATTGATTTTATAAATCATCGTTACAATAAATTAAAGATGAAAACATTGCCACAAATGGCTGTTTTTCCCACTCATTCTACATATTTATTTATGTTAACAGTCAGTTACTTTAAGAAATATTCGATGGATCTACACAAATGACCCCTTTCTGAATTCAGAATTTTAATAACTTTTCAGAAATGTAGAGCTTTCCACCTTCACCCAAGGGTTTCACACTGTTTTCCACCACAACCTGTAAGTAGACTGAAAACACACAATTTAGAAAAAATGGACTACCTCTTAGAAAAATGTCAACACTGTGGTTAACAAAATGTTGAGGGGCAAGTATATGGGATTACTCATGACTCTGTAGGAGACAAAGGCATCAACAGGTAAGAAAAGATTAGGCTAGGTGTGCTTTCATGGGGTTATTGCATACGTAGAAGGCAGATAGTCAAAGTAGTATGGACAAACATGCCATCATTTGATCTTCATCAAGTGACTAAACACACTCACCCTAACAATCTATTACTCCCTCACTTAATAAACTTGATGACTTGACTCTAAACCATATAGAATGTAGCAGTCAGGCTCCCCCTCAGCCTCTCAGCATGTACACACCATGTACCTAAAAGGGTTTCACTGTCTCCCATACCACATATGAGCCCTCTTCAAATTCCTCAATCACACATTGAAATCGCTACACTACACTGGCATAGTGCACCTCAACAACTGCCTCACATTTCAGAAACCACCCAGACACCTCTCTGCGGCACTGCACATAACGGTGGATGGGACATGTGCCACATCGTCACTGAGTACGCTGTGTGCCAAAAACTAACGTCCTTAGTATTTTTGGACAAACTCAGGAGGAATAAAAGTGAACTTGGAAAAAGCAATATAGGCCAATCAAGGAGAATTAAAAAAGTGTCAAATCTGGTATCAAGGTATTTATTTGGGATTTTATTATTAAACTGAATCACTGAGTGGTACTTCAGGATTGCGCCACTGCCACCCTTCACAAGCAACAGCCACAATTGTTGTCAGGGTTCACCACAAATGTCACTAAACAAAAGTTATACTTAGTGCTCTGGTAGCTTAGGACAAAAGCAGTCAGGCTTAACTCAGAGGCACTGTGGGGCATATAATCAAGACAGGCGATAAAATTATCGCCGCTTTAGCGGCAGAAAACTGCAGCTAAAGCGGCGATAATGGGCTTGATAATATGCTCTATGCAATTCCAATTGAAGCCCATGTTAGATGTCCTTCGCATCTAACATGGGATTCAATTGGAATTCCATAGAGCATATTATCAAGCCCATTATCGCCTGTCTTGATAATATGCCCCTGTGTAAGTTATTCATTTAGCTCTCAAACAGTAACAAAATGCAACATAAGAAAAATCCCACACCAAATTAGAAATATAGAGAAAATGTTCATAATAATTGTTCAAAAAGTAAATTCCTTTGCAAATGATTGGCCTCAAGAAGGAATAGGATCATAAATATAAAGTGACAACCATAAACTCAATGTACCAATAATCACAGTAAAAAATATTTATTTTATTTGTACAAAAAGATCTAAAATAACTACAAGAAAACATTGTGCTATATAAATAGACATGTTATGTAAAATGCAAACTACAAGAAACAAACAATAACGTTCAGACCTGATATGTGTTATGAAAATATCGAATACAGCCAAAGGGTACTTGATATGTAATAATCATACCAACATTTTTGACATCACAATATATACTAACAAAATCCAGTGAGGCAATTGACAGTGAGTGTTAGGGATTAACCGAGATCCTTTTTGCCCCTCGCCATGAGTTTGAAATGTTCCCGGTAGCATGACAGTAGGACTATAGCGGGGCTAAAAATATATTCCACCCTTCAGGATTGCTTTGAAGAATTTGAATTGGAATTTTGTCAGGACCCATTGCTTTAGAGAATCTAGCAACCTTTATATAATGAGTTATTTGCTAGGCAGTTGGAACCAAGATGCCTTAATTTTCTTATATCTTCTGATGATTATACTAACTCAAATTTCCAGAGCTCATATTTGAATTTTACAATTCACAGATGATGAAACTGGTGAAGCTTGTCGGGATTTCCTTGTTCCAGTTTCTTTAGAAATTAAGTTCCAGAATGCCTTGCTGGTTTTATTTTTTACCCCTATTTGAATATGGACCCAGATCTTATCCTTTTGGTCTTGGTATTTTTCCTCTTTTCTGCATTTGCAAAGTATTTTTTGCTTTATTATTGCTTTCCGACTGATTGCAGAAAAATGCTGGAACTTGTTTCTAATTAATCTATTTAAATGTTTTGTTTCATAATCTGAACTCTTTCTTTTTTGATACTTAGTACTCTTTTCTTGGCTGTTAAATTGTTCCTGAAGGGTAGCCACAATAGTGGAGATGGTGTCTTCATATCTTAATATAGGATCAGAAAGATTTTGGTGCAGATCTAATAGAGAGGAAATAATTGCATGATTCATTTAATTGATGGTGTTGGAATTCCACAATAGCCGTTGATTTTTATGTTCTACTTCGACAGTGCCATTCACTTGTGTTAAGGAGCATGAAGAAATTGACTGCGTTAGAACTTCAATTGTCAAATGCAATATTGCGTGATCACTTTCGGATGTAAATCTAATATATATGGATTGATCTTTTTCAATAGGTTCTGGCTCCAGATTACATAGTCCAGAATGGAGGAACTGAAAAAGCTTTTCCTCGTAAATTTTGCAGGGATATTTCCCTCTACTCTTCAATTCAAGATAACACCGTTCATTCCAATAACTGCGGAGAGAAATATTTTCCCATGCATCACTGTTTTTATCTTTATTAGAAATGTGGATAGTGGAATAGACCTTGCTTGCTTTTGATCATAGATCCCCCTTTTTACTTGAAGTGCATTTGAAATTTTCCCATTGAAATCTCCTGTCATGATTACGGAAGGGAATCCTTTTAGTTCTATTATTGATTTTTAAGATTTCTATTATTAATCAAAATCTGGTCGTGGTGAAATATAACTATTCAAGATTAGAAGATCTTGAATTGAGTCCAAACTCTCTTTCCAGTACTTAATCCTAATGGATTGAGCATTCGTAAGAGACAAGTTAATTAATTCCAGATCCCACTGAATTTCTTCCCATGGGAGGATTGCAAGTCCACCTTTTGCATGGCCCCTTCTCACAACAACCGCCGGGACATCATATGCAAAATAGTCTTTTTGATCGAAAGATTGTAACGCCCAAGTTTATTGAAGGGTCACTAGCACAGGAGTGGTTTCGTAAATTAATGCTAACTTTTCCGGGTCTTTCCCTGCAATGTTCCATGATGCGATTTTTAAGCCTCTGTTAAAAAGGGAGTTTATGTCCCTTGACCTGTTTGTTGCTGGTCAGATTACTGGAGATCCATGACCAAGTATCTTTTTTAGAAGGTAACTCTACTTTTTAGAGGATTTTTATTCCAAACTCTCCTTTCTCCATCTTTGATATGAACTGTCAAATTATCTTCAGAAGTTTTTGTTAGATTCTTAGGACCAGAAGTTATATTGTTATGGAGGAAATTCTTACTCTCCTTCTTCTCCAAAAACGTTTTGGGTGAGTTTCAATTTCCTCTTGCTTGACTCCTATTACGTAAAATCCATTTCTGTGAAGAGTTTCACTCTCTTTAGAAATTATTGAGGGGATCACATTGGACCAGAACTCTATACTTGCCACTGAGAGTTTAGGTTTATTCGGGAAAGCCTCTAGCTTTATTTCAGAAGTTGTAAGTGAATGGAGTGAATGAATCTTGTGCAGAAGGTTTAGAATTTTCCTGCGATTCAATGGGTCATTTTCCAGCAGGAATAAGTCTATAATTTCCATAATATGAAAATCACTATACTGCCCCTTTCCACTTAATTCCCCTGGAATTGGCAGAGTTTCTCCATTTGGTTTAGTCATAAGCTGTGGATTATTTATTGGGTTTATGGAGAATTTTGGAGCTTGTGGATTTAGTTGTTTTTGTTCTTCACTACTTTCAACTTTTGTATAGACTTTAGAAACAAAGAAGTTTGACCATTTGATAAGACTTGCTGTTCAGGGGATGTGAACTGCAGAAATTTTAATTTACGTGACTTTTGTTTTGGAAATCTTCGTTTTGTTCTTTCCTTTTTTCTTTCCCCCTTGATTTTTTATTTCTTTGTTCCTTCCTCCTTGATGTAGACCCTGACTTGTTTTTCATAGGAATTGATGGGATCGTCTTTTCTTCTTTCTTTATTAATTGGTTTTGTGTTCTTTTTGGTCTTCTCAGATAAAAAATTGGATGAAGTGGAATGACATCTTGAGAGTTATTTTCATTTTCAGGGTCCTTAAACAAATTTTGAAGGGAGTATATATTGTCATTCTTAATGATTGAACTTTTCACTTTTTTTGGTATCGTTCCAGGCGTTTGGGTCAGCTTTTGCTTCTTAACTGGTAAGTGAGCTTCTGTTAATACTGATGTTGTTTGGGGTTGCTCTCTTTCATCCCTGATTATGTCTGTTTTACTTAATGTAGTAGGATTTTTTCTTAAGTTGTTTTTTTCTCTTCTGGTCCACTAAATACTGAAGTATTCCTGTTTGTCTATCCAGAATCATGTCAGAATTTTCAATATAATTTTCTAAGTGTGCCAGTGTTGATTCCAAGATCCTCTGTAGTGTAGTTAGGATACTTGATACTGGCTCCTGCCTCTCGGGAGATTGTAATGTCATGAACAGTGAAAATATGGAGATTGAGAAAGATTTCTCACGAAGGGGTCAATTACAATCTCGTTCAGAAGGGCTCCAAATCGAATTCTGCTTTTCTGAATCCGATCTGAAACCCCTGTTTCGGACCTACTCATTCCCAGTTCCTAACAACCAAGTACGATGCCTGGAAATCGGTTCCGGAAGGCATTCGGACAGGAAGAGCCTTTCTAGAGCCGATTCGTACAGCTCTATGGACTTGGTTTCTGAGCGAGCAAGTACAAGGGCCGAGTTGGACAGCCTTTCTGATTCGGTCTGCCTGGAATGAGACGGATGCGGGTATTGGTCTTGAGGGGCCTGTAGCAGGCCCGCGTTCACTTTAGGCACTCCGAATCTGGCCCATGGGGGTACCCATGGGTCCCCCCTTTCCAACCATGCACCGTGTGGCAGGCACCATGGGGTGCCTGCCACAGGGTACAAGGTTTTTTCCAACCACCCCTTTCATCAATGGGAGCCTGTGTTCTTATACGGAATACAAACTCCCGTAGGAGGCAATGGGAGTCTGACCGAATCATATCCGGATGCCTACGGATGCATCGTAATCGTTCAGTTGGACTCCCGTGATCCGAGTCATACAGAAAGCATTCTTGGACCGATTCAGTAGGAATACTTTCCGGACAAGATCGTAATTGGCCCCTTTGTCAGAAATATTGCTTGGGGTGCTATTTTTTTAATTTTTTTTAGAGTTTTATATAGCGCAAACTAGACCCGAGACATCGGGTATCAGAGCGCTTTACATACCACCAGTTTTGTTACAGAAGGACACATTCATTTTTGTTAGGCATGGAGAGATTAAGTGATTTGCCCAGAATCACAGGATGTTGAGTGTTGTTGTCGAGACTCGAAACCGGTTCCCCAGATTCGAGATTGAGCTCTCTAGTCATAAGGCTACATTTTCTCCTCTCTATGAAATAGTTGTAGTGACTCCTTTATTGTTTTGAATCTCTCTAGTATAGGAACAGAATTATAAATTATATCAGGTTGAGTAAAATCTGCATCAGGAATTGTCTTTGGTACCACATCTGTGCTTTGACTTGATGATTCCTGATAAACTATATGATCTACTGCTATTAAATTCTCGGTTGCCTGTTTTTTCCCATTTACTTTAAGTGTCTCTGTAATATTATTATCTTTTGATTCCTCGTGTTCTATTTCTATATTATTGATTCGATTCTGTGATCTTTCATGTTCAACCTTCTCATTTGTACAGCCCATGTTAGAAGACAAGGGAAACAAATTTTTATCTCTATGTTTCCAGGCAGTACTCTGATTAAACCTGGGCGTAGTAGGCGTACCGGGGCTACTCAGAGGTCCATGGAGTTGCGAACAAACTCTGTGGAACTCCATTCTGCTATGCCACCAGCCTCCACTCCCCTATATTAACAAGTAATTCTACATTACTTAAAAGTCAATTAAAACCACTAACCTGTACTGCGGTGTCCCTGGGCTGCCCTCCTCCTCTTCCTCGCCATCTGGGTAGTCCTTGAGAAAACTGCGCATGCGTGCGCGCCCAAGCATGCGCATTTCCTGCTAGGAATGGATTTTCTCAAGGATTACCCAGATGGCGAGGAAGAGGAGGAGGGCAGCTCGGGGATGCCGCAGTACAGGTAAGTGGTTTTAATTTACTTAAGAAATGTAAAATTACTTGTTAATATAGGGGGTTGGAGGTGGGGGCTGGCCAGCTTCGCTCCGCTGAGTAGTGTGCGGAGATTTGCCTTCTCCGCATGTTTCGCCAAACGCGAAGGAGGCAAATCTCCACAAACTCCACAGGCGGAGCGGAGGTCTCCGCCAGGGCTTAACTCCGATATGGTCTGCTTTGCACTTATTTTTTCTTATGGTCTTTTCCGTGCCCATTCGTTTCATATGAATTGTTCTAGTTCTCAATTTCTTATAGATAATGGATCACTATAGGTTTTTGCCTGGTGGTTGCTACATGCAAGTGTTGAGGTTGACTTGCCCAGTTATACTGCTTGACCTGCCCGCCCGGGTCTTCCAGAAGACGTACAATGGAGAGACCGGATGAATTAAACAATGCTGCCTGGACTACAGTTTCACTATTGGCCTGGAATGTCCAAATAATTGAGTATTGCTGCAATCTTTAGTTGTTGGTGAGAAGGACACTATAGGCGGGACGGTGCCCCGGCTCTTGCCAGACCGCCTCAATGAACCACTGCTGGAACAACCACACTCACCATGTATAATATATTTCCAACTCTTACCAGTGCAAACCGTGGGCATAAACTCCTCTACGCCGGCGGAGTTCACAGAGTTCTTGGCACTCCGCACTCGCTTAGAGTGTGAAGTTCAGTAAAAAAAACTCCACCGAACTGCCGCCGGAGCAGAGTTTACTGACATGCGTGCTCACCTTAATAAATAATACTAAAAGAATGCGATCTTAAAGTTTAAGAAAACGGGCTACACGCCCATCCATTTAATTATGTAAGGGGGAACATGTCGACCTTTTTCTACAAGCGCCACTCCAAAATGCTCCGGTGCGAAGACAGCAGTTTTAAAAAAAAGGTTTGGGAGTGGGGCTGGAGGGGATAATGTGTTGTGTGCAGTGTGCTGCTGTAGGATAAGAGAGAGCCAGACGGGGTGCGAGTCTGCAGGTCAACAGTAGCACAGGGCAGGTAAGAGTTTGGACTCGGAGCCTGAGAGAGGTACAGGGGTAGAGAGGGAATCCACAACTAGAAGGTAGTCAAGGGACAGCTGACACCCCCGTGACACACGCACTGGAGTGGGCTCACATTCCTCCTGGGTCTCAGAGCCGAGGGATGGCCAGTTCAGGCCTCGGGACACACATCACAAGCTACGGAGTACGGACTGAGCCAAGCACTGAAGGAGGAGGCGGGCAAACTGCGAGGGACACCCTGCCCTCACTCCGGGCCTCAGAGCCGAGTGATGCTCTGTGCAGACCTCTGTGGGCCTGCCCTTTGTTAGCGGACATCAGATTCATCACCAGATGCCATTGCCAAGCCGAGCACAGGATAAAAGGTGAGTGAGCTATGAGAGACACCCTGCCCTCTCCCTCTGTCCTTGGGTCACTCACTCTTCTTACTCTTCCCTCCCCCTTATCACCCTTACCCCTCTTACCTCCATGCTCACTCTTTTTCCTCTTACCTTTCCCCTCGAGTCCTACTCCTCACGACTCCCCCACATTATCTTTTTTTCTCTCTCAGCTCACTCACACCACATCTTTTCAAAGCCGATATATATTTTGTTTACGCATGTAGCCTTGATGGAGCAATAACTCGTATAAAAGAGACTTGCTTGGATGCCATCCTCTCATATAACTCGTAACACTGTAATAATTGAAGTTTTGTATAAGCTAATCTACACCACATTCCATACTCTAGCTACAATGACGCTTGCTTATGTGTTTTACTAACAAATAACTCGAGTGAAACTTAAGATGGCTGCTAACGCAGGAATCTGTATTGCGCATGCATCAACTGCATCTGCGCAGTCTGACGGTCTTTCATTTGGAGGGAATTTTCTACAGCTGCGCATTTGCATCTAAAATGGCCGCTTGAGAGCTCACATGCTAAGCATCTGCCTTGCCAAAACTAAAACATGCTATTTACTAAATGCTAATGCGGGGAGAGTTATTATAAATAAATGGGATTAGAGTAGAGATAGGTGGTATACAATGAGATCATTTTATTTTGAATTGAATATGTTTCTTTCTGACCTCTCTACTAGTTCGTATTTGGGCCTCCGAGCGATACAGAAGTCCATACTACATGTGATTTTCGCCCAAGCGCAGTAACAACCAGCCATGATGGTGTACTTGAATCTCATCCAAGGCCACTTTTGCAACATGCCCTGAGAAATTTGAACAAGAATAAAGTCACATGCATACAATGTGTTGATAAAAATGTGAATGCGGGTGGGAAATAAAGCTTGGGAAAATAAATTAATGGGCGGGAACATTGAACAAAGAACTAAAGAAAATGATTAAACTTAGCATGGTGTGATGATCATCCCCCCCTTGCCTGTCCAATCAGAATTAGGAGTTTCACAAAGTTGAAAAATGAAGGGGTGGTACATGTCATTAGGAAGGTATAATTGAGGAAAGTTTAGTTAGTTAGAACAGGCTTGTGTGGCTGAGATGCTGAGAGACCGGGATGCTGTCCAAGAGCTGAACGAATGCTGAAGAAGAATCGAATTGCTGAACTTAAAACCTAAACTAAATTAAATTAGAAGAAGATCACAGAATAATCGAGGAGGAAAAATAGGGTAAAGAATTAGAAGAAGATTGCGGAAGAATCGAGGAGGAAGATAGTGTCAGAAAGGGGTGCAACGCGGGCGTCGGATCTAGAAGAGGTAATTTGTCCTGTCCTGAAATCCTGTCCTGAGTCTTTTTCACCTGATCTTTCCCTGGGGACCCTTCCTGCTGCTTTCCCAAGGGGTTGTTTCCACACCTACCTAGGTAAATATACTTCAGTGTAGTATGTCATTACACTGCTCTCTCTATTCCCTTCTTTTCTGAGTACTGTCATTGTGAAATCTCGTTATTATAGATGACTGAATAATCGGATTAATCGACTTTCCTTCCTTGGAGAAACGGAGTTCATACTGTATTTGATCTTTTGCTCTCATAAAATTAACTAGATAAACATTTAAAACGTTCCCGAGTCTGTGATTATTTCACACCGGAAAAAAAATTAGATCTATGTCATTTCACCATCAACTAGTTCCAACTAATACGTCCATCGACCAGAGGAAATAACTTTTTGATCGGTGAAAGGTTAGTTAAAATAACAGGTAACTAATCTTAAAGCATTTTACAGATAAAATTGACCCCCAGTGGTATTTACTACCCTATGTGAATGTGTGTGTTTATGGGCCCAGGTGAGTATGTGATAGTTGATTACCTGAGGTTGGTAACCCGCTGGACCAGCCTTCAAGGGATCCTAAGCCTTGCGCCGACAAAAACAGAGCAAAGCTGCATGATTAAATAATTATTTAACTGTATAAGCAATGCACACTCTTCCCACAGAGTACATTGTAAAAGTGGTGCCCTTGTGTTTTATTGCAGCCTACGTCCATCACGGGCCCTCCATCTCAGTCACCAGTACTGCTGACAATGTCATATACCAAGTGCTAACAATTGCTGGATAGCACACATACGCTACCCTTCTTTGTATACTGTGCTGCTCCTCAGCAGGCCTTGCATTCATTAATGTTGTTTTAATTTTTTGTATTAAATAAAACTACAGAAGTTTAGATGGAAAGCGTCACAGCAAAGTTAACGTCTTGTTGCCATCTTGTGGACTATAGTGGCAGGTCTATACAATAATTTATTTTATAAGTACCAGTGTAAATATGCATTGGTATAGCCAATAGGTCTCGCATTTGGGACCGTATAAGTGTTTAGCCATGCAACGGTTGATGTTGTTGCAACAAGGATATTCAGCTGCATAACTAAATACTTATAAGGTCCCAAAAGCGAGACCTATTGGCTATGCCAATGCTTGTTTACTTGTTTGAGGAGGAGCAAGGAGAGGGGGGGGGGAGAGTCCTGTGTCAGATTCTATGTGAATTAAGTACAAAGGCTCTAATGATGCGAGGAAGCCATCATGTGTGTTAGGAAGAAAGTGGTATATGCATCATACATATGGTTAAAGGGACCACAAGGCAATGATGTAGCGAAGAAATGTCACAAGTTAGGAGAACTGTGTCCGCAAGTAAGCAGACAAATATCACAGAAACAAGTCTAAACCTGAACACAGAAACAGTGTCAGGCAGCGTATGGGGAATTTTTTTTTTTGTGCATATTTATATAGCGCAAACTCGACCCAAAGGTATTGGAGCGCTTTACATGAGCACCAGTTACGTTACATAAGGACACATTCAGGCAGATGAGGTGATTTGCCCAAAATCACAGGATGTGGACGGGACCCCGAGGCTCCAACCCTGGTTTCCAGCACCAAAGTCAGCAGTCTAGCCGACGGACCACATCCTCTCCCCATATGAAATGAAATGAAATGAAATGAAATGAAACGTAGACTTATAAAGCGTGATTGCTGCCCTGAGGCGCCCAAGCGCTGACTAGAGAGTCAGAGGCGGTCAGCTGGGGGATTAGTTATGGGCGTTAAAGAGAAAGGTTTTTACTTGCTTACGGAAGGAGAGCAGATTAGGGTTGGACCTAAGTTGGAGGGGAAGGAAGTTCCACAGTTTGGCAGCATTATAGGAGAACATCCTGCCACCAGATCTTGTTCTCTTGATTCTGGGAGCTATGGCTAAAAAGGCCTGGCTAGAGCGAAGGTGTTTTCTAGGGTGGTACTGTGTGATTAGTTAACGGCTAATTGCCGGTCCTTTGTGCCAAAAGGCTTGATGGGATATGCACATTGCTTTAAAGGCAATTCTTTGCCAAACCGGGAGCCACTGCAGGCTACTCAGCCCAGGTTTGGCTGACAGTCTACGTGGCAACTGGAGCAATGTGCGAGCCGCGCAGTTTTGGACAATCTGCAGCTTCGGCAGTGTGTAGTCGGGGGCACCGAGATACAGGACGTTGTTAAAGTCCAGTCGAGACTGGATCAAGCCTTGGACGGCAACTTGCTTGGCCTCCACAGGTAGAAGTGGGAGCACTTTTTTCAGCATCCTAAGGAGGCCAAAACAAGTTGCAGAAAGCTTAATGGCCTGGGTGTTAAAGGTTAAGGCTTTATCCAGCCATACCCCCAAGCTTTTTATGTTGTCCTTGGGTACAGGAGGAGTGCCTAGGCATGGAGGTCAGAGGGAGTCAAAGTGCGTTAGGACAGCGGGGCCCAGGAGCATCAGCTCAGTTTTGTCCCCGTTAAGCTTAAGGGAGGATGTCATCATCCAGCTTTTTACTTCCTCCAAGCATTTCATTAACCCCATTTGTGCTGATTGGCCGTCCTCCTGCGCCAGGGAGAACACTAGCTGAGTGTCGTCCGCGTATGAAATGATATTAATGCCAAACGGACGAACAACCTCAGCCAGTGGTCTCATAAAGATGTTAAATAACGCGGGGCTTAAGGAAGAGCCCTGCGGTACCCCACAGCTCAGAGGTTTGCTGGAGGAGACCGTATCTCCCTCAAAGATCTGAAAAGACCTGTTGCTCAGAAAGGATTTGAGCCAGAGTATTGCCCTACCTGAGATTCCAACATCAGAGAGGCGGCGCAACAGCATATCGTGACTAACCGTGTCGAATGCTGCGGCCAAATCGAGGAGGACCACTGCCACTGATCCCCCTCGATCTAAGATCCTTCTGGTTTCCTCGGTGACTGCTAGTAAGGCGATCTCCGTCCCATGTCTAGGTCGAAAGCCTGTTTGGGTGGCATCCAGCAGCTGGTTATTCTCGAGAAAGTCCATCAGATGTATATTGATGTGCTTCTCTAGAATTTTGCTCACCCAGGGAAGCAGGGAGATGGGGCGCTAGCTGCTAAAGTCACCAGGGTCCAGGTTCGGTTTCTTCAGCAGTGCACGCACCATAGCCTGCTTCCTTGGGAGTGAGACAATGCAGGAGGTGATAGAGGCATTGAGGAGATTACTGATAGTGGGGAGGACAACCTGAATTACCGAGATCATTGCCTCTGGTGGAGCTGGATCACATGGTGACCCTGATTTTACTTGCCGAGCTAGAGATTCCAGGGATTCCTGTTCTAACAACGGAAAGTGTCCCAAAGTTGCAGGGGGTTGAATGGGAGCCTCCACCGGACTTGACCATGCCTGAGCAGCGGGGTCAAAATCCATGGCAGGAAATGAGGAGTAGATTTGGTGAACTTTTTGATGAAAGAATTCTGCCAAGTCATTACAGTGGGCTATTGTTTTACACGGATGCGTAGAGGGTGGGGGAGGTTTAGTGAGGCTCTTTACTATCTGAAAGATTTCTTTAGGTTTAGATTTTGCCCGCATGATTTGTATAGAGAAGTAGATTGACTGGGCAGTTTTTACCTCATCTTTGTAGGCTCTAATTGCCTCTCTATATTGGGTTTTATCGTCCTAGGAGTAATCCAAACGCCACCGTCTTTCTAATTTCCTGCAGTGTCGTTTTTTATCCCTGAGTTCCTCGGAAAACCAGGGGGCAGTTTTTGGTGAGCGCTTCGTAGTGATTTTACGGAGGGGGAGGGTGACCTCAAGAGAATTCGAGATCCACTCTTTATAGTCCTGATTGGCTGCGCAAGGATCCCCGTTACAGGGGGGACGGGAGGTAATGAGGCTATTGGACCAGGACTCCACTGGGAGTCTAGCCCAATTTCTAGCGTTCTTCACAATGGGGGTTAAGTGAGGTGTCTTGCGAAAAGACCATGTAAGGGGGACAAGTGAATGGTCGGTCCAAGGAAGACAAATAGGTTGCCCAGCCTTGAGCTCGATATAGTTGCTGAACACTGGGTCCAAAAGATGGCCCTTAATGTGGGTGGGTGAGTTGACCAGCTGGTCCAATTGTAGAGCCGCTAAATCATCCGCCAACTCAGTGGCGGTATGGTCATAGGCAACTTCAAAATGGAGATTAAGATCGCCTAGCAGTGTATAGTTTAAGTTGTGACCGACTCGGCCAGAGTCGGTGGGAGGGTCTTGTGAAACTGCTTTTGGGGGCCCGGCGGCCGATATATAAGGGTGCCTGAGAAACAGTTATTGGGGTTGAATTCAATGCTGAATGCGAGGCTTTCGCAGTCTGGAATTGATTCAGAGGTACATCGACAAGGATACTGTTCTTTATATATTATTGCCAGGCCACCTCCTCTCCCTACAGCCCGGTCCTTCCGCATAATTTGGAAGCCCGGGGGCATGGCTGATACAATGTCTGGATCGGAGTCTGGCGTCAGCCAGGTTTCTGTTAAGAAAACTACGTCTGGCATACGCTCCTCCAACATAAGAGCAATTTCCGTCCTGTGTTTGGGTAGGGACCTGCAGTTAAAGAGTAGCAAGTTGTAGTCCTGCTTCCTATCATGATGCTGGATAGTATTCAGCTTATATTTGCACATAGGACAGACCGCGGGCAATTCCAACGCTTGGAATGAGTGCAGACAGCCTCTTTCCCCAGTAGTCCTCATGCTAAGGAGGGACTCAGAGCTGTAATACCGTTTTCTGTCGAAGAAAAGATACAGGGGTTAAGGCCCCTGGTCCCGACCGGTCGCGGACGGGCGCAGGCGGGCTCGCCTTTGGCACACAGCCGGCGCGCCCGCTGCGCCTATCCGCTGCGCTTCCTAGGTGGGGGATCCATTTTATATCCTACAAGGGCGGGAGAGGCCGAGCACTAGTCTGCTCGCCCTAGTCCTCACCCAAGATGGTGGCCGCTAAAGAACAAGCCCCCAGGGAGCACCTGATTGATTGCAATGGGGTAAAAGACTGAGTATCAGGTCGAATATAGGCAGGTTAGTGCTGCGCTTTAATTATTAACAGTGTTAACAATTTACCAAATATTTAAAAACAGGATCTGTGCAAATGGAGAGAAGTGCACGTATTTTAAAAAGACACAATCTAAATTAAGCACACGCACAAAAGTCCCGGCTTTTCGCCTCAGGACAGTCACGGACACACACTCAAACAGTGCACGTGTGAATAACGGTGATTTTTTATATCCTACAAGGGCGGGAGGGGCCGAGCACTAGTCTGCTCGCCCTAGTCCTCACCCAAGATGGTGGCCACTAAAGAACAAGCCCCCAGGCAGCACCTGATCGATTGCAATGGGGTAAAAGACCGAGTATCAGGTCGAATATAGGCAGGTTGGTGCTGCGCTTTAATTATTAACAGTGTTAACAATTTACCAAATATTTAAAAACAGGATCTGTGCAAATGGAGAGAAGTGCACGTATTTTAAAAAGACACAATCTAAATTAAGCACACGCACATAAGTCCCGGATTTTCGCCTCAGGACAGTCACGGACACACACTCCGAAATTGGTATCGCAGGAGCCCCACCGGCATGTGAATCTGAGCTGGCGGGTCCCTTCCATAATTCTGGAGGTGATAAGGTCAACAACCGGGAGGAGGTAGTAGTGAGTTCTGAGAGAATTGCTCTTTCTCATCTTGCCCATACCTAACTTTGCGTCATTAATGCCACCAGGAGGCAATCGGGTGCCTTGAAATAACAACAGCAGGCGGCATCGGGAGCCTCGAATTCTCAAGGTGGCAGTGTACTACCTCAAGACCGACACTCCTGTAGCCGGTGTTGCTAACGTGTGTAGATCCTGAGACACAAGCGGTATCAAATGCCTTAGAAATTCCCGGCAGCGGCGGCTCAACATGTGGTCCGGTAGCCCTCACTGGTTCAAACACTTAGGGGGGGGGGGGAATGAGTCGCAGGAATGAACAGGTGGGTCGAGGTCAGGAGATGCCAGACAGCACAGCTACAAGACAGTGGCTCCTTCCGCGAGAGGTCGATAGGTTCAACTCTCGGACGATCGGGGGAAGGGGGCGAAGAGCAGCTTTGGCAGCAATACTCGGTCGTTTTAGGAGTGCGAACAAAAAGAAACACGTTTTTTGGCTAGGAGTTTCAAGTTTTTATTATGTCAGGAGTAGGGTACTGACCACCAGCATGTTTCTCAGCAGCAGAAAAGCTCAACTTTAAGTCTGTATACTGAATATATGATTCGTACTGTCCTATTATACCCATAACTAACATCAAAGGGAATGATCATTAACCTTTAGGGACAACAGGTGTGGACAAGTGGGTCAAGGTCAGGTGAAGCTGGACAACACAGTTGCAAGATGGCGGCTCCTTCCGCAAGGAGTCGGCCCATATCTCATATGATTGAGGAGGGGGAGAATGAACGGGTGCAGCGAATAGTTGTACTGACAGCACTGTGGGAGCTCAGAGGAGCCGACCCCTTTCAGGGTGAAAAGGCAGTGGCAGGTTCCAGGACATGGTGGGGGATGGCCTGATCTCCTCACCCACCTCAGAGAAGATGATTGGTTCCTTCGTCTGAGCAGAATGGTCAAGAACTTGGGCAAAGAGTGGGGAGCACAACTGGCGGCACCAATGACCTCGCAGTCAGTCCCAAACTGGCTGTGGGTCACTAAGCAGCACAAGCAAGCGCGCCTCACGCGGCAGCTGGAGGAGGCGCACGCACATGCCTTGCGCGGGAGGAGGGGGGCCTGCGCGATTCCCTTGCGGGAGCGATGATTGCTACCATATGACGCCGCTCGCTCCCGCAAGTGAATTGCCAGACGTGCACGCGTTGCCATTGAAGGCAATGGAACGCATACACGTTTTTGGCTGAAAAGTCGAAGCGATTGCTAAAGGTCTTTTGCATGCGCGCTGCGTAGGCGAGACCTAAAAATGGGTTTCAAAAGTTACTCTGAAGTTCACAGAACCACACAGAATTTTGCGGAGTTGTCCAATGACTCCGTGGAATTTTGCATCGTGAAACTCCGCGAGCTCCGCCCAGTCCTAATTTCCATCATACCTTTCTACTTCATTCCTGCACAATCTGTAAGTAGTCTGGGCAGACCAGCCAGGTTAAGAGATCCTGCTGGACCAAAAACCTAATAAAGTGAGTGTATCTCCCTGCTCCCATTAACTCGTGGGTCAAGTTGGTCCTACTTGGCCCCGGGGGCACGAATACAAGCAGGGGCAGGGCTGGAGCAGGAGCCAGCAAGGAGGGAAAAAATAGAACCAGAGCAAAGGCAGCCCTTACTGGCGTGCAAGCCTCACCAACCTAATGCCGGCTTCTTGCACACGTATACAAAAAAATGGAGTAACCCTGTGTCCCTCAGAACCGGGTATGTGTATTATACGGATACAAAGGTTCTGTTGGGGAATTACAATTGCTTTGCTTTGGAATGTTCACAACATCAATACATTACGTGTGACACGTATCCATGATTTAGGAAAACAAAAAATAAATGACAACACCCAAGCAATACTTTTTCATTCGATATTTTTAAAAAGAATACTGAATCAGTTGGGCTACAACAATACAATAGAAAGAATTGTGAAGAAAAAGTGACATGTAAACGATACACTTAATACACTAAATATAACAAAAAAGATTAGGCAGATGCAGTTTTTTTGATGATTGAGTCCATATGCTTGATCACATACGCATCATGTTCATGTATGAATTGATTTGTTTGAACTGAGACGTTGTGTAGACTCATTAATGTACGTCGACGTTTCGACCCTATGCTAAGCGCAAAATTTAGTAAGCGTCGCGGCGGGTCTTCCTCGGGACGAAGGGGTAGATGTGTAGCCTGCGCAAAAAGTCAATAATCACTGCGCGTGCGTTTAGGCTTCTAATTGCAGCAAGGGTCATTATGAATTGACCTCCAGAGGGGCACGAGTCGTGGAAGTCTGGGAAAGTTACCAGGTGATTAATCCTTTTAGTGCCAGTCGGGTATTTTACCTGATCTGGTGGAAGGAAATCTCTCCAGCTCTCAGTCCGAAGCAGTCCGAAGCCTCACCAACCTAATGCCGGCTTCTTGCACACAGCCGGAGGGCGCACCAGAGCCATCCTCACCCGACCTGCCGCTCTCACCGTCAATTGCTTCGGTTGTCGCTTCAGCTTTTGCCTCGTCTCCGGGATCGGCAGCCAAAGCTGCCACACAGCGGTGCAGCTGCTTGCCTGCTCCCCTCCGTCACTCATCGTGTCACTTCTGCATCACTTTCACAGGAGAATGGCACCCCAAGAAAATGGATTAAATAGACAAACATTTGAAAAAAAACTGGATTAATATTGTTGACTTTCCAGTCTTATGCGAGCCGGTAGTGCATCTTGGGTCTGGTGCACCATTTGGGCACCAGCTAGTGACAAGTACGTTCAAGTGTTTATGATCAGAGCAACCACCAGGGTTGCACACCAAATTTCTTCCTTTGAGCATTGGTTAAACTTTTTGATTATATGATTGTAGCAATCTCTTAATGCCCTGGGGAAGGGGTCTTCGACGAGCCATGAACTGCAACATCAGAATGTGAGTTCATCGGGTCTTTGGCTTTGCCAATCCTGGGAAGTAATTTAACAAGCATTAGCAAAGCCAAACTGAGCTTGAGTTGGCACCAGATAGTGTGTGTTGGTGGAGTGGTAACGGAGGACACATCCTGCAGTGGGGCATGAGGAGGAGAGGGAGGTTTGGGAGGTATACAGGTGAAGTGACAGTGGGGACAGGGCAGTGCATTCAAGAGTTTACAGTGGGGAATAAATAAAGTCCGAAGTAACCATCACAAAATTCCAGACAGCCGAGGGAAGCTTACACAGAAATGCAAACAGCTAATGGCTGAAGGAGGCTGGTGAGAAGAAGCATGGTCTTCTTCGACTGTATGAGTGTATTTGTGTGTGTCTGTATGCGTGTGTACTGGTGACCTGAGGTCTACAACACCCAGCTGAAGACATCAATAGGTCAGACCTAAAGCATGAGGGCATTCGGGAACAATATTTCTCAGCCACAACACCAGGAAGGTTGTGTCCAACCCCTTGGATATCACTAACTCCTCTCAGCATTTGATATGTTCTTACATTAGTTGGTTGGAGAGAAGAGAAACAAATCTAAAACATCAAAAGAAAATACGCTGAGAAAGGGATTAAGCACCTGAGTATTAATATGACTGGGGCAAATGTAAACCCACAATGGGATTTAAAAACTTAGAGACCTGCTGGGATGTTCATTTTGGGGATGATTAGATGTCATAAAGATGGCGGCGGTGCCTAAAGTGAACCAGCAATAAATGTATAATAATTCTAGAGCCTGATGAAAGACAACAGGTCCTTCAACAGGCTCTAGAGGATGATGAAAGAGAACAGGTCCTTCATCAGGTTCTAGAGCATGATGAAAGAAAACAGGTCCTTCATCAGGTTCTAGAGGATGATGAAAGACAGGTTCTTTATCGGGTTCTAGAACAAGACGAAAGAGAGCTGGTCCTTCATCAGCTTCTAGAGGACTATGAAAGACAAGAGGTGCTTCATCAGGTTCTAGAGGATGATGAAAGACAACAGGTCCATTATCAGGTTCTAGAGCATGATGAAAGACAGCAGGTCCTTCAACAAGTTCTAGAGAATGATGAAAAAGAACAGGTCCTTCATCAGGTTCTAGAGGATGATGGAAGAGAACAGGTCCTTCATCAGGTTCTAGAGGATGATGAAAGAGAACACGTCCTTCATCAGGTTCTAGAGCATGATGAAAGAAAGAAGGTCTTTCATCAGGTTCTAGAGGATGATGAAAGACAGGTCCTTTATCAGGTTCTATAACAAGATGAAAGAGAGCAGGTCCTTCATCAGGTTCTAGAGGACGATGAAAGACAACAGATGCTTCATCAGGTTCTAGAGGATGATGAAAGACAACAGGTCCATTATCAGGTTCTAGAGCATGATGAAAGACTACGGGTGCTTCATCGGGTTCTAGAGGATGATGAAAGACAGTGGGTACTTCAACAGGTTCTAGAGGATAATGAAAGACAACAGGCCCTTCATCAGGTTCTAAAGGATGATGGGAGACAAAAGTTCCTTCATCAGGTTCTAGAGGATGATGAAAGACAGCGGGTCCTTCAACAGGTTCTAGAGAATGATGAAAGACAACAGGTGCCTCATCAGGTTCTAGAGGATGATGAAAGACAACAGGAGCTTCATCTGGTTCTAGAGGATTATGAAAGACAACAGGCCCTTCATCAGGTTCTGGAGGATGATGAAAGACAATGGGTTCTTCATCGGGTTCTAGAGGGTGATGAAAGACAACAGGTCCTTCATCGGGTTTTAGAGGATGATGGAAGACGAAAAGGGCTTCAACGGGTTCTAGAGGATGATGAAAGACAACTGGTCTTTCATCGGCTTCTAGAAAATGATGAAAGACGTCAGGTACTTCATCGGGTTCTAGAGGATGATGAAAGACAACGGATCCTTCATCGGGTTCTAGAGAATGATGAAAGACAACGGGTCCTTCAGGTGCTAGACTATGATGAAAGAAAATGAGTCTTTCATCGGGTTGTGGAGGATGATGGAAGACAACAGGTGCTTCAACGGGTTCTAGAGGATGATGAAAGACAACGGGTCTTTCATCGGCTTCTAGAGAATGATGAAAGATGTCATGTACTTCATTGGGTTCTAGAGGATGATGAAAGACAACGGGTCCTTTAACAGGTTCTAGAGGATGATGAAAGAGGACCGGTCCTTCATGGGGTTCTAGAGCACGATGAAGGACAGCAGGTCCTTCATCAGGTTATAGAGGATGATGAGAGACATCAGGTCCTTGACAAGGCCAGAGAGAAGGAGTTGTGGGCAGGCACCAGTGCTTGAAATCCCAACTTGTGCTCATAGAGGAGGGTTTTCTCAGTCAAGAAACAAACCAAACTGGCTATAAATCAAGTTAGAAATTGTTGTCCACCTGAAACTTGTCTCTAGGGACAAACATACAAATAAAAGAAACAATTCCACAATTTCACATGCATTGTTGGAAAAGGACCCATAACTTTATATTATTAACCGTCCCCGCTGTGGTCGAATCACAAACTTAGGTTAACCAGCTCTCAGGTTAGGAGGAGCATCTGGGACAATGTGGGTGTAAAACAGAGAACCGTGGGCAGGACAAAAAACACATTCCATCGATGAAGTTAAAAGACTGTTCAATGGAACCTATCACAAGTATGGAACTATGCCAATAATATGTCTCGAAAAGCAAAATGAAAAATTTAGTATTTACTTCAATTCTTCAAAGCAGCACATCTTGGCAAGTGGGGAGACTTCGGGGGTCTATTGTGCATTTTATTCTTCCTGAAAGGTAATTTTTCACTCTGATATTGAAAGAATTAAAACTGAAATTGGAAAGCAAGGTAGAAAATGCCTACAGTGGTCAAGAGTGGTCCAGGAAAGTCAGTATTATAAGTGGTCACAACAAGAACAGGGGTTGGACTCGGTTTACGTAATTTGTCATTACCATGGTTGATACTTCGAGCTGGAAAGGCGCAGTAGGGCGGCCCTAATGGACCCAAAGCTGGCTTCAGTATTGTACCAGTGGTTGGGCTCGCCCTAAATGGGAAATGTCTAATGTGAGCGCGTGGTAAGGCTGCCATATCAGGTTGAGGTGCTTAACGACTGTCCATCCATCCTAGTGACTCCCTGATATCTTTGCGGTGCCAGTCATTTATTTATCTATGTGTTTGCATATTTAATGGTTTTATATATCTGTTAGACACTGTGAGGTCTGTTGAGACTTCACAATCAATGCCAACTGGTGAACAAACAATGGTCAAACAAGAAGAAAGATGACAGAGGCTTCGGGCACCGCTCAGACAGATATCGGCACATGCCACCCTGCACCCTGCACCCTGCAGACCCCACACTGGAGCAAGTGCATATCAGGCAGAAGTAAGGTGCAATGCAGTACTCCAGGAAGAAGCTGGGATAACACAATGATGGAGGAGGGGTTAGGCGATGACCAGAACTGGGATGTAGGGCAGGGAGCAGGGCAGTGTACAGAGCCGAGGCAGCTGCAGTGTACCAAGCAGAAGCAGGCCAGTGTAAAAAGCATGTAATGATGTATGTATATAGGTATGTTGGGCTCAGGAGCTCTTCTCTGTTCTTGGCGGCACAGTACATAGGATACCATTAGTAGCATTCTTACTGTCCCGCCCGTGCCACATTATATTTTAATGATTGAATGTGTATGCACGTGAGGCAGTTTCTCGTTTAACGACAGATGCACTCTGAGTTTCGTCGAGGAGAGACGCACTTCCATGTTGTCCGAGTTGCTTCTTATAATAAACATAATTTAACATTTTGGATTACACCTCATCAGTCTTATTCCTCCTGCATGGATCAGTACTTTACATTTGGCAACATCTGTGAAACATTCCCACGCATATTTCGTATATTCACAATTTGTTGTGCAACTCGACAAAAATGTGCTTTCTCTCTGAAAATCTTCACTACCTCTGGAGTTTTTCATCTTCAAGCTCTCCGGCATTGGAATTGCTAACATTTGCTTTGCATAGCTTGGATGTGTCGTTTTCACGCTTTTCAGCTGTACTAGTCTGGCTCCACTGCCCTCATTGTTTGAATGAAGCGGACTTCCCTCCAATACTGACATCATCCCGCAAGTGACGCTTGGCGGCCATCTTGGATTGGGCAACTCGGCGTTACAGGTTACTTCCTTGTTTGCCTCAGCAGTTGATTGACTGAAGCAACAAGTGATTCACCTCTGATCATAACCTCTTTTGCTTATGTTGCCAACAGTCATTTAAGGATCATTATTTTGGCAGCAAGTTTTCAAGGATTTCACAGGTATTTATAACTGTTGGTGAGACTACTTATTATTTTAATCTTTAATATTATTTTCTTCAACGTCTATAATTTATCATGTCTTCTGATCAGAATATAGTCCAAACACTGTGGTAAATTTGGTTATTCTCCTTTGAGAGCTATCTTGTAGCCATTGACACTGAAGAATACTCTCCCAGAAGAAAATTGGCAATTCTATTTAGCTATTTAGGCACTGAAGGGCAAAAGATTTCTGATAACTTACCTGTGGCTATTCCTCCAACGGGTGATGATGATGGATGGAATGTCTTTACAGATGCAATACAAAGACTTAACAAGAAGATTGTGGATCATGCAAGCGTCATTCTTGAAAGATTTAATGTCATGAAGAGAAAGCAACATCCTAACAAATCTGTTGAGGAGTATATAATTGCCCTGAGAAATCTTGCCGCTAATTGCAATTTTGGAGCTGCACTGGATACTTATTTGAGGGATCAATTTGCCCACAGCTGCCACTGCAAAAAAATACGAGAGCGTATACTAAGCTTCGGAGACCCTTCTCTTGCAGAGGTCATTGACATGGCTAGAAGCATTGAAAGAGCTTTAACTACGTCAAAATGCATTTCTGTTGGCAAGTTTTCCTCTGTTAATTTAGTTCAAGAAGATGCTTCAAGTGCTTCCATTAATGCTGTTTCTTTTAAAAACAAAAATGTTAAACCTAAGACAATATGGTATAGATGTGGTTCTAGGTCACATCTTGGAAAGAGCCCTTTGTGCCCTGCATTGGGTAGAAGATGAGAAACATGTAACAAGAATGGTCACTTTCAATCGGTCTGTAGAGGTAAGGGTGTTGTTCGCGTCAGCACAGTTTAGACTCATGATTGTAATGGTTCACGTTCTAATGAGCATGATGTTTGTGTGCTAGATGAAGTACAAAATTCTCACTCTGTTAAAGTTAAAGGTCCTTTTTGTCAGGTCACTTTAGGGGATTTTATATCAGAGATGATGGCAGACTCAGGAGCCCCAATCATATCTCATCAATTGTTCAGAGATCATTGGGGCACAAATGTCATCCTTGAACGGACAGATATTATTTCAAAGGCTTGTGGCGATAAAGAGATTGATACGCTGAGCTTCTTTTTTGGAAATGTTACTTGTTTGGGCAGGAATGTTTACACCCAAGTTTACATGGCTATTAAAGGGATGAATAAAGTGGGGTGGCAAGACCTGGCCAAAATGGGCCTTATGTTAGTACATGGTTCAGATAATCCTGTACAACTAAATGATATTTCTATTTTTTTGATTTCGGAATCTGGTGACTTAGATGTACAGGAGATATTAACTGAATTCCCAGAAGTTTTTTGTAATTGTATTGGCAAGATTACAAAATTGGAATATTTGATTAAGTTAAAACCAAATGCCATACCCATCTGTCATAAACCCAGGTCTATACCATTGAGCGTGAGAGATGATCTCAAGAAATTGCTTGATAAGTTAGTATCAGAGAGCATTATTCCGGCCACTGACTCTTCAGAGTGGGTCAGTCCCATAGTGGTAGTTCGAAAAAATGGGGGGGCATCCGCCTGTGGGCGTATTTGGGCACCTTAAATACAAATATTATAGATTACCATTTGGCTTAGCCTCTGCGGCCAGTGTATTTAAAAAATTCATGAACCGCATACTCAAGAGAATTGATGGTGTACAAGCATACCAAGATATTGTATTGATTTATTCCAAAACCAAATCTGAACACATGCTCATTTAAAAAAAAAAACTTGTGACGGTGTTTGAAAATGTTGGGATAAATCTAGGAAATGAAAAATGCAAATCTTTTGCCGACTCACTGGACACCTTGGTCATACCATCTCTGCATCAGGAATCAAACCAAAATGTTCACTTACACAAGCCATTTCACAAGTTTCCAATCCCAAAGACAAGGACACCTCAAGGTCATTTTTAGGCATGACAGAATATTATTCCAGGTTCATTGCTGGATAGGCTGGGGTAGTTCAACTCCTACCTGAGTTGCTTCAAAAACTCTATTTTTTGTTGAGATGACGTTGCTGAATGTGTTTTTAGTAAAATCAAGAAGTTGATCATTGGTGTCCTGGCACTGGCGTCATTCTCTCCTGGTCAGAGATGTTTTATTTCCGTTGATGCCAGTCACACGGACCGGGTGCAGTGTCATGTCACTGGGTGAAGGGCAAAGAACACACGGTTGGATTTACTTCCAGATCTTTAAGTGTTGCTGAAACCAATGTTAGCTCCATCGAAAGGGAGGCCTCAGCCTGCTCATGGGCTGCAGAAAAATCCCAAACCTTGATAAGGGGCGCCTCGCTTGACATCGATGCAGACCATAAACCTTTTTTATCTTTTATATGGTAATGGCACAGGAAAGGCCTCTGAGAGATTGGTCCCCATCTTGTCTTACTTACTTGAATATAACTTTATTATTAAGTACATTCCAGGTGCAGATAATGAAAGAGCGGAGTGTCTTTCTAGGGTACCACTGAATGACAACACTATAGAGAGCAAATTTAATGAGGTGGAATGTGTGGTGGCCGACATCGAAGACTTATTTGCTTCGGGAGCATGTCTTTCTTACAAAGAATGGCTTGATGCTTATGACTAAGATAATGTACTACCGTCTGCAGAGCACATGGTAGTGAATGGTTGACCCAAAGAACATTCTTTACCTGCTCCTTTGAAATCATTTGCTCAAATATCAGAAGAAATATCCCTAGCAGAAAATATTCTCATGCGGGGAGACTTATGCATCGCTCCGGTCGCACTCCGCTTTAAACTTTTCCAAAAGGCTCATGTAGGGCCTTTAGGAATTGGATGCGCCTGTAGGAAGTCAAAGGAACACTACTGGCGGCCGCGTTTGGACAAAGAGGTTTCTCAATGGGTCAATGATTGTCAGACATGTCTGGTTTCGGACAAACATTGGAGAACTGTCAAAACACCCTCATACACTGTGCCTATTCCAGATGACACTTGGTCGAAACTGGCTCTTGATTTTGCTGGTCGCTTTCACCTGCTACCTAAAGATAAAAGATACATCATGGTCCTAGTACACTACTTTTCTAAGTGGGTAGAATTTGAATTCACAAACACACCTAACACTATAATCAAAATTCTGTCTAGAGTATTTAATTCTGAAGGATTTCCCAAATGGCGGGCATCTCACGTCGTGCAAGATGAAGGACTTTCTTGCACGCCAGGATATAGAACAACTCAGGGCAGCCTTATACTCGCCTTCCTCCAATGGTCTTATCGAGAGGATGAACAGATTCAACAAAGAAGGAATCCAATCTGCTTTTCTTGCAATTTTCCTGTTGAAGATTTCTAAAAAACAGAAAATAAGGTAATATGTAACCACTCTCCGTTCCACCACAAACATTTCTCCTTTCAGGTTCCTTAGAAAAAGAGACCCAAATGCAACATATGCCCTGATTGGCTGAAAGAATTAAAAGAACAGAGTTGTGTGAATTGCTTGAAATGATAAACACATTTTGAGAGAGAATGTTTTGTGTCAGCAAATGGTACATAAATGTAATTTTGACTCCAAACATACAAGTAAGTATAGGTCCTGCTTTTCAATTGGCGATTGGGTAATAGTTACGAAACTCAACCGAGTCATTAAAAGTTTTCAGATCCAGTCCGTGATTTGAGAATATCTAAAGGCGCCCTCTTTCTGGATAAGAAGGGGTGGCGGAGCAAAAGAGCTGTCGTCAAAGTGTCTCAAGAACAGGCAGCTGCGATGATGGCGGCCACAGCTCCTGAAGCTCCAGATGTGGACTCTGCCTCGATGCTGGGTGCCCCGGCTGACCAAGAAGCGAACGCGCGCCAGTCGCCAGTCCCCTGATTCTGTCCCGCCCATGGGGTCCACTCCTGTCCCTATGGAAGCTGAACAGACGGGAGATGCTTCTATGCACAGGAACGTCTCTTCTCGTTTGGGTGCCTCGGAGGAACAGGCATGTCTGGTAAATTCGAAGTCTTCTCGCAATTGTAAGTTGCCTTCACAATTTGAAGATTTTTAAATGTATTATGTTTCTGTTGCAGAGAAGGGGGGGGGGTGTAATGATGCATGTATACAATTGGGCTCAGTGGCTCTTGTATGTTCTTGGCGGCATGGTACATGGGATTCCATTATTCACATACTTACCGTGCCACCCATGCCACAACAATGTGTTAATGATTGAATGCGGAGGCGCGTGAGGCGTTGGCGAGTCTGGAGTGCATTTAACGACAGATGCATCTGATCTTCGTCGAGGAGAGACGAACAGAATTCAACATTTTGGATGACGCCTCATCACTCCTATTCCTGCATGGATCAGTACTTTACAAGGGGGTAGGCGGTGACCAGAACTGGGACCTCACCTAAGGCAGGGTGCAGGGCAGTGTACAGAGCCGAGGCAGCTGTAGTGTCACAAGCAGAAGCAGGGCAGCGTACAGAGCAGGGCAGGACAGGACAGCGTACTGAGCAGCAGTAGCTGCAGTGTACAGAGCAGAGGCAGGGTAGAATACCGGAGTAGATGCAGTGTACAGAGTGGAGGCAGAGCAGTGTACCGAGCGGAAGTGGGACAGAGGCAGGGCATTGTTCAGAGTGGAGGCAGGGCAGTATACAGAGTGGAGGCAGTGCAGAATACCGGAGCAGCTGCAGTGTACAGAGCGAAGGTAGGGCAGTGTACAGAGTGGAGGCAGGGTAGTGTACAGAGTGGAGGCAGGGCAGTGTACCGAGCGGAAGTAGGGCAGAGGCAGGGCATTGTTCAGAGTGGAGGCAGGGCAGTGTACAGAGTGGAGGAAGGGCAGTGTACAGAGCGGAAGTAGGGCAGAGGCAGGGCAGTGTACAGAGTGGAGGAAGGGCAGTGTACAGAGCGCAGGCAGGGCAGTGTACGGAGCTGAATTAGGGCAGTGTACAGAGCGGCAGCAGGGTAGTGTACTGAGCAGGAGTAGCTGCAGTGTACAGTGCGCGAGGCAGGACAGTGTACAGAGCAGAAGTAGGGGAGTGTACAGACCAGAGGCAGGGCAATGTACAGAGCAGAGGCAGGGAAGTGTACAGAGCGGAGGCAGGGAAGTGTACAGAGCGGAGGCAGGGAAGTGTACAGAGCGGAGGCAGGGAAGTGTACTGAGCGGACGTAGGGGCAGTGAACACAGCAAAGGCAGGGCAGTGTACCGAGTGGATGCAGCTGCATTGTACAGAGCAGTGCCGGGCAGTGTGCAGCGCGGTATCAGCTGTAGGCCTGGGCGAAAATTCCGTTCCACTCGCGGGAATTGCAATAATTTGACATTTTCATGTTCCGCGGAGAGCGCGAAAATGTCAACATTTCCACAATCCACATCTTACCGGAAATTTTTTTCTTGCTCGTTCTGTAAAAAAATACATTATCGCGTGCTCGCGATCGCCTTACCTGAATCCCCGCATTCAGCGACAAGTTTTCCAGACCCGG
This sequence comes from Triturus cristatus, assembly GCF_964204655.1. Taxonomy (NCBI): domain Eukaryota; kingdom Metazoa; phylum Chordata; class Amphibia; order Caudata; family Salamandridae; genus Triturus; species Triturus cristatus. Next base: position 20,075,963 of record NC_140585.1, on the reverse strand, counting down.
TCGCGTTCTCCACGAGATGTTGCATTGTTGGTAGCCATTTACGCTGTCTCATGACAGTTCGCGCCCGCATTAACATCATTTGTCGCGCGATCACGTCATTCGTCGCGCGATCACGTCTTTCTTCTCGCGATCATGCACAGCGAGAGTATGAGATGATTGACATCTCGAACTCGTCATTCTCCACCGCGAGCGAGAACGTGAGGACGCGGGCACGTCATATCGAACGCAAGCAGGTGAGACAAGTGAAAACAAGATGGACGCGCCCATGAGCAACCGCATGGGTAAGTTGGCGAGCCGAATGATCACGCAGAAAATACCGCGAATGGGCGAGATTTTTAACATTTTCACGATAGTTTGCGAAAGTGAATTTCGCAAATTCCGCCCACCCCTAATTAGCTGCAGTGTACAGAGCGGAGGCAGGGCAGTGTACTGAGTGGAAGCAGGGTAGTGTAAAGAGAGGAGGCAGGGCAGTGTACAGAGCGGAGGCAGGGCAGTTTACCGAGCGGATGCAGCTGCAGTGTACAGAGCAGAGGCAGGGCAGTGTACAGGGCGGAGGCAGGGCAGTGTACAGAGCGGAGGCAGGGCAGTGTACTGAGTGGAAGCAGGGTAGTGTAAAGAGAGGAGGCAGGGCAGTGTACAGAGCGGAGGCAGGGCAGTTTACCGAGCGGATGCAGCTGCAGTGTACAGAGCAGAGGCAGGGCAGTGTACAGGGCGGAGGCGGGGCAGTGTACAGAGCGGAGGCAGGGCAGTGTACCGAGCGGAGGTGGGGCAGTATAGTGAGCGGAAGTAGGGCAGTGCACAGAGGGAGGCAGGGTAGTGTACAGGGCGGAGGCAGGGCAGTGTACAGAGCGGAGGCAGGGCAATATAAGGTAACCTTACAAAGGTGCGACGACACCGCCCTGTTTCAGCCTCCTATGAGTGTGACTCGATTACACACCTGACTGCCCGGGCCCACCCTGCGTCTGTCGCCCTCAGGAGGAACCGTGGGACCCCCTGGATGAGAGCTTCTAACACAACCAGGAAGAACCGAGCCAGGCAGAGGCCGAGGAGTCTGTAAACAGCACTTGTAAAGACACGTGTGTCGTGTCCTAAGGGCATCAATAAGGACAGACACGAAGGGTTCTATTCAGGACACTTTATTCTCGAGTCCTTACACCAGCATAGCCCTGCACTCGACTGCCTGGCTATGCCCTTTCTCCGCCCCTTCCTGTCCCAGCCCATACCTTCCTTCCTCCACCCACTCTGCTCCGCCCACACCAGCTACTAGACCACCTCATCTCTACATCTCCCCCTTTGTTAGCAAGAAATGAGTCACCACGAGTTACATTTCTTCAATCAGCCGCTTGGGCTGGCGGATTGTTTGTCGTGGTCTGAGTGTGCGGCCTTCAGGCACTGCGGCGGTGTCGGCGCCGGATATCTGTCCCAGGTGGCCATCACCGTCGCTCTGTGCTTCGAACTGTCGAGTTCCTGACAATGTCACTCGCGACTCAAGTGTCTCTTGTAGGCCCGGGCTGCACTTCTGAAAGTGGGACACATTTCTTGTTACACGCCTGTTGTCTGACTCCGCTGTCAGCATGGTACCTCTTTGTCGGGTGACCGTTAGAGGTTCCGCTCTGAACCTGCTATCCGTCTTCTTGCACTGCTCCTGCTTGACGACCACGCAGTCTCCCTCGTGGAATGAGAGGGACCGAGCACGTCTTCTGCCATCCGCGTATGCCTTCATGCTTTCTTTGCGAGCTTTGTCGGTGGCTTCCACTTCCCGATGGATGCGGCTGGGCGAAATGGGTCGTAGTGCCCCCTCCCAGGTGGGTATCCGTGTCCGGACTGGGCGTCCCAGCATGAGTGTGGCCGGGCATTTGCCGGTGGTAGCATGCGGTGTCGTCCGATAGGCTCGGAGCACATCATTGAGGGCTGCTTGCGGGTCTCTCTTGTCTAGAGCAGCCTGTTGGAATGTCTTTTTGAGAGTGGCCATGAATCTTTCCGCGGTGCCGTTGGCCTGCGGCCATAGTGGTGTTATCCGTCGGTGTCGCACATTCATGAGCGTCAGGAAGTCACTGAACTCCCGGCCATTGAAAGGGGGCCCATTGTCTGTTTTCACCTCAGCGGGTATGCCCCATGCTGCAAAGACTTCATCCAGGATGGTAAGCGTGGCAGCCGCGTTGGTGGATGGGACGAACCGGGCGATGGGAAACCGCGAATATTCATCTATTATGACTAACACGTACTTGCCCGACGGCATGGGGCCGTAGAAATCCATGGCCAGTTCTTGCCATACTCCTGGTGGCAGGGGCGTCATCTGAAGTGGTGCTGGCGGGTCTCCTTGCCTTACCACTTGACACTGCAGACAGTCTTTCAGAGTGTTCTCTACCATCTTGTCAAGGAAGGGGAACCAGACACGTTCACGAAGTGCTCTTTTCGTCGTGACTACTCCTCGATGGCTTTCGTGTGCCAGGTTGACGACTCCCTGTCTCAGTTGCTGGGGTATTACAATTCGGTTGTCCCGTAACAGTAGGCCATCGGGCGTGACAGATAGTTCTTCGCACACATTCCGGAACGCTTGCCACTCCTGACGCTTTGTGCTGTCACCCCTCCCGTCCTCCGGCTCTTCGTGCCGCCACCTGTTGGTTCGGACCCTTCGGATCACCTGTTGTAGCATGGTGTCTTGCTGGGTGGCGTCCAGGATGGCCTCTAGGGGGACTGCAGGCGGTCGCGCGTGGTCCACCCCAAAGTGGATATATTCGTCTGCCATGGACGGTGTGAGTCGCTGCGAGTCTTCCGGGTGGCGCGACATGTAGTCGGCCGGGTTGGCAGCCTTCCCTGGCTTGTGCACGATTGTGAACGTGTATTCCTGCAGACGGAGTCCCCACCTCTCGATGCGTGGTGGCATTTTGGACCTGGGGTTGCCATAGATTGTGACGAGCGCCTGGTGGTCTGTTACCATGGTGAAATGCTTCCCGTAGATGAACACGTGAAAGTGCTCACACGCCCACACGACCGCAAGGCTCTCCTTTTCCGGTTGGGAGTAGGCCTTCTCCGTGTCGGAGAGGCTCCGGCTGGCGTGCGCCACAATGTGGCGGTGGTCCGTGTCCTTGTCATATTGAGCCAGGATGGCTCCCAGCCCGACGGGGCTCGCGTCCACTGTTATTTCGGTCTTGCGATCCGGGCTGAAATAGGCCAGGCTTTCCACTGTGCCCACAGCTTTCTTTATGTCCTGGAATGCTTGCTCGCATTCAGGGGTCCACTCAAATGCCTGCCCCTGTTTGGTGAGAGTGCGAAGTGGGTGACTGATGGTGGCATAGTCCTTAATATATCTTGAGCAGTAACTCGCCATGCCGAGGAACGACCGCACGTCACTGACGTCAAGTGGACTCTTGGTGCTGTTCAGAGTACTCACTTTGTCAGGGTCTGGTTGCATTCCGGCTCCAGAAAAGATGTGGCCAAAGAATTTCAGTTGCGACTGATGGAACTCGCATTTCTCCCTGTTGAGTGTGAGGTTGGCTTCCAGTAGAGCATGACAGACCCTGTCTAAGGCCGTGTCGTGGATTTGGAGTGTTGCCCCGTAGACGAGAATGTCATCGCTGTAGTTCAGCGTATTTGGGATGTGATGTATCGTTTGCCGGATGGCTTCTTGGAATATTTCCGCGGCTGATGAAATGCCAAAGTTCAGTCTCTTGTATCTAAACAACCCCAGATGTGTTGCAAACGTCGTGATATAGCGGGAACTCTCGTGTAGTTCCAGCTGATGGTAGCCTTTGTTTAAGTCCAGCTTGGAAAACACCCTCGCCCCATTGAGGGCGGCGATCATGTCACTTAAGTGGGGTCCCGGATGACGCTCTCTCTCAATGGCGGTATTGGGCATTCTCATGTCCACACAGAGTCGTACTTTCCCTGGTATTCCTTTCTTCGGTACTATCACGACTGGAGAAACCCACGGTGTGGCGCCCTCTGTCCGTTCGATGATGTCGGCGTCCAGCAGATCCTGCAGCTCCTCCTCCACCGCTTGCTGGAGGTGGAACGGTACCTTCCGCGGGTGTTGGGCAACCGGGCGGACCTGGTCATTTATGTGGAGGCGGATCTGGCCCCTGTTCATTTTTCCGAGTCCGGAGAACAGCCTCGGGAACTTGTGAATGGTGTCATTGTCACTGGTGACGCGGTACAGGATTTCCACCAACTTCAGCCGTTCAGCAGTCGGGAGACTGAGGAGACAGTCAGCTTCCGGTCCCTCGATGACGTGAATTACAGCCGGAATAGATGTTGTTTGATGCCTCAGTGTCGTGGAAAACTTCCCAAGGCAAGGGAGTGGCTTCCTGGACATCCAGGTGTAGACACGCACATGTGCGGGATTGAGCCGAGGTCGAGGGTTCATCTTTTTGTATTCCGTCACTGGGATGTAGTTGAGGGATGCGCCACTGTCCATCACGAACTTCGTAGGATGCGTGCCAACGCTGATGTCCAGCCGAGGGTATTTTTTTAGTTGGTCTGGGTCGGCGATCATGTTGGCATATTCAACGGAGTACTCATGTTCACTTGAAAGTGATTCGGAGTCTCTGGATGGTGACCTTCTAGACCACCGTGAGGACCGCGACTCCCTGCTGGACTGAGAGGACTTGGAGGAGGACTTCCGGCGGTCTCGTACCGCACGCGCGTGATGACGGCGCGTCTCGCCTCTTGGTGACCTCGTGGAGGCTTTTTCCTTCTCCCGGCGGTAGTCCCCGCACATTGTCTCAAAATGATTGTTGCGACCACACTTGTGGCATTTCTGTCCCAGGGCCGGGCACGCCCCGATGTGTGGGAAGTCGTATCCACAACGGTAGCATCTTCTCAACGGCGCCTTCTTCCCATAGTCTTGACGCCGGCTTCTCTTCCCCGAGTCAGGCCGCCGATGGCCAGAGCGACGGGGGTGTCTCGATGGCGGCCGTGCTTGTCGTTCCCGTTCTTTCGACCCCCGGCGAGGGCGGTCGGTGCGCACTTGACACACTACCTCCTTGCGATCCACGCGTCCTGCCTCCATGGTCTTGGCTTGTTCTTCCGTCTGATCATGGAGCCTTGTGATCTCTTCTATTTCGTCCAATGTGTGGCTCTTTTTTAGTAGCTTCCTGCGTAGCGTCTCTGACTGGCAACCGTCGATCACCCGCAGGCGTATGGCGTCGTCCGTCGAGAACTTGTCGAATTCACAGTGACGCGCCAGTCGCCGCAGCCTTGTGATGTATGAGCCCATGACCTCATCCTTTTCTTGTCGCGCTCTTTGGAACACGTAACGTTCGTAATCTACGTTCTTCTTGTGCACAAACTTCCGATCCAGTGCTGCACGCACGTTTGCATACGTTCCCGCGTCTGCGGCAGGAAGTTCCTTTATCATCTTGCTGATGTCCTTGCCCACGAGGTTCCGAAGTGCGATCATTTGATCTTCATCCCCTATCACCTTCGAGCCCTTGATGTAGTCCTCAAAGTCCTCAATCCACTCTTCCCAGCGAGGGCCCATGCTGCTCCCAACCACGAGCGCTAATGGTTCTGGGGGGCGCAGGTGCGACAGCCCCATGATGATCGGCTTCGCATCCTGGCGCGCTGGAGACTGAGCAGGGGATCCGTGGTTCGACATCGTGGTGCACGTGCGATGTGCGCAGCGTCGGCGCAAAGCAGGCCCAGGGACTCCTACGTGGAATCTTGCAAGCTATATTCAGGTATGTTCCTCGTTTCCTTTTTTTTTTTTTTGTATTAGCCTGTGCTTGTTTAAATTTCAGCTTTGCCTGACTTCAAAATGGCCGCCCGGGTCTACTTGTATGGGGCGTCTGGAAATCCGCCTGACTTCAAGATGGCCGCCGGCTGAATAACGCGCGTAGATACCACACGTGGTGCCGGGCTCTCACTCCATTCATTTCAGGACTGCGCGCTGCTCAGGCGGCCCCTCTCATCATCCGCTTCACTCACTGTTCGGCAGCAGGTAGGCGGGCGGGGTCTCTCTTCGCGCTCACTGCTCCAATCTGCCTCAGGGGACGCGCGCGTCAGCGTCGTCGCTTCCCTTCCTGCCGTTCCTGGTGCCGGCTTCTCCTCAGGCAGGGCGCGCCTCGCGATCCTGTTCTTTTCTGTTGCGGGGCTTTCACACGCTTCGGGTGTGTCGCGAGTGGCGGCGCTTCCGCTGGTTTTCTTGACCAGCCCTTCACCGGACTCGCTAGTGTGCTGATGTTCCGGGGAGAGCAGCTAGCTCGATCCCACCCTCGTCGCCAGCTGTCGTGTCCTAAGGGCATCAATAAGGACAGACACGAAGGGTTCTATTCAGGACACTTTATTCTCGAGTCCTTACACCAGCATAGCCCTGCACTCGACGGCCTGGCTATGCCCTTTCTCCGCCCCTTCCTGTCCCAGCCCATACCTTCCTTCCTCCACCCACTCTGCTCCGCCCACACCAGCTACTAGACCACCTCATCTCTACAACGTGATTCAGCCGCCTTAAAAGAAGGGGCGGCCCAGGGCGTCTGCCCTCCTTACAGCTTGTCTTGAAATATTACAGTGTTTGTTTATCATCCGTGCCCGAGAGGGCGATCACGCGAGTAATTCGCCATGGTTGGAGCACCCTGCGTGAACAGCGGAACCGAATGGGATCAAGTTTGAGGGCAGTGCGACTGGTGCAGTTGCACCTGGCACGTACCTGGGGGAGGGGGGCGAGCTATATTTAGAACTATCTCATAGGGTTTAAAAGTACCTGATGCAGAGTTCCTTGTGTGCTCAAATGTTTTCAGGTGGCAACAAAAACGTCAATTTTAGTCTAGTGAGTAATATTCCTATTGTAGAAAGATGGGAGCTTTGTCAAGTGGCAGTTTTGACTTACAATAAAGTAGCGCAGAGGGTTAATGTGCCTGCTGCAAAGAGCGTGTTCGATACAGAGCGCAGAACTGCATTTTATGTCGCTAGCTCAGTAGGTTGCAGATTTTGACACAAATATCCTTTTATTATTTGCAGTTAATAAATTATAATTCTAATCTAGACGAGTGTCCTATGAATTGTAATCAAGAGCGTCATGCAAGCTGCCCGATACAGGCTAGAAAGATCTGTTTCCCCACTCTTTCATCACCCTACTGGTGCTAAAACGGGTTCCATGGGTAGAAATGCATGCTTGTTAGTAAAGCCAGCCACTGTGGTACCTTTTAAAACCAGCACGCCTGCTTCTCCAGGCCAAACACTCTTACAATAACCTGCCTGCTGGTATCGGTGACACGTGACGCCCGCACCTTGTGATCCTCTCTGTCGTAAGTAACATTCCCTATCGAGTGATGTACACATGTAGGAACCATTGTCTCTGTATCATGTGTGTGATGTAAAGTGCTCTGACGCCCTACACTGGTATGAATAGCGCTGTAAACCAACTGAAATACCTGTCAATGAGGGACTATGGAGAGATGAGGGTGGTTGAGAGGTAATCAGTGGAGAAGGAGGTATTGAGGCCCACCAAACACTATTGTCGCACCAGCCGCCACCACGACCTTATAAGCATTGGACACTTCCAATGACACACACATCTCTGCGGCAAGCACTCAACCCACCGGGCTATGAGACGAGGTAAAGCACTCCCCCTCTGTCAGTCCCTCCCCTCTGTGCTCAGATACAGCCCGCCTCTGACTGCAGAGGGGTTGGCAGCCCCTGCCTTTTCCTGTTCACCTGCCGGAACCCACCTTGAGGTGGCCCGCCCTGTGCCAAGAGCCTGGATGGGGCGCTCAGAGGTTGGTGCAGGACACATCCCGGCTGATGAGCCTGTGGGCATCTGTGCTGCCCTAATATAGAGGTCCCCTCCCATACCTCCACACTGCTGCCTGGCACAACCTGTCACGCCACAGAGCAGGAGGCTAACTGCCCCCCTGGCGTGAGCCTGAGAGAGTCAGCAACAAAACTCCCCCCCTGGTGTGAGCCTGCAGGGACCCAGCTGAGGGACCAATTAGAACTTGAGCCCAGACTTCCAACAATCGTTTACTGGAATTATTATCCGAAGCCAGCCAGTCAGGCAGTCACAAGCTTGTATTCGGCTTCGGCCATTAGAAGATGAAACCACAGCCTGAACAGCACAGAAGATTCAATGCAGCCCTTCCACATTCCACATTCCAAAACGACACACAAAATCAGTTAAAAGGCACAATAAAAACGTTCAGCAATAAAAACAGGACAAGCATTTACAATGCAATGGTCTCGGGAATATTAGAGGTAGAGCTATTGGTATTGCTCATTATTTTTTTATCATTTTTGTATCCCTAAATAAATGGCATTGTCATTTCTATAGGCATTAGCTTTTTTTTTTGCATATGTTTGAATTTTTTGAATCCAGATATATAATACAACAAGTAACATTACACCTACAACAAGCCAGGGCTATCAGCTTTGTCAATGGTTGTTAGTTGCATAAAATAAATAAGCAACGACTATGGCTGTGTGGTATATAATATTGAAAATGTTTCAGTTTTTAAAATGATGAGACTGTGAAAGAACTAAGACGAGTCTCTTTGAAGTTACCTCAAAGTCTTTGAGCAGGGGTACCCTTAGGGTGAGGGCAGACATGCAGAGCCCGATAGGGACCCGTCTCTGCAACTGCTTTGAAGAAGCGCCGGTGCTTAGCACCGGCAAGACCCGGCACACTTAAAGCCCTGAAGCGGGTGCCACATTCAGCACTGTGTCCGGGAAGATAATCGCAAACAGCTTGGAATTAACAACTGTCTATGACAGACCAAAGCTCTGATGGTGGAGAGAGTGGGTTTGGGATCAGTGGTTTGACAGCTTGTCAGGGGGCCTAGTCGAAGTAAGGAAACGCGCCATTGACTGATGTGTGAACTGGGAAACACAGCAATATTCCGAGTGCAATGAGCTACTCTGGCCTGTGTCCTGGTGTCACTGCTCCTGCTCCACCAGTGGAAATTATGCCCCTGTTCGGGGTAGCTGCTCTTCCGCATGCCACGTGCTGTACAAATATTCACCATACCGTGTGTCGGGGCCCTGCGCACGCTGTGCGGGGCCTGCCTGGCATGTGATGCCACTTCCTACTGTACCACCTGGAATGCGGGTTGCCATAGGAATGTAAGGTCCGTGTCCAAACCGCCACCGAGACTCGGACAGTTTTTCAGGGATGTGCACCACCCCGTGCCTCAACCCCTCCACCTCTGTGTGCACGTGCTTGCAGGGGCAGGCATGCAGCGCCACCCCTCCTCCGCCCCTCACACAGACACACACACACACACAGACGGCCGGGGAGCCGGGCCCGCAGCAGCCGCTCATCTGGTACGCATTTGCAGACTCTGAAGTAAACCTTCATTAAGTGGCAGGAGCACACTGCTTCCGATTCATTCACCAGCGCAGTAAAGCGCTCAGTTTTCTTTCACAGAATCCCCAGGGGGGCCTAAAAAGCACCACGTCCAGGGTGAAAAGTGATTCTGACGGCGCGTCGCTCTCCGGACTCCCAAATATAAACTCCCCTGCACGTCTCTCACCCTCAGACACTCGCGCCCCTGACTCGGGTTCCGCTGAATTCTCCGACGTCTTTCATGAACTTGCCATATTTATTCAAGAGGTCATGAAAGGAACATTTTGTTTCCCCGCCCCCAGTTATTTTATAGACCTAAATTAAGCCTGCGCCCTCACCTCTGCTCTCAATTGACTGCATGGGAACACTGTAAAGAAAATGAAAGGGAAAAAAAAGTCACACCCAGCTGCTGATGAATGCGCGTGTTTGTTGGCGCTAGTCCAGCGCCTCCACACCGCGAGAGCAAAGGAACCTTCACTGCTCTGCAGAAGCCGTCTCCGCCGGCCCTCCCGCCTTAACCACCCCACGACCCCCCACCCCCTTTATTTTCAGAGAGGCATCGGGTGGCGAAAAAGAAAACAGGCAGCAGCGAACCTGATTCCAGAATAATTATATCCGGCTTCTGTCCGCCTGCGAGTAACGGCTTCCTCTCTCATCACAACGAGTGAGCCTCTGTAGTGCCGAATCGGCCTTTCCACCAAAGAGTCACGGGCCTCCAAAAATCGGGAGGGGCTTCTCCCAGCCTGCAATGGAGCCATGATCCCGGAGCGCGAGCTGGATGCGAGCTTGGGGCTCTAAAAAGGGAAGACGGCGGAAAATGCAAGCCTTTGCTGCCTGCTCTCCACCTTCCTTGAGACTGCCGCGGCGAGCGAGCCCAGCAGCCAGTCTTCCAGCCGAGACCTGAAAATGGCGGATGGAAGCTTCGAAACTTTTTCGGATTCGGGGGCGTGTTCCTGCTGTTCTAAAAGGGCGTGGCTAAAAAGTGGAAAGAACAGCAGGGAACACGCCCTCGAATCTGAAAAAGACGGAGCCTATTTGGAGAGACGGCTCTCTCCTCCAATGGCTGGCCTCTGTTTAGGAAGCCAGCCAATGGAGGAGAGGCAAAAAGAGAGGCGGGCTAAAGAGCCACTCTCAGAAACATTAAATCTCCGACTTCCGGTTCTGCCTTCGGCAGACCGAACGGTACTCGACCTAAAAAACAAGAAAAACGGCCAAGAAATACAGGATTAAAAGTTCATAAATTGAATAGAGTTTAAAATGTTTGCCACTTCTCATCCTAAGGGCTTATTGGACGTAACTAAAAAGAGAGTGGCAGGGAAACTATGCCTCAAGGCGCTGTACTTATTGCAAACATAGCACATCCGATCTGTGGCCAGATGACCGCAGAGCAGGCCATAAACACTGCTGCCTGCTCCAATAGAAAAACCCCAAAAAACCATAAAACGTGCAAGACATTTCTTACAAGTGTTACCACACGGACAGCAGGTCATATAGACACCCAGGTACCCTGCTGCGGAAAGGGTACCAGAAGGGCAAAGTGGCACATCTGAACCTGGTTCGATACCATCTATGTTCATGGTTTGTTGTCCATCCTAAACATGGTTCCTTCCCTTCTTCATGTCGGATCTTGAGGTATCCACAGATTGTGTTCATAGTCAGACTTTTTCAAAGCTGGCATCTTTCCTAAATGTGTAAAGAGGGATTTCACCACTTGTCGTCATTCTCATTTGGGGAAAAAAAACACATTTGGGAATCCAAGATCGGTCAATCAACTTTTAACCTAAAATAGCGAGGGAATGGAATCCATGCGGCCTGACCCAAGACAATCTTAGATTACTAATCTGTAAGGGTGGGTGGAAATTTTATAATCGCGTTACGCAAATCTTCGCGAAAACGCAAAAAATGATCACGAACACGCGGAAATATCGCGAAGACGCAGAAGTTTTTGTCCCGCCCGTTCGCGATGTTTTTTGCGTGATTGCGTTAGAAATGTGTCGCCAACTTGCCCATGCGGTCGCTAATGGGCACAGCCGTCTTGTTTTCACTTGTCCCGCCAGCTCGCGATGCTATTTCCTGTTCCGGGTCACGCAATGCATGCTCGCTCTTGTTTGCGTTAGGTATTTCCTTTTCGAGAACGCGTATTGCGTGTTTGCGATGCTTTTTGCGTGCTCGGGGGGGAAAATATCTCGCGAACTTGCCCATGCGGTCGCAATGGGCGCGGCCATCTTGTTTTTCACTCTATGCTATGGTTCTGGGGCCTGATTTTTAATCCTCCCTATATCTTTTTAATCATTTGCTTCTGAAAACTTTTTTTTGATCTTTTTTATTTATTATCTCTCTCTCTATTTTCCTGACACTCTATTTTTTGTCTACTTTTTTGTTTTTTAACTACTTTTTCACTCTTTTTCTATTACCTGCTTTTTTCATTTCTTTTACTTACTTTTTTATTTTTACCTTTTCTTTTCCGCCCCCCGCCTACCCCAGAACCATGGCAAAGGGCCACAGGGGGCATCGCAGCCCGAGCCGCGACCGCCTTCCTTGTGGAAGGCAGTGCCCACAAGGGGTGCAGGCACGGGCCTTATTTGGGGAGGTGAAGTTGGCTGCACTGGTTTTTTTTGTGCAGCGCCACCTCCCCTTAACCCTGGCAGCAGGTGGCAGGCCTGGGTCCGGGTACGGGCTCCGGGAGCGTCGGCAGCGGTGGGGGAAGGTGCGCCGGGCAATGTTTCACTGCTCGGGTGTTCGGCGCAGCCAGAACCAGCTAACGCACTGGTGGTCCGATATCCTGGACCGGGAGCAGGACCTGCTGGACCTGCTAGGAGTGGAGGTCCCGGGTCTTGGTGAGTAGCTATTTAATTATTACTACTTTGTGTCTGTTCTTCTGCTGTCTTATATATTGCGAATATATTTTTTTTCCGACCAGCTAGAATGCTGCTGCTTATACACATTATGGGTAATTTACGTTTAAAAGTCTTCTGTGATTGTTATGACACTGGTGCTCTGCGCTACTAATCTTGTTATTTGCAACTTTGCGTTTGCGCTCATTTTGCGTGATTATGTAAGAGTTTATTTTAGAAAACTTGAGTTAGGTAATGCTAGAGTGACTCTAGTCCTTCCTTTGTCCCGTCACTAAGAGATAGGGGTGGATTGATACTTAGGTTTAGTTACTTATTATATGTTTGTAATTTTTTAGTGGTCTGCGACGCCCCCTCTATTACGTCACGTGCTGCTGAGTGCTGCTAGTGCTTACCCCAGTCCTTGGTAGAACCTTTTGTAGTTTTTTTCAGTGAGTGCTAATTGGCTTAGCACTAGCAGAACATCTGCATCAACGAACCAACAATTTTGTATATGCAAAAATACAGGCATATGTCCTCCATTTATGCATTTTTTGAGGACTAAAAAAAGTGGAAATGCTTACTTAATGTACAATTGCCACGCCGGGAATAGGTGGGCTCGGTTTTACATAAAACTCAGATTTACCAGTAGCTCTAGCCATTGAGTCCAGTCCTTTGGGTTGTCCTCTTGTACTCCTTCTAGTCTTCTTAATCTTGACGCTTTATTAATCTTGAGGCTTTTTGACAATTCCCACCAACAAAATGCCCAACCAGATTTCACAATTTTGATAGGATAGGACATACTACTACTGTTGTGGGGATTTTGCACATACAGAACTTTGCACAAGAAAATAGGATGTTGGTGATGGGATTTTGGACCTTCCTCACACCTCAATCAGAACCCACCACAATCCCCTGCCCGACTAGTTATAGTAGTGTCTCATAACTATTAGCTCTCCGAACCCTCCCAAGATACCCAATGAGTAGACAACCCAGAACATGACGCTCCCGACCTCTCAGTCGGGGAAGCAATGCACATGCACACCCTTCCTTTCGCTCGCTCACTCGTGTAAGTCCATCCACACCGAATACCACCGAGTCTACGTAAGTTCAAAAGTTTTATTTGCAACTGACAAGCTCTGTACGTTGTTCTATAATGCAGCACCAACAGCAAAGTGCATAAGATTAAAACAATAAACATTGTTACACTTAGTTACACTTACAAAAACTACAAGTCCATAGAACGAAGAAAAAAATGCGAAATCATGATAAGTGAACAGTGGTGGAAGCACCACCATCCGCTTGGTAGGAATATAGTTTATATAAAATTATAAATGAAGATCTCTTAGCAAATTCTGGGGACCCCTCACCTTAGAAGAACCTAGTACTTGTTACATCATAAGCTCCGCAAAGCATTTCTCAGTCGTGCCAAAAAGTGTAGCATCTTTATGGATAAGCAATATGGACTAACACCAGAATTCCATAACAAAGTGGCTTGTTTTGTTTGACCTTGTATGCAGCGCTTAGACAGTAGCAGTATGAGCTCACGTGGGCTCAAAGGCATCTTTATACAACAAGCTGCGAGGTAACGTGTGCAAAAATAAAAGACACAAAGGTAAAATGGTTGCATGGCTCGGGCTAACTAAGCAACGACTCGAATGACCCTAGGGACCATATAAATACTAGTGTCTACTCTACTACTACCTGATTTGTACTAGTGATGTATGTTGTATATATATATATGTATTACTATTAACTCATTTTTCAATCTTGCTAGTGAAAAATAGGGGGAGGTGGATAATGACACCTAACAAATGTGTAATGTTTTTTCAAGGCGCACTACCAACCACCAGTGCCGGGACCAGAGGCGACGTGGCTGCTGACGGAGGAGAGGAGGAGGCGGCAGTTGCAGGAGGAGCTGCAGGGGGTGAGCCAGCAGCAGTGGCGGGCGGTGGTAAGTTAGATACCTAATCCTTACTTATTGACATTACACTCACTGCAAGGGTGTGCTGTATGATACTGTACAGTTGACTTACTAAGTAAGAGGTTGTTGTGAACGGTTGAAGACACCCTTTACTTAGCATTAGTAAAAGCATTAGTGGCGGGAGTGTTGTTGAGTAACCAAGGGCCTCTTCTATCTGATGATTTCAACTCAGCTGTGAAAGTTTTATGGAGAAGACTAAAAGTCAGATCAGATGACCTTGATAGATGGGTTGAATGAAAAGGGAAAGAAGAGTGAGAGGAAAAAGGACGGGCGAGATTTAAAATTTATGACTGACAGAGAAGGATTTGTGGGATGCATGCAGCATGCATACTGGTGGCTGATAGGAATCAGAAGCATTGTTGGTTGAATGCCTGAAACTCCCACAAATGTTAAAGTCCAAGAAAGTGGGAGGATAGTACATGCATACCACAAATGTTATGTGCTTGCTGGTGCTACCTTGACACTATGTGTAGAAATATTTGTCTTACTGCTTTGCTAAGAGTATATTTTACAATAGTCTTGTTTTTTCTTCTTCATATATAGCTACTCCTTCCAAGGGGAAACCTGACCGGAAGGAGTTGGCAGCCAAGGCCCTGCGTCGGAAACTGGAGGCAATACAGAATGAATATCGACGGCTGGTGGTCCTGGAAGAGGAGGAGGAGGAGGCGGCAGCAGCTGCAGCCTCCTCCAATGCCCCGGGCCCCAGCCACCGCCCTCCAGTGGTACGGTGCCACCGTCTGTCAGCTGCCCGCCGCCACCCCTCCATCAGTGCTGCCCCCCCCGTGGATGCAACTGCCGCGCATTGAAGCACTGTGTTGCTCGCCTGGAGGAGCAAGTTCGTGTCCTCCTGAAAAAAGCCCGCCGAACTTAGACCTCGTTCTTATTACCCCTTTTTCAATTATTCTTGGGGTGGGTTTTCTTCACGGACATTGGTTGGGGTTAGGGAGAGGGGTGGGTCAGGTGTGGGATTTTTTTTTACATAGTTTATTTTTGTTAGGGTATTAAATAATATATTTCTATTTAAGTTTGCATACAATGCTGTTAATGTTTTCTGGGTGGGGTTACTGTTTCACATCACACTGTATCCTTCTTTCCTTGCTGGTGCAGGGCCGCACACAGCCAGTGTTTGATTTTAATAATTGGATGACTTTGTAAGACAGAAACAAATAGATGCAGCACCCATCACTGAGTAACTTGTCCTACTACTAGTACTGTCAGTCTCTTCAACTCTAGGCACTCTGCAACTGGACTCAAAGGGGTGTGTGAAATTGAATTAATGAAAACATGTCCATTATTAATGATGCCTCCCCCAAACTTCTCTCACCTTTGCTTGATGTTGAACTTAGGCACAGCGATGGCTGTATGGTGATGGTTTTCTTACCTAACATGCCATGGTTGTGGTGGTGGTAGTAGTAGACAATAGCAGCAGCATTTGCCAAAATAGAAAATGAGACAGTCAGTAACCTGAGAGAGAGTCTTCGAGGAGTAGTAGAATGAAGTACAGTACAGAACAGAACTTACTGCCAAACAATAATATGCCCAAATACAACAAAACATAATGGTGGTGGAGATAGCCTAGTAGTACACAGCAACTCTAGTTGTGTCGAGTCACTTGACTAGGCCTACAGCACACTGACACAAGCGCAACTGTTAGTGCTGTGTAGGAGGAGGACAACGAATGAAAATCCATTAATCCAATCATTGCCGTGAATTAATGCTGATGTATTAGCCGGTTCCTTTGGTAAAAAAAATACCTCACAAATATACTGCTCAGGTGCGTTGAAATTGAAGTACTGTTGCTTTTGCCACATCCACCCCAGCAAGCGTGTGATAAATTATTGATGTACATTTAATGTAGTCATACCTCAATAAGTCACACAGCCCGTGGGGAGAGGGTTAGGGTTTGTTGAATGGTTGGGAAGGGGGTTTTGGGAAAAGGTTTGAGAAAGAAAAACAGTATGCATGGACAAACATCAAACAACAGAATCTTTGTAGACTACCATCTCCATATCAATATGTTAAGGGAGAAAAAGGAAATAAGGCATGCATGATGATTGATGATAAGGAGAGACCCGGATTACATACAGTTTGTGTTCAGTGTT
This sequence comes from Triturus cristatus, assembly GCF_964204655.1. Taxonomy (NCBI): domain Eukaryota; kingdom Metazoa; phylum Chordata; class Amphibia; order Caudata; family Salamandridae; genus Triturus; species Triturus cristatus. The sequence continues at coordinate 20,059,769 of NC_140585.1, read as the reverse complement.
ACGGGGCTTACTTTTACAGACAGCAAAGAAAATTTTAAAATATCTGTGGGGATGAATTATAGACAGAGAGCAAACTTAATAATGCCAGTAATAACAACAAGAACACACTGTTGTAATGATTGTAGACAAAAAAATGAATCAAATTATTTAAAAGATGAAAATTTATACTGTTACTGTGTTATCCGGGTCAAATGGTGAGTTGAATCTCAGCATTCCTCTTGGTCCTCCCTTCCATGGATGCTCCGTCTATCAATCTTGGGTGATGCCACTGCCTGCCTGGCAGATGTAGATTCATTGGTAAGGTAAGTGTGCATTGTTTTCCCAAGTATAGCACAGGGTAAAGCCCGGCCTGTAATTATAGATGGAAAAACAAAAGGGATATTGAGATTGAAACCAAGTTGAAAAAAATGCACAAGTTAATGATGTAGTGCAACAAGTACACTTTCCGAGGCGGCATGGATGCATCATCTCTATTCTAGTCTGTTTCCTGCATTAACCTACAACACCAACAGGACAGAGCAGGCCCACGGTGACGGCACCCTTTGCACATCCTCCATTTAGAGTACATTGTTTGAAAGAGTTGGACAAAGCAACATAGCATTTTACAATTTACCGCAGTCATACCCCCGCTACACTTGACTCCACTGCTACACAGACATTTAGGTCTGCTGTGGTTGTTGTTTACTTGTTTACCTTATATGCCACTCATTTAACGGCTTGATTTATTCCATCAATCATCTCCGCTCCTTGTACTGAGTGACTGTGAAGATACTATGTCACTGTGGTCATCATGATGGTGTTGTTCAACTCAGTCTGGGTGTACCGAGTGAGTCCCCTTCCTATATTCAAAATGCAATGCATCGGCCTGCAGTAGAAGTACAAATTTGGTATTAAAAAAACAAGAAGGGAAAAGGGATTTGAGTTACTTTTAGTGTGTAGATTATTAAATAAAGTACACAATGAAGTAACTTCATGCACAACAAACAACAACAAAATCATCACTCAGTCAGCGTCCAATGCGTGGCATCATTCAGTACCTGTTCCTTCTCATCTTCAGTTAATGGGCAGTCTCTCTCGGATCACAAAGGAGGATAGCTATAGTAGTCATCATCAATCATGTTCCACTTATTTTGGAGGGACTTGGATTTTTTTTTTCTTTTTTCTTCTATTTTGCATCATCCAATCATCATCATCTGACTTCTTGAGGGCAATGCATTTAGGGAGATTCAGGAGGATGGAGGAGCAGGATTTTGAGGAGCGTACTGTGATATGCAGCGCAGCCAGTCGAAACTTGTATATGGCAATAAAACAATTAGAAGACGGTGGTGATGGATTTGTTGTGATTCAAAGTTTCTAACCAGAAAGACAGATACACCAATAAAAGAAAATAAGTGAGGAAGACAGTAAGGACTGGAAGTGCAAGCCTAATTGTCAGGGAAGTATAACTCATCCTCAAACTCTGGGGGTTCAACCAGAAGTAGGTAATCATCATCTAATACACCAGTTCCGTCACCTGAGCCGCTGTCCTCATCTTCCGCCCTTGATTCATGTATTGTTAATTCGGTGGTATAAAGTGCTGATTCATTTTGATCATTGTTAACCTCTCCATGTTTTTGGGTGAGAGACTGGTTCTTCTCACTGTTGCAATGGAACCAGCAGCACTGAAAACACGTTCTGAAGAGACACTTGCGAGAGGCCAAGTCAGATAGTTTATAGCCAGCCTGCTGAGCACTGGCCATTGGGCCCTTTTTCCATACCAATACCTCAATGGGTTTTGATCAATGTACACATCTGTTGGGTAGTCCAGATAGGCCTGAACCATCCGCTTAATGTTCAGGGGTGTAAAACTTTATTCAGGCTCTTTTCTTGTTGCATCAGCACTGGACTTACCAATGCCTTGCTGTAAATACCAATCCTGTAACGATTTTACTGGGCCTGAAGATACAGCTCTTGCTGTTGTAGATAGTGTTGGTGAGTGTTCTGAGCCAAACGCACTGCGCTCAGGCTCCCAAGTTGAACTTGACGCCGGATGCCCTGCTGCAGTACTTGTTGTGGGTTTATCTAGCGGGCTTTTAATTAGCAGCCGTTCATTTTCCAACTTACTCGCTGACTCAGCTATCCACGTTTTGTACCGGGCAACATCCATTTCTGAAAAAGGAATTAATGTCTTCAGTGCCCATTTTGTCCGTGGATCCAGAATTGTGGCACAAATGTAATGTTTTTGTGACAAAATCTTATTGTGCACCCTTGTATTGTCAGCTAAGCGATGAGCTAAGCTCTATTGTCAGCTAAGCGATGAGCTAAGCTCTCCACCAACTCATAGGTTTCTTTTTTTCCTCTACATCTTTGTATGCTTCTGACACCTCCTTCAGCTGATGCTCTAGCATTCGCAACAATGGGATAGCGTGGCCCATAGTACAGTCCTCCTTGCTGACTTCACGTGTGAAGACCTCGAAAGGAAGAAGCATCTCAGTCATGCATTTAACTAGGCACCATTGGTCCATCTGAAGGCTCATGCCTTTCACAGTAGCATCCCCTCTTCGCATGACATATTCACTGATTGGCCTGTACTGCTCAATCAGACGGTGAAGCATGTAATAAGTTGAGTTCCAACCTATTCCCACCTCCTGGACGAGTGCTTTGAGTGGCATTCTATAGTCATGTTGAATGATCCTCAGCTGCTTCCGAGCTTTAAAAGAATGGCTGAAACAAGTGCATATTCTTCTGCAGATGGTCAATAAATTGCTGACTATGGCTTCTTTTTTCAGAAAGTCTTGAACAATGATGTTAATGTAGTGCGCCAAACACGGAACCCTGAAATAGGAACCAAGCTCCATGGCCTTAAATACATTACTGCCATTATCCGTGAAAACAAAACCAATCTTAAGCCCTCTTTAGGCGCAGCCATTCAAAAACCTTGCTCTGAAACTCTTTCAATATGTTTACAGCAGTATGAGATTTTTCCATGGCGAACATGGATACAGTTGCATGTTTCCGAGTAGCTTTAAAAATCTCAGCTGCGTCAACAGCACCTTCTGATAGCTTATCTCTAACCCCCACAAATGAGACCCAGTGTGCAGTGATGCACATGTAATCAGTGGCTTGGCAACTGGTCCACATGTCTGTTGTCAGGTGGATATTGTGAACAGCACTCTGCTGCAAAGCTTGTCCAACCAATTCCAGCACATCATTATATAGTGCTGGAACAGCAACTCTTGCAAACAGGACCGGCTGGGAACCTTCCATTTAGGGCAGATGGTTGACACAAATTCAAGGAATCCCACCCCTTCCACAAATGAAAAAGGAAAAAGGTCCAGGGCTAACATTTTATCCAGCTTCGTATTGTACAACCATGCCGTTGGGTGGTTGCGTTGGTACTGCCCCTCCAACCTAAGCATGCTGTCCATGGTAGGCTGGATTATTTTCCTTTGTGGTGCAGTTTTCTTCAACCCAGTTAAGCTCAACGACGCACTTTGTTTCATAATCATTGCAGTACTACTCGGTCGCCTTGGTGTCTCAGCCTGACTCAGACTTTTACTGCGGTGCCACTGAGATGTTGCTGAGGAGGATGTGGGTGGTACCATTACACTACTGTGGACAGGGCTAGAATTGTCTCCCTCTTGTTCACCTTCCACCGCGATAATATCCCCCCCTGATTTTTCATGCCCAACAACAATGGGTTGAGTTTTACTTTGTTCTATGCAAAGTAGGTGAGCCTCCCACCAGATAGTGTGGTGTATTTTGAGATAACTTGTTTGGCCTCCGGTACCATAGTTTGTACCAAGCTTACCCCGCCGAACAGCATTGCGACAAATTGAGCATATAGCAATGCTCACCTCCTTACTGCTAACCGAAAAGAAGTCCCAAACTGGGGAGGAGAACTTTCTGGTGCTGCTGGATGTGCCACTTTCAATACCAGATGAACTGGAGGGAGCGCTTGGAATGTGACTCTGAGCAGCTACACTGCGACTTCTACCACTACCTACTGAGGTGGTGGTTGAGCTCGATGTAGGTCCCTGCCTTTCCTTTGCAAATGCAAATATGGAAGTTGGAGGTCGTGGTGGTGTTACCTGTGTTGGTGGTATCCGTGCTATATCCCTTGCAGCCATTTTGGATAGGGTAATAATGTTGGTCACCGTATACTTTGGGCCGAGAGTGATGTCCGTGATGATTGGCTCGTCATCATCATCATCTCCCTCTTGTACATCTACCTCCATAACTCTAGGGCTTTCTGGAACCTTCTTTTTCACTAGCCTGGTCTTGTGGCGTGCATCACTCTCAGACTGAGCTGGTGGCTTCCAAGTGGCATCAAGATCATCAGAAGCGGGTCTTGAAGAAGAAGATGATGGAATAACCCTCCTTTTCCTTGCTGGGGGTCTGGAAGACAATGGATCTTCTGAAACAGTGGTTTGACCCCCTTTGTCTGCAGGAAGCTCGATTTCCTGAAATGCCCCTACTTCAGGAGGAACAACCACTATTGTGGGCTGTTGTTGTGGTGGTTCTTGCGGCAAAAGATGCATGCTAAACCACACTGCTGTGCCTTTTTAATGCAATAAAATGCAAAAACGAAAATCCACAAGGCAAAACAAGGTCTGCAGGGTTCACACCAACACACCAGGCACACACAACAAAGGCATTTCTTCAACACCCCCCCAAAAACAGAAATCCCCCCCAAAAAACACAGGGAAAGATTTACTACTTCTGGCACATCTCTGCCAATCAGCAGGGATGCGCCAGAAGAGTTGCGACGCATCTGCCCACCCGTGCGCCTCCACTGATGCGCCGCATTTACAATGTGGCACACTGTGGCGCACGGATGGGCAGATGCGTGTTCATCCCCCCATGGAAAGGAGGCGGATTGCCGGAGTTGCGTCGCAAGCGTGACGCAGCTCCAGCAAGGCTCGGGGTGCCCCTATCCCTAACAAGCTGCGTCAATCCTTACGCCTGCTTCAAGCAGGCGCAGGGTTTTGACGCAGCATGGCTGTAAAAGTGACTAAGCCACTTTTCGGAGGCGTTACTGCACCAGAACACCCCCCTCCTGTGCAGCAATGCCCACATGTGGCGCAGGGCTTTACAACATGACGCATCTCCATAGATGCGTCACGTTGTAAATACCCCACAGCATGGCGCTGGCTTTGCGCCGCCGCTGCGTCACAAAAGTGACGCAACAGCAGCGCAAATCTGGCGTAGGGGCTTGTAAATTTGCCCCACAGTTTCCAACTCAATCCAATGCCATCCATGCCAAAAATGATGTTTGAAAAACATTCAACACACACCAAAGGAACAGTTGCTTCATCATGCACCCACCCATGACTAGCTCTGGGCCTACTGGCTACCCCCAACAATTTAAAACAAAGAATGATAAGTACCAAAATTGTAGTTGCAGCAACTGCAATGCCCCCTATCAAACAGACACAACACCAACTTACTTGTCCTCAAATCCAATGATAATGATGCCGCAGACACAAAGAGTGATCCTTCCAGCTGAAATCCAAAGGCAGAATGAACAGGAGATGGACAAAGCACTGGGAGGAGCCTGATAGACAGGAACAGGAAGTTGGAAGCTCTGTGGCACTTCCTCCCTCACCCCCCCAAAAGTTTTTTTTTTTTTACAAGGACTCCTTTCACAAAAAAGGACAGCCAAATGTCAATCATAGGAGTTTTTTCCATCCAAATCATCTTTTAGAGAAGGTTTTATGCAGCTAGAGTTAATATTCTTCTCCAAATCAAAAATTTGGCGTGTTCGCGATCACGACGTTCACCACTCTTCCGCCGGATGGCACGTCCGAAATGATGTGTTCGCGATCTCATGGTCTTTGTCGCTGTAGAGATTGACGTGTTTGCGACCTCACGCTCTCTCTCGTGCTGGAAAATGACATGTTCGCGATCGCAGACTCTCTCGGTGTCTGATGGCGAGGAGAATGACATGAACGCGATCGCAAACTCTCACGGGATAGCGCGACTGGCTATCAACATCTCGTGGCGCACACGAACGGATTGAAAAACTCGTCGGCGAACGCAGGCATCCCGGTAAGGCGATCGCGCACGCGAGAATGCATTTTTTAAAGCGCGAACAAAAAAAATACTTCTGCTTCGCTGCAGGTTGCGACACTTTTGGCATTTTCTCGCTCTCCGCGGAACGTGAAAATGTCAAAATATCGCAATTCCGTGAGCGGAACGGAATTTGACGCCCACCCCTACTAATCTGGAGGATTCAGTGTAGATGGACAGTAGAACTGCCAGAGATCTTGGGTGCTCCAACCCTCTGCACCAAAAAGTTATTTTCTATTTGAGTTTTTTCTGCGACGGTGTACCCCCAGACTCCATCCCCGTAGGTACCCATGGAAAGACATCTGCTTTTATATAAGGAAACCAATCTTTCATAGGTTTATGGCTGAGTTTTCTTGCGAATCTAAAAATTGCCTCTACTGTCCCGGCATTTTATAGGATCTCCTGGTCAGAAGCTTGTCCCAGCTCATGTTTTTCTCCGGCAAAATTCCAAGGTAGTTGAAACTCTCCACCCTAGAATTTGGGATTCCATCAATATACTGGCTTCGTGGATGTGATTTTATTGGACGGCAAGTCATAATATATGATTTATGGAGATTACCGTTCAGTCCAAGACCCCCCACAAATTCATGCATGAATCTAGCAGCAGTTGCAGACCGTTTGCAGTGCATGAAGTAAGGTAGGGGGCTGGACAGCTCCCTACCATTGGAAATCCTTTCCTGTTTTCCCAGCACTGAATCCAAAGAATTTATATAAACAAGCATTTGCAATGCAATACGTCTCGCATTTGCCTGAGTTAGAGCTATTGGCGTTGTGAATGACACTGGGGCAGATCAACAACAACCGGCGATAATTATCACTGAGCGCACTTAGCGCTTGGCTAATTATTGCCGGCTAGCGCCGATTTTTATCGCTGAGATAGCGTGCTATTAGCAACGCTTATCTCATCAGCGATAAAAATGCTAGCGCTAACTGGCTAACGTGAGATTATCGCTGGAAACCCAGCGGTAATCTCAGGTTAGCTAGTTGATAGGGACTCACAAACTTAGCCATGATATCCACCTTCCATAGGATATCATGGCTAAGTCAGTCCTGAAGCAGGCGTAAGCAAAGTAGCGATAACAGGGGTTATCGCTACTTTTCCTGACGCTATGCTTCATAGCGTTAGGCTTGCTGATAGGAGAAATGTCGCTTAGCGACATTTCTCCTGTCATGCCAGGTCTGGAACGCCCACTTTGCATCTCATTAGAGATGCAAAGCTGGGCGTTGGGAATCCTGACGCTAAAGCAAGGTTTCACGCGTTAGCATGACCTTGCTGATTAGGCGATAAAATTATCGCCGCTTTTCGGCTGAAAACGGCCGCAAAAGCGGCGATAATTTTTTATCGCCTGCTTGTTGATATGCCCCAATGTCTTTTATGTATGTGTTTTTGTTTGGAGTGGATGTATGCAGTGTGGAGTGGAAATATGTTGGTTGAATTGGAACTGTTAGTTGTGGAATTTTGTGGGTTTGAATTGTGTGGTGTGTAGTGCATTTGCGTAGTGGAATTATGTGGCATGGTGAATTGATAGGGATATGAGCTGCACAGAATAGATAGAAACCAAGAGAGAGAGGGATAGGTAATTTGTGCACGAAGCAGTGAAAGAACTCCACACAGAGGAGCAGAAAGAGTATGAGAGAAAGAGAAAGAAGGGGATCGCAGGTCACAGATGCATAAAAAGGAAGCTCCTGTGGAAACAGAAGACAACCTAAGAAGGGAAGGAGCGTGAAAATGCTCGGGAAAGAAACTGTGATCGCAGAGCTGTGAAAGAGGTGGGAAGAGTGTGTGAGTGAGTTAGAGAGAGGTGTGAGAGAGTACGAGAGAGAGAGGGATAAGTGGGAGGGGAACCCGGGGAGGTGGAAAAGTGCACAACATGAAGAGGTATAGGAAGGTAGGATGTGTAAGCAGGAAGTATAGAGAGGAGACAGGGAGTATGAGGGAGGGATGAGAGGTGCTCAGTGGAATTGCGAGATAAGAGTGGTAGTGGTAGTTTGAGGGAGAGAGGTGAGGGGCAGTGGATGTGTGGGGGAGAGATGACATGGTTGGTGGAAGTGCGAGGTAGAGATGGGTTGTTCTTGAATTGTTTGTTGTGGAAAATTGTGTTGTGGAATTGTGTGGTGTAGTGTGAAGTTGTATAGTGGAAATATGTGGAATGGTGTGCTGTGGAATTATGTGGATAGAAATTAAATGATATTACCTGTCATGGAAATATGAAGAGTGAGATTGCGTGTGATGGACTCTATTATGTGGAATGGTATTGTGCATTGTGGAGTGCTGCAGGATAGACTGGGGGAGAGTGTCGACGTTTCGACCCTGGTGCCATGAGGGTAATTTATATCCTCTGCAGGCGGGTCTTCCTCAGGGCTGTATCCTGACTGTACCTCACCCTAGGTTGCCTTCCCTCCCTCCATCCTGAGGAAGATTCACCTGTAGAGGATATAAATTACCCTCATTGCACCTGGGTCAAAACGTCGTCACTCTCCCCTAGTGGGCCTGTACCTGATATCACCCCAGCCCTGTCTTTTCACAGATGAATGTTCTCTGTGCGTCATCAGAAAATCATGAAATGAATATTTGTAAATCCATAAGGGACAGCCCTATCTGTAAAACTGGTGACACTATTAACCACGACCAGTTTTACCAAGGATATCAGAATGTGTAATTGATTGGTTATTGAATTTTCCTTTTGAATTCCTCTCCTTTATATCTGTCCTACCTCACGAGCACTTTCCTTTTTCACACTCCCCTTGGAGCAACCTCTTTCTCTATTTGCAGCATTGAATATGGTGAACTGTTATAAAAGTAACTAAAAAATAAACAGTCACTATTGGAGCGATGTTTTGTGCCTTTGTGTCTTTTGAGGATATACTTGTTTGCGTTGCAAAGAAAATGGTGGTACATTAATGATACAATGCTAATTCAATATGTACCGGATGCCCTTTGACTAATGAATGTTTTTCATAACTGAATTGTAGCTTTAAAGAAGTCTAGGACCATTGTTTCCCATACCAATGGTGAGCATCCATGGCATATGACTGTATCACCTGGGAATCCAAAGTAGTCTGTCCATATGAGGCATTTGTACATGGGAATACATAATGATAATGACAAGATGATGTTTTGAGACTGCATTTCTCAAAAACTGATATTTTAAAGGCAGTTTTAGTTTTCAAAAATGGGGTTTCTTCTGGAAAATTGAGTTTGTGTGCCCACAGTGGAAAGTAGTTTTAGATAGAAAAATGCGCATTTTCAGAAACTGGTGAATGATAATTCAAGCTGAGCTGGGGAGACGTACTGCTGTGCTTATGTCCTTTGTGCCACTGGGCATGTCAAGATTTGAATGTTACTTCATAAGTCAAGGAAAGGCATTTAATATTGAAGAACTTTTTCCCAGCATTTCTGCTGGTAACCACACTTGGTATACTTGGGTGGTAACTACTGAAAATCTTGCTTTGTGTGGTCATAGTGTAGTCACTATTCTACAGGTATAAAATTTGCTAGTAGCTCGGGAAGACGTTCTTTGAGCAGAAGTAGCTCTCACTACAGGACAAGTTGGCGACCGATCTTCAATTGGAATGACTATTGCATCTGCACTGACATACAGTTTTACTGATAAACGTACACAGCACACAAATGATAATTGTTATGGTGACACTGACTGTAATAACGTTTTTCAAGAGAAGATAATGTGTGGAAATGTCATCACCTAATGTAATGATTTGTTTTGATTGCATTCAAATATTTGTTTCCACCACATTCTGAAATCAAAAAACATGTTTCATTCGTGCTTTCCTTATTCTGAAATATCTGCACAGTTAATTTACAGACATTTACATTTTGTTTTGTGCTAGAAACAAAATTAACATGGTAAAGCATACCCAGAGTAGCCAGCATGATTGTCACATAAATCCCCTCACTTTGAAGTCAGAGAAAGAAACACCAAAATTCCTGGAAGACAGACCTTGACATTTGACCTCTGACTTTGAATGCACAGCACATGTGACAAGATAAGAACAAGATTTAAAGACCTGTTTACAGAAATTGTGTAATGGTGGAAGAATACAATAAAACGGGTTTGGGCAAGGAAAGGGACAAACTCAAGTTGGACAGCCTAAAACAAATAAAGCCAGCAAACAGAGACCAAGGAATTGTGAGTTACAAACCACAAAGCCAATGGTAAGCAATGGCTGGAATGCATTTCCGGGGAACCTTTCCAAATGTCCCTAAAATGTTGTTAGCAAACCAGAGAGCTGTGCTGTCTGGTAGGCTTTGACCCCAAAACAGTCTCCCTTGCATTCCACTGGTGGTCACAGTGAAACAGACAAGAGAAAAATGGTGAGATGATCAATGATGTGCCTTAAAATGTCTAATGCCAATGGCTGAAGGTTACGGAGCTAAAGAAGCCAATGGCTTCGTGAGTTACATCCAAAGTCCATTAAAGTAAGTTCAGGAGCCTCTAAACAAAAACAAAAAAGGAGGCTAGGCAACCCATAACCAGCCTACCCTCTTCTCACCTCCATCCCACATGTAGCACTGACAATGTGAAAGAATCAAGTCATTCTCCAAAAACTCCATTCTATTGCATATTAACTCAATCTGTTAAAAGGTGCAGAGAGCTGGCGTGCCCTCCACCTCACCAAGCTTACTCTGGTTATTTTTAGAGCTTTCTTTGTGTCAAACCAGTCTTTCTTTGCATTTATCTTGTCACATTCTTTACACCTCCACTGCTCCTCAGTAGCAGATGCGCCCGTTTCTCACCAGCCATCTTCATCCATCTAGCACTTTCCAAAACGGAAAGCAGTAGGTCTTCGACTGAACTGAACACAACTTCCCATTGACAAACTGTTGCAAGAAGTCCCAAATCAATAATAGGAACGCACTGCTCTTGAGCAAAAAAATTGATTCTCTGTATACAAGTCAGACATCACTCAGAGGGATGATTAGCTCATGGATGTGAGGTAGGTGAGTGGTGGAATGGCACCCTGAATGTCTCTGCTGTCAGCAAGAGTTCAGGCAAATAGAACAAGATCACCATCACCAACAACAAAGAGGGGCTGAGCAAAGAGTAGATCGAGAGGACGGTGCAGGAGGAAGAGAGATACAAAGCAGATAATGAAGCCTAGAGAGAGAAGGCTGCTGCCAAGAACTCAGTTGAATCCTATGCCTTCAACATGAAAAGCACTGTGGAGGACAAAAAACTTAAAGACAAGATCAGTAAAGAAGATCTTGGACAAATGTAGCCAGTCCGTCTCCTGGTTGGAGAGCAACCAGCTGGCAGAAAAGAAGTACGAGCACCAGCAGAAAGAGCTGCAGAAGGTCTGTAGCCCCATAATCTTGAAAATCTACCAGTGCGGGATGCCTGGGGGAATGTCCGGTGCCGTCTTTGGCGACCAGGCTTCACGTGGCGGTGCCAAGCCCCGCCCTACTATTGAGGAGGTGGATTCATCTATCAGATGCCGTAGCATTTTCTTTCACTTGTGAATGACTAGTGGGCATGTTAACTCACACTTGTTCAGTTTTCTGCCCCCAAATTATAACATTACAAATGTGATTTCAATAGGAAAATCACTTTGTTTCCACCTTATGTTGACAACAAAATATACATTAGTCCAACACGTACTGGTTTCTCTCACACAAAGACTTAATTTGAGGACCGTTTCAAATCCCAATTGTTGTGCTTACTACTTTTAATTAGTTATGTTGAACTCTCTATTTCATATTGGTATTCCACGTTCTGTCATGTTGGTGAATGGGTTTAGAGAGATTATCTGTCAAATATATTTTTGTTAAGAAAAAGACTACAATAAAGCATCAACAAATTATAATGTTTTCATTTTTCTTATTTCAGAACCATCTGATTGTGGCATTAAATTACCTAGCTGGGTTATTGCCAACTAAAGTGCTGGCTGTTTGGGTGGGTTAAATGTGGGTGGGGATCTGTAGCTTGTGTGGTCTTTAGCTGTTTATTCAAGACTGCGTGCTGTGATTAGCCCATGTCATGTTGCAAATTGTTATGCATACTTTCAAGGAGATAATTATGTTGGGACTGTTTCTCTTTGGTGCTACCATTGTTTCATGGTAATTCGTGAGAGGCGCATTAAATGAAGTAACATAGAGCCCCATTTAAAATACTTTGCAATGTTGGGCCAAACAAAAATAACGCTGCAAAACATTGCGTTTTTAATGGTACTGGATATTGCAGTTTCGCTATATGCTGAAAGGGCCACAGGGGTCATCCACTGATTGTTATGATTCTCCTCTCCACTTTCCAATCCTGCTTCAGGTCTACACACATCTCCACTGCTCATGCCTGCTTCCATTGTCCAGACCAGGTGGCATTTCTGGCACAACTGCAATGCCAATACTTTTCTTCAAGGGGCAGCACATCTGTTCACCTTCTCAGTGTCTGCATCTCTGCATGGGGTCTGATTCAAGAAGCAGACCTTGTATTTTTGACGGTGCTCTATTTTTGGTGGTCTTGTACAGTGTGATTTTTAAATTCTGTGTGGATGCACCACACAATACCATTTCGGGAACAAATGTTCCTTAGGAGAGGTGTGGCACAGCGGCCAGAGTGGCTGACTCCAGAGCGCACAGCTCACTGTTTGATTTCTGGTGCCAGCAGTTCACATCACTGGCGGCCACACGCGCGGCTGGTGTGGAGTCTACTTTTTTCATTAGGCTACGGACGTATCATGGTCTGGCCTTTTGATGCTCTTTCACCACTTCATGAGCATGTGTTCTACTAGCGGACATTACACTTCGTTTCTTTGATGAAGGACGTCACTGCAGTTAACATTTATTAGCTCTTGTATGCACTAGCTGCTATATCTTTGGGACTCTTTTGCAGTTGGCCACAAACAACGGGGGACTTATTTGATACGGTTGCATCGAGATTTTTTCTATTTTTGCACTCGCGATCACTGTTTGTGGACCTTTTTGTAGCAGACCACGATTACCAGTGTACATTTCATCCCAGTGGTTGTTTTGGGAAAGTCAGTCTTATTACATGATCGTTTTGAGTTCATACCAGATCTTCATTCATACTTATGATCCGCTGTGTCATGGATCTTCTGCCTACAACATTGTTATTGTGCCTTGAGAATGTCTGAATACAGATGTGTACAGATGAAACACGTGTTGGCTTCAGTATTTGCTGGGAATTTCTTTAACATCAATCAAAATAATTTTTCAATGGGAGGTGTTTGTGAATTAGCTCTTAAGCCCTGCACAGGATTGGAATAATTATACTCACCTTATGACTATAGGTATTGATCATTTTATTGTATGATGAACAAATGTCCTAAACATTTGTTTTGGATTCATTTAAATCAATAAGGGTGTGCTGTACTAGCTTTCTTCTAAATGTCCAATTGCATGTTATTTGTAACGTGCTGATAGGTCCCCGTAGCTACCCTAGCACCCCTATATACTTACATTCAATTACTATTCACGCTTGTACTTGTTATTTGTCAAACTGTCTTTTTTGATGTGCGTTTTTTCCCTTTTAGGGAACGCTACTACCAAACTTTTGATTGGAGATGCAGAGTAGGCGTTCCCGAGCAAAAAGCCGTGACACCATTCCACACCATTCTCAACGACCAGCCACAATGGCCATAAGATCCCAAAAGAGGCGATAAGGCGTGTTAGCAGGAGAAAATTAATACCTGCTCCAACCTGTGCAAAGTCGGACAACAACTGGTAACAGAAAGAGAACCAAGCCCAGAGCCACACCTGAAGATCCACAAATGCCATGGATCTACTCATCATGCAGCTCGGAGCCCCAACAGGCCCACAACACCCACCGCCATCACCCCCAGGACCGCCACCCTCACCCGAACCACCACCCTCCCATTGGACCACCACAGAGGCAGCGCAGACAAAGACAGCGGACCTACAGGAAACATACCAGCCTCACAGACGTAACACCAGAGCATGTCATTGCCCACTACAGGCTCAAAAGGACAACCATCCTCTGCATCCTGAACATCATTGCCCACAGGCTGACGGTAGCAACACAGCGGACAACCAACATACCTCCAAGAGACAAAGCTGCTGGCTGTACTGCACGTGTTGGCCTCTGGGACATTCCAACCAACAGCTGCCATAGTCAGAGGAGTCTCACAGCCAGCCTTATCCAAGTTCCTCACACCTGTCCTGGATGCCATCATCAGCTTGGTACCCCAGTACCTATACTTCCCCCACACTGTGCATGAACAGCTGGAGACCAAGCAAGGATTCTACGCCATAGCTGGATTTCCGCACATCTTGGGGGCAATCGACTGCACACGTGTCCTACTTGTCCCCCCTGCCGACACTGCACACAATTGCCGCAGCAGAAAGCACACGCATGCAATCAATGTGCAGGCAATAGTGGACCACCGGGGACTCTTCACCAATGTCGTCGCAAACTACCTAGGCAGTGTGCACGACTCATACATCTTCCGACAGTCCATCATCAACCGGCACTTCCAGGATGGCACCTACGGAAAGGCAGTGCTCGTTGGTAAGTACCAAATGGACACATCACACACCTCAACTCAACAATCATGCAACCCACAACTTTGGCAATACACATGTCACAATCCCACAAACAACATGCCAAACAACATACCCACCCACCAGACCCAACAGCACAACTTACTGTGGCAACCTGGGCTAGCCATGTACATGACCCACCAATGGCATGACACAGCCACACACCAGCAGAATGTGGAGGTAGGTTGCAACCAGGCATGTGCCAATGAGGCGAGTGACCCTTGAATGAGAATGCACACAATGCCAATTGTGGCGTGGATGTGCTGGACAGACAGCAGTATGCAGACCGCAGATATATCCATGCTGAAAAATACTGGTGGTGGTGGTAGTGTTGTGGACAGTGGATGCAACCATGTCTCCCCAGCCAGTGGGGAAGATCTCAGAAATGTAGCTTGTTACATCCCCCTGTAAGCGTGTGCATAGTGGGCTTGCCTGGCGTATGCCAGGCTAGCGCAGGGGTGTGAATAAAAAGCACGTAGCCCTGGGCGTGGTTCTCTTCCTTAATGCCCAACGTCTCTGCCAGGGCGGCGCCTCTCACCCCGCCACAAGGCCAACGCCGTGTGTGGCGGTGACTGCGATCATGTGTGCCTGCCGCAGCCCAGGCCACAGCTCCCCGAATCAGTCTTGTCCACCCCTGCGCATCCTGGCCACACTGTACACCTGCCGACACTGGCGTGTCTCCAAAGTGCCCACCACGTGCCTGTGCCAGCTCCATGCCTGAGGCCCGCAACCATGGCAGACTCCTCAGACCATCAGGGCCTCTGCGAGCAAGGCACGCAGAACTCCTTCCCGTTGACGCACACCACCGGCATACACAGTGGACAAGTAGGTTGCACATGTGGAACTGAGTCTTGATTACACAAAGGCAGAGTCCATATTTAAGGCAGAGCTCAAATCCCTATACTCCCTTTGATGTGGTGCCACCAACTCCTTGCATAGCAGTCCGACCAAACATATCTGTGGGCCCTTGCGGACTTCTGCCTTAGGCCTACACACCGGTCCAGCAGGCCTCAGACAAATCCTTTCCAGTTCGTCCAAGCCAGGACACAGCATTGTCGATGTGTGCACACCCGCCCTGCTCTGGTGCCTCCACCTACATCAAGCAGCAAACCTTTCCACATGCCATTCCAACACCATGTGTTGGTGATCCAGGAGTAGCTGGCAGCACAGCGGTTACCCCATGCTGACCCCTGCCTCCGGCACACACTGCGGTCGAGTCAGACACACATTTGGAACTGACTCTAGATTTGTCAATTGCAGAGTTGACATCAGTGTACATGCCTCATCACAGACTGCATCCCCTTCCAGCTCTGGTGCCACTGGCTCTGTGCCACGTGAGTCATGGGCACCCTTCCATTGGGCTAATTTGGCATCTGAGTCCATGGTCTGGGGGTTGTCTTCATCATGAAGCTGATACTGACATGGTGGGATACAGGAGACTGTAGCATTCATCTCCTCCATGATACCTGTTTCAACTTGCTTCTGCCCTCTCCATCATTCCCTGGATGGACACCTTCCACTGTCCCGAGTAACACTCTTTGACATTCTCCTGGGACATCAACGAGGACCTGCTCAGCTCTTGTGACCCTATCTCAGTGCACCACAAGTCACCGTTCCATGCGGGTGTGCCTGTGCCTGCCACAGTGCATCCTGTGCCACTAACTCTGTACAGCTACATCTGTGTCTGCCCTGTCCTTACCATAGGCTTACACGCACGTGGCAGCACACCTTCAGCATACTACATCACAGTGTCATTGTCAGGCTTGTGGACATGCGCAGACGGGCATGGCGATGGTGTGCCGTGGGATGCAGGTGATGCAACCGCACTGCGCACGCTGGTGAATAGGCTCGGGGGGAGTGTGGAGCAGCTGTGAGGCTACGGACTACATATTGATGTCGCTCATGTGCAACAGGCAGTACATGTCATACAGGAATCACATAGTCACACATATCCACACCAATGACACAGTGAGCCTGCCAACACATCATGCCGAACCAACTGTTGACTCATGTCTCTCTGCACTGTCACAGGTGACCAGGGATATGCACTCTGTGCTTGGATGATAGCACCCCTCCGTGCCCCGAACCACAGTCCCAGAGGCAGTACAAAGCGACCCACAAATGCACCGGGGGCATCGCGGAACGCACATTTTACGTGTTGAAGTCACATTTCAGGTGCCTGGACATCACAGGTGGACGGCTCCTGTACAGGCCAGACATTGTGTGCAAGATGATCGTTGCATGTTGTGCATGGCACAACATATGTGTACGCAGCAAGGCACCATGGATACCAGTTTCGGAGGCACCGGACGATGAGGATGAGGATGAGGCAGGTGGACCATGCCCCACTGCAGCTACAGCAGGAATAGCCTGCAGGGACGACATCACTACACATTTCTTTAGATGATCAAGTCACACTGTGACTGTCCTTGGCATTCATGGGACAGCACAGATTGATCACAGGCACGGAATTTGCAAATAAATGCCTTTCAAACCTACATTCACTAAGTGCATGTCACTCATCTATACCGGCACGTTACTAAGTCATGTGTGAGTGCGACATGTGTTAATGGCGAGTTTGTGATGTGTTCATGGATGGTGGGTGTGTCACCTCTGTGCTGTGGTGTTGTTTGGGGTGTCACGTATTCAAACTGCCAGTCCTGTGTGTCACAGTTGGTATGGTATCCCACTCTTCGGCGTTTCACATGTGTCCAGGGTCATTCCATTTCGGTTCCATTTCTGGCCTATAGGTGACATCAGGGCTCATTACGGGGTCGTTTATGTACCACCTTGCCCCCTGTGATTCAGATCCCACAACATGTCCAACATGTACATAAGCGGGAGTCACTGCCCCTACATTCGTCCACGCTGGCATGATTGATTGCTCATGGTCATGAGACGTCTGTGTGCAGGAGGGGTTGCTTATCCCTCTGCAATGCCGTTGGAAAATGCGGTTTCACTGCGTGTTCCAAGCATGTGTCTGCATTGGCACAGTTTACATGCAGGCTGAGTGTCATTCTACATTGTGACTGTGTGGAGATGCCTATGTGATGCGGGACGATGGTCATTTGTTCTACGTCACGGATGTGGGAGTGTGCTCGTACATTGTCATGTCGCCGTTCTTGTGCTCTGCTTTTGTGTTGCGTTTTCTAGCATGAGCCATGGGAATTGCAGGCCTGTTGCTGGTTATCGCAGATTTCTGTATTGCGGTTGGCCTCAGCGCTACTATTTTGGCGTTGGTGTTTCGCATTTTTGCGGCATGGTGTTGTGTTTAATGCAGTCATTTAACGTGTTATCGCATGGTGCCTCCTGATTGTGAATACCACGTTAACATGGTGTTGTTTTCCCGCGATGGACTGAAATATGCAAAGTTGCGCTACACTAAATTTGCGATGGTTATCACACGTTCTTGAGAATATACCCCTACGTTTTTACCCTTGGGCTCCAGCTCAGGCCATGTTTTTAATAGTTTATCTCTTTTCAACTTTTTAATTTTTGGACGTATTTATTTGAATACTGTATTTTCCTGAACTTGCCATGCATTTTATGTTTTATTCAATTCCTGAATCTGAGGCGTATGAGCAAACTGTAAATTACACTTTTACGGTCTTTTGACCGAAGAAAGTTAATTGTGTAATAAAGTGCAGAGTGAATTGAAGTGAGAGAGAACCTGTTTGTTTCTGGCCTGAGTGTTGTTGTCCTATAGAACATGTGAAGGATGAAACTCAGCACTTCCTTAACTCACCGAAAAATAACTTAGAAAATTAATATGGGCTGAAGCATTTAGCAGTGGTTTGCACCCACTGACATTAATCTTTTGTGCTTTTTCTCATCCTCATGTCAATGAATCATAGTTTTTAACTGTCCAGGGATGGGGCTGACATGTGGGGGTAAAAGTGCAGTGCATAAAATGTGTCTTTTTGGGTTGCACAGTAACATGATATATTGTACAAGAGAGGCTTTGATTGTTTTTGAGATTTACTGCTTTGTGGTTGGCTGGCTGAGGTTGGTGGCAATAGCACACATCTGTGAATCCTACTGCTGCCCTCCTGTGGAGTAAGCTCTTGATTGTCCCACAGCAGTAGTCAGAGATTAATGTCAAAAGACATGCTTATATGGCCATAGATTCCATATTAAAGACACAAGTTAAAACACTGTAATGTCCTGTTGCCTACTGGTGCAGAACATTATACAGGAAAGGCTTGGCTTGGGGAAGAGGT
The DNA here is from genome assembly GCF_964204655.1 of Triturus cristatus. NCBI lineage: Eukaryota > Metazoa > Chordata > Amphibia > Caudata > Salamandridae > Triturus > Triturus cristatus. The sequence goes on along the minus strand of NC_140585.1, from coordinate 20,040,962 downwards.
TTAACTCACTCTTGCTATTATCACAAAGCCCCAGGATTCAGGGTTTTATTTCCACCTGTAGAGTAGTTCCTTTAGTACCCTGTCATGCAGGACCTAAAATGTTTACGGATAACATATACTGTGGGTCTGGTGGCAGACTAACTCTGTACACCCCCGCCGCATATATTAGCCTATGATTTGCATTAGCTAGCTCGCAGTGCCACTAGAATTTCCTGCTATCAGAGAGATTAGGTTTTGGCAACATTAGAACACAATAACCTCAGACTCGTGGAAACAATATGTTAATTTTCACCTAGTCACTTGTGCATGTTTGTTTTTGCTCTCAGAGAGATACAGAGAAGAAACAGTAAGGGCGTTTACAATAAGAATTTATTGTAAAGTAGTTCTTCTCATGTAGAATAGGTGCGCTGTTACAACTGTAACACAGTAGCAGAGATGCAAAACCAGCAGTACAGTGAATAGAAAGGAATAGTATTGTTCTACCATTTTTCAATAGTCATGAACATATACATGAATAAGAAAATGCATTTATAAAATGAAGTGTGTACTCCTAAGATGCCTGACTAGATGTACCTAAGTATACCTAGCATGTGAGTAGGTGCGAAAGAGCCTAAACCTAAGAGCCTAAGTCTAAGAGCCAAAGTCTAAGAGCCTAAGTCTAAGAGCCTAAGAGCTAAGAATCCCACTAGGCTTTAGTCAAACCCCCATATCTGAAATAGTGAGAGTGTGGGACTTCGTCCTGGACTTGAGCTGGACACCCCGCAAGGGATCTTCAGACCACTGTCAGCTGGAGCGATGGCATGCCGGAGCTGCAGCGTCTCTGGTCAGTGTGTCGGCCGTGAAGTCTCGGGTCCCTCCTGCTTTCTGATAGGAAGAGGTGCTGTATTTATACAGTCTATGTATGTGTGTTACCCATTGTTCAGTATGAGGATGATGTTGGGGATTAAACCTTGTGTGTTGATGGGAGAGGTGAAGTGTACCTCCTGGAGAGTGTACTCATCAATTATTCATATGTGCTAAGGATGACGTCTTAGCATTATCGATTGGGAAAAACCCACCCTCGGTTTGGAACTAGGTGAAAGGTTTAGTCCATAAAAGGCTGCAGTCCTTATAAGGCGTGATGTCCGTATAAGGCATTCTGTCCTTATTTGGAATTATGTCCTTATAAGGCTCGTTCATCTGAAACACCTGGAGCTCATGTAGGGAAAGTGTACGATGTTACCTGGACCTATATTAGAGTACCGATATGAAATATAACACACCTGCCGGAAATGAAATGTTATCATTCCCAAGGTCCAAGAGTATGTAATATCGAGCCCTGGTGAACTTACATTGTTTAGTAAAAAGAATAGAATATTGTTATAAATTACCACCTTTTACATGATATTTCCCAACATTTTTACCTTGACTATCTTGTTGACCATAAACCTCTGTGCACCTTACCCCAACTAATCAGTGTTTTTGTTCCCTCTCTAATCACAATGAAATTGGTATAAACCTGATTGGCACCTTTAAATTGCCTATAAGTTCCTAGTATATGATAAAAGGTGTACCCACAGTCTATAAGTTGAGTGTCACCAGTGGGCTGCGGCACACATTATGCCATCCACTAACGTGACACAACAAAACCGCCCTCAGGCATACATTTGCAGCCTGGCAGAGCAGTTTTTAAACTGCAAATCCAAGCTGTCAAGATAAACCCTTTTGACGGGCCTAGGCCTTCCTTTTTTAATAAGGCACTCCTCAGTAGGACATGTAAAGGGTTAATGTTCCACACATCCTTACAGCAAAAATCCCCATCAGCTATTTTCACTGTAACAAGGTTGGCTGTTTCCAAAACAAATTATTGGATTACATTAGTACACCTTTTAATGCTAATTTCAAGTTGGTAGCAGCTAGTTAAATATTGCAAGGACTTTTTTTTATTATGAAGCCAACTCTGAATTAATAGTAAAGGTAAATTGTATCTAACTATTAAGGTAAAGGGAATTTATAAAAATCATCTTTTCTCCGGCCAAGCCTCTAAGACCTTTCTGTATGTATTTTAACTGTCATTGTGCAGCAGATACCCTTGTAATGAGGTGTGAATTGCTCCCAGGACAGGGACAAAGGGTTTTGGGTGTGGGGAGGTGTTATTCTTCACTTGACAAAATGGCCTGGCGTTAGTGTCTAAGCACTTCATTAACCCGAAAGGAGGCATACCCTGTCACAGGCAGACATAGCGCACAGCTTTCCTTGCTCCATGTATTGCCCTTCTAGGCAGGCTGATGCAAAACCCTCTAGGGGATTAAATTCCCCAGAACTGATTTAGAGTGACCACTTGGGAGGGGTTATCCATTTCCATAGCCATACCTCTGGGTGGGCACAATGAGCTCTGACCATGGGAAGACAGGTTCTCCCATTTTGGATTTAGGTATAGAGGGGCAGTATAGGATAGAAAACAATAAAACCCATAAGATGTTCTGGAAAAGGTGATAGGCTCCCACTGGGAACTTTATCTCATTGGTTAGTGAGCAACCAGGAGTTGCCCCACCTACAGGCTGGCGCTGGCCATAAATGTGACATCCCCAGTCCCATCATCAGAATACTGCTATACCTGAGAAAGATTCATAAGAGGACTACACTGCTCTATGAAGACCTGAGAAAACGGAACCTTTTTTCCATGTACGCAGAAAGGACTCCAAGGGTCATAAGGCTGTTTCAGCAACAGGGACACAATAAGCTTCAAGATGCCTTTTCCTGCTGACCAGTTTCAACTTGACTTGACATAGTCCCTTGTGTTTGCCTCTGCTGCTGGAATGAGTCCTTACTCCTTAATGCTGTCCCAAAGGTCCTGGGCCCTCAGCTGGTGTCAGAGTGTACTGCTCCCTCCCTAACCCTAAAACCTGAGACTTACAAACTGAGAAACAAAGTTGGACCTAGCCCCAACCTGACAGATAATTCACTGAGGGTGCATCGCTGCTGGGAAACAGTTAATAGCAGCTCCTGTTATATGCAGTCAACTGGCATACGGCAATGTTAAACTCTCTTTAGCTTAGTCTTGCAACCTTGCCCCACTGAGGAAATCTGCTGCCTGAATCCGATTGATGTTGAGGCCAGTTCGGGCTTGAAACTCAACTTTTCCTGCTCAGAGCTTTAGTGTCTTTGTCAAGGGCTTCACCGAGACCTCGTTGTCAATAAGGCCTTCTTCAGCCAAAGCCTGCTGACTTTATCAGCTGAGGACCTTCTGCTGCTCTGAAATGTTCTAAGTCTAAAGGTAACATTTTAACTGTATCCAACGCTTGCTCGATCGCGGTCAGCCTTAGCTGTCACCTAAGTGGTGGTGGTGGTGGGGCACAACCAGATGACCTCGGTTGGATCCTAAAACCTTTTGGGTCCATTTTCAATAGGTGTGGGTGTAACTGGTGCAATTCTTCGTAGTATAATAACTCATGTTTACCACAAAATTAACCATTATAATTAATATTTGTGAGAAGCATAATCCAGCTTTTAGCACTATGTTCTTAGTGCAAAATAGAGTCTTGTGTCCAAAATGAGCCTGAGGATGCATATTGTACTAGGAAAATAGAACTTAATGCTGAAGGACATGCACGGCAGTCACCAGAAGCCACTCAGTCTCTCTTAGTTCATTAATCCTGTGATCCTGAGGTAGGTGTTTTACCCCAAATTACTCAGGCTCAGATCAATCAATCAATCAATCAATCAATCAATCAATCAATCAATCAGACAGGCAGAACTAGCATTCAGGAAGGCTCTGAAGACCTGGCTTTTTAGCCGTCCTTAAAGGCCCCTCTCTTACTGCCGAGTCCGCCACTGGCACGGGACACCTCCGTTGGAGGTAGCTGTGGGCTGAATAAATGACCATTGATTGATTGATTGATTAATTACTCATGCTAGAATAATTGTTTCCTTTCAGAAATTTCACGCCACAGGAGTAATGCGTAATTACTGAAATTACTCTGATTACTGTGGCATAATAACATTTTACTCATCCCTAATTTTGAATTCAAATTTTAGAAATTCATATCTCCGGTTCCATTTATGGGTTTTTTGTTGTTCTGGTTTCATTTTATTTATGAAATATTCTCTGTATTTCTAAATTGGTTTGGGATTTTGTTTGTGTTCTAGTTTGACCTTATTAATGTTTGAGCACTGCAGAAACACTTTACATATTGCTTCTAAAGTTAAGCCTGTCTACTTTGTGCCATAGCTACGAGAGGGTTGAGCTCAAGTTTACTCGAAGCTCTATTATAAGTCTGGTGGTCCACAGACCACCAGGTTCTCGGGGGCGTGATGGTCTTCCAACCGCCCTATTACAATTAGGGCAGTAGGACCAGCATTGCCCTGCTGCAGCCATCAGCAAACCGCCATCGCCCTGCGGTGTTGCGGAGGTTAGGAGGCCGCAATATGCTTAGCGGGATCATCACGGTCCCACCAAGCATATTATGAATTTCCTCTCCGACATGGTTTTTATTGTGGTTCATGGCTGAGAGGAAACATGTGCCTCCCTGTGTGCCTACACACCAGTTCCTGCACAGCATAGACTTTACAGTCCGTGCCATGCAGGAGCTGTTTTTTGTGTTCACACTGTGGTGCCCATTTCTGGAGGCACTGCAGTGGGAATGTCAAAAAAAGCCCGCCAGGCATGAGAAATAGTTTTAATCTGGTGGGTGGCCTCACCAGGGGTTTGGCGGTGCCGCCGCGAGGTGGACCCGGTGCCGCACATCAAACTCGTAATCAGCCACATTTGTGGTTCACACTGACAATTATAGTGATAATTATTTGCACTGGCATTTCACTCCTGTCAATTACTAACCCAATTTCTTACAATTATCCTATCACGTATTTCGTAGCCAGTTGCCAGTGAAAGAGATTAGTCATTTAGGAGCGCTGTGCATGTTCAACATAATGTTTAAGTGTTTCACCACTGCATTCAAGAAGCTGATACTGAGATATCACTAGATTCAGGAATAATCCATATTTCCTACTTTTCGCCTCAAAGCCCCTATTATCTCTTTGTTCCTCAAGCTATAAATCATTGGGTTAAGGATTGGTGTGCCAATTGTATAGATGAGAGCAGCCATCCAGACATTGGGCTGTGAAAGGCTGGCCAGGGTTCTGAAGTACATGAAGATGAGAGTGCCATAGTAGAGAGACACCACCATGAGGTGGGAGCTACAGGTGGAGAAGGTCTTCTTCCTGCCCTCCCTGGACACAATCTTCAGGATAGTGGAGATGATGCGGGCATAGGAGCCGAGAACAACAGCAAAGTTCCCAATGCCCACGAGGACTACACCGATGAAGATAGTGATCATGTTTACCCTTGTGTCAGAGCAGGACATCTGCAGGAATTGTAAAATGTCGCAAAAAAAGTGATTGATCACATTGGATCTGCAGAAGGTCAGCTGACTGGTTGCTACCGTGTAAATCAAGGAATAAAGACCACCACTAATCCATGGGCCAACTGCCAGTCGCACACAGACCTCCAAGCTCATGATGGCGTGGTAGTGCAAGGGCTGGCATATGGCAACATAGCGGTCAAAGGCCATCACTGACAAAAGGAAGCATTGCACAGTGGTTAAGAGGATATAGAAGAAGAGCTGGGCCATGCAGCCATGATAGGAAATCACCTTTGTCCTTGAGACGAGGTCTGACAGCATCTTAGGAACTATCACCGAAGGGCACAGGATGTCCAGAAGTGAGATGTTGCTTAGAAAAAAATACATCGGTGTCTGGAGGTGAGAATCAGTGCTGATTAAGATGATGATGAGAAGATTCCCCAACAAGGTTGCACCATAAATAAAGGAGAAAGAAAAAAACAATGCAATATTCAGATATTGAAAGTGTGAAAAGCCCACAAGGATAAACTCTCTCACCATGGTCTGGTTCTCCTCCATCATGCCACTCTGTAAATATAAAGGAGGGCATAGTTAGTGGGTTTACAGAAAATGACAGCAGTTAGTTGATGAATACGTACAATCTTGCCTTTCACCAGTGTCATTATGCATTGTGTGTTGTCTTTAAGTTGAATTGTCTATATCTTTTGTTATTTCTTCACTGTTCTTCTCTTTTTCCTTTGCTTTTTTATTGTGTTTTAGACTCCAGGTCAAGGGCGAGGCAGTGGTGAGAGAGGTGGACAACCAAGTAGAGTGAGCGGAGGTGTTTAGGCTCAACCTGAGTCTGTCTCCCAGACTCACTGTCTCTCTCACTTTCAGATGACTGAAACGAGCGCCGGTGGAGGAGGAAAACAGAGTGGAGCAAGTAAAGTTGTTAAGGCACCACCTGAGAATTCAATGGGTCTCTTAAACTCTTTTCAAGGCCTTAAATAATTTGGGGTCAGAAGGAGTCCAAAGGTCCTAAAGCGTGGCCCAACCTGCCACTACCCATAAGAGCCTCCTCCTCACTTCTTGAATTCCACAAGAAGCTGAAGGCCTGGCATTTTGCGTACTCACCATAGGACATAGTCATGACTAGATTCACTCCTGCTCAGTGCCAGGATACACTCCCAGGTGATGGTGCACTATACAAATCTGCATAACATATAACATAATATAACATAGAAAGGGGAAGTGAACAACTGAGTTCAGTGACTAGGGACTGGATTAAAGTGGAAGAGGTGGCACATGGGGTGAAGTTAATGTTTCTCCTTCCCCCTAACTCTTGCTCTCTGTTCGCTGAGAGAGGTGTGGTGCAGCCGCCAGGGCAGCTGACTTCGGAGCACAGGGTTCACGGTTGGATCCCATAAGGGTGAGTAGTTTGCGCTGTACAAATACGGATTTACATTAATATTTTTTATTTAGTTGACTCCTTGGTTTATAGCCAGAGGTTCTTCTGCTCTCACCACACACATCAGGAGTGTTCTGCACCCTTGTTAGCAGCTGACTGGGAACACTGTATATCATTGGTCCATGTCAGAGATGGAGGAGGGCAGGGAAAATGGCAAGAGGGGAAATCCATTCTTGCTGTTTGGGGGTGCTAAGCTGCATTGGAGATTGTTGATTGTATTGTATTTATTCCATCATGTTACTTTTTTACAAAGTAAATTATTTCCAATTAAAAGTTTCCTTTGTGCTGTATTTTTTGTGACTTATAATTACAGGGTTGAGTGTACTCAAGTTCTGTTTGGACATTGGCTTCTTTAATCTTTATAGGGGAGGACCTTGAGGCTTTAGGTTGCATCCTTCATCTTGGATATAACCACTGGGAAGAGGGAGGTAGGGTCTACAGGTAGTAGCTGCTCACAGAGAAAGGTGGTAGCCAAGGAGAGGTGCTCAGTGAGGACATGATCCATATAAACACCTGCCTCCTGCTGGTCCTAGAAAAGTACCGACCAACACTCAAAGGATGGTGCTGGTGGAGATCCTTTGATTCATCTCACCTCAGGGTTCAGGCGGCTACTGTGAATTCTGTGAGAGATTGAGGATCTGCCTGGACACCTAAAACCAACCCAGATAATTCCACAGATCCACTCCAAGGCAGAATGAAGAACTGCAGAGCACAGTACTAGGATGTAATGAGGACCAATACAGAAGAGAGCATCATTAGTTGGTACACTTCAGGTGTGAGCATTTAGAGCCACATGAAAGATTTACAAGGGTGAACATCGCGTGCTCTCACAGATGTGTAATCTACCTTTGAAACTGAACTAGGCAAGACTGTGATGTAACCCATGGGCCTGTTCCCTGCCAAACACCAGGTCGAAAATCACGATTTGTATGCACAATTCGGTTACAATGTTTAGATTTACTAGTCTACCTCATTTCCCCCAAGTTTCCATTCTTTGAGCATGTGTTAGTCCTACACTGTTTGTGCCTCTCATCATCCAAATGGTCTGCTTACCTCAGTGGCGTAGCTAGAGCTTGTGGCGCCCGGGGCTATCCCTAAGATTGCCGCCCCGGTGGGGGAGGGGGGCCGGGGGGGGGGGAGAAAGGACAGCACGCACAGCTGAATACACCAGTGACCGGCAGTACAAAGGAGGACACACAGACTGCATGATCTATCTGGGGACTCAGAAAAACCACATGCGACATCTATCAGAAAGCTGCGTGAACGATTACCTGGTAATCACCTCAGCACAATGTAAACATGCACATACATGACACTGTTCGGGGATCCGTCATTTACAGCTGACAATAAATGACCAAACATCATGGTCCCCCCCATTAAAGCAGTGGGGACGTGCACAAACGTGATGTGCTCTGAGGACCCAGAGCCAACTTAACAGTGTCGAAGCCTGTAATTCTTTATCTTTCAAAAACAGCAAATTAATTATTCACAGGGAATGACTCACTGGGTGCCCTTAGAACTAAACTCAGCACAAAGGGGTCAGTCAGCTCCACAACCTTGCCAACACAGACCAGATACAAAGCCCGCTCTGGTGGCCCAATGGCAACAACCAGGGATCACGCCCTGTCATTACTTCTAAGCAGCAGCAACCAACTCCCTGGGACCCAAAGCCAGCTTGTAATAGTGCATCTCTCCTTCAGAGCAGCCTCAGCACACACATGGTGCACAGCCTACCCAGGGGCCCAAAGCTAAAATACAGGGAGTGGAGACACATTGTCATCACAATCCTTAAACACAGCTGTAGGGGCCATGGGAATATGTTCAACCCTATCCAGGGACTCCGTGAATAATCAGAAGAAACAAGAAACATTACATTTTTCTGCAAGTTTGTTTTCACATTACTTTCATGGTAACCAACAGTGTTAAAAGTCAGCAAAAACAGTAAAATCATAATAACGTGTCTAGTATGGAACGCCAAGGCTGTGTAACACACGTCCCTGTAACACACGTCTTCAGCTGTCTCCCAGACCCGAATGTAGGCATGGCAGAATCAAGGTCTGGAGAAAAATAACCACTTAAAAGAAGTCCGGATATGAAGTAAGTTATGTGTGCTTTTACGCATGTGTGTTTCAAAATGTCCACGGCTCAATCATTGGACAGTGGTAGCTTGCTACTACTGGTATCGCTCTACTCACAGACATCCAGGAATAAAGCCCTTCATCAGATCCCTTACGCATTTCAAAAGGTTCATAACCTTAGTGGACACAGACCTGGATGCGCCTAGACAACTGCTGACTAACTGGAGCAATCACACTGGCAACCTGCGATCACAACTGGAGCTCTCGTAACCTAGGCCCTGGTGCCCTGGGATCAGAGAATACCAGGTTCTTCTCTTGTATCTTGTATCTCAATCTTTTGTGTTCCTTTCCTCTCACAAGCCAAAATGCTTAAGGTAAATAGCTCACACAACATTCAACTCTCTCTAGAACTCTAGGCTCTACAGATGAATGCATTATTTAGGAAGAGAGAGTAGAAAGGCTTGCCTGTGCTCGCAGGTAAATGTATCAATGAGAGAATGGAAGCAGAGAGGTCAGTTTATCCCTGCTGTTTCCTGAGGAGAATTACAAGAACACATCAACATAAGGGCAGGGTACAGACTGACATTTACCCAGAGACAGGTGCAGTAGCCCACATGTCTAACTGGCGCTAACAGCACAGCCACCACTAGCTCAGATGAAGACTTATTCCACACTCAGCGCTTATAGTACAAGTATCACTCATATGTCACAGATAGCAAAAGTACTACTTACGTGCCACAGTGACCACAGCTATCATCACATGTCAAAGGCAGCTGATTAGTACCATTCATCTGATCAATCCCCTGCTCTTCTGGTTTATTTCTTACTCAGTACAAACAGCAAATCTATCCTTTAAGGTTTTTGTCAGCAGAGCTACTCTCACCAGACAACAGAGCATTCCCAAACAAGTTACAGGGAGCAAAGCTATGCCTTAATAGCAGCTGAGCTATCCCTGGATCGGTGATTGTCCTTCTGACAATCTGTCTGCACGGTGTCTAAGCAACTAGGGAACAGGGAACCAGTGAACAAGAGGGGTTCGGGAACTAATGCTTGCAGGATGGCGTTTGGAGAAAGAGAGCCTCTCATGCTTTAGTGGGACAGGTAAAACAAAGGAACCGGGAGACACAATAGATCGGCCTTGGAGACAGAGAGACCTCAATATTGAGCGGCTTTAGGCTGGGAAAAATCAGGCAAAGTAGAAATGGAAGGCCAGAACAAGACAACAGAGACATTGAAAGCAAGAGACAGGCCAGTTCCAACTACAAGGATGCAGGCAAATAAGAACCTCGGGTGGAATGTTTGAATTTGAACCTAGATGAGGAACAATGCATACCAAAGGAGAAACATAAAATCCACAAATATTGCACTAGAATGACTCTTGCATCAACCACCTGTGTCATGTAGAAGGGCACATGGCATTACTTTCAAACAACACTACCATAGCTGACACTAATTAGGGGGAAGGATTCAAGGCCCTAACCTCCACTGTGAACCACCATGCAGAACCCCCAAACACACTCAACATTAACACAGGTTAGGCTGGAAAGTGTCAAGAGTCTCTCCTCCCCCCCAACTCCCTTTATAGAACAGCTCTATGAGGATAACCAATGTCTTCCAAGCCAGCCACCCACATTAATGTGATTCAGTTCCTCTACTGGAAAACCTCTGATGGATGAATCACAATGTCTGCATAAAGTGCCGAGGCCAAGTAATTGGCTATCTCTGAACCATATCTGGCAGGTCAACATAACAGAACTGCTGCTACACATGCTAAACAATGCTCTGTGTGTTTGGAAACGTTGCATACCAGCTGTCCATACTGTCCCTATGCTGTGTGTGAATTAGCGAAGCTTTAAGAGACCGTTCCACTTAAAAAAACAAAAGAAATCAAAATGACTGTCCTTGTCAATTTTTTTTATATTTAGCTGCTTACAATTGTGTTTCCATTATTTTTTTATAAAATTTCCCAAATTAAGCTTGAATATTGACGTTCAAACAGTTTGAATCAAACTTCTATGTAGGTACACCAGGAATACACTGTTGTATGTATCAAGTCTGCATCATCTAGGGCTGTAAGGGCACAGCCTGTCACCATTTCACATAATTATATTAAAAAGTAACGAAGTGTGCAAGGATAAACGTTTCCTGTCTCTGTCCCCAGTTCTCTCACAAGAGGAACCTAATAGACAAGAACTGCGCCGGGGCTTACCTGTTTGAATGAAGCTCCCCTCACGCTACATTCCACAAACAGTGCTCCAGGTTTAAATGTCTCGTCCTCGCAAGCACCAGGAGACCCCAAGCCTAGGCACCCCAAGCTCCGCTGCACAGCGCCGTCCACAGGAAGCGAAAGCACTATTTTGTGTCCCGACCCGGACCAGACCCCAGGCGGCGCGCACAATGAACCCGGACGCCTCCGCCCAGCGTGCAGTCAACCTCGCAGAAGCTCGTGCGACGTCACGGGCCTATGCTAGGTGGTGGTGGCGTGCGTACGCTGCAGGCAGCAGTTGCAAGCAGCAGGTGGCGGTGCGCATGCGCTCGTACTTCAAACAGGGCCGCGCGCGTGGCACTGGTGGCCCATTGCAGTGGCCTTTATAATTTATTTGGGGACACTGACACTACTGTAACAGTAGTGTCAGATTCCCCAAATAAATTATAAAGGCCGCCGCAACGGGCCACCAGTGCTGCGCGACCGCCACCCCAAAAATAGTGCCGCCTGGGGCGGACCGCCCCCCTCTTAGCTACGCCCCTGGAATCAGGTGAGTGAGATGGGGCGTGAGAAGATGGGATGAAATGGGAAAAGGGAGGGTGGGGAAGGGAGATGCAATGGTGACTGAAGTGTAATGGATGGAATGTAAGTGGATGGAAAGAGATGGGAGAATGGTGGGATGGAATGCAATGGGATAGGGGATGGGAAAGTAAAAGGGATGGGGTGGTCTTTGGGATGGGCTATGATGCGAGGTGATGTGATGAGATGAGGAGAGGGTAGGTGGGGTTGGGGTTTGATCTTGTAACGTTCAGATGGGATGGATTGAGAAGATGGTGAGGTAGGATTTGATGCAAATGGGATGGGGTGGGGTGAGATGTGAGGGAAGAAATGAGATGTGAGGGAAAGGGGTGAGATGGGCATGGTGGGGGTTTGGTTTGATGGGACAGGGTAGAGTTGTGGTATAGGGTGGGACAGGAAGGAGTGGGCCAGGGTGGAATGAGGTGTGATGAGAAGGCAGGGTACACTGCTGCATGGTAATTGTTACTTCAATGCTGCACACTGGAGAACTGAATGTCAGCCTTGGATACATGGAGAATGTGAGAAAGGACAATTGTAAGAGCACTTTTCAAAAACTTCAAATAAATAAGAGTTATTGGCACCTGAAGCATTACTACAATAAAAGTAAATTGGATTTTTTTTCCAAATTAAATAACATATTCTATAATTACTCACAGAGTGCTCTGGTTATCAACCTTGAAAGGATGAAAGGCTAAGATCCACTTTACTGTGATTCAAACTTCTGACCTGCAGGTAAAACTAGAGGTCTTAACTTGCTGGGCCTTCTTGCTGGCTGCTGACGTATTACCACTCCTCCACCCACTCCTTCGGCATCGTAGTGCAGTGTGTGCACATTTTGAAACATAACTAATCAGTCCAGAAAGAAGTGCGGAGGAGCTATTCAGTTTCACAGTCCCGCAGGTTTTATATTACTAAAGAGAGAGAGAACGCACATATTAGCCCCACCTTCAGGGGCTGGAGCCTACTTCTGCTGCTAAATTAGCTGGGGTAAGGCTGATTTTGGATATTCGCACTGAAGAGGAGAGAAAGAGTTGCTTTGCTGCAGAAGATGCAGGGCCTGCGCCACTAAAACATTTTACAAATGCAGTGATCCAACCTCACGAGCGGGCGGTGGGGAGGGCAAAAGTTTAAGCATTATCAAAATTTCAGGCACTTTTGTAAAATGCGAGGCATTTTTACAAAAGTGTTGATATTGTGATTTTTTTTGCAATCATGACATCCTGAAGGGTTTGATTTACACCTTAAACAATAAGCATGCTAAATCTATTCATCGGTTTCTATGAAATGGTAAATGCAGTTCATCCCGAAAGTTTCCAACAGTCAGTTTATGTGGCATTTAACCGTTTTTCTATGAAATCACGTACAACCCTGTGGAGCAGGTAGGCACAGACTATGGCTGGTGCTTTGAAGAGACAGCCATTGTCACTTGGTGCTGTGTATCTGTGAAAGCATGCAGAACTTCCACAGATCAGACCCAGTGATGGCTCTCTGTGATCTCACTTCCAAGCAATCACCTGCTCGCACACAATCACCTGCTCACTCGCACGCAATCACCAGGCCTCGGGTCATCTACTGCATGCATTAGCTAGGCTGTGAAACAGTGGCGGTCTGTAGCCAATCAGTTCATGGACTGTCCAGTGCATCACACGTGAAAAACTATTTCAAGATGTTATGCACCTACCACATGTTTACTGCAGAATGTGTAACGTCATGCATATGGTTGCTAGATATCACAGCTGAACACTGACACACAGGCTCACCATAAACCCATGGCAAGTTTAATTCAAGAAACTAAAGAAGCTATAAACATATCACAAACACACCCTCCTTCACCCCCACTCAGTGGAGTGTGAACACGGAAGCACATTGGAGCAACTGTGCTTATAGCAGAACTCACAAAACTTGTGTACTTTGACATTTTTTTTTTTTGCATATTTATATAGCGCAAACTCGACCCGAAGGTATTAGAGCCAGGGCCGGCTTAAGTGCTGGTGGCGCCCTGTGCGACGTTTGTTGGCGCCCCCCCAATGACCACCTCCACCACCACAGGTATCTCTCGCTAGCACCCTTTAACAGTGACCAAGTCTCCATAACCACACTCTCTCAGATGCACTGAATTAGTTATAGCGCCACTCATACCAGTGTAGGGTGTCCGAGCACTTTGCATCACACACACATTACACAGAGACAATCAATCATACGCGTGTAAATCAGTGTATAGGAAATGTTACATAAGCCAAAGGACTAAAAGTGTAGGAGTCACATGTCATCCATACTGATAGGCAGTATAGTTTAAGAGTGCTTGGTGTGGAGAAGCACAAACTCCGAGGCAAAAATGAAACCGCGTAGTTGGGAGTTTTCTTTAATAATAAGAATCGATTTCAAGCCAAATTAACCCTTTTTGCAACATTAATTAATGTTCTAATAATGTATACTCTGCAGTCTGTATGCAGTTCCAGGATGAAAGTTAATAGCTCACTATACTATATTAGGACTTTAAGTTATAAATTGCAAGTAACAAAAGGATGCCTCTTTTGAAAGCAGTAACCTGCTGATCTGTTTGCATCATACGCACTCTGTAATCTACTTGGTACACGTTCTTTGCAGCAGGAATATTAACCCTCTGCACCCTCAACTATACAAAATGCTGATCTCTCGCCAGGAAGGTAATTAATTACACGAGTTATCTTGACATTTATGTAAGGCCTGGTAATTGGGGGGAATGGGGAGGGGAGAAACGCTGCAGCAGGTGCTTCAAAAGCATAATAAAACTTTCAAACACGGCGCCGCCAGGAAGCCAGCACCTGGTGTGGTGACCTCGAGGCTCGAACAACTCTGGTGTCCAGCACCAAAGGCGGCAGTTTAGGCCGGCCGAGGGACCACATCCTCTCCCCTTCATCTAAAATCACTTACTTGCGAAGTTGCGCCCGGCGTTCTCAGAAAGTGCCGTGGAGGGTCCTCTGGTCTCTGCCCTGCCTGTAGTCCACGTCCCCGAACAATCAACTGCTTCGAGCCTAGGGCGGTACATCGCTTCTAGACTCGCAGATTTGTATTGTATCTATCTTCTCTCTGCCTGCAGCTCCGTCGGCCTGCCACCACCTCCGCCCAGATCGCTGTCAACCTTGCAGAAGCTCGTGTCCTGCGACGTCACGGGCCTATGCTAGGTGGTGGCGGGCGGTGCGCATGCGCTTACATTTCAAACAGGGCCGCGCGCGCGGCACTGGTGGCCCGTTGCGGCGGCCTTTATAATTTATTTGGGGACACTGACTGACACTACTGTAACAGTAGTGTCAGTGTCCCCAAATAAATTATAAAGGCCGCCGCAACGGGCCACCAGTGCCGTGCGGCTGCCGCCCTAAAAATAGTGCCGCCTGGGGCGGACCGCCCCCACCGCCCCCCCCTAGCTACGCGCCTGGCTTACCTTTCTGTGTAGTAATCAAGAGCCATATTTCATTGTGCTGTTAGACTGTGTAAAGATAGGTCTAAATATCTGAATCTTGATTTCAAAATACCAGAGCAGCACTTGTATATCTCTTGAGTGCAGTGTTGTCCGCTTCTGTGAAATGATGGATAGGATGTTTGCCATTGTCTTAGTGCAAACCCTGATGACCCATGTCCAGGACTAAATAATGTGTTACAAATACTGTACGTCCTATAACATCCTGAATTGTTTTATTGTCAACCTATTGTTTACCTATGTCCTACATATGCCAGTGTGTCCGAGGGCCTCTGGACTAAAGTGGACACATGTTTACAGTGTTGGAGAAAAGGGGAAAGTCCTTTGACGACCTCTCAGCAATCCAGCATTGTGGGTCCAACTGGAGGTACCAGGAGGGCTAGTTGGCCCCCAAGGACACTCAAGAGCCAAGGGGACATTCCCCTCAACTTGTAGTGCACCAGTAGGCATGTTTGCAGAGTAGGGGAGAAAGGGGGCATGTTTACTGGAGGTAACAGGAGGGGTAGTTGGCCTCAAAGAACATTCTAAGGCCATGGCCCCTTTCTCCATCTGGTACCTCCTATAAGTCCTACATATTGTGTTTCCTGAAAGCTGGTCGGAGGCCCAGCCCCCTTTCTCCACCAATCTACAAGCATAATTACTACTTAAAAAAACATAGAAATTCACAGAAAAAAACAAAGGTTACAGGGACCAGTGGCGGCCTCTATGCTATGGCGGAGTAGCGTCCCCCCACTGCTTTTAAGCAGTGCATAATAGAAAAATATAATGATAATAACTTTGCCTTATTATCATTTTATGCTTTTATCTGCTTTGTGGGTGTGTGTGTGCTTAGGGCTGCTCTGCTATGGGAGCAGGGCAGGGGAGGAGTGGTTTGCCCACTCCTAAGTGAGCAATGACTGTTTGTCATGTGCACATTCCCCGTTCTCTCTGCAGCCTGCATTACAGCCTACATGGAGAACGTTCGCAGGGCCCCATTCCCTGGTTGAGTGTTGAACCAGGATGCTTAAAACCAACCACAATGTGGAGAGCAGGAGCAGAGACGCGGGACCCTACTGCAAGGTACTTTGTTTTATATATGTGTTCCATTCGACTACACCCGCATCCCACCTGCAACCCCCCCGTGCTTGCCCCGCGACCCACGAGACATGCCGGTCTCCACTGACAGGGACATTATAGTTAGGCATTAGAATTTTAAAAAACCTTAGAAATTCACTGAAAAAAACAGAGGTTACAGGGACATTATAGTTAGGCTCACGTTTCACTTGCACAAAACCAGTGAAATTCAGCAGTTATAGTTAGCTGAGCTAGCTATAACTCATGCCCCGGCAATACACTGCTTATGACCTCATAAATGACATCACTCATGACATGGTCAGTGACATCACTGGTGACATCACTGATGGATGATATCTCAAATGACATCACTGATGACATCATCCACAGAACCTCTGACGCATCCACTCACACCCCCACATAACTTTTCATACACCCACTCCAACTTCCATACTCACTTTCTCAAACCCATTCACACACCCATACCAGTACTTATACAGCTGCTCACTGATTCATAGATCAACATGCACATCCACACACTCACCCAAATAGCTACTCACACACCCACTCACTCACTAATACAGTGACTGACATCCACTCATACACCCATGGCCGAAGGCATGCCAAAGGCAAGCCCGTATGCACCCGTCCGGGTCTGGAACGTGTCTAGCACCAGGAATGCTGCCTTTTTCTCTTCAGGTCAGGGTTCGACTACGAAATCCATCTTAGCCTTAAATAAAAACCTCCCAAACTGCAACTACAACTTTGGATGTAGAAAAATGGGAAGAGCCAATCGGCTGTAAGAATTGCAAACATGTTTTTAGGCACAAACAGCACCATACCCACTCTCTTATGTAGTGGGCTAATAAATTGCAGGTCTATGTGCAAGCATGCCCAACACATTTGCGATTTAATAATAAATGACAATCTTGATTGCCTTTTCGTCACCGAAACTTGGCTGAAGTCCTGGTGCAATCCAGATATTGTCAATGCTCTCCCCCCTGGCTACCTCATTCAGAGATTAGACAGATTAGAACAATGTAGGGGAGGTCTAGCAATCATCCACCGTAGCTCTCTGAGGTGCTCAACATCCCAACTATTAGACATAAAAGGAGCAGAGGGCATTAGCTTCTGCTTCCAATTAGAGGACTCCCTCGCATTTGCAGGAGCACTACTTTACCGTCCATCAGTGTCCCATAAGGCCTTTTTGGAAAATATTGGAGACATAAAAGGCTATGCATGTAGAACTCGCTTACAAAATAGCGATTTCTAAACATTCCTTAATTGCTACTCGCAAATTGCGAGTCGCAATTAAGGAATACCTCCTCATTGATTCCTATGGGCCTAGAGGCCCATAGGAATGAATGGGAAGACTTTCTCAATTTGCTAATCTCAATTAGAGAATCGCAAATTGCTCATGCTATTTCAAGGGTGCCAGGGCGTCAAAAAGACACCCTGTTGCACCCCTGAAATCTGCATATGAATACATCTTGCACACACACATGCCCCAAGGGCATGTGTGTGTAAAATGGAACTTTGAAAAATGCACTTTTCAAAGTTTTTGCAAATTACCATGAAGTTCAACTTCATGGTAATTTGCTCCCCCTATTAGCGAAATCGCAAATTTTTAAACTTTCATGCATTGCATTTAAGGAATCTCAATTTGGGATTCCTTAAATGCAATAGCAATTTAAGGAATCGCAATTTAGAGATTCCTTAAATTGCGATTTTTGCATTTGGGATGATGCATCCCAAATGCAAAAATCCCAGTCGCAAAGGGGCGGATTCTGAGAATCTGCCCGTTTGCGACTGGCTTTTGCTTTGATGCATGTGGGCCATAGTGAGCAAACTTGCTCTTAGATTCCCCAATTGCACTTTGTCAGGAGACATGAACATCCATCTTGACGAAATAAATAACAATCCAGGTGCAACCTGTATCAAAGATATTAGAGACACACTCGGCCGGAAGCAGCGGATGTTTTCCGCTACTCACAACGCCGGTCACTCGTTAGACTGTATTTGCTCCAACCTTGAAACTCTCAAGCCCCAGTTGACCTAACTTGGACAGACGCAAACTGATCCCCTTTGAAATCATAGCCAAGAGTGGGTCTACTATCAAGGGGCACGTCAGGTCCCATCAACAAGATAAGCCCAGGTGGAAGGAGATGACAGCCCACCCTGATCTCCATCCAGCTGGCTAGCCTGCAGACCCAACCTGCAAGGAGACCCAATAGTAGATAACCAGCTTTTTGTGCAGCAGATTCACACTTTGAGGGACTGTTTTGCCCCTCTCGGCCCACACAACGTCACGACCAAAAAAGAAGCCCTCCACCCCTTGGTTATCACAAACCCTGAAAGAATTACAAATTCATTGTAGGTTCTTAGAACGCAGATGGCGTCGTAATTACGAGCTGACGGAGCTAAGTAAATTTAAAGCTGCCCTCAAAAAATATCATACACAGATTAAAATAGCCAAAAAAGCTTACTATACAGAAGTACTCAAAACAACCAATTCCTACCAAAAAGCCATCTTTAAGATAGTTAATACCTTCACTAATCCTAAAATCTTACAACAGGAGATCACCCCCTCGCAGTCCCTCTGCAATAGCATAATAGATTACTTCGAACAGAAAGTTTAATACTACAAAAAGATTTCTCCCCTCCCTTTTTTCCTCCCAAAAATAATGAGGCTGCCTTAGGCAAACTTTTAGGCAGATTACTTCAGAAGAATCGCGTCAGGCGATCCTTACCAATAAATAATACTCCCCCTTTGATCCCTGCCCTCCCCTGATATTACATGCCATTATTGACACTGTGAATCTCATCATAAACAACATAATAAACGTCTTCTTGTCAACGGCTAAGATTCCTGCAGAATGGAAGCTTGCAGCTGTAGAGCCTCTACAAAAGAAACAACTTGCGGACCCTTATACACTCTCCAATTTGCGACCTATTTCTCTCCTACCCTGTCTCAGCAAGATCACAGAAAAACTCGTTAACATCCAACTTACAACATATCTGGAACAAGCAAATCTACTCCAGCCCAACCCATCCGGTTTCAGATCTCAACATTCCACTGAATCGACCCTACTGTTCACGGCTGAATCTCTTAGAGCCACCCTTGACCTGGGAAAAAATGCAATCTTGGTGTTATTAGACCTGTCGGCCGCGTTTGACACTGTCTCACATGTAATCCTCCTAGACCGTCTTGCATCATTTGGTATCTCCCACATAGCCCTGGCATGGTTAAAGAATTTTCTGCCGAATCGCAGACAAGTTATCACACTAGGCAAATATAAATCAGAAGAAAAACCACTACTCTCTGGCGTACCCCAGGGGTCTAGCCTCAGCCCCACACTTTTTAACGCCTATATGGCCCCATTGATTAACTTGATATCGTCCTTCAATATAGAGACCATCTCATTTGCAGACGATACACAGCTTATTCTGGTTTTGGACAAGAACACCACATAGGTGCAAGAAAACCTATGCCTATGCCTTGCCGCTACCTTCAAATGCATGAAAACTAACCATCTAAAGTGTAATTCCCCAAAAACTGAAATATTACTATTGGGACAAGGGAATGCTTTCTCTCCAAAGATTTTGTGGCCAGGTGACACCAACCCCCCACCCAACATAGTGAATGTGGTCAGAAACCTAGGAATAACATTTGATGCCACTCTTTCCTTCATACAGCAATCACTGGCAGTAGCTGGCACTTGTTTCCATATAATAACAACTCTCAAAATGTTTTCTGATCTGCTTCCCATCTCAGCCAGACAGACAGTTGCAGTGGCCCTAATCCCTTCCAGACTGGACTACTGCAACAGCCTTTATGCAGGTGCCAACAGTTCTGTTTTGAACAAGCTTCAGATGGTTCAACATGCCGCAGCATGTTTAGTGCTGAAATGGCCGAGGAGGTCCTCTTCATCAGCAGCCTTAAAAACACTTCACTGGCTGCCAATTCATAAATGAGTGCTATTCAAGGTCCTGATAATTACCTACAGGACTGTTCACTCCTCAGGTCCTTATTATCTTCGAACCAGATTTATGCTCTATATGCCCTACCGGAGTGTTAAGTCGTCTAACGCTTATCTGCTAAAAATACCAGCTTTTAGATTGGCCTCGAAAGGAGGAAAATCGCTTGCAGTGGTTGGGTCTAAAGCATAGAATAAACTCCCAATCCAGATTCGTCAGATCCAATCCAAGACTCTCTTTAGGAAAGCCCTAAAGTTCTGGATTTTTTCAGCATCGGACGCTCTGTGCAAAACTCTTATCTAACACCTGCTTCCCTCGCCTTTGGCAGTCACCCAGTAGGTTTCCAACTCTGGGTTCCGTTCAGCGCCAAGATGCTCTTTGGAGTGACAGTAGCAATCTACAAGTGTCTAATTATATTGTATTATATTACATACAGCCACTCACACACTGAGTTAGTCATCCATAGAGGTATTCACACACCTACTCACTCACCCATACGATCACACAGCCACTTACTCACCCATGCAGTTACACACATACTCACTTACTTACCTATACAGATACTAACATGTACTCATCACCTAAACAGTCACTGACAGAAACACACACTCACAGCCACTCTCACATTCAGTCGCTCACCCATACAGTCCTTAACACACACATTCACTAACCCATAGAGCCACTGACTCACCCACTCACTCACTCATCCATATAGGCAGTCACACACACTCTCACCACCCACACAGACACTCAGACACCCATAACGGTATTCAGACAACCAATCACTCTCTCATATAGAAACTCACGTACCCACTCAGACATCCATACAACCACTTAGATACCAACTGACAGATAGATACAGACATTCACACAACCAGTCATTCACTCATTCATTCACTGGGACACCAAATCACTCACTTATACCGTTAGTTATGCACCCACTGAATCATCCAATCAGGCACTCATACACCCACTGATTCACAAATAGACCTTGGTATATATTTAACAGTCATAAACTTTTTTCAACCACTCACAGTGTTGCAATTAGTGATGTCATTTGAGATGTCATCAGTGATGTCATCAGTGATGTCACTGACCATGTCATGAGTGATGAAATATGTGAGGTCATAAGCAGTGCAATGTGGGGTGACAAGTTTTAGTAAGCTCAGCTAACTATAGCTGCTGAATTTCACTGGTTTTGTACGAGTGAAAGCTGAGTCTAACTACAGCAACCCTGTAACCTTTGGTTTTTTTCTGTGTATTTCTATTGTTTTTATTTATTCCATATCCTAACTATAATCTATAATGTCCCTGTAACCTTAGTCGCCAGTAGGTAGTTATATTTAGGACCTAATTTCCATAGGAAAAGCGTTTTTTGATTTGCCTATAACTTTGGCGCCGTTTGACGAATCTTCACAAACATTTCAAAACTAGTGGGGTGCTCTGGTCAGCTCCGGTCTTAAAAGTTTGGAGGAGATTTGTCCAGCGAGGGCTGAGAAAAAAGGGGGTTCCCAAAACACATTTGCCCCATGTTAATTTCCATGGGAATCTTCAGACAAAGCTACAGCCCGAACTGCTGACCGGAATTACACCAAATTTGGCAAAAAGGTAGATCTTGGTTCAGAAAGAGACCTTTTGTTAAATGGTGTAAATCCGTTCAGTAGTTCCTGAGAAATGTGAAAAAGAAAACGTTTCAATATCTATGGTCGCGGTGGGTTCGCGAACCCTCCCGAGCACAAGCTTCATTCTCATTGGCTGCCAACACTCCAAAGCAAACACAAGGAGATGATTGAAGGAGTGATGAAACTTTTCAGACACTCACCCCCAGTCACAGATCTGGGTTGAATCCATCATCATTCTTTAGCTCACTCCACCACCCCAGTTCAGACATAGCTATATGCAAATCGTTCTTGACCCTGTGCCTCATGGGAACAGTCCAGCCCGAACTGCCAAGCCATGTCTTCCCTGGACCATAAACAAGCATCCTGGGACCGGTTTCAGGCTAACAGCCCTCATCAGCCAGGCTAGCTTGAATCCAGTGGCAAAGTGAGCAAGGGACCCACGTCTGGGCATACCATGCCAACTTAGGGCAAACAAAGCAAACACATGGAAATGATGGACGTAGTGCTGAAACATTTCAGACACTTACCCTCAGTCACAGATCTGGGTTGAATCCATCATCATTCTTTAGCTCACTTTACCACCCCAGTTCAGACATAGCTATATGCAAATCAGTCTTGACCCTGTGCCTCATGGGAACAGTCCAGCCCGAACTGCCAAGCCATGTCTTCCCTGGACCGTAAACAAGCAGCCTGGGACCTGTTTTGGGCTAACAGCCCTCACCAGCCAGGCTAGCTTGAATCCAGCGGCAAAGTGAGCAAGGGACCCACGTCTGGGCATACCATGCCAACTTAGGGCAAACAAAGCAAACACAAGGAGATGATGGACGGAGTGCTGAAACTTTTCAGACACTCACCCTCAGTCACAGATCTGGGTTTAATCCATCATCATTCTTTAGCTAACTTTGCCACCCCAGTTCAGACATAGCTATATGCACATCAGTCTTGACCCTGTGCCTCATGGGAACAGTCCAGCCCGAACTGCCAAGCCATGTCTTCCCTGGACCAGAAACAAGCATCCTGGGACCGGTTTCGGGCTAACAGTCCTCATCAGCCAGGCTAGCTTGAATCCAGTGGCAAAGTGAGCAAGGGACCCACGTCTTCGCAAGCCCTCCAAACCAGGAACTGTTGGCAGCCATTTTGTGACTCGGTTACCGAGTCAGAAGAAATCTGTTGAAAAAAAGGCTGAAAAACAAGAAAAGGGGGCAGTGTAGGAACACCCTTACCCCCTAGGCCTGCTCTGGGGGTCCCACAAGGAACCCCAGGGCCCCAATTTGTTTTTTAAAATAAAAATAGAAGTTGCGGAGTCTGGGGTTATTAAATAAGGGGTGGGGGGCTCGGGGTCTCCCCCAAGCCCCGGGGACCACCACCTCCCTGGGACACTAAAAATTGAAAATTGGTTGTCCGTTATGCACCCCCAAGCCCTGGGGACCACCACCTCCTTAAGAGATGAAGGAAGGGGGGCTTGCTCCTGCAATGTCCCGGGGTGCCCAACCCCAGGACATTGCTGTTTGCTATGACAGGGCGGGAGCACGGCTTCCGCCCTGTAATAGCAAACGCTGCTTTGCTTGATTGAAGCGAGAGTAGGAAAACCTGCAAATGAAGCAAAGCAGGATTGCTTTTGGGCAAGGGGAGCTGCATGTCAGCAGCTCCCTTCGCTCAAAAGCAATGCTGGCTCCCACAGGAGGTGGGGAGCCGGCGGGACCGTGGGGGCATTGGGGCTCCCCCCCACGGTTCCAATCACAGTGGCCAGGACCCAGGGGATGGGGTTCCCGGGGCCGTGCGGTCTCCCCCTTTTTTAAATAAAAAAAAAAAAAAAGATTTGGGTAATGTCCCTGAGTATGGGCCCCCCGGGGCAAATATAAATTAATGGTAGTGGATGTTTTTTTTTGCCAAAGTTTGGAGTCTCGACTCTAGTGCGGCACTCAGCGTGGCCCCCTGGTGTGAACGCGATGGGTGCGCGCCTCCCTTAGTCACGCAGGGTGCACGACTCCAAGCAAAAATAATTACGATTTTTTATATAAACCTAGGTTATATGTTGGGTTATTCAGTGGCTCTAAAAAGAGCACTTGTTTTCATTGGGAGATTGTTGTAGCTACATGCAAGTGCGGATGCAGAGCTTCAGGTTGTTGAGAAACACTCTGTTCCCTTGATCAGTGAAGTGTACTCCATCACTTCTGTAGATGCCATCCATATGGAAACGTAGATTGTTGTTATAGATGGAGCCCATCCTATGGTCTCTGAGATAAGCAGAAACAGCTTTATTGACATTTTTTCTAGCTTTCTCAATCTGAGGACAACATTGATTGGACCACTTCCATTTCTGTCTTTGGCATATGTTAGAGTACACAAAGACAGTTTGGGGGGAAAGCAACATCAATTCTGTGAATGTGTCCTTCATTAGCATTTCCAGACCTACCCCAGTCAATGTGCTTAGGTCATTGCCACCACATTGCACAATCATGAAGTCAGGGGGTTGGAGATGCAAAAAGGTTTGAACCAAAGGCATCAATTGGTGCCACTTTAATCCTCTCTGTCCAATCCATTTAATGTCTACATTTTGCAAAGTTAGGTCTTTGTCAATACCTCTGTGTTCAGCATACCTTTTGCACCAGAAAACATAGCTGTGCCCAACAATCCGCACAGAAAGTATCTTGAAGGGATGTCTGTAGGTAATCAAAAGATGTCTGTGGCTGAGGTAGTCATTTGCTAGAATGAGAGACATCTAACATGATGGAGAAGATGCTGTTTTTAAGAAAATATAGATTTGATTGGCTGTTTAAGAAAATTGTACATTTAAAAATAGGGTGCTTTTTACTTAATTTAAAAAGCAAGTTTCTTATTGGTTAGTAAAAATGTTTGAAAGGTACAGCAGAAAGGATAAGGTCATATTTTGTAAAGTCAACCACACCTGCTGTTTCCATTTGTAACATTGTGTGGTGAACTTGAAAATATGGTGAACTTGTGACATGTCAGTTAATTTGAATGCTCCATGAAATGTTGCTATGGAAACTGGCATTAAGAAGTTGCTAAGGGTGATGGTCTGTAACCAATGTAAATTTGTTTTACAATTTGAAAAACTCTGGGAAGCAATGTTATTTGTTGCTTATGTGTATTTGTATGGAGAAATAGAGGGAAACCTTGCCATTACTTGTTTTATCTTGCTGAGTCTGGTGATTTATATTGATTGTGTGTAAAAGAAAATCCTGTCAGATATTGTGAGATTTTTCATTCAACACATTTATTTGCAATGTGAGTTATACATTTGCGAGGTTTATTTGAAATAAAATTGACATTATTCTAATACTGTGTTGTTTGAAATATATTATTAAATGTAGAGCTGTATATTGGAGTTTGTTTTATTGTACTTAGATGTTGTTTAAGAAAGAGTCTGTACAGTAATATGTGTATTTTTTAAGATGATTACTGATGTTATTAATTAAGCTTGTTTTTTAGGTCCATACAAAGGTATAGCTGAATGATGCTGCATATTTTTAGATAGCTGGTTGAAGATGCAGCACAAATGTGTAGTTTGAAAGATGTTCATATAAGGTGTCAATAATTATTTTTTTTTTATTAGTTTTTACAAAAGGTAAAGTTAAATAATACCACATATTTTATTTTAGAATGGTGAAAAAAGGGGGTGTTAATTAGGCTTCTTTTTGTAGTCTAAACAAAGGTATACTTGAATGATGCCATATAATTTTAGATACAAAGGTGAAGATGTACAACAAAAGTGTGGTTTTAAAAATGCATATAACAGGATCTGTTAATTAGCCTTCTTCCTTAAGTCTGTTGAGAGGTATAGTTGAATGATGTTGCATATTTGTAGATAGAATGGTCAAGATGTAGCTCAAAAGTAAACCATCACATATGACCCTTGCAGGCATGTTGTACTTATCTACTTAACTAAATAGTATGTAATGACTCATCTATGTGTTCAGATTCTATTTATACAGTTGTATGAATGCTTAGTGAACTATTGAGAGGTGCCTGACCAATTACAGGACTGCAAAAGTAGTGAATATATCATTTTAAAACTACATGAGATATGATTCCATATTCTGCAAACACCCAGTTAGTATCCAAGCACTACACGTGCACTCATGCAATGACCCAGGCACTAACTCATGCACTGCTACAATCCCCTGAGCACTACCCATGCAGTCCAGCCAACCCCCTGTCAATACCATGTACTTATCTAATCGCTCCGCCAAAACCCAAGCACTTATAAATTCACCATGCACTCTCCTTGCAGTACTCTAATCATCCAGTCACTACCCATGTACTCATAAATGACTCAGGCACTAACACATGCAGTGGTACTATCTCATCTATGCACTGCACATGCAGTCCACTAATCTCCTTGACACTACTCATTCACTGCTTCAATTACTCAGATAGTACCCATGCACTCCTCTAATAATCCCGCCAGTACCATGTACTAAGCCAATCAGTCTGCTAAAACCCAAGCACTTATAAATTCACAATGCACTCTTTTTGCAGTACTCTAATCATCCAGTCACTACCCATGCACTTATGCAATGACCCAGGCACTAACTCATGCAGTGGTACAATCACCCGTGCACTGCCCATACAGCCCTCTAATCACCTTGGCACTACTTTTCACTCCTTCAATTACACAGGTAGTATCCATGCACTCCTCCAATCACCCCGCCAGTACCATGTACTAATTCAATCACTCTGCCAAAACTCAAGCACTTATAAATTCCCCATGCACTCTCCTTGCAGCAGTCTAATCCTTCAGTCACTACCCATGTACTCATGCAATGACACAGGCACTAACTCATGCACTGCTACAATCCCCTGTGCACAACCCATGTAATCCAGCCATCTCCCTGTCACTGCCTCTGCACTCCTCCAATCACTCAGTCAGCACAATGTACTTATCCAATCACTCTGCCAAAATCCAAGCACTTTTAAATTCACCATGCACTCTCATTGCAGCACTCTAATCATCTTGTCACTACCAATGCACTCGTGCAATGACCCAGGCACTAACTCATATACAATCACTCCGCCAAAAGCCAAGCACTTATGAATTCACCATGCGGTCTCCTTGCAGTACTCAAACTATCCAGTCACTGCCCATGTACTCATGCAATGACCAGGCACTAACTCATGCACTGCTACAATCACCTGAGCACTACCCATGTAGTCCAGCCATCTCCCTGTCACTGCCTATGCACTCCTCCAATCACTCAGTCAGCACCATGTACTTATCCAATCACTCCGCCAAAACCATAGCACTTATAAATTCACCATGCACTCTCCATACAACACTCTAATCATCCTGTCACTACCCATGCACTAATGCAATGACCCAGGCACTAACTCATTCACTGCAACCATCCCCTAAGCACTACCCATGCAGTCCAGCCATCGCCCTGTCACAACCCATGCACTCCTCCAATCACCCATCCAGCACCATGTACTTATCCAATCACTCTGCCAAAGCCAAGCACTTATGAATTCACCATGCACTCTCCTTGCAGTACTCGAATCATCCAGTCAGTACCCATGTACTCATGCAATGACCAAGGCACTAACTCATGCACTGCTAATATCCCCTGTGCACGACTCATGTAGTCCAGCCATCTCCATGTCACTGCCTATGCACTCCTCCAATAACTCAGTCAGCATCAATGTACTTATCAAATCACTCCGCCAAAACCCAAGCACGTATACATTCACTATGCACTCTCCTTGCAGCACTCTATTCATCCTGTCACTACCAATGCACTAATGCAATGACCCAGGCACTAACTCATGCACTGCTACATTCCACTGAGCACTACCCATGCAGTCCAGCCATCGCCCTGTCACTACCCATGCACTCCTCCAATCACCCAGCCAGCACCATGTATTTATCCAATCACTCTGCCAAAAGCTAGGCACTTATGAATACACCATGCAGTCTCCTTGCAGTACTCTAATCATATAGTCACTATCCATGTATTCATGCAATGACCCAGGCACTAACTCATGCACTGCTACAATCCCCTGAGCACTACCAATGCAGTCCAACCATCTCCCTGTCACTGCCTATGCACTCCTCCAATCACCCAGTCAGCACCATGTACTTATCCAATCACTCTGCCAAAACCTAAGTACTTATAAATTCACCATGCACTCTCCTTGCAGCACTCTATTCATCCTGTCACTACCAATGCACTAATGCAATGACCCAGGCACTAACTCATGCACTGCTACATTCCACTGAGCACTACCCATGCAGTCCAGCCATCGCCCTGTCTCTACCCATGCACTCCTGCAATTACCCAGCCAGTACCATGTACTTATCCACTCACTCCACCAAAACCCAAGCACTTATAAATTTACCATGCACTCTCCTTGCAGTACTCTAATCATCCAGTCACTACCCATCTACTCATGCAATGACCCAGGCACTAACACATGCAGTGCTACAATCCCCTGAGCACTACCAATGCAGTCCAACCATCTCCCTGTCACTGTCTATGCACTCCTCCAATCACCCAGTCAGCACCATGTACTTATCCAATCACTCTGCCAAATCCCAAGCACTTAAGAATTCACAATGCACTCTACTTGCACCACTCTAACCATCCAGTCACTACCCATGTACTCATGCAATGACCCATGCACTAACTCATGCACTGCTACAATCCCCTCAGCACTACCCATGCAGTCCAGCCATCGCCCTGTCACTACAATGCATCCTCCAATCACCCAGCCAGCACCATGAGCTTATCCAATCACTCTGCCAAAAGCCAAGCACTTATAAATTAACCATGGAGTCTCCGTGGAGTACTCTAATCATCCAGTCACTGCTCATGACACATGCAGTGGTGCAATCACCTGCGCACTGCCCATGCAGTCTTCCAATCACCCAGCCAGCATTATGTACTTATCCAATCACTCCACCAAAACCCAAGCACTTATAAATTTAACATGCACTCTCCTTGCAGTACTGTAATCATCCAGTCAGTACCCATGTACTTATGCAATGACGCAGGCACTAACACATGCACTGCTACAATTCCCTGTGCACTACCCATGCAGACCTCTAACCACCTACACACTACTGATTCACTCCTCCAATTACCCAAGTAGTACCCATGCAGTCCAGCTATCACCCTGTCAATACCCATGCACTCCTCCAATCACCTAGCCAGCACCATGTACTTATCCAATCACTCCACCAAAAAGCCAAGCTCTTATAAATTCACCATGCACTCTCCTTGTAGTACTCTAATCATCCAGTCACTACCCATTTA
The DNA here is from genome assembly GCF_964204655.1 of Triturus cristatus. Lineage (NCBI taxonomy): Eukaryota > Metazoa > Chordata > Amphibia > Caudata > Salamandridae > Triturus > Triturus cristatus. The sequence continues at coordinate 20,011,926 of NC_140585.1, read as the reverse complement.
CTCAAGCAGTAACCTAGGCACTAATTCATGCCCTGCTACAATCCCCCTTGCACTACCCATGCAGTCCAGCCATCGCCCTGTCTCTACCCATGCACTCCTGCAATTACCCAGCCAGTACCATGTACTTATCCACTCACTCCACCAAAACCCAAGCACTTATAAATTCACCATGCACTCTCCTTGCAGTACTCTAATCATCCAGTCACTACCCATGTACGCATGCAATGACCCAGGCACTAACACATGCAGTGGTACAATCACCTGTGCACTGCCCATGCAGTCTTCCAATCACCCAGCCAGCACCATGTACTTATCCAATCACTCCGCCAAAACCCAAGCACCTATAAATTCACCATGCACTCTCCTTGCAGTACTATAATCATCCGGTCAGTACCCATGTACGTATGCAATGACCCAGGCGTGTTAGCTGCTATAATCCCCTGTGCACTACCCATGCAGACCTCTAACCATCTACACACTACTGATTCACTTCTCCAATTACCCAGGTAGTACCCATGAACTCCAACAATCCCCCTGTCACTACCCATGCACTCCTCCAATAACCCATCCAGCATCATGTACTTATCCAATCACTTTGCCAAAACCCAAGCACTTAAAAAATCACCATGCACTCTCCTTGCAGTACTCTAATCATCCATTCACTACCCATGTACTCATGCAGTGACCTAGGCACCAATTCCTGCACTGCTACAATCCCCTGTGCACAACCCATGCAGTCCAGTCATCGCCCTGTCACTACCCATGCACTCCTCCAATCACCCAGCCAGCACCATGTACTTATCCAATCACCTCACCAAAACCCAAGCACTTAAAAATGTACCATGCTCTCTCCTTGCACCACTCTAACCATCCAATCTCTACCCATTCACTCATGCAATGACCCATGCAAAAACGCATGCACTGCTACAATTCCCTGAGCACTACCCATGCAGTGCAGCCATTGCCCTGTCAATACCATGGACTCCTCCAATCAACGAGCCAGCATAATGTACTTATTCAATCACTCCACCAAAACCCAAGCACTTATAAATTCACCATGCACTCTCCTTGCAGTACTCTAATCATCCAGTCACTACTCATGTAATCATGTAATGACCTGAGGTTCCGTGTGGGACGGAACGACACTTTTTGGGTGGTGACGAATATGGGTGAGTTGGGTATCTACGAACCGCAAATGACGAGTATAGTGGGTGTACGCAGTTTCGCTACGCTACCACGTATGGTTCGTCTGATTTTTGGGTTCGTTCATCTGACCCCTCGGGTTCCATTTTAGATACGGCATCCATTTTGTTTCTTGCCCTCAAGTAGCCAGCGAACGGACTTTGTCCGCTTCGTGACCCTGGGACTCCCAAGCTTACACGAGGGACACGTGTTCTTTGGAGTATGAGTTTTATGACGAGTGGATCGACACGACGAAGGCAGATGGCCCCGCTCAAGGCTCATCTTGCCGTGCCGGTCTATTGTTTCAGCCATGCATACATTAGACACGGTGTCTCTGATCCCGTTATCAAGTTCCCTTTATTACTCCTAACACTCTTCTCTAATCTGTTGTGCATCCTTGTCCTTTCTTTGCATCTGTTCTTGCCCCTTCTCCTAATGTGTTTACGATCAGGATGGAATGTGTTTTATTGCAGAGAAGATATGTTTTTACAGTTGGGAACTGGCAATACTGTTGTAATTATGTTCCGGCCTCCTGAAACATGAACGCGACCCTTTTGAAGTTTATTATGGGAACTGAGTTGTAATCTTTGTTCACTATACTGTTCTATGGGAGAAACGTGTATAAAAGGAGCGATCCACTTTTGCAAATTGAAACAGTCTCCGAGAACCTACACGCTGTGTACTTCTTGTGACCTCTGTATCCCTGCAGTAAATAAACGCTGATCTCTGACGTCGCTGGAAGTGTCCCGTGTCTCTGTGTTTGGTACGCCAGAACAGGTAACCCGCGAAGGTTTCAGGTGTTGTTCCCTGGCACCGCTGGGTCTTAGACAAACCCAGTCCTTCAGTTGGCGCCCAACGTGGGGCGACATCAGCGGTACCGGTCCAAAGCCCGACGATCGTGAGGAACTTCGTGTGAAATCTCCGAGGGAAGGTGCACCCCGCTTCATCGATCCAGTTGTCGAAATAAGTGGCCCGACGTCTTTTCCCGCGAAGATCCCCGCCTCCTGACGGCTGCGACGGACTGATGCCCTGACTGTCGACCTGTTTTGGCGCCTGGCGTAGTCCTTTGTACGGCGAGACGATAGACGGGCCTTCCTGGTGACGCCATTGTTCTTTCAGTTAAGTATTTGTGGGTCGCTCCCAGTGTTCCTTTGTTGTTTGCATGGTACCATAGCATTTGCGGTTCTTAGTTGTTGGGTTTTATTTGACGATTGCAATTGCCAAAAACCGAGGGTCTCACAAAATTTTTTGCGAGGATATCATAAATTCGATAGCCCTTGAAGTTTGTAAACTCGGTTAGTGTGCGCGATGCCTAGCCGTAGTACTTTGTTTGGGTTTCTCAAATGTTGCAGAATGGATTCCCGGCTGGAGGATTCATGTCCGATACCTCCGGTTGGAACTCCAATTTATGAGCTCTATAGTCGCCATGGCGTGGGTCCTATCGTGTATAATGAATATTGGGTCCGCTACACTAAACATGATGGTGTTCTTAGTTGGCCACCTCATGGTAGTTTCGAAACTGCCGTTTTAGATAATTTGGAAGCTAAACTGTTTAAAAAGAAGGCTAGGCCGGCCATGTTTGATTCCTTCCGGTTGTGGCGGAAAGAGGCCAAGCAGAAAGAAATCAAACAGAGTAAGAAAAATAAAAGAGACGGTGTTATTGCGGTGATGCAAGATGCTGAACAGTATCAGCGAGACAAAAATGAGAAAGAGCAGGAAGTTAGTGCTCGACTTCATCATATGGCGGTGGATAAATGTTATCCGGTGCTACCGTCTAATGTCGATAAGCCAGGTGAAGAAGCGGTAGAGGATTCGCTATTGTCTTATCTGTTGAAATCACCACCTCCCTATGCTCCCGATACTCTGGGTCCTGTGATTCTACCTCTTCCTCCACCTGCTGTTTTGGCGGCCGCTGGTCAGCCCACTGTTCCTCCCGCTCTCCCGCATCCCTTTGTGCCACAAATCGTCCCTCCTCTTTTACCGGCTTCTCTTCCTACTGCGCCTTTTCAAGTCCCTCCTCAGTCTGTCGTTCCCACTACTCCTGGTGCCGCGTCAACTTCTATTGCCTCTACCCCTACTGTTGCTGCGCCTGCATCTTCTTCCTCTTCTCCTTCTGTTCGTAGTCGTCTCCTGACTGCTGTTGCTACTCTTTATTCTCTGCTTTTTGGGCCAATACTTGGCTCGACTCTTTCTGATGCCGCCCAGCGGCGTAGTCAGCTTCCTGATGATAGGGAACGTGAATCGCTGGTAAAAATGGCACGTAAATGGATACGTAATCCCGTTAAATACTCTTCACGTGTAGTGTTTGAAACATTTTCTCAGTTTAATGCGCCCACTCAACGATTCGTGTTTGAGGAATTGTGTAAATCGTTGAAGGAGGAGTGGGATCACGATGTGGTAGATAATGTACCGTCAGAGGTTTCTGATCTCCAGCATCGGTTCACAACTGGTGTGATCGTGGGTGACAAGGTTCGAGAAGCTCTAGAACGTCTGTTATCATTTCGATGTACAGTGCAACCTCGAGCATTGTTTAAGGAAGAGACTGCAGCGTGGATGGCACAACCTGGTCAATATCCGATGCGGGAAGTTCCCCCAGTATGGATGCCAGGTGATCCTAATGCTAACCCTGCTGTCCCAGGCCGTTTTCAGAGAGTGTGGATACACCTCCCTTGGAAACGATCGGAAGTCTTACAGGTGAAGCAAACTTTGCCTGATCCCCGTAAAAATCCAGCGGGTTATTATAAGGAGTTGTCCCAATTGGTGGATGCTACTGTTATGAACCTTGCTGATATTGATATGTTGTTTGGCAATGTAGTGCCTCAGCCGATTTGGGCGAAAATTCGTCACGAGAATCACGCGGCCGAGTTGGGCGGTGATTGGGCTGCCCTTACAGCGGCAGACGCTCAGCAAGTTGGTGGGGCTAAGCCTGAGCAGCTTATTGTGGAATTGCCCCAGAGGATAATTACCCTCATGAAAACGCTTATGCCGGCGATGCGCGTCAATTGGGACAAGTTGTCCGCGTGCAAGCAAAAGAAGGATGAAAGCGTATCCGACTTCTTTACGAGATTCGAGGAAGCATTTGTCGATCATAGTGGCCAGGACATGGGTTCAGAAGGTGGTCAGCGGTTGTTTGTTGATAAGTTTGTATCGAACTTGTTGCCCGAACTTAGCAATAAGTTGAAAAATTCTGAGAGTTCATGGGCTGTTTCTACCACTGCTCAAATATTGGCCACGGCCCAATATTACGAAAATAGGGAAAAGGAGGAAAGTGAACGTGCAGACAAGAAAACAAAGGATCTTAAAACTAAGGTCCTATTGCAGCAAGCGTATCCTCCGCGCTCAAATTTTAATGATTCGCAACAGCCACAGCCAAATAGATCGCAATCACAGTTCTCTAGATCGCAGACGCGAAATGACTCTCCCGCACCTCGTTTTGTGTTGGGATATAATCAATGTGCGTACTGTCGAGGGGAGGGCCATTTGAAGTTTAATTGTCCGGTTCTCCGTGATAGGAATAATGGTGTGTCAGCTCGAGGAGGTCGTGGTGGTCCTCAACAAGCTTCACGTGGTAGAGGTCGTGGAGTTACTCAGAATCAGGCCGAGCGTTTTGCCACTTCCTCAGACTCGCAGAATTGTTTCGATAGACGTGAACAATCGTGAACAATCGTCTGGTAGATCTGCACAGTATCATGTGGATGACCATTACGTTGAGCATGATGTTGATACGGATGGTATCTACTAGGACAGCCATAGACAAAGGAAGGGAGAAGTATCAGTTCCGGTTGATCAGAGAGGGCCTTATGTTGCAGTAGCCACATTGGGCGTCGTTGAGCCTTTTCTGTTGGACACTGGTGCAGCAAAAATTTCCATGATGCATTCGAAACTCCATGGCGCGCCTTTGTCTGGCTTAACGAATGTTTCCGTTGGATTCTCTGGCGCCCCCGTTAGCAATCCAGTCTCTAGCCCCTTGCCCCTTACGATTGGGTCTCATGAGTTAGAAGCTCCTCTGATTTTGACTACTGGTTGTGGTGAGAATCTTTTGGGCTTGGATTTGTTGAAGAGGTTACATGCGACTTTGTACTGCTCTCCTACGGGTGTGGAGCTTACATTGGGTGAGAATGTGATCTCCCCTATGTATCTGTCAATCGATAAGCTCCCGCCGGAATTGAGTTCTCTTCCGGTTTCTTTGTGGGCAACAGGTCCCAATGATGTGGGCCTACTGAGCATCCCACCTTATGTTGTTCAATTGAAAGCTGATGCGCGCTTACCACGCATACCCCAGTATCGTATTTCCCTTGATGGTGAACGGGCACTATTAGCGATCATTTATGATCTGATCGGTAAAGATGTTATTGAGGAGACACGAGGTAACGTGTGTAATAGTCCCGTGTTGCCTATTTTGAAACGAACTGATCCGTCCAAGCCTCCCGTGTACCGTCTAGTTATTGACTTAAGGGAAGTAAAAATTGTTGTCCCGCAGTTTCCTGTGGTTCCAGACATTACAGCTTTACTGACTCTGATTCCAGCCTCTGCATCGTGGTTCTCGGTAATCGATCTGAAGAATGCGTTCTTTAGCATTCCGATTGCTGAGGAAAGTCGTGATTTGTTCGGATTTTCGTTAGGAGGTCGCAGTTTCCGGTTTAAACGCGCACCTCAAGGCTACTGTGAGAGCCCATCGATCTACAGCCAAGCTCTTAAAAGTCAACTAGATGCATTTGTGCTGCCAACTGGTGCGGCTTTGATTCAGTACGTTGACGATCTGTTGGTAGCTGCAGATACTGAACAAATTTGCCGGACTGCTACTGTGTCACTATTGCAGCATCTCTGTGACTTACACCACAAAGTGTCACCTTCTAAGTTACAATATTGTTGTCAAGAAGTTACCTACTTAGGTCACTTATTGTCAAAGGCGGGAAGAAGGTTGACCCCTGAAAGAATTGCAGCAATTGCTCGAATGACTGTGCCGACGACCCAGAGAGATGTGCGTGCCTTTTTAGGTATCACGTCATACTGCAGACAGTGGATTCCGAATTTTTCACTGTTAGCGAAGCCATTGATAGCTCTCACGTGCAAGGACGTTTCGACTCCTTTGCCATGGACGGAGGAATGTCAGAAAAGTTTTTCTGAACTACGTGATGCACTGTGTTCGGCTCCTGTGTTAGGTACTCCTGATTACAGCAAGCCATTCACATTATACGTTCACGAGAGGGAAGGTTGTGCGTTGAGTGTTTTAACGCAACAATTCGGTGACAAGCAGCGCCCGTGTGCATATTTTTCCTCAACCTTAGACCCGGTAGCGAGAGCGTTGCCAAGTTGCTTGAGGGCGACAGCGGCAGCAGCGGCGTCTATTCGGCAGTCCGCAGGTCTTGTTATGGATAATATGCTCATGGTGATGGTTCCGCATGCAGTTGATACTCTTTTGAATCGGACAAAGACTCAACATCTGATGAGTGCAAGGTTGTCTGGGTACGAGCTGACCCTTTTGGCAAGTCATATACAGATTAAACGTTGTAATGTACTGAATCCGGCGACATTGTTGCCGATTAATATGGAATCAGATGATGTGCCGCCACATGATTGTTATTTACGAACTGAGGAAGAAACAAAAGGTCGCGTGGACCTAAAAAACACTCCCTTGACGGATCCCGATGGTACTTTGTATATGGATGGTTCGTGCTTTAAATTGCCGAATGGTGATGTGACGACTGCGTATGCTGTAGTGACGTTGAGCACGGTTGTGGAAACTGCGAGATTGAATCAGAATTCAGCGCAAGCTGCAGAGTTGATTGCATTTACAAGAGCTTGTGTTTTGTCTAAAGGAAAGCGAGTGAATGTGTTTACCGACAGTCAGTATGCATTCGGTGTTGCGCATAATTTTGGAAGATTGTGGAGAGAAAGAGGATTTATGACATCGCATGGTACGAAGATTCAGCATGGGCAGCTTGTGAATGACCTTTTGGATGCACTTACACTGCCTAAACAAGTGGCGATTGTTAAATGTAGTGCACATCGGAAAGTGATGGATGATGTTGGTCATGGTAATGCGTTTGCGGATGAGATTGCTAAGGAAACGGCTAAGGATCTTGCGACCCGAATGTATGTCACGAGTTCAGTGAGGTGGCCGATGGAGACTGGTATGTGTGAAAATACTATTGAGAGTGTGAAAGCAATTCAGAACGAAGCTACTAAAGCCGAAAAGACTAAGTGGAAAGAAAGTACGGGAAAGTTGGACATGCATGGATGTTGGGTTGACCTGACGGAATGTCAGAGGTGGATGTTACCAGATGCGTACGTATTAGCTGTTGTGACGATGGCTCATGGGTTGTCACATATCAGTGCGAAAGGAATATGTAGGCTTTTGTCACCTGTATGGAGAAATGAGGGTATTGCTAAGTGTGCCGAGAGAGTGGTTAAGAACTGTATGGTGTGTTTGATGCACAATCCCGGCAAAGGCACTCCCACTCCACCTGGTCATTTTGCTCCTCCTGTTTGTCCCTTTGAGGTTATCCAGCTGGACTTTATCCATATGGAGAGATGCAATAACCTAAAGTATGTTTTGGTTGTGGTTTGTGCGTTCTCCAGATGGATTGAGGCCTATCCTCTTAAGGATAACACTGCCCTGTCCACAGCAAAAATCCTGCTGAAGGAATACTTTCCTCGGTACGGAATGCCACGGATTGTATGGTCGGATAATGGAAGTGAGTTTGTGGGAAGTGTAATGCAGAGTGTGTGCAAGGGTCTTGGAATTCGTCAAAAATTCCATAGCGCTAATCATCCACAGGCAGCGGGTTTGGTTGAAGGGTACAATGGTACCCTAAAACTAAAGCTCGCCAAGATCCAGGCTACGACTGGTCTATCATGGCCTGATGCCTTGCCTCTGGCTCTCCTATCGACCAGAGCGACCGTACACTCTCGAGTAGGACTTAGCCCGTATGAGATTGTGTTCGGCCGCCCTGCGAATATTTGGGGGGTCCCGAGACCAAGGGCTTTTAATAGTCTTGAGTACCCAATGTTAATTGATTACCTGCATGATTTGACCACTAAACTACGGTTAATCCATCAACAGGTCTTTGAAGCTCTACCGGCGCAGACAGAGGGCCCTGGACACCAGCTCCGGCCAGGAGACTGGGTTGTTACCCGAAATTTTGGTCGGAAGCGTAACTTGGAGCCAAGATTTGTAGGACCCTTTTAAGTCTTATTGACGACGAGGACTGCGGTTCGACTGGAGGGCCGGAAGAATTGGGTACACGCCAGCCATACGAAAAGGGTACCGATTCCCTTACCATCGGATGGTTGGGTGAGGACTGGGATTTCGGCAACAGAAACTGAGACTCCTTTGCGCTTTGTGCCGTTTACCGACGCTCAACCTGTGGGGAATGATTTGTCACTGCCAAACCCACATGTGGAGTCATCGGTAGCAGAAAGCCCAAGGTCTGACTCGTTGTCCACTTCATCGAATACTGTTGCGCCAGCCGAACAATTGTTTGTAGAGCAAACTCGACCTGGAAGAAGTCGATACTTTCTTCGTTCAAGGACTAATAAAAATTAGATTGTATATTTGCTTTTGATGTTATGAACATTATGGACAATTATATCCTTTCTTTTTAAGTTTTTATGTGCTTTCCCACGGCTTAGAGATTTGTAATCTGAACTTTTCGAGGGAACCTCTCCATCCGGGTCACCGTAGGGCCGTGCGGGTACTCCTTTCTGTTTAGCAGGTTTCTGACGCTAGGTCGGTTACTTTTGTCGATTCCTGGGAACTCCTGGGGATTGATAATCGCTACTCAAAACGAAGTGCGTCAAGTACGTCACGGACGGTTTGTAGAGGATGGTATTCTCTAAGCTGTTGGAAGTAGAAAGGATGTCGGCGCAGAGATCAGAATTAAGAAGAGTTGTATGTACAAAATGCTTTTTGTTTCAGGTGTTCCTATTGTTCCTGACCGTATCTATGTTATTGGTGGGTGGAGTGTATTTTGGAGTACAGTTGTTATTACCTTCTGTTTCACCTACCTCTTCTCCTAAACTGAGCTCTCTCACCACTGTTTCCCCACACTCTTTTCATCCCTTGCCTCAACATGAACAGGTTAGGCGTGCGGAATTTATGAATAACTCCTTCGTTCAACTTCTACATCAGCATCAGTTGGTGATGAATACTACCAATTGTTGGGTGTGTGGGTTAATGCCACATACCATGGATAGGGGTATTCCATATTTGGTCCTTACAGCTCCCAGGGTTCGGCTCGAGCATTCCAAACTATGTTCCGTAGTGCACTAGATTCCTACCCCAGTCGAGAGCCACGTTCTGCCAATTTTGGTCCTGGGCCGTATCACAAACCTTTGGCGATAGCGATAGCGGATTTAGATAGAGATGTTTTTGATGCATCGCTTATCCCAAATGAAGAGGTACAGGCTTATAAGGATCTGAGCGAGGCTGAGTATAGTACGTCAGTGGGTGATAGACAGCTTAAGAGCTCGTCCCCAATATGGATTGTACCACACCTCGGTAATTTCTGCTTGAAAGGTCTGGGTCGAAATCCGAGAGCACAACTTGGGAACAGTGCTTGCACTGACACGTATGTTCTGCCGATGCTCTCCTCCCCTGTTTTTCTGACCGCCAAGGGCACTTATTTTGTATGTTATGAACGCGCATATACATGGTTACCCCGTGATTTTTCGGGTACCTGTTATATTGCGAATCTTTTACCACCGACTTTCACAGTTGCCTCAGATTATCACAAGACTAGAGTTGTGAGAGGCGTTATTAGCAAAGAGGATACTGCCGGTCAAGAAGCAGGAGACTTCTTTAAGGGTTTCTTGCCATTTTGGGGACCTATGGTTAATAGTAGGAACCTAAGACAGCTGACACGTGTAGTAGAGTCGACTGCTAATATTACTGCAAGTGCCCTTGGTAATCTCACAGCTGAACTTCAGGCGGATAGACTCATGACGTTGCAGATCCGTATGGTTCTAGATGTTGTTCTCGCAGATAGAGGTGGTGTGTGTAAAGTTATCCATTCGAGTTGTTGCATTTTTATTCCTGACAATGCTCCAACTGTCTACCAAGCCATCTCGAAGTTGCACAAGATCTCCGAGTCCATACACGTGGACGAAGGTAATTGGACGCTACTAGGATGGTTTTGGAGCCTGATGTCAACTTGGGGTTGGAAGATTCTGATGATCGTAGGAGTTGTTGTAACGTTCCTGTTCACGTGTTGTCTTTGTGTACAGTGTGGTCCTGCCTTATGTGGCCTATGTGCTACAACGTGTATAAGACGACCATCTGTTACCAAGGAGACGTTGACGAATAGAATGATGTTCCAGCAGCAACTGAGCGATGTAATGTAATGTAATGTAATGTAATGTAATGTAATGTAATGTAAAAATTATTTATAAAGCGCGACATTCACCGGACGGTTTCTTGGTGCTATTCACTTAAATCAACGAGAGGCAGAAGCAAAAGCAAGGAGAAAGAGATTTATGAATAGATACCGAGAAACAGGTGGGTTTTTAGGAGGGACCTGAAGTGAAGATAAGAGGAGGAGAGTCTCAATTCCAGCGGTAAAGAGTTCCAGAAGGAGGGTGCCAGAAAGGAGAACCTAAGACCGCCGTGTTTTTTGCGCTTGAAGCGGGGAGTCTGAAGGAGCGCAAGATGAGAGGAGCGGAGATTCCTAGAGGGGGTATAGGGGTGCAAAAGGGAGGAAATGAAGGAAGGGCCGGTGCCTGCCAGAGATTTGTGGATTAGGCAACCAAGTTTAAACTTGCAGCGCTCCGAAATGGGAAGCCAATGGAGGGCCTTGAGGAGGGGACGGACGTGGTGGTGTTTCGGTTGTTGGTAAATAAGGCGAGCTGCTTGGTTCTGAATGAGTTGTAGTCTGTTGATTTGATATTGAGGGATGCCAACGTATAGGGCGTTGGCGTAGTCGATTCGGGAGATGACTAATGCCAGTAGTACCAAGGTGAGGGCTTCAGTGGTTAGAAGATGGGCTATTTTACGAATCTTCCGGAGCTGGAAGAAGCAAGAGGACACGGTGGCACTGACCTGATGCTGCATTGAGAGGTCTTGGGAGATGAAAACCCCAAGGCTTTTCACTTTGTCAGCAGGGTGGGGGGAAGGGCCGAGGGAGGAGGGCCAGAAGGTGGAATTCCAGGGATTGGAAGGGCCTCCGACAAGAACGAGCTCCGTCTTGTCGGGGTTGAGTTTGAGATGGTGTGTGCCCATCCAATTACTGATGTGACAGAGGGTGGACTGGAAATCTAGAGCCGCTTCGTCCGAGGAGTCGAGATTGAAGACGAGCTGAATGTCATCTGCATAATTAAATGCTGTGACATTCCTGCCGCGGAGGGAGCGGATCAGGGGGGTGAGGTAGAGGTTGAAGAGAAGGGGTGACAGGGAAGAACCCTGCGGGACACCGCAGGTGACTCTCGTCTGGTTTGCCGTGAACTGAGAGAGACGGACCGATTGATGGCGGTCTGCAAGGAAGGAGCGAACCCAATTAAGGGCCGTCCCGCTGATGCCTGCCTCTTCGACACGGTCGACTAAGATGGAATGATCGACCGTGTCGAAGGCTGCTGACAGGTCTAGAAGCACCAGGGCTTGACTGGTGTTGGAGTCGGCGCCTCTACGGAGTTCCTCCATAACAGAGAGGATAACAGACTCTGTCGAGTAGGCAGGTCTAAACCCAGCTTGCTGAGAGTCTAAGAAGTTGGAGTCCTCGATGAAGGAACTGAGGACGGTGGTCACGTGCGTCTCGAGTACCTTGCTTAGGTAAGGCAGGAGAGAAATAGGGCGGAAGTTGCCCAAGACCGTGGGGTCGGCATTGGGTTTTTTTAATATCGGGATAACTTCGGCGTTCTTGAATTGGCTGGGAACCACGCCGAGCAGCAGGGAGTTATTCAAGAGGGCCAGTGGGGGGCCAGGGCAGGACAAAAAAGCAGTCCGGAGAATTGCTGGGGGGCAGCAATCAGTGGGGGAGCCGGATGAGACTTTATGAAGCAGGGAGAAGAAGACTTCTTCAGATATAGGAGGCAGCTGTGGCAAGGAGTGAGAGTTGAAAGAGGGAGCAGCCTCTGAGAGAGACATTACTGGAGGGCTGGAGGAAATACTGTTTTTGATTTTACTGATTTTGTCGATGAAAAATTGGTTAAGGGAGTCACAGAGTGCCTGAGAAGGGAGGGGTTTGATGGTTACTCTGTCCGGGTGTGAGAGTTCCTCCACAATCGCAAAAATGTCTTTGGATTTATTCACAGAGTTGAGAATTTTTGTGGAAAAGTAAATGGATTTTGCGGATGAGATTGCGTGTTTGTATTCTCCAGATAGTTTGAGGAAATGGGCTTTATCTAAGGGGTCGTAGTTTCGACGCCAGCGGCGCTCAGCTTGGCGAAGTCCTAGTTTGAGGGATTTGAGGCTATCGGAGAACCAGCGGTGAGCGTCGTGAGGACGCTTGGTACGGATAGACTTAAGAGGGGCGACTATATTACTGGCAGATTCCAACCAATCGACGAGAGCAGCTTCCTGGGAATCTGGAGGGCCTAAGCCAGGTGGGACGGAGGATGTTAGGGAGGAAAGGAAAAGGTCAAGGTTGGCTTTATTCCAATTGCGAGCCAGGAGGCTAGCGCCACGGCTACGGGAGGGCGGTGGGGGGACCAAAAGAAGGAAAGAAATTAAGGAATGGTCCGACCAGGGGCAAGGGAGGATTGTGAGTGCTGTAATGTCGAGGTTGTAGGTCCAGACCTGATCTAGGGTGTGGCCTTTAGAGTGGGTCGCCGTGTGGATGTGCTGACAGCCATTGAGGCTACTAAGTAGGTCAGTGAAAGCCAGGGAGTGGGGGCTTTCAAGTGGGTCAGACGGCCAGTAATTGAAGTCTCCTAAAACCAGGAGTTTGGAGTTGTTGAGTGTGAGCTGGGATAGAAGGTCACCAAAAAGGGAGAGGAAATTGGGCATGGGTTGAGGGGGACGGTATACCAGAATGCAGGTGAGCGGGGACACCGAGGATTCGAGTCTGGTAACCAGGCAGTCGGCCTGGGGGATAGTGAGTAGAGAGAGGGAAGAGAATCTGAGAGGAAATTTAATAATAGCGGCTACGCCACCTCCGGATTTACCAGCCGGACGGTTGGCTTGAAGAATGTAATAGCCAGGAGGAATAGCTGCCAGAATGTCAGGAGAGGAGTCCTCTTTCAACCAGGTCTCGGTTAGGAACAGGATGTCGGGGCGGTCTGAGTCCAAAAGGTGGTATATATCGTGTTGGTGGCTGACAAGAGACCGGGTGTTGAGATATAGAACTGCTAGCTCCATGTTAGCAGGTGACTGGGCAGGCTGAGTGATGGAGGATGGGAGGGCCCTGAGCTCAGGGAAAACGCGACGAGCGTTAAGAATCCCGAGTTGGAGGAGTTTTGAATGGCAGGAGAGGTCTAGCGGGAAATGTGAGTGTAGTGCAATCAAGTCCCTAGGGGCATAGGAGGTAGTTGGGGCAGAGTGACAGGCCCCGGGCCCCTGCCGGCCGCGGACGGGCGCAGACGGGCTTGCCTTATGCGCGCTGATGAATATTGAAATAGATTCTGATCTTGACTAGTGCTTGCCTACATGAGGGCAAAAGGAGCGTCTGAGGTTCCGTGTGGGACGGAACGACACTTTTTGGGTGGTGACGAATATGGGTGAGTTGGGTATCTACGAACCGCAAATGACGAGTATAGTGGGTGTACGCAGTTTCGCTACGCAACCACGTATGGTTCGTCTGATTTTTGGGTTCGTTCATCTGACCCCTCGGGTTCCATTTTAGATACGGCATCCATTTTGTTTCTTGCCCTCAAGTAGCCAGCGAACGGACTTTGTCCGCTTCGTGACCCTGGGACTCCCAAGCTTACACGAGGGACACGTGTTCTTTGGAGTATGACTTTTATGACGAGGGGAACGACACGACGAAGGCAGATGGCCCCGCTCAAGGCTCATCTTGCCGTGCCGGTCTATTGTTTCAGCCATGCATACATTAGACACGGTGTCTCTGATCCCGTTATCAAGTTCCCTTTATTACTCCTAACACTCTTCTCTAATCTGTTGTGCATCCTTGTCCTTTCTTTGCATCTGTTCTTGCCCCTTCTCCTAATGTGTTTACGATCAGGATGGAATGTGTTTTATTGCAGAGAAGATATGTTTTTACAGTTGGGAACTGGCAATACTGTTGTAATTATGTTCCGGCCTCCTGAAACATGAACGCGACCCTTTTGAAGTTTATTATGGGAACTGAGTTGTAATCTTTGTTCACTATACTGTTCTATGGGAGAAACGTGTATAAAAGGAGCGATCCACTTTTGCAAATTGAAACAGTCTCCGAGAACCTACACGCTGTGTACTTCTTGTGACCTCTGTATCCCTGCAGTAAATAAACGCTGATCTCTGACGTCGCTGGAAGTGTCCCGTGTCTCTGTGTTTGGTACGCCAGAACAGGTAACCCGCGAAGGTTTCAGGTGTTGTTCCCTGGCACCGCTGGGTCTTAGAAAAACCCAGTCCTTCAGACCCAGGCACTAACTCATGTACTGCTACAATCCCCTGAGCACTACCCATGCAGTCCAGCGATCTCCTTGTCACTGCCTATGCACTCCTTCAATCACCCAGTCAGCACCCTGTACTTATCCCATCACTCTGCCAAAACCTAAGTACTTATAAATTCACCATGCACTCTCCTTGCAGCACTCTAATCATCCTGTCACTAGCCATGCACTCATGCAATGACTCAGGCACTAACACATGCAGTGGTACAATCACCTGTGCACTGACCATGCAGTCTTCCAATCACCCAGCCAGCACCATATACATATCCAATCACTCCGCCAAAACCCAAGCAACTATAAATTCACCATGCACTCTCCTTGCAGTACTATAATCATCCGGTCAGTACCCATGTACTTATGCAATGACCCTGGTGTGTTAGCTGCTACAATCCCCTGTGCACTACCCATGCAGACCTCTAACCACCTACACACTACTGATTCACTCCTCCAATTACCCAGGTAGTACCCATAAACTCCAACAATCCCCCTGTCACTACCCATGCACTCCTCCAATCACCCATCCAGCATCATGGACTTATCCAATCACTCTGCCAAAACCCATACAGTTATAAAATCACCATGTACTCTCCTTGCAGCACTCTAATCATCCAGTCACTACCCATGTATGCATACAATGACCCAGGCACTAACACATGCACTGCTACAATTCTCTAAGCACTACCCATGCAGCCCATTCATCTCCTTGTCACTACCCATGCACTCCTCCAACCACCCTGCCAGCACCATGTACTTAACCAGTCACTCCAACAAAACTCAAGCACTTATATATTCACCATGCACTCTCCTTGCAGCAGTCTAAACATTCAGTCAGTACACATGTACTGATGCAATGACCCAGACACTAACTCATGCACTGCTACAATCCCCTGTGCACGACCCATATAGTCCAGCCATCTCCCTGTCACTGCCTCTGCACTCCTCCAATCACTCAGTCAGCACAATGTACTTATCCAATCACTCCGCCAAAACCCAAGCACTTATAAAATTACCATGCACTCTCCTTGCAGTACTCTAATCATCCAGTCCCTACCCATGTACTCATGCAATGACCCAGGCACTAACACATGCAGTGGTACAATCACCTGTGCACTGCCCATGCAGTCTTCCAATCACCCAGCCAGCACCATGTACTTATCCAATCACTCCGCCAAGACCCAAGCACCTATAAATTCACCATGCACTCTCCTTGCAGTACTATAATCATCCGGTCAGTACCCATGTTAAAATCTGGTTTGCGATGTCCGTCCTTTGATGAACCCCCTTCCTCTGCCCTGCCCCGCTCCCAAGCCACCACCTGGTCCTGCAGCAGCCATTTATTGGCCCCCTTCCTGTAAGCAGTTGCCCCGAGTCAAAGGATCTCTGACTAATCAAAGGCCTCCCACCCCGTGCGCTCCGATCAGATACCCCATTCCGGGAATCGACAGAGTATCCTGCTGTGGAATAGCCATCACTTACTGTAGATATGTGTGGGAACGAGCTTGAAGTGGGGATTCCAAGGATGTCTTTCCGTGCATCAAAGTCTCAACAAGAATGTGTCACGTGTAATAAAGCAATAAACCTGTGTATAAGAGACCAGGCCTCAGTGATGTGGTTAGAGCACCTCGAGACGATACCTTGCTGTCCGATCTGATGTGTTCTGCTCCGACGGAATAAAACTTTGTTTCCTGCCTTCCAGTCTCCGGCGCCTGCCTCTTTTGTTGGTTAATCATCGAATGGTATAAGAGGCGATTACCGCCGGGCAATACTTGAAAGGTTATCGACTGAAACTGCCGCTACCATTTAACAGCCATGTACGTATGCAATGACCCAGGCGTGTTAGCTGCTATAATCCCCTGTGCACTTCCCATGCAGACCTCTAACCACCTACACACTACTGATTCACTCCTCCAATTACCCAGGTAGTACCCATGAACTCCAACAATCCCCCTGTCACTACCCATGCACTCCTCCAATAACCCATCCAGCATCATGTATTTATCCAATCACTTTGCCAAAACCCAAGCACTTAAAAAATCACCATGCACTCTCCTTGCAGTACTCTAATCACCCATTCACTACCCATGTACTCATGCAGTGACCTAGGCACCAATTCCTGCACTGCTACAATCCCCTGTGCACAACCCATGCAGTCCAGCCATCGCCCTGTCACTACCCATGCACTCCTCCAATCACCCAGCCAGCACCATGTACTTATCCAATCACCTCACCAAAACCCAAGCACTTAAAAATTTACCATGCACTCTCCTTGCACCACTCTAACTATCCAATCTCTACCCATTCACTCATGCAATGACCCATGCAAAAACGCATGCACTGCTACAATTCCCTGAGCACTACCCATGCAGTGCAGTCATTGCCCTGTCAGTACCATGAACTCCTCCAATCAACCAGCCAGCACAATGTACTTATTCAATCACTCCACCAAAACCCAAGCACTTATAAATTCACCATGCACTCTCCTTGCAGTACTATAATCATCCAGTCACTACTCATGTAATCATGTAATGACCCAGACACTAACTCATGTACTGCTGCAATCCCCTGAGCACTACCCATGCAGTCCAGCGATCTCCTTGTCACTGCCTATGCACTCCTTCAATCACCCAGTCAGCACCCTGTACTTATCCAATCACTCTGCCAAAACCTAAGTACTTATAAATTCACCATGCACTCTCCTTGCAGCACTCTAATCATCCTGTCACTAGCCATGCACTCATGCAATGACTCATGCACTAACACATGCAGTGGTACAATCACCTGTGCACTGCCCATGCAGTCTTCCAATCACCCAGCCAGCACCATATACATATCCAATCACTCTGCCAAAACCCAAGCAACTATAAATTCACCATGCACTCTCCTTGCAGTACTATAATCATCCGGTCAGTACCCATGTACTTATGCAATGACCCAGCTGTGTTAGCTGCTACAATCCCCTGTGCACTACCCATGCAGACCTCTAACCACCTACACACTACTGATTCACTCCTCCAATTACCCAGGTAGTACCCATAAACTCCAACAATCCCCCTGTCACTACCCGTGCACTCCTCCAATCACCCATCCAGCATCATGTACTTATCCAATCACTCTGCCAAAACCCATACAGTTATAAAATCACCATGTACTCTCCTTGCAGCACTCAAATCATCCAGTCACTACCCATGTATGCATACAATGACCCAGGCACTAACACATGCACTGCTACAATTCTCTAAGCACTACCCATGAAGCCCATTCATCTCCTTGTCACTACCCATGCACTCCTCCAACCACCCTGCCAGCACCATGTACTTAACCAGTCACTCCACCAAAACTCAAGCACTTATATATTCACCATGCACTCTCCTTGCAGCAGTCTAAACATTCAGTCAGTACACATGTACTGATGCAATCACCCAGACACTAACTCATGCACTGCTACAATCCCCTGTGCACGACCCATATAGTCCAGCCATCTCCCTGTCACTGCCTCTTCACTCCTCCAATCACTCAGTCAGCACAATGTACTTATCCAATCACTCTGCCAAAACCCAAGCACTTATAAATTCACCATACACTCTCCTTGCAACACTCTATTCATCATGTAACTACCAATGCACTCATGCAATGACCCAGAAACTAACTCATGCACTGCTACATTCCACAGAGCACTACCCATGCAGTCCAGCCATCGCCCTGTCACTACCCATGCACTCCTCCAATCACACAGCCAGCACCATGTACTTATCCAATCACTCTGCCAAAAGCCAGGCACTTATGAATTCACCATGCAGTCTCCTTGCAGTACTCTAATTATCCAGTCACTACCCATGTACTCAAGCAATGACCCAGGCACCAACACATGCAGTGGTGCAATCACATTTGCACTGCCCATGCTCGCCTCCAATCACCCAGCCAGCACCATGAGCTTATCCAATCACTCTGCCAAAAGCCATGCACTTATAAATTAACCATGGAGCCTCCGTGGAGTACTCTAATCATCCAGTCACTGCCCATGACACATGCAGTGGTACAATCACCTGCGCACTGCCCATGCAGTCTTCCAATCACCCAGCCGGCACCATGTACTTATCCAATCACTCCGCCAAAACCCAAGCACTTAGAAATTCACCATGCACTCTCCTTGCAATAATGTAATCATCCAATCAGTACCCATATACTAATGCAATGACCCAGGCACTAACACATGCACTGCTACAATCCCCTGTGCACTACCCATGCAGACCTCTAACCTCCTACACACTACTGATTCACTCCTCCAATTACCCAGGTAGTACCCATGCACTTCAGCAATCCCCCTGTCACTACCCATGCACTCCTCCAATCACCCATCCAGCATTATGTACCTATCCAATCATTCCACCAAATCAAAAAAAGCACTTATAAAATCACCATGCACTCTCCTGGCAGGACTCTATACATCCAGTTACTACCCATGTACTCATGCAATGACCCAGGCACTAACTCATGCACTGCTACAATCCCCTGTGCACTACCCATGCAGTCCAGCCATCGCCCTGTCACTACCTATGCACTCCTCCAATCACCCAGCCAGCACCATATACTTATCCAATCACTCCACCAAAACCCAAGCACTTTTAAATTCACCATGCACTTTCCTTGCTGTACTCTAATTATCCAGTCACTACCCATGTACTCATGCAATGACCCAGGCACTAACTCATGCACTGCTTCAATCCCCTGAGCACTACCCATGCAGTCCAGACATCTCCCTGTCACTGCCTATGCACTCATCCAATCTCCCAGTAAGCACCATTGCTTATCCAATCACTGCGCCAAAAGCCAAGCACTTATAAATTCACCATGCACTCTCCTTGTAGCACTCTAATCATCCTGGCACTACCCATGCACTCATGCAATGACCCAGACACTTCATCATGCACTGCTACAATCCCCTAAGCACTACCCATGGAAACCAGCCATCGCTCTGTCACTACCCATGCACTCCTCTAATCACCCAGCCAGCACCATGTGCTTATCCATTCACTCTGCCAAAAGTTGAGCACTTATAAATTAACCATGGAGTCTCCTTGGAGTACTCTAATCATCCAGTCACTACCCATGTACTTATGCAATGACCAATGTGTGTTAGCTGCTACAATCCCCTGTGCACTACCCATGCAGACCTTTAATCACCTACACACTACTGATTCACTCCTCCAATTACACAGGTAGTACCCATGAACTTCAACAATCCCCCTGTCACTACCCATGCACTCCTCCAATCACCCATCCAGCATCATGTAATTATACAATCACTTCGCCAACAGCCAAGCACTTATAAAATCAGCATACACTTTCCTTGTAGTACTCTAGTCATCCATTCACTACCCATGTACCCATGAAGTGACCTAGGCACCAATTCATGCACTGCTACAATCCCCTGTGCACAACCCATGCAGTCTAGCCATCACCCTGTCACTACCCATGCACTCCTCCAATCACCCAGCCAGCATCATGTTCTCATCCAATCACCTCACCAAAACCCAAGCACTTATAAATTCACAATGCACTCTTTTTGCAGTACTCTAATCATCCAGTCACTACCCATGTACTCACGCAATGACCCAGGCACTAACACATGCAGTGGTACAATCACCTGTGCACTGCCCATTCAGTCTTCCAATCACCCTGCCAGTATCATGTACTTATCCCATCACTCCGCCAAAACCCAAGCACTTATAAATTTACCATGCACTCTCCTTGCAGTACTTTAATCATCCAGTCAGTACCTATGTACTTATGCAATGACCCAGGCACTGACACATGCACTGCTACAATCCCCTGTGCACTACCCATGCAGACATCTAACTACCTACACACTACTGATTCACTCCTCCAATTACCCAGGTAGTACACATGCACTCCAACAATTCCCCTGTCACTACCTATGCACTCCTCCAATGACCCATCCAGCATCATGTACTTATCCAATCACTCTGCCAAATCCCAAGCAGTTATAAAATCACCATGCACTCTCCTTACAGCACTCTAATCATCCAGTAACTACCCATGTACGCATGCAATGACCCAGGCACTAACACATGCACTGTTACAATCCTCTAAGCACTACCCATGCAGCCCAGCCATCTCCCTGTCACTGCCTATGCACTCCTCCAATCACCCAATCAGCACCAGGTACTTATCTAATCACTCTGCCAAAAGCTAAGCACTTATAAATTAACCATGGATTCTCCTTGGAGTACTCTAATCATCCAGTCACTACCCATGTACTCATGCAATGACCCAGGCACTAACACAGGCAGTGGTACAATCACCTGTGCACTGCCCATGCAGTCTTCCAATCACCCAGCCAGCACCATGTACTTATCCAATCACTCCGCCAAAACCCATGCACCTATAAATTCACCATGCATTCTCCTTGCAGTACTATAATCATCCGGTCAGTACCCATGTACTTATGCAATGACCCAGGCGCGTTAGCTGCTAAAATCCCCTGTGCACTACCCA
Source organism: Triturus cristatus (assembly GCF_964204655.1). NCBI lineage: Eukaryota > Metazoa > Chordata > Amphibia > Caudata > Salamandridae > Triturus > Triturus cristatus. Next base: position 19,990,683 of record NC_140585.1, on the reverse strand, counting down.
TGCAGACCTCTAACCATCTACACACTACTGATTCACTCCTCCAATTACCCAGGTAGTACCCATGAACTCCAACAATCCCCCTGTCACTACCCATGCACTCCTCCAATAACCCAACCAGCATCATGTACTTATCCAATCACTTTGCCAAAACCCAAGCACTTAAAAAATCACCATGCACTCTCCTTGCAGTACTCTAATCATCCATTCACTACCCATGTACTCATGCAGTGACCTAGGCACCAATTCCTGCACTGCTACAATCCCCTGTGCACAACCCATGCAGTCCAGCCATCGCCCTGTCACTACCCATGCACTCCTCCAATCACCCAGCCAGCACCATGTACTTATCCAATCACTCTGCCAAAACCCAAGCACTTATAAATTCAGCATGCATTCTCCTTGCAGCACTCTAATCATCCTGTCACTACCCATGCACTCATGCAATGACCCAGGTACTAACTCATGCATTGCTACAATTCCCTGAGCACTATCCGTGAAGTCCAGCCATCGCCTTGTCACTACCCATACACTCCTCCAATCTTACAGTCAGCACAATGTCCTTATTCAATCACTCCACCAAATCCCAAGCACTTATAAATTCACCATGCACTCTCCTTGCAGCACTCTAATCATCCTGTCACTAGCCATGCACTCATGCAATGACTCAGGCACTAACACATGCACTGCTACAATCCCCTGTGCACTACCCATCCAGACCTCTAACCACCTACACACTACTGATTCACTCCTCCAATTACCCAGCTAGTATCCACGTACTCCAACAATCCCCCTGTCACTACCCATGCACTCCTCTAATCACCTATCCAGCATCATGTACTTATCCAATCACTTCGCCAAAACCCAAGCACTTAAAAAATCACCATCCACTCTCCTTGCAGTACTCTAATCATCCATTCACTACCCATGTACTCATTCAGTGACCTAGGCACTAACACATGCACTGCTACAATCCTTTAAGCACTACCCATGCAGCCCATTCATCTCCTTGTCACTACCTATGCACTCCTCCAACCACCCTGCCAGCACCATGTACTTAACCAGTCACTCCACCAAAACCCAAGCACTTATAAATTCACCAGGCAGTCTCCTTGCAGTACTCTAATCATCCAGTTACTACCCATGTACTCATGCAATGACCCAGGCACTAACACATGCACTGCTACAATCCCCTAAGCACTACCCATGCAATCCAGCCATCTCCTTGTTACTACCCATGCACTCCTTCAACCACCCAGTCAGCACCATGTACTCATCCAATCACTCCGCCAAAACCCAAGCACCTATAAATTCACCATGCAGTCTCCTTGCAGTACTCTAATCATCCAGTTATTACCCATGTACTCATGCAATGTCACAGGCACTAACACATGCAGTGGTATAATCCACTGTGCACTATCCAAGCAATCCTCTAAATACCTAAACACTACTCATTCACTCCTCCAATTACCTAGGAAGTACCCACGTAGTGCAGGAAACCCCATGTGATCTAATTAGAAAGCATTTCACTGGTTTAAATGTGTGAGAAGTTGGCCTGTATATGCTGGTCACTAGTTATAGTGGCCACCTTGCACCAGTCCAAATCGACTCTTAAGGTGATAGGTTTAAAAGACAATCTTTAAAGAAAGCTATCCTAGTGGTAGCTGTGGAGAGCAGCCTTCAGGCTAAGTCTTGAAGGAGTGTTAAGCTTATTGTTTTACCATCGATAACCTCTTGAATGACCAAATGAAAGAGTAGTCCACACAGGTATATATATAAAATATATGTATTTATTCTAAACAGAATCCCACAAGTCTCTTTATGAGGCTAGAGGTAAAGTAACAATTCACACAAGTATTTATAGATACAATAAATAGCACTGGAATTACAGGGCCCCAGGGGGGTACCAAACCATATATTAAACAAGCATTTGCAATGCAATAGGTCTCGCATTTACGCGAGTTTGAGCTATTGACATTGCAAATGGCAATGCCTTTTATTCTCGTTTTTGAAACATTAATAAAAGGCATTGTCGTTTGCAATGTCAATAGCTCAAACTCACATAAATGTGAGACCTATTGCATTGCAAATGCGAACGGCTGTTCTGCCGTTCCCCTGGGGCACAAGCAGGCATCCACTTCTGTGAGGACGGCTGATGTGAGCAAAAAGACAGAAGTGGATGCCTTCTTGTGCCCCGGGGGGACTGACATAAAAAAAAACACTCCCCACTTGGTCACCTGCATCCAAAATGCAGGTATTAACTGAACATGGTTCTTCCAATGTGGTTAGCTGTGTTCCTGACCCTTTGGGAGAAGTAAGATATCAGTTTTTATCACTGCTTGGTAGTTGGGAATTTCCTCAGGCCTCCATTACTGCTCACAAATGGTAAATAGTGCTTGCAAGTAGCCATGTGTTTGCGGCTCAGTATTTGTAATGATGTATATTTTGCTCATTATGCATCTGTAGTGCGGGGACTGACCAGGGTTGAACCCAGATATGTTCGCTAAAGCGTCAATTAATATCGGCACCCCTCCCACTTCAGCCATTCCACATTGCACCCAATTTGCCATTTTTTAATGCGTTGCAACCCCAAGGAGGCCAGTACTGCTTTCTATAGAATATTGGGTGTATATGGCACTGAACCGCAAGTGCGCAGCAGTGTGCGCCAATAGTGATATTGGTCCTCTAGCTTGAAACATAGAGACAGTCGCGACCTAGAACAGGGCACTAGGTGCCCAATGATCTGGGAACCGCCATCTGATCATTTTTTTACACACAACTCCATGGATTGCGCCCTGCTACTCGTCTGGAAATCCACAGGCTTTGTTCTGCTAGGCAGTACAGTTTAAAGTCAGGGACACTCAAGCCTCCACTTCCAGCCTGCCTTTTCGAAGTTCCCACTGCAATTCTGTAATGTTTCCCATCCCCTATTAAGTCAGAATATCATGGGCTTTTTGGTATAAAGCAGTAATATCACAGTATTGTCTATTCGGTAACATACTTGTGTTAAAAATATTCCTCTTACTATATTGTCGTATTACATTTTTTAGATAAAATATTTTAAAAAGTGAAAAACAGAATAGTTGTAGATGTTAAAAATAATAAAAAGAATCGTTTGTTCTGCTGAGAAACTTCCTCTTCCGGATAGCATTCACCAGAATCAAACGGGGCGTTTTGGGGTTTGCTTCTTTCAGCTACTGGCATCCTTGACTTTGCCACTTCCTAACCTCTGCTGGCAGACCATATCTGCCTTGTAACTCATTCATTTTATATTTTGATTGAACTGTCATCCTGCTCTTGGAAAACAGGTCTCTTGGTTGATTTTCCTATCTGGCTATCTGTTAGTGATATGGTTCATTTATTTATTTTCCTCCAAGTGGCATAAACTGGGCATTAGGAAGAACTTGGGACAAAATGGAGGTTTTGAAGGGAACTTTAAAATATGTCTGGAGTATATTAAAGACACAGAAACAAGTATTATAGTTCCTCTGAACTTTATTATTCATCAGCAGCAAGGAATGCATTACTTGATATTTCTTTAAAGCAGGGTTCTCCAAACTTTTCTTTAGTGAGAGCTACTTCTGATCAGTGAAAATCATTGTGAGTTGCTGAAGACCAAGCCACTCGTTCAGTGTTACTGGACACTCAGTTTTATTGAATGTAAGCCTTTTGTCCATAGAGCAAAAGACTAAGGTTTCTACAAAATACTTTGTCTAGGGGCACTATGACAGGGCTGCGATGTATGTCAGTGAGAACGTGGTCTTCTGGGATATATGAACATGTGTGCGTATGAATGGGACATGTGTGTACAGGTAAATGAGAGCCGGTGTCCTATGTACATGTGGCGCAAAACATACCTTTTGCCAAATGTGGCACTGTAACACGTATAATGCAAACATACAAACATTTATTTTACTGGTAGAAATTTAAAGTGCAGACAAAATGTTCTGCAAAAAATGTTCCTAGTATGGAACATTTTGCTGCATTTAAATGTCTCTCTCTTAAAAAGTGTCGCATTTAAAAACAGCAGGCAACTTGCACCCAGCGGCCTGCAGACACTGCGCCATATTTACAACAGAAAAATACAGCCATTTGTTTAAATAGGAGGAATTTGAAGTAAAGAAACCTGCTTCATAAAATGTTAAGACTTAATTGAAAGTAGAGAAAAACCTTGGCTCAATGCTTTATAGAAATATTGTTATCCTCTTTAAATTTATCCCATTTGAAAACAAGCATTGGCAGAGCCAATATGTCTCGCCTTTGGGGTCTTGTAAGTGTTTAGGCAGAGCTATTGGCTTTGTCAGTGTCTTTAAGCTATGTTGTAGAGCAGCATGTTGAAAAGTTATAATAAAAACGTATTTTAAGCATTTTTGTTACCTTATATATAACCAATAAGACATTTTTAAAACTTTGAACACCTTTTTTGAATCATTGTTTTTGTACGTATAATTTTTCAAAATAAAGTGTTTTCATAACTTCATATTTCAGACCTCTGATGTTTTGATGCTTGGTAGAGTGTTTACGAGCTTAAGTGGCCCATTTACTGCATTAGATTGCTAAAAAGGAGTCCATATTTACAAACTGAGGCAGTTTAGAACTTACAAACATACAGAGAACTGGTGAGCCATCGAAATCTTTAAGGCGACCAGATCAGGTTACTCAATACTTAATTTAAGAGCAGACAAACTACACGCTGCACATCATTTAAAAATCCCAAACAAAAACAAATAAATTATAAACATTGCATTTCATACCACTACAGCGCTGGTATAATGTGCCCCACCGGCCCTCCCCTCCCCTTTTTCTACTCTATGGGAATCTGAGGAATCCCAGAAATATGAACTTTATTTACGGGTTTTATATAGCGCCAGAATCACCCCATACGGGGTATCTCTGCACTTTAGACTGCTGATTGACCACTGAGGAAAGTGCGATTAGAAAAGATGTGTTTTCAGTAATTTCCTAAAGACCCCTAGGTTGGTACATTGACGAAGATGTAATGGGAGGAGATTCCAATAACGGGGTGCCAGATAGGAGAACGCCTTACCTCCCATCCGGGCAAATTTGATGCGAGGGGTTTGCAGGTATGCAAGTTGGCTTGATCTCAGTAGTCTTGTAGGAGTATATCTGACAAGTTTCCGAGCAAAATAGCCAGGACCCAAGTTGTGCAGGGATTTAAAAACCATGCAACAGATTTTGAATCTGACTCTCTTTTTTATGGGGAGCCAAAGGAGGTCGTGAAGCAGAGGGGCTGACGGGGTCCTGGGAAGTGCGTTGTTTACTAATCGGGCTGCGGTGTTCTGGACCACCTGCAGTTTGTATAAAGATTTTTCTTTAGCTGCAATTAGCAAAGCATTGCAGTAGTCCAATCTGCTGATAATCAATGATTGGACCAGGGATTTACGGGTGGTTATAGGAAGAAAGGGGCAAACCCTACGCAACATGCGGAGAGTGTGGAAGCAGGTGTTGGCGGTACTGTTAACATGTTCTTCAAGAGTAAGATCATTGTCCAGGCGCACACCCAAGTCCTTTACAACATCTTTAGGGGACGGGGCAGAGCCCAATTCCTCTGGCCACCAGCTAGGGGACCATCTTAGTTTTGCCTCTCCAAACAACATGATTTCTGATTTATCAGAATTTAGTTGTAAAAAATGTTCCCTCATCCAATGCGCAACTCCTTTCATGCCCTCAGAAAACAAGTCCAGGGTAAGTGGACTAGCTTTGTCGAAAGACATCAAAAGTTGCGTATCATCGACATAGGATATGGGGTCAAACCCAAGCCGTCTGAGGTATCCTGCCAAGGGGGCTACATAGATGTTAAACAATGTAGGGCTCAAGCAAGAGCCCTGAGGAACCCCCTTGCTGATACCGGTGGTTGACGAGCTATAGGGACCAAGATTGACAGTTTGCGTCCTGTTGGTCAGAAAATCAGTCAGCCAACTTAGCGCTTTACCTCTTACACCCATCTCCTCAAGTCGGGTGATGAGGACCTGATGAGATATGGTGTCGAAGGCAGCAGACAGGTCAAGCAGGACCAATATCACTGCCTGACCCTTATCTGCTGCCATTCTGATGTTGTCTATGACCTCCACTAATGTAGTCTCCGTACTATGTTTTGGACGGAAACCGGATTGTGATTCATCTAAGCATTGGGAAGATTCAATAAACATGGAAAGATGTTTGTTGATATGTTTTTCGAGGAGTTTACTGAGGAGGGGGAGTAAAGAAATGGGTCTGTAGTTGGTAAAGTCCTCAGGTGACAGCTTCACATTTTTCTTAATGGGAACGACCTGGGCTGCCTTCCACTCAGCCGCAAGGACACCATCCTTCAGTGACTTATTAAGGATAGCACAAATAGGACTGGCGAGCGAAGCTGACAAAGTAGCTGCAATTTTGGCAGGCATAGGGTCTAGCGGCGAGCCAGATTTGGTACTTTTTAGGAGAGCAGCAACTTCCGATAAAGAGCATAAAGGGAAGGTATCTAGGGTGTGTAGTGTCTCCTTAACGGGGATAGAGTTTAGGGGCTGACTGGGGCAAGGCCTAATAGTCGAGGTAATTTTTTGATATATTTTTTCAATTTTCTGAGACAAATAATTTGCTATATTGTCACAGAGGTGTTGTGAGGGAGCAGCATCAGTATTACAAGCTTTTGGATTGGTAAATGTATTTAATATTTGGTAGAGCGTACAAGAGGAATTTACGGCATTGTCAATCTCAGTCGCAATATGCGTTTTGCGGGCGAGCCTCAAATTTTTGTGATAAATTGTTAAAGCATTTTTGAATAAGATTTTATCATTTTGATTGTGTGAGAGGCGCCAGGTCCGTTCCAACTTTCTGCAACGGGATTTCTCTGTTTTCAGAGTAGGTGTGTACCATGGGGCTTGCACGCGTTTAAGAGGGTTGAGTTGTAATTTAGATGGAGCTAATTGGTTGATAGCTGCCTCAAGGTCAGCATTCAAAGCTGTTACATAGTCCTCAATGTCATCCAACCCATTGAAACGTGGGGGGGTAAAGAGATCCTGAAAGGATTGAGGAGTAACTCTACGCCACTGTCTGAAGACTCTAGTGGGTCTGGTTTCATGTCCTCCTAACTCCTGTTTGCTTAGGATTGAGAAGTCCACCAAATAATGGTCAGACCACTCAAGAGGAGTCGTCGCATTGTAGCGGATGTCCGAGGAGTTGGTTAAAATAAGGTCGAGCATGTGCCCGGCCTGATAAGTGGAATTTGTGTTTATAATGCTTAAACTTAAAGTAGATAGGTCTGCTAATAAGGAGTGAGTTTCCTTGTTGCTAATATTTTCTCCCTGGACATTAAAGTCCCCAAGCAATAAAAAGTTATTAGTGGAAATTGCATGCGGAGAGATTATTTCCAGTAGTCGACATGAAAAGTTAGATAAAGGTCCCGGTGGTCGGTAGACCAAGGCGCCTTTCCAACAGAATTGTGAATGTAAGTCAATTCTGAAAATCATTATCTCCATCAGGTTGGTGCAATGCTGTTCAATAATAGTTACTTTAATAGGGTCCTTGAATATAATAGCCAGACCTCCGCCTGCCCTGATAGGCCTGTCTTGCCTTTGAATGCTATAGCCCTCCGGGAGAGCGATAGCAATATCGGGATTAGAATGAGGCTTAGTCCACGTCTCGGTTAGAAACCCAATATGGGGATGGTTAGAGGCCAACAAATCCCAAATATTAATAGCATGTTTGGGTAGTGAGCGCACATTGGCCAGGAAGCAATTCCAGGTTAATATTGGTTTAAGTAACGCATTTGGAGGCTTTAGTTGGGAAGGTAGTATCTTCGAATTAGTACTATTGTGAGTTAAGCATTGAAATCTGCAGTGTCTGCAGGAGACGGGACCTTCTAGGACAGCTGGGAACACACATGCAGGTCTATGAGGATTACTTTGATGGCTCTGAATTCTGATGGCTATGAGATCAGAGCTGGAATATTTTATACTTACCGGAGTATTTACATGCGGTTCCAAGGTAACATTAGTAGGGGTACTGGCCACTGGCAGCGTCCTGGCGCGGACGGGCGCAGACAGGCTTGCCTTTGGCGCGCCTTCGGCGCGCCGCCGGCGCGCCCGCTGCGCGCGTCCGCTGCGCGTTCGCCAGGCCATAGATTTTAAACCCCAGTGCCCCGGAAGTGGTGGGGGGAGGGGGAGGAGTCAGGCCCTAGGTCCACCCTCCGTGCAATCGGCACAAGCCGTGACGGACCGGGGTGCAGGGCGGCTCCAATGAACAAACAACGAGTAAGTGATTGTTAAAATCTTAAAATAATGAGAACATGTGCAAAGAATGCAATCTAAGCGTAATCAGCACCTCAGCAGCGCTCAGCTCTGTCCGCTGCGCGTTCGCCAGGCCATAGATTTTAAACCCCAGTGCCCCGGAAGTGGTGGGGGGAGGGGGAGGAGTCAGGCCCTAGGTCCACCCTCCGTGCAATCGGCACAAGCCGTGACGGACCGGGGTGCAGGGCGGCTCCAACGAACAAACAACGAGTAAGTGATTGTTAAAATCTTAAAATAATGAGAACATGTGCAAAGAATGCAATCTAAGCGTAATCAGCACCTCAGCAGCGCTCAGCTCTGTCCGCTGCGCGTTCGCCAGGCCATAGATTTTAAACCCCAGTGCCCCGGAAGTGGTGGGGGGAGGGGGAGGAGTCAGGCCCTAGGTCCACCCTCCGTGCAAACGGCACAAGCCGTGACGGACCGGGGTGCAGGGCGGCTCCAACGAACAAACAACGAGTAAGTGATTGTTAAAATCTTAAAATAATGAGAACATGTGCAAAGAATGCAATCTAAGCGTAATCAGCACCTCAGCAGCGCTCAGCTCTGTCCGCTGCGCGTTCGCCAGGCCATAGATTTTAAACCCCAGTGCCCCGGAAGTGGTGGGGGGAGGGGGAGGAGTCAGGCCCTAGGTCCACCCTCCGTGCAATCGGCACAAGCCGTGACGGACCGGGGTGCAGGGCGGCTCCAACGAACAAACAACGAGTAAGTGATTGTTAAAATCTTAAAATAATGAGAACATGTGCAAAGAATGCAATCTAAGCGTAATCAGCACCTCAGCAGCGCTCAGCTCTGTCCGCTGCGCGTTCGCCAGGCCATAGATTTTAAACCCCAGTGCCCCGGAAGTGGTGGGGGGAGGGGGAGGAGTCAGGCCCTAGGTCCACCCTCCGTGCAATCGGCACAAGCCGTGACGGACCGGGGTGCAGGGCGGCTCCAACGAACAAACAACGAGTAAGTGATTGTTAAAATCTTAAAATAATGAGAACATGTGCAAAGAATGCAATCTAAGCGTAATCAGCACCTCAGCAGCGCTCAGCTCTGCTTTGGGCTCTTAAACATCATTTAGGAGGAGAGCAGTAAATCTTCACCTTGCACGACTGTAAGGGAGCTTTAGCAGGAAGATTGCAAAATACGGTTTAAAAGCTTCGGTGACACAGCCTTTGCTAACAGCACTAGGCTACAAGCTTGAAACACGGATATGCTGGCGGATGACGCACACACCATCGAGTGATTTCATTTCCACATGCAGTATAATTTGTGAAGATGAAAGTGGACTCGCGTGACCCAATCACTCACATTGTGTTTTAAAGAAGAATGGTAATACAGCATGACAATTTCCAGTAAAAGCAATCATTTTCACCAAGCCCCCCTCCTGTTGCGCATACACACACACACAACATAGCAAACGAATGCTGTTAAGTGTACCGATTAAAAGGCATGTGCCTTTTATTTCTAACGCACGCATGGTGCAAAATGACATTTGCAAAATGTCAGAAGTGAGCTCAGTGGAACCCCTGAATAAATAAATGAATAAATAAATGGACAACTGGGTGAATATATTACCAGTGAAGGGCATTTTTTGTGAAGTAATCTGGGTACTATATGCTAATAGATTGTAACGACCAACACCTGCACGCCCCACTCGGGAGTCTATCGGAGAGAAATTACTAGCCACCATGATGCCACATGGGTCATCCATCTCTGTATGCTGTGCTGGTACCGCCAATGGAGTAGGGCTTCCTCCCTTGGACGTACAAACTGCAACAACTATTACTGTGGAGCATGGGTGTCCGCAGAAATTTTTCCAGGGGGGGGCGAACCTGGCAAATGAAGGGGCGTGGCTAATGTTAATCAATAGGGGCGAGGCTAAAATGGCAGACAATCAGGATCGGGTAATGTTCAGGCCAACCTGAGAAAAACAAGCATTGGCATAGCCAATAGGTCTCGCCTTTGGGACCTTATGGCTGACTCACTGACTGAAGAACTTATATAGCGCACTTTTGCCAAGGCGTCTTGGCGCTGGGTAAGTATGATGCCGGCAGTATAAGTATTTAGTTCTGCAGCAGGTCCCAAAGGCGAGACCAATTGGCTATGCCAAAGCTTGTTGTTATATCTGGGCATGTTGAGAGGCTAGGGGACTGGGTCTCGATGTCGGGTTGGGAGCACAGCAATGACCTACTCAATTTGAATGCGTAGGTAATAAAACCAGAGGGGTGAAATGAAAGGTTCACTACCAGGAATAACAGGAAGGTAGAAAGTTAGGCTGGTTAGAAAGGTAAGGCGGGGTAGAGGCAGGCATGGTGGTGAGGGGAGAAACAGATGCATGCTAGGAGAGCGCTGTGAGGGAGTGAGGCGAAATGGGAAGAGGCACTGAAGGTGGGTCGGGTAAAGACCGTAGTGAGGCAAACAGAAGGGTAGCGAGGGGTGAAGGGTAGACAAAGAAGTGAGGTGTAGAAGAAAAAGATTTAGGAGCAGAGACAGGTAAATCAAAGATGGAGAGGGCACAATAACGCAGCCGTAGAACGTGAGAGAGCCAGGTAAAGAGAGGGAGAGGTGTGTTAGAAACAGGTAGAGACAGCTGAGGAAGAGGGAATGATAAAGACTGAGGTAGACAGGTGAGGTAGAGGGGTGCGTTGATATAAAGGAAGTGCAGGGATGTGTCACAGATGTTACTGAAGAGGAAAAGAAGTAGAGATATTGAGAAAGAAGTAAGGTACAAAAAGAAGTAAAGGGGTGAACAGAGGTAGAAAGAGTGGAAGGGGAGAGAACACGTAGAAGATGAATGGCAGGGTAAAATGAACGATCAGGCAGTGAGTGTGAGGAGTGGGATACAGAGGCATATGTGGCAGTGAGTGCGAAGTGCGGGGTACAGAGGGATATGTTGTGGCAGTTAGCGCAAGGTGTGGGGTACAGAGGGATATGTTGTGGCGGTTAGCGCAAGGTGTGGGGTACATAGGGATATGTTGTGGCAGTGCGCACAAGGTGCGGGGTACAGAGGGATATGTTGTGGCAGTGCGCACAAGGTGCGGGGTACAGAGGGATATGTTGTGGCAGTTAGCGCAAGGTGTGGGGTACAGAGGAATATGTCATGGCAGTTAGCGCGAGGTGTGGGTTACAGAGGGATATAAGGCAGTGAGCGCAGGCAGGGCCGGCTTTAGTGCTCGTGGCGCCAAGTGCGACAATGCTTTTTGGCACCCCCAATGACCACCTCCACTACAGGTTCTTCATAACTATCCTTTGACAGCGCCCCTCAAGCCTCTGTAACCATTCAGTCTCAGGTGCATTTAATTCATTTTATAGCGCCGCTCCTATCAGTGTAAGGTCTCAGAACACTTTACATCACACAGATTACATAGAGACAATCAATCATAAGTGTGTAAATCAGTGCATAGGAAATGTTACATAAGAGAGAGGACAAGAAGGTGTAGGAGTCACACGTCATCCATACAGGTAGGCAGGATAGTTTAAGAGTGCTTGGTCAGGAGAATCAGAAACCTAGAATTTAAAACCTAGCACCATGGATGGGGGGTTCTCTTTATTAATAAGAATTGATTTCTACCCAAATAAACCCATTTTGCCACATTAGGATAATGAAAAACTGGGGGGAAATCATAACGCCCTAGCCCAGTTTGCATGCATCTTTGATAACAGTTTTTTGCTCACTGTTCCACATTAGGATTTTAACTCATAAAGAGTTATCAACAGTATGGTCTCTCTGACAAAAGTGTGACCCACTGACCTATTTACATTACATTATACGCACTTTGTGAGCTGCACGTTCTTTGCAGCAAGCATAGTAACCCTCTGCGCTACCTTAGGATGAGTAGAAACTTCCATTACACAAAACTTTGATCTCTCCCTCCCTCTCTCTCTCTAAGGAAGTGCATTAATCACTGCAGTCATTTAGACATTTTTATTGGTGGCTGAAAATTTCTAGGAGTCCAGGAAAGAAGCAGGTGCTTTTAAAATCCTCATATTAGGGCCCCCTACACGAAGTCAGCAGCCGGTGCGGTGGCACCGGTCGCACCGCCCTCGAGCCGGCCCTGAGCACGAGGAGTGGGGTACAGGGGGATATGAGGCAGTGAGCGTGGGGAGTGGGGTGCAGAGGGATATGAGGTAGTGAAACACAGGGTCGGGACGTCCTGCCAGACATGATAGGGTGCGCTGGCCCGAGGAATAACTCTTCTCCTTGGACCCGACTTGGCTGCAGAATATGTGCAGTCTAATTTCTGCTCTGGTTCGGAAACTGTTTGGACCAGGGCGCTCGTCTGGGATATTGTGCTGCAGCTGGCACTGGGGTGGAAGGCACATTTAAAAGGCCCGCTGTACTAGGTCACATGATAAGAGAAAGAGCAGTGTTGCCATCTTGAAAGGTGTTCTTGCCTATGCATAAATATAACAGCCTGCCCTCCGAGAACAGCGCCTCTGACATCGAAGCGCCAAACAAATTACAAGCATTGGCATAGCCAATAGGTCTTGCCTTTGGGACCATGTAAGTGGTTAGCCATGCTGCACATTATCCTGGGTGCTCTGCAGAAATAGCGATCAGAGTGACGGTGTGGGACGGCTGAGAGAGGAAATGAAATGCAGACAACGGGAGGGGGACGGGAGCATGGCGAACACGGCGGGAAGGGGGGCGGGAGCAGAGTGAACACGGCGGGAAGGGGGGCAGGAGCAAAGTAGAAAACTGGAACCGGAAGTACAGCGGGAGAGGGGCGGGAGCATGAGCATGAAAAAAAATTATATTCCGAATGACTTTTCTACATACATTCAAAAAATCCTTCTCTACGGCATGTATAAAAGAGTAAAAACCGAGCAGCCCTGTGGCGGCAGTCAGAGCAGGCACGGATCTGTGCACAGCTCAAGCCTCCCTGCTCTGGGTGGGTGTGCACTGGCGGTCCTTGACTAGGAGGCAGCAGTGACTATGGCAGAGAACATCCTGCCGTGTGACGCGCCCCTAGAGCAGTCTCAGCCATCTTGGGGCACTTCGGAAGGGGTCGTTAACATGATGCAAGACTCATATTTTCCAGTCGACGGAGGCGAAATGAAAACGCCAATTAAGAACATTTAATAACAGCAGCCTTTCCTCGCTGTTACCGCGCAGCAATCCGAGATGGCCCTGGCGTGACCTCTCCGTGCTGTTGTGCAGCGTGTGGATGTCATGCTGAAGTAGCCGAGGAACAGTGCGTACATATTAAACACGCCCGCCTGCCAGATCGATGCGAGGCACTGTGTAAATGTATGTAGAATACCCGAGAACGCCTGAGTGCGTTAATTAAAAAAAAAAACATGAAACCGAATGCTGTGGTTGGGAGAGTGGCTCGCAATTACGTTAATTTAAACAAGCACTGGCCGCACGCGCGCCTTGCGCTTGAAGTTAAAAAAAGAAAGAAAAACAAAGCAAGCCCGGCGGAGCGTGGCACGCGCGCGCTTGGGGGCAGGGTAGCGGACCCTTTGAAGTGCTCCCAAAAGGCGGATTGCATGGCCGCACGATGCGCGTGATTGTGCGCGTGCTAGCCATGCAATCCGCTTTTTGGGAGCATTTTTCAAACCCGCTTTCTATAGTCTCGCTTTGCGATCGCTTACGCGATAGCAAGGTCGAGACCTAAAAAGTGGTATAAGAACCACGACAATTCTACAGACAATGCCTAGGGCATTTAGGATCGCTGGCCCCTTGAGAACCCACCCCAGGTGATGAGGAAGGGGACCCACGGGAGGCGCGTGCAGTGGAAATAGCTGCTATCGGGATCTCCATTAAAGCCTATGGAGAATGTCGCGGTTTGATTTAAACAGATTAAAGACACTTCTAGCAGGAGTTCAAAGTTAAAAACTTAGAGTTAAGCTTTTGAGGAGCCCACAACTATGGGAGTACCGACGTACCACTGTTACCTGCCCCAGGGAAGCCGGGTGCGTAGGTCGTTTTCGATGTCGGGTCGCGGTCTTATTTTCAATGGGAAAATGTACAAAACTGCTGCTAGTTAAAAGCGTTGATGATGCTGTGAAGAATGAAGTTGTAGATCTTGTAGAGAAGAACCTGAAAGCAGAGGGGACAGAGTCTAGGTCACGGCACAGTGACCAGGGAGCTCAAGGAAAAGAGCCCTTCAATGTCGGGTGCTTCAAGTGGAAAAGGTGTAGCTTGGATCTGCAGCCACGGGCTCCGGGAGGTGTCAAGGAAGGCCAGCTTCTGGAGGGCGACTGTCCCACAAAGGATGAGGGTTGCTGCGGTGTTAGTGTCCGGATTGGATCCACTAAGCCTTGGCAACTGCAACCCACGCAAGATGAATAAATCAGCTACTGGTGCAGACCCACGAGATCTGAGCAAGGTGTCCTTCAAGGAGACTGTAGAGCAGGCCTGGGGAAACCAGGGGAACTCTTGAAAGTAAAGATTGACCTCCGCTAGGGCCCACAGGTTGAGAGACAAGGGACCATGGGAGGCAGCAATTTGGAGTGCGTAAAAGGGTACCCACAGGCCACCGGAGTGAGCTAGGGTGCTGATCTTTGGCACAGTTGCTGCTGAGAGGTTTGCTCAATAATGGGCTACAGCACAGCTTCCCCACTGGTCAGGGTTGTGTGCTATGCAAGTGGTGGCTGGTGTCCTGGGGTATTGGGGATCTCGGCACCCACGCGGTCCACGGTGCTCAGACTTGCTGGGCACGCTCACTGGCCTTTGGGATGCTAGGAAAACCACCTCAAGGTTTAGAGGAGTCGTTGATGTCCGAAGGAGCAGCAAAGTCCCAACCGGGTCATTTGCAGTGTTTCAGGTGCCTGCCAAGCAGGGGGATAACTCCTTTATCCCAAGGGAGATTTCTTCAGTCAGCTGGGCAGCAGCTCGTCGAAGGTCAAGTCTGTGAAGTCCAAGATTAATCTGATTCTCTGGGGCCACGTTATTCACCTTTATCCACAAGATTAGGGGAGTGTCCAGATCAGTGTCCACCAATGAGAGTTGAGGCGGGAAAGGGTGGCTACACCCTCTCCCCTTTGTGTGTTTTCCACCTGGGCGAGGGGCAGGATGCCCCTGAACCGGTTCCAGGCGGTGTATGCAGAATGTAGGCGCTGTAGCAGCCTACGTGCAACACTGAAAGGCATCCTATGGTGCACCCACCCAGTTCCAATCCACATAGCCTGTCTGGGAAGGTGCTGGCACCTCCCTGCAACAGGATCCCTATTGTCCAGCTGCCGAGGCTGGGGTTTTGCCCAGCAACAGGCAGCCAGAGTCGTGTGGGTGGCGGGTAGCATCCATTTTGTGGTACGTGTGCACTTTTAAATTGGTGTCTAAATTCTGCCGCTTTTCCCATATCGCCCCTCTAGCAGGGGGGAATCGTGCCCTCATGCCCATGACTGGACTGGGGGTATGATTCCTACATGTTTGAAGCCAAACACGATATGGTTCTGTATAGCCATTCTCAAGTTATCACGCTATTGCGATATACTTATAATATGGTTAAGAGTACATGGTATGGCTACACTACAAACAACCTAGCAATGATTTTTACGAGGGTTGCAGAGGGGCCCTACTCAGGTAGGGGTCCCCCCTCACACATAACCCAGCACCCTGCCTTGTAGGATTAGCAAGGCCTGCTTGAGGGGTGACCAATGAGAATACATGTGTTGTACATAGGTGGGGTACAGGGTACCTGTATCCCTGTAAGGGGGTGCAAGCACCACCTTACCCAGACTACAGTAGTGGTCTGGTGGTGTCATTTGGTATGGCTGTCCCAGGGGTGGCACAATAAGTGCTGCAGCCCCTGGTAGGCCTCTGAAGGACCCATGCCCTGGGTACCTAGGGTACCATCTACAAGGGGCTGGTAGGGTGTCCTCAGTGTCCAATTGGAATGTACCTAGGGTACTCACATCAGTTTTAGGGAGGAAGCAGATAGGCTGGGGTCCTGGATAGCAGGATCCTAGCCAGACTAGTCAAAAAACATCCAAATACCAGGCAAAAAGTTGGGGGCAACCATATAGTCAGATTCCACCTTCCTGCAATATGTAGAACGTGTTTCTTTAGTAATAGAATAGTATATTTCTCGGATTCCAGGTCATGATGGTAGGCTTGTCGGCAGCATTGGGGGGGTGGTGTCCAGCGTCTGTTCGCTGAAGTTGTCGTAGAGGACCTTGATCTTCAGATGGAAGTAGGAGCTGAGCTTGTCACAGAGTTTCTTGGAAGGAGTGACGTCCGTGGCTTCGCTGGGGGTTTTGCGAACTGCTGTTTGATGTTAAACAGTTCCTTGGCGTTGGTCATGTTGGTCTGGACTTTGTCCCTTATGAAGGTCCATTTGGTGTCTCTTATGCACTGGTGGTATTCCTTCAGGGTGTCCCTGTGGTTGTTCCGTGCTTCCGTGGTTTTCTGGTTTCGCCAGGTTTTCTCTAGGCGTCTGCAGGGACGTCTGGCTTCTTGTAGTTCTGTGGTGAACTGGGCGGCCTTCAGAGTGCGTTGTTTGGCAGGGTGGCGGAGGGGTGCGAGCTTGTGGCTGCGGAGTTGGTGTTGGTCGAGGCGCTGGGGAGGTCTTGGAGGAGGGTGGTATTGAGGTGTTCCTCTCTGACCTTGCTCCAGTTCCTTTGCGGCGGGCGCCAGGGGGCTTGGGTGCGGTGGTGGTGTTGAAGGTAAAGTGGACACAGTGGTGGTCCATCCAGAGGGGCTGGGTGGTGTGGCTGAAGCAGATGTTTGTCCCTCCTGCGAAGATTGGGTCGAGGGTGTTGTGGAAATGTGGATTTTCCTGATCAGTTACGTCCCCTATCTTGGACCCCAACGGTTCTATATGCATGTTACAAGTACATGTATGTTCCCTCCAGTTCCAGTTTCCAAGACGCAAACATATGTGCGTCCACCGTCAACATGTTCTCTGTCAGATCCGCCATCAATGGGCTGGATATTCGATTCCTAAGTATGAAAGGCCACCGACTTTATATGGCTAAGTTACTCCATTTTTACAGTTCAGGCAAGTAGGCCCGATTCTGTCCTCAAAGCCTTTCCCTGCTCTCTGTCTCTGACAGCTTCAGCTTGAGCTCGCATCTGTATCCATGAACTTTGTCCTACTCCCTGTGCAGCTAACGGTGCCTGCCTCGGCCAGTTTCGCCCGCCTGCCAAAAAGCTGTATTTCACCTTCGAATTATCTACTTTGCTCTTCAGCCGATGCATTCCTGTCTAGTGATTTAGGTAAACATTTCCTTTAGCTCACAAGCAAAGGACTCGGCCTTTCCGTCCTCCTGCAAGTAATTCATAGCCCTGTTGCCATGGAAAGTTTTCTGCCCCTCGCATCTCATATAGGCACTTAGACGCTTGTACACGCACACACAGTCAGTATAGAATAGATTCTGTCCGAGAGTCCTTCCTTGTGGATAACATAGTTCTCTAAACATAGGATGTTAGATATGATTTGGGATTAGGTTGACTTGACCCCCCAGACTTCTTGTCTCCACATGTAGAGCTAAATGTCAAGTCCCCTTCACCCCCTAGTTGCACGTCAATCACACGTCATGCTGCTGCGCGCGCATCTATGTTAAGTATTATCTTATAGATCCACCTATGTATGATAATCAGAGCCAATCATGTTTCTTTTTGCTCCTTATTACGCCTAGTTTCGATTACGTATTACTATGTCATTTCTCTTATCAATTGTTACGCCTTTTGCATTCGTTTCATTGTAATGTATGACCTATAAAAGTTACTTCTTGTCAATAAAGTATTGTACTTCACTTCCTGAAGCCTCGTGGTGACGGAACCTGAAGGCCGCCACTCGAGTCGGCCATTTTGGAATAAAGCCCATTCAGAAAATCTCTTATACCACGGATTCTGCCTCTCATTATTCTGAGCTATTTTACTTTATTTTAGATTCCGTATGAAATTCAGTCGAGGTGAAAGAATATTTACCACATAATGGCGCCCGAATAGGGACACTTTCTCATCTCACGCGCCGGCGGTGCGTTGCAGGCCCGGTCTCCTGCCACAGCTGGACGGACCATAAACGCGTACCAGCAGGATTTCCTGTAGCTCCCTCCGGTCAAGCGGGGGCGACTGAGGCTGCGATCAACCCAGACGAGGCGGTGAGAAGTGCGAAGTATCCCGACCAGAGCCTAGCTGAGAGAGCAAGATCCGAGGTATACAGAGGCCCACCAGGTTTTCGAAATCCCGATGTCCAGAGGGTCCGCTGTCCGCAGTCATCGAGTCCCGTCCATTCTCTGAGGCCTTCCGTTTCAAGGAGCTACTCGGTGAGTACCATCGCCGGGGAGGCGTGTTGACGCGCACATAGGTTGTGCCGGTCAAGACGGATTTGGGTACACAAATCCGGTCTGCACTGTTTAGCAGTGTATAGGTACTGTTTAGCAGTATATCAAGTATTCCGAAGTATTCAGTTATTGTCAAGAATTCAGCTTGGTGATTAGTTATGCAGACTGTCATCATTGTCGGTCATTTTTAAAATGTTTAATGTTTAATGTTTAAAGTGTTCAAATGTCTTGCATATTGTGGTATGAATGATTGTTCATTGTTCACTGTTCATTATTGTGTTTTTTTCGTATTAAGTGAGTTCAAGAGTAAGTATCAGATCAGTTGTCAAGATGCCGCTCTTCTCGAAGTTAAGACAGATTACTACCAGAAAAGGGGTGCTTGAAGAAGCAGTTCCTATTCCTCCTAGGGACACTCCAGGGCATTTTATGTATCACAAGCATGGCTTAGATGCCATATTATTTCTTGATTTATGGGTAGATTATACCAAGGGATTGCCGGAAAGTCAAAGGTGGCCCGCAGCGGGAACCTGGGATGCAGAGTGCATCATGAAAGTGGAGGAAGAGTTATGGAAAAGAAAAGTCAGACAGTCACAGAAAGACGCTGTTGAGTTATGGCGTAAAGAATCTCATAGACGTACAGAAAAAGCACGTAGACAAGAAGAGAGGAGTAAAGAAAGTTCAAAGGAAGTTCAAGAAAATCTATTAATTGAGGAAGGTATCCGAGTGAAATCAGAACAAGTAGATAGACAAAGAAATGCTCTTATGAATGGTATGTATCCCCTCCTAGCCGAAGGACTACCTAAGGCTGTTCCAGAGATGCCAAAAGACTTGCCACCCCCATTATTTCCAATTAAGGTACATCCAAAAAGGCATCCCAGAACCGCAGAAGATGTTTTTCTTTCCTCATATCTAGATGACGCAGCTCCCGAGTATGCTAACCCCGCACCACATAGACCGTCTGGCGGAGGGGTTCAACGTCAGGATCAGGTATCTGTCCCCGTGCAACAGCAAGTCCCGACACAAGCTCCGGCAAGCACATCTGTTTCCGCATCTGTCCCCGCAATCGATTCTACAGTGGTATCGACACCTATAGTTGCTGTGTCACGTTCGACGAATCCATTCACTCCCGACGCCCCTGAAGGGGCCACGGGAGGTGCTAGCAATACTTTTACGCCACCTAGAATAAATAAACTTGTTTTTCAAGAGTCAGCGCATTCACGTACACCCAAATTCGTAAGTGAACGTACGCTTAAGGAACTCCTTATAGATTGTAGATATGACCCGGTGGTCGGTAAAGAGGACGAAATGGTCCTGGCATCATTACGTATCAGACGAGCCGCCGAGTATTTAGCGAGGTTACCAGGAATGACTACGCATCTAGATAAAATATATCATTTTGTCCAAACAGGGCGAGACCCAGAATGTATTAACAGAGCTATGGAATTCCAGAAAGTAGAGATACAGGGGGAACTGTTAC
Organism: Triturus cristatus; assembly: GCF_964204655.1. Lineage (NCBI taxonomy): Eukaryota > Metazoa > Chordata > Amphibia > Caudata > Salamandridae > Triturus > Triturus cristatus. The sequence continues at coordinate 19,970,700 of NC_140585.1, read as the reverse complement.
GTTTCCTCATAAACTGTGTGATCAGAAATCAAGACCGTCCGGGGGTAGACCCGAATGCAATGCTTATTCTCACAAGATGGAGCCAGAATATATCCGAAGGGAGACACGATAAGAAAAACTGTATAATAGCCATGTGCCGAAAAATCCGTAGAGAAATAGAACGTATTCATGAAGAAAGATTGGAAACAGACGAGTTCGAGCAAGATGAAGTGTCCGAATCAGGGAATTCCGCAAGACAGTCAGAGACCATAGCCTACGTAGGCAGAGGAAGATCCTGTGATAATACTAGATGCTTTTCTGATCCCATACACTCTGTATGTCCAAATAATAGCAGAACGTATCCGACGCCTGTAATAAATCTGAAGTCTCCTGAACATTTGTTTCAAGCCGCAGATAAAATACTACGAGAAAGAAGGGGTTACCACCTCCTCGATTCCATGGATGAGCAAGAATTAGCCAGATCAGCCGTTCACTGGATTGACAGTCCTGAAAAATACGGTGATGAGACCGTAGCACACACGTTTTTTTAACCTCAGTGCAGATGAACAACGTTTAGCTGGAATCTATATGATTCAGCAACTCCTTATATTATATAAGAGCCAACATGCTGACCCTGGTCCTTTACCTGATATATTAACGGAACTACTCACGAACAGATGGAGAGGTTCTAGTAACAAGTTAATTAAAGAAATATTAGTGTCACGTAAACAGTATGTCCTTTTTGTAAGTCCGGATTCTTTCTCGCTGCCCCGCAAAGAAAGAACGCCGTATTATATGGATAGACAAAATCCCTTACGAGAAGTGCACCCAATAAAAGGCGAAGACAATCAGTTTCACCGTGTATTTGTATACACACCCATATCAAAAATTGAATTGTTAGAAATGAAGAAAGTAGTACCAAGTCATGACAAAGACCCAGCGGGTTTCCACCGAGAAATTAAGGACATGTTACTGATGGGAGAGTATACCTATCCTGATATTATGACGATATTAAAGGTGCTCTTACCTGCTGGCATTTATGAAAAACTGAAAGAAAAAGAGTGGGAAGTGGGAGACCAAAAGATAGATTGGACAGCATTAGAAACGGAAGAAAAGGCCCGAACTGCAGGTTCAGGGCTCGGGGATAAAGTCAAAGCATTACCAGGTTTACTAGTACAAGTACTGCCACGTTTATTAACTACGAAAAAGGAAGATTGGGGTGCAATCACGGCCTGTAAACAAAAGCATGATGAAGACACAAGTGATTATTATGCCCGATTTGAAAAATGTTTTGGAATAAATAGTGGTATAAAAACAAGTAGTGAGTCGTATCCACATTTATTTGTGACAAAATTAGTAGAAAATGCATTACCTCCAGTAAAGAATAGAATATTGAAATTCGAGAGTACCTGGCAAAGTAACACTCCGTCACAAATGCTACAAATGTTACAGTATCATCACAATAGAATTAGAGATGAACAAGAACACGAACAAAGACGTATGAAAGATACAAAAATGAAAATGCTAGTGTCTCAGACAGTACCGGCTGAAGGACATAAAAAGGGTATGACACAGTCCGATTCAGCAGGACCGGTAAAAGGGACATGCAATTATTGCAAAAAGCCAGGTCATTACGTACACGATTGTCCAGTTTTAAAACATAATATCGCCATAGGTAAAACACAAGAAAGATCACGGCCACTCAGACAAGATCAGAATGAACAAGGAGCTATGCCACATTCCCAGGCCATGCCAGCCGCACAACAGCCAATACAGTTTGTGCCAGCTGCACCACCGTTGCCTGCTACTGCCACACAAACCACAACACGACAAATGTATCAGACTGCACAGTATGAATATCCTGAGTATCAGCGTTACGCATGAACCAGCCTAGAGAGGGAAGTTGACTTACCCCTTATCGAGATTCCTGTAGATCAAGAAGGACCTTATGTACATAGTGAATTATTAGGTCAAGATAGAAAATTCTTACTCGATACAGGGGCAAGTCGAACAACTATAAAACGTAGTGAAGTTCCAGGGGCACCCCTCTCAGGCTCTCAAAATATTTCCCTTGGTTTTTCAGGAAAACCTATTGTTAATGAAGTATCACAGCCTCTTCCACTTACGATAGGACCTTTGACACGAACTACAGATTTATTGCTTACTAAATCATGCCCAGAAAATCTGTTAGGAATTAAAACTCTGAAAGCCCTAGGAGCCATAATATGTTGTTCTCCGGAAGGAGTAAGGTTGTTTTTACGTGATTTTAAAGGTCACTATGTGTCTAGAGACATGGATCCCCGACTACAGACTTTACCAGCACATCTATGGGCACAAGGCCCTACTGATGTTGGTTGCATGAACATTACCCCATACCGAGTTACACTCAAGGCAGGAGTGGTATTACCACGAATGCGACAATACAAGTTACCGCAAGATGCTGTAGTGGCTTTGCTGAAAATCATTGATGAGCTAATTGCCCAAGGAGTAGTTGTAGAAACAGACTCCAATGTATGTAATTCACCGATAATTCCGATTCTTAAACGAACTGATCCTACTGCTCCGCCAGTATACCGATTGGTCATTGATTTGCGTGAACTAAACAAGTGCATTGTGCCACAATTTCCTGTGGTTCCCGATATATCATCATTATTGACAGCAATTGATTCCGAAGCAACATTCTTTACTGTAATTGATCTCAAGAATGCCTTTTTCAGCGTCCCAATAGATCCGGAAAGCCAATATTTGTTCGGATTCAGTTTAAATGGGCGCAGCTTTAAATTCTCACGCGCTCCCCAAGGATTCACAGAAAGCCCCAGCATCTACAGCCAAGCACTGAAACGAGAACTTGACAGTATCCACATGCCAGTCAATACTGCCCTGCTTCAATATGTCGATGATCTGCTGATCACCGCGAGAAGCGAACCCGAATGTGAAAAGGCTTCTCTGACAGTTTTACATTTTCTAGCCGACAAGGGGCACAAGGTGTCTCCTTCTAAGCTGCAATTCTGTGTCCAGCGAGTTATTTATCTTGGTCACTCGCTGTCCAAGGAGGGAAGGCAGCTTACACCAGATCGCATCCAGTTAATTGCTAACATGTCAATACCCCAGACACAAAAGGAGGTGCGGGCTTTTATAGGCCTCACTTCATATTGTAGGCAGTGGATCCCTCAGTATGCATTTCTAGCAAAACCACTCATTCAGTTAACCACACAGGAGGCAGCCACATCGACTGTTCTCCCTTGGACTCAGGAACATACACAAGCTTTTGAAAGCCTAAAGGAAGCTTTATGTCAAGCACCTGTTTTAGCAACACCATGTTATAGCAAACATTTTACACTCTTTGTTACAGAACGCGAAGGTACTGCCTTGTCAGTACTCACTCAGGAACAAGCAGGATCACGCAAGCCATGTGCTTATTTTTCCAGTACATTAGATCCCGTAGCTCAGGCTTTGCCCGCGTGCCTGAAATCAGTGGCGGCAACAGCTTTAGCAATCAGACAAAGCGATGCCATAGTGTTAGGACATCCATTGACAGTACAAGTACCACATGCAGTAGAAGTTCTTGTGAACCGAACACAAACACAACACTTGACCATAGCAAGACTTACCGGTTATGAACTGACATTGTTTCAGCCACACATAGAGATCCGACGGTGTAATACATTGAATCCTGCTACACTGTTACCTGTAATTGGAACAGACCCACTAGCTCATGATTGTGTTGAAATCATTGAAATAAAGACGAAACCTAGACAAGACTTGACAGACGTTCCATTGTTAGATCCAGACCTGACGTTGTATGTAGACGGATCGTGCATGAGAACAAGTACAGGAGATTTAGTGGCCGCGTATGCAGTCACAACAGACACTGAAGTTATTGAGACAAACTGTATAGATACTTTGTCAGCCCAAGCAGCAGAACTTATTGCTCTAACACAAGCCTGTATTCAAGCCACAAATAAGAAAGTTAATGTATACACTGACTCACGTTATGCATTCGGAGTTGTACACGACTTCGGCGTGCTGTGGCGAGAGAGAGGTTATTTAACTTCCCATGGTGCCCACATTCAGCACGGACCCCTCATTCATGCCTTATTAGACGCAATACATCTACCCACTGCTATATCGATTATGAAATGAAAAGCACACACGAAGGTTACTGATATCATTTCTCAAGGCAATGATTTAGCTGACAGAACAGCTAAACAGACTGCTCAGACTCGCACGTTCGACATGACAAAGCCAATAGTTCAGACACCAACACAGTGTATGACAATTAAGGATCCCGCACTTGACGTAATTGACATACAGACACATGCTACTGCAGAAGAATTAAAGAAATGGACTGAACTAGGAGGGATCCAGACAGATCAGGGATGGATGACGAAGGAGAAATCTGTATGGTTTCTTCCTGACTCTATGGTCCAAGCCATTATAGCTACAATTCACAGCCCGGCGCATTTAGGAGAGAAAGCTATGCTAGATAGCATTCAACACATTTGGTTCAATAAACATTTACGAGCAGCAGCTAAACAAAAAGTCCGTACCTGTATGATATGTTGTCAGTTCAACCCAGGAAAAAGTGTTCCCGTAGAACAGGGTGGATTCCAGACTCCTGATCATCCTTTTGAAGTGCTCCAAATGGATTATATCCAGATGGAACGATGTCGAGGATTCAAATATGTTCTGGTAGTTGTCTGCGCTCTCTCCCGATGGACTGAGGCGTACCCAGTATCAGATTACACGGCCCCGACTACTGCCAAACAGTTAGTTCGAGAATTCTTCCCACGGTACGGTTTACCACGTGTTGTATATTCAGATAACGGCCAGCCTTTCTCATCCGAATTAATGAAACATGTCTCACTTTTGTTGGGATATCAGTGGAAATTCCACTGTGTCCGACACCCCGAGGCAGCAGGTCTCGTGGAACGACATAATCAAATTTTGAAAATCAGATTGTCTAAAATATGTAAGGAGAAAGGTGTTGACTGGATAGTAGCCTTACCAGTTGCACTATTTTACATAAGAATGGTAGCACACTCTCGAACAGGGCTATCCCCGTATGAGGTGATCTTCGGAAGACCACCAAATATGTGGGGGACGCCTATACCACGTAAAATAACTGATGTTAATTGTAATATGCTGACAGATTACTTGGCTTCCTTGATGTCTGCACTACAATCTTGTCGTTCACAGGTAGCTGCAGCTTTTCCTGACAACACTGAGGTGAAACCCCATGACGTTGCTCCGGGTGATCTGGTGTTTGTGAGGAATTTCGATCGGAAGACCCAGTTGGAGCCCAGGTGGAAAGCACCGAAGCTAGTCCTGCTGACCACAAGAACAGCCGTGAAAGTTGAGGGCCGCAAGGGCTGGATACATTCCAGCCACATTAAGAAATTTCATGGACTATCCTCGGATATAGACACTGTGCCCTGCACTCCCTCACAGACTGATTCAAAACTTCCCTTTGTTGAACAGAATGACTCTCAGTGCTATAAATTAAAGCTTAGGCCCAAACAGTCGAGCAATTTGATTGTTTAAGTCCTCTCCAAGGTGAAGCGGTTGAATTGTCTCTGACATGTATCCCTTGGACCTGAGTAGAGAAAATACCCGAGAAATGTTGAAACGACAGGCGTATTGTAAATCACTGCGTAGCTACTGTATGAGGACATTATTAATTCTGTTTTTATTGAGTCTTTTAATAATTATTACGAGTGTGATTTTGCACATATATCATCCTATTTCTAGACATGTTTATAATGTTGCTGCTGAACATTCTTTTAGTGACCTACCGCCACATGAATTATCTTATAGACTTGCGCTGCGCAATAACACTTTCATTAGTATGTTACATCATTCCCATCAGACTAGTAATGCCACCAATTGTTGGGTGTGTGGCCGACTCCCTCCCTATCAGAATAACAAAGGAGTTCTGCCTTTCTTTCCACATCCGTTCACACATAATGGCTCCTGTGGAGCATGGTTTAGTTTACTAAATTCCATAGACCCAGACACAGCAGTTTATCAACAACATTGGATATGGGGAAATCTGAATCTAGTTTTATTCAAAGTCTGTCACCCTAATAAGGAGGGTCACCCCAGTAGAACAGGGACTGATCTAGAAAATGAAGTGTATAAATTAGGTAATTTTACACCTAATCTTATGATTCTGAATGTCAAATCTGAAGTTGAACTAATTCTGCCCACTATGTCAGTATTTCCAGTTAAAGGTGAATTATGTGTAAGAAAAGTTGGTTCCATACATATGGGCCATAGCCAATGCGTTACTACAGTAGAATATAGTGATCAAGGTAAATCTTCATTTAGAGCTTCTCGCCATTCTTACTTTATATGTGGTCAGACGGCATATATGCGTCTGCCTCTAGATTGGGATGGTACCTGTTACATAGCATTCCTTTTGCCACCTGTTTTCCTAGCTCCCCCTGATTATTATCGAAATGTTCATTTAGTACAGAATAGAGAGCGAAGAGACCTCCCAGTTGTCGATTATACTGAGACGGCATGGGACAAGTATGTAGATTTCAATAAAGGTATCTTTCCCTATATAGGTACAATATCCAATAGTAAGCTGATACGCAGACTAACCAAGACTCTTGAAGCTGTAGTAAACGAGACTATAGCCGCCCTAGGCAATCTGACAGAGGAACAATCAGTGATGAGAATTGTTGTTCTCCAGAATCGTCTTGTCCTTGACGTCATCCTGGCCGATAGGGGCGGAGCTTGCAGGGTCATCGGATCCAGCTGCTGCATATTCATACCAGAAAATTCGCCATCTGTATATAAAGCTATAACACGCCTTCATAAGATTGTAAGCCAGATACACGAGAATCCAGGCACTTGGACGTGGTCCGGGTGGTTTTGGAGTGTGATATCAGCCTGGGGATGGAGAGTTCTATCCTTCCTAGGTATTGGCTTTCTTATGCTCTTCAGTTGTTGTTTATGCCTGCAATGTGGACCAGCGATTTGTGGTCTGTGTGCCACATCATGCATTCCATATCAAGGTTCTCGTTCAAAATGCCGGAAGAAGAAGGAAGAAGAAATGATGCTCCATGAGCAAATCGATGGAATGATGAAGATTGATATCTCTTGAAGGGCAAGTAGGGGACAAGGAGGGAATGTGGAAATGTGGATTTTCCTGATCAGTTACGTCCCCTATCTTGGACCCCAACGGTTCTATATGCATGTTACAAGTACATGTATGTTCCCTCCAGTTCCAGTTTCCAAGACGCAAACATATGTGCGTCCACCGTCAACATGTTCTCTGTCAGATCCGCCATCAATGGGCTGGATATTCGATTCCTAAGTATGAAAGGCCACCGACTTTATATGGCTAAGTTACTCCATTTTTACAGTTCAGGCAAGTAGGCCCGATTCTGTCCTCAAAGCCTTTCCCTGCTCTCTGTCTCTGACAGCTTCAGCTTGAGCTCGCATCTGTATCCATGAACTTTGTCCTACTCCCTGTGCAGCTAACGGTGCCTGCCTCGGCCAGTTTCGCCCGCCTGCCAAAAAGCTGTATTTCACCTTCGAATTATCTACTTTGCTCTTCAGCCGATGCATTCCTGTCTAGTGATTTAGGTAAACATTTCCTTTAGCTCACAAGCAAAGGACTCGGCCTTTCCGTCCTCCTGCAAGTAATTCATAGCCCTGTTGCCATGGAAAGTTTTCTGCCCCTCGCATCTCATATAGGCACTTAGACGCTTGTACACGCACACACAGTCAGTATAGAATAGATTCTGTCCGAGAGTCCTTCCTTGTGGATAACATAGTTCTCTAAACATAGGATGTTAGATATGATTTGGGATTAGGTTGACTTGACCCCCCAGACTTCTTGTCTCCACATGTAGAGCTAAATGTCAAGTCCCCTTCACCCCCTAGTTGCACGTCAATCACACGTCATGCTGCTGCGCGCGCATCTATGTTAAGTATTATCTTATAGATCCACCTATGTATGATAATCAGAGCCAATCATGTTTCTTTTTGCTCCTTATTACGCCTAGTTTCGATTACGTATTACTATGTCATTTCTCTTATCAATTGTTACGCCTTTTGCATTCGTTTCATTGTAATGTATGACCTATAAAAGTTACTTCTTGTCAATAAAGTATTGTACTTCACTTCCTGAACCCTCGTGGTGACGGAACCTGAAGGCCGCCACTCGAGTCGGCCATTTTGGAATAAAGCCCATTCAGAAAATCTCTTATACCACGGATTCTGCCTCTCATTATTCTGAGCTATTTTACTTTATTTTAGATTCCGTATGAAATTCAGTCGAGGTGAAAGAATATTTACCACAGTGTGTCCACCTTTGTGAGTGGGCGTGTTGAGCAGCTGCTTCAGTCCGAGGTTGGCGAGGTTGTTGAGGAGAGTGATGGAGTCGGGGTCATCGCAGTTGTCGAGGTGGAAGTTCAGGTCCCCGAGTAGAATGTAGTCCATGGAGGTGATGGCGTGGGGTGCGACGAGTTCGGCGACTGTGGTTGCAGACAGGGTGCGAGGTCCCGGCGGTCTGTAGATGAGGGTGCTGCAGAGCATGGTCCTGGGGCTGGTCTGGATCTGGAAGTGGAGGTGTTCTGTGTTGAAGTGGGGGTCGCTCGTGCTGGATGTGGAGAGTCGGAGAGGGGGTCTTGTGTGCGATGGCGAGTCCTCCTCCTGGGTGGCAGGGGTGGTCCTTTCTCCGGATCTTGTAGTCGTCGGCCATAGCAGTGGCGATGTCGGGCCAGAGTTGGCGTTGGTCCAGGTTTCCGTGAAGAAGGTGACGTCGGGCGAAAGTTTGCTGATCAGGTCCCAGATCTCTACGGCGTGCCGATGCAAGGAGCGCTCGTTGAGGAGAATGCATGTCAGGGTTTTGGCGGTGGTGCATCAGGCGGGCCTTCCGCAGTGGTGGTGGTTTTGTCGATGGTGAAGGATCTGCGGCAGAGTCTGCACAAGAACGGTCCATGGGTGGTGTTAGGTGATGGTGTAATCTGACGGTCTGCGCCTGCTAGGCACCGCCACCATTTACCCAGTCCTGTCTGCTCTGCCAGGCAATCCTGATGATTGCCTCTGGCCGAATCGTGGCGGGTGGTCTTTGCACCCGCCACACTTGCGGAACGATTCAACCCCACCATCGTAATGTGGCGGGGGAAATTGGCACTCAGATGGCGGAGGGCCCGCCACTGCACGACTGGTGGTGGCGGGCCTCCCTCCATCCAAATGACCCCCTAAGTAACTAGCAGCAGGGTAAGCAGTGAAGTCTGTCTACTATTTGCAAGACCACTGGTCAAATAATAAATATTCTCTACTATTTAGCTGGCCATGAAAATACCAGAGAGAAGACACTATTTACCAAGCAGCTGACTAAACCGCCCCTACATCTCTGAAATTAAATTTTCTGAAATGTAATTGTAGGAAAGTAGGATCTGCCTCTTAAGTTAATCCCCACTTTTTGCTGGTGTTTCACTGTTTTTTGACTTTAGTATGGCTGGGACATTGCGATTCAGGGCCCCAGCAAGCTGCTTCCAATCTAAATTGATTGTGTGTACTTTAGGTACACCACAGATAGGATCCTGAGGTATCCTTGAGAGTCCCTAGTATGTGGTGTACTGTGTACCCAGGGAATAGGTACCCCAGAGGCCTCCCAGGGGCTCAAGCATGTATTATGCCACCCCTGGAAAGCCACCCAAAATGACACCACAGGTCTGCTTCTGCAGCCTGGGTAAGGTGGTGCATGCACCCCTTACTGAGGTATAGGTTCACTATACCTCACCTATCACTGCACATAGTAACCTATCAGTCACCCCTATGGCAGGCCTTATCAATCCTGAAGGCAGGGTGCTTGGTTATATGTGAGAGGGTGCCCAGGTATGAACTGAGCCCATCTGTAGCCTTCGTAGTCTCTTCCCCGGGGTTGTCAGTGGTGCAGCCTGACCAGATACTCTTAAGTGCATTATATCTGAAACGGTTAATACTAACTGGACTGGCTGCACAGCAACATGTTGTGTTTGGTGTTAAACACCTTGGAATCATACCCCCACATCCCATCCATTCTTGCTATGAGATTATGATCCCACCCTTCTAGAGGGAGAGACATGACAGTACTGGTATACCCAGTAGAAATTTAACAGAGCCCTGGCATCACAAAATGGATGCTGCAGCCACAGACACAAGTCTGGCCTCCTGCTGCTGACCGAACTCACTCTGGCAGGGGAGGCCTGGACAATAGGTTTCCTGTCACAGGGTTGTATAACCACCTCCCAGACAGGCTGATGTGTATTGGGGCTAGGTGGGAGCACTCTCAGAGTGCTTTGAAGTCCTGCACTGGGGGCACATTTGGTGTCCCTGTGCATAGTTTAGCTCAAACCGGTTCAGGGGCTTCCAGCCCCTGCTCTGGCATGAAACTGGACAAGGGAAATGGGTGTAGCCACCCCTCTTTCCAAACCCTCCCATAGGTGGGTCCCTAGAGCTAGTTCAACCCCTTCCTTAGATATAAGTAAGGAACCTCTGTAACCAGAACTTTAGATATCCCTGGACGAAACTCTGAAGCTGAAACCTGGAACTTCGACGCTCTACTAAAGACTAGAGGACTGAAGAAATCTCCCTTGGGGTCATGGAGTGACTCCCCTGCTTGGCAGGCACCAACAAAGCATTTTGCCAGTCTGCATTTCCAAAGCTCCCGCCGGACTCCAAAGAATTTGCAGCCCAGGAAGAGGATTTCCAGACATCTCAACGGCCGACCCGAGTCCCCAGCAAAGCTGAGGCCCGCAGCCCTCGTGAGTAGCGTGGAACCAGAACTCCTGGTCGCTGTGCACTTTTGCAAGTACATTGACTTCTCGACATCTCTTTAAGTCGTGCATGGGGTTACTTGCAGCCCCCACGTCGAGCTGAGAATCCACCGAAGATCATCGGTCTAGTCACCCAGAGTGACCCATGGGCCGACATTTTGTGTTTCCTCTTGAGGCTCCTTCGAGGTCCCTGGTCCGTCGACTGGTGGGTCCCTGTGAAGGCAACTTTGATTTTCCTTGAGCTTTCCTGGTTTCTCCAGACGTGCCCTGACTCCCTACCAAGTGGTGAGTCCCTCAGACCTTGCTGGTCTGCACCGAAGCATCTTTCTCCTTTCTGCGCGGGTTACTGTTGCCAAGGCTTGTTTGTCCAATCCGGGGCACCGACGCTGCAGCACTCGACATCCTTTGTGGGACAGCTCGAATCCAGCTCCTGGTTGTCCTCGATGCCTCCTGGTCGTCTAGGCTCAAGAGTCAAGCTTCACCTTCTTCACCTGACACAACCGACATCGGTGGGCATTCGCCTATCGTCTTCCTGGTCACTGGCAAGTGACCCAGACTATGTCCTCTCGGCTTTCAGGTTCTTCACATCTCCGATCCAGGCTTGGATCTCTTCGGACACTTCTAATCTTCCCGGCAGCAGCATTTCTTTGCCAGCTCCCATTGAAAACAACGATGCAACCCATTTGACACCTATGCACCCGGCTTCCCTGTGGGTGTTGACCCTAGAACTTCTTAAGTCCCAAAGGGTTTGGTCCTAGTTTGTTCCTAAGTGTCCCTAATCTTTAAAAATCTAACCGCGACTTCACCCATAATAGCTAACGGGAGCTCGCGGCTGTGTTCTCACACTGCACAAGGCCTCCGTGGGTCCCCTGTGTCACTACTTTGGGTGGTTCCCTGGGGTCCCAGCGATTCTACAGGCTCTAGGCCTTGTGTCTAGTAGTTAAGTTGTGGTTCTTATACCACTATTTTAGTATATGGTTTGGCTCGCCCCTAGGGCCTGACGTGTATTTGTGCTATTTTACTGTCATATTTGAAGTGTAACTTATGTGTTTTGACCTCCAGTCTCATAAAGAGACTAGGAGGGTGTGTGTAGAAATAAATACATATATTTTGAATATATACCTGGTGTGGTTGTCTTTTCATTTGATCATTCAAGAGATTATAGACTGGTAAAACAAGCTGCTTTACATTCCTTCAAGACTTAGCCTGAAGGCTGCTCTCCATAGCTACCACTAGGATAGCTTTCTATAAAGGTTGTCTTTAACCTATAACCAATGAGGGGTTTTTTGGACTGGTGTAAGGTGCCCACTATAACTAGTGGACAGCATATACCAGGCCAACTTCTCACAGTAATGACTTTGAAAAAGCCTTAAAATGCTGCAATAGTGTTTGATGTGGGATGAAAAGGAAGCACATCAGAACTTCAGTGGCAAAATATTTCCTGTGACTGACATTCGCCAGACTGAGTTGAAGCAGTGAAAGCTGCAAATGTCATCCTGTGTGTACCCTGTGTCTGTGGATATCAGGGTCCACGTCATGACAGACTAAGGACAACATATTCCTTGGCATGCCCACTGCCCTTCTTCAGACCATCTCTTTTCATATCTATGACTGCCTTGTTCCACTCATGATAAAGGCCCCCAGGATTGAAATCTCACTCAGAAACACACTGGTAATGTGGGCATGCTATTTATAGTCTGCTATACGTTCCAATGGATAATCAAAAGAAGTTTATTATGTAAAATATTACTTTTAAAAGGATAAGCTTGCAGTTGTGAATAGCTAACATGTGCTTTGCCTCCTGAGGGTAACAGCAAGTGCCTCTCAACTTCACAGGAAGTGGCTTCCCCCAGGACTTGAGAAACCTGAGCCTGCAGCTTCCAGAGACCTTGTGACCCCTGTTATTGACTCCACCCCCTCAAACCAGCCCTTGTGACCCCTGTTATTGATTCTAGCCCCTCAACCCAGACCTTGTGACCCCTGTTATTGACTCCACCCCCTCAAACCAGCCCTTGTGACCCCTGTTATTGATTCTACCTCCTCAAACCAGACCTTGTGACCCCTGTTATTGACTCTAGCCCCTCAAACCAGACCTTGTGACCCCTACTATTGACTCCTCTCCCTCAAACCATACCTTGTGAGCCCTGTTATTGACTCTTCCCTCTCAAACCAGACCTTGTGACCCCTGTTATTGACTCCTCCCCCTCAAACCAGACCTTGTGAGCCCTGTTATTGACTCCACCCCTCAAACCAGCCCTTGTGACCTTTTTCATTGATTCTTCCCCCTCAAACCAGACCTTGTGACCCCTGTTATTGACTCCACCCCTCAAACCAGACCTTGTGAGCCCTGTTATTGACTCCTCCCCTCAAACCAGACCTTGTGACCCCTGTTATTGACTCCTCCCCCTCAAAACAGACTTTGTGACCCCTGTTATTGACTCCAACCCCTCAAACTAGACCTTGTGACCCCGTTATTGATTCTACCCCCTCAAACCAGACCTTGTGACCACTGTTATTGACTCGACTCCCTCAAATCTGCTGAGTCAAACTATATGACAATGCACGCAAGCCAATGCCTGAAGCACAGGTTTCAATGTAAAGCGCATTCAAACCAGCGTGTTTCCTGTTCATTAACCGTGCGATTGGAAAAAAAATATTAGTATGCAGCAGGCATACAGCAAATATTTCCTTTTCTATTGCAGACAGAATTCATTATGTAATGTTTAGAACAGAACACTGTTTAAACTCATATATCATGTTTACAAACCAAAGTGTTATTCATGCAAACATACAATGATGCATGTCTGCCAGTACTATGCACATGCAAATCAATATGGTAAACATGTAAACAAGTAGGGTACATATGAGGACCAGTATATCATGCACGCAACTCAGAATGTAATGCGTTAATATCAATGCGTTTTAACAAACACTCTATACAAACCAGAGCATCATGGACGTCAATTCACCAAAATGCCACTCACACATACATATGCTTATTCATACACACACACTCTGCCTACACATGCGCATACACTCACGCATACACACACACTCTTTTTTGGTCTCGTCTTGGCAGCGCATGCGCTGCATGCGCTGTCTCAGCGAGACTAAAGTAATCTGTATATTAGCTTAAACTTCATGTAATCTGTTTTTCCGCTTCCTATTAGCTTACTTGTGGTATTGCTGTTGTTATCTCCCTTTCTGTTGGCTGTTGGTCTTTTGCTAACTTCCTTGTAGTCCCGATTCAGCGATGCCTAACTAAAGTTTTAGTCCGCTCCGCTTGCACTTCTTTTCTCTTATCTTTACTTTGTCGCCTTTATGAAGACGTCCATCTGTTCAAAGTCTATTGCACCCCCCCCTCCACCACTCCCCCTTGATTCTTCCGACGCCCGGCCTCAGGCATGTCAAATCTGCCCAGAGACGATAAGCTTATCTGTGCTCGAGGATTGGCTTGGTAAATGCTGCAGTCTCTTGGGCAGAACTAACAAGCTGAATCAGGGAGTGGCGACGGACTCGGTATAAGACACTTCAACTCTTTCGATTCCGAGCGAAAAGTTCAGAATGACTTGAAGCCAAAGCTGTGATCACGAAGTGAGATTTGATTTTTGAGCAGCTGTAGTTTCTCTGCTGCCTCAAAGAGCGCGTGTTTTCTCAAACTGCAGCACGCATTGCAACCGGACTGACTAATACCTGATAATTCCAAACACAACTGGAAAACACATTTGTTAAATTAAAGAAAATGACAAACGCTGTTGAAAATACATTCCCTGCATAGACTAGAGAGATTACAACTAAATTGGATCCGACAAGAAAGCAGAACCGAGCCACTTATGCGCAGTAGTTTGATTCTGATGAAGATTAGCCGTCTACAAACTGTCTGTTCCATCTGGAAATATTTGACAAGCACAGGGGCATATTATCAAGGCAGGCGATAAAATTATCGCTGCTTTAGCGGCAGAAAACGGCGATAATGGGCTTGATAATATGCTCTACGGAATTCCAATTGAAGCCCATGTTAGATGTGCAGCCTAGAAGTGCTCATCTATACTACATCTCTGGCTCTCCCTATAAATTGTTCATGATGTTTTTAACCGTAAATGCGCAGATTTTCACAGCTTGCATAGCACCCGGGTTTGAGTTGTTTCTTAAGCTCTCCCAGCTTTAGCGAGACGATAAAATAGAGTTACAGAGATGACTTTACTCGCCTGCCGAGGATCACATGTTGGGGTAACCCCTGGCTCAAGTGCTTCATTTAAAAACATGAGTTACACATGTATGGTGATGACGCGCTCGTCTCGTCACTGGTCTCACAGTCATATCACGGGGAGCCCACGCTACCCATCTTGACTGATTCTTTCCCTTTCCTTTGCTGGGTGGTATCCACTATCTTTTTGAAACTCATTCTTTCCAAAACTGAGCTCCATATCACCGAGAGACTCTTTTTCAACTTGAACCCACTAAGGTGGCAGCATTAATAGGTCCCTTGCCTTTGCTCTACCAGAACCAGTGCAGTATTGGCATCCTCATCTAAGCAGAGCTGCCGCTGGAAGCCCATGTTGCAAAGGTGTCTAGCAATTGGTTCCAGAGACACACAATCATACACCTGCTGCGACCACCCTAGTCCAGTGTCAAGTCTGTCTATCTTGTGGCTCCTGGTCAACTACAGCCGGTGCATTCACATGGCTACTCACAGGCTTCCAAGATGCGACCACGTGAGTCCATCCTCCCAGTGAAACAGAGCGCTTCAGAAGCTCTGATGAATGCACATCCGTCTGCCAGGGATTCAAAGGGAAAAGAAACAAATGATGGACGGAATGCTGAACAGTGCAAACATTCACCCGAGAAGATCTGGCTTGAATCCATCGTTCTTATGCTCACCACAGCACCTCAGTTCAGACCCAGCCATATGCAAATCAGTCTTGACCCTGTGCCCCATGGGAACAGTCCAGCCCGAACTGCCAGGCCAGGTCCTCCTTGGACCAGAAACAAGCATCCTGGTACCAGTTTCAGGGCATCACCCCTCATCAGCCAGGCTAGTTTGAATCTAGTGGCACAGTGAGCACGGGATCCACGTCTCGGCATACCCTTCCCACTTAGGCGGCAAAAGCAAACAAGCATTAAAAATGCAATAGGTCTCGCCTTTGATTAAGTTAAAGCCATTTGCTTTGCGATACAATACCATTAGCAAAGCAAATGGCTTTAACTTAGTCAAAGGCAAGACCTATTGCATTTTCAATGCTTGTTTAGATAAAGTTATCAAAACTGCAAACACGCATACAACATACAAACATTTAAAGCATTTTTTTACTAGCCTTAGCAGACAGGGAAAGTCATATTCCAGCTATTTGTACTCCATTTTGTATTAAACTAATAGTGAGTAATTTAATATTATTCACTATTAGTGTAATCAAAAATTGACAAACAACGAGGTGAGTGAAGCCCCCACCCACGTCCATCAGGATGAGCTGCTTCTGTTTATGTCCCTGATTTTTCCACTGCTGATGCTGGGGGTTGCAAAGGCAGTGCCAGGGGTCACAAAGTGAATACCATGGGTTGCAGCAGTGACCCCTGGTGACCCCTAAGTGACATGCATGCAGAACATTACAAGAGTGAACCAACACAGTGTGTATGTGGCATAGAATGATTTGTGTCAACCAGTATATACCAGATGCATGTCAGCATGGCATGCATGCAAACCAGCCATTCATTCATTGCATGGCAACCAGGATGACGTGCAAACACACCAGCACGGAATGGTTTCAAGCAACCGATATATTACATGCACAAATCAATAAAATACAGGTGGGAAGTAATGTATGATGTATACAAACTGTACAGTTTAGCACCATGTAACGCTTTCAAAGCAACAGGCTTCATAGCTGACTGAATCTATCACAAACACAAACCTGTACATTACAAGAGTGAACCAACATAGCATATATATGAATCCATACATTAGTCACAGACACTAATATGTTACTCTTGCAAATTGATATGAAATGCATGTGATTGAGTGTGCTATGAATGCAACCAGTAGCATGTGGGAGAAAACCAATATATGATGCATCTCAGCTAATACGTCAGACGCGTGGACCAGAGCGTGGACCAGAGCGTGGACCAGAGCGTGGACCAGTGCGTGGGCCAGAGTGTGGACCAGATCGTAGACCGGTGTGTGGACCAGAGTGTGGACCAGTGCGTGGACCAGAGCATGGACCAGTGCGTGGACCAGAGCATGGACCAGTGCGTGGACCTGTGCGTGGACCAGAGCGTGGACCAGTGCGTGGACCAGAGTGTGGACCAGAGCATCGACCAGTGCGTGGACCAGAGCGTGGACCAGTACATGGACCAGAGCGTGGACCAGAGCGTGGACCAGTGCGTGGACCAGTGCATGGACCAGAGCGTGGACTAGAGCGTGGACCAGAGCGTGGACCAGTGCGTGGAACAGAGCATGGACCAGAGCGTGGACCAGAGCGTGGACCAATGCTTGGACCAGAGCATGGACCAGTGCGTGGACCAGAGCATGGACCAGTGCGTGGACCAGAGCATGGACCAGTGCTTGGACCAGAGCGTGGACCAGTGTGTGGACCAGAGCGTGGACCAGTGCGTGGACAAGAGCGTGGACCAGAGCGTGGACCAGTGCGTGGACCAGTGCGTGGACCAGAGCGTGGACCAGAGCGTGGACCAGAGTGTGGACCAGTGCGTGGACCAGAGCATGGACCAGAGCATGAGAGCATGGACCAGAGCGTGGACCAGAGCGTGGACAAGAGCGTGGACCAGAGCGTGGACAAGTGCGTGGACCAGAGCATGGACCAGTGCGTGGACAAGAGCGTGGACCAGAGCGTGGACCAGTGCGTGGACCAGTGCGTGGACCAGAGCATAGACCAGAGCGTGGACCAGAGCGTGGACCAGTGCGTGGACCAGAGCGTGGACCAGAGTGTGAGAGCGTGGACCAGAGCGTGGACCAGAGCGTGGACAAGAGCGTGGACCAGAGCGTGGACCAGTGCATGGACCAGAGCATGGACCAGAGCGTGGACTAGTGCGTGGACCAGTGTGCGGACCAGAGCGAAGACTAGAGTGTGGACCAGAGCGTGGACCAGAGCATGGACCAGAGCATGGACCAGTGCGTGGACCAGAGCGTGGACCCGTGCCACAGCACAGGAGTTGGATGCAAACCACAGAATTGTGCCTATGAACCCATCCATTATGAAGGCAAACAAGTACAGTATGCCTGCAAACCAGTGCATTGTGCATGCGCTCCACCGTGTTCCATATGGACCAGTGTTTACTGTGTGTAAACCAATGCACTGCACAGACACAGCACGGGGCTGTTCGTATAGACCGGAACATAAACCAAATGTTGATTTTAAAAAATGCGCACCTTACACTGCATGCTTGGTCGTGCCTGCCACTGTGCTGGACTAGAGGGCCAGTCGTTTACCTGCTTTGTTAACCAGCACCCTGACTCCTCCCTGCACCGAGCGGCATAGCGCCCGCTGCAAACCAATGCAACTTGTGTGAACCGGAGCTCACGCGAGCGCGTCCAACGTGCTTCATGCACAGACCAATCTATTCACTATTTGAACCACTGCAAAGGGCGTAAACCAATGCGTCACGAATGAGGTCATTGAACCTCGACCTGTTTGCCACCTCACACTGTCCCTCTTTCTCAGATGTCCTCTCTACTGCGCATGCGCTAACTCAAGGTTTTGAGAAAGTATGTGCATTTTAGACACATTAATGTTTAAAAACCTTTCCACGGCTGTACACTCCACAGGTCACGTACTCAGGGCCGGCTCTAGGGCAGTGCAACCGGTGCCACCGCACCAGGCGCTGACGTCCGGTGGGCGCCATGTTTGGATGTATATTATGGCTTTAAAAGCACCTGCTGCTGCGTTTGTGGCCTCCAGCAATTTTCTGTGAGCAATAAAAATGTCAAGAGAAGTCCGATGATGAATGTTTTACCTGGCGAGTAGGTTCATGTGCCTGCGGCAAAGAAGGTGCGCCGTGCAGATCACACAATGCACAGATCGTAACTCGGTCAGTGAGTCATGGCTTTTGTCAGAGATTCTTTTGTTTCTTGCAGTTTATAAGTGAAGCTCCTAACATAGCACTGTGAGCTATTAACCGTCATCAAGGAGCTGCTGCGAACCGCAAGGTACAGATGAGAGCGTTGGGATTCCTTCTGCAGTCTTTTATTATCCGAATATTGCAAAAAGGGTACATTTGGGTAGAAATGAATGTGTATTATGAAAGAGAACCCCCAGCCATGGTGTTCTGTTGTAAATTCTGAGTTTGTGCCACTCCGCACCACGCGCCCCTAGACTATCCTGCCCACCAGTAGGGATGACATGTGAATCCTGCCCCTGGAGTCCTCTGTCTTATGCCACATACCCTAAAGGCTGATTCACACACATATGCAATGGTTCATTGTCTCTGTGTAGTGTGTGTGTGATGTAAAGTGCTCTGACGCCCTACACTGGCATGGGTTGTAAGCATCAAAGAGAGAGCGGCTGCAGAGACTTGAGGGTCCCTGTCCCAGGGCGTTAGTGAGGGCATCGGTGGCGACGGCGGTCACTGGAGGGCTCCCACAAACACTGTCGTTCGGGCGCCATCAGATGGTTTGCGTCTCCATCACACAAATACAAAGACACCTCTGAACCTTCCGCCCGCACCGATCCTACATTTCCCAGAACCCAGCAGTGGCCGCATCCCGAGCCCTGTCTGTGCCCGTGCTCGGCCGCAGAAGGAAGAACTTGTGCTGTGCCATGCAAGGTGTGTATCAGACTATAAATAAATACAATATCATCTGATAATTATTGTGGATTAAATAGAGTTTACCAAAATATTGTGCCATTTTGTGTGGATTTCCTAGCATTAAATCGAATCATGAAACATTTGTATAAATGATCTTAGGACACCGTGGGGTTTGCGCCATCGGTGCATCACTTTTCCCATATTGAAAGGGAAGCGCCGGCAGTGCGAGGGCTTGTAAATCAGCCCCTCTGCTTTCACAGAAGATGTTTCGGCCTCAGTACTCTGGCCCCCCCGTTGTATAGCAGATGCATTACCTTAGGAACAGAGGCCGGCCTCCTTTTGGAAGTGTTGGTAGAGTGCAGCGCCGCCAGGACCCTTGCCGCGCTGGCCTGCACCAAGAGTAATCGCAGGAATCTCTGAAATGCGCTGCACGACTGTCCTTTCCTCTGCGCTGGTATACAATGCGCCACCATGCGCCAATGCAGGCACCCTTTCGCCATGGCGCGTTTTACGGGTGACTTTTTCCTGCAGGAATGGACACCTTCCTGCACAACAACGATCACGAGAGGTGTTTTCCTCCTTCTATCTGTCCTGCATAATGCAACTCACATAAAAAAGGAAAACTGAGCATAAATAAAGGTAGCTCTTCTCTTTGCTCCTCCCATACACGGCCCCTGGGGAGACGCAGAAATCTGATGCATTTCCAGGTTTACGAAACCTTGTCAATCTGGGAATGCGTCAGAATCCATGCATGTTGCATGGGATCACCCACAGCAAGAACATTGGAACGCCCCTTTCACACAGAGCAATGCATGAAAGGGGGCCATATTTACAAGGCCATGAAATGTCACGCAGGGTGACTTTACGGGGCCTTGTAAAAATGGACTGGCACACTGCGCCGCAGGAGCGTCAACAAAAGTGACAGACCGGTGGGGCAATCCACTAGTAAATAGCCCCACAGTGACGGCCCATATTTACAAGGCCACGCAAAGCCATCCTGCGCAGCTTTTAATGGCCTCGCAAGGCAAAGTCCTACTCTGTGTGGAACGGGCATTCCATGGGTGTTCCTGTGTGTTTTCCCAGGTAACACCCGTGGTTTTTGACGCTTCTTCAAATTTACAATGTAGCGTGAATCTGGCGAAGCACAAAAAGTAACACCTCCCAGAGCAGGCGTAACACGGTGAAATGTTTACATTTCTTCTTGCTTTTTCCTGTTTCCACGTGTGCCACATAAAAGGAGAACATCTCCTTTGATTATTTTTGTGTCCCTTCCTGCACAAAAATAATCCTGCCAACAGCATGGTGCTCGGGTGCATGCCCTGGCGCTCAGCTGCAGCTTGTGGGCTGGCGCAGGTAAAAAGAATAGGAATGCGCCCTATCTTGTAAATATGGCACATTCCTGCCCTTTTCATTTGACGAAGGGCAGCGCCACGAGGCTTGCAGCCAGAGAGTTCCTGCATCCGCCCCCAGCATTGCCGCTCTGAAGCTGCAAACAGTCTGCTCTGCTCTGGGCTTCACAGCTCTCTTATCTGCAGGGCGGTAACTTATGCAGTTAGCACAGGTGCAGAGCTGCCTTTTGTGCCTTGTGTACAGTCGTGCATCATGCTATGGACCAATATCTTGGAACATGACAGCTCACTGAGCTGCAGCAGAGACAGACTATGACACACACATAAGACAGAAACCCAAAGGTGAGAAAGCCAAGCCCCAGGTTTCACCACTGACACTATGCACTAGTAGACAGTGTCAAAAACTGTGAAAGGGCACTCATTGTATAACCTAAAAAGGGTGAAAAACCAAGGTATTCATGACATATGACAGACATTTGTCAATCACACACATCTTTGAAGCAGTCAACTGAACCACCATGCATAGTCTCCTGCTTCAGTGTCTCCCTTGCCATGCAGAGTCCCCCTGCTTCAGTGTCTCCCTTGCCATGCACAGTACACCTGCTTCAGCGTCTCCCTTGCTTGCTCAGATAAATGTGCCTCTGACCACATAGCCGTTGACATTTATTGCCATTTAATACAAGTGCTCGTTTTTTCCTACCTGGTGGAGAAGCGCCTTGTGCTGAAAGTCCAGACAGGTCTTTCTCACATACATCAGATGCCAGTGCATAAGCCACCCCAGCTGATGTATCTGCGGACATCTCTGAGCAGCTCTAATATAGGGTCCCCCTTCCATGCCGCCACCACGCGCATCGCCAGGGTTCAGGCCTTCAGGGACTCAGCCCAGGGACCAATTAGAAAATGTCTTCAGGCTTGCAATAATCTTTCAGTACAATTATTATTTGAAAGAAAGAAGTTGAGCACAATGTCCGAAGTGCATTTAAATATTGTCTCAGGCTTAGAGGGGCTGAAGCCCCTTGGCAGATATAGACGGTTACATCTGACCAGGAAGTAAATCTTTTCCACTGTTCAGATCTGCTGTCAGCCAATTAGCTTTAAGCTAACACAACTAAAATGTCCCTGCTAGTGAACTATTGAAACACTATGAATTATTCCTAAACTAATTAAAACAAACCAAGCCCATTGCTTGCACATTTCGAACACAATTGGGTTTTGATACAAGCACCAGTCAAGGAACAGGCACCAACCCGGGTTCCACATCTCATGATGCAATGTCTTTAAGGAAGAAGCTAAAACATGCAATGCAACAGGAGGGTGGTAGAACTCCTGTGAAGGTGCACTGTCAATCAATCAATCAATCAATCAATCAATCAATCAATCAATCAATCAGTACGTTTTAGTAGAGTGTGGCTGTTCATCCGCAAGAGTATCCTGGGGCTAGGTTGCTGGGCTCAGTTGAAAAGCCAGGTCTTGAGTCTCTTCCTCAATTCTGCCAGAGACGGTGCTGACGCGGGGGGGGCGGGGGAGGCTGCTCCAGGACTTTGTGGTGAGGTAGGAGATCTAACAGCCTCCACTGAAGCAATGGCTGATGTGTGGTGTCTGTGTGAGGATGAGGGGGGTGAGCGATGGTCTCTGGTGGGTTAGTAGAAGTTCAGGAGATGGTTGATGTAGGCTGGTCTTTGGTAGTTTAGGGCTTTGTAGGTGTGTGTCAGTATCTGAATTGGCGGGTAAGAAAGACAAGTCACCAGGTTGCAGATACTGATGTACAGGTGCTTGTACAGCCTACACAGGACTCTCCTCTACCCACATCTCAGCCTACAAGTACCCCAGTTGACTAGCTTGATTTGCCCACAAAGTCAAGTGCAACTCTGGTCTTCAATTCAATTATTGAGCGAATGCAAACCATTGGAAAGGGTGTATTCACCTGCAATATCCAACATCCCTCTATAATTTCCCAGATGTCAACCCTAGAAAAAGGAAGTTCTAATTTGTCAAGGAAGTAGGATTCAAGGAGGTTGTGTTGGCGTGCGATGGCTGCGAGGGGGCTCATGTAGGCGTTGAAGAGGGTTGGGCTGAGCGAGGAGCCTTGAGGAACGCCGCAGATGACTTCGGTGGCTTCTGATCTGAACGGGGGGAGGCGGACTCTCTGTGTCCTTCCGGTGAGGAACGAGATGATCCATTCCAGTGCCTTCTCCTGGATTCCGACGTTGCTGAAGTAGGATTCAAGGAGGTAGGCCTTGGCCATGCAGACAACATGCACTGCCAAAGCACACACATCAGCCTACTGGGGTACAACACCAATCTGTTCAGACTCTTTTAAAATAAAAAAAATATTGAGCAGAGAAAACAGACAGATCATACAGAAGAAAGTCATCCATAAATAGTCAGAATAATGGTAAAAGATTTGACAAAAACACTCCATAATAAATAGTCTCTTATCTCACCTCACAAAAAATAGCATAAATTCATATTACATATTCAGCATTACCTATAGAAAAAGACGAATTAGAATGAGAATAAATAAGACCATAAACCCTTACCAAAACCCTAAAGCTATGTTGCCATCACTTTCTTTTTTTTCTCAATTTGCGTGAGTGATGAGAGCGTAGCCCTAAATCTACAGAGTGCCCCTCCCCACTTTGCGTAAGCCTCTTCGAACTGATAGGTCTTGTCCAGCTTAGGGAGCCACTGGCCAGTTGTCGGTACTTTCAATGATCTCCAATTTTGCAACACTAGGGATCTGGCTACCACTAGTGCTATGAAAGCAAAGTATTGCCAACATTTTGGCAGCTGGAAGCCATCATGGGAAAATCCGTATAGGGCCAACAACGTTGAGGGGAGAATGACCAAGGACATGTAGTGACTGATAAACCTAAAAAACCTCCTCCCATAAGTTCTGCAGTCTAGGACATGTAAACAAAAAGTTACCAATTCTCCCGCCTCCTCCATATTGCATCTAAAACTCTGATTAGGAGTTGATGGGAACAGTTTATGCGATCTAAGAGGAGTGCAATGCGGCAATGCAAACAATTCCCAAACTCACACAACAACTGCCATTCTTTGCTATCGAACTGACCATGTTTGGAGCGTCTCCTCAATAAGCCTCATATTCACGCCCTGGCGAGGTACCCGATACCAATTTCCAACACTGCTCAGACTCTTCTCAAAAAATGCTTCAAGGATTGAATTTTCCATCCCATTAATCATTGTATAATTATTCTTAAGGGACCTGGTATTTGCATGAAGCTTTACCACAAGCCTTGACTTTGGGGTTCGAAGTGCAGTGCAAATGATTCCCATATTATCAAGTGGTTACAATTAGAACGATCGCCCAGCTTCCAGAGCCCCAGATTGTTAGGACTGTGACACCCCCGTGAGTGAGCTGTAGACCCCAGAGCTCACAGCAATGCTGGGAATGTGTTGCAATTGAGATTTTGACCTTATATCTTTCTTGGGTCATTTCATAGTGAGAAGAAGCACAGGTAGCTTCATTGCTCTTTCTCTTGGCATATGGTTTAGCATAAAGTTGTCAAATTTCCAAGAAGGTGCTGCCAGTGGAGGTAGAGGACTAACGAACGCAGCTCGGTGGTAGGTGGAACATTGGGGTAATCCCAGGCCCCCCCTGCTCTATGTCTAATTACAGAATGGTTAGCATGACCCATGGTTTTTATTTTGCCCATATGAACTCATGAATAACTTTATCCAACTCCTTGAAATATGAGTTTGGTATTTTTAGTGGAAGATTTAAAAACAAAAAAAACAACAAGGGGAGGATTGACATTTTAACTAGGGAACCTCGGCCCACAAATGACAGAGTATTTAACGTCCATCTTTCTAAAAGCCTTTTGTACCTTAGTAGGGGTATTTCCATAATTTAATTGAAACAATTGAGAGAAATCAGCTGTAACCTATAATCCTAAATATCTTATAGGTCGTAATGGCAAAAATGTGTTCCCCTCTGGGAGTTGAACCTCTGAAGAATTGAACAGAAGATGCTCGGTTAACTTTTTATCTGCCCAGGGCTGTACATGCCTGGATTTCCCCCGATGCAGCCTGGGTGTTTGCCTTATCTGCCTTCAAATATAAAATCATATCATCGGCGAACAGCTGTATTTTTGCCATCCTTCTTAAAGGGGCCAGGATTGATGTATTGGAGTGGATTTTTAACGCAAATGGCTGAGAATAAGAGGGGAACTGGGCAACCCTGTCCAGTGCCACACCTAATCACCACCTCTCACACCTGTCCTGCATTAATAATTATCTTTGCAACCACCCCAGTATATATTCCCCTTAACATCTCTATCACGCTGGCTGGAAAACCAAACTTCCCTAAGACAAGAAAGTGGGCCTGGCAATCCACAAGATCGAACGCCTTTTCCACATCCATCATTAAAATAACAGCTTTATCCTTATAAGCTGAAAAATACTCAATCGCCTGTATTTAAAAGAAGGTATTGGCTGCCATTTTTCTACCAGGCAGGAATCCTGTTTGGTCTGCATGGACCACCTGTTGTGCTCAGCCTGAGATCCTATTCACTTAGATTTTCATAAAAAGCTTATAATCTACATTTAATAAACCTATTGGGTGATAGGAGCTCAGGACGTTCGGGTCCTTATCCTTTTTCAAAATGGTAATAACCACTGACTCCTTAAATCAATCAGAAATGGGAGTCCCTTCCAAGATTTGATTATACAAGGATATTAAAAATGGAGAGAGCTTGTCTAAAAACATCTTAAATACTTCTACCAGAATTCTGTCATTTCCAGAGCTAGCCATCCCTCTTACAGTTTTGATCAGTTCTGAAAGTTCAATTGGTTTATTCAAGGCTGCGCTATCAGCCCTAGTGGTTTTAGGTAACCAGAATTCAGCAAAGTAGCTCTCGATATCCTGTGGTTCTACTATCTGAGCCTCAGCATACATTTGCTTAAAATGGGATACAAATATTTCAGCAATGCTGTCTTTATCACAGACCAGAGTTGCAGTGCTGGGGTCTCTTATGTGTCAGATTAATTGCCTACTCTGTTGTGTTTTGGTAGACCATGCTAAAAATGTACCTACAAGCTGGCTTTCTTCATAGACTATCTGCTGAAATGCTTTACTCCCAGAGATCTCTTCTAAGATAAAAAAAAATGTACTTGCTCTTTTGCTGTGGATAATTCCTGCTGTAACACCTTCTCATCAAGGTCTCTTAGGGGCTTGGATTTAAGATCCGCCCTAGCCCAATCTACAGATTTTTGTGGTGATTCAATCTTCCGGTGCCTCTGCTTATATTTGTTAGCTTTATATTCAATCACCTGCCCCTAAAAAGAGGCCTTAAAAGCTTCCCACACCATAAAACCCAAGGATGTATTAATATTCTCTTTAAAAAGGCCCTCCTCCACCCGCAGGTTTCACCTGCGCCTCATCCCTGGTGGTCCTGTGGACCTCTGTCTGCATTCTCTTGTTCTGCTTTTTTTCTCCTTTTCACTTGTTTTTTCCCTCACTTCTATCTCCCCCTTCACTCTCCTTCTGGGTCTTTCCTCCATTTTCTGTCATTTTCCCCTCATTTCAAGCTCCCCCTTCACTCTCCTTCTGTGTCTTTCCTCTGTTTTTCACTCGTTTTTTACACTCATCTCAATATCCCCCTTTCACTCTCCTGTGTCCTCTGTGTCTTTCCCCCACTCTTTCTTGCACTTTTTCTGTCGTTTTCCCCTCATTTCAAGATCCCCCTTCACTCTCCTTCAGTGTCTTTCCTCTGTTTTTCACTCGTTTTTTACCCTCATCTTAATCTCCCCCTTTCACTCTTCTGTGTCTTTCCTCCACTCTTTCTTGCACTTTTGCTGCCTTATTTGCACTCTCTCTTTTTCCTTTTTCCTTTTGCCTTTATCAGCCCATTTTTCCCCGCCTCTGCTGCCCCCGCGGCCCCTCCCCCCAGCACGACCAGTGCGACCGGCTCAATTCAGCTCCCCTCTCCCCTACCAGCTGTCCAGCCCTCCCCGACCCCTACTTAATGGCAGCCGTGCTGCTGAGGCACCGAAGGCAAGCTCGTCTGCGCCCATCCGCGATCTGACTGCCACCAGTGCCAGGAACCCTGGATCTCTGCACCGCCAGCGCTACGACCCAGCGGCACTCCACGCTCTCAACCCAGGCTGCAACAACAACTGCAAGCTACCATCACTAGCCGACACCCACGGACCCTTCAGCTGTCACCGCTGCCGGCACACCTGCAGCACAGCCAAGACCACTGACCCAGTGCAATCCGCCTGCAAGAACACAACCGAACCGGAGACCCCGCAATGCATCCTCCTCAACGTCTGATCCCTCCACAAACACGCCACTGAAATCTGGGACCTCCTCGGCAGCACTACCCCGGACATAGCATACTTTACCGAAACCTGGACCACCACCACCTCAGGACCAGACATCGCCATTGCCATTCCCCAAGGATACAAGATCTCCAGGAAGGACCGCCCCACCTGCCCGGGAGGAGGAATCGCCATTGTCCACAAATCCACCCTCCGCCTGAGCACACTCCCTGACGAGCTCATAGACCTGATGGAACACCTTCACTTCAAGATACTGGCCAGCCCTACCTCCACCCTCTGAGGAACCTTCATCTACCGACCCCCTGGGCCCCGCAAACTTTTTGCCAACTCCATCACGGACATCATCTCGCCGCATGCCATTGCATCCACCAACTGCACCGTACTGGGAGATCTCAACTTCCACCTCGACAACCAACTGGACCCCAGCATCCCTCCTGGACAACCTCCACAACATTGGACTCCGCCAGATCGTGACCGAACCCACGCACTCAGCAGGACACACCCTCGACCCCCTCTTCACAACAGGAAACTCCATCACCTTCAGCCATACCACCGAACTCCCATGGAATGACCATCGATGCGTCCACTTCACCTTCAGAACACCCACCATCCACAGACACTAGCACCTGCAACAACGAAGAAACTGGATCAGAATCACCGACGACCAGCTAACCTCATCACTGAGCAACTCCACCCCAACAATCACGGGAAACGAAGACGCCAACACCACAGCCCGAACCATGCACAGATGGGTCTCCGACAGCGCCAACACCATAGCCTCCCTCAAGAAAAAAAAAACCCACGCCAAGAAATCTGGATGGTTCATCACCGAACTTCGAGAGTCCAGTCGCTCTTGCCGCCGCCTTCAAAAGGCCAGGAGGAACATCAAATCCACAGAAGCCCACAACAACTTCAGAGCAGCCACCAGCGCACACCACCAACTCATCAGAAAAACGAGGAAAAAAAGCAATTGAAGACAAAATCTCTACTCATGAACACAACAGCAAAGAACTCTTCAACATCATAAAGGAGTTTGCAAAATCCACCAGCGAGTCCACCGACGTCCCTCCCTCACAAGACCTCTGTGACAGACTCAGCACCTTTTTCCACCACAAAATCAAGAGCATCTACGACAACTTCGATGAAGACAACCAATACACTGATCGACAACTGGACAGCCCTCACCACCGAAGACACACTGAAGACGATGAAGTCAATCCACTCCGGGGCCACCATGGACCCCTGCCCCCACCACATTTTCAACAGAGCCGCCGACACCATCGCACTCATGTTCTGCCACACCATCACCTGCTCCCTGGCAACCGCCTCATTCCCTGACGACTGGAAACACGCTGAGATCAACCCCCTCCTGAAGAAACCCTAGGCGGACCCCACTGACCTAAAAAACGACAGACCCATCTCCCTGCTCCCGTTCCCAGCAAAAGTCATTGAGAAAGCCATCAGCAGCCAACTCGCCACATTCATCGAAGAGCACAACATCCTCGACTCCTCCCAATCCGGTTTTAGAATAAACCACAGTATGGAAACCGCCTTCCTCGCCGCAACAGACGACATCTGTGCCTCACTGGACAAAGGAGAAACAGCAGCCCTCATCCGCCTCGACCTCTCAGTGGCATTTGACACAGTCTCTCACCGCACCCAACGGATCCTCCGCCGCTGCTGGAGCAAAATCACCGAAGACCAACTACGTGCAAACCTCGCTCTCAGCCCACCCACCGAACCCTCCAACACTGACGACGCTGCCCACAGCCTCAGACACTGAATCGAGGACTGCGCCAACATCATCGCCCCGCTAAAGAACCCCCCCCCCCCACAGAGACACCAGCAAGAGGGCCAGCTGGTTCACCCCAGAACTCCTTGCCTCCAAGCAAGCCTGCCAGAAACTAGAGAAGGAATGGCACAGTGAACAAACTACGGACAGCCACGCAGCACACAAGGACGCCATCCGCAACCACCACCACCTCATCAGGGCGGCCAAGAAGACCTCTTTCAAAGACCGCCTCGACAACAATGCACACAATAGCAAGGATCTCTTCAACATCGTGAAGGAACTCTCCAACCCCAGCTCCAACACCAACGACATCCCGCAGTCGCAAGCCCTGTGCGACTCCCTCGCCACCTTCTTCCACAGCAAGATAGCAGACATCTACGACAGCTTCAACACCCAAACAGCCCCAACAGAGAGCAACACAACAGACCCTCCGCACACCATCGACCATGACTCCCTGCTAGCCTGGGCCAGCGTGAGGGTCGATGACACCATCAAGACCATGAGCACAATCCACTCCGGGTCTCCGTCAGACCCATTCTCGCACCACGTCTTCAACAAAGCAAGCAGCTCCATTGCACCCAACCTACGCAACATCATCAACCTCTCCCTCAAGACCGCGACCTTCCCAGAGAGCTGGAAACATGCCGAGATAAACGCCATACTCAACAAACCTAAGGCAGACCCAAGAGACCTCAAGAACTTCCGGCCCATCTCTCTGCTCCCCTTCCTGGCCAAGGTCATCGAGAAAATCGTCAACAGACAGCTAACCCGATACCTCGAAGACAACAGAATCCTGGACCCTTCCCAGTCAGGGTTCCGCAGCAACCACAGCACCAAGACTGCCCTCATCGCCGCCACCGACGACATCAGGACCCTGCTGGACAATGGTGAGACTGCAGCACTCATCCTCCTAGACCTCGCCGCCACCTCCGACACCATCTGCCACCGCCACTACGCGCACGCCTCCATGCCGCAGGGATCCCAGACAAGGCTCTGTAATGGACCACCTCCTTCCTCTCCTGCAGAACCCAAAGCGTCCGCCTCCCCCATTCCGTTCCAAAGACTCCGAGATCATCTGCGGCGTATCCCAGGGATCCTCCCTCAGCCCGACGCTGTTCAACATTTACAAGGCCCCGCTCGCACACGTCGCCCGACAGCATGACCTCAACATAATCTCCTACGCTAACGACACTCAACTGATCCTCTCCCTCACCAAGGACCCCATTACCGCCAAAGCCAACCTCCATGAAGGAATGAAGGCCCTCGCCAACTGGATGAAGATCAGCCGTCTGAAGCTGAACTCGGACAAGACGGAGGTCCTCATCCTCGGCTCCAACCCTTCAACCTGGGACAACTCCTGGTGGCCGACGGCACCGGGGGCAGACCCGACACCCACCGACCACGCTCACAACCTGGGAATCATCCTCGACTCAACGCTCTCAATGACCAAGCAAGTCAACGCCGTCTCCTCCTCCTGCTTCAACACCCTCCGCATGCTGCGCAAGATCTACTGATTGATCCCGACAGATACAAGAAAGACAGTCACCCAGGCCCTCGTCAGCAGCAGACTCCACTACGGAAACGCCCTCTACGCAGGAGCCCCGACCAAGCTCATCAAACGACTACAATGCATCCAAAACGCCTCGGCACGACTGATCCTCGATGTACCACGACATGGCCACATCACCCCCCACTTGAGAAACATGCACTGGCTCGCCGTCAACAAGAGGATATCCTTCAACCTCCTCATCCACGCACAAAAAGCACTCCACAAGACCGGCCCAGCCTCCCTCAACAGACAGCTCTCCTTCTACATTCCCAACCGCCAGCTACGCTCTGCCGACCTCTCACTCGCCACCGTCCCGCGCATCCAAAGAACAACCACCGACGAGAGATCCTTCTCCCACGTCGCTGCCAAGACACGGAACACCCTCCCACTGAGCCTACGACAGACCCAAGACCTGCTGTCCTTCAGGAGGATACTCAAGACCTGGCTGTTTGATCAGTAGCGCCCCCCCCCCCCTGTGCCTTGAGACCCTCGCGGGTATGTAGTGTGCTTTACAAATGATTGATTGATTGAATACGCAGACTCCACAATGCAGGGATCCAAGACAAGGCCCTCAACAGGATCCGCTCCTTCCTCTCTGGCAGAACGCAGCGGGTCAGACTCCCCCTATCCTCTCGGACCCTACACCTACCACCCGCGGAGTTCCCCAGGGATCCTCCCTCATCCCTACGCTCTTCAACATCTACATGGCTCCGCTCGGCACCATTGACAGAACCTACGGACTCAACATTGTGTCATACGCAGACGACACCCAATTCATCCTCCTCCTATCCAACAAACCCAACACTGCCAGACACAACTTTCGAGAAGGGTTGGAAGTTGTCGCCAAATGAATGAAAAACAGCTGCCTATAACTAAACACCAACAAAACGGAAGTACTCATCATGGGCCCAAACCCATATGTCTGGAATGACACCTGGTGACCCCCCGCCCTCAGAAGCCCGCCCGCCCACCCCCATGGACCACGCACACAACCTGGGAATCATCCTGGACTCAGAACTTAAAATGGACCGCCAGATCAACTCCGTCTCGTCCTCCTGCTGCCACACCCTCTGCCTCCTACGTAAGACCTGCAAATGGATCCCCCTCGAACACAGAAAGACCATCACTCACGCCCTGGTCACCAGCAGGCTCGACTATGGCAACACACTCTATGCTGGAATAAACAAAAACCTCACCCGCAAGTTACAGAACATCCAAAACACCACCGAAAGACTGGTCCTCAACCTGCCAAGACACTGCCACATCTCCCAGCACCTGCGCACACTCCACTGGCTCCCCATCGAAGCTAGAGTCACCTTCAAGATGCTAACCCACGCTCACAAGGCCCTCCACGACACCGGACCAGCATACCTAAACAGCCGACTCAAATTCCACGCACCTCAAAGGACCCTACGAACAGCCCAGCTCTCCTACGCTGTGGTCCCCCGCACCAGAAAGACCAGATCGGGAGGCCGCTCCTTCTCCTTCCGCGTGGCCAGAGCCTGGAACGACCTTCCGCTCCACCTCAGACAGATAACATCGCTCCCCATCTTTGCAACAAGCCTCAAAACCTGGCTCTACGACAGACCCCCTCCTTGATGGACTGGAGCCTGCGACCCCACACCCCCAGCGCCTTGAGACCCTTACGGGTGAGTAGTCGCGCTTAACAAACACCTGATTTGATTTGATTTGACCTGCTTAAATTCCAGAGTTTCTGTGATCCATACTAGATCCGAGAACAGGGCTTTATCAAAGTGCCACCTGGTGTTCTTTCTTTGGGGGGTGCGTAAGCGTATCACCAAGTAGACTATCGAATGGTCTGAAAAAGAGTTAGCAAGAATTTCAGACTCTTCTTTTTCAAGTTGCTTATCAGAAGAAGTCAAGTCGTGAATATGTTTTAAACCTTGCTGAGTAACATGTAAACTGTGTAGAACCTGAGTGATCTACCTGCCAAGGATCTACTAAGGCAACATCTTCTTTCATGATTTTTAATAATTTCACAGTCCTTGGTTTTAGCTATTGTTAGCCTTATTTGAGATATTGATACCTAAATCTTGTATAAAGTTAAAATCCCCCCCTTAACTATAGGGCCACGGGCCTTTATTGACATATCATATATCTGTTACAATGCTTTAAAATTATCAAAAATGTGTCCATCGTAATTTGAATGAGACAACCCCCAGTGAATACAACTTCAATCCAAATCCACCTGGCTTCATCATCCCGGATCACTTCTCTCAACTCCCTATCCAGTGTAGATGAGAATAAAATACCCACTCCTGTGCTGCCCTATTGGCTTAGGCAAAGTATGCTCGGGAATACTTTCTAGAGAGTGATAAATTGGGGGTATTAGACGTAAGATGTGTTTCCTGCAAAAAAATAATTTGGGGGAAGAACAAGCCCAGCCATTTTAACACTGCCCCCCTTTTATGAGCATTTAGTAAGACCATTTACATTGCACAAAATTATCTTTAGCAATTAAGAAATTCTTCAAGATTAAACATAGCACAAATACTTGTTGCGTGCTTCCCTTTAATATACCCCATTTCATATAACCGTGCTTGTTGGAGTTGCCTCAAACCCCTTACTACTATGTATACCGCAGCTGGCCCTTGAGCCCCTGCTCTTACTCCAATCTTGTACCTTACCCAATTCTGACCAGCTGTTTCTCTGCCCTTTTTTTGATGCTTCACACAACCACCCCAGCACCCCTCATCCCCCACCACCCTGAAGCCACCTGAAGAGGGGAGTGGCCCTTGACTCTCTTCCTCAGCCCTCCCAACAAACATGGGCGATTTGGCCTGGTGCCTAACCACACGCCTATATACCCTCCCCCTCCAAGCTACTTAACCTAGTTCTTTAACAACCATAAAAAAACCTCTGTAAAGTGCTGGCAGTATAAAAAGAAAAGTGTTTGTGCTTCTTGTGCTTATACCGGCTACAAATAGGAATTTATACCTTAGTTTATATGCTGAATCTGAAACTCTGTTGTTGAATAAATAAACTGGTAAACCACTTAAAAAGATTAAGAAATTGGCAAGATTGTGTTTTATAAAGCACATTTTTAATACCTTGGGTTAGTCCCAGATTCAGGGAGCCTTAAAGAGCCCTTATGCACAAGCTCCCTTCAGAATAAAGTGCAACGTGCCAGTGCAAATCCTTATTTCAAAACCTCTAAAAACCTGGAATACGATTGGCTTAAGCTACTGAATGACCATGAAAAGAGATTAATGCCATTTTTTCCATAACAGTGTAAAAAGATACTAATGGATAGATCTAAAAGGGAGAGAAAGTGCAGAGTGAAAGTTAACACAATGTATAAAGTGCAAAGTGCAAGGAATTAAACCTACTGAGATTTGCAGGAGATCACACACAAACTAGACTTAATATATTGAATTCAACTGCACTTCAGATGCATCTAGATGTATTCCAACAGACTAGCCCACCCCACATATTTCTACTTGCTGCTTGCTTGGGTTGCACTTTGTTATATCACTTGAGCTTCCTCAAGAGTGGAGCAAAGATTGAAATGGCCTCTCCATGGGACTTTCAATTTGGACTGTTGAATGATCGAGGCCTGTGCTCCTTCGCTCTTAAATTGGACAATCAACCTTACAAATGCTCTCTGCTGACGCGCTGCAAACGCCGACATATCAGAGAACACTCTCACCCTGGCCACTTCAGGAAGAAAGATATCCTTCTTTTGTATTGCCTTACTTAAAATGGCCTCTCTAATGTGGAAGTCACAAAAATTCACAACCCTCGTCCTTGGGTACTTAGCCCCTGAAAGTTTCTGGGAAGGAACCCCATGGGCCCTCATCATAGTAAGGTCCTCCTGTGCATCCTCAAGTATGTGCTCTCTGATCAGAGTTTCCATATACGACAAGGAGTTGGACTGGCCATTTAAATGTTCACTGTCCTCCGGTATCCCTGTAAAGCGCATATTTCTCCATCGCTTCCCTCTTCAATTGATGATATTCCACCTGGCATCTGGTCTATAGATTGTAAACGGGAGTCCTCCTTATTGGGGTTGTCTACCCCTTTCACTTTCTTGTTCTCCTTGAGTGCTTTTGTTGCTGCCATTGGTGCGGTCACTGTACCACTTCCAGTGCCCTTAGTCTCCTGCAAGTTGATGGAGGGCTTCGGATCCTTCACTTCCCTTGCCTTTGAAGAACTGTCTGGAACCACAGCATTTTTCACCCTAGCATCCATCTCAGTGGTAGCAATCTCTAGAGGAGACCCAAAAAAGGCCAATGCCTGAAGAGAGGGACCCGGGGATATTTGATCCATTGAATTATTTACAGTCGCACTTATCTTCTGCCAAATGTTTCCTCTACTTGCTGCGAGGATGCGTGATGGCGCTGCTTTCCTCTTATTGCTCCTGTTCCCCTCAAGATCATTTGCAGCGTGCTTCACCAACCAGACCTTAGGATGGTTTATATGTTATTCCTCCACTATATGAGCACGCTGTTATGTTATGTTATGTTATGTTATGTTATGTTATGTTAAGCAGTTTTATAAAGCGCAACAGCTGCCTCAGCAAAGAGGCGTCCCGGCACTAAACAACAAAAGAGCAGTAGGCAAAAAACGCTCAAGGCCTACAGAGACGGGAACAAGAATGTCTTGATTGCTTTCCTAAAATGGAGATAATTAGTAAGCCCCCGAATGTGGACCGGCAGAGAGTTCCACAGCAGGGCCACTCTATGCCGGAAGAAGCGCCTGCCAGCGCGGGCTTTCCTTACCCGGGGAATCACTACTAGACATTGTCCCATGGATTGAAGTGATGGTGTGGGAGTATAAGGTAGAAGAAGATTGAACAATATTTAAGGGGATGCCAGCTTCAAAATTTTAAAGGCAAAACAAAGTGCCTTAAACTCAATTCGCCTGGCTACAGGTAGCCAGTGAAGGCGACGAATAGCACTGGTCACTGAGCAAGTTCTACACAAGCCCAGGATAGATCTAACAGCCGCATTCTGGACTCTCTGTAGCCTCTGTATTTCAGATTTATTTGTTCCTAAATATAGCGAACAGGCAGACTCGAGCCTTGATAAGATCAGGGCCTGAATAATGGTCTGCCGAGTTATAGCGTCAAAGAAGGCCAGAATAGATTTAAGCCCACTCAGCAGACCAAATGTAAATGTAAATGTAAATGTGTTTGAGCTTATATAGCGCACTGCTACCCGCTGTGGGTTTCCCGGCGCTTGCTTAGGGAACCCGTCCTGGTATTCCCCTGTGAGATAGCAGGGTATCCACAAGGTGAAAGTCAGGCATCCCGCCGCGAGGGGCCGTTGTGGAGATTAAGCAAGCTATTGCCCAGAGTCGCAGAGTGTGAACCCGTGAGTTGTGGAGGCACCGGGGCGAGAATTATCGAGTCCGTGGAATTTTTAGCCCAAGACCCGCCGAGGTGGGGAATTGAACCCTGGTCCAGGACCGATCTCAGCTTCCAGGTCTGCCACCTCTAACCCCTGAGCCACACTTCTCCACAAAGCAAGTGCCTGCCACCTTTTTCGTCTGGATCTGAAAATTAAGTGAGCTGTCCATCCAGATCCCCCAAGTTCTTTACTACCGGCTTGGGGGTAGGTGCCATGCCTAGGCTGGCAGGCCACCACAGGTCACTCCAGCGGCCATGGTTCCCTCCCACCAACAACACCTCAGACTTGTTAGTATTCAGTTGTAGACAGTTGGCGGTCATCCACTCGGCGACTGCCGAGAGGTCGCCATGGAATTTCCTGGCGTCCTGCTCGGGGTCACTCGAGAGGGCCATCACCAGCTGAGTGTCGTCGGCATAGGAAACCATGGTCAACCCTCTGCTCCTGGCAACCTCCGCCAAAGGTTGAACATAAAGATTGAAGAGCAGGGGGTTCAAGGACGAGCCCTGTGGGACCCCCTGATCAATAGGGAAGGTGCCAGAAGCAAAAGGGGGGGTGACTACCTGAAACGTCCAGTCTGCCAAGAAGGAGGACAGCCATCTGAGAGCTAACCCAGTGACCCCAACCTCAGATAAGCGTTTTAGCAGGATGGCATGAGACACAGTGTCAAATGTGGCACTGAGATCCAGAAGAATCAGCACCGACGTCTGCCCTGCGTCCAAGGCCGCCCACAGATGTTCAGTTATGGCCAAAAGTGCTGACTCGGTACTATGACTGGGTTGAAAGCCATTTTGAGACGGGTCAAATCTCCGATGTACAGTAAAAAAATCCTTGAGGAGGGAGGTAATATAGGCCTCAGTGATTTTCGCAACCCAAGGTAACAGGGAGATGGGACGAAAGCTTTCTGGTGTATGAGGATCTAAGGAGGGTTTCTTAAGCAGCGGAAGGACCCTGGCCTGTTTCCAAGTCCTGGGCACAACTGCCTCACTCAGAGACCCATTGCATTGATCACCGCTTCCAAAGGGTGGATAATAGTAGATAATATTCTTTTAAATTGATCAGGCTTCAGAGGGTTAGCGGGGGAACCTGATTTAACCTTGGCGCAGAGTGTCAATAACAGTTCTTGTGTTATGGGAGGAAAAGTTTCAAGGACCCCGTAAATATGTTTGCAAGAGGTCTCAGAAAGGCCTATAGGGACCATAGGAAAGTTTTTATAAATATCCTCGACTTTCTTAATGAAGAAATTGGCCAATTCTTAGCACTGCGAGTCAGAAGTAATCCCTGAACCTACAGCGTTCTTCTGAGTTTTGAGCCCCGTCACTATGGAAAAGATAGTCTTGGCCGGGTTAGAGCTACCCCTGGTCTGCTCAGCATAGAAAGCGTCACGCTCAACATGAAGTGCCCTATGATAGCGCTTAATAGCAGCACGATAAAGAGCCTTGGAAGAAGAGTCAAAGTCCCGTCGCCAGACTCTCTCCAACTTCTTACAAAGCTTACGTAGGTCAGCCAATTTTGCATTATACCAGGGGTTGGGTTTATTAGGCCGATTCCTAGACAACCTAGCAGGAATAAAAACATTCAGCGGCCACAAGATCCAATCGGAAAAGGTAGAATAGGCCTCGTTAGGGTCAGTCGGAATGACCGGAGAGGTGGCTGCAAGATGACTTTGAAAATGTTCCCAGCTCAGTTTATGCCAAGGGCGCTTGACAGACGAGGTGCTGACTGATTTGCGTGCTGGCAAAATATCGTAGATCACCATGGTGACTAAATAGCGGTCAGACCAATCCCTAGGATCCGGAACAAGGACCTCAAGAGACGGTATGTTAGTGAAAACGGGATCAAATAGATGCCCAGCCACATGAGTGGGGCCGGGGACCCGTTGCACGAGCTGACAAGCCATGAGGTCAGCCAAGAAAGATAACACAGTAGCGTCAGAATCATTTTCTAAGTGCAAATTAAGATCACCTATGACAGAAAAATTAGAGGCATTGACTGCTAAAGTGCTAACTATCTCAGGCAGGGCAGCTCGGAACTCTGTGGACGGACCCGGAGGGCGGTAAATCAATAGTCCTGACATTGTGTAATTACAATTAAAGGTTATTTTAAAAGAAGCACATTCACAATCAGCAACAGTCTGTTTGATAAAAGTGCAAGGAAACTTAGTTTTAAGAACAACTGCAATGCCACCTCCTCTCCTAGGTCTATTAAGAGTATAAATCATATAGTCTTCTGGAAGAGCGAATACTTGCTCCGTCCTCTAGTTTTTATGAAATGTTCTCGACTAGTGCAAAACTGCTGCCCCCTCTATCACCAAGAGACTCCTAGCAAGGCAGTACTTGCTCCGGGACCCCAGCTGTATAATGGGGCAACTTCCTGTCCAAAAGAGACCGCCTTACTTCAACGCGATGCCTGGCATCAAAGGGCTCCCTTCTTTTCCTCTCAGTGCAACACCCGGAGCAGCTCCTGGCTTTGGCTGCTTATCCTCGTTGTCCCCCGCTACCAGGGGCCGGTGACCGACAGTCCCGATTGATATTTTTTGTAATCTTCTCACGGGTTCCCGAGACTGACTACTGCAATCAACCATGCATCTGGCAGCCTCACGGCTCAAGACTCCCGCCTGGCGTCCTAGCCCATTCCTTTTAACATGGTAAAATTATCAAATTAAATTTGGCTCACTCCAAATTGGCACATTTAATTTACTTGTAATTCTCTAGTAAAGTAGATCTTTCTCTACAGAGGGCCTGTAAATTAAATGCTACTAGTGGGCCTGCAGCAATCATTGCATCATCCACTAAAGTAACCTTTTCCAACTTGTCTTCATCCATGAAATGCAGCCTGCAGTGCAGTTTTAAACTGCTATTTCGAACTGGCAAATTAAACCTTTTTTCCAGGCCTAAATCTTTATTTTTTAATACATATAAGTCATCCCTAAGGTAGGCCCTAAAGACTCATAGGGAGGTGTACATTGTATTAAAAGAAAGACATGTGTCCAGGTAGAGAAACTCCTAAAGTAGCTTTTTGACTGCTGCATGGCCTATCATTTCCACTGACTAACACCGAGTTACCTTAATACATTTTTAAGCAATTACTTGGGATTGTGAGCAGGTAGAGTCATCATGTTTACATTCAAATGAATTGTAATTTAAAATTCTCTTTAATAAAAAAGTTGGATTTTAAGTCACAGTTCTAAAAATTACACTTAGAAAGTTGACTTCTTGTCTTAACCATTTGAAGCCTCTACTAGTATCCTAGGTCACATGACTGTGAATGACTCTGCTGTTGGGGTTTTTGTATTCCTACCAGACAGCGAGACAATGGGCTCTGGATAAGGCAGGACAGCTGGGGTGGAATTTTGCCTTGCCTTACTTACACTTCAAAATGTTATGTAGTCACATTAGGCCCTGGCGAATAAACTATCCTTTTACATGTTCATGTTTTAAACTTGACATCTTTCTTGAACAGTGACATTTGAAACACATCTGCTAGTGAGCATGTATGCATAATGTTCTCTGAAAAGTGTTTTTACTTTCATTTGCAAAAGTTGTACATTTTCTTTACCATTATCGTAATACTGATTACTCTGTTTTGTTTCCTTCTATTGATAATTACAGCATACATATTTTACACAAGAATCTTGTTGTTTCAGTACATTTTTGAAATGCCAATTCAAGTATTGCCTTTGCTACCAAATGAAAGGGCTCTGGATCTGTTTCATTGATTTCCTCGTGGAGTCAGGGTTATCATGTACTGAGGTTCCACATACCACCTGTTACCTTGCTAGTTTAGGGGTACTTATGGTGCACAGTGAGCTAGTCAGGACACAGGCCAACACAATCTGATGGCCAACACAATCTGATGGTGTGCATGAACTCAGTCACACACTGTTTTATGTTTTTTGTATTGCCCAACAAACGCACAGTTTTACCGCAAAAGTATGAACCGTACAACATGGTGCCACCAAAGTTCTAGCTTGGGTACTTATTTAAAGGGGTTCCCGAGCAGTTTTTCTTTTGTGTGCCAAAAGCCTCTGCTCACATACTAACAGGAGATGTCCATGGTGTTAGAGAATAATCCTCCTCAGCTAAGTAGGGAAACCCTATTTTTTAGCTGTAGGTTGTTGATGCTTGGACTTTAAACAGTTACCCTCTCTGAATTCTATATGTTCCAAATACTTCAATGGCTAATCCAGCACAAGTGGTTCTACCAATTAATCAAAGACGTGCATTAATACAAATGAACTTACAGCACAGACTCCTGTGAACGGGAGGGTATGTTACCATCTGGGTAGAGCCCCATGAAGCGTACACAACAGGTATTCTATTCTTGGGTTACATTCCCAGCAGTAAATGCCAACCCAGGGAATTTTAACACTTATGCTGAAGTAGCAGTACCAAATCAATTTAGAGGATATGAGGAATTAGAAATCCCGCTCACTTATTAGGAATATATGATTTGCTTCCAGAGCGCCCTACCAGATACATTGGAAAACGTCAGACTAGGTCCTCTCAGCACTGAGGGGACAACATTGCCACTTTTAGCCAGTTGTACACCATATCCAGATATAGAAAACATTACAGACGTAGAACTTGGAATACTATACAGGGATTTAGTTAAACTATGACGCCATTCGCAATGAAAACCAGCATGTTGCACTGTAAAAGTGTTCTGCCAGTTTGTTTTTAAGGCCTGCTCTTGCCCAGCCATCTGCTCATGTTCCTGTTTCCCTAGGCCCTATTCAACCCAACTCAACTAATTCTGCTCCACCGGTCACCCTTCTTGTGATATTTTGTAATTACTTTCCAATTTCCCTGTATGTTTATATTACTTTTTTCTCTTGTTAGTCTTTTCTGTGTACCTGTCCCACCCAACTCCTACCTGTGGGAAAAGCAGGCAGTTTTCATGAAACCCGCACCCCCTTTGGTAGACGGCTGCGCAAAGGGCTGGTGCTCCAACACATGTTTAGGCTGACCGAGGTGGCGGCTCTAGTTTTTTTTACATGCAGTACCACCTCCCCCCATGCTGGCAGCAAGCCCGGTCTGACCTAGCAGAGGTGGGGGAGAGTGCAGCGCTGCATGCGATGCTAGACTTGTGTCTCTCGCACCCAGCAGCAATTGACACACCGCTGAGCTGACATAATGGACCTGCAGCACCAT
Source organism: Triturus cristatus (assembly GCF_964204655.1). NCBI lineage: Eukaryota > Metazoa > Chordata > Amphibia > Caudata > Salamandridae > Triturus > Triturus cristatus. Next base: position 19,929,665 of record NC_140585.1, on the reverse strand, counting down.
GGCACACGGATTCCTGCATTGGCATAGGCAGAACTTTACATGCCAGCTCACCGATAGAGCAGTAACAACGTGTCACATATTAGTAAATATGGCATTCCGACTCACTCCCTATCACGCAGAGCAGCAAGTTGTCTTGCTGCGTTACGTGATATTTTGATGAATTTGCTCCCATGTTCACAGCAGATGAGGCTCATTTCAGGGGTTGTTAATGTTGATGTGTGCCACTCACATAAACTATTTTACTTTTTTGGTCCAGAGCATGATTGCCTCTACTGTCTGTATTTCAAAGGAGTGGGCATGGTTTCTCTGTGTGCTTTTGGGTGTGAACTGTCAGCTGTGCATGTGGTCCACATAGTAGTGGGGCATGTTGCCACTGTGTCAGCCTGATCAAGAGGATGTAGCACTGAAGGATCTACATGGTTCTCTTTCTCTTTCCTCCTTTCAGAAGAACTGAAGAATCAGGCAAGAGGGGGGAGGCCATTTGCAGCCGCAGCATGGTCGGGGCCAATAGCAGGGGATGAAGCTGGTGATGCCCTGACCACAGAATGCATTCCTGCTGCTGCTTGTAATGAATGTTTTTAATTTACTTCTTACTTTAACTATTCCCACCTAGTGTGTATTATCATCATTCTGTAGTTTTTCATTTTCCCAACTTCCTTTGGTCTCCTTTAATGTTTGATCTGCACTCATACTCATTTGTGTCTTCAATATATTCCCGGTTTTTGCAGCTGACTTCCTCCATGTCTGTAGCTTTTTTCCCTACACCACTGTTATAGGGACAGAAAACTTCACCTCACCCCTCTGCTTTGTATCGTTGCTCCATCTCTGTGCGGTGAGACTGACTTTGCTCATTGCTTTCGGAGTGTCAACATTTCAAAACTGTATGAAGCAAGGAGGAGGAGCCATTTACTATTTTATGTTTAGGGTTAAACCAAAGTCAAGTAAAGGCCTGCTTAGTCAGGCTGTAGATTTGTTTGCCACTAAATCCCAAAAATCTAATTATCTATATTCAGACAGTGTATGTGACCATAAAAACACACAATAAAATCCATTTGCATTGCAAAAGTCCAGATAGAAATATTTAAAACATGAATAAATTACATAAATTTAAAAAGAACACCATAGTGAAAATCATCCCAAGGACAATTTCAGATCTGCCCCTCTTTATAGGATGTAAAGTGCTTATTCAAAAGCATTGGACGCAGAAGGCGCAACCTAATGGAGTCATCCAAAGTGGAAAAGAGCATAAAGTGTGCAGTGAATTGGGCAGCAACACAACATGGGAGGGAAGCATGCCAAGTACCCCCTATGGGAGACGGCACTAAAAATGAACTGTGTTCGGTCTCAACCTGGTGAGATGGAATCTATACTCTGGGTTCATTATCCACTTTAAATGAGGTTCCATGCCTGTGGCTACAAAATGTGCATGTTTTTCATGTACCTGATAACTTTCAAGTCTTATTTCCTCTGTGTATGATTCAAAAATGCCTTTGACTATCTCTTTAGATTTAGGAACAATACTTTCAGGTGAGTTAAAGAGGTGACTGTGCACCAGGTTGTAGAAGGTGTTTGTTACAATATCCAACCATTGGATAACAGTCATGTTATCTAGTCTTAGCAATCCACCCTCACCGGCCTTAAAACTCTGCCTTAAGAGTGCAACATCACTTTAACCACCCTTATTATAGGTGCCATGCTGATTTGATCCTCCATAAATCCTATTCCCAGTTCCAGATGTGCACTACGGCTCAAGGTAGTTTTAGGGATAGCTAAAATCCTGCACAAAAATCTATTTTTCAGCTACTCGTAGTTTCCTAGCAGCAACATAACCCCATACTCTGGTTATATATGTGTCAACTGATAGACTCTTAGAACACGATTCACAAAAGTAAACTTAGACGTTTAGTCTAAATCCAAGTATGGACATAAAGATAGTAATTGTAAATGTCCTTGATGAATTCCGACAGTCGTAAACTTGGAGTTTAGACCAATCGTCTAAGTTTACCTTTGTGAATCAGGCCCTTACTTTTATAGAGCTGGACCATCTCCAGAACTGGCTTGTAACCTAACCTTCTAATCTAAATATTGATTCGGTGTCTGCCCCTACTTTTTGCATTCTTGGAGTCATCAACCTATCCCATGTCCTGTATGCATCCACTAAGGATACCTAGATAATTACAAGGAGATACTTTTTCAAAAGGTGTCCTACCTCAGATTTAGACTTAGGGCCTGATTATGAGTTTCCACCAAACCCATGGTGGCGATATGGGTACCTCCGCACCGGCCGTTCGACTCCCCTGTCACGAGTCAGACTGTCAGGGGACAACTATTCCAGAATCTCGGGTGATCTTGCAGCAGTCTGAGGCCCGCAATATGCTGGTGGTGCTGCTGCGTCACCGCCAAGCATATTACAAGTTTCTTCAATGCCACAGTTTTCATGGCCGTGAGGAAACTAAGAGGGCCCCCTATTGCCTCTGGGTCATGGGGTGGATTCAGGGGGGCACATGTTGTGTTACCCTGCATGCATGCACCCAAGTTTCTGCACGGCATGGATTGCCTCAGTCCATGCCATGTGGGAACGGGCTTTGGCATTTCTATTGTGGTGCCTTTCTAAAACTCACTGCCTGGGACCGCCAATGCACCGCCTGCTGCTCTAATAATGTACTCATAATCAGGCGGGCGGTGTGTGGACGAGTTTGTTGATGTGGGAGCGGGCACTGGCATTGTGGCCCACTCCTAAACCGCCAAACTCTTAATCAGGCCGATAGTGTGTTTGGGGCCATAAGTCAAGATAGAGGGTTTTTTCTGGTTCACGTTGACCTCAAGCATAGGCTTGAATACATTAAAACCTTTCAACAGATGTTTGAGGCCATTGGCTGTCAGTGCTGAAAGGACCGCGTCATCAACATGAAGCAAAATCGGGACTTCCTAAGAGCCAATCCTGGGGGCTTCTTTAATACACAATAGTAAAGCAGTTTTTAAAGATTTAATATCGAAGAAAAAGAGGAAGGGGATAATATACAAACCTGCCTAACCCCTTTGACAACCTTTATTGGAGCTGTGCAATCCCCATTCTGTGTATAACGCACTCTAGTGTGGAGTCCCGGTGTGAACGCCTTACAAGATCCAACAAAGCCTGCAACTAAAAATGTCCACTTTCTTTTTTCGGAGTACCAACTTCTTTTTTTCCTAATTTCAGAACAGTCCATCACCACCGACCCCAACTTGCCCTATAGGACCGAAGCAGGCTCGACGGTCTGTGACATTTTGTTTCCTGGAAACCCATGGAAAGTGGAATCCCTGAGGATATGAAGTGTCTGAGGTGAGACTATTACTATTTATAGTTTCTTTTCTCGAGTAATATGATTATCCTACAGTGAGGCTGATAAAACTGTCACGCTGGGTTTAAAATTTAAAATGGTTAACGCACACTCCTACTTCGGGGTTGGGCGGTTATCAATCACCGACTACGTGTAGGATGAGCATCCAGGTTTGAACGCGGGTGGCATGGTTTGGCGAAAGTGCGACTAGAGCCAGCGCCCTTCCCTATTGTCTCCATGAGGCACGACTAAAGCTAGTTTCTAAATGTTCCTTTCACAGAAGGCTGGAAGGTTGCCACATTGTAAGTATGTGGTGTGGTTTGCGACTGACTCAGAGTAGGGTGCACCTTAGCGTGTGCATACCGCTCGGGCAAGTATATTAGGTCCTGATGAAAACCTGGTAATATCACGCACAGGTTGAAACATGTAGACCACCACGATCACTTTTTTACATATAGACCCCACAGGTAAATTTAACCTAAGTTGATGTCCCACTTTGTTTTTAACTATTGTCTTATTGCTCCGTATTAAACTCTTAGGGAGTTAAATAAAGACGAATTTTAACCTCACTATTTCTTTCACTTACACGATTGTTGTGAATAATTCTGCTCCACTGTAAACAGGTGTTGAAGCAGACCCGGGTGGCATTCGGCTACTAGGGTGGGACCCCAATGATGAAGCATGTCACCAACTAGGTTGGTGAGTGAGGGGTCTTTGTAGAAACGGTAATCTTTCCTTTTCCTCCATGTATCCCGCCTCATCTCCTTGATATTCTATATCCACGGGGTTTACTCCTTCATTTGTTTTTGATTCATATCCCAGGGGGACTGGGAGTATTCCTTGAAAGATCCCTCACTCTCTATTTGTTAATCAGAGTTGCGTGGTTATCTCCATGGCACCATAGTCACATCTCTCTGTCTATGCGGCATGATGAGCTGCTGGGCACAGTTTTGAGGCACGTCGCAACCGCAAGCCATCCCATGCTGCTGTAACAGCGTTCTGCCATCTTGTGGTTGTAGGCAATCTGTCATCGATGAGCACACTTGTTGTGGCTTTTGCTTGTCTTCGACCAACCGCGTGTGGTATGGTACATTGTTAGCCACACGTGAGAAATCGATGCAACAAGCAAGTTGGGTGAGCTTGTGGAGCATGCTGAGTTTCGTTACGTCGTAAGATACTTTCGTTAGACACTCTGCACAACATCTGGATTAGTGTGGATTTAATTGCCTTGAAATGAGGTTTTGGGCACTTAATTAGACTGCAAGTAAGCAATAAAGTGCCATAGATTGGATGATAGTGGAATTTTGACATTTCGCCTATGGTTTCTGATAAGACTGTTCCAGTGCTGCCAAAGTGAGCATCGTGTCACAGGAGATGCTGTAGTTTGTAAATTGTATTTGACAGGACATCCGCTTATATTTCTACTAAAAAAAAGTATTCTTCACATACAAGAAAAGGCCTTGGTTACTCTATTGGCCCACAGTCGTTCTTTTAAGTCAGTCACGTGTTTAGATCAAACATGTTATTTGGCCATACTTTGTGTTTTGGCTTCAGCTGCATTCTTAGGGTTGGATGCTCTATATGGCAGCATGGTGTTAAGTTACAGTTTACATTACATTACGTCTCGGGGTACACAAGGCAAAAGTGTTTACAGAGTTGTAGTTCTCGGGTGAGAGGTCTCTCACCGGCAATGGTTTACAATCTAATTGTACTACAGTAATTGGAATGGAGTTTGCATTGACTAATGGATCATTTTGTTTAAATGTTCTTCTTTATCACACTGTTTCGTGACGCCATAGTTTACACTTCATTTCACATGGATGGCCCTTGAATTTTAGTGGGTGGTAGTCACATTGTACTCCCTTACATGAGGGTGGTTCTGGTTTTTCTGGGTCCCTGTGTTGGTCTCCTTCTATGTATTTTTTGTGTGTGATATTTAACGAGTGTAAGTTGTCATGCGCTGCACGCTTGGTGTGCAAGTTTGGTCTGCAGGTTTGGTCTGTTTTGTGTGTAAGGTGCCATGCACTGCGCGTCTTGTCGGTTGTGTGTAAGTCGCCCTGCCCCTCATATGTTGTGGTCTTGTGTGTAAGTCGCCCTGCACCTCATAAGTTGCATTTAGTTTTGCTTCCCTGAGTTTGCACTTTTTCTCCGTCTGTATAATTTCTTGTCTTGTTTATAGTTATTCCCATGTTTTTTCACACTTTCATTTTTCATTTAAAAGGAGGGGGATAATGTTATATCCTCTTAGTGTTAATGCATATTACCCAGCAAAGCTGTCTCCCTGCTGTTCAGCCAGTGTGAGAGTTGGTATTAGAATGTTGGTGTGTCTGTGATGATTGGAATGCTTGGGTGCCTGTGTGGATGAGTGGTGACAGTTGTAGATGGGCTGAGCATCAGGCAAGCTGCTCCTGGTGGGGCTGGATTCTAAGGAACATCATTCTATTGGACTTTTGTACATATTTAATATCCTGAACCAGAGGCTAATAAAGAAACCTACACAACTCTTCTTGGCTTCCTGTCTTAAGAAACAACACATTGCAAACAGGATTGTGTTTGTGCAAGAAGGAATACCTTCCTGGATACCTTCCTGCTCAGAAACAATCCTGAGAGCCATTGTCCTCTTTCTATGTGTGCTGCAGGATGCAGCACACATAGAAAGAGGAAACAACTCCTCGTTAAGCCTATCCTGGGGATGTGTTGACACATTCCCACGTCTACCGCTAATGGTAAATCTGGGAATGTACCAAAAGCCATGGGTGACACGTGGGTACACCCACGCTCCACTTATTAAATGCTTCCTAGGATCAGAGTATTGCAAGGTAGTGATTTGAGCTGCCTTGAGTTACTCTTGATTTATTAACCCCTTCAGTGCCCATGACGAGATAGTCTCGTCATGGAGCGCGGTTGCGCTGTGCCCATGACGAGACTATCTCGTCATGAACCCCGCCCGCTAATGAAACGCCCGGCACAGGGCGTGGAAAGGGCGGGGCACTGAAGAGGTTAAGCCATTCACAGCAACACAAGGTGGCCTTCCATGGCTTGATGAATGTGACTTTAGTGTTTCTGCACCCTTGTGCCCCCTTGTGTGGCACAAGGGTGATTCAAAACCATGATAAATGTGGGTCATAATGCTTTGGAGGACATCATTTCTTTTTGCAACCCTTTGATTTGTTTTTAAGTTAAGGATTGAGCTATGCACCAGAGACGCTGCTTCTTCACTGACACTGGTGAACATGTGTTCCCTCTGGAGCAGATGCAACAGTGGAATTGATTGGCTCCTGATACTGTCATAATCTCTAAAGGAAGTAGCATTTGTATCAGGCTCCATTGCTTTGGCAGTTGCAACCCTCTCCTTTGAATGATATATTCTTTGATACAAAAGGCATTACCGTTTGCAGTAGTTTAAGTTCCCATGTATTAGTACATCTTGTATAAGGGCTTTTATAGGTAGAATAGTAGTAGTAGAAGTATCCTCAGCTGTTCCCAGGCTTTGAACTGAATGGCTGGAATGAGCAAGTAACCAGTACGTTGCTGACTTCTTTTTTTAGAAAGTCCTGCACAATTAGATGAATTCAATGCACCAAATACGCCTCTGAAACATTCACCATCGGCCCTGACATTAATTATATTGCTGCTATTGTCAGTAGCAACAAATTTAATTCTAAGACCCCTTAGTTTAAGCCATTCGTAGACCTTGGTATTAAATTCTTCCAAGATGTTGATAGCTGTTTTTGATTTCTGCATCACAAACATCACAACTGTTGTATGCTGCTGAAGGCTCTGAAAAGCTTCATCCACAGTGAAACCAGCAGCTAGCTTTTGCCTAACTCCCTGGAAAAGCACCCAGTGGCATACTTACAAGGAGTTAACCCCGCTAGAACGTCACTTTTTCCAACGTTAAATTCTTTGCCTTATTTACAAGGCAGCGTTAAGTCACGGCTTAACGCCAGCTTGCAAATAATGCCCCTTATTCATGCAGCTCTTAGTGTGGAAGGGGCTTGCAGTGGTTGTTGCAGTGGGCGTTCCACTACAACACCCATTGCTTTTTGACGTTGCCCCATATTTACAAGGTATTGGACAGGGCCAAAAATATTGTTAGGGAATACCTGGTCTTAAGCAGGCGATGTGAGGAGAAATGTTTGATTTCTCCTTGGATTTTGCCCGTTTCATGTGTGCTGCATTCAGCAGCACTCAAAGAAACAGCAAATCGCCAGTAAAGATTTGTTATGTGCAGGAAGGTGTTCCATCCTGCGCATAAACAATCATTCCTGCAGCGCAGTCACTCTTGCAACATGGTGCACGGGTGACTGCACTGGTGCTCGGCAGCTTCTTCAGTGCCAGCGCAGGGGGAAATGCAGGGGTGCGCCGCATTCTTGTCAATACAGCGCATCATTGTGTTTTGAAACTGACTGAGCGTGATGTAACATCGCACTCAGCCAGTTTCTAGTAAATATGCCTCCCGGTGCAGTGATGCACACAATATCTGTTGCTTGACAAAGGGTCTATATCTCCGTCATTTCGTGGACTGACTGGACAGCGCTCTTCTTCTTAGTTTTGCTCTTCATAATGCAGCACTGGCACGGCCACCCACAAAATAGCTTTAGCTGAGAACCTTCCATTTTCAGCAGAGAGCCTCTACAAACTCCAGGATGCCCGCTCCTGCCACAAACAAAAAGGGAGGCGGTCAAGCGCTATCATTTTAGTCCATTTTCTGTAGTAGAAATGTGGATTGTGTGGTTCCTGTGCTACATTGCCTGCTTTGTGAACATAGCCTTAATAGTGAGCTGTTTTTCTTGTGTTACTGCTGGCACATGCGACCAATGAACACCAACAGCAGATAGGGTACCTTGGCGCTTTGGGGTGGGAGTTGGTGAATCCTGCTGTGCCTTGTCCCATGCAAAGGATGCTGAGGGGAAGGATTGTACTGTACGGGAAAGACTTAGAGTGCTGATTTGCGAGATGCTGCTCCTGCCATCCTCATATTCCTGCTTTTTCTGACTGCCTTCTTCCATCACTTCAGGTGGTGGTTCCCTCTCACCACCACCAGCTATGCTTTTCAGGTGTTTTTTCCACATGATTATATATTGCTCTTTCAAATGGGACATTAGGCCTCTGGTACTGTAGTGCCCACTTGGCTTACCACAACACACCTTCTTATGGTAAACCGGAGCACATTGTTAGGTTTTCTTCTCATGTTGCTTATCGTAAAGTAATTCCGACCCGGGGAGGAGATCTTTCTCACTGTGCCAAACCTGAAGAACTGAAAGTAAAGCTAGGTGGCTGTGATGCCATCATCGCCACCTTCCTCACTTGCAACACTTTTAGGAAGCTTCCTTTTCCCTTGTCTCTCAGAATCTGCCGGGGCCCAATCCATGTCCAGATCGTCAGAAGGGGGGCTTGGAGAAGAAGGGGAGTACTCTTTTCTCTCCTTGCTGGAGATCGTGAAGGTAATTGAGGAAGATCAGTCTTTTCAACAATACCTTGCTCAGCAAGAACCTCAACCTCCTGCTGTTCTGCTCCAATGCCCGGGAGATCTGTTTTTTTTATGTGGTTTGTGACTGCAGCCATTCCAATTCAGATTTACTGCTCTTCATAACTGGAGCCACTGTACCGCTGAGAGACATGGCCTTAATTTGTGATGGTGGTGGGGCCATTGATTTGGGAATCTCAGCCTCTTTCTGCATAGAAGAGGTTGCAGCAGGTATGTCACGTTTCCTGAAAAAGGATGAGGGCTTGATGCCTTTGATGGCTCTGGTAACTTGCTTCCTCTCCTTTCCACTGACCACTTTCTTGGCAGGGACCTCCTTCTTTGGGGTCATCTTCTCGGCACTAGCCGTTAAGCACTTCGCATTGGGAGCAGAAGCACTTAGCAGTGGAGGACTCTGTCACTGTCAGCGGATTCCTTCAGGAACTTCAGTACCGTGGGTGATATCTTCTGCAGCACCTGGAAGCAAAGCAACAAAAAAAGAATCAGTGAAAGGTGGACAATAAGTATGTAGCCCATGGAACACAAGGGAAGCCATCATCATCATCTCAAAAGCTTAACAGTAGTTTACCCAAAAACATGCATGAACATTACACAAAAAAGGTTAGTTTGTGTCCTACCAGAGCCGTGGTGTGAAGTAGAATGAGCCATGGTACGAAGTGGAACCCTATAGTAGGCAGGAAAAGAACGGAAGGAGAAATACATTGCATAATGGCTGGTGAGCGTGTTATTATTGAGAAAGACAAAGTCAATGTGAATAACAATACATTCATGTATAAAAATTAAATTGCATCTTATCTACAGATTCCCCGTTGTGAACTTCACGTCAGCCCCAACTCAGAAATATGTAGTCAGGCAGGCTCTGCGACCCAGGTCCGAGATCACTGATTGACAGGTCCCAGGTGGGGTAGCACGTAATCGGTAGACAAAAGCACAAACAGGAAATTCCAGATCAACCCCACAGATAGGGGCAGCGACAGCACAATGGTCCAGGTGAGATGTAAAGCACACATGGCCGGAGGGGAATGCCTCTTTCCAAAACACCACAAGCCATAAAGTCATATGCTACATAAAGTTAGGACCACATAGCCAATCAGGACACATCGCACAAAGTACATGCAGCAGTTACATGCCCCTCATGCCGGGCATCAGGACACGTTATCTACTGGCCACATAGTGTCCACGCAATGTCAAGGCCCACCTGGATTCCTCATTGAAGACATTAATTATTAATCTATGGCTCCAAAGACAGCAGTTCACATCCTTATAAAAAAAGGATCAGTTGAACTATTTTATGGCATTCAATGACATGTATAGAATCTAGTTCCGTACGATTGCAAGTTGAGACAGTTCTCAGACCCTGTGCCTGTAACTGTTGTCCTGGCCGAAATGTTTAATTAAACAAACTTCCGGTTTAGCCAAACTCCTCTTGGTTTTTCAAGGTATTTCATGGTCAAGGAACATTTTGGCGTGCCACCATTGGAGCTGATTTGTACCTCAATCCTGACTGCAGCCAATGGAAGGGGACCCTGCTCGAATGGATTCACATCTGTACATCAAGGAAGGTAAGCTGACACCACAATTGATTGAAAGTTCTGCAGATTTCATGGGCGTAGTTCCTTCCTAAAGCAGCCATCACCGAAGGTAAGAGACTACATCAGAACCTTAGTAAAGCATTTGGTGTATGGCAAACTAAGGAAAAGCGTAAAAAGATAACCTGAGTGCCCTGCCTCTGACAGAAGTCTGCCATTCTACCTATTTTAATTGTCCTAGCTGAGTAGTCATAATGCAGCCTTGGAGGCAATCCCGCAGGAGTCACCTTTTCTCTATAGTCGGGACGCAAGGAATGGTGAATATTAATGACAGTATTTATTGTATGCCCGCTATGGCTACCAGGACGCTATATTTCTTGTAGAACTATCCTGATTGGATGGATTTGGCACCTCAATCTTATTCTTAGTCTGAAAGGGTTTCTCAGTGCCATTGGTTTTCTAGACGTGTTGGTTGCTTGGACCCGCTGGGCATGATGCAGATGGTACGCTTGGCCCTGGGTGTGATGCCTTCAGTCCCTCACGGTGAGTAGTCACGCTATACAAACTCCTAATTGATTGATTGAATGATTAGGATCTTTTAGGAAAAAGATTTAGTGCTGGGAGATTAAGTGTAACTTTTGATTGGCCAAGAGTAGCCTGTGGTTTTTGAGTTATTCTCTTTATCCACAAACTATTGTTATTATCTTTGTCCTGGAGCTGATATTGACAAACTATAAGGCTCATTTAGTCCTGTGTACTGCGCAGAATTTCCCCTGGTCACAGGCTAGCATGCGCTCGGAGCAGGCTAAAGAGTTTTTGAGAAAGCCATCCTTTTTTCACAGTCAGTTTTTTGGGTGTTGGTCGCTTGGACTGCTGGGCATGATACAGATGGTACACACAGTCCCTGCTAGTTATACAGGGTGTGATTATTGATATGTGATTTTGTTGTGTTGTTAATTACTGCAAACTGTGGGGCTCATTTATGAGCCCCTGGGTCACTTTTGCGCCACCGGTGCATTACTTTTTGTGACACACCAGTGGCGTAAAACATGCGCCATGTTGCGCCATATTTACGAAGTGACGCATCTAGGTAGATGCGTCACTTCGTAAACCCCTGCGCTACATTACACCTGCGCCAGGTATAATGTATGCTGGGCGGGTGTACCCCCACAAGAAAGGGTCGTAGGAGTGGCGCAGCAAAATCTATGAGATTTCGCTGCCCCACTACTAGGACGCCAATGTGTCAAAAGCTTACGCCTGCCTCATGGCAGGCGTAAGGGTGGCGCAGGAATTTTGCTGGAGTTGCGTCAGGCTTCCGACACAACTCCAGCAATGCGGCACTTTTTGCGCCGACAGATACGTCAGTTATACTGACGTATCTGTCCTTCCTTGCAACATGATGCGTCATATTATAAATATGACGCATCATTGGTGTCGCAAGGAGGGCGCACTGAGAAGTGACTCATCGCTGCTTTCACGCAGTGATGCGTCACTTCTCATAAATGAGGCCCTGTGTTTTTTCTTAAGTTCTGTGTTTTTGTTGATGATCTAACGTTTCATATGAGGGAGCTGCTATTTCTCACAAACTGTATTTGATGCCAAGAGTCAATACTAGCTTCACTGGACTATCAGTCCCAGGATTCACTGCCCCAGAGGGAGGGGCTTGGGCTGCCTACATGTGCAAAAGCACTCTATCACTCCGGTGCCGTGAGCCATGGGCTGGCATGTTCTGTACCCGTCAGTGACATAAAGAGGCAGGGCAAGGCCACCACCATTGGTTCGGACAGAACTCTAGATCCCTATAACTCGTGCATCTGTAGCCCACCCCTGAGGTTTGTGTCTATGTTTTATTTCCATGGCCTTTGGTCTTTGACTTAGCGCTTGAAATTGGTTACCGCTGCTAAATGTGTGAAAACTGCCAGTTTGCAACAGTGGCTCTTTTTTAAGCATTCCCTGGGGTATGGCTCGGACTACCACCGTGATCTCTTGTTGACTGTATTTGGTCTATGTTTATGTTCATATTAGGACCAACCATAGCAAGGTTTTGATCATGGTGAAAAGGATACACCCGGGTGTGTCAGCAGCCAAATCTCCCAACAAAACTCGAGTCTCCCCCTCCATTTTGAAAGATATCACCGGTGCCAAGGGGGGGATTGAGAGGCAGATCATCAGCATCGAGGGAACCTTAACTATGATCATTCTGGAATGGTCCCAATTACTGAAGGGGCGAATGTCATCCCTGATCATAGTAGCTTAACTAGAAGGGTGCAGTTGGATGGTTCGGAACTGGATGAGAGTGATGCTAAATCTCCCTCCTCATGGCTACTAGTCACTCAACCCACGAGAAAACACCTTAAAACTCCAGCAATTGGACTCAGCCCACTTCCGACCTTCGGGTTGGGGTGCGCCGTCAAAAGAAAATCACTCCCCAGAGCCGATCAACATCTAAAAAGTCCAACAAAGTATCAGATAATAACTTAACTGAGGATCATTCCCAGTTGGTAGCCTCAGGACAAGCTCTCACGAACATGGTTAGGCTCTCATTCAGTGCTCTCACCAAGCAATTAAAAACCACTGAGAATACTGTCCTAATGTGTATGGATCTGCTGGGGAAGGTTCATGTGCCGTCTGACTGCCTGCCCCCCAGGGAGGGATAATACAGTACCCCCTCAGCACCTAGCGGGCCGAACCAACTCTGTCGAGCCCGATGTGAGTAACTCCAAACGCCTCCAGTCTTAGCCGGCGCTCCCACTGCACTCCTATCTAATTACCTCTCAACTGGTGGTAAATGTAACCCTACCTCTTCGTTCCAACTGGTCTGCGCGGCCCCTGACAATCAATTCTTCATGGCACTTTTTAAGCGCATTGTTAGCTAATAACGCTGTTAAAGACTTACAGTGTTTTTACCCTATTTCTAAATCTGAGCGCTTGGATCTTCCCCCTGCAGCAACACCTTATGTGGTAATTTTAGCTAATGTCCCCTCCCTTTCTACCTCAGCTCATGAATCCTGGGTTTCCCTCAGGAATAAATCCTTAAACTGGCTAAATGCAAGGGTGGGGTTGGATGGAGCACTTTTTGCAGAAATCAAGATGATAAGGAGAGTTTAATAGGTTGGTTTGGGGCGTAAATCATTCCATGGTGATTGTGTGGTGTTATCTTTCAAATTACCAGAACTAGTTGAAACTATACTAGAGAGAGCCAGCTCTACATCCCTGACCACTCAAACAAGCATTTGCAATGCAAATAGGTCTTCCATTTGTGAGTTAGAGCTATTGACGTTGTAAATGGCAATGTTTTTTACCTACACATTTTATTTTTGGAGTGAATGTATGTAGTGTGCAAAATCCCTTGGAAAGGTCAGGCACTTCATAATAAATACATTGAAAAAGACGCAAAGTGTGGATTGTGTCAACAATTGCTTGGCACGTACCTCATGGGTGAAGTGTCACCACACATGCACACCATGGTGCTTTAACAATGCGAAACTCATTAATAAAAGTAGTGCTTGCAGACTAACCAACGCAATCAGGATCGGATCATGTGAATCCGAATCCCGCCTTCTCTTTCATTTTCTAGACTATTTGACTCACTCTCCTGCGTCTTGGTTATCCCCAAACACTTGGAGGCAATGAAGTTTGCCAAGGGGGCGGGGGGGCTTCACGGGTACATGATGATGTATTCATACCCTAGTTGTAAAAGGTCGCCCGGTGCTATTGGTTAAAAGTGTGCCGATTTCATTAAGATATTAGGAGTACTTTACTCGCATCTATGAGAAAATCGACATTAACTAAACAAAATGCCAGAATGCGTGTCAGTTTTCACAGTGTTTTAGACAGTACTGGTTGCTTAGTTTCTTTGCATTTATTTTTGTATTTACTCTTTTACACAGCATCCAAAGTAGGTTACCTAACCCCAAAGCCCCGAGTTGTTAAATGACCCATAGAAGGGAGTGTTTTACAGTTAAGCAAATGTGTCCAAATGTAATTTTGGTAGTGCCATTGGTATCAGCCAATGAGGTACTCGATGAGCAGTTATTTAACTACACGTTCAAAACATACGGTATTGTGTCTGTTGTTTGTTTGTACACAACCACCTCTTTGAATGTGTTTATTAACACAGAGCTTCATCTACCAGCTAGTGCTCACAGAGGGGCAACTAAAGCACAGAACAAAATTTATTCATTTATCCTGATTGTGAAGGCACCCGAAATGTTTAGGTGCCTGCCCGGAGAGGCTAGGGATCCCAGCGCTTGTACAGACTCTGCCGTGCTCCTCTGCACCAGCAGGGCACAGCTCAGAATCTGGCGCTTCTGCCAAGAATAGGTGAGGGGAATGAGGTTGGGGCATGCTGGAGTTGCCGGCAGATTTCCAGGTTGTTGAAAGTGGTGATTCTGACATGAGGCAATGGAGACTGACTTTGTCTGTTTGTCTGCACAAGTCTATTTCTCTACCATCTACCGGGCTCACTGTCATGTATCCATTCATTTCTCTTTGTTAGAGGTGCGCGAGCCAATATATTAATTAACAGGTAGAGCCAGCTGGAGATGGACCAAGCGTATACAAGTCAGTGGGCGAGCCGTGAAAATGATCGGCATGTTAATCATACAGTAAACATGATGCAAATGTGCGATAATGTCTCTTCAGAATTATAAAAAGTGCATTTCTTTAGCGCGTCACCTCAGTACACAAGATTATAGCACTGAATTGAGAGGAAGCTATTAAAAGCGCTTGTTTTAAGCATGAGTTAAAACACTGCCGCACCTCCCGCCCGACAACAATGCCATTTGTGAACTGAGGCGTCAGTTGCCATGCATACCCCGAATGTTGCCTAGAGTCTTATTATATTTAGAGTAACATTAAAATCTAGTTCATTAAACACGAGAAGTTTTTGTACAGCACGCATCTTGAACGCGCATATTTCAAGGTGGCAATAATAAAGATGAAAACGGAAGTGCTGGCAGGCAGGAAAACACGAACAGGAGTGGAGGGGTGGCGGGGGGCTGAGAAGTCACAGACTGAGGGAGGGGGCGGTGGAGTGGGGAGACAGGGAAGAAAATAGTGTTGGGAGTAAAGGGGCCTATAGCCGTGGAAGGATACAAATGACAAATGAGGAGGGACTAACAAGCCTCAAACCAATTGGAAGGCAGCATTTTAAGTCAAAAGCCAATGGGCAGAGAGTGGGCTGAGCTTCCACGAAGCTTCCACACTACAGCATATACTGCATGTCTCGCAAAGCGATGGCAGCGCATTTGCGCTGCAATGCTAGGCAAGACCTAAAAGAAAATAGTGCCAGGAGTAAAGGGGCCAATAGCAGTGGAAGGATATAAATGAGGAATGAGGAGGGACTAACAAGCCTAAAACCAATTGGAAGGCAGCATTTAAGACAAAAGCCAATGGGCAGAGAGTGGGCGGAGCTTCCACGAAGCTTCCACACTACATTATATACTGCATGCCTCGCAAAGCGATGGCGGCCCATTCGAGCTGCAACGCTAGGCGAGATCTAAAAATGTTACTTTTACCTCTTATTTTTTTTCCAAGCCTCCTGTTTCCCAACAAATTTTCCATCAGCCCTCCCACTTTGGCTGAGAGCAGTCTTCGGCTTCATCATTTCCAATTGTAACTCACAATAGATTTGATAGTCTGTCCACACTTAAGGTAGTCGACTGACTGGAGGCTTCTACTATGCCCAGTATTGGTCTTTCTGTTGGAAATGTTATCCTCCCTGAGCTGAGTACTAGCACCTGTCCAAATACAATGGCTGAATGTAATTCCCCTTCTTTACAGTCTGGTCCTCATAGGGTCTCAATAGTCCCTCTGATGGACCGATCCCAGATGAACCCCCTGTTTTAGCTAACACTGTTTTATTTTGGAATGTTGCAGGGCTGCGTCACGTGTACTATGATGGAGTGGTTAGACTTTGTGTCCAAGTTTCATATGTTATGTTTACAAGAAGCTTGGTCTCTGGACCCAATATATCTTAATGGTTATAAACATTTCACTCGCCAGCAATTCCTTCTATTTGTGGAAGACCCTAAGGGGGTTTATGTATTTATGTGTCAAATAAGCTGGCTCCCTTGAATATTGCAATGATTTTGACTAAAGTGTATTATCAGATCATTTCCAGTCAGATTACATCATACATTACTTTGTTCATAGTACATTTTTATAACAATGCCCGTGTGCGGGACATTACTTCCACCCTCCATCAATTAGATACTGACCTCAAGTCACTTTCCCACTGGCTGTAGGGACTCAATCATTCTATGGGGTGGCGATTTTAATCTTCGACCCAGCAAGGTATGTGGGTTAGATGCCCCAGATAAAGGTAATATTACCCACTTTTTACATGCTGGTTACGGGGATTTGTTAAATGATTAACTTTTTAAATACAACCTGAATTTTTGTAATGAAGTAACTAGCCCCCCAGTTGAAGTTAAGAATACTTTTAACGGGAGAGGGAAGAACAGTGTCATAGACTACCTGTTGCTCCCTTTGCGTTACTCAGTGTTAGTCTTAAATTTTTCTATCCACGACACTGTAATTACTGATCACTCCCCTCAGAGTGTCGCTTTGAATATCAATCTCCTCTTTCATACGGGGGGTTAATCAAAGCGTATCAACTGTGGAGGATATTGAAATCTCCTGTTTTAACTGCTACTCTCTGAGGTGGTCTATGATAAACCCAATCACATTTTTAGAAAACTTAATTTATAACCAGTGGCCTTTGACACTTGTTTAGATGAGTCTGCAGAGGCACACAAAGTCATTGAGGCCTTTGAACAAATCAGAAAAGGAATGAAAGAAGGGCTTACTGCCAATCAGAACAAAGCAGGTTCGGGGAATTGCAGCTGGTTTGACTCTGCCTGCACTAGAGCCCTTAGGAGTTTAAAAGCAGCTCTGTGTAAGCAACCTAGGTCCACCCAGGAAGTTTGGGAGTGTAGAAATGAATACAAGCTTGCCATACAATTTCACAAAAAAAGTACGAAGGTGGAGTCCTGGAATTAACTACTTGAGGCAAGCCTGAAGAACGACAACACAACCTTTTGGCGCATTATTGACTCCCCGTTCCTAAAATAAGCAGACAGTCCCTGCATTGAGATCGCCATGACAGAGGCTGAATGGTTCGCCCACTTTTCTAAGCTCCATTCAAACCAGGGGGTTAATGCCACTGCACTTCTTACGTTGGCACCCATGAGTGATTCTGCAATAACAACACTCCCAACCGACCAGATTTATCCAGACTTTACCTTAGACAATTTGTTCCGGCTCTGAAGGCGAGTAATGGAGGTAAAGCGCTGGGTCCTAATGGTATTACCTTTGGTTTGTTTAAATCCAATACCGACCTTTGGGGCCCCCTTTTAACACTTCTTTTTAGAGCCTGTTGGAGTGATCGATTTTTAAGTACCTGGCCAGAGACCTTTATAGTTGCCATTGTCTGGATGCCGGCGGGAGGGCAGCATTGGTTATGCTGGACCTCTCGGCGGCATTGGATACGATGCCCCATTCCTTGCTTCTTGATCGCCTCTCGGAGATTGGTGTATCCGGGTCCATCTGGGGTTGGATCAGGTCCTTCTTGGAGGGTCATTCGCAGCAGGTCTGGCTTCCACCTTGTGCCTCTGCTCCCCAACCAGTGGCCACGGGTGTCCTGCAGGGGTCATCCCTTAGTCCCCCTTCTTTTTAACATCTATGTCACCCCGCTGGTTCATTTAGCGGAGGCGTTAGGGGCTAAGGTAATGGCTTATGCTGACGACACCCAGCTTCTGTTCTCTTGGGGACGAGACGATGATTCAGTCCTCTCAGTGCAACACTGTTTGGCTTCTGTATTTCACTGGCTTGCTCAGGCACAGCTTAAGTGCAATGAGGAGAAATCTGAGATCCTCTTCTACGGTACATTTCCTGCCAACTTCAGAGAGAAGCTGTGGCTCCCAGGTTTCCCTAGTTCAAAGGGAGACTCTGGCAAGAATCTGGGGGTTTGGTTCAATGAGAACTTGACTTTCTCATCTCAGGTAAATAAGCTGACTGGTACCTGTTTTAGCATCCTGAAAACTCGGAGGAAGTTTTTTCCTCTCCTTCCAAAATCGGCAAAGGACACTTGTCCGCGCTCTGATTCTTTCCCGTCTCGATTACGCCAACGCACTGTATGCTGGCCTCCCGTGTTACCTCTGGAACAAACTGCAGGTGATACAAACCTCGGCTGCCAGACTCCTGCTGGGCCTTTCCAGCAGCAGCAGTGTGCGCTCTCATTTGCGATTTCTGCACTGGCTCCTGGCGGAGGCTCGAATAAAATTTAAATATCTATTGCCCACAGAGCTCTCCATGGTCTGGGACCCATCTACTTGCAGAAGAGGTTCGCTTTTCACATTTCGGTGAGACAGTTGCGTTCTTCCTCCCAACTTTTGGCGCAGACCCCTCTGTTCAACCACCAAAGGCTTGGCGGGTGCTCTTTTGCCCAGATAGCTGCGCTCGCATGGAATGCATTGCCATTGGCTTTGCGCGGTGTCAAAGATTCTGCGATTTATATAACATAACATATATAAAAAAGGGATATTGCAATAGCCCTGCGCAATACAGACCTATTCCATTGGACTTTTTAATCAATATTGGCTGGATGTAGTCTTTTAGGCAGACTGCAGGACAGGGCTGAGTCCAACAGCATTATCTCAGATCTGCAGTAAGGGTTCCACCCAGGTGTAGGGACAATTGAGCAAGGTGTTAATTTGAACCTACTCATAGGGAAATACATGCATATTAAAGGAGGCAACCTGTATTTAGCATTTGTAGATCTATCCT
Organism: Triturus cristatus; assembly: GCF_964204655.1. Taxonomy (NCBI): domain Eukaryota; kingdom Metazoa; phylum Chordata; class Amphibia; order Caudata; family Salamandridae; genus Triturus; species Triturus cristatus. Next base: position 19,910,538 of record NC_140585.1, on the reverse strand, counting down.
TTGCTTTTGACTTTGTTGTGCATGACAAATTATTGTCAATCATGCTCACTGTGGGCATAGATTATACAATTCTGAATTTTTCTCAGACATTTGCACGCATCGGGACGGGGTGGAGCACGTTATGGATTAACAGTGATTATTTTCGCCCATTTAACATAGAAAGCGAAGTCTGTCAAGGATGTGTACTTGCTCCATTCTTGTTCAACCTTTACATTAACAGTTAGGTAAAACCCGTGCAAGCAAATGTACTGACCTACCTCAAGTCGGGCATCAACCCATCCCGGCACTTTTATATGCTGATGACGCTGTATTAATGGCCCGCACGCCTCTGGGCTTACAGCGTTTACTCGATGAATTTATCCAGTTCATACAGGATCATGGTCTGGATATTAACATTAGCAAAACCTTTGTGATAAAACGTGGGAAAAGAGTAACTAACTGCTGTGATATCTTGATTGAGGGTACCAAGATCGTGTTTACGCCAATTTTTTCATACTTCTGGATTTTATTTGACAAGGAAGGGAAATGGAAGAGTGTGGTTAAGTCCAGGAGGCTTCAATTTCTTGAAAGCCTAGCGGCCTTGAGGAACGTCTTTAGGAAACTGAGCATTAAAAACCTGAGAGAAATGATGACCATTTCTAAGACCAAATGCAGACTAAATGCTATGTATGGGTCGGAGTTATGGGGCTATGTGAGTGTTGATTTACTCCAGTTAGCAGAATATGCATTCCTAAGGGATCTTCTTGCTCTCCTGAGAAGTGTTTCCACCTTTGTTTGCCACTCGGAATTGGGAGTCCCCCATTTAGCGATGATTAAAAACCTGCCAGTCTTGCACTGCCATAAGATATGGACTTCTGACTATACTGAGCTTAACCGTTCCATTGTAGAGCTTTGCCTCAGCTCGACGTCTGCATTTAAAATTCCTTGGCTCAAATTTGTGCGCGACTTTTTGGCCGATATCGCTCATTCTGAGTATTTTGACCACCCTGAGCTTCTGATTAGCATCCCAAGGAAGGGTCATTAACATTAAAATGCTGCTCTATGGAGTTTATCCTCTAGGATTAACAAACCCTCTGCTTTGAAGAATCAATTGAGTTTGACCAGCTATGATATGTAACCGCGTCTAGTTAATGTATATAATCTGCGTCATAGATTTGACCAGAGACGGTTTCGGATGGACTTCTTTAATCATTTAACCAGTTTTTCTATGCCCAAGCACTGGCTGCCTGTGCCAGTGAGATGGCCATGTGACACAGTAGGGCACTATGCATATTCCCTTTTTCTGGACATATTACTCAGATACTCAGTTGCTGCTAGAGCGCTCGGTGAGGCCAGCCCTCCACTCTTAATTTAGAAAAAACGATATTCCTGTTTACTGTGAGATTTTGCACATTGCTTTTTGCACATTTTGGTCGCCTGACGCACTGTTTTAAAATTGGTGAAATAAGTCCTTTTAATTCAACGTTGGCACTGTATGCAATTTTAAGTGTGCTCGCTTTTATATTTGCTCTGCCTTACCGTGTAGAGGTGTATTTTAGCCGCTAGGTCGCAGTCCCCGGTCCGTCGCGGCAATTAAGTGCCGATTGTACGGAGGGACGCCCTGCGACTCCACCCACTCCTGACCTCAGTTCCGGTCACGGGGTACATTAGGGCGATGACCCGCCGGCCGCGCAACAGTTGCTGCTAGAGCGCGCGGTGAGGCCAGCCCTCCACTCTTAATTTAGAAAAAACGATATTCCTGTTTACTGTGAGATTTTGCACATTGCTTTTTGCACATTTTGGTCGCCTGACGCACTGTTTTAAAATTGGTGAAATAAGTCCTTTTAATTCAACGTTGGCACTGTATGCAATTTTAAGTGTGCTCGCTTTTTATATTTGCTCTGCCTTACCGTGTAGAGGTGTATTTTAGCCGCTAGGTCGCAGTCCCCGGTCCGTCGCGGCAATTAAGTGCCGATTGTACGGAGGGACGCCCTGCGACTCCACCCACTCCTGACCTCAGTTCCGGTCACAGGGTACATTAGGGCGATGACTCGCCGGCCGCGCAGCGGACGTGCGCAGCGGGCGCGCCGAAGGCGCGCCAAAGGCAAGCCCGTCTGTGCCCGTCCGCGCCCAGACCGCGACCGGCACAGGCCATACTGATATTCCCGTCCAGCCTCAACCACTGCTCCGGTCTCGCGAGGCATTGCTAACTCTCCGTTGCGCTCCCTGCGCCAGCATGCATCGGCTCGACTTTGCTAAAGGGTCAGACCTTTCGAGTTGTAACACATGTGGCTACTTACCACCTCGCGATCGGGGGCAGCGTAAGCAATCTCAGACCTACTTCAATGCGTGCCTCTTAAATTGCAGATCACTGGTCAAGCATGCACCGGAAATTTGGTCCCTTCTAAGTGACGGGTCCTGGGATGCCTTGTTTCTTACTGAGACCTGGCTTACCCTGGACACAGTGACGTCCATCGCTCTTGCAATTCCACCTGGCTTTAAGATGTGTCACGCTGACCGTGAGGGGGGCAAGAGGGGGGGCGGTGTGGCCATTATCCTGAGAGACACTTGGAATTTGGTGTCCTCCACCCCATCGTTCGGGGACGGCATTGAAGGTCTGTTTTTTTGCATTCACTTTAATCCCTCTTTTTCACTGGCTGGCACCCTTCTTTACAGACCTCCAGACTGCTCAGCTATGGCACTCCAGAATTTATGCAGCCTTATTGTTCAACTGTCTGTCAAATACATAAACTTCATGGTGTTAGGTGATTTTAACTTACATGTGGATGACGTTAGCTGTTCACAAGCCACTCATTTGGTATCCTCCTTGGAGGGTGCCAACCTTATCCAACTGGTGTCTGCTCCCACACACACAGCTGGTCACACACTGGATCTCATTTTCACCTCCCTCGCTAATGTTGTTATAGCATCTCCCTCCCCTTTAATCTGGTCTGATCATTATTTGATCCCTCTTACTTTTCCTCTGCCTGTCCCCAAACAAACTGAAGGCCCCCACTTTATCTCTAAGAGAAAATTGGAAAATCTAAACGTTGCAGATTTATGCGACACCCTACAGGCTACCCTTCCCAGCCTGGCATCAGACCCAAACGCCGATGCTAATTCCGTGCATAAATGGATTGCAACGGCTGTGGACTACGCAGCACCGGCAAGAATTGTTAAATCCGCAAGACTATCTCCCTCGGCCCCCTGGTTTTCACTTTCCCTTAAAAAATCCAGGAGTGAATGCAAGAAACTTGAACGCGCGTGGCGAGCTAGCTATGATGACCAATGTAATGTAATGTAATGTAAAAAATTCATATAGAGCGCAACTTACACCGGACGGTTTCTTGGCGCTAATCATTAACTTGAGAAGAGGCGCAGAAGGAAAGAAGAGTGCTTATGTATAAATGCTGAGGAAGAGGTGGGTTTTGAGAAGGGACCTAAAGTGAGGGTAAGAGGGAGAAAGTCTGAGTTCCAACGGAAGTGAATTCCAAAAGGAAGGAGCTAGAAAAGAAAATCTGAGGCCTCCATGTTTTTTGCGCCTAAACCTGGGCATCTGGAGGAGCGCATGATAAGAGGATCGGAGGTGCCTAGAAGGAACGTAGGGGTGCAAGAGAGAAGAAATAAAAGAAGGACCGATGCCGGCCAGAGATTTATGAGTCAAACAACCAAGTTTAAACTTGCAACGCTCCGATACAGGAAGCCAGTGAAGGGCTTTGAGCAGAGGGCGGACGTGAAGATGTTTAGGTTGATGATAGATCAGGCGGGCAGCCTGATTCTGTATCAGCTGTAATCTTTTAATTTGATATTGTGGGATGCCTACATACAGAACATTGGCATAGTCAATCCGGGAAATGACTAATGCCAATAGTGCCAGAGTAAGGGCCTCAGTGGTCAAGAAATGAGGTATTTTCCGGATCTTCCTAAGCTGGAAAAAGCAAGAGGACACAGTGGCACTGACCTGGTGTTTCATTGAAAGATCATGGGAGATGTAGACTCCCAGGCTTTTCACCTTGTCAGCCGGACAAGGAGAGGGACCAAGAGAAGGGGGCCAAAAAGTCGAATTCCAAGGGTTGGATGGGCCTCCGACAAGAACAAGCTCAGTCTTGTCGGGGTTAAGCTTAAGATGGTAAGCACCCATCCAATTACTGATATAACAGAGGGTGAGTTGAAAATCTTGAATCGCTTCGTCCGATGAGTCAAGATTGAAGACAAGCTGAATGCCATCTGCATAATTAAATGCAGTGACATTCCTTCCCCGGAGGGAGCGAATAAGGGGAGTGAGATACAAATTGAATAGGAGTGGTGACAGAGACGAACCCTGCGGAACGCCGCAAGTGAACTTCATTTTATCAGCCGAGAACTGGGAGAGTCGGACAGATTGGTGGCGGTTCATCAGAAAGGAACGGACCCAACTAAGGGCCGTCCCACTGATGCCCGCCTCTTTGACACGGTCGACCAAGATGGTATGGTCGACCGTGTCAAAGGCCGCCGACAGATCTAGGAGAATCAGGGCTTGACTGGTATTAAAGTCGGCGCCTCTACGGAGTTCCTCCATGACAGAGAGGATAACCGCCTCCGTCGAATGAGCAGGTCTAAACCCGGCTTGCTGGGAGTCTAAGAAGTTAGACTCTTCAATAAAAGAGCTGAGGACTCCAGTCACATGTGTCTCGAGTACCTTACTCAAGTAAGGGAGAAGGGAGATAGGGCGAAAATTACCCATGACTGCTGGGTCGGCATTAGGTTTTTTTAATATAGGAACCACCTCAGCGTTCTTAAACTGACTAGGAACCTCACCGAACAGAAGAGAGTTGTTCAGGAGGGCTAGTGGAGGGGTGGGACAGGCCGAAAAGGCAACACGGAGAATCGCAGGAGGGCAGCAATCCGTGGGAGAACCAGATGAAACTTTATTTAGCAGGGAGAGAAAGTCTCCTTCTAGTATGGGGGGAAACTGAGTTAAGGAGTGGGGATTAGAAAAGGGAATGGTATCTGTAGGGGGCATCACCGGGGATCCAGAGAGCATGCTATGTTTAATTTTGCAGATTTTGTCTATGAAGAATTGATTGAGGGAATCACAAAGAGCCTGAGATGGAAGGGGTTTGAGAGTCACCCTATCGGGATGTGAGAGCTCCTCCACAATGGCAAAAATTTCTTTCGATTTTTGTGCAGAATTAAGAATTTTTGTGGAGAAGTAGGCAGTTTTAGTGACTGAGATGGCCTGTTTGTATTCTCCGGAAAGTTTTAAAAATTGTAGCTTTTCTGAGTGGTCGTAGTTTCTGCGCCAGCGGTGCTCGGCTTGGCGGAGTCCCAGTTTTAAAGATTTGAGGCTGTCCGAGAACCATCGATGTGCGTCATGAGGACGCTTAGTTCTGATTAGCTTGAGGGGGGCAACCTTGTCGCTGGCGGACTCTAGCCATTCGACAAGTGCGGCTTCTTGGGAGTCTATGGAGCCGGGACTGGGCAGAGCCGAGGAAGTTAAGGAGGTAAAAAATAAGTCAAGGTCTGCTTTATTCCAGTTGCGGGCTAAGTGGCTAGGGCCTCGGCTGCGGGGAGGCGGTGGAGGGACCACAAGAGAGAAAGAAATTAAGGAGTGATCCGACCAATGACAAGGTGCAATCGTGAGCGACTTAATTCCTAGATTGTAAGTCCACACTTGATCAAGAATATGGCCCTTAGAATGAGTGGCCAAGTGGACATGTTGGAGGCCGTTAAGCCCACTTAAAAGGTCGGTAAAAGCCGAGGAAAAAGGGCTTTCATAGGCGTCTGATGGCCAGTAGTTGAAGTCTCCCAGAACCAACAGTTTGGAATAATTGATTGTAAGCTGGGAGAGTAGGTCGCCAAAAAGCGAGGGAAAATTAGGCATAGGTTGGGGGGGGGGCGATATACCAAAACGCAGGTAAGAGGAGACACCGAGGATTCAAAACGGATGGCTAGGTAATCAACCTGAGGGATAATGGGTAGGGAAAGGGAGGTAAACCTAAGGGGAAGTTTGATAATGGCGGCTACGCCGCCACCCGGTTTCCCAGCTGGACGGTTGGCTTGAAGGATATAGTGGTGCAGATCAGGGCATACAAATTCTTCCTACTTCCACGGATAGAGTAATTTCACAGATACACGCACATGCACTCATCACACACTTGGGCCCATTTCACTAACATACGCTCGATTACTCTATCAGCACTGAACCTGCGGAGAGAAAACTCCTAAACACCCTGTATCTACAGTAAGGTCAATGCGATCAGTTTGATACTGTCCTGAGTCATGATATAAACAACAATAATCAAAATAGAGTACTCAATAATTGAGAAGAAATAACCACCAACACTGTATTTAAAATAATGGTACTTTATCTAAAATTAGTTTAAAGAAATTCAATCAAGCAAATCATTATTCTCATAGTTACCTATTCTAGCTAAATGTCATGAATGGGTCAGGACAGGTCTCTCAGTAAAAGTCTCCCGAGTCGCCGTCCTCACAGCATCGATCCTCACAAACGCAGGTTTGGGAAGAAGTGGCCTCAGACCCTCTCTAGGCTAACAATACTTATAGCAAATCTTTCAAAAATAACGCAACATAAAATGTTCTGAATATCCGTTGAACCGCTGAGCAGAGCGAGCAGGAAAGGATGTAGCATCGCTACATTTGAAAAATCTCCGCTCAGAAAAATCACAAAAATAAAAAGACGGAAGAAGGAAACTCGAGTTTTGCAAATGTTACTTTCGTGCACACATTTCCTCGGAACCACCACTGTAATCACAAAGTTCATTGTGGCTCTCTTGTCCTCCAAGGTTATTTGGACGCTTGCCTGGAGTCACTGTCATCACGGAAACTTTCAAAACTCCAGCAGAAGCCATAGTCAGGTGACTCTCAACAAGGCCTCTCGTCATCTCATATTCACTCGAGCACAGGCTGTAAACGGCAGCCATTTTCCTTAAGGCCAAAACGAACCATCTTAATTGAAAGAAACACAAACAACATTACTACATCATTGCAATGATTAAACAGTGTTAACCCCACTAATACCCTTATGTGTATGTAATTATCTAGCCTTTTGCAACACAGTAAAGCATTAATACACGGTATTTCAAAATCGTTTTGTGCTTTAAAACAAACAGCACTTAGCAACATTCATTTAATTAAACCTGCACATTATTATTAAGCAACATATATGCATTCCCACGTGTAATTTCTCCTGTTAATTGCGTTGGTTAGTCAGAATTTTCACACAGAAACAAATAATTAATGATTACAAATTAGTATTTTAATTCTCGACATATAGACAAAACTGGAGCTTAAAACCCAATACATTTTCAACAGAAAACTCTGCTCCAGCAATCCCCCCTTTGGTGATATTATCACCAAATAAACAACCCAAAAAAAATTTAGTCCCATTTTAGGAGAAATTGAAAATGTCTTTTTTCTCTTTTCACAACACTACACACCAGACTCCCTTTCATCATCCCTCTTCGTTTCCAAGTAAACACTCTCCCTCAATTCTTCTAATTCTATTTCTTGTGGTTCTCTTTTTGACCTTTTATTTCTCTTTTCAATATTTCTTTTGATTAATTTCTTTTTCCCTCCCCTGTTTTTACAACACAAACACACCAATCTTAGTATCAATAAAGCAACAATTACACAAGTCAAAGGAAACAATATCTTACCTATAATAGTACTACCTATTTTCGCAATAAAACTCTTAACAGCAACTATTTTATTAGCTATTTTGGTCCAGATACTCTCAGCTTCCAGTGGCACTAATTCTTCATGCAAATCAGTAATATTTTTGATATAGACCTTCAGGTCTTTGCTTTCATCAGGAATGTAAGTGCAACAATGTTGAACTTTCAGCATTCCGCAGACCCCACCCTCCTTGGCCAATAAAATATCAAGGGCAAGTCGATTTTGCATAGACATGGCACGTACGGCAATCATCTCCGTATTCACCAAAAGAAACCCTCCAGCGGTATTTGTCGATAAGCGATCCACCACTGTTGACAGTTTCCGAATTCCATATGCATCCAAAGAAATTCCCACTGTTGGAATTAAAGCTCCAAAAATATCACCTACAATTTCTGACCAAGTTTCTCTCTTAAAACGTGTTAATAAATTAATATGTTCTACGTCTTCTATTCTATCTATATGAAAGATCTTTGGAAAGACCAGGCCCACATAACACGTGCCATACCAATGGTCAGGCAACCTGTAATAAGCCTTGTTCCCACAAACATAATACACTCCTGGGAAAACTGGATCTTCTCCTCCCTTGAAACCCCATCCTGTTGCAATGAAGTATGTATCATGACACTCACTAGTCCCAACAAAATATGTATCATATTGGGATCTCTTTCTTGTAATGCATAGCTTACTCTTCTGTGGTGCATCTAGAGCTAAAGTTGGACTAGCCCCATTTCTCAATTCTTTCCCCATCTCAATGTCCCAAATTGTCTCACTCATTTTATATTTCCTTGCCTTTTCATGCAAACTCATTCTCCTTTCCTCCACCATGTTTAGAAAAGCCTTCTCCTCTTCTTTCAAACTGCAAGTTAAATTGTTCTTAAAAATGTAATCTAGTGTTAATTCTTCTTTCTCAATAAAAATCTCACCAAAAATGTTAGCTTCTTTAGCTGGATTCAGCTTTTTGTTCATAGGCAATTGCCCAAAAATATTATCTTTGTTAGACATCTCATAATCTATTTTCCCTAGCAAATAAAAAACACTACTCAATACACTACATGAAATTCCATACGTTGCTGGTAAATGGTGATAAGTAACACCCTCTGAAACGGATGCAGGTAACTGCATACATACGTAGCAATCCCTTACTTCCATCGTCTTCACATATTCGTACTACAACTTTGAAAAAACATTGCTAGAAAAATCATTAATTGACCTATCTTTATGTATGTAAGCGTTACTAATTCTAGTTGGAACTACTTTATGCAAACTTTTCTCTGCATTAGTCAAATTCTCAGTATGTATTTCAAATGTACCTATTGTAACTCTAAAAGTAACTAATAAAGCTAGTACACCCCATAATAGCATTAATAATCCAGTACAGCAGCAGCACATTCTACACCATCTTTTTAAGAAGGCACATCTACTTTGATTATTCTCTATGTTAGCCATTTTACTACTTTGACCGTGTCTTTTTACTTAGCCTCTATGTCATGCCTCGCGATTCAGCCCCTACAGGTGGCAAGTATATAAGGGGCGAAGAGCTTGTACACGCCGCTTCGCATTCTAGCATTGAGCCCCATTTCCGTCCCGAGAGCTGTTGCCTGACTTCCTGTAGCGTTAGTTCCGGTTTCCTGTTTTGAGTCGTGGACGTTTCCCGGCTCCGGTGGTTGTAGCGTTGTGGATCCTGTTGTTACGGAGTGTGGACGGGGTCCTCTCTCTCCAGGATATTGGCGAGGGTTTCCCCTGGTTGTGGCATCTTCATGCAAGTAAGGTCTGCTGGGTGTTTGGAGGTCCAGGGGTTTCCTGTCTCGCGTCACTTCGTACTAAAGAGGTAGACTGACATTGACAGAGCGCATTCTCCATTTCCAGCGCTCCCTGTCGTGGTGTCTTCATACCAACGCCTCGCTTATCCATGTGTTATACCTGAAATCTTATTAGGTGTAGGTATAGTTATAGTTTTACCTGCTGTTAAGGTAACTCCAAGGTTGGATATATTTGGAGTCTTTTCCTTTGTCCTATTTCCACGACCCCAGTATCATTTCCTCCCTTCACCATTATATCCATCCCCTTCGTCAACCTGAGCTGCTATCAGGAATCCGGTGGTGATATATTGCGAGGACCATTGAGTCGGGGGTTAGGTTTCCCACTCTTCTACACAATAAGCAAGGTACTTGATCTTCCCCACCTTACCTATGTATTAACGGAATACTCTACCTCCCTGGGATTATGACCTTGGTATACTTATTCCCTGCAGCTGCCCACAAAGGAACTACTACTTAGATCACACCTGCTGGTTCCTACAGACTTATACATAGCAGCAGACGATATTCCTGGTAGGTGTTGGGGAAATACAGAATCGAAGGAGCACAGGGGGGCGATACAGAGATATTCCACTAACCACCTTTATATTACAGCTGGGAGACCTTCTTGTTTGCCCTGTTACGATCTCTTACGCTCCTGTTGTTCCTCCTGCCGGAATCACCTATCAAGACCTACCGGATCCCCCCACCTATCCTTGTTTTGTTTCCCTGTTTTCCCCAGTGGGTTCTCCGCACTCTAGAGTCTGATAGAGTCGGGGAAACACGGGGGACGACTGTGGACTTATCTTCACGACTCCAGACGCTCCTGCAGAACATCCGCGATCCTTACAGAACGCGAAGACCTTATAGAATATTCTGCCCGAGCGCCATGGAGCTAGGTGTGGTTACACTGGCAGACGTCGCCGGCATGCTCGGCAATCTGCAAGCGGAAACCCAGGCATTATCTGCCAGAATAGATTCCCTCCAGCATCGACAGGAGATGGGGGCCGTGGGAGGGAGAATTGATCCACCCAACCCAGTGATACAGGTTACTACCCCTACCTCCATCCCGTTAGCCCCTCCAGAAAGGTTTTCGGGGGATGCTTCGCGGTGTGCCGCCTTTCTTAGCCACTGCCAGCTGCATTTTTCTTGTAAGGCCACCTGCTTCCCCACAGATCAGGCCCGGGTTGCATTTATGGTTTCCTACCTTAGTGGGGCGGCCGCGGACTGGGCTATACCTCTAGTGGACCGGGATGACCCTTTATTGTATGATTACACCGAGTTTAAGAGGGAGTTTCGCAAGCTTTTTGATAGACACACATATACACATTCTGCAGACTCTGAACTATTGTCTTTGAGACAAGGCAATCAAGACCTGGTTGCCTACATCACTACATTTCAGAGACTGGTAGTTGAATCCAATTGGCCCGAAGAAAAGCGGGGTACACTGTTTTACAGAGGGCTACGGGACGATTTAAAAGACGCCCTTTCACAGATAGTGGACCTTCCTGTAGCCTGTCCTGAGTTGATAGACCTTGTGGTGAAAATTGAACATCGTATCCAGGAAAGGAAGCAGGAAAAGGGGAAAGGAGAACAGCGATATGTTCCCGCCAAAGCAAAAGGAGTTGAGGTGGTCAAAGTTCCCGATGATAGTGAACCTATGCAAATAGGAATAGTGAGAGGGCCCCTAACTCCTGAAGAACGACAGAGGCGTCGCACCAACAGACTGTGTCTCTACTGCGGGAAGGCCGGTCATTTCCTGCGGTCATGCCCCGTAAAACCCCTACCTCCAAAGAGTTCAGGAAACTAGAAAGCTCAGGAAACATGGAGACAGGACTCCTGGGCGTTTCTGACCTTACAGTCTCCTCCTCTGACCCTGAATCTAGATCAGTCACTCACCTCTATGTGTCAGCTTACCTTTCAGTAGAACACCTGGGTTTGCATGTGGCCATCATGATCGATTCTGGGGCCTCTGGTAATTTTATGGACGAGAAGTGGGCAACTGACAACGTTATTCCATGCGTCAAGAAGGAGGTGCCCAATGCGGTCATCACTATTGATGGCCGTTCTCTTGTTTCAGGCCCCGTAACGCACAAGACATGCACCCTCCATATGCATATAGACCCGAACCACCATGAGATTATTGAATTCGACTTGATTCGCTCACCTCAGATACCAGTACTCTTAGGAATCCCTTGGTTGCAAACACACAACCCAATCATTGACTGGAAGGCAGCCACACTCCAGTTTCGTCCTGTCAAACCTCTTGATACTAGGGCCCCAGTAGCTCTTGCAGCCTCTATGGTGGACCAGACTGACACCAGATCCGAGCTGCCCGATTGTTACACTGATTTGAGCGCGGTATTCGATCCTAAAGAGGCAGACGTCCTTCCCCCGCATAGGGTGTACGACTGCCGCATTGATTTAGAGGCTGGGGCTCGAATCCCTTGCAGCAGAGTGTACGCCCTTACCGAGAAGGAGAATACATACCTACGAGAATACCTGGACACTATGCTGGAGAAAGGGTTTATTAGGCCTTCCAGATCCCCTGCCTCCTCATCGCTGTTTTTTATTCCTAAGCGTGAGGGGGGTCTTCGATGTTGCATCGATTATCGGAGATTGAATGAGGTTACTATTAAAAACAGGTATCCCTTGCCCTTGATCTCCTCCCTCCTTGACAGAGTACGTAATGCCAACTATTTCACCAAATTGGATTTACGAGGCGCCTACCATCTAGTGCGTGTCAAGGAGGGAGATGAATGGAAAACTGCTTTCTGTACTAAATACGGATTGTTTGAATATTTAGTAATGCCCTTTGGGCTTTGCAACGCTCCAGCGGCGTTCCAGTTTTTCATTAATGAAGTCCTGTGGGATATGCTGGACCTCCATGTCATCGCCTACATCGATGATTTACTGATATTCTCTTCCTCCATGACTGAACATGTGGGTCACGTCCGGCGTGTGTTGGAACGCTTACGTGCTCATGATTTGTACTGCAAGCTGGAAAAATGTACTTTCCATACTCGAGAGGTGCCTTTTTTAGGCTTTATTGTTTCCCCACTAGGACTTTGTATGGATCCTGTTAAGGTCGAGGCGGTTCTCGCCTGGCCATCACCTACTTCCGTGAAGGACCTGCAGAAATTCTTGGGGTTCGCCAATTTTTATCGGCGTTTTATTCAAGGATACTCAGAATTGGCAACTCCCCTCACGCTCCTCTTGCGGAAGGGGGTCCCGTACATCTGGTCGACTGCGGCTGACGACTCTTTTCGGAGTTTGAAGGAGGCCTTTACGCGCGCCCCGGTTTTGCGCCATCCGGATCCAGCCTTGCCCTATGTGGTTGAGGTGGACGCTTCTCAAGTGGCAGTGGGAGGGGTTCTGAGTCAAGTCGATCCTGACACCGGGGTGTGCCATCCCATTGCTTATTTTTCTCACAAGTTCTCTCCCGCGGAATTCAACTATGCGGTGGGGGACAAGGAACTCCTGGCGATCAAGAAAGCCTTTGAGGAGTGGCGGCAATACCTCTTAGGTGCATGTTTCCCGGTGGTGGTTTACACCGACCATCGCAATCTCCAGTACCTTAAATCCACCAAGGCGCTGTCCATGAGGCAACTTAGATGGACCCAGTTCTTCTGTGAATATGACTTCACTATTAGGTTCCGCCCTGGGAGGAAAAATGGTAAGGCCGATGCCTTGTCCCGGTTAGGGTTTCAACTTCCCGATGTGCCTGAGGTCGCGCCCCCTGTCATCCCTGAAGGGCGCATCCTAGGGGGAGTGTTCGGGGAGGAAGACTTCAGGGCTCGGATTCGGCAGAGTCAACTTTCGATGGCCATGCCTGACTTTGTGGGGGCGGAGGAGTGGGTCAGTACAGATGGATTGGTGTGTGTCCGAGGGGGGGTGGTGTTACCCACTCCTGCTTTACAAACACAGGTCCTGGACTGGTATCATTCGCACCCTTTGTCGGGTCACCCTGGTATTAAGAAGACCATCCAGATTATACGTGAGCGGTTCTGGTGGCCCACTATGTTGCAGGACATAGAACAGTATGTGAAGTCATGCCATGTCTGTGCACAAACTAAGAGTTCCCATCAAAACACGGTGGGTCTTCTGCTCCCTCTTGCTACACCTCCCGGCCCATGGCACACAGTATCACTTGACTTCATAGTGGAACTACCAGCCACCAAGCGCTTGAATAACACCTTGCTGGTGGTGGTAGACCACTTTACGAAGACAGCACATTTCATTCCTTTAACGGGGTTACCTACAGCAGCTGCATTAGCTTCTATCTTTTTTGCAACAGGTTGTACGGCTCCATGGCCTTCCCTCGGTCTTGATTTCTGATAGGGGGGCCCAGTTTGTGTCCCGATTTTGGAAATGCCTCTGTGCCTTGCTGCAGATTGACGTTAGACTCTCTTCCAGTCATCACCCCCAGTCTGACGGCCAAACAGAGAGAGTCAATCATTGCTTTGAACAATACGTACGGAACCAAGCTCTGCACTCAGCCGCGGAGTGGGATGAGTGGGTGTGGGTGGCAGAATTATCATATAACAACAGTCCACATTCCTCCACCCTCCATACTCCTTTCTTTTGTTCACACGGTTTTCACCCCAAGCTGTTGCCTCTAGGGATCCCTGTTAGCAGCCCAACTCCTGCAGCCAATGACCTAGTGCAGAGATTACACGATTTACATAAACAGACATTAGTCAACCTTGATTTGGCGAAAGTACGATATAAAGTGGGGGCAGATCTACACCGGAGGTTGGAACCCATATACGCTCCTGGGGACAAGGTGTGGCTTTCCACTAAACACATCAGACTCAGTGGTCCTCGCAAGTTCATGCCCAAATACATTGGTCCTTATAATGTGGTGAGACTGATCAATCCGGTGGCAGTGAAGATCGAACTGCCTGCAGCTCTTAAAATCCACCCGGTATTCCATATCTCATTGCTTAAGCCTGTTGCACCTGGTACACGACTCCCTAAGAAACCCTCGCCTGTTACCATACAAGACACTGAAGAATACGAAGTGGACACCATTGTAGACTCCCGCTTCGTGGGTAAAACACTTCAGTATCTGCTACATTGGAAAGGTTATGGGGTGGAAGAACGTTCTTGGGTGTCTGCGAGTGAAGTACATGCTCCCCGGTTGGTACGGTTGTTTCATCAGAGGTACCCTCATAAACCTAAGCCTGGGGAGGGGTGTTGTGAGGGGAGAGTACTGTCATGCCTCGCGATTCAGCCCCTACAGGTGGCAAGTATATAAGGGGCGAAGAGCGTGTACACGCCGCTTCGCGTTCTAGCATTGAGCCCCATTTCCGTCCCGAGAGCTGTTGCCTGACTTCCTGTAGCGTTAGTTCCGGTTTCCTGTTTTGAGTCGTGGACGTTTCCCGGCTCCGGTGGTTGTAGCGTTGTGGATCCTGTTGTTACGGAGTGTGGACGGGGTCCTCTCTCTCCAGGATATTGGCGAGGGTTTCCCCTGGTTGTGGCATCTTCATGCAAGTAAGGTCTGCTGGGTGTTTGGAGGTCCAGGGGTTTCCTGTCTCGCGTCACTTCGTACTAAAGAGGTAGACTGACATTGACAGAGCGCATTCTCCATTTCCAGCGCTCCCTGTCGTGGTGTCTTCATACCAACGCCTCGCTTATCCATGTGTTATACCTGAAATCTTATTAGGTGTAGGTATAGTTATAGTTTTACCTGCTGTTAAGGTAACTCCAAGGTTGGATATATTTGGAGTCTTTTCCTTTGTCCTATTTCCACGACCCCAGTATCATTTCCTCCCTTCACCATTATATCCATCCCCTTCGTCAACCTGAGCTGCTATCAGGAATCCGGTGGTGATATGTTGCGAGGACCATTGAGTCGGGGGTTAGGTTTCCCACTCTTCTACACAATAAGCAAGGTACTTGATCTTCCCCACCTTACCTATGTATTAACGGAATACTCTACCTCCCTGGGATTATGACCTTGGTATACTTATTCCCTGCAGCTGCCCACAAAGGAACTACTACTTAGATCACACCTGCTGGTTCCTACAGACTTATACATAGCAGCAGACGATATTCCTGGTAGGTGTTGGGGAAATACAGAATCGAAGGAGCACAGGGGGGCGATACAGAGATATTCCACTAACCACCTTTATATTACAGCTGGGAGACCTTCTTGTTTGCCCTGTTACGATCTCTTACGCTCCTGTTGTTCCTCCTGCCGGAATCACCTATCAAGACCTACCGGATCCCCTCACCTATCCTTGTTTTGTTTCCCTGTTTTCCCCAGTGGGTTCTCCGCACTCTAGAGTCTGATAGAGTCGGGGAAACACGGGGGACGACTGTGGACTTATCTTCACGACTCCAGACGCTCCTGCAGAACATCCGCGATCAATAAAAGAGCTGAGGACTCCAGTCACATGTGTCTCGAGTACCTTACTCAAGTAAGGGAGAAGGGAGATAGGGCGAAAATTACCCATGACTGCTGGGTCGGCATTAGGTTTTTTTAATATAGGAACCACCTCAGCGTTCTTAAACTGACTAGGAACCTCACCGAACAGAAGAGAGTTGTTCAGGAGGGCTAGTGGAGGGGTGGGACAGGCCGAAAAGGCAACACGGAGAATCGCAGGAGGGCAGCAATCCGTGGGAGAACCAGATGAAACTTTATTAAGCAGGGAGAGAAAGTCTCCTTCTAGTATGGGGGGAAACTGAGTTAAGGAGTGGGGATTAGAAAAGGGAATGGTATCTGTAGGGGGCATCACCGGGGATCCAGAGAGCATGCTATGTTTAATTTTGCAGATTTTGTCTATGAAGAATTGATTGAGGGAATCACAAAGAGCCTGAGATGGAAGGGGTTTGAGAGTCACCCTATCGGGATGTGAGAGCTCCTCCACAATGGCAAACATTTCTTTCGATTTTTGTGCAGAATTAAGAATTTTTGTGGAGAAGTAGGCAGTTTTAGTGACTGAGATGGCCTGTTTGTATTCGCCGGAAAGTTTTAAAAATTGTAGCTTTTCTGAGTGGTCGTAGTTTCTGCGCCAGCGGTGCTCGGCTTGGCGGAGTCCCAGTTTTAAAGATTTGAGGCTGTCCGAGAACCATCGATGTGCGTCATGAGGACGCTTAGTTCTGATTAGCTTGAGGGGGGCAACCTTGTCGCTGGCGGACTCTAGCCATTCGACAAGTGCGGCTTCTTGGGAGTCTATGGAGCCGGGACTGGGCAGAGCCGAGGATGTTAAGGAGGTAAAAAATAAGTCAAGGTCTGCTTTATTCCAGTTGCGGGCTAAGAGGCTAGGGCCTCGGCTGCGGGGAGGCGGTGGAGGGACCACAAGAGAGAAAGAAATTAAGGAGTGATCCGACCAATGACAAGGTGCAATCGTGAGCGACTTAATTCCTAGATTGTAAGTCCACACTTGATCAAGAATATGGCCCTTAGAATGAGTGGCCAAGTGGACATGTTGGAGGCCGTTAAGCCCACTTAAAAGGTCGGTAAAAGCCGAGGAAAAAGAGCTTTCATAGGCGTCTGATGGCCAGTAGTTGAAGTCTCCCAGAACCAACAGTTTGGAATAATTGATTGTAAGCTGGGAGAGTAGGTCGCCAAAAAGCGAGGGAAAATTAGGCATAGGTTGGGGGGGGGCGATATACCAAAAAGCAGGTAAGAGGAGACACCGAGGATTCAAAACGGATGGCTAGGTAATCAACCTGAGGGATAATGGGTAGGGAAAGGGAGGTAAACCTAAGGGGAAGTTTGATAATGGCGGCTACGCCGCCACCCGGTTTCCCAGCTGGACGGTTGGCTTGAAGGATATAGTGGTGCAGATCAGGGCATACAAATTCTCCCTACTTCCACGGATAGAGTAATTTCACAGATACACGCACATGCACTCATCACACACTTGGGCCCATTTCACTAACATACGCTCGATTACTCTATCAGCACTGAACCTGCGGAGAGAAAACTCCTAAACACCCTGTATCTACAGTAAGGTCAATGCGATCAGTTTGATACTGTCCTGAGTCATGATATAAACAACAATAATCAAAATAGAGTACTCAATAATTGAGAAGAAATAACCACCAACACTGTATTTAAAATAATGGTACTTTATCTAAAATTAGTTTAAAGAAATTCAATCAAGCAAATCATTATTCTCATAGTTACCTATTCTAGCTAAATGTCATGAATGGGTCAGGACAGGTCTCTCAGTAAAAGTCTCCCGAGTCGCCGTCCTCACAGCATCGATCCTCACCAACGCAGGTTTGGGAAGAAGTGGCCTCAGACCCTCTCTAGGCTAACAATACTTATAGCAAATCTTTCAAAAATAACGCAACATAAAATGTTCTGAATATCCGTTGAACCGCTGAGCAGAGCGAGCAGGAAAGGATGTAGCATCGCTACATTTGAAAAATCTCCGCTCAGAAAAATCACAAAAATAAAAAGACGGAAGAAGGAAACTCGAGTTTTGCAAATGTTACTTTCGTGCACACATTTCCTCGGAACCACCACTGTAATCACAAAGTTCATTGTGGCTCTCTTGTCCTCCAAGGTTATTTGGACGCTTGCCTGGAGTCACTGTCATCACGGAAACTTTCAAAACTCCAGCAGAAGCCATAGTCAGGTGACTCTCAACAAGGCCTCTCGTCATCTCATATTCACTCGAGCACAGGCTGTAAACGGCAGCCATTTTCCTTAAGGCCAAAACGAACCATCTTAATTGAAAGAAACACAAACAACATTACTACATCATTGCAATGATTAAACAGTGTTAACCCCACTAATACCCTTATGTGTATGTAATTATCTAGCCTTTTGCAACACAGTAAAGCATTAATACACGTTATTTCAAAATCGTTTTGTGCTTTAAAACAAACAGCACTTAGCAACATTCATTTAATTAAACCTGCACATTATTATTAAGCAACATATATGCATTCCCACGTGTAATTTCTCCTGTTAATTGCGTTGGTTAGTCAGAATTTTCACACAGAAACAAATAATTAATGATTACAAATTAGTATTTTAATTCTCGACATATAGACAAAACTGGAGCTTAAAACCCAATAAATTTTCAACAGAAAACTCTGCTCCAGCAATCCCCCCTTTGGTGATATTATCACCAAATAAACAACCCCAAAAAAAAAATTTAGTCCCATTTTAGGAGAAATTGAAAATGTCTTTTTTCTCTTTTCACAACACTACACACCAGACTCCCTTTCATCATCCCTCTTCGTTTCCAAGTAAACACTCTCCCTCAATTCTTCTAATTCTATTTCTTGTGGTTCTCTTTTTGACCTTGTATTTCTCTTTTCAATATTTCTTTTGATTAATTTCTTTTTCCCTCCCCTGTTTTTACAACACAAACACACCAATCTTAGTATCAATAAAGCAACAATTACACAAGTCAAAGGAAACAATATCTTACCTATAATAGTACTACCTATTTTCGCAATAAAACTCTTAACAGCAACTATTTTATTAGCTATTTTGGTCCAGATACTCTCAGCTTCCAGTGGCACTAATTCTTCATGCAAATCAGTAATATTTTTGATATAGACCTTCAGGTCTTTGCTTTCATCAGGAATGTAAGTGCAACAATGTTGAACTTTCAGCATTCCGCAGACCCCACCCTCCTTGGCCAATAAAATATCAAGGGCAAGTCGATTTTGCATAGACATGGCACGTACGGCAATCATCTCCGTATTCACCAAAAGAAACACTCCAGCGGTATTTGTCGATAAGCGATCCACCACTGTTGACAGTTTCCGAATTCCATATGCATTCAAAGAAATTCCCACTGCTGGAATTAAAGCTCCAAAAATATCACCTACAATTTCTGACCAAGTTTCTCTCTTAAAACGTGTTAATAAATTAATATGTTCTACGTCTTCTATTCTATCTATATGAAAGATCTTTGGAAAGACCAGGCCCACATAACACGTGCCATACCAATGGTCAGGCAACCTGTAATAAGCCTTGTTCCCACAAACATAATACACTCCTGGGAAAACTGGATCTTCTCCTCCCTTGAAACCCCATCCTGTTGCAATGAAGTATGTATCATGACACTCACTAGTCCCAACAAAATATGTATCATATTGGGATCTCTTTCTTGTAATGCATAGCTTACCCTTCTGTGGTGCATCTAGAGCTAAAGTTGGACTAGCCCCATTTCTCAATTCTTTCCCCATCTCAATGTCCCAAATTGTCTCACTCATTTGATATTTCCCTGCCTTTTCATGCATACTCATTCTCCTTTCCTCCACCATGTTTAGAAAAGCCTTCTCCTCTTCTTTCAAACTGCAAGTTAAATTGTTCTTAAAAATGTAATCTAGTGTTAATTCTTCTTTCTCAATAAAAATCTCACCAAAAATGTTAGCTTCTTTAGCTGGATTCAGCTTTTTGTTCATAGGCAATTGCCCAAAAATATTATCTTTGTTAGACATCTCATAATCTATTTTCCCTAGCAAATAAAAAACACTACTCAATACACTACATGAAATTCCATACGTTGCTGGTAAATGGTGATAAGTAACACCCTCTGAAACGGATGCAGGTAACTGCATACATACGTAGCAATCCCTTACTTCCATCGTCTTCACATATTCGTACAACAACTTTGAAAAAATATTGCTAGAAAAATCATTAATTGACCTATCTTTATGTATGTAAGCGTTACTAATTCTAGTTGGAACTACTTTATGCGAACTTTTCTCTGCATTAGTCACATTCTCAGTGTGTATTTCAAATGTACCTATTGTAACTCTAAAAGTAACTAATAAAGCTAGTACACCCCATAATAGCATTAATAATCCAGTACAGCAGCAGCACATTCTACACCATCTTTTTAAGAAGGCACATCTACTTTGATTATTCTCTATGTTAGCCATTTTACTACTTTGACCGTGTCTTTTTACTTAGCCTCTACTACTCCACTACTGGAATTTCTAGAACTCTGGATTACTTCAAACAACTAATTTTCAGACTTTCTTCTTTTCACTTTTCCCCAAGTGATTTCTTCTGTTCACTCAATTTGGATACTCATCACTCTTTACTTCATCTTCTTCAACATCAAATTGTATTAAATCTCCAACATCATCCTCAGTATCCGACGTTTCTCCAATGTCAGTCAAGATTACTTTCAGGATTTCACCTGTATCTTCCTCAACCACCTCACGTATGGTCTCCTCTGGATTTCCCTGACTCTCTGCCTCTTCACCTTCAGACAGTGCCACGGATGTCCATTCCGGCGACCTATACTTCTGGTTAGGTTTTCTTATCCTTTTGATCTCCTCTGGTTCTTTCGACTCTTTTCGCTTCTCACCTTTTGCTGGATTCTGACTCGACACCTCATTCACTTGTTCAGCTTTCGAGGTATTTGCTCGTGTCAATCTGTATCTCAGCCTCTTTACTCTGTTGTTAGGCCAAAGATCTCCTCTTATAACCTTTTTAGGTCTTGTTTCTTTATTATTTCTTTCTCCAATCCAAGTTCTCTTTCTTAGAACTCGACCCTCTAATTTCTCATTCTCACTTTCATCCGATTCTGTTTCAAATGCCTCTTGTTCTTCAGCAGTTTTCTTTCTCTCCACAGTCTTTTCCTCCACTGTTTGAGACTTCCCTATTTCTGTCCCTCCTCGGGTCTCCAACACGCAATCTTCTTGCTGTCTACTTGTCCCTTCACCTAGCTTATCAAGAATGTTCCCTACACCTCCTCGGGGGTCTTCCGCAATCTGTCCCTCTCTATCTTCTTCTGACCCTGCTTCTTCAGGTGTAATCTCAAGTGGATTTTCAACTTCTTCATCTGATTCAGGAGTAGTCTCTGTGGAATTGCTCTTTTCTCTTCTTTTTTCTCCACTGCTTGTTGGAACTTCAGGCTCTCTTACAGAATCTGATCTTCCCTCTGAGACTCTCAATGTTTCTCTTGAAGCTCCTCCTGGAAAGAAAGAATCACCTGACTCTCAATCTCCTTCTGTTCTTTCAAAATTCCGATTCCTTCTCACTGGTTCTGTTTCTTCATCATCACTGGAATCTGACTCTTCAAAATACTCCTTACCAGTCTCATCTTTTGTGTTTGGAACTCTCAGAGTATGACTTGCATGTACCCAGTTTTTCACACCAGCACACTTCACTGCAGTTGTCGTAGTCAGAATGACTTGTCTTGGCCTTCCCCACCTTGGAACCAAGCAATTTCTTCTTCTGTGGACTTTAATCCTCACCCAGTCCCCTGGACTCAGATCATGAGCTTGCTTCTTCTCAAGTGTTGTAGCGTCTTCTCCAACCTGGTGAAACACAGAATGAACTGCGTCAGCCAGGCCTTTACAGTAATCCAAAATCATGTCATCAGTTATTGTCATCAACTTATTGACAGGCACAAATGCATGACGCATTGCACGTCCCATCAAAATCTCGTGTGGACTCAAACCAGTAGTTCTATCTGGAGTAGATCTAATAGTCATTAGCACTAGAGGCAAGACATCAGGCCATTTCATTCCAGTGGCTAAACACATCTTACCAATCCTGTTCTTGATTGTGCCATTCATCTGCTCCACCACGCCAGAAGCCTCTGGTCTGTATGCACAATGTAGCTTCTGCTGTATGCTCAATGCTTCACAAATCAAACTCATGAGCTCATTATAGAAGTGTCCACCTCTATCAGACTCAATCGTTACTGGAAACCCGTACCTAGGAATCAACTCTCTTAACAGTAGCTTTGCCACTGTTATTCCATCATTTCTCCTAGTCGGATAGGCCTCCACCCATCTCGAGAACAAGCAGACTACCACTAGAACATACCTCAATCTGTTCACTTGGGGCATTTCAATGAAATCAATCTGCATTCTCGTAAAAGGACCACCTTCTCTACCTATCGTTCCCAAACTCACCACTGTCTTTTTCCCAGTGTGAAATTGCTGGCAAATCAAACATCTTTGACAGATGCTCTCTGCAATCATCCTGAATTTTGCATTGTACCAAGTCTGTTTAAAAGACCTGATCATCGCATCCCTTCCCAAATGTCCCTGGCCATGATACATCCTTGCCATTGTTGACAACATAGAGTTAGGCATGACTGGTCTACCATCTCTATAGACCCAAACATGATCTGCCTTGCCTTGATCCAGTCTTTCTTTTCTTCCTTTCCTGCCTCATCCTGCAACTGTTTCACCTCATCCCACGTCTCTAGGACATTAGTAAACATCACAGAACAAAAAGACATTTCCCCTTCTCGTTCCCTATTAATCGAGTGATTATTTTTCGCACAATACTGTGCAATGTTGTTTGCGAAACGATTTCCAAGAGTTACAAAATCATCTCCTTGTCCATGAGCAGCACATTTTACAACTGCTAATTCTTTAGGCAGCTGTATCGCCTCAAGTAATTTTCCAATCACTTCAGCATTCTTTATTGGAGTCCCACTCGACGTCAAGAAACCTCTCTGTAGCCAAAGCTGGCCAAAATCATGCACAACTCCAAATCCATACTGACTATCAGTCATCACAGTCACTCTCAGATCTTTCCCAATTTTGCAAGCTTTTGTCAATGCCACCAATTCAGCAACTTGTGCAGATTTCACTCCTTTCAATGGTGAAGCTTCCATAACTTCTGAAACCTTGCACACTGTATATGCTGCACTCAGCACACCCTCATCATTCCTCAGACATGATCCATCCACAAACAGCACATGATCACTCTCAGGCAATAGAAGATCTCTTATGTCTGGTCTCGGTTTTGTACAGTAATCAAGCACATCTAAATAATTGTGATCATCTTCTGTCTTTATACCCACACTTTCAGTATCTGGCAATAATGTTGCTGGATTCACATTCACACATCTCTCAAGAGTCACATTTGATGCTCCCAGAATGACTTTCTCATATTTAGTCAGCCGACTATGTGACATGTACTGAGTTCTGCTTCTTGTCAAAAGAATTGCCACATTATGAGGTACGAATACCCTTACAGGATATCCCATTATGATTCCCTCACTCTGTTCCAGACTTCTGCATGTTGCAGCTACAGATTTCAAACAACCTGGTAAACCTACAGCTACAGGGTCAAGTGTCGATGAAAAGTACGCAATAGGCCTTCTCAGTTGTCCATGCTTCTGAATTAACACTGAAAGTGCACATCCATTTCTCTCACTGCAGTACAACTCAAACTCTTTTTCATAGTCTGGCATACCCAAAGCAGGGGCTTCACACATTCTGCTCTTCAATTCCTCAAATGCTGCCATCTGTTCTCCATCTAGTTCCAATGGGTCTTTTACCTCACTATTTGTCAGCTTAATCAGTCGTCTTGCTATCAGGGAGAAGTTACTAATCCACTGACGACAATAACCCACCATCCCCAGAAACATCCTCACTTCCCTCTGGGTCCTTGGGGCCTTCATTCCCCTGATAATTTTGATCCTGTCATCAGTCACCTTTCTCAGACCCTTTTCAATATTGTGTCCAAGATAATGCACCTCTTTCTTGCAAAATTGCAATTTGGCTGGAGATACTTTTAACCCTCCATCTGCCAGATGATTCAGTAAGGCTATGGTATCTACTTCACAAGCTTCATGTGTCTTTGATGCCACAAGTAGGTCATCAATATACTGCACTAGTACTGAGCTTTCAGGCATGATCAAACTCTCCAATGATTTTTTCAATAACTGATTGAATATCGAAGGACTCTCTGTGTACCCCTGTGGGATTCGACACCATGCTAAAATACGCTGGCTAGACCTAAATGCAAAAATCGGCTGGCTGTCATGATGCAATGGTATCGAGAAGAAAGCATGACACAAATCAATCACTGTGTACCACTCAGCATCATGTGGAATCTGATACAAAATCACTGACGGATTTGGCACAATGGGACAACATGCCACCACAATTTTGTTAACTTTTCTCAAATCTTGTACAATCCTGAACTTCCCATTAGGTTTCTTTAGCCCCATTATCGGTGAATTACACGGGCTACTCAGTAGTTCTCTCAAAACTCCTTGCTGAATCATTTTCTCAATTATAGGAGTTATTCCTTCAATTATTTCTGGTGTCATTTTGTACTGAGGAATGTTAGGATAAGTAATTCCCTCTTTCACTGAAATTTTCACAGGATCTACATTATTCATCAATCCCACATCCTCTCCAGTAAAATCCCAAACTGTCTTTTTCACTGTGTCTCTCAGCTCTTGAGGCAAATCCTCCGGATTAACCACAGCATATGCACCAACCATCTCACTCTCTTTATTATCTAGAGTCATTCGGTACAAAACATCCTCATCTTGTGTTTCAAAAGCTATTCCATCCGGAGTACAAAAAATTGTACAATTCATCTTGCATAGCAGGTCCCTGCCTAACAAGTTCACTGGACTAGTGTCACAGACCACAAATCTGTGCATGTCTGAAAATTTCCCTATTCTTACCCTTACTGGTTCAGTAAGACGTGTCTTGATTTGTGTATTGGCTACACCCACTACTTGGATTTCTTCATCCGAGAGAGGAAGATTTCTAATATCTGCTGACCTGACAGTTGATCTTGTCGCACCTGTGTCTACTAAAAAAGTAACACTTTCTTCATTTATTTTCCCATCTACAAATGGTCCTGCCTGGTCTATTTCTAGAGTTGCACCAAGTATGCACTCTTCCTCCTCTCCTCGGCACCGTCAATAATCACCTTCAGACTCACTCCCTTCATTCTTTAACAAATACTGTTGTACCTGGTTAGAACGCCTTGGTTTGTTTACCTGCTCATCATTGTAGAATCCTGAATCCTGATTGTACTTTTGTGACCCTCTATTCTGCGGCAAGGGCGGTTTTGGCTCTTGGCTCTGCTGTCTCACAACCTTCTGTTGTTGCTGCTGTTGATTATTCCCCTCGTTCTGCACCTGTTGATTCAATGGTTTACTCTCGTTATTCGCTAATGGTGGATTGGTACACTCGGATCTCCAATGTCCCAATTGGCCACAGTTGTGACAAGGGAACTTTTTCTTAGCTTCCTCAAGATTCCCCTTTCCTTTCCCTGCATATCTGGGACTATTCCCTGGATTATTTGCCTGTTCCACCAACTGTGCTTCTTGTCTTTCCGCAACCTTCACTTGTGCCCACATTGCCTTTTCTTTCAGCTTTCTTTGTTTTGCTTCAATTTCATCACTGAAGTACTTTGCATGTCTCAGAATCTCATCTATTTTCTTACTCTGCCAGTCCACTGTATGCTCATGAATTCTCTCACTAATTTCAGGTCTCAGGCCATATACAAATCTGTATACAAAATGACTCAAATCCTTGTCACCCAGGTGCTCATCCCCACTGAATTGTTTAAAAGCCAGTATCAGCCTCTCATAAAAAGCATGAACTAATTATTTTGCTTCCTGATGTGTTCGATCTATCTTAACCCAGTCTGTCTCTTTTGGAGGTACTTTACTTTTCAGGTATACAATCACCTGATCGTATTTTTTCATTACCTCTGGATCTGGTGCTCCTGTTCTCTGATCTCTTGGATATTCCTCAGTAGGCCAACTTACAACTATTTTACACTCAGCCCACAAGTCTGCTGGAACAATTATATCAAACAGACTATTCAGGTCAATCCACAGCACTTTTGACAATTTCACAAACCTGTCTACCTGCCTATACCACTCGACAGGCTTTTCTCTCAGTCAAGGGAAATCATTCGTAAATGATAAAATATCCTGTCTGGTCCATGGAACATGTACATATCCTCCTCCAGGTATTTCTCTCATAGGATAAGCATCCACTGTTTTCTCTTTTTCTCTCACAGGAAATGCTGAATAAGTCCTGTCCACTGATTCTTCCCTTTTCTTGTACCACCTATCCTTCCACTTTTCTACATCACCCCATTTTCGCAACAATGCAATCATTTCCTTAATCTGTCCTGTTCTACCAGCACCATTCAGATTTTCAATATCTTTGTCCGTGAAATCCATCCTGTAAGACTTCTGCAATGCTTTCACCTTATCAATGTCAACTCCTTGCTCATTCGCTAGTGCTCTCAACCTGTCATGTGTATTTTTAGCTCTCCAGGTAATGTTTTTGCACATGAATAATAATTCTCCATCATGATGGTTTTTTAGAATGTCTGTAGGAATTGTCCCTACAACAAGCTCCTCTAATTCTATGCGTAACCTGGCCACATCAATTGCCTGTGAATCTTTATCCCTCTTTTGAAGGACTCTCATCCAATCATTCAAATCTTCAGCTGTTATTTCAGTAGTTTTTCTCACTGGAACCACTTTTTCTGGCATCCTCTGTGGTTCTAAAATTGGCATCCCTGAACAACTAGTATCACTAGTATCCAATCTCGAATTAGACTGTACCTCTAATCCTCCACTACATGTATCATGTCTGGATTGTCTCAAATCACTACTTTCTGTCCTTTTTCCTGACTCTCCTGAGGGACCAGCCAAACTTGTTATCTTATTCCCAACATATGGAACCACCAAACCATTTTCACCCGTCCTCTGCTTATCAAAAATAGGCATAACCGGACCTATGGTTACAGGCACCGTAACAGCTTCTAGATTCTTCGTCAATTCTCTAATCTTTTCAGTCAGTTCAGATGTAGTTCTGGCTAATTCTCTCGTATTCTCATCACCACATCTTTTCTCTCTCTCTTTTTCCCTGAAAGAACTACCACTTCTTAAATCAGGTGTCACAACTTCTGTCTCAATGATACGCAATGTATCTCTTATCGGAGAAGCAACTGGTGTGCTCTCTTCTGGTTCTGGTCTATATGGAGGTGGTCTCTTGTAAATCATGTCATCCAAGACCTCATCCTCATAATCATTAACTCTATATCTTTTCACTTCTGCCTCAGGAACCCTTTCCGTACCCTTCCTTTCTTCCTTCTCGTCAACTGTTCTCATAGGATATAATCCCTCTGACATACTAGCATCTCGCCATCTCCTCATTCGATCATGATGAGTTTCACGATCATATTTCCTCCCGAACATGTACCTATAGTTGCCTCCAGACCTCTGTTTTTCTCGCTCATGTACTTCCTCTTCCCATTCCACCAAAGCCTCAAACTGTGTCGGCCTTGGTCTAGGCTCTAGACTCATCATTTTCTCCCGTAAATTTCTCAACACGGCCAGATTAAATGAACCATGTTCTGGGAATGCTAGGACACCATCTTCCTTAGTATACCTAACCCAATTCTCCAACCATATACAGGTATGATACCCATATCTCGCAACCATGAAGGATGCAGGCATTTTCGTTGGAGGTAACAATTCACCTTCTCTTGTTTTAACATATTTATCCTTGTCAAACCATCTTTTAATTTTTCCGAAGAAGGATTTCTTCTGTTTCTCTTCTTGGTAATGCATTTTAGCGTTTACCAAAACTTTCTAATCCCTTCCGTAATACAACTGTACAGTACGATTTTTCATCCAATAACAGCGCGACTCACACCAACGCACCAATCCTGGAGCGTCTACGTCACCTTGTACCCCTTCCAATCCTTGCGCCGCTCACACCAACGCACCAATCCCAGCGCTAACACTTTTCTCATCCAATATCCAATCAGAGCGCGGTCTGTTTGACGTCAGCAGTCGCTGCAGTCGCTCCTGCTCCTGTCACTCGTCTACCCCTCCTTTACAAAACTTCTCAGTAGACTTCGTGTCAAATTCTACAAAATCTATTAGTTACAACATATAAACATCTCCATTGTCTGCTTCGCTAACCATAGAATAGTAAAGAAAATCTATTTCACAAGAATCCCGTCTTTCCCTGAAACAGCACTCACTTCTGCTCCAGTACGGAATTAATACTCTCGTTGACACAGTAGCACATCCCTCTACTCTGCCCTTCTATCATGCATTCATTAACTGTTTCCTCTAGGACTGCTCCAAAGAGTTTTACAATCAACTAAATGCTCATACATTCACGCACATTCATTCAAGAAAATATAGTACATACACACAGAATCCCGCTTTTCCCGAGAACAGCAATCAGTCTGCCCTACTACAGAATTATAACACACATTAACCATGCAGCGCTTACCTCTGCCCAGTCCTTCAGACAAGCTCAGAGAATACCTATTACTTCTCCCGCGATAAGCTTTAACGGCGAACCTTACGGATCCCTGGGACTTAAGACCAGAGTTTCACAGATAACCTTCTCTACCATCCACACTTCTTTTATACCAGAAATATATCCCTAATAGTAACACACGACGATGTCACTGATTCCGAACCCAGACAATGTGACGTGCAACTTCAATGGTCACACGTTTCTCCTGCATACGTACAGGACCAACAATCCCGTCTTTCCCGAGAGCAGTATATACTTCCCTCTGCCCTACTACGGAAATGCTACCAGCTCCCAAGTTCCAGAAGCACTACATATAACTCAATAAGACGACTCCAACATATAGTATTAGTACATATACCAACATCAATCAATAATCAATGAATCAAAAAGCCAATGTACAAGCAATCTAATCAGATCAAGACAATAATCAAAACCATCAAATTCTGCTACCAGGATCAGGGCATACAAATTCTCCCTACTTCCACGGATAGAGTAATTGTACAGATACACGCACATGCACTCATCACACACTTGGGCCCATTTCACTAACATACGCTCGATTATTCTATCAGCACTGAACCTGCGGAGAGAAAACTCCTAAACACCCTGTATCTACAGTAAGGTCAATGCGATCAGTTTGATACTGTCCTGAGTCATGATATAAACAACAATAATCAAAATAGAGTACTCAATAATTGACAAGAAATAACCACCAACACTGTATTTAAAATAATGGTACTTTATCTAAAATTAGTTTAAAGAAATTCAATCAAGCAAATCATTATTCTCATAGTTACCTATTCTAGCTAAATGTCATGAATGGGTCAGGACAGGTCTCTCAGTAAAAGTCTCCCGAGTCGCCGTCCTCACAGCATCGATCCTCACCAACGCAGGTTTGGGAAGAAGTGGCCTCAGACCCTCTCTAGGCTAACAATACTTATAGCAAATCTTTCAAAAATAACGCAACATAAAATGTTCTGAATATCCGTTGAACCGCTGAGCAGAGCGAGCAGGAAAGGATGTAGCATCGCTACATTTGAAAAATCTCCGCTCAGAAAAATCACAAAAATAAAAAGACGGAAGAAGGAAACTCGAGTTTTGCAAATGTTACTTTCGCGCACACATTTCCTCGGAACCACCACTGTAATCACAAAGTTCATTGTGGCTCTCTTGTCCTCCAAGGTTATTTGGACGCTTGCCTGGAGTCACTGTCATCACGGAAACTTTCAAAACTCCAGCAGAAGCCATAGTCAGGTGACTCTCAACAAGGCCTCTCGTCATCTCATATTCACTTGAGCACAGGCTGTAAACGGCAGCCATTTTCCTTAAGGCCAAAACGAACCATCTTAATTGAAAGAAACACAAACAACATTACTACATCATTGCAATGATTAAACCGTGTTAACCCCACTAATACCCTTATGTGTATGTAATTATCTAGCCTTTTGCAACACAGTAAAGCATTAATACACGTTATTTCAAAAGCGTTTTGTGCTTTAAAACAAACAGCACTTAGCAACATTCATTTAATTAAACCTGCACATTATTATTAAGCAACATATATGCATTCCCACGTGTCATTTCTCCTGTTAATTGCGTTGGTTAGTCAGAATTTTCACACAGAAACAAATAACTAATGATTACAAATTAGTATTTTAATTCTCGACATATAGACAAAACTGGAGCTTAAAACCCAATAAATTTTCAACAGAAAACTCTGCTCCAGCAATAGTACCCAGGTGGAATGGCTGCCAAAATGTCGGGGGAGGAGTCCTCATTCAGCCAAGTCTCCGTTATGAGTAGGATATCCGGTCGGTCTGCCTCCAGGAGGTGGCATATGTCAAGTTGATGACGGACTAACGACCGAGTGTTGAGATATATAATTGCTAATTCCATATTAGCAGATGCCTGAACGGGCAAAGACTTGGAGGGAGGAGAGGTCACTGTATGTCCAGGAGTAAGGGAAGATGGGAGAATTCGGAACTCGGGGAAAGTCCTACAGGCTTGGAGAATGCCTAGTTGTTTTAGTTTTAGATAACTGGTAGCAGCCAACGACCAGGATGTGTGTAAAGAGATTAGGTCCCTAGGGGAGTAAGATATAAATTGGGCAGAGTGACAGGCCCCAGGCCCCGACCGGCCGCGGACGGGCGAAGACGGGCTTGCCTTAGGCGCGCCTTCGGCGCGCCAGCGTCGCACCCGCTGCGCGTGTCCGCTGCGCGGCCTCGACATCGTTCTTAAAATAGCGGAAGTGCGTGGCCCGTGCGCAGGCAGCAACAACAACTATAACGCTACCCTTCCTATTGGGAACGTGAAGGTGGCGAGTGCAAGTACAAATAGTAAGTAAACATGTAATTGACGCGACTAAAAATGTTTAAAATGCTAAAATACCCCCCAGGAGCATAGAACACAGCTCCTATGCCCCACAGATCAAATTTAAAACAAATTTTAAGCAGTACGAAGTAATTGTGGCAGATATCGAACACTAGGGGGCATATGTATCAACATCACCATTTGCGATTCTCAAATAGCGATTTTTAAAGAATCGCTATTTGAGAATTGCAAAACGGGATGTATTAAAAAAATTGCAAACTTTTTGCAATTTCTTAAAATTCCTTAATTGCGATTAGCAAATTGCGAAATCGCAATTAAGGAATACCTGCCCATTCATTTCTATGGGCCAGGAGACCCATAGGAATGAATGGGAAGTAATTCTCAAATAGCGATTCGCAATTTGCTAATCGCAATTTGAGAATAATTTCAAAGGTGCAAGGGTGTCATGATGACACCCTGATGCACCCCTGAAATGAGCATGTGTGTGCATATGGCGCACATACATGCCCTAAGGGCATGTATGAGCGCCACGTGGCACTTGGTAAATTTCAAAAAAGTGCTTTTTGGAAGGAAATCGCAAATTACCACCAACTGGAAGTTGGTGGTAATTTGCGATTTCTTAAGGATAATTCGCACAACTTGGGTGCTTTTTACATATCATTTAAGAAATCGCAATTTGCGATTTCTTAAATGCTTACGCAAAATTAAGAAATCGCTAAATTAGCAATTCCTTAATTTTGCGATGGGATGTGGCTCATACATCCCGATTACCGATTTTTTAATCGCAAACGCTGTTATTTTGCGAATCGCAGCGTTTGCGATTAAAAAATCGTTTGATACATATGCCCCCAAGTCATCTTACAAAAAGGCCTTAAAAGCTTTCCATAAGGACATCAAAATCGCTAGGTGAGACTACTTCACTAACCGGATCTTAAATGCTGACCACTCTGGCACCGAGATGTTTAAAGTAGTGAAGTCTTTTTTCAATCCCACGGCAATAGAGTCCAAGCTGTCTCCCTCCCCCACCCTATGTAACACTATCGCTGACCATTTTGACAGTAAAATGTTAAAGGTCTATGACTCTTTTGTCCCGCAGACATCAACAGTAAAATCAGACTCCCCCCGCTCCAAGCTTATGATTCCAACCTTTAGTCATTTTTCTCCTATAACCTCTAAGGAAGCTTTAACAACAATTCAGAACTGCCATTCTGGAGCTCCAGATGACCCATGACCGTCCAAATTATGGAAAAGCCTCTCTGCCCCCCTAGCGGACACGTTTCTCCAGCTATGGAATTCTTCGCTGTCCTCAGGCACTTTCCCCGACCTTTGGAAGCAGCCACACTTCTCCCCCTAAAAAAGAAACCTAATGGGGACCCGTATGATCTTGGCAACTTAAGACCCATCTCCCTTCTCCCTGCTCAGGGTAAAATGCTTGAAAAATTAGTTCAGCGTCAAATGACCACTTTTATTGAGCAAAGTGGAGCTCTTCACGATACACAATCAGGCTTCAGGGCAGGTTTCAGCACAGAGACGGCCCTCCTTGAAGTAGCTGAGTCAATAAGATGGTCACTGGATTCAGGAGCCTCCTCTTTACTTGTGCTCCTGGATCTGTCAGCGGCCTTTGATACGGTGGACCACTCCATTATGGTCAAGAGATTACAGGGTGCGGGATTTGATGGAAAGGCGTTGGCCTGGGTCTCTTCCTTCCTGAGTGGTCGCACGCAGAAGGTCTCCCTCAGGCCTTTTGAGTCGTCACCTCTCCCGCTGTGGTGCGGAGTCCCCCAGGGCTCTGCCCTGAGCCCATTACTTTTTAATCTCTATCTGGCACCGCTCTTCTCCTTGATCAACAACTGGGGTGTGAAGGCGATCTCCTACGTAGATGACACCCAGCTGTTTTTTTCTTTTAAGGAGCAGTCCACTGAGGCTTTCAAAAACTTTAAAGGCTGCCTGCATGATATAGCTATTTGGATGAACTCCAATAAATTAAAGCTCAACGCAGGTAAGACCGAAGTTATGTTCGTCGGTACGATCCTCATCCCTGATGCGGACTTATGGTGGCCGGAGGAGATGGGCCCGCCTCCCTCCCCCGCCAACTACATTCGTAACTTAGGTGTAAGATGGGAACCGGATCTCTCTCTGCTGGCTCAAATCCAGCAGGTTTCTGCTACCTGTTTTAGATATCTAAAAAACCTACGGAAAATCCTGCACCTGCTCCCAGAAGATTGCAGGAAAATTGTGGTCCATGCCTCAGTCACATCTAGACTGGACTACGCAAACGGCCTTTACTTGGGCCTCCCCAAATATGCCATCCAACGCTTGCAGTTGGTTCAGAATGCGGCTGCGAGAATGGTCCGACGGATTCCTTTCCGGCACCATGTCTCTCCACACCTCCGTCTGCTCCATTGGCTACCGGTGGGTAAAAGAATTATCTTTAAGGCCCTGACTCTGGCCTACAGGGCCTTGCATGGAAACTGTCCACGCTATCTGAAGGACAGATTGTGTCCCTACAAGCAGGAGCGGCCGTTACGCTCCAGCTCACTCAACTTACTTCATCCCTCCCGGTTTAGAAAATCACGACGAGGGGGAAGATCCTTCACGGTCAATACGACCTCACTCTGGAACCACCTGCCCAGCCATCTTCGCCTGGCAATTTCAGAACCCTGTTTTCGGAAAGATCTGAAAACTTGGCTCTTTGGCTCAGCCTAACTGGTTTCTTTGGAGGCCGGCCATTTTTTCACCTTTTGCATGCTATCTAGCTCCCCCCACTGTTAGCGCCGGGACACCCCTGTTTGGGGTAGCTGTCGCGCTCTACAAGTCTCATTATTATTATTATTATTATTATTTGGGGAATCGATATAATAGGCACGCTTCGTTCTGTGCACTGCCGCCAGCTCTTATCTACCTTCAATCCCTCGCGAGTGGATTGTTGATGCGTCTGTGGATAGCACCGGGCTCATAGTAATGAAATTATAAGCAATAGCTTTTCATGTACATTTCCCCCTTGACTAGATCAAAAAAACAAAAGATTCCCTAAAACAACATCGCTAAGATTCCTTGTCCATTCAAACTATCAGACGTCTCAGGGAGACACCATCAAGGCACGTGCAAACCACATTCCACCGCAAGCTAAAAACGTAATCATTTTTGCCAAGAATGGCACACACACACGAAGGCACACACATTTCCCAAGTTAAAGGAGGAAACTTTTGACACTAATACAATTGAGCACATGAAAACACACCTACAATCTAAATATGCAGGTCAAAAGATAGACAGGAGAGAGGCATTACTAGAAGTGAGGGCCCTCTTCGAAGAAGCCCAGACCGACTGTCCCACACTACAGGTAGCAAGCATGGTGTCAGCACCTCCCACACCATATGCAGGTATACAGGTGCTCTCGTCCACTCTTCCTGCATTGGGATATTCCAACCGACCAATAGTAGAAGCCGGTCGGCTCCCTACCAAACAACAAATGGTTAGGCCCTGGCATGAGAGACTAACATACCAGCTTGCCCAGGCAATCACTGCACAGACCCAGTCAGTACCCAACACATAAATCCCTGAGGTACGGAGAACATGCACTCCCACTGGTTCAGGTGAACACACTCAAGGAATGGGGGGATTTGTGATGGTTCCAGACAGCAATACCACTTGCATGAATGAGGACAGGGACCCCAGTCCCCAGGGAACAGATGACGAGGGTGAGGCTACAGGACCTAACTAATCAACCAAGGGAGTAACACGGGGACTGATGGTCGAGGCAGAAGAGGCAAACACAACTTGTACTGTCAACCACGGCCGACCAGAGGAAGAACCAGCGGTCATGGTACTCGTGACCAATAAATCATACAACTCTGTAATAGACACAGGGCAGCAAGGTAATACCTAAGGGAAGGGATGGTCGCAAGACACTGCAGAAATACAAGGGTTCGCGAGTACGGTGTCAAGGATCCACTTTACAAAACCCCTCAAACTAGGATAGGAGGGATTTGCGTGAGAAGTCAGTTATTAAATTCTCCTTCATACCCTTCTAATCTATGAGGAAAAGATTTGTTGACCAAACTAAAAATGACCATCCAGTTTTCTGACTACAGAACAATGGCCAGCTCCTCCCTGGGGGTCCCACCTTAGGACCCCTGACATCGAAACACCCCCATATCACGGGTATGCAAGCAAAGACACTCCCTACTAACCAGACCATCTTTGCTGAGGCAGTCTTGGAATACATGGGAAAATTCTGGGATATGTGCGTACTTGTCCGCAACGTCGCCCTTACTGCCCCTTAGTTGAGACAACTAAAAAGACAAAAACCTTTATAACCAATAAGGTATATGAGGAGGAAGAGAGTCGTGATTACTCTACATACACAAAGCAAACACAACACGATGATGGACGGAGTGTTTGAACCTTTCAACCCCTCACCCCCAATCATGAGAACTGGGGTGAATCCATTGTTCTGTTGCTCACTCTACCACCCCAGTTTGGACCCAGCCGTATGCAAATCGGTCTTGACCCTTCTTGTCATGGGAACAATCAAGCCGGAACTGCCAGGTCAGGACCTCCCTGGAACAGACACAAGCATCCTGGGACTGGTTTCGGGGTATCACCCCTCACCATCCAGGCTGGCTTGAATCCAGCGGCACAGCGAGCAAGGGACCCATGTCTGGGCATACTCTTTGACACTGATGGTGAACATAGCAAACACTAGATGATGGACAGAGTGCTGAAACCTTTTTAACCACTCACTCCCAGTCACGAGATCTGGGTTGAATCCATCGTTCTTTTACTCACTACGCTACCCTAGTTTGAACCCAGCCATAATCAAATCAGTCTTCACCCTACTCATCATGGGAACAGTCCAGCCCGAACTGCCAGGCCAGGTCCTCCCTGGACCAGAGACAAGCATCCTGGGACCTGTATAATGGTAGACCCCTCATCAGCCAGGCTAGCTTGAATCCAGAGGCACAGTGAGCAAGGGACCCACATCTGGGCATGTCCTTGGCCACTTAGGGCGAACATAGGAAACAGCTACATGATAAATACATGCCTGGTGGGTCCACTGGGATGGAACAAAAAATTAAGTCAAGGCATGTGGGGACAATGGTTGTAATGGCAAGATCCCAAAAGCCTTTTTCGGTCGAGCCAGAGGCAATGCGCAAGCGCTGCTCTGCCGATCTGTTGTAGGTAGAGTACAGAGGAGAAGCGCCGTCCACATTTTTCATTGGCTTGTGTCTTTGCCCTTCATAAATCCTGGCTTCTGATTTCTTAATAGGCTTGTTTGTCCCGAGTGAGTACGGCCATGTCGTCATTTGTATCATCCCATGGCTACTGGCCCCTTTAGTTGGTTGTTACACGGTACGTGTACTATATTTTGCTTTTGTATTTTTTTTGTTTTAGTTTCCTGTTGTGCTTTACTTTGTTCCCACCACCCTCCCGTTGTCTGTGTTCTCCATCCTCCCACGTCCTCCCGTTGTCAGCGATCCCTTTGTTCCCGCCCCCTCCTATTGTCCGTGTTCTCCATCCTCCCCCTCCCTCCCGTTTTTGTGCCTTGTTTACCCCATGCCCTCCCTCCTTTGTCCATACCTTCTCCCTAGCCCCCCCATCTGCTCCCTGTCTGTGCTTTCTCCCCCTGCAAATGACAGTGAACCACTCCACCCCCGCCTCCTGCTAGCCATTGCCTCTCAGCGCTGAGGTACCACGCGCACCGGAGGCATGGCAGGTGAGTGCCGGTGCATTGAGGGGCTGCGGGCTGAGCACGCCCTTCCTCTAGCCTGGAGGAGGCAGTGCACCAGCGGCAGGAACAAAGGCTGCGGTCCGAGATGGCTTCCCTGAGCCTAAGCTTCTCCAGTAAGAGGAGCATCAGTAGGAATGTGACGGTGGAGCGGAAGAACCTGATCACAGTGTGCAGGTAAACCCGGGGCAGGGTGGGCTGAGGGGTGGAGGACAGTGTGGGCTGAACAGCTGTGGGAAGCAGAGGACTGTGACTGCTTGTAGCAGTGCTTCATTCTGCTTCTCAGAAGCACCGCTCGCCTTGGGATGTTCAGTAGCATCCGGGCAGCAGCATTCTGGACTTTCTGCAGCATTCTCATATTGCTTTTAGTGACCCTGTAACGCCCTGAACGTCTCAGGGTCGTTTAACAGACACGATAATGAGAACGCATCCACTTGTGAAGGTTTAGTTATTTTAATGAAGGCAAAAATAATACAAGGAATAAACAACGGTTATAGTCACTGGAATCCTCCAGGCTAAGTACGTTACCAGCCCACAGCACGGATGGTCCTAACCGTCCTCTGCATATACGCCGATCCCGGCATATGCCAACAGAGGGCAGAAATGAAATGGCCGACAATGCCAATCGGTAGGCTGTGAGGGGCACGAAGAGTGTTGGGGAGAATCGAGGAGTCAGGGAAACACCCAGCCGGGGTCTCTACCTGAAGGGAGCAGCCGCTCAACCTCTTCCTCAGACTGCACCGGGACGCGGAGTCACCTCCTGGTGATGCGTCACCGATACCCCAATCACAAGCAAAGAAGACTGAACCGAGAGCAGCCGCTCGATCGATCCTGTGGACTTCCGAGTCTGTAACGCGGCAAACACCTCCTGGTGTGCGTTACAGCTGGCAGTCCCTGTATCTCTGGTCGGGCTGGGAGTTACGACTCCAACCAGCAAAAGCGCCTCTGCGCTGTGACTCAGCCGAGTCAAAAAGCGAAGCTCAATGGTTATCCGGTAGAGCTTCCGGGTCCTTCACAGGTGACGATGGGGCAAGACACGGCCCAGGGAGTAACAACTCGACCTACCTCCGTTCTTGCCTTACTGGAGCACCACTCCGGAACACTGCTCTTCACTAAGCAGGTACGTCGGTGTAAACACAATATCCGACAGCGTTGTACCTCCCGGTTCCTCCCTTTATAGGGCGTGTTTTCCTTGAGTTATGTAACAGCTCTCCTGTTTACATAAGGGCGTGTTTTCCTTGAGTTATGTAACAGCTCTCCTGTTTACATAAGGGCGTGTTTCCTTGAGTTATGTAACAGCTCTCCTGTTTACATAAGGGCGTGTTTTCCTTGAGTTATGTAACAGCTCTCCTGTTTACATAAGGGCGTGTTTTCCTTGAGTTATGTAACAGCTCTCCTGTTTACATTACATAACCTCTCAACCGCTAAGCATCCTGGGAGATGTAGTCCGTTTTCGCTGGTTACCGTTTTCCTCCCCTCGCATGACAGGAATTCTTGACAGTACATCCTCCCTCTCAGCGGCTCCCCACGGGTCCAGCGCTGGCAGGAAAACGCCGATGGAACAAGGAGACCAAGCGCGGAGCATGAACCCCTTCAGCCGGTTCCCATGACTGCTCCTCCGGGCCATAGCCTTTCCACGCAACCAGGTACCACAGCTTCCCCCTGTGCCATTTGGGCGCCCGTATGCCCGACACTTCATACTCCACCTCCGACTCCACGCATACCGGCCTAGGTGTCCCAGACGGCTTGGAGGGTGCTGGTTTGAGCAATGACACATGAAAGACAGGGTGTATCCGCAATGACTGGGGCAAGCACACCTTCACGTTCACGGGACCCATACACTTGGTAATTCGATAGGGGCCCATGTACTTGGGATGGAACACACTGTTCTTTCGAAACCTCATGTTTCTTGTGGATATCCAGACGTAGTCTCCAGTGCGGTACAGTGGCCCGGGCCTTCTCTTCCTGTCTGCCGCAGCCTTGTATCTTCTCTTGGCCTCTATTAGGACAGCCCTTGAGCGCATCAACGTGTCTTTTATGTGTGCCACCCTGTCCGCTGTGGCGGGAATCCTGTCCTCTCTGAACGGATGTAGAAATGGCAAGAACCTGGGATGTTGGCCATAGTTGCTATAGAACGGAGATGACTGTGTGGAGCTGTGAGTGGCGTTGTTATAGGCTATCTCTGCAACCCATAGCAAGTCGACCCATTCTTCCCTGCCCTGGTCCACAAAACATCGCAGATACTGTTTGAGCGTTTGGTTCAGGCGCTCGGTTTGGCCGTCCGTTTGAGGGTGGTAGCTGGTGGACAGGGCGGTCTTAACATGC
This sequence comes from Triturus cristatus, assembly GCF_964204655.1. Lineage (NCBI taxonomy): Eukaryota > Metazoa > Chordata > Amphibia > Caudata > Salamandridae > Triturus > Triturus cristatus. The sequence goes on along the minus strand of NC_140585.1, from coordinate 19,871,685 downwards.
AGCGCAGTGCACCAAGTCTTCCAGAATTGCGCAGTAAACTGCGACCCCCGGTCCGACACGATCACCCCAGGTAATCCATGCAGTCGTACCACATTCTTTAGGAGTAGTGACGCCAATTCCCCGGCCGTAGGGACTCTCTTGCAGGGGATGAAGTGCCCCATTTTCGTCAAGTAATCCACCACCACCAGTATTGCCGTCATCCCCTGGTCTACCGGTAGGCCCACCACGAAGTCCAGTGATATGCTATCCCATGGTCTATCCGGGGTCGGAAGTGGATGTAAGAGCCCTTGGGTTCGGCCATGGTCGGCCTTCATGGTAGCACACGTAGGACATTCCTGTCCCCACCTCCTGACATCCACTCTCATGGTTGGCCACCAGAAATGCCGTCCCATGCTAGCCACCGTTTTTTCAAAGCCCAAATGACCTGCGCATGGAGAGTCATGGCACCAGATGAATGCTTGTTTCCTTAGCCTAGGCGTGGGTATCAATAGGCACCTGCCCTTCAGGGGTATCCCGTCCTTCAGCTGCCATTCTCTGTGACTGAGGAGCCACCTCCGCCATGCGAATGACCTGATCCCTCTCTTTATTCCCCTCAGGAAAGTATCCGGTTGGATAACCCCCAATACCATCCTCGGGGAAATGATGGAATGCTCGGTCACAGGCAATGGTTCCTTAACTGCAGATTGACGGGACAGGGCGTCCGCCTTCCGGTTTTCCGTCCCCGGCCGATATGTGATGCGGAAGTTGAACCCCGCAAAGAAGATCATCCACCGCAGCTGTCTGGGAGAAAGGTGTCTTGTGGCCGTCATGAACTGTAGGTTCCGATGGTCCGTGTACACCGATACCACATGTCTTGCCCCCATCAACCAATGCCTCCATTCGGTGAAGGCGTCCTTGATTGCGAGAAGCTCCTTCTCCGCAATATGGTAGTTGCGTTCGGCGTCGTTGAGTTTGCGGGACATGTACGCAACGGGATGAAGCACCCCTGTGTCGTGGTTGCGTTGGGACAAGATAGCCCCCAGCGCCACATCCGATGCGTCCGCTTCCACCACGTAGGGGAGATCCGGATCGGGGTGAGCCAACACCGGCGCCTTACCAAAGGCGCTTTTCAGGGCCTCAAAGGCTTTGTTCGCTTCAGGGGACCAGACAAACTCCTTGGACTTCCTCAGTAGCTGTGTGATTGGGGCCACCAATCCTGAAAATCCATCTATAAACCGCCTGTAAAAGTTGGCGAAGCCAATGAAACTTTGGACGTCCTTCACGCTTTGGGGCACCGGCCATTCTTTCACCGCCTTGATCTTTCGTTCTGCCATCTCCTGTCCCTCTGGACTCAGCATCACTCCGAGGAATTCCACGGATGTGACGTGGAAGTCACACTTGCTGAGTTTACAAAACAGCATGTTTTCCCTCAGCTTTTGGAGCACAGCCTTGACGTGGTGTACGTGCTCCTCCACACTGGACGAATAGATGAGGATGTCGTCGATATATACGACCACGTAGATATCCAACTCCTCTCTGAATACCTCATTCAAAAAGTACTGAAAGGCTGCCGGGGCGTTGCACAGACCGAACGGCATGACGAGGTACTCAAAAAGGCCGAACCTGGTCTTAAAGGCGGTCTTCCACTCGTCTCCGTCCCTCATGCGCACCAGATGGTATGCCCCTTTCAAATCCAACTTGGTGTAGATACGAGCTTTCTTGACCTGTTCCAGAAGTACACTGATGAGAGGCAAGGGGTACCGATTCTTTACGGTTATCGCATTCAATGCCCTAAAGTCCACACAGGCTCTCAGCTCCCCATTAGCCTTCGGGATGAAGAAGAGTGGCGAGGCGGCCGGAGACTTGGACGGGCGGATGAATCCTAGCTTGAGGAGTTTATCCAGGTACCCCCGGAGATGCACGTTTTCAGGCTCCGTCAGGGCATACAGCCTGCCGCTGGGAACGCTGGCCCCTGGCACCAGGTCGATCTGGCAGTCAAACTGTCTATGTGGTGGTAGCACTTCCGCCTTCACCTCATCAAATACATCCTCGAAACTGTGATAAGCCTGGGGGAGAGCCACATCTTTTTCTGCCGCTGTAGCCACCGTCTGACTTCCGCTCTCATCTGCGTCGAGGGATTCCGTTCTTATTCCACAATGCAGGATGCAATACGGTGACGTCAGTTCGATGCGATGTGTTGGCCAATCCACAGAGGGGTTGTGTTTCTGTAGCCACGGCAATCCCAATATGACGCCATATTGGGGCGCTCGGATGATGTTAAAATCGATTTGTTCCAAATGGTTCCTCCCACATCTCATCGGAAGGACCCCCGTGTGCTGCCCGATGGGCCCCGTCACCAATCGCCTTCCGTCTACAGCATAGACGTCTTCGGGTACAGCTTTGGGAAGAAGCACTAGCCCTAGCCTGCATGCCTCGTTGTGGTCCATAAACATGCCAGTGGCCCCTGAATCCACCATGGCCACAACGGGTATCCACTGGTCATGCACTCCCACGTGCACTGTGAGAAACAGGTGTCGTTGTCCCTTAGTGACCGAGTTGGCAAGTGAAGGGATGTATGAGTGACTCCGAGATGCCCCTTCTTTGGTCTGGGAGTCCTCTAGTTTTCCGCCGGTACGTCCACCATGGCTGTTACCGACCGGTTGGCCCGATAACGTGACGTCTTCGGTTTGGCAGGGCATTCACGTACGTAGTGGCCTTTTTTGCCACAATATAGGCACAATCCTTGTTTACGGCGTGACTCTTTCTCCGTGGCTGTGAGGCTCGCTCGTATTGCGCCGATGTCCATGGGTTCTCCCTTGGATGCGGTGGAAGTTTCAGGACTTCCCACTGTCACATAGGATGGAAGGGAGTTTCCTTTTCTCCCATGATCCCCCTTTCTTTCACTTAGCCTATGTTCCAGCCGTAATACCAGGTTGATAAGGCCCTCACATGTCTCGGGTTGTGGGTCAATATGAGCCACGGCGTCCTTGAGCTCATCGCACAGCCCGTGATGGAAGAGCGCCGTCTGTTTAGCAACAGGCCACTTGGTTTCCGCAACCAGCCTTCGGAACGCGTTGAGATACTGCACCAGGTCGTTGGATCCCTGTCTCAACTCAAGCATTTCACGGTCCGCCGTGTACGAGCCAGCCCTTCTGTCGAAGACTTTCAGGAATTCCTCGCGAAAAGCACCCCAATCACATAAGATGGGGTCGTCCCTGCTCACCAGAGGTACGGCCCATAGTGCCGCGTTTCCAGCCAAATAGGATATAAGGAAAGCCACACGAGCCTGACTCGTGGGGAACGCCCTTGGTTTGCACGATAAATGTAGCGCCACTTGTGTGAGGAATACCTGCATTGTGTTAGGATCCCCACTGTACCTCTCTGGTGTTGCCAAGGGGACGGCTACCGGCATTTCCACTACTACCGCAGGGGTCTGGTTCATGAGGGAGGTGCTGGGCGTGAGCGGGTCCAATTGGATAGCATCCAGTCTGGCTTTTACATCGGCTGTTTCTTGCCTGGAGGCAGCCAATTCAATTTGCACGGTCGCTAAAGCAGCCAGCACATCATCAAGTGTTGCCATGTCTGTTATCGACCGGGAGACAGTTAGTGTTATTAAGGTCGGATATTTTGTAACGCCCTGAACGTCTCAGGGTCGTTTAACAGACACGATAATGAGAACGCAACCACTTGTGAAGGTTTAGTTATTTTAATGAAGGCAAAAATAATACAAGGAATAAACAACGCTTATAGTCACTGGAATCCTCCAGGCTAAGTACGTTACCAGCCCACAGCACGGATGGTCCTAACCGTCCTCTGCATATACGCCGATCCCGGCATATGCCAACAGAGGGCAGAAATGAAATGGCCGACAATGCCAATCGGTAGGCTGTGAGGGGCACGAAGAGTGTTGGGGAGAATCGAGGAGTCAGGGAAACACCCAGCCGGGGTCTCTACCTGAAGGGAGCAGCCGCTCAACCTCTTCCTCAGACTGCACCGGGACGCGGAGTCACCTCCTGGTGATGCGTCACCGATACCCCAATCACAAGCAAAGAAGACTGAACCGAGAGCAGCCGCTCGATCGATCCTGTGGACTTCCGAGTCTGTAACGCGGCAAACACCTCCTGGTGTGCGTTACAGCTGGCAGTCCCTGTATCTCTGGTCGGGCTGGGAGTTACGACTCCAACCAGCAAAAGCGCCTCTGCGCTGTGACTCAGCCGAGTCAAAAAGCGAAGCTCAATGTTTATCCGGTAGAGCTTCCGGGTCCTTCACAGGTGACGATGGGGCAAGACACGGCCCAGGGAGTAACGACTCGACCTACCTCCGTTCTTGCCTTACTGGAGCACCACTCCGGAACACTGCTCTTCACTAAGCAGGTACGTCGGTGTAAACACAATATCCGACAGCGTTGTACCTCCCGGTTCCTCCCTTTATAGGGCGTGTTTTCCTTGAGTTATGTAACAACTCTCCTGTTTACATAAGGGCGTGTTTTCCTTGAGTTATGTAACAGCTCTCCTGTTTACATAAGGGCGTGTTTCCTTGAGTTATGTAACAGCTCTCCTGTTTACATAAGGGCGTGTTTTCCTTGAGTTATGTAACAGCTCTCCTGTTTACATAAGGGCGTGTTTTCCTTGAGTTATGTAACAGCTCTCCTGTTTACATAACCTCTCAACCGCTAAGCATCCTGGGAGATGTAGTCCGTTTTCGCTGGTTACCGTTTTCCTCCCCTCGCATGACAGGAATTCTTGACAGACCCCTAGATAGAGAATGTTGCAGTAATCCAATCAAGATGTGATCAAAGCCTGAATAATGGTCCTTTTAGCATTCAGAGGTAGGAGATCCAAGACTTTCCCTATCATCCTTAAGAGACCAAAGCACGTACCAGCCAGAGCTGATATTTGTTCCGTAATAGACAGAGTATTGTCAAACCAAACGCCCAAACTTTTCATCTTGAGTTTGGGAACCGGGGTAGGTCCGATTCTTCCGGCCACCAGCTATGAGACCAGATGGAAGTCTGTTTACCACATACCATAGTGTCAGTCTTGCCTGCATTTAATTGGAGGCAACTGAGGTTCATCCAGTTAGCCTAATCAATTACGCAGGCTTTGAATTTAGGTGCAGACTCTATGTCCTTCTGCTCTGACGTCATAATCAGCTGCGTGTCATCAGCATATGACAGCAGCTTCACCTCATGTTTCAGCACTATATCTGCTAGTGGGCGCATATACACGTGAAATAACGTTGGGCTAAGGGCAGAACCCTGTTACACCCCCTGTGACAGGGGACGGATCTCCGACTTAAAGAGTCGTTGAAGGACTTGAAAAGATCTGTCTTGAAGGAAATGCTTGGTCCATTCCCATGTGCTGCCTCTGACACCGGCATCCCATAACCGTTCCAAATGGAGGCCGTGGGATACCGTGTCAAAAGCCGCACTTGTATCCAATAGAAACCGTGCTGCCGTCCTACCTTCATCTGCTGCTATTTGTTAGTGCCTCAGAGGCCAGGAGTGAGGCAGATTAGGTGCTATAAAGGTCCATGAAACAAGACTGAGTTTCATGAAGTACCCGCTAATCCTCAGAAAACTTGTCAGTTGGGAGTTGAGAAATTTCTCTGCAATTTTAATGAAGAAAGGTAGCAGCGAGACCAGTCTGAAATTCTCTGGAAACGCGGGATCTCAGATGGTTTCTTCAATAGTGGAACCTCCATTGCGTGTTTCCAGATGTTAGGGACCTGCCCTAACTTGAATGATGATTTCAGCAAGTTAGTGAGCTCCGATGCAATCACATACTTCCCTCGTAGTAGCATATTTGGGGGGATAATATCCATGGGGGAGCCTGATTTTACCACTGACATCAGCTGAAATATATCTTTTTCGACTGGCAGTTGGTGAGTAAATCCTCCCTAATGAGATATTTCGCTCTTAGGAGGAGTGAATATATAATTCCTACTGGGGTCTGGGAAGATGGCTTATATTTTCTCTAGCTACTTTATTACAGTGCTCTGGCGATGCTGGCAGCCCGGCTGTAACTCGCTGCAGGGAAGTACGCTCCTTTCCAATACGAAAAATATTTTTGGAGCGTTTTTTGCAGATTCGATTTTTGGGTTATAAAAAACCCTTCGAGTTCTCCTGATTTGTTTGTGGTAATGTTTTAATGCTTCTTGACATTTTAGCTTTTTCTCTGGCAGATAGTCCACCCTCCAACAACGTTCAAGACATTTACATTCTTTTTCAAGCATTACTAACTCCTCTGAGAACCATTCTGCTGAGGGTTTTGTGCGGGAACTATTGCAGAGTTTTAGTGGTGTTAAGGAGCCTCCTCAATCCAGTCAGAAACTTGTTTGTTAGCTGTCTGGGTGGAGACCTCTAGTTTTGGCATGTTCATAGACAATTTGGCCATAAAAAAATCAAGGGTTAGTAAGGACCCTTTCCGGGTCCATCTCGACTCCGGAGGCTGTTTCCGTTGGACAGAGACCTTCCTAGGATTCTTCATCTTAAAAGAAAGAATCAAGTGATCCTGTTGCACCGCGAGACCGAGAAGAATGGGGAATAACATGTACCAAAACCCTCTCTGCTTCGCAGATCCAACGTCACACTAGCTCATTCACACACACAGTCATTGGTGGGGCCCATAACACCAACACTCACACGTCTCTCTCACTGAGTCTGCACACACAGGAGTGATGAGTAATTTAAGTGCTGGACATGTGGGGGAGTACCTTATTACCTATAGGAAAATATTTACATTAAATACATTATGTACATCTGCATCTGTAGAATCCTAGCTTTAACATCAAGGCACTTCACCCACTTGGTCGATGGACCAATTAGTTGGATTGGTTGATGGTGATTGTCAAGACCAGCTTAACCTCACTACAACAATATATTGAATTGCATAGTTAATTGACTCTAAAAAGAATCACGAACACCTGAAATCATTTAAAAGATTGTATGTAATTAATTTGCATAAAGGAAATTATCATTTATTCTCTCACTATTAATTTTGAGCATTGTCATTTATTCAGGACATAAATCATGAAACTGTTTAATAAAAGTCATAGAGAGAAAATGTAGGTTTGCATTAATTTCATTCTCAAAATTTTTAAAAATCAATCCTTGGTCATGTAACTGACAGAGGGTTCCAAAATGAAGGATCAGTGAACCATAGTTAAAAACATGCATTTAATTCTAAAGATTTCCTACACTAAAACCTTCCTACCCAGCACTAAAACCCCAACTTACTTAAAAAAAACCTTGACCTCCTCGACGACTTCTCTCACCCAGGCTAGTGTCCCGCAACGATCACGAACCTACAGGGGTCATCAGTGCACAGTCTGGCATAATTCCAAGCTCCCAGCATCTCTCCAAAGCAGCTTTTCTCCTCCGCCTTCTCTGACTCTAAACCCCAATTTTGGTCTGATATTTATACTGTGTTTGCTGGCTCTCTACCCTCAAATGTTTCAACTCTTGTTGTTTCCCTTGCTCTGATTGGGCATGACAATGCAGTTCTCAGCTCTCAGGATGTCCGTTCATAACAATGTATATCTCAGCTCCCAGGATGTCCATTAATAACAATATAGTTCTCCGCTCCCAGGATGTCCGTGAATAACTTTATGTTTGACAAGCTGATAGATACAAATTCGACAGTCCTACAGTTCATTAGCAGGCATTCAAAGGTTCAGTGTCAGGGATTCAGCTGTTTCCACATAGTCATTCTTTGGCAGGCATTCAACTGTTTCTCTTTGGCAGGCATTCAGCTGTTCTCGTGCTATCATTCTGGCTCTCAGCCACTACCGGCCTTGAACATAGTCAACTGGAGTTGCAAAGTTCAGTGGAGCACAAGGCATGCACGAGGTTCCTCCAGCCAGATGATGCAAGCATTGTCTACTGCGCAGAACCGGGAAAAACAAAGCCATCCATCTTGAAACTGGCCACCAGCCAAACTACGATAAACACACACTAAGAATATGTGAATACACAGAAAATAAGTGTTTTCTGTTCCCCCAACCCCCAAGGCTAATAATTATCCCCTAAAAACTGTTACCCAGCGGAAAAGCATCACACTGCAAGCCATTAAAATGAAGCAAAAGCAGCATGCAATGCACAATGTACACTACAGCATAGACATGCACTATTACACTATTTAAATTCACAAAATAGATTAAACGTGCGTTTTACACCATTAATTAATATGTTAATCAAACCTGTTAATGCAGAGCATTTCCCACATGTAATGTGTGTGTTTGGTTAATACACAGCAAACAAAATTAATATATTACTTTGTTATGGGGGGGGGGTGATTGGTCTGAACGGGGTACACACAAAATCTTCTGTACTCTGCTCCATCAATCCGACCATGAGACAGGCATGGGTGGCAAAGCTTCTACGTGAGCATTGTTGGAGAAAATATTGTCTAGAGTGTGGCCTCTAATGTGTGTGGGGGTATGGACTAACTGTTCCAAACCCACGGCCTGTAATCCATTTGTAAATTCACAGATTTCCTAATTATCCCTGTTATCCAGATGTAAATTCAGGTCTCCTATAATTACAAAAGATGCATAGTGGATAGCATAGGGAGGCACTATTTCCACCAGATCATTAATAAATGTTCTTGCTTGACCCGAGGGTCTATAGATAAGGAGTCCTGCCACCGGGCAATCGATGTTTAAAGAAATGGTAAAGAACACCTCTTCATACCCGAAATTGGCAGTTTAGTCATTTTCACCAAGTAGTGTTTTTTTAAAGATCACCGCCGACCCCCCACCTCTGTGCTCAGGTCTATCTACTCTCAATACGGTGTAACCCTCTGGTACTGCTTCCAGAATGTCCGACGCTGACTGTTCATGCAGCCAGGTTTTCACTAAAAACAGGCCTGCTGGCTTCTGATCCGCTAATAACTCACAGATTTCCTGTTGGACTTGGCCCTTTTTCCAGAAATGTTTCGCTTTTCTGGGAAAATAAATGTGTAAATGGAAAGATTGAATGTGTGCAGACTGCGTTTCCCCATTTTAAAAATGTAATTTAAGATGGATGCCAAAGCTGTGTGGTTGCGCCGTTTGACTGAGCTGGGTTGTCAGTCTAGGCATTATTTCCCAGCAGCCCCAGCTTTTGGAGGGAAGCCTGGCACCCAGGGTGCTCTACCCCTCCCCCTAGGCCAGTTAGAGCCAGTTTCCCCAGACGCTTCTAGAAGCTTCTGGCACTGTCTGGAAGGTGAGGTGAGGGGCGTCTAAAGGGCGGAGCTGGGCTGCCATGCAGTCAGTCAGAGGGTGGACCTGGGAGAGAGGGGACCTGCTGCCAGGGGTTACCGCCACCTGGGCCTGTGTGCTGGGCCCTGAGCCTACCTACCCCCCCCCCTACTGTCCACAGGGCGAGGGAAAGATATAGTTGGGGCAACGCAAACCTGGAGAAGCCCTCGCAGGAGATTTAGGCGGTAGGATCAGTCAGGGACCTATGCCTCTGAAGGTGACAGGGTTTAGGCACTGCCCTTTAAGTGAGTGAGGGATCCTGAACTACCCACTGATCTGGCCCGGCGAGAGGAGAATCCAGGGACGACAGGCAGAGACTGAGTAGTCCGCCTGCAGCCACCAACGCAACTTCCCCCCCCTCAAGAAACCCTCAATCAAGGGGCAGGGACCAGGAAACGCTATCTACAAGCTCCCTGGAAGGAGAGCGCTATTCCCCAGCTCCCTGGAAGGAGAGCGCTAAATCTGGGGAGCGCTACACTGAAACGGATGGTGCTCGGCTGGTGAGTGTGGTAACCCAGCTGCCTGATGCCCCTGGAGCTGAGGAGGCTGCCTAGCGCCTGGGAAGCGCCCGTGCTACGGCCCCAGTAGCGCTGTTTGGAGGGAAGGACTGGTTCGCGTGGAAGCGCCGCGTGGGGGCCACCCCGGAACGCCTACAAAGCCAGCGGGAGGCCACCCCGTGACTCGGGCACATTTGAACGTATGTAAAGCGGAGCGGGAGCCCACCCCGCGTGTGTGCCGCCTGTGAATGCTGTGTACAGCGGGTGCCTACCCCGCGTAATGGCGGCGCGTTACCTGCTGTGTACCTAAGCGGGTGCCCACCCCGCACTTTGCCGCCGCCGAAATCACCGCCGCGGCCCAGGGAGAGCCGCCGCGGCTTCAGTGAAGGCCGTGCTAGGCCTGAGGCACGCGAGCAGGTGTTGCCCGGCAACCAGGGCGCCGGCCGTGTCAGTGGCCGCGCCCCCGGGAAGCCGCGACAGGATTGGCTGACGGGCTCAGGCCCGAGAAGAAGAACGAGGAGCCGGCGAGAAGAGGAGCTGCGGCCCGGGGGTCTCTCCATGCACTGAGGAGAGCCCCCGGTGCAGCCGAAGTCGTCGTGAGCCTCGCGGGCTCCGTGTTGCCGCCCCGGGTCCCAGGAGGGGGCCCGGGTGAAGCGGGAGGAAGCGCGGATGTGGTCGGGGCTCTCCTGCGCTGAAGAGAGCCCCGTGGGGTTAGCAGAGAGGCGGAAGGTCAGGGGGGCCCGAGGCGCATTGTCGGCGCCTGCCCCCACCGCCCGTGTGAAGGCCAAGAGGTCCGGAAAGAGCGGGGGACAGTCGAGGCACGCCTCGGTGCCTGCCCCCGCCAGGAGAGTGCCGGTGAGTGCTGCCCGGGTGAAGCCGGCGCGAGGTGTCGTCTAGCAACCTCGATTGCAGGGAGGAGGCGAAACGCGCACACCGGAAGCCCTCGAGCGTCCAGGAGGAGGGCAGAAGAGGCCGAGAGCCACACCGGAGCAGGCCGAAGAGTCCTGGTGAGTGGGGCCACTGAGGAGTGGGGGGAGTGTCGGGGCACGTTGCCGGTGCTCGCCCCCAGGGTCCGTTATCTTCCGTGGGGCCTTGGTCCGCGCTTGCCTTGGTGGGGAGGGGCTAAGTCGGGGCACATAGTCGGTGCCCGCCCCGGTGAATGCCCGGAGGGCCCCGTGGGGCCCATACTTACTGTAGGGACACCCCCTGCCTTCCAGGTCCTGGGAGGGACCTCCACCTCGCCAGAACTGGCTGGACTCGGTACAGCTGCCCCGACTGGCAGTGGGCAGCTGCCACGTGTGCCTAATCGGCCCGGGGAACTCTTCAGTAAGCCGGTGAGGGGGAAGATAATGCCGAGGGATAGGGGGTGAATTCGGGGTACATTGCCGGTGCCCGCCCCCAGTGTCCCTTCCTCATCACAACCTGGGATGCCCTGACCTACTGGACTGCCGGGGACTATAATTAAATGCATTTCTGGCCTAATGTTATGCTATGTGCAGCGCCAGATTTACAGGCCATGTTTGAAGCGCTATTGATTGGCAAGAAGCAGCGCTATGTTCATATGTCCTGGTTTTAAGGCGCTATTGAATTGATATGGGCAGCGCTAGGGTAAATGCCTGATTTAAAATGCGATTCAATTGCCCCATGCAGCGCTATGCTGAGTTGCCATGCCCTGCGCGCTAAGGCCTTGTTTTAACGCGCTATCGCCGTGAAAGGTGCAGCGCTATCTTTGAATGTCCTGTGCTTAAGTGCTATGTTAATGGTTATGTCTAAATGCCAGGTTAATGTATTGATGCTCTGCCTAACCTAATTTCCTGCTTCAGGGGATGCCCAGGACGGTCATGTTTATTGTGATGCTGTGAGATTTCCGTTACAGGTGTTCCGGCCTAATGTCTCACGTCATGCCCTGATGTATTTTATTGCAGGATTAATGTGGATGGATGGGAGCTTTATTTCTCACGTACAATTATTTTATCTGTAAATCGCAATGACTCCGGCAGGGGCCCGATTGGCCCTGCCCTGTACATAATTCCCCCCTGTAAATTGGAACCGAGCGCCAGTTGGCGCAGTGTAGAGATTACCTGACACCTAGTGGTTTTGACAATACAAAAGTTATTTCTACCGAAACTGGTGTAGTGTCTCTTTTTGTAGTGTGCCTTGTGTGTCGCATGTGTGTACTGCGTGGATGCTTTGCACATTTCCTCTGGAGTTTGGCCCGCCCGCTCTGCACCACGCTACCCGATTCCAACATTGGTGGCAGCGGTGGGATAGGACTTGTGTTTGCGCAGTACCGCAGCGACCACGGGTTGCACTGCAAACTGAGTGTGTAATGTAATCTCAGGTTTTGGGGAATTATTGTTTTTTCCATAATTGTGATTTCCTCCTGGAAGTGTTTTTAAATTGTGTCCCCTTGTTGCACTGTGGGTGGTGTGTCCCGGGTGTACCTTGCCAGGATGGGGTTGACCTACAACGAAGGTGATCTTGGGGAGTACACGGAGCAGGAAGGGATTTATTTCTGCAGGGAGAGAGGGATACCCCCAGTAGGCAACACACGCAGGAAGCTATTTCTCTATGAGGCCCTCAAGAGGGGGGAACCCTTAGAGATTGGTGGGGACCTGTCAGATTACCCCTCCGCATATTTAAAGGGTGGATTTAGTGGAGACCCGGAGGAGGACCTCCAGTGTAGGGAGGACTCCGAGAGTGAGGGGGCCCAGTCCATAACCCAGGAGGTAGGTGACACTGACGAGGAGGAGGAAGATGACCGGGGGGAGACGCCAGTATCGAGTAAGGACACCAGAGTTAGGGAGTCCAGCGCTGGGTCCAGTCCCGGGGGCACTGCCCCGTCCCTTTCCCTGTCCCCAGAAGAGTGGGTAGATAGGAGGGAAGAGAGGGAGCATCAGCTGGCGCTGGGAAGGCTCAAGGTGGAGCTAGCGCGGCTGAGTGTGCAGGAGAAGAAGCTAGAGACGGAGAAGGTCCTAGCGCAGGAGAGGATGGCGGAGGCAGAGAGGGCCTTTGCCAGGGAGAGACCAGCTCGGGAGGGTAGGTTGTCCCCTGAGAGTGGTTTTTGTGGTCTGGATTCACCAGTAAGGGTGGGATCCAGTGGTGGCAGCGAGAGTGGTTCCAATGTAGGGTGTCCCACTCCCAGAGCCCAGGAGACGGTGCCTGATTCCCAGGAAGAGGGGGACAGGTTAGAGTTCAGGGGCAGGGGAAAACTGTCCCACCAGTCCTGGGGGGAGTTTGTGGAGGTGTGTGGGACTGCATTGGAGGATTGGGTGGTGAGGAGTGCAGTGAATGAGTGGGAAGGGCTGTGCCAGGTACTCATCCGGGAGCACATGCTCAGAAATTGTTCCCCCAGGTTGCGTCACCACCTAGTACAGTGTGGGTTCTCCGACCCAAGGGAGCTTGCACAGGAGGCAGACCTCTGGGAGAGGGCCAGGGTGTCTGAGGAGGCATTGGGGAGTGACCCTGAAGGGGGTGGTGCAGGAATCTTCCAACCCAGCGAGGTGGGAGAGGTGGCGAATAGCCCAGCTAGGTCCCCGGGAAGAGAGAGGGTTGTAGGGCCTCACGACCTATCCATAGGAAGGAGTGAGACGGGGAGGTGTCCCGAGGTGCCCCAACCGCAGTCTCAGGGCCTGGAGAGTTCCGTAAGGGGGCCCCAGGTTGGGAGCCTAGGCTGTCCTGATGTGCCGCCCGGTGAGGGGGAGCCCCTAGTGTTAGGAGGACCCGGGGCATCTGTAATTAGAGCTCCCGAGGTTCTGGGGTTGGCCCAGTTGCAGGGTTTAGATCCTGGGCTGGGATGCCAGGTTCAGGGGTTGCCTGACCTGGCGGGTGGGGCATCTGTTAACAGTGTCCCCCCAGAATTGACTTCCCGGGGTACTTCTCCAGGTGGGAGGGTGCGGAACTCTGGAAGGGGGTGCCGAGGGAGGAAGGTCTCACCTCGGGCACCGGCTCAGCCACAGGGCCTAGATCCTGGGTTGGGAGGCCAGGGATGGGTACTGCCTGACCTGGCGGGTGGGACATCTGTTAGCAGTGTCCCCCCAGAATTGTCTTCCAGGGGTGCTACTCCCGTTGGGAGGGTGCGGAACTCTGGGAGGGGGTGCAGGGGGAGGGAGGTCTCACCCCCGGCACCGGTGCAGCCTAAGGGTTTAGACCCTAGGCTGGGGAACCAGTTGAAGGGTCAAGGCCCTGGACTGGCGAGAGAGTGGTGGTCTGAGGGTGCCTCGCATAGGAGTAGGGTGAGGAACCCCGGAAGGAGAGGTAGGGGGAGGAGAGCCTCGCCCCTGAGGGCTGGTCAGCCTGAGGGTGCGGACCCCAGGTGGGAGGACCAGTGGCAGTTCGGAGCTGCAAGGAGGAGGAGGAGAGTGGTCAACGGGTACTACGGGCCTGGGGTTACTGCCCCCCACTCTGTGAGACCGCAAGGGCCAGAGACATCTGGGTGGCCTAGGGGCCAGTCCTGGCCACAACCAGCTAGGGGACCCCCGGGTGGTGGCTCAGTCGGTCGAGGAAGGTTTGAGAGAGGGAACCTTCGGGTTCCAGAGTGGAGGAGAACCTGCGGGTGCTCCTGCAGTTGCGGGCCTGCGTCCACCTTTTCTCGCCCTAAGCAGGGAAGCCCATCAAGGCATTGATCGGTCTACCCTGGCTTTTGGCTGGAAGGGGGTTGTGTTGGACTTGGCCCTTTTTCCAGAAATGTTTCGCTTTTCTGGGAAAATAAATGTGTAAATGGAAAGATTGAATGTGTGCAGACTGCGTTTCCCCATTTTAAAAATGTAATTTAAGATGGATGCCAAAGCTGTGTGGTTGCGCCGTTTGACTGAGCTGGGTTGTCAGTCTAGGCATTATTTCCCAGCAGCCCCAGCTTTTGGAGGGAAGCCTGGCACCCAGGGTGCTCTACCCCTCCCCCTAGGCCAGTTAGAGCCAGTTTCCCCAGACGCTTCTAGAAGCTTCTGGCACTGTCTGGAAGGTGAGGTGAGGGGCGTCTAAAGGGCGGAGCTGGGCTGCCATGCAGTCAGTCAGAGGGTGGACCTGGGAGAGAGGGGACCTGCTGCCAGGGGTTACCGCCACCTGGGCCTGTGTGCTGGGCCCTGAGCCTACCTACCCCCCCCCCTACTGTCCACAGGGCGAGGGAAAGATATAGTTGGGGCAACGCAAACCTGGAGAAGCCCTCGCAGGAGATTTAGGCGGTAGGATCAGTCAGGGACCTATGCCTCTGAAGGTGACAGGGTTTAGGCACTGCCCTTTAAGTGAGTGAGGGATCCTGAACTACCCACTGATCTGGCCCGGCGAGAGGAGAATCCAGGGACGACAGGCAGAGACTGAGTAGTCCGCCTGCAGCCACCAACGCAACTTCCCCCCCCTCAAGAAACCCTCAATCAAGGGGCAGGGACCAGGAAACGCTATCTACAAGCTCCCTGGAAGGAGAGCGCTATTCCCCAGCTCCCTGGAAGGAGAGCGCTAAATCTGGGGAGCGCTACACTGAAACGGATGGTGCTCGGCTGGTGAGTGTGGTAACCCAGCTGCCTGATGCCCCTGGAGCTGAGGAGGCTGCCTAGCGCCTGGGAAGCGCCCGTGCTACGGCCCCAGTAGCGCTGTTTGGAGGGAAGGACTGGTTCGCGTGGAAGCGCCGCGTGGGGGCCACCCCGGAACGCCTACAAAGCCAGCGGGAGGCCACCCCGTGACTCGGGCACATTTGAACGTATGTAAAGCGGAGCGGGAGCCCACCCCGCGTGTGTGCCGCCTGTGAATGCTGTGTACAGCGGGTGCCTACCCCGCGTAATGGCGGCGCGTTACCTGCTGTGTACCTAAGCGGGTGCCCACCCCGCACTTTGCCGCCGCCGAAATCACCGCCGCGGCCCAGGGAGAGCCGCCGCGGCTTCAGTGAAGGCCGTGCTAGGCCTGAGGCACGCGAGCAGGTGTTGCCCGGCAACCAGGGCGCCGGCCGTGTCAGTGGCCGCGCCCCCGGGAAGCCGCGACAGGATTGGCTGACGGGCTCAGGCCCGAGAAGAAGAACGAGGAGCCGGCGAGAAGAGGAGCTGCGGCCCGGGGGTCTCTTCATGCACTGAGGAGAGCCCCCGGTGCAGCCGAAGTCGTCGTGAGCCTCGCGGGCTCCGTGTTGCCGCCCCGGGTCCCAGGAGGGGGCCCGGGTGAAGCGGGAGGAAGCGCGGATGTGGTCGGGGCTCTCCTGCGCTGAAGAGAGCCCCGTGGGGTTAGCAGAGAGGCGGAAGGTCAGGGGGGCCCGAGGCGCATTGTCGGCGCCTGCCCCCACCGCCCGTGTGAAGGCCAAGAGGTCCGGAAAGAGCGGGGGACAGTCGAGGCACGCCTCGGTGCCTGCCCCCGCCAGGAGAGTGCCGGTGAGTGCTGCCCGGGTGAAGCCGGCGCGAGGTGTCGTCTAGCAACCTCGATTGCAGGGAGGAGGCGAAACGCGCACACCGGAAGCCCTCGAGCGTCCAGGAGGAGGGCAGAAGAGGCCGAGAGCCACACCGGAGCAGGCCGAAGAGTCCTGGTGAGTGGGGCCACTGAGGAGTGGGGGGAGTGTCGGGGCACGTTGCCGGTGCTCGCCCCCAGGGTCCGTTATCTTCCGTGGGGCCTTGGTCCGCGCTTGCCTTGGTGGGGAGGGGCTAAGTCGGGGCACATAGTCGGTGCCCGCCCCGGTGAATGCCCGGAGGGCCCCGTGGGGCCCATACTTACTGTAGGGACACCCCCTGCCTTCCAGGTCCTGGCAGGGACCTCCACCTCGCCAGAACTGGCTGGACTCGGTACAGCTGCCCCGACTGGCAGTGGGCAGCTGCCACGTGTGCCTAATCGGCCCGGGGAACTCTTCAGTAAGCCGGTGAGGGGGAAGATAATGCCGAGGGATAGGGGGTGAATTCGGGGTACATTGCCGGTGCCCGCCCCCAGTGTCCCTTCCTCATCACAACCTGGGATGCCCTGACCTACTGGACTGCCGGGGACTATAATTAAATGCATTTCTGGCCTAATGTTATGCTATGTGCAGCGCCAGATTTACAGGCCATGTTTGAAGCGCTATTGATTGGCAAGAAGCAGCGCTATGTTCATATGTCCTGGTTTTAAGGCGCTATTGAATTGATATGGGCAGCGCTAGGGTAAATGCCTGATTTAAAATGCGATTCAATTGCCCCATGCAGCGCTATGCTGAGTTGCCATGCCCTGCGCGCTAAGGCCTTGTTTTAACGCGCTATCGCCGTGAAAGGTGCAGCGCTATCTTTGAATGTCCTGTGCTTAAGTGCTATGTTAATGGTTATGTCTAAATGCCAGGTTAATGTATTGATGCTCTGCCTAACCTAATTTCCTGCTTCAGGGGATGCCCAGGACGGTCATGTTTATTGTGATGCTGTGAGATTTCCGTTACAGGTGTTCCGGCCTAATGTCTCACGTCATGCCCTGATGTATTTTATTGCAGGATTAATGTGGATGGATGGGAGCTTTATTTCTCACGTACAATTATTTTATCTGTAAATCGCAATGACTCCGGCAGGGGCCCGATTGGCCCTGCCCTGTACATAATTCCCCCCTGTAAATTGGAACCGAGCGCCAGTTGGCGCAGTGTAGAGATTACCTGACACCTAGTGGTTTTGACAATACAAAAGTTATTTCTACCGAAACTGGTGTAGTGTCTCTTTTTGTAGTGTGCCTTGTGTGTCGCATGTGTGTACTGCGTGGATGCTTTGCACATTTCCTCTGGAGTTTGGCCCGCCCGCTCTGCACCACGCTACCCGATTCCAACATTTCCTGACTATGTTTTCTTAAAGACCTACAATTTAGAGACAGGCAAAGTAAAGAGTCATTAACTGACTCAAGGACCTCTGCGCCCTTCAATCCCTTTTCTGCCACAGAAAAAAAGAAATTTCAATTTCTGCAACCATTAGCTTCAGTGCCCACTTCAATGGAATGGAGACATTCTTTGTCAACTGCTTTTCTGAGAGTTAAAATCTCTGCCGAGGAATAGCACCCTGCTCTCCTGGAGGAACAGGCAGGGCTCCTGGCCTCTGGCGCCGTCCGGGCACAGATGGGCGCAGACGGACTTGCCTTTGGCGCACCTTCGGCGCGTCTGCTACGTGCCAACCTCTGCATCAAATAAATAGTTTGGTGGCGGTAAAATACTAGAACACAGGAAGTGTCACCCACTGGAACGGAAGTAAGCTGGGGGACTGCATTGGTGTCTTAATGCCCTCCGCTCGATTGGCTCACAGTCGCGGCGGAACAGGGCGAAGGCCACTTGAGGCAAGCAAGATCCCCAAAGAAATGGAGGCGCGCACAGGTTAAAAAGTATCACACAGTGAGTAACCACACCCCAAGTCAATAACAAAATTAAAAACCCTGCTTCAGACAGAAAGCTCAGACCCTCCATAGAGCAAGCATATCTTTATACCAACATTTACAAACAGCATTGCGAGTTATCGTAAAAAGTAGATGGCGTAAGCAGACAGACTCACTGATGTAGGGTAAAGGTGGCAAGAGTGTGAGGGGCAGGGGTATACAGAGAGGGACGCATGAGTAGAGGCAGTGTAAGCTGTGCTTGGGGTGTGTTAGGGACACCTGCAGAGACGGCAGTTGTGAGGAGCATGTGTAAAGGTGTGTAAGGGACTGGAATGTACCAAACTGAAGGGATGTAACACAAGCCCTCTGCAGCGCAGGGAGGGGCAGAGCCCTCGTGGGTCTCCAAACTCTTCAGGGGCCCTCATTCGGCCGAGGCCAATGACTACCTGTGCAATATGAGATACTAAGGGGGCCCTCTTTGCATTCTGCATGGAACCCCATCATTGTACGTTACTTCACTGGCCGTGTGGAGCGTAAGATGCAAAGCATGTTCAAATCAAGAGGGGGCATGTGTAGGGACTGCATGTGTGTCAGGGGGCATGTTTAGAGACAGCATGTGTGTGTGAGGGATTGTGTAGAGACTGCATGTGTGTCCGGGCATGTGTAGAGACTGCATGTGTGTTGGGGGCATGTGTAGAGACTGCATGTGTGTTGGGGGCATGTGTAGAGACTGCTTGTGTGTCGGGGGCATGTGTAGACCTATAATGTGTAGGGGGCCTCACTCCCCTGCCAAGGAAAAGTGTGCAATAAAAACAGAAAACAAGCATTTGCAATGCCATAGGTCTCGCGTTTATGTGAGTTTAAGCTAATGGCATTGTACATGACAATCGTTTTTATTTATGTTTTAAAAACCAAAACCTAAATAAAAGGTTTTGTCATTTTTAATGCCAGTAGCTCAAACTCGTGTAAATGCGAGACCTAGTGCATTGCAAATGCTTATTTAATGCAGAGCTCAGCCAGGAACCTCAGTGCACCTGGAGATAGCAAAGGCGAGGCCGCCTGGGGCTTTGTAGTGCGCTCACCATATCTTGGGGACCCCATTCTGCGGTTGAATAGGATCCCCGAATGTGTAAAGATTGTAAAAAGTATTGCATGTAAAGGAGGCAGAAAACCACTGCAAGGAAATGTCCTCACAGACTACGTGGAGATGAAAGCTGAGTATGAGACCGGCAGGCAGACACACCCGCACCCCACTCGATGACCCACAAGGATGATTCCCAAACAAGAGCAAGCCCAGAGAGACATTGCTATATTGGTCCAACACAATTTGAAAAAGACCGCCCTTTAGGGGGCCGCATTGGCCAAAAGTATGCAAATGGCATCTGTCTTAAAGGGACCTCCACCGCAAAACTCCAGACCTTTTCAACTTAGCTATAGCGGTAGAGGCCAAGGAGGTTGTTAGCGACCTGACCATAATGAATGCTACTATTGCCATAGGATGGACCACCTGGCAGACAGATGCCTGCTAAAAGCATAGCGCAAACAGAGATTGATGGTCCAGGGCCAGCCACCATAAAATCCTCATTCACAAAGCCAAGCCCAGGGAATCCCAAATGCACCTTACATTGAGCCACGGGGAGGTCAGTCAGCAGCTGAACCGACACAACAGGGAGTAGGTAGTTGGATAAATGTGTGGTAACTGCACCCACAGACAGGGAACTCAGCCCAAGAGGGACCGGGCCATAGCCTTGGCAGGAAGAGGAAACTGTGTAGGGAGGTAATGCCTTCACACAAACACAGAGTCCAAATGTTCAGTATGATAAACCTCCAGAGTAAATACCACTCATTCACCCGCATCCCACATCTTAACTATACCAAAACCAAAAGAAGCACCAATGAGGCAGTGTTGGGAATGCAAACTTTTATTTGTATCGGGGAATTCAGGGCTTCTGTACGTGTTCTGCCGATTGGGTATCCTCACTAAAGTTCATCATTAAAGGCACCTAGGGGAGCCAACGCCCACTCTGCCGCTGATCCCCCCGGAGGAGGGCAGTCTGATGAGGGGGCAGAGTGACTAACAGACTGGGTACTTCAAAAACAGGCACACAGGCCCCAAAGTCAATGCGGATGAGTTCCAATGATAAAGTCCAAAGGTCCTCATTCTCAGGCCTCTGGCCCAGGACTAGAATTCAATAACAACATGGAGTCCAAACAGAAGCCAATAAACTAGAGGCCTCCTTTCAAATCTAAAGCAAAGCTGTCCTCCAGTTTCGAGAGCCAGGTATCCCGTACACTTGGGATATTGATGGCCCCACAGCCTTCACAGCACACGCACAAGAACCAATAAGTTGCGAGGTGCTTGAAGTATCTTGCACAATAACCTTGGCAGACAGGTTGATGGTAGATACGACGTTTATTGCAATATAGAAGATCCCAATAACTGTAGATTTTCAAAACATTGCAATGTACAACAGTCCATGACATCAGCAAGTTCTACCATGAGAATGTTAACCCCTCAATTCCATTTAACATGAGATACCACAGTTCTCTAATGGCAACGAGTCAGTCAAGAGGTTCAACAGGTAGACCAGATGTCCCGAAATTGCAAGGCATTCCCGGTCCTGTCATCATCTCTATGCAAAGTTTGTCAAGGGTTCTTGGCCTTGGCCTGTGCTCCCCATGTTCCTGTGATCGCAGCAGTTTTTTTCTTCTCTTTCCTTTGGGTTTTTCAAGTCTACAAAGTCTGGCCATGGTGTCATACCCGTCCAAAATAGCAACAAGATCATGCCTGCCAGTTAGAAATTCCAATCCACAAGCCAGGAATAGCAAATTCAAATGCACTGAAAAGACGGGGTCCAAGGGAGAGGGGGGTGCCTGGGAGAGGAGGTCCGCAGAGTCCATCACAGCTTCAAACACCTATAAAAACCTTAGATAAAAACTGATACTGTCCATCCCTATCATCACAAGACCACCCCATAAACCTTTCCCACTAATACATGCCCCCAGTTAGGTACAAGGAAAGAGGGGAAGGAGCTCAACGGCTCATAAAAAAGATTAATTTGCCTAATTATCTCTAAGCCACCTTCAAGTTTTAACTATTTTCATTTATTTATAAAGTTTTATATATCGCGAACATGATCCCGAAGGATATCAGAGCGCTTTACAATTTGAGGGAGAGGAAGGTAATAGTTGCAGTACAATCATCAGAAGGAATACCAACCCAAACAAATCACGCATGCATATCAAACAAAAAGGTTACAATTGAAAGGGACAACAAAGGGTAAGATAATAACTGGAACATAGAGAACTGGGAGGGGAGCAAGTGACTAGTAAAGCAAAATAACACCAAACGCAGGACTTAGGGTGTAAGTCCAAAGCATTAGAGCAGACGATCCGAGACCCTTTTAAGGTTGGAACTTGTTCATGAGGAATCTTTTTTTTTTCCAATTTGAAGGCAACCTTGGAGGAGATTCTGCATATTTCCAGTGGGAGAGAGTTCCAGATCTTTGGCGGAGAGGCGTAAAAAGCTCTTTGACATGTTCTCTTTTTTGAGAAAGATATGTGGTTTCAGGAGGAGAGAGTTAGCACTCCGAGAAGGTCTACCCCCTTCGGATAATTCTAGATTTTGCGCTAGATAACTGGGGGTTTTGAAAATGGAGGGCTTTGTGAGACAGACAGGCAATCGTCGCTGAATTCTTGCTTCATAGGGCAACCAATTTAGGGGTTTTAAGACTGGGGAGATGTGATTGTTTCCTTTGGTACCCGTGACCAGTCTGTCTGCCGCATCAAGTGAAGCCCTTAGTGGGGCCAATGTATATTTGAGGAGGCCACAGAGCATAGCACTGCCATAGTCTAGCCTCGGCAAAACACGCGTTTGGACCACTTGCTTGAAGTTACCTTGTGGGAGGAAAGGTTTGAGATTCCTGAGTATCCTCATTAGGTGATTAGCTCCCTTGAACACATTGCTGATATGAGTTTTAATGTTCAGATGCTTGTCTGGGGTGAGTCTGAGAGATTTGGCTGAGTCAACATTGAGGGGGGAGCAGTTGAAGGCAGTGAGGTGGTTCATCCAAAGGTCTATCTAGGGGATGTGATTCGGGGGAAGTGATCAGCGAGAGATGGTTCTCAGTTAACCAGTTTTGAGTATTTATTATGGTAGAGTTGAGTGATATGAGATTATTCGGGGAGGATATTTTCAGATAGAGTTGCATATCATCCACATACATATGGAAGAGAATGTCCGCAGAATTCAGTGCATTAGCTAAAGGTTCCAAGAACAAATTGAAGAGTATGGGGGATAGGGCGGACCCTTGGGGGACCCCTATGGATACTGGTGATGGCCGGGAGAGAGAGTGGTTCGCCTTAACTCTTTGAGATCTGTGGTGGAGGAAGGACGAGAACCATTGTAGCACCGAACCAGAAAGGCCCATCCTGTGCTTCAAAATGGATAGGAGGTTGTTGTGATTAACAGTGTCAAACGCTGAGGAAAGGTGAAGGAGGATAAGGAGGCAGGATTAACTTTGGTCGAGCATTTTTAAAATGTCATCCATAACGTGAGTGAGAGCCGATTCGGTGCTGTGCCCACTCCGGAAGCCAGATTGGTGTTGGTCCAGAAGATTGAAATTCTCGATGTGGGCACAGAGTTGAGATTAGACGCATTTTTCTAAGAGTTTGGCTAGGATGGGGATGTTGGAGATAGGACAGAAGTCGTTAAGGTCCGTACTATATGCTGAAGGCCTTTTTAGGATAGGTGTTACCTGACCAGCTTCTAGGCAATCCGGGATCGTACCGTGTGAGAGAGACGCATTGACAATCTTTGTCCAGATGGGGGTAACTACCTCCTTCAGTTCTTTGAAGATGGACGGTGGTAACGGGTCGCTAAAAGGATTCGATGGGTTGATACTCTGAAGAATCTTGTTGGTGTCTCTTTCGCTGAGGGGAGTGAAGGTGTCCCAGGAGGCATTGTTCTTGGTGCTCAGGCTGGTCGGTTCAATCTTCTCTGATAAGTCCAAGGGGGGCGCAGACCCCCCCGGATAGCAATAGCGCCTTCCTGGAGTCAAGATCAATATTGATTAGTCTGGATTTCACAGTAAAGAAGACAGCCAGATCATCGCATGAAGGTGGGTTGACTCCAGAGATCGAGTGGTTTGGTGTTTCCACCGATTGTTGTTTCACCAATTTAAAAAGTTTCTTGGGGGGATTTGCGGCTTGATTAAGTTGAGTTCTGAAGTAGTCGGCCTTAGTGATCTTGATTTGTTTGTTATAGGATAGCATATTATTTATAACATATAAGTTATATGTAACTATCAAAAAGATACCATGACTGGAGCTAACTTCCGGTACCTCACTAAAAATGGAGTAGAGGGACTATGGAAAACACACCCCAAAAGGGAATTATAGGACCCCCAAAGAAATATCATGAATAACCAAACACTTATCCAACAAGTCTACTATCGAGCCTCCAAGTGCATCAACTTGTCAGCTGCCATGTTAACACCCCAGCACATCTATAAGTGTGCAAATCAAGATGCAAACTGCATTCTAAGCCTTTTTATTGAACTGTGAAACAAGAAAACCCCAACAACCAGAGGACTGCAGACACCTCCCTTGCATCCATATCCAAGATCTGCAATTTTTTTTACTAACTTATTCATTATTTCACTTCTATACCTTCTGTTTATTGTGGGTGCTGCCGCAACCATTCACTGCTAAAGAACTGCCTGGTGACATGGAATCCGTTAAAAAACTATCACAGCACTGGTGCAGGGATCTCTCCCATGTCACTTATAATTACACCAACCCAAACACTAGCATTCCATATGCACAAGACAGCTTCCTTTTACACAATATGTGGTGTCAGCATGTGACCACTGTGGGCTCTAAGACATCAGCCAGGTCATGTTAGGTCTGTTCACTGATACTGCATGCTGTAGATGGACACTGACTTTACTTGTCCCAACATGGGGCCTTCGAAAAAGCAAAATGCCTTCTCAGTTTAATGTATGCAGAATTAGGGACAAAGTTCAACCCAAGAAGGTAGAGCCCCGGAGAGTGGTAGTGAATCTGACCCGATTCGAGACCAACCCAGCGGCTCTATATCTTTTCACCGAGTCTAGCAATATTCAAACTGAGCTAGACAGGATGCGCATGAAGGGCACCATAGGGAAGGGTACTGTTTGGCCCCGAGACTTCTTGGAAAAAAGATTCTTGGAGGTAGCGAAACCTCCAACTCAATGCACAAACACATCCACTCCTGTCTCCATTTGCGGTCCAAGGGTGGCCCTTAGCATGTGTGGATCAGTCTTCTTTAATAACCAGTGGACTCCAGACATGGAGTTCCTATGTAGGGTCGTCGAGCTCCATGATGTGAAGGCAGATAAGTATAATCCAGGAGGATTGAACAAAGAATAGGCACCTCACATCAGGAAATCTGGGAAATGGAGGTGGGTGGATACTCTTGGCTAGAAGGAAAGGGACAGTCCCAATTTTATGGAAAATTACACTGTATTCCTTGTGTTTCAGAGGTAAAGGAACTCATCCACTGGCACAAATGAAAACTGCAGCGCAATCCTGCACATCTGGATAAGCAATGGGGTCCCTTGACGCTGATGGATATGTACTGGCAGTGCAGCGAGTTTGCCTACAACTCCTCCCTGATGGCATGGACTTTGTTCCATCGTAATCATACACACCCAAACCCTGGTCCTTTTCGGAGAAGAACTATCTGATCTTTACCAGTATCCACTAAGGAAGACGATAACCTTGCTACACCAGGTTCCTGAAAAAAGAACTGTAAAGTATTTTGGCTGGGCTCAGTACAAGAACATTCCAGAACAATTCTGACTGTCCCCGGTGTGAGAAGTTGGCTTGGCATATGCTGTCCACTAGTTATAGTGGGCACCTTGCACCAGTCCAAACAAACCTTATTGATGATAGGTTTAAAGACAACCTTTATTGAAAGCTATCCTAGTGGTAGCTATGGAGAGCAGCCTTCAGGCTAAGTCCTGAAGGAGTGTAAAGCAGCTTGGTTTACCAAATTATAATCTCTTGAATCACTAAATGAAAGAACAACCACACAAGGTATATATAAAATGTATGTATTTATTTCTAAACGCTCACTATTAATCTCTTTATGAAATTAGAGTCCAAGATACACAATAACACAGTTCTAAAACGACAGTAAATAGCACAATATACAATGGGCCCCAGGGGTAGACCAAACCATAGAGTAAGAAAGTGGTATAAGAACCACGACTTGACTAGACACAGTGCCTAGAGCACGTAGAATCGCTGGGACCCCAAGGAACCACCCAATGTAGTGACACAGAAGACCCACTGGGGATGAGTGCAGTGTGAGAACACAGGCACGAGCCCCGTACTATTCTATGGGAAAGTCGTGTTGGAATTTTAGACGTTAAGGACACTTAGGAGAGGACTTTGAGCAAACCCCTTTAGACTTAGGGGGTTCTAGGGCCAGCACCCACTGGAGCACCGGAGTACTCGAGTTACCTCACCCAGGGAAGCCGGGTGCATAGGTGTCAAATGGTGTTGGGAATCGTCGTTGATTTCAATGGCGATCTGCTGCAAAGTGCTGCTGCCGGGAAGAAGAAAAGTATCCGGTGTGATCCAAGCCTGGATCGAAGATCAGAAGGACCTGAAAGCAGAGGGGACAGAGTCTGGGTCGCCTGCCAGTGACCAGGGGCACTATAGACGAATGGCCACCGATGTCGGGTGTTTTAGGTGCGGAGAGGTGAAGCTTGACTCTGCAGCCACGAGGACCAGGAGGTGTCGAAGATGGCCCTTGAGAATACTTCTGGTCTTTACCCTTGTCCCAACCCTTATCAGAGTTTTTGGAATCCTGCTTCTTGTAGTCATCACCTTGGTTCTGAACCTTCTGCGTCACCCTGGTTCTGACCCATTTGTATGCCTTCTGGCCCAATTCTTGGGGTGAGGTCAGATCAGAGTCCACCAGGTACTGATGCAACAGCTGATTTTGACAATTATTTAGGGTCTGCTCCCTTATATTCAAACTGTGTATTGCTTTAAAATCACACACTTTACTGCCAAGTAACCAGCCCTCCGGAGCATTAGTAGCACAATCTACAAAGTCAACCCAGTTTTGAGTCTGTGCCTTTTGGGTATCTCTGAACTTCAACCTGTACTATTCAGTGGTTAGGCCAAACCCATCTATCAGAGCACTCTTCAAGACTGTGCAATTGTCAGCATCCTCTTCTTTTACAGTGAGGAGCTTGTCTCTACCTTTGTCTGCAAAGGAGAGCCACAAGATTGCTGCCCACTGCTCCCGAGGGACCCTCTGTACTTTAGAGGCCCTTTCCAGTGCAGTTATCCATTTGTGGATGTCATCCCCACTCTGGTAGGGAGGGACAATCTTGTTCATGGGGCTCTAGCCCCCATCTATGTGAAGCTGTCTGGAGCTCCAGGGATTCCCTGTCCAATGCTACCTGTTCCCTCTTTATCCTAAGCTTAGCTTCCTCAAATTGGATCAGTCTGCATTTTTCTCATAAGAGGACTCCCTCTTCTGGGGGAAAATGGTCCTATGAGAGACAGAGATCCCTCCATATGCACCAGAATGATTAGACTGCAGGGAAGGAGATCTTGATCTTCTTGGCATACCATCAGCCCTTCCAGGTGGGGTATAGAGAGGGCCACTTAGGCCTTCTCCCTCACCTTCAGGAGGGATTGGATTTTCCAGGTTTGAATCATCTTGATCCTCCTAGTCAGCTTCAGAGTCCTGGTCATAGGTGTTGTTACCTCTTGGCCTTTCCTCTTCTGCTGCCCCACCCAACCCGCCTACCTCATCAGACCCTGGGTTTTTTCTGAGATCATCTGACAGCAGAGCCTCCATGAGGCGTTGAGTGTTTGCACTACTCCCTGTCTTCAACTTCCTAGCTGTACACATGTTCCTCAATTCCACGAATGCAGGTGGTCATACTTGGATGACAAGGAGCCACTGGCTTCAGGTCTTGAAGACATACTAGTGTAGTGAGGTGTTACACCTACCTAACCTAGTGGGAGCTACTAGACTCTCTTGAGTTGGGGAAAAGGGGTGTCCCTTTGCTAACCCAATTTTAGAAGCTAAGGACACTTAGGAGAGGACTTTGAGCAAACCCCTTTAGACTTAGAGCGTTCTAGGGCCAGCACCCACGGGAGCACCGGAGTACTTGAGTTACCTCACCCAGGGAAGCCGGGTGCATAGATGTCAAATGGTGTCAGAAATCGTCGCTGATTTCAATTGCAATCTGCTGCAAAGTGCAGCTGCCGGGAAGAAGAAAAGTATCCGGTGTGATCCAGCCTGGATCGAAGATCAGAAGAACCTGAAAGCAGAGGGGACAGAGTCTGGGTCACTTACCAGTGACCGAGGGCAGGATGGACCAATGCCCACAGATGTTGAGTGCTTCAGGTGAGTTGATGGGTGTCTTGACTCTTCAGCCACGAGGTCCAGGAGGCAATGACGAAGTCCACGAACTAGATTCAAGCTGTCCCTCAAAGTCTGTCAAGTGCTGCAGTGTCGACGACCAAAATGGACCCAACAAGCCTTGGCAACGGCAAGTCACTGGAAATCAGAGAAAAGACTGTGGTGCAGACCAGCAAGGTCTGAGGGACTCACCCAGCAAGGGTAAGTCGGGGTACGTCTGGAGCAACCAGGAAAGCCCAATTAGAATAGGAGTTGCCTTCGTGGGGACCTACTAGCCAACGGGCTAGCGATCGCGAAGGAGCCTTGAGCGGTCACACTTGAAACTGGCCCACGGGTCACATGGAGTGGAGGCCATATATAGATTTATCAGTAAAACTGCATGATGGCATTTTGCTTCCATTTCAAAAGATAATATTCTGGATTTGAAAGACAGTGCCTCCTTCAGCCTTACAATAATGCCTCTACAACGTATACAGTTTCGAGTCTGTAGCACACTTCTGTGCATCAATAAGAATCTGCAGTTTACAGCTCACACAAATGAAAGAGCCCAAGCAGTATACTCTTCCCAATATACAGGTAAAATAAGGAGGGCTGATATATGGCTAGCCAGGGCATGATATAGCAATGTCAACTCCTATCTAGCTGCTCTGACCGACAACATACCATAGCACTTAGCAGAGTGCAGCCAATTATAGCTCTTGCAGTATGGTCAATGACTCCCTTTTCCTGCTTAATGCTCTTACCCTCACACAAGACCTCTCCGCTACGGGTCTTATCCATCACTCAGCACTGTACCAGCCCCTGTACCAGTCATCACCAGCTGAACAGACATGAATGCCTGAAGTGATCTGACACATAAAGCTGGTCACTCGGAGGACTGCACTCTAGTCTGGCACTGCTGGTCCCAATTACCTACATCTAGGCTGTCCAGTTTTAGGTTTAAACCTATAATAACTGATAAAACCCCACCAAAAGGGAAATAGCCCTCACCAGTGTAAACATATAAACACTGAGAAAACACCTGCAGAACCACAAACGAAATGCCATTCAAAGAACGGCAAAGGAGAGTGAAAGAGTAATTTTTTTCTTCCTGAAGGGCCCAATACAATGTAACTTTGTTATACAAGCTAGCAGCAAGAAAGACTGGGCTAACATTATTCTGCTTAAGTTTTGTTGTTTAGGGATGTCACTAAAATATTGCTTCTTCTTCCTTTTGCTTTTTCAGTTTTGTGGTCTTTGGTCTACAGATGCAGGGTTTGGAAGAATGTTCTAGGTCTTGTTTGATTCTTTTATAAACTGTAGAGAATCAGGAAATATCAAAATCATATTTGATATTTTGGCTGCATTTGATTCTTTCACTGATACGTAAAATGGCTACTTCCATAAGTATCTTTCCCAATATGTGGCATCACATTTACCCACAAACAATGTGTTAAACCCCTTGATGCATCAGCCCCCAATTTCCAGTGAGTCAGTATTGATAGTAGGTGAATTGCCAACACCTCAGGTTTAAACATTCAATGCAATCTATAGTGACAAGTTTATGTGAAAAGAGTGCTATCACCAAGCATCTGTGATAGTGGTGAAAACATGACACTAGACCTGGAAAACATGGAACGCAGTGTCACTTGGAATGCTGCTGCAAAAAGGTTCTTTCCAAGTTCAACAAAGATTGGAGTGACATTGTTTGTATTTGCAGTGATTCAGCTACGAATATGAAAAACTTGTGTGATGACCTGTCAAAATCGATACTTGAGCTGAAGTGATTCCCTGTAAGAGATCCTTGTCACTTCCTAGATGGCATGCTGAAAGCATCTTTACAATCTTTAGAGTGAAAGAAGAATGTTATAGACTTTTCAGTCCATTCTGGTGCACTGTTTTGTTATGCGTCGGAACTAAAACGCAAATATTTTTCATTTTGTGCTTTCCGTGGCATCAAAGAAAGAGTCAAGTGAGATTTGAAGATTACTCTATTTCCATGCATTCAAAGGCTACCCGGTCTTTTTGATTTGGTCAAAGTTGTTTAACCCCTTCGCTGCCAGGCCTTTTCCCCCTCCTGTGCCAGGCCTTTTTTTGGCTATTTGGAGTAGTGCGCGCTTAGGCCCCTGTAACTTTTTGACCGCATTAGGTAGCCACGCCAAATTTGCGTCCTTTTCTTCCAACATCATGGGGATTCTAAAGGTACCCAGGGTTTGTGGATTCCCCTGGAGGGGTCACAGAAAAGAGCCAAAATACAGCAACATTTTGGGGGTTTTTGGAAAAATTGGAAAAACGGGCTGCAAATGAAAGCATCTGGGTTTTTCCCTGCAAATGTTATCAAAAAAGGGTTTGTGGGGTTGAAATCACCATTTTCCCAGCTTTTCAGGGATACTTGACTTTTGATAGAAATCCAACATTTTTTACACAGTTTTGGCATTTTTCTGGGACATAGCCTATTTTTGCAATTTTTTGTGCTTTTGACCTCCTTCCAGTTAGTGGCTGAAATGGGTACAAAAGCAATAGTGGATCCTGGAAAGCTATACATTTTCGAAAAGAAGACAACATTCTGAATTCAGCAAGGGGTCATTTGTGTAGATCCATCAAGGTTTTTTTATAGAAACAAACAGTTAAATGTAGGATAAATTGAAATTCAGTTGAAAAAAACAGCCTTTTGTGTCAACGTTTTCACCTGTAACTTCTTCTAATTATGACAGCTCTTTGAAAGCAATTTACTGTTGCATCCGCTGGACATTACTGGTTGTGGGGATATATAGGACTTGTAGGTTCACCAAGAACCCGACGAACCCAGAGCCAAAAACTGAGTAGTAACTTGCAATGGTTTTTTATTATGTACCGGGTATATAGTAATTATTCTGTAAAAAAGTGTATATGGAAAAATCGGTATGAAAGACACCTATTTATTTATGATTTGGGAACAAAATATAGAGTTTAGAAACAGTAGATATTTGCACATTTCTGAAATTGGGAATACTCATACTAGCATGAGAATTATCAGTCATTTTTTAGAATGACTTCTTTTTTACACAATATCTTTCATTTGGAAAGCAGAAATGCATGGAAAGTCAATAGATAATAACAGTTCCTTTACAAATCTGAATTACCCTAAGTCTCCCGATAAAAATGGTACCTCACTTGTGTGGGTAGGCATAGTGCCCACGACAGGAAACGGCGCAAAACGCAACGTGGTCACACCACATTTTCACAATGCAAAATTACCCTTTTTTTGCAAAGTGCCTAGCTCTAGTTTTTGAACCCTAGCTCTGCGGGCACCTTGGGAAACCTAGCAAACCTATACATTTTTGAAAAGTAGACAACCAGGGGAATCCAGGATGGGGTGACTTGACTGCCTCCCACCAGGGTCTGTTACCCAGAATCCCTTGCAAACCTAAAAAATTGGCAAAAAAACCACATTTTCCACACATTTCTGTCGTGGAAAGTTCCGGAATCTGCGTGGAACCACAAATTTCCACCCACCCCGCTTTCCCCAAAGTCTTACGAGAAAAACGGTACCTCACTTGTGTGGATCGGCCTAGTGCCCGCGACAGGAAACGGCGCAAAACGCAACCTGGTCACACCTCAATTTCGCAGTGAAAAATGACCCTTTTTTGGAAAAATGACTAGCTGTAGTTTTTGAACCCTAGCTCTGCGGGCACCTGGGGAAACCTAGCAAACCTATACATTTTTGAAAACTAGACACCCAGGGGAATCCAAGATGGGGTGACTTGACTGCCTCCCACCAGGGTCGGTTACCCAGAAACCCTTGCAAACCTAAAAAATTGGCAAAAAAAACACATTTTCTCCACATTTCTGTCGTGGAAAGTTCCGGAATCTGCGTGGATCCACAAATTTCCACCCACCCCGCGTTCCCCAAAGTCTTTCGAGAAAAACGGTACCTCACTTGTGTGGGTCGGCCTAGTGCCCGCGACAGGAAACGGCGCAAAACGCAACCTGGTCACACCTCAATTTCGCAGTGAAAAATGACCCTTTTTTGGAAAAATGACTAGCTGTAGTTTTTGAACCCTAGCTCTGCGGGCACCTGGGGAAACCTAGCAAACCTATACATTTTTGAAAACTAGACACCCAGGGGAATCCAGGATGGGGTGACTTGACTGCCTCCCACCAGGGTCTGTTACCCAGAATCCCTTGCAAACCTAAAAAATTGGCAAAAAAAACACATTTTCCCCACATTTCTGTCGTGGAAAGTTCCGGAATCTGCGTGGATCCACAAATTTCCACCCACCCCGCGTTCCCCAAAGTCTTACGAGAAAAACGGTACCTCACTTGTGTGGATCGGCCTAGTGCCCGCGACAGGAAACGGCGCAAAACGCAACCTGGTCACACCTCAATTTCGCAGTGAAAAATGACCCTTTTTTGGAAAAATGACTAGCTGTAGTTTTTGAACCCTAGCTCTGCGGGCACCTGGGGAAATCTAGCAAACCTATACATTTTTGAAAACTAGACACCCAGGGGAATCCAGGATGGGGTGACTTGACTGCCTCCCACCAGGGTCTGTTACCCAGAATCCCTTGCAAACCTAAAAAATTGTGAAAAAAAACACATTTTCCACACATTTCTGTCGTGGAAAGTTCCGGAATCTGCGTGGATCCACAAATTTCCACCCACCCCGCGTTCCCCAAAGTCTTACGAGAAAAACGGTACCTCACTTGTGTGGATCGGCCTAGTGCCCGCGACAGGAAACGGCGCAAAACGCAACCTGGTCACACCTCAATTTTGCAGTGAAAAATGACCCTTTTTTGGAAAAATGACTAGCTGTAGTTTTTGAACCCTAGCTCTGCGGGCACCTGGGGAAACCTAGCAAACCTATACATTTTTGAAAACTAGACACCCAGGGGAATCCAGGATGGGGTGACTTGACTGCCTCCCACCAGGGTCTGTTACCCAGAATCCCTTGCAAACCTAAAAAATTGGCAAAAAAAACACATTTCCCCCACATTTCTGTCGTGGAAAGTTCCGGAATCTGCGTGGATCCACAAATTTCCACCCACCCCGCGTTCCCCAAAGTCTTACAAGAAAAACGGTACCTCACTTGTGTGGGTCGGCCTAGTGCCCGCGACAGGAAACGGCGCAAAACGCAACCTGGTCACACCTCAATTTCGCAGTGAAAAATGACCCTTTTTTGGAAAAATGACTAGCTGTAGTTTTTGAACCCTAGCTCTGCGGGCACCTGGGGAAACCTAGCAAACCTATACATTTTTGAAAACTAGACACCCAGGGGAATCCAGGATGGGGTGACATGACTGCCTCCCACCAGGGTCTGTTACCCAGAATCCCTTGCAAACCTAAAAAATTGGCAAAAAAACCACATTTTCCCCACATTTCTGTCGTGGAAAGTTCCGGAATCTGCGTGGATCCACAAATTTCCACCCACCCCGCGTTCCCCAAAGTCTTACGAGAAAAACGGTACCTCACTTGTGTGGGTCGGCCTAGTGCCCGTGACAGGAAACGGCGCAAAACGCAACCTGGTCACACCTCAATTTCGCAGTGAAAAATGACCCTTTTTTGGAAAAATGTCTAGCTGTAGTTTTTGAACCCTAGCTCAGCGGGCACCTGGGGAAACCTAGCAAACCTATACATTTTTGAAAACTAGACACCCAGGGGAATCCAGGATGGGGTGACTTGACTGCCTCCCACCAGGGTCTGTTACCCAGAATCCCTTGCAAACCTAAAAAATTGGCAAAAAAAACACATTTTCCCCACATTTCTGTCGTGGAAAGTTCCGGAATCTGCGTGGATCCACAAATTTCCACCCACCCCGCGTTCCCCAAAGTCTTACGAGAAAAACGGTACCTCACTTGTGTGGGTCGGCCTAGTGCCCGCGACAGGAAACGGCGCAAAACGCAACCTGGTCACACCTCAATTTCGCAGTGAAAAATGACCCTTTTTTGGAAAAATGACTAGCTGTAGTTTTTGAACCCTAGCTCTGCGGGCACCTAGGGAAACCTAGCAAACCTATACATTTTTGAAAACTAGACACCCAGGGGAATCCAGGATGGGGTGACTTGACTGCCTCCCACCAGGGTCTGTTACCCAGAATCCCTTGCAAACCTAAAAAATTGGCAAAAAAAACACATTTTCCCCACATTTCTGTCGTGGAAAGTTCCGGAATCTGCGTGGATCCACAAATTTCCACCCACCCCGCGTTCCCCAAAGTCTTATGAGAAAAACGGTACCTCACTTGTGTGGGTCGGCCTACTGCCCGCGACAGGAAACGGCGCCAAACGCAACCTGGTCACACCTCAATTTCGCAGTGAAAAATGACCCTTTTTTGGAAAAATGACTAGCTGTAGTTTTTGAACCCTAGCTCTGCGGGCACCTGGGGAAACCTAGCAAACCTATACATTTTTGAAAACTAGACACCCAGGGGAATCCAGGATGGGGTGACTTGACTGCCTCCCACCAGGGTCTGTTACCCAGAAACCCTTGCAAACCTAAAAAATTGGCAAAAAAAACACATTTTCTCCACATTTTTGTCGTGGAAAGTTCCGGAATCTGCGTGGATCCACAAATTTCCACCCACCCCGCGTTCCCCGAAGTCTTACGAGAAAAACGGTACCTCACTTGTGTGGGTCGGCCTAGTGCCCGCGACAGGAAACGGCGCAAAACGCAACCTGGTCACACCTCAATTTCGCAGTGAAAAATGACCCTTTTTTGGAAAAATGACTAGCTGTAGTTTTTGAACCCTAGCTCTGCGGGCACCTGGGGAAACCTAGCAAACATATACATTTTTGAAAACTAGACACCCAGGGGAATCCAGGATGGGGTGACTTGACTGCCTCCCACCAGGGTCTGTTACCCAGAATCCCTTGCAAACCTAAAAAATTGGCAAAAAAACACATTTTCCACACATTTCTGTCGTGGAAAGTTCCGGAATCTGCGTGGATCCACAAATTTCCACCCACCCCGCGTTCCCCAAAGTCTTTCGAGAAAAACGGTACCTCACTTGTGTGGGTCGGCCTAGTGCCCGCGACAGGAAACGGCGCAAAACATAGTGAGGTGACATCAAAATTGCCTATCTCAAAACCACCTGGTTTTGCAAGGGGGGTCTCTTGGCTTTTTGGCCCTGGGCACGGCGGCCATCTAGGGAAACCTACCAAATCCATACATTTCTGAAAACTAGACACCCGGGGGCTTCCAGGGAGGTATGGCTTGCGTGGATCCCCCAATGTTTCCTTACCCAGAATCCCCTGCAAACCTCAATTTTTGCTGAAAAAAATCACTTTTTTCACACATTTTGGGGTGGGAAAGTAGTGGCATCACCGGGCTCACACAAATTTACCACCACCCAGCGTTCCCCCAGGTCTCCCGGTAAAAATGGTGCCTCACTTGTGTGGGAGGCCCAAGTACCCGCCGCAGGCAAGGGCCCAAAACGCAGTGAGGCGACATCAAAATGGCCTGTCGCAAAACCACCTGGTCTTGCAAGGGGGGTCACTTGGGTTTTTGGCCTGGTGCTCGGCGGCCATCTAGGGAAACCTACCAAACCCACGCATTTCTGAAAACTAGACACCCGGCGGCTTCCAGGGAGGTATGGCTTGCGTGGATCCCCCAACGTTTCCTTACCCAGAATCCCCTGTAAACCTCAATTTTTGCTGGAAAAATCACTTTTTTCACACATTTTGGGGTTGGAAAGTAGTGGCATCACCGGGCTCACACAAATTTACCACCACCCAGCGTTCCCCCAGGTCTCCCGGTAAAAATGGTGCCTCACTTGTGTGGGAGGCCCAAGTACCCGCCGCAGGCAAGGGCACAAAACGTAGTGATGCGACATCAACATTGCCTATCCCAAATGTTGCATCACTACGTTTTGTGCCCTTGCCTGTCGCGGGTACTTGGGCCTCCCACACAAGTGAGGCACCATTTTTACCGGGAGACCTGGGGGAACGCTGGGTGGTGGTAAATTTGTGTGAGCCCGGTGATGCCAACTTCTTAATCTCTTCCAGATATGTGGGAGTCCACCGGGTAGCTCTAGACTGGGGCCTAAGTTTGTCGCTGTTGGTCCTCAAAAACTGTTCAGCATACAAATTCGTCTGCTCAA
This sequence comes from Triturus cristatus, assembly GCF_964204655.1. NCBI lineage: Eukaryota > Metazoa > Chordata > Amphibia > Caudata > Salamandridae > Triturus > Triturus cristatus. Next base: position 19,836,206 of record NC_140585.1, on the reverse strand, counting down.
CAATCTCACCCAAAAATACATCCATAAACAACTGAAAAAACTGAATAGGCAAAAAGTTTTCACAATTCACTGTACACCCTGCAACACCACTAAAGGCAGGCAACACCGGCTGCACCATGTTTGGATCAACCCAAAGTCCAGCACTTCCAGTAGGAAGCCTAGCAGCCTCAGACTGCAATCCAGATGCCTCTTGCACCATCGGCACAGCAGTTTCCTCCTCTAAGACAGGCACTTCATCCACACTGAGAGTTGCTTCATCCACACCAAGAGTACCTTCATCTGCACTGAGAGTACCTTCATCATCCGATGATTCCATGTTGAGTGAAAACTCACTGCCAGAATCTTCCCCTCCCTCCTCTCCCTCAGACGCACTGTCAGTCTCATAATCATGCTCAGAGGAAGATTCAAGAAGCATACCGACCACCTGTTGAGCAGTCATTCTACGGCTAGCCATATTGCTTACTAATAAATGTAACTTGTCAACAACAACAAACTCTTTGTAAAATAAGTAATAAGCAAAAAGCACCTTTATCAAAAACTCAAATATACTCCAAAACAATACCACTCACTTGCCAGAGGCAGCAAAACTACTCACCACCACCAACTCTGTACAGACACAGTATGGATCAACAATATCCCACTAAAAAAGAAAGAGAAAAACAATTACACATAAGACTATGCAAAACACATCGCAAAGATTTTCATGCTCAAACCACTAACTAAATATGCCGCATTATGACATCACTTACAAAAAAATTCATTCGGACATTATATTAATACTCATTTGGTGTAAATACAACAACAAAAAATTTCTTACCAACACAATGCAACTACACAAAACTGCAGAACAGCCACCGTTGAAAAGCTTTAGTCTAGAAAAAAAAGAGGAAAAAAAACTTTATTGTAACATATGCATATAATGCTCTAGACCATCACGTACTGCGCAAAATGTATTGCTTGACCCTCCCACTTTCAAAAAGGAAAGATTGATGGCCCAATCCTTTACAAGCAACGCGGCGAGATTCTGGAACTGAGCCTCAGCTCCGGACCACCCCCTCCCTCTTCCCAGTCCTTCAAAACTAACCTCAAATTTCTCCTCCTGCAAAGACACTTCCAAACTTAATTCACACCCTCTCTATTGTGTGAAGTAAGTCTTTACATTATAGGAAATTCTGTTCTCCATGCCCGTAGAAGTGCCTACCCAGTGTGTTCCTGTGTTTTGCGTGTCTGCCATTTATTGCACTTTTATACCTCTACTTGTACTTTGTACTCTTTGTAAGTTGACACCACTACATTACACCTGCTTGTGCTAAGACATCAAGCCTTCTAAGGTCCAGTGGGGCCTTCTACGGTGTAGCATGGGAATGCGCTCCCTCAGTACAGTGGTGTGGTGGACTGGTCATGAATGCTGAACCCGGTTCCCCATTTCCAAATTCAACAGCTCCGGCCATAGTGCCACATCCCCACTGAACGCCATACTTGCCCACTGAGAGAAACTCGCACTGCCTTCAGCTATAACCTAATTGTGCCCGCTACAAACACTTGGATGTGGCTCAATTCAAATTATGCACTTGATAAGAGTAATACGCAGACAAAAAAAAAAACTCCTAGGGAATGCCAAGCATGTGAAATGTAAGCAGAAACAACATGGTTACCTAAACGATCTCTCACTACCTATTCAGAAATCAGCGAGTGGTTTCACCGGAAAAGTTATGAACATGACTAGAGGGCCCTGAAGGGAAACGTTTCACTGTCCATTGCTTACATCCTTACAAAACATAAGCAGTATGGTAGACCACATCCATAAACACAGAACCATGGTGCACATTGTGTTTTCCAATTCACCCATCAACCAGGTATTGCAGTACCTACAGAAATGGTAACCTCTCCCACCCTAGAAACAACAATGCTGTTCAAAGGAAGACGAGAAAACGAAAGTAGCAATACACTGGCAAACTCTGACGCTGGTGTACTTGGATGCAAATGAAATCAATCTGGCCACTTTGCAACCCCTCTGTCTTACATTATTTCGCCCCCCCTGGAAACAACAATGCTGTTCAAAGTTAGATGAGAAAACGAAAGTAGCAATACACTGGCAAACTCTGAAGCTGGTGTACTTGGATGCAAATAAAAACAATCTGGCAACTTGGCAACCCCTCTGTCTTACTTTATTTCGCCCCCCCCTGGGAACAACAATACTGTTCAAAGTTAGACGAGAAAACGAAAGTCGCACTGCACTGGCAAACTCTGATGCTGGTGTACTTGGATGCAAATGAAATCAATCTGGCCACTTTGCAATCCCTCTGTCTAACTTTATTTTGCCCCCGGGGAACAACAATGCTGTTCAAAGGAAGACCAGAAAACGAAAGTAGCACTTCACTGGAAAACTATGTGATGCTGGTGTACTTGGATGCACATAAAATCAATCTGGCCACTTTGCAACCCCTATGGCTTACTTTATTTCGCCCCCCCTGGGAACAACAACACTGTTCAAAGGAAGACAAAAAACCGAAAGAAGCACATCACTGGCAAACTCTGATGCTGGTGTACTTGGAAGCAAATAAAATCAATCTGGCCACTTGGCAATCCCTCTGTCTTACATTATTTCGCCCCCCCTGGGAACAACAATACTGTTCAAAGTTAGGCGAGAAAACTAAAGACGCACTGCACTGGCAAACTCTGATGCTGGTGTGCTTGGATGCAAATAAAATCAATCTGGCCACTTTGCAATCCCTCTGTCTAACTTTATTTCGCCCCCCCTGGGAACAACAATACTGTTCAAAGTTAGGTGAGAAAACTAAAGACGCACTGCACTGGCAAACTCTGATGCTGGTGTGCTTGGATGCAAATAAAATCAATCTGGCCACTTTGCAATCTCTCTGTCTAACTTTATTTCGCCCCCCCTGGGAACAACAATACTGTTCAAAGTTAGGCGAGAAAACTAAAGACGCACTGCACTGGCAAACTCTGATGCTGGTGTGCTTGGATGCAAATAAAATCAATCTGGCCACTTTGCAATCCCTCTGTCTAACTTTATTTCGCCCCCTCTGCGAACAACAATACTGTTCAAAGTTAGGCGAGAAAACTGAAGACGCACTGCACTGGCAAACTCTGATGCTGGTGTGCTTGGATGCAAATAAAATCAATCTGGCCACTTTGCAATCCCTCTGTCTAACTTTATTTCGCCCCCCCTGGGAACAACAATACTGTTCAAAGTTAGGCGAGAAAACTAAAGACGCACTGCACTGGCAAACTCTGATGCTGGTGTGCTTGGATGCAAATAAAATCAATCTGGCCACTTTGCAATCCCTCTGTCTAACTTTATTTCGCCCCCCCTGGGAACAACAATACTGTTCAAAGTTAGGCGAGAAAACTAAAGACGCACTGCACTGGCAAACTCTGATGCTGGTGTGCTTGGATGCAAATAAAATCAATCTGGCCACTTTGCAATCCCTCTGTCTAACTTTATTTCGCCCCCCCTGGGAACAACAATACTGTTCAAAGTTAGGCGAGAAAACTGAAGACGCACTGCACTGGCAAACTCTGATGCTGGTGTGCTTGGATGCAAATAAAATCAATCTGGCCACTTTGCAATCCCTCTGTCTAACTTTATTTCGCCCCCCCTGGGAACAACAATACTGTTCAAAGTTAGGCGAGAAAACTAAAGACGCACTGCACTGGCAAACTCTGATGCTGGTGTGCTTGGATGCAAATAAAATCAATCTGGCCACTTTGCAATCCCTCTGTCTAACTTTATTTCGCCCCCCCTGGGAACAACAATACTGTTCAAAGTTAGGCGAGAAAACTAAAGACGCACTGCACTGGCAAACTCTGATGCTGGTGTGCTTGGATGCAAATAAAAGCAATCTGGCCACTTTGCAATCCCTCTGTCTAACTTTATTTCGCCCCCCCTGGGAACAACAATACTGTTCAAAGTTAGGCGAGAAAACTAAAGACGCACTGCACTGGCAAACTCTGATGCTGGTGTGCTTGGATGCAAATAAAATCAATCTGGCCACTTTGCAATCCCTCTGTCTAACTTTATTTCGCCCCCCATGGGAACAACAATACTGTTCAAAGTTAGGCGAGAAAACTAAAGACGCACTGCACTGGCAAACTCAGATGCTGGTGTGCTTGGATGCAAATAAAATCAATCTGGCCACTTTGCAATCCCTCTGTCTAACTTTATTTCGCCCCCCCTGGGAACAACAATACTGTTCAAAGTTAGGCGAGAAAACTAAAGACGCACTGCACTGGCAAACTCTGATGCTGGTGTGCTTGGATGCAAATAAAATCAATCTGGCCACTTTGCAATCCCTCTGTCTAACTTTATTTCGCCCCCCCTGGGAACAACAATACTGTTCAAAGTTAGGCAAAAAAACTAAAGACGCACTGCACTGGCAAACTCTGATGCTGGTGTGCTTGGATGCAAATAAAATCAATCTGGCCACTTTGCAATCCCTCTGTCTAACTTTATTTCGCCCCCCCTGGGAACAACAATACTGTTCAAAGTTAGGCGAGAAAACTAAAGACGCACTGCACTGGCAAACTCTGATGCTGGTGTGCTTGGATGCAAATAAAATCATTCTGGCCACTTTGCAATCCCTCTGTCTAACTTTATTTCGCCCCCCCTGGGAACAACAATACTGTTCAAAGTTAGGCGAGAAAACTGAAGACGCACTGCACTGGCAAACTCTGATGCTGGTGTGCTTGGATGCAAATAAAATCAATCTGGCCACTTTGCAATCCCTCTGTCTAACTTTATTTCGCCCCCCCCTGGGAACAACAATACTGTTCAAAGTTAGGCGAGAAAACTAAAGACGCACTGCACTGGCAAACTCTGATGCTGGTGTGCTTGGATGCAAATAAAATCAATCTGGCCACTTTGCAATCCCTCTGTCTAACTTTATTTCGCCCCCCCTGGGAACAACAATACTGTTCAAAGTTAGGCGAAAAAACTAAAGACGCACTGCACTGGCAAACTCTGATGCTGGTGTGCTTGGATGCAAATAAAATCAATCTGGCCACTTTGCAATCCCTCTGTCTAACTTTATTTCGCCCCCCCCTGGGAACAACAATACTGTTCAAAGTTAGGCGAGAAAACTAAAGACGCACTGCACTGGCAAACTCTGATGCTGGTGTGCTTGGATGCAAATAAAATCAATCTGGCCACTTTGCAATCCCTCTGTCTAACTTTATTTCGCCCCCCCTGGGAACAACAATACTGTTCAAAGTTAGGCGAGAAAACTAAAGACGCACTGCACTGGCAAACTCTGATGCTGGTGTGCTTGGATGCAAATAAAATCAATCTGGCCACTTTGCAATCCCTCTGTCTAACTTTATTTCGCCCCCCCTGGGAACAACAATACTGTTCAAAGTTAGGCGAGAAAACTAAAGACGCACTGCACTGGCAAACTCTGATGCTGGTGTGCTTGGATGCAAATAAAAGCAATCTGGCCACTTTGCAATCCCTCTGTCTAACTTTATTTCGACCCCCTGGGAACAACAATACTGTTCAAAGTTAGGCGAGAAAACTAAAGACGCACTGCACTGGCAAACTCTGATGCTGGTGTGCTTGGATGCAAATAAAATCAATCTGGCCACTTTGCAATCCCTCTGTCTAACTTTATTTCGCCCCCCATGGGAACAACAATACTGTTCAAAGTTAGGCGAGAAAACTAAAGACGCACTGCACTGGCAAACTCAGATGCTGGTGTGCTTGGATGCAAATAAAATCAATCTGGCCACTTTGCAATCCCTCTGTCTAACTTTATTTCGACCCCCCCTGGGAACAACAATACTGTTCAAAGTTAGGCGAAAAAACTAAAGACTCACTGCACTGGCAAACTCTGATGCTGGTGTGCATGGATGCAAATAAAATCAATCTGGCCACTTTGCAATCCCTCTGTCTAACTTTATTTCGCCCCCCCTGGGAACAACAATACTGTTCAAAGTTAGGCGAAAAAACTAAAGACGCACTGCACTGGCAAACTCTGATGCTGGTGTGCTTGGATGCAAATAAAATCAATCTGGCCACTTTGCAATCCCTCTGTCTAACTTTATTTCGCCCCCCCGGGAACAACAATACTGTTCAAAGTTAGGCGAGAAAACTAAAGACGCACTGCACTGGCAAACTCTGATGCTGGTGTGCTTGGATGCAAATAAAAGCAATCTGGCCACTTTGCAATCCCTCTGTCTAACTTTATTTCGCCCCCCCTGGGAACAACAATACTGTTCAAAGTTAGGCTGAGAAAACGAAAGTCGCACTGCACTGGCAAACTCTGATGCTGGTGTGCTTGGATGCGAATGAAATCAATCTGGCCACTTTGCAATCCCTCTGTCTAACTTTACTTTGCCCCCTGGGAACAACAATACAGTTCAAAGGAAGACAAAAAAACGAAAAAAGCACATCACTGGCAAACTCTGATGCTGGTGTACTTGGAAGCAAATAAAATCAATCTGGCCACTTTGCAACCCCTCTGTCTAACTTTATTTCGCCCCCCCTGGGAACAACAATACTGTTCAAAGTTAGGCGAGAAAACTAAAGACGCACTGCACTGGCAAACTCTGATGCTGGTGTGCTTGGATGCAAATAAAATCAATCTGGCCACTTTGCAATCCCTCTGTCTAACTTTATTTCGCCCCCCCTGGGAACAACAATACTGTTCAAAGTTAGGCGAAAAAACTAAAGACGCACTGCACTGGCAAACTCTGATGCTGGTGTGCTTGGATGCAAATAAAAGCAATCTGGCCACTTTGCAATCCCTCTGTCTAACTTTATTTCGCCCCCCCTGGGAACAACAATACTGTTCAAAGTTAGGCGAGAAAACTAAAGACGCACTGCACTGGCAAACTCTGATGCTGGTGTGCTTGGATGCAAATAAAATCAATCTGGCCACTTTGCAATCCCTCTGTCTAACTTTATTTCGCTCCCCCTGGGAACAACAATACTGTTCAAAGTTAGGCGAGAAAACTAAAGACGCACTGCACTGGCAAACTCTGATGCTGGTGTGCTTGGATGCAAATAAAATCAATCTGGCCACTTTGCAATCCCTCTGTCTAACTTTATTTCGCCCCCCCTGGGAACAACAATACTGTTCAAAGTTAGGCGAGAAAACTAAAGACGCACTGCACTGGCAAACTCTGATGCTGGTGTGCTTGGATGCAAATAAAATCAATCTGGCCACTTTGCAATCCCTCTGTCTAACTTTATTTCGCCCCCCCTGGGAACAACAATACTGTTCAAAGTTAGGCGAGAAAACTAAAGACGCACTGCACTGGCAAACTCTGATGCTGGTGTGCTTGGATGCAAATAAAATCAATCTGGCCACTTTGCAATCCCTCTGTCTAACTTTATTTCGCCCCCCCTGGGAACAACAATACTGTTCAAAGTTAGGCGAGAAAACTGAAGACGCACTGCACTGGCAAACTCTGATGCTGGTGTGCTTGGATGCAAATAAAATCAATCTGGCCACTTTGCAATCCCTCTGTCTAACTTTATTTCGCCCCCCCTGGGAACAACAATACTGTTCAAAGTTAGGCGAGAAAACTAAAGACGCACTGCACTGGCAAACTCTGATGCTGGTGTGCTTGGATGCAAATAAAATCAATCTGGCCACTTTGCAATCCCTCTGTCTAACTTTATTTCGCCCCCCCTGGGAACAACAATACTGTTCAAAGTTAGGCGAGAAAACTAAAGACGCACTGCACTGGCAAACTCTGATGCTGGTGTGCTTGGATGCAAATAAAATCAATCTGGCCACTTTGCAATCCCTCTGTCTAACTTTATTTCGCCCCCCATGGGAACAACAATACTGTTCAAAGTTAGGCGAGAAAACTAAAGACGCACTGCACTGGCAAACTCAGATGCTGGTGTGCTTGGATGCAAATAAAATCAATCTGGCCACTTTGCAATCCCTCTGTCTAACTTTATTTCGCCCCCCCTGGGAACAACAATACTGTTCAAAGTTAGGCGAGAAAACTAAAGACGCACTGCACTGGCAAACTCTGATGCTGGTGTGCTTGGATGCAAATAAAATCAATCTGGCCACTTTGCAATCCCTCTGTCTAACTTTATTTCGCCCCCCCTGGGAACAACAATACTGTTCAAAGTTAGGCAAAAAAACTAAAGACGCACTGCACTGGCAAACTCTGATGCTGGTGTGCTTGGATGCAAATAAAATCAATCTGGCCACTTTGCAATCCCTCTGTCTAACTTTATTTCGCCCCCCCTGGGAACAACAATACTGTTCAAAGTTAGGCGAGAAAACTAAAGACGCACTGCACTGGCAAACTCTGATGCTGGTGTGCTTGGATGCAAATAAAATCATTCTGGCCACTTTGCAATCCCTCTGTCTAACTTTATTTCACCCCCCCTGGGAACAACAATACTGTTCAAAGTTAGGTGAGAAAACTAAAGACGCACTGCACTGGCAAACTCTGATGCTGGTGTGCTTGGATGCAAATAAAATCAATCTGGCCACTTTGCAATCCCTCTGTCTAACTTTATTTCGCCCCCCCTGGGAACAACAATACTGTTCAAAGTTAGGCGAGAAAACTGAAGACGCACTGCACTGGCAAACTCTGATGCTGGTGTGCTTGGATGCAAATAAAATCAATCTGGCCACTTTGCAATCCCTCTGTCTAACTTTATTTCGCCCCCCCTGGGAACAACAATACTGTTCAAAGTTAGGCGAAAAAACTAAAGACGCACTGCACTGGCAAACTCTGATGCTGGTGTGCTTGGATGCAAATAAAATCAATCTGGCCACTTTGCAATCCCTCTGTCTAACTTTATTTCGCCCCCCCCTGGGAACAACAATACTGTTCAAAGTTAGGCGAGAAAACTAAAGACGCACTGCACTGGCAAACTCTGATGCTGGTGTGCTTGGATGCAAATAAAATCAATCTGGCCACTTTGCAATCCCTCTGTCTAACTTTATTTCGCCCCCCCTGGGAACAACAATACTGTTCAAAGTTAGGCGAGAAAACTAAAGACGCACTGCACTGGCAAACTCTGATGCTGGTGTGCTTGGATGCAAATAAAATCAATCTGGCCACTTTGCAATCCCTCTGTCTAACTTTATTTCGCCCCCCCTGGGAACAACAATACTGTTCAAAGTTAGGCGAGAAAACTAAAGACGCACTGCACTGGCAAACTCTGATGCTGGTGTGCTTGGATGCAAATAAAAGCAATCTGGCCACTTTGCAATCCCTCTGTCTAACTTTATTTCGCCCCCCCTGGGAACAACAATACTGTTCAAAGTTAGGCGAGAAAACTAAAGACGCACTGCACTGGCAAACTCTGATGCTGGTGTGCTTGGATGCAAATAAAATCAATCTGGCCACTTTGCAATCCCTCTGTCTAACTTTATTTCGCCCCCCATGGGAACAACAATACTGTTCAAAGTTAGGCGAGAAAACTAAAGACGCACTGCACTGGCAAACTCAGATGCTGGTGTGCTTGGATGCAAATAAAATCAATCTGGCCACTTTGCAATCCCTCTGTCTAACTTTATTTCGACCCCCCCTGGGAACAACAATACTGTTCAAAGTTAGGCGAAAAAACTAAAGACTCACTGCACTGGCAAACTCTGATGCTGGTGTGCATGGATGCAAATAAAATCAATCTGGCCACTTTGCAATCCCTCTGTCTAACTTTATTTCGCCCCCCCTGGGAACAACAATACTGTTCAAAGTTAGGCGAAAAAACTAAAGACGCACTGCACTGGCAAACTCTGATGCTGGTGTGCTTGGATGCAAATAAAATCAATCTGGCCACTTTGCAATCCCTCTGTCTAACTTTATTTCGCCCCCCCTGGGAACAACAATACTGTTCAAAGTTAGGCGAGAAAACTAAAGACGCACTGCACTGGCAAACTCTGATGCTGGTGTGCTTGGATGCAAATAAAAGCAATCTGGCCACTTTGCAATCCCTCTGTCTAACTTTATTTCGCCCCCCCTGGGAACAACAATACTGTTCAAAGTTAGGCTGAGAAAACGAAAGTCGCACTGCACTGGCAAACTCTGATGCTGGTGTGCTTGGATGCGAATGAAATCAATCTGGCCACTTTGCAATCCCTCTGTCTAACTTTACTTTGCCCCCTGGGAACAACAATACAGTTCAAAGGAAGACAAAAAAACGAAAAAAGCACATCACTGGCAAACTCTGATGCTGGTGTACTTGGAAGCAAATAAAATCAATCTGGCCACTTTGCAACCCCTCTGTCTAACTTTATTTCGCCCCCCCTGGGAACAACAATACTGTTCAAAGTTAGGCGAGAAAACTAAAGACGCACTGCACTGGCAAACTCTGATGCTGGTGTGCTTGGATGCAAATAAAATCAATCTGGCCACTTTGCAATCCCTCTGTCTAACTTGTTTTCGCCCCCCCTGGGAACAACAATACTGTTCAAAGTTAGGCGAAAAAACTAAAGACGCACTGCACTGGCAAACTCTGATGCTGGTGTGCTTGGATGCAAATAAAAGCAATCTGGCCACTTTGCAATCCCTCTGTCTAACTTTATTTCGCCCCCCCTGGGAACAACAATACTGTTCAAAGTTAGGCGAGAAAACTAAAGACGCACTGCACTGGCAAACTCTGATGCTGGTGTGCTTGGATGCAAATAAAATCAATCTGGCCACTTTGCAATCCCTCTGTCTAACTTTATTTCGCCCCCCCTGGGAACAACAATACTGTTCAAAGTTAGGCGAGAAAACTAAAGACGCACTGCACTGGCAAACTCTGATGCTGGTGTGCTTGGATGCAAATAAAATCAATCTGGCCACTTTGCAATCCCTCTGTCTAACTTTATTTCGCTCCCCCTGGGAACAACAATACTGTTCAAAGTTAGGCGAGAAAACTAAAGACGCACTGCACTGGCAAACTCTGATGCTGGTGTGCTTGGATGCAAATAAAAGCAATCTGGCCACTTTGCAATCCCTCTGTCTAACTTTATTTCGCCCCCCCTGGGAACAACAATACTGTTCAAAGTTAGGCGAGAAAACTAAAGACGCACTGCACTGGCAAACTCTGATGCTGGTGTGCTTGGATGCAAATAAAATCAATCTGGCCACTTTGCAATCCCTCTGTCTAACTTTATTTCGCCCCCCATGTGAACAACAATACTGTTCAAAGTTAGGCGAGAAAACTAAAGACGCACTGCACTGGCAAACTCAGATGCTGGTGTGCTTGGATGCAAATAAAATCAATCTGGCCACTTTGCAATCCCTCTGTCTAACTTTATTTCGCCCCCCCTGGGAACAACAATACTGTTCAAAGTTAGGCGAGAAAACTAAAGACGCACTGCACTGGCAAACTCTGATGCTGGTGTGCTTGGATGCAAATAAAATCAATCTGGCCACTTTGCAATCCCTCTGTCTAACTTTATTTGGCCCCCCCCGGGAACAACAATACTGTTCAAAGTTAGGCGAAAAAACTAAAGACGCACTGCACTGGCAAACTCTGATGCTGGTGTGCATGGATGCAAATAAAATCAATCTGGCCACTTTGCAATCCCTCTGTCTAACTTTATTTCGCCCCCCCTGGGAACAACAATACTGTTCAAAGTTAGGCGAAAAAACTAAAGACGCACTGCACTGGCAAACTCTGATGCTGGTGTGCTTGGATGCAAATAAAATCAATCTGGCCACTTTGCAATCCCTCTGTCTAACTTTATTTCGCCCCCCCTGGGAACAACAATACTGTTCAAAGTTAGGCGAGAAAACTAAAGACGCACTGCACTGGCAAACTCTGATGCTGGTGTGCTTGGATGCAAATAAAAGCAATCTGGCCACTTTGCAATCCCTCTGTCTAACTTTATTTCGCCCCCCCTGGGAACAACAATACTGTTCAAAGTTAGGCTGAGAAAACGAAAGTCGCACTGCACTGGCAAACTCTGATGCTGGTGTGCTTGGATGCGAATGAAATCAATCTGGCCACTTTGCAATCCCTCTGTCTAACTTTACTTTGCCCCCTGGGAACAACAATACAGTTCAAAGGAAGACAAAAAAACGAAAAAAGCACATCACTGGCAAACTCTGATGCTGGTGTACTTGGAAGCAAATAAAATCAATCTGGCCACTTTGCAACCCCTCTGTCTTACTTTCTTTCGTCCCCCCTTGGTACAACAATGCAGTTCAAAGGTACACGAGAAAACGAAAGTCACACTGCACTGGCAAACTCTGATGCTGGTGTTTTTGTAAGCAAATAAAATCAATCTGGCCACTTTGGAACCCATAGGACTGACTTTATTACGCCCCCCACCCCCATCCCACGCTAGCAGCACCCCCCAGGTGAAACACGACAAAGAAACGAAAACGAGCGTTTTTTTTTTTTCACAATTCACATAAAATCGCCTGCGCTTGGACGATCCAAGCGCAGGAACAAAGCAGAGTTTTCAAAAACCCATTTCCACCCCCCCCAACATTGTGCCCCCACCCTACCTACCGCACAGATCCACTAATACCCCCTCCCCAGCCCCAAAACTGACCTTTACTCTCCGACGCGCAGGAAGCAAATGGCTTCCAGCGCCTCGGAGAGCAAAGGGGAAGCCTCCGGTGACGTCAGCGCGGCTCCCGCGCTGACGTCATTGATGACGCGGGCGGGGGGGGGCGGGGGGAGGCAGGGGAAGGTCTTCCCCTGCCTCCCCAGCAAAAAAAATAAAGATCGCGGAATCACGGGGTGAGCGCCAGCGCTTCCCCCAAGGGTGGGTCCCATGACGAGCTGGACTTGTCATGGGCACAGCGCGACTGTGCTCCATGACGAGTCCAGCTAGTCATGGGCACTGAAGGGGTTAAGAAATAAGAGTAATATCCAAATGAAGATATATGCTTCTGGAGGTGTGATTTATACACCATTCCGTCTCCTGAATTGAATAATAGGTGACGTCTCCACTCACCAAAGTTCCTTAAAATAAGGGGTCAACTTTTAATTTACCTGTCCTGAAGATGGTCTTATGAATGGAAATCTAAAGACCGAAACGTCGACTGTCACACTTCTTTCTACATAACTATTGACTATTATTATGAAAAAGTGTTTGATTTAGTTTGTGTGAAGGAACAATTGATTGTACCATTTCCTTCCAACATTTGTATAACTGTCTATTTTTAGTACCCTGAACATCATTGATTGATATAAATTTGTTGCTTTTTCTACACCCGTTGCTTCTTCTTGATTGATCTTCAGTGTATTTTGTTTTTTTCATTTACATTGAGTGATTCACATATATATGACTAATGCATAAGGTTTAATTTGTAAATACATAAATGTTGAAGGAATTTAGTTCTATAGGTATATATTTATCCTACATCTAATAATAGAGAACTATACAACTGAGTAGATAAACAAATCCCTTGAAGGCATCTTTTTACCAGTACATCTGATTTCACCCAAGCCCTCAAGGGTATATTGGGTTGTCCATTTTCTGTATCAACAACAGGTAAGGAGCAGGGCTGTGTCAGGCACAGGAGCAGAGGCCTGGCTGCTAAGACAGATAAGGAGTGGGGCTGTTTCAGGTACAGGAGCAGAGCTGTGGCTGCTATGACAGGTAAGAAGTAGGGCTGTGTCAGGCACAAGAGCAGAGGTCTGGCTGCTATGATAGTTAAAAAGCAGGGCTGGTACATACACAAGAGCAAAGGCATGGTTGCTATATCAATGAAGGAGCAGGGCTGTGTGAGGCACAGAAGCAAAGGCCTTTCTGCTATGACAGATAAAGAGCGGGCTGTGTCAGGTACAGGAGCAGAACCCTGGCTGCTATGACAGGTAAGGAGCGGGGCAAAAACAGGCACAGGACCAGGAGCCTGGCTCCTATGACAGGTATGGAGCATATTTGTGTAAGGCACAGGAGTAAAGACCTGGCTGCTATGACAAGCAAGGAACAAGGCTGTGTCAGGCACAGTAGCAGAGGCCTGGCTGCTATGATAGGTAATGAGCAGAGCTATGTCAGGCACAGGAGCTGAACCCTGGCTGCTATGATAGGTAAGGAGCAGGGCTGTGTCATGCATGGGAGCAGAGCCCTGGCTGCCATGACAGGTAAGGAGCAAGGCTGTGGCAGACACAGGAGCAGAAGCATGGCTACTATGACAGGTAAGGAGCATGGCTGTGGCAGGCACAGGAGCAGAGGCTGAGGAGAGGAGTTGGCCTAACGGCTAGGGCGGTCGGCCTCGAATCTGGGGAACTGGGTTTGAGTCTCGGCAATGAAGCTGAACTTTCTGTGATTCTGGGCAAATCACTTAATCTACCTGTGCCTAACTAAAATGAATGTCATCATGTAATGTAACTGGTGCTATGTAAAGCGCTCTGATACCCGATTTGGGTCAAGTTCGCGCTATATAAAACTCTGTAAAAAAAATAAAAAAAAATAAAACTGTAAAAAAAAACAAAAAAAAAGAGGTCTGGCTCCTATGAAAGCTAAGGAGCAGGGCTGGCACAGGCACAGGAGTAAAGGCCTGGCTGCTATGATAGAAAAATAGCAGGGCTATGGCAGCCATAGGAGCAGAACCCTAGTTGCTATGACAGGGATAGAGTAGGGCTGTGGCAGGCAGAGGAGCAGAGGCTTGGCTGTTATGACCGATAAAGAGCAGGGCTGGGGCAGACACAGAGGCGGTGGCCTGTTTGCTGTGACAGGTAAGGTCAGGGCAGGGCTATGTCAAGCACAGAAGATGAGACCTGACTGCTATGACAGGTAAAGAGCAGGGCTTTGTCGGTCGCAGGACCTTAGCCCTTCCTGCTATGACAGTGGCAGTGCAGAGCTGGGGGATTGTAGCAAAGCCCTGCCTGCTATGATAGGTAGAGCCACGGCCGGTGTGACAATCTATTTCAGTGCTTATGTTTGATCTCCTTCTCATCGGATTCGGACAACCACCATCCAAGAGTGCCCTTCATTTCCTCATAGTCCCTCTTGCAAATGCATTTATATTTGTTTTATAGCGCTATTCATACCAATATAGGGTGTCAGAGCACTTTACATCACACATAAACTATACAGATACAATGAATTGTACGTGTGTAACTCAGTGTATAGGAAATGTTGCATAAGAAAATGAGGATTGCAAGGTGTAGGAATCCCATATCAGTCATACTCATTGGTAGTAGTCAAGAGTGATTGCTCTGAAGAACCACACACTTAGGCTTAAAAAAAAACTATCGTGTTTGGGGTTTTCTTTACTAATAATGTCTTTCTGTGCAAAACAACCCTTTCTAGCAACATTAGGACAATGAAAGAGTGGGGAACAACATAACCTTATGATATATGCCATGCAGTTTGCAAGAACTCTTTGATGACTGTTCATAGCTCACTGTGCTATATTAGGATTGTAACTTATGAACTGCAAGTAACAAAAGGATCTGTGTGGTGAAAACAGTAACTAACTGAGCTACCCACATGAATACAGTTCTGTGATCTGCATGGTACCCGTTCTTTGCAGCAGGCACATTAACCCTTTGCCCTACTTGATGATGAGTCAAAACTGCCACTAGACAAAACTCCCATCTCTCTCTAGCAGGAGCATGTATCAGTGCTTTATATTGACATTTTAACTGTTGCCTGAGTCCTTCTGAACACACAAGGAACTCTGTAGCAGGTGCTTTTAAACCGCTAAGTTACTTCCTAACACAGTGCCCCTCTGACCTCAGTGCCAGGTGTGGATTCCCCAGTCGGGCTGCTGTACAGCACAGAGTGGGGGAACGCACAGGAGCAGATCCCTGGGAGCGTTTACAGGTAAATATGAGGGCAGGTGCATGTAAAAGCATGTAGCTCTGGATGCTATCACAGGTGAAGTTCAGGATGACGTGTGGATGGGGACCTGAAAGCTGCAGTTAGCCTGGTGTAATATGTTGCCTCATTTCCCCTTCTTTATTTCAATGCACCATAGTCTGGACAATGTGCGCAAGGGTGTTCTGTGCTATCCCCTACCCGCTCTCTCAGATGGACACCAGCCCGCTGGGGTGGGAGCCCGGTTTTAGGTCATAAAGCTAACTTTTAAAGTGTTGACTACTTAAAGAAAAGCATGGATTATAGATGTAGTGATAATGTATTATTTTTGCGTCCTTCCTTATTAACTATGACATTTCCAAAAGTGATGAATTTTTAAAGTCGTTATTGTGTGCAGTATTTTTATTTACCTAATTGTACCCTAATAAACCCTTTCAACACGTCCTATTCCTGGAACCTTCAAATCCTGAACTACCCCAAACCGATGTTTTCATCAGAGCAAGATGGTGCCTGAGCAAGACGCTGCTTTCTGTTGCTCCCCGGAGCCAAATCTACATTCCATGGAGGAGCCCAACACGGGAGCATGCGGTCTAGTTTCTACCGTAGTGAGAGCATTCCTCTGGGTTTGGCTAGAGGGAACCTGTGCAGCGGACGAGGCTAGCGGCTTCAGGTTCTGACAGTCGCGATGGCGAGGGTGATCTCCAGGCTTTACAGTCTCCCCGCTGGCTCTCGCTTCTTTGGGCTACCTCGCTGCGAAAGCCCAGAAAGCCCAGATGTGAGGTAAACAGAATGGTGTCGTCCAACCTGGCAGCTGTCGGTGGGGCCCCCACCCCCTCCGCCCTTCAGCATGACTCTGGTAAGGAGGCGAGAGGTGGTATGAGATCCGAAGGAATTTGGGGCGGGGGCAAGTTGGCGAGTAATGGAGAGAATGGTGGATTAAAGGGCAGTAAATGATCCGGAAAAGCAGGTTTGCCCAGAGACTCCACAGTGACTTAGCCACTCATCCCCTCCTTATTATTACAAATTGCTAGTTAGGTCCCTCTAGTGGATAATATGGATAATAGAGAGTTGCGCTCTAAATCTGGACCTTGTGCTGAAGCAGGGGATCTGGTCTATTGCCCGATGAGTGGGTATAAATATTCATTGGCTCCCCATTGTGGCCTCAAGCAATGGTGATGTATCTTGCAGGAACGCCTTACAAACACTTGAAAGCCCGACATCCCCCCCCCCAAAAAAAATAAACCAGTGTGAATCGAAATGCAAAAGAGAATGTACAGATGTCCGATAGTGCCCCGATCTCAGTCAGTCCACGCTGCACAGATGTCGCTACGGGGGCCTAAATCATTTAGTGGAAAACCGGAGGCAGACCAATGAGATACTCCCTTCGGGTAGACTCTCAGCAATGGGGTCTAAGTCTGACTCCTGGCAACAGGGAGGAAGGGCAACCGGAGCCGTGGGGCCTAATCCTGAAGTATTTGCGACAGGTGCACAGAATGGGAAGTCAGAGGTGACCAACCTAATGGCCAAATCTCCCAATATAGGGGAGACATTTTTCTGCCTCACTGATGAGTCCAATCTCTCAATTCTTGTTAATATCTCATCATCTTCAATCAATGTGTTGGCCTCTTACTCCTCCTCCAGTAGCGCCCCTGATAAATCTGTATTTTTAATGCAGCGTAAAATGTCAGGGAAAGATAAGAGAAAAAAGAGCAAAAATTGAAAGAGCAGCTTGGGAGAGGATACCGGCAGGAGTTGGAGGAGGGTCTCCTCTGATAACCTACGATGTGAGTACTCAGCAACCTGATTGGAATACACAGCAGAGGAGTTTGGTGGGACCCTAAAGGATATCAGCAGACCATCAGGTGCCACGTCTTCAGATTCACCCACAGTGGAAGCATAATTAGCCATTCCTCCAATCGATAAAACAACTACAGGAAGAAACTCGGAGCTCGAGCCGCCGTTCACGACTAGACACAAAAAAATGGCATGGCACAGTAAAGAAAATAAATAAAGCATGCTTGGTCATTGCGGGAAGTATAACTAAGGTTGAGGAATGGACAGAGTGCTTCGAGACTGAAATCACTGCCCTTAAAATTCAGAAATCCTCTCAGAAAACAGCTATGGCTGATGTGTTCTTGAAATTGGAAGGTCAAGAAAACAGACAACCACAAAGCAACTTAAGATTTTTGGGGATTCCTGAGGGGGTGAAGGGGCTTGATGCAAGAGCTTATATTGTGAAGTTGCTGAGAGGAGAGTTTCTGGAAAGAGTCCACTGGAACTGGGAAGTAGAAATATAACGGGCACATAGATTCCCGCTGATGCTGAAGAAACCTTGACCGATTGAGCTGGAGAGACCCAGTGCGATGCTGGTCTACTTCAGAAACTTTCTGCTTCATCAAGAAATGTATGATCTATGTCACCCCAACTGAAAAAGGGAGTTTGAGGGGGTCACATTTTTTTCTAGGCTTGACTTTGCACATCCTATGGTGGATAGGAGGTGGCGGTTGCGACAACTCTTTAACCCTTTTCAGAAAATATGGGCTGAAGTCTATCTTCAAAATACTGCCTGGTTAAAAGTGGAGTATTAGGGTAGCACTAATAGTTTGAGTTTCACCTCTGAGATTCACGCTCAGTAATATTTAAAAGAGATCAATGGGGATGGATTCCGTTGGGGATAAAAATGTCTATATGCTTCAGAGGGATTAGTTTAAGGGTGAAGCTTTGACTCATCTGGTCTTGCTGACTAAGTTGGCTGCTCTTCCCATGGGGCTATAGTCTCAGTAACAACAGTATTTGTTTTTCTCTAGGGGATCTAGACGGGGTGCTACGGGGATGCCAGCTCCCTCTGGTGTCATCACTCAGGCATGCAGCATGATTGCTCATATGGTAGTGGGGTGGGGGAGAGCTTCTGGGTGGGGGGTGCATGGGGTGGGCTGGTAGAGGGGTGACGGGTAGGTGAGGGTGAGGGATGCTACACAATTAATGGAAATACCGCAGAGATGTGTCAAGAAGAGGAGAGAATTTAATCTGTCGGACAACAGGTGCTTAGAGAGAACTATCATTGAGCGGTTGATGGTTCCAAAAACGAGGAGGAAATGAGTAAGTTAAGAATTGCAACTATGAATATTTGCGGGCTTATTGATAAGAAGAAGAGTTCTAGAGTCGCTCTTCAACTATAAGCATTAGATGCCGACATTATTTGTCTCCAGGAAAAGAACATTGAAGGATTTCAAGTGTCATTATTAGATACGCTTGGGTATAAATTGGTTGGTGGGGCGCTCCAAGGTACATGTACCAGTGGAGTTGTGATACTTACCCGAAGCTCATTAGGGTCTTTACACAAGTGCGGGCAGACAGGTGGGAGGTGGATTATTGCAGAATGTCACTCTATGGTGAGAAAATTTACCTTGTGCACAGCTTATGGGTTCATATCAGATGATCCCGGGTTATTCAACTGGCTTTCCAACTAATTAGCATTGTGGTCATTACCTATAGTTTTTTGTGGGGACTTGGAATTAATCTGCCAGCGAATCGGTCATGCAAGGAGCATTACAGTGATTGTGGAAGGAAACCTAAGGTATTTCAATCTCTTAGAGGGCTTTGTAAAGCTCATGGGATGATGGATATCCGGCAGTCAAAGAAACTCAAAGAACAGGGATACAACTATTTCTCTGCGCTATATCAGTGCCATGCTGGATTAGATTTTTTCTTTGCGTCCCATTTTTTTGTTCAGGAATGCGATAGTGAAATCTATCCCTGTGTCATGTTTGATCACAACCCCCTAGTGCTAGAAATATAGAATGGTGGTTTTGTCAGGAAGAGAACCCATTGGAGCTTTGAGTGAACTCTGTTAATCAACGAGGAATATCTGTTCCATATGAGGGAACGGATACTGATATTCTTCAGTGAGAACTTGGGGGGCGCCCCATTGGACGTAGTATGGGATACTTTAAAGGCAGGGATTTGGGGAGACCCTACAGTTCACATTCAGCAGGGGGAAACATGAAAAACAAAGAATGTAGTATCTTTATGCCATACTGCCCATTGAAGAAAGAAAGTTAATAACCTCTGCAAAACAGAAGAATAATATGCGAGAAGCGCAATTGGGGGTTGCTCTAGCGAAAGCCGCAATTAATGGGATTACGGGTACAAAAGCTGCAGATAAGTAAACGGTGTGGAGGGAGAAAGCCTAAGGATGCAGTGAGCAATTCGGACATCATTTAGCTACCAGGGTTAGGCAGAAAGGAGGACAAAGTGAAGTTTGAGAAATAAGATATCCTGTCAGTGCATGGTTGCTGATCCGGAAAAAATAAGGATGGCAATCAAAACATACTATCAGTTCTTATATTCGGAAACCATTAAGGAGGAGGATGTAGCCATTTGTAGTTATTTAGAGTCTGTCCCACTTATTGGATTTAGTAAAGAGGAGCAGGAGGGCTTGGAGGGGTCCCCTTGTGGGAAGAAATTCTGGCTGCAATATATAGTCGCCCCATGGGCAAAGCCACTGGTACCGATGGTATACATGTTTGTTAGAACTGGGGTCACCAATTCCGACACGGTAGCTTGGCGCGAGGTAGGAAGGCACCCGAAGGCAATGTGTAAAGCGGTTGTGCAGCACTCACTCACCCAGACTCAGTAATGCGCACACAATGAAAAGACACCACACCAAGTTGATTGGTAAAACAAGATCCTTTATCTAGTACAAGTCATAGCGAATAAATTCATTTCAGTAATAGAGCAGAAAGTCTTAGGACAGCAGTAAATTCATTTTAGTCAACAGCACAGTTAATCTCAGGGCAACATTGAATTCATTCCCGTAAATAGAGCAGTGAATCTCAGGGCAACAGGTAATTTATTTCAACACCAAACAGGCATAAATTCATTCAAGTGAATAGCGCAGGTAATCTCAGGGCAACAATTAATTCATTCAAGTAAACAGAGCAGGTAGGTAACTCTTTGTATATACTTATGCAGCTAGCGTAAACATCTCTCAAAACTTCAGGCACATAACAGTAAGGTTCTCGGTAACCAGGGGCATCATAGGCAACAACATTTCTGTGTTCTCATTAAGAAGAATAGCACTTGGTTGTTAAGGACATTCCAGGCAACATTTCTTGCGTAGGGGCACTCTAAGCAGAGCATAGAGCAAGGGCTAATCCAGGTGACAGAACTTCTACATCTAGTGCAGTCTTAGGCCCAGTCCGGCTCAACTGCTTCACAATGACGGTTCCAATGGGGCCTTCAGGGCTCGGTTGCAGCTCCCTGAGGGGAGGGGCGGTTACGGGGTTGCCACCCTGATTCCGCGAGGCTCCTCGGCAGCCCCGCTATCCCCGGTGATCTCTGCCCTCCTCCAGGGGGGTTACCTGAATGTTTCTGGCCTCAGTAGGCCTGCGCGACTCTGTCCTGGCCTGGTGAAAAGGTCGGGGGCTCCAGCTCTCCTCGGAGCCCCCTCGTCGGTGGTTGCAGTCGGCTCCGGGCATTCCGGGTCTCTCCTCGGCCCAGGAGCCAATAGGATTGCAGCGTATAGGGGCCGGGCGCGAGAGCCAATCGAATGGCAGCTTCCGGGGGGCACGGCCGCAGGAACCAATGGGGGCCACGCCCGCTACTAGACACGGCCGGGGACGTCAGACTCCAGGGAATGACCCGGGGCCTAGCGCGGCCTTCTCACTACCGCGGCGGCCCTCCCCAGGCTTCAGGTGCCGCAGCTGTGAAGTCGGACGTTGAGCAGCTTTGGGTCAGCAGGCACTGGGGCCGTGGCGGTGATTCTCATGCCCACGGCGCACTCTGTGGCAGCGCCCACTCCAGGCACCCAAGTCGGAGATGCAGTTAGCGCCTTGGATTTCCCAGCACCCGGGGCTGCAGCGGTGATCCTCAGCAGCTGAGCGCTTTCAGGTCACAGCGCTAGGACGCAGGTACGGGGGCCAGTCACACCGCGCTACCACCGCGCTTAGCGACTCTCAGCAGGCAGGGGCCCAGTAACAGTGCTTGCCCAGTCCTGGGCTGCGGCGGTGATCTAGGCGATGTAGCACTCGGGTAACACAGCGCTTAAGGAGAACAGCGCGGAGGCACAGTTCTTGACGCAGTTCAGTGAGGTTTTGGCACAAGAGCGCTCAGAGGCTACACAGCGCTTGGGGACGGTGGCAGGAGCCCGGTAACTTATTATTCAGCAGGCACAGAGCTCATTACCTCGTGCTCCTGATCAGCAGCACTCACAGCAGGCAGTCCTCTTCTTCTTTACAGCGCCTAGTTGGCACAGCGCTTATCTTGGGGGGAGTGGATGGCAGGTCTCAGTAGCAGGTTCTTGGGGGGAAAGAAGGGGGTTGAGTTGGCAGGCATAGAAGGGCAGGATGGTTCCCTGTAGCACACTGGAGTTGGTCTCATGGGCTCCACATCACTGGGCAAGATCAGCAGGCTGGCAGAGTCCCTCATCTAACTTGGGTACAGCAGGGCCTAAGCTCAGTCAGTCCCAGTAGTGTAGGTTCCTCCCCTAGGCCCCACCACCTATACTCCGGCAGAGGTTCCCCCAGGTCCAGTGGTGCCCCAACTAACTAGTCAGGTTTCCCTCCTTTCCTCTTATACCCCTAGGTCAGGTGACCCTCCAGTAAAGGCGGCAAAGCATAACCCCTCCCAGGGCTGGAAGATTCCAGGAGCTTCCACATGTTGGTCTATGGACAAAAAGGCGGGATGGCGAAGATACAGTATCACTATGTCCCAGCCTGCTCCTAACCACTAGTGCGTGTATGCAATGGCCACTCCGCAGTAGCAGGGGCCTGTGGCAGCCATGTTATTAGGAGAGAGCACCTGCACCTCAGCACTGTTTGGCAGTGGTAAGGCACCCAGAGACCTGGGGCCAACAAAAAGATGGCGGCAAAAATGAGGCGACAAGGGCAAAAAAACCGGGGTAAGACCACCCTAGGGCTGACAGGTCTAACAATGTTGAATTTATTTGCTCCAGAGTTATACGACTGCCTAGCCATGCTGTTTACGCAAATATTTAAAGGGGTAAGCCCTCCTTGCTCTTGGTTAAATGCAAAGATAGTTGTCCCTACCTAAAAAAAAAAAAACAGTGGATCTTGGCCCATACAGACATATTACCCTGATCAACAGGGACTCCAAAATATATTTAACATTTCTAGCCTCTCACCTATCTTCAATTATTAGCAGGGTAGTATCCGGAAGACAGCACAGGATTATACCCGGGAGAGGCATCACTGAGCATATTAGGTGGGCAATTGTAATGTAATGTAATGTAAACAGCATTTATAAAGTGCTCTATCACCCCGCGGGTATCCGGGCGCTGAAGAGACAAAGGTTCCACTGCACACACAGAGTTTACCCACTGCAGGCGATGCAGGCACTACACCCTAGGTAAAAGGTAGTTTTTAGGTTTTTTCCTAAACTGTACGAACTCCTCTAATTGTCTGAAAATAGAAGGGAGGTTGTTCCACAGCTGTGCCGCCGCACAGCTGAACGCTCTGCTTCCAAATCTGGAAGTTCTTGCTCTGGTTGTGCGGACCAGGTGAGCGGTAGAAGAGCGAAGAGTTCGCAACGGGGAGTGCCAGACAAATTTTTCCTGCAAAGGCAGAGGTCCAAGTCCGTAAATGGCCTTGAACACAATGCATGCAGCTTTGAACTGGATTCTCTGGACCAGAGGAAGCCAGTGGCGATCAATAGGAGCCGCAGATGCAGAGTCATCCCGTCTCCTCTTTAAGGCTAACTTGGCGGCTATTGTTTGTATTCTTTGTAGCCTCTTAATGAGACAATTGGGTGCACCGAGAAGCAGGGCATTACAGTAGTCCAGCCGGCTCAGGATGACGCTTCTGACTACTAGAGCCCTGACTGACAAAGGCAACATGGGAAGGATTTTTCGCAAGGCTTTAATGAGTGAGAAACAGGTTCCAACTGTTTTATTTACATGTTTCTCCATACTCAACTTATGGTCGAAAACTACCCCCAGATTACGCACATTAGCCGCTGTTGTGGGAGGTGTATCTGCCTGGATAGGCCAGAATTCATCTGGAAGTGGGCGAGGTACTTTTTTCACTGTACAGTGCAGTATTTCTGTTTTCCCACCATTGAACTGCAGGGAATTATCCACTAGCCAACTAGCAGTCTTCTGCATACATTCGTGGAAGTCACTGAGTGACGTAGACTCTCTGCCTTCCAGAGACAGGATGCGCTGCGTGTTGTCTGCATAATTCACCAGCTTGATGCTATAGGATTTAATGATGGGTGTTGGACTTGGCCCTTTTTGCAGGGTCATCCCTAAACTTTTTGCCTTCCTCCAGTATTTTTTCTAACCTGTTGTTGGCTGTTTTATGACTCTGGGCACCTTACCGCTGCTGATCAGTGCTAAGGTGCATATGCTCTCCCTATGGTAAAATGTATACATTGATTGGTGTCCATGTTTGGCTTATTTGGTTTACTATCAGCCCCTAGTAAAGTGCACCAGGAGTGCCAGGGCTTGTAAATATAAATGCTGCTGGTGGGCCTGCAGCACTGGTTGTGCCACCCACATAAGCGGCCTAGTAAAATGTGTCTAAGGTCTACCACTGCAGAACCTGCGTGCAGTTGGTACTGTCGCGCTGACTGCGCAAGTGCACTCACTTGCCAGTCCCTAAACCTTCCCTTAACTACATATTAGTCACCTCTCTGGTAGGCCCAAGGGCAGGGTGCATTGTAGGTATAAGGTGGGACATGCCCTGATGTGTGTGGCATGTCTTAATAGTGAATTACAGCCATTTTCGTTTTTCACTATTGAAGGCTACCTGCTCTCCATAGGCCAGAATGGGCTGCTGGAATTACTACACGCTGTAATCCCAGTGGACTCATAGAGCATGGTAGAAAGTCAAGTTTAGTATGCCTGAACTCAGAATAATAAAATACTTCTTTTAGTAAAGTTTATTTTAATATCCTCTGTTTGTAAATACTACTTTTAGAAAGTTAGTATTTACTGACCTAGCCATTTCAGTCTGCCTCTGCTGTGTGTGTTCTGCCTAGCAAAAGTAAAGGAGCAGGGCTGGGGAATTCCAGGAGACGGGCTGGCTGCCAGCTGGTGGGTAGAGAGATTACACCAGGATTGGTGGGAGGAGTACACCTTGACTCTGAATAGACCTGTGCCCTGCCACCACAAAGCCGTCTCCACCCCCTGTGGAGCGGCTGATGTCTCTGCCCTGCTGCTAAAAGGAAAGAGCAGAGTCACCACAACAAAGTGCTCCAAAACTGGACTGAGCCAGGCCCAGGCCCCCTGGCGCTAAAGAACAAAAGAATCACTGTATAAAAGTAGGAGCCTGGCTCCTTAGAAATCAGATCCTGTTTACGCAACAACGAACCTCTGCCTGAAGGGGAAGGTCCTGGAGAAGCTGAAGGAGGAGTACTGTCTCTCTGCCTGAGAGACTGGCCTGCAGTGGGTGCCTGTCTGCTGGAAGGAGAGGAAAAGACTTAAAGAAAGGACTTTGATTCAACTTGTGCTGAACTATCTCCAATGGCTTGCTTGTGAACTTGCCTCCTGAACAGCGCCCCAGGAACATTGGGCACTACCCCCCCCTTGAAGGAGAAGAGACTGCCGTGGGTGATTCTGCACCGCTGACCCCGGAGAACCTTGTGCCTTAATCTCCCTGAACAACGCGACCTCTGCCGCTGGAGTAGCTGTGAGCATCGTGAGGGCCCGCAGGCCTAAACAAAGTAAGCAACTGCCCCCTTGAGCCGTAGCTCTCAAAGTAAGGAGGAGATCCCTGTCCAAACATCGAGCCCTGCGACCCCCCCCGGGCCGCAGAAATCACCGTGAGGACCTGTGTGCACTGTTCGCCCCAACCGGACGAAGCCGACAGCGCGCTGCGCTGAGATCTCGCCCCCAGGCTGCCCCCTCTGCTTCTGCCCTCATTGGTGTGCTGGGAAGTCAAGGAGTGCCCCCACGAAGCATCGCCGTCCACGGAGGAGCCGGGACCGAGACGCGACGCGGGACACTCGTGAGAGACGTCCACAGACTGCCGCGAACATTTGCCCCCAAAGAAAAAGGTATTTGTGGCTTTGCGCGCTGACATACGGCCCGTACTAACCTTCGTACGAGCCGTAACTGCCTTACAACTGCTTGTGCCTGGTGCGTGGTTCGAACCGCACTGGCCTCCTAAGTATAGCAGTTCGCCCCGTAATTGCATTCCAAGTATCCTGATTTGAAGCCGTACCCGCCTTTAAAATCACCCAGTCTGGGGCGCTAGTACGGCCCGTACTTGCTTGTATACAGACCGTACTGACATCTCAAGTGCTTTGGGGACCTTGTACTGTTGATTTGAGCCGTACCTGTCTCTGTCTGGATCGTACCCGTGTACGGTGCGTCCTCCTTCCAGGTACGGACCGTACTATATTGAGGAACCTTGCCGGTGCTCACGCGGGAAGCGTGGGACTTGGCGAGCGAAGCTTGTTCGACGCGGACTAACGTCAGTACGGCCCGTCTGGTTCAAGGCCGGTCGACGCATACCTCACGTGAGAAGCGTGGGAAACGGCACGACGTGCTGGAATAGCCCTACAAAGCGGATTTGAAGCGCTACGAAGCGCACAACCCCCCAAAAGAACTCATTTCACATAGAACTGTGCCATCTTAAAACCTGTGGACTGCCCTTAAGCATTTAAAGAGTAACTGGATTAAGATTCACCAAGAAAACTGTATTTGTGCAACCTGCCTGAAAGAAACATTTTATATAAAGACTTCTATTTTTGCTAAATACAGCCTTGTGTCTTTTGTGTGGTGGGGTGGTGATTATTGTGTGGGACAACTTGAACGCTTAACCTAATGCCCTCTGGAAATTTAGCCTGACTGCTCGCGCCACGTTACCTAGAGGGTGAGCAGGGGTTATTTTTAAAGAGGTGATCCTTTGCCCTGACTTAGAGGAAAGGGTCCCTGCTTGTCGCAAGTGCATACCTGCGCCAACCAGAGACCCCGGATTGTAACATTGGTGGCAGCGGTGCGGATTTACGGATTTGCGTTCTTGATGTCTGCGCAGTGATTACTAACCATTGCACGGTAAAGACAGTCCAGTAGCTGGAACCACAGAACTTTTTGAACTTTTTATTTTGCTTGCCAAGAGAAGAAAATCCCTTGTGTTTGGAGTCATGCCAGGCCCAAACGGCATAGAGAAAACCGCGCTGAAAGCCTGGATTGAGTCAAGGGGTGCGACCAAGGAAGTTACACCATTGAAACCAGCGGGAAGCGTCCGCAGTTTTGGCAGAGGCCTGTCGCCAGAGGAGCTGGCAGACAGACAGTCCGCCAGGGATCATGAAATTAAGTTGGCAGAGCTGGAAGTAAAAAGCCAATTGGAGCTAGAAAGCAAGAAGCCGGCTCTGGAAGAAACGAGAATGGCTCTTGAAGAAAAGAAAATGCAAATGGAGCATGACTTCATAATGAAGAAATATGATATGGAGCTCGAGAGGCTTGAGGCCATGAGTGTCTCAGCCCAGCAGCAAGAAAGGTGCGTAGCACAGAGATTGAGCTTTTCTGAGTGGGAGGAGGAATCCAGCTCAGATGGTGGCAGCAATATTGAATTCTATAGGGCTGAGAGAGTAGTACGCACACCCAGAGATGTGGCGCCTGACTTGAAGGAGGGGGTTAACACACACCAGGAGGTTCAAGGGCATGAGGTAGCTCCAGTAGTGTGCAGTATCCCTGAAGGGAATAGGGTAACTGGTGCAGGGGTTCATAGTCCTAGTGGAGGGAGGGACACTCTACTGACTCTAGATGAGAGGTGCAGGGAGAGGGGTTCCCCCAAAATTGAAGTCTTGGTATGTAAGTGTGAAGACCGCCCAGAAGAGTGTGGGTTGTGTGACAGAGACAGTCAGGTACTGTCTTGCCAGTCTCAGGAGAGTGGTGTGGAGTACGTGTGTGAGGCACTGGATGGTAAGGTGAAGGCTAGTTTGGTTAACCCTGCTAGGGGGCTGTGTGATCCAATTGTGGGAGAGCATATTTTAAGTCCCTGTTTTCCAGAGCTATGTCAACACCTGTTGGAGAGTGAGTTCTCTGACCGCAGGGAGCTCACATTGGAGGCAGACCTTTTGGTGGATTCCAGGGGGTCTGGAGAGGCATTGGGGAGTGACCCCGTGGGGAGTGGCTCAGGTATTTTCCAACCCAGAGTGGTGGAAGTGGTGCAGAGTAGCCCAGCTAGGACCCATGGTAGTGGGAGGGGTGTAGGGGCTCACGTCCTGTCTCAGTGGAGAAGGAGTGAGTGTGGGGCTGCGTGCCACCAGGTGCGTGAAACCCAGTCTCAGAGCCTGGATGGTTCTTTAAGGGAACACCAGGCGGGGAGCCTAGGCTGTCCTGATGGGCCGTCCGTTGAGGGGTTTTCCCCTAGTGTCTGGTGAACAGGGAGTGTCTGTAAGCAGGCCTCCCTCAGTTCTGGTGTCTGGCAGTACCACTCCGGTTGGGAGGGTGCAGAGGTCCAGATTGAGGGGTGAGAGGGGGAAAGAGTCCCCAGTGGAAAACCCAGTGGGTCAGGGGCCAGCCAGAAGTGCTGAGTCACCAGTGAAGGACCATGGTGACACCACTTCTGTCCTGGGGGATCTTCAGGCACTGTCGGATGGACAGGTGACGGGAGATCAGCGCCAGGCAGACTGTCACACGACACAGGAGTTCTTTGTCACCCTCAGGGGGGCATGAGTGCCCCCAGGAAGTCCTGGTGCGCCAGGCGAGCGTTCAACCGCATGGGTTGGTCCCAGGGTTGGGAAGCCAAGGTCAGGTGTTGTCTAACCTGGAGGGTGGGACAACTGTAATCAGTGTCCTGACCCAGGTTGCTTCTAGGGGTACCACTCCAGTTGGGAGTGTGCAGTACTCTGGAAGGGGGTGCAGAGGGAGGAAGTCCTCGCCTCTGACCCCGGTGCAGCCTGAGGGTTTAGACCCTAGACTGGAGAGCCAGGTTCAGGTGTTGTCTGACCTGGAGGGAGGGACATCTGTAATCAGTGTCCCTACCAATCTGACTTCTTGGTGTACGTCTCCAGGTGGGAGGGTATAGCCATCTGGAAGGGGGTGCAGAGGGAGGGAGTCCTCGCCTCTGACCCCGGCTCAACTGAAGGGTTTAGACCCTAGGTTGGAGGGCCAGGTTCAGGGTGTCCCCCCTGACCTGGACACCCAGTTGCAGGATAGAACCCCTGAACTTGTGGGCGAATTGCGCAGGACACCTGCCCCAGGTGCCCTGGCAATTCTGGAAGGGGGTACCACTCCAGGTGGCAGGGTACAGAGCCCCAAGGAGGAGGACCGGGTGTGGGAGAAGCCACCCCAGTCTTTAGTCCAGCCGCCGGGTACAGTCCTGGGGCTGGTGGGTCAGTGCCAGGATGTCATACCTGACCTGACAGGAGGGAGAATGGACAACGGGTGCCAAGCACCTGGGGCTACTGCCCCCCGCTCCCTGGGGCCACAGAGGTTTGAGAGCCCTGAGAGGCATATGGCCTGGGTCTCATCCCTGAGTACTGTCAGTGGCCGCTGTAGAATTTTGCTGTCTGTCTGTTGGGACACACCTGTGGGCCAGTTAAGGTTAGGTGCTGCACAGGTGGTGTCCACAGGTGAGGAGAAGGGTTCCCCATGGATTGGCTTGGTGGGCCCTCAGAGTATGGACAGAGGGAGTCCGATAGGTTCAGATTGGCGTAGAAATAGAGTCTGCCCCTGCAATTGCGGGCCAGGTCCTTGTTCTATCGCCCCAAGCAGGGAAGACCATCACGGTGGTGATTGGTCTACCCTGCGTTCTGGATGGAAGGGGGTTGTGTTGGACTTGGCCCTTGTTGCAGGGTCATCCCTAAACTTTTTGCCTTCCTCCAGTATTTTTTCTGACCTGTTGTTGGCTGTTTTATGACTCTGGGCACCTTACCACTGCTGATCAATGCTAAGGTGCATATGCTCTCCCTATGGTGAAATGTATACATTGATTGGTGTCCATGTTTGGCTTATTTGGTTTACTATCAGCCCCTAGTAAAGTGCACCAGGAGTGCCAGGGCGTGTAAATACAAATGCTGCCGGTGGGCTTGCAGCACTGGTTGTGCCACCCACATAAGCGGCCTAGTAAAATGTGTCTAAGGTCTGCCACTGCAGAACCTGCGTGCAGTTGGTACTGTCGCGCTGACTGCGCAAGTGCACTCACTTGCAAGTCCCTAAACCTTCCCTTAACTACATATTAGTCACCCCTCTGGTAGGCCCAAGGGCAGGGTGCATTGTAGGTATAACGTGGGACATGCCCTGATGTGTGTGGCATGTCCTAATAGTGAATTACAGCCATTTTCGTTTTTCACTAGTGAAGGCTACCTGCTCTCCATAGGCCAGAATGGGCTGCTGGAATTACTACACGCTGTAATCCCAGTGGACTCATAGAGCATGGTAGAAAGTCAAGTTTAGTATGCCTGAACTCAGAATAATAAAATACTTCTTTTAGTAAAGTTTATTTTAATATCCTGTGTTTGTAAATACTACTTTTAGAAAGTTAGTATTTACTGACCTGGCCATTTCAGTCCGCCTCTGCTGTGTGTGTGTTCTGCCTAGCAGCAGTAAGGAGCAGGGCTGGGGAATTCCAGGAGACAGGCTGGCTGCCAGAAGGTGGGTAGAGAGATTACACCAGGATGGGTGGGAGGAGTACACCTTGACTCTTAATAGACCTGTGCTCGGCCACCACAAAGCCGGCTCCGCCCCCTAACTGGACTGAGCCAGGCCCAGGCCCCCTGGCGCTAAAGAACAAAAGAATCACTGTATAAAAGTAGGAGCCTGGCTCCTTAGAAATCAGATCCTGTTTACGCAACAACGAACCTCTGCCTGAAGGGGAGGACCTGGAGAAGCTGAAGGAGGAGTACTGTCTCTCTGCCTGAGAGACTGGCCTGCAGTGGGTGCCTGTCTGCTGGAAGGAGAGGAAAAGACTTAAAGAAAGGACTTTGATTCAACTTGTGCTGAACTATCTCCAAGGGCTTGCTTGTGAACTTGCCTCCTGAACTGCGCCCCAGGAACATTGGGCGCTACCCCCCTCTTGAAGGAGAAGAGACTGCCGTGGGTGATTCTGCACCGCTGACCCAGGAGAACCTTGTGCCTTAATCTCCCTGAACAACGCGACCTCTGCCGCTGGAGTAGCTGTGAGCATCGTGAGGGCCCGCAGGCCTAAACAAAGTAAGCAACTGCCCCCTTGAGCAGTAGCTCGCAAAGTAAGGAGGAGATCCCTGTCCAAACATCGAGCCCTGCGACCCCCCACCGGGCCGCAGAAATCACCGTGAGGACCTGTGTGCACTGTTCGCCCCAACCGGACGAAGCCGACAGCGCGCTGCGCTGAGATCTCGCCCCCAGGCTGCCCCCTCTGCTTCTGCCCTCGCTGGTGTGCTGGGAAGTCAAGGAGTGCCCCCACGAAGCATCGCCGTCCACAGAGGAGCCGGGACCGAGACGCGACGCGGGACACTAGTGAGAGACGTCCACAGACTGCCGCGAACATTTGCCCCCAAAGAAAAAGGTATTTGTGGCTTTGCGCGCTGACATACGGCCGGACTAACCTTCGTACGAGCCGTAACTGCCTTACAACTGCTTGTGCCTGGTGCGTGGTTCGAACCGCACTGGCCTCCTAAGTATAGCAGTTCGCTCCGTAATTGCATTCCAAGTATCCTGATTTGAAGCCGTACCCGCCTTTAAAATCACACATGTTATGTTTCAATGGGGTAACCCGATAGACCACTGGACTCGGGTGTATAGATTGGTATATGAAAAAACAGTCACAGTGGAACAGTTTATCTTAATAAAAACACAAGTATGTGAATATACACTTAAATCGAGTTATGACAACACCTTATTGAGATACACAAATGACCTCATTTAATCGTATTCAGCATAGAAAAGGGTCAACATTTCAACCTATTAAATAGACAAATGCATGTCACAATCATCATTTTCAATTACTACGGGTGTAAGTGAAGTGAAAAGTGCAACATAAATCGGGATAAGTGCAGACAAAGTGAAGGGGAAGGTCGTGTGTTTTAGAACATCCAAAATGAATTTGAAGACCTAACCTGCCACTCGAATGGCAATAACACAAATGCAATAACATTAGCAAGAAAAGCAGTTGTACAATCACTGTCAGTCTTGTGTATTGAACAAAGGGAAAAGTCGTCGACGTTTCAACCCCTAATCGAGCCAGCAATTAGGAAATCTTGGAAGCGGGGTCTTCTTCAGGACCAGCGGGGGGGTAGGGAAGAAGGACTTACACCTAGAGATAATGAGTAGTATTAATATGGTGTGTCTCTAGGATCATTAATTGTCATGAGGTAGAAATAAGATGATATTTACCAGCAACAGCAAGGAAAACTCATGCTGGATTATTTGTGGAGTGGGCCCGAACGGCTCCTAAAACAAAACAAAAAGACGGAACAAGGGGAGATTGTACATCTGTATGAGGTCTCAATTGGGGCCTGTTGGCCAAAGCAAGATGGTGTATTACTCACCATTCAATGTTGAACAACCGGTGCTATTGATGGCAATATTCTTGTCGGTATGTGATGAATCACAGTGGGCAGTGGTTCAAAAGTAACCAACGCTGGGGGGGTAAAGAAATTGAATTTCAAATCACCACTTAGTTTGGAGATGTACCAAAACCAAATAAGGTACAAACATCAAAGGACCCACACAAGTGACGGGAAAACTATGGCGGCAAATGTATCTAAAAATATCTAAAAAGGGAGTCACCGTGAGGGGACATCAAGGGTAAGTATGGACAGCGCTGCGGTGTTTGGTGGATATAAATCCGCTAAATTTAAGAAAAACATCCAGCGTGTTATAGACTTAACACGTAACAAGCCTCAACCTCTGAAAGCCCGGACAATAAGTATGAGGCAGGCGAAGATGAGAGATTAAGCTCGCAGCGTTTCACAAAATCAAAACTTGAAAAAATATATAAAACCGCCTAACGGCTCTAAAGCATGGAAACTAATTACATACGGTTCTTATTATAACTTAACCCAACTACGATGTGGCCAACAACGGAAGAATGGCAAATGGAGAGGTGAAGAGGGGCAGCTTTTAAAAAAGAAAGTGAGAAGCGCGGTCAATTGCAATCTCTTGGAAGACGCGCGCTTGCTCCGCGGCAAGACATACCTCCCAGGTAGCGTCGACAACATCTGACAGCTAACCCTGCGAAGTGTCAAGTCGCTCATTAAGTAACTGACGAAAGCAAGTACGTCAGCAAGAGGCACGTGACGCGCCCATTGGACCGGGGCAGGGGGTGTGTCTGTAACAACGCAGCTGAAAGCTCAGATGCTGCAAAACTGAAAGTGTTAACCCGTGATCGGCAGACAGCGTTCAATGGCGCGCGAAGGGCACTTAAATGTGTCAATTGAAACTGCTGTGTAACAGCTTACACTCTAAGTTTCTTGTTTCCAACATTGAAGCATAATATTTTCAGCGTTGTGCGTTAATGCAAAAAAATAGGTAAAGCCACTTAGTCAAATGTACGTCAGCTTGGAAACCATGAACATGAAAAACAAATCATAGAGCAGCATATAAAATGGAGGCAAGCATTAACGTATCCTATTTAAAAAGTATGCAACGAGGTAGTGACCTGACTGCAAAAGCAGCTTACATTCTGAAGCAGAGATAAATCGCCCTCAACAAGATAACAATATATGTCTAGATAGAGTGTAGTTCAGATTTTAAAAGGGAATCAAGGCAATAGTAGGTTCCAGGGGCGGAAAAAATGTGTCATGCAGCAAATGATTATGGATGGTCAAGATTACCCCATATTTTAGGCTAGGTGTTATTCAACAGGGATAATTGTGCATACGTAGCGTCAAGTTCGTTAAGGCCATTGAGGACAGAGTCAAACCTGTCCATCCATTTACATTCACGAGTGTTGAGGATTGCTCCCAGGTCGCCTCCCCTGATACCCAGAGTGATGGCCTCCAGAACTAGCCATTTCATCGATTCAGGGGGGTGATTAAATGCTGAAAAATGTTCAACCATGGGGGCCCCCGTGGTATTGCATCTTATTCTGCTACAGTGTTGTAGGATACGGCATTTAATCCTCTGAGTGGTCTGACCCACATATATCTTATTGCAGGGACAGACAATGGCGTAAATCACATTCTTAGTGTTACAATTTGTCAATGTTTTAGGGGCACCGTGCAATTGTTCAATTGAAACACTTTAGTTTCAATAGTGAGACCACAGGCTTTACATTGTCCACATTTGACATGGCCTACTGGTGCCGGTAGTTGCCACATTGATTCGATTGTTGGCTTAGGCGGTGTGTCCAAAAAGGATTTTACTACTTGATCACGGACATTTCTACCTTTCTTAAAAGAGTGCATGGGTGGTTCGGGAAGATGTAGTTCCGATGATACCAAATGCCAGTGTTTGTTAATGATATGCCGAATTTCGTTACTCCTGGTGTTGAAGGTGGTAACGCATATTAGCCTGTTGGGGTCCTCGGTACGATTCTTTGGAGTTAAAAGCGTGTCCCTATGGTTGAACCACGCTCTCTTGCGAGCTCTCTTAACCAACCGTCTGGGGTAGCCACGTTCAATCAGTCTGGCAATCAAATCATCAGATTCATTGAAGAAATCCTCCTTCCGTGTACAATTTCTCCTGATCCTTAGGAACTGGCCAAAGGGTAGATTATCACGCAGGCCTCTTGGGTGGTGACTCCCATATCTGAGTAGCGTGTTTCTCTCAGTAGGTTTACGGTAAAGGGTCGTATATAGGCACTCATCCGCGGTTTTGATAGAAATGTCCAGACTGATTGAACGTGGCTACCCCAGACGGTTGGTTAAGAGAGCTCGCAAGAGAGCGTGGTTCAACCATAGGGACACGCTTTTAACTCCAAAGAATCGTACCGAGGACCCCAACAGGCTAATATGCGTTACCACCTTCAACACCAGGAGTAACGAAATTCGGCATATCATTAACAAACACTGGCATTTGGTATCATCGGAACTACATCTTCCCGAACCACCCATGCACTCTTTTAAGAAAGGTAGAAATGTCCGTGATCAAGTAGTAAAATCCTTTTTGGACACACCGCCTAAGCCAACAATCGAATCAATGTGGCAACTACCGGCACCAGTAGGCCATGTCAAATGTGGACAATGTAAAGCCTGTGGTCTCACTATTGAAACTAAAGTGTTTCAATTGAACAATTGCACGGTGCCCCTAAAAACATTGACAAATTGTAACACTAAGAATGTGATTTACGCCATTGTCTGTCCCTGCAATAAGATATATGTGGGTCAGACCACTCAGAGGATTAAATGCCGTATCCTACAACACTGTAGCAGAATAAGATGCAATACCACGGGGGCCCCCATGGTTGAACATTTTTCAGCATTTAATCACCCCCCTGAATCGATGAAATGGCTAGTTCTGGAGGCCATCACTCTGGGTATCAGGGGAGGCGACCTGGGAGCAATCCTCAACACTCGTGAATGTAAATGGATGGACAGGTTTGACTCTGTCCTCAATGGCCTTAACAAACTTGACGCTACGTATGCACAATTATCCCTGTTGAATAACACCTAGCCTAAAATATGGGGTAATCTTGACCATCCATAATCATTTGCTGCATGACACATTTTTTCCGCCCCTGGAACCTACTATTGCCTTGATTCCCTTTTAAAATCTGAACTACACTCTATCTAGACATATATTGTTATCTTGTTGAGGGCGATTTATCTCTGCTTCAGAATGTAAGCTGCTTTTGCAGTCAGGTCACTACCTCGTTGCATACTTTTTAAATAGGATACGTTAATGCTTGCCTCCATTTTATATGCTGCTCTATGATTTGTTTTTCATGTTCATGGTTTCCAAGCTGACGTACATTTGACTAAGTGGCTTTACCTATTTTTTTGCATTAACGCTCAACGCTGAAAATATTATGCTTCAATGTTGGAAACAAGAAACTTAGAGTGTAAGCTGTTACACAGCAGTTTCAATTGACACATTTAAGTGCCCTTCGCGCGCCATTGAACGCTGTCTGCCGATCACGGGTTAACACTTTCAGTTTTGCAGCATCTGAGCTTTCAGCTGCGTTGTTACAGACACACCCCCTGCCCCGGTCCAATGGGCGCGTCACGTGCCTCTTGCTGACGTACTTGCTTTCGTCAGTTACTTAATGAGCGACTTGACACTTCCCAGGGTTAGCTGTCAGATGTTGTCGACGCTACCTGGGAGGTATGTCATGCCGCGGAGCAAGCGCGCGTCTTCCAAGAGATTGCAATTGACCGCGCTTCTCACTTTCTTTTTTAAAAGCTGCCCCTCTTCACCTCTCCATTTGCCATTCTTCCGTTGTTGGCCACATCGTAGTTGGGTTAAGTTATAATAAGAACCGTATGTAATTAGTTTCCATGCTTTAGAGCCGTTAGGCGGTTTTATATATTTTTTCAAGCTTTGATTTTGTGAAACGCTGCGAGCTTAATCTCTCATCTTCGCCTGCCTCATACTTATTGTCCGGGCTTTCAGAGGTTGAGGCTTGTTACGTGTTAAGTCTATGACACGCTGGATGTTTTTCTTAAATTTAGCGGATTTATGAAAATGAAAATGAAATGAAAATAAATTTATTGAGCGCGATTGCTGCCCGGGGGCGTCCAAGCGCTAAGTTGTGCTGAGGCGGAGAGACCAGGAACGGAGGAATTAAGACACGAAGGATTTAGCGAACAGTAGTGTCTTCAAGTTTTTCCGGAATGAAAGCAGATTTGGATTCGATCGGAGTAAGAGGGGAAGGGCGTTCCAGAGTTTGGCAGTGTTTAGAGAGAACAGCCTGCCACCCGACCTGGCTCTCTTCACTCTGGGAACAACAGCAAGAAAGGCTTCCATCGACCTAAGGTTCCTGTTTGGGTGATAGGGGGTTACAAGGTCGTTGTTAATGGGTGGGCCTGTTTTCCAAAAGGCGTGATGTGCCATGCATAACGCCTTGAATGCTACTCTCTGCCTCACTGGCAGCCAGTGGAGACTCTTCAGAGCAGGTCTGGCTGACTGGGATCGTGGAATCTGTAGCAGGGTGCGAGCTGCACAGTTTTGCACGATCTGTAATTTCCGGAGGGTCATTTCAGGAGCCCCAACATACAGGGCATTATTCGAGTCCAGACGAGACTGAATGAGGCCTTGTACCGCCACCTTTCTAGCTTCTAACGGTAGAAGTGGAAGGATCTTTCTGAGAATTCTTAGTAGGCCAAAGCATGTGGCGGACAACTTCGTGGCCTGGGTGGTAAACGAGAGTTTGTTATCCAGCCACACTCCTAGGCTCTTCACACTTTCCTTGGGGGTGGGGGGGGGACCCAGAGTACAGGGCCATAGAGAGGTGAAAGGTACTGGGGGGGTTGGGCCTAGGAGCATTAGCTCCGTCTTGTCCCCATTCAGCTTTAGGGAGGAGGAGGTCATCCATCCCTTGACATCCTCTAAGCATTTTAGCAGATCTGCCGGGCATTGCCTGTTGTTGCTAGCGGCCAATGAGACCACTAGTTGAGTGTCGTCGGCGTATGACACAATTTTGATGCCATACGGTTCGACGACACCCGCCAGCGGCCTCATGTATACGTTGAACAGCACAGGGCTCAGGGAAGAGCCCTGTGGTACTCCGCAGCTGAGGGTTTTCCTGGAGGACATTGTCTCGCCATCAAAGATCCGAAAGGATCTCTCCGACAGGAAAGACTCAAACCACCTTAGTGCGTCGCCAGATACTCCGATGTCATGGAGACGGTTCAGCAAGGTGTTATGGCTGACCGTATCGAATGCGGCACTTAGATCAAGGAGGATCACTGCCACTGATCCCCCCTGATCCAGTACCCTTCGAGATTCTTCTGTGACTGCTAGCAAGGCGGTTTCAGTACCATTTATATCCACTTATATCCACCAAACACCGCAGCGCTGTCCATACTTACCCTTGATGTCCCCTCACGGTGACTCCCTTTTTAGATATTTTTAGATACATTTGCCGCCATAGTTTTCCCGTCACTTGTGTGGGTCCTTTGATGTTTGTACCTTATTTGGTTTTGGTACATCTCCAAACTAAGTGGTGATTTGAAATTCAATTTCTTTACCCCCCCAGCGTTGGTTACTTTTGAACCACTGCCCACTGTGATTCATCACATACCGACAAGAATATTGCCATCAATAGCACCGGTTGTTCAACATTGAATGGTGAGTAATACACCATCTTGCTTTGGCCAACAGGCCCCAATTGAGACCTCATACAGATGTACAATCTCCCCTTGTTCCGTCTTTTTGTTTTGTTTTAGGAGCCGTTCGGGCCCACTCCACAAATAATCCAGCATGAGTTTTCCTTGCTGTTGCTGGTAAATATCATCTTATTTCTACCTCATGACAATTAATGATCCTAGAGACACACCATATTAATACTACTCATTATCTCTAGGTGTAAGTCCTTCTTCCCTACCCCCCGCTGGTCCTGAAGAAGACCCCGCTTCCAAGATTTCCTAATTGCTGGCTCGATTAGGGGTCGAAACGTCGACGACTTTTCCCTTTGTTCAATACACAAGACTGACAGTGATTGTACAACTGCTTTTCTTGCTAATGTTATTGCATTTGTGTTATTGCCATTCGAGTGGCAGGTTAGGTCTTCAAATTCATTTTGGATGTTCTAAAACACACGACCTTCCCCTTCACTTTGTCTGCACTTATCCCGATTTATGTTGCACTTTTCACTTCACTTACACCCGTAGTAATTGAAAATGATGATTGTGACATGCATTTGTCTATTTAATAGGTTGAAATGTTGACCCTTTTCTATGCTGAATACGATTAAATGAGGTCATTTGTGTATCTCAATAAGGTGTTGTCATAACTCGATTTAAGTGTATATTCACATACTTGTGTTTTTATTAATTTAAAATCACACAGTCTGGTGCGCTAGTACGGCCCGTACTTGCTTTTATACAGACCGTACTGACATCTCAAGTGCTTTGGGGACCTTGTACTGTGGATTTGAGCCGTACCTGTCTCTGTCTGGATCGTACCCGTGTACGGTGCGTCCTCCTTCCAGGTACGGACCGTACTATATTGAAGAACCTTGCCGGTGCTCACGCGGGAAGCGTGGGACTTGGCGAGCGAAGCTTGTTCGACGCGGACTAACGTCAGTACGGCCCGTCTGGTTCAAGGCCGGTTGACGCATACCTCACGCGAGAAGCGTGGGAAACGGCACGACGTGCTGGAATAGCCCTACAAAGCGGATTTGAAGCGCTACGAAGCGCACAACCCCCCAAAAGAACTCATTTCACATAGAACTGTGCCATTTTAAAACCTGTGGACTGCCCTTAAGCATTTAAAGAGTAACTGGATTAAGATTCACCAAGAAAACTGTATTTGTGCAACCTGCCTGAAAGAAACCTTTTATATAAAGACATCTATTTTTGATAAATACAGCCTTGTGTCTTTGTGTGGTGGGGTGGTGATTATTGTGTGGGACAACTTGAACGCTTAACCTAATGCCCTCTGGAAATTTAGCCTGACTGCTCGCGCCACGTTACCTAGAGGGTGAGCAGGGGTTATTTTTAAAGAGGTGATCCTTTGCCCTGACTTAGAGGAAAGGGTCCCTGCTTGTCGCAAGTGTATACCTGCGCCAACCAGAGACCCCGGATTGTAACATTGGTGGCAGCGGTGCGGATTTACGGATTTGCGTTCTTGATGTCTGCGCAGTGATTACTAACCATTGCACGGTAAAGACAGTCCAGTAGCTTGAACCACAGAACTTTTTGAACTTTTTATTTTGCTTGCCAAGAGAAGAAGATCCCTTGTGTTTGGAGTCATGCCGGGCCCAAACGGCATAGAGAAAACCGCGCTGAAAGCCTGGATTGAGTCAAGGGGTGCGACCAAGGAAGTTACACCATTGAAACCAGCGGGAAGCGTCCGCAGTTTTGGCAGAGGCCTGTCGCCAGAGGAGCTGGCAGACAGACAGGCCGCCAGGGATCATGAAATTAAGTTGGCAGAGCTGGAAGTAAAAAGCCAATTGGAGCTAGAAAGCAATAAGCTGGCTCTGGAAGAAACGAGAATGGCTCTTGAAGAAAAGAAAATGCAAATGGAGCATGACTTCATAATGAAGAAATATGATATGGAGCTCGAGAGGCTTGAGGCCATGAGTGTCTCAGCCCAGCAGCAAGAAAGGTGCGTAGCTCAGAGATTGAGCTTTTCTGAGTGGGAGGAGGAATCCAGCTCAGATGGTGGCAGCAATATTGAATTCTATAGGGCTGAGAGAGTAGTACGCACACCCAGAGATGTGGCGCCTGACTTGAAGGAGGGGGTTAACACACACCAGGAGGTTCAAGGGCATGAGGTAGCTCCAGTAGTGTGCAGTATCCCTGAAGGGAATAGGGTAACTGGCCAGGGGTTCATAGTCCTAGTGGCGGGAGGGACACTCTACTGACTCTAGATGAGAGGTGCAGGGAGAGGGGTTCCCCCAAAATTGAAGTCCTGGTATGTAAGTGTGAAGACCGCCCAGAAGAGTGTGGGTTGTGTGACAGAGACAGTCAGGTACTGTCTTGCCAGTCTCAGGAGAGTGGTGTGGAGTATGTGTGTGAGGCACTGGATGGTAAGGTGAAGGCTAGTTTGGTTAACCCTGCTAGGGGGCTGTGTGATCCAATTGTGGGAGAGCATATTTTAAGTCCCTGTTTTCCAGAGCTATGTCAACACCTGTTGGAGAGTGAGTTCTCTGACCGCAGGGAGCTCACATTGGAGGCAGACCTTTTTGGTGGATTCCAGGGGGTCTGGAGAGGCATTGGGGAGTGACCCCGTGGGGAGTGGCTCAGGTATCTTCCAACCCAGAGTGGTGGAAGTGGTGCAGAGTAGCCCAGCTAGGACCCATGGTAGTGGGAGGGGTGTAGGGGCTCACGTCCTGTCTCAGTGGAGAAGGAGTGAGTGTGGGGCTGCGTGCCCCCAGGTGCGTGAAACCCAGTCTCAGAGCCTGGATGGTTCTTTAAGGGAACACCAGGCGGGGAGCCTAGGCTGTCCTGATGGGCCGTCCGTTGAGGGGTTTTACCCTAGTGTCTGGTGAACAGGGAGTGTCTGTAAGCAGGCCTCCCTCAGTTCAGGTGTCTGGCAGTACCGCTCCGGTTGGGAGGGTGCAGAGGTCCAGATTGAGGGGTGAGAGGGGGAAAGAGTCCCCAGTGGAAAAACCAGTGGGTCAGGGGCCAGCCAGAAGGGCTGAGTCACCAGTGAAGGACCATGGTGACACCACTTCTGTCCTGGGGGATCTTCAGGCACTGTCCGATGGACAGGGGTCGGGAAATCAGCGCCAGGCAGACTGTCACACGACACAAGAGTTCTGTGTCACCCTCAGGGGGGGCATGAGTGCCCCCGGGAAGTCCTGGTGCGCCAGGCGAGCGTTCAACCGCATGGGTTGGTCCCAGGGTTGGGAAGCCAGGGTCAGGTGTTGTCTAACCTGGAGGGTGGGACAACTGTAATCAGTGTCCTGACCCAGGTTGCTTCTACGGGTACCACTCCAGTTGGGAGTGTGCAGTACTCTGGAAGGGGTTGCAGAGGGAAGAAGTCCTCGCCTCTGACCCCGGTGCAGCCTGAGGGTTTAGACCCTAGGCTGGAGAGCCAGGTTCAGGTGTTGTCTGACCTGGAGGGAGGGACATCTGTAATCAGTGTCCCTACCAGTCTGACTTCTTGGTGTACCGCTCCAGGTGGGAGGGTACAGCCATCTGGAAGGGGGTGCAGAGGGAGGGAGTCCTCGCCTCTGACCCCGGCTCAACTGAAGGGTTTAGACCCTAGGTTGGAGGGCCAGGTTCAGGGTGTCCCCCCTGACCTGGACACCCAGTTGCAGGATAGAACCCCTGAACTTGTGGGCGAATTGCGCAGGACACCTGCCCCAGGTGCCCTGGCAATTCTGGAAGGGGGTACCACTCCAGGTGGGAGGGTACAGAGCCCCAAGGAGGAGGACCGGGTGTGGGAGAAGCCACCCCAGTCTTTAGTCCAGCCGCCGGGTACAGTCCTGGGGCTGGTGGGTCAGTGCCAGGATGTCATACCTGACCTGACAGGAGGGAGAATGGACAACGGGTGCCAAGCACCTGGGGCTACTGCCCCCCGCTCCCTGGGGCCACAGAGGTTTGAGAGCCCTGAGAGGCATACGGCCTGGGTCTCATCCCTGACTACTGTCAGTGGCCGCTGTAGAATTTTGCTGTCTGTCTGTTGGGACACACCTGTGGGCCAGTTAAGGTTAGGTGCTGCACAGGTGGTGTCCACAGGTGAGGAGAAGGGTTCCCCATGGATTGGCTTGGTGGGCCCTCAGAGTATGGACAGAGGGAGTCCGATAGGTTCAGATTGGCGTAGAAATGGAGTCTGCCCCTGCAGTTGAGGGCCAGGTCCTTGTTCTATCGCCCCAAGCAGGGAAGACCATCACGGTGGTGATTGGTCTACCCTGCGTTTTGGCTGGAAGGGGGCTGTGTTTTGCCTTCCTCCTGTATTTTTTCTGACCTGTTGTTGGCTGCTTTATGACTCTGGGCACCTTACCACTGCTGATCAGTGCTAAGGTGCATGTGCTCTCCCTATTAAAAGTGTATACATTGATTGTTGTCCATGTTTGGCTTATTTGGTTTACTATCGTTTTGATAGTTACTCAGAGTGACCTTCAGTGCTTCTTTATCAGCAGTATCATAGTCTTTCCTCCATTTCCTTTCTGCCAGTTTACAGTT
The DNA here is from genome assembly GCF_964204655.1 of Triturus cristatus. Classification (NCBI taxonomy): domain Eukaryota; kingdom Metazoa; phylum Chordata; class Amphibia; order Caudata; family Salamandridae; genus Triturus; species Triturus cristatus. The sequence goes on along the minus strand of NC_140585.1, from coordinate 19,793,862 downwards.
CTTTTTAAAACCTTTTAAATTCTCGTTAAACCAGGGGGCAGATGGCTTTCGCTTAGTTTTTAAGTTTTTTATGGGAATAAACCGGTCAAGCGTCTTAGTGATCTGTTTACAAAATTCCTGATTTATTTATGTCAAACACATACCTTTGCGATAAATAGGTGTGGTGGCGAGGTCTAATTTTTTTATGGGGATACCCACTGTGAAAGTAACAAGGAAGTAATCCGTCCAGCACAGAGGCGAAATGGTCTCAACTTTAGCTGTATTTTCTTTGACAAAGATGAGATCTAAAATATGACCACCTTGATGGGTGGGAGCCAATATCTGCTGTTGTAAGTTCAAATTCTCTCAAGATTGCACAAGATCGGTAAGCGCTGGCCCATTGTTTCCATTAGCCCAGAGGTTAAAGTCCCCTACGATAACCATATGGGAATATGAGAGTGCCAGATTAAACAATTTATTATTATTATTTTTTTTTAATTAAGATTTTTATTGAACAGTTGGCACTTATCATATGGTACATGATACAGTGATGGATAAGCTTCGGTAGATACCAGTTTTACAATCCAAGTGAAATACAGTTATAACATAGGATTCTGTGTGACAGTTGTAACTGCCTCAACCCCTCCGAGTCTCGTCAGTGTAACAGAGTGTAAGAGTGCCCACCTGAGTGTGGTATTTAAGTCAGTCACTGTCATCTGATTCTTATTCAGGCGGGGGAGGTTCACATATATAACCCCGGTAGCGATTCCACTTGCCCCAGATTCGCTCCCATTTCTTTGGGCAGCCTCTGTGTATGTAGACAGATTTCTCCATTACCATTGTGGAGAAGTGTGGCTCAATGATTAGAGCGGCAGACCCTGATGCAGAGGTCTAGCCCAGGACCAGGGTTCAATTCCCCGCCTCGGCGGGTCTTGGGCTCAAAAATTCTACGGACCTGAATTTCTCGCCTGGGTCCCACTCTGCAACTCTGGGCAATAGCTTGCTTAATCTCCACAATGGCCCCCACAACGCTAAGGATGCCTGGCCTTCACCTTGGGGGTGCCCAGGAGTGGACGCCTCACAGGGAAAAGCCAGGATGGGTTCCACAGTGGTATTCGTACAAGCGCCGAGAGCCCTCCGGGTAGTTGTGCGCTATACAAGTATCCATACATTTACATTTACATTGTGAGGTCCATGTCTCGACACCATTGCTTTGCCGTCGGGGATTGATCTGAACCCCATCGCTGCGCTATGTTTCATTTGGCTAGTGTTATCCCAGTGTTACCCAGGCTTGGTCTGTGTGGTTTAGATACGTGGGTTCCCAGATGTTGCGTAGGCAGCATTTGGGCTCAGGTGGAACAACCACGCCGGAGACCTGGGACATGGTGCGGAGAGCCGAAGTCCAAAAGGACGCAATTCTCGGACATTCCCAGATCGTGTGCCCTCGGTCCCACATTTAGGTAAACAATAAGGTGTGTCAGCCCGACCAATTCTGTAGAGCATTGGCTGTGTGTAATAGATTCGGTGTAGGGTTTTTAGTTGGAGTAACCTGAGTAGAGGGTAGTGCGACCTCCCAAGGGGACATCAGGGCCGCCTGCCAGTCGTCTTCATCTAAGTCTCCCAATTCTGCTTCCCACCTTTGCTTTAGGACTGCCGTTGGGTCTGGTAGATTGTTTGTTATCTTCCGGTAAGTCAATGATATGGCTTTTACTTGAAGATGATCCGTTAGTAGTCTGTCCTCCAACGGCGAGGACTCGGGCAGTTTTGTATTTGCTGGGATTGCCGCTTGAAGGGCGTGGCATATTTGGTCGTATCTGTACATTTCAGTGTGTACCAACCAGTAAGTGTCTTGCAACTGAGCAAAATGAACTACTCCCCACTTCTGCCACAAAGCTCCCACCTTGGAGATCCCAATTAGATCCCATTCTCGGAACCCCTTGGTGTTTTTGAGTCGTCCGAGACGGCGGGTGTCCCAGAGCTGAGGTTCTGTAGCGATCCGAACCCGTGTATTCGGTATCGTAGTACTGACACGATTTTGGCACCAATGAGCCGTAAATGATCCATTATATACATGACAGTGTTTTCGCTACGCAACTAGCATGAATTCACTGAAAAATAGGACATTCTGTTGTAAAGTCATGGCATCCATTTTAGTTACGGCATCCATTTTGTTTCTTGCCCTCACATAGTCAATGAACGGGCGATGACCCCGGCAGAGTCACCTTGTTAAGGACACGTAAGCTCGAGCCCCGAGAAAGGCTGACGCTGCATGACTAGGCAGAATCAAGCTGCCTCCCTTGCCTGAGGCCAGTCCTGCTATACTGGTTCTCATGTCCATTGTCCTGACTGAAAGGCCGAAGACGGTAGCCATGCCCGTTTATGATCCATAAACACCTCTTATCCTACTTTTCAATCCTTTGCACCTGGCTCTGCTCCTCTCCTTCTGGGCTTTTACAATGGGGAGGTTACAATTTTTATGATGGGAGGATCGGGCAAAGAATGAAAAACTGACAAGGGGACCTGATCGAATACCGAAAACCTACGACTAATTATTGTTTGATGTCTATTTACTGTTTGTTTGGGATACCGGGCTGGGCATGAGAAATATTCGTGTAATGTTGCCTAAGGACATTTTTCGTGTATTTAAGCAACAACCCACTTAATGCAATTTGAACAGTCTCGTAGATTCTGCCTCTGTGTGGTTCCTATGACTTCTGTGTCCCTGCAGTAAATAAATCTTGGTCTCTGACGCCACCATCGAGAAACCAGCGTCTCTGTTTATTTGTGCACCGAGACAGGAAGGAACTCAGGGGTCTTCGGGTGTTGTTTCCCTGACACCTCTGGACTTTTAAAAGTCCAGAACCTCAAATTGGCGCCCACTGTGGGGCGACGTCATCCGGTACCGGTCCAAAGCCTGTAAAGTTCGAGGAGTTTCGTGTGAAGATTCCGGAGGGAGGTACCCCGCTTCATCGATCCCTGCATGTCGTAAAAGTGGCCCGACGATCTCTTCCACGAGGGTTCCCGTTCCCAGACGGCTACAGAGGACCGCTGCCCTGACTGTCGCCCTGTCTTGGACCCGAGGTGCAGACCTTAGTACGGCGAGACGTAGACGGGTTCTCCTTGGTGACGTCTTCCACATTTCAGTTAAGTATTAAGTTGGTTACGCTCAGTTTGGTTGTTCTTTGTTGCTCTGGTTTAATTCGTAGATTATCATTGGTTGCTCTTGTTTAGATAATCTTTGTTTTGGTATTGGTTCATTTTGGTAGGCCTAAGTTCTCTGCGCATTTTGGTTGGAATTTGTCTTTGTTTGTCACGACTACCAGTAGTAATTGTTTCCTGTCCTGGTTACGTTGCAACAAGGATTCCCGGTTGGAGGATTCGTGTTCAGTTCCTCCGATTGGAACTCCTACATATGAGCTCTATTGTAAACATGGTGTAGGTCCTATTGCGTATAATGAAGTATGGGTCCGTTATACCAGAAAAGATGGTGTCCTTAGTTGGCCACCGCATGGTAGCTTCGAAACAGAAATTCTAGATAATCTAGAAATGAAGTTGTTTAAAAGAAAAGCCCGGCCGGCAATGTTTGATTCTTTTCGCGTATGGCGTAAAGAAGCCAAACAGAGAGAAATTAGGAAGACGAAGAAAGAACAGAAAGAGAAAGGGTTGACTTTAATGGAGTCTGCTAGGCAGCTGCATGTCAACGAGACTGAGAGAGCAATGGAGATGGCGAATAGAAAATATAATTTGGCAATTGATAAATGTTACCCTGTATTGCCATCTTGTCCTACTAAGCCGATAGAGGACCATGAAAAGGATCCTTTGTTGTCTTACCTGTTGAATTCACCTCCACCGTATGCACAGGGTATTGTAGCACCACAGTTACTACCTGTTGTACAGCCAGCTGCTGGTCAGCCTGGAATAGTTGCTCCACTTCCTTTGATTCCAGCTCCTGTCCTTCCCATGGTTAATGTTCCTTCGGCACCCCCTCTTCCTGGGTCGCCTGTTCCGCCTTTGCCTGTCGTCTCGCAAACTGCTTTACCTACTACTCCCACCCTAACTATTTCATCTGCTCCAGCTGCCCTGCTCCCGAACCCAGTGAACATTCTGACTCCGCTTTCCGTTCGTCGGAAAATAACCGACTCTGTAACTAATATCTTAACTCCTCTCTACAGGTCTTTAATTGGGACCCCCGTTTCTGACTCTATACAGAGACGTAGCCAGCTTCCTGGTCCTCAGGAACGAGAAATGTTAGATTCGACAGCTCTTAGGTGGATGTCGAAAGCTGTGAAGTATGATGCACGAAGAGTACCTTTATGCAATGGAATGAACCAACTCAACGTTATGTTTTTGACGTGACGTGTTCTCTTGTGCGTGAGGAATGGGAAGATGATGACTTAGATTCCGTCCCCTCTGATCTGATAAATGTTCAGCAGAAATTCGCCGCAGGAATGGTGATAGGTTCAGAAGTAAGGGGAGCGAAAGAACTGATTTTAGCTTATAGGGATGATTCCCCTCTTCGAGCGACAAGGGATCCTGATGGTTCACCGATTACTAGGAAAAGACGAGGTCAATATCCAATGAGGGAAGTTCCACCGATATGGCGTGATGCAGTTCAAGCTGATGGGGCTAATGGTATTGCAGCTGCCCCGGCACAATTTCAGAGAGTGTGGATACACATCCCTTGGAAGCGGGCCGAAGTATTAGCAGTAAAACAAGCACTGCCGGACCCGCGTAAAAATCCTGCTGGTTATTATAAAGAGTTAACGCAGACAGTTCAAGCGTGTGTCATGAATTTGGCAGACATTGAAATGTTATTTGGCAATGTAGTGCCACAGCCTATATGGGCCAAGATTCGGCAAGAGAACCACCCAGTCGCCCTAGGAGGTGATTGGCCAGCTATTGTAGCAGCAGATACGCAACAAGTTGGCGGTGCTTAACCTGAACCTCTGATTGCTGCCTTACCTGGCAGAATAATTAATCTGATGAAAACGCTGATGCCAGCGTTACGAGTTAATTGGGATAAACTATCGGCATGCAAGCAAAAGAAGGACGAAAGCGTCTCTGACTTTTTCACTAGATTTGAAGAGACCTTCGTAGACCACAGTGGGCAAGATGAGTACTGAGGGAGGCCAGAGGTTGTTTGTCGACAAGTTTGTGTTTAATTTACTACCTGAGCTTAGTAACAAGTTAAAGGATTCTGAAAGTGCATGTGCAGTGTCGACGACAGCACAGATACTTGCAACTGCTCAGTATTACGAGAATAGAGTGAAAGAAGAGAAGGAAAAGTCAGAAAAGAAAACGAAAGATTTGAAGACTAAAGTACTATTGCAACAGGCATACCCGCCTCGCTCAATTCAGTCAGATTCACAGCAGCGACCCCAGTTTCAGCAACAGCCACAATTCCAGCAAGGGAAGTCCCAAAGATTTAATTATGGATTTCCCCGAAAACAGTTAGCATGGAATCAGTGTGCCTATTGTAAAAAGGAGGGTCATTATAAAAATGAGTGTCCGGTACTGCACGCACAGACTAGTGGTGTCCCAGCTCAGAGAGGTAATGTTGGGTTTATGCAAGCTCCTAGAGGTAGATGCCGTGGTACAATGACACCACAGGCCGATCGCCCATCAAAATATTTCGATCAGCGAAATGTACAACCTGCGCAACCGGGTAGATCTCCACAGTATCATGTTGAAGATTACTATGATCATAATGAAGAGATGCAGAGAAGCGAGTACTAGGACAGCCACAGGCAAAGAGAGGGAGTAGTATCAGTTCCAGTTGATCAGAGTGGACCTTATGTCGCAGTAGTTACATCAGGCGTGGTCGAAGCGTTTCTCTTGGATACTGGTGCGGCAAAAAGTTCAATTATGCATGCGAAACTCCCTGGCGCACCTTTGTCTGGCTTAACGAACACCTCAGTAGGTTTCTTAGGCGCCCCTGTTCACAATCCTGTTTCTAGTCCTTTGTCAATTTCTGTTGGGCCATGCGAACTAGAAGCACCCCTTATCCTAACAACCGGTTGTAATGAGAATCTGCTTGGTTTAGATCTGTTGAAACGCCTGCATGCGACACTATACTGTTCTCCTTCGGGAGTACAGCTCACATTGGGCAAGAGAGTCATCTCTCCAATATATATGTCGATGGATAAGCTCCCACCGGAGCTGCGTTCTCTCCCTGATACTCTTTGGGCGACTGGTCCTAACGATGTAGGCCTCTTGGAAATTCCCCCTTATGTGGTAAGTCTGAAAGCGAATGTTAGATTCCCACGGATCCCCCAGTATCGGATTTCGAATGAAGGTGAACGTGCACTTTTGCTGATTGCGAAAGACTTAATACAGAAAGATGTGATAGAGGAAACTAGAGGAAATGTCTGTAATAGTCCTGTTCTGCCGATTTTGAAACGCACTGACCCCTCCAAACCTCCAATCTACAGATTTGTGATTGACCTCAGAGAAGTTAACAAAATAGTGATTCCGCAGTTTCCTGTGGTACCAGATATCACTGCATTATTGACATTGATTCCTGCCTCAGCCACATGGTTTACAGTGATTGATTTGAAGAATGCCTTCTTCAGCATCCCGATAGCCGAGGAAAGTAGAGACATTTTTGGTTTCTCCCTAGGAGGTCGCAGTTTCAGATTCAAACGCGCTCCACAGGGTTATTGTGAAAGCCCTTCAATTTACAGCCAAGCATTGAAGAGTCAATTAGATGCTCTTGTACTTCCTCCTGGTGTTGCTCTGATCCAATACGTAGATGATCTTTTATTGGCCGCTGATGACAAGGAAACTTGCAAAACAGCTACAATTTCTTTATTACGTCATTTGTCAGACTTGCATCACAAGGTTTCACCTTCTAAACTGCAATATTGTTGCCAAGAAGTGACCTACTTAGGTCATCTTTTGTCAAAGGAGGGAAGAAGGTTGACCCCAGAGAGAATCAAAGCAATTTCGCAGATGACTGTACCAAGCACACAGAGAGAAGTGCATGCGTTTTTGGGTATTACGTCATACTGCAGGCAATGGATCCCAAATTTTTCTCTCATGGCAAAACCATTGGTGGCCCTGACTGGAAAAGGTGTTCCGAGCCCTTTGCCATGGTCTGATGAATGTCAACAGAGCTTCTCCGACTTACGTGATGCGCTGTGTTCAGCTCCTGTGTTGGGTACTCCTGACTACAGTAAGCCATTTACTTTATATGTCCATGAAAGAGAAGGTTGTGCGTTGAGTGTGTTAACGCAACAATTTGGTGACAAGCAGCGGCCTTGTGCATATTTCTCATCCACATTAGATCCGGTAGCCAGAGCATTGCCAAGTTGTTTGAGAGCTACAGCAGCAGCTGCAGTGTCTATTCGACAGTCTGCTGGACTAGTCATGAACAACATGTTAGTAGTCATGGTTCCACATGCTGTAGATACACTCATGAATCAAACGAAAACTCAGCACCTCACCAGTGCTAGACTATCAGGCTATGAGCTGACGCTTTTGGCAAGTCACATTCAGATCAAGCGATGCAACATATTGAATCCAGCAACGCTGTTGCCGACTACTCAAGAGTCGAGTAATTCAGAACCCCATGATTGTTGTTTCAGAACTGAGGAAGAGACAAAAGGTAGGATTGATTTAAAAGACACTCCGTTACTAGATCCAGACGGCACTTTATATGTCGATGGGTCATGCTTCAAACTACAGAATGGTGATGTGACGGCCGCGTATGCAGTTACGACTTTGAGTACGATTGTTGAGACTGCAAGAGTAAGTCAGAATTCTGCCCAAGCTGCAGAATTAATTGCATTAACAAGAGCGTGTGTTTTAGCTGAGGGAAAGAGAGTGAATGTGTTTACTGATAGCCAATACGCCTTCGGCGTAGCACATAGCTTTGGACGTCTATGGAAAGAAAGAGGTTTTCTTACGTCCCATGGGACTGAGATCCAACATGGACAGTTAGTCAGCGATCTATTGGAATCTCTGACCCTACCGAATGAAGTTGCGATTGTGAAGTGCAGTGCACATCGAAAGATTACGGATGATGTTGGCCGTGGGAATGCGTTCGCTGATGAGGTCGCCAAAGAAACGGGCAAGAACATGACGAGCCGAATGTACGTTGCAACGTCTGCAAGATGGATTGCTGAATCAGGGATGTGTGAGAATACGATTGAAAGTGTGAAGGCAATCCAGAATGAAGCAACTGAAAATGAGAAGAATGAATGGAAGGAGAAAACGGGTAAAATGGATTCAAGTGGATGTTGGGTTGATTTGTCTGAGCAGCAGCGTTGGATGTTACCTGATGCGTATGTACTTGCGGTAGTCACGATGGCGCATGGAGCGGCGCACATCAGTTCGAAAGGTATCCGTAAGATGTTAGCTCCAGTATGGAAGAATGATGGAATTACTAAGTGTGCGGAAAGAGTGGTGAAAAACTGCATGATCTGCCTGATGCATAATCCTGGCAAGGGAACCCCAACCCCAACTGGTCATTTTGCTCCCCCTTCTTGTCCCTTTGAAGTGATTCAGTTGGATTTTATCCACATGGACAGGTGTAACAATCTTAAATATGTCCTAGTGGTAGTCTGTGCCTTTTCAAGATGGATTGAGGCATATCCATTAAAGGATAACACTGCTATGTCCACTGCCAAAATCCTCCTCAAAGAATACTTCCCCAGATATGGTATGCCACGGATTGTTTGGTCGGACAATGGAAGTGAGTTTGTAGGGAAAGTTATGAAGAGTGTGTGTGCGGGTCTGGGTATCACCCAGAAATTCCACAGTGCGAATCACCCACAGTCAGCAGGTTTGGTTGAAGGGTACAATGGTACCCTGAAGCTGAAACTTGCTAAAATTCAAGCTTCTACCGGTCTATCTTGGCCAGATGCACTGCCTTTAGCTCTACTGTCCACCAGAGCGACTGTACACTCTCGAGTAGGGCTTAGCCCATATGAGATTGTGTTCGGTCGTCCTGCTAATGTTTGGGGAGTGCCTAGGCCAAAGGAATTCAAACAAATCGAATATCCAATGTTGATTGATTATCTTTATGACCTGACTGCTAAACTAAGCCTTATTCATCAACAGGTATTCGAATCCTTGCCTAAACTGCCAGAGAGTCCAGGCCACACGTTGAAACCAGGCGACCAAGTAGTGGTGCGGAATTTTGAGCGAACCCGGAACCTCCAGCCAAGATTCGTGGGCCCGTTCCAGGTACTCCTAACAACGAGAACTGCTGTACGCCTAGCTGGAAGGAAGAATTGGGTGCACGCTAGCCATACGAAGCGTGTCCCTCTCCCACTCCCCTATGACAGCTGGGTTAGACAGGGATTTGGTGTATCCGAGACAGAACCTGTTCCTAGGCTCATCCCTTTCAGTGATGCAGAGTACATAACGGACCCACAAACTGAAACGCAGAACTTTGACACCTCAGCAGGAACCACTCTTTTGAATCCTGGACAGAGTGTTGTACAAAGTGAACATTTGTCACCTGTGGAGTCGAACATTTCTGCACCTGTAGACCAGCTATTCCAAGATCAGACAAGACCCGGAAAACAGATATAATCTACGTTCTCATGCTATGAACTAATGACATTGCATAATTACCTTTCTGTTTGAAAACTGTTTTGATCTTATTGCATTCCATTCAGTCAGGAAGTTTGCTCTAAATTTTTATCTTTTTGTTTTTTTTTGTTCTCTCACCTTGCCGTCTGGGTTACCGTAGGGTCGTAACGTGTGCCTTGTTTTAATTTGCAGGGAACCAGACACAAGGTCGGTTTCTTCTGTTTACTTTGGGAACTCCCAGGGTAGACAGAGGCAATTTTTTAACAGGTACAAACCATCCGTTGCGAACGGTTGTAGAAGATGGAGCTTCCTGAACTTCGACGGGTTAACGTCATAAATGTGCACAAGACAAAACTATATGACATATTGTATAGCAAATGTTTTCTAATGCAATGTGCTCTGACACTTCTGATTGTTTTTATAACTTTGGTAGGCGGAATTATTTTTGGTATTCAGTTGATCTTTACACCTGTTACATCTACAGTATCTCCCCATGTTCCCGTTTCTCCGACTGTTGTTTCTCTTCATTCTTTCCATCCTTTTCCTGCCCACGAGCAAGCTCGACGCTCTGAGTTTATAAATAACACTTTCATTCAGCTCTTGCACCAACATCAACTAGTGGTTAACACAACAAACTGCTGGGTGTGTGGCTTGATACCACATACCATGGACAAGGGCATCCCTTATCTGGTTCTGCCCTTTAGTTATAATGGATCATTCTGGGCATTTCAGACCATGTTCGCTTATGCCCTAGAAACCTATCCTCCACGACCACCGCGTTCCACTAGGTATAACTCCGCTAATAGAGCCTTGGTAAAAGGAATCACTGACATGGTTAGAGATGTCAATAACACTCCGTTTATTCCCAAGGATGAATTGCGAGTTTACATGGGTTGGAATGTTACGGAATATGGCATTACTTTGGGTGAGAACAAACGTAAAAGCTCGACTCCGATCTGGGTCGTACCCCACCAAGGTCAGGTCTGTTTGCAAGGAAATGGGAGAAATCCGAAAGCTCGACTAGGGAATAGTGACTGTATCGAAACATACGTTTTCCCGTCACAGTCTTCCCCTGCATTTTTAGCTGCTAAGGGCACCTATTTTGTTTGCAAAGACAGAGCATACACATGGCTGCCTGCTGACTTCTCAGGCTCATGTTATATCGCTCAACTGTTACCTCCGACATACACTGCTGCACCGGACTATCACAAAACTAGAGTTGTGAGAGGTGTTTTCAGTAAAGAAGATACTGCCGGCCAAGAAGCAGGAGACTTCTTCAAAGGTTTCCTTCCATTCTGGGGGCCTATGGCCAACAGTAGAAACTTACGTCAACTAACACGGGTAGTTGAATCCACTATCACCGAAACTGCGGGTGCCCTTAGTAACCTGACAGCTGAGCTTCAAGCGGATCGCCTCATGACGTTACAGAACCGTATGGTCCTTGATGTGTTACTTGCAGATCGAGGTGGAGTATGTAAGATGATCCAATCGAGTTGCTGTGTTTTTATCCCAGATAATGCGCCAACGGTATACGAGGCCATCTCTAAGTTACATAAAATCTCTGACTCTATTCATGTAGAGGAAGGTGATTGGTCATTAATGGGATGTTCTGGAGTCTTTTATCTGCGTGGGGATGGAAAGTTCTGATAGTCACTGGTGTTCCGTTGGTATTTTTATTTTCGTGCTGTCTCATTGTTCAGTGTGGTCCTGCCTTATGTAGCCTTTGTGTTTCGACATGCGTAAGAAGACCACCTGTTTTTAGAGATACGCCACGGGATAGAGTAATGCTTCAGCAACATATCAGTGACCTGATGAACATAGAAATGGACTCTGACATAGAGTAAGTTATTGCCTATGTAAGGGCAAAAGGACGGTCTGAGGTTCTGTAGCGATCCGAACCCGTGTATTCGGTATCGTAGTACTGACTCGATTTTGGTACCAATGAACCGTAAATGATCCATTATATACATGACAGTGTTTTCGCTACGCAACTAGCATGAATTCACTGAAAAATAGGACATTCTGTTGTAAAGTCATGGCATACATTTTAGTTACGGCATCCATTTTGTTTCTTGCCCTCACATAGTCAATGAACGGGCGATGACCCCGGCAGAGTCACCTTGTTAAGGACACGTAAGCTCGAGCCCCGAGAAAGGCTGACACTGCATGACTAGGCAGAATCAAGCTGCCTCCCTTGCCTGAGGCCAGTCCTGCTATACTGGTTCTCGTGTCCATTGTCCTGACTGAAAGGCCGAAGACGGTAGCCATGCCCGTTTATGATCCATAAACACCTCTTATCCTACTTTTCAATCCTTTGCACCTGGCTCTGCTCCTCTCCTTCTGGGCTTTTACAATGGGGAGGTTACAATTTTTATGATGGGAGGATCGGGCAAAGAATGAAAAACTGACAAGGGGACCTGATCGAATACCGAAAACCTACGACTAATTATTGTTTGATGTCTATTTACTGTTTGTTTGGGATACCGGGTTGGGCATGAGAAATATTCGTGTAATGTTGCCTAAGGACATTTTTCGTGTATTTAAGGAACAACCCACTTAATGCAATTTGAACAGTCTCGTAGATTCTGCCTCTGTGTGGTTCCTATGACTTCTGTGTCCCTGCAATAAAATAAATCTTGGTCTCTGACGCCACCATCGAGAAACCCGCGTCTCTGTTTATTTGTGCACCGAGACAGGAAGGAACTCAGGGGTCTTCGGGTGTTGTTTCCCTGACACCTCTGTACTTTTAAAAGTCCAGAACCTCAGAGCAGCGTCACCTGCGTGAGTGTCCCCCACCACCCCATCACCTTCTGTGCCTCATGCCAAATTCGTAAGGTGTGGGCCGTAGGGCCTGTGTAGTGCAATTTCTGTATGGTATTGTAGAGAGCGCCGAGTACCCCTACAGGCTCAAGGAGATGGCGATCCATACGGAATGCGGGGTCATCGTGTGATGCGTGAAACCATTGGTTTATAGCAGTGAGCGGCGATGCCCAGTAATAGATCAGGATATGTGGAAGAGCAATTCCCCCATCGTACCATCCCTTAACAAGCTTCTTCGTGGCTATACGGCCTGTCCCACCATCCCAGAGGAGTTTTGTCACTTCTGCATTTAGAAGGGTAAAGAAGGAAGGGGGAACATAGATTGGGGTGTTTTGTAAGGCATATAAAAATCTGGGCAGCGCTATCATTTTCAAGAGCGCCACCCGGCCCATCAGCGTGAGAGGGAGAGAACGCCAATGTAGTACATCTCTTCGGAAGTGGGCCAGCGCCTTCATGAGGTTTTCAATGATGAAGCGTTCGACCTGTGGGGTAATATATATACCAAGGTATATGAAACCGTGCTCCGCCCGCTGGATATTGCAGTTTTGTGGCAATCTAGGGGGTGGGCTGTGTAGAACATAGAGCAACGATTTCGCCCAGTTTATAGTATAGCCTGACGCTCTACCATATGCCGCGCAGATGTCGAGGAGGCAATTCAATGATCGGGTGGGTGACGTCATATATAGTAGGATGTCATCCGTGTATAATGAAATGCGGTCCTCCCATCCCGTCGCCCATCTGAGTCCTCTCATGACCGGGTCCTGGCAAATCCATGCTGCCAGAGGCTCCAGCACTATGGCGAACAGCAGCGGAGAGAGTGGACATCCCTGTCTCATACCTTTGCCCAAAGGGAAGTCATTGGAAGTACGACCATTTGCCACGACGTGCACCATGGGTTTGTTGTAAAGAAGGCGCACCCAGGCACAAAAGCGAGGGCCAAATCCCCTGTGGTGGCGGACCGCAAAAAGAAAGGGCCACTCCACCATATCAAATGCCATACGAGCATCTAAAGAGAGAATGACCGCGTCTTCGGCAATGGTGGAGCTGCGGGCTATGACCCCATTAAGCCTGCGAAGATTCAGGGCCGTGTTGTGGTGAGGCATGAAGCCCGATTGGTCGGGATGAATTAAAGTAACGAGGTGGGGCTGAAGGCGTAAGGCCAACGCCTTGGCAAATATCTTTGCCTCCGCGTTGATTAACAATATTGGCCTATAGGAGGCACATTTTCCGATGGCTTTCCTGATTTGTGGATTGCGACTATTGTCGCTAGTCGCTGGTCTCTGGGGAGCTCCCCCATCTCCAGACTGGCCCTGTACATATTGAGGAGGTGTGTTGTGATATGTGTATCCATTCTCTTATACCACTCTATCGGCATACCATTGGGGCCAAGAGCTTTCCCAGGCTTGAGTGCCACGATGGCGGTGGCCAGCTCATCTACAGTGAGTTCAACCTCCAGCTCTGCGACTTCCTCATCTGATAAGGAGGGCATGCAAATATCCTTCAGGAAAGCCAGGTTATCGTCTAGAGTGTTAGTGGCTATTGGTTCGTAGATCCCCTGATAATGGGTGGCGAGGGAGTCCACGATTTGCTGTGGGTCGCCGGTGAATTCGCCGCTCGCCATTCGTAGTCGGGCTATCCACCTGCTGGCCCGGTCCTTTTGAGTGAGCCATGCGAGAAGTCTACCAGCTTTGTCACCCGCTTCGTAGATGGTGTGTTTCGAGGCCTAAAGTTGCGCTCTTGCCTCCTCCCATGCAAAGGTCTTATATGCCTGTTGTGCCAGAGTTAGTGCATTTGTGGAGTCATCTGTTGATGCCAGGGCATGGTCCGCTTCAGCGGCTGCCACCTTCTGCTCCAAGTCCTCGGCCTGCTGTTTCTGCATTTTCTTGTGTCCGGCAATCAGGGAGATCGCCTGGCCACGGAGTACCGTTTTGTAGGCCTCCCAGAGCGTAACCGGGGAGGCAACGGATTGGTCATTTTCAGAGAAGTATTGTGTCGTGGTAGTGTGGAGACCCTTTCTGATCGCGGCGTGTTTTAGGTACCCAGGGTGCATGGGGAAGACCCGCCTCCGTATCACTGTGTGAGAGGAGAGCATCAAATATAGGGGCAAATGATCCGATATCCACAGGGCAAGTGTTGAATCTCTGTTATTCGATTTAGTCCTGTTGCTAACATGAACATATAGTCAATCCTGGAGAGACTATTGTGTGTCCCCTAATGGTGTGTGTACTGCCTGTCGTGTGGGTGGATAGTTCGCCAGACATCTATTAGGCCTATGCCGTTGGAGAAATCCGATAGTTTGAACTGGGAGCTACGTGGTTCCCTGGGAGGACACTTATCTAGGACAGTGTCACTCACAGCATTAAAATCTCCACCCACTATAGTGTCACCTGTGGGCAACGATAACAGGAATGTACTAAGGGCTGGGAGCGCCATTTGGTGTAGCGCCGGAGGGAGGTATACTGAGACCACATTATAGGACCGACCCTCCCAGCTGCATGTCAGTGCCACAAAGCGCCCCTGCTGGCCCATTTTGGAATCAGTGAGTAGAAGTGGGAAGCATTTATTAAGGAGAATGCCAACCCCCGAGAACCAGAGGTAAACTCTGAGTGTGCCGCCATTTTATATCCCTATCTGTCCAGTGCCTCAGTGGCTGAGCCCACGAGGTGCGTCTCTTGTATGAGGACTATCGCCGGCGCTTTACGCCTGATATATTTAAGAACTAATCCCCGCTTAATCTTGTCCATTAGTCCGTTCACATTTCAGGATAGGATCGGAAGGGGGGGACATGACCCATGGGCGCCCGAAAAGGGCAGTACGGGATTTCTGTCATCTTAGCAGTGTGCGCTGTTAGAAATGAGGGGGCTCTGGTTGGCGCAGGTAAGTACCAGCGACAAGCAGGGACCCTTTACTTCTAGTCAGGGCGAAGGATGGCTCGTTAAAATAACCCCTGCTCACCCTCTAGGTGCGTGGCGCGAGCAGTCAAGGCTAAACCTCAGGGCGTACACGGTTAAGCATTTGCAATTATACACACAATAAATACTTTGCATGCACCACAAACGGACACCAGGCAGGTTGTATACAAAAATAAGGCTTTTATATATCTTCAGCAGATTTAGTACAAGACCCAGTAACGGTGAAACGGTGGGGCCACGATCTCTATGAATACGGAAAGTTCTCTTATACGGAAAGTCTTCTTAGGCGGGGCAACAAGGGGAACTGTGGGCCTTAGCGCACTTCGCACTCAGGCGACAACCGGGAGGCCCGCATCAGACGGCAGGGAAAACAGACCGTTATGGACCCTGGATCCGATGCGAGCTCGTGGTCGAGTTCGTAAGTACAGTACCTTGTTTCTTTTCGTGAAGGAGGGTGTGGGACACTCAGCGGCTGTTTTCAGAAGGGCAAGGCGGCGTCCGGGGCTCCCACGCTTTACGAGGGGGTCTGGTCCTTCAGGCTCACAGCAAGAGCGGGGTGTTTGAGGTTGGCAAGTGAGCAAAGCGGGGCAGCCGGGCACGCTTTCTACGTCCGGGCCGTCCGAGACTTGGAGATGCTCACAGCGCTGATTCCGGCGGGAGGGGTGAAGGTGCGCAGCGGGCCTCCGGCGAGCGAGGTGACAGGGGCAGCACAGCACGGCGTAGGGAGAGCGGCTCAGATCAAACGAGGCTCTTCCCAAGGCAGGGGCGCCTAAGCAGTCCAGTCACGGCTCAAGGAGGGGCTGAGGGGAACCGGAGTCACGGCTCCGGCGAGGGAAGGAACACCACAGTCCAGCGGTAGGCGAGTGAAGGTCAGGATGACCCCAATGGTCCTGGGGCTCAGTTCAGGGGGCAAGCTCGCTTCCAGGCCCTTGGAGATCGTTTTTGAAAGCACAAGTTTCTTGAAAATAAAAATGAAGCAAAGTCTTTAGTAAAAGGTTCCTCTTCTCTCCTTTGGCAGCAAGGTCACCAATGCAGGTCAGTCCCCCAGGATAGGGACAGTCTTCCTCCTTAAAGCTTTCCTGGTGCCTCCTCCTCAGGCAGAGATTCTTCTTGGCTCAAAGCCTATCTGATCTCTTAGGAGCAGGGCTCCTTCTTTTATACACCATTTCTTTTGTTCTCCCAGGCCAGGGGGGCCCTCGCCTAGTTCAGTCCAGTTCTGGAGCACTTTGTTGACGCGATGCAGGCTTCTTCTTTCAGAGTGCAGGGCAGAGTCATCAGACGCTCCACAGGGGGCGGAGCCGGCATTGTGGTGGCAGAGCACAGTCCTATTCAGAGTCCAGGTGCACTCCTCCCACCCATCTACCTGTCAATCTTTCTATTCACCACCAGGCTACCTAGCCCTGCCCATCTGGGTTTCCCCAGCCCTGTCACTCACACCATCCAGACAGCAGATTCACATCACGCAGAGGCGGGCTGAAATGGTTAGGCAAGCAAAGGCCATCTTTCTAAAAGTTGCATTTGCAAATGCAGAATATTAAAATAAACCTTACGAAAAGATGTACCTTATTTTTCTGAGTTCAGGCATACTAAACTCGATCTTCTACCATGTTCCCTGGCCATGTTAGGATCATAGGATGTAACAATCTCAACCGCCCATTCTGGCCTATGAGAACAGGGTAGCCTTACAATAGTGAAAAACGAAAATGGCTGTAATTCACTATTAGGACATGCCACACACATCAGGGCTTGTCCTACCTTATGCTTACAACACACCCTGCCCTTGGGCCTACCTTTCAGGGTGCAGGGCAGAGCCATCAGACGCTCCACAGGGGGCGGAGCCAGCATTGTGGTGGCAGAGCACAGCCCTATTCAGAGTCCAGGTGTACTCCTGCCACCCATCTACCTGCCAATCTTCCTATTCACCATCTGGGTTTCCCCAGCCCTGTCACTCACACAAGCCAGGCAGCAGATACACATCACGCAGAGGCGGGCTGAAATGGTTAGGCAAGCAAATGCCAGCTTTCTAAAAGTGGCATTTGCAAACGCAGAATACTAAAATAAACCTTACTTAAAGATGTACCTTACTATTCTGAGTTCAGGCATACTAAACTCGATTTTCTACCATGTTCCCTGGGTCTGTTAGGATCATAGGATGTAACAATCTTAACAGCCCATTCTGGCCTATGAGAACAGGGTAGCCTTACAATAGTGAAAAACAAAAATGGCTGTAATTCACTATTAGGACATGCCACACACATCAGGGCTTGTCCTACCTTATGCTTACAACACACCCTGCCCTTGGGCCTACCTTAGGGGTGACTAACATGAAGTTAAGGGAATGTTTAGGGACTGGCAAGTGTGTGCACTTGCCAGTCAGCATGTCAGTACCAGACTGCACGCAGGTTCTGCGATGGCAGACCTAGACACATTTTTCAAGGCCCCTTCTGTGGGTGGCACAACCAGTGCTGCGAGCCCACCAGCGGCATTTGTATTTACAAGCCCTGGCACTCCTGGTGCACTTTACTGGGGTCTGACAGTTAACCAAATAAGCCAATCATGGAATCCAACCAACATATACATTTTACATAGGGAGCACTTGCACCGTGGCACTGGTTGGCAGTGGCACAGTGCGCTGAGCGGCCAACACCATAAAAACACATGAGGCACAGCGACAAAAAGTGGAAGGGAGACTCACGCCAAGGTGCCAGGTCTAACATACGCCATCTACTAAAGCATAGGGGTTGGAATCTAGACTCGCGTGGAGGGCCTACCGCTGTATCCCGGTGTAAGTGCCAGTGCAAAATCAACCTGAAAAAGAAGAACATTCCCTTCATCAGCCTCCCCCCTCCCTGCCTCCCTGCCCGGCGGACCCCCAGCTGCCCGCCACCCCAACTGAGCAGAGTGCTTAAGTCCCATTGCCAATACTTGCGTGGGGGGAAAAGTCTGTCCAAGAGTATCTGAAACCCCTGTGCATGTCGATGAGGCAGTGGCATGGTCTTTTCTTTGAGGTGCAGTTCTTATCCAACAGTTTATGGTCATCCCTCAACACGTGCCTCTGGAGCGGAACACGTTCAGATAGAATGAACAGTTCGTCCTTCGAGGTGGTCTGATAGTTTTGGATGGGTGTTAAAGTCTCTCATTCTTCCTTGTCCTCGGAATCCGCGGATCCCTATCTCTGCGACTCCGGGCAGTGGTGTTGCCGCTGGGACCTAAGTATTGCGGGCTTCGTCGCGGGTCGCAATCTGTCCAGCCATTCTCGGGCCTCCTCCGGTGTGTGAAAAAACCACACTCTACCCTCGGCCTCCACCCTCAGCTTTGCCGGGAAGAGCATGGAATAATTAATGTCTCTGGCCCTCAATTCCTTTTTCACCTCCAGGAAGCCACTTCACTGTTTTGTCACCGCCGCTGTATAATCCGGGATGAATTGGCGGGGCGATCCTGGCCGCCTGCTGGATAGCATCGCGATCGCGGAAATTAAAGATACGTGCTAGGATCGGTCTTGGAGGGGTCCTGGGCTTGGGCATCCCGCAGGGCACCCGGTGGGCTCTCTCCATGGAGAAAAAGGTCAATAGGCCCCGAGGTTGTAACTGAGTCTTCACGAGGTCCTTCATGAAGAGATCAAGGGCTGGCCCACCTGCATTTTCCGGCACGCCAACAATGCATATGTTGTTGCACCGCGAGCGGCCTTACTGGTCATCGAGCTTGGCCAGGATTCGCTTATTTTCTCATTCTAGTTGGTGTACCTGGCTTTGCAACGTGGTTGTGTTGGTCGCAAGCACCTTCGTCGTGGATTCAACTTCAGTCAGTCTCCCAGAGAGTTTTGAGAAGTCTGCGCGGATTAATGAAATGTCCATGGAGATTGTCTCTATTGATGATTGGACTTGCTGTAACGTGGCCATGATGTCTAAGAGCATGACGGCATCTGGACCCTGTTGTACGGGAGTCTCTGTGTGAGTTGGTGGCCGCTGCTGCTTGTTGCCCTGGCCCTTGGCATAGGCAAATTTCTCAAGCTTTCCAGCCGGTCACCCGCGGGGGCCCCATCCAGCCATTAGTAGGGAGGGGCAATGTAATTAAAATGATTTTTTTTCCAAATTCTGTATTTCTTTTGTGCAATCCCCTTAGAGATCGAGAGAGGGGGGTGCAGGTTACCCCATCTCAAACTACACTATTGGGACACTATGCTTCAAAACAGTTTGGTATTTCTGGAAGAATAGCCTTTGGTTCAACCCGGGTCTGAGAATATCCCTTCCCCCTTTGAGATACTGATAGGCCATGAGGTATGGGGAGGTCTTTGGAAACACCTCAAATGTAATTATTTTACAGTAGTGCGGTTTAAGACCTTACAGAACGCTTTTAAAGTGTGGTCAGTCATGCATCAGTGACTGGGGAGAGGGCGGCTGAATGTTTAGACCCCAATGGTTTAAACAGGGTCGGGCTCTTTTTCACCCCTACGGGGGTTATTTCATTTCTAGAATTAAAGAATGGTTTTCAAATTAGCTACAAAGATTTCTTTAAGCACCTTCAGGTAAGGGAGTTTGTAACCCTTAAGGGAGATGGACCGGCAGAGTTCCAAAGGTGTGAGTGGACCTATTGGTAGGAAGGCGTAAGAGTCCCATTGAGGTTATTTGTTCCCTTTTTAACAAAGTTATAAAAGATTATTTAAATGAACACTCTCAGAAGTGGCAGCAGAAATTGTCCACATCGGAAGATGGCTTCTCTGAATCATTCTCTCTGGCACAAACCAGTTTACTATTCTCAAAGCTGCAAGTGCATTACTACAAAACGTGTTTTAATCTTTATTGCACTCCCAGTAGAATTGTTAAATGGGGGGAGCGTGAGGGATCGCGATGCCCCAGGTGTCAATTAAGGGGTGCCGAAAGTATACATATGTTTGCCACCTGTAGTCTATTAGCAACTATTAAGGAATAAATTACGGACTTTTTTTAATGAGAAGTGAAATATGAGAATATCTCTGACACCTGCTGTGTTGCTGCTGGGAATACCAGAGTGGGGGAGGTGTGTCAGAGGGTCAGTGCTTTTATTTATCGCTATGATTATTTTCCGAATGTGTAAAGCGTCTGCCTGGCTGGACATTAACCCACCTGTTTTTCAGCAATGTTTAGCCCAAGTTTTTGCAGCATGTAATCTTGAAAAAGCAATCTATTCTAAAAATGGGTGGGGGGTAGGGAAGAAGTCCAGCGGAGGTGAGCCGGCTCTTAGGGTGGATGGGATTAGGGGGACGAGATGGCTTGTTGGCTGATTATGTTGTGAGGAACACGTTACTTGATTCACATTTCCTCTAACATCTGGCCTCGCCAATAGTACTGAATACCATGTGTGTGCGTCCCACAGGCGGTTACATTGCACCCCTAACATGTACCCCATGTAGGATACTAACTTCATATCTATGAAAACACCATAACATAACTACACTAATACTTGCCATCCCTGAACCCTTAAAACCTCAAACTACACGTTATTGCTTCCCTTCCCTGAACCCCAAAACATCTCCAGCTGCTCCTCAATGCTACCCTTCCCGGAACCCTAAAAGCTCCTAACTACTCCTTAAGGCTACCTTCCCAAACCCTAAGATGCACTTACCACCCCTCAACGCTGCCTTCCCTGACCCTAGAAACCCCTTGCTTCCTGTTCATGCATACCATTCCGCGATGAACCCTAAGAACCCCTCAATGTGCTCCTTCCCTGACTCCTAGAAGCCTCTCGGTAGCCCCCCACGCTAGTCTCTCTACAGTAGCAGGAGGACGCCCTCTTGGCTCTGCTCCTCCCTTTACCATATAAGGCACAACATCTTCAACTTTTCTGAGGGTAAAACTTTTTTCAGTAGAGAACATTTTTGACACAATTTGTTTCAGTGTACTGTTGAACCCCCCCACAATATTTTTACTGCAAGCGGGGCCTGGCTTGCAGGGGTCTGGTGTGTGATTGAGAGGGGGCTGCATGTGAGTGCCATCCTTGGGGTTCCATTGGTCCAGGCCTGGGCAGATCAGCTGCCAAGTGAACAAAAAGCCCAGAAATACTTATCGTTTGTGATTGCAAATTGTTCGCTAATAGGTTAGCGACTAAGAAAAGGTACGTTTTGTATGGAACAACAGGTGTTTCTGTTCCATTCACAAAAATGGCTATGCAAACGGACTGTTGAAAAATCTTTTTCTTGCGACTGGAATTAGCGATTACCTATCACAGATCCTCAAATTGTGTTCTTTGCTTTGGAAGGTACTACCAGATCGTAAATTGGGAATAGTGGCAAAAACAGGTTTTAACTCAAATATTACCATGAAGTGAAAGCATATGGTAAACAGGTAAACAAGCCTTGGCATTCCCAAAAGGTCCCGCCTTTGGGACCTTATATGTGTTTGCCAGAGCGTTGGCCTTTGCCAATGTGTTCAAGCTATGTTGTAGAGCAATGTGTCTGCTGTGCAGCATGTTGAAAAGTTATAATAAAAAAGTGTTCTAAGTATGTTTCTTATCTTATATATAACTAAGAACACAACAAGAGAGGGGAGGTCGGGAAATAGTACCTGAATTACAACACAAGCAGGAATCAACAGATGCTAGATTCAGAGGGCAGACTGAGGTGGTGCTGAGTGATGCTGAGGTGGTGGTGTGCTAGCGCAGAGGTGCTGCTGAGTGATGCTGAGGTGGTGGTGTGCTAGTGCAGAGGTGCTGCTGAGTAATGCTGAGGTGGTGGTGTGCTAGCGCAGAGGTGCTGCTGAGTGATGCTGAGGTGGTGGTGTGCTAGCGCAGAGGTGCTGCTGAGTAATGCTGAGGTGGTGGTGTGCTGGAGGTGATGCTGAGGCACTGGTGCTGCTTTGATGCTCAGGTGGCGCTGAGTGATCCCGAGTTGGTGCAGTGCTGAGGTGATTCTGCACTGATGCAGAGGGGGTGCTGTGTTGGTGCTGAGGTGGGGCTGTGCTGTTTCTGAGGTGGGGCAGCACTGTTGCTGAAGTGGGGCGGATGCGGTGGTGTGCTGGGGCTGAAATGATGATTAAGTAATGCTTTGTGATACTGAGGTGGTGCTGAGTGATGCTGAGGTGGTGCTGGGTGATGCTGAGGTGGTGCTGTGTCATGCTGAGGAGGTGGTGCTGCAGGAGTACTTAGGTGGTGCAGAGCTGGTGCTCAGGTGGTGCTGAGTGATGTTGAGTTGGTGCTGTGCTGAGGTGATGCTGCATTGATGCCGAGGTGGTGCTGTACTACGCTGATGCTGAAGTGGTGCTGCGCAGGTGTTGAATTCCTGCTTAGGTAGGACTGCGCTGGTGCTGAGCTGGTGGTGGTGCACTTACGCAGGGGAGGTGCTCTGCTGTTGTGGAGGAGGAGCTGTGCTGATGCTGAGGTAGTGCTGTTCTGATGCTAAGGTGGTGCTGTGCTGATGCTGAGGAGGTGCTGCGCTGATGCTAAGGCAAGTAGTGAGGTTTTGCTGGGTAATACTGAGGTAGTGCTGAGGTGGTTGTGTGATGGTACTGTGGTGGTGCTGGGCTTGAGCTGCACTGAAGCTGAATGGGTGCTGCACTGGTGCTGAGGTGGGGCTGGGCTGATGCTGAGTTGGTGCTGCACTGGAGGTAATGCGGTTCAGGTGATGCTGAGTGATACTGAGGTGATGTTGAGGTGGTGATGACTAATGCTGAGATGTTGGTGCCTCCCTGGGGCATGGGTTGTGCTGATTTGGGGCTCAGGTGGTGCTGAGTTAGTGTTGTACTGAGGTAATGCTGCGCTGATGCTGAAATGGTGCTGTGCTGTTGCTGAAGTGGTGCTGTGTTGATGCTGAATTGCTGCTGATGTGGTGTTGCACTGGTGCGGAGACTGAGCAGGTACCTGGGCCTGTTGCTGCCTCACTCAATGCCAACGGAAAGACAAGTAGATAAATGGGCGAAGCGTTGAGTGAAAATATGTTGAGGCTTATTCAAAATTTTCTAACAATAAAGGTGTGCTGTGAAAACAAAAGAAAGGTGCGGCTGCCATTCTTAAAGATAAAGCGCGGTGTGAGGAACAGGAACGGAGAGTGAGGAGAAGAGCAGCGTGAGGCACAAGGACGGACAACGGAAAGGAGAAGAGCAGTGTGAGGCACAAGAACGGAAAGTGAGGAGAAGAGTAGTGTGAAGCACAAGGAAGGAGAGTAAGGAGAAGAGCAGCGTGGAGCACAAGGACAAAGCGTGAGTAGAAAAGCAGCGTGAGGAACAAGGAAGGTGAGTGAAGAGAAGAGGAGAGTGAGGCACAAGGAAGAAGAGTGAGGAGAAGAGTAGTGTGAGGCACAAGGATAGAGAGTAAGTAGAAGAGCAGCATGAGGCACAAGGACAGAGTGAGTAGAAAAGCAGCGTGAGGAACGAGGAAGGAGAGTGAAGAGAAGAGGAGCATGAGGCACAAGGAAGGAGAGTGAAGAGAAGAGGAGCATGAGGAACAAGGAAGGAGAGTGAAGAGAGGAGCAGCAGGAGGTAGAAGGAAGGAGAGTGAGGAGAAACGTAGCATGAGGCACAAGGACGGAGCATGAGGAGGAGAAGAGCAGTGTGACAGGCACAATGAAGAGTGAGGAGAAGAGCAGCATGAGGCACAAGGAGGTAGAGTGAGTAGAGCAGCATGTGGCATAAGGAAGGAGATTGAGAAGAGCAGTGTGAGGCACAAGAAAGCAGAGTGAGAAGAGCAGCAGGAGGTAGAAGGAAGGAGAGTGAGGAGAAAAGCAGCTTGAGGCACAAAGACAGAGATTGAGGAGGAGAAGAGCAGTGTGACAGGCACAATGGAGAGTGAGGAGAAGAGCAGAGTGAGGGACAAGGAAGCAGATTGAGAAGACCAACATGAGGCACAATAAAGGAGAGTGAACAGAAGAGCAGCATGAGGCACAAGGAAGGAGGGTGAGAAGAGCAGCATGAGACATAAGGGTGGAGAGTGAGGAGAAGAAGAGCAGCTTGAGGCAAAGAGATGGAGAATGAGGAGAAGAGGAGCGTGAGGCACAAGGACAGAGAGTGAGGAGGAGAAGAGCAGTGTGAAGCACAATGGAGAGTGAGGAGAAGAGCAGTGTGAGGCACAAGGAAGGAGAGTGAGAAAGAGAAGAGCAGTGTGAGGCACAATGGAGGAGAGTGAGAAGAGCAGTGTGAGGCACAAGGAAGGAGAGTGAGAAAGAGAAGAGCAGTGTGAGGCACAGTGATGGGGAGTGAGGAGAAGAGCAGTGCAAGGCACAAGGAAGGAGAGTGTTAGAAATGGGATTTCTGGTTGGCTAGGGCTTGCGCCAAAGCCAGGCAGAAACCACCACTCTAGTCAGGGCTGGGGAGTTACACGCCAAAGATAACCCCTGCTCACCCCCTTGGTAGCTTGGCACGAGCAGTCAGGCTTATCCCGGAGGCAATGTGTAAAGCGTTTGCGCGCGCACACAGCAACAACACCCTAGGCCCACCACAAAAGAAACTCCACACAAGGATATATATAAAAATATCCTTTGTATTATACCAAAACACATTAGAAAATATTCACACAATTTACACTGTGCCAACTGGCACTGGGCAGAATTTTACAAGGGACTATTTACACGGGACAGGGCCACATGGACCACTGTCAGAATTAGCACAAATCAACAATTTGTACATATAGGACATATACTAACTGTAACACAAATTAGCACGGTAGAGCACAACCAGTAACTACTGGCGCCATAATGACCTCAGCGTCATCACACTAGCATCAGGTATAAAACCTATCCTGCATCCATCACAGGGGCATAAACACATTATGCAATTTCTCAGTAGTCTAACTCATTAGACCTAACCACCTAAGTATACCTACACTAGGGGCGTATATCGCACAGGGAAGTACAATCTCCCTAACGTCATCCCAACAGGTAAAACAACCTCCTAGGCAGAAATGACCACATTTAGAGGTATAAAACACAGGGTGCGCAAAACATGCTATACACAGTACATTTCCTAGCACCCAATCCCATTAGCATGAATCACAACAACACCTCAATCACATTAGGGTCCAGGTCGCGCCAGAACCTAAACGTAGCAGCTGCCCACTACTTGCTGGGCAGCTGGGGACAAGAACAGGGCCTAAACGCTGCAGCTGGCAGTAAGTGCTGCGCAGCTGGGGAAGTAATAGTATCCAAAAATGTTGGAGCCACCTAGGCTCTAAAACGATATGTCCCCCGGTACTGTGGAGCGCACTGGCTGTTGAAATCATTATGCGCCAACCGTTGGAGCCATCTAGGCTCTAAGAACAAACTTGCCAAAATGCTGGAGCCATCGGGGCTCTGAAAACAACTATGCCCCTTTGGAGCCACGCAGGTTCTGAAAATCAGGAATGCCCCTTTGGAGCCACGCAGGCTCTGGAAATCATTATGCTCACGTTGGAGCCACGGGGCTCTTAAAAAGACACATACCCCCGATGGAGCGGCCCTCTGCCATATGGGGCCGCTCAAGCAGTAGGCACTGATCTCACCTCCCCTCTTGGGGCACACGGGAGCTTCAACCAAATCATGCCCCCAATGGAGCGCACGGGCGTTTGTGCCTCGAACAGGCACACAGGGAGCCCCCCTACTCACCGGGATTCTTCTTTACACGGACTTCTCGGGACACAGCAGGCGGGAGCAGCCGCACTCTTCTCGTGGCGTGGGGCTTCCCTGCACTCCTGGGAGCCCCGCGCTGCCATCGTCCACCTCGGTCACCGGCTCCTCTCACTGGCGGGGCTTCCCTGCTCCTGCGAGGAAGGCCCGCCCACGGGAACAGTCTTTCCCTCCTTCCGGGTCGCGCTGGGCAGCGGCCCGGAAGAGGTTCCATTGCGGCCCGGCCGCGGCGGTGATCTCCTATCCAAAGTTGGCGGCGATGCGGGGTAGGCACCCGCAAGTCAAACCTAGATACCGGCGGGGTGGGCACCCGCCGGGATGGCCAGTGAACGGGGTAGGCACCCGCCAGGACAGACAACAAGCGGGGTGGGCACCCGCGAAAGGTACCAAGATGCGGGGTGGGCACCCGCCGAAAATTCAACAGCAAAAACGCGGCACCAAAGTGGGGTGAGCACCCGCGACACAAGGAAAAATGCGGGGTAGGCACCCACCGACATAAGCACAACGGGGGAATCCCTACGGTGGGGATTCCCTCCTAGAGGGGCTGCAGCGCAGTGCTTCGCAGCCCCTAGGCTCTCCCTCTCCCCCAGGCAAAGCCAGGGCAAAGCGCTCACAGTGCGCAGAAGTCAGCAAAAAGTCCTGAAGGTCCTTGGGGATAAGAAGGACAATGCAAAAGGGTTCCCAGAAGTCTTCCAGGTAGCCAGGGGCTGGGCAGGGCCCAGGGAGGCAAGCCTTCCCCTGGGCCCCAGCAGCAGCACGCCCCTGGTAGATTCGAGTCAGAGCAAGAACATTTTCATGGGGTCAAAGCCCCTCTTTTATACACCAAATCCTTTGTTCTCAAAGGTGCAGGGAAGGGGCGAACCAGATACTACTGGTTCCTGAGCACTTTGTTTTGCTCAGCCCCTCTCCCTATTCAGAGAACAGGCCAGGGTCATCAGTCGCACCACTCGGGGCGGAGTCCGCATTGTGAGGGGAAAGCCCAGCCCTATTCAGGTCCTAGGTGTACTCCTCCCACTCATCAACCTGCAGAGCTCTCCCCCCACCAATGGGGCAGACCCACCCTGACTCCTGGAGCCAGGCACACCAGCCAATCTCACGCCAGACAGTCACTGCACATTTATGCTAGTGTCTAGAAGTGGCGCTTCAACACTAGCTACAGTAATGCCGCACACATCATTGCGCAGTATTCACTCTCACGAGTTTGCACATATCAAACTCGACCCTGCACTCCCCACGCATCAGGAACTAGCACTGTCACTCAGATCCCCCATGCATTCCTATGGGAGGGCAGGTCAGTCTCATTCAACCACACAGAGCGCACGCGCTTTCCACTGGAACACAGTGCGAAAGCGCCTAGAGGCCTAAAACCATTAGTACAACACAGGAAAAAGGCTAGGATACTGCAAAAAGTTCTAGGGGTGAACTTGCCAGAAGGGCCAAGTCCAACACAACCCCCTTCCAGCCAAAATGCAGGGCAGACCAATCACCACCGTGATGGTCTTCCCTGCTTGGGGCGATAGAACACGGACGCAGGCCCGCACCGCAGGGACACTCTCCGGTTCTACGCCATTCTCAATCAACGTGGTTCCATCTGAAAAAAAAACAACCGAAAAAAACTCAGGCCCAACTAGGCTACCCCACTGGTACTACCTAGTTGTCCACGGCCAGGACCAGGCCCTAGGCCACCCAGATACCACTGGTCCTTGCCAAACCCAGAGTGGGGGGTAGTAACCCCTGGCATACAAGCCATTCTCCAGTCTCCCTCTCAGTGTAGTTCCCAACTACCACTGATCCTTCAACCTAGGGTCCGCACCCTCAGGCTGACCAGAGGTCATGGGCAAGAATGCCCCACCCTACCTCTTCTTCTGGTGTTCCGCACCCTCCCAGGAGAGCACCCACCAGAACATAACTCTCCCACCAGTTCAGGACCTCTCTCCACCAACTGGTCTACCACCTGGGATCCAAGAGGTCAGAGGCGAGGACTCCCTCCCTCTGCACCCCATTCCACTGTAGAGCAGGGTCTCTTCACCCAAGATGAGCCTCCCCTGCCCTCAGGACTACAGCTGCCCTTACGTCCATATCCGGAAACACCGACTACTGGCTCCCCAACCGAGGGACGTACCCTTTGGTCAGATGCCTGGCGAACCAGGACTTAACGAGAGTAACACATAACTAATGGGTCGTGTGACAGTCTGCCTGGCGCTGATCTCACGACCTCCTGTCCATCTGACAGTGCGTGCAGACCCCCCAGGACAGAAGTGGCGACACCACGGTCACTCAGTGGCGACTCAGCCATCCCGGCTGGTCCCTGACCTACTGGTTCCCACTGGGGAATCCCTCCCCCTCTCACCCCTCCCTCTGGACTTCCGCACCCTCCCAACTGGAGCGGTACCACCAGACACCAGGACTACTGGAGCTCTGATTACAGACGCTCCACGTCCTCTAGACACTGGGAGATCCTCCTCAAGTGACCTATTGGTACAGCCTAGGCCCCCGACCTGATGTTCCCTAAAGAAACCATCCAGGCCCTGAGACTGGGTTTCGGGCACCTGGAGACACGCAGTCCCACCCACTCCTTCTCCGCAGAGACAGGACGTGAGCCCCTACACGAGACCTAGCTGGGCTACTCTGAACCTCTTCCTACCACGCTGAGCTGGAAGACACCTCAGCCACTCCTTTTGGAATCACTCCCCAATGCAAGTTCCCTATCCCAGAGAACTCACACCCAATCAACCAGCAAGCTCCTTATTTCAGAGAACTCACACCAAAGTATTCAGCAAGCTCCTTATTTCAGAGAACTCACACCATTCATCCCCATACACACACCCCAGACTGGTAAGACAGTTTCTACCGCCCCTGATTTCTCAACCTGACCACCACGTGACACAGGTACCACTAGCCCGGGAACTGGGAATGGGAATACATGCACTGGACACACATCTGCTGCCACCACTGGATCCCACCCTTACTGGTGAATCCAGAAACACATTTCCACAGAAATGACACTTAAAAACAAACTTAGAACAATAATCCCTTTCCATGTGACTATCTAAATGCAGAGTTTTATAGTGCAGCCAGCTGTCGCTGTGGTACTGCGCAAACGCAAGTCCTATCCCACCGCTGATCACCAATGTTAGAAACGGGATTTCTGGTTGGCTAGGGCTTGCGCCAAAGCCAGGCAGAAACCACAACTCTAGTCAGGGCTGGGGAGTTACAGGCCAAAGATAACCCCTGCTCACCCCCTTGGTAGCTTGGCACGAGCAGTCAGGCTTATCCCGGAGGCCATGTGTAAAGCGTTTGCGCGCGCACCCAGCAACAACACCCAAGGCCCACCACAAAAGAAACTCCACACACGGTTATATATAAAAATAGCCTTTGTATTATACCAAAACACATTGGATAATATTCACACAATTTACACTGTGCCAACTGGCACTGGGCAGAATTTTACAAGGGACTATTTACACGGGACAGGGCCACAAGGGCCACTGTCAGAATTAGCACAAATCAACAATTTGTACATATAGGACATATACTAACTGTAACACAAATTAGCACGGTAGAGCACAACCAGTAACTACTGGCGCCATAATGAACTCAGCGTCATCACTCTAGCATCAGGTATAAAACCTATCCTGCATCCATCACAGGGGCATAAACACATTATGCAATTTCTCAGTAGTCTAACTCATTAGACCTAACCACCTAAGTATACCTACACTAGGGGCGTATATCGCACAGGGAAGTACAATCTCCCTAACGTCACCCTAACAGGTAAAACAACCTCCTAGGCAGAAATGACCACATTTAGAGGTATAAAACACAGGGTGCGCAAAACATGCTATACACAGTACATTTCCTAGCACCCAATCCCATTAGCATGAATCACAACAACACCTCAATCACATTAGGGTCCAGGTCGTGCTAGAACCTAAACGTAGCAGCTGCCCACTACTTGCTGGGCAGCTGGGGACAAGAACAGGGCCTAAACGCTGCAGCTGGCACTAAGTGCTGCGCAGCTGGGGAAGTAATAGTATCCAAAAACGTTGGAGCCACCTAGGCTCTAAAACGATATGTCCCCCGGTACTGTGGAGCGCACTGGCTCCGGAAATCATTATGCGCCAACCGTTGGAGCCATCTAGGCTCTAAGAACAAACTTGCCAAAATGCTGGAGCCACCGGGGCTCTGAAAACAACTATGCCCCTTTGGAGCCATGCAGGCTCTGAAAATCAGGAATGCCCCTTTGGAGCCACGCAGGCTCTGGAAATCATTATGCTCACGTTGGAGCCACGGGGCTCTCAAAAAGACACATACCCCCGATGGAGCGGCCCTCTGCCATATGGGGTCGCTCAAGCAGTAGGCACTAATCTCACCTCCCCTCTTGGGGCGCACGGGAGCTTCAACCAAATCATGCCCCCAATGGAGCGCACGGGCGTTTGTGCCTCGAACAGGCACACAGGGATCCCCTATTCCCCGGGATTCTTCTTTACACGGACTTCTCGGGACACAGCAGGCGGGGGCAGCCGCACTCTTCTCGTGGCGCGGGGCTTCCCTGCACTCCTGGGAGCCCCGCGCTGCCATCGTCCGCCTCGGTCGCCGGCTCCACTCACTGGCGGTGCTTCCCTGCTCCTGCGAGGAAGCCCCGCCCACGGGAACAGTCTTTCCCTCCTTCCGGGTCGCGCTGGGCAGCAGCCCGGAAGAGGTTCCATTGCGGCCCGGCCGCGGCGGTGATCTCCTATACGATGTTGGCGGCGATGCGGGGTAGGCACCCGCGAGTCAAACTCAGATACCGGCGGGGTGGGCACCCGCCGGGATGGCCAGTGAATGGGGTAGGCACCCGCCAGGACTGACAACAAGCGGGGTGGGCACCCGCGAAAGGTACCAAGATGCGGGGTGGGCACCCGCCGAAAATTCAACAGCAAAAATGCGGCACCAATGCGGGGTGGGCACCCGCGACACAAGGAAAAATGCGGGATAGGCACCCGCCGACATAAGCACAACGGGGGAATCCCTACGGTGGGGATTCCCTCCTAGAGGGGCTGCAGCGCAGTGCTTCACAGCCCCTAGGCTCTCCCTCTCCCCTAGGCAAAGCCAGGGCAAAGCGCTCACAGGGTGCAGAAGTCAGCAAAAAGTCCTGAAGGTCCTTGGGGATAAGAAGGACAATGCAAAAGGGTTCCCAGAAGTCTTCCAGGTAGCCAGGGGCTGGGCAGGGCCGAGGGAGGCAAGCCTTCTCTTGGGCCCCAGCAGCAGCACGCCCCTGGTAGATTCGAGTCAGAGCAAGAACATTTTCATGGGGTCACAGCCCCTCTTTTATACACCAAATCCTTTGTTCTCAAAGGTGCAGGGAAGGGGCGAACCAGATACAACTGGTTCCTGAGCACTTTGTTTTGCTCAGCCCCTCTCCCTATTCAGAGAACAGGCCAGGGTCATCAGTCGCACCACAGGGGGCGGAGCCCGCATTGTGTGGGGAAAGCCCAGCCCTATTCAGGTCCTAGGTGTACTCCTCCCACTCATCAACCTACAGAGCTCTCCACCCACCACTGGGGCAGACCCACCCTGACTCCTGGAGCCAGGCACACCAGCCAATCACACGCCAGACAGTCACTGCACATTTATGCCAGTGTCTAGAAGTGGCGCTTCAACACTAGCTACAGTAACGCCGCAAACATCATTGCGCAGTATTCACTCTCACGAGTTTGCACATATCAAACTTGACCCTGCACTCCCCACGCATCAGGAACTAGCACGGTCACTCAGATCCCCCATGCATTCCTATGGGAGGGCAGGTCAGTCTCATTCAACCACACAGAGCGCACGCGCTTTCCACTGGAACACAGTGCGAAAGCGCCTAGAGGCCTAAAACCATTAGTACAACACAGGAAAAAGGCTAGGATACTGCAAAAAGTTCTAGGGGTGAACTTGCCAGAAGGGCCAAGTCCAACACAACCCCCTTCCAGCCAAAATGCAGGGCAGACCAATCACCACCGTGATGGTCTTCCCTGCTTGGGGCGATAGAACACGGACGCAGGCCCGCACTGTAGGGACACTCTCCGGTTCTACGCCATTCTCAATCAACGTGGTTCCATCTGAAAATAAAAACAACCGAAAAAAACTCAGGCCCAACTAGGCTACCCCACTGGTACTACCTAGTTGTCCACGGCCAGGACCAGGCCCTAGGCCACCCAGATACCACTGGTCCTTGCCAAACCCAGAGTGGGGGGTAGTAACCCCTAGCATACAAGCCATTCTCCAGTCTCCCTCTCAGTGTAGTTCCCAACTACCACTGATCCTTCAACCTAGGGTCCGCACCCTCAGGCTGACCAGAGGTCACGGGCAAGAATGCCCCACCCTACCTCTTCTTCTGGGGTTCCGCACCCTCCCAGGGAAGCACCCACCAGAACACAACTCTCCCACCAGTTCAGGACCTCTCTCCACCAACTGGTCTACCACCTGGGATCCAAGGGGTCAGAGGCGAGGACTCCCTCCCTCTGCACCCCATTCCACTGTAGAGCAGGGTCTCTTCACCCAAGATGAGCCTCCCCTGCCCTCAGGACTACAGCTGCCCTTACGTCCATATCCGGAAACACCGACTACTGGCTCCCCAACCGAGGGACGTACCCTTTGGTCAGATGCCTGGCGAACCAGGACTTAACGAGAGTAACACATAACTAATGGGTCATGTGACAGTCTGCCTGGCGCTGATCTCACGACCTCCTGTCCATCTGACAGTGCGTGCAGACCCCCCAGGACAGAAGTGGCGACACCACGGTCACTCAGTGGCGACTCAGCCATCTCGGCTGGTCCCTGACCTACTGGTTCCCACTGGGGAATCCCTCCCCCTCTCACCCCTCCCTCTGGACTTCCGCACCCTCCCAACTGGAGCGGTACCGCCAGACACCAGCACTACTGGAGCTCTGATTACAGACACTCCACATCCTCTAGACACTGGGAGATCCTCCTCAAATGACCTTTTGGTACAGCCTAGGCCCCCGACCCAATGTTCCCTAAAGAAACCATCCAGGCCCTGAGACTGGGTTTCGGGCACCTGGAGACACGCAGTCCCACCCACTCCTTCTCCGCAGAGACAGGACGTGAGCCCCTACACCGAGACCTAGCTGGGCTACTCTGAACCTCTTCCTACCACGCTGAGCTGGAAGACACCTCAGCCACTCCTTTTGGAATCACTCCCCAATGCAAGTTCCCTATCCCAGAGAACTCACACCCAATCAACCAGCAAGCTCCTTATTTCAGAGAACTCACACCAAAGTATTCAGCAAGCTCCTTATTTCAGAGAACTCACACCATTCATCCACACACACAGCCCCCAGACTGGTAAGACAGTTTCTACCACCCCTGATTTCTCAACCTGACCACCACGTGACACAGGTACCACTACCCCGGGAACTGGGAATGGGAATACATGCACTGGACACACATCTGCTGCCACCACTGGATCCCACCCTTACTGGTGAATCCAGAAACACATTTCCACAGAAATGACACTTAAAAACAAACTTAGAACAATAATCCCTTTCCATGTGACTATCTAAATGCAGAGTTTTATAGTGCAGCCAGCTGTCGCTGTGGTACTGCGCAAACGCAAGTCCTATCCCACCGCTGATCACCAATGTTAGAAACGGGATTTCTGGTTGGCTAGGGCTTGCGCCAAAGCCAGGCAGAAACCACCACTCTAGTCAGGGCTGGGGAGTTACACGCCAAAGATAACCCCTGCTCACCCCCTTGGTAGCTTGGCACGAGCAGTCAGGCTTATCCTGGAGGCAATGTGTAAAGCATTTGCGCGCGCACCCAGCAACAACACCCAAGGCCCACCACAAAAGAAACTCCACACAAGGTTATATATAAAAATAGCCTTTGTATTATACCAAAACACATTGGATACTATTCACACAATTTACACTGTGCCAACTGGCACTGGGCAAAATTTTACAAGGGACTATTTACACGGGACAGGGCCACATGGGCCACTGTCAGAATTAGCACAAATCACCAATATAGGACATATACTAACTGTAACACAAATTAGCACGGTAGAGCACAACCAGTAACTACTGGCGCCATAATGACCTCAGCGTCATCACACTAGCATCAGGTATAAAACCTATCCTGCATCCATCACAGGGGCATAAACACATTATGCAATTTCTCAGTAGTCTAACTCATTAGACTTAACCACCTAAGTATACCTACACTAGGGGCGTATATCGCACAGGGAAGTACAATCTCCCTAACGTCACCCTAACAGGTAAAACAACCTCCTAGGCAGAAATGACCACATTTAGAGGTATAAAACACAGGGTGCGCAAAACATGCTATACACAGTACATTTCCTAGCACCCAATCCCATTAGCATGAATCACAACAACACCTCAATCACATTAGGGTCCAGGTCGCGCTAGAACCTAAACGTAGCAGCTGCCCACTACTTGCTGGGCAGCTGGGGACAAGAACAGGGCCTAAACGCTGCAGCTGGCAGTAAGTGCTGCGCAGCTGGGGAAGTAATAGTATCCAAAAACGTTGGAGCCACCTAGGCTCTAAAACGATATGTCCCCCGGTACTGTGGAGCGCACTGGCTCCTGAAATCACTATGCGCCAACCGATGGAGCCATCTAGGCTCTAATAACAAACTTGCCAAAATGCTGGAGCCACCAGGGCTCTGAAAACAACTATGCCCCTTTGGAGCCACGCAGGCTCTGAAAATCAGGAATGCCCCTTTGGAGCCACGCAGGCTCTGGAAATCATTATGCTCACGTTGGAGCCACGGGGCTCTTAAAAAGACACATACCCCCGATGGAGCGGCCCTCTGCCATTTGGGGCCGCTCAAGCAGTAGGCACTGATCTCACCTCCCTTCTTGGGGCGCACGGGAGCTTCAACCAAATCATGCCACCAATGGAGCGCACGGGCGCTTGTGCCTCGAACAGGCACACAGGGAGCCCCCCTACTCCCCGGGATTCTTCTTTACACGGACTTCTCGGGACACAGCAGGCGGGAGAAGCCGCACTCTTCTCGTGGCGCGAGGCTTCCCTGCACTCCTGGGAGCCCCGCGCTGCCATCGTCCGCCTCGGTCGCCGGCTCCACTCACTGGCGGGGCTTCCCTGCTCCTGCGAGGAAGCCCCGCCCACGGGAACAGTCTTTCCCTCCTTCCGGGTCGCGCTGGGCAGCGGCCCGGAAGAGGTTCCATTGTGGCCCTGATGAATACAGGCCCCAGCTAGGCCCGCAGAATACAAGGGTTCGCTCTCCTGTAACAAAAGCTAGAAGGAAGTTGGCAAGGAAACTGCAAATACAAAGACAGAGTTTATTAACCCTTAAGGGTGGTCCTACAACCTACACAACACTCTTCAGTATTGCATAGAGTAGCACACAGAACTTGCGTACACGGTCCCCTTTTATACACAACAGAGGGGCTCATAAGTGGGTGGATACAACATGAGGCAAAATTCATTACCTTTTATGGACATTTTCGATACAGAATCAATATGTGGGCGGAGTAAACAATTTCCTGAGCCCGCGAAAACATGGTCAAACAAGGACTAACTGATAACAGATGTGGTCAAGTCTGGGCATGCGCCAGACGGACAAAGGAGCTATTTATAGACTGTTACTAGGCAGATTACAAGAGCAACTAACAAAAAGGAAGGACTCTTCTCGTGCAAAACACGTGGAGACATGACATTACAAGATGGAGTCCAGACATTAGTCAACATAAGACAAGAAACATGTTCTAAGAAAGGAGAATTCATGTCTTTAGTGAATGCTTAATCATATCGCTGTTTTAGTTTTCAACAGCCCGGCCGCGGCGGTAATCTCCTATCCGATGTTGGCGGCAGTGCGGAGTAGGCACCCGCGAGTCAAACTCAGATACCGGAGGGGTGGGCACCCGCCGGGATGGCCAGTGAACGGGGTAGGCACCCGCCAGGACGGACAACAAGCGGGCTGGGCACCCGTGAAGGGTACCAAGATGCGGGGTGGGCACCCGCCGAAAATTCAACAGCAAAAACGCGGCACCAAAGCGGGGTGGGCACCCGACACAAGGAAAAATGCGGGGTAGGCACCCGCCGCCATAAGCACAACGGGGGAATCCCTACGGTGGGGATTCCCTCCTAGAGGGGCTGCAGCGCAGTGCTTCGCAGCCCCTAGGCTCTCCCCCAGGCAAAGCCAGGGCAAAGCGCTCACAGGGCGCAGAAGTCAGCAAAAACTCCTGAAGGTCCTTGGGGATAAGAAGGACAATGCAAAAGGGTTCCCAGAAGTCTTCCAGGTAGCCAGGAGCTGGGCAGGGCCCAGGGAGGCAAGCCTTGCCCTGGGCCCCAGCAGCAGCACACCCCTGGTAGATTCGAGACAGAGCAAGAACATTTTCATGGGGTCACAGCCCCTCTTTTATACACCAAATCCTTTCTTCTCAAAGGTGCAGGGAAGGGGCGAACCAGATACAACTGGTTCCTGAGCACTTTGTTTTGCTCAGCCCCTCTCCCTATTTCCATATTGTCCCATTCGCTTGTGGATAGCCTTCTTTAAAACTGTTGCCAATGTGCACTCAAATGAAACCAAAGAAGCTCAAAATGTTATGTTCATAGTTTGCTGAATGCTGATAGGTGTGCAAGGTGGGAAATCCCTTCTTGCTGGTGGGAGCACTGTTGCAATACCTCAAGGTATCAACAAGTTTAAACTGTTAAATCCGGAATTAACACTCTTCAAACAAGTAAAGTATCCATCTTTGGAATGTTTAATGTTCGTTTAATGCATTAT
The DNA here is from genome assembly GCF_964204655.1 of Triturus cristatus. Classification (NCBI taxonomy): domain Eukaryota; kingdom Metazoa; phylum Chordata; class Amphibia; order Caudata; family Salamandridae; genus Triturus; species Triturus cristatus. Next base: position 19,757,285 of record NC_140585.1, on the reverse strand, counting down.
CCAGCATGCCAATTAATCAGGGTTAGCCATCCAAAGATCCATTACATGTTAATGAACCCAATGCATTTCGGGTCGTCCATTGACCCTGCAAAAGGGGTCACTCAATGTATACCATGGAAAAAACGGAAACGGGAGCCCGTTCATCTTTCAGTCCAAAATGAGCTCAAAATCTTCGATATTCAAAGTCGTTTCGTGTGCTCGTTAGAAGGGAAGGAAATGCCAAGTGGAGGTGTGTTCAAATCTGTGCTGAAATAATGAAATACCCACCATGATGCTCGTTATAAAACAAAGGAGAAGGAAATGCCAATTGGCGGCGTGTTCGAATCTGTGCTGAAACAGTGAGATAGTGACCGTGATAATATGTACATGAAATACTGGTGATAAAATTATCACGAGCGAAACCACAGTGAATGAGAGCGTGACGCGTGCAATAACAATTGGATCAGCATCAAGGACACCGCGAGTGTGTGCCGAGTTAATGCTGGGGTATTAAGTGACAATTATTAGGTCTGGTGGTATACGACGAGGCTACCACAGTGAAAACAGTACGATGTGCAATTAATACGCGTACACCTTTGTGGCGGTTAACAATCCAGAATGCCATAGTCTGGTGCGAAGTGCTAAAGTTAATGTACTTGTTGCGTGGACGAGTAAAAAGCTTACCTGGGTCCCGCCGGCTACCGAAAAGTGAGGCTCGAAAGTGTGTGTGTGAGACGCGATTACGTGTCTGCCTTTTAACGTACCTCAGTACAAAATTGGGTTCAGAAGTAATTGCAAGAGTTGCTCCAGTAATTGACCAATGATTTTAAGGAATTTTAAAGGAAATAATGAGCAGTCCTTGTAATTCACCTATCATAGGTATCAACAAGCCCAGTGGGAAATACCAGATAGTGCAGGATTTGAGAAAGATTAATACATTTGTAGTACCCTGTTGTCAGTAGTACCACATCCAGCAGTTATTCTCTATCAGATCCCCTGTGACGCAGTGTTTGATTTGTGCCAAGCCTTTTTCTCAATTCCATTACATCCGGAAAGCCAATATTTGTTTGCATTCCAGTTCGGAGACAGTGTCTTGGCATGGTGCGGAGTCCCTAAAGGGTACACGGAGAGCCCCTCAATCTTTAACCAGATCTTGAAAAAATGTCTGGAGACTCTAGTCATGCCAGGTAATTCAGTTTTGGCTCAATACATTGATGACCTACTAGTGGCATCAAAGACACAAGAAGCATGTGTAACAGACACAATTGCCCTATTGAGCCATCTCATCTAGCAGAGGGAGGACACAAAGGGGCAGATTTATGATAACTGGCGCATCCCTGCATATCAGCAGGGATGCGCCAGTTATTATGCGCCACAGCTGCGCCACCATGGATGCGCCGCATTTATAATGCGGCGCACCATGGGGCAAAAACGGCACAGATGCGTGACGCATCTGTACCGTAAAAGTGGCGCATTGCTGGAGTTGCGTCGCAAGCGCGACACAGCTCCAGCAATGTTCTGGGGGGCCCTATCTGTACAATGCTGCGTCTCAAGCAGGCGCAGGGTTTTGACGCAGCATGGGCCTAAAAGTGACTGAGTGAAATCTTGTAGATTTCACTCAGCCACTTTTAGGAGGCGTTCCTGCGCCGGAACGCCCCCACCTGCCCTGGAACGCCTACATGTGGCGCAGGGCTTTACAACGTGACGCATCTCTCAGATGCGTCACGTTGTAAATACCCAGCACCATGGTGCAGGATTTGCGCCGCTGCTGCGTCACAAAAGTGACGCAACGTGGCGCAAAAGTGGCGCAAGTGCAACATAAATCTGCCCCACAGTGTCCCCAGCAAAGCTACAATTTTGTATGCAAAATGTCCAGTACCTAGGACACAAAATAGAAAAAGGAGTTAGGAAAATGACCCCAGAAAATATTAAAGTGATCAAACAGATGAGTCTACCCAAAACTCATAAAGAAGTACCAATGCTTTTGGGAATGGTTGGATACTGTTGACAGTGGATCAGTGGTTTCTCACTGATTGCCAAACCTCTACAGAGGTTGACCCGAAAGATGTGAAAGATCCGATTGTTCTGGATGATGAAAGTATGGAAGCTTTCACTAAATTGAGAAGTAATCTTTGTCAGGCACCTGCATTGGGAATGCCAGATTATACCAAGGAATTTGCGTTGTACTGCTGTGAGAGAGATGGGTGCGCACTTTCAGTCCTAACTCAGAAACATGGAATGGCACGACGTCCAGTAGCATATTTTTCTGCTACTTTGGATTCAGTGGCTATAGCATTGCCAGGATGTTTGCAAGCAGTAGCAGCTACTTGTATGAGTCTGGAATAAAGTGAACCAATTGTGATGGGATACCCAGTCAAGGTGTATGTGCCACATTCTGTTGAAAACCTTTTGACTCGGACTCATACACAGTGCCTAACTTCTAGTCGGCTGACTAAGTACGAGAGAGTGATTCTGGGTGCTGAAAATGTGATGGTGGTAAGATGCACTACTGTGAATCCGGCAACCCTGTTGCCAAATTGTCGTTGTGAGGAAGTGAGAGAGGAAGCAGATCATGATTTGTTGGATGTGACAGAACTGTGCACCAAACCCAGGCGTGACATTGAGGATGTTCCATTGGAAGAATCAGATTGTGAGATGTTTGATTGGATCATGTTTGAGGAACAAGCAAGGTGAATTATGCACTGCCTATGCTGTTTGTACCATAGAAGGGGTTCTTGAAGCATCCTGTTTAAAAGGACTAAGCTCCGCCTATTGTTGAGTTAATAGCTCTGATTAGAGCGTTCGAATTTGCTAAAAGCCTAAAAGTAACAATATTCACAGATAGCCAATACGATTTTGGAATCATCCGTGATTTTGCCCAGCTATGAATGCAAAGAGGGTTTCTGACTTTTTCAGGTTCCCCTATTAGAAACAGAAAAATTGTAAAAGAACTACTGGATGCCTTGCAATTGCCCAAAAGAATTGCAGCGGTCAAATGTGCCGCACATAAATCAGGAGATGAATATTAGGCCTGGGCGAAAATTTCGTTCCGTTCGCGGAAATTGCGATAATTGACATTTTCGCGTTCCGCGGAAAGCGCGAAAATGTCAAAATTTCCGCATTCCGCAGCTTGGCGATAATTTGTTTCTTGCTCGCGCTGTAAAATAATACATTCTCGCTCGCGCGATCGCCTTACCTGAATCCCTGCGTTCGCCGACAAGTTTTCTTGATCCGGTCGCGTTCTCCATGAGATGTTGTATTGTTTTTAGACATTTGCGCTGTCTCGCGACAGTTCGCGCCCGCAGTGACGTCATGTGTTGCGCGATCACGTCTTTCTTCTCGCGATCATGCACCGCGAGACAACTGAAAACAAGATGGCCGCGAGCAACCACATGGGTAAGTTGGCGAGCCGCAACCATGCAGAAAATCTCGCGAACATGCGGGAAAAAAACTTCCGCATCTTCGCGATATTTCCGCGTGTTTGTGATCATTTTTAACATTTTCGCGATAATTTGCGAAAGTGGATTTCGCAAATTCCGCCCAACCCTAATGAATATGTAACGAAGGGCAACGAAGGGCAACAGATACGCTGACCAAAATATATGTTTCAGTGCACGAAATTTAATGGCATTAAACATGTCAATTTAAAGAGGAACTACCGAATGCCATCCTATGTTTACAACCACATCATTTGAAACTTGGGACGAAGTTAGGCAGATGCAACAAGAGGCAAGTGATGAGGAAAAATAAATTTGGCATAATTCAGGTTGTAGAAAGAGAGGAGAGGACGAATTGTGGGTCTATTCTGCTGACAGACCAGTTTTACCAGATTCTTTACTTTCTCATATGGTCAGAGTTTACCGTGGAATTGCACATATTGGAAGAGATGCAATGATCAGACTCTTCAAGCTGTAATGGTATAACCCTAAGTTCAGGCTCATTGCAGGGAGCCTTTGCCAGAGCTGGATTACATGCCAGCAGCAAGCTCCAGGCAGAAAGACAGTTGCTAGTTGAGGAAGAATTGGGAGAGCAGGAGGACCATTTACCCGACTCCTACTTGACTTCATCGAGCTTTCCACATGTAATGGGCTAAAGTATGTACTAGTTGTTGTTTGCTTGTTCTCTTGCTTGGTGGAGGCCTATCCCATGAGAAGAAATGACAGCCTGACAGTTGCAAAACTATTTTTGAGAGAACCAATTCCTAGGTTTGGAATTCCAGTCACTTTAGAGACAGATAGAGGGCCCTTTTTTAATAATGAGATAATTTGGCGAATTTGTGCAGCATTTAAAATTGAACAGAAGTTGCATTGTGCCCATCGACCTGAAGCATCTGGAGAGGTGACTTATCACCACCTACCTTAATTTATGGTGTCTCTTGCAGTATACTTACCAGCCTATTTTACGTGACAGGGAAACTTGAATACCACTACTCCAATATAGATCTAGTATTTTCAGAAATAGCTGTTATTAAGGAACTAAACAAGGTTTTAAGTAGTACAAATGCACGTTATATGGGAGAGTTCTTCCATATCACCAAAACTTTATGAATCATTACAAGTTGACAGCCTGTGGTTCTTGCTTTGCTGCCTATGGTTAAGTGGTCTCTGGTAGGGGTGGGCGGATCTACATAAAAACTCTGCGAGATTCCACAGAGTTCTGCCAACGAGTGGAAAAAATGAAACTCGAGTTGCAAGTGCTAGAATTTAGCACCTGTAGCACTAACAGCACTGAAAAATCATTGTTAGCTGCACCATTCATTGAGCAAGAGAGCGTTACCATTCAAGTTGATTTTGCTCTCACAGAGTGGAAAACCCTCTTGCGTGGCTGCAAATCTACTTGAGAGGTTGCCTTCTCACCGTAATCACTTGTGCCCGCCCATGTTAAAAAATCACATTAGGGCATGTCAAATCTTGCTTATGCTCAGCAGCTTGCATTTTCTGGAACCTCACGGGGAAAAAATTCACCCACGCTGCGATTAGCAGAATTTGGCCAAAACTCCATGTTAAAGAATAACATGGAGTTACCCAAATTCTGCCAATTCCGCTGGCGGAATTAAACATTTTGTCCATCTGTTAATATTTCAAAATATGAAAGCAATGCACATCATGATATATGTACGTATAATAAGCTTGCACTGTTGTTGTTGAATTCGCCCAATATAACCTCTCCCTCAGCACTGAGTCAGAAGTATGTGGTCAAGCAGGCCCTGTAAACTAGGCCTGAAGCAACTAATTGATGGATCACAAGTGGGGTGACCCTTAACCTTTAGACAAACGCACAAACAGGAAAGCCCAGATCGATCCCACAGATAAGCAGTGACTCGACAACGTTCTTATGAGATTAGCCCCAGTAAGACTGGAGGGGTGCACCTTCCCAAAACACCATAAAATCAAATGTCACTTTAATGTAGGAACACTTAGCAAATCAGAATTCAGCATGCACTCTACATGCAGATATCACGCGTCCCCCATTCCAGACATCTGGACACATACGCACTGACCCCACATTGTGTGTACGTAGGGTAAAGACCCATCTGAAAGAACCAGATTTATGACCCTGTGACTAGGCCCAGATTTCTGTCTCCAAAGGAATGTACAAATTTATTTATGACTCTTCATGTAATGTATAAAATCACAGACAAATAAAATGTGCTTGGAGACAGTCTTCAGACCCCAACTCTGTTGCATGCTCTGTCAGCCACTGCGTTTAATTAAACCAACTGTTCCTGTTTTTTCCAAAAGCCTCTTGTCTTTTATTTTTTTAAGGTAAATCCACATTCAAACAGCATGACTAACCATTTATCAGATGCTGATATTCACTCACTTTTGTTATGTTACTCCACTACACTTAAGGACTCTTCATCCTTGCCAGTCACCATCCAGACCATCTCATCTGACAAGGTAAGGAACCCAGTTTCAACTTTAAATCCATGAACAAGCATAGTGTATTAAATGTCTCCATAGCTCATCATGAAGCATTAGTTACTAAATCTCGTATCAAGTCTTTGCTTCTCAATTGCAGGTCTCGTCCTAGGACAACACCTAGACACCCTAATCTTAACCAAAGCATGGTTGAATGATACCTCCTCACATATTTTGGACATCCTTGTTCCTCCCAATTATGACAACATTATGGAACCTCTGACTGATTTTCTGAAACAATCTAACATCCTTTACCACATATCCTCTGACGATCCTAATTGTACCCGAAAATGTCCTCACCTAAAGATTTCACAACTGTCTACTGCAATCTACTAAAAACCCAACAATGGTTACCCCACAGGCACCTCATGCTGAACACTATTAAAACTGAATACCTTTGATGGCCCCCTATTACCAATTTTCCTCTACAGAATAGTGCTTGTACAGTTCACAGTTCTTAACTGTGCCCAACATGTTATCTACTCTACTAAATCACTTGGTATCACATTGGAGAAACATCTAAATATCCAAGGCCATATCAGTGCATCCACCAAGGGAACCGAATATCAAGTGAACACTTTAAAGAAAACTAAACCATTCTTCACCCAGCTGACTTTCAGTGTGCAGTCCAAGCCCTAGTAAAACAGCTAAAATGGCTCCCGTTTGAAACAGGATCCAGCTGAAGATAAGCTGCATGACTCATACGGCCCTCCACCACAACACTCCTGGCTACCTGGCCAAAAAACTCAAACTGTCTGGTGGTAGCTGCTCCACAAGAAGTGCCAATTCTCAAATTCTAAAACCTCAGAAGTTCAACAAAAAAGAACCTACAACCGCTCTTTCTCTGGTCTACTCCAAGAATATGGAACAAACTACCTCCGGAAATCAGGGAATACCCCTCAATGACCTCCTTTAAAAAAGAAGTAAAAATGCTTCTTTCGAATAGATTCCTCCAATAGCACATCTGAAATCACCTCGGTTTCTTGACTTGCGAGGTCGTTTGTTTATACTTTACCTGTATTGTTGTTTTCTTTTTCCTTTGTGCATTTTCCCCTCTATGTATAAGTATAGTGCTGTCTGTACAGTGCTCTGATATCCTTAATGGGTTATGTTCATGCTATATACAAAGCTTATAAACAAATAAATACATTTGGGCCTGATTTAGGTTTTAGCTTGGAGGGTACTCTGTTGCAAAGGCGAAGTTGCTCCCACCTCATTTAGAGTCAGGTGGAACTTCAGTATCTAGACATCGGAGACTACTTCAGTATCTAGACATCGGAGACTACTCTGTCTCCACAGCCTATGATTGCTCAATGGAGTAAAAGTTATAATTAAAATAGAAATATTAATTTAAAGAATCAAAAATAAAATGTAAATAAAGAATTGCAATTCATTTTTGAAAATAATATAAAAATTCGGAAATAAATAGAAAATAAAAATAACAACAAGAGAAAATAAATAACAGTAGCAGAAGTTTTGCACTTCAAAGGAATCAGATTTAATATGCTAAGTCAAATTTATGCAAACGTTGGGAATGTGTTGGGAATGTGTTGGGCTTTAGAGGGGTTACATTTACTATTTCCACTCCAACATAAGCAAAAACAGGGACAGTGTTCGATTTTGGAAAGGCTAGATTTACTAATACCAGTCCATTCTAAGCAACAGTATCGAAAGTATGGGACTTGGGAAGGGTTATATATAGAATTCCAATCCCTAATCATTTGAAAAACATTTAAATACCTAACAATATTAAAACCTATCGGAGATATAAAAATGTTTACCTTATGGATCTTATCCAAGGGTGAAAGCCAGCTGGCTGCCCCTCTAACCCTTGCCCACCTTTTAAAACATTCTGCTATCAACTTCAGCAGCCTGCCCAGTTAGAACGCTCATCAACAACTCCTTAATAGCAGGATTTTTACCAGAAGACTGAAAAAAGGCATACATACACCCTTACTAAAAAACCTATTCTGGACAACAAAGACCCCAACAACTACGTACCCATAGCATACTGACCATTGCTGAGCAACTTATAGAAAGAGCAGCTGTTACCCAGATGTCACAATTCACTGATGACAATTCCATACTTTCTAATTTCAAAACTGGATTCCTCCCAGGAAGAGGCATTGAATCAGTCATAATCTCTATCTTGGAAGAACTTAAAAATACAGTGTTGCTGCCCTTCTTCTCTCAGACCTTTCAGCACTAATCTAAAGACTTGAGGCAGACTTGAGACTTGAGGCAGTCCACTATCCTTATAGCGGACTTGCCCCTTTCACAGCGCAGCTCCATCTGGTAGCGGCTGCTGTCCCCATTGCAGATCCGAAGGTCAGGAGTTTGAGGCCCTCCTCCACCGCAGACTCCTGCCTGTGCCTCATCCCTGGTAATCTAGTGGCAGAGCGTCACTGCTCTGCTGCTTGGGCTGCACTCCTGTCTCTCTTTCAGTGTTTTCTGTCTCTCTTTCTGCTTTGTCTGCCTCTCTTTCTGCATTGTCTGCCTCTTTTTCTGCTTTTCTCTTTCACATTTTTCTGCTTTTCTCTTTTACATTTCTGCCTCTGCCTTTTGGCTTTCCTTTTCCTGCTTGTTTTCCCCTTCGTTGCCACTGCGATCTCCCATGGCCCACCCCCTCCAATGTCCCTTCCCTCATTTTCCCACCTCCCAGATGTCCAGCCGTCACGCAGCCCGACTTAATGGCAGCCGCTGCACGGCCAGACCGCCGGCACTCAAAGGCAAGCCCGTCTGCACCCGTCCATGCCTAGACCACACCCAGTGCTAGGGAACCTGGTTCCTTGGAAATTCTAATGCTACTGCATCAGCACCCTCCTCGCACTCAACCCTGGATGCCACGCCTAGCGTCACCGAAGAAGACTCATGCACCCTTCATCTGCCGAAACTGCAACAATTCCTTCACCCACGACAACACTCCAGCTTGTCCACCTAGCCAACTAACAGCACACCCAACAGGCTCAACTGCTTCCTCGTTAATATGTGATCCCTCCACAAACACGCCACAGAAATCTGGAACGTTCTTGATGCCACCTCTTCCGACATCACTTTGTTCACGGAAACCTGGACCAACCCCTGCTCCAGAATGGACATCGCCATCACCGTCCCAGACACCCGCAAGGACCGCCTCGATCGCCCATTAGGAGGCATTGCCAGTATCCACAAGAACACACTCCGACTGTGCATGCACTTTAAAGACCTAACGACGACCATGGAACACCTTCACTTCCAGATTCAGACCAACCCCAACACCGCCCTCCACAGCACCCCCATCTACAGGCCCCCAGCATCCGACCGCACTTCACCGACACCATCGTAGACCTCATCGCACCTCAAGCTCTCGCATCCACAACTATATCCTACTCAGAGACCTCAATTTCCACATGGATAACCCCAGTGACCAGAACACCACTTCCTTACTGGAGAACATCACCAACATCGGACTCAAACAGCTAGTCACTGCACTGACCCACACAGCTGGATATATGCTCAATCCTGTCTTCTCCACCAGCAGGAATATCACCTACAGCCACACCACCGAACTCCCCTGAACTGACCACCACTGCGTGCATCTCGCCTTTGCCACACTCACCGTACACCACCATCCTCCTCGCCCCCTATCACAGCTGGATCATGGCCACTGAAGAACTTCTCATCGACTCCCTCAGCACAACTACTCTGCTAACACCACTGAACGCTAACACTGCAGCACACAACCTCCACTGGTAGATCTTCATCTGCGCCGACACTCTGGCACCCCTCAAGAGGAGACCAGGCATGCAACACTCCAAGAAACCAGCTGGATCACTCCCACCCTCCATGAGTCCAGACGCACCTTCAGATGACTCGAGAAGAGATGGAGGAACACCAAAATCCCAGAAACCCACACAACCTTCAAATCTGCCATCAACGCACACCACCTCCTCCTCAAAACCACAAAGAAAATGACCTTCCAAGACAGAATCAACACCAACACACACACAACAGCAAAGAACTCTTCTCCAATGTCAACCGCCAGAACTAACTTCCACAGCGTAATGAAGACCATTGATACCTGGATGAAAGACAGCTTCCTGTAGTTCATCTTGGACAAGACTGAAGTACTTATTCTGGGACCCAGCCCTTCAGCCTGGGATGACTCCTTGTGGCCAGCTGCTCTGGGAGCACCATAACGGACCAAACACGCACCCTTGGCATCATACTGGACTCATCGCTCACAATGAACCACCAAATCAACACAATTTCCTCATCCTGCTTCCACAGGCTCCACCTGCTCCGAGAGACATTCAGATGGATCCCCACAGAATCCAAAAAGACGGTCAGCGATGCACTCATCACCAGTATACTTGACTACAGCAACACACTCTATGCCAGCATCACCCAGAAACAGCTCAAGAAACTACAGAACGTTCAAAACGCCACACTGGTCCTTAACATACCCCGCCACATCACACAACACCTCCGACAACTCCACTGGCTCCAGTCAACAAGCAAATCACCTTCGAGCTCCTCACACATGCCTACAAAACTCACCACGACAAAGGGCCAGCATACCTTAACCTCTGCCTTGCATTCCAAGTACCCACCAGTCAACTCCATTCCACCCAACTCATCCTAGCCTCCATCCCCAGGATCCACAAGACCAGAACCGGTGGAAGTTCTTTCTCCTACCTCGCTGCCAAGACCTGGCCCCTTCACATCAGGAAATCAGCTGACCCAATTCAGGAAGGACCTCAAAACCTGGCTCTTTGAATGATCCGCTACCAAACGGGGCCAGCAGCCCCCCTTCCTCCTGCACCTTGAAACCCTCATGGGTGAGTAGCTGTGCTTTATAAGCCCCTGATTGATTGATTGATTGAATGGTTGATTGATTGATTGATTGAGGAAGCTGGAATAAAGGGCACGGCTCTAACTTGGCACACATCGTACCTGCACTATTGGTTTACTGTCCTTGTGATCACTGGAGCACCTAACACCTCTTTTATGTTGAAATATAATAGTTTATTGAGACTTGGAAACTTTTATGTCATTTGCGGATTTGAATAATTTCATACAGAAAAGCTTCTATATAGTTTTAATTGTATGTCCCAAGACGGGCCAATTGGCATTTCTTGTGATTACCTGCCCCTGGTGCCAGGGGTGATTTTCTGAGCTGCCCCTGCTGTCTAAGGCATTTTTCCCATTCATTTCCAGTGCAAGCCTGCTCCTTCATCAGCTGAGCAGAATAAACACAAAAATACCTGGGTAAAGGTAGAAAGGATTGTTCCCATAGTCCTCATGTTTTCTCAGATCTCTGCATTCAACGGAAATGTGTAGGCTAGGTTGTAGGTCACAGAAACAGAAAATAGAGTGATTTAACATGAAATTGAACCCAAAATTAACTGACAGCCAAATGCTAGCTTGGAGCCCTGAGCAGTATGCTATGTATAACAAGTAATACATACAGGTAGAAGCCCAGATGGCAGATCTACAGAGGCCCGTCCATTCTACCCAAGAGTCAGCCATGCCCCTTGTAGAGGGTGCTTTGGTTGTGCCATGGATTCTTTACCATAATCCTGGTAAGAAGAAATAACCGCCTTAAACCTTCTTGACAATGTGGTGGAAGAAAATGTTTCTTCCCTCTTGACTGTCTCTGAAGTTTAGCATTTGGCTAATCTGCTGAAATAGATCTTAACAGCTCTACCCACATCTGAAAGATGGATTAAACAACACTTTTATTCTATCTATATGGCAGCTTATCACTTCCCATAGAATGTTTATGAACACTTGTATTCTATCTATATGGCAGCTTATCACTTCCCATAGAATGTTTATGAACACATTTATTAGAATCCTCTACAAATGACCACCTGTTATAAAACAAAGCAGGGAGAATATGTAAGCAATTTTACTTTGAACATGCAACATGCAGATGACCCAGGCATGTCCTCTGTATGCACATTCCTTTTGTTTTAGTTTGCATCTACCATTTTCAAATAATACCATGTATGCGTGATATACCCTCCATACAGTACATAACTTTACTAATCCAACAAGCAGCGCAGTCGTATAATATCTCTCTCTTCACTGGATCAGGTATCACCTCCCAACTCTTGGTGAACAGAGAGTTGGCCTATGGGGGGTATCTCGGGTCCATTGAGAGGGACACACAATCCTCACAGACCCTGAGATACAGCTTCCACCTAACAAGAGCCCCCAACTCCAGTAAACGCCTAGTTGTGGGAATGGCCACTCGTAAAATGGTATTATAAGTAAGAAATGTGTCTGATGGCGTTTATAGAGGCTCAAACAGAGCCTTTGGCAAAAAGACAAACTAAAGGTATATCCCAGGTGGAAAACCGGTTATGCACCTTCGATCTCAGAAGTAAGAACCCTCTGAATACCCAAAACACTAAGGTCTCTGCCTGAAAGACATTATCCCAAGAAGACCCAAACTCCCTCCCTGCAGCCCACTGCAACCAAAGGGTGGCAGTGGACAATGCCTTATTAAAGCTCTCCTGTAAGAATTGTAGGATAGTAGGAGTAACTGGGTCTAAAGTTTTCTGAGCGCATGATGAATTAAAAGAAGCCAAGTGATCCTCATATGACTTGTTAGTAGACTTTATTCTGGAAGCCCGCAAGGAACTTGAGAAGTAGAGAGAGATTTAGAACAGAGGAGGAGATACTGGCCGAACCCATTGCTGTTGCACTTGCAGAAGTTTCAGTAGGGGGAACAAAGGCCTCCTTGTCCAGGATAGAAGGATTAAAGCTACCTCCGCTGACTCCCTCTGTAATCCTGTTGATGCTCTTGGGATCCAAGGAATGGGGGGGCATATAGAGACCCATTGGCCAAAGACTTGTTAGAGCATCAAATCCCACTGCCCATTGGTTCAATTCCTGTAAATCTCCTTAACAAATATGGGCCTGTGGATAAATGCTGGGAGTACAGGGCGGTTCTGCGGAGGTAATCTGCCAGAGTATTCAAAGACTCCTTGATATAAACTGACCTGAGCTCTAGCAGACTATCCTCTGCCAAATCAAAAATCTGCTGGAGTCCATATCAAACTGGTGATGAAAGCAGGCCATGGTGACCGTATTGCCAGTGTGGACCACCAGGCCCATTCCCTCAGCAGAGAAGCAAAGCAGCATTTCTCTTTCCGTACCACCATCAATTCCCTCTGGTTGGAGGACCGCCCCTGTTCCAGGCTCCATTAAACACCTTGGGCTGGCTGATCATGTAAGGCCCCCCTGCCCCCATTCCAGTTGCTGCTATCTGTATCCAGAATCACTTGGGCTGGGAAACATAACCCTCTGTTCAGAAGTCAGGGATCAACCGCCACACAAGACTCTTCCATACTGAAGGAGTTACTGGAATTATGTCCTTATATCTTTGATGACAAGGTGTTCAATGACTATATGTATGGATATGGGGCACCACTTGGCTCTGAAGGAATCGTGCCCAAGGAACTACACTCAAGGTTGCTACCAGAGGGTGCTAGAAAGCTGGTGGACAAGATAGCCGCACCCTAGGGAGGCTCTGTCAGCCTGGAGGCATCATCCCTCATAATCCTGTGCTCACAGGGCACCTGCAAGAGTCCAACTTTCCGCATTGGCAATGTGAACACGGCACGCATCTGGGGAACTGCTCGAAAACGTTTGGGGGGCTGCTGTTGCGGCTGCGGTGGCTTTTTCCCGTGTGCGGCATGGCGTGGCAGCCCACAAGATGATGGTGCCCGTGTCCTGAGGGAGACGACCTGACTCGTTGGACATATGGTGACCTGGGGCTGGAGGTCTCTGAGTGAGCTGCTCTGTACCTGATGAGTGCTGATACCTGCTTGCTGAATTTGTGGCGGGGCTTCCTGGTATGGCCTAACTGCCCTGTTACTGCCTCGTGAAGTCGCTGCCCGCGCGGCTGGAAGAAGCCGCATGGAGGCACTGAATACTTGCGGTCCTGCCCCCCTGTAATAAGGTATGCACGGCCGGGATGCCCGTAGCGCTGTGTGAGGGCCTCGAATGTTGCGCTGTGCCTCAGCATGGAGACTGACCTGCACTGTCCTGCCTGGATGGCTGGTGCACATGAGATGGTGCTGCGGCCCTTTGACTCACGTGTCTAGCGCTGGGTCACACACACAGGGAGCAACTCTCCACGCAGGGAAGCGGTCACTGAACTCGGTGGGACTCTCCACTGCAACGATTGTGGCACACTACAGATTAGCTGGAAATCCAGTGTTTGCCTGCGAGACCGGATTGAAGTCGCGAGCTGCGCTTGGCTCGTAACTGTGCTACTGCTACCCTGCAGGAGGGTAGATTGCGGGCTGCGCTGGCTGGCACACACTGGGAGGCCCGGTGATATGCTGCTCAGAGCACACTGGCTGCTTGTTTTGACTACTAAGGAAGTCCCACATATAGCACACTGGTGGCCTGATTGAATAGCATTGGATTATAATGCTGGCAGCCTGAACTGAGCTCCATCACAACTTAGCTGTGGTGCTCTGCGGTGAATGTGTACTGGGATGCTTGAGGCACACCCCAAGGCCTGAGAAGAAGCCCTGCTTGGTGAGGCGAGGGGCGCTGTGCTGCAACACAGGGGCACTTGCGACGGATCTAGGAACGACCCTGGTGCAGTCTCCTGCGACTCCCTAGCACCTTGAGCTTCAGGCACGACCTTGCCGTTGCCTGCCACTGCTGAGACCTGTGTCTGGGGGAGCCACACTGGGGAGAAGGCCACAATGGGTCGCACGAAAGGCAAACAAGTCAAACTGCAATTCACAGCACGCAAGAATGCCCCCAGTGAAGATGCAGAGTCACAAAGAGACGACGATTAGTCTCCCCCTGCTCCCACGCAGGATGAGGATTTCAAAGCCATCCTCCTCGCCATATGCCACAGTCTCACCTCCATTGAGTCCAAGATGAACTCTATGAACCTGCGCATGGACTTCCTGGCCCAAAAGCTGAAAAAACATGATGGCCATATCTCCGAGGCCGACACCATGTATCCACTCTTGAAGACATTACAGGTGCTAGCAGTGCCAAACTCCAGGGGATGGAGAAGCTGCTCCAGGTTATAGCAGCAAAAAACGAAGACTTTGAGGCACGCTCGCGCAGGAACAACTTGCGCATCATGGGGGTCCTGGAGTCCACTTCCATTGGCCTCATGGAGGACTGTGTGGAGCGCATGCTCTTGGGCCTGTTCGGCGTTGAAGCCTTCTCCCAAGTGCTGGTAATCGAACAAGCCCATAGCTCGCTCATGGTGAGACCGCCACCCAGTGCGCTGCTGCACCCTATCGTTTCGCGCATCCTAAACTACAGGAACCGGGACACTGCAATGAGGCTTGCACGCGAAAAACAAGAACTGATTTACGACGGACTAAAAATCGTGCTCTATCCATATTTCACCATGGCAGTACAGGAGGCATGGAGGGAATTCCTTCCAGCAAAGAAAAAGCTTCAACAGGCTGGTATCCCCTACGCAATGCTATATTCAGCGAGGCTGCGGGTTCATCATCGACGGAAGGCATACATCTTCAGCAACCCCCAACATGTCCAGGATTTCCTAAAAACCTGCACGAGATGCTCACCCAATCCACTAGCTGGCGATCATGAATCCGGCCGCTCTACACCTGACCATGAGGAACTGTAATGCCTCACCTGCAAAACCGATGACGCCACTGCGAACTGGTAAGACTGTTCTTTGTTCTACTGCATCGGGAACTGGTGTGGGATGAAGATCGCCCCAGGACGTCTGAAGATATAGTTGGGTCTCCGAGTCCCTACTCTAGATGACTTCAAGCCTGTGATGCTCTCTGAGAGTTTCCTCCTGTGCTCCCTCGCACATGTAAGGTGTGCTGATGGCCTTTCTGACATGCACCCCAGTGGGATTTCCCCATACGAATGTTGCACATGATGTACGGGATGTTAATAATTGTTATGGTGTTATGGTTTGTGCAGTGCTCAACAGCCTGGTCCCCCCTCTCATCCTATTTACTATTGCAAAACAGTTTTGGATTATGGGGTGCATGGTACCACTTCTAACTGTGCGCGCTTTAGTGGCATCTACAGTGCTTGGCACATAACCCCTTAAACACGGTGACGGTCACTTAAATACTTGCAAAACACTGAATCGCTAGCCAACCGCTGACTCGCAAGCCATCATTAATTGCATAACGTGGAATGTGCGGGATCTTCTGGATTCCCGTATGCGCCGGCAGGTCATACACCATCTTGATAGGCATCACATCCAGGTGGCTATGCTCCAGGAGACGCACTTGGCCCCTTGGGTACTGCCGACGTTCTGCAAGAAATGGGCTGCTCACAGTTGCTTCTCCGCATATTCCACATATGCCAGAGGCACCGCAATCCTGATTAAGAAGGGCCTGGGGTACTGTCCCCTGGGTTCCATACAAGACCCTCAGGGGAGATTCAGTATACTGTGGAGTAGACTGGCGGACCATTCGGTTACCCTAATAAACTGCTACGCATCCAACATTGACGACACACATAATTTCACCCGGCTGTGGAGACACATACTGGAGGCAGGCTCCACATTTATTTTATGGGGCGGGGACTTTAATTTAGCGATAGAGCCAGAGATGGGCGGCTCTCATCCACACTTGCCCTCTCACCCACAGGCTACCAAACACCTCTCAGCCTTAATGTCTGATCATCGACTCTTTGATGCTTGGCGCTCTCTGCACCCAACACAAAAGGGGGGCACTTTATTCTCGATTGTCCTCAATAGCTGGTCTCGCTTAGACTACTGGATCTTGTCGGCTGGGCTAAACACATGGCTTAAAGAGGCGGCGCAACTAGCCGGCACCCTCTCAGATCATTCCCCGGTCCTCATGAAGCTGGATCCGCTGGGCAGGAAATCTACATTCCGCTCCTGGTGTCTTTTACCTACAGTCCTATTAGATAGCGCCTTCTGGGAGGAAATACGTCAAGAGATAGTAGACTTCTTCCTCGGCAATCTTGGTAGTGTCCCCACCCTTGGCTGTGTGTGGGAGAGCTTTAAAGTTACAGTAAGAGACCTGTGTATTGCAAAGAGTGGTGGAGTTTTGAGGTCTCTTAGGGGCACGTTGCATACGTTAGAATTAGACATCAAACAAACAGAGGCACAGATTGCATCCACACTGGACACACTGCCCAAAGCCCGGCTTAAAGAACTCCTGGTAGAATACGCAGAGGAAGCTGAACGCGAGGCCAAATATCGATCAAAGTACTATACTGCCAGATTTTACGGTGAGGGTGAACGCCCTGGCAGGGAACTGGCTGAAGCCAGAAGAATTCCTAGATTTGCTAACCAAATCCTGGGAATTACGGATGATGGGGGCAGAGGCATGTTGGTACACAGCAAACCCTGGCCGCATTCACTAAATTCTACACTGCGCTCTAAAAAACGGAGGACTGGGCCCCGGGACCAGACAGACTCCCCGCCAAATTCCTTAAATGCTACAGCGAACAGTTGGTGCCTGTCCTCAAACAAGTCTTTGAAGAGGCGCATGATTCTGGGTATCTTCCTCTATCTATGCAGCAGTCTCTGATTATTTCCTTACTCAAACCGGGAAAGGCAGGTGATAAATGCGAGGCCTACAGGCCCCTGTCTGTAATCAACTGCGATATGCAAATATTGGCCAAGGTGATAGCCAATCGATTATCCTTACTCATGGACGGGTTGGTCCTACCGGACCAGGCGGGCTTTGTCACGGGCAGGGCCATCTCCCATAACCCGCACACCACCTTTGCGCTCCTCCACGACATTGATCCTGATAGCTCAACCGCTGGAGTTTTTTTAGTTGCCACAAAGGCATTTGATTCCCTGGAGTGGGATTATATGCTCGCAATTTTGGGTCAACTGGGTCTCCTCCGCCCTTTCTTGGCCTGGATCCAAGTGCTATATACTAAACCGGAAGCGGTGTTCCAGATAAACGAACTCTATTTGGACCCCATCCCCATCAGGCGTGGCACCTGCCAGGGCTGCCCGCTCTCTCCATTAATTTTCGCTTTAGCTATTGAGCCCTTGGCTGCCAAGATCAGGCAACATCATATAGAGCATGCCGTAATCTACCCCTCTCGCCAAATCCTAATATCTCTCTACGCGGATGATATTATCCTCTACCTCCGCGAGCCTAGTGTTAGTCTTAATCCCATCCTGTGGGAATTCATCAGATTTGGCCACATATCTGGAATACAATTGAATTGGAGTAAATTGCAGATTTTCCCACTAACCCCTAATACTCCTAGATTCACACCTGACTATCCACTGAGCTGGTGTAATGATGAAATCGAATACCTGGGTATCAATGTCAACAGGTCCCCCGAGGAAGCTATTACAGCAAACTATGGAGCTGCAATTCAACAAATTGGCACGTGGATAGACCGCCGGATCGCCCTCCCGCCCTCCTTGGCTAGTAGGGTGGCTCTGATGAAAATGAACATCGTCCCTAAGCTCCTCTACCTCTTTATCAATATACCTTACTACCCAGGATGCCATTTTTGAACAATCTTCGCTCCCTGCTCATTAAACCAGCCTGGGGCGGGAAGAATCCACGACTAAGCTGGACCCTAATGACTCTGGCATTTCTAGAGGGGTTTGAAGCTCCTGACATAGAACTCTACTATCTCAGTGCTCAGGCCCACTACGCACTATACTGGCTTCATCCACCATCTTTCATGCCGCACTTAGCCATCGAGCAAGGCTACATGTCTCCTACACCTCTATCGTCCTTGCCAGGGGCGCAGGTCCCAGGCGAAAAGGTAACGCACCACAGAGTCTCCTGTACCAATAATGCCAGGATGATGGGCAAGACTTTACTCTCTCCTCATGCCTCTACCACATCCTCCATATGCCCCCGTTACACAAGAAGCAGTATGCCGGGATATGATGCGCAAAAGGGGTCTACATACATGGGACGACCTGTGCCACGAGGATCGACTTAAAGGCCAGGAGAAAATACTGACTGGAGAGGGCGTTACCCCCCTGGAGATGTTCTCATACATACAACTGAAACATGACATGCGCACCAAACCACCCTGCTTCCCACTGGAGCCTGAGCTGCTGGAGGTCTTGACATCACACTCAAAATGACCGCGCCCTCCCATGCTGTGTCTCGCATTCACCATGGGACGCTGCTGGAGAGACCGTACACTCTGCCGGGGTCACTTGGGATCGGGACCTGGCATCCCCTACGACAGATGAACAGTGGGAATTCTGCTGTGAGCAGAGTGTGGAAATTACAGCTAGCAGTAGGTTGTGCATTCTACATTTCAAATTCCTACAAAGGCTCTACTCTACACCTACACTGCTCCGCTAATACAAACTGCAAGAAGACGATCGCTGTGTGAGGTGTCATCAAGAAGGGGCTGACTTCCAGCACCTGGCGAGGGCATGCCCTCAGGTCTTAGGGTTTTGGCAGGCGGTGATTGAAGCACTATCTGAGATGACTGCAACCCCACTTCCGTGCTCTCCCCTACATAAGCTGTTGGGCTACACAGCAGCCGTCCCCAAGAAATGTTGAAAAGTCACTGCCCTGGGGATACTCCTGGCCAAACGGAGGGTGGCCTGTAGAAGCGGCAGGGGGCGAGCTCCTAAATTCAAAGACTGGCTGCATGATTTCATATATGGCAAAGACCAACTCACTACTGATGCAGAAGTGTTACCGACTGCTTTCCACCCCAGGGACATTTGGGAGCCACTGATTGCAAACCTGCAAGCACACGGTGAGAGTACTGAGGGATCCCCTCGGTGGTGGACCGGGGAGGTGCCCCCTATTAAGTGTATAGCGTACCTAACTGGAACGTGGAGCATATGTGGGATACTGGACCTTACCCTTTTTGGCTAAAGTCCCCCATAGGTCCCGGATGCACAGCGTACTGTGAGGTATGAGCGAGTCCACTCAATGATTCGTATGGCTGTGGTTGTACTATATGTGACTGTGAAAGGGGAGTTCTAGTTACTCTTTTTCTTCTCTGCTGTGCGATATGCAACTGTTTTGTGCTATCCTATGGTACTGTCCAGGTCTGAATCAAGCTGAAACTTTGGTTTATTTTGATGTATGACAAAAACGATAAATAAAGTTACAAAAAAAAGGGTTGCTTCTTGAAAGGAAGAAAACAGTCAATTCCTTGTCGTCCTTCTGAATGGTGTCAAAATGACACCATCCAGAGATGTCCAGTACTCCTGCCACGCTCCCCTCCATTCCAAGCCGCTCGGTGGCTGAGGCCTCCTGTGTCGACATCAGACTGTGCACGAGCTTGGCCTCCCTGGGTTCTGGAAAGAGCACAAGGCCATGGCTCCAATGGAGGCCAACCACTGGAATGGTTCTAGGCTGGGTTTTGACCAACCGGTCAGGAATCGCAGACCTAGGACCAGCCTCACAAGTGCAGTTGCAGGTTTGTCTGCAGATGTGCGGGGACAAAGAGTAGTGGATCCTTTGTCTGCATTTGTACCATCAAAATGCCAGCCAGTGTGCAAGAAAGAAGACATTTTGCAACATGTCCTCTGCACCACATGGGTGTCCTTGATACTTTTTGTCTCTCTTTACCTTTCACCGTATGACTCGCTCTATACTCGGAACACAATAGGAAACTATTGCAAGGTGCAGCTCAGTTGTTGGCTCTGGGGACCTCTGGTCCTTAGAGAACTTTCAGACCCCACATATCCCCACAACCAAAAGGGTGGAGCGGACGTAACTGTATATTGCTTTTGTAAATCGCTCATCATGACAAGAAGTTACAGAGTAAAACATCACACCGGGCTATTTGTTCTCATTCATTTTCAATATATATTTCAACATTTAGTTTTTTTTATAAAAACCTTGAGGGATCTAGACCAATAATCCCTTATGAATTCGAAATCTGGTCTAGTTTTCAGAAATGTATAGCCTTCCAGCATCACCCATGGGTTTCTCACCCATATCCACCACAAACTGCAAGTCGGTTGAAAGCAGTAAGGTTAGGAGAAATGGCCGACCACTGAGAAAAATTCCCAAACTTTGGTAAGTAAAATGTTTTTTCTGTTCAGCTCTGATTATTCCTGATACCGGGGAAGGTGGTGATTTTATCACAGAAAACCTTTAGTTGATGCCATTTTTAGGGAAAAAACAGAAACTTTTTTGCACAAAACTTTTTTCTAATTTCTCCCAAATCCTCCAAATGCAGCTATATTTTGCTATTTTCTCGGTCTCCTCGAGGGGAATCCACAAACCCTGGGTACCCGTAGAATCTGTATGATGTTGGGGAGAAAGGACACACATTTGGCATGGACACCTTGGAGGTGTAATTGCAAAGTACCCAAATGGCCAGAAAGGAGACAGCAATGGGGTGGGAAATTCTCAGCAGTTAAAGTATTAATGATTTTAAGGCCAATGAAGCCTTCACTGAGAGGTCAGTATGAGTGGACTTTAGAACAGTAATAATATAATTAATAATATTTGAGGTTATGAATGAGATGATATTGAACCCACACCCCCTCCAACCCTCCGCCACACACCCCCGCCCGCCCCCGCCATAGAGCTCCGTCATTGGATCAGTGAATATTTACTGCAGACATTTACTCTGAAAACAACTTGTGTTTGGATTTTGTCTTGGGTGAGTTGGGTTTTGAATTTCTATTCTGCAATGTTTTCCTTCACCTCAGCAGACCTGACTTCCGGTATTTCTAAGTGGCCCCTTGAATTGGATGTCTATCTACCTGTGGTTGTGATCTTACCATTGTGAGGATAAGCAGAAGTGTACAAATTAAACCTTACAGACATTCCCCTGGACTCTAAGCCATTCTGTCGCTGAGCCCCCCCCCCGTTTCAACCTCAGACTCTGCACGAGGTTGCCAGTCTTGGCCTTCCTGGGTTCTTGGAGCAGAACACACCCCTGAACTGCATGAAAAATGACTTCAATGTAGTCAAACCACAAAAATGATTCTATGCTTGCTTTTGACTGGTTGCTCAGGGGTCCACATTTCTGAAGCGTCTGAACCACAAGGGCTATGTCTTTACTGACCAACAGTAGGAGTGAGAATGAATAAGTAGATCATCCAAATATTACTCCTCAACAGGAGCCAGGATCTTCCTGGAAACCCTGGCAGAGGTCTTCAGTGTGAATGGCAACACCCACAATTGCCAGTGGGGAGGACCCATCACAAATCGGAGAAATCTCTGGTGAGGGAGGTCGATGGGGATGAGAAGATTCGCACTCTGAAGCCTGACCTTTGTAGAGGACTACCCCCTGGAAATCAAAGGAGAGTTCATTCTGAAGTGGGTCGTGGAAATGAAGCAATTCAGGAACCTTAAATTAATGATTATCCTGACAACAGGTTCATTGAGGGTCCAGTAACTTTGCGCAAGTGCACATGGTCCTGGCCCCCGGCTGAGCTCCATGCTGAGTTGTTCGCTATAATCAGGTGTACAATAAGCACCGTAGCGTGTGCTTTACACACAGGGCACTGACAAACTCATAACAACCCCTGTAACACCCCACACATATAAGGTCCTGACGAAAGCCAGTAGAAGAAAAGGCCTGGCTGAAACTAGTTGACCGCACAGGACGTCGCAGGCCATAAGCCTACCGTGCACGTCCCACAGCCTTTGTTTTTATCGACTGCCTGGGGCCAACATTAAAACAGTCTTTGGGACACCCAGGACAGTATTTTAAACCTCACTCAGAGCACACTCACAGCACCCTCATGAACCCAAAAAAGCCGCTCCGCAGTAATCTGGCGTCGAAGCACACCTGAGGTACACTCGGAACCTCGGGTGGGGCCCAATGATGAAGCATGCCACCAACTAGGTTGGTGGGTGAGGGCCTTCATAAAAACCTAATGGTTTTCCCCCACCCACAGGCATACAAACAATTTAAACAAGAGCTAGTTCTCATTGATTATTAACATAGAAGGGAAAGATTATACATTGAGCTGTGAGAGTTTAGAACACAAATCATGGGTGAATAACGTGCATTGTTTTATTTTATGTTTAGTGCCATTCAAGAGCAAGGCCCTGAAGGTTCCTTTCTCCCTATCCTGAGTGTCTGTGCCTCCATCTCTTCAGAACGGATGCCATTGGTTGCTCCACATCTTTACATCATTTCCTGCAGAAGGGCTTGCCCTGAGGAGGGTTGGGGGCTTTACAGATGAAGGCAAGATTACTGTCACACCTCACTGCTCCCCAGAGTCCTGGGCCTACAAGAGAAGAAGCAAAAACATTCAGCCTCTGTATTGTACTCATTCCAAACATGTAATGATCAGTTCATAAGAGAGTCAGGAGTAACTCACAGCTACAGAAAGAAGAACAGCATTAATGCTTTTCAGAAAATGGTCAAGTTCAACAAATGTCCATAAATATTTTAAATAAAGGGAGAAATAAAGTCACAAAAATGGGACTGAAGTGGTTAACTGCTTTTGTGAAAACAAATAAAAGACGTACAGGAAAGGGCCTTTAAATGTTGGAGGCAAATATCTACCTTTATAGTTGGCGCATACACAGTGTTCCCGCCCCCCTGAGCTGAAGGGCTCTTCCGGGTGCCAGCCCTTGAAGTCCAGTAGAGTTCCATCCGTCCACTGAAAATGCCGGTCCTGGAAGAATGAGAGCCACTGCTGTCAAGGAGCTGTAGGTTCTGGCCCCACTACTCACCTCATTTGTGGTCTGGAAAGAAGATTAACATAATCCAGGATCTCAGCATCTGCCCCTGAGAAGAGGCATAAACTGGACCCTCTGCCCAGAGCCCACTCGACCTTCTGACCCCTGAGAGGCCAGTTCGGCTTCTGAAAGGGTGTATTTGTCCACTGATGGGGCACAGCCCCCTCCCCCACCTGCTGTTGGGCCTCAGCTCACCCCACTTGCACTGATGGAAAGCAGACCCCTCCCCTGCCTCTTGTTGGGCCTCAGCTCACATCACTTGCATTGATGGGGTGCAGCCTCCCCTGCATCTTGTTGGGCCTCAGCTCACCCCACTTGCATTCATGTGGCCCAGCCCCGCTTCCCCCACCTCCTGTTGGGCCTCAGCTCACCCCACTTGCATTGTTGTGGTCCAGGCCCCCGTTCCCCCACCTCCTGTGGCGTCTCAGCTCATACCACTTGCAGTGATGGGGTGCCACCTCCCCCTCCCTCCCCTGCCTCCTGTTGGGCCTCAGCTCGCCTTAATTGCATTGATGGGGTGCAGCCTCCCCTCCTCCTTCTTGTTGGGCCTCAGCTCACACCACTTGCATTGATGGGGTGCAGCCTCCCCTCCTCCTTCTTGTTGGGCCTCAGCTCACACCACTTGCATTGATGGGGTGCAGCCTCCCCTCCTCCTTCCTGTTGGGCCTCAGCTCACACCACTTGCATTGATGGGGTGCAGCCTCCCCTCCCCCGCCTCTTGTTGGGGCTAAGCTCATGCAGTCTCCTCCTCTCCCCCCTGTTGTTGGGGTTCAGCTCATCACACTTCCACTGATGGGGTGCAAGCTGCCAGTGCTCTGAAATCATGTGCTAAATTTGGATGGAAATTGCGGGACAAGATTTTTGCACGCACTTTTTGCAACAGGCTCAAAGGCGTGGCAAATGGGCTTTGTACACGCAAAACAATTGGGACTACCTGTCAATTTGTAGGCTAGTAAAACAGAACCATTTTGCAGTTCTATTGGCCCCTAAGACCTCTCGACCTGGGTGCCACTGCATCTGATGCACTGCTGATAGCTTGTCCCCCTGACCAGGCTCTAAGCGATCATGCCACATTTGAAGGAAGGTGAGAAGTGGTTGAGAACCTTTCCCTTTCATGTGTCTTCCCCATAAACTGCCTCAAACCCCCTAATTCCTGCCATATTTGCAATTTTTGCCCCAGGCATCCACTGAAGGCCATGTAATGGCGCACACTACCTTGTAACAGTCCGATGCCCCCACCCAGAAGGCACGATGCCAGAGGGTGTGCCAGAAGGCGAGATCCTTCAGGTTCTTGTTCTCGGCTTGACTGTGTGCAGAAGCTAGGTGTGATCCTGGGGCGAGGCCTTGGCAGTACACCTGTAATGCAAAGAGGACAGGTTGAGTCTTGACTGAGCATTGGAGGGCATGTGAAGGGCACATTCCAGGACTGGTCACCAGGACTCCTGTGTGCTTTGTTGTGTAATGCCTCAGGACTCCTCTCCCTGAACACTCCAAACGGGGCTAGCGCTCGTTCCACACTCACGGCTTCATGGCACAAACGCAGTGTGCCAAGTAAGAAGAGGACCTAGTGTATCTGTATGATTCACACACACCACCTTTTTATAGCGCTATGAGACAACAGCATAGTCAAAGTAGGAGCTACATGGACACACCATGACAGTTACAACAGAGAGCTAAATAAACAGCTGCAACATGGAAAATTCATGAAAAACAGGTAGCAAGCAGGCAAACACGCAGACAAGAAACTCTTGATCAATCCGACAGATAAGCGCAGCAACATTACAATGGTCTGGGGAGATTGCCCTCAATACAGCACACATGGGCAAAAGGTTTAAACGCTCCTACAAACACTGTAAAGTCAGATGCTACATGAGTTAGGATCACATAGCCAATCAGACCTAGCACACGCAGTGATCATGCACTCCCCATGCTGGACATCTGGACACATTCAACACTGGCCACACTATGACCACGCAAGGTCGATACCTACCTGAAGTAACGTTTGACCATTTATTTATGACTCTAAGGCACCAATCAACATTCCTCACCATGTATGGTGTGCCGGAAACGTACATGGCTTGATTTAAAAACTCAGTGTAAATTGAGACAGTTCTCAAACCTCATGCCTATAGCTGTTCTCCTGGCCGTATTCTTTAATTAAACAAAAATGTTCCTGTTTTGCCAAAAGCTGCTTGTCTTCTATTTTTACTAAGGAATTCGAAACTGTGCAACATTTGGCGAGTCAGAGAGGAGGAATGGGACCGTATATCTGGCTGCAGCCATAGGAAGGTGACTTCACCCGGACGGATTCTCATTTCACACTGTCAAAGGTGGACAGATACCACAATTGATTGGAAGGTCTGCTGGATCCGTGGAGTGTAGGTCTGTCCTCAGCCACCACAGAGGGCAAGAGACCACAAGGGCAAGAGACCACATCCGAATCTGAAAAGTTATTTTTCTTGTTTAAAGCATTTTCTGTATGGCAAAGCGTAAAAGATAACCTGAGCGCCTTGCCACTGACAAGGTCTAGCATATTAAGTATTGTTAGACCTGGCTTTTTAAGCAGGATCACCCCCAGACTTTCTGCTTTTTGACCTCCTGTTTCTAACATATTTGTCATTGGTTTTAAGACTCTGGGCACTTTACCACTGCTATTCAGTGCTAAAGTGCATCTGCTCTCCATGTAAATTGTGGTACTGATTGGTATATCCATGAATGGTATATTTGATTTACTAATAAGTCCCAAGTAATGTACACAAGTGTGCCCAGAGCCTGTAAATCAAATGCTACTAGTGGGCCTGCAGTACTAGTTGTGCCATCCACACAAGTAGACTTTACAAATGTCTCAGACCTGCCACTGTAGTGATTGCGTGCAGTTTTAACCGCCATGTTGATCTGGCAAGGGCACCCACTTTCTAGGCCCTAACCTTTCCTTTTCTTACATGTAAGTCACCCCTAAGATGCCCAAGGTACACCTGTGGGCAGGGTGTAGTGTGTGAAATGTAGGACAAGTATATTGGTAAGTATTACATGGCCTGATAGTGAAATACTGCTGAATTCATTTTTCACTATTACAAGGACTAACTCTATCATAGGAGCTGCCTTGTAATATCTTCGAAGTGTAAATTTCAATTTAGGATTCCTGAGATCAAAATGTAATAACACATTGTTGCAAAGTCATCCCGTGCCCTGGGCACCCCCCAACTTTTTGCTGTATGGTAATGGTGGTAAGTGACTCTGACTGACCCTGGGCTCTGCCTAACCAGGCCCAGGGCCAGTGCTATGCTGAAAGACACACATTTAGAATACAGCGAAAACACCTACTTACACTAGGGTACACTAAGGATTGGGGTACCCCTGTGGTTGGCATGACCTACCCTATCAGACCCTATTAAAATATTAGGGCAGGGGGATTAAAAACACCTATAAGTCCCTAGACCACAATAGGGCTTGGCAGTTTAGAGGCCTGAAAGTTTTTCTGCACTTGCATGTGTGCACTGCTGAAGCCTGAGGTCAGTTTATAAGTAGCCCTGGGTGACAGGACTGCTTTTAAAAAGTAGATTGTGCTCAAACTCGACTTTGGGGCACTTAAAAATGGATAACCTACAATGTTCTGGAATATTAGGAACCCCCAGGGTCTTCCCTAGGTGTCCCAGGGGGTGGGGGTGCAGGTATTTATAAGATAGATCCTTATAAAATTATTCGTATATGCCCTGGGTTAAGTGAAATTTCACATTTCACTCCCCACATTGTGATAAAGTGCCGCCCAAATTCGACTTTGATGCTAGGAACACTGTGGAGGGAGGATCTGCAATATATCTACAAATTCAGAACCCCTAAAGTCTCCCCTAGTTGTCCCTGCGGGGCGGGGGTCATGCAGATATATGGGAAGTACTCATAAAATATGTTTTTGTAAGTCCTGGTGCTGGAAAAATGGCCCAAGTCATTTTTCCCATTGCAAATCAACTGCCACATAGGTTAGCATGGGAGGAAGTTATTAACTAATAACTCTTGATAGGAGAAGGCTAAAAGTACCATTCAAAGACTTCCCAGAATGGTATTGATAAACTCAAGAATATGATATTGTTGAAGAAGTATACAAGAAGTTATAAGACTTTCTTGTTTGTAAGTCCAGATTCAGCCTTCCAGTGGTCTGTCCTGATTGGTCAGAGTTAGGTGGATTAGCCAGGCTGCTTTGAAGAGGTGATAAAGAGCCCCTGGGGTTAATCAGCTCTTCTGCGAGGGCAGTGTGCTGTTCCACAGGAATGCCAGGGCAGGGGGAAGAGTTGTAAACCATGGTCTTCAAAGTGAAGAGAAGAAACCAGTGTCATTTACAACTCTAAACTGGTCACCTCAGCCAGAGCTAGGCTTATGGATGGAATGCACAGATGCAAAGGGGAGAGTTTATGAAAAGTAACCATCCTAGGGGTGTGTTTAGCCAGGTCTTAGCTCCCTGCTGGAAAATCAGCCATTATGAATTTGGAGGATTTGGTGCACTCTGGGACAAAACACTGCCACACTCTACAGGATGTGGTCATATTCTCGGGGATTTGCCCTGCTCCCATTGGTCAGCAGTGACCTCCTGCTTGACCCAGAGAAATTGTCAGAGCAAACAAAATGACTAAAAGGGGCACTGTTGGTTTCTAAGCACTCGAAAGTGACTAATCTTTACAAATTCATATCTCTGGTTCCCTACAGTAGATTTTTTTAGTTTTGGTGTCATTTAAAAGATACAAATATTTCCTGTTTATAAACATTGGTGTTGGATTTTTATTTTGTGCTGTGTCTTAATTATTTACTGAAATGGTGTTTTTGAATGCTTTACATACCTGTCTTTGAAGTTAAGCCTGCCTGCTCGCAGCCACGTTACCAAGGGTTGAGCATGGGAATAATTTTCTAAGACCTCTGCTGAGTCCTATCATGTGTTAGTGGCCTTATTGCCAGTGGCAGACCTACATTTGCCCGACCAATAATCCACTTTCCAACACACATCTTTTAGTAAAGGTTTTTTTTTATTTGTGCATTTGAAAATGCCACTTTTAGAAAGTGGGCATCCTCTTGCTGAACTATCCTTTGTGCCTCAGCTGGCTTGTGGATTTACTGTCTGGTTTTAGACTGATTGGGGCGACTTGTGCATTCACTACAGACACTCAAACAAAGGGAGCTGAGGTGTGCCTTGTATATGCTGATGGGCCATCCTGGGTTAGAGTGGTGGGAGGAGTTGTCACCACCACCTGAATAGGATGTGGCTGCGCTGCACAATGCTTTCTCCACCTCCTGTATTGAGCTGGACCAGGGAGGATAGAACTGTTTTTTGTTGAGCAAGAAGGACTTTCTGCCAAAGACTACAAAGTGAAAAGTAATATATATATTTGGGCGCCACCCCACAACTTTAGAACTCTTTTGGACTAAGGAACCTGGCAAGAAGAAGAGCTGAAGAAGCTGTCAGTAGGAACTAAAACTTTGCTATGTGATTTGATGTGTTGGCCTTCAGTGGCTGTTTCTGTCTTGGGCAGCAGAAGGACTGGACTAAACTCTCTGAAGTTTATTTCTGAGCTTCCCCAAGGGCTTAAAGTAGAGCTTGCCTCCTCTTGGAAGTCTCAGGGACATCAAAGACTTCAGGTTCATTTGCCAACAGCACTGAGAAATGTGTGTTTTGTGCTGCAACAGAGGAAAAACCACTGCAACGCCATCAACGATGCCTCTGCCAGCTCTGTGACATGATTGACCACCCTGGTTCACAAAGCAACCCTGGTCTCACCGCCACCACCAGCCGATGCAGTCATTGAGCTGCTACTTGCACCGTAACCTGTGTGCACCGTACCTTTCACTGCCTCACTTCACACAGCTGCACTGGTCTCGCCGACGCTCAACGGTAACATTAATGCTGCTGCCTGCACTGTGGCCTGTGGACACAGCTCATGAGGTACCCCAAGCATCGCCCCGTCCCACACCGTAGCCCTGGTCCACCAACATCGGCACCATCGACTCCAACCTCATGAACCAAAGCCATTGCTTGCACCACAACCTGGGGGCACTGCACAAAGCATCGCCCCACTTACCATGGCCTTCTTGGGCCTACCAATGACAGCGCTTCAGCAAAGATGACAACGCTGCCTGCACTGTGACCTGTGGACACCGCACCTTGCATCGCCCCGCTTCACTGACAGCACTTGACTCCATCACCGAGCTGCTGCCTATACAATGACCTACCGGCACCGCAGGTCGCATTGTTCTGCTTTGCATTGACGCCATCGCTCCTGACTTCAACCTCAAGGAATTTGATCTGAATGAATGAATAAATGATGACATTTATAAAGCGCTGGCTATCACTCCAATGGAGCATCTTGGCGCTGAGAGCGAGTATCAAAGGAGTGTGGTCTCTAATGTCGCGGTAGTCAGATGAAAGATAGGGCCAGACTGTCTGGAACTGTGAAGATCCAAGTTTTCAATTTTTTCTTAAAGATGGACTCCGTCTGTGTAAGTCTCAATCGGGTAGGTTAATAATTCCAGGATATTGTCCCTAGTATAGCCATAGATTTTCCTCCTCTGGACTTCAAACGGAAATGGGGGGGTGCTAGTAGATTTTCCTTAGAGGATCTCAAATTACGAGCAGGTACATAGGCTTTTAATCTGGTCCTAAGGTATGTAGGACCACATTGTTTTACAGCTCTGAAGGTTATCTCAAGGATTTTAAAGAGAATTCTCTTGTGTATGGGTAGCCAGTGGAGGATATGAAGAGCCTCGGATGGAGATGACCCCTTTTGTAAATTCAGTACAATTCGGGCTGTTGCATTTTGTAGTCTGCAGCTTTTTTAGAGTACTCTTCTTTATACCTGCATAGAGACTGTTACAATAACCTAGTCGTGGTTAGATCATAGCCACTGCCACGGACTTGTGCGCTATGGCTGGCAGGAGGTCAAAGACTTTTTTCAGAGTTTTTATCCAATGAAAACAAGTTCCTGCTACCGACAGGGCCTGCTGATGAAAAGAGAGAGGTATCAAATCGTACTCCGTACTGTGGACACTTTTTAGCAGTGTCCACAGTATTGGGGGGTCGGGCGCTGTCTGTTGGCCACAACATTTTGGGTGAAAAGATATTACATTTTTCCAGCAGCACAATCTCTGACTTTTGGCTGTTACATATAAGGTGGTTGGTCTTCATCCATTCGAAGACAGCCGAGAGACATTGTTGGAAATTTTCTTCAGCTGCTGTGGATTCTTTATCCCGGGTAAGAATGAGCTGTGTATCATCAGCGTAAGACACAGTCTCAATGTCAAAAGATGATACTAGATCTAGCAGGGGCACCATATATATGTTAAAAAGTGTGGGGCTCAAAATTGAGCCCTGAGGCACAGCTGCTTCTCAGATGAAGTATAGTTGTCGAGTGGTACTGATTGTCTTCTGTTCCCCAGAAATTATGTCAACCAAGCCAGTGCCTTCTGTGAAATCCCTGCTCTTCTTAACTGTTTACCCAGAGCAACATGGGAAACAGTATCGAATGCGGCTGATAGGTCCAACAGAATCAGCACTGCCATCTTTCCTTGATCCAATGCGAATTTTAGCGTCTCCGCAGTGTGTAGGAGCGCTGATTCTGTTGAATAGCCAACCCTGAAACCTGATTGCCTGGGGTGTAACACATTGTTTAATAGGAGAAAGTCATTTAGTTGCTTATTTACAAGTTTCTCCGTTATCTTGCTTACGCAGGGCAGTAAAGAAATAGGTCTAAGATTAGTCAAAGTGGTTGGATCCGCAAGATGTTTCTTTTGAAGAGGTTTAACCGATGCGACTTTCTAGCTGTCTGGTACTGCTGCCTGTCTTAGGGAAGAGTTGATAATCTGATTAATAATGGAATTAACAGTATCAATCAAGGCATGTCGAATTTTGGGGGGGCAGGGATCGCCGGGAGAGCCCGATTTACATGCAAAGATAGCCTGTCTAGACTGTTCAAGGGTGATCTCATTAAAATGATTCAGCAACGATCTATTTTCTGAATTCTGATTTGATCTTTCAGTAGATTGTGTATCTGTTGAACAATCCTTTCTAAGGTCACTGACCTTGTCATCGAAATAGTCTGCAATCTGATCACATAGTTGTTGTGATGGGGGAATTTCCTGATTGAATATCTTAGGGTGGGTAAAAGATTGAACAATTTTGAAAATCATTTTTTGATCGAACGCTGCCGGCTTAATGAGGTTAGTGTAGTGAACTTTCTTTTCGTGTTTGATCAACCTATGATATTCTTTCAGTGCTGGTCTGAAGATAGTGAGATCATTGTTGTTATATTGCATCCTCCATTTACGCTCGAGCTTTCTGCATCTGCTCTTTGAGCTGAGGGGTGAATCAAGGGGCGGAGGTTTTCCTCAGGGAGGCTCTACTAAGTGTGGCCAGCGGGGCCATTGTTTTGGCTAGCACGGTCAGCCAGTCATTGAAGATGCTTGTGTCAATAACTGGATCTCCTGTTAGTGTGGGTTTACTTAATTCTGCCAACATATGCAATTTAGGATTTGTTAACATTTTGTTCCATTTCCTAATAACACATTTACAGAGTTGCTTAGGATTTTGTTTGGCAGCATATGAAGTACTGTCTGCAATCCAGAAAGGGATATACTTATGATCAGACCACGTTAATGTGGTTGGGGTATCCACTGTAAGTTTGGTAAAGTTCGTCCCGGGCACCTTGCCACGCGGCAGGAACCAGGAGGGAGCCCGGGGTGGGGAGGCCTCCCTCCCCGGGGCCCTCAGGGGCCCGGCCGGAGCTCCTGAACCCAGCCAAGCAAGGGGAGGTTCCCCGGCCACAACGGAACCCCACCCTGGGCCTTTGGCAGTGCCTCAGACCGGGGGACAGGGCCCAGGGCTGGAGCCCCCGACCTGGGGCCCGGCAGGGCCCCTGGACCCAGCCAGGGCTCCCAGGCCCGGAGGTACAGGGGAAGTCTCACCGGCCCCGCCAGACCCAGTCCTGAGCAACCTGCCACGTGGCAGGACCCAGGACAGAGCCCGGGGTGGGGAGGCCACCCTCCCCAGTGCCCTCAAGGGCCCCGGCTGGAGCTCATGTACCCAGCCAAGCAAGGGGAGGCTCCCCGGCCACAACGGAACCCTGTCCCGGGCCTTTGGCAGTGCCGCAGTCCGGGGGACGGGGCCCAGGGCCGGAGCCCCCGACCCGGGGGCCGACAGGGCACCTGGACCCAACCGGGGCTCCAAAGACCAGAGGCGCAGGGGAAGCCTCCCTGGGCCCACCAGACTCCGTCCCGGGCACACTGCCATGCGGCAGTACCCAGGACAGAGCCAGGGGTGGGGAGGCCACCCTGCCCGGGGCCCTCAGGGGCCCCAGCCAGAGCTCCTGAAACCAGCCAAGCAAGGGGAAGCTCCCCGGCCACAACGGAACCCCATCCCGTGCCTTTGGCAGTGCCGCAGGTCGGGGTACGGGGCACAGAGCTGGAGCCCCGACCCGGGGCCTGGCGGGGCCGGAGGGACAGGGGAAGCCTCCCCGGGCCAGCCGGACCCTGTCCCAGGGCTGGGGTGGCTCCCTGGCCCGTCCAACTGCCGGCTGAGGGCCGCTAGCCCGAGAGGAGTCCCAGAGTACCCTGTCCCTAGTAATCCAGAAGAAGGCTACCCCCCTTTCTGGTAACCCACGAGCACCATGAGGCTCAGGGGACCCTAGACGCAAACGTGCCCAACCTCCTGGAGACCTGGCTGGGATCGGGGAGGCGA
This sequence comes from Triturus cristatus, assembly GCF_964204655.1. Lineage (NCBI taxonomy): Eukaryota > Metazoa > Chordata > Amphibia > Caudata > Salamandridae > Triturus > Triturus cristatus. The sequence goes on along the minus strand of NC_140585.1, from coordinate 19,724,064 downwards.
ATGAGCCCCCATCGGGACTTCCAGGGAGCCCAGCCATCTGGTCACCCCATTGGAAAGCATTGCGTGCGACCAGATGGCCGAGGGGATTGGTGCGACCAGATGGCCGGGACCGAAAGGAATCCCTTCTGCTTGTGCCGAGCCATAGCGGTAGGGCTCCCGCCTGCACTTGCAGGGCTCCCGGGCTCTGCACGATGGACCCTTGTCCCGGGCAGATGGACACTTGGCAGGCCACAAGACGTGGGCTCCCAGGCCCTGACCGGAAACTCAGGAGGCTGCAGGGTACGGTGACTGCAGGGCTCGGGGGCTGCAGGGCTCAGGGGCTGCAGGGCTCCGGGGCTGCAAGGCTCCGGGGCTGCAAGGCTCCGGGGCTGCAGGGCTCCGGGGCTGCAGGGCTCCGGGGCTGCAGGGCTCCGGGGCTGCAGGGCTCGGGGGGCTCAGAGACCCCACGCTGGGACTCAGGCATGGGAGGCCCGCAGGAGCTCCCGGGGCCTGGATGCCCGGGGACCCATGGAGCCCGTCCCGGGCAATTTGCCTCGCCACGGGTTGGAGGAGGGAGCACTGGACGCCGGGGAGGCTTAGCCCATCTGGTCCCCACCTGAGAACCGCCATCCCCTGCCCCTAGTAATCCAAAGGAAGGCTACCCCCCTTTCTTGTAAACCGTGCACACCAAGTGATGAGGGGACCCTAGGCCCAGACGCACCTGACCTCCTAGAACCCTGGCTGGGATCGGGGAGGCGAATGAGCCCCCATTGGGACTTCCAGGGCAGCCCGGCCATCTGGTCGCCCCACTGGAAAGCATTGCGTGCGACCAGATGGCCGAGGGCATTGGTGCGACCAGATGGCCGGGACCGAAATGAAGCCAATCTGCCCGCCCTGAGCCTTCGCGGGAGGGCTCCCGCCTACCCTTGCAGGGCTCGGGGGCTGCAGGGCACAGGGACTGCAGGGCTCGAGGGGCTGCTGGGCTCGAGAGTTGCAGGGCTCGGGGGCTGCAGGGCTCTGGGGCTGCATGGCTCCGGGGCTGCAGGGCTTCGGGGCTGCAGGGCTCTGGGGCTGCAGGGCTCTGGGGCTGCAGGGCTCTGGGGCTGCAGGGATCCAGGGCTGCAGGGCTTGGAGGGGCGCGGGACCCCATGCTGGGCCTCAGGCATGGGAGGCCAACAGGAGCTCCTGGGGCACGGACGCCCGGGGATCCATGGAGCCCATCCCGGGGACTTTGCCTCGCCGCGGGCTGGAGGAGGGAGCTCCGGATGCCGGGGAGGTGTCGTCCGGGCTTAGCCGATCTGGTCCCCACCTGAGAACCGCCATCCCCAGTAGGGGCGTCCTGGCATACCCTGCCCCTAGTAATCCGGAGGAAGGCTACCCCCCTTTCTGGTAAACTGTGCGCACCGAGTGACGGAGGGAACCCTAGGCCTGGACGCACCCGACCTCCTGGAGCCCTGGTTGGGATCGGGGAGGCAAATGAGCCCCCATCGGGACTTCTAGGGCAGCCCGGCCATCTGGTCGCCCCATTGGAAAGCATTGCGTGCAACCAGATGGCCAAGGGAAAGGTGCGACCAGTTGGCCGGGACCGAAAGGAATCCCTTCTGCTTGTGCCGAGCCATAGCGGTAGGGCTCCCGCCTGCACTTGCAGGGCTCCCGGGCTCTGCACGATGGACCCTTGTCCCGGGCAGATGGACACTTGGCAGGCCACAAGACGTGGGCTCCCAGGCCCTGACCGGAAACTCAGGAGGCCCAGGGCCGGTCCCTGCTTCTCAACGCAGCCAGGCCAGGGAGATCGGGGAGCCTGCCCAAGCACGAGGGACCCCAGTCCCGGGCACACGGTCCCTCAGGTTGTGCGCTCGTTTTCCACAATTTTTTTCAAATTCGTGCGTAGTTGCGCTACGCAAAGTCCACCCAGCCCTACTCAGGACGTGCACCCGTTTTCCACAATTTTTTTCAAAATTCTATGTAGTGGCGCTACACAAAGTCCGCCCAGCCTTAGCCAATAGCTCAAAATCAAGCACTTGCGAGACCTATTGCATTGTAAATGCTTGTTTAAATGAGCAGCGGCAGCTTGGCCTCAAAATTCCATTTGCATCTTCTGGAGGAGTTGCTTGCTGACAGCGGTGCAAGTGCCTTTCACCGCATAGTTTCTTGGGATGGAAGTGACGTTATCACGCTACACACCAACAACGTGGTGACCATTTTGGATTGCTTCCTGGTGTCTACGAGGAGGAAGCGAGTGAGACATTTTCAATTTAACTAGCGCATTGATGGTGATGCACACAAGCAAGTGATTACTATGTACTTTTTGTTTGTGTATTCATGGTGATGTGCACACCTAAGTAGAAGTTACAGGCACAGTAACAGTGATGTGCACACCCAAGTTATTATTAATTACTTTCACTCAGTGTGTTCAGGTGATGATCACACCTAAATAGAAATGAAAAGGTCAAAGTGTATTTTTATTATATTCTAAATTGTTCTTTTACCTAGTAACTGCGTATACTACTATTACAATCTGTGGGAAGTTTTACTATTATATATTAACTAAGCATTATTATGTGAAGCATTGTGTTTCTGCTAGTACCTGGGGAGCCTCCCATGAATTAGGAAACATGGGAAGCAGTGTTTTTTGTTATGTAGAAGTTTTAGAAGGTGATAATTGTGGACCTGAAAGAACGTTTAGTCTTTGAACTTTACAGGTAATCTGCATACTCTACTACTTGTTGTACATCAACTATTGACATAAAATCTTCCTGACAGAAATGGATTAGCTGGTGCACTTGTGGATGGTGTTACTTTATCATTGTTTACTAATCTACATGCCATGTTTGGCACATCACAAAATATTGTTATCACTTTCTCTACTTCACAATTCATCCTTCCCTTGTCTTCTTTCTTCCTCTATTTCCCCTTTAAATAGGGAAAAACGATTAAGATTCAACACTGTTCCATCACCTGCATGCACAGCATTTGTAAACACTTCCACAACTTCCCCCCCCTGAAACTGCCTCTACGTCATTACTAACCAATGGGGAAAATCCATTCTCCCGATTTATTTTTCAAACTCTCCCACTTACCTATTCTAAAATGTTGTCAGGTGGGCATTTCCATGAGCATAAGGCAAACTACTGAACTGTTTATTAGGGTGGGGAACCCATAAAGGCAGATACCCTGCAGAATGCTGGCACCACAGAGACTAGGCATGTACCGAAACATTGCCCCATACCTCAGCATCTCCCCAGGGGATCTCAGCAGTGATATATCGATAACAGGAATCATTACGCTGAAACCAGTCAGTCTTGCCCTTCCAGCGCAGACCTCCATCAGGGTGGTGGCTCTGGTAGGTGGTCCTTCTCAGGGTCCCTGGGGTAACTTCAGAGTCCACTGGGGAGAAAAGCAACACAAGCAAATCAAAAGCAGATTCTAATTATATGTACATTTTGTGGTCCCGATATATGACAGAAATAAAATGGTCTTCGACACATTGATATTATAATGCGCAGTTTTTTTTTTAGTGCTCATGAAGTGTGCATTGAAAATATCCTGATATTCTCCAAGAATCATCATGAGCACAAGCACCGCGTCAAGCAAGTGTTACAAAAACTACATGAAAGCCATTTTGTTGTAAAGCTTGACAGTGTGTGCGCCATGCCCTCAAGGTAGACTTTCTGGGTTGTGTCATCTTGTCTACAGGGATCCAAAAGAACTAATTAAAAAGGCCAAATCTATCACAACATGACCTACTCCTACCTGGGTGAAGGAAGTACAGGCCCTATAGCGGGGTTCGTCAACTTCTAACAGCATATCCTTAGCCATTTCTCAGATATCATAACCTCCATTATGAGGCTCCTGAGAATTTCAGTAGTCCAGCGATTTACAGCAGGCTTTGGACTTGTTGATCAACTGGTTCTCGATAGCTCCTGTCTTGATGCATCCCAACCCCATGGTACCATTCCATGTAGAGGCGGATGCTTACCAATATGCGGCGGGTGGAGTTCTGTCCCAGTGTGATAACAAATATGGTATCATGCATACCATTGCCTTCTTCTCTGATAGAATATTACCTGCTGTAACATAACTGCACCATAGCTAAAAGAGAACATCTGGCCATCCAACTAACATTCCAGTATTAGATGCATTATTTATGAGGGGCTCAGCACCCTATCACCACATACTCCGATCACAAACATCTTGAGTGCTTTTGCTTTGACCCCACGACAGATGAGATGGGTGTTGTTCTTCAATAAGTTTGACTTTGTAATCATCTACCGGCCTGCAGCTCAACAAGTTAAAGCTGATCTTCTTTCCTGCATCTGTCTCCTATTTACACCATTCCCTCACACTGGAGGCTATACCCATGATTTCCAAGAATCGGGTAGTGGGTTGTTGTTCCTGTGACGCGTTCTTGATTGAGGTTAAAAAGATGCTGAAAACAGTGGATTGAACCCCTTGATTGTCCAACCCATGGTACACTGCTCTGGAGAGGGTCTGGTACCATACCACAAAGCTCTTCATTCCGCAAGAACTTAGAGAAATAGTCCTGAAGTGGTGTTTTGCATCAACCTTGATAGGTCGTCCTGGCATAATAAAAACCCATGAGATATGCCTTTGGTGGTTCTGGTGGGAACCCATGGGCAGGACATACAGGTGTTCGTGAACTCCTGTCCCATCTGTACTACTAACAAAGCCTCACACGCTCCTTCAGCAGGCCTCTTGCAACATCTTACTATAACTTCTTCTCCATGGCAAACCTTCCGTATGGATTTTGTCACAGAACTCCCAAAAGATTCATGTCACACCACAATCCTTGTAGTAGTAGACTTATTCTCTAAGATGTCCATTGTGTCCCATTACCCAAGATCTCCCTCACCAAAGAGCTGGTAGATATGTTTAAACAACAAGTAATAAGGCTACATGGTATATCTAAGGCCTTAGTGTCAGACTGAGGTACAGAGTTTTTATCCAGGTTTTGGAGGGAGATGTGCATTACATTACACATAGAGCAACTGCTGTCATTAGTTTACCACCCACAAACTGATGGACAGAGCGTACCAACCAACCCGCAACTCCCTCGCTCCCTCCTCAGCACACCCCTCGGCCTTAGCCAATCACGCCGGGTGGGGGAGGAGTCAGAGGTGGGGAATTGATTTTTATGTCCCGCACAGCACGGGAGAGCAGTGGACACGCGCCAAAGGCAAGCCCATCTGCGCCTGTCCACCCCAGGTCGGGCCCAGGCGCTAGCCCCCCTGCACAAATAACCACCTACTCGGAGGAAATAAGAAATCTACATCAGGGGGACTTTGCGCTCTGTCCTGCCATCCACGCACGTCTCAAACACACAGGAATCCTCCAAAGGCAGAGTATACTCCAAGGGCTCCCACACACCACCCCTTGCCAGGGTCAGACGTCGTCTCCTACTCAGGCTAAAAATACCACACTACGGATACATTACCTTTACATCCGTTCCCTCGCCAAACACCAGTTAGATATTTTCCTACTCTTACTATCGGATAAGCCTGACATCTTTTTTATCACCGAGACATGGTTAAACCTTGACTCCACTCCTGACATTCTGGCTGCCCTTCCCCACAACTAATCTATTCTACATGTCAACCGGACCCCAGGAAAAGCGGGAGGTGGAGTAGCTGCCATCATCCACAAAGACCAAATTTTCACTTCTATGTCCTCCTAAATCTCCCCGCCGCAGATAACATGATTATTAAACTTGACTCCAGTGCAGGGCCACTAATCTGCGTCCTGATATACAGACCCCCACAACATATGCCATCATTCCCCCTCTCATTGAGTGAGCAGTTGGCCAACCTGGTCATGGATTATGCAAAAATACTTTTACTAGGTGACCTTAACTACTGGTGCAACGATGAATCTGGTGGACCCCACGCCACTGAACTGATGGAACTCCTCTCTAACCTTAACTACTTCCACCATATTGCCTCATCCACATACATTAAAGGTCACACTCTGGACCAGGTGTGGACAACTAATCTCACGGACTCCACACCCACAATATCGCCGTGCATTTGGTCCGACCACCATTTAATAACATTTACCATCTCATTTCCTATTTGTAGCAAGTCCCCTGCGACCGTGGGGGCGTGATTAGAAAATGGAGCACCCTGAATAAACAGGACTTCTTGGATAGCCTAGCTAGCTCCACCACTGCAGCCGACCCCGATGTGGATCACGCTGGAGCAAACATCTCAGCCTGGCTACTAGCAGCCAGCAATAAACATGTCCCCCTCAAAAAACTCAAAATCACCCGCCACTCTGAATCCCAGAAATGGTTTTCTCCTGAGCTCAGGGCTCAAAAACAAGACCTCCGCCAAAAAGTGATGAAATGGAGACTCACTTATACCCCGGAAGAAAAACTTCTTTACTTGATTGCCCGCAAAAACTATTAAAAGAGCCATTATCTCAGCCAAGGCCACCTACTTTTCGGCAAAAATCACAAAGTCAAATAACAAATCAAAGGACATCTTCGCCATAGTGAACGAGCTATCCAATGCTGAGAGAATCCTCCCCAAGCCCGTGGTCACTCAAGACCTGTGTGATTCCCTGAACAAATACTTTTTGGAAAAATTATCAATAACAAAGCCAGTATCTCTTTCTCCTGTCCCAAGGAGGACTCCCCGGCCACAATATTCAACTCCCTCACCCTTGACCACTTTCCACTCATAGATGCTCAGTCTCTGCAGGCTGTACTGGCCAGGGTGAAATCTGGTTCACCAAGGGAATGCTGTTCCCCGCACATTTTAAAGGACGCCTTTTCGGTCCTTTCTCTCCCTATCCTGACCTTCCTAAACAAATCCATATCTCAGGGTAGGGTCCCCAAAGCGTTCAAGGACGCAGCCGTAGTCCCCCTCCTAAAAAAACCAGGAGCGGACCCCAAAAATCTCTCCAACTACAGGCCCATTTCTCTGCTCCCCTATTTGGTGAAGGTCCTTCAAGCTCATGTAGCAACGTGTCTGTCTAACTTTGTCGAGCAGTCTGACTACTTAGACCCCCATCAAGCAGGGTTCTGCCCTGCTCACTCCACTGAGACAGTAATTCTCGTAGTATTGGATGCCCTACGAGGAAATGCTGATAAAGGAATCCCTCTGGCCTTGGTCCTTCTGGACCTCTCAGCCACGTTTGACACAGTCGACCATGCCATTTCAATAGACCGTGTCAAACAGGCTGGCATCCGTGACTTGACCCACAGTTGGATCAAGTCCTTCCTCAGCGACCGCACTCAAGCGGTACGCTTAGCCCCTTTCACTGCTCCTAAGCGACCCACAACATGTGGGGTCCCTCAGGGATCCTCGCTGTCCCCCTTGCTGTTTAACTTGTATCTGATACCCTTGATTCAGTCCTTGAAGGAACGTAAAACTATCACCTTTAACTATGCGGAGGATCTCCAGTTGATCTTCACAATAGACAACTCCCCTGAATCAATTCGGGATTTCCAGGGCACCATGCTTCACATTCGGCAGTGGATGGACCAAAACCATCTGAAGCTGAACCCCGGTAAGACCGAGCTAGTCCTGAACGGGAACAGCCAAATCCTCTGGGGCCCACACTATTGGCCTACAGAACTTGGCGCTCCCCCTATCCGATCCTCCTCGGTAAAAAGCCTAGGGGTGATCATCAATAATGATCTATCTCTAAAGACCCAGGTAGGTACGGTTGTGTCCTCCTGCTTCTTCCAGCTCCGCAGGATCAGGAAGATCAGTCGCATGTTCACCCACTCGACCTTGATTCAGGTTATAATAGCCCTGGTACTGTCACACCTGGACTATGCCAACTCTATATACCTGGGCCTTGCACTCTTCCTCAGCAAACGCCTCCAACTGGTCCAGAACCAGGCGGCCAGATTGATCCATCAGCAACCATGATGGCACTCTGCAATACCCCTGCTAAAAAGACTCCACTGGCTCCCCATCCCCCAACGCACTGCATTTAAGACGGCCTGCATCATCTTTAAGTCCCTCCATGGCCGCAGCCCCAAATTCATCAAATTCCTAGGTACATCCCCTCCCGCAACCTCCGTTCTGCCAACCTCCAACTCCTGGCCACCCCGCCTTTTAAGCTTCAACGCCAGTTTGCGACTCTGGCTCTCAGACTATGGAATTCCCTTCCGTTGGAAATCCGTTCCTGCAACAATCTCCCAAGCTTTAGGAAAATGCTTAAAACATGGCTATTTACACAGGCCAACATGTAACTCCTGCTTGGTCCTGGCACATGTTAGAGCTAGCACCGTGAAACCATTTGACTCATGAGGCACACCTAGTAACGACTAGTGGAACTGCAGCTTCATGAAAGAGTTTTAATGCTTTTGCATTTGACTCGTGAGGGACACCTAGTAACGACTAGTGGAACTGCAACTCTTTGTAGAATTATTTTGATATTGGATACTACAATTTTGACTGCCCACTGTTAATCTCGTCCCATAATGCTTTGCAGGGCCTTTGGTTGGGATTGTATTTTTGCCCATAACTGCGCCTGGGGTGGTCCTAAGAGGATGGGACCCCCACTGAATCGTTCAGCAAGATGTGCTCTTTGTTTTCAAGGCATCTGCTTGGTTCTCTCCCAGAGTTAGGGAGGATTCCAAAATCATCACCTCTCTCACTGCTTGCTAAATTTTCATTTTCATTTTGTGATATGACTATAGAATTAAAGCATGTAGAGACAGAGATACTTGGTATTTTACCAAAAGTATATGATGTTTCTCTTTTATTAATTGGGAGTCCAACGGAACGGAGCGAAGCTTCCAGAGTTTGTGTTCAACTTCGTGGAATTCCACGTAGTAGTACTCCGCCAATTACGCCCACCCTCACAATCTACAGGGAAAAATGAAAAAAGAATACACTTTTAAAGTCATCAACATTAATTTTATGATGCCACCCGTGAGATGATGATCAGCTACAAAGCGTATGTCACCCTAGTTTCCACAGGTCCAAAAGAGTTGTATGTCTTTTAGGATTTAGTAATTCAGCCATAACCCAAATGAATCTGCGCCGTTAAAGCATTGTTTCAAAAAGTGATAGAACAGTAAAGTGCATAAACACCCAATGTGTTGGTTAGGCCCCAGAGGTCTCGATGAGTAAGTAAGTACCTGGTTAGTAAATATCGTGCTGCTCTAGCCAGATTCCCGTTTATCCTGTCCTGTAGAAAAACAACCATTTAACTGGGGTGCCCGAGAATACTCATGGTTTAATGCGTGCGCAAACTCAAGAATGGCCCACCTGAGCAATTTAAAACCTAAACACATGTACGATATGGCTAAACGCCATCCGAGCTCTTAGACCCTGTGTCCGTAACAAGAGGAAAATCTTGTCTAAATATTTGGCAGAGGAAACAGAGAAAACTGCAGTAATGCATGAACGCTACCAATGCGCTGACCTCGCTGAATTGAAAGAAAATGGGTCGTGTTCAAGAAAAAGGATAATGAATGAAAAGAATCCTACAAAGAAAATAACACATAGTAAGAGTTTTAACAAGCCCACAACTAACGTACGACTCATATAACACAAAAATCCCCACCATATCATGGCTTACCGATGAAATGGCCGCCCTGTAATCACGAGTAGAAACCTCTTGCCAATGTATGTCGAGTACTGGTTGCGCGTGCAGGGCAGTTAAACTTCTGACCTCATCAAAGTAGAAATGAGACTACGCGATCAAAACCAGGACCGCCATCTTAGCGTAGTTAGTACAAGGAACAGAATCAGAATTGTGTTATACTTATATGCCCGGAACGTAAAGTATCCCCAATATAGAGATAGAACTAGTGTCGCACCTTAAAGAATTCTCGTATATCCAAAACGAGATCTCAAATACGAAATGTAATATTATACTATAATCAAATGAGAATTGGGCAAAGAACGTTGATACACAACTAGCGGGATGCACTTGTATATAATTCTAAAAAAGACAAAAAATATCAATATAATGTGCGATTGTTTATTAGGAATAACTGCTGCGTAGCCCTCATATTAGACCTAAACATATAGCTAAAAATATGACAAATACCAAAAATGGGCCATTGATAAAACCTCAACAGATAGATGAATAGCGAGGTGAAAAAGGTATAAGGTAGTGAATTTCTAGAGGAAATAAAATGCACTATAAGGCTAGCATGGTCATGTTGTCTGACCTATACTGTTGAGAAGTGTAAGATATGGGACATAAAAATGCGATGCTCTAAAGCAATAGTTCAGATAAATGAAAAAATAAAGTGTCTCGTATGTATGTTTCCCATCACCAGTGATGTTAATGTTCCTCCGTGTAAAGTTATTGTGAGATGCGTATCTGCTCAGTTATGATGTTAAGTCCTGATTTCAATCTAGAAAAGGGGCCGTCTTGCTATTCAATTATAAAAAAACAGCTCATATCTAAACGGTCATCTAAACCTGTGGGATTCATGGTGTTCAAATACTTGATCCAGTAGATTTCTCTCTGTAGTAATTTCTTAGTATTGTCAGTCCCTGGTTGGGATATAACTTTTTCGATGACCTGAAACCTAAGTTGTGACATAGTGTGATTAGCATCATCCCAATGAACTGCTAGACTTGATGTAGTGCTTCTAGTTCTCATCTTACTTTTGTGCTCTGTAATCCGTATTTTTATTTTGCGCTCCGTCTTCCAATACATAGGCCTTGCCGCAGGGGCACTTTTTTTTAATTTATTTTTTTATTGGCATTTTCAAGAAAACAACAATACAACCAGTTGCAAAAAACAGCCAGTCAGTTGCTTATACAATACAGGGTTACCGTTCCGTAACAGAGTCATGTGAGTTACTATTACATGTGTATACATAATCACTCCAACACATAGTCCCAATAACATGGTAGGTATTTCCAATATAAAGGATGCAACAGTATCGACAACACAATAGATCATAGCAGGACATTTCACATTTAAAAAACATAAAATATGAAAGGTGTATAACATAGTCAGGCACATTTGCATATTTGCTATATACCCAACCTGTATACCACAGGCCACCCAGATCCCCTTCAAGGCTACTCTTGAGGCCCTGCGGCCACAGTTGTCTCTTGATGTTCACGGGCCCACACCAGAAATGGCTCCCATATGTCTTTGGGTCTGGATGTGGAGGGCATCACTTCCCAGAAAGTGGTCAATTGTGAGTGACCAATCGTTATGTCTGATATCCAGTCAGTTTTGGATGGGACCCCCCCCTACGTCCCCAATGCATGGCGACCGGTCGTTTAGCAAATAGGAGCAATAATGCGTGTAGCTTTCTAAGGTTAGCAGGAGTGTCCTTAACGTACCCTAGCAACCCCTGTATAGGATAAGGGTCTCCAGCCAGCCCAATTATTTGGTGAATTATATGAAACACATCAAACCAGTATTTTTCTAACCTCGGGAAATCCCAGCAACTGCCATCCTCTTTGAGACCTATATGATGCAGATTAATAGGTGTTCTATAAAACCAGTGTAGGAATTTGAAATGGAGTAAACGAAGCTTGTAATTAGGGGAGAGTGCTGTGAGTTGGCTGCAACATCAAAGCCACTGGTCCTCTGTGAGTGGTGGTTGTAAGTCTTCATTCCATGCCCGTAGTGCTCGCAGTTTTGTCAAAGGGGCCGAATTCTGCATGTGGTTGTATATTCTGGTGATTAGTCGGCGAGGGGAAGCTGACTTAAGTACATTTTTTAAGGAGCTGAGAATGGTCGGGGCGTCCGGAAAAGTGTCATGGAGGGTCCGACATGCAGCCCTAAGTTTGTGATAAGCAAACAATTTAGAAAAAAGCACCTGCTGCTCTTCCGTGGCCAAAGGAGGTGGTCAGAAAGACCCTTCTGGGTAGAGGTCAGCGCAAGTGTGTAGATTCATTTTATGTGCCAGGTCTTTTCCAATAACCTCCCCCTTGGGGAACAGCATCGGGTTATGTGCTATAAGTATTGCTGGGGCATATAGGATGGGAGCACTGGCTCTCTTCCACAACTCATTCCAGGCCCAGCGCATAGTCTCTACTGTATCTATATCTTCCCTAGGGTGCTTGTACCCTTTAAACAGGGCAACCTGTAGGGGGAGGGGCACCGCAACAGCCGCTTCCACTGCCACATGTGGCTGAAAAGGAGTGGGATGTGCCCAGTAATGTAAGAACTGCGCTTAAGCGCTCCACGCATATAATTGCAAGTCCGGAGCTCCAAGTCTACGTTGTCGCAAAGGAAGTGTTAAAAGTTCCCAGGAAATTCTAGCTCGTTCACCCGCCCATATCAGGGAAATCAACAGGGACCATAGGGTTTTAAAAAAGGCTTGCGTGAGCGAAAGTGGAATATTAACTGTTGGACCCGGCCTCGCAGAACGGCCCTCCGTGCACCCGCACCACCGAAACCTGGTACCTGCAGCCCCAACCACCCGGCCCAGCCGGTCCTTCCTACCAGAACACCCGCACCCGGCCCGGACATCCTCGTCCATGGCCTCTCTCCTTTCGGCCACCCCGGGCCCGCATGCCCCCTTCATGCGTCAAGATGGCCGCCCGGCCCCAGCGCGACCCTGGCCTAGAGGCGCCACTCCGGCTGGAGGACATCACACTTCCAGGGGGATGAGAGAGGGAGGAGCAGTTTCTATCGCACCTCTGGACTCCCCTGGGACGATGGGTTTCGATCGGCCCTCCGGCCTCCCTGAGAGCTGGCTCCACGCCTGCTGGGTGTCTGGGACTCCTCCCGCCCCGGCCCTGAACGAGATCAAAAGACAATAGCAGGAAACCCCGACAAGCGACCCCCAGGTGACAAGACCCCTGCCTCCACCGACCCCGGACATCAAAGAGGGGTCGACCTATAACAAGGGGTGCTCTGGGTCGGTCCGGCAGATTCGACGCTGGAACAACGTAAGCCTGCTGAGTGACTCGCGGCTCCTGGAAGATCGTAACACCTCTGAACTTGTGTCTAAGCCTGCTGAGTGACTCGCGGCTCCTGGAAGATCGTAACACCTCTGAACTTGTGCCTAAGCCTGCTGAGTGACTCGCGGCTCCTGGAAGATCGTAACACCTCCGAACTTGTGCCTAAGCCTGCTGAGTGACTCGCGGCTCCTGGAAGATCGTAACACCTCCGACTTTGCGCCTAAGCCTGCTGAGTGACTCGCGGCTCCTGGAAGATCGTAACATCTCCGAACTTGTGCCTAAGCCTGCTGAGAGACTCGCGGCTCCTTGAAGATCGTACACCTCTGAACCTGTACCTGAGCCCGCTGAGTGACTCGCGGCTCCCCCAGACTCTCACGGTCCCGCCGGACCCCGACTACGACCCCGTATCCCCCGGCTCGAGGATTGTGAGCTGTGCGCCGGATACGTCCCTGCTTGAACTTTTGCCAAAGACTGTCCCGCTACCCCCCTACCTTTCCGAGACTCTTGAGCCTGTGCACATCTTGTACATATTTGCCGTGATAACCTACTTGATAAAGATTGTTTCTGAGAATAACCGGTGTGGTTACTCTGTGTCGTGTGGTGCCAGAAGTACGATCCTAGCTGCGAGATTCCTCCCCCTGGGGAGTCTCCCGCCAGTGCCCGGCTACGATACTTCGAGGGTGGGTCTCAGGGTAGTCAGGACCCCCTTCCGGGCTCCTCTGAGGTCACCGTCTAACATTGGTGGCAAGCGACGGGATTCGGGCCCATCACCTAGAGATCGTACCGTGAACAACGGACGCACTACCGACAGGGATGGCAGAAGGAAGCGCCATGAGCCCCGCAGAAACCAACGCCAACAGGGTGTTCCAGGTGGAGCATCTAGAAGAATATACACACAAGGAGCTGAAGCAATTTTGCAAAGAACTTAAAATCGCTACCACTGGTCTCAACACGAAGGAAGATTTGCAGAAAGCACTGAAAACTTGGGTGGAGACCGGGGCCTCCCGCCCGGAAGGCACGGGGGAGCGCCCCGACGAAACCGAACCTCCCCAAAGTGAAAGCAGCAGCAATCAGGTGCGAGGAGGCGTACCAGACGGGGGCTTCTCCCCAGAAGAACTCGCGGACAGAGAGAGAAGCCGCAATCATGAACTAGAGCTGGCCAAACTCAAAATTGAGGGCGAATTGAAGTTAGCGGAAAAAAAGCTAGCGGTAGAACAAATGCGTGTACAAGGCGAACTGGAGGAGAAAAAGCTCCAACGGGAGCACGAAGGAAGGAAGCTCCAGCTGGAGCACGAACGCAGCTTAAAGGAACTCGAGCTCAAGGCCCGAAACGAGGAAGGGAGGCCCCCAAGTAACCAAGAGACGGCCTCCCCAGCGGAACAGAAGGTCCACATCCCGAAGGATGTGGTCAAGGAATATTATAAAAACGATGACATTCAGCAATGGTTTCGGGCCTACGAGGTCGCCATGACCTCCCATCGGATCCCGCAGAAGGACTGGGGGGCGGGGCTGTGGGGACGGTTTCTGAGCGAAGGAAGGGACACCCTGCTCGACCTACCCCTCTCCCTGCAGACCTCCTACAGCCACATGAAAGAGGCTCTACTCACAAGATACGGCCTCACCCCAGAAATGTACCGTCAACGGTTCCGGGACTGCAGGAAGATCCCGGGCACCACCTGGGTGGAATATGTAAACTTTTTCAGTCGGGCCTTCGATGGGTGGACCAAGGGCAGCAAGGTCACCACCCTGGCCGAACTCACTGATCTCATGTTGTGGGAACATCTAGCTGCGAACTGCTTCGTAGAACTACGTCAGCATCTGCTGGACAGTAAGCTCACAGATCCCCGGAAGCTGGCTGTGGAGGCCGACCGCTGGACCAACACCCGGGTCTCCCGGGGCATGGTAGGAGAGTACCCCCGAACCAGTCAGGGACCACCCCGCCAGAGAGGAGGAGGGAACCAGGGAGGGCCGAGAGAGTCCCAGCCTAGCCCCCCGAAGACACCACCTCCACCTTTCCCGGCGCCCCCTCCACCAGTAACCGGGCCCCCTGGGAAACGGGGACACCGGGTGACCGTCACATGTTTTCGCTGCCAGAAACCCGGGCACTACGCCAATGACCCAGAGTGCCCCATGGCCACCCAAGTCCCCCCGACGAGACAGATAGCCAACGTAGCCCTGGGGGAGGGGGTGGAGGAAGCCGAAGAGTGGGAACCCGCAGCAATGGCCCTAGTATCCCTGGGAGATAGGGAGATGATCCCTGGTAGCCTCCTCCCCTCCAACACCCAGAAGTATGGGCAGCTTGTCAAAATCAATGGCCACCAGGTAGAGGCCCTGCGAGACACCGGGGCCAGTATCACCGGTGTCCTCAGGCACCTAGTCCCCGAAGAGCAGATCCTCCCCAACGTCTTTTGCCCTGTAATATCCGCAGACAATAGAGAGAGCATGTGCCAGGTAGCCCTGGTGCCATTTGAGTGGGGAGGGGTGATAGGCAAACTCAAGGTGGCCGTAAGAACCTCCCAGCCGGTCGACTGCCTTTTAGGGAACGACCTAGAGAGTTCCCCATGGAAGCACGTAGAGCGTAAGGCCCACCTGGGAATGATGGGACTCCCCGAGTGGGTGTGCGCCACCACCCGATCTATGTCCGCCCGACTCACTCCCCAGAGGGAAGTCGAGAGCACCCCGATCGAAGAGATCAGAACAGTCCCCGCCGAGGGTCCTTCCGTCCCCCCATCAGAAGGGTCCGTCGCTAGCGATGAACCCACACCATCCGACCCTGACCCGGTCCCTGAGTTAGGCGATCTACCCGAGTTGGCCCAATGGCGCCACGAGGGCGGACCCACTCGGGAGGAGTTTTGCAGGGAGCAAGCCACTTGTCCTTCCCTGGTCGGGCTGCGGCGCCAAGCCGAGGGCCAAGCCGCAGGTGACCAGACCGGGACGCACCGAATATATTGGGAGAATAGCATCCTGTACAGTGAGCAGAAGTCGGTGGAGCTGGGATCTGGACGGGTACTGGTGGTACCCCTCCGCTTCCGAGATTTCCTCCTGGGTTTAGCCCACGACGTCCCCCTCGCCGGTCACCTGGGACAGGACAAGACTTACAACCGTCTTGTGACCCATTTTTACTGGCCTAAGATGAGAGCAGCGGTAGAGGCCCATTGCAAGTCCTGCCCCACGTGCCAGGCTAGTGGAAAGAGTGGAGGGAAACTCAAGGCTCCCCTCCAACCCTTCCCGGTCGTCAGTACCCCCTTCGAACGGGTCGGGATCGACATCGTGGGACCACTGGACCCCCCCACCTCCCAAGGCCACCGTTTTATCTTGGTCCTAGTGGACCACGCCACCCGCTACCCGGAGGCTATCCCCCTGCGCACCATTACGGCCCCTGTGGTGGGCCGGGCCCTGATGGGGATCTTTTCCAGGGTGGGGTTTCCCCGCGAGGTCGTGAGCGATCGCGGCACTAATTTTATCTCAAGGTATATGACGTCCCTGTGGCAACAATGTGGGGTGTCCTATAAGTTCACCACCCCGTACCATCCCCAAGGAAACGGCCTAGTAGAAAGGTTTAATAGGACTTTGAAAGGGATGATCGCTGGCCTAGAAGAACCCCTCCGGCGGAAGTGGGACGTCCTGCTCCCTTGCCTATTGTTCGCGTATAGAGAGGTCCCCCAGAAGTCCCTAGGATTCAGCCCGTTTGAGTTACTCTATGGGCACCCCGTCCGAGGTCCCCTCAGTTTGGTAAAGGAAGAGTGGGAGGCGGCACCCCAGACCACCCCCCGAGATGTGTTCCAATACGTCTTGGCCCTCCGGAACCAGACCAGGAAGTTCCGAGAACTGGCCGAGGCCAACCTGGAGGCGAGTCAAGAAGAGATGAAACGCTGGTACGACCAGAATGCCACTCTGGTTGAGTTCCAGCCGGGCCAGCAGGTGTGGGTCATGGCCCCCGTGGAGCCTGGCGCCCTCCAGGACCGATGGACTGGGCCTTACAAGGTGGTTGAGCGAAAGAGTCCAGTTACGTACTTGGTGGACGTCCAGTCGCCCCGGGACCCCCTCCGGGTCCTGCATGTGAACCGACTCAAGCCTCACTTCGTGCGGACAGAACTGAGCCTCCTGCTGGCCACCGATGACGGGGCCGAAGATGAGTCGGATCCCCTCCCGGACCTCCTGTGTGTCAAGGAGCAGGATGGCTCCGTGGAGGGAGTGAACCTTTCCCCAGCCCTCACTGCCCAGCAACAAGCGGACTGCCGCCAGCTCCTAAGACAATTTGCCGACCTCTTCTCTCTGACCCCCCGGGTCACCAACTGGTGTGTTCATGACGTGGACACCGGGGACAGCCCGCCGGTGAGACACCGAGCCTACCGGGTTCCTGACCGGGTCCGGTCCTGCATTCAAGATGAAGTCTCGAAGATGCTGACCCTGGGGGTGATTGAGCCCTCTGACAGTCCCTGGGCCAGCCCCGTGGTCCTGGTCCCGAAGGCAGCGGCCCCCGGTGTCGCCCCCGAGCTCCGATTCTGCGTGGATTACCGGGGGCTCAATGACGTTACCCGAGCCGATGCCCACCCCATTCCACGAGCCGACGAACTCATTGACCGACTAGGGGCAGCCCGGTTCCTCAGCACATTCGACCTCACCTGCGGATACTGGCAGATTGCGCTCACCGAAGGGGCCAAGGAGCGGTCCGCTTTCTCCACCCCCGACGGGCACTACCGCTTCCGCGTGATGCCCTTCGGGATGAAAAATGCCCCGGCCACTTTCCAGCGACTGGTGAATAAGGTCCTGGCCGGGTTGGAACAGTTCAGCGCGGCATATCTAGACGATATCGCCGTCTTCAGTTCAGAGTGGAGTGAGCACCTCCAGCACCTCCGGAGGGTGCTAACCGCCCTGCGCCAGGCAGGCCTCACAGTAAAAGCTAGCAAGTGCCAGATCGGGCAAGGCTCCGTAGTCTACCTGGGGCACCGGGTCGGGAGCGGCCAGGTAGCCCCTCTACAGCCAAAGATCGACGCCATCCTGGCCTGGGAACCACCCATCACCCAGACGGAGGTCCGAGCCTTCCTGGGACTCACAGGATACTACCGACGCTTCATTCGGGGATATGGCAGCCTGGTCGGCCCTCTCACCGAACTCACATCTAAAAAACAGCCAAAGAAGGTGCAGTGGACGGCTGCCTGCCAGGAGGCTTTCGATGCTCTAAAAAAGGCCATGTGCACTGCTCCCGTCCTCCAGGCTCCCGACTATGCCAAGGAGTTCCTAGTCCAGACCGATGCCTCCGAACATGGCATTGGGGCCGTCCTGTCCCAAGTGAATGACCAAGGCCTAGACCAGCCCGTCGCCTTCCTCAGTCGGCGGCTGCTGCCCCGAGAGCAGAGGTGGAGCACCATAGAGCGCGAAGCCTTTGCCGTGGTCTGGGCACTCAAAAAGCTACGACCCTACCTGTTCGGCACGCATTTCAGAGTCCAAACTGACCATCGGCCCTTGCGGTGGCTCATGCAGATGCGAGGGGAAAACCCCAAGCTACTGCGGTGGTCAATCTCCCTCCAGGGGATGGATTTCACCGTAGAACACCGCCCTGGTACGGACCACGCCAACGCTGACGGCCTCTCCCGGTTCTTCCGCCTCAGCGAAGAGAACCCCCCAAGATGATGGGCAGTTCTCTCCGGCTTTCAGCTGGGGGGGACGCGTGTTGGACCCGGCCTCGCAGAACGGCCCTCCGTGCACCCGCACCACCGAAACCTGGTACCTGCAGCCCCAACCACCCGGCCCAGCCGGTCCTTCCTACCAGAACACCCGCACCCGGCCCGGACATCCTCGTCCATGGCCTCTCTCCTTTCGGCCACCCCGGGCCCGCATGCCCCCTTCATGCGTCAAGATGGCCGCCCGGCCCCAGCGCGACCCTGGCCTAGAGGCGCCACTCCGGCTGGAGGACATCACACTTCCAGGGGGATGAGAGAGGGAGGAGCAGTTTCTATCGCACCTCTGGACTCCCCTGGGACGATGGGTTTCGATCGGCCCTCCGGCCTCCCTGAGAGCTGGCTCCACGCCTGCTGGGTGTCTGGGACTCCTCCCGCCCCGGCCCTGAACGAGATCAAAAGACAATAGCAGGAAACCCCGACAAGCGACCCCCAGGTGACAAGACCCCTGCCTCCACCGACCCCGGACATCAAAGAGGGGTCGACCTATAACAAGGGGTGCTCTGGGTCGGTCCGGCAGATTCGACGCTGGAACAACGTAAGCCTGCTGAGTGACTCGCGGCTCCTGGAAGATCGTAACACCTCTGAACTTGTGTCTAAGCCTGCTGAGTGACTCGCGGCTCCTGGAAGATCGTAACACCTCTGAACTTGTGCCTAAGCCTGCTGAGTGACTCGCGGCTCCTGGAAGATCGTAACACCTCCGAACTTGTGCCTAAGCCTGCTGAGTGACTCGCGGCTCCTGGAAGATCGTAACACCTCCGACTTTGCGCCTAAGCCTGCTGAGTGACTCGCGGCTCCTGGAAGATCGTAACATCTCCGAACTTGTGCCTAAGCCTGCTGAGAGACTCGCGGCTCCTTGAAGATCGTACACCTCTGAACCTGTACCTGAGCCCGCTGAGTGACTCGCGGCTCCCCCAGACTCTCACGGTCCCGCCGGACCCCGACTACGACCCCGTATCCCCCGGCTCGAGGATTGTGAGCTGTGCGCCGGATACGTCCCTGCTTGAACTTTTGCCAAAGACTGTCCCGCTACCCCCCTACCTTTCCGAGACTCTTGAGCCTGTGCACATCTTGTACATATTTGCCGTGATAACCTACTTGATAAAGATTGTTTCTGAGAATAACCGGTGTGGTTACTCTGTGTCGTGTGGTGCCAGAAGTACGATCCTAGCTGCGAGATTCCTCCCCCTGGGGAGTCTCCCGCCAGTGCCCGGCTACGATACTTCGAGGGTGGGTCTCAGGGTAGTCAGGACCCCCTTCCAGGCTCCTCTGAGGTCACCGTCTAACATTAACAAATAAATAAAAGAATTTAGGAAGTACCATCATCTTGACTAATGCTATCCTCCCGGCCAATGAGAGCGGGAGTCCAGCCCAAGCAGCGACCTCCTCCAACCAGTTTCTGGCACGTCCATAGTTCACAAGACCTGAACATCCCTGCTAACCCATATACCCATATATTTCACGGGTTCCATCGTCCATGTAAGGGGGAACTCAGATGGAGATTGGACAGTGGTGTCAGTCAAAGGGAAAATAACAGGTTTAGTCCAATTAATCGATATGCCGGAGAGGCCACCAAATGTAATAAATTCCCTCAATAACTGATCTAGATTTGCTTCTGGATCAGATACATACAGGATGACTTCATCTGCATAGAGTGAAATTAGAAGACTACGGGGACTAAATCCAATCCCTTTGGCAGTATGATGTTGCCGGATACGCGCCGCCAGTGGTTCCATCGCGATCGCGAAGAGTAGGGGGGATAGCGGGCATCCCTGTCTTGTGCCTCACGAAATATTAAAGGGTGCCGAGAGGAGAACATTCACTCTCACACATGTTGGCAGTTGTGTGTAGAGCATACGTATTAAATTCATAAATAATGAACTGAAATCCATACGACCAAGGATTGCAAACAGGTATTGCCATTCTAAAGTATCGAAAGCCT
Source organism: Triturus cristatus (assembly GCF_964204655.1). Lineage (NCBI taxonomy): Eukaryota > Metazoa > Chordata > Amphibia > Caudata > Salamandridae > Triturus > Triturus cristatus. The sequence continues at coordinate 19,703,593 of NC_140585.1, read as the reverse complement.
TTGTGGCATCTAAAAATACAGCGGCTGCCTGTAACTCTGGGTGTAAATAATGTTATACTGAGAATAAAGTCCTAAGATTTTAGGATGTTGATTTCCCGGGCATAAACCCTGATTGGTCCGGATGGGCCACCAATGGGAGCAAGGGCTGCAGCCTATTAGCAATGAGTTTCGCCAAGATTTTAACATCTACATTTATCAGCAAGAGTTGCCTATAAGAGTCTAGATCGTCTTTGGGCTTACCAGGCTTTAAGAGGGTAATTATAATTGCCTCCCGCATGGACGGTGGCAGGACACCCGTTTCGCGGGCTTCCTCAAAAAGCTCAAATAGGCAGAGTGCTAGTTCCTCAACATAGGTTTTATAAAAGGCGGTGGTTAGACGTCCGAACCAAGGGCTTTGTTTAACGGTAGGCTTTTTATGACTTGCGCCACATCGTCTGCTGTAAAGGGGAAATCCAAATATTCCCTGTACCTATTACTCAGCCAAAGCAACTCGAGAGAGTCCAGGGATGGCAGCAGGCCTTCGGGGCTGGAGCCCTGTGTGGTGTACAGCTTAGAATAAAAACTGGAGAATTCATCAAGTATAGCTCTCTGTCCTCTAATTATTAGATTGGTCCGCAGTTTTCAACTCAGTGACAAATGTAGAGGATCGTGGGGGTCGAAGCATTGCCGCCAGCATCCTCCCGGGCCTATCCCCCTCTCCATACCGCCTAGCCTGAGCGTGTTTACCTACGAATTTTACTTATCTGTGTACCTCTTCTTCAAATTTAAGTAGTTTTTCTTTCAGCGAGGCCAGTGTAGTGGGCTCGCCGGACGCATAGAATTGTTGCTCCAGTTCCCTAATCTGTTTTTCGAGTGAGTCCAGAGTCCCCCGAATGGCTTTTAATACGCCGGCCTGTCTTGCTATACAGTTCTCCCTTATCACAGTTTTAAAGGCTTCCCATAACGTAGTCACTGTGTTCACAGAGCCCGTGTTGAGGGAAAAATAATAATTTATGTCTCCTCTAATTTCTTCTTTAAAAGCTTTGTCTAAGAGGGTGTCTTGGGGCAATCTCCAGATATACATCCTTGCTACAGAATGTGGTAAGTCCAAGCGCAATAGACAGGGTGCATGATCTGATAGGGATCGGGGAAGATGCAGGGCCTCCCTCGTCCATGTAGCTACATCTCGGGAAACCAACCAATAATCCAGCCTTGACCACGCCTTATGATATTCTGAAATGCATGTTACCTCCCTGCCGCAGGGGCGTTTAATACAATAAACCACATTGTTCGTGTTGCCATCACTAGTGTGTCGTAGTTGAACATTTTTACCAGTGGATGGATGGGTTAAGATATTGCCGGTTAGGACATTATTGCTATGTATTCAGTTGTTGTATTTTTTGGTTCCTTGAGTTGTCTCTTTGCTAAATGGTTGTTCAGGTGTGGATAAAATTGTGCATAGGTTTCTGCCCCTGGTGTAAGCATATAAGGGTTTATGCTGAAAAATACCACTGAAGTCTGCTTCACTCTCCAATAATTCCCATCTGGTGTTGATGATCTTTTTAATTGCATTTTAGGAAGTTGAGAACTTAGACAGAAACATTTTTCTCCTTTCATCCGGACTGTCCTGCTTTGTGAATAATTCCCGGCGTTCCTTAGTTTGAACACGTCTTTAGCAATCTTGCAATATTTCTTCAGGATAACCACGTTCTTGGTACCGTTGTTTATATTCATGAAGTTTATTTATGCAGATTTTGGCATCCGAACATATCCTTTTAATCCTGATGAATTGTGAATATGGCAAGTTCCTAATCAAACTCCTGGGATGAAAACTTGTGTATGCCAGTGCATTATTACGATCAGTGGGTTTGTTGTAAATTTGGGTGTCAAAATATGTATCTGAAGATGATTTGCTCACAAGTAAATGAATACTCCGATCTTCAATATTGTGAGTAAACTGTATCCTGGGATTAATGGTATTCAGTGTGTCGATCATCTTGGTTAACTCTTCCCTGGTGTCTGTCCAAACGATGAAGATGTTGTCTATATACCGACAGTACATTTTGATTTTCTGCCACCAAACTGGGTTGCTCATGATATTAGCATGCTCAAATTGGGCCATGAAAGTGTCAGCATACGTGGGGTCCCCGAAAAACCCATGGAGGTCCCTGTAAGATGTGCAAAAAATTGTCCTTGCCATAAAAAATAGCTGTGGTGTAAGCTGAACTTTAACAACTGTAGGATGAAAAAATGCTCCATGCCAATATCTCCCATCTGCAGTAAGGCCCATTCCACTGCCTCTAAACCTGCTTCATGTGGTATGGACGTATACAAAGCTGCTATGTCGATGGTGCATAATAGTGTCCTGTCTGGGTTCTCCACTTCAACCTCTTGACATTTTTGTAAAAAATGAGTGGCATCTTTAAGGAATGATTGCCAACCTTGCACAAATTTCTGTAAATAAAAATCCCCAAATTTGCCAAGTGGTTAAAAAAGTGAACCACACCCTGAGACTATAGGACCGAATGGTGGATTTTGAGCATCCGTAAGAATTTTTGGTATCATATATAGCTTTGGTCTGCGTGGGTTGGTTGTGGTAAGAAATGTTTTGATTTGTGCGGTGATCCAATCTTGGTCTAGAGCATTTTGCATAATATCCTCTAACATGCCTTGGAGTTGAGATGTCAGGTCATAAATTGATCAGATATGTGTTACCATCATCTATATGTGCATTGACTTTTTTCATGATAGAATAAGGTGTCCATGACAACAATTTCTCCTCTCTTGTACAATATACAATATAAAACTCTTATCCTGAGATCTAAGGCAGATTTCTAAGCCAATTCCATCACACAGGCGTCTAATGGGTCTAAAGCTCTCTTTAAGATCGTCCGAGACCTTACTAACCCAGACTGTATGAGCAATAGAGTCGCCCCCTCGCAAACTCTATGCAATGAAATTGCCTCCTTTTTCCAGGAGAAGATCTTTAATATTGTAAATAATTTACAGGTTAACATCCACCAGCATGGCTCTGAGGAAGCAACCAGCCCGGCCAACGGAGATCTTAAAACAATCGCCTTTTTAGACAGCTTTCAACTCTTCTCTCAGGAAACTTTTGATAACCTGACAGAAAGTGTGTCGTCGGGCTCACCTCTAGATCCTCTACCCCACAAGATCTGGAAGCTGTACGGACATCACACCTTCCCTTGGCTAAGGATGATCTGTAATCAATCTTTAACAGATGGATCCGTTCCAGACTGCTGGAAACTAGCAGTGGTAACTCCACTGATAAAGAAGCCGAATCTGGACCCTTTGGTGCCAGCTAACTTCAGGCCTATTTCTCTCCTACCTTATCCGGTGAAATTATTGGAGAAATCCGTAAGCAAGATCTTATCTCAGTTTCTGGAAGAGAACCTTCTGTTGGATAGGGACCAGTTCGGTTTCCGTCCTGGCCACGGAACCGAAACAGCTTTAACCACCATGCTGGACCATCTTCGAATGCGGGCTGACAAAGGGAATGCCATGATTCTGGTGCTCCTTGATATGTCAGCAGCATTTGACACGGTTAGCCACCCTGTCCTGCTGGAGAGGCTGAGGCAGATAGGTGTAAAGGGTAGAGCGCTGCAATGGCTTCAATCCTATCTAGAAGACAGGCAGCAGGTAGTTACCTTGGCACCGTTCTCTTCTAGCAGGTCTCCAGTTGCGTATGGGGTGCCGCAGGGATCCGCAATTAGTCCCATCCTTTTTAACATTTACCTGCGGTCCTTATTCCCGTTAATAAAATCTTTCGGAGTCAGCTTGGTGAACTATGCTGACGATACGCAGCTGGCCTTCTCTCTTGAGGGGGAAGACGCTCTATCTATGGATCGTTTCCATCAATGCATGAACCAGACTAAGGACTGGCTGAGAAAGAACTCGCTCCAATTTAATAGCGGTAAAACAGAGGTGGTCTTCTGCTCACCATTTAGGATCCCTAAACATCTCCCCTCCGAATTCTGTCTTACACCGGAGGAAGGACCCCTCATACCAGTTAGGAAGGTCTGTAATCTTGGGGTGATCATTGACGACGACCTTCAGATGGTATCCCAGGCAAGCAAGAGTGCTAATGTCTGCTTTGCCTTGCTGCGGCTGCTTCGTAGTATCCTACCTCTGCTCCCTAGGGAGTCGCGAGCTACAGTGGTGCGCAGCACGGTATTAAGCAGACTCGATTACTGCAACTCCCTTTATTTGGGGGCTCCGCAGTATATTCTTCAAGGATTGCAGAGGATACAGTCGGCCGCTGCTAAATTGGTGCTTGATAGGCGACGCTGCGCCTCGTCCACCAGAGCACTAAAGGATCTACACTGGCTTCCTGTAAGGGAAAGGGTCCTTTTAAAGTCCATGTGCATTTCCTTTCGAGCAGTGCATGGACTAGGCCCAGCCCCCTTACAGGATAAGTTCGCTCACTACCTACCAAGTAGGCAATTGCGCTCCTCTACAGCTGGTCTACTGGTGGTTCCGAGGTACAAGCGTGTTAGGGTGGGTGGAAGAGCCTTCAGCACAGTAGCCTCCGGCATGTGGAACAAGCTTCCGGTGAACTTGCGGCAGTGCAATTCCCTTCTTGAATTTCGTAAGGGACTCAAGGCCTGGTTATATCCCAAAGCTTAAACCAGGCAAGCTTTCATGACTCCTTTTGTTATCTCTGTTGTCGTTCCTCAGTCTAAGCGCCAGGATGCCCGTAGGGCGATAGTCGCGCTATATAAGTTTCTCATCAATCAATCAATCAATCTTGTCAGCTGGTTGCAAAGTATTCTTGGGGTTATTTGCTATGGTTCGGATGGCCTTTCTATCATGATCCGTAAGATTGTTCCTCTGTTCCCATCCAGGTTTAAGTGCTTCAAATCTTTATGGATCAACGTTTCAAATGTGTCAAGTGTTTTATGTGAAGCTTGTGGCAAAAGGGTATGGTTAGGTTTAAAAATGATAGGTTTACATTCCTCAGTTGCAATTTCTGTAGGTACTATATTAGTAAAATAGTGACGTAGTCTCAGTGTACGCATTAGTTTGAAAAAGTTGGCTTCAACTTCCAGTTGATTCGTTTTATTGGTTGGAACATACGTCATGCTCCTGCCAACTACATTAATTTGTTGGTGAGTCAATTGCGTTGAGGATATATTGATTACTAGACTACTGTCTTGCCGCTGCGTAGTGACTTGCCACTTTGACCCTTGTGTGCTGCGACCTGGTGGGGCTGGTGGCTGGCCCTGATCTGGGGCCTGTGACCTAAAAGTGAAGTTTGAAGTGATTGACCGGGTTCCGTAGCAGGCCCTGTACTTTGTTGTTGACTTATCACCGCATGGGCAGATTATAGCTTCTTTTGATCTAACACTTGGTTTGACAGCAAGTGTAGGACTATAGAACCACTTATTTATCAGTTTTCGTTTAAAATTGCTTTGAAAAAAATAATGTAAACAGGATTGATCCCCCAACTCTTTACTTCTACCTATAATCCACTCTAACCAGTAGTTGGGTCAAGGCTCTAACAGTGGCTGAGTTCACACATAACTACAGCATTGGGCATGTCACCTTTTGTTTTGTTCTATGGATTTCCAGCCAAAGGCAATGCCCATACAGCCCACAGATAAAGAACCAGCGGCTGACACTGTGTTCCACCTTGAAAGACATCTGAAAAGAAGCAAAGTCAAATTCACAGGCAGCAAACGAGAAGATGACGAAACAGGTAGATAAGCATCAACTCACTGCTCCGTCATATGCCACGGTTGACCTGTCATGGCTGGCATTCAAGAATCTACATTTGGGGGATTGAAAAAAGTCCAGTGTTAGACCCGGCCTCGTAGCCTGGCTCTTCCTGTCCTCGCACTACCTAACCTGGTACCTGAGACCCCAAGCACACGGCCCAGCCGATCCTTCCCACCAGAACACACACACGCAACCCGGGCATCCCCGTCCATGGCCTCTCTCCTTTCGGCCACCCCGGGCACGCGTGCCCACTTCATGCACCAAGATGGCCGCCCGGCCCCAGCACAACCCGGGCCTAGAGGCGCCACTCCGGCTGGAGGACATCACGCTTCCAGGGGATGAGAGAGGGAGGAGCAGTTTCTATCGCACCTCTGAACTCCCCTGGGACGATGGGTTTCGATCGGCCCTCCGGCCTCCCTGAGGGCTGGCTCCACGCCTGCTGGGTGTCTGGGACTCCTCCCGACCCGATCCTGATCGCTTACCGGGAAGTCCCACAGAAGTCCTTGGGGTTCAGCCCGTTTGAATTACTATATGGACACCCCGTCCGAGGTCCCCTCAGCTTGGTTAAGGAAGGGTGGGAGGCAGCACCCCAGACCACCCCACGAGATGTGTTCCAATACGTTCTGGCCCTCCGGAACCAGACCAGGAAGTTCCGAGAGCTGGCCGAGGCCAACCTGGAGGCAAGCCAAGAAGAGATGAAGCGCTGGTACGACCAGAATGCCACTCTGGTCGAGTTCCAGCCGGGCCAGCAGGTATTGGTCATGGCCCCCGTGAAGCCTGGCGCCCTCCAGGACAAGTGGACCGGGCCCTTCAAAGTGATTGAGCGGAAGAGTCCAGTCACGTACTTGGTGGACGTCCAGTCGCCCCGGGATCCCCTGCTGGGTCCTACACGTGAACCGCCTCAAGCCTCACTTCGTGCGGACAGAACTGAGCCTCCTGCTGGCCACCGATGACGGGGCCGAAGATGAGTCCGATCCCCTCCCGGACCTCCTGTGTGTCAAGGAGAAGGATGGCTCCGTGGAAGGAGTTAACCTCTCCCCATCCCTCACTGACCAGCAACAAGCGGACTGTCGCCAGCTCCTAGGACAATTCTCCGACCTCTTCTCCCTGATCCCCCGAGTCACCGACTGGTGTGTCCATGACGTGGACACCGGGGACAGCCCGCCAGTAAGACACCGAGCCTACCGAGTCCCTGATCGGGTCCGGTCCTGCATTCAAGCTGAAGTCTCGAAGATGTTGACCCTGGGGGTTATCGAGCCATCCGATAGTCCCTGGGCCAGCCCCGTGGTCCTAGTTCCGAAGGCAGCGGCCCCCGGTGTCGCCCCCGAGCTCCGATTCTGCGTGGACTACCGGGGGCTCAATGACGTCACCCGGGCCGATGCCCACCCCATTCCCCGAGCCGGCGAGCTCATTGACCGACTCGGGGCGGCCCGGTTCCTCAGCACATTCGACCTCACCTGCGGATACTGGCAGATTGCGCTCACAGAGGAAGCCAAGGAGAGGTCCGCCTTCTCCACCCCAGATGGGCATTATCGCTTCCGCGTAATGCCCTTCGGAATGAAAAATTCCCCGGCCACCTTCCAGCGACTGGTGAATAGAGTCCTGGCCGGGATGGAACAGTTCAGTGCGGCCTATCTAGACGACATCGCCGTTTTCAGTTCCGGATGGAGTGAGCACCTCCAGCACCTCCGGAGAGTGCTAACCGCCCTGCGCCAGGCAGGCCTCACAGTAAAAGCCAGCAAGTGCCAGATTGGGCAAGGATCAGTAGTCTACCTGGGGCACCAGGTCGGGAGCGGTCAGGTCGCCCCTCTACAGCCGAAGATCGACGCCATCCTAGCCTGGGAACCACCCACCACCCAAACGGAGGTCCGAGCCTTCCTGGGCCTCACTGGCTACTACCGAAGATTCATCCGGGGGTATGGCAGCCTGGTTGGCCCCCTCACCGAACTCACATCCAAAAAACAGCCCAAGAGGGTGCAGTGGACGACTGCCTGCCAGGAAGCGTTCGATGCCCTAAAGAAGGCCATGTGCACGGCCCCCTCCTCCAGGCTCCCGACTACTCCAAGGAGTTTGTAGTCCAGACCGATGCCTCCGAGCATGGCATTGGAGCCGTCCTGTCCCAGGTGAATGACCAAGGCCTAGACCAGCCCATCGCCTTCCTCAGCCGGCGGCTGTTGCCCAGAGAACAGAGGTGGAGCACCATTGAGCGCGAAGCATTTGCCGTAGTCTGGGCCCTCAAGAAGCTGCGCCCTTACCTGTTTGGCACCCATTTCAAAGTCCAAACCGACCATCGGCCCTTGCGATGGCTCATGCAGATGCGAGGAGAAAACCCCAAGCTACTGCGGTGGTCAATCTCCCTCCAGGGGATGGATTTCACCGTAGAACATCGCCCTGGTACGGACCACGCCAACGCTGACGGCCTCTCCCGGTTCTTCCACCTCAGCGAAGAGAACCCCCCAAGATGATGGGTAGTTCTCTCCGGCTTTCAGCTGGGGGGGACGCGTGTTAGACCCGGCCTCGTAGCCTGGGTCTTCCTGTCCTCGCACTACCTAACCTGGTACCTGAGACCCCAAGCACACGGCCCAGCCGATCCTTCCCACCAGAACACACACACGCGACCCGGGCATCCCCGTCCATGGCCTCTCTCCTTTCGGCCACCCCGGGCACGCGTGCCCACTTCATGCACCAAGATGGCCGCCCGGCCCCAGCACAACCCCGGCCTAGAGGCGCCACTCCGGCTGGAGGACATCACGCTTCCAGGGGATGAGAGAGGGAGGAGCAGTTTCTATCGCACCTCTGAACTCCCCTGGGACGATGGGTTTCGATCGGCCCTCCGGCCTCCCTGAGGGCTGGCTCCACGCCTGCTGGGTGTCTGGGACTCCTCCCGACCCGGCCCTGAAAGGATCAAAAGACAATGGCAGGAAACCTCGACAAGCAACCCCCAGGTGACAAGACCCCTGCCTGCACAGACTCCGGACATCAAAGAGGGGTCGACCTATAACAAGGGGTGCTCTGGAACTGTCCGGTAGATTCGCCTTGGAACATCTGAGCCCTGCTGAGTGACTCGCGGCTCCCTGAAGATCGTAAGACCTCCGAACTTGTGCTTGAGCCCTGCTGAGTGACTCGCGGCTCCCTGAAGATCGTAAGACCTCCGAACTTGTGCTTGAGCCCTGCTGAGTGACTCGCGGCTCCCTGAAGATCGTAAGACCTCCGAACGTGTGCCTGAGCCTGCTGAGTGACTCGCGGCTCCCTGAAGATCGTAAGACCTCCGAACTTGTGCTTGAGCCCTGCTGAGTGACTCGCGGCTCCCTGAAGATCGTAAGACCTCCGAACTTGTGCTTGAGCCTGCTGAGTGACTCGCGGCTCCCCCAGACTCTCTTTGGTCTCGCCGGACCCCCCGACGACAAGCGTATCCCCCAGCTCGAGGATTGTGAGCTCTGCGCCGGGTACGCTCCTGCATTTGATCCATATCCCCCCAAAGACTGTCCCGCTAACTCCTACCCCCGCCAAGACTCTGTGAGCCCCGCTCCGCTTGTAAATATCTGCCTTGCTGATCATAAAGATCCTACCACTTCGATTTGATAAAGCTTGAATCCTAAGAACCCTCGGTGTGGTGTCTCTTTGTCGTGTGGTGCCGAGTGTACGATCCTAGATACGAGATTCCTCCCCTGCGGAGTCTCCCACCAGTGCCCGGCTACGATACTTTGAGGGTGGGTCTCAGGACAGTCAGGGCCCCCTCCGGGCCCCTCTGAGGTCGCCTTCTAACATTGGTGGCAAGCGACGGGATTCGGGCCCATAACCTAGAGATCGTACCGTGAACGACGGACGCACTACCGACAAAAATGGCAGAAGGAAGCGCCATGAGCCCCGCAGAAACCAACACCAACAGGGTGTTCCAGGTGGAACAACTAGAAGAATACACGCACAAAGAACTGAAGCAATTCTGCAAAGAACTTAAAATCGCTACCACCGGTCTCAACACCAAAGAAGATTTGCAGAAAGCACTGAAAGCTTGGGTGGATGCCGGGGCCTCCCGCCCCGAAGGCACGGGGGAGCGACACAACGAAGCAGAACCCCCCCAAGGCGAAAGCAGCAGCAATCAGGTGCGAGGCTTCGTGCCAGACGGGGGCCTTTCCCCGGAAGAACTCGCAGACAGAGAGAGAAGTCACAATCACGAACTCGAGTTAGCCAAACTCAAAATCGAAGGCGAATTGAAATTAGCGGAAAAAAAGCTAGCAGTAGAACAAATGCGCGTACAAGGCGAATTGGAAGAGAAGAAGCTCCAACGGGAGCACGAAGGAAGGACGCTCCAACTAGAGCACGAACGCAGCTTGAAGGAGATCGAGCTCAAAGCCAGAAACGAGGAAGGGAGGCCCCCGGGGAACCGAGAGGCGGCCTCCCCGGCGGAACAGAAGGTCCACATCCCCAAGGACGTGGTCAAAGAATATTATAAAAATGATGACATTCAACAATGGTTCAGGGCCTACGAGGTCGCCATGACCTCTCATCGGGTCCCGCAGAAGGACTGGGGGGCAGGGCTGTGGGGACGGTTTCTGAGCGAAGGAAGGGACACCCTGCTCGACCTACCCCTCTCCCTGCAGACCTCCCACAGCCACATGAAAGAGGCTCTCCTCACCAGATACGGCCTCACCCCAGAGATGTACCGTCAGCGATTCCGGGACTGCAGGAAGATCCCGGGCACCACCTGGGTGGAGTATGTAAACTTTTTCAGTCGGGCCTTCGATGGGTGGATCAAGGGCAGCAAGGTCACCACCCTTGAGGAACTCACCGACCTCATGTTGTGGGAACACCTGGCTGCGAACTGCTTTGTGGAACTACGCCAGTATCTGCTCGACAGCAAACTCACCGATCCCCGGAAGCTGGCTGTGGAAGCAGACCGCTGGACCAACACCCGGGTCCCCCGGAGCATTGTAGGAGAATACCCCCGAGCCAGTCAGGGACCACCCCGCCAGAGAGGGGGAGGGAACCAGGGAGGGCAGAGAGAGTCGCAGTCGAGTCCCCCGAAGACCCAACCTCCACCTTTCCCGGCGCCCCCCCACCAGTCTCCGGACCCCCCGGGAGACGGGGGCACCAAGTAACCATCACTTGTTTCCGTTGTCAGAGGCCTGGGCACTACGCCAATGACCCGGAGTGCCCCATGGCCCCCCAGGTCCCCCCTGCTGCAAACCCTGCTAGACAGATAGCCAACGTAGCCCTGGGGGAGGAGGTTGAGGACACTGGGGAGTGGGAACCCGCAGCTATGGCCCTAGTATCCCTGGGAGATAGAGAGATGGTCCCTGGTAGCCTCCTTCCCTCCAACACGAAGTAGTACGGGCAGCTCGTCAAGATCAATGGCCACCAAATAGAAGCCCTGCGAGACACCGGGGCCAGCATCACCGGTGTCCTCAGGCACTTAGTCCCCGAGGAGCCGATCCTACCCAACGTCTTTTGCCCCGTAATTTCCGCAGATAATAGAGAGAGTATGTGTCAGGTAGCCCTGGTGCCGTTTGAGTGGGGAGGGGTGATAGGTAAACTGAGGGTTGCCGTAAGAACCTCCCAGCCGGTCGACTGCCTATTAGGGAACGACCTGGAGAGTTCTCCCTGGAAGTACGTCGAGCGCAAGGCCCACCTAGGAATGATGGGACTCCCCGAGTGGGTGTGCGCCACCACCCGATCTATGTCCGCCCGACTCACCCCCCTGGGGGAAGTCAAGGACACCCCGACCGAGGGAGTCAGAGCAGTCCCCGCCGAGGGTCCTCCCGTCCCCCCATCGGGAGGGACAGTTGCCAGCGACGAACCCTCACCGTCCGACACAACCCCGGTCCCCGAGTTAGGCGATCTGGCCGAATTGGCCCCATGGCGCCACGAGGGCGGGCCCACCCGAGAGGAGTTCTGCCGGGAGCAAGCCTCCTGTCCTTCCCTGGTCGGACTGCGGCACCAGGCCGAGGGCCAAGCCGCAGGCGACCAAACCGGAACGCACCGAGTTTATTGGGAGAATAACCTCTTGTACAGTGAGCAGAAGTCGGTGGAGCTAGGATCCGGCCGGGTGCTGGTGGTACCCCTACGCTTCCGAGACTTCCTCCTGGGCTTGGCCCACGACGTCCCACTCGCCGGCCACCTGGGTCAAGACTAAACCTACAGCCGTCTCGTGACTCACTTTTACTGGTCTAGGATGAAAGCAGCTGTAGAAGCCCACTGCAAGTCCTGTCCCACGTGCCAGGCTAGTGGGAAGAGTGGGGGGAAGCGCAAGGCTCCCCTCCAACCCTTCCCGGTCGTCAGTACCCCATTCGAACGAGTCGGGATCGACATCGTGGGGCCCCTGGATCCCCCCACCTCCCAAGGTCACCGTTTCATCCTGGTCCTAGTGGATCACGCCACCCGATACCCTGAGGCGATCCCCCTATGCACCGTCACGGCTCCCGTGGTGGGCCGAGCCCTGATGGGGATCTTTTCCCGGGTGCGTTTTCCCCGCGAGGTCGTGAGCGATCGCGGCACTAATTTTATCTCAAAATACATGACGTCCCTGTGGCAACAATGTGGAGTGTCCTATAAGTTCACCACCCCGTACCATCCCCAAGGTCACGGCCTAGTAGAAAGGTTTAACCGGACTCTGAAAGGGATGATCAACGGCCTAGAAGAACCCCTCCGGCGTAAGTGGGACGTCCTGCTCCCCTGCCTCCTGTTCGCTTACCGGGAAGTCCCACAGAAGTCCTTGGGGTTCAGCCCGTTTGAATTACTATATGGACACCCCGTCCGAGGTCCCCTCAGCTTGGTTAAGGAAGGGTGGGAGGCAGCACCCCAGACCACCCCACGAGATGTGTTCCAATACGTTCTGGCCCTCCGGAACCAGACCAGGAAGTTCCGAGATCTGGCCGAGGCCAACCTGGAGGCAAGCCAAGAAGAGATGAAGCGCTGGTACGACCAGAATGCCACTCTGGTCGAGTTCCAGCCGGGCCAGCAGGTATTGGTCATGGCCCCCGTGAAGCCTGGCGCCCTCCAGGACAAGTGGACCGGGCCCTTCAAAGTGATTGAGCGGAAGAGTCCAGTCACGTACTTGGTGGACGTCCAGTCGCCCCGGGATCCCCTGCTGGGTCCTACACGTGAACCGCCTCAAGCCTCACTTCGTGCGGACAGAACTGAGCCTCCTGCTGGCCACCGATGACGGGGCCGAAGATGAGTCCGATCCCCTCCCGGACCTCCTGTGTGTCAAGGAGAAGGATGGCTCCGTGGAAGGAGTTAACCTCTCCCCATCCCTCACTGACCAGCAACAAGCGGACTGTCGCCAGCTCCTAGGACAATTCTCCGACCTCTTCTCCCTGATCCCCCGAGTCACTGACTGGTGTGTCCATGACGTGGACACCGGGGACAGCCCGCCAGTAAGACACCGAGCCTACCGAGTCCCTGATCGGGTCCGGTCCTGCATTCAAGCTGAAGTCTCGAAGATGTTGACCCTGGGGGTTATCGAGCCATCCGATAGTCCCTGGGCCAGCCCCGTGGTCCTAGTTCCGAAGGCAGCGGCCCCCGGTGTCGCCCCCGAGCTCCGATTCTGCGTGGACTACCGGGGGCTCAATGACGTCACCCGGGCCGATGCCCACCCCATTCCCCGAGCCGGCGAGCTCATTGACCGACTCGGGGCGGCCCGGTTCCTCAGCACATTCGACCTCACCTGCGGATACTGGCAGATTGCGCTCACAGAGGAAGCCAAGGAGAGGTCCGCCTTCTCCACCCCAGATGGGCATTATCGCTTCCGCGTAATGCCCTTCGGAATGAAAAATTCCCCGGCCACCTTCCAGCGACTGGTGAATAGAGTCCTGGCCGGGATGGAACAGTTCAGTGCGGCCTATCTAGACGACATCGCCGTTTTCAGTTCCGGATGGAGTGAGCACCTCCAGCACCTCCGGAGAGTGCTAACCGCCCTGCGCCAGGCAGGCCTCACAGTAAAAGCCAGCAAGTGCCAGATTGGGCAAGGATCAGTAGTCTACCTGGGGCACCAGGTCGGGAGCGGTCAGGTCGCCCCTCTACAGCCGAAGATCGACGCCATCCTAGCCTGGGAACCACCCACCACCCAAACGGAGGTCCGAGCCTTCCTGGGCCTCACTGGCTACTACCGAAGATTCATCCGGGGGTATGGCAGCCTGGTTGGCCCCCTCACCGAACTCACATCCAAAAAACAGCCCAAGAGGGTGCAGTGGACGACTGCCTGCCAGGAAGCGTTCGATGCCCTAAAGAAGGCCATGTGCACGGCCCCCTCCTCCAGGCTCCCGACTACTCCAAGGAGTTTGTAGTCCAGACCGATGCCTCCGAGCATGGCATTGGAGCCGTCCTGTCCCAGGTGAATGACCAAGGCCTAGACCAGCCCATCGCCTTCCTCAGCCGGCGGCTGTTGCCCAGAGAACAGAGGTGGAGCACCATTGAGCGCGAAGCATTTGCCGTAGTCTGGGCCCTCAAGAAGCTGCGCCCTTACCTGTTTGGCACCCATTTCAAAGTCCAAACCGACCATCGGCCCTTGCGATGGCTCATGCAGATGCGAGGAGAAAACCCCAAGCTACTGCGGTGGTCAATCTCCCTCCAGGGGATGGATTTCACCGTAGAACATCGCCCTGGTACGGACCACGCCAACGCTGACGGCCTCTCCCGGTTCTTCCACCTCAGCGAAGAGAACCCCCCAAGATGATGGGTAGTTCTCTCCGGCTTTCAGCTGGGGGGGACGCGTGTTAGACCCGGCCTCGTAGCCTGGGTCTTCCTGTCCTCGCACTACCTAACCTGGTACCTGAGACCCCAAGCACACGGCCCAGCCGATCCTTCCCACCAGAACACACACACGCGACCCGGGCATCCCCGTCCATGGCCTCTCTCCTTTCGGCCACCCCGGGCACGCGTGCCCACTTCATGCACCAAGATGGCCGCCCGGCCCCAGCACAACCCCGGCCTAGAGGCGCCACTCCGGCTGGAGGACATCACGCTTCCAGGGGATGAGAGAGGGAGGAGCAGTTTCTATCGCACCTCTGAACTCCCCTGGGACGATGGGTTTCGATCAGCCCTCCGGCCTCCCTGAGGGCTGGCTCCACGCCTGCTGGGTGTCTGGGACTCCTCCCGACCCGGCCCTGAAAGGATCAAAAGACAATGGCAGGAAACCTCGACAAGCGACCCCCAGGTGACAAGACCCCTGCCTGCACAGACTCTGGACATCAAAGAGGGGTCGACCTATAACATGGGGTGCTCTGGAACTGTCCGGCTGATTCGCCTTGGAACATCTGAGCCCTGCTGAGTGACTCGCGGCTCCCTGAAGATCGTAAGACCTCCGAACTTGTGCTTGAGCCCTGCTGAGTGACTCGCGGCTCCCTGAAGATCGTAAGACCTCCGAACTTGTGCTTGAGCCCTGCTGAGTGACTCGCGGCTCCCTGAAGATCGTAAGACCTCCGAACGTGTGCCTGAGCCTGCTGAGTGACTCGCGGCTCCCTGAAGATCGTAAGACCTCCGAACTTGTGCTTGAGCCCTGCTGAGTGACTCGCGGCTCCCTGAAGATCGTAAGACCTCCGAACTTGTGCTTGAGCCTGCTGAGTGACTCGCGGCTCCCCCAGACTCTCTTTGGTCCCGCCGGACCCCCCGACGACAAGCGTATCCCCCAGCTCGAGGATTGTGAGCTGTGCGCCGGGTACGCTCCTGCATTTGATCCATATCCCCCCAAAGACTGTCCCGCTACCTCCTACCCCCGCCAAGACTCTGTGAGCCCCGCTCCGCTTGTAAATATCTGCCTTGCTGATCATAAAGATCCTACCACTTCGATTTGATAAAGCTTGAATCCAAAGAACCCTCGGTGTGGTGTCTCTTTGTCGTGTGGTGCCGAGTGTACGATCCTAGATACCAGATTCCTCCCCTGCGGAGTCTCCCGCCAGTGCCCGGCTACGATACTTTGAGGGTGGGTCTCAGGACAGTCAGAGCCCCCTCCGGGCCCCTCTGAGGTCGCCTTCTAACATCCAGACTAGGTATATAGGCCCCTTTACGATTATACAGATAATAAACCCCATGGGCATGCAAATTGAATTACTAGTTGAATACCAGATCCGCCCTGTATTCTATACCTCTTTACTCAAGCTGTTTCTCTCAACTACCCAAGCAACTCCCCCACTGCCCCTACTTGTAAGTGATAGTCTGGAGGAATATAAGGTTAACTGTATACCTGATTCTAGGAGATGCCAGGGTAAGCTGTTCTATCTGGCTGGAAAGGGTATCCCAGTGGCATCACAAGCCCCCCATATTAGAGACGCTGTATGGCCAGGGTGAGAGATGTGTCAGCTGTGTGTGTTATGTTGTGGGGGTTAACTGGGTTGAATAGGCACACAGCATGGTTGTGATCCAGGTCTCACCTTTATTTATTGTTTGGGTCCTCAACATTCCACATCTTCTGGCTCTTCGGATGGTTTTATTTGGGAGGGAGCCGGCAGCCAAACAGGAGTGCGGAGTGGTCACTATATGATGGGAAATGTGTAATTGGAACAGAGGAGGGAACTATTTAAGAGGCGTCATCCATCATCAAGACGTTTGGTTTTGTTCCCTGTTTTCTAGACTAGGAAAGATTTCCGACACCAGTGACTGTGTGTTTTTTCTTGCTGACCATTGTTCTGCGTTTCCGTTTGGGCGATCCAACGGAGTTCTTGTTTCCTCTTCTACGTACTCTGGATCATTTGTCCTCACTTGGATCCCATTCTACATGTTTTCCTGATGATGTGGTTCTGTCTTCAGTTGTTGTGGGTCTTGTCTATGTTCTATTTATTACATTAAGCTCTGTTTTTGTAACCAGATGTGGAACTTATTGTGTGATGTTTTCACTAACATACTGTTTCAAGTGCAGAAAATATTCTTCACACACTGCCTCTAAGTTAAGCCTCACTGCTCTGTGCCAAGCTACCATGCAAATCTATATATTTAAATAGAAAAAAAAAAAGCATGCATGACATGTAGCTCCCTCCTTTACGGCATGTCAAGCCTCTTTGCCAGTTTTTACACAGAATTTCTGAAGAACAAATAATATTGTGGGACAAAATATTGTGTCAAGAATATCGATGGCAAAAATATTGTGAAGGTACGTTTCTACAGGTAAGTAACGTTTTACCACACATAACTCCACATACATGCACTATTCAAGGTATGCAGATGTGGAGTTAAGATTAGTAAACCTAGACCTACCTATCTGCACTTACCTTCTCTATATTTTGGTCCTTGACATGACATTCTGTCCACACAATACTCTTGATTCTGATATTCTGTGAGTGAGCCCTCACTTACAGTAGGCTTACAATTTGAAGACAGTTCAATTCCACTGTAGTTAAGCATTCCAAAGTGGCACTGGGCACCCTTGTGTCTTTATAGTAAGAAAGTAAAAAGTAGAAATCTCCGAAAGAGATCCTTGTTATGTTATGTTATTTAAACGTATTTAAACGTATTAAGCACGCAAATACCCTGGGGTGTCTTGGCGCTGAAGTTAAATGCAAAGACAACTGAATCATGGCCCTACTCTGGAAAAGACAGGTTTTAAGACTCTTTCTAAAAGATGATAAGGAATTTGTGGATCTAATGTGTAATGGGAGAGAGTGCCAAGATTTGCAGTCCCGTAACTCAGGATTCAACCACCCCAATTGGAAGTACAGAACCTAGGCTCAGACATGAACCTAGCTTCAGTGGAATGAAGATGTCTGCAGGGATGGTACGGCTTGAAAAGATTTCTTTGAAAAATGGGTCCTATGTTATTCAGTGCTTTGTAAGCTAAGCACTAGGTTTTGAACTTAATGCGACCTGCCACCAGAAGCCAATGCAGCTACCGAATTTCTTAGGCAACTGATTGATATTTGGGCAGTTTCAAGAGGACACTTGCGGCTGCATTTTGTAGCATCTGCAACATTTTTAGGTGTTGACTTTGTATGTTTTGATACAGACCGTTGGAGTAATCCAGCTTGGATAATACAAGTGCAGTCACAACCGTCCTCCTAGAGTTGGTCGGGATGTAAGGGAGGAATTTCTTTATTTTACCAATTAAGGAAAAAGGAGGAAGAGACAATGGCATTTATTTGATACGAGTAGGACAGTTTATTATCAAGAACAACTCCTAGGTTTTTAACTTTGAACACAGGTTTGGACGAATCCCCCAGCTCTGCTGGCCACCATGAGGCATTCCATGTTGGTTGGAGGTTGCCATAGATCACTATCTCAGTTTTTATCACAATTGAGCTTTAGACAATGCTTGCTCATCCAGATGTTGATTTCTCGCATGCACTGTTAAGATGATGTCATCACCCTGTTATTCCCACATATTGTGAAGAAACATTCAGCCCCAGCAGTCCTTGCATTGAAGTGGACTACTTTTTAAGTGGATGTGCACATGCGCAAGGGTAAATGCCATCACTTAGAGTCACTCAGAGTGAATTAAACCACCGGTAGTTGGGGGCTGGCACTGCTCCTTGCAGTCAGCCCACATTTGCCTTTGGTTTCAGCCCACCCACTGCTCCATGCTGCCAGCTCACCCACTGCTCCATGCTGCCAGCTCACCCACTGCTCCATGATGTTAGCCCACCCACTGTTCCTTGGTGTGAATCCACCCACTGCTCAATGGTGTCAGCCCACCCATTGCTCCTTGCTTGGAGCCCACCCACTGCACCTTGCTGTTAGCCCACCCACTTCTACTTGCTTTTGGTCCACCCACTGCTCCCTGCTGTCAGCCCACCTACTGCTCAATGGCGTTAGCCCTCCTACTGCTCCTTGATATCAGCCCACCCACTGCTCCATGCAGTCAGCCCACCCAATGCTCCATACTGTCAGCCCACATCTGCTGTTGCTTTCAGCCCACAAACTGCTCATTTCTGTCAGCCCACCCACTGCTCCTTGCTGTTAGCCCACCTACCACCCCTTACTGGCAGCCCACCCAGTGCTCAATGATGTTAGCCCACCCACTTCTCCTTGCTGTCAGCGAATCTACTGACTCTTGCTGTCAGCCCAACCACTGCTCCTTGCTGTTAGCCTACCCACTGTTCCTTGCTGTCAACTCACCCACTGCTCCATGCTGTCAGCCCACATCTGCTGTTGCTTCCAGTCCACCCATGGCTCCTTACTGTCAGCCCACCCACTGTTCTTTGCTGTTAGCCCACCCACTGCTTCCTTGCTGCTAGCCCACCCACTGTTCCTTGCTGTGAACCCACACCATTGCTCAATGGTGTTAGCCCACCCATTGCTCCTTGCTTTTAGCCAACCCACTGCTCCTTGCTGTCAGCCCACCCACTGCCCCTTGCATTCAGCCCACTCACTGTTCCTTGCTGTCAGCCCAGCCACTGCTCCATGCTGTCAGCCCATCCACTTCTACTTGCTGTCAGCCAACCTACTGACTCTTGCTGTCAGCCCACCCACTGCGCCTTGCTGTTAGCCTACCCACTGTTCCTTGCTGTCAGCCCACCCACTGCTCCATGCTGTCAGCCCACATCTGTTGTTGCTTTCAGTCCACCCAGGGCTCCTTACTGTCAGCCCACCCACTGTTCTTTGCTGTTAGCCCACCCACTGCTCCTTGCTGCTAGCCCACCCACTGTTCCTTGCTGTGAACCCACCCACTGCTCAATGGTGTTAGCCCACCCATTGCTCCTTGCTTTTAGACAACCCACTGCTCCTTGCTGTCAGCCCACCCACTGCCCCTTGCTTCCAGCCCACCAACTGCTCCTTGCTGTCAGCCCAGCCACTGCTCCTTGCTGTCAGCCCTCCCACTTCCCCTTGCTTTCAGCCCACCCACTGCTCCTTGCTGTCAGCCCAGCCACTTCCCCTTGCTTTCAGCCCATCCCCTGCTCCTTGCTGTCAGCCCAGCCACTGCTCCTTGCCGTCAGCCCACCCACTTCTACTTGCTGTCAGCCCACTCACTGTTCCTTGCTGTCAGCCTACCCGCTGCTCCTTGCTATCAGCCCACCCATTGGTCCTTGCTCTCAACACACATCTGCTGTTGGTTTCAGCCCACCCATTGTTCCATGCTGTCAGCCCACTCACTGTTCCTTGCTGTCAACCCAGCCACTTCTCCTTGCTATCAACACACATCTGCTCTTAGTTTCAGCCCACCCACTGCTCCTTGCTGTCAGTCCACCTATTGCTCCATGATGTTAGACCACCCACTGCTCCATGCTGTCAACCCACATCTGCTGTTACTTTCAGTGCACCCACTGTTACATGCCGTTAGCCCACCCACTGCTCCATGTTGTCAGCCCACTCACTTCTCCTTGCTGTAAGCCCAGCCAGTTCTCTTTGCTGTCACCACACATCTGCTGTTGGTTTAAGCCCACCCACTGCTCCATGCTGTCCGCCCACCCACTTCTCCTTGCTGTAAGCCCACCTACTGCTCTAGTAGGTGAAAAAAACAGAAAATGACGGAAGAATAGAAAATTAGATGAACAGGTCTGACTGAAATACCCCATATGATACCTATATGCTTAGTAAAATCAAGAGAAAGGATGAATGTGAAATGGAAGCCCCGACAATATCGGAGACCCAACATAAAAAATAAAAATCATACAATTTCTAACGTCAACATGCAAGTCCTCCTGCACCAAACTGGCTGACAGAGCTGCAAAATGACAATTTTCAATTGAAAAGCACCTACTTTCAGAATCTAAATAATAACTGTGACACTCTTGATAAAGCAGTGTATGGAAATACGCTGGAAAACGTTAATGGATAACAGCAGAACGCCCAGTGCCAGAAACAATATTAATTCTGGAAACATGCTGTAATCTTGGATATAAAATGTTTTTGATAGGAACAGCCCGATGTGGTTCATAAACGCCTTGTGCAACACATGCTCACAGTACTTAATCTACTCAAATAAACTCTCTGACTAGGGAGAGAGTTCACACTTATCTCACAGTGCACACTGATGAGCAGCGACCAGGGCCTGCCAGACACCTTCACATCTCTCTAAAATCCAATTAAAGTACACAGGATATTGTTATATTGAGTTGTGGGCTTCTAATTGGTGCTGATGAGAGGTTTATGAGTGGATATGAGCAAGAAATTGTTGTATGCTTTACAATGAGCCCAAAGGGATCCTTGTCTGTTGTATCACTCCCTAATTACGCATATGAGTTTGGCCAGCCGTCTCAGGCCGACCAAAACACACATGAGCACTTCGGTTTCTCCAGCCTGGCTGCATTCAGCAGCCGGACTGGAGAAACCCCGCAGACTCCATGACCTGAGCGGAGCGTCTTTACTGCCCTCTCAGGCCAATCCCTGCACTGCATGCAGCACGGGGATTGGATGGGAGTCTAGGGGCTGCTGGGACCAGGAAGAGGCCTGCAGGAGCGATATGACGCAGGAGGCCGCCGGTGACGTCTGGTACTTTTTTGTATTATTTTTAACATGTCCATCCACCCCCACCTCGAATTCCCTACCTGGCCCACCACCCTTTGTTAATGGCGGCACCACTGGGTACATCTCAGACATTCAGAACATGTTCGCCAATGAGGCGCTCTTGCTGTGTGTACAGCCTGGGTGGCGCACTGCCCCTCATAAGTCTCCAAATCCCTCAATTGAATAAACCCTCCATGTGTGGGGGCGCTGCCTACTGCTGCAACCCGCAGCCCCGGAGCAGCGCCAAAGCCAACTTGAGGGGTGATGAGTTAGTTCAGTCAGTTAGTAGGGACTCTTTTACCTGTCCGGCTGGTGTTCCTCTGTCCTAAGGTGGAAGCAGAGTGAAGGGGCCGGAATGCTGTCACTCACACTGTCAGTAGCCAATGGATGAAGTGGGCTGAACCAGTGACCCATGTTCCATGATGTTCTGGACGGAGGTGAGATGTTATAGGCACTAAAATAGACCAATGGATGAAGAGAACTGACTCAGGGCCACTCTATGTATGTACGTATTTCTTTGGGGTTTTTTTAAATTAATTTTTTGGGGGAAAACAAAAGGTCTTCGCTAATGCCAGTCCTAAAAACAATAGCAAGTAACCAAGACAAATCATGTCATCGAACAGTAAAGAAATAGGAGAACAGTTTTTGCAAATAATTATGTAAATACATCCCAGCGCTGGGAAGCCCGTACCTGGGTAGCCACTCGCTTTACTAGAAACGGTATAATAAAAAAAATAATGTGCATCGGTGTTGGTAATAGCAGTGTAAAAATGAGCAAATGAAGAAGTATAAATACAGCACTAAACCCCCACCTCAAATAAAGAGATGCGAAGCCTCAGGCCTCTAATTTATATTCACCAAAACAAAATGTGCGTCATTCACAGTGGAGTGTGGTCAGTGCACAATGGCCGGTCACAAGCCGCCTAGAAGGAGAGAGGTGTGGTTAGGGCGCTGTCTTTTACTTACCCCATCCTACAGTGAAGAAGAGGGTGATAGAGAGCAGCAGAATCCTGGACCTGGCACCGCCCATCCTCCTGGACTCTTGCATCCTCTGGGCCTGTAAGAATGCGTGGAGGGCACACTTTATCAGTAGTAGAACACTCTGCAAGTCAATATCACGTGTCACCCAATATCCGCTTCTCACAGATTATTCTGACGTGTTCTTCAAAACACACACCAGGCCAAGTCCAAATCTTCAAACAATAGAAATAAATGTGTGAGAGGAACATTGAGGACAACCTAAGAAATCTACAGACACAGCAGTCAATGTATGCATTAATGTTTCTAAAAAATAAATGAAAATAAACTGCACTCACTCTGCTATTTACATTTAGTGTTCCTGACCAGTTAAAAAATAAGTTAATTCAAACATGTAAAACGTCTGTTTCCCCTCACATCTCTCTACACCCACCTGTGAGTGCCCTTATGGCAGTGTCTGCCCCCTCTATTCAGCCTCATATATGTGTCTCTTCTGCTCTCTCATCTCTCTTCAGCCCCGTGTGTGTGCACTTGTGTTGATGTCTCTTGGGATCCAGTTGTTATAAATTAAAGTAGAAATATATTTTCCCTTTTGGACCTACTGGCTTTGCTGATGCTTTGTAGCATATGCGTCTAGTGTTCCTGATGCTTGTAAACCCACACTAAACACCCACCCACCACAGGCGTCACCAGTCAGGTGACCCTGAGAATAAAAGGGGCCGAGCGCACGTGCTCCTGGCCAGTTAACCACCATCAATCCAGTGTCTGTGTGGTCCTTCATTAAGTATGAGGGCCTAGTGCCCCCACCACTTTACAATGGCGACGAGTGGGTCTTATCCCACGTGTGCAGAGGCTTCGCTTCCCCGGTTCCTGGTGGGGGAAGTGTGAGCCGGTAAAGACGGTGACCGGGAGCCCACCCAGCACCGCACCGAAGACATGCGGGCATGCTACTGCCCCAGGGTGAAGGCGAGGAAGTCGGGTGCCCACCCTGACCCCGTCACGCTTGTCGCTGTGATTCCCGGTGGGGAAGTGCCCCGGAATAGTGCAAGCCGAGCGGAGCCCACCCGCATCGGCCGTGACGAGGTGACCTCCTCCCCGCAAGTGAGGCAAAACACGCGGAGCCCACCTGCGTGGATGAGAAGGCCCGTCGGCCGAAGGTGAGGAGCCGTGGGAAGGGGAACACGAGAAACGTGATCCTGCACGATCGGAAGCCAGCGGGAGCCCAACCCACTCCTCCAGCCCCGCGACAAAGTGAGACATGCCTCGAGTGTGCATCGAGGCGGACGGGAGCCCACCCCGCCGCGATGACAGAAAGTATGCAGTGACCTTCCCCCCCACCCACGCAGCGTGTGAAATAGGAGGCTGCGGCGGGCGGGGAAAGCATGGCAGAACAAGCCTACGGCCGCCCACAGTGGGGCACTAAAGAAAGCAACTCACTGCCGCGCAGTGGTGTCCGCTGGCGGCGAAGGACCGCCAGCCCATGCCCGACCACCGAGGGTGAAAGCGGAACAGCAGCGTCCGGCCCGTAGCCGAGAAAAGAGGCACCAACACACCCCACACACCCCGCGGCCCGTGAAGAGAGAAGTGGCTCACCGATTGTAGAGCGAAGCCCACCCGCAGCTGCAGCATCGAGCAGCGACCTCTGTCTCCTCCGCCTGCCCCCGCGTAGCGTGTGAAACGCGAGAGGCTGCTGCGCTGGGGCGAGGCTTAGAAAGGAGACAGCGTGAAGCCCGCAGCCGGTCGGAACGACTATAGAGAAGTGCCCAGGCAACTTCCTAAGGCACCGGGGGCGGAAGGAGTCAGAGTGTCGGAGGGTCCATGGTGAAGCTGTGACCTCCACGCAGCCCGTGAGAGAAGAGGCTGCTGAGGAGGGGCGCAGCATGAATTGACTGCGTGCTGCCAGCGCCGCTAAAACAAGTAAATAAAGTAACACTCACTGCGGCGATGGGGTGTTGGTTCAGCGGGAGCCGGCTGCGAGTGTGTGTGTGTCCCAGGCGGCAGCCGTATGGACAGGAACCCCTCCCCTGAGGGTGAAAAGCGCATGGCGGGTATAATCGACAGGGAAGGTTTTGCCCGGTGAAAAGGCAGCGCCAGGCCCTAGAGTCAGGAAGAACAGTCTGGCTGAGAACACATTTGAATGAATGACACAGCGACATCTACTGGCCAAACTGCAGTAACACGCCCATAAGGGATAAATAAACTAAAGACAGAAAGGGTGCACGTTAAGGAGTGCACTCGATGACATGGGCTATGGAGTTTGGGGGCGACTTTGTGCCAGGAAGTGAGTAGTGCAGCGCAGGGACAGCTGCTGCAGCCCAAAAGTACACCAAGGAAGAAAAGAAGGAGCAAGTGACAAAGCACAGGGACGCACCAGGAGTACGAGACCACAGCACAGGGGCAACTGTGGCTATCCAAAGAGTGATACTGCGACAGGAACTCCGAGAAAGGGAGAAGAAAGAAGACACGAGCACGCAAAAGGGAGTAACCAGAAG
Source organism: Triturus cristatus (assembly GCF_964204655.1). NCBI lineage: Eukaryota > Metazoa > Chordata > Amphibia > Caudata > Salamandridae > Triturus > Triturus cristatus. The sequence continues at coordinate 19,679,036 of NC_140585.1, read as the reverse complement.
CTGGTCGACGGAGCGGTGGCGCAGATCACCAGAAGCAACTGAACTGAGGTGAGGCCGAGGGAGAGCTCAGCGGTAGCTAGTGGCCACGGGTTGTCGCTGCAGCAGTAGGAAGAGACCGGAGCACCTCCATCCGAACAAACGGTGGTTCAGGAACTCACCATCAGGCAAGTGCGAAGACATGCAAGAACAGCAGGCACTGCTCCACGAACAAAGGAGGTAGAGGAACGCGCAGCGAGTGCACCCAGGAAGGTAATGGAAGAGCGTCATCAGAAGCGCGCCACAGCAACGTGATTGCGGAGAAGAAGAGGTGGTTGCGAGAGCCACCTGAAGCACGAAGACCCGGGAAAGGGAGAAGAAGCCGATCAGTCGGATGATCGCCAGTGAAGAGAAAAAGCCGACCAGCTAGATGGTCACCAGTGAAGAGAAGAAGCCGACCAGCCAGATGGTCCCCAGTGAGAAGAAGAAGCCGACCAGCCAGATGGTCGCCAAAGAAAAGAAGCAGACCACTCAGATGGTCATCAGAAAGGAGAGGCCTGACAAGAGGTCTGATCAGAAGAATGGAGAAGAAGTCCGTGATGGGAGTGATGAAGAGGATGGCCGCGAAGAGGACCAGAAAGAGATGGACTAGAGATTCAAAATCAGTAACTAGATGCTAGAAGGAATCAAAGGAAGAAGGTCGCGACGACCAGTCCAGTCACATAGTGGAAAGAAGACAGTGTCCCATTGCTAGGACAAGACCAGAGGGAAACGTGTAGAGTGCACGCTACACGGAGAAGCCTGGTTAGGAGGAGAAAGAATGTGAGAGGACCAGACCGCGTCGCAAAGGAAGGAAGAAAAGAAGGAGAGTGAGTGGCAAGAAGCCATGAAGAAAGAAGAGGATGACAGGATGTCAGCCTGCAAAGGAGGAAGGTACAGTGGCACGGCGCCAAGGGCAGACAACCAACACAGGCATGCGAGGGACAATGAGGCAAAGTGACCGGGCAGAGTACTCGCATCATCACAGAAGAGAACACCCCGAGACATCGGACCGCTGCCTACTGCCCCATCAAAGAATAATGGTGAAGTCATCAACACCATCAAGGAGCAGCACAACACCTAAGTGAATCCCCACACTCCAGGCAACCGCAGTCCAAGAAGGCATGCCGCCCAGGAACCGTCTGTGCACCCCTGTCAGCCTGCAGCATAAGGAAGTAGAGCACAACCGGACGTTAGAAGATCCACCCCTTGGGATAAAGCAAGACTAGGCCGTGGCCCTGTTGGGAGTTCTGAAGAGAACCCTACGCGCAGCCTACACGAAGGCCCGCACAGCCCACGCAGTCAAATGGAAATCCAGGGGCAAGGGGCCTCGGCGGAATTCCAGTGAAATGGAGTCCGAGTAGGAGAGATGTTCGGCAGCAGCTCCTCGACATGCGCAGGATGCACGGAGGCCACAGCCGGAGACTGGTTGCCCTGCAACCCTGAGAGGAAGACACAGAACCGGATGCCGGATGGCGAAGACACCGAAATGGAACATCACCCTTGGCGGGCACATAATGACTAGGCTGTGAGTCCCATTGGCAGTTCAGAAGCGACGCCTTAGCGCGGCCCACGCGGAGCCCGCACGGTCCACACGGTCCCATGACCGCCCAGCAGGAAAGCCCACACGGAGGCGCCGGTGAGAGAGGTGCCCAAGTGAGAGAGGCAAGTCGGAAGCATCTTGGCCGTCAAGATACTGGAACAGCTAGCACGTCACCTCCAGGCGGAAACCTCATGCTAAGAATCATCACAGAGTGGATCTCATCACAGCTCCCAGTATCCTGATGAAGGATTCTTGTACATAGACATTGTTACTGATAGACCAGGTCGGTCTCAGGTGGTTTGCCAAGACGAACCCGAACGTCACGAATAGTGGTGGTCCAAGAAATCCAACACCGCCGGACTGCGGCCTGAAGTTAAGGATACTTGTGGTTTGTTTTGGGGTGTCTGTTTTCCTTTACAGGTTGGACTCCGTATTTTTCTTTTTATCCAAAGTTGGGAGGGTTGTAGTATCCTGCTGGATACAGTCTAGTGTTCCTGATGCTTGTAAACCCACACTAAAAACCCACCCACCAGAGTTGTCACGAGTCAGGTAACCCTGAGAATAAAAGGGGCAGAGCACACGTGCTCCTGGCAAGTTAACCCCTATCAATCCAGTGTCTGTGTGGTCCTTCATTAAGTATGCACAACGACATAAGTGACCAATCTAAGATGGTGGACACCACTTACACCAGCATATATATGATCTAGCAAGATCTTATGATGGAGCAGAGCACCCAGCACCAAATGGCAGCATGTAAGACCTCTAAAAAAGTGCAACAAACACCAAAGATGTTTTTTTAAATTCCTGCAAGAGGTGAGGGAGCAACTGTCGGGCACATGGGGATAACCTAAGGAGGAAAGTAGATAAAATTAACAAAAAGCAGGGTGGTATCATGGCCTGCGGAAATAAAAAGAAAAAAAGTAATTCCCTAAAACTTGAGTGGTGGCGGGGCGTCACCCTCCTGCTTTAAAGCAGTGCAATGGAAAAAATGAAATGATCATAACTCCTGTTGCCAGCAGGTTAGGGCGGGGCTGGGATCCCGTGACATCAGGCAGAGTAGTGAATGCTTCCTGTTCCTGCTTTTTAAGAGGAGCGGCTGCAGCTGGCGACGGCAACCAGCAGGTAACTTTTCATTTTTTTTATTTCCTACCCCCCACCTTCCTCTGCCCCCCGGTCCCCTACCAGCCGCCACTGTAACCTTAGCAGTAGATGTATACAAGCTATCCAATCAAAGGATAGTACAGAGGTTAGGCTCCAGGGTAGTGACAAACAAAAGAAGGGGAAGTCAACGCATTGAATGAAAAGAGAGCAAATGTGAGTTACAATAAACTGAAATTGGTAAACAAAAAGATTTTGGTAAGTCCATAATAGGTCTTTTGCAAGCTAGTGTTAGACTGGCAAGAGTGACATGAAAATCAAGTTCCAATTGAGAAAGAAATGGAGTTACCAAGGCTTGTTGAAGATGGTGTTTGTTGCTAATTAACTAGCCGACAGCAGAGAGCTTGAGCTCTTGGCTAATTTTCCATGTGCCTGTATTCTTTGGCAAGAAGTGGGTTTAATTATCTGAAAATGGGAGCTAAACTCAAAGTTGTTCCACGCAAGGAACCCCAAAATATATCTTGACCAGGGCCCCTAAAATCATTAGATTGCACTGTCAGAATGAAGGGTGAGGAACTGTCTGAAGTGCATGGATGTTCTGCTGTTTGGTACTCAAACTTCCTAGAAAAAACAGAGGAGGTGTTGCAAAGTCATCCCGTGCCCTGGGCACCCCCCAACTTTTTACTGAATGGTACTGGTGGTAACTGACTCTGACTGACCCTGGGCTTTGCCTAACCAGGCCCAGGGCCAGTGCTATGCTGAAAGACACACATTAGAATACAGTTAAAACACCTAACATACACTAGGGTACACTATGGTATGGGGGGTACCCCTGTGATTGGCATGACCTACCCCCTAGGGCCCTAGTGCATATTAGGGCAGGGGGATTGAAACTACCCATCAGCCCCTAGTATAAATAGGGCATGGCATTTTGGAGGCCAGCAGCTTTTCTGCACTTGCATGTGTGCACTGCTGACAGCCTAAGGTCAGTTTTAAAAGTGGCCCTGGGTGACAGGACTGCTTTTAAAAAGTAAACTGTGCTCAAACTAGACTTTGGGATTTGGAGCACCTTAAAATGGATAACCTACAATGTTTTGGCATATTAGGAACCCCCAGGGTCTCCCCTAGTTGACCCTGGGGTGGGGGGGTCAGGTAGTTATAAGATAGACCCTTATAAAATGACTTTTATATGCCCTGGGTTAAGTGAAATTTCACATTTCACTCTCCACATTGTCCAAATTCGACTTTGATGCTAGGAGCTCTGTGGAGGGAGGATCTACAATATTTGGTCAGGGGTCCTGTAGATATAAGACAAGTGCTTATAAAATATGTTTTTGTAAGTCCTGGTGCTGGAAAAATGGCCCTAGTCATTTTTCACATTGCAAATCCCCTGCTACATAGGTTAACATGGTAGGAAGTTATTGATTAATAACTCTTGATAGGAGAGGGCTAGAAGTCCCATTCAAAGACTTCCCAGAATGGTATTGGTAAACTCAAGAATGTGGTATTGCTGAATTTCTCCTAAAGTGTACATACAAGAAGTTTATTTATTTATTTATTTTATTTATTTTTTAGATTTGTAAAGCGCAACAGCTACCCAAAAAGGGTTTCCCGGCGCATAGGTACAGCAGGACCTGTCAGGAGAAAATTTGCAAACTATTCATGTTATTGTTCGAATAGCCAGGTCTTAACAAAGTTTCGGAACCTGACGTGGTTTTCTTCCTTTCGGAGGAAAAGGGGGAGTGTATTCCAGATGGATGGTCCAAGGTGGGTGAAAGATCTGCCACCCACTCTTGCCAGTTTAAATCTTGGTACACAGAAGTTAGACGCTGCAAGCGAACGAAGATTACGTTTGGGAATGTAAGGATGGGCCAGGTCTTGAAGGTACTTTGGAGCTGTACCTGCTTTGATTTTAAACATATAATTCAGGGCTTTAAAGCGGATTCTGCTTTCCAGCCTGAGCCAATGGAGTTCCCGACGAGAGCTTGAGACCCCGGTGTTTCTAGGGATTCTGCACAGTAGACGAACAGCAGCGTTCTGGGCAAGTTGTAGTCGATTGACTACCGTTTTGTTAGAACCGAGGTACAGGATGTTGCCGTAGTCCAGCCGTGATGTTATGAGGGCATTAACAACGGTCTTTTGGGTGGAAACGGGCAACATCCAAATTACTTTCCTCAACCATTTGATGATGGTGAGGCATAGACCCACGACTTTATTTGCCTGTTGGCTCATGGACAGGGAGCTATCCAAGATGACTCCCAGATTGCGAACTTGTGTCACTGGGGTAGGGAAAGTGGCCATCTGGACGGGCCAGTGTGAAGGAGTCCAAAGATCTTGATGTTTCCCTAAGAGTAGAATCTCTGTCTTATCTCCGTTAAGTTTTAGTTGGTTTCTTGTCATCCAGTTAAGGATGTTTTGAAGCCCTAATTTAAGGGGAGAAGGGGATGTCGGATCGGCTTCAGATAGGGAGAAGATGATTTGGGAGTCGTCAGCGTAGGTCATAAGGGTGAGTCCAGATTCTTCGGCTAAATCAGCTAGGGGTCTGAGGTAAAGATTGAAGAGTAGGGGACTCAATATGGATCCCTGTGGCACGCCATGAGGGGCATTGAAGGTGTCGGAGCACGCCGATGAGGATGCTATTTGGAAGGTCCTATCCTCTAGGAAAGATTGAAACCAGTTAAGCGCTTTTCCACGTACGCCATTTCTGAATAATGCCTTGATGAGGATTTCGTGGGATATGGTGTCAAAGGCCGCGCTCAGATCTAAAAGCACGAGCGCGACCGTTTGGCTATTATCGAGGAGATGTCGGATGTGTTCCGTAACTCCGAGAAGAGTGGTTTCTGTTGAGTAACCTACTCGAAAACCCGATTGAGAGGGGTGCAAGAGCGAGTTTTCTTCTACAAAGGTGGATAGGACTGCATGGACGTGACGTTCCAAGCATTTAGAGAAGGCGGGAAGAAAGGATATAGGTCTGTAATTAGCCAGACATTCCGGGTCAGCTGTGGGCTTTTTTAGCAGTGGTGTAATCATGGCGTGTTTCCAACAGGAAGGGACTGTGGAGAATTCAAATGAGGCGTTAAGTGTGTCAACGAGGACTCCAAGGGAAAAATCATCCAGTTGTTTGATAATTCTAATCGGGATGGGATCTCTGGGAGAGCCAGATTTGATGTTTTTAAGTATAATTTTCAGTGATTCTACTGAGATGGGAGGCCATACTTCCAGGGTATTTTCGCAGGAGGAGGTCTGTTCCGGGACAGAGGGGGATGGTGGTACGTTATTGTTGGTGTTAATGTCCCTAATGATTTTCACAACTTTCTCAGAGAAGAAGCAAGCCAGATTTTGACATTGTTGAGTATCCAGAGGGGGAGCCAAGGCTGTGGTATGGGCGCCAGCTAATTCCTTGACTAAATTAAACAAGGTTTTCGGCTTGTTAGTTGCTTCCGTAATCGTGTTTGATACAAAAGAGGCGCGTGTTTTTGCACAGGCAGAGTGATATAACTTCCTGGCTTCATGATAGGTTTTTTTAGCGTCAGGGGCGTAGTCTTTACGCCATTTGCGCTCCAATGCCTTACATTTAGATTTTTCAATTTTTAGAAGGTCATTGAACCAAGGGGCAGGGCAGCGGTGTCTGTTTCCTTTGGTAGTCGTAGTAGGTAAACAGAGGTCAGCGGCATCATTAAGCCATTTGTTAGTGGCTGCCGCCAAGTTTTCCAAATTTTGGCTGTTCTTAGGAGGGTTATCAAGTAGTGCAGAGTTGAGTTCGGCCAAGTCTAGTAGTTTCCAATTTTTTCTAGACGTGGCTGAGATATCCGGTTGCGTGTTACAGGTGGAGGGAAGAGTTATACTGCATTTTATAAGGTGATGGTCTGACCAGCAAGTGGGAGTAGAGTTGTGCCATTTTAGCTCGTTAATATTAGAGATGATGGGGTCGAGCAGATGGCCCCCTTTATGGGTTGGTCCGGTATTGAGTAAGGTCAAGTTAAGAGCCTTCAGGTCCTCTAACAGATTGGAGCAATAAGGAATGGAGAGGTCGTCCAGGTGTAAGTTTAAATCACCAATGAGTGAGAAATTGGTAAATGCGAAGTGGTAAGGAGTGATATAATAAGCTAAATTAGATGCCCATTTGGAAGAAATTCCGGGGGGCCGGTACATCAATATGCCTGACATTGTAAAGTTTGGATTCAGGGAGATTTTAAAAAAGCCTGCTTCGCAGTCGGGGATGTCAATTGGTTCTAGTGAGCATTTCACGTCTCTGTTGAAAATAATTGCTATTCCCCCACCTAGCTGCTTATTACGGTCAATTCTAGTGATAGCATAGTTAGCGGGGAGTGCAGTAGCGATATCCGGACCAGCGCTCTCGTGCAGCCATGTCTCTGTCAGGAAGAGAGCACTGGGTTTATCATCCAAAAGTAGGTTGAAAATGTCCAGTTTATGTTTCGGTAGTGAGCGGCAGTTAGTGCTGTAAAGTACATGCTTTTGTGCCTCAGCTTTGAGGGGCAGTTTATATTTCCTGTGTCTCCCTGCAGCATCGGGATGTGGTTGGTGAATGGTGGTGGTAAGATTACAGTTTTTACAGGAGGTAACTCCTATTTTTTGGAGATTAAGTGTAGTGCATCTAGCGTTGATAGTTGGGCGTAAGGCTCTTAGTTCCCTTGGGGATATTACCAGCTTTTTCTGGACGGGGGAAGCATAATCCTCAGCCCCATGACCCGTACTGGCCCGGACGGGCCCAGACGGGCTAGTCTTTGGCGTGTCTTCGGCGTGCTGAGGGCGCAACCGCTATAAGACTTTCTTGTTTGTAAGTCCAGATTCAGCCTTCCAGTGGTCTGTCCTGATTGGTCAGAGTTAAGTGGATTAGCCAGGCTGCTTCGAAGAGATGATAAAGAGCCCCTGGGGTTAACCAGCTCTGCTGGGAGGGCAGTGTGCTGCTACACAGGAATGCCAGGGCAGGGGGAGGAGTCGTAAACCATGGTCTTCAAAGGGTCTTACTGGGAGAAGATGAAATCCAAGGCCGGCGAACCGTCACCGAATCCGGTCTGGTGAAGAGCATCGAGGGACCCCAAGAGAAAAAGCTCCGTAAAAGTTTCTAAGTCAGAACAAAGAAAAGGTGACCGGGAGCAACCGCGAAAGCCAAGCTGCCTGCCGTCAACCGGGTGTTGGCCTGGATCCTGGGTTTGCCCCGCTAAAACGCTCCGGAGGTTGGACTTCCATAAGTTTGACTGGGACCTCATCGCAAGGCTAACCGGCGAACCCTCACCGAATCCGGACTGGCTGAGAGCTTCGAGGGACCCCGGGAAGAAAAGTTCCAGAAAAGTTTCTAAGTCTGAAGCTAAAAACTGTGACCAGGACCTACTGCGAGTGGTAGCCGCTCAAGGCTATATCATACCTCAGTAAGGGGTGCATGCACCACCTTACCCAGGCTGCAGTAGCAGACCTTTGGTGTCATTTTGGGTGGCTTTCCAGGGGTGGCATAATACATGCTTCAGCCCCTGGTAGGCCTCTGGGGTACCTATGCCCTGGGTACATAGTATACCATATAATAGGGACTCACAAGGGTTCCTTAGGATCCCATCTGTGGTGTACCTAAAGTACATGCAATCAATTTAGAGAGGAAGGATCTAGGCTGGGGCCCTGAATAGCAGAGTCCCAGCCAGACTAAAGTCGAAAAACAGTGAAACACCAGCAAAATGTGGTTGTAACCATGTGAAGCAGGTCCTATTCTCCTTCAGCGGTCGGCCTGAAACTTTGATTAGAGGCGGTCTATCGCGACCAGATATCCTAAAAAGGTGCTATATGGTTCTAAGTGCTATATAATGCTAAATCGTTGAAAATTCATATCTCTGGTTCCCTACATTGGATGTTTGTCATTTTGGTGACAGTTTAAAGATAAACATATTTCCTATTTTTTTTAATTGGTGTCTGATTTCTATTATGTGTTGTGTCTTAATTATGTGCTGAATTGGTGTTTTTAAATGCTTTACATACCTGTCTTTGAAGTTAAGCCTGCCTGCTCGCAGCCAAGCTACCAAGGGTTGAGCATAAGAATCATTTTCTAAGACCTCTGCTGAGTCCTATTATGTGTTAGTGGCCTTATTGCCAGTGGCAGACCTACATTTGCCCCCACCAATAATCCACTTTCCAACAGGAGGCATTTGCTCTTAGACTGGATACATAAAGCGCCTGGTTTGGAGATTTTTTTGGAACATGGTGTGGTTTTCACGCCCACTAAGCGAGTCAGGTGGGTGCTCCATGACTTGGCTGTGAGGGCAGAACAGAGGATGCCTCGGACCGCTAGAGCAGGTGAACATAGACAGCAGAGCAGTGGAGAACCAATGACGGGAGGGCTAAGGAGAGGAAACAAAGGATGAATGGAGGCAGCATCCTTAATGTGAATGTGAGGTGGTCCAAACGGGACCCGTGCCAAAACCAGGTCCTGAAGACCTTCCATGGACCCCTAGAGCAGGTGAACATAGGCAGCAGAGCAGCGAAGAACCAAATGAGGGGAGGACTGAGGAGAGGAAACAAAGGATGAACTGAGGCAGAATTCTTAATGTGAATGTGAGGTGATCCAAACGGGACTTGTGGCAAGGCCTAGTCCTGAAAACCTTCCCTGGACCATGCTTTCAATTTACAGCCAACCCTGGGATCTTGACGGAGCCGATGGCAGGGAGATGCTTGATTTGATTGCGGGCGCTCACCAAAGAGGTATCTTGGCGCTAGAGAAATGACACCAGACAGCAGGTGTGAGAAGGTGGCCTGATACATGCTGTCCACTAGTTCTAGTGGGCGCCTTGTATCAGTCCAAACAACCCCTTATGGTGACAGGTTAAAGACAACCTTTATTGAAAGCTATCCTAGTAGTCTTGAAGGAATGTAAAGCAGCTTGTTTTACCAATCTATAATCACTTGCATGATCAAATGAAAGGACAACCACACCAGGTATATATTCAAAATATATGTATTTAGGTTAAAACACACCCTTCTAGTCTCTTTATGAGACTGGAGTTCGAAGTACTTAATTTACAAGTTAGCAATCAACAGTAATAGCACAATTACACGTTTGGGCCCTAGGGGCGTACCAAACCATATACCAATAAAGTGGTATAAGAACAACGACTGAACTAGACACAAGGCCTAGAGCCTGTAGAATCGCTGGGTCCACAAGGAACCACCCAAGGTAGTGACACAGGGGACCCACGGGGACTGTGTGCAGTGTGCAAACACAACCGCGGGTTCCCGTTAGCTTTTATGGGCAATGTCACGGTTGGAAAATTAAAGATTAGGGACATCTAGAATCGAGTCAGGCCCAAACCCTTTTGGACTTAGGAAGTTCTAGGGCTAGCACCCACGGGAGCACCGGAGTACTTGAGTTCCCTCACCCAGGAAAGCCGTGTGCATAGGTGTCTTTTGGTGTCGGCTCGCGTCGTCGATTACAATGGAAGCTGGCGAAGAACTGCTGCTGCCGTGAAGAGGAGACGTGTCCGAAGAGATCCAAGCCTGGATATAGGATGGAAGGAACCTGAAAGCAGAGGGGACAGAGTCTGGGTCACTTGCCAGTGACCGCGGGCAGGATGGACCAATGCCCACAGATGTCGGGTTCTTCAGGTGAGTTGACGGGTGTCTTGACTCTTCAGCCACGAGGTCCAGGAGGCGTTGACGAAGTCCATGAGCCGGATTCGAGCTGTCCCACGAAGTTTGTTGAGTGCTGCGGTGTCGGCGACCAGAATGGACCCAACAAGCCTTGGCAACGGCAAGTCACTGGAAATCAGAGAAAGGACTGCGGTGCAGACCAGCAAGGTCTGAGAGACTCACCCAGATAGGGTAAGTCAGGGAATATCTGGAGCAACCATAAAAGCCCAAGTAGAAGAGGAGTTGCCTTCGTGGGGACCTACTAGCCAACAGGCTAGCGATCGCGAAGGAGCCTCAAGCGGTCGCACTTGAAACTGGCCCACGGGTCACTCGTGGAGTGGAGGCCAGCAATCTTTGGTGCTGGAGGTGCTCAAGGCTGGGGCAACTCAGAGCCCAAAGCACAACATCGAGGACGTCCCAGAAGATAGTGTTGCTGCAAAAGTCCACCCACAATAGCCATGAGCCTCAGCTTTGCTGTGTACTCAGGGTAACCTCGTAGAAGTCTGGAAATCTACCTCTGGTGATTCAAAGACTTCGGTGTCTGGCGGGAGCTTCAGCAATGCAGACCGGTCAGTTGCTTCTTTGGTGCCTGCCAAGCAAGGGAGTCACTCCTTGACCGGAAGGGAGATTTCTTCAGTCTTCTAAGCCAAGTAGAACGTCGAAGGTCCAGAATATATATTGCAGAGTTTCGTCCAGGGTAATCTTAAGTCGCAAGGACTGAGTTCCCATACTTATACTAAGTTTGGGGGTTGGACATACTCTAGGGACCCACCTATGGGAGGGTTTGGAAAGAGGGGTGGTTACACCCATTTCCTTTGTTCAGTTTCAGGCCAGAGCAGGAGCAGGTAGCCCCTGCAACCGGTTGGAAGTGGACTATGCACAGGGACACCATGTGTGCCCCCAGTGCAGGACTTCAAAGCACCAGAGAGTGCTCCCGCCCAGCCCCAATACACATCTGCCTGTCTAGGGAGGTGGTTACACCTCCCTGGGACAGGAAACCTATTGTCCAGGCCTCCCCTGCCGGAGTTTCGGTCAGCAGCAGAAGGCCAGACCCGTGTCTGTGGCAGAGGAATCCATTTTGTGATGCCAGGGCTCAAGAAAGTCCTACTGGGTTAGACCAGTGTGAACATGTCTCTCCCTCTAGAAGGGTGGAATGCTACACCCTGCTAGAACTGGTGGGGGGGGTTAGTATTCCAAAGCGTTTGACACCAAACACAACATGTTTCCGTGCAGCCATCCCAAAGTTAGCATTTCCCACGAGGTTATAATGCACTTAAGAGTATATGGTCAGGCTGCACCACAAACAGCATCAGAGGAGGTACTCCGAAAGCTGCCGAGGGGCTCTTCTCATGCAGGGGCACTTAAAATCCAAGCACTCTACCTTCAGGATTGTTAAGGCCTGCCATAGGAGTGACTTATAGGTTTTATATGTGTCTGTATAAGGTAGTGATATAGGTAGCCTATACCACTGTAAGGGGTGCAAGCACCACCTTACCCAGGCTGCAGTAGCAGACCTGTGGTGCCATTTTGGAGTGCTTCCCAGGGGTGGCATAATACATGCTTCAGCCCCTGGTAGGCCTCTGAGGTACCTATGCCCTAGGTACATTGTATACCATATACTAGGGGCTTATAAGGCACTCCAGAATCCAATTAGAAATGTACCTAATGTACATGGGAACCATTTTACAGAGAAAGCAGATAGACTGGGGCCCTGAATAGCGGAATCCCAGTCCAACTAAGTCATAAACCAGCAAAACACCAGGAAAAAAGTGGTGGCAAGTGTCCAAACTTAATGAATTGCCAAGTTTGAATTGTTTGCAGTCTCAAGATTGGCGAGTCACGTAAACCTAAATAAAGCGTATTACAGTAGTCGAGCCTAGACAAAATGCAGGCAGAGAGCACAGGCCATGAATCGGATCAAGGAGGAAAGGCAATAACTGTCCCGGTAGCATTGAAAAAAAGCATTTAGCACAGCGGAGCTTACGATTGTGACAAGAAACAGACAGCGCGGCTTATGAAGGCCAACTGTGTCTGCACCTGCGGATAAAGGTACTTCTGCGTTGTCTGATGATAATATGGGTGCTAGTGGCCTAAGAAGCAGATGCACAACCAAAAGATCTGGTTTGTGAAATTAACAGAAGACATGGAAAATAATGAACATAGGAAAAGGTGAGGTACCCTATGGCCCCCCCGTAAAGTTTGATCAGGATGGACAAGGAAAGACTGACTGTGATCAAGAGGAAATGAGGAGAGCCTTTTTCTTAAGGACCCTTTATACCATTGTGATCAGGACGGTTTAATAAGATGGAATGGTCCACTGTATCAAAGGCTGCAGAGAGGTCCAGCAGAACCAAAGCGCAGAGTTAACTGAATCACAAGGACATGATTTCACCCAGAGCAAGAGTCGCCTCAGCGCCGCTAGCAGGGTGGATGCTTCCCAGGGCCGGGATGTTATGGACTTCCAGAAAGCTGACCAGTTGTCCCGCTACAATGAGTCTGTAATCTTACCCAGCCTGGGAGAAGAGTGGCATGTCTGTGCAGCTGGTTTATCAGGGATGTCATCTTTTAAGAGGGGAGTAACCCCATGGCGTGCCAGCTTCCATTCAGGAGGAGCTGCTCTTGATGAGAGACAGAGCTGAGGCGAGCACTCCCAACAACCTAAACAGGGTGAGCTGTCTGTGGGGGGCTGGAGATTCATGCATTGAAAGTGTGTAGCACCGGTGTGGAAAGGAGGGAGGGGGTTGAGTTTCACTGTTATTTCTGCCCAGTGTTTATGACATGTACATGTTTGTGGAAAGCGCCCAGGATTCTGGAGCTGTTATCACGTGATCTTGGAACTCCTGCAGCAGGTGCCTGGGAGGAAGGGTTGATCTTGGAGTTCCTGGGGCAGGTGCCCGGGAAGAAGGGAGGAAGCATTGTACTTAGAGTTCCTAGGGCAGGTGCCTGGGAGGAAGGGTTGGTCTTGGAACTCCTGGGGTCAGGTGCTTGGGAGGAAGGGTTGATCTTGGAGTTAATGGGGAAGGTGCTTTGGAGGAAGGATTGATCTTGGAGTTCCTGGGGCAGGTGATTGAGAGGAAACATTGATATTGGGGTTCCTGGGGCAGGTGCCTGAGAGGAAGCATTGATATTGGGGTTCCTGGGGCAGGTGCCAGGGAGGAAGGGCTGATCTTGGAGTTCCTGTGGCAGGTGCCTGGGAGGAAGGGCTGATCTTGGAGTTCCTGTGGCAGGTGCCTAGGAGGAAGCATTGATCTTAGAGTTTCTGGGGCAGGTGCCTGGGAGGAATGGTTGATCTTGGAGTTCCTGCAGCAGGTGCCTGGGAGGAAGGGTTGATCTTGGAGTTCCTGGGGCAGGTGCCCGGGAAGAAGGGAGGAAGCATTGTACTTAGAGTTCCTAGGGCAGGTGCCTGGGAGGAAGGGTTGGTCTTGGAACTCCTGGGGTCAGGTGCTTGGGAGGAAGGGTTGATCTTGGAGTTAATGGGGAAGGTGCTTTGGAGGAAGGATTGATCTTGGAGTTCCTGGGGCAGGTGATTGAGAGGAAACATTGATATTGGGGTTCCTGGGGCAGGTGCCTGAGAGGAAGCATTGATATTGGGGTTCCTGGGGCAGGTGCCAGGGAGGAAGGGCTGATCTTGGAGTTCCTGTGGCAGGTGCCTGGGAGGAAGGGCTGATCTTGGGGTTCCTGTGGCAGGTGCCTAGGAGGAAGCATTGATCTTAGAGTTTCTGGGGCAGGTGCCTGGGAGGAATGGTTGATCTTGGAGTTCCTGTGGCAGGTGCCAGGGAGGAAGTGTTGATCTTGGGGTTCCTGGGGCAGGTACCTGGGACAAAGGCTTGGTCTTTAAACACCTGGGACAGGTGCCTAGGAGGAAGCATTGATATTGGTGTTCCTGGGGCAGGTGCCAGGGAGGAAGGGCTGATCTTGGAGTTCCTGTGGCAGGTGCCTGGGAGGAAGCATTGATCTTAGAGTTTCTGGGGCAGGTGCCTGGGAGGAAGGGTTGATCTTGGAGGTCCTGGGCAAGGGGTTTGGGAGGAAGGGTGATTTTGGAGTTCCTGCCGCAGGTGTCTGGGAGGACTGGTTGATTTTGGAACTACTGGGACAGGTGCCTGAGAGGAATGGTTGGTTTGGAGTTCCTGGGGCAGGTGCCTGGGTGGAACGGTTGGTCTTGGAGTTTTTGTGGTAGGTGCCTGAGAGGAAGAGTTGGCAACAGTCCTTGGTTGCCTCTACTCCTATGAGTGTTTCAGCCTGGGATAAAGCTTGAGGGAGAAGAGAGGGAAGAGGAGGACAGTCCTGAAGAAGAAAGGGAGTGGATGAGTCCAGTAAAAAAGGAGAAGGAGGACGTTGGGGATCAAGGGGCGTTACCACAGGGCTATCACACCTACCACAATAAATAAGACACAAGACAATGCCTTATTCTCACACTAAGTTTTCTATTGTCTCACTCTCACTCCTCCATCTCCTCAGTCTCTTCCTGACACATGAATGACCTTCAGACTGACCGTCAGCAACAGCACATCACCTGCCTCACCTCCAGGAGGGATTGACACTTGAATGACTTCAGACTGAGGCTCACTAGCTGCAGAGACATGCCTCTCTTCTCCAGGAGGGGGTGAAGCATGAATGACCGTCAGACTGAGCCTCGCCAGCAGCAGGACATCTTCCTCTCCTCTCCAGTAGAGGGTGACACATGAATGATTCAGACTGAAGCTAACCAGCAGCAGAACACCTGCCTCTTCTCACCCAGAGGGGGTGACTCTCCTCTCCAGGAGGGGGTGACAAGTGAATGACTTTCAGACTGAGCCTCACCACTAGCTAAAGACCTGCCTCTCCTCTCCTGCAGGGGGTGACTCGCGAATGACCTTCAGACTGAGGCTCACCGGCAGCAGGACACTGGCCTCCCCTCTCAAGGAGTGGGTGACACATGAATGACCTTCAGACTGAGTTTCACCAGCAGCAGGACAACTGCCTTTCCTCCCCAGAAGAGGGTGACACATGAATGACCCTCAGAATGATGCTCACGGCAGCAGGACACCTGTCTCTCTTCTCCAGGAGAGGGTGACACATGAATGACCTTCTGACTGAGGCTCACCAGCATTAGGACACCTGCCTTTCCTCTCCCGGAGGGGATGACACATGAATGACCTTCAGAAAGAGGCTCACAGGCATCAGGACACCTGCCTCTCTTCCCTAGGAGGGACTGACTCTCCTCTCCAGGACGAGTGACACATGAATGACCTTCAGACTGAGTTTCACCAGCAGCAGGACACCTGCCTCTCCACTCAAGGAGGGGGTGACACGTGAGTGACCTTCAGACTGAGCCTCGCCAGCAGCAGGACACCTGGCTCTTAGCAAAAGTCTGACTTGAAGCATCATGAAGTAAAAGGAGAACCCCCAAAATTCACATTTGTGATCCTCATGCAGAACCCCTGGCATGAGGGATCTCTGTTCTCCCTACATCTGCTCTCCCTACATTTCCTTTCCTACATCTGCTCTCCTACATCTGCTCTCCCTACATTACCCTGCACCCTCTGTTTGCAGCACATTACTGGGCTTGCTGAAAAAGGAATCTATTCACAAGACAAGGCCAATGCCGCTAACGCAGTCCAATACCAGCAGTGCGATACCACTGACACAATACCGCTGACACAATCCAATCCCATCAGCATTATAACACTGACACAATTCAATACCTCAATACCGTCAGCGCAATACCACCAACACAATACTGCTGGCACAATGAAATACCACTGACACATTCAAATACCGGCAGTGCAATACAACCAATACAGTACAACTGGCACAATCCAATGCTGTCAGCACATTACTGGCAACACATCACCTCTGACACAGTCCAATACCATCAGCTTGATACTGCGAACACAATACTGGGGGCACAATTCAATACAAAAGACACATTTCAATAACAGTGACACAATATAATAACATCAGCACAATACCACCGACACAACACAGCTGAAACAATCCAATACCAGAGCCACAATCCAATACCAAAGACACAATCCAATACTATCAGCACGATACCATCGAAAAAAACACTGCTGACACAATCCAATACCAAATACACAATACAACACCGCTAACACAGTCCAAAACCGGGAGCACAATACCACTGACACAACACTTCTGAATCAATCCAATACTGCTGACACAACCCAATATTGACAGCGCGATACTGCCAACACAAAACAGTACCAAAGATGTAATCCATTACCGGCACGGCAATAACACCGACACAAAACCTCTGAAACAATCAAAACACCTGTCACAATCCAGTACCAAAATACAGTCCAATAATGACAGCGCCATGCCACCAACATAATACCGCTGACACAATCCAATACTGGCAGTGAGATACCTCCAACTCAATACCATTGACGCGATCCAAGACAATCAGTGCAAATCAACAACAAAATACCCCTGATACAATCAAATCCCAATGACACAATCCAATACGGTCAGTGTGATACAGCCAACACAATAACACTGACACAATCCAATATCACTTACAAAATCCAATACCCTCAGCGTGATACCGCCAACACAGCACTGCTGACACAATACAATACCAACGAGACAACTGAATACCGACAGCGCGTTACTACCAAAACAATACCGTTGATAGAATCCAGCATGAAAGAAATAATCCAATACCAACAGTGCCATACCACCAACACAAGACCTCTGAAACAATCCAATACTCCTGACACGATCCAATAAAGCTCAAAGAATAGAATACCAAAGACACAATCCAAAACCAACAGTATGATAGTGTGAGAGGCTGGCCTGGTATATGATGTCCACTAATGTAAGTGGGCACCTTGCACCAGTCCAGACAACCCTTATGGTGATTTAAGAGGTCTCAGATAACCCTAGAAAGCTACCTAAGTGGTAGCTGTGGAGAGCAGCCTTCACGCTTAGTCGAGAATGAGTGTAAAGCAGCTTGTTTCACCAGAATGCAATCTTATAGGTATAGATTAAGTGAACAAGAACCACACTTGGTACTTATAAAAATATGTATTTATCATATAATACTCTCTAACACATGCAAATATCTCCTACCCAGAGATATGCACAATGCACACAATACTTTGCATAGAAATCATGTAAATAGCACAAAATACACAAGTGTGCCCCAGGGGGGACAAAACCATATACTAGGAAAGTGGAATAAGAACCACGACTCGGGTCAAGGCAATTTTGAGAGGATGTAGAAGTGCTGGGGACCCAAAGAACCTCCCAAGGTGAGAGACTAGGAGTCCCAGGGAGATCGTGCGCAGTTTGGGAACACAGCCACTTTCTCTTTACAAATCAATGTGTAAGTTGCGGTTGGAATTTTAAAGATTAAGGACCCTTCCCAGTGGATCCTGAAGACACCCCCTGGAAGATAGAAGGTTGGAGAGCCACCCCACCCGTGGATACCCTAGTACCCACGTTACCTACACCAGGGAAGCCGGGTGCAGAGGTGTGAAGTTGTGTCAGAAACTTCCATTAAACCCGAAGGAGGACTTCAGGAAAGTGCCAATGCTAGAGAAGGAGAAAGTGTCCGGTGGAGTCCAAAGGTGGATTCTAGTTGAGCAGTACCTGCAAGTAGAGGGGACAGACTCTATTTCACTCAGGGGTGACCAGTAGTTCTGGAAGATGAATGCCCACCGATGTCAGGAGTTGCAGGACAGGTGATGGTGGCTTGGACTCTGCAGCTGTAAGGACCAGGTGATGCTGAGGAAGAGCAGGAGCTGTGCACAAGCTGTCCCACATAGGATGTGGAGAGCTGAGGGGTTGGTGTAAGTTGGGAGCACCAACAAGCTTTGGCAAGGGCAAATAACGTGGATGTCAAAGAAGGTGCAATGTCGGGACCAGCAAGGTCTAGGGGACTCACCACCAGCAGGGGAGTACAAAAGAAACAAGGGTGACTCTAAACAAGACCCACAGGCCAGGGGCACTGGAGCCGCAAGAGGACCTCGAACAGCCAACCAAAAGATGAAGGCCACGGTGCACACGATGTGATCAAAGACTTTGGTCACTGGGGATGCTTGAGGTTGGGGCTACTTGGAGCCCAAAGATCTTGGTTCAAGGAAGCCAACAAGCCTTTGCAACTACAAGTCGACGTGGTGCACAGGTTTCAGTTCCTGCAGCTCCCACATGGGATACTGACCTCAAACTTGGTGAGAGGGCAGGGCAGGCCTCGGGAGCTATGGGAAACCGCCACCTGTGTTGCAGAACCTTTCAGAGGCCGTAGGAGCTCAGGATCAGCAGACTGGTCAGCTTAGTTGTGGTGCCTGCGAGTGCAGGGAAGTGACTTCTTCACTTCAAGGGAGATTCCTTCAAGTGTCTTAAATGCCCACAGGCCTTGGAAGGTTCCTGTATGGTGCACAGGCACAGACAATGCAGCAGACTGAAAGGGAGATGAAGTCAAGCCCAAACAAAGTCCAGCGAAGTCCAGATTGCCCAGATAGTAGAAGTTGAAGTGGTGTCTGAATTGAATTGTGTTCCACTACGAATCTAGGGACCCACCCACAGGTAAACCCTTAAGTACCCTAAGGAAAGGGTTTGGATGATTCAGGGGCCCCTCCCAGAGGAGGTTCTGGGCAGTGGGGGCTTACTCCCATGTCCTTTGTCCAGTTTCGCGCCAGAGCAGGAGCCAATAGCTCCCAGGTTGGTTTGAACTGGACTATTCAAGGAGGCCCCAAACATGTCCCTTATGCAGACTTGGTGGTGCTGGCAAGTGCCCCCACCCGGTCCCAATACACTAAATCCTGTCTGGGAGGTGGTCACACCTCCCTGTGACAGGATACCTATTGTTTTGCCTTCCCCTGCTCGAGCTTGGCACAGCAATAGGAGGGCAGAGTCGTGTCTCTGGTTGGCAGCAGCCATGTTGTGCTGTCTGGGTCTAGAAGACTGGTACCTGCAACACAGAGAGCCTAACGGAGGGTTCTTCCAGTGCTTAGATTCAATACCTCCCACACCATTTACGTTGTGGTGGTATGATTCCAATATGTTTGATACCAAACATGATAGGATTTGTTGCAGCCAATTTCAGGATGGTCACCTCGTAATTACACAGTGCCCCTCTATATGGTATATGGCTGCTTCACTTACAACCCAGGAGAAGGGACTCAGCAGGCTGTAGGGTGTCCTGCTCATGCAGGGGCACCGTCACCCTTAGAACCAAGCACCCTGCCTTCAGGATTGCAAAGGCCTGCTATAGGAGTGACATCTAGGTTTTAAGTGCAGTGACCCTAGATATAGGAAACCTATATCTTTCGTAAGTGGTGCTAGCACCAGCTTACACAGGCTGCAATGGCAGGCCGGTAGTTACATTTGAATGGTCTCCCAAGGGTGTCATAATAGATGCATCAGCCAATGGGGGACCTCTGGGGTACCTATGTCCTGGGTATCTTTGTACCATAAACTAGGGACTTATAAGGGTACCCCAGTATCCAATCTGGAATGTACCTAGGTACTGAACATAACAATTTAAGGGAGAAAGCAGAGAGACTGGTGTCCTAATTAGCAGGACCCCAGTCAGACTAGTCAGAAACCATCACAGCACCAGGTAAAAAGTGGGGGTGACCATGCAGAAGGATCCTACCTTCCTAAAGCTACCACCAGTACAATACCGATGACACAATCCAATATGGCTGACACAATCCAATACCGCTGACACAATCCAATACCACTCACATAATCCAATACCATTGACACAATCCAATACTGCTGATACAATACAATATCACGGACACAATCCAATACCGTCAGTGAGATACCACCAACACAATTCCGCTGACACAATACAATACCAAAGAGACAACCCAAAACCGACACCACGATACCGGCAACACAATACTGGTGACACAGTACAATACCAAAGAGACAACCAAAAAGCAACAGCGTGATACTGCCAGCACAATACCGCTGATACAATCCAGCAAGAAAGACATAATCCAATACCGACAGTGCCATACCACCAACACAAAACCTTTGAAACAATCAAAAACACTGCTGACACAATCCAGCACCGCTGAAACAAGACAATACCAAAGACACAATCCAATACCATCAGTACAATACCACCAACACAATACCGGTGACACAGTCTAATACGGCTGACACAATCCAATACCACTGACACAATCCAATACCATCAGGGAGATACCACCAACACAATACCAATGACACAATACATTACCAAAGACACAATCCAATGCCGACAGCATGATCCTGCCAACACAATACCACTAATGCAATCCAGTACCAAAGACACAATGCAATAGCATCAGTGCCATACCACCAACACAATACAACTGACACATTCCAATACCGCGGACACAATGCAGTACCAAAGACACAATCAAATACTGACAGCGTGATACCACCAACACAATATCACTGAAACAATGCAATACCACTGGCTCAATTTAATACCTTCAACATATTCAAATATTACTGACACAAACAAAAACTACTGACAAAGTCCTATCCTGCCAGCGTGATACTGCCGACACAATATTGCTGACACAACACAAGTCCGCTGACAGAACCCAATACCAACAGCACAGTTCAATATGCCTCATACAATCCAATGCTGCATATACAACCTAATGCTTCCATCACAACCAAAGACTGATAACACAATCTAATACCGTCGACACAATCTCATATAGCCAACACAATCCAGTGCGGCTGACACTATCAAATACTGCTGAAACGTTTCAATACCACAGACTGAAATACTGTGCGTCCCAAGGACGCCATTCTTGATAAAATTGTGATGCCTGTTCTCTCTGTCTGCCTGTGATGTTAATGCACCCATGCCCTCTTCCCTCGCCTGTTTTTTCTGCGTGTGCCACTCCTGCACAATACACACAGCGCAACACCTGGTCTCTGCCTTATAGCCTTCCTTCAGCCCCTCCCTCTCATAGTCTCTAGGCCTGCCTGTGCATTCCTGTACAATGCCAACAGTACAAGAACCGATGGCCTACCCAGAACTATTGTTGTTATTATTATTAATTAAATTTATTGGGCGCATCAGCTACCCATAAAGGGTTTCCTGGCACCAGACATACCACGGAATGTAAAACTGCTTAAATGATTATTGGTTAAAAAGCCACGTTTTCAATGATTTGCGAAATTAGACATAAACTGTTTCATTCAGAATGGATGTGGGAAAGAAATTTCCAGAGTGAAGGACCGAGGTACGTAAATGATCTGCCACCCATCCAGGAAAGTCTGACTCTGGGCACAGAGAATTTCTCTTGAGTAGATGATCGAAGGCATCTAAGCGGCTCATAGGAGCAAACCAGAGACTGCAGGTACTGAGGGGCTACACCTGTTCTGATTTTGAACATGTAGCTCAGGGCTTTGAACTTAATCGTTCTACCACGTCCATTTACAGGTCTCTGCCTGTGCCGCTCCTGCACAATATCAACAGCACAAAAAACTGGTTGCAGCCCCCTAGTAATCCTTCTGCCCCTTCGGTGTGCTAATTTCTCTGTCTGCCTATGCTATTCCTGCATTAAACCCTCAGCAAAACAACCGATGGCCGCTTCACAGCAAACTTTCAGCCCCTGCTTGTCCTGGTCTCTCAGTCTGCCTGTGCCACTCCTTTACAATCCAACAACTGATGGCTTTTCTGACTGTAATCCATCTGCCTTCTTCCCTGTCTTATTCCCTCTGTCTGGATGTGCACTCTTGCACGATACCCACAGTACAATACCTCAGGGTGTGTCACACAAAGGGCCCTGGGGTACAACAAACAGGCACCCGTTTAGTGTACCCCGGGGCACTTTATTATTAGAGAAGGAGCTGCAGACATTTGTTCGACCCTTTCTGTAATACTGATAGTGCCTGTGGACATGTAGCACCGGTGCTATCATGAGAATACGTGGACCCATGCAAACAAGGGAATGTACTTGCCTCTGCACCTACACCGTATTATGGATGTGGGTGGAAAGAAGCCATGAGGAGGTGCACTGACTCTGCGCCACAAAAACATGGCACACACTCAGTGCCCCCCCCCAGAGGGCAGCCATCAGGAGAGAGAAAGGGGGCACCATGGACCCCCCCTAGGGCCCCCTGCAGGCATGTGTAGTCACTCACTGCACCTGTCTGCAAGGGGATCTCTCTCCCCTCTTTAAAGTGAAGGCGGGTTGCCACCTGCACAGTGAAACATGGAGCAATTTTTAAACAGCCGCTCAGTATTTCACTTGACAACACTGCCCCCAGGGCAGCTTGAGTTTGCGGCTACCTTGAGGGCAGTGCATTCACCATAACAGGACGCAGTTTCCCTCATTTGCCCCTGGCTCAACGTTTGAAAGGTGCACAGTGGCGCAAACAGGGAAAGTGCGAACTATGGGTATTACAGCCCCAGGTGTTCTATCCTTCAGTCCAGAGTCCTAGCAGTAGTCACATTTCTGTGGAGTACTCACAGTGCACACTCCTCTCTCTTCCTGTACACCATTCTACATCTCACTGTACAGAAAGTATCCTTTGCAACCCTCCTCCTCCCTTCAGCACCTACCCTGTCAGAGCACACCTCACCTGGTTGCACAGTGTGCATCTGTACACAATATACACAACATGAAGACAAAGGTGTGTCTGTTTGTTGCTACACTGCTCTGTTGTGCCAGTGAATGAGCACCGCCTGTGTCCTCTGCCTGTGTATACATCATGGATAGAGAGCCTCAGCTCACACCCTTTGTCTGGGTGCACAGTCTGTGTCTGTACATGTTATATACAACATGGATACACATGTTGGTCTGCTTGTGGCTACACTGTCATGTAGTGTCAGTGAGTGAGCACCGCCCTGTGTCCTCTGCCTTGTATACATCATGTACAGAGGAGCCTCAGCTCACACCCTTGTCTCTGGGTGCACTAGTCTCTGGGATTGTCTCCCACTGGCTTCTGTACCCCAGTACCACCCCTAGAAAGCATGAAGGACTCACCCCTCGCTGCTGCGGCCTCAACGTCGCACGGTGACTCCAGAGCTCTCGCTTTATACGTATATGTACATCAGCTCTGGCATTTCCTGGTCCCTGCCCTAACCCTCAAGTCCCGGTGAAGTATGCCATCTTCTTCTCCAGAAACCAGTGTTTGCCACTTCTGCAAGGAGCGCCCTGCTTCTCCCACTCATCACAAGTGGTTGGGAGAGTAAACATGTCCTGGCAGGGGATGAATGTAACCAGGGCACTATTGTGAGTCAGATGTACCAATCACTTGTGCTGTTGCCAATGCTCTGACTCGGGGTTTGCAACTGTACAAATGCTTTTTCCTATGGACTATCACATGTGAGCAGTTGAAAACGTTTAGAATTTCAGAATCCTAAAATGTGATTCCAATTCGGTATCTGGAAAGGGCCTGTTGTTGGCGTCCCTTCCAAATACCAAGTATCAATGTTTTGAAACAAATTTTGGTTGCAAAGCATTGAGGGCCTCCTCCTACCAGCACTTTTGCACCACTGGAACATCACGTTCCGGTGGCGCAATGTGCCACTAACATATTTATAAGGCCACATAAAGCCACATAGCGCGGCTTTTCATGGCTTTATAAATATTTGCCCCTTTCCTGCAGAAAACTGCGTGAAAGGGGCTTCCATGGGTGTTGCTGTGGGCGTTCACAGCAAAATTCATGGTTTTTTGACACTGCCCCAGATTTATGAGAAATCATAAACCTGAGGCAGCGCCAAAAACATATGCCTCTCCCAGGGAGGCGTGAGAGAGGCAAAACAAGGAGAAATATCTTCATTTCTCCTTGTTTTTCCTTTTTCTGTGTGTGCTGCAGAGAGCCTCTTATAATTGTTTTTTTGCAGGAAGCTTTCCCTTCCTGCAAAAAAACAATCATCTCTGCAATTCTGGCCTCCCTGCACCGTGGTGGGATGTATGTCGTTACAACGCACACTTTTACAACGCATGCACTTACAACGCATTTTTTACAACGCAACATCCACTACAACGCATTCCATTACATAGCATGACACTACAACGCATGTTTAAAAACTACCTTTACAACGCATTCCATTACATCGCATACTACCTCTACTTAATACCAGAGGTAACCAATGTGAGAATTGGGGTAAGGTATACGCAGCAGTGTATGCAAAGTGTTTGGGTACACCTTCTATGACTGTGCTACCCTCCGTGATCAAGCATATTCAGGATGATCACGGCCCGGAGGCGGCAGTTGGTAGACAACAATTCACCGAGGTCCTAGTTGCCTGCGCATAGTTCTGTGCATGAGCAGAATCCCCGCAAAAATCTTAATAGGATGCACTGTGCAGCACACATTAAACCTTGACACAGCACTTTATTTATTGTGTGCAGGAGTGTACACATTCCTCAACATGGTCATACCTCATCATAAACACTGTCTCACTTGTATAATAATGCAAGTGTGATTGTGTTGAAGCTGGCAGCTTGACTTAAGATAACTGACTGACATCAGCTTGTAGTGTTTCTTATATTGTGTTCCTAACTAGATTTTGGAATTGGTAAAAAAAATATGATGGATGAACTTTGCAGTTGTAGTCATTATGTTTGGCATAGTTTGTATGTGTGAAAACATGAGTGACTGTCAAATTACACATTGCTGTGATGTCTGCAACTGTTTGACAGGCTTGCAACAGACATGTAAATGAACTTCAGGCATCCAGTAAATGTAAAACATATTTCAGATGCTGCAAACAATGTGAAGGCTTGACCACAGATTCATACTTGGTTATTCTTCAACCTAGATTTGCCGATGTGCACAATTCATGCGCGCAGCTGCAAGGTCAGTCATGTGCATGAATCAAGGTGGCAGTGGGACATGATGGGCATTTACATAATCTGATGATGTTAGCAAATTGTGTAGATTTGACATTTGATTTGTCATTTCTGCAAAATATGTGCAACACATTCTTACAGATCATACTGAACAGTTTTTGTCCTGCACAATTTCACATCAGTCTAGTGTGACAGCGGTACACAGCTTGAAGCTAGGTGGATAACATTATGATGTCTGGACAGGTGACACACCAACCATTTTATGTGAGCATGCAGTACATCATGTTTCAGCCTCTGTAGACTGCATGATCTTGTGGTAGCACCGCTGATGTTGTTTGTAGAAATCTATGCACCAGAATGCAGAATGTGTCAGCCTATTGCAAATGATGTAGAGGTCAATAAAGCACACACAGCCATCTGGTCACATGTTGTAGAGGGATCACTGACAAAATATCGAGAAGGAGAATATCGAATTGCCAAAATATCGAAGGAAAAATATAGAATGGCAAAATATCGAAGCCCTATCTCCAAACAGGTAAGTACAAAAATATAGAATCCAAAATATCGCTGTAAAAAATATAGTTAGTCACAATATCGAATTATTTTAAATGTCTCAAAATAAATGTAAAATTAATGAAATAAAACATAGAATTAACTGAAACATACTTAAAAATACTTAAATAACTTTAAAATTAATAAATAATTAATGTAAGTAAAAAACAAAAAAATTATACATTTATATTAACGTAATATTAATTAAAAATGCAATATTTTTTGCGTAGGATAGCGGGTGGGTAAAATTTACTATTACCACTCCAGTAAGTGCAATAGTAGGGAAAGCGTTGGATAGCGGGAGGGTAAAAATTACTATTCCCACTCCAGAGAGTGCAACAGTAGGGAAAGCGTTGGATAGCGGGAGGGTAAAAATTAGTATTCCCACTCCAGACAGTGCAATAATAGGGAAAGCGTTGGATAGCGGGAGGGTAAAAATTACTATTCCCACTCCAGAGAGTGCAACAGTAGGGAAAGCGTTGGATAGCGGGAGGGTAAAAATTAGTATTCCCACTCCAGACAGTGCAATAATAGGGAAAGCGTTGGATAGCGGGAGGGTAAAAATTAATATTCACACTCCAGAGAGTGCAACAGTAGGGAAAGCATTGGATAGCAGGAGGGTAAAATGTACTATTCCCACTCCAGTGAGTTCAACAGTAGGGAAAGCGTTGGATAGCGTAGGGGTAAAAATTACTCTTCCTATATCCAAAGAGTGCAACAGTAGGGAAACCGTTGGATAGAGTAGTGAAACCGTTGGATAGAGTAGGGCTAAAAATTACTATTCCCACTCCAGAGAGTGCAACAGTAGGAATAGCGTTGGATAGCGTAGGGGTAAAAATTACTATTCCCACTTCAGAGAGTGCAACAGTAGGGAAAGCGTTGGATAGAGGGAGGACAAAATTTACTATTCCCACTCCAGTGAGTGCAACAGTAGGGAAAACAACAGATGGCATAGGTGTAAAAATTACTATTCCCACTCCAAAGAGTGCAACAGTAGGGAAAGCGTTGGATAGCGGGAGGGTAAAATGTACTATTCCCACTCCAGTGAGTGCAACTGTAGGGTAAGCGTTGGATACCGTAGGGGTAAAAATTATTAATCCCACTCCAGTGAGTGCAATAGTAGGGAAAGCGTTGGATAGCGTAGGGGTAAAAATTACTAATCCCACTCCAGTGTGTGCAATAGTAGGGAAAATAATAATTTAATATTTTAATAAAAATACATAAATTATTAATACCCCAAAAATAATAATAAAATTAATTACCAATCACACAATATTTAATAATTAATTTATTATAAATACCATTTTTTTTAATATTAATAACCTATTAATAATCAATTAACAACCAATTAATTTTCAATACCAAAAATTAATAAGTAAAATTAATACCAATTAATAATTAATTAAGAATAAATTAATTAGCAATATACAAAAATTATTTCAATAATTAATTATTTATAATTAAATTAATTCCCACCATATTCCCCTATAAACCCACAACCCGCTACAAATAATAAATTAATATAATTATCATAATTATCAATTAAACAATTAATACAAATTAATTACCAATTAATACAAATTATTTACCAATTAATAATTAATCAACAACCAATTAATTTTCAATACCAATTAATAATTACCTAATAACAATTAAATTACTTCCCACCCTATTCCCCTATAAACCCACAACCCGCTACGGAATTAAATTACACAAAAATTAAATAACATAAAATTCATTACTTTAAAAATATTCAAACATACATTCCCAAAATTTATACATACTTTTAACACATATACTAACACTTACACTATAAATAAATTCGATATTCTTAACAACTATATCATGACTGTCGATATTACTTACTTCTATATTATTTAAATCGATATTTTATTTCTTAACTGATTTTCGATATTCTTCACCACTATATTTTGGCAATTCGATATTCTGTCCATTCTATATTAAAAACTCGATATTCTGTCCTGTCGATATTTTTAATTCGATATTATGTCTGTTTACCGTTGTAGAGCCAGAGTCCAAGGTGGACAGGACATTGATAGCTGGCCACAACAAAGCAGCACTTTACGTAGTGAATTACTTACAACAACATGACGTACAATGCCAGTAAGCACATACAGTCCACATTGAATTGACTCAACACTGTGTTATTTGAATTTGACCCATATTGTGAGACATAGGTACTGCAGTGTTTATGCAAATTGTCTTTGACAGCTAGGCCTGAGTCTTTCACAGGCCTGTGTGCACTGGCATCAAAAACACTTAGCTTTTGGCAAACTCTGGTATGCCAGATGCAGACCCATTACGGACCCCGATATGCTTTTACTCACAGAAACATGGCTCACATCAGAGTCCATGCCGGACATCCTGGCAGCCCTCCCCCCCGACTACTACATCCTCTGCGCAGACCGCCCTGGCGACCGGCCTGGTGGTGGGGTAGCGGCCATTATTTCTAAGCGCCTTAAATCCATATCTTCATACTCCCTTCCTCTACCTGAGGTGGAGAACCTAATTATTAACGTGCAGACGGATGTTGATCCCCTCACTCTTCTTTTACTATATCGGCCCCCATATCCCATGCCATCTTTTTCCGCCACTCTTAGTGAACAACTATCCTCCCTTCTTATATCGCATTCCCATCTCGCCATTTTCGGCAACCTGAATTACTGGTTCGGCAACAGCCACGCCGGCTCTCATGCCACTGAGCTTTTTGAGACGCTTAAAAGCCTGAACCTTGTCCAACACGTCTCCCAACCTACTCATATCAAGGGACACGTTTTGCCGGTTGCCGCTCAGACACCCGCTCCCTTGATGGCCGGCGGCCATGCCCGTAAATGGAGCTCATATGACTCCCAGGGATTTCCAACTGCCCTGGCTGACTCCTCCCCGGTGATTTCTGACTCCACCGACATGGACGGGCTGGAACAAAAAGTGGCCACCTGGCTCGAGTCGGCCAGCGATTTGTTTGCCCCTCTGGTCAAATTTCCCTGTACGAAACACAGGAACTCTCACAGGTGGTTCTCCAACGACCTCAAAGCCCGGAAACTTAAAACACGCCAGCTGGAACGCATCTGGAGACACGATTATTCTGACCTAGCCAAACAATCTTATCTGACCGCTCGCAAAGAATTTAAAATAGCTATTCGTTTAGCTAAAACCGAACACTTCGCCAGTAGGATATCTCAGGCAGCTAATAAATCTAAGGAGGTGTTCAGAGTTATGAACGAGTTAACCACAGATGATAGGACCCTACCTGCCCAGACTCCCACGCAGGAGGCCTGTGACACCTTGAACTCGTACTTTCTAGAAAAAATTTCCACTATCAAAAAATCCATTTCCTCACTCCACCAACTGCCACTACTGGATAACTCCCTCAATAATCCCCTGTCCTTCACTTCTTTCCCGGTTCTAGACTCCTCTTCTTTGGCGGAACTGGCCACTCGCGTAAAATCTGGCTCCCCAAATGACTGCTGCCCGCCGTCCGTTCTGCGGAACATATGTCTTAATCTACCTGACAGTATTCTACATCTACTTAATAGCTCCCTCAGCAGCGGCATTTGCCCCACTTCCCTCAAGGAAGCTATCCTTGTACCCTTACTAAAAAACCCTGGCGCCGACATGACGGAGCCATCGAACTACCGCCCCATCTCTCTTCTCCCCTATTTTTCTAAACTCATGGAGGTCCATGTCACTCGCTGCCTGTCCGGGTTTATTGAATCCTCCGGCTATCTTGTACCTACCCAGGCCGGCTTCAGACCCGCCCATTCTACAGAAGCTGTTATTCTGGCAGTCCTTGACACACTCAGAGGCAACGCGGACGCGGGAAACCCCCAAGCCCTCGTCTTACTGGACTTGTCGGCCGCGTTCGACACGGTGGACCATGACATCCTTCTCCACCGTGTCGGACAGGCGGGCATCCAGGGCGTTGCTCTCGAGTGGGTCAGGTCTTTCCTCACAGGGAGAACACAGGCGGTTCGCCTTGGTCCTTACACTGCAAAAAACTCTCACATCCTGTGGTGTCCCCCAAGGCTCTTCCCTCTCCCCGCTCCTCTTTAATCTTTACCTCCGGCCACTCATTCAATCGCTTCTGAAATGGGACATCGTCACCTATAACTATGCTGACGATCTCCAAATCATTTTCCCCCTTAATTCACCTAATGCCATCACCCATATTCAACTCTGGATGAACCAGAACCAATTAAAGTTGAACCCCGGTAAAACTGAGCTCCTACTTCCCGGACTCAGTGCCACCTACTGGGGTCCACAGTTCTGGCCTCCAGAGTTTGGCTCCCCCCCCGTCCCAGCAAAATCAGTAAAAAGTCTGGGTGTCATTATCGACACCGAGCTTTCTCTTAGTGCTCAGGTGGGAGCGGTGGTTTCCTCCTGTATGTTCCAACTTCGGAGGATCCGCAAAGTCCGCCACCTTCTCCCCCCGGCGGCACTCACCCAAACTGTCATTTCGCTGGTACTCTCCCGTTTGGATTTTTCCAATGCCATCTACCACGGTTTGCCACAATACCTGACTCAACGCCTTCAAATCGTTCAGAACCAGGCTGCCCGCCTGATCCATGGAACACCCAGATGGCAATCAGCTAAACCTTTGCTTACGAACCTGCATTGGCTCCCGGATGAGCGAAGGGCTGCCTTTAAGGTGGCTTGTCTCACCTTCAAGGCTCTTCATTGCCCTTCCCCTGCTTTCCTAAAATCTACCATCCGCCCTTACTGCCCCACACGTAATCTTCGATCCGCCCACCGCGACTTGCTGATCACCCCCAGGAGCAAAACTAAGAGATTCGGCGGACGCCGGTTCTCTCACCTAGCCCTCGGGCTCTGGAACCTCCTCCCTTCCTCTATTAAATCTTGCTCCTCTTTTCTTAAATTTAGGAAAATGCTAAAAACGTACTTCTTTCCCACCCCCACGTAGACTCTGTTCCTCTACCCCCCCCCCTCACTTTGTTCTGTCTACCAGCGCCAGGAAGCTTCGGTGTCAGTGCGCTTTATAAGCAACACTTAACATAACATAACATAACATAACCAGAGATTCAGGAATGGTGCACTGTGTATAGTTAAGCAATAAAGTTGCACATGATCATGTACAAAGGGTACTCTGCATTGCATTGCACACACCAACACAACAATGGGTTGACAGTGGAGACATCCTAGTTTGTCCTGCCCCTTCTCTTATCATCATGCATGATGTTTTTGTGCAGACAATTAGCTGGTGAATGTGAGGCACCTGACTATGTGAAATCTTGTATGTCAGGGTACCTGTGACTGTGTAACTTAGAGTGCCCATTTGCATATCCAGCACCTGTGGTTTCCCAGGCATACTCAGAGTTCCCAGCTGTACCCATGCTTGCGTACTCACGGTTGACCAAGGATTGAGCTGGGTGAGTCGCTGAATATGAAAGTGTGTTGTGTTTAGAGGCCTTGTGTCGTTGTCCATAGTTGTGAGATGGTTTTATATGGAACAAATGAGGCACAGCAATGTTATATTCACCAAAGACGTGTTCACACTGCTTGTACAACCATGACTTACATGGGATATGTCTCACATGTAATTTACTTTTTTATGGTGTCATACAGGAGACAACCATATGTGTCTGTTCTTCATCACATGTTATTATTCTCTTGCATGTATGGTGGATTTCCCTTGGTTCTGTCTGGAGATAGGTTTTGGGGTAGCATACACATGACTGGAGTTGCAGTGGAGGTTGCCCACACAGGGCTGCAACATACTCCATATATATTTCTGTCCATCTTACACAACATTGTATTCTACAGAGTATGTTGTACATTCCTTGTGAGATGCAATTAAATGTGACATTGCAACATTTGTTATGTTGCATGTTTGTCTATGTGTTCTACTGTGACTGGAGGTGTATTTGTGTAGTTATGATGAGTGACTAAATTACACACATCATGCAATTGACATTAGTAAACTTGTAGTGACCGTCCCCAGACATTGTTGACAATGTCATGGTACTACTATTTCTTGTCATGTCCATCTCACCCAATACATTGTCCATTCATGATGTAATTGTTAGTATGTTGCTGGGAAAATTTGGCTGTACTTATTCGTTTTCTTGTGGCACTTCACTCATGTGTCTGTCTGTTCTCTGTTCACTGACATACACATTACTTTGGCCATATGCTCAATCTGTTGTTCCATCCCCAATCTTTATTTGATGGATGTTCATGTGAGAGCTGTGTGGATCAATTTCTTATTTTACTTTCACTTAACAGATATATGAACTTCTGAATATATAAACCAAGCATACAAGACTTTTGTGTAGTGATATTTTATTTCACAAATTAACATTCGGTGGGTATATTAAAGAGAAATACATGTAATGGCATCTTTGTTTATTGTGATTATGTAAAAATAATTCTGATGATTTGATCCCTCCTTGCTGTTCCAGCAGCAGAAGCTGTGGTGTGTCTAGCATCTGCCTCTTCGTCCGGGCCATCCTCTGGATTATCCTGCTCCTCCTGGTCTTCATCCAATCACGTGTTTGTGCGAACACACATATTGTGCAGAATGCAACATGCCATTATGATCTTACATACAAGTTCCGGACAGTACAGGAGTCTACCCCTGATATATCTGGGCACCGGAACCTGGATTTGAGGACTCCAAATCTGTCCGTTCAACTATGGCCCTTGTGTGTCCCAGTGCAACATTGTAGTCTCTCTGTGCATGTGTGTGTGTTACTTTGATGGGCGTCATCAGCCATGGCGAGAGTACATATCCTTGATCACCTGAAACAGATAATGGAGAGATGTATCCATTAGTATTTTTGCCTGCTGTGTTTGCAGAGTGCCTTTTTAGGCATGTGTGCATTGTGCAACTTTGTACTTTCTGGTTTGTCATGTGGTGCTTCAGACAATTAACCAGCATCACTAAAATTAACTTGCCTATACTTGACAGCCTACACATCACCATGTCATCATTGTCTGGGTCCTGTGTATGACCTCCATTGAGGGTGGGCGACAATTTCCGTTCCGCTCGCGGAGATCGCGAAAATTCAACATTTTCGCGTTCCGCATGGAACGCGAAAATGTCAAAACTTCCGCGATCCGCGAGGGAACGGAAATTGTCACCTAGGCAGGTGTGCTTTCTCCCCATATCTACTACCGTCAACCTTGATGGAGCTCTATGCATCCACGAGTTTCTCGAGCGCAATCACCGTGTAGTTCCTGACACCAGGAGGTTCTGTCTCCTCATCTGCTGCTCTGATCCGTCTCTGGCCCTTTATAAGCAAGAGGCATGTGAACTGCATGGAAGCCCCGCCCCACACACCAGCAGTGTGCATCGTCTTCTCGCCCTTTCCCCCACTATGATAGACAGCTCACTCGAGGGACCCCGGCGCCCGGTGGCGCAGTGGCAACGTAACAGACACACATGGTCGCTGTAGGCAACTCTTCTGGCCGTTTACGCAGCTATAGTGTAGGAAAAGCACTATACATTTACCCAACGAGGTTGCACTTACTGATTAGCCAGTAGAAAGTACTCCAGCTGAGTAGAGGTATTGCACAAAACGTCTTCTTGGGTAAATTTACAGGGCAGGATTCATTCTGGCACGATGCTCCTGTCACAAAAATTAAACCCCAACAGGAAGCACTTGTATTTGACCTTCAACTCGGGCACCTGCTTTATTTATATCTGTAAGTCTTACAGATATAAATAAAGCGGGTGCCCGAGTTGAAGGTCAAATTCAGTAACGCATTAATCAGCACACAAAAATCTCCGCGATCACATGAAATTTCGCGTGATCGCGGAGATTTTCTGCCGTTTTGCGATATTTTGCGAAAGGCACATTCGCAAATTCTGCCCCCCCCTTAACCTCCATATGGTGACTGTCAGGATGTATATTTCACTAGAAAATGGATAAGAGTTTCTTAACAGGCCTTTTGCACAAACTGAACCTCTCCTGTGCACATATTTTATAGGGTGCACCATTGGCACATGTGCCTGCTGACACATTCACGTTAACGTTTGATGATTACTATGTTGGAACGTCATTTAGATACCTCATTGGGAGTGACTGTGCTGAGAGTAGCTGAGATCGAAAATTCTTGTCTGCTAAATGTTTAACTCATTGTGAGCTCTTTACATCCACCTTGTCCCCAAGGTGGGTCAGTGTTTAAGTGACAGAGGCACTGCTACCTGGTGCAATTAACTTACTGGGACATGTGATGGCAACGTACATATGCATTGATGTCCTTGTGCATGAGTTGGCTTTAATTGTGCATGTATGCATATCTGAGCAATATCCATCAATATTGCCATGTGTGTGTCAGTTCACAATCGACACACATTTACTTGGCTACATTTGTGCATCAGATTGCTACACCTCACTAGGGTAGTCATATGCATGCACAACATGTAGTAATATTGTGATCTGGATTGTTTGTATGCTCTTCCTATGCATGCTCCATTCTGCAACGACGCAGAGTGATGTTTAATCAACTTTGGTGAATATTTGTGTGCAGCTGGTGCAACACTACTTGCAAACACATGATGCAGGAACACCCGCTGCATGGTGCATGGCTGACTGTGTTTATCCATATCAGCTAATTGTGCACCATCACATGTGAGAGCAGGGGATCTGTCATCTTCTTGTACATATGGCACATGTTTATTTCAACATGTATGTAGCACAGCAGAAGCACATGTTCTGTGTCATGTGCTGCATATATTTTAAAGAAAAAATATCAGGTGAATTCAGCAAATTCTATGTTCCACGGGTGCTATTGTGGTTTGTGTGAGATTTTCTAGGCTACTCCCTTGTTAGTCTCTGTAACATATGTCTTGTATATTTTGCATTGGGTGCTTGTGTATATTATTTGGACCTGTTACAAGGTATGTTGTGTTACATTGGCTACATGTGCCTTTTCACATATTTGAGCTACATGCTTCTGTACTTGAGGTGTGTGGTGTGTTCATTTTCTACTTACCAACAAGCAGTCCATTTCCATATGTGCCATTCTCAAACCGCTGGTTTATGATCGATTGGCGAAAGATGTAGGAGTCATGCACACTCCCAGGAAACTTTGCGACAACATTAATGAACAGGCCCAGGTTTTCCACAATTGCCGGCACATTCATTGAGTGTGTGTGCTTCATGTTCCTGTATATATGTGCAGTGTCCGCATGAGGCACAAGTTGCACATTGGGAAAATCCACTGCCACCAACACATGTGGAAACGCAGCAATGTCATAGAAGCCTTGCTTATTGTCATGTAGTTCTTGCGCAGTGTTGGGTAAACGCAGGTGCTGCGGCGTTGTGCTGATTATGGCATCCAAGACAGATGGGAGGAATCTTGAGAAGGCTGACTTTGAGACTCCACCCACTCTGGCAGTGGTTGGTTGGAAGGTACAAAAGGCCAACATGTGCAGCACTGCAAGTATCTTTGTCTGCGGAGGGATGTTTGTGCACCGCTGTGATGGTGCCTGCAGCCTGTGGGCTATCTGTGTGAGTATGCGTAGGAAGCCATAGCAGGCTATGAAATTATGGGCTTTTTTATACAGGAGGCAAAGGGGAGAGTGCTATCGGGTATGGTTTGCTACAGACCTCCGGGTGCGGACGCTAATCATCAGGCACTGTTGGATACCATTGTCGCCTTGACTTCCACACACTCCAGAATGCTGCTCTTGGGAGACTTCAACCTCTGGGAAACAGGGAGCTCTGGAAATCATCTACAAGCCCTGATTTACACCGGTGAGAACTGTGGCCTCCATCAGTTGGTTCAACAACCCACACATGTGGGAGGCCACATACTCGATCTAGTTTTCGCCAAACCCTCTGAAACCGAAGTAATTAGTATTACTCCACTAAACTGGACTGATCACTATTTAATACAGTTCAGGATTAGTATACAAGAGGATAAACGGGTTGTGGACAAACAAGCGCGTTTTAGGTGGGGAAGGGATTGGGCTAAACTCTCCAGGAGAGGAGCATCCTCCTTATTCCCACAGTCCAACCTGTTTGACCCAAAGGCTACACCAGAAGAAAACTATACTAGTTATAGTACTTCCATTAACTCAGTACTAGAAGGACACATACCTAAAAAAAAACTGAGAATGGGTTGTACTCCTTCGGCCCCCTGGTTCAGTGAGGAGCTTAAAGCGTTACGTCTTGTACGCAGACAGACGGAAAGAAGCTGGCGCAAACAGTACCGGGAAGCTGACAGAACAGCCTTAAAAATCATACAACTGCAATACAAGGCAGCCATTAGGGAAGCTAAGGCGAAATTCTATGCCAATTCCATTCTGCAGGCACCCAATGGAACCAGGGCACTCTTCAACATCGTTAGAGACCTCAGTAACCCGGGCTGTATGGCCAGTACTATCCAGCTATCACAAAACTTGTGCAACAAAATTGCTACTTTTTTTGTTGAGAAGGTCAACAATATCGTGGGTGGTTTCGATCAGAATGCTATAGAGCCTTCCACGATTAGCGTAGACATCAGAAGAGAAATTACTTTGAGCCATTTCATCCCCCCTACGGAGGACTCTTTTCATGAGTTAGCGCGGGAGATTTCATCAGGATCACCCTTGGACCCCCTTCCGCACAAGATCTGGAAGGAGCTCGGACCGGCCCTATTTTCAGATCTGTGGCAAATTTGCTGCCAATCTCTGAGTGAAGGCATTGTGCCAAGCAGGTGGAAACAGGCAATGGTCACCCCATTATTGAAAAAACCTTCTCTTGATCCCTCTGTGCCGGCTAATTTCCGCCCAATTTCCCTGTTGCCATTTCCAATTAAGATCCTGGAAAAATTAGTCAGCAAATCCCTGTCCAACTTTTTTGAAGAACATCTGATCTTGGACAGGGACCAGTTTGGCTTTCGGCCTGGGCATGGGACGGAAACTGCCTTGATTACCGTTTTGGACAAACTTCGAATGCGTGCCGACAGTGGATGTTCCTCTGTGTTGGTACTGTTGGACATGTCGGCAGCATTCGACACGGTTAATCACTCAGTGTTGCTGGCAAGGCTAGAAGATATGGGGGTGACAGGTCTCGCCTTGGAATGGCTACGGTCTTATTTGACGGATCGTCAACAGGCAGTGACATTAACACCTTTTGTTTCCTCCTGGACCCCGGTTCGCCATGGAGTACCTCAGGGCTCAGCTATCAGCCCTATACTCTTTAACGCCTATCTGAGACCCCTGATCCCTCTAATAAAATCTTACGGGATCGAGGTGGTTAATTATGCTGACGACATCCAGCTAATGTTCTCCCTGGAGGGAGAACATGCAGTGCCCATGAATTCCTTCCAGGCCTGCATGCAAAAAGTCTCAGAATGGCTGAGAGCCAATTCATTGCAGCTGAATGCCGGGAAAACGGAGTTACTACACTGCTGTGCAGCGAGACTGTCTAAACATCTCTTGGGTGAGTTCCGACTTTTGCCGGAAGACGCCCCGATACTGCCAGTAAAAACAGTCCGTAACCTGGGGGTTATGATGGATGAAGATCTCCAGCTGCAATCCCAGGCGAACAAGACCATAGGCACCTGTATTGCCCTACTTAGAGCTTTGCGCCAAATCCTTCCGCTCCTCCCTATTGAGACTAGATCTCTGGTGGTCCAGAGCGTGATCCTAAGTAGGCTCGATTACTGTAATTCATTGTTCTTGGGTGCCTCTCGGTACACTGTACAGGGTCTGCAAAGAATACAGTCCGCCGCAGCCAAACTGGCCTTGGGAAGACAACGTGACTCCTCAACAACACTGGCATTGAGGGACCTTCACTGGCTCCCGATCAATAAAAGGATCGAGTTTAAATCATTGGTCATGGTGTACAGAGCCCTCCATAAAATTGGTCCTCCTCCTCTGTGCGATAGATTCTCATGGTACGAACCAAAGAGACTTCTTCGGTCCACCAGCCAAAGTCTGGCAGTGGTTACCAAAGTTAAACGCACTAAGACGGGAGGTAGGGCCTTCAGTACGGCGGCAGCCCGCCTTTGGAATCAAATCCCCCAAGATCTACGCCAAGCCACATCATTGCTGAGCTTTAGGAAGAATCTTAAAACATGGCTCTTTGGCAGAGATTAGAGTGTAACATTCTTGGCACTACGGCAAACGTTCCTACTGTCTCAGGTTTTCTTCTATAGTCTCTCAGCGCCAGGATGCCCGTAGGGCGACAGACAGCGCTTTAGAAGAACTTTATACAATACAATACAATACGATGGAGGTCCTTTTCAGCCTGTAGTGGGCTATCACATCCTCTGGCCGGAGGTCTATGAGGGTGATGCGTAGGCAGTAGAGCCAGTCTCTTCTTTGGCGCTGCCTTTGTGGTGGTACTAGTGGCGGTGGTGGTTGTGGTCTTCTTGGAGCTCCAAACTGCAAGAGCAGTTCTCCATGGCATCATTAGGTAAGCAAATGAGGGTCTGGGTTATGTACAGCTGTATTTGCACCATTTTTTAGACCAGCTTTTTTCTGGTCCTATAAACTAGCCGCTAACTGGCCTTGGAGGCAATTTTTGGGAATAATCGTTGGGCTGTAAATTCATTGTAAATATCGCAAAGTGGGGTTAGTGGCAGTTTTTGCACGGGAACGCCCACCTTGCATCTCATTTTCCTTAAGTCTCGCTAACAGAAGTGGTGATCCAAAAAATTCACGTTTACGCAGGAAAACTGCCGCTAACTGCGTTTAGCGGCAACTTGTACATATGGCAATAAAAAAAGCCATCGTAATGTCAAAAAATTCACGTTTACGCAGGAAAACTGCTGCTAACTGCGTTTAGCGGCAACTTGTACATACGGCAATGAAAAAAGCCATCGTAATGTCAAAAAATTGACGCTTCGGCTGCGTTAACTCAAACATATGCCCCTTAATTCCAGCACAACATAGGTCCTGCTCTTTGGGAAAGACACTTTATTTTGGTTGCGGCCCTGCTGGCCTACAGATCTGGGAACCTTACTATCTCCGGCCAGTAAGGTCAAGAATCGTGGTATCCTGATGGATAACAAACTTGCATTGGGGGATCAAGTGAATGCAACTCTTTCAGCATCCTTTTACATGCTCAAGATAATCTAGAAAATCTTGGCACACAAACCCCCTCAATGCTACAAACAACTGTGGTGACTGAGCTAGTCCTAGCCAAACTTGATCAATGCAACATTATATACCTCAACTGTCATCTGCAGTATGCTAACAAGCGCCAGGCTCTCCAAAATACAGCAGCCAGGCTGCTGCTGGGAATCCCTAAAACCCGGTCAGCCAAACATACTTTACGGAAGTTACGCTCACTCCCTGTAAAACACAGAGTACGTTTCAAGGGCTTGTGCATCACCAATAGGGCCTTACATGAATTGGGCCATAAATTCCCAAAATAAAATAGGTGCAGGTGGTACCAGCCAGGGTGGATTCTATGCTCTAGCTTTGCCAGTACTGATGTGGTCACTAAGTTCAGGCTCTCGACTTGGGGTGGAAGAAATGTCGTGGTAGGGACCGTAAAACTCCGGAACTCCCTCCGCCTGTAAATTATGGGCCCGATTATGACTTTGTCTGAGTTGCGCTGGCTCTCCGCTGTCACGGCTGCGCCAAAGCCGCGTGAGGGCCGCCCACCCAATAATTAATTTTTAAATCATTGGCAGGCATTTCCTTTGCTGTTCCCATGGTGGTTTCTATAAAATAGGCACCGCAATGGGAACGTCAAAGGAAGTCCAGCACGGATTGGACTGAAAAGTCCATGCCGTAGTGGTACTTCTGTGCATGCACACAGGGGGGCACATGTGGTGCCCCCAATGTGTGAATCCACGAGGTGGACTTGTAGGGACCCCTTTCTTTCCCCACCGATACAGGTTTGATGGAGAAAAGAACAGCGGTTCCCTGGCGGAGTCGGCAGTCCCAGCGCTGCACGACCACTAGGGTCGTAATGTAGCGGTCACAAGACCGCCGCCGCTGCCTCACCACAAGCCTGGCGGTCCCCGGACCGTCAGACTCGTAATCGGGCCCTAAGTCTTTGCCTGATCTACTGACTTTCAGAAGGGATCTCAAAACCTGTTTCTTAACATCTCGAGGGCAATCTCTCCTTCTTGTCCTTGCAGCCCCTAGATGCCTCCTGGTAATTTCTGCGGTTTACAAAAACATTTAACATAACATAACTCAAAAAACGGAAATAAGAAAGGCGAAGAGAGGAGCAAGAGCGATGAAGCAGCACGGGCAGAGATAGGTGGGCACTCTGTCTTTGGTTACAGTAAGAAAAACTAATAGTAACTTTTCTTTGTACCAAAACATATAATACTTTCCTAGGATGTGCCTGAAAACATGAACGGGTTCCTGTATCTGTTCTGCGTACTCGTTCCTGCTGGGAAGCACCTCCATTGTTCCTTTAAAACTATTTGGAAATGTTTATTTTATTTTCTATATGCATTGTTTTCCACATTAGACAGCAGCATCATTTATATTTCTCTTACTTTTGCTGGCAGATGCAATAATACAGCAGCTTGCAATGGCCAGCCCCATTGGCTTTGCCAGTGCTTGTTGTCTATTGCCGGAGATCCATATTTCCGGACAGACAGCAGAAATGGGGGTCTCCCTCCTCTGTCCTCTGTGTGTAGCAGGGATGGCGCTCACAAACCCTCTGAGGCCCTTTACTTTGGTCTATGAGGGTGCCATCAATAAAAACACAAGAACCAGGAACTCCAGGCAGGTGCAACGACGTTTCAAGAGCAGGTCAGCAAATGCAAAGAAGTTTCTGTGCCCTGTAGTGGGTTTTCGGATCCCTTCCTTGGTTTCACCTCTTCCTGAAATGCTTCTCCACAGGCTCAGTGCCCCTCAGAGGGTCTTGAGTGCCCCTCAGCGGGCCTTGAGTGCCCCTCAGCGGGACTTGAGTGCCCCTTCTCTTGAGGACACAGCAGTTTGTTCACATATTTCCCAAGATAAGTTCTTGACTTGACATCAAAGGCTCTGAACATTTCTCCACTGCTTCCTTTTCACTCTGGCTCCCAGGTGACCTTTCTTCCTGGAGAGGGATGCAATACTTCTCTCTCTGCCCCAACCCCTCCCATTCCTAGCCCTGGGGCACAGAGACACTACCACCCCTCTGGGTGAGTAAACGAAACCAACCTGCTGGGGTTCATGACTGCTCTCAGGCAAGTCAAAGGTTTCTGAAGGGTCTGAATTTGTGGGGCCCCTCATAACCGTTTCAAAGATAAAAAATGTCCCCTGGAAATGAAAGAGAGCAGCTCCAGCCCCTGGCCTGTCTGCTGCTTGCAGCCATCGGCAGGGGCCTCAATATCAACTAACAGGTCGGCCTCAAAGTCTATAAATAGATT
The DNA here is from genome assembly GCF_964204655.1 of Triturus cristatus. Classification (NCBI taxonomy): domain Eukaryota; kingdom Metazoa; phylum Chordata; class Amphibia; order Caudata; family Salamandridae; genus Triturus; species Triturus cristatus. Next base: position 19,638,128 of record NC_140585.1, on the reverse strand, counting down.
TTACAGATTGAGTTCGAGAAAGCAGAGGGCCTGGGAACCCCCCCCCCCATTGTGAGGGTCCTGAATAGTGATATTTCTAGAGTGCTTTGTGCAAAGTCTGGCCTCTTCTAGCACTACAGTGGTTTCCCTCCATGTTAAAGGACCAGTTATTACAGAGGCGCATGGCCTCCCAGGCGCTCACCTCCAACAGACCTGCAGGGCCTCCAAGGCTATCACCTACCACAGGATGCAGGGCCTCCCAGGCTATAACCTACCACAGACCCGCACAGCCTCCCAGGTTCTAAACTACCACAGACCTGCACGGCCTCCCAGGCGCTCACCTCCAACAGACCTGCAGGTCTTCCCCAGGGTCTGACCTACCACAGACCTGCAGGGCCTCCCAGGCTCTAAACTACCACAGACCTCCTTGGCCTTCCCAAGCTGTAACCTACCACGGACCTCCTGGGCCTTACCAAGCTGTAACCAACCACAGACCTGCTTGCCTTCCCAAGCTCTAACCTACCACAGACCTGCAGGGCCTCCCAGGCTCTAAACTACCACAGACCTCCTTGGCCTTCCCAAGCTGTAACCTACCACGGACCTCCTGGGCCTTACCAAGCTGTAACCAACCACAGACCTGCTTGGCCTTCCCAAGCTCTAACCTACCACAGACCTGCGGGGCCTCCCAGGCTCTAATCTAAAACAGACCTTCGGGGTCTCCCAGGCTTTAACCTACACCAGACCTGCAGGTCTTCCCCAGGGTCTGACCTACCACAGACCTGCAGGGATTCCCAGGTTCTAACCTACCACAGACCTGCAGGGCCTCCCCAAGCTCTAACCTACCACAGACCTGCAAGGCCTCCCCAAGCTCTAACCTACCACAGACCTGCAGTGCCTCCCCAAGCTCTAACCTACCACAGACCTGCAGGGCCTCCCAGGCTCTAACCTACTAGAGACCTCCTGGGCCTTCCCAAGCTGTAACCAACCACAGACCTGCAGGGCCTCCCCAAGCTCTAACCTACCACAGACCTGCAGTGCCTCCCCAGACTCTAACCTGCCACAGACCTGCAGGGCCTCCCAGGCGCTAACCTCCAACAGACCTGCGGGGCCTCCCAGGCTATCACCTACCACAGACCTGCAGGGCCTCCCAGGCTCTAATCTAAAACAGACCTGCTTGGCCTTCCCAAGCTGTAACCAACCACAGACCTGCAGGGTCTCCCAGGCTTTAACCTACACCAGACCTGCAGGGCCTCCCCAAGCTCTAACCTACCACAGACCTGCAGGTCCTTCCCAGGCTCTAACCAACCACAGTCCTGCAGGGCCTCCTCAAGTTCTAACCTACCACAGACCTGCAGGGCATACCCAGGCTCTAACCTTCCACACACCTGCAGTGCCTCCCCAGGCTCTAACCAACCACAGACCTGCAGGGCCTCCCAGGCTCTAATCTACAACAGAACTTCAGGGTCTCCCGGGCTCTAACCTACCACAGACCTCCTAGGCCTTCCCAAGCTGTAATGTACCACAAACCTGCAGGGCCTCCCCAGGCTCTGACCTACCACAGACCTCCTGGGCCTTACCAAGCTGTAACCTACCACGGACCTCCTGGGCCTTACCAAGCTGTAACCTACCACAGACCTGCAGGGCCTTCCCAAGCTCTGCGCCCTCTCATATAACCTGTACTCTCATATTATATCCGAAATGTATTAAATGTACAGTTTCTCCCTTGAGCGGTCCACGGCCTCATGAACTCCTTCCCCAAGGGAGAGCTTAGCTCCAAGCATGAGCAACGCTCTAGGTCGGTGCTATCCCTTCCACCCAGAAACCTTTAATCAAATACTCTTTATTGTTACAGACCTTAAGATGACTCAACTCCTAGAAAGGAAAGTCACAGAAACTCCTGAGCAAAGGTTCCACCTCTAAGCACAAGGCAGCATCAGATCTAGCAGAAGGGTAAAGAATGCACGCAAAGGCAGAGCGCTCGAGCGATGATCGAGCGTAGAACTGCTGGAATGGGTGAACACGATGTCAATGAATGTCATGATATGTGCGGGCCCGGAAACAGCAGTATCAGTAAATGCAATGTGAACGTATGCCATGGCTTGTGCCCGCACAATGCCTGTCAGTGCAATGTCAATGAATACCGCAACTTGTGCCCGCACAGCAGCAACAGTGATACCAATGTATTCAATAACCCATGCTCGTATGATAATTGTGTTGCCGCTGAGAAGACCAATGTCAATGTATGTTAAGGCCAGAGGAAACATAATCTCATTATTACTCGTACAAATGAAATCAATGTGCAAAATGACAACTGCATGCGTAATGATGGCAATGTCAATAAAAGTGATACCAGTGGCTGCCATATTTTTAGGCATTCCGATAAACTCACTTCATTGCTATTAAATTTACCCAAGGTAACCTCCCCATCAACCCTGAGTTAAGGCTATATGATCAATCAATCAATCAATCAATCAATCAATCAGCGATTTGTAAAGCGCACTATTCACCCGTTAGGGTCTCAAGCCACGCGGAGGGGGGTACTTCTCCGTTAGGGTCATTCGAAGAGGCAGGTCTTGAGGTCCTTCCTGAATTGGTGCAGTGTTGGGCTCCATCGGAGGTGAAGGGGGAGTTCATTCCAGGTTTTGGCTGCGAGGTAGGAGAAGGATGTTCCACCTGCTCTGGTCCTGTAGATGCGATGGATGGTGGCTAGGGCGAGGTCAGCTGAGCGGAGGTTTCTCTTGGGGGTGTGGAAGGAGGTTCTGTTGTTGGGGTACTGGGGTCCGGTGTCGTGGAGGGCTTTGTGGCCGTGCATGAGCAGCTTGAAGGTTATTCTTCTTTCGACAGGGAGCCAGTGGAGGTCGCTGAGGTGTTGGGTGATGTGATTGTACCGTGGGATATCGTGGATTAGTCTGGCTGCGGCGTTCTGGACGGTCTGGAGTTTGCTGAGGAGTTGCTATTAGATTCTGGCATAGAAGGCATTGCCGTAGTCTAGTTTGCTGGTGATGAATGTGTGAGTGATGGTTTTCCTGGATTCGGGGGAGATCCACTTGAACGTCCTGCGTAGTATGCGGAGGGTGTTGAAGCATGTGGAGGAGATGGCGTTGATTTGGATATTCATGGTGAGTGATGAGTCAAGTATAATGCTGAGGTTGCCTGCATGGTCCGTTGGGGTGGGTGGGTTTCTGAGGGCAGGGGGCCACCAGGTGTCGTCCCATGCAGAGGGGATGGAGTCGAGGATGAGGACTTCTCTTTTGTCCGAGTTGAGCTTCAGACAGCTGGTCTTCATCCATGTTGCGATGCATTTAATCCCTTCTTGGAAATTTTGCCTGGTGATGTCGAGTTCCTTGGTGAGGGAGAGGATGAGCTGGGTGTCATCGGCGTAGGAGACGATGTTGAGCCCATGGTTTCTGACAATAGTTGCGAGGGGGGACATGTAGACGTTGAAACGGGTAGGGCTGAGAGAGGATCCTTGGGGTGCTCCGCATCTGGTCTTTGTTGGTTCTGAGAGGAAGTGCGGGAGTCTTGAGTTCTGTGTTCTGTCCCAGAGAAATGATCATATCCAGTCTAAGGCCTTTCCTTGGATGCCGGCATCGTGGAGCCTTGTGACTAGTGTGCGGTGGGAGATGGTCAGGCAAGTCATGTGACCCATGCCCACGCTTATCAAGTAACAAGTCACAGGTGGGGTCCCCCATAAAAACCAGGCAAACACACACCCAGTGAAAACCCTGATCGATTCCACAGATAGATAGTTGCACCACAAACAAGTCTGAGATAATTGGCCCTAATATAACCCGTTTGGCAAAAGGATCACTTTCCCCATAAATACCATAGAGCTAGATACCACATGTAGAGAGGTGCACTCAACACCAATCAGGATACAACATCCACACCACACTTAGCGATCACACACTCCTCATGCCAGACCTCTGGACATATGCACACTGGGCCACATTAAGCTCTTCCAGAGGTCGGGAGCCACCTGTGTCCTTATCAGATGCTCATATGTGATTGATTTATGACTAAAATGCTCATTTGGAATGCAGAGAACATTTTATTGCACCTCATAAACTGTTTAAATTGACAGCCAAAACATTGTACATCAAGAGATTTTGAGCAGATACATTCTGTCCAGGCTCTCCTGGCCGCAGCGTTTAACCCGTTCCATGCATCGGACGGCCCCTGGCCGTCCGACATCACAGTGGGCATGTGTGAAGGAAGGCCGGGGTCCGTTCGAACCCTGCCCACTCAATAAATCACTAGCACCGCAGCAGGATTTGGCACCGCGGTCAGGGTGTTAATTAAACCATATTCCTGTTTTGCCAAATGCCTCTTGTCTTTTCATTTATTTAAGATAAACTCATAGCAGCAGAACTACAGCCAGTGCATCACTGAGACCTGCAGGGACCCTTCCTGTTACCAGTAAGTGGCAAAACAGTAAACTGCCAGGCCCACACCAAGACTGCAGAGAATTGCCCAAAATGTTCTTTTCCAGACTCTGAAGGACATGGGCCCCAACTCATACCAATAATTACTGGTGCATGCTAGTAAATTTGTAAATACCTGTCAGCGGGACAGGGACTCCACCACTCAGTTCTATGGTCTGCATGTTTTTGTCCAAATGCTCCCACCAACAGATAAGAATGGCACTAGAGTAACCCTTGGCCAAGAAACACTGCCCCTCTCATAAACATCTCACTATCCTCTTGGTGACCATACAATGCTTTCTTATGTCTTAGAAGTTGCGTAGTGTGGAATATTAATACGTACCACAGAATGCAAAGGGTGCAGTTAGAACTTGTGCTGTGTGGAACATTATTAGGTGCCATGGAATGTTAATGGTGCAATTAGAACGTATGGTTTGCAGAATGTTATTAGGTGTCATGGAATGTTAAGGGTGCAGTTAGAACTTGAGCTGTGTGGAATGCTATTAGGTAACATGACTTGCCAATAGGGCAGTAGAACATGTGCAGTGTGGAATGTTATTACGTAACATGAAATGTTAAGGATGCAGTCAGAACTTGCACAGTGTGGATTGTTATTTGGTAACAAGGAATGTTGAGAGTGCAGTTAGAACTTGTGCTGCATGGAATGTTATACGTAAAATGGAATGTTAAAGGTGCAATTAGAACTTGTGCTGCGTGGAATGTTATTAGGTACCATGGAATATTAAGGGCACAGTTAGAACTTGTGCAATGTGGAATGCTATTAGGTAACATGGAATGTTGAGAGAGCAGTTAGAACTTGTGCTGGGTGGAGTGTTGTAACATACCATGGAATGTTAAGGGTGGAGTTAGAATGTGTGTAGTGTGAAATGTTATTAGGAAGCATGAAATATTAAAAGTACAGTTAGAACTTGTTCTGCAAATAATGTTATTAGGTAGCATGGAATGTTAAGGGTGAAGTTATGACTTGCGGTGCATTGAATGTTATTAGGTAACATGGAATCTTAAAGTTCAGTTAGAACTTATGCTATGAGGATATGTTATTTGGTACCATGGAATGTTAAGGGTACGGTTAGAACTTGTGTTTTGTGGAATGTTAGTAGATACCATGGAATATTAAGGGCACAGTTTGAACTTGTGCAATGTGGTATGTTATTAGAAAACATAGAATTTGTGCTGTGTGGAATGTTGTTTTGTAACATGGAATGTTAAGGTTGCAGTTAGAACTTGTGGAGTATGGAATGTTATCAGGGAACATGGAATGTTAAGGATCTAGTTAGAACCTGTGTAGTGTGGAATGCTATTAGGTACCATAGAATGTAAAGGGTGATGTTTGAGCTTATCCAGTATGGAATGTTATTAGGTACAATGACATGTCAATAGGGCAGTTAGAACGTGTGTAGTGTGGAATGTTATTAGGTAACGTGGAATGTTAAGGATACAGTTAGAACTTGTGCAACGTGGAATGCTATTAGGTAACATGGAATGTTGAGAGGGCAGTTAGAACTTGTGCTGGGTGGAATGTTGTAACGTACCATGGAATGTTAAGGGTGGAGTTAGAACGTGTGTCGTGTGAAATGTTATTAGGTAACATGAAATATTAAGAGTATAGTTAGAACTTGTTCTGTAAATAATGTTATTAGGTAGCATGGGATTTTTAGGGTGCAGTTAGAACATATGCTGTTTGAAATGTTATTAGGTACCATGGAATGTCAAGGGTGCAGTTATGAATTGTGGTGCATGGAATGTTATTAAGTACCATGACATGTCAATAGGGCAGTAGAACATGTCCAATGTGGAATGGTATTATATAACATGAAATGTTAAGTGTGCATTCAGAACTTGCGCTGCGTGGCATGTTAGGTAGGTAACATGTAATGTTAAGTGCTATGTGGAATGTTATTAGGTAACATGGAATGTTAAGGGTGCAGTTAGAACTTGTATAGTATGAAATGTTAGTTCCCCCGGCCAACCTGAATAATTTAATGGCAAGGCTGCATGAAAATAATTACGTCTAGGTATGATGGGCAACCGAGGGGCATTTACAGAGTAGATTCCAATTCGTCATGGGAGCTACGGGTTTATTTTGGCTCCTACTCGGTTTACATTATATATAAATGATGTAGTTAAGGAACTTCAGGATTATAACAAAGACTCTCCTGTATTGAATTGTAGCAAGATTACTATACTACTTTTTTGCTGATGACTCCTTACTTATATTGAAGACCTGCACCGGCCTTCAAAATTTAATAAATACGTTTCTGAACTTCTGTGTTTCTAGGAGACTGAAAATAAATGCGTCAAAACTAAATACATTGGGGCAGATTTACAAGAAAGTGACGCATCTATAGAGATGCGTCACTTTCCATGCGCCACCCTGAGTAACCCTTGCGCCACCATGGATGCGCCGTATTTACTATACGACGCACCATGCGGCAAGGATTGACAGATGCGTCAGAAATTCTGACACATCTGTTGGAGCAAAAGTCACTCATTGCTGGAGTAGTGTCGCAAGCACGATGCAACTCCAGAAATGCATTTTAAGGCCTATTCCTACTATACTGCCTCATTCCTTACACCTGCTACAAGCAGGCGTAAGGTTTTGATGTAGTGGCATCCTAGAAATGACACAGCGAAATCTTGTAGATTTCACTGCGTCACTTTTACAAGGCTTTCTTGCGTGGGAACGCCAACCCGGCATACATTATACCTGACGCAGGTATAATGTCACGTAGGGCTTTACAACGTGACGCATCTCCCTAGATGCGTCATGCTGTAAATTGGCTACATTTTTTACGCAGCTGTTGTGTCAAAAAAGTGACGCAACGGAGGTGCAAAAGTGTTGCAAGGGGCTTGTAAATCTTCCCCATAATTTTTGGGAAAGGTCCCATTAGAAATAGTAGTGATTATCTGGGTGACAAGCTGACCAACAAGCTTGGCTGGGAACCCCAGCTAAGAATAGGATCCAAGGCAATACTCAGATTGCATAAACAGACCCGGTCCAGAGCCATACCCCCTGCTTTGGAGATATATCGACTCAAGGCACTGAGTGCTGCCCTTTTTGGTGCCGAAGTCGGGGGGTATGCGGATACTCAGAAGTTAACAGTGGAGGAGAACACATTTGTCTGTTTAAACCTGAAGGTTAATTCTTATAAAATTGCATACAGACTTTTGAAAATTGACATCACTGAAGCAATAGTCTTTTCTGTAAGTCAGTTTTTAGCCAATGTTTGGCAAAAACACTCCAAGGTTGTACTCAAGGGTCACACAAGGCTGTAGGGATTTACTGAGGGTCACACGAGGTTACAGGGGTCACTGAGGGTCACACAAGGCTGTAGGAGTCACTGAGGGTCACATGAGGTTACAGGAGTCACTGAGGTTCACAAGAGGTTACAGGAGTCCCCGAGGGTCACACAAGGCTACAGGAGTCCCTGAGGGTCACACAAGGCTACAAGAGTCACTGAGGGTCACACAAGGATAGAGGAGTTACTGAGGGTCCCACGACACTACAGGAGTCACTGAGGGTCACATGAGGTTACAGGAGTCACTAAGGGACACATGAGGCTACAGGAGTCACTGAGGGTCACACAAGGTTACAGGAGTCACTGAGGTTCACAAGAGGTTACTGAGCACACAAGTGTACAGGATTCAGCAGAGTTCAGGGGACTGCACACAATTTACCCTCTGTTCAAGATACTGTAACTTGTAATACACATCTGTAGTATAACCATTGGGAGCAAACCTTCAGGAACACTTTGCTTGGGAGCGTAGAATCCCTGCGGTGCGCCTTTAACGAGGTCCCCAGACACCACAGTGCAAACGCACAGAGCTCACAAAAGGTACAAAAGCTGCTCCACTCCTATCATGTTCTCTAGAAGGGAAGGGGTCTGTGCTCCCAGATTTTGAAGGTAGAATGTTCTCCCCACCCCTTGCCAATGGAAGAGTCCAAGACCATACCATCAGAGTTACTAGCCTCAAACAAGTGAGTACCTGAGGGGTGGCTGTCTCCTTCACTTTATTGTGAATTCTTGTTTTCTACAATGCAGCACTAGGGAGCCTACACTACAGGCATGGCAAAGCATTGATATATGTGCCGCATATCCATATGACCCACCCCTAGCCTAGTTTCCAAACGCAGGCAATTCCTCCTTGACCATTGCAAAGCAGCACCCGCCTCATTCATTACACCAATCAGTTCCCAGGCTCACACAGGAACAAAGAAAACTACAGATGAGGAGCCCAGCAGTAGTTGCACCTGTGTGGGGTGCCTGTAGATGGCATCATGCTGTTTCCACCTGTGTGGGTGTCTGTATTTGGGATGATGCTGTTACCACCTGTGTGGGATGTCTGTAGACAGGATAATGCTGTTTCCACCCGTGTGGTGTGTCTGCAAATGGCATCCATCATGCTGTTTCCACCTGTGTGGGGTGTCTGTTGACAAGATCATGCTGTTACCACCTGTGTGGGGTGTCTGTAGACGGCATCATGCTGGTTCCACTGGTGTGAGGTGTCTGTAGACCAGATCATGCTGTTCCCACCTGCGTGGGGTGTCTGTAAGATGGGATCATGCTGTTTCCACCTGTGTGGTGTGTCTGTAAGACGGGATCATGCTGTTTTCATTTGTGTGGGGTGTCTGTAGACAGGATCATGCTGTTTCCACCTGTGTGGGGTGTCTTAATTTGGGATCATGTTGCTACCACCTGTGTGGGGTGTCTGTAGACAGGATAATGTGGTTTCCACCTCTGTGGGGTGTCTGTACATGGCAGCATGCTTTTTCCACCTGTGTGGGGTGTCTGTAGACGAGATCATGCTCTTTCCACCTGTGTGGGGTGTCTGTATTCGGGATCATGCTGTTACCACCTGTGTGGGGTGTCTGTAGACAGGATAATGCTCATGCTGTTACCACCTGTGTGGGGTGTCTGTAGACGGGATAATGCTATTTCAACCTGTGTGGGGTGTCTGTAGACGACATCATGCTGTTTCCACCTTTGTGGGGTGTCTGTAGACAGGATCATGCTGTTACCACCTGTGCGGGGTGTCTGTAGACGTGATAATGCGGTTTCCACCTGTGTGGGGTGTCTGTAGATGGCATCATGCTGTTTCCGCCTGTGTGGGGTGTCTGTAGATGACATAATGCTGTTTACACCAGTGTGAGGTGTCTGTAGACCAGATCATGTTGTTTCCACCTGTGTGGGGTGTCTGTAGATGGGATAATGCTGTTTCCACCTGTGTGGGGTGTCTGTAGATGGCATCATGCTGTTTCCACCTGTGTGGTGTGTCTGTAGACAGCGTCATGCTGTTTCCACTGGTTTGAGATGTCTGTTGACCAGATCATACTGTTTTCACCTGTGTTGTTTGTCTGTAGACGAGATCGTGCTGTTTCAACCTGTGTGCGGTGTCTGCAGACGGCATCATATTGTTTCCACCGGTGTGAGATGTCTATAGTCCAGATCATGCTGTTTCCGCCTGGGTGTCTGTACATGGGATAATGCTGTTTCCACCTGTGTGGGGTGTCTGTAGAAGGCATCATGCTGTTTCCACCTGTGTGGGGTGTCTGTAGATGGGATCATGCTGTTTCCACCTGTGTGGGGTGTCTGTAGACCAGATCATGCTGTTTCCACCTAGGTGTTTGTAGATGGGATAATGCTGTTTCCACCTGTGTAGGGTGTTTGTAGACGCGATCATGCTGTTTCCACCTGTGCTGGGTGTCTGTAGACAGGATCATGCTGTTCCCACCTGTGTGGGGTGTCTGTAGACCGGATCAGGCTGTTTCCACCTGTGTGGGCTGTCCTTAGACGGCATCATGCTGAGTCCACCTGTTTGGGGTGTCTGTAGACGGGATAATGCTGTTTCCAACTGTGTGGGGTGTCTGTAGACGGGATAATGCTGTTTCCACCTGTGTGGGGTGTCTGTAGATGGCATCATGCTGTTTCCACCTGTGTGGTGTGTCTGTAGACAGCGTCATGCTGTTTCCACTGGTTTGAGATGTCTGTTGACCAGATCATGCTGTTTTCACCTGTGTTGTTTGTCTGTAGACGAGATCGTGCTGTTTCCACCTGTGTGGGGTGTCTGCAGACGGCATCATGCTGTTTCCACCGGTGTGAGATGTCTATAGTCCAGATCATGCTGTTTCCGCCTGGGTGTCTGTAGATGGGATAATGCTGTTTCCACCTGTGTGGGGTGTCTGTAGAAGGCATCATGCTGTTTCCACCTGTGTGGGGTGTCTGTAGATGGGATCATGCTGTTCCCACCTGTGTGGGGTGTCTGTAGACCGGATCAGGCTGTTTCCACCTGTGTGGGCTGTCATTAGACGGCATCATGCTGTGTCCACCTGTTTGGGGTGTCTGTAGACGGCATCATGCTGTTTCCACTGGTGTGAGGTGTCTGTAGACCAGATCATGCTTTTTCCACCTGTGTGGGGTGTCTGTAGACGAGATCATGCTCTTTCCACCTGTGTGGGGTGTCTGTATTCGGGATCATGCTGTTACCACCTGTGTGGGGTGTCTGTAGACAGGATAATGCTCATGCTGTTACCACCTGTGTGGGGTGTCTGTAGACGGGATAATGCTATTTCAACCTGTGTGGGGTGTCTGTAGACGACATCATGCTGTTTCCACCTTTGTGGGGTGTCTGTAGACAGGATCATGCTGTTACCACCTGTGCGGGGTGTCTGTAGACGTGATAATGCGGTTTCCACCTGTGTGGGGTGTCTGTAGATGGCATCATGCTGTTTCCGCCTGTGTGGGGTGTCTGTAGATGACATCATGCTGTTTACACCAGTGTGAGGTGTCTGTAGACCAGATCATGTTGTTTCCACCTGTGTGGGGTGTCTGTAGACGGGATAATGCTGTTTCCACCTGTGTGGGGTGTCTGTAGATGGCATCATGCTGTTTCCACCTGTGTGGTGTGTCTGTAGACAGCGTCATGCTGTTTCCACTGGTTTGAGATGTCTGTTGACCAGATCATGCTGTTTTCACCTGTGTTGTTTGTCTGTAGACGAGATCGTGCTGTTTCAACCTGTGTGCGGTGTCTGCAGACGGCATCATGCTGTTTCCACCGGTGTGAGATGTCTATAGTCCAGATCATGCTGTTTCCGCCTGGGTGTCTGTACATGGGATAATGCTGTTTCCACCTGTGTGGGGTGTCTGTAGAAGGCATCATGCTGTTTCCACCTGTGTGGGGTGTCTGTAGATGGGATCATGCTGTTTCCACCTGTGTGGGGTGTCTGTAGACCAGATCATGCTGTTTCCACCTAGGTGTTTGTAGATGGGATAATGCTGTTTCCACCTGTGTAGGGTGTTTGTAGACGCGATCATGCTGTTTCCACCTGTGCTGGGTGTCTGTAGACAGGATCATGCTGTTCCCACCTGTGTGGGGTGTCTGTAGACCGGATCAGGCTGTTTCCACCTGTGTGGGCTGTCCTTAGACGGCATCATGCTGAGTCCACCTGTTTGGGGTGTCTGTAGACGGGATAATGCTGTTTCCAACTGTGTGGGGTGTCTGTAGACGGGATAATGCTGTTTCCACCTGTGTGGGGTGTCTGTAGATGGCATCATGCTGTTTCCACCTGTGTGGTGTGTCTGTAGACAGCGTCATGCTGTTTCCACTGGTTTGAGATGTCTGTTGACCAGATCATGCTGTTTTCACCTGTGTTGTTTGTCTGTAGACGAGATCGTGCTGTTTCCACCTGTGTGGGGTGTCTGCAGACGGCATCATGCTGTTTCCACCGGTGTGAGATGTCTATAGTCCAGATCATGCTGTTTCCGCCTGGGTGTCTGTAGATGGGATAATGCTGTTTCCACCTGTGTGGGGTGTCTGTAGAAGGCATCATGCTGTTTCCACCTGTGTGGGGTGTCTGTAGATGGGATCATGCTGTTCCCACCTGTGTGGGGTGTCTGTAGACCAGATCAGGCTGTTTCCACCTGTGTGGGCTGTCATTAGACGGCATCATGCTGTGTCCACCTGTTTGGGGTGTCTGTAGACGGCATCATGCTGTTTCCACTGGTGTGAGGTGTCTGTAGAGCAGATCATGCTTTTTCCACCTGTGTGGGGTGTCTGTAGACGAGATCATGCTCTTTCCACCTGTGTGGGGTGTCTGTATTCGGGATCATGCTGTTACCACCTGTGTGGGGTGTCTGTAGACAGGATAATGCTCATGCTGTTACCACCTGTGTGGGGTGTCTGTAGACGGGATAATGCTATTTCAACCTGTGTGGGGTGTCTGTAGACGACATCATGCTGTTTCCACCTTTGTGGGGTGTCTGTAGACAGGATCATGCTGTTACCACCTGTGCGGGGTGTCTGTAGACGTGATAATGCGGTTTCCACCTGTGTGGGGTGTCTGTAGATGGCATCATGCTGTTTCCGCCTGTGTGGGGTGTCTATAGATGACATCATGCTGTTTACACCAGTGTGAGGTGTCTGTAGACCAGATCATGTTGTTTCCACCTGTGTGGGGTGTCTGTAGACGGGATAATGCTGTTTCCACCTGTGTGGGGTGTCTGTAGATGGCATCATGCTGTTTCCACCTGTGTGGTGTGTCTGTAGACAGCGTCATGCTGTTTCCACTGGTTTGAGATGTCTGTTGACCAGATCATGCTGTTTTCACCTGTGTTATTTGTCTGTAGACGAGATCGTGCTGTTTCAACCTGTGTGCGGTGTCTGCAGACGGCATCATGCTGTTTCCACCGGTGTGAGATGTCTATAGTCCAGATCATGCTGTTTCCGCCTGGGTGTCTGTACATGGGATAATGCTGTTTCCACCTGTGTGGGGTGTCTGTAGAAGGCATCATGCTGTTTCCACCTGTGTGGGGTGTCTGTAGATGGGATCATGCTGTTTCCACCTGTGTGGGGTGTCTGTAGACCAGATCATGCTGTTTCCACCTAGGTGTTTGTAGATGGGATAATGCTGTTTCCACCTGTGTAGGGTGTTTGTAGACGCGATCATGCTGTTTCCACCTGTGCTGGGTGTCTGTAGACAGGATCATGCTGTTCCCACCTGTGTGGGGTGTCTGTAGACCGGATCAGGCTGTTTCCACCTGTGTGGGCTGTCCTTAGACGGCATCATGCTGAGTCCACCTGTTTGGGGTGTCTGTAGACGGGATAATGCTGTTTCCAACTGTGTGGGGTGTCTGTAGACGGGATAATGCTGTTTCCACCTGTGTGGGGTGTCTGTAGATGGCATCATGCTGTTTCCACCTGTGTGGTGTGTCTGTAGACAGCGTCATGCTGTTTCCACTGGTTTGAGATGTCTGTTGACCAGATCATGCTGTTTTCACCTGTGTTGTTTGTCTGTAGACGAGATCGTGCTGTTTCCACCTGTGTGGGGTGTCTGCAGACGGCATCATGCTGTTTCCACCGGTGTGAGATGTCTATAGTCCAGATCATGCTGTTTCCGCCTGGGTGTCTGTAGATGGGATAATGCTGTTTCCACCTGTGTGGGGTGTCTGTAGAAGGCATCATGCTGTTTCCACCTGTGTGGGGTGTCTGTAGATGGGATCATGCTGTTCCCACCTGTGTGGGGTGTCTGTAGACCGGATCAGGCTGTTTCCACCTGTGTGGGCTGTCATTAGACGGCATCATGCTGTGTCCACCTGTTTGGGGTGTCTGTAGACGGCATCATGCTGTTTCCACTGGTGTGAGGTGTCTGTAGACCAGATCATGCTGTTTCCACCTGTGTGGGGTGTCTGCAGACGGGATCATGTTGTTTCCACCTGTGTGGGGTGTCTGTAGACGGGATAATGCTGTTTCCACCTGTGTGGTGTGTCTGCAAATGGCATCCATCATGCTGTTTCCACCTGTGTGGGGTGTCTGTAGATGAGATCATGCTGTTACCACCTGTGTTGGGTGTCTGTAGACGGGATCATGCTGTTTCCACCTGTTTGGAGTGTCTGTAGACGGCATCATGCTGTTTCCACCTGTGTGGGGTGTCTGTAGACGGCATCATGCTGGTTCCACTGGTGTGAGGTATCTGTAGACCAGATCATGCTGTTCCCACCTGCGTGGGGTGTCTGTAAGATGGGATCATGCTGTTTCTACCTGTGTGGGGTGTCTTAATTTGGGATCATGCTGCTACCACCTGTGTGGGGTGTCTGTAGACAGGATAATGTGGTTTCCACCTGTGTGGGGTGTCTGTAAATGGCATCATGCTTTTTCCACCTGTGTGGGGTGTCTGCAGACGGGATCATGTTGTTTCCACCTGTGTGGGGTGTCTGTAGACGGGATCATGCTGTTTCCACCTGTGTGGTGTGTCTGTGTTTGGGATGATGCTGTTACCACCTGTGTGGGGTGTCTGTAGACAGGATAATGCTGTTTCCATCTGTGTGGTGTGTCTGCAAATGGCATCCATCATGCTGTTTCCACCTGTGTGGGGTGTCTGTAGATGAGATCATGCTGTTACCACCTGTGTTGGGTGTCTGTAGACGGGATAATGCTGTTTCCACCTGTTTGGGGTGTCTGTAGACGACATCATGCTGTTTCCACCTGTGTGGGGTGTCTGTAGACGGCATCATGCTGGCTCCACTGGTGTGAAGTATCTGTAGACCAGATCATGCTGTTCCCACCTGCGTGGGGTGTCTGTAAGATGGGATCATGCTGTTTCTACCTGTGTGGGGTGTCTTAATTTGGGATCATGCTGCTACCACCTGTGTGGGGTGTCTGTAGACAGGATAATGTGGTTTCCACCTGTGTGGGGTGTCTGTAAATGGCATCATGCTTTTTCCACCTGTGTGGGGTGTCTGTAGACGAGATCATGCTGTTTCCGCCTGTGTGGGGTGTCTGTATTCGGGATCATGCTGTTACCACCTGTGTGGGGTGTCTGTAGACAGGATAATGCTGTTTCCACGTGTGTGGGGTGTCTGTAGATGGCATCATGCTGTTTCCACCTGGTGAGGTGTCTGTAGACGAGATCAGGCTGTTTTCACCTGTGTGGGGTGTCTGTAGACAGGATCATGCTGTTTCCACCTGTGTGGGGTGTCTGTATTCGGGATCATGCTGTTACCACCTGTGTGGGGTGTCTGTAGACAGGATAATGCTGTTTCCACGTGTGTGGGTTGTCTGTAGATGGCATCATGCTGTTTGCACCTGTGTGGTGTGTCTGTAGACAGCGTCATGCTGTTTCCACTGGTTTGAGATGTCTGTTGACCAGATCATGCTGTTTTCACCTGTGTTGAATGTCTTAGACGAGATTGTGCTGTTTCCACCTGTGTGGGGTGTCTGCAGACAGATCATGCTGTTTCCGCCTGGGTGTCTGTAGACGGGATAATGCTGTTTCCACCTGTGTGGGGTGTCTGTAGAAGGCATCATGCTGTTTCCAACTGTGTGGGGTGTCTGTAGACGGGATCATGCTGTTTCCACCTGTGTGGGGTGTCTGTAGACCAGATCATGCTGTTTCCACCTAGGTGTTTGTAGATAGGATAATGCTGTTTTCACCTGTGTAGGGTGTCTGTAGACGCGATCATGCTGTTTGTACCTCTGTGGGGTGTTTGTAGACAGGATCATGCTGTTCCCACCTGTGTGGGGTGTCTGTAGACCGGATCGGGCTGTTTCCACCTGTGTGGGCTGTCCTTAGACGCCATCATGCTGTGTCCACCTGTTTGGGGTGTCTGTAGACAGCATCATGCTGTTTCCACTGGTGAAAGGTGTCTGTAGACCAGATCATGCTGTTTCCACCTGTGTGGGGTGTATGCAGATGGGATCATGTTGTTTCCACCTGTGTGGGGTGTCTGTAGACGGGATCATGCTGTTTCTACCTGTGTGGGGTGTATTAAGACGGTATCATGCTGTTTCCACCTGTGTGGGGTGTCTGTTGACAGGATCATGCTGTTTCCACCTGTGTGGTGTGTCTTTAAGACGGGATCATGCTGTTTCCATTTATGTGTGGTGTCTGTAGACAGGATCATGCTGTTTCCACCTGTGTGGGGTGTCTCTATTCGGGATCATGCTGTTACCACCTGTGTGGGGTGTCTGTAGACAGGAAAATGCTGTTTCCACCTGTGTGGGGTGTCTGTAAATGGCATCATGCTGTTTCCACCTGTGTGGGGTGTCTGTAGACAGGAACATGCTGTTTCCACCTGTGTGGGGTGTCTGTAGACATAATACTGCTGTTTCCACCTGTGTGGTGTGTCTGTAGATGGCATCATGCTGTTTCCACCTGTGAGGGGTGTCTGTAGACGGCATCATGCTGTTTGCACCGCTTTCCACCTGTGTGGGGTGTCTGTAGACAGAATACTGCTGTTTCCACCTGTGTGGTGTGTCTGTAGATGGCATCATGCTGTTTCCACCTGTGAGGGGTGTCTGTAGACGGCATCATGCTGTTTGCACCGGTGTGAGATGTCTGTAGACCAAATCATGCTGTTTCCACCTGGGTGTCTGTAGACGGGATAATGCTGTTTCCACCTGTGTGGGGTGTCTGTAGACGGGATAATGCTGTTTCAACCTGTGTGGGGTGTCTGTAGATGGCATCATGCTGTTTCCACCTGTGTGGTGTGACTGTAGACAGCGTCATGCTGTTTCCACTGGTTTGAGATGTCTGTTGACCAGATCATGCTGTTTTCACCTGTGTTGTTTGTCTGTAGA
Organism: Triturus cristatus; assembly: GCF_964204655.1. Lineage (NCBI taxonomy): Eukaryota > Metazoa > Chordata > Amphibia > Caudata > Salamandridae > Triturus > Triturus cristatus. The sequence goes on along the minus strand of NC_140585.1, from coordinate 19,621,131 downwards.
TGAGATCGTGCTGTTTCCACCTGTGTGGGGTGTCTGCAGACGGCATCATGCTGTTTCCACCGGTGTGAGATGTCTATAGTCCAGATCATGCTGTTTCCGCCTGGGTGTCTGTAGATGGGATAATGCTGTTTCCACCTGTGTGGGGTGTCTGTAGAAGGCATCATGCTGTTTCCACCTGTGTGGGGTGTCTGTAGACGGGATCATGCTGTTTCCACCTGTGTGGGGTGTCTGTAGACCCGATCATGCTGTTTTCACCTAGGTGTTTGTAGACGGGATAATGCTGTTTCCACCTGTGTAGGGTGTCTGTAGACACGATCATGCTGTTTCCCCCTGTGTGTGGTGTCTGTAGACAGGATCATGCTATTCCCACCTGTGTGGGGTGACTTTAGACCGGATCAGGCTGTTTCCCCCTGTGTGGGCTGTCCTTAGACGGCATCATGCTGTGTTCACCTGTTTGGGGTGTCTGTAGACGGCATCATGCTGTTTCCACTGGTGTGAGGTGTCTGTAGACCAGATCATGCTGTTTCCACCTGTGTGGGGTGTCTGCAGACGGTATCATGTTGTTTCCACCTGTGTGGGGTGTCTGTAGACGGGATCATGCTATTTCCACCTATGTGGGGTGTCTGTTGACAGGATCATGCTGTTTCCACCTGTGTGGTGTGTCTGTATTTGGGATGATGCTGTTACCACCTGTGTGGGGTGTCTGTAGACAGGATAATGCTGTTTCCACCTGTGTGGTGTGTCTGCAAATGGCATCCATCATGCTGTTTCCACCTGTGTGGGGTGTCTGTAGATGAGATCATGCTGTTACCACCTGTGTTGGGTGTCTGTAGACGGGATAATGCTGTTTCCACCTGTTTGGGGTGTTTGTAGACGGCATCATGCTGTTTCTACCTGTGTGGGGTGTCTGTAGACGGCATCATGCTGGTTCCACTGGTGTGAGGTGTCTGTAGACCAGATCATGCTGTTCCCACCTGCGTGGGGTGTCTGTAAGATGGGATCATGCTGCTACCACCTGTGTGGGGTGTCTGTAGACAGGATAATGTGGTTTCCACCTGTGTAGGGTGTCTGTAAATGGCATCATGCTTTTTCCACCTGTGTGGGGTGTCTGTAGATGAGATCATGCTGTTTTCACCTGTGTGGGGTGTCTGTAGACAGAATCATGCTGTTTCCGCCTGTGTGGGGTGTCTGTATTTGGGATCATGCTGTTACCACCTGTGTGGGGTGTCTGTAGACAGGATAATGCTATTTCCACATGTGTGGGGTGTCTGTAGATGGCATCATGCTGTCTCCACCTGTGTGAGGTGTCTGTAGACAAGATCATGCTGTTACCACCTGTGTGGGGTGTTTGTAGACGGGATAATGCTATTTCCACCTGTGTGGGGTGTCTGTAGACGGGATAATGCTGTTTCCACCTGTGTGGGGTGTCTGTAGATGGCATCATGCTGTTTGCACCTGTGTGGTGTGTCTGTAGACAGCGTCATGCTGTTTCCACTGGTTTGAGATGTCTGTTGACCAGATCATGCTGTTTTCACCTGTGTTGTTTGTCTGTAGACGAGATCGTGCTGTTTCCTCCTGTGTGGGGTGTCTGCAGACAGATCATGCTGTTTCCGCCTGGGTGTCTGTAGACGGGATAATGCTGTTTCCACCTCGGTGGGGTGTCTGTAGAAGGCATCATGCTGTTTCCAACTGTGTGGGGTGTCTGTAGACGGGATCATGCTGTTTCCACCTGTGTGGGGTGTCTGTAGACCAGATCATGCTGTTTCCACCTAGGTGTTTGTAGCTAGGATAATGCTGTTTCCACCTGTGTAGGGTGTCTGTAGACGCGATCATGCTGTTTCCACCTGTGTGGGGTGTTTGTAGACAGGATCATGCTGTTCCCACCTGTGTGGGGTGTCTGTAGACCGGATCAGGCTGTTTCCACCTGTGTGGGCTGCCCTTAGACGGCATTATGCTGTCTCCACCTGTTTGGGGTGTCTGTAGACATCATCATGCTGTTTCCACTGGTGTGAGGTGTCTGTAGACCAGATCATGCTGTTTCCACCTGTGTGGGGTGTCTGCAGACGGGATCATGTTGTTTCCACCTGTGTGGGGTGTCTGTAGACGGGATCATGCTGTTTCCACCTGTGTGGGGTGTATTAAGACGGTATCATGCTGTTTCCACCTGTGTGGGGTGTCTGTTGACAGGATCATGCTGTTTCCACCTGTGTGGTGTGTCTTTAAGACGGGATCATGCTGTTTCCATTTATGTGTGGTGTCTGTAGACAGGATCATGCTGTTTCCACCTGTGTGGGGTGTCTCTATTCGGGATCATGCTGTTTCCACCTGCATGGGGTGTCTGTAAATGGCATCATGCTGTTTCCACCTGTGTGGGGTGTCTGTAGACGAGATCATGCTGTTACCACCAGTATGGGGTGTCTGTAGATGGGATAATGCTGTTTCCACCTGTGTGGGGTATCTGTAGACGGCATCATGCTGTTTCCACCTTTGTGGGGTGTCTATAGATGGCATCATGTGTTTCCACTGGTGTGAGATATCTGTAGACCAGATCATGCTGTTTCCACCTGGGTGTCTGTAGACAGGATCATGCTGTTTCCACCGGTGTGAGATGCCTGTAGACCAGATCATGCTGTTTCCACCTGTGTGGGGTGTCTGTAGACAGGAACATGCTGTTACCACCTGTGTGAGGTGTCTGTAGACAGAATACTGCTGTTTCCACCTGTGTGGTGTGTCTGTAGACGGCATCATGCTGTTTCCACCTGTGTGGGGTGTCTGTAGACGGCATCATGCTGTTTGCACTGGTGTGAGATGTCTGTAGACCAAATCATGCTGTTTCCACCTGGGTGTCTGCAGACGGAATAATGCTGTTTCCACCTGTGTGGGGTGTCTGTAGACGTGATCATGCTGTTTCCACCTGTGTGGGGTGTCTGTAGACAGGATCATGCTGTTCCTACCTGTGTGGGGTGTCTGTAGACTGGATAATGCTGTTTCCACCTGTGTGGGGTGTCTGTAGACGCGATCATGCTGTTTCCACCTGTGTGGGGTGTCTGTAGACAGGATCATGCTGTTCCTACCTGTGTGGGGTGTCTGTAGACGGGATCATGCTGTTTCCACCTGTGTGGAGTGTCTGTAGATGGCATCATGCTATTTCCACTGGTGTGAGGTGTCTGTAGAGCAGATCATGCTGTTTCCACCTGTGTGGGGTGTCTGCAGACGGGATCATGCTGTTTCCATCTCTGTGGGGTGTCTGCAGACGGCATCATACTGTTTCCACCGGTGTGAGATGTTTGTAGACCAGATCGTGCTGTTTCCGCCTGGGTGTCTGTAGACTGGATCACACTTTTTTAGCAGAAATATTTTTGTGACTGTTCTGAGGATCAAAGAACATGTGAAATGATGGCACTACTGGTCTGATGTTTTCAAGAACATAGACCGTGTACTGAAGGGCTCCGAGTCTATATGTCACAGGTAATAGATCACGTATTACATAAAGAGGGATGGCCAGCTGGTAAGTCCATGAACATAGGAAAAGTCAAACACCCTATGTGCTCAAGCACAGAGATCATGAGTTATTTTTGTAGCATCAACAAGTCGCACATGTTCATGACCTCCGAGCTGGCGTCTGGACCGGGCAGGGTTCCAGTGCCGTCACCTGAGCAACCCCCCTAGATGGTGTGGGCCTCCTACGCCGCTTAGCTCAAGGAGTAATCCCAACTCCTTTTTAGGTCTTTTGCAAAGGGGGCATAACAGACTCCGTAACCACACACAACTTGTATAGGAGACACTACCCCCTCCTTTGCCCAGTGAGAGGGTGATTAATACCCCTCTCACTACACTTAGTCTGTGCACCGTCTTCACATCACTCACCTCTACTGGTCCTGATGAAACGCCAGGGATCGCTTTGACCACTTAAGGCGCGAAACATGTCGACCACTTTTTTAAGCTACCTTAGACACATTACGTCTTGATAGGTAACGATTAACCTACGGGTTTTTTACTGTACCAAGGGTACCTCTTTATTAAAACACTCCCTAGTCTTAGGTAACCCTTAGGTACTTTTAATTTACTTTGCACACACTACTTCCACCACTTATCCCGGTACTTTCCCTCCACATACCCGCATGCACCCATCGGCAGCTCTCTAAAAGATCTCCGCCAAAGAGACCCTTCGGGGGACCCGTAGGGCATTGCACCGCCGGCCCGACGAGGAGCACACGCCCGATGATGAAGCATGACATCCCTCGGGGTGTGTGAGGGCAACAAGAGACACTTTGTTTTCTCCCCCCCATCCTTAGTACCTTACCCTAGACCTCATTTCTCTTCTATCCCTTAACATTGGGCTGGACATTGGTCGTCTGTTGATCATATCCACCCCGGAACAGTGTCCTCATAGTGATTACCTCATTGACGTTTCGGAGCATTGGCACTGGATCATTAATTAGCTCCTGGTCCCCCCCCCCCCTTTTCTTTACGCCATAGATCATGTATTACATGAGGCTGGGCGACCTTTCCAATATATTCAAGGACACAGATCATGTGTTGCTTGCGAATGAATGACCAACCTCTTAATGATATGTCCATGAACATATCATCAACATAGATGATGTCTCTAAAGGTGGGTAGCTGACTTTGTTTGGTGCTTCATTGTTGTGAGCTTTTGACCTAACCGTAAGCCACATGTTGAGGCGTGAGATAACATGAAAAGGTGATGCACCACTGCACATATCTGCATATAATTCCTATTTGTAAAGCTCAAATATATTTCCTCTTAAGGTTTTAAGGCGCAGCAGGTTTTCAGAGAGATTAAGTGAGCTATTGCCCAGAGTCACATGGTGCTGAGCCGAGGTGCTGCCGGCGATCGAACCATGAGCTCCACATTCGGGAGTCAGCCGCTCTGACCTCTGCGCCACACCTCTACATCAGGGATATCTCTTCACTGGTTACCTGTAGCAAGAGACTGGTCAAACGGGAGTGCAAATAAATATGGTAGTTACCTATATACACTCTCTGTGTCAATATTTTGATTGTCAATATTTTTGCTTTTATATTTTTATAGCAAGATTATTATAAACACGTTGTTCTGGTGCCAGACTGTAGGAAATTCAATTTACTTGTGATTGACTAGGATTCTGAATCTCACTTCAGTATTGCGGCAGCTTCCACTGACGTTCCCTAGGACTCCGTCCTTAGCTTTACTACAAAGTCATTGTACAAACACCAGGGGGCATATTTATGAGCCACTTGCGCTGACGGAGTGTCACTTTTTGTGATGTTGTGGTAGGGCAAACCACAAAATCATATGTTTCTGAGGTCACGCAAAGGCACTTCGCATGGCCTCTGGAGTGAGGCAAAGCAGTGCAAATCGCTGCGCTGCCTTAATCTGTGTCATGGAGGCGTTCCATGAGTGTTGCAGTCAGTTTTCCCTTGCAACACCCATGAATTTGCCGCTTCCCCAGATTTATATCACCATGGACGCCGTGGGGTGTACCAAAGCCTTACGCCTCCTGAGGTAAATGAATAAACCAATCCGGTATTTGTAAAGTGCGAACCACTCACCCCTACGGGTCTCAAGGCTCTGGGGGGGTTGTCATGGAAATTAAGTGAGCTATTGCCCATAGTCACATGGTGCTGAGCTGATCTGCCGCTGGAGCCGGGGATCGAACCGTGAGCCCTGTGCTCCGAAGTCAGCTGCCCTGGCCGCTGCACCACACCTCTCCACTGAGTTAAGGCGTAACGGGTGAAATAATTATATTTCTTCTTGTTTATTCCTCTTTCCATGTGTGCTGCATCCTGCAGCACACATGGGAAGAGGAAAGCACCTTGTAGAATTGTTTGTGTGGAGGAAGGTGCCCTTTCCTGCACAAACACAATCATGCCTACCACACAGGCATCCTTGCACCACGGCGCAAGGGAGCCTGCATTGGCTCTGCCAAAATGCCACCAGGTTTGGGGGAAAGGACAGGAGTGCATTGTATTAGATAAAGACTTGCTGTGCTGCCCTATGTTGAATCCCAATAAATGAGGGCCAAAGAGTATCAGACTTTGCCCCTTCAGCATGGACTCTAAACCCGCCAGTGGTGGTGAGTGTGTCTGCTGCACCGCTGTGTACTGGAGGCTACTTTAGTTTGCGTGGTGGCGGCAGTCCTGGTGTAACCTTCTTTTACATTAATAGATGAGTGGCCATCTCCAGGCATCCAGAGATCTGGGTGCTGCTAATGCCACTTTATATCTAAGAGAGACCACGGCCTCAATTGAAATAGTACATCAGGGACTTCTAGTCTCCAGGCTTAAACACCGCTGCCAGGTGGTTTTTGTGTGATCTGCCGTCCTACAGTTAGGCACTCTACTTCCCCCAGAATAACATTGTCCTGGTGGTGCTCTGCTCCTCCAGGGCACCTAGAACATAGATATGCACATTTTTAACAGGCACCCATTGCATTATAGGATGACTCACAGAAGAATTTGATGGTTGCCACATGGCAGGACATTTTTATTTTTGGGTTTCTCTTGTATAAAGCACACACCTGGTATTGATTGTTTTCCAGGAGTGGATGCCACATGCCCACGAGGGGCACCTATACATTTTCATAAGCCTCCAGCATGATGTGCCCTCTGTGGTCCACACTCTACTTGGAGGTGAGGAGCGCTCTGCAGTCACCAATCCACTCGGGCTTGAGGGAATTTCTGCAGTTCACACTCCACTCAGGGATGAGGGGTTCTCTGTAGTTCAGACTTCTCTCAGCCATGAGGGGCTCTCTGTGGTTCAGACTCCTCTCAGTCATGAGGGGCTGTCTGTAGTTCAGACTCCTCTCAGCCGTGAGGGGCTCTCTGTGATTCAGACTCCTCTCAGCTGTGATGGGCTCTCTGCTGTCCACACTCCACTCAGGGATGAGGGGCTCTCTGTGCTTCAGACTCCTCTCAGCCATGAGGGGCCCTCTGCTGTCTAGACTACACTCAGCCGTGAGGGGCTCTCTGTTGTTCACACTTCTCTCAGCCATGTGGGGCTCTCTGCTGTCCACACTCCACTTAGGGATGAGGGGCTCTCTGTGGTCCACACTCCTTTCAGCCATGAGGGGCTCTCTGCTGTCCATACTCCACTCAGGGATGAGGGGCTCTCTGCTGTCCACACTCCACTCAGGGATGAGGGGCTCTCTGCAGTCTACACTCCTCTCAGCCATGAGGGGCTCTCTGTGGTTCACACTCCTCTCAGCCATGAGGGGCTCTCTGCTGTCTACACTGTAGTCAGCTGTGAGGGGCTCTCTGCGGTCCACACTCCACTCAGCCGTGAGGTGCTCTTTGCTGTCCACACTCCACTCAGGGATGAGGAGCTCCATACTCCACTCAGGGATGAGGGGCTCTCTGCTGTCCACACTCCACTCTGGGATGAGGGGCTCTCTGCTGTCCACACTCCACTCGGGGTGAGGGGCTCTCTGCTGTCCACACTCCACTCAGGGATGAGGGGCTCTCTGTGGTCCACACTCCTCTCAGCCGTGAGGGTCTCTCTGTGGTTCACACTCCTCTCAACCGTGAGGGGCTCTCTGCTGTCCACACTCCACTCAGGGTTGAGGGGCTCTCTGCTGTCCACACTCCACTCAGGGATGAGGCGCTCTCTGCTGTCCACACTCCACTCAGGGTTGAGGGGCTCTCTGCTGTCCACACTTCACTCAGGGATGAGGCACTCTGTGAGGCCCACACTTCATTCGAGTGTCCATACCAGCAGTCCACCCATAGATCTGATGTACCACAGGGTAGATCGTCCTGCTAGGGATGTGTGCTCCATCTGAAAGCGCTTATGACTACGCTGTCCTTCTTCAGGTCTGGTGGCCACCTTCAATCAGCAAGAAAAGCAAGTTTGAATGTATTATGTATAGTCCTTTACAATGATATACATATTTCAAATATTGCACAACAAATTACAAAACAATGAATGCAGTGACATAAAAGTCACATTCTATCTATCACATGTCCATTTATAATCAGAAGATGAAAGACGCGCTCCCAAAAGGTGTAACAACCTCTAAGTGAATTGCGACTCAGTTCATTGTTATTTGTGTAGTACATACATAATGTGAACAGTGTCACAGTACATATTCAAGTAACACAAGGTTTTAAGAGGTAAAAAGCGACGGAGTGCTTCAACTCTTGCCCAAGAGTGCCAGTAGACCAGCATCTGTTGGGGGTTCCTCCCAGAGGTCTGCGTGAGCCTGGCCCCGCTGCCATCAACAGCTGTGAAGTGTTACCGTTCTACACAACTTAGTTGTTTATTGTAGTTAGAATTAAGCGCAGATCATAATTCTGCTGCAGGCCTCCCTGACGTCATCATGAACTCTTGACATAGATGACTATCACAGCACAAGCCATGTCAATCTCCATTACAATATGCCCTTGTGCCGCGTGACCTTCTCGTTCTTCACCACCCTACGCCAACACTGTGTGTCAACCACATGCTTTGTGGGCTAGCCCCTGCAGCGGCATGAGTGAGTGAACATGGCTGCCAGCTTGGCTCCTCCCCCCACTGCTTGAAGCTTTCCCATAGCTACAGCTGCGGAGTGAGAGCCTAGTTTGCATCAAGGCTACTCCACAGGCAGGGGACAGCCTTGGTACAGAGTCACACCACAACAGCCCCCTCCTAATACCGCGCTCTAGCCCCTATGTCACCTCATCATAATGCCCAACACCCAGGTCAGGTCTTCGGAGTGACCCCAAGATGGCGAGGCTCTTGTTTTACAGTGAAATTCATTCAGGCCAAAGTGGGCAGATTTCGGTGTTTGGTTCGATCCCTTTTGTGAAGTCGCAGCTTCAAACAAACCAAGGTTGACCCAGATATACTCACCGAGGGTGGCGTCCTCTGGATTCAATGATGCCAATGGAGACGTGGGCGAGCTGTGAAGAAGTTCTAGGGATTGGGGCAAATGTGAAGCAAGCAAGACCAGAATGAAGCCATCAGGAGCCCACCTTCGGTTCTCCATCCTACACCACGCAAGACAAGCAAACAGGACCTGAATGAAGCCATAAGGAGCCTCCCTTGGGTTCTCCATCCTACACCACGCGAGACAAGCAAGCAGGACCAGAATGAAGCCATCAGGAGCCCACCTTGGGTTCTCCATCCTACACCACGCAAACAGGACCAGATTGAAGCCATCAGGAGCCTACCTTGGGTTCTCCATCCTACACCACGCGAGACAAGCAAACAGGACCAGAATGAAGCCATCGGGAGCCCACCTTGGGTTCTGCATCCTACACCACGCGAGACAAGCAATCAGGACCAGAATGAAGCCATCAGGAGCCCACCTTGGGTTCTCCATCCTACACCACGAGAGACAAGCAAACAGGACCAGAATGAAGGCATCGGGAGCCCACCTTGGGTTCTCCATCCTACACCACGCAAGACAAGCAAACAGGACCAGAATGAAGCCATCGGGAGCCCACCTTGGGATATCCATCCTACACCACGCGAGACAAGGAAACAGGACCAGAATGAAGCCATCAGGAGCCTCCCTTGGGTTCTCCATCCTACACCATGCGAGACAAGCAAGCAGGACCAGAATGAAGCCATCAGGAGCCCACCTTGGGTTCTCCATCCTACACCACGCGAGACAAGCAAACAGGACCAGAATGAAGCCATCAGGAGCCCACCTTGGGTTCTCCATCCTACACCACGCGAGACAAGCAAACAGGACCAGAATGAAGGCATCGGGAGCCCACCTTGGGTTCTCCATCCTACACCACGCGAGACAAGCAAACAGGACCAGAATGAAGCCATCGGAGCCCACCTTGGGTTCTCCATCCTACATCACGCATGACAAGCAAACAGGACCAGAATGAAGCCATCGGGAGCCCACCTTGGGTTCTCCATCCTTCACCACGCGTGACAAGCAAACAGGACCAGAATGAAGCCATCGGGAGCCATCCATGGGTTCTCTGTCCTACACCACGCGAGACAAGCAAACAGGACCAGAATGGAGCCATTGGGAGCCCAACTTGGGTTCTCCATCCTACACCACGAGACGCTGGAGCTGAACCATCTGCTGCAATCATGACTCCCAGAATCCAAGTCCATACCTTGTTGCGCACCGCTGACCCCTCCATATGAAGCGAGGCGGTTTCAGATCTAAAACTTGCACAGCTGCCTCAGTGCATGAATCCCTCCACCAGAGTGGGACTTACCTCCTGGCTCACAGTCTGCTGCTTCTGCTGGTGGACTGTGGTGTCTGTTACCCAGGACCTTTACACCTGTGGGGTGCACCATCTACACCCCATGTTTGTACCTTACTTTACCATTCCTACCGGAGTCAGGGTGAGGTTATACATTTATACGGACTATTACTGCAGAAAATGAAAACTCTAGAGTTCCCCTCTCCCTCTGACTGCCCCACGTTTACTGCTCTCTTGTGACAGCAGTCCTAAGAAACGGCTGTGTGACCTAAATACGAAACGTAACCCTGCTGGTGAAAAGTGTTCGCACTGTCCCATGGAAGCACTACTGTTCGCCATAGAGGAACATACACAGAGGCCTGCCCGGGAGGTTGTGGCGTAGAGGACAGACACAAGGTAATGACCGTGGTGTGTTGTTAGTCACTGTGACAGACAAGGAGGAGACCCAGGCACAAGTTACAACTTCTGAAGAAGTTTGAAGAATTCCAGGCACATTATAGAACGAGGGGGTGAGGCAGACACAAGAGTTACTCGTTAATTCCATATTATAGCCGGGTCTGCTGGCCAGGAAACCGTGCTTGACATCATGGGCACAGGTTTGAATAGTGGGGTGTCCATTAAGCTTTCCATCCTTGCAAAGACAATGACATGTGTAACTCTGAGTCAAGTAACAATAGCCATCTGTTATTCAGCGGCACGAGGCGAGGGCGCATGAACATACTTTGGAAGGTGTCAGACCCGCTAACATTCTGCTGGACGGGGGCGTGGTTAGCATTAGTGCAAACAGCGGAGCAGCAGAGGGAACCACAGGCCTGAGCGGCCCAATGTGACCCCGCGATGCTGCGCTCTCACAAAGAAAAGAGGCCAAGTGCCCGTTCCCCTCCCTCTCCTGCACTACAGTCCACGACAACCTTGCAGCGGCATTTCTGCGAATGTCCCATAAGCTCGCCAGTTCACAGTAATTAGCATTATTTTGGCAATCAATACATGTAAAAAAAAAATACGTGTTTATGTTTTAAGTACATGTTATTACCAGATACTTCACATATGTCCCTGTTCTCATATATCTCATTTGCAACAATTTTGTTTTAAGTAAATCGTGTCTAATAATGATCAAAGAAGGGACAGTTATTAAGACTTTAACGAAATTTGAAGGATTTTTATAGACATAACCTGTACATACAACCGTCCACATGATCTGTTTAACTGGTTAATAATGAAAAATCGTATGAGTAAAATTTTTTATGATAGAGTGCCGATCATTCACAGGGGTTTGTAGCTAAACTATCATAGCCTATGTATAATTGAATGACATGTTCCCAATAATGCGGCATTTAAGGAAAGTGAATCTGCTTGAACCAAACTCGTGATCAATGTTGCAGTTTGTAAGTCTGCGTGTCTGCCTCGGCGGGGCGCAGGCTCTCAGAGGTGTTGTATTTACATTGGCGGTATGCTTTGTCTGTAGTCTGTCTGTGTGTCTGCCTCGGCTGGACACAGGCGATCCGTAGTGTTCTATTTACATTGGCGGTCTGCTGTGTCTGCAGTCTGTCTGCGTGTCTGCCTCGGCTGGATACAGGCTATCAGTAGTGTTGTATTTACAATTATGGTCTGCTTTGTCTGCACTCTGTCTGAGTGTCAGCATCTGCTGGACGCAGGTTATCAGTAGTCTTGTATTTACATTGGCGGTCTGCTGTGTCTGCAATCTGTCTGCGTGTCTGCCTCGGCTGGATGCAGGCTATCAGTAGTGTTGTATTTACATTGGCGGTCTGCTGTGTCTGCACTCTGTCTGCGTGTCTGCCTCGGCTGGACGCAGGCTATCAGTAGTTTTGTATGTACATTGACGGTCTGCTGTGTTTGCAATCTCTCTGCGTGTCTGCCTCGGCTGGAGGCAGGCTATCAGTAGTGTTGTATTTACATTGACGGTCTGCTGTGTCTGCAATCTGTCTGCGTGTCTGCCTCAGCTGGACGCAGGCTATCAGTAGTGTTGTATTTACATTGACGGTCTGCTGTGTCTGCAATCTGTCTGCGTGTCTGCCTCGGCTGGACGCAGGCTATCAGAGGTGTTGTATTTACATTGGCGGTCTGCTGTGTCTGCAGTCTGTCTGCGTGTCTGCTTCAGCTGGATACAGGCTATCAGTAGTGTTGTATTTGCATTGACGGTCTGCTGTGTTTGCAATCTGTCTGCATGTCTGCCTCAGCTGGACGCAGGCTATCAGTAGTGTTGTATGTACATTGACGGTCTGCTGTGTCTGCAGTCTGTCTGCGTGTCTGCCTTGGCTGGATGCAGGTTATCAGTAGTGTTGTATTTACATTGGCGGTCTGCTGTGTCTGCACTCTGTCTGCGTGTCTGCCTCGGCTGGACGCAGGCGATCATTAGTGTTCTATTTACAATGGCGGTCTGCTGTGTCTGCAGTCTGTCTGCGTGTCTGCTTCAGCTGGATACAGGCTATCAGTAGTGTTGTATTTGCATTGGCGGTCTGCTGTGTCTGCACTCTGTCTGCGTGTCTGCCTCGGCTGGACGCAGGCTATCCGTAGTTTTGTATGTACATTGACGGTCTGCTGTGTTTGCAATCTGTCTGCGTGTCTGCCTCGGCTGGAGGCAGGCTATCAGTAGTGTTGTGTTTACATTGACGGTCTGCTGTGTCTGCAATCTGTCTGCGTGACTGCCTCGGCTGGACGCAGGCTATCAGTAGTGTTGTATTTACATTGGCGGTCTGCTGTGTCTGCACTCTGTCTGCGTGTCTGCCTCGGCTGGACGCAGGCTATCAGTAGTTTTGTATGTACATTGACGGTCTGCTGTGTTTGCAATCTGTCTGCGTGTCTGCCTCGGCTGGAGGCAGGCTATCAGTAGTGTTGTATTTACATTGACGGTCTGCTCTGTCTGCAATCTGTCTGCGTGTCTGCCTCGGCTGGACGCAGGCTATCAGTAGTGTTGTATTTACATTGACGGTCTGCTGTGTCTGCAATCTGTCTGCGTGTCTGCCTCGGCTGGACGCAGGCTATCAGAGGTGTTGTATTTACATTGGCGGTCTGCTGTGTCTGCAGTCTGTCTGCGTGTCTACTTCAGCTGGATACAGGCTATCAGTAGTGTTGTATTTGCATTGACGGTCTGCTGTGTTTGCAATCTGTCTGCGTGTCTGCCTCGGCTGGACGCAGGCTATCAGTAGTGTTGTATGTACATTGACGGTCTGCTGTGTCTGCAGTCTGTCTGCGTGTCTGCCTTGGCTGGATGCAGGTTATCAGTAGTGTTGTATTTACATTGGCGGTCTGCTGTGTCTGCACTCTGTCTGCGTGTCTGCCTCGGCTGGACGCAGGCGATCAGTAGTGTTCTATTTACAATGGCGGTCTGCTGTGTCTGCAGTCTGTCTGCGTGTCTGCTTCAGCTGGATACAGGCTATCAGTAGTGTTGTATTTGCATTGACGGTCTGCTGAGTTTGCAATCTGTCTGCGTGTCTGCCTCGGCTGGACGCAGGCGATCAGTAGTGTTGTATGTACATTGACGGTCTGCTGTGTCTGCAATCTGTCTGCGTGCCTGCCTCGGCAGGACACAGGCTATCAGTAGTGTTGTATTTACATTGGCGGTCTGCTGTGTCTGCACTCTGTCTGCGTGTCTGCCTCAGCTGGACGCAGGCGATCAGTAGTGTTCTATTTACAATGGCGGTCTGCTGTGTCTGCAGTCTGTCTGCGTGTCTGCTTCAGCTGGATACAGGCTATCAGTAGTGTTGTATTTGCATTGACGGTCTGCTGTGTTTGCAATCTGTCTGCGTGTCTGCCTCGGCTGGACGCAGGCTATCAGTAGTGTTGTATGTACATTGATGGTCTGCTGTGTCTGCAGTCTGTCTGCGTGTCTGCCTTGGCTGGACGCAGGCGATCAGTAGTGTTCTATTTACAATGGCGGTCTGCTGTGTCTGCAGTCTGTCTGCGTGTCTGCTTCAGCTGGATACAGGCTATCAGTAGTGTTGTATTTGCATTGACGGTCTGCTGTGTTTGCAATCTGTCTGCGTGTCTGCCTCGGCTGGACGCAGGCTATCAGTAGTGTTGTATGTACATTGACGGTCTGCTGTGTCTGCAGTCTGTCTGCGTGTCTGCCTCGGCTGGACGCAGGCTATCAGAGGTGTTGTATTTACATTGGCGGTCTGCTGTGTCTGCAGTCTGTCTGCGTGTCTGCTTCAGCTGGATACAGGCTATCAGTAGTGTTGTATTTGCATTGACGGTCTGCTGTGTTTGCAATCTGTCTGCATGTCTGCCTCGGCTGGACGCAGGCTATCAGTAGTGTTGTATGTACATTGACGGTCTGCTGTGTCTGCAGTCTGTCTGCGTGTCTGCCTTGGCTGGATGCAGGTTATCAGTAGTGTTGTATTTACATTGGCGGTCTGCTGTGTCTGCACTCTGTCTGCGTGTCTGCCTCGGCTGGACGCAGGCGATCATTAGTGTTCTATTTACAATGGCGGTCTGCTGTGTCTGCAGTCTGTCTGCGTGTCTGCTTCAGCTGGATACAGGCTATCAGTAGTGTTGTATTTGCATTGGCGGTCTGCTGTGTCTGCACTCTGTCTGCGTGTCTGCCTCGGCTGGACGCAGGCTATCCGTAGTTTTGTATGTACATTGACGGTCTGCTGTGTTTGCAATCTGTCTGCGTGTCTGCCTCGGCTGGAGGCAGGCTATCAGTAGTGTTGTGTTTACATTGACGGTCTGCTGTGTTTGCAATCTGTCTGCGTGTCTGCCTCGGCTGGAGGCAGGCTATCAGTAGTGTTGTATTTACATTGACGGTCTGCTCTGTCTGCAATCTGTCTGCGTGTCTGCCTCGGCTGGACGCAGGCTATCAGTAGTGTTGTATTTACATTGACGGTCTGCTGTGTCTGCAATCTGTCTGCGTGTCTGCCTCGGCTGGACGCAGGCTATCAGAGGTGTTGTATTTACATTGGCGGTCTGCTGTGTCTGCAGTCTGTCTGCGTGTCTACTTCAGCTGGATACAGGCTATCAGTAGTGTTGTATTTGCATTGACGGTCTGCTGTGTTTGCAATCTGTCTGCGTGTCTGCCTCGGCTGGACGCAGGCTATCAGTAGTGTTGTATGTACATTGACGGTCTGCTGTGTCTGCAGTCTGTCTGCGTGTCTGCCTTGGCTGGATGCAGGTTATCAGTAGTGTTGTATTTACATTGGCGGTCTGCTGTGTCTGCACTCTGTCTGCGTGTCTGCCTCGGCTGGACGCAGGCGATCAGTAGTGTTCTATTTACAATGGCGGTCTGCTGTGTCTGCAGTCTGTCTGCGTGTCTGCTTCAGCTGGATACAGGCTATCAGTAGTGTTGTATTTGCATTGACGGTCTGCTGAGTTTGCAATCTGTCTGCGTGTCTGCCTCGGCTGGACGCAGGCGATCAGTAGTGTTGTATGTACATTGACGGTCTGCTGTGTCTGCAATCTGTCTGCGTGCCTGCCTCGGCTGGACACAGGCTATCAGTAGTGTTGTATTTACATTGGCGGTCTGCTGTGTCTGCACTCTGTCTGCGTGTCTGCCTCAGCTGGACGCAGGCGATCAGTAGTGTTCTATTTACAATGGCGGTCTGCTGTGTCTGCAGTCTGTCTGCGTGTCTGCTTCAGCTGGATACAGGCTATCAGTAGTGTTGTATTTGCATTGACGGTCTGCTGTGTTTGCAATCTGTCTGCGTGTCTGCCTCGGCTGGACGCAGGCTATCAGTAGTGTTGTATGTACATTGATGGTCTGCTGTGTCTGCAGTCTGTCTGCGTGTCTGCCTTGGCTGGACACAGGCTATCAGTAGTGTTGTATTTACATTGGCGGTCTGCTGTGTCTGGACTCTCTCTGCGTGTCTGCCTCAGCTGGACGCAGGCGATCAGTAGTGTTCTATTTACAATGGCGGTCTGCTGTGTCTGCAGTCTGTCTGCGTGTCTGCTTCAGCTGGATACAGGCTATCAGTAGTGTTGTATTTGCATTGACGGTCTGCTGTGTTTGCAATCTGTCTGCGTGTCTGCCTCGGCTGGACGCAGGCTATCAGTAGTGTTGTATGTACATTGACGGTCTGCTGTGTCTGCAGTCTGTATGCGTGTCTGCCTTGGCTGGATGCAGGTTATTAGTAGTGTTGTATTTACATTGGCGGTCTGCTGTGTCTGCACTCTGTATGCGTGTCTGCCTCGGCTGGACGCAGGCGATCAGTAGTGTCCTATTTACAATGGCGGTCTGCTGTGTCTGCAGTCTGTCTGCGTGTCTGCTTCAGCTGGATACAGGCTATCAGTAGTGTTGTATTTGCATTGACGCCGGTCTGCTGTGTTTGCAATCTGTCTGCGTGTCTGCCTCGGCTGGATGCAGGCTATCAGTAGTGTTGTATTTACATTGACGGTCTACTGTGTCTGCAATCTGTCTGCATGTCTGCCTCGGCTGGACGCAGGCTATCAGTACTGTTGTATTTACATTGACGTCTGCTGTGTCTGCAATCTGTCTGCGTGTCTGCCTCGGCTGGACGCAGGCTATCAGTGGTTTGTATATACATTGACGGTCTGCTGTGTTTGCAATCTGTCTGCGTGCCTGCCTCGGCTCGACACAGGCTATCAGTAGTGTTGTATGTACATTGACGGTCTGCTATGTCTGCAGTCTGTCTGCGTGTCTGCCTCGTCTGGATGCAGGTTATCAGTAGTGTTGTATTTACATTGGCGGTCTGCTGTGTCTGTAGTCTGTCTGCGTGTCAGCCTCGGCTGAACGCAGGCTATCAGTAGTGTTGTATTTACATTGATGGTCTGCTGTGTCTGCAATCTGTCTGCGTGTCTGCCTCGGCTGGATGCAGGCTATCAGTAGTGTTGTATTTACATTGACGGTCTACTGTGTCTGCAGTCTGTCTGCGTGTCTGCCTCGGCTGGACGCAGGCTATCAGTTGTGTTGTATTTACATTGACGGGCTGCTGTGTCTGCAATCTGTCTGCGTGTCTGCCTCGGCTGGACGCAGGCTATCAGTAGTGTTGTATTTACATTGGCGGTCAGCTGTGTCTGCAATCTGTCTGTATGTCTGCCTCGCCTGGACGCAGGCTATCAGTAGTGTTGTATTTACATTGATGGTCTGCTGTGTCTGCAATCTGTCTGCGTGTCTGTCTCGGCTGGACGCAGGCTATCAGTAGTGTTGTATTTACATTGACGCTCTGCTGTGTTTGTAGTCTGTCTGCGTGTCAGCCTCGGCTGAACGCAGGCTATCAGTAGTGTTGTATTTACATTGGCGGTCTGCTGTGTCTGCAGTCTGTCTGTGTGAATGCCTTGGCTGGACGCAGGTTATCAGTAGGGTTGTATTTACATTGACGGTCTGCTGTGTCTGCAGTCTGTCTATGTGAATGCCTCAGCAGGACGCAGGTTATCAGTAGGGTTGTATTTACATTGACGGTCTGCTGTGTCTGCAGTCTGTCTATGTGAATGCCTTGGCAGGACGCAGCTTATCAGTAGTATTGTATTTACATTGACGGTCTGCTGTGTCTGCAATCTATCTGCGTGTCTGCCTCGGCTGGACGCAGGCTATTAGTAGTGTTGTATTTACATTGACGGTCTGCTGTGTCTGCAATCTGTCTGCGTGTCTGCCTCGGCTGGACGCAAGCTATCAGTAGTGTTGTACTCACATTGACGGTCTGCTGTGTCTGCAATCTGTCTGCGTGTCTGCTTCGGCTGGACGCAGGCTATCAGTAGTGTTGTATTTACATTGACGGTCTGCTGATTCTGCAATCTGGCTGCGTGTCTGCCTCGGCTGGACGCAGGCTATCAGTAGTGTTGTATTTACATTGACGGTCTGCTGTGTCTGCAATCTGTCTGCATGTCTGCCTCGGCTGGACGCAGGCTATCAGTAGTGTTGTACTCACATTGACGGTCTGCTGTGTCTGCAATCTGTCTGCGTGTCTGCTTCGGCTGGACGCAGGCTATCAGTAGTGTTGTATTTACATTGACGGTCTGCTGTGTCTGCAGTCTGTCTGCGTGTCTGCCTTGGCTGGACACAGGCTATCAGTAGTGTTGTATTTACATTGGCGGTCTGCTGTGTCTGGACTCTCTCTGCGTGTCTGCCTCAGCTGGACGCAGGCGATCAGTAGTGTTCTATTTACAATGGCGGTCTGCTGTGTCTGCAGTCTGTCTGCGTGTCTGCTTCAGCTGGATACAGGCTATCAGTAGTGTTGTATTTGCATTGACGGTCTGCTGTGTTTGCAATCTGTCTGCGTGTCTGCCTCGGCTGGACGCAGGCTATCAGTAGTGTTGTATGTACATTGATGGTCTGCTGTGTCTGCAGTCTGTCTGCGTGTCTGCCTTGGCTGGACACAGGCTATCAGTAGTGTTGTATTTACATTGGCGGTCTGCTGTGTCTGGACTCTCTCTGCGTGTCTGCCTCAGCTGGACGCAGGCGATCAGTAGTGTTCTATTTACAATGGCGGTCTGCTGTGTCTGCAGTCTGTCTGCGTGTCTGCTTCAGCTGGATACAGGCTATCAGTAGTGTTGTATTTGCATTGACGGTCTGCTGTGTTTGCAATCTGTCTGCGTGTCTGCCTCGGCTGGACGCAGGCTATCAGTAGTGTTGTATGTACATTGACGGTCTGCTGTGTCTGCAGTCTGTCTGCGTGTCTGCCTCGGCTGGACGCAGGCTATCAGAGGTGTTGTATTTACATTGGCGGTCTGCTGTGTCTGCAGTCTGTCTGCGTGTCTGCTTCAGCTGGATACAGGCTATCAGTAGTGTTGTATTTGCATTGACGGTCTGCTGTGTTTGCAATCTGTCTGCATGTCTGCCTCGGCTGGACGCAGGCTATCAGTAGTGTTGTATGTACATTGACGGTCTGCTGTGTCTGCAGTCTGTCTGCGTGTCTGCCTTGGCTGGATGCAGGTTATCAGTAGTGTTGTATTTACATTGGCGGTCTGCTGTGTCTGCACTCTGTCTGCGTGTCTGCCTCGGCTGGACGCAGGCGATCATTAGTGTTCTATTTACAATGGCGGTCTGCTGTGTCTGCAGTCTGTCTGCGTGTCTGCTTCAGCTGGATACAGGCTATCAGTAGTGTTGTATTTGCATTGGCGGTCTGCTGTGTCTGCACTCTGTCTGCGTGTCTGCCTCGGCTGGACGCAGGCTATCCGTAGTTTTGTATGTACATTGACGGTCTGCTGTGTTTGCAATCAGTCTGCGTGTCTGCCTCGGCTGGAGGCAGGCTATCAGTAGTGTTGTGTTTACATTGACGGTCTGCTGTGTCTGCAATCTGTCTGCGTGACTGCCTCGGCTGGACGCAGGCTATCAGTAGTGTTGTATTTACATTGGCGGTCTGCTGTGTCTGCACTCTGTCTGCGTGTCTGCCTCGGCTGGACGCAGGCTATCAGTAGTTTTGTATGTACATTGACGGTCTGCTGTGTTTGCAATCTGTCTGCGTGTCTGCCTCGGCTGGAGGCAGGCTATCAGTAGTGTTGTATTTACATTGACGGTCTGCTCTGTCTGCAATCTGTCTGCGTGTCTGCCTCGGCTGGACGCAGGCTATCAGTAGTGTTGTATTTACATTGACGGTCTGCTGTGTCTGCAATCTGTCTGCGTGTCTGCCTCGGCTGGACGCAGGCTATCAGAGGTGTTGTATTTACATTGGCGGTCTGCTGTGTCTGCAGTCTGTCTGCGTGTCTACTTCAGCTGGATACAGGCTATCAGTAGTGTTGTATTTGCATTGACGGTCTGCTGTGTTTGCAATCTGTCTGCGTGTCTGCCTCGGCTGGACGCAGGCTATCAGTAGTGTTGTATGTACATTGACGGTCTGCTGTGTCTGCAGTCTGTCTGCGTGTCTGCCTTGGCTGGATGCAGGTTATCAGTAGTGTTGTATTTACATTGGCGGTCTGCTGTGTCTGCACTCTGTCTGCGTGTCTGCCTCGGCTGGACGCAGGCGATCAGTAGTGTTCTATTTACAATGGCGGTCTGCTGTGTCTGCAGTCTGTCTGCGTGTCTGCTTCAGCTGGATACAGGCTATCAGTAGTGTTGTATTTGCATTGACGGTCTGCTGAGTTTGCAATCTGTCTGCGTGTCTGCCTCGGCTGGACGCAGGCGATCAGTAGTGTTGTATGTACATTGACGGTCTGCTGTGTCTGCAATCTGTCTGCGTGCCTGCCTCGGCTGGACACAGGCTATCAGTAGTGTTGTATTTACATTGGCGGTCTGCTGTGTCTGCACTCTGTCTGCGTGTCTGCCTCAGCTGGACGCAGGCGATCAGTAGTGTTCTATTTACAATGGCGGTCTGCTGTGTCTGCAGTCTGTCTGCGTGTCTGCTTCAGCTGGATACAGGCTATCAGTAGTGTTGTATTTGCATTGACGGTCTGCTGTGTTTGCAATCTGTCTGCGTGTCTGCCTCGGCTGGACGCAGGCTATCAGTAGTGTTGTATGTACATTGATGGTCTGCTGTGTCTGCAGTCTGTCTGCGTGTCTGCCTTGGCTGGACACAGGCTATCAGTAGTGTTGTATTTACATTGGCGGTCTGCTGTGTCTGGACTCTCTCTGCGTGTCTGCCTCAGCTGGACGCAGGCGATCAGTAGTGTTCTATTTACAATGGCGGTCTGCTGTGTCTGCAGTCTGTCTGCGTGTCTGCTTCAGCTGGATACAGGCTATCAGTAGTGTTGTATTTGCATTGACGGTCTGCTGTGTTTGCAATCTGTCTGCGTGTCTGCCTCGGCTGGACGCAGGCTATCAGTAGTGTTGTATGTACATTGACGGTCTGCTGTGTCTGCAGTCTGTATGCGTGTCTGCCTTGGCTGGATGCAGGTTATTAGTAGTGTTGTATTTACATTGGCGGTCTGCTGTGTCTGCACTCTGTATGCGTGTCTGCCTCGGCTGGACGCAGGCGATCAGTAGTGTTCTATTTACAATGGCGGTCTGCTGTGTCTGCAGTCTGTCTGCGTGTCTGCTTCAGCTGGATACAGGCTATCAGCAGTGTTGTATTTGCATTGACGCCGGTCTGCTGTGTTTGCAATCTGTCTGCGTGTCTGCCTCGGCTGGATGCAGGCTATCAGTAGTGTTGTATTTACATTGACGGTCTACTGTGTCTGCAATCTGTCTGCATGTCTGCCTCGGCTGGACGCAGGCTATCAGTACTGTTGTATTTACATTGACGTCTGCTGTGTCTGCAATCTGTCTGCGTGTCTGCCTCGGCTGGACGCAGGCTATCAGTGGTTTGTATATACATTGACGGTCTGCTGTGTTTGCAATCTGTCTGCGTGCCTGCCTCGGCTCGACACAGGCTATCAGTAGTGTTGTATGTACATTGACGGTCTGCTATGTCTGCAGTCTGTCTGCGTGTCTGCCTCGTCTGGATGCAGGTTATCAGTAGTGTTGTATTTACATTGGCGGTCTGCTGTGTCTGTAGTCTGTCTGCGTGTCAGCCTCGGCTGAACGCAGGCTATCAGTAGTGTTGTATTTACATTGATGGTCTGCTGTGTCTGCAATCTGTCTGCGTGTCTGCCTCGGCTGGATGCAGGCTATCAGTAGTGTTGTATTTACATTGACGGTCTACTGTGTCTGCAGTCTGTCTGCGTGTCTGCCTCGGCTGGACGCAGGCTATCAGTTGTGTTGTATTTACATTGACGGGCTGCTGTGTCTGCAATCTGTCTGCGTGTCTGCCTCGGCTGGACGCAGGCTATCAGTAGTGTTGTATTTACATTGGCGGTCAGCTGTGTCTGCAATCTGTCTGTATGTCTGCCTCGCCTGGACGCAGGCTATCAGTAGTGTTGTATTTACATTGATGGTCTGCTGTGTCTGCAATCTGTCTGCGTGTCTGTCTCGGCTGGACGCAGGCTATCAGTAGTGTTGTATTTACATTGACGCTCTGCTGTGTTTGTAGTCTGTCTGCGTGTCAGCCTCGGCTGAACGCAGGCTATCAGTAGTGTTGTATTTACATTGGCGGTCTGCTGTGTCTGCAGTCTGTCTGTGTGAATGCCTTGGCTGGACGCAGGTTATCAGTAGGGTTGTATTTACATTGACGGTCTGCTGTGTCTGCAGTCTGTCTATGTGAATGCCTCAGCAGGACGCAGGTTATCAGTAGGGTTGTATTTACATTGACGGTCTGCTGTGTCTGCAGTCTGTCTATGTGAATGCCTTGGCAGGACGCAGCTTATCAGTAGTATTGTATTTACATTGACGGTCTGCTGTGTCTGCAATCTATCTGCGTGTCTGCCTCGGCTGGACGCAGGCTATTAGTAGTGTTGTATTTACATTGACGGTCTGCTGTGTCTGCAATCTGTCTGCGTGTCTGCCTCGGCTGGACGCAAGGTATCAGTAGTGTTGTACTCACATTGACGGTCTGCTGTGTCTGCAATCTGTCTGCGTGTCTGCTTCGGCTGGACGCAGGCTATCAGTAGTGTTGTATTTACATTGACGGTCTGCTGATTCTGCAATCTGGCTGCGTGTCTGCCTCGGCTGGACGCAGGCTATCAGTAGTGTTGTATTTACATTGACGGTCTGCTGTGTCTGCAATCTGTCTGCATGTCTGCCTCGGCTGGACGCAGGCTATCAGTAGTGTTGTACTCACATTGACGGTCTGCTGTGTCTGCAATCTGTCTGCGTGTCTGCTTCGGCTGGACGCAGGCTATCAGTAGTGTTGTATTTACATTGACGGTCTGCTGTGTCTGCAATCTGGCTGTATGTCTGCCTCGCCTGGACGCAGGCTATCAGTAGTGTTGTATTTACATTGATGGTCTGCTGTGTCTGCAATCTGTCTGCGTGTCTGTCTCGGCTGGACGCAGGCTATCAGTAGTGTTGTATTTACATTGACGCTCTGCTGTGTTTGTAGTCTGTCTGCGTGTCAGCCTCGGCTGAACGCAGGCTATCAGTAGTGTTGTATTTACATTGGCGGTCTGCTGTGTCTGTAGTCTGTCTGTGTGAATGCCTCGGCTGAACGCAGGTTATCAGTAGTGTTGTATTTACAGCAGCGGTCTGCGTGTCTACCTCGGCAGGACGCAGGTTATCAGTAGTTTTGTATTTACATTGACGGGCTGCTGTGTCTGCAATCTGTCTGCGTGTCTGCCTCGGCTGGACGCAGGCTATCAGTAGTGTTGTATTTACATTGAAGGTCTGCTGTGTTTGCAATCTGTCTGCATGTCTGCCTCGGCTGGACGCAGGCTATCAGTAGTGTTGTATTTACATTGATGGTCTGCTGTGTCTGCAATCTGTCTGCGTGTCTGTCTCGGCTGGACGCAGGCTATCAGTAGTGTTGTATTTACATTGACGGTCTGCTGTGTCTGCAATCTGGCTGCGTGTCTGCCTCGGCTGGACGCAGGCTATCAGTAGTGTTGTATTTACATTGACGGTCTGCTGTGTCTGCAATCTGTCTGTGTGTCTGCCTCGGCTGGATGCCGGCTACCAGTAGTGTTGTATTTACATTGGCGGTCTGCTGTGTCTGTAGTCTGTCTGTGTGAATGCCTCGGCTGAACGCAGGTTATCAGTAGTGTGGTATTTACAGCGGCGGTCTGCGTGTCTGCCTCGGCAGGACGCAGGTTATCAGTAGTGTTGTATTTACATTGACGGTCTTCTGTGTCTGTAGTCTGTCTGCGTGTCAGCCTCGGCTGAACGCAGGCTATCAGTAGTGTTGTATTTACATTGACGGTCTGCTGTGTCTGCAATCTGTCTGTGTGTCTGCCTCGGCTGGACGCAGGCTATCAGTAGTGTTGTATTTACATTGACGGTTTGCTGTGTCTGCAATCTGTCTGCGTCTCTGCCTCGGCTGGACGCAGTCTATCAGTAGTGTTGTATTTACATTGACGGTCTACTGTGTCTGCAATCTGTCTGCGTGTCTGCCTCGGCTGGATGCAGGCTATGAGTAGTGTTGTATTTACATTGGCCGTCTGCTGTGTCTGCAATCTGTCTGCGTGCCTGCCTCGGCTGGACGCAGGCTATCAGTGGTGTTGTATTTACATTGACGGTCAGATGTGTCTGCAATCTGTCTGCGTGTCGGCCTCGGCTGGATGCAGGCTATCAGTAGTGTTGTATTTACATTGGCCGTCTGCTGTGTCTGCAATCTGTCTGCGTGCCTGCCTCGGCTGGACACAGGCTATCAGTAGTGTTGTATTTACATTGACGGTCTGCTGTGTCCGCAATCTGTTTGCGTGCCTGCCTCGGCTGGATGTAGGTATAAGTAGTTCTGTATTTACATTGGTGATCTGCTGTGTCTGGAATCTGTCTGCGTGTCTGCCTCGGCTGGACGCAGGCTATCAGTAGTGTTGTATTTACATTGGCGGTCTGCTGTGTCTGCAGTCAGTTTGCCTGATGCCTCAGCTGAACGCTGGCATCAATTTTGTGTAATACCTGTAATTTTGTTATTCACCCTATACCAAGTCTTACCACTCGATAAATGTAAGATTTCCTCTCCTCAGTGAATCTAGTTGCTGAGTTAGTTTAAGGAAGAATGACATTAACTTTACCTTCTGAATAACCACAGACTCAAGAAGATTTGATAACCTTTATCTAAATTAAGTTTGCGAGTCAAGAATCAATTACTATAACCACCTTCAAATTAAGAGGCAAAATAAATCAACCATAGCAAAGTTATTAATGATCAATGAAGACGGTACCTGGAAAGGATGAAAAGGAAAGAGAAGGCATAAAGACAAATTTTGCTGATTATATTTACCTATGGTCAAAGATGAACCCAACTCTGAAAACGACTGTCAGATCAAATCTCCAAGACAGGATACAGGTAGGAGATTAGGCAGATTCAGATCTGGGAAGAAGACCTCTTCTAATGTGCAACGCCAGCATTGCACCCCTCTCTGTTACTACTGTCCTCGGGTGTCCCTTTTCTGCAATCCCTCTAGATGATTAGATTATCGATCAGTATCTCAAACTCTCGGACATAGTTTCTGGCAGCAGCAACGTCTGAGACAGCATCTCGGACAGAATCTGGAGCAGCATACTCGTTGGGTCAGAGACGAGTTGGAATGACAGACCCGACAAGTCGGACACTTTCTCTAACTAACTGACCTCTTTTATAATATTCTTTATTCATGTACCACCCCCATTGTCTCAAGTTTGTGTTTTCCCTTATTCTAATTGGTTAGGGTGAGGAGGTGAGCTCATCACACCATACTAAAGTAATGCTTTCTCTTTGGGCAATTGTTTTATGTACCCGCCACTTAATTTCCTTTCCAATATATTTATTCCCACCCGCATTTCACATTATTCTCAATTCAAATGTGTAGTGATTTTATTAATTTTGTATCTCTCGTAAGTCCAAAAGTTCAGCTTCCCAGGCGTTCAGGCTCAAAGTGGCCTTGGCGAGGTTACAAAAGATGCTGTCATAGGGTTTCAGAAGATTTCTTGTACGCACGCTTTTATCTCGAATAGGTAGGATTTTAGTCACCCTCCGAGGCCCAAATTAGAACTAATAATAAAGTCTGAAAAAGACACGTTAGAACAAGGAAACAAATGATTTCACTGTATACCACTTACTTCGACTCTATCCCCATTTACGTATTTAAATCTTTTGCATTAGTGTTTAATAGAACTTATGAGGTTTAGTTTAGCAGTAGCATACGCATTAATGTGTGAGTATAAAGCGGCCACTTTTTAATGCCATTGTACAGCTGCAAAAGTTTTCTACCAAAAGCGATAGTGTCATACTACGTAGATGCAGTAGACGCATGCAGTAGAAATCCCGCGTTTTGTCGGCCATTTTAGGACATTCAGGTTACGGGTTAGTACTGCATATAGAAAAGCTTCCCCTACATCAAATGTTTTTCGGTTTGTGGTGCGGTATTAGTATTTACGATACAGGTTGATTAAATAGTTACTGATCATTTGAGGGATTTGCTACCGAGCAAGTCTCTTTTATGGATCCTTGCTCCATCAATCCCCTCTCTGATGGCATTTATTGCCATCATCAATTTTCAACTGAAACAGATGTCAACTTTAGCACAGCTCTATTTCTTCTTCAACCTTTTCATTTATTTTCTTTTCCTTTTTGCATTGTAATCCTCTCATTCTCTTATAAAAATCTGCTTTCAATTCTTCTAGCTGTATTTCTTCAAGTTTTCTTTTCTTTTCCCTTTCATTCACCTCATATTTCTTTCTTCCTTTACAACAGTTGTGCCAACACATTATTGCTAAGACTGATAGAGTTATTCCCATTAAGGGCAGTATTGTTTTACCTAGAATACCTCTACCTAAATTAGAAAACCAACTACCTACGGCTAAAAAGCCATTTGTCATTTTATTCCATACACATTCAACTTCCAGTGGTTTCAACGCTTCTTCTAACTTTGTAATATTTTCAATATATTTTCCAATTCCAACACTTTTATCTGGAATATAAGTGCAACAATGTTGCATTTTCAATAATTTACACACTCCATCCTCTTTTGCCAATAATATGTCAAGGGCAAGTCGATTTTGCATAACCATAGATCTGACCGCAACTAATTCAGTGTTGATGAGAAGAAATCCTCCAGTAGTGTCAGTAGATAACCAATCAACTACTGTAGATAACTGGCAAATGTTTCGTGAATTCAGAAGAACTCCCACTGAAGGTATCAGTGCACCAAAAAATCTACAATTTCTAAAAAACATGCTCTTTTTACACGTGTGTGTCCATTTTCATCTTCATTGTTTCCAGTGAGTCTTTTCACATGATAAAATTTAGGGAATAGTATTCCAAAATAGCAATTCCCATACCAATGGTCTGGCAGTCTAAAGTAGACTTTATTGCCACATACATAAGAGATTCCAGGAAATAATGGATCAGTCCCTCCTTTTAGACCCCAACCCTCAATTATTAGGAAATTATGCTCATATTAACTGGAATCAATGAATACATTGTTATACTCTGTTTTTAACCCATGGAGACAGATTTTCACTTTCTTTTCAAAATCTAATTGCATAGCAGCATGAGTTTTGCCACTTGCAAAATGCTGTTCTTCCTCAGCCCATTTAGGTATCTAAGGTTTACGTTCAGAAGCCCTTCGTTGGAATTCCTGTCTCCTTTGTTCAACTAAATTCAAAAATAGTTTCTCTTCTTCATGTAATTTACATTTTAAATTGCGATTATGTGCTTCAGCTATATCTATTGTTTTCATGGTTAAGAAATATCCACCCATAAAATCAGAATCTCGCGTACTAATTACAGGGTTCATTCTCTTTCGCATAGGAACCTCAGAAAAAATCACATCTATGTTAGAATAATAATATTGCAATTTTCCAGTTTTATAAAACAAACTTGCTAAAACACTACAGGATATACCATACGTTAACGGTAAATGATGATAGGTCACTCCTTCTGCTACAGATGCAGATAATTTCATGCAGACATAAAAGTCACTAACTTCCATAGTTTCTACATATTGTACTAATAGTTTTGTGAAAACATTTAAATCAGTGCCATTTTTATTCACAGTATGATGTAGATCTGACTCATCTGGTGCTTCTAATTTTACTCTATCTCCTTTGACAGTAGCTACCCTTTCATGTCTATTAGTGTTATTCTGTAAATTTGTGGCTATTAAATAAGGTATGGCCACTGTTAGTGCTAACCATATAATAAGTACTATAAGTATGCTACATATACATATTCTACAACATTTCTTAAAACAGGTCGGTTTTCCAGTATCTCTATTGTCAGCCATTTTCTAAGGGGATATGAAGATTTCTCTTCTATATTTGAGTGATTCAACTCTGGGATAGAGTTACAAGGGGGAAATTTGTTCAGGGTGGTCTTACTTCTTCGTCAATTCGCTCTTCATTAACATTTTCAATTTCTTCTTAAATTATCTCCAAATTCTTGAAATCTTCAAGAATTACGTATGTCCATTCAGGACCTTTGAATTTATTATTAACAAATTTTGGTCTGGGACTTCTTCGTTTTGAGTTTTCAGCTGCCTGCCCAGACCAACTGGATACTTCGTCTACCTGTTATGGCTCTTCTGGTATTGTTTTAAGGTGATGTTTAATCTTTTGATAACACCTGGCCTATCATCACCTTTTCTGATTCTTTTAGCTTGCACTGAACTTTCACTTTCTTCAAGTGTTCTTTTGTTCTCGTTAATTTGAGGCACAACTTGGTTTTTTCCGTCTGCAGAATCTTTTACTATCTGATCTTTCTCAGGGCCTTTTGTCTCACTGTCATCTGTCTGGATGCTGTTTTCTTTTCTAGTCTGACCCTGTTCAGGTTCTATTTTTTTGTGCTTCTTCCTCCTTCACCTGAACTTCTGTGTTTTTTCCTATCTGGTCCTGCTCAGGTTCACTAACAATCGTGCCATCTATTTTTCAGGCACTTTCTTCTGTACCTATCTGGTCCTCACTCTTTTCCTGAATAGCTTGCTTTGTCTGGCTCCTTGTTCTTACAATTATCTCTGGTATATCCACTACAGGTATCCAATCATCCTGACTGGTGCTTGGTTGTTCTTCATCAGCTACTTCAGGATCTACTACTTGGGATCCTTCAGCTGGACAACCTACAGCCCCCTCAACTGCCTGAGTCAATTGAGGTTCCTCCTCGTCAGGTGCTGGTACTCTTTTTGTGTGGCTTGCATGAATCCAATTAGGGAAGCCTGCACACTTCACTGCTGTTGTTGTAACTAATATAACCTGATGTGGTTCATCCCACCTTGGTGCAAGACACGTTTCTCGAGTGTGATTCTTCACTACAACTCAGTCACCAGGATTCAGATCATGCGTTTGGTTCGGCTGCCTTGGAACTGCGTCTTCTCCAACCTGGTGAGAGATAGAACGCACTTGGTCAGCCAACTCTTTCCAATACTCCAGTACCAAATCATCAGTTATATTTAACAACTTATGTCCTGGTAAACATGCCTGCCTCATTGCTCTTCCCATGATTATTTCATGGGTACTCAAACCAGTAGTCTTGTCTGGGATACTTATCAGTCCCATCAGAAAAGAGGTAAGGCATCAGGCCAATCTACACACTTTCCCTAACCTAGACTTAATTGTGCCATTCAATTGTCCTACCACTCCAGAGGCCTCTGGGCCGTATGCGCAGTGCAGCTTCTGCTCAATTTTAAACGCTTCACAAATTAATCTAATTATTTCATTATTAAAATGAAACCCTCGGTCTAATTCAATAGTCACTGGAAAACCGAACCAAAGAATGAGTTCTCTTAGTAAGAGTTTGGCTACTGTCAGGCTGTCATTTCTTCTGGTGGGGTACGCCTCCACCCACTTTGGAAATAAGCAGACAACGACAAGTACATATTTCAATCCTCGACAAGCAGGTAACTGTATGAAATCAATTTGAAGTCTCATAAAGGGACATCCACTTTTCAATTTTCCCCATAAAGACTAATGTGTTCTTGCCTGGATTCATTTGCTGGCATGTCAAACATCTTTGACATAATATTTCTGCAATATCTCCAAACCTTGGGTTGAACCAATCTTGTCTGAAAAGTCTGATCGTTGCATCTCTGCCTATGTGGGTGTCTCCATGATACATTCTAGCCATTGGTGCAAGCATGCAATCTGGTAATAGAGGTCTGTCGTCTGAGTAAACCAATACACCATCTTCTGCCCGTTGTGTACAACCAATTTTCACCCGTTCACCCTTCTCTTTTGTTTCTGCTTCATCTTGTAGTTTTCTTACTTCCCTCCATGTTTCTAGACCTTAAATATCATAAGTTGGCAGCTGTTTCCACAATTTTCAATCTTTCTGTTTACTGCCAATCGAAATTTTGCACAATGTTGGGCAACCTGGTCAGCATACCGATTTCCTGCAGTCACACAGTCATTTCCTGACTGGTGTGCGGCACATTTGACCACTGCCACCTCTTTTAGTAATTGTATTGCTTCAAGCAATTCTTTGACAAATTGTCCATTTTTATTGGGAGACCCTGAAGAAGTCAGGAAGTCTCGCTGCATCCAAAGCTGGCCAAAGTCATGCACAACCCCATAACCATACTGACTGTCAGTGTAAATGGTTACTCACCAATTTTTCCCCTTTTTGCAGGCTTTAATTAAAACAATCAATTTGGCTATTTGTGCAGACCTGACTCCTGGTAAATAGGATGCTTCGGCTATTTCAGCCAATGTACACACAGCATAAGCAGCACTCAATCCTCCCTCTTCATGACGCATGCATGAACCATCTACAAAGAATTCATGCTCAGCATCTTTTAATGGCTCATCTTTTGTGTCTGGGCGTGGCTTTGTACTAAGTTCTGTTACATCAAGACATTCATGTTCAGGTTCATCTTTTACTTCTTTATTGTATCGATCTGGTAGCAAGGTATGATCCACTCATATTTTGTTAACCTGCTTGGGGTAAGGTACTGAGTTTGGGTTCTTGTTAAAAGAATAACAACTGCATGTGGGAAATACACTTTTACAGGGTGTCCCATCACAATTGACTCACTTTGCTCCAGATTTACACACGTTGCTGCCACAGCTTTTAGGCATCCTGGCAAAGCGGATGCTACAGGATCTCAGGTAGCAGAAAAATATGCCACTGAGTTTCGCATCAGGCCATGTATCTGAGTTAGGACTGAGAGGTCACACTTATCTCTCTCACAGCAAAATAATGCGAACTCTTTCATATAATCGGGCATAGGTAAGGCAGGTGCTTCACACAAGCAATTTTGTAATCTATGAAAGGATGCCATGCTCTCATCATCCCATTCTATCTGTTCTTTTGCTCGTTTCTTTGTCATCTGTATCAAGGGTTTCGCCTGTCGGGAAAATCCCATAATCCACTGCCTGCAATACCCGACTACACCAAGGAACATTCTTATTTCCTTCTGGGTTTGTGGTAACTTCATCTGTTTGATTATTTTATTCTTTCTGTGGTCACTCTCCTTGTTCTATCTGGTGTCCCAGATATTTCACTTCTTTTCTGCAAAACTGTAGCTTTTCTGGGGACACTTTATGTCCACCTTTAGCTAAGTGGTTTAGTAAGGCTATGGAATCTGTCACACAGTCACTTTTTGTTTTAGATGCGACCAAAAGATCGTCAATATATTGTACTAAGACAGATTCTTTAGGCATTACTAAATTCTCAAGGCATTTTTTCAAAATATGGTTAAAGATTGAAGGACTCTCTGTGTACCCTTGAGGAACACGACTCCAAATGTAAAAACCATCCTCAAATTTGAAAGAAAATAATAACTGACTATCTGGATGCAATGCGATGGAGAAAAAGGCATGGCATAAATCAATCATGGTAAACCACCTTGCATTCCATGAAATTTGATACAGAATTACTGCAGGGTTGGGCACTACCGGACAACAGGGCACAACAATTTTATTAATCTTTCGTAAATCTTGACTACCCTGTATTTGCCATTCGGTTTCTTAATGCCAATTATAGGTGAGTTACAGGGACTGCTCAAAATTTCCTTTAAAATGTCCTGTTCTACCATTCTGTTTATTTCTGCTGCAACTCCAGCTTTAACTTCAGGACTCATTTTATATTGCTGAGTGTTGGGAAAAACTGCACATTCCTTTACTGTCACCTTAACAGGGTCTACATCTGTCATTAATCCTACTTCTTTTCAAGCAAAATCCCACACATCTGGATTTACTGTCAATTTTACCTCGTTTGCCTTACTTCTGCTCCTTGCTTAGCTAGCATGATTATTTTTATTCCGTCTTCATCTGGGGTTTGAATAGAAACACCGTTCGGTGTGCAGAAAATGGTGCAATTCATTTTGCACAACAAATCCCTTCCTAATAAATTCATGGTACTGGAGTCGCATACAACAAATTTGTGCATTTCTTTGAAGTTCCCAATGCATACCTCCATTGGTTTTGTAATCGGTGTCCTAATCTGTTTATTTAAAATGCCCACTACTTGGATTGCTTCTCCCGAGAGGGGTAGGTTTGGAATATCTGCTGTTCTCACAGTAGAACGGGTAGCACCAGTGTCCAACAAGAAGGTATATATGGACCTGACTGATCTACCGGTAAGGATGCGCCAAGTACGTAATCCTCACCCCCCCCTCTCAGGCACCGTCATTGATCTTGATCCTCAAAATATGGATCCTGCAAAAGAAACTGTGAGGTTAGGTAATTTTTCTTACCACTTCCTTCTTGAAATCCGGTGACCACACTGTATTGGGCTTGACTCAAAATATTTTAACATAGGGGCAGGTGGCAATTGACTCTGCAGGTGTACAACCTGTTGTGGCTGATTCATTATCACCTCATTCTGCATCTGTGGATTTAAATTTTGATTTGGGCTAATATTATTTTGTATTTTCTTACACTCGTTTTTCCAATGCCCCAATTTTCCTCACCCGTGACAAGGAAACTTTTTCTTTGCCTCTTCTCTGCTTAATCGCCCTTTTGGTTTACCCCCATTACTTTCACAATTTCCTTGCCCTTTTCCTGTTTTCCCTGCTATGTTAGCTAACTGGAGTTCTTGTTGTTCTGCCAGCTTAACTTGAGCCCACATCACTTTCTCTTCTAAAACTTTTCACCTATTGTCGATTTCATCGCCACAGTGCTTTGCATATTTTACATTCTCATCTATGGGTTTTGCTTGCCAACACAAATTATGCTGTTTAATCATTTCAGAAATCTCCTTTTTCAATCCGTTCACAAATCAATACACAAAATGGGTCATGACTTTATTCTCAATATTTTCAACCCCACTATACTGTTTGAACACCTGTACGAGGCGCTCATAGTATGCATGGACAGACTCATCCTTTTCCTGTGTAGTCCTGTCTATCTTTACCCAATCTGTGTCTTTTAGGGGGATTTTTTCTTTCAGGAAAGTAATAACCTGGTTATATTTTCTCGTAACTACTTCGGACGGGGCTCCCGTTTTCTTGTCTCTCGGGTACTCATCACTTGGCCAATTTACTGTGATTTTACACTCAGCCCACAAATCAGCCGGTACCACGATATCAAATTGACCATCCAAGTCTTTCAGCAGAACTTTCAAAACTTTCACAAACCTCTCAACTTCTCTGTACCATTCCACAGGCTTCTCTCTCAATTTTGGGAAATCATTTGTAAATGGAAAAATATCCTGTCTAGTCCATGGGACATGTACATAACCTCCTCCTGGAACTTCTCTCATTGGGTACAACCCTTCAGCCTTTTCTGTTTCTTTCATTAAATACTCTGATGTTACTCGACTGGTCTGTGCTTCCTCCTTTTTCTTTGTCCACCTAGTCTTCCATCTTTCTAAGTCTCCCCATTTCTGCAATATTGTCATTGATTCTTTAACCTGCAATTTTCTTCCCGACATGTTCATATTTTCCAAATCTTTATCAGAATATTCTGCTCTATATGGTTTTTGCAGGACTTTTGGATCGCCCTACGTCTTTTCCCATTTCGGAGGCCAGATTCATAATTTTTAATGAAATGCTTTGGTATTTTGAGTTATGCTCCTGCAAATGAACAGCAACTCTTCCTCATTAAAGGTATTCAACCTATCCACCCCTGCATTCCCTGCTATGATTTCATATTTTTGGTGGTGGATTGGGTTTCTCTATGTCTCGTGTCCATCTTTCTAACTCTACTGGTGTTATTAGTGTGGCACTCTTTGTGCCAATGGGTGTCTCAATCCGCACCTCTTTTGAACAACCTGGCGTGACTCTTCTGGGTGTGTCATTTATTTGCTACCTTATCGGCAAGTCCATTAATGAAATTACAGACTTGCAATCGCTAACTTGGTCATCGACTATTATCTTCTCTTTTCTAGGTTCAATGATCGGTCTGGTCATGACAGGAGTTTTAGGACAGTTTGATTTATCTCCCTATAACGGGACAACAGAACCTGTGGTCACAGGTATAGTTAAAGCTTTGGGATGCACATTTAACTGTGCTATCTTTTGTATTAATTAATTTCTATTTTTATTTATTGCTTCTCTTTCTTTTTCTTGGATTACTCTTTCAATTGTTTCATCATGTACTATTTGTGGCACCAAGGGTGTCTCCAGGAGTGGAGCGCTCGGGGTAATTCTACTTGGCCCTTCCTGATATGGTGGAGGATTTTTCATTATTATGTCATTTAAATAATCTTCATCAGATTCTCCGCCACCTGTTGCCATTAAAAGTGTTCTCTTCTCTGTGCATTTGCTTCCTGTCTGTTCATCAGCCATTAATATAGGATATAATCACTCAGTTAACATGACTTGCCTCCCTTGTTTCATCTGCTTGTCTCGGGTTTCACGTGGGAATTTTGGGTCAAAATTGCTCAAATTCCTGTTGCAGCCTGCTCTACCCTGTTAAAATTCCTCATTCTCCCACTCTTCTAGTGCCTCATACTGAGTTAATCTAGGTCTGGGTTCTAACTCATTTATTCTTGTGTGCAAATTATGTACAATTCTCCCATTGAATGTTCCGTACTCTGGGAAAGCCAAAATTCCATCATCTTTTGTGTATTCGATCCAATTTTCTAACCATACACAAGTGTGATAACCTCTCTCTACCATCATGTAGGATGCAGGAGTTTCTGGAGGAGGAATCAGAATTCCTTCTCTGGTTTTATTCAGTTTATCCTTTTTAAAATAATTCTTTACTTTCTGCAAGAATGTCATTTTTCTCTTCTAACCATACATTTTGTGAGATCTTCCTCTCAGGTTCTGCTGGTAAGCAAACCCTTAATAATTTCTATCTGGTCGACTCCCTGTTAATGTTGGATCGTACATACACAATCCGTTATCTATTATTATTCTTGGGATTTCTATGTCATTCAACCCTTTTCTCCAATACAAGTGCTTCTTTTAGATTTGTAACCAATCAGAATCCCTTTTACTTTGTGCATTTAGCCAATACTAGTGCGGCTTTCAGTGACGTATCACTCTGTTCTTCCAACCCCTCCTTTACAATTTTACGTTAGTCACACGCCCCCTGTCCTTGCCTATCCCAGCGCGGCTCTTTGTGACGTCAGTGCAGCACCCGCAACTGACCCCTCCTTTACAAGGTAATACAAAACTTTTTATTTTCTCACTAATTTATACGTATTTTGAATGAATCAACAAAATAAAACATTCGTTACTGTGTCAGATTCTCTAATTTCCAAAGAATAGTCAGTTTCTTTTACTGCGAGTATAACCTTTCCGCTTACTATTCACACACTACGAGTAAAAACTTTCCACTTACTCTTCACTCAAGCATCAGAGAACCTTCTACTCCTTCAGTATTACCATTTCTAGGTGATATAAGGCCAAGGTTTTGCCAATGAACTCCTTTGCTACCACTTATTCTCACTTACATACAGAAATAGTACCTAAAACAGTGCTTCTAGTTTTACCTAACTTTTCAGCACCTTTCCGAATCCTGACAAGTAACCTCACTGCAGTTTGGCTTCCATTTACCAAACGCTATTCAATATTTCCGGGTACTTCAGACAACATGTTTACCAACAACAATACTAACGACAAATATATATCTCAATAAAAACTGATGGAGCGTGGGTTACCAGCTCTTGGTCACACATACACCTAATACTCACCTGGGCCCAATGTACATTCATACAACAAGCTAGTAAAACCCCGTTGGCATCAATTTTGTGTAATACCTGTAATTTTGTTATTCACCCTATACCAAGTCTTACCACTCGATAAATGTAATATTTCCTCTCCTCAACGAATCTAGTTGCTGAGTTAGTTTAAGGAAGAATGACATTAACTTTACCTTCTGAATAACCACAGACTCAAGAAGTTTTGAAAAACTTTGTCTAAATTAAGTTTGTGAGTCAAGAATCAATTACAGTAACCACCTTCAATTCAAGAGGCAAAATAAATCAACCATAGCAAAGTTATTAATGATCAATGAAGACGGTACCTGGAAAGGAAGAAATGGAAAGAGCAGGCATAAAGACAAATTTTGCTGAATATATTTACCTATGGTCAAAGATTAACCCAACTCCGAAAACGGGGGTCAGATTGAATCTCCAAGACAGGATACAGGTAGGAGATTAGGCAGATTCAGATCTGGGAAGGAGACCTCTTCTAATGTGCAACGCCAGCGTTGCACCCCTCTCTGTTACTGCTGTCCTTGGGTGTCCCTTTTTCCGCAATCCCTCTAGATGATTAGATTATACGCGTACGCGTTGGGTCAGTGACGAGTCGGAATGACAGATCTGACAAGTCGGACAATTTCTCTAACTAATTTACCTCTTTTATATTATTCTTTATTCATGTAACCCCCCCCCCCCCCCGCACATTGTATCAAGTTTGTGTTTTCCCTTATTCTAATTGGTTAGGGTGAGGAGGTGAGCTCATCACATGTGAGAAGTTGGCCTGCTATATGCTGTTCACTAGTTCTAGTGGACACCTTGCACCAGTACAATTCAACTCTTATGGGAGTTGGTTTAAGACAACCTTTTAAAGAAAGCTATCCTAGTGGTAGCTGTGGAGAGCAGTCTTCAGGCTAAGTCTTTGAGGAATGTAAAGCAGCTTGTTTTACCTTATAATCTCTTGAATAACCAAATAAAAAGACACCACACAGGTATATATTAGGGGTGGGCGGAATTTGCGAAATTAACTTTCGCAAATTATCGCGAAAATGCTGCAAATCTCCGCAAACACGCCGGAAATATCGCGAAGATGCAGAAGTTTTTTTCCCGCCTGTTCGCGGTATTTTTTGCGTGATCGCGGTTCGCCAACTTACCCATGCGGTTGCTCACGGGGGCGGCCATCTTGTTTTCACTTGTCCCACCCTCTCGCGATGCTTACTTCCTGTTCCGGGTCGCGCAATGCATGTTCGCACCCGTTCGCGGTAGTTATTTCCTGTTCGTGACCGCTTTTACTTGATCGCGTTGCTTTTTGCTTGCTCGGGGAGAAAATATCGCGCGAACTTGCGCACGTGGTCGCAATGGGCGAGGCCATCTTGTTTTTCACTCTATTGCATGGTTCTGGGGCCTGATTTTGAATCCTCCCAAAATCTTTTCAATCCTTTGTTTATAGCCACTTTTTTTGGATCTTTCTTACTTATTATTTCTCTAACTATTTTCCTGCTTCTATATTTTTGGTTTTTGTCTACTTTTTTTTGTTTTTTAGCTACTTTTTCTCTCTTTCTATTGCCTGCTATTTATTTCCTTTACTCCTTTATTTTTTTTACCTTTTCTTTCCCGCCCCGTCCCCAGAACCATGTCTAAGGGTAGGGCTGTTCGCCGTCGCAGCCAGAGCCGCGACCGCCTTCCTTGCGGAAGGCGCCGCCCAAAAGAGGTGCAGGCACGGGCCTTATTTGGGGAGGTGGAGTTGGCTGCACTAATTTTCTTTGTGCAGCGCCACCTCCCCTCAACCCTGGCAGCAGGTGGCAGGCCTGGGTCGGGGTACGGCCTCCGGGAGCGTCGGCAGCGGTGGGGGAAGGTGCGCCGGGCAGTGTCGCGCTTCTCTGGGGTCCGGCGCACTCAGGCGCAGCTGACGCACTGGTGGTCCGACATCCTGGCCCGTGAGCAGGACCTGCTGGACCTGCTAGGAGTGGGGTACGCCTCCACCCACTTTGGAAATAAGCAGACAACGACAAGTACATATTTCAATCCTCGACAAGCAGGTAACTGTATGAAATCAATTTGAAGTCTCATAAAGGGACATCCACTTTTCAATTTTCCCCATAAAGACTAATGTGTTCTTGCCTGGATTCATTTGCTGGCATGTCAAACATCTTTGACATAATATTTCTGCAATATCTCCAAACCTTGGGTTGAACCAATCTTGTCTGAAAAGTCTGATCGTTGCATCTCTGCCTATGTGGGTGTCTCCATGATACATTCTAGCCATTGGTGCAAGCATGCAATCTGGTAATAGAGGTCTGTCGTCTGAGTAAACCAATACACCATCTTCTGCCCGTTGTGTACAACCAATTTTCACCCGTTCACCCTTCTCTTTTGTTTCTGCTTCATCTTGTAGTTTTCTTAATTCCCTCCATGTTTCTAGACCTTAAATATCATAAGTTGGCAGCTGTTTCCACAATTTTCAATCTTTCTGTTTACTGCCAATCGAAATTTTGCACAATGTTGGGCAACCTGGTCAGCATACCGATTTCCTGCAGTCACACAGTCATTTCCTGACTGGTGTGCGGCACATTTGACCACTGCCACCTCTTTTAGTAATTGTATTGCTTCAAGCAATTCTTTGACAAATTGTCCATTTTTATTGGGAGACCCTGAAGAAGTCAGGAAGTCTCGCTGCATCCAAAGCTGGCCAAAGTCATGCACAACCCCATAACCATACTGACTGTCAGTGTAAATGGTTACTCACCAATTTTTCCCCTTTTTGCAGGCTTTAATTAAAACAATCAATTTGGCTATTTGTGCAGACCTGACTCCTGGTAAATAGGATGCTTCGGCTATTTCAGCCAATGTACACACAGCATAAGCAGCACTCAATCCTCCCTCTTCATGACGCATGCATGAACCATCTACAAAGAATTCATGCTCAGCATCTTTTAATGGCTCATCTTTTGTGTCTGGGCGTGGCTTTGTACTAAGTTCTGTTACATCAAGACATTCATGTTCAGGTTCATCTTTTACTTCTTTATTGTATGGATCTGGTAGCAAGGTATGATCCACTCATATTTTGTTAACCTGCTTGGGGTAAGGTACTGAGTTTGGGTTCTTGTTAAAAGAATAACAACTGCATGTGAGACATACACTTTTACAGGGTGTCCCATCACAATTGACTCACTTTGCTCCAGATTTACACACGTTGCTGCCACAGCTTTTAGGCATCCTGGCAAAGCGGATGCTACAGGATCTCAGGTAGCAGAAAAATATGCCACTGAGTTTCGCATCAGGCCATGTATCTGAGTTAGGACTGAGAGGTCACACTTATCTCTCTCACAGCAAAATAATGCGAACTCTTTCATATAATCGGGCATAGGTAAGGCAGGTGCTTCACACAAGCAATTTTGTAATCTATGAAAGGATGCCATGCTCTCATCATCCCATTCTATCTGTTCTTTTGCTCGTTTCTTTGTCATCTGTATCAAGGGTTTCGCCTGTCGGGAAAATCCCATAATCCACTGCCTGCAATACCCGACTACACCAAGGAACATTCTTATTTCCTTCTGGGTTTGTGGTAACTTCATCTGTTTGATTATTTTATTCTTTCTGTGGTCACTCTCCTTGTTCTATCTGGTGTCCCAGATATTTCACTTCTTTTCTGCAAAACTGTAGCTTTTCTGGGGACACTTTATGTCCACCTTTAGCTAAGTGGTTTAGTAAGGCTATGGAATCTGTCACACAGTCACTTTTTGTTTTAGATGCGACCAAAAGATCGTCAATATATTGTACTAAGACAGATTCTTTAGGCATTACTAAATTCTCAAGGCATTTTTTCAAAATATGGTTAAAGATTGAAGGACTCTCTGTGTACCCTTGAGGAACACGACTCCAAATGTAAAAACCATCCTCAAATTTGAAAGAAAATAATAACTGACTATCTGGATGCAATGCGATGGAGAAAAAGGCATGGCATAAATCAATCATGGTAAACCACCTTGCATTCCATGAAATTTGATACAGAATTACTGCAGGGTTGGGCACTACCGGACAACAGGGCACAACAATT
Source organism: Triturus cristatus (assembly GCF_964204655.1). Lineage (NCBI taxonomy): Eukaryota > Metazoa > Chordata > Amphibia > Caudata > Salamandridae > Triturus > Triturus cristatus. The sequence goes on along the minus strand of NC_140585.1, from coordinate 19,581,537 downwards.
TTATTAATCTTTCGTAAATCTTGACTACCCTGTATTTGCCATTCGGTTTCTTAATGCCAATTATAGGTGAGTTACAGGGACTGCTCAAAATTTCCTTTAAAATGTCCTGTTCTACCATTCTGTTTATTTCTGCTGCAACTCCAGCTTTAACTTCAGGACTCATTTTATATTGCTGGGTGTTGGGAAAAACTGCACATTCCTTTACTGTCACCTTAACAGGGTCTACATCTGTCATTAATCCTACTTCTTTTCAAGCAAAATCCCACACATCTGGATTTACTGTCAATTTTACCTCGTTTGCCTTACTTCTGCTCCTTGCTTAGCTAGCATGATTATTTTTATTCCGTCTTCATCTGGGGTTTGAATAGAAACACCGTTCGGTGTGCAGAAAATGGTGCAATTCATTTTGCACAACAAATCCCTTCCTAATAAATTCATGGTACTGGAGTCGCATACAACAAATTTGTGCATTTCTTTGAAGTTCCCAATGCATACCTCCATTGGTTTTGTAATCGGTGTCCTAATCTGTTTATTTAAAATGCCCACTACTTGGATTGCTTCTCCCGAGAGGGGTAGGTTTGGAATATCTGCTGTTCTCACAGTAGAACGGGTAGCACCAGTGTCCAACAAGAAGGTATATATGGACCTGACTGATCTACCGGTAAGGATGCGCCAAGTACGTAATCCTCACCCCCCCCTCTCAGGCACCGTCATTGATCTTGATCCTCAAAATATGGATCCTGCAAAAGAAACTGTGAGGTTAGGTAATTTTTCTTACCACTTCCTTCTTGAAATCCGGTGACCACACTGTATTGGGCTTGACTCAAAATATTTTAACATAGGGGCAGGTGGCAATTGACTCTGCAGGTGTACAACCTGTTGTGGCTGATTCATTATCACCTCATTCTGCATCTGTGGATTTAAATTTTGATTTGGGCTAATATTATTTTGTATTTTCTTACACTCGTTTTTCCAATGCCCCAATTTTCCTCACCCGTGACAAGGAAACTTTTTCTTTGCCTCTTCTCTGCTTAATCGCCCTTTTGGTTTACCCCCATTACTTTCACAATTTCCTTGCCCTTTTCCTGTTTTCCCTGCTATGTTAGCTAACTGGAGTTCTTGTTGTTCTGCCAGCTTAACTTGAGCCCACATCACTTTCTCTTCTAAAACTTTTCACCTATTGTCGATTTCATCGCCACAGTGCTTTGCATATTTTACATTCTCATCTATGGGTTTTGCTTGCCAACACAAATTATGCTGTTTAATCATTTCAGAAATCTCCTTTTTCAATCCGTTCACAAATCAATACACAAAATGGGTCATGACTTTATTCTCAATATTTTCAACCCCACTATACTGTTTGAACACCTGTACGAGGCGCTCATAGTATGCATGGACAGACTCATCCTTTTCCTGTGTAGTCCTGTCTATCTTTACCCAATCTGTGTCTTTTAGGGGGATTTTTTCTTTCAGGAAAGTAATAACCTGGTTATATTTTCTCATAACTACTTCGGACGGGGCTCCCGTTTTCTTGTCTCTCGGGTACTCATCACTTGGCCAATTTACTGTGATTTTACACTCAGCCCACAAATCAGCCGGTACCACGATATCAAATTGACCATCCAAGTCTTTCAGCAGAACTTTCAAAACTTTCACAAACCTCTCAACTTCTCTGTACCATTCCACAGGCTTCTCTCTCAATTTTGGGAAATCATTTGTAAATGGAAAAATATCCTGTCTAGTCCATGGGACATGTACATAACCTCCTCCTGGAACTTCTCTCATTGGGTACAACCCTTCAGCCTTTTCTGTTTCTTTCATTAAATACTCTGATGTTACTCGACTGGTCTGTGCTTCCTCCTTTTTCTTTGTCCACCTAGTCTTCCATCTTTCTAAGTCTCCCCATTTCTGCAATATTGTCATTGATTCTTTAACCTGCAATTTTCTTCCCGACATGTTCATATTTTCCAAATCTTTATCAGAATATTCTGCTCTATATGGTTTTTGCAGGACTTTTGGATCGCCCTACGTCTTTTCCCATTTCGGAGGCCAGATTCATAATTTTTAATGAAATGCTTTGGTATTTTGAGTTATGCTCCTGCAAATGAACAGCAACTCTTCCTCATTAAAGGTATTCAACCTATCCACCCCTGCATTCCCTGCTATCATTTCATATTTTTGGTGGTGGATTGGGTTTCTCTATGTCTCGTGTCCATCTTTCTAACTCTACTGGTGTTATTAGTGTGGCACTCTTTGTGCCAATGGGTGTCTCAATCCGCACCTCTTTTGAACAACCTGGCGTGACTCTTCTGGGTGTGTCATTTATTTGCTACCTTATCGGCAAGTCCATTAATGAAATTACAGACTTGCAATCGCTAACATGGTCTTCGACTATTATCTTCTCTTTTCTAGGTTCAATGATCGGTCTGGTCATGACAGGAGTTTTAGGACAGTTTGATTTATCTCCCTATAACGGGACAACAGAACCTGTGGTCACAGGTATAGTTAAAGCTTTGGGATGCACATTTAACTGTGTTATCTTTTGTATTAATTAATTTCTATTTTTATTTATTGCTTCTCTTTCTTTTTCTTGGATTACTCTTTCAATTGTTTCATCATGTACTATTTGTGGCACCAAGGGTGTCTCCAGGAGTGGAGCGCTCGGGGTAATTCTACTTGGCCCTTCCTGATATGGTGGAGGATTTTTCATTATTATGTCAATTAAATAATCTTCATCAGATTCTCCGCCACCTGTTGCCATTAAAAGTGTTCTCTTCTCTGTGCATTTGCTTCCTGTCTGTTCATCAGCCATTAATATAGGATATAATCACTCAGTTAACATGACTTGCCTCCCTTGTTTCATCTGCTTGTCTCGGGTTTCACGTGGGAATTTTGGGTCAAAATTGCTCAAATTCCTGTTGCAGCCTGCTCTACCCTGTTAAAATTCCTCATTCTCCCACTCTTCTAGTGCCTCATACTGAGTTAATCTAGGTCTGGGTTCTAACTCATTTATTCTTGTGTGCAAATTATGTACAATTCTCCCATTGAATGTTCCGTACTCTGGGAAAGCCAAAATTCCATCATCTTTTGTGTATTCGATCCAATTTTCTAACCATACACAAGTGTGATAACCTCTCTCTACCATCATGTAGGATGCAGGAGTTTCTGGAGGAGGAATCAGAATTCCTTCTCTGGTTTTATTCAGTTTATCCTTTTTAAAATAATTCTTTACTTTCTGCAAGAATGTCATTTTTCTCTTCTAACCATACATTTTGTGAGATCTTCCTCTCAGGTTCTGCTGGTAAGCAAACCCTAAATAATTTCTATCTGGTCGACTCCCTGTTAATGTTGGATCGTACATACACAATCCGTTATCTATTATTATTCTTGGGATTTCTATGTCATTCAACCCTTTTCTCCAATACAAGTGCTTCTTTTAGATTTGTAACCAATCAGAATCCCTTTTACTTTGTGCATTTAGCCAATACTAGTGCGGCTTTCAGTGACGTATCACTCTGTTCTTCCAACCCCTCCTTTACAATTTTACGTTAGTCACACGCCCCCTGTCCTTGCCTATCCCAGCGCGGCTCTTTGTGACGTCAGTGCAGCACCCGCAACTGACCCCTCCTTTACAAGGTAATACGAAACTTTTTATTTTCTCACTAATTTATACGTATTTTGAATGAATCAACAAAATAAAACATTCGTTACTGTGTCAGATTCTCTAATTTCCAAAGAATAGTCAGTTTCTTTTACTGCGAGTATAACCTTTCCGCTTACTATTCACACACTACGAGTAAAAACTTTCCACTTACTCTTCACTCAAGCATCAGAGAACCTTCTACTCCTTCAGTATTACCATTTCTAGGTGATATAAGGCCAAGGTTTTGCCAATGAACTCCTTTGCTACCACTTATTCTCACTTACATACAGAAATAGTACCTAAAACAGTGCTTCTAGTTTTACCTAACTTTTCAGCACCTTTCCGAATCCTGACAAGTAACCTCACTGCAGTTTGGCTTCCATTTACCAAACGCTATTCAATATTTCCGGGTACTTCAGACAACATGTTTACCAACAACAATACTAACGACAAATATATATCTCAATAAAAACTGATGGAGCGTGGGTTACCAGCTCTTGGTCACACATACACCTAATACTCACCTGGGCCCAATGTACATTCATACAACAAGCTAGTAAAACCCCGTTGGCATCAATTTTGTGTAATACCTGTAATTTTGTTATTCACCCTATACCAAGTCTTACCACTCGATAAATGTAATATTTCCTCTCCTCAACGAATCTAGTTGCTGAGTTAGTTTAAGGAAGAATGACATTAACTTTACCTTCTGAATAACCACAGACTCAAGAAGTTTTGAAAAACTTTGTCTAAATTAAGTTTGTGAGTCAAGAATCAATTACAGTAACCACCTTCAATTCAAGAGGCAAAATAAATCAACCATAGCAAAGTTATTAATGATCAATGAAGACGGTACCTGGAAAGGAAGAAATGGAAAGAGCAGGCATAAAGACAAATTTTGCTGAATATATTTACCTATGGTCAAAGATGAACCCAACTCCGAAAACGGGGGTCAGATTGAATCTCCAAGACAGGATACAGGTAGGAGATTAGGCAGATTCAGATCTGGGAAGGAGACCTCTTCTAATGTGCAACGCCAGCGTTGCACCCCTCTCTGTTACTGCTGTCCTTGGGTGTCCCTTTTTCCGCAATCCCTCTAGATGATTAGATTATACGCGTACGCGTTGGGTCAGTGACGAGTCGGAATGACAGATCTGACAAGTCGGACAATTTCTCTAACTAATTTACCTCTTTTATATTATTCTTTATTCATGTAACCCTCCCCCCCCCGCACATTGTATCAAGTTTGTGTTTTCCCTTATTCTAATTGGTTAGGGTGAGGAGGTGAGCTCATCACATGTGAGAAGTTGGCCTGCTATATGCTGTTCACTAGTTCTAGTGGACACCTTGCACCAGTACAATTCAACTCTTATGGGAGTTGGTTTAAGACAACCTTTTAAAGAAAGCTATCCTAGTGGTAGCTGTGGAGAGCAGTCTTCAGGCTAAGTCTTTGAGGAATGTAAAGCAGCTTGTTTTACCTTATAATCTCTTGAATAACCAAATAAAAAGACACCACACAGGTATATATTAGGGGTGGGCGGAATTTGCGAAATTAACTTTCGCAAATTATCGCGAAAATGCTGCAAATCTCCGCAAACACGCCGGAAATATCGCGAAGATGCAGAAGTTTTTTTCCCGCCTGTTCGCGGTATTTTTTGCGTGATCGCGGTTCGCCAACTTACCCATGCGGTTGCTCACGGGGGCGGCCATCTTGTTTTCACTTGTCCCACCCTCTCGCGATGCTTACTTCCTGTTCCGGGTCGCGCAATGCATGTTCGCACCCGTTCGCGGTAGTTATTTCCTGTTCGTGACCGCTTTTACTTGATCGCGTTGCTTTTTGCTTGCTCGGGGAGAAAATATCGCGCGAACTTGCGCACGTGGTCGCAATGGGCGAGGCCATCTTGTTTTTCACTCTATTGCATGGTTCTGGGGCCTGATTTTGAATCCTCCCAAAATCTTTTCAATCCTTTGTTTATAGCCACTTTTTTTGGATCTTTCTTACTTATTATTTCTCTAACTATTTTCCTGCTTCTATATTTTTGGTTTTTGTCTACTTTTTTTTTGTTTTTTAGCTACTTTTTCTCTCTTTCTATTGCCTGCTATTTATTTCCTTTACTCCTTTATTTTTTTTACCTTTTCTTTCCCGCCCCGTCCCCAGAACCATGTCTAAGGGTAGGGCTGTTCGCCGTCGCAGCCAGAGCCGCGACCGCCTTCCTTGCGGAAGGCGCCGCCCAAAAGAGGTGCAGGCACGGGCCTTATTTGGGGAGGTGGAGTTGGCTGCACTAATTTTCTTTGTGCAGCGCCACCTCCCCTCAACCCTGGCAGCAGGTGGCAGGCCTGGGTCGGGGTACGGCCTCCGGGAGCGTCGGCAGCGGTGGGGGAAGGTGCGCCGGGCAGTGTCGCGCTTCTCTGGGGTCCGGCGCACTCAGGCGCAGCTGACGCACTGGTGGTCCGACATCCTGGCCCGTGAGCAGGACCTGCTGGACCTGCTAGGAGTGGAGGTCCCGGGGCTTGGTGAGTACCTATTTAATTATTACAACTTTGTGTCTGTTCTTCTGCTCTGTGTTATATATTGCGAATATCTTTTTTTCCTTCCAACCAGCTAGAATGTTGCTGCTTACAATACATTCCAGGTTAATAATGTTTAAAAGTCTTCTGTGATTATGACACAGGAGCTCTTCTGCGCTACTACTAATCTTACTTGTTTGCAGCTTTGTGTTTGCGCTTGCTTAGCGTGATTCTTTACGAGTTTATTTTAGAGAAAATAAGTTATGTAATGGTACAGTGACTCTAGTCCACTCCTTACTTTGTCCTGTCACTAATAGATAGGGGCGGATTGATACTTAGGTTTAGGTACTTTGTATGAGCTTCTAATTTGTTAGTGGTATGCGTGATGCCCCCTCACTCAGTTACGTGACGTGCTGCTAGTACGGCAGTCTTTATTAGAACCTTTTCTAGTTTTTTCAATGAGTGGTGGTAGGCTTAGCAGTTAGCACTAGCCGATCATCATCAATCAATCAAACCAAAATTTGGTGTATACAAAAAATGTAGTCATGTGTCCTCCATGATTTGACCATATGCATTGTTGAGGAATACAGTGGAAATGCATACTTAATGTACAATTGGCATGCCTGGAATAGGTGGACTAGGTTGGGTGGTACGTTGTAATTAGGCTTAGTTGTAACTTAGTATTCTGGAATCAGAATGGAAGACTGGATTACTGTTGATAAATAGTAACTTAAGTAGTCGAACTGCGAATCCCCCGATATTACTTGTTGACCAGATGAGATCGGTCAATTTGGTTATGCAATTGTTGTTTACATAAGTGTTTTTTGACCGTTGTTGAAAAATATTGTATTTGTTTGACACCATCCATCAATGTTTGTCTCTTTCTTATATCTTTCCTGTTCATCAGCACCCAGGGGCAGACAGACAGGGAGTGGGCAGTCGGCGGGACAGTCAGAACACCACCAGGAGGACACCGCTGAGGGCTCCTCTGCTGGCCCCAGTAAGTCTTCTTGTTTTTAATAATATTTCTTATTCCATAACTTTTACTGCCCCATATTTTTCACGAACTATTGTTTGTTTCCAAATGCTAGTTTTTTACCACCAATTATGCTTCGATCTGTACGGTTTCAAAAATCTTATCCCTGCCTCCGCTATGATGACTCTCAGTACTGCTACTACTACTACATACTATCAGTCTGTCTGTACTGTAGTAGCTAGTCTTGCCCAGTTGGCCAGTGCCACTCTTTATGTGAAAGGTTGTAATATAAAACTCATATTCACCAGTAGCTCGAGCCATTGAGTCCAATCCTTTGGGTCGTCGTCTTGTACTACTTTTACTCTTATTGATCTTGAGTCTTTGTTAATCTTGAGGCTTTGAAAATTCACAGCAACAACAGCCCTACCAGATTTATTACTATTTTGCTATGATAGCCTATAGGACATACTACTACTGTTGTAGGGATCTTGCACATACACAGACATTTGCACCAGAAAATAGGATGTTGGTGATGGTAGGTTGGACCTTCCTCGCACACCTCAATCAGAAATTCCGCACCCACCACAATTCCACTGCTTGACTATAGTACTGTCTTGTCATAACTATTAGGTCTCGGAACCGTGCCCCCAAGATACCCAACAAGTAAACAACCCAGATCATAACACACCCAACCTCTCAGTCGTGGAATCAATGCACATGCACACCCTTACTTTAATTTGCTCACTCGTGTAAGTTAGTACACACCAAATACCACCAAGTCTATGTAAGTTCAAAATGTTTATTTCAAATTGAGAAGCTCTGTACACTGTTTTATTATAAAATGCAGCACCAACCGGAAAATCAATAACATTAAAACAATATACATTTTTACACTTATACAGTTGGGAATTAAATCATGATAACTGAACAGTGGTGGAAGGCAGCACCACCATTCCCTAGGAATTTAGTTTATATAAATTTATAAATGAAGATGTGAGTGAAGGGACCCCTCACCTTAGAAGAACCTGGGGGCATATCAACAAGGGCTTTATCTCTGCTTTTTTGGCTTTAAAAGCCAAAAAAGGAGAGATAAAACTAGCGCCCTATCAACAACAGGGTGCTAACATGCAAATTTGCATGTTAGCACCCTTTTACTCTACGCTTCCCCTTGCATCTCTAATGAGATGCAAAGGGGGCGTTCCAGAGTAAAATAATAGGAGAAATGTCGCTAAGCGACATTTCTCCTATTATCAAGAATGTCGCTAACCCTGATAGAGACAAAAAAAGCAGCGCTAACCGCGGTTAACGCTGCTTTTTTATGTCTGGTATTTTTCTGACTTAGCCATGATATCCTATGGAAGGAGGATATCATGGCTAAGTTTGTCTGTCCCTATCAACAAGGTAACGTGAGATTATCGCTGGGTTTCCAGCGATAATCTCACGTTAGCCACTTAGCGTGAGGATTTTTATCGCTATTGAGATAAGCGTTGCTAATAGCACGCTATCTCAGCGATAAAAATTCACGCTAGCCGGCGATAATTATCCTAGCGCTAAGTGCGCTTAGAGATAATTATCGCCGGTTGTTGTTGATATGCCCCCTAGTACTGGTAATTGTTGCATTATTCAGAAGCTCTGGTTTGTAGAAGGGAATCTTCCGTCTGTAATGCGAAAAATGAAATGGTGTGCGTTAGTATATTGCAACTTGGAAGCATTTCTCAGCCGTGCCAAAAAGTGTAGCATTTATGGATAAGCAATATGGACTAATAGTAACAGTAATACACCAGTACTTCCTAAAACAGTGGCTTGTTAATGTTTTTGTTGACCGCTTGTACGCAGCGCGTAGACTAGACAGTAGCAGTGTGAGGCAGGTCATGTGGGCTCAAAGGTGTCTTATACAAGAAGCTGCAAGGTAACGTCACATGTGCAAAAATAAAAGACACAAAGGTAAAATGGTAGCATGGCTAGGGCTAATTAAGCAAAGGCTACAATGATTATATATAACTATTAGTGTCTACTCTACTACTACCTGATTTGTACTAGTGATGTATGTTAGTATTAACTCATTTTTCAACCTTGCTACTGATCAATAGGGGGGAGGTGTATATGACGCCTAATAAATGTGTAATGTTTTCTAGGCGCACTACCGACCACCATTGCCGGGGCCAGCGAAGGCGACGCGGAGGGCGAGGATGCGGCAGTTGCTGCAGATAGCAACGGAGCGGTAGGGGGAGTTGCAGCACCAGTGGCAGGCGGTGGTAAATTAGATTCATAATCCTTAACTATTGTTGAACTTGACAGTACACTCACTGCAAGGGTGTACTGTATGTATATGTATACTGTACAGTTGTGACTTAGGGCCCCATTAGGATGGTGGGTGTATTGCCCCCGCCGGGCCGGCTGGAGTTCACTGCCGACACCGCAGGGGCAAACCTCCTGCCATCCCTGTAGAAAATATTCAGACCCCCCACATGTCGACCAGGCGGAAAAGGGTTCAATATGGCGGTGGTGTCTCTCTGAACACACCGCCAGCCATATAATCTGCATTTTGGAATGGAGGGTACCTACCTATGCTATGGTACCCCCCCGCCTTTCAAAGCAAAACGTGACAGGCTCCAAGCTTTCGGCAACGCCAACCAGAATGTAAAAAAAACAGGATGCGCCCGCCACTGTGCCGGGCGCATCATCTTAATTAATTGTCCCCACTGGACCCCCACCCTTTTTAGCGTGAGGATGGCGGGCGGACAAAGTCCTCCCGCTATCCGATGTCGTAAGTAAGTATGAGTTGTTGGGGACGTTTGAAGAGTGAACTAGAAGACTAGAATTCCCTTTAATTGGCATAGGAGAGGGAGTATTGAGTAACCAATGGCCTCATCTATCTGATTTCAACTCCGCTTTGAAAGTTTTATGGAGAAGAGCACCTGGTGCACTGTTCAACTAAAAAGTGAAAGACGGGTGGAAGGAAGAAGGACGGGCGAGATTTAAAATGTTATGTACTACTGTGCTTTATAGTGCTACTCTACCATGCCACTATGTGTATAAATAATTAACTTGTCTTACTGTTTTTCTAAGAGTATATTTTACAATTGTCTTGTTTTTTTCCTTTTTGATACACAGCTACTCCGAAACAAAATCGCTAGGAGTTGGCCGCCAAGGCACGGCGCCGGAAGCTGGAGGCAATCCAGCGGGAATACCGGCGGCTGGTTGTCCTAGCCGAGGAGGAGGAGGAAACTGCGGCAGCAATTGTTCAAGCCTCCTCCAGTGCCCCGGGCCCCAGCCTTCGCCCTCCAGTGGTAGGGCGCCACCGTCTGGCGGCGGCCCACCGCCACCGTAGTGCCATCTCCGGTGCCCCCCCCCACTGTGGCTGCAACTGCCGCGCCCTTAGACACCGCGTCGCCCGTTTAGAGGGCCAGATGTGTGTCCTCCTTGAGTCCCGCCCCACCACTTAGTCCCTGTCATCCTGTTCTGCCCCTTTTTTAATTCTTGTTTGGGTGGGTGGGTGGGAACTTGTTTGGGCGTTATGGACTTTTTTCTCCTATGGACATTGGTTGGGGTTAGGGAGGGGGGTGGTTCAGCTTTTGTGGGTTTAGTTTATTTTTGTTAGGGTAAATTAAATATATTTTTCTATGTTACATGCAATGTTGTTAATGTTTTGTAGGTGGGGTAACTGTTTTACATCACACTGTTTCCTTGCTGGTGCATGGCCGCCCATAGCCTGTGTTTGATTTAAAATAATTGGCTGACTGTATAAGACACAAACAGATAGATGCGACACACCTCACTCATTGACTTGTCCTTCTAGTACTTTCAGTCTGTCCTCTAGTCTATGCATTCTTTGGACTGGTGTGTGAAAATGAAATCATTGACAAGATGTCCATTATTAATTCTGCCTCCCCCAAACTTCTCTCTTACCGGGTCTTGATGTTTATGTCCAACTGTGGCACAGCACTGGCTGCATGCTGAAGATGGTTTCCTTTTTCATACCTGCCATGATTGGGGTGGTGTTGGTGGTGGTGGTAGCATAGTAGTAGTAGTAGACACTGGCAGGGCGGCAGCATTTGCAAAAAAAGAAAAGGAGACAGTCAATCGCCTTTGAGAGACTGTTAGAGGAGTATTAGAATGAAGTACAGTACAGAACTTACCGAGCAACAATAATATGCTCAAATATTTGACAAAAAAACATAATGGTGGTTGGGATAGCCTACTAGACAGAGTTACAAACTATAGTTGTGTCGAGTCACTTGACTAGGCCTACAGCCTAACAGCTAGTGCTGTATATGAGGAATGACAACAAACAAATCCAATCAATGCCGGCAATTCATGCTGAGGTATATGTTCCTTTGTTAAATAAAATAACCTCTGAAATATCCTACTCATGGGTGGCCAAGCAGAAGAAGATCATCGCTCTGCCTTGAAATTGAAGTAGTGTTGCTTTCACCACATCCGCCCCAGCAAGTGTGTGATTAAGTATTGGTGTACATTTAATTTAGTTAAACCTCGACAATAAGTCACGCAGCCCGGGGGAAGAGGGTTAGGGTTTATTGAATGGATGGGAAGGGGTTTTTTGGGAAAGGTTTGACAAAGAAAAACAGTATGCATACATAGACAAACAAACGACAATCATTGAAGACTACCATATCCATATGTTAAGGGAGAAAAAGGCAATGCATGCATAATGATGAGAGACCCGGATTACATACACTTCTAGTTCTTGTTCTGTTGTTCCGGCCTTAATACTTTTACAGATAGCAAATAGAAATTTTAAATATTGGTAGGGAAGAATCGTAAACACAGAGCAAACCTAATGATGATAATAACAACTCCAAGAACACACTGTTGTAAAGATTGTGTACAAAATATTAATCAAATTATTTAAAAGAAGATTAAAGTGGATACTGTTACTGTGTTATCCTGGTAAAAAATGTGGACTGGATTTGCATCTCGGCATTCCTCTTGCTCCGCACGTCCATCAATCTTGGGTGTGTCGCCTCGCCACTCGCCACTGCCCGGCTGGAAAAAAAATGTTGATTTATTGGTAAGGTAAGTGTGCATTGTAATGTTTTCCAAAGTATAGGGCAAGGCCCGGCCTGTAATTGTAGATGGAAAACCAAAGGGGATATTGAGAAACAAAGTTGAAACAAATGCACACCTTATGGTGTAGTACAACAAGAACACTTTCCGAGGTGGCATGTATGCATCATCTCAGTCTACTCCAGTCTGTTTCCAGCATTGACCTCAAACAATAACAGGAGAGAGCAGGCCCACAGTGCTTAGCAGTAGCACATCCTACGTTAAGACTTTAGAGTACTTTTCTTTTTTTTTAAAGAGATAGACAAAGGCAAAGCACATTATCCATTCCAAACATAGCATTTTACAGTTTAAGTTAGTAAATCAATGCACCGCAGTCATCCCACCGCCAGACTCTATTCCACTTCTACACAGACATTTGGGTCTGCTGTGGTTGTTGTTGACGTGTTTACCTTTAGGCTTTTACGTTTTATGCCACTCATGAAACGTCCTCCTGACTTCATCATCATCGCCGATACTTTTACTGACTGACTGTGAAGATCGGCCTGCAGTAGAAGTAAAATTGTTATTACACCACAAGAGTAGAAATCTTATTGACTTGAGTCAGTCTTTAGTGTGTACAGAAAGATAGATTACTAGTACACTTTGACTTCACTTTGTGCACAACAAACAAACAACGAAAACACAAAGACCAATCGCTCAGAGTCAGGTGTCCAATGCATGCCATTAATTGTCATTACCTGTTCCTTCTCATCTTAAGTTAACGGGCCGTCTATTTCGCCATCATCATGATGGACGGGTCTGTTGTGTCAATCATACTCATTGCACAGATTGAGTGAGTACCCTTACTGTATTGAATTAAAAGCAATGAATCACCTAGCTGTAGGAGAAGTACAAAATTAATATTTGCAAGAAGGGGAAAATTGAATTTACCTTGAGTTAAGTTAAGTGTGTTCTGTAGAAAGTTTATTAGTGGCAGTGCACAATTACATAAATTCATGCACAACAAACACAACAAAATCTAAATCATTCAGTCTGCGTCTCTGCGTCCAATGCATGGCATCAATCATTACCTGTTCCATCTTATTTTCAGTTAATGGCCAGTCTCTCTCGGCTCTGAAAGGAGGATAGCTATAGTAGTCATCTGATTCATGCTCCACTTCTTTTGGAAGGACTAGGAAAGTTTGAATTTGTTGTTGTTATTTACCATCAGCCAATCCTCATTCATGGGGGAAATGGAATTGAGCAGGAGATTCAGTATGATGGAGCGGAGGAGCTGGATTCGGAGGACTGTACTGTTAAATTGCAGACACCTGAAACTTGTATATTAAATTAGAAGAGTAGAAGACGGTGGTAATGGATTTGTTGTGATTCACAAGTTTGTAACCGGAACGACAGACACACAAACAAAAGGGGAAAATAGGGAGGAAGACAGTAAGTGCAAGCCTCATTGTCAGGGAAGTATATCTCGTCCTCAAACTCTTAGGGGTTCAGCCAGTAGTAGGTAATCATCTGACACAATGCTTCTGTCACCTGAGCCGCTGTCCTCATCTTCCTCCATTGCTTCATGTATTGTGTAATTCGGTGGTATGAAGTGCTGATTCATTTTGATCATTGTTAACCTCTCCATGTTTTTTGGCGATAGACTGGTCCTTCTCAATGTTACAATGGGACCAGCAGCACTGAAAACACGTTCGGAAGAGACACTTGCGACAGGGCAAGCCAGATAGCTTATCGCCAGCCTGCTGAGCTGTAGCCATTCAGACCTTTTCCTATACCAATACTGCAATGGGTTTTGATCAATGTACACCTCTGTTGGGTCGTCCAGATAGGCCTGGACCATCAGCTCAATGTTCAGGGTTGCTGCTGGTAAGCTTTCATGCTGTTTTTTCTGTGCATCAGCACTGTGCTTATTAAGGCCTAACTTTACATACCAATCCTGTAATGATAATGATTGTACTCGGCCTAATGATCCAGTTATTGTTTCTGTGGTCGATAGTGATGGTGAGTGTTGTGATTGTGATCCAAACGCACTGCCCTCAGCAGACGAAGTTGCACTTGATCCTGCATGGCCTGCTTCAGTACTTCTTGTGGGTTGATCTTGCGGGCTTTTAATTAGCAGCCGTTCGTTTTCCAACTTACTGGCTGCTTCAGCTATACAACTTTTGTAGCGGGCAACATCAATGTCGGAAAAAGCTAAGAATGTCTTCAGTCCTAATTTTGCACGTGGATCCAGAATTGTGGCACACATGTAATGTTCTTGTGACAAAATTTTATTTTGTATCCTTACATTTTCAGCTAAGCGCCGGGATAAGCTCTCCACCAAGTCATGGGCTTGCCTTCTGTCCTCTACACCTTTGTATGATTCAGACACATTATTCAGCTCATGCTCTAGCATTTGCAATAATGGGATAGCTTGGCCCATTGTACAGTCCTCCTTGCTGACTTCACGTGTGAAGACCTCAAAAGGACACAGCATCTCAGTCAGGCATTTAATTAGGGTCCATTGATCCATCTCAAGGTTCATGCCTTTAACACTAGCCTCCCCGCTTCTGTTCCAGACATATTCATGGAGTGACCTGTACTGTTCATACAGACGATCAAGCATGTAATACGTTGAGTTCCAACGTGTTGCCACCTCCTGGATGGGTGCCTTGACTGGCATCCTTTGTTCACGTTGGATGATCCTCAGCTGCTTCCGAGCTTTAAAAGAATGGCTGAAATGAGTGCATATTCTTCGGCAGATGGCCAGTAAATTGCTGACTATGGGTTCTTTTTTCAGAAAGTCTTGAACTATAATGTTTATGCAGTGCGCCAAACACGGAACCCTGAAATAGGAACCAAGTTCCATGGCCTTAAGTACATTACTGCCATTGTCTGTGGCAACAAAACCAATACCAAGCCCTCTGGGCCGCAGCCATTCCAAAACCTTGCTGCGAAACTCGTGTAAAATGTTTTCAGCCGTATGAGATTTCTCCATGGCGAACATGGCTACAGTTGCATGTTTCCGAGTACCTTCAAAAATCGCAGCTGTGTCAAGAGCACCTCGTGCAGATAGCTTATCTCTAACCCCCACAAAAGAGATCCAGTGTGCAGTGATGCACATGTAATCTGTGGCTTGGCAACTGGTCCACATGTCTGTTGTCAGGTGGATATTGTGCACAGCACTCTGCTGCAAAGCTTGTCCAACCAATTCCAGCACATCATGATGTAGTGCCGGAACAGCAATTCTTGCGAAATAGGACCGGCTGGGAACCTTCCATTTAGGGCAGATGGCAGACACAAATTCAAGGAAAGTGGAAACCCACCCCTTCCACAAATGAAAAAGGAAGAAGGTCCAGCGCTAACATTTTAGCCAGCTTCGCATTGTACAATCGTGCCGTTGGGTGGTTGCGTTGGAACTGCCCCTCCAACCTAAACATGCTCTCAATGGTAGGCTGGAATACTTTCCTTTGTGGTGCTGTTTTCATTAACCCACTAAGGCTCAACGACACAGATTGTCTCATTGAGGTACTCGGTCGCCTTGGTGTCTCACCCTGACTCTGAGTATGGCTCTTACTGCGATGCCACTCTGATGTTACTGAGGAGGATGTGGGCGTTACCGCTGCACTACTGGGGACAGGGCTAGAAATGCCTCCCTCTTCTTCACCTGCCACCGCAATAATATTGCTCCCTGATTCATCCTGACCAACTTCAATGGGTTGAGTTTTTCTACTTTCTTTTAACTTAAGTAGGTGATCCTCCCACACGATAGTGTGGTGTATTCTTAGATGACTTGCTTGTCCTCCGATACCATAGTTTGTACCAAGCTTACCACGCCGAACACCTTGCCGACAAATTGAGCATATAGCAACGTTCTCCTCCTTGACGCTAACAGAAAAGAAGTCCCAAACTGGGGAGGAGAACTTTCTAGCACTGCTGGATGTGCCACTTTCAACACCAGATGAACTGGAGGGGGTGCTTGAAATGTGACCCTGTGCACCTAGACTGTGACTTTTACTACCACTACCTACTGAGATGGTTGAGCTGGAGTTAGGTCCCGGCCGGGCCCTGGAAAATATGGCAGCTGGAGGTAGTGGTGGTGTAACCTGTGTTGGTGATATCCGTGCTACATCCCGCTCAGCAGCAGCCTTTCTGGATAGGGTGAGAATGTTGGTCTCCAATCCCTTTGGGGCGGGAGTAATGTGCGTGATGACTGGCTCGTCTTCATCAACATCATCACCCCCCTCTTCTACATCTACCTCCAGAACTCTAAGTTTTTCTGGGACCTTCCTTTTCAGAAGCATTGTCTTGTGGAGTATATCACTCTCAGACTGAGCTGGTGGGAGCCAAGTGGCATCACGATCATCAGAAGCGGGGCTTGAAGAAGAAGAGGATGGACTAAGCCTCCTTTTCCTTGCTGGTGGTCTGGAAGACAATAGATCTTCTGAAACAGTGGTTTCACTTTGCTCCACTTTGTCTGCAGGAAGGTCGATTTCCTGAAATGCCCCTACGTCAGGAGCAACAACTACTATGGTGGGCTGTTGCGGCCGCTGCTGTTCTTGTTGCGGTGGCTGCTGCTGTTCTTGTTGCGGCGGCTGCTGCTGTTCTTGTTGCGGCGGCTGCTGCTGTTATTGTTGCGGCGGCTGCTGCTGTTCTTGTTGCGGCGGCTGCTGCTGTTCTTGTTGCGGCTGCACACTGATCTGCTGAGTTTGCGCCTGCGTTGAACTTGATTGTGTACTACTTTGCGGTAATGACATTTCTTCAACGTCGCTGCTCATTAGTAGACTGGCTACCTCTGCGACACTAAAGCCCTTGGGCCTAGGTTGGTGGGGTTGGACCGCTGTGCTGCTCCCAGCTTGGTTCCCGGACAACGCTGCTGCAGGCGTAACTTTTTTGGTGCCAAAAAAAACATTGCCCGGCACACCACCAGTCGTGGTTAATGGCACTTCCTTTTTCTGTTCCTTCTTCTCACCGGCAACTTTCTTGGTACTGGACCTGGTACCTTTCTTTGGGGCCATCTTCTTCAGATGTCAGGCAGGATGCAGATGCACAAAAAGTTCTGGTCACACGTGGACGTGATGCGCAGCAGGACTTCTATCTGTCTGGCAGTACAACGGGTCTTTTGTGCACCTAAAAGCAAATAAGCCAGGAGAAGAACATCAGTGAAATGTTGCATTTGTTGTTGTGGTTCAAACAAAAGATAGTCTAGCCATTTATGACTTTTTTTTTTTAACTAGGGCTATGTTATACTACTGTGTACAGCCACACACTACACTCTCAGGAAGGATAGGAAAGTTAATAATAACCACCAAAATAAGAATGTAATGGAAGTGGGGTGGACCCTATTTGCCATTAAATTATTTGAGCATCTCAGCATCCATGGAGCTGCTGCTGGCAAAGGGGGTGGATGGATGGAAGCGGTAAGCCAAATAGCCAATAGGAAAACCATGCAGGCCTATGGCAAAAGCAGGACACTAATAACTCCCAGTCCAAACACAAAAAAGGGCCACCACCCACATGGACACTCACAAATCACAAACAAGCCGGGGGCCTGGGAAACACCAGGAGCTGACAAAAGGCCTATAAAAGCCAGGTAAAGGATGCATGCTAAAGCACACTGCTCTGCCTTTTTAATGCAACAAAATGTAAATACGAACATTCACAGGCCCCAAAAAGGTCTGCAGGGTGCATGCATTGCACACCAACACACCAGTGACCAGACACATACAACAAAAGCATGTCTTTAAGACAACCAACATCAGAAAGGCCACTCCCAAAAAGCACACTTCCCCAACTCAATCCAATGCCATCCATTCCCTAAATGAAGTCTAAATTCAACAGACCACACAGAAAACACTTGATTAATAAAGCTGTGGCTACCTGCTCTGATCCTAGTGGATGAAAGCAGGCCTGTTGGCAGACAAGGCCAGGCAAGCTTGCAGGCCTAGGCTTCAAAATGGCCACCAGCCACATGGCCAGGCCCAACAACATCAGAAAACCCACCCCAAAAAAGCACACTTCCCCAACTCAATCCAATGCCATCCATGCCCTAAATGAAGTCTAAATTCAACAGACCACACAGAAAACACTTGATTAATAAAGCTGTGGCTACCTGTTCTGATCCTAGTGGATGATAGCAGGCCTGTTGGCAGACAAGGCCAGGCGAGCTTGCAGGCCTAGGCTTCAAAATGGCCACCAGCAACATGGCCAGGCCCAACAACATCAGAAAGGCCACCCCCAAAAAACACACTTCCCCAACTCAATCCAATCCCATCCATTCCCTAAATGAAGTCTAAATTCAACAGACCACACAGAAAACACTTGATTAATAAAGCTGTGGCTACCTGCTCTGATCCTAGTGGATGAAAGCAGGCCTGTTGGCAGACAAGGCCAGGCAAGCTTGCAGGCCTAGGCTTCAAAATGGCCACCAGCCACATGGCCAGGCCCAACAACATCAGAAAACCCACCCCAAAAAAGCACACTTCCCCAACTCAATCCAATGCCATCCATGCCCTAAATGAAGTCTAAATTCAACAGACCACACAGAAAACACTTGATTAATAAAGCTGTGGCAACCTGTTCTGATCCTAGTGGATGATAGCAGGCCTGTTGGCAGACAAGGCCAGGCAAGCTTGCAGGCCTAGGCTTCAAAATGGCCACCAGCAACATGGCCAGGCCCAACAACATCAGAAAGGCCACCCCCAAAAAACACACTTCCCCAACTCAATCCAATGCCATCCATGCCCTAAATGAAGTCTAAATTCAACAGACCACACAGAAAACACTTGATTAATAAAGCTGTGGCTACCTGCTCTGATCTCAGTTGATGAAAGCAGGCCTGTTGGCAGACAAGGCCAGGCAAGCTTGCAGGCCTAGGCTTCAAAATGGCCACCAGCCACATGGCCAGGACCAACAACATCAGAAAGCCCACCCCAAAAAAAACACTCTTCCCCAACTCAATCCAATGCCATCCATGCCATAAATGATGTCTAAATTCAACAGACCACACAGAAAACACTTGATTAATAAAGCTGTGGCTACCTGCTCTGATCCTAGTGGATGAAAGCAGGCCTGTTGGCAGACAAGGCCAGGCAAGCTTGCAGGCCTAGGCTTCAAAATGGCCACCAGCAACATGGCCAGGCCCAACAGCATCAGAAAGGCCACCCCCAAAAAGCACACTTCCCCAACACAATCCAATGCCATCCATGCCCTAAATGAAGTCTAAATTCAACAGACCACACAGAAAACACTTGATTAATAAAGCTGTGGCTACCTGCTCTGATCCTAGTGGATGAAAGCAGGCCTGTTGGCAGACAAGGCCAGGCAAGCTTGCAGGCCTAGGCTTCAAAATGGCCACCAGCAACATGGCCAGGCCCAACAGCATCAGAAAGGCCACCCCCAAAAAGCACACTTCCCCAACACAATCCAATGCCATCCATGCCCTAAATGAAGTCTAAATTCAACAGACCACACAGAAAACACTTGATTAATAAAGCTGTGGCTACCTGCTCTGATCCTAGTGGATGAAAGCAGGCCTGTTGGCAGACAAGGCCAGGCAAACCTGCAGGCCTGGGCTTCAAAATGGCCACCAGCCACATGGCCAGGCCCAACAACATCAGAAAGGCCACCACCAAAAAGCACACTTCCCCAACTCAATCCAATGCCATCCATGCCCTAAATGAAGTCTAAATTCAACAGACCACACAGAAAACACTTGATTAATAAAGCTGTGGCTACCTGCTCTGATCCTAGTGGATGAAAGCAGGCCTGTTGGCAGACAAGGCCAGGCAAGCTTGCAGGCCTAGGCTTCAAAATGGCCACCAGCCACATGGCCAGGCCCAACAACATCAGAAAACCCACCCCAAAAAAGCACACTTCCCCAACTCAATCCAATGCCATCCATGCTCTAAATGAAGTCTAAATTCAACAGACCACACAGAAAACACTTGATTAATAAAGCTGTGGCAACCTGCTCTGATCCTAGTGGATGAAAGCAGGCCTGTTGGCAGACAAGGCCAGGCAAGCTTGCAGGTCTAGGCTTCAAAATGGCCACCAGCAACATGGCCAGGCCCAACAACATCAGAAAGTCCACCCCCAAAAAGCACACTTCCCCAACTCAATCCAATGCCATCCATGCCCTAAATGAAGTCTAAATTCAACAGACCACACAGAAAACACTTGATTAATAAAGCTGTGGCTACCTGCTCTGATCCTAGTGGATGAAAGCAGGCCTGTTGGCAGACAAGGCCAGGCAAGCTTGCAGGCCTAGGCTTCAAAATGGCCACCAGCTACATGGCCAGGTCCAACAACATCAGAAAGCCCACCCCAAAAAAAACACACTTCCCCAACTCAATGCAATGCCATCCATGCCATAAATGATGTCTAAATTCAACAGACCACACAGAAAACACTTGATTAATAAAGCTGTGGCTACCTGCTCTGATCCTAGTGGATGAAAGCAGGCCTGTTGGCAGACAAGGCCAGGCAAGCTTTCAGGCCTAGGCTTCAAAATGGCCACCAGCCACATGGCCAGGCCCAACAACATCAGAAAGGCCACCCCCAAAAAGCACACTTCCCCAACTCAGTCCAATGCCATCCATGCCCTAAATGAAGTCTAAATTCAACAGACCACATAGAAAACACTTGATTAATAAAGCTGTGGCTACCTGCTCTGATCCTAGTGGATGAAAGCAGGCATGTTGGCAGACAAGGCCAGGCAAGCTTGCAGGCCTAGGCTTCAAAATGGCCACCAGCCACATGGCCAGGCCCAACAACATCAGAAAGGCCACCCCCAAAAAGCACACTTCCTCAACTCAATCCGATGCCATCCATGCCCTAAATGAAGTCTAAATTCAACAGACCGCACAGAAAACACTTGATTAATAAAGCTGTGGCTACCTGCTCTGATCCTAGTGGATGAAAGCAGGCCTGTTGGCAGACAAGGACAGGCAAACTTGCAGGCCTGGGCTTTAAAATGGCCACCAGCCAAATGGCCAGGCCCAACAACATCAGAAAGGCCACCCCCAAAAAGCTGACTTCCCCAACTCAATCCAATGCCATCCATGCCCTAAATTAAGTCTAAATTCAACAGACCACACAGAAAACATTTGATTAATAAAGCAAGCTGTGGCTACCTGCTCTGATCCTAGTGGATGAAAGCAGGACTGTTGGCAGACAAGGCCAGGCAAGCTTGCAGGCCTAGGCTTCAAAATGGCCACCAGCCACATGGCCAGGCCCAACAACATCAGAAAGGCCACCCCAAAAAAACACACTTCCCCAACTCAATCCAATGCCATCCATGCCCTAAATGATGCTTGAAAATGAAATACATTAAAAAAACACCAAAAGGAACAGTTGCTTCATCATGCACACACCCATGAGGCCATGCCCATGACTAGTTTGGGCATACTACTACTACCCACAACATTTTAAAAAAAAGGAATGATGATAGTTATCAAAAATAAATTGTAGTTACAACAACTGCAATGCCCACAATCAAACAGAAACAACAACCACTTACTTGTAAAATATCCTGTTCCAAAAATCCTCAAATCCAATTGCAATGATGCAGCAGACAAAAAGAGTGATCTTTCCAGCTCCAAATCCAAAGGCAGAATGAGCAGGAGATGGACAAAGCACTGGGAGGAGCCTGCTGGACAGGAACAGGAAGTTGGAGATTCTGAATCACTTCCTCCCTCTCCCCACCTTTTTAAACAAGCATTGGCATAGCCAATAGGTCTCGCCTTTGGGGCCATATAAGTATTTAGTTATGCAGCACAATATCCTTACTGCAACAACATTAACTGTTGCATGGCTTAACACTTATAAGGTACCAAAGGCGAGACCTATTGGCTATGCCAATGCTTGTTCTTTTCGTCAACAGGTGTGGTTAGTCTTTTAAGTCACACTTGGCTGCATGAAGTATACCACATTAAACCTTTCATAATTGAACATTTTCAGTTAACTGAAATTGTATTTCAGATGTGAAAGTTTTGACCCCAATTAAGTGAATTTTCAACAAATCAGATCAATTACTTCCACCAGGCCGAATAAATGACTTTAGTCAATAACGACAGCTTGGAGAGGGGTCACGCTGCTAACGTGGCCTGTCAAAATCTCTGTAGGGCACACCCACACATTACCAAAAACGTGATTGTGTTGAAAATGTCCACTGCTTCATAACTCAGCGCATATATAACCGACAAGGATAGTCTTGTACTCCTACTGCCAACTTCTAGTGAGCTAGTTATAGTATTTGACATCTCCAAGGTCAGCCTGGTGACCCTGGCCAGGCACAGAGGCAGGCCAGGCACGTTTCCTGGGAACTGAATCTAAGTGATAGGAAACAATTTCAATCAGAGCACAGGAGGCTAAGGTCCAAAACTCAGATCTTACACTTTAGTAGAAGTGAAAAATATACCCAACGCCAGAAAGCAAGAAAATCTGGTAACAACCCCGGAAGGAAGGACCCATTACAAGTGGCGAGAATGAAGTGGGTGAGTTGAAAGCAACAGCAAATGTTCAGTCGGTGTTCAAAATTCGGTTGAACAAATGCAAACAAGAGAGCACATTTGTGTGTGTTGTTTTCTGACATAATTAACGATTTTACCTTGATTTATACGGGCCTTTTTTTAATTTCTAGTAAGATTAGCAGCTTCTTTTGCACTGGCAGCCACAGTCAAATGCGTGCGATTCTTTGTAATGCTGGGAGCCTATTGAAGCAACTGCAGATTAGATAACACGGCAATGTAAACATTATATTGCCATGAAAACGTTTGATTCACAACTCGTGCAAAGAGGTATTTATGCTTTCAATTTGAATGTTTAATGATTTGTTACCAGGGGTCGATAAAAGCCTTTATGCCTAGTTAATCGAATGGGATATTATCGCCTTCTGGACAGAATGATTTCCTCGTTAATGCCATAATAAAGCAGTAAATAGGTAGAAAGTGACTAGTTTACTCTTGCAAAGTATTGGGCCAGGTGTGGAGTATTCAGTCATCTTTGCTCATTTTGTAGTAGCGCAAACATCTGTGGCGAGGATTACACAGATTGGGCAGCAACTTTGGCGACCCCGAACAATGCAGAAAACACAGGGGCTGCCCGGGTGAAGGACTACAGTGGCTCTGTAGGAGGACCACCCTTGGAGGCCAGATCTACTCATTTAATAAAAATGATATTGCTTTAAGCAAAAAGCATTTAGTTAATACACACTAAAAATGGTTGACGTTATTCGACATTTCATGGCTGTGTATTTACATAGAAACTGTGCTTAGTAAAAACTTATAAGATATGTGTACAGGAAATCTGTTATGTCTACAACTTCAGCAACTTAACATTGTTTTTTTCAACATTGCCCTTTTCACATTAATTTTTCAACATTGCCCTTTTCACATTAATTTTATCTGTAGACAACTTAAACACAAGCATTGGCATAGCCAATAGGTCTCGCCTTTGGAACCTTATAAGTGTTTAGCCATGCAACAGTTGCATAACTAAATACTTATAAGGTTCCAAAAGCGAGACCTATTGGCTATGCCAAGCGGCCGTGGGGCCGCGAGACTGATCGCGATCAAACATCCGCGAAAGTGAAAGTGATCGCGGTAAAAGCGGCGCGCGCGCCCGCGCACATGCACTGTAGCTCTAGGCCGGCCTGGTAGCACTTTTTGGAGCCCTCTCAATAAGTCTCGCCAGACCAGCGCATGCGCTGGGTCAGGCGAGACCTAAAAAGGACTCCTTGCACAAAAAAGGACAGCCAAATGTCAATGTGAGGAGTTGTTTTCATCCAAAATCAGCATTTGCAGAAGGTTTCATGCTGCTAGAGCTGATATTCCTCTCCAAATTGAAAATTTTACATGTTCGAGTTCTCGAGCTTCACATTACTTCCACCGGATGTCGATGGCGTGTCAAAAATGACATGATCGCGTTCTCTTGCTCCCTGTCGCGTTGGATATGACGTGTTCGGGGTCTCTTTCTCCTGTTCGCGTTCGATTAGATGTGCCCGCATCCTCACTCTCTCGCTCGCGGTGTAGAATGACGTGTTCGAGATCTCAATCTTCTCATACTCGCGCGGTGCATGCTCGCGAGAAGAATGACGTGATCGCGCGACAAATGACGTGATCACGCGACAATGCGAGCGCAAACTGTTGCGAGACAGCGCAAAATGGCTACCAACAATCCAATATCTCATGGAGAACGCGACCGGGTCGGGAAAACTTGTCAGCGAACGCGGGGATTCAGGTAAGGCGATCGCGCCCGCAAGAATGTATTTTTTTACAGTGCGAGCAAGAAACAAATTATCGCTAAGCTGCGGAATGCGGAAATGTTGACATTTTCGCGCTTTCCGCAGAACACGAAAATGCCAAATTATTGCAATTTCCGCGAACGGAACGGAATTTTGGCCCAGGCCTAGTATATATATAAAATATATATGTATTTATTACTAGACACACTCTACTAATCTCTTTATGAGAGTAGAAGTCAGGAACATGTGCACAAATCAACATTTCACAACAAGTTAAGCACAAATATGGCTGGGGCCCTAGGGGCGTACCAGACCATATACTAAAAAAAGAGGTTTAGGAATATCGACTTGCAAGGGGACAAGGCCTAGGGCCTTCAGAATCGCTGGGGCCTCACTAATCCACCCAAGGCAGGTAAGTAAAGGACCCACGGGAGACGTGTGCAGTGTGAGAACACAACCGCGGGTTCCCTATTGACTTCAATGGAGCAAGTCGCGGTTGGAATTTTAAAGTTCTAGGGTACTTCAGGAGAGTCTACAAGCAAGTCACTTACAGGGTAAGTAGATCGAGAGCCAACACACACAGGAGCACCGTAGTGCCTCACCCAGGCAAGCCGGGGGCATAGGTGTCTTTTGGTGTCGGGTCACGGCGTCGTTTTCAATGGGAGACAAAGAAGACTTGCTGCTTGTGAAGACAGAAAAAGTTTCCAGTGGAATCCAAGGCAGGATTCATAAGAAAGAAGACCTGAAAGCAGAGGGATGCAAAAACAACAGTTGATGGACAGAATGCAGAACAATGTCATACATTCACCCCAGTACAGAGATCTGGGCCTAAATCCATTGTTTTTTTGCTCACCATGCCATTCCAATTTGAACCCAGCCATATGCAGATCAGTCTTGACCCTGTGCCTCATGGGAACAGTCCAGCCCGAACTGCCAAGCCAGGTCCTCCCTGGACTGGAAACAAGCATCCTAGGACCGGTTTCGGGGTTTCACCCCTCTTCAGCCAGGATAGCTTGATTCCAGTGGCATGGAGAGCACGGGACCCACGTCAGGGCATACCCTTCCCACTCGGGGTGACAAATGCAAAAATAACAGTTGATGGACAGAATGCAGAACAATGTCATACATTCACCCCAGTACAGAGATCTGGGCCTAAATCCATCGTTTTTTTGCTCACCATGCCGTTCCAGTTTGAACCCAGCCATATGCAAATCAGTCTTGACCCTGTGCCTCATGGGAACAGTCCAGCCCGAACTGCCAAGCCAGGTCCTCCCTGGACTGGAAACAAGCATCCTAGGACCGGTTTCGGGGATTCACCCCTCTTCAGCCAGGATAGCTTGATTCCAGTAGCACAGTGAGCTACTGGCTGGTCTTGACCTTCATCATTCAGTTGAGACAGTACAGCTCCCACACCCAGCTCAGAAGCATCTGTTTGGACAATGAACTTTCTGGTGTAGTCTGGACTCTGTAAGATGGGGGCAGTGCTCATGGCCTGCTTTAGGTCTTGAACTGCCTCCTGACAGCTAGCTATCCACTGAACCTTTTTTGGCATTTTCTTTGAGGTAAGATCATTTAAGGGGGTCACTATAAATCCATATCCCTTAACAAACCTCTTATAATACCCAGTCAGGCATAAAAAGACTCTCGCCTGTGTCTAGGTTGTTGGAGCTACCCATTCCATTATGGTCTGGATCTTGCTCTGCAATGGTTGAACCTGGCATCCATCTACAAGGTGGCCCAGGTACACAACCTGACTCTGCCCTATCTGGCACTTAGTGGGCTTGATAGTGAGGCCTGCTTTCTGCAGGGCCTCCAAAATATTTCTGAGGTGGACCAGGTGATCCTGCCAGGTGGAACTAAAGACAGCAATATCATCTAGATAAGCTGAGTAATACGTTTCCATCCCTGTCAGAACTTTATTAACCAACCTCTAAAAAGTGGCAGGTGCATTCTTCAAACCAAAGGGCATCTCCACAAAGCGGTAGTGCCCACCAGGGGCTGAAAATGCTGTTTTGGCCTTGGCATCATCAGCTAACTTGATTTGCCAGAAGCCAGCTGTTAGGTCAAATGTACTCAGATATTTGGCTGAGGTCAAAGTATCTATGAGCTCATCTGCCCTGGGAATTGGATAGGCATCAGTCCTGGTGACTGCATTGAGGCCTCTGTAGTCTACACAAAACCTCATTTCTTTCTTACCACCCTGGGTATGAGGTTTGGGCACAAGGACTACTGGACTAGCCCAAGGGCTATCTGAAGGCTCAATCACACCTAGTTCCAACATTTTCTGGACTTCAGTCCTGATACAGTCCCTGAC
Organism: Triturus cristatus; assembly: GCF_964204655.1. Classification (NCBI taxonomy): domain Eukaryota; kingdom Metazoa; phylum Chordata; class Amphibia; order Caudata; family Salamandridae; genus Triturus; species Triturus cristatus. Next base: position 19,554,845 of record NC_140585.1, on the reverse strand, counting down.
ATGGTCAGGTTGCCTGTAGATTTTACTCTTGACAGACAGACTGTCTCCAGTGTCCACCTCATGGGTGCACCAGGAAGTCTGACTAGGGGTCAGGCTAAACATATGTCTAAACTGCTGCAGAACTTGTCTGCATTCAGTTTGCTGATGGCCAGTGAGGCTGCTTGCCAAAGCAACACCATCTACTGACCCATCATCCGGGATCTGTGAGAGCAGGTCAGGGAGAGGGTCACTCTCCTCCTCCTGTTCCTCATCAGTTGCCATGAGCAAGCCCATGTCAGCCCTCTCAACATATGGTTTCAATCTGTTGACATGGAGCACCCTAAGGGGGCTCCTGGGAGTTCCATGATTCACCAAATAGGTGACTTCTCCCTTTTGCTCAACAATTGTATGGGGGCTACTCCATTTGTCTTGGAGGGCTGCTGGGGCCTCAGGCTCCATTACCCATACTTTCTGTCCTGGCTGATAGACAGTCAGTACAGCCTTTTGGTCATGCCAAGTTTTCTGTAACTCTTGGCTGGCCTCCAGGTTTTTAGTTGCCTTCTTCATGTATTCAGCCATCCTGGAGCAGAGACCAAGTACGTAGTCCATCACATCCTGTTTGGGAGTTTTGAGAGGTAACTCCCAGCCCTCCTTCAGCAAACATAATGGACCTCTTACAGGATGCCCAAACAGAAGTTCAAATAGGCTGTAACCAACCCCCTTCTGTGGAACCTCTCTGTATGCAAACAGAAGGCAGAGAAGTAAAAGGTCCCATTTTCGCCTACGCTTTTCTGGGAGGCCTTTAATCATTCCCTTTAGGGTTTTGTTGAACCTTTCAACTAACCCATTGCATTGTGGGTGATAGGGAGTAGTGAATTTTTTAAGTTATACCACACTCCTTCCACATTGCTTTTAGATACCCTGACATGAAGTTGGTACCTCTGTTAGATATGACCTCCTTTGGGAAACCCACTCTGGAGAAAACTCCAATGAGGGCTCTTGCCACCACAGGGCCTGTGGTGGTCCTCATGGGTATGGCTTCTGGGTACCTGGTGGCATGATCCACTACCACCAGTATAAACCTGTGCCCAGATGCAGTTGGAGGGTCAAGGGGACCAACAATATCAATCCCTATCCTTTCAAAGCTACCCCCACCACAGGTAGTGTTATTAGGGGGGCCTTTGTTGTGCCACCTGACTTGCCACTGGCTTGGCAAGTGACACAGGAGCGACAAAGCTCCTTGGTGACCTCTGACATATTTGGCCAATGAAAATATGGAACAAGCCTGTCCCAGGTCTTGTTTTAGCCCAAGTGACCTGCTAAAGGGATGTCATGTGCTAGGTTCAAGAGGAACCCTCTAAACTTCTGAGGTATTACCAACCTCCTGGTGGCTCCAGGGGTTGGATCTCAAGCCTCAGAATATAGGAGTCCCTCATCCCAATAAACTTCATGGGACCCACTAGTACTCCCAGGAGCCTCAGCAGCAACCTGCTGTCTGAGGGGTTCAAGAAAGGGGCAGCACTGTTGCTCCTCACTCAGATCTTCCCTAGAAGGTCCTCCTGCCCCCAAGAACTCAACCTGATCAGGTTCAAGTCCCTCTGGGGCAGTTCCTTCTTCAGGATCTGCTTCTCCTCCCTCAAGAGGTGAATCTGTGATCTGAGACAGAGGGGAAGGCACTGCCTTAACCCTACAGCTCCTCTTCTTGGGAAGCTGCTGGTCCATAGTTTCAGGATCCAGAGCTGGTTCAGTTTGATGCATTTTGGCCTGTGAACTGGTCACAGCAAATACCTCTGCAGGTATGCCCAACATCTCAGCATGAGTCCATAACTCTACTTCAGACCAGGCTGAAGTCTCTAGATCATTGCCCAATAGACATTCGACAGGGAGGTCTGCACTGACTACTACCTTTTTGAGTCCAGTTACCCCTCCCCAGGAGAAATTCACAACTGCCAGGCTATGGTTGGTCCTGACATTGCTTGCATTGGTAACCTGGTACATTTCACCCAGGATGATCTGCCCAGGGTCCACCAGATCCTCTGCCGCCATGGTGACACAAGCACCTGTGTCCCTGAATGCCAAAGCCTGTTTGCCATTTATTACAGGCTACTGTTTGTATTTGCCCAGATTAATGGGGATCACTAGGAAGGACATATCAATGTCTCCATCACAAACCAGCAATGCCTGAGTGGGCACTCTGACTAGGCCAGAGTCCACTTCAGAACTGAGGGTCAACTCTACTACACCATTATTCTGAGTACCACCTCTACCAGTAGGTGAACTAGGGGGAACAGATGCCTTAGGGGCAGGAGTGGTGGTGGTTTGGTCTTTGGACTTGTTCCAATCAGAAGTCCAGTGTCCTTTCTGTTTACAGAATTTGCACCAGGGCTTTTTTTGGCCTTTTCCCTTTGTAGACTGTGAATACCCACCAGATGCAGATTTTTGGGGCCCTTGTGAAGACTTCTGGTCTTTTGACTTATCCCCACCTTTCTCAGAGCCTTTAGGATCTTGCTTCTTAGTGTCACCCCCTTGGTTCTGGGTTTTCTGCCTCACCCTGGTTCTGACCCATTTGTCTGCCTTCTTTCCCAATTCTTGGGGAGAGGTCAGATCAGAGTCCCCCAGGTACTGATGCAACAACTGGTTTTGGCAATTATTAAGGATCTGTTCTCTCATCATAAGGTTATACAATCCCTTAAAATCAGTAACTCTACTATCAACCAGCCAACCTTCCAGAGCCTTGGTTGCACAATCTACAAAGATAGTCCAGTCCTGATTCTGTGCTTTCTGGGTGTTTCTGAACTTCAACCTGTACTGCTCAGTGGTTAGGCCAAACCCATCTATTAAAGCACTTTTCAGGACTTCATAGTCATCAGCATCCTCTTCTCTAACAGTGAGGAGCTTGTCTCTACCTTTATCTGAAAAAGAGAGCCACAAGATTGCTGCCCACTATTTCTGGGGGACCTGTTGTACTCCACAGGCCCTCTCCATAGCAGTTATCCATTTGTGTATATCATCCCCACTCTGTTAGGGAAGAACAACCTTGGACAGGTTCCTATGGTCTGGAATGTATTATCTGACTCTAGTGACACTGTTGCTGCCACCAGGGGGTTCTAACCCCTCTTTTCTAGAAGCTCTCTGGAGCTCAAAGGCTACTTTATCTAATGCCAACTGCTTGGCCTTGAGGGCAAATCTTGCTTCCTCATACTGCAGCAGTTTGTACATTCTTTCAGTGGAGGTCTCTCTTCTATTAAAGTATGAGCTCCTCTGCTGGACAGATTATCTGCCAGAGTGATAGGAGTGGTCAGACTCCCTGGAAAGGGACCTAGGCCTCTCTTCCACTCTGTCAGTTCTCTTAGGGAGAATTCCTCTGCCCTTTTCAGATCCTTGTAGATCTTGCCCTTCAATCACAGAATCCAGGTCATCTTGATTTTCATCATCTGACCCAGACACTGTAATTGACCCACCCCCTGATTTAGACCTGTTAGCTCCTAGAGCTAACCTAAGATCATTTGCTGTCAGCAGATCTATCAGGTGTAGTGTGGAGGGACTCTGTCCTAGCTTCAGGTGCCTTGCAGCACACATGGCTTTCAAGTCAAAGAAAGTCATGTCCTTTTACTGAAGCTGAGTGGACCCATTGACTCCACCCTTTGAGGACATTCTAGTATTGTGCAGTGTTGTACTACTTATGACCTAGTTTATGGCCTACTGATCCTAGCTTGAGCTGTAGCAAGGGTGTGCTATCCCTTCACACACAGCTCTAAGTTCAGTAGAACTTGTTGATACTAAGCTTGACTTTATATGTACCTTCAGTACCTTTAGTGGTTTTCAGTTAGTAATTCAAATAGAGATTTTCTGGTAAAACAATGGCAAGCTGGAATCCCACACGCTGCCCACCAATGTGAGAAGTTGGCCTGGTATATGCTGTTCACTAGTTAAAGTGGCCACCTTGCACCAGTCCAATTCGACTCTTATGGTAGATAGGTTTAAGACAACCTTTTAAAGAAAGCTATCCTAGTGGTAGCTGTGGAGAGCAGCCTTCAGGCTAAGTCTCAGAGGAATGTAAAGCAGCTTGTTTTACCTTATAATCTCTTGAATTACCAAATGAAAAAACACCACACAGGTATATATATAAAATATATACGTATTTATTACTAGACACACTCTACTAATCTCTTTATGAGATTAGAAGTCAGGAAAATGTGCACAAATCAACATTTCACAACAAGTTAAGCACAAATATGGCTGGAGCCCTAGGAGTGTACCAGAATATATACTAAAAAAGAGGTTTAGGAATATCGACTTACAAGAGGACAAGGCCTAGGGCCTTCAGAATCACTGGGGCCTCACTAATCCACCCAAGGCAGGTAAGTAAAGGACCCACGGGAGACGCGTGCAGTGTGAGAACACAGCCGGGGGTTCCCTATTGACTTCAATGGAGCAAGTCGCGGTTGGAATTTTAAAGTTCTAGGGTACTTCGGGAGAGTCTACAAGCAAGTCACTTACAGGGTAAGTAGTTCGAGAGCCAACACACACAGGAGCACTGTAGTACAGGAGTTACCTCACCCAGGGAAGCCGGGTGCATAGGTGTCTTTTGGTGTCGGGTTGCGGCATCGTTTTCAATGGGAGCCAAAGAAGACTTGCTGCTTGTGAAGACAGAAGAAGTGTCCGGTGGAATGCAAGGCTGGATTCAGAAGAAAGAAGACCTGAAAGCAGAGGAGACAGTGTTCAAAGTCACTTGCCAGTGACCGGGGGCCAGGAAGCTAGATACCCACAGATGTCGGTTGATTTCAGGTGATCATGGGTGTCTTGACTCTTCAGCCACGAGGTCCAGAAGGCGTCGACGATAACCAGGAGCTGTATTCTGTGTGTCCCATGAATTCTGCAGCTTACTAAGGTGTCAGCATCTGGATTGGAGCCAAAAAGCCTTGGCAACAGCAAGTCTTGTGGAAAGTGTAGAAAGTCAGCGGTGCAGACCAGCAAGGTCTGAGGGACTCACCCAGCTAGGGTAAGTCAGGGCAGGCCTGGAGCAACCAGGGGAATCCTTTGGTTTGATAGAAAAGTCTTCAGGGGACCCACAAGCCAATGGGCAAGGGATCGCAAAGACGCCTCATGAGGATTCCCTTCGCAGGAGCCCACGGTCACTCGCGATGGGGTAGGCCTCTGATCTTCAGTGGAAATCCTGCTGGAGTCTTTGACCACATGTGGTCCAATGCACAAGTTCGTAGAATGTCGTGAAGGGTTGCACTTGAAAATAGTTCACGGTACCCAGGGATTGTGGTTCCTCATCACTCGTGGGGTCCACTTGCCTCAGCTTCACAGGGGACTCACAATGGCCTTGGAGAAGTCAGGGAATCTACTGCCAGGGCTGCAGGGACTTTGGACTCCGGCGGGAGCGGGAAAGATTGCGACTGTTGATTCAAAGTTTTGGTGCCTGCCAAGCAGGGGAGTCACTCCTTGACTCCAGGGGAGATTCTTCAGTCTTCCAATGGTAGTGTAATGCCGAAGGTCCAGGATTCTTCTTCAGAGCGTCATCCAGGGATATCTAGTTTGCAATGGCAAGGGTTCCCTAACTTATACTAGAAGGAAGGAAGGGACTAGCTCTATGATTCCTCCTATGGGAGGGTTAGGGGTGTGGGTGGCTACACACACTTCCCTTTGTCCAGTTTCATGCCAGAGCAGGGGCAGGTATCCCCTGAACCGGTTTATGCTGGCATATGCACAGAGGAGCCTACTGCTCCCCCAGTGCAGGACTTCAAAGCACTCTAGGAGTGCACCCACCCAGCCCCAATACACTAAATCCTGTCTGGGAGGTGGTTACACCTACCTGTGACAGGATTCCTATTGTTAGGCCTCCTCCACTGCGAGTTTCGGTCAGCAGCAGGAGGGCAGCCCAGTGTCTGTGCTGGTGGCATCCATTTTGTGATGCCAGGGCTCTTTCAGGATTCTACCGTGTTTCCACTGTAGGTATATGTCTATCCCTCTAGAAGGGTGGGATCATATTCCCACACCAGTTACTGGTGTGGGGGTATGATTATAAGCGTTTGACACCAAACACGACATGTTTTGATGCAGTCATTCCAAAGTTGGCATTAACCGCGAGGTTTAATGCACTGAAGAGTATATGGTTTAACCGCATCCACAAACAGCCACAGAAAATGGACTCTGAGAGCTGCAGAGGGGCCCTGCTCAGGCAAAGGCACCCCCTCACATGGAAACCAAGCACCCTACCCTCAGGATTGATAAGGCCTGCCTTATGGGTGACTGATAGGTTTATATGTGTGTGTAGGTATCGATGTAGGGGCATATTATCAAGCCAGGCGATAAAATTATCGCCACTTTAGCGGCAGTTTTCTGCCGCTAAAACGGCGATAATGGGCTTGATAATATGCTCTATGGAATTCCAATTGAAGCCCATGTTAGACGTCCTTCACATTTAACATGGGCTTCAATTGGAATTCCATAGAGTATATTATCAAGCCCATTATCGCAGTTTTAGCGGCAGAAAACTGCCGCTAAAGTGGCGATAATTTTATCGCCTGATTTGATAATATGCCCCGTAGTGTACCTATATCTCAGTGAGGAGTGCTAACACTACCTCATCCAGGCTGCAGTAGCAGGCCTGTAGTGTCAGATTTAGTCTGCTTCCCAGGGGTGGCATAATACATGCTTCAACCTCTGGTAGGCCTGTGAAGTACCTATGCCCTTGGTACCTAAGGTACCATATACTAGGGGCTCATAAGGTACCACAGTATACAATCAATAGTGCATCTAAAATGCACTCCAAGTTGTTTAGAGAGAACAGAGAGGCTGGGGCCCTGATTAGCAGGGTCCCAGCCTGACTATAGCCAGAAACCAGTGTAAACATCAGAAAAAAAAGTGGGGGCAACATAAGTGCAGATCCTACTCTCCTACACCACACCATACTAAAGTAATGTTTCCTCTTTGGGCAATTGTTTTATGTACCTGCCCCTTAATTTCCTTTCCCATAGCTTTATTCCCACCCGCATTTCACATTATGCTCAATTGAAATGTGTAGTGATGTTATTAATTTTGTTAGTCCAAAGTTCAGCTTCCCAGGCTTTCAGGCTCAAGGTGGCCTTGGCGAGGTTACAGACAATGCTGTCATAGGGTTTCAGCAGATTTCTTGTACGCATGCGTTAGTCTTGAGTAAGAACGATTTTAGTCACCCTCCGAGGCCCAAATTAGAACTAATAATAAAGTCAGAAAAAGACACGTTAGAACAAGGAAACAAATGATTTCACTGTATACCACTTACTTCGACTCTATCCCCATTTACTTATTTAAATTTTTTGCATTAGTGTTTAATAGAACTTATGAGGTTTAGTTTAGCAGTAGCATACTTATTAATGTGTGAGTCTAACGCAGCCATTTCTAATGCCATTGCGCAGCTGCAATAGTTTCCCACCAAAAGCGATAGTGTCATACTACATAGACGCAGTAGACGCATGCAATAGAAATCTGGCGTTATGACGGCCATTTTAGGACATTCAGGTTACGGGTTAGTAATGCACATGGAAAAGCGTCCCCTAGATAAAATGTTTTTCGGTTTGTGGTGCGGTATTTGTTTTTACGATGCAGGTCGATTAAATAGTTACATATTATTTGAGGGATTTGCTTCTGAGCATGTCTCTTTTACGAATCCTTGCACCATCAGTAGTGTTGTATTTACATTGACGGTCTGCTGTGTCTGCAATCTGTCTGCGTGTCTGCCTCGGCTGGACGCAGGCTATCAGTAGTGTTGTATTTACATTGACGGTCTGCTGTGTCTGCAATCTGTCTGCGTGTCTGCCTCGGCTGGACGCAGGCTATCAGTAGTGTTGTATTTACATTGATGGTCTGCTGTGTCTGCAATCTGTCTGCGCGTCTGCCTCGGCTGGACGCAGGCTATCAGTAGTGTTGTATTTACATTGACGGTCTGCTGTGTCTGTAATCTGTCTGCGTGTCTGCCTCGGCTGGACGCAGGCTATCAGTAGTGTTGTATTTACATTGACGGTCTGCTGTGTCTGCAATCTGTCTGCGTGTCTGCCTCGGCTGGATGCAGGCTATCAGTAGTGTTGTATTTACATTGGTTGTCTGCTGTGTCTGCAGTCTGTCTGCCTGCTTGCCCACTGTTTACTCAGCCCACTGATCAGAGGCAATACCACCATTGTTTTTATTGTGTCTAGAGAGACCGCAAGAAAGAAATAGTCTGGAAAAATGCTGCTTGGATAGCATGCCCCCTACTTGTAGAATGTAAGGCAACAAAACCCTATTTATACATATAAATGCAGTCTAAAGCGTAGATTTGTAGCCAAATATAAATTTTTACTCCTTCCAGGAATTCACAAACGGTGAACACATCAGTGCCGGTGCCAGGCTTTGTTGCTTCCCATAGGGTGCTGCCGCTTGGTGAGAGTAGCAGGGAGCCCGTGACCGAAGCAGATGGTGTCTGCAAAGAAGAGCGGGTGGAGATGTACTGGAACCTTCCTTGGCTGCCTGGGCAAATGAGAAACCTGCGACGTAAAAGAAATCAAATGAAAAGAAGCGGGACGGCCAAATTAAATCAAACTGTTGTCCGGCAGCATGAAGTAAATAAAAGAAAAGTGCTGTGAAACAAGAAGTTAAGAAATTGAGCGTAAGGACACCGTGCTTGGCCGGTGCTCCTTAGCTTTGACCGGGAGTGATGTACAGCTGTGTCAATGACTTAGGAGGCAGGGAAAAAACAACAGAGTAGGGAACCAAGGGTAAGTAGCGGGAGGGAATAAAGTGGTTTTATTCAACACACTAGGTCTTGCAGACAGCGCACGCGCGCTGACGCTTGACCTAAAAGGAGAAACATCACCAACACCGGAAGGACCTCTGTCACAGTGAGGGCCAGCTTATCATCTTAGAGCTGGAACTTGTAAATTGTGATTTGAGAAAGGAACAGTAAGGTACCAGAATATTGGGGACTAAATACTGAATAACAAAAATATTGTATTCTCAATATCTTTACAAAAAAACTTCTCTATTGGAGTTAATGATTGAAAATATACACACAATCATGAATGTTTACCATAACGACAAGGGCAGTGGAAATGACATTAGACACCCATTGACCTTTATGACCTCACAGGAAGTGACATCATATCTTCCCAGAAAGTGATACCTCTTGATCATAACTCTAATGACATCACAGTAATGTACATCGCTGAAGTTCCATAATAGCTGCATGATTAATATAGCTCAGATTACATACATGTCTATTTTACATTCTCCCTATATCAGGGTGCCTGACATGTTATGCCTGAAGAACATTACTCTTCTCTTGTTGAATGACTTGAAAGATTCTGCTTTCTTCTAAAGAGGATAACATGCCAGAAAACACAGGACGGCCGTGGGACCACCAACGATGTGTGCCACAAGCCGCCATGGTTGCATCCTTCCTCCAGTGCAGGCTTCTCCAACGAGTAGCTCTCCAGCTACCTGCAAGTAGCTCTCCTGTGTGAAGCCCAGTGAACCAAATTAGAAGATTCTGCTTATTTGAATTAATGTATGCACACCAAAATTGAAAAGCATGTATTTATTTATTTTATTTTTTATTTATTTATAGCATTTATAAAGCGCTCTGTAACCCTACGGGCATCCTGGCATTTTGAAATGAAAATGTGTGCATTTTCAGAACTCTTATGCTGATGTTTGGAAAAACAGTTACATTCTCAAAACACATTTAAAGCTGATATTTGGGTCATAAAAAAATGGTTTTCTGGAGACTATTACTATTATTATTACCTTAGTGCTAAGGGCTTTGCAGCTCAGGCTGTTATGTGTCACCCATGTAGCATTTTTCAAAATACTGCTGACAAGCGTGCCTGATACACCAGGTGATCGCTGCTGGTCATCTTGCAAACGCTGGACACTAATGTAATCTTGTCTGATGTGGTTCCTGTTACATCTCCAATATTAATAGCTATGGAGGATTTTCATTAAATATAAGTAGCTCTTATTACAGAAAAGGTCGGAGACGCCTGCACTAGTGCGGACATTGACGCAAAATGTATTGATAAATCATAGGGAGAAGGAAAAAAGAGACTTTAAAAGAAACAGTAGTAGGTGTGTCTACATGCATTCATTTATATACACCATATATTCCATTCTAATTGGATTACATGATTCCTTATAGTTAATACATTTTGTGCCTCAGTCACAACTTTTTGGCGCAGGCAGCGCCGCAAGGCTACTTGCTGTGCTTCCCTGCGTCTAAAAGGAAAAGGCAGGAATGTGCTCTGTTAATGAAATATGGTACATTCCTGCTTTCTGCTGGCACACAAATTGGTGCTTGGGTGTCTGTGTTGTTGGCACAATTATTTTTGTGCAGGAAGGGGCACCTTCCTGCACAAAAACCATCACTGGAGGTGTTTTCTTCTTTCTAAGTGTGCTGCAGAATGCAGCACTTATAGAAAGAGGACAAAACACAGAGAAATAAAGTTATTTTCCCTCGCTACACTTCCCTTGGGTAGACGCACAGTTTTGACACATTACGCGGTGTTACAGATCCTTCAAAATGTGTCAAAGCCCATGGGCATTGCGTGGGAAAACCCACTGCAACACCCATGGAACGCCTCCTTGGTGTAGAGTAAGGCAACGCACACTTTGCGATGCCTTGCCTTACTCCATAGGAGGCCATGTGAAGCCTCGCCGGGTGTCTTTGCGTCGCCTCATAGATATGATTGGGAGGCCTATGCCACCGGAGCATCAATAAAAGCGATGCTCCTGCGGCGCGTCCTCTTGTAAATGAGGTGCTTCAAATTATGATAATTTGCAAGGCACTGTAGCTCACGTGAAGCAGAGGGGAAGGTTTGTTTGAAATTCACAAATTTCCAAGTATTCTCAAAAAGAAACCTGGCTATGTGTTTAAAATTGTGTTTTTGAATTCACATTTAATGAAATCAGTGCGCATTGTGCTGCTGAATATATTTATTTTGCAAACCCTGAATGTAAGTGCAAAGTCCTGGTCCCAGTGAAGGCTGCAGCCCTGTGGAGGTGGCTTGTGAATCTGGTCCCAGTGGAGGCAGCAGCCCTGTGGAGGTGGCTTGTGAATCTGGTCCCAGTGGAGGCTGCAGCCCTGTGGAGATGGCTTGTGAATCAGGTCCCAGTGGAGGCTGCAGCCCTCTGGAGGTGGCTTGTGAATCTGGTCCCAGTGGAGGGTGCAGCCCTGTGGAGGTGGCTTGTGAATCTGGTCCCAGTGGAGGCTGCAGCCCTGTGGAGGTGGCTTGTGAATCTGGTCCCAGTGGGGGCTGCAGCCCTCTGGAGGTGGCTTGTGAATCTGGTCCCAGTGGAGGCTGCAGCCCTGTGGAGGTGGCTTGTGAATCTGGTCAATGTGGAGGCAGAAGCCCTCTGGAGGTGGCTTGTGAATCTGGTCCCAGTGGAGGCAGCAGCCCTGTGGAGGAGGCTTGTGAATCTGGTCCCAGTGGAGGCTGCAGCCCTGTGGAGGTGGCTTGTGAATCTGGTCCGAGTGGAGGCAGCAGCCCTGTGGAGGTGGCTTGTGAATCTGGTCCCAGTGGAGGCTGCAGCCCTGTGGAGGTGGCTTGTGACTCTGGTCCCAGTGGAGGCAGCAGCCCTGTAGAGGTGGCTTATGATTCCTGGTCCCAGTGGAGGCAGCAGCCCTGTGGAGGTGGCTTGTGAATCTGGTCCCAGTGGAGGCTGCAGCCCTGTGGAGGTGGCTTGTGAATCTGGTCCCAGTGGAGGCAGCAGCCCTGTGGAGGTGGCTTGTGAATCTGGTCCCAGTGGAGGCAGCAGCCCTGTGGATGTGGCTTGTGAATCTGGTCCCAGCGGAGGCAGCCGCCCTGTGGAGGTGGCTTGTGAATCTGGTCCCAGTGGAGGCTGCAGCCCTGTGGAGGTGGCTTGTGAATCTGGCCCCAGTGGAGGCTGCAGGCCTGTGGAGGTGGCTTGTGAATCTGGTCCCAGTGGAGGCTGCAGCCCTGTGGAGGTGGCTTGTGAATCTGGTCCCAGTGGAGGCAGCAGCCCTGTGGAGGTGGCTTGTGAATCTGGTCCCAGTGGAGGCAGCAGCCCTGTGGAGGTGGCTTGTGAATCTGGTCCCAGTGGAGGCTGCAGCCCTGTGGAGGTGGCTTGTGAATCTGGTCCCAGTGGTGGCTTCAGCCCTGTGGAGGTGGCTCGTGAATCTGGCCCCAGTGGAGGCTGCAGCCCTGTGGAGGTGGCTTGTGAATCTGGTCCCAGTGGGGGCTGCAGCCCTCTGGAGGTGGCTTGTGAATCTGGTCCCAGTGGAGGCTGCAGCCCTGTGGAGGTGGCTTGTGAATCTGGTCCCAGTGGAGGCTGCAGCCCTCTGGAGGTGGCTTGTGAATCTGGTCCCAGTGGAGGCTGCAGGCCTCTGGAGGTGGCTTGTGAATCTGGTCCCAGTGGAGGCTGCAGGCCTCTGGAGGTGGCTTGTGAATCTGGTCCCAGTGGAGGCTGCAGCCCTGTGGAGGTGGCTTGTGAATCTGGTCCCAGTGGAGGCTGCAGCCCTGTGGAGGTGGTTGTAAATCTGGTCCTAGTGGAGGCTGCAGCCCTCTGGAGCTGGCTTGTGAATCTGGTCCCAGTGGAGGCTGCAGCCCTGTGGAGGTGGCTTGTGAATCTGGTCCCAGTGGAGGCTGCAGCCCTCTGGAGGTGGCTTGTGAATCTGGCCCCAGTGGAGGCTGCAGCCCTGTGGAGGTGGCTTGTGAATCTGGTCCCAGTGGAGGCTGCAGCCCTGTGGAGGTGGCTTGTGAATCTGGTCCCAGTGGAGGCAGCAGCCCTGTGGAGGTGGCTTGTGAATCTGGTCCCAGTGGAGGCTGCAGCCCTGTGGAGGTGGCTTGTGAATCTGGTCCCAGTGGTGGCTGCAGCCCTGTGGAGGTGGCTCGTGAATCTGGCCCCAGTGGAGGCTGCAGCCCTGTGGAGGTGGCTTGTGAATCTGGTCCCAGTGGGGGCTGCAGCCCTCTGGAGGTGGCTTGTGAATCTGGTCCCAGTGGAGGCTGCAGCCCTGTGGAGGTGGCTTGTGAATCTGGTCCCAGTGGAGGCTGCAGCCCTCTGGAGGTGGCTTGTGAATCTGGTCCCAGTGGAGGCTAAAGGCCTCTGGAGGTGGCTTGTGAATCTGGTCCCAGTGGAGGCTGCAGGCCTCTGGAGGTGGCTTGTGAATCTGGTCCCAGTGGAGGCTGCAGGCCTCTGTAGATGGCTTCTGAATCTGGTCCCAGTGGAGGCTGCAGCCCTGTGGAGGTGGTTGTAAATCTGGTCCCAGTGGAGGCTGCAGCCCTCTGGAGCTGGCTTGTGAATCTGGTCCCAGTGGAGGCTGCAGCACTGTGGAGGTGGCTTGTGAATCTGGTCCCAGTGGAGGCTGCAGCCCTCTGGAGGTGGCTTGTGAATCTGGTCCCAGTGGAGGCTGCAGCCCTGTGGAGGTGGCTTGTGAATCTGGTCAATGTGGAGGCAGAAGCCCTCTGGAGGTGGCTTGTGAATCTGGTCCCAGTGGAGGCAGCAGCCCTGTGGAGGAGGCTTGTGAATCTGGTCCCAGTGGAGGCTGCAGCCCTGTGGAGGTGGCTTGTGAATCTGGTCCGAGTGGAGGCAGCAGCCCTGTGGAGGTGGCTTGTGAATCTGGTCCCAGTGGAGGCTGCAGCCCTGTGGAGGTGGCTTGTGACTCTGGTCCCAGTGGAGGCAGCAGCCCTGTAGAGGTGGCTTATGATTCCTGGTCCCAGTGGAGGCAGCAGCCCTGTGGAGGTGGCTTGTGAATCTGGTCCCAGTGGAGGCTGCAGCCCTGTGGAGGTGGCTTGTGAATCTGGTCCCAGTGGAGGCAGCAGCCCTGTGGAGGTGGCTTGTGAATCTGGTCCCAGTGGAGGCAGCAGCCCTGTGGATGTGGCTTGTGAATCTGGTCCCAGCGGAGGCAGCCGCCCTGTGGAGGTGGCTTGTGAATCTGGTCCCAGTGGAGGCTGCAGCCCTGTGGAGGTGGCTTGTGAATCTGGCCCCAGTGGAGGCTGCAGGCCTGTGGAGGTGGCTTGTGAATCTGGTCCCAGTGGAGGCTGCAGCCCTGTGGAGGTGGCTTGTGAATCTGGTCCCAGTGGAGGCAGCAGCCCTGTGGAGGTGGCTTGTGAATCTGGTCCCAGTGGAGGCAGCAGCCCTGTGGAGGTGGCTTGTGAATCTGGTCCCAGTGGAGGCTGCAGCCCTGTGGAGGTGGCTTGTGAATCTGGTCCCAGTGGTGGCTTCAGCCCTGTGGAGGTGGCTCGTGAATCTGGCCCCAGTGGAGGCTGCAGCCCTGTGGAGGTGGCTTGTGAATCTGGTCCCAGTGGGGGCTGCAGCCCTCTGGAGGTGGCTTGTGAATCTGGTCCCAGTGGAGGCTGCAGCCCTGTGGAGGTGGCTTGTGAATCTGGTCCCAGTGGAGGCTGCAGCCCTCTGGAGGTGGCTTGTGAATCTGGTCCCAGTGGAGGCTGCAGGCCTCTGGATGTGGCTTGTGAATCTGGTCCCAGTGGAGGCTGCAGGCCTCTGGAGGTGGCTTGTGAATCTGGTCCCAGTGGAGGCTGCAGCCCTGTGGAGGTGGCTTGTGAATCTGGTCCCAGTGGAGGCTGCAGCCCTGTGGAGGTGGTTGTAAATCTGGTCCTAGTGGAGGCTGAAGCCCTCTGGAGCTGGCTTGTGAATCTGGTCCCAGTGGAGGCTGCAGCCCTGTGGAGGTGGCTTGTGAATCTGGTCCCAGTGGAGGCTGCAGCCCTCTGGAGGTGGCTTGTGAATCTGGCCCCAGTGGAGGCTGCAGCCCTGTGGAGGTGGCTTGTGAATCTGGTCCCAGTGGAGGCTGCAGCCCTGTGGAGGTGGCTTGTGAATCTGGTCCCAGTGGAGGCAGCAGCCCTGTGGAGGTGGCTTGTGAATCTGGTCCCAGTGGAGGCTGCAGCCCTGTGGAGGTGGCTTGTGAATCTGGTCCCAGTGGTGGCTGCAGCCCTGTGGAGGTGGCTCGTGAATCTGGCCCCAGTGGAGGCTGCAGCCCTGTGGAGGTGGCTTGTGAATCTGGTCCCAGTGGGGGCTGCAGCCCTCTGGAGGTGGCTTGTGAATCTGGTCCCAGTGGAGGCTGCAGCCCTGTGGAGGTGGCTTGTGAATCTGGTCCCAGTGGAGGCTGCAGCCCTCTGGAGGTGGCTTGTGAATCTGGTCCCAGTGGAGGCTAAAGGCCTCTGGAGGTGGCTTGTGAATCTGGTCCCAGTGGAGGCTGCAGGCCTCTGGAGGTGGCTTGTGAATCTGGTCCCAGTGGAGGCTGCAGGCCTCTGTAGATGGCTTCTGAATCTGGTCCCAGTGGAGGCTGCAGCCCTGTGGAGGTGGTTGTAAATCTGGTCCCAGTGGAGGCTGCAGCCCTCTGGAGCTGGCTTGTGAATCTGGTCCCAGTGGAGGCTGCAGCACTGTGGAGGTGGCTTGTGAATCTGGTCCCAGTGGAGGCTGCAGCCCTCTGGAGGTGGCTTGTGAATCTGGTCCCAGTGGAGGCTGCAGCCCTCTGGAGGTGGCTTGTGAATCTGGTCCCAGTGGTGGCTGCAGCCCTGTGGAGGTGGCTTGTGAATCTGGTCCCAGTGGTGGCTGCAACCCTGTGAAGGTGGCTTGTGAATCTGGTCCCAGTGGAGGCTGCAGCCCTGTGGAGGTGGCTTGTGAATCTGTTCCCAGTGGAGGCTGCAGCCCTGTGGAGGTGGCTTGGGAATCTGGTCCCAGTGGAGGCTGCAGCCCTCTGGAGGTGGCTTGTGAATCTGGTCCCAGTGGAGGCTGCAGCCCTGTGGAGGTGGCTTGTGAATCTGGTCCCAGTGGAGGCTGCAGCCCTGTGGAGGTGGCTTGTGAATCTGGTCCCAGTGGTGGCTGCAGCCCTGTGGAGGTGGCTCGTGAATCTGGCCCCAGTGGAGGCTGCAGCCCTGTGGAGGTGGCTTGTGAATCTGGTCCCAGTGGGGGCTGCAGCCCTCTGGAGGTGGCTTGTGAATCTGGTCCCAGTGGAGGCTGCAGCCCTGTGGAGGTGGCTTGTGAATCTGGTCCCAGTGGAGGCTGCAGCCCTCTGGAGGTGGCTTGTGAATCTGGTCCCAGTGGAGGCTAAAGGCCTCTGGAGGTGGCTTGTGAATCTGGTCCCAGTGGAGGCTGCAGGCCTCTGGAGGTGGCTTGTGAATCTGGTCCCAGTGGGGGCTGCAGCCCTCTGGAGGTGGCTTGTGAATCTGGTCCCAGTGGAGGCTGCAGCCCTGTGGAGGTGGCTTGTGAATCTGGTCCCAGTGGAGGCTGCAGCCCTCTGGAGGTGGCTTGTGAATCTGGTCCCAGTGGAGGCTAAAGGCCTCTGGAGGTGGCTTGTGAATCTGGTCCCAGTGGAGGCAGCATCCCTCTGGAGGTGGCTTGTGAATCTGGTCCCAGTGGAGGCAGCAGCCCTGTGGAGGTGGCTTGTGAATCTGGTCCCAGTGGAGGCAGCATTCCTGTGGAGGTGGCTTGTGAATCTGGTCCCAGTGGAGGCTGCAGCCCTGTGGAGGTGGCTTGTGAATCCGGTCCCAGTGGAGGCAGCAGCCCTGTGGAGGTGGCTTGTGAATCTGGTCCCAGTGGAGGCAGCAGCCCTGTGGAGGTGGCTTGTGAATCTGGTCCCAGTGGAGGCTGCAGCCCTGTGGAGGTGGCTTGTGAATCTGGTCCCAGTGGAGGCAGCAGCCCTCTGGAGGTGGCTTGTGAATCTGGTCCCAGTGGAGGCTGCAGCCCTGTGGAGGTGGCTTGTGAATCTGGTCCCAGTGGAGGCAGCAGCCTTCTAGAGGTGGCTTGTGAATCTGGTCCCAGTGGAGGCAGCAGCCCTCTGGAGGTGGCTTTTGAATCTGGTCCCAGTGGAGGCTGCAGCCCTGTAGAGGTGGCTTGTGAATCTTGTCCCAGTGGAGGCTGCAGCCCTGTGGAGGTGGTTTGTGAATCTGGTCCCAGTGGTGGCTGCAGCCCTGTGGAGGTGGCTTGTGAATCTGGTCCTAGTGGGGGCTGCAGCCCTCTGGAGGTGGCTTGTGAATCTGGTCCCAGTGGAGGCTGCAGGCCTCTGGAGATGGCTTCTGAATCTGGTCCCAGTGGAGGCTGCAGCCCTGTGGAGGTGGCTTGTGGATCTGGTCCCAGTGGAGGCTGCAGCCCTGTGGAGGTGGCTTGTGAATCTTTCAACGTAATGGGATGTGAAACTGGCTCTCAATTGTAGTTTTCTTCCCACCCCCAAGAAATGTTCAAAAATAATAAAGTCAAGTAACGCACTGTAAAACACAGTTTTAGGTCTCGGCTAGCGAAGGCTGCGCTTGCGCAGTCTCGCTCGCGAGGCATAATGACTTGGAGAAGAGGGGCTTGAACCCTTGTCTCGCAAAACATGCCCCGTCCTTTTCGGATTCGGGGGCGTGTTTTTTTCAACTTTTCTAATTATCTCCTCAAGCCAATGGCAAGAGGAGAACACTCCCCCGAATCCGAAACCGCCGCTGCCTTTCTTCGAGGCATTTCTGCTTCGCCTCGGAGAAAGGCGGCGGTGTTCCTGCAATACCTCACCTCCCTGAAGGAAAAACTCCCTTTCAGGCCGTGCCCTTCAGGAAGAAATATTTTAACAAAGAGCAGCTTCAACGGAAACGGATTCAGCGAGTGAAATCCTCAAGCCTGCCACCTTACACCGGACCTGAAATGTTATTGTGTCACTGCTTGCTTTAAAGACTGTCACTGACCTAACATTTGCATTTTCTGGCAATATTGCAGCCTTTCCGGAAAGCACTCTGCTAACAATATTGCACAGCCAAAGAAAAAGTGAAAGCCACACAGCTCTTCCACCTCAACTCCGGTCGGTCGCGTCAGACAACAAGTTGCATCGCTCAGCCTTCAGCAAGCAGGCGTAGCGCTGCAGGGGCGTGGGAATTCCGATCACGTGACTTCTTTGACCATCCGCTTCGGTCTATTCTCTGCAGTACCCTGATTTACAATAAATTGAAACTGGAAGTATGGTAGTGGGTGGGGCTGAGCACCAAAGAGGCCAGGCATAGAGGAGGAGTAGGGGGCAGCAGGCGTGATTAGGGTATCTGTTCAACTTCGTTAAAACTAAAGCCATCTTGTAAAGACTACAAAACACTAAAAGGGCTGGAGAAACAAGGAAACAGTGCTCTTTGGAATGAAACGTATAACGTAAGTACATGTTAGATGTATATGTTATTTTGTTATTAATTAATGAACGTTTTTTTAATTTAAAAAAGTAACATGATTTTGGTTTTTTTAGCGATTTTTTTCTCATCAGAATTTTTTTCGAAAAGCACGATATCTACAAAGTTATCTTAGAATGTATTTCACTGTGTTCACCCATCGCTTGAACTTTATTGTACGAGGAATGCTAATAATTAAATGGCCGTCCACGGTCTGCCGGAGCCTTTTGATATCCTTGTGACGTAAGACGAGGGTTGGGCCGGAGGGGCATTTAAAATGATAAGTGAACGCTAGCCAACATAAGCTTCGTGCAAGCTTCTCTTGTCGATGGGTGTGTGACCGCTTTCTCCCCAAAAATGTGTGCACTTTTTTTCGTGAGGGCTGATGGAGCAGTTGGGTAGTAGCAGTGGCAGCAGTATCTCCGATGAGTCCCAGGATATCTACCAGGAGACGCAGGTGAGGAAGGTACCAGGGATGTTCCATGTGCATCTCTCTCGCAGGAATCAATACGCTATTTATGCACGGTGAATGGAGAATCTGGTCTGGTGTTGGCCATGCACTGAGGACTGAGCACTGCTCAAGATTAGCACCATCGTTAGTTGCAGTGTTCATGCACAGAAGAGGTCACATTTCACGATCAGTGCATGCACGGGGGACGCGAGCTATAAAATGGAATACTTGAAGTGCACAATGCATGCGTGCGGAGGAGACGTCTTAGGATGGATCGTGCACGCTCAGGGGAGGCGACAGACAATGTACAGACAGTGCGTGTGCTCAGGGTAGGAGACACGTAGGGGGGCAGCACAGACGCTGTGACAATGCTTCACTTTATCACTGTACTGAGAGGTACTTATTAAAAGTTGTAGTTTTTAGGTCGCCTATCAGACTGAGACAGCGCAGTTGTCTGGTTTGCTAATGGCATTTGGGGGCATTCAGAAAGCTTTCATGGGAATGAATTCCACCTGTTGCTTGCCATTGTGTTTTTTTTGGCTTATAAATCACGTTTTCTGGCTTTCTGTTTGCTGCCTTTCTTTATTTTAGCTTGTTCCAGCTTGGCCTGCAACGTGATAGCCTTCCACAAGACACGTTAATTCTTAAAAATCATCAAAATTTGAAGTTACTGACTTTCTAATACAGGTTAACTTAGGAGCCGTATCGGAATCGCACGGATACAAGACTGTACTTGATGCGAATATGTGTCCCTGAAATGCTCCCCTGAGAGATGGTGTGCGTGTGTGATCGATTGGCGAGACGTGCAGTCATTAGAAACACGCTGCTCACCTGAGACTATGGACCGGGTGGTTCCTCTTCCACGGCTCCAGCTCACTCAGTGGAAACATCGCCGGCCAGCCCAGCAACAGCTCCCCTCCCAGGTGAGGCCAATTGCTCCACACCAGGTGAGGCCAGTCCCGCCACACCTTGAGTCAAATCTGTCCACCGAGGGGTGTATGCTCGCCCATTCCTCCCCCACCACCTTCCATGAGTGAGGAGTTCCGGCGTCCGCCGCTTCTTTCTCAAACTCGGCGCTAGTGTGCGCGTGGTGAGGAGGTCCGCCCCGGCGCCAGAGAGGCTCGACTCGTGCCTTCTGCCCTCCCCGTGCCACCTCCTCTCCTCTGCAGGGATAGGCTTTCAGCTACTCCCTTGCCCGCTCCCCAGCGAAATCTGTCCGCCTGCACAGTTCTTACACGTTCTTGCTGCAGCAGAGACGATTCACACTGCTTGCTATCCTACCTATTTCCACAGGGCAGTCCTCCCACTCACCACAACAGGCAATGAATGCACAATGTGCTGCCCCGTCTTCCAAAACCACCCACACCCATCTCTACTTTCTCGCACCCACAAAATACTTTCCCTCGTCCCTGTGAATTCTTTACCTCCATTTGATGGCACCCTGCCTCCTATGTGGTCTGTCCTCTCCACTCGCAAATATCTGGCTACTGTTGTATTGTTTCGGGCTGTGTCTCGTTTTTTTATCCCTCTGCCCCACACACATCTTCCTTAATATAGGAAAAATAACCTCATGCCATAATTACCCTTGCCTTCAGACCTCCTGCAAACACCTAAACAAGTTACCGCCCTTCCTACAGCCAGTCTGTTCAACTGGACCCCAACACTACCACCTGCTTCTGTAATAAATCCCATGGCATGCCACATCACATTCAACATACAGGCTTTATCCCGAAACACACGTTCACTGCAATTGTCTTTATACTCTCCTAAAGAATCTCAAATTACTATTTACAGCAGACACAATCACCCCCCTCCTTATTTCTTCTACGTACATTCGACCTAAACCACTCGCTTAATATTCACAGCCTGCCACCAACACTTCATCACACAAACCTTTTACCGATGCCCTCTAGCGTGCTACACTTGTGTGGTAGTTCTGGCGGGCACAAATACATCTAGTTTTTGTGGGACTGTGCCAAATTATTATGTTTGTGTCTTGCTAAGAGGTACTTTAGCATTCATGACATGGACCCTTATAAGGACATACAACATCTTTTTAACTCTTCTATAGTTGGAGTGCCTTATTGACGTAAATACAGCTCCAAAGATAGTGGCTGTCATGTCTACAGGAATTGTTCCCAAAGGTGATACAAACATGATAAATATAAAGCACACTGTATGGTGTTTTTAATGGGGAAAGTTGGTTCCTCACTGCTGCAAAATTAGCTTTTTCTTTTTGAACAATTTAGTCAACTTTGCCTCATAATTTAGTACTCCTATGCCACATATGTCTAATACTGCTGCCTACAGGTTAACATTTTACTCTTAGGAAAGGTTATCTTTGAATGTGCTTTCTTATTGAAGAGTAGTGGAAACTCATCTGTTTGGGCACCCGCATGGCATCTGGATTTAAAATGTCTGGCATGTAAGCAAACCCTTGGGAAATTGTGGCATGGATGCTAGGACCTTGACATTGTAGCTATTGACATTGTAAATAACAATGCTGTGTCTTTAAACGTTTTAAAAACATAAACAAAAATAATGTCATGAGCAATGCCAATAGCTATAACTTTAACAATGCCGAGACCGTTGCATTGTAAATGCTTGTTAAGTAAATGTGCCAAAAAACCCAAAACAACAGTACTTAAATATTCAGGTCCTTTCATGTTGTGCCAAGCAGAAGACAGAAATATCCTAAATTAAAACTTAAATCTAAAACAAGTGAGTCCTCCTAAAGCAAGAACGTTCTTCTTGTGAAAGGAAGGAATTCCAAACTGAACACTTAGTTATAAGAAAACATTAGGAAGGACACCAAGAAAACAATAATTTACAAAACACATTTTATACTGGAATTTATATACATGCTCGCAAGGGTGTATAAGCGTGCAAAGCCAATGCAGTGTCCAATAAAGGGACCGGACTACACACGTAGAATATTGCACAAAAAACATTCAGGTTTTTTTTATAAGCCTCTTGCGCCACCTGCGCGGCACTTTTCGTGTCGCTCCGGTGACGCAGCAGCCGGCTCCATATTTACCAGGCAGCGCTAAGCCACTTCTTTTGGCTTAATGCTGCCTTGTAAATATTGTTCCCTTCAACTCTGTTTTCTGCATTAAAGGAGTGTGCAATGGGTGCTGCTGGGGGCATTCCCAGCAGCATCCATGGCTTTCTGACGCTGACCCAGTTTTACGAGGAAGCAAGCGGAACTTTGAGACAGTGACAGAAACGTACCCGTCCCTGGGGAGGCATAAGGGAGACACAACGAGGAGAAATATCTCCAGAAAAAAGCCTATTGTGATTGTTTTTGTGTAGAAAGGTTTCCCTTCCTGCACAAAAATAATCCTCCCTGTAACGCAGGCACCCTTGCACCATGGTGCAAAGGTGCCTGCATTGGGCACAGCAGCCCATTGTGCGCCAGCATAGGGAAAAAGGGCAGGAATGCGCTGTATCTGACATATACAGCACATCCCTGCCCTTTCCTTTAGCGTAGGGCAGCGCAGCAGAAAGGTCTGTGTTGCTGCCCGACGGCAAAAAGTCATAAATGAGGCCCTCTGGTACTAAGTGTAAGAAACCGATGGCCTCATTTATGAGGATTTGACGTAGGGCAGCGCCACAAGGACAGCACATTCCTGTCCTTTTCACACGCACTGAGGCACAATAGGCTCCCATGCGCCAACTCAGGCATCCTAGCACCATGGTTCAAGGATTCCTGCGTTGCGGGACACCTTCCTGCACAAAATCAATCACTTTAAGGCGATTTCCTTATCTTTGTGTGCTGCATTCTGCAGCACACATAGAACAAGGAAAGCACAAGAAGAAATGAAAACAATTCGCCTCGTTGCTCCTCCCTAACACCACCCTTGGGGTGGTGTTCGGTTCTGATGCATTCCCAGGTTTATGACTTCTCATAAATCTGGGAAGGTCTCAGGTTCTATAGGTGTTGCGTGGGAACACCCACACCAACACCCATGGAAAGCCCCTTTCACCCAGTTCTGAGTGAAAGGGGCACATATTCATTAGGCCATGAATAGCCACATAAAGTGGCTTTTTGTGGCCTTATAAATATGCCATTGCACATTGCCACACCGGAACATCGCCAAAGGAACTTTCTATTGGCACAAAAGTGCTTGTAGGGCCTCATAATTGAGGCCCTGAGTTTTAGATTGAGGGGTGTGAAAGCCTTGGACTCGGGTAAGCACCACAACCCTTGTCAGGTTGACCCACAAAAGTCACAAACTTAACATGTTAACAGAAAAGCGGTCAGGCTTAACATAGATGCAATGTATAAAATATTTATACAACATACAAACAGCGATTAAGTGA
This sequence comes from Triturus cristatus, assembly GCF_964204655.1. NCBI lineage: Eukaryota > Metazoa > Chordata > Amphibia > Caudata > Salamandridae > Triturus > Triturus cristatus. The sequence goes on along the minus strand of NC_140585.1, from coordinate 19,531,976 downwards.
AAACACAATACAAGAAAATTCCCAGACCAATTTTGAAAAATAAAGCAAATTTCAATAAGCGATACCCGAATGAGAAAAAATGCAAACAGTAGAATCAGAGATTTCGCATTTTTACATTTTTCGGGAAAAAAAGTCTAAAAGCAGAACGTGCAACTCAGCCATCTGGCCACGCTAAACCCATGGAAAGTCACATGTTCAGGCCGACTGAGATAGAACGTCGGTCGGATACTAAGACCAAGTTAGTCCCACTGAAAAGTTGCCTTCTAAGTCCAGTACAGGGAAGATCCGTTTGCATTGGAGGAGGCCACAAGGAGGAGGCTGAGCATCGCGAATGGTCATCACTGTAGTGCAAATAGTTGTTGCTGTAGTTTTGCATTGCCAGTCATTGCAGGCTGTCATTGCTGTAGAGTGAAGTGCAGGTATTGTGTTCGCCAGGGACAGTTGTTGTTGTCAGTGTGAAGAGCAGATCTCACAGGTATTTAGCATTTGTAGTCATAGTGGTGGGATAGTCGTGGCACAAATGGGCCTGTTTGAAGCTGTGAGGTGCCCAAACTTCAGGATTTTCACCTTTTCTTCATGAGCAGTACCCTTTGATGCCACCAAGGTTCCAGGCCCTGAGGAGACACCTCTTGGAGATCAGGGACTCACTCCAACAGGTACCAGCAGGGCTTAACGTGGGTCCAGTTGCAGCTCCAGTCCAGTGAGAATTGAGACTGAATGTCAGTAAGTATGAGTGAGCAAGAGTTAGCGAAATAATGCATGTGAGAGACAGATAGAGTGAGAATGAATTAGAAAGAATGGGCCTGAAGGGAGTGAGAGAGAGTGGGCAAGAATTAGCGAGATTGAGTGAGAGTAAGAGTGAGTGCAGCTGAGTTTTAGTGAGAGAAAGTATAAGTGAGTGAGATTGTGCTGCTTGTTTTTATTTTTACTGCCTCTGTTCAGACTGTTTTCTGCTTATTGTGCTGTATTGTGCAGTTTTTACCTATTTTCTTTTGCCCCTTGTGGTGCCCCTTCCCCCGTTCCCTCTTGCCTTCTGTAAATCCCCGCCACTGCCTCCCTGTGGCCCCGCCCCCTCGCTCTCCCATTCGCCGCCCCGCTCCCACCTCCCAGCTGCTCCTCCCTCCCACATCCCCTTATATGGCGGCCGCTGTCACGCCGAAAGGCGCCTCTAAGGCAAGCTCGTCTGCACCTGTCCGCGCCTAGACCGCGCCAAGCACCAGGACCCCTGGCCCCAGCGATCGCCACGACGCTCACCTCTGCTTCGACTCCAGCAACCTCCACGCACTCAACACCGGACGGTCACGCACTTGCTGCCTAGCTGCCCCGAAGCGCACCCAAGGACCCTTCTCCTGCCGGAACTGCAGCTTCACCAGCATCCGGCCCGCCAACCCACTGACCGAGGAACCCAACTTCCTCCGATGCATCCTTCTCAACACCCGCTCCGCCCGCAGACATGGCGTCGAACTTTGGGACCTACTCGACTCTACCTCCCCAGACGCCGCCTTCCTGACGGAGACCTGGCTGAACCCCTCCTCAGCATCCAACGTCGCCATAGCCATCCCAGAAGGCTACAAGATCCCCCGCAAGGACTGCATCAACGGAGTAGGAGGAGGAATTGCCATCGTCCACAGGAACACTCTCAAAATCTCAACAGACACCGACGACACCCTCAGCACCGCCGAACACCTGCACTTCCAGATCCACACTGTTGGAAGGCGGACCCCGAGGAGTCGGCGAGACCACCAAGGGGGGCCCTCACACTGTATGAAGTAGCCGAGCGCTGCCGAGAAGTCTCCTGAGAGATCCTTCTCCTATCACGTACTAGCACAGTAACACCACCACACAGGACTCAAGGAGGTTGTCTCAAGACAAGCAATTCTTTATCAGCACTAAAAAGGTTACGAGGTCAATATTTACACGAAGGGATCGAGGGATCCACCAAAACTCTCAGTGTCTCTTTGGAAGGGTAGGGGTAGCGGGACAGTCCTCGGCAGGAGTGCGGTACGAGGGTACCTGGGGCCCAGTTCTTATTCTCAAGCTGGAGGACCTCCGGATCTCGGAGGGGTTGAGCCGCGACGGCGTCAGCAGGGCTCTGGCGGACAGTTCGTGGAGAGCCGCGATCCAATCAGCAGGGCTCTCAAGATGGTTTCTGCTCAGCTCGAGCCGCGACGTCGTCAGCAGGGCTCCGAGGGAGGTTTCAGCGAGGTTGGGCCGCGACAGCGTCAGCAGGGCTCCGATGTTCCAGGTGGCTTCAAAGTGTTCACAGGAAGGAGCCGCGACGCAGTCAGCAGGGCTCGTGATGGTTCCGACAAGAGTTCTTCTCCGTAGGGTCAGCCGCGATTCAATCAGCAGGGCTCTCGACTCCGGGATACAACTGCCGATCTGTGGCGGGGTCGCCCCAGATATAGGTCTGGAGCCCTTTGATGTCCGGACCCAGGTGCCCGGTGGGGGCGGAGAGGCCGGGTGGAGGTGGCCAGACGCCCAGCAGGAGAGGCGCCAGGCCCAAGGGAGTTGCAGGGCGATCACACCTCGAGAGGGGAGGACAGTTGAGGGTCCCATCGATACTGTCCTCCGCCGGGGGCGATGAATGGTTCCTGCGGCACCCCCTGGCCAGTTCATGGTGCCTCGATGTCGGGGCTTCGCTGGGGCCGAGGCCGGGTTGAGCGGGGTCGCGCTGGCTGGTGCACAGAGTCACGTGGGTGCCAACAAGATGGCGGAGCCACGAGGGGTATGCGACCTCGTGCCGCTCAGGAGGAAGGGTCTCGGTGCAGTTCAGAAGGGTGGCCCGTGAAGGCCGGGGCGGGGAACGGGCACAATCCACGGGGGTAAGGACCATGCCACGAGGCCGGGTCCAACAGGCGTCCCCCCCAGCCGAAGGCATGGCGAGTCACCCATCTCCTTGGGGATTCTCCTCGTCAAGGCGGAAGAAGCGGGACAGGCCGTCGGCGTTGGCGTGGTCATTGCCGGGCCGGTGTTCAACGTCAAAGTCCATCCCTTGTAGCGAGATGGACCACCGCAGCAGCTTGGGGTTCTCGCCCCGCATTTGCATTAACCACCGCAGGGGCCGGTGGTCGGTCTGGACCCGGAAGTGGGTACCGAAGAGGTAGGGCCGGAGTTTCTTAAGGGCCCACACCACAGCGAAGGCCTCGCGCACGATGGTGCTCCATCGTTGCTCCCGGGGCAGTAGCCGTCGGCTGATGAAGGCCACTGGTCGGTCGAGCCCCTTTTCATCGGCCTGGGACAGGACGGCCCCGATCCCATACTCGGAGGCGTCCGTCTGCACCACGAACTCCTTATTGTAGTCAGGGGCCTGTAGCACCGGGGCCGTACACATTGCGGTCTTTAGGGTGTCGAAGGCTGCGTGGCAGCGGGGTGTCCAGTGCACCTTCTTGGGCTTCTTTTTGGACGTTAGCTCTGTGAGGGGGCCAACAATGCTCCCATAGTCCCGGATAAACCGCCGGTAGTATCCGGTGAGACCCAGGAAGGCCCGGACAGCGGTCTGGGTAGTGGGGGGTTCCCAGGCCTGGATGGCATCTATTTTCGGTTGGAGAGGGGCCACCTGCCCGCTCCCCACTTGATGGCCCAGATAGGTCACGGATCCATGGCCGATCTGGCATTTGCTGGCCTTGATTGTGAGCCCGGCCCGCTGGAGGGCGGCCAGGACGGCTTTAATGTGAAGGAGGTGCTCTGCCCAGTGGTTGCTGTACTCGGCAATGTCATCTAGGTAGGCCGCGCTGAAGGCCTCAAGCCCGGCCAAAACCTTGTTCACCAGTCTTTGAAAAGTGGCCGGGGCGTTCTTCATTCCGAAGGGCATCACCCGAAAGTGGTAATGCCCATCCGGGGTCGAAAAGGCGGATCTTTCTTGAGCGCCGGGGGCGAGCTGGATCTGCCAGTACCCGGCGGTGAGGTCCAGCGTGCTCAAGTAGCGAGCGGCCCCTAAGCGGTCAATGAGTTCGTCGGCCTTGGGTATAGGGTGGGCGTCCGTCTTGGTCACTGCATTCACGGCCCGGTAGTCCACGCAGAATCGCAACTCCGGGGGGTGGCCGGGAGCTGCGGCCTTTGGCACCAGGACGACAGGACTAGCCCACGGGCTGTCGGAGGGTTCGATGACCCCCAGGGCCAGCATCTTCGTTACTTCGGCCTGGATGCATGCCCGCACTCGGTCGGGTACCCGGTAGGCTCTGTGTCGCACAGGGGGGCTCTCCCCGGTGTCGACGTCGTGGACGCACCAGTGGGTCACCCCCGGGGTGAGGGAGAAGAGGGCTGCGTAGTCCTGCAGCAGTTGCTGGCAGTCGTTGCGCTGTTCCGGAGTCAGGGAAGAGGCGAGTTGGACACCCTCGATTGTTCCATCATGGACATTGGACTGCAAGAGGTCGGCCAGGTAGGTGACGGGACTTTTCTTCTCCACTACCTTGAAGGGCCCGGTCCACTTGTCCTGGAGGGCGCCGGGTTCAACCGGGGCCATGACCCATACCTTCTGACCTGGCTCGAATTCTATGGTAGAGGAGTTCCGATCGTACCACCGCTTCATGTCCTCCTGGCTGGCCTCGAGGTTGGCTTCGGCCAGGGCTCAGAACTTGCGGGTCTGGTTTCGGAGGGTCAGGAGGTATCGGTAGACGTCAGGAGGGGTGCCTTGGGGCTTCGTCTCCCAGCTCTCTTTGACCAGGCTGAGCGGTCCGCGGACCGGGTGTCCGTACAATAGTTCAAACGGGCTGAACCCCAGGGACTTCTGCGGGACCTCCCGATAGGCAAACAGGAGGCACGGCAGCAGGACATCCCATCTCCGCCTGAGGGGCTCTTCGAGGCCCTGGATAATTCCCTTTAATGTCCTGTTGAACCGCTCAACCAGTCCGTTCCCCTGAGGGTGATAGGGGGTCGTGAACTTGTATGTGACCCCGCACTGCTGCCACAGGGACCGCATGTATCTGGAAATAAAGTTCGTGCCTCTGTCGCTCACCACTTCGCGGGGAAATCCCACTCGGGAGAAGATCCCCATTAGGGCCCGGCCTACCACGGGGGCCGTTACAGTTCTTAGCGGGACCGCCTCCGGGTACCTGGTGGCGTGGTCCACGAGGACCAGGATGAAGCGGTGGCCCAGGGCGGTCTGGGGGTCCAGGGGCCCCACGATATCGATTCCGACCCGTTCGAACGGGGTGCTGACGGCTGGAAAGGGTTGGAGGGGGGCCTTGACCCGACCCCCCGTCTTCCCGCTGGCTTGGCAGGTCTGGCAGGACCGGCAGTGGTTGTCCACGTCCCTCCGCATCCGAGGCCAGTAGAAGTGGGTCACCAAACGGCTGTATGTTTTGTCTTGCCCCAAGTGTCCGGCGAGGGGCACATCATGTGCCAGGTTGAGCAGGAACTCCCGGAAGCGGAGGGGGACCACCAACACTCGGCTGGCCCCGAGTTCTGCCACTTTCTGCTCACTGTATAGCAGGCCCTCGGCCCAGTAGACCCAGTGGGTGCCGGTCTGGTCCCCGTTGGTTTGGGCGGACGCTTGTTGGCGGACCCCTTCGAGAGTCGGGCAGGACTGCTGCTCTTGTTGGAATTGCTCCCGGGTGGGGCCCCCTTCGTGTCGCCATTGTGTCAGCTCTGGTAGGGCGCACGGGGAAGCCATCTCTTCGGGGGAGGATTCACTAGGTCCAGGGTCGGTGTCCGCCTCCCCCTCGCTGCTGGCGGGAGGTGGTGCGAGCCCCTCGGGCTGGGCGGCCCCGGAGGCCGAGGATGAGCGGGGGGCCCGGGCGGTCATGGACCGGGTGATGGCACAGTCAGATAGTCCCAGCATTCGGAGGTGCTCTCGTCGTTCTACTTGAGCCCAGGGGGAACTCTCCAAGTCGTTCCCCAGGAGGCAGTCGACGGGGGCGTCGTCGCGTACCGTCACCTTCAGCAGGCCCGTCACCCCTCCCCACTCGAAGGGGACCAGGGCCATCTGGCACAGGCTTTCGCTGTTGTCGGCCGTCTGGACGGGACACAGCACATTCGGTAGGATCTGTTCGGGGGTCACCAGGTGGCAGCGGACAGCGGTGACACTGGCGCCGGTGTCACGCAGGGCTTCGGCCCGTTGTCCATTGACCGTGACCTGCTGCCGGTACTTCTGGGTGTTGCTTGGGATGGGGGTGCAGGGTACCATTTCTCGGCTACCCAGGCAGACCAGGGACATGGCTGCCGGCTCCCATTCAGTGGTCCCTCGGTCGAGGGTCTCCTCTTCCTCCTCTCCTTCTCCCAGGGTGGCAGCCGCCAGCTGTCGGGGCGGGGGCCCGCCGGCCCCGTTTCTTCGGTTCAGGGGGCAGACCGGATCGCTGGCATAGTGTCCGGTTTGTTGGCAGCCGTAGCACGTTACTGGTGGCCGTGGTCCGGATCTGACCGGGGGCGCCCCCCTTCGGGCTAGGCTCGGGGAGAGTTGTTGCTGCTGTGGCCCTCGAGGGGGACTCCTGGGGGCCCCGGCGGGAGGGTCTCGGTTCCTGTTCGGCCCTCCACCGCGTTGGCGGGGGGGTCCGGTGGGGTTCCTCTGGTACTCCCCCATTGAGTTCCAGGGGACCCGGGAGTTGATCCATCGATCGGCCTCGACGGCGAGTTTTCGCGGGTCGGTCATTTTGCTGTCGAGGAGGTGCTGTCTCAGTTCCACGAAGCAATTGTTGGAGAGATGTTCCCACACGATGAGGTCGACCAGCTGCCCGTAGGTGGTTACTTTGCTACCTCTGATCCACCCTTCTAGGGCCCGACTGAAAAAGTCCACATATTCCACCCAGGTGGTGCCCGGGATTTTCTTGCAGTCTCTGAACCGCTGGCGGTACATTTCTGCGGTTAGCCCGTAGCGGGTGAGCAGAGCCTCCTTCATGTGATCGTAGGAGGTCATCACCTCCTCCGGCAGCTGGAGCAGTGTGTCTCGACCCTCACTCAGGAACCGCCCCCACAGGCCCGCGCCCCAGTCTTTTCGGGGCACCCGATGAGAGGTCATGGCCACCTCGTAGGCCTTGAACCATTGTTGGATGTCGTCATTCTTGTAGTACTCCTTGACGACCTCTTTCGGGATATGTACCTTGGTCTCGGCAGGCGGTAGAGTGTCTCTAGTACTGGGGGCGTTGGTCCCTCCGTTCTTGGCCTTGATTTCGAGCTCCTTGAGACTGCGCTCGTGCTCAAGGGTCAGTTTCTTTTCCTCCAACTCCCGGTGTCGCCTCTTCTCCTCTATCTCCTCTTGAAGCCGTAGCTGTTCTAGGGCCAGTTTCTTTTCCGCCAGCTGGAGTTTGCCGTCCAGCCGCAGTTGTGCGAGCTCTAGCTCGTGGTTCCGGACCTTCTCCCGCTCTCGTATTTCTTCTTCGGAGAGGCCGGTGTCTAGGCTCTTTCTTCCTCCGGTTGCCGGAGTCCGTGCGGTTGATGAGGTCTCAGTCAGGGGTAAGGGACCTTCTTCCTGGGAGGGGCCTGCCCCGGCCTCCAGCCATGTCCTCAGAGCTTTCTGCATGTCCTCTTTGGTACTTAGGCCGGTGGTTGCAATGCCTTTGTCTTTGCAGAACTGTTTTAACTCTTTGTGCGTATATTCTTCCAGCCGTTCGGGCTGGAACTCCATTGTCGCGTTGTTTTCCTGGCTGCTCATGATTACTGTACGTTTGGATGGGTAGCTAGTGGGTACTGGCTGGTACGTACTGCGTTCGGCTCGGATCCCGTCGCTGGCCACCAAATGTTGGAAGGCGGACCCCGAGGAGTCGGCGAGACCACCAAGGGGGGCCCTCACACTGTATGAAGTAGCCGAGCGCTGCCGAGAAGTCTCCTGAGAGATCCTTCTCCTATCACGTACTAGCACAGTAACACCACCACACAGGACTCAAGGAGGTTGTCTCAAGACAAGCAATTCTTTATCAGCAATAAAAAGGTTACGAGGTCAATATTTACACGAAGGGATCGAGGGATCCACCAAAAGTCTCAGTGTCTCTTTGGAAGGGTAGGGGTAGCGGGCCAGTCCTCGGCAGGAGTGCGGTACGAGGGTACCTGGGGCCCAGTTCTTATTCTCAAGCTGGAGGACCTCCGGATCTCGGAGGGGTCGAGCCGCGACGGCGTCAGCAGGGCTCTGGCGGACAGTTCGTGGAGAGCCGCGATCCAATCAGCAGGGCTCTCAAGATGGTTTCTGCTCAGCTCGAGCCGCGACGTCGTCAGCAGGGCTCCGAGGGAGGTTTCAGCGAGGTTGGGCCGCGACAGCGTCAGCAGGGCTCCGATGTTCCAGGTGGCTTCAAAGTGTTCACAGGAAGGAGCCGCGACGCAGTCAGCAGGGCTCGTGATGGTTCCGACAAGAGTTCTTCTCCGTAGGGTCAGCCGCGATTCAATCAGCAGGGCTCTCGACTCCGGGATACAACTGCCGATCTGTGGCGGGGTCGCCCCAGATATAGGTCTGGAGCCCTTTGATGTCCGGACCCAGGCGCCCGGTGGGGGCGGAGAGGCCGGGTGGAGGTGGCCAGACGCCCAGCAGGAGAGGCGCCAGGCCCAAGGGAGTTGCAGGGCGATCACACCTCGAGAGGGGAGGACAGTTAGGGGTCCCATCGATACTGTCCTCCGCCGGGGGCGATGAATGGTTCCTGCGGCACCCCCTGGCCAGTTCGTGGTGCCTCGATGTCGGGGCTTCGCTGGGGCCGAGGCCGGGTTGAGCGGGGTCGCGCTGGCTGGTGCACAGAGTCACGTGGGTGCCAACAAGATGGCGGAGCCACGAGGGGTATGCGACCTCGTGCCGCTCAGGAGGAAGGGTCTCGGTGCAGTTCAGAAGGGTGGCCCGTGAAGGCTGGGGCGGGGAACGGGCACAATCCACGGGGGTAAGGACCATGCCACGAGGCCGGGTCCAACACACACCAACCCCAAAACCACCCTCAGAGGTACCCTCGTCTACAGACCCCCCAGGCCCGACCGCAGTTCAGCGACACCATCGCCGACTTCATCAGCACACACGCCCTTGCTTCCATGGACTACATCCTCCTCGAGGACCTGAACTTCCACCTCGAGAGTAACAACGATTCCAACTCTTCCACCCTGATCACCAACCTCGCCAGCCTCGGACTCAGACAACTCGTCACAACACCCACCCACTCCGCCGGCCACACACTGGACCCCATCTTCTCAGCAAGCTCCCACGTCTTCTTCAACCACACCACCGAACTCCACTGGACGGACCACCGCTGCATCCACTTCACCTTCCAGAAACCCACCACACACCACCGCACCCAACAGATGCCTCGCCGCCGCTGGAGCAAAGTCACCGAGGACCAGCTAACCACCGCCCTCACCAAGAGCCCACCCGCAGACCCGACCGACCCCAACGCCGTGGCCTGCAGCCTTAGACAATGGATCGATGACTGCGTCAACACCCTCGCCCTGCTCAAGAAGCCCTCCAACAAACACAACAGCAAGAGAACCAGCTGGTTCACTGAGGACCTCCAGGCCTCCAAGCGTACCTGCCGAAAACTCGAAAAAAACTGGATCTATGTACGAACACCGGAAAGCTACACAGCCCACAAGAACGCCACGCACAGACACCCCCACCTCATCAGATCGGCCAAAAGGACCTACTTCAAAGACCGCCTAGACAACAATGCACAGAACAGCAAAGAGCTATTCAACATCGTAAAGGAACTCTCCAACCCCAGCTCCAACACCAACGACAGCCCACCATCACAAGACCTGTGCGACTCACTGGCCACCTTCTTCCATCGCAAGATCGCAGACATCCACAACAGCTTCAACGCCGGCACAAACCTGGCAACCACTGAGACCCCCACTCCCACGACCACCTCCCGCACCAACCACCTGCTCACCTGGACCAACATCAACGACGATGAAACCATCAAGATCATGAACACCGTCCACTCCGCATCCCCGGAAGACCCCTGCCCACACCACATCTTCAACCAAGCCAGCAGCACCATCGCACCCCATCTCCGGAAAACCATCAACATCTCCTTCGAGACAGCGACCTTCCCGGAGAGCTGGAAGCATGCAGAGATCAACGCCTTACTCAAGAAACCCAAGGCAGACCCCAAGGACCTCAAGAACTTCCGACCCATCTCCCTGCTCCAGTTCCCGGCGAAGGTCATCGAAAAGGCCGTCAACAAACAACTAGCCAGCTTCCTCGAGGAGACCAGCATCCTGGACTCGTCCCAGTCCGGGTTCCGCAGCAACCACAGCACCGAAATTGCCCTCATCGCCACCACCGATGACATCAGGACCCTGCTTGACAATGGAGAAACTGCGGCCCTCAACCTCCTGGACCTGGCAGCCGCCTTCGATATGGTCTTCCACCGCACACTACGAACACGCCTCTACGACACCGGAATCCAAGAGAAGGCCCTGGACTGGACCACCTCCTTCCTCTCCGGCAGAACACAGAGAGTCCACCTCACCCCCTTCCGCTCCGAAGCCACCGAGATCAACTGCGGCGTACCCCAAGGCTCATTCTTCAGCCCAACGCTATTCAACGTTTACATGGCACCGCTCGCCCATGTCGCACGACGCATGACCTCAACATCATCTCCTACGCCGACGACACCCAGCTGATCCTCTCCCTCATCAAAGACCCCCACACCGCCAAAACCAACCTCAACGAAGGAATGAAGGCCGTCGCCGACTGGATGAGAAACAGCCGACTGAAGCTGAACTCGGATAAGACGGAGGTCCTCATCCTCGGATCCACCCCCTCAGCCTGGGACGACTCCTGGTGGCCTACTGCACTAGGAGCACCCCCTACACCCACCAACCATCCTCGCAACCTAGGGGTCACCCTCGACTCCTCCCTCTCCAGGACGAAGCAGGTCAACGCCGTCTCCTCCTCCTGCTTCAACACTCTCCGCTTACTTCGCAGGATCTTCAAGTGAAACAAGAAGGACGGTCACCCAGGCCCTCGTCAGCAGTAGACTGGACTACGGAAATGCCCTCTACGCTGGAGCCCCAGCCAGACTCCTGAAACGTCTCCAACGCATCCAGAACGCCTCTGCACGCCTGATCCTCGACATCCCCCGGCGCAGCCATATCACACCCGACTTGAGAGACCTGCACTGGCTCCCCATCAACAAGATGATAACCTTCAAACTCCTCACCCACACACACAAGGCACTCTACAACACCGGACCAGCGTGCCTCAACAGCCGTCTTCGCCTCTACACCCCCAACCGCCAGCTCTGCTCCGCAGACCTCGCCCTCGCCACCGTCCCTCCGCATCCGAAGAGTGACTGCCGGCAGCAGATTATTCTCCCACCTCGCCGCCAAGACATGGCACACCCTCCCCACCCACCTGCGGCAGACCGAAGACCTCCTAACCTTCAGGAGACTTCTCATGACCTGGCTCTTCGAACAGTAGCAGCCCCCCCCAGCGCCTTGAGACCCTCACAGGTATGTAGTGCGCTTTATAAATGCTATGATTGATTGATTGATTGATTGGAGAGGATGGGCAGATGAGGACAGAGGCCATGCCAGTGACTGCCTCCTTTGGGCGGGTGATGAGCAGTACCCCTCAAGTCCTTTCTAGTTGACTCGGTCCAGTGGGAGTAAACATATAGAGTGCAATTATGATCCATTGAGAGTCAGGGCCTGATGACATGTTTGTCGGATGCATTATGTACCGTCTTCATGTTTGCACCATGGTGACGGTAGTCCACCTGCCAAATGTATAGATGCCCAGTGGACATCCCTTCATTTCCAGGGGCTGTCATCACAACGGTTCCTGTAAATGAATTGAAAGTTTGACAAACAGCTCTGTCAACATGGCGGACTCAAATAAAAAAAGTGATGGCCCTTGCGCTATGTGAGATTTCTCCCATGGTGGGGGAGGGGACCTAAGTCAACTTGCAGTTTTCACTACCCCTTAATTTCCGGTTTCTCCCTGCGGTGACCACTTTCAATACGACAAGCAGACGATTGGAAAAACCTCTTGGCCCCTTTTCTGTGTCGGGCTGTCGGAGCTGTATGTTAGCAGTAGAAATGGAGCTGTCTCTATCGTCAAAATACTGAAGCCCATCTGACTCTAGATGAGGGAGGCGGACCTTCAGATTGGCAGGGAGGGTGCTTCATTGATGTTGTGACAGAATACCTTGCCTCCAAACTGTAAATTGGGCCCTTAGTCTAAATTTGACACAACTCACTTGATATAATGACCTCCACATGAGGAGGAAGGAAGGCAGAGGAGGGAGACAGCACAGGGACTCATGCAGGGAGTTGAGGATGCAACTGCCAGAAACAGTGTATGGCTGCCTCAAAAAATACACAATAAAGTTGGGCTTCTACACGGTGACCGACAACCAGGGCCATCACCTATATCCCAGGTCTGCAATCAGTTACCACCTGTCACATACCCCAAATCACTTAGAGCCCCCTTAAGAGGACTTATGACACAAGTCTTCTAAGCAGGGCTAGATGCTAAGTCCCCCATAAATTGTGAAATTAGGAACAGGGTGAAGAAACATTATTGACTGAGGGTCTTTCTACTCTTCAATGTTAATCTTTCTTTCTCTAGTTCTCTAGCTCACAAACTCTCAATCTTGCTTTCAAAGTCTTTGCACACTATCAGTGCAATTATCCTCTCTGTTCTCATACTTACTCTTTTTCTCTCTGACCTACTCTCTCAAACAACAGAACGCCTACCCACAGATAATTTGAGCTAATTTGGAATCCATGAAGTCAAGTCATGTGATCATGGGAATTGATTTATCGCAAAGTCAGCTCCTTGATGCGCTCTTGAATGATGACCTAATGCTATTTTTCGTATTTTGCTTCTCTGCAGATCCCACTTGATAACAGATCTATCATGGAGAACCGCACAGCTATCAATGAATTTATTCTTGTGGGATTCATGGTCCCCCCACAGCTCAACACTATCCTGTTCCTGGCCTTCCTTGTCATGTATGTCTTTACTCTACTGGGGAACATGACAATCATCACTGTCTACAGGCTGGACACCAGCCTCCACACACCCATGTACTTCTTCCTTAGCCATTTCTCCACCTTGGAGATCGGTTACACCACCGTGACTGTCCCAAACCTTCTGAGAAATCAGCTGTCCCAAGACAAGGCCATCTCCTTCCAGCGCTGCATGGCCCAGATGTACTGCTTCTTCTTCTTCGGCACGGCAGAGTTCTTCTTCCTAGCCCTCATGGCCTTTGACCGATACATGGCCATCTGCCATCCACTGCATTACCACAGGATCATGGACACCAGGTGCTGCTCACAGATGGTGTTAGCATCATGGATCGTGAGTTCACTTGTCCCCGTTTGTCCCACCATTATTATCTCTAGATTGCCTTTCCACGGCAGCCACAGTATCAACCATTTCTTCTGTGACGTAGGACCAGTCATCAAGCTCTCCACTAGCGACACCTTCCTCGCTGATCTGAGTGTCTTCATGGTGTCCGCTCTTGTGGTCTTGAGCTCGTTCCTGCTCATTGTCTTTTCGTACATTTGCATCATCGCCACCATCTTGGGGATTCCTTCTGCCACAGGCAGGAAGAAGGCCTTCTCCACTTGTGCGTCTCATCTCATTGTAGTCACCATATTCTTTGGGACCGTCATCTTCATGTATGTTCGACCAGCCTCCCTTGACTCGGCTGATCAGAACAAGGCTGTGTCTTTCTTCTACTCAGTGGTCACCCCCATGATGAACCCCATTATCTACAGCCTGAGGAACAAAGAGGTGAAGGGAGCTCTCAGGAAGGTGACTGAGAGGATGCGCTCTGCAAGGAAAGCTGTGAGCGTAATCCGTGGTGTTATGTACTAGAGGGCATAGAACTCCTACACCCTCTCGTAGGCACCACATGCACCATTGTTGCTGCTACCATACCAAGGAATTGAGCAAAGAGATATAAGAGTCTTTCAACTGCGTGAATGAAGGAATGTTTACTGTGAGTGGTCCCAGGAGAAGGTCTGTAACAGGAGGACGAAAGTGCCTTGTATACATTAATGATTTTGGGATTACAGGAGGAGTTCTCCAAGAAGAGAGAGTGCAGTAGAGTCTGTGGTGGGACTACTGTCTCCCAGCTTGTATGACATGTGACTGCCACTGGCCGGATGACTGATGTGATGCGCCTGAGATGTGACTGGAGACACTGTGTCATGGAAGGCAAGAGAGATACTCTGCTTCCATTGGCCGAGGTGACAGCTGTCACAGACAACACCTGTCCTTCAACAATCATGGTGTGTTCACTGGCAGCCCTATATCCCTTGGCCTGCGTAAGCACCGGGGAGACTGAGAGGAGGTGGACAGAGGGACGCTCTGCCCTCTTGAGCCACTGATGGGCGCCCTTTGGAAGCACCTTATATCCCCTGGGCAGGCCTAGGTAAGCACCGGGGAGACTGATAGGAGGTGGACAGAGGGACGCTCTGCCCTCTTGAGCCACTGATGGGCGCCCTTTGAACGCTCCCTATATCCCTTGGCCTGGGTAAGCACCGGGGAGATTGAGAGGAGGTGGACAGAGGGACGCTCTGCCCCCTTGAGCCAATGATTGGCGCCCTTTGAATGCGCCCTACATCCCTGGACAGGCCTGGGTAAGCACCGGGGAGACTGAGAGGAGGTGGACAGAGGGACGCTCTGCCCTTTTGAGCCACTGATGGGCGCCCTACATCCCTGGTGTTAGACCTGGCACCTTGGCGTGAGTCTCTCTTCCACTTTTTATCGCTGTGCCTCATGTTTTTTGCTGGTGTTAGCTCCTCAGAGCACTGTGCCACTACCAACCAGTGCCACAGTGCAAGTGCTCCCTATATAAAATGTATATGTTGGTTGGATTCCATGATTGGCTTATTTGGTTTACTGTCAGACCCCAGTAAAGTGCACCAAGGGTGCCCAGGGCTTATAAATACAAATGCTGCTGGTGGGCTTGCAGCACTGGTTGTGCCACCCACAGAAGCGGCCTAGTAAAATGTGTCTAAGGTCTGCCATTGCAGAACCTGCATGCAGTCTGGTACTGTCATGCTGACTGGGCAAGTGCCCTTTCTTGCCAGTCCCTAAACCTTCCCTTAACTTTATATTAGTCACCCCTATGGTAGGCCCAAGGGCAGGGTGCATTGTAAGCATAAGGTAGGACAAGCCCTGATGTGTGTGGCATGTCCTAATAGTGAATTACAGCCAATTTCGTTTTTCACTATTGTAAGGCTACCTGTCTCCATAGGCCAGAATGGGCTGTTAAAATTGTTACATTCTATGATCCTAGCAGACCCAGGGAACATGGTAGAAATTCGAGTTTAGTATGCCTGAACTCAGAATGATAAAATACATCTTTTCGTAAAGTTATTCTGTATTTGCAAATGCCACTTTTAGAAAGCTGGTATTTGCTTGCCTAACCATTTCAGCCCGCCTCTGCTAGGATGTGTATCTGCTGTCTGGTTTCTGTGAGTGACAGGGCTGGGGAATTCCAGGAGACAGGCTGGGGCAGCCCGGTGGTGAATAGAGAGATCTACATCCAGATGGGTGGGAGGAGTGCACCTGGACTCTGAATAGGGCTGTGCTCTGCCACCACAATGCTGGCTCCACCTCCTGTGGAACGGCTGGTGTCTATACCCTGCACCCTGAATAGAAAGTCAGAGTCATGTCAACAAAGTGCTCAGGAACTGGTTCTGGCTGGGCAAAGGCCCCTCTACCCCAGAGGAACAAAGGAATTACGGGTATAAGTATTGGGACCCCGCTCCCAAGAAATTAGATCCTGCTTGACAAGAAGAACCTCAGCCTGAGGAGAAGGAACTGGGAAAGCTGTAAGGAGGAGTACTGTCCCTGACCTGGGGGATTGGCCTGCAGTGGTTGCCTTGCTGCTGAAGGAGAGGAGAAAGACTACAAAAGACTTTATTTCAACTTGTGCTTAAAAAGATCTCCAAGGGCCTGAGTAGAGCTGGCCTCCTGTTAAGAAGTCCCAGGAACAAAAGGACTTCACCCCAGCTTCCCCCTGAACTCTGCTGTGTGAGTTCTGCCCCTCCTAGAGTGCTGGAACCAGTTTTTGGGCCTCTGGGAGCTGTGCCTGCTGTTGGGAAGCCGGCCAAGAAGAAAGAAATCAAAGATCTCCACTTTTTCACGCACAGCCAGCTTAGCGAGAAAATTTCCGTTGCACCGCTAGTTAGCGTGCAGAATTTTATCGCTGAGGACATCGTCGCAGAGCCTGCTGCCGCTGAGTCCGATCAGCGCTGGGAAAATCATCGCCCCGCTCGTTAGCGGACCAAATTTGATCGCTACCAGCCCAAGATCCCCGCTACGCCTGTTAGCGGGCAGAATTCTATCGAAGCGAACATCGTCGCAGAGCCTGTTGCCTCTGAGCCCGATCAGCGCTGGGAAAATCATCGCCCCGCTCATTAGCGGACCGAATTTGATCGCTACGAGCCCAAGATCCGCGCTTCGCCTGTTAGCGGGAAGAATTCTATCACTGCGAACTTCGTCGCAGAGCCTGCCACTGCTGTGTGAAATCGTGGCAGAACAAGGCAAGATCATCGCACCGCTCGTTAGCGTGAGTAATTTTATCGCTGCGAAAATCGTTGCAGACCCAACCAAGATAACGCTGGTGAAATTGTCGCCCCTCTCGTTTGCGGGACGAATTTTGTCGCATTGTGGCTTAGCGAGTACATTTCTACCAGATTAGCTACACCTTGATTTTTAACGCTGGAGTGCCGCTAGGAACTTTTTATCGCATCATAAGGTACTGTGGGTTAAAATGGCCGCTAAAGTGAATGATTTTGTCGCTAACCTAAGAACTCTTTCTGAAAGCATATTCTTGAACTGTGTATGTCATTTTTGTCGTTATTTGGTCTTGTGCTAAGCCTTTATATAAAAGATCACTATTTTTTATATAAATCTAGTGTGGTGTCCATTTGTGGTGTTATCACTGAGTTACTGTTTGTGGTCACAAATGCTTAACCTATAACGCTCTGGGATAAGCCTTGTCTGCTCGCGCCAAGCTACCTAGAGGGTGAGCAGGGGTTATTTTAGGAGTGTAACCTCTTACCCTCACTAGAGGAGAGGGTTCCTGCTTGTCACAAGTACCTACCTGTGCCAACCAGAGATCCCCAATTCTAACACCTGGGCAGGCCTGGATAAACCAGGGACACTGAGAGGAGGTGGACAGAGAGACGCTCTGCCCTCTTGAGCCACTGATGGGCGCCCTTTGAACGCGCCCTACATCCCTGGGCAGGCCTGGATAAGCACCGGGGAGACTGAGAGGAGGTGGACAGAGGGACGCTCTGCCCTCTTGAGCCACTGATGGGCGCCCTTTGAACGGGCCCTACATCCCTGGGCAGGCCTGGGTAAGCACCGGGGAGACTGAGAGGAGGTGGACAGAGGGACGCTCTGCCCTCTTGAGCCACTGATGGGCGCCCTTTGAACGCGCCCTATATCCCTTGGCCTGGGTAAGCACCGGGGAGACTGAGAGGAGGTGGACAGAGGGACGCTCTGCCCTCTTGAGCCACTGATGGGCGCCCTTTGAAAGCGCCCTATATCCCTTGGCCTGGGTAAGCACCGGGGAGACTTAGAGGAGGTGGACAGAGGGATGCTCTGCCCTCTTTAGCCACTGCTGGGCGCCCTTTGAACGCGCCCTACATCCCTGGGCAGGCCTGGATAAGCACCGGGGAGACTGAGAGGAGGTGGACAGAGGGACGCTCTGCCCTCTTGAGCCACTGCTGGGCACCCTTTGAATGCGCCCTATACCCCTTGGCCTGGGTAAGCACCGGGGAGACTGAGAGGAGGTGTACAGAGGGACGCTCTGCCCTCTTGAGCCACTGTTGGGTGCCATGTGAACGCGCCCTACATCCCTGGGCAGGCCTGGGTAAGCACCAGGGAGACTGAGAGGAGGTGGACAGAGGGACGCTCTGCCCCCTTGAGCCACTGATGGGCGCCCTTTGAAAGCGCCCTATATCCCTTGGCCTGGGTATGCACCGGGGAGACTGAGAGGAGGTGGACAGAGGGACACTCTGCCCTCTTGAGCCACTGATGGGCACCCTTTGAACGCGCCCTACATCCCTGGGCCTGGGTAAGCACCAGGGAGACTGAGAGGAGATGGACAGAGGGGCGCTCTGCCCTCTTGAGCCACTGATGGGCGCCCTTTCAACACGCTCTATATCCCTTGGCCTGGGTAAGCACCGGGGAGACTGAGAGGAGGTGGACAGAGGGGCGCTCTGCCCTCTTGAGCCACTGATGGGTGCCCTTTGAACGCGCCCTACATCCCTGGGCAGGCCTGGGTAAGCACCGGGGAGACTGAGAGGAGGTGGACAGAGGGACGCTCTGCCCTCTTGAGCCACTGATGGGCGCCCTTTGGAAGCGCCCTATATCCCCTGGGCAGGCCTGGGTAAGCACCAGGGAGACTGATAGGAGGTGGACAGAGGGACGCTCTGCCCTCTTTAGCCACTGCTGGGCGCCCTTTGAACGCGCCCTACATCCCTGGGCAGGCCTGGATAAGCACCGGGGAGACTGAGAGGAGGCGGACAGAGGGACGCTCTGCCCCCTTGAGCCACTGATGGGCGCCCTTTGAACGCGCCCTATATCCCTTGGCCTGGGTAAGCACCGGGGAGACTGAGAGGAGGTGGACAGAGGGACGCTCTGCTCTCTTGAGCCACTGCTGGGCGCCCTTTGAACGCGCCCTATATCCCTTGGCCTGGGTATGCACCGGGGAGACTGAGAGGAGGTGGACAGAGGGACGCTCTGCCCTCTTGAGCCACTGATGGGCACCCTTTGAACGCGCCCTACATCCCTGGGCAGGCCTGGGTAAGCACCGGGGAGACTGAGAGGAGGTGGACAGAGGGACGCTCTGCCCCCTTGAGCCACTGATGGGCGCCCTTTGAACGCGAGTTCCAAGAAACAATCTGAGGAGAGCGAAGCGTGTATTCCAGCTGCAACAAGCTACCTTCAGCTGCTGCACCGCAATTCAAAGAGTACATCAGTAAGCAGGGCCAGACATACTCCTGTGCAGCAATGTTCATTTCCAGACAGTGCATACAGAGGAGCATGAACGCATTCATCAGTAATAAGTGATCCCTCATTTTCGAACAGTCGAAATACTCACGAAAAAGAAACATTCTTCCCAAAATGTATTAAAGCTTCAAACACAGCTGAAAGTCTGGGCATCCTCCCCACTCTCACAGTACAGGAAAGCTGAGCTTTGCAATTTCTAATGTTAACCCTGCTGCGAGCTTGTTCACTAATTGGGGCAGGCCTGTGCTTGAACAAGATGACGTCAGCCAGGATTCTGAAATGTGGCCTGTGTGCTCACAACCTCCAGGCGAATGCTTCTCCTCTCCAAAAAGATCCGCGTGACCTCAGGTTCAGGTGGTCGCAGGGATGAATGTCCTGTACGAAGAGCTGTGCCACCCTATGCCAGTCTGGCTTCTTCTGGCACTAGTGTTCCACAGTGGCAGCAGAGCATTCGACCCTGGGGTTCATCATAATAGACCAGTTCATGGAGAGGGTAGCAAATGTCGTCTCATCAGCTGAGGGGAGAGTCCTGGTTCAGCTAGCTTATTGATAATGCAGGGTACAGGCCTTTCCTCAATACAGGGTACAGGCCTTTTCTCTATCCAGCCTACATGCCTTTCCTCTAGGTCCCCTGGGGATTGGGTTGCTCTCTCCATTCCTGAAATAAGGGTATTTTGCCCTAATATGGACGTTCCCGTCCACACATATTTACATTGTGGTTCTGTGTGAATGATACACTCTTGAAGGGCGGGGAGAGGGGTCCACCAGTCCTGGAGATCTATCCAGCAACAACACAACCTCACCTAGAGGGTCAGGCCTGTGACTCCAAATCCACACCCTAGTGAACATCAGCTGCTCACCTCCATCTAGGGTAGCGAGTCCTGGAAGAAGCTTGCAAAGGTGCATTCTACTTTGGTTGCTTGTGATAAGGTAGTTCATCAGACACATCTTTTGATGAGACCCTGTCTTAACTCCAGTCATCCAGTGTATGTGTGAGTACCGGGTCTCTAGAGATATTTGTCTGAAGCTGTGCAGTTCTAACTGAGTTGCTGATGGTTCAAGGACTTCAGGTTGCTGTTCTCCAAGGCTGAGAAAAAGCCTAAATTTCACAGTAGAAGCCTTTGGCGCTGTGCTTACCTGGCATTCCATGAGGTATACCACCCAGTGTGGACACTAGCATCCCCTTGATGCCAAGAAGCAACCCAGGGCCAACCAGACTGAGGCCTTCATTGTGAGAACAAATGGTAGTAGAGATCCTGCCCTGAGCCATCCTGAGAGGCAGGATCTACATCTGCAACCAGAGAGGGTGAGAATGCTCCTGTAGGATAAGGGACGGGGCCTGCCGGTGACCGCACACACACCTCAATCTACACAGAGCTGAAAGAAGCGCACAAGAAAAATGACTGAGAAGATGCACTCTCCAAGGAGACCTAAAGTACAAGCACCTGGCTGAAGAAAGAGGTCACAGAAACCCTCACTCACTGTGTGGGAGCCTCTATTTCCCTTTCCTGGTCACAGGAAGCATCCGCCTCTTTCACCCTAGATTGATGGGGAGTGCTCCATCGGCTGAAGATGGTTGGCATTAACACTATTGCATCCTTTGCCTTATGACTTCTGCTCTGGGATTATGGTGCGTGGAAGGTCTGGTTGCTAACCCTCCTTTGTCCCTAGTCGGTGATCCCTTCACATAAAAATCATGACATCTATTTAGGTCTCGTCTTTCAGAAAGCTTTAGGTGTCTCCCAAGATAATGCGCCTGATTTAGATATAATCATAGGATATAATGGAATTTATATTTCGGCAGATGTGATTTGATGGAGTAACACATCCACCAAGATCTATATTTTTTTTAATAATATATAATATACGTCCCTGTAGGGGCTCTTGGTGAGTGGTCTTCATTTGGTCTGTAACACAAACATTCACACTTAACAGCCAAAAAATCAAATGTCCAGCCCAGTGCTTGTCTTTTATACTCTTACATCACAGCACCACTAAATTCCTCCAAACAGCATGGGTCCAGTATCCAGGGACCTGCTGTGCTGCAGTGATCCACCCTCCCGGGCTTCCCAGTGATTGATCGTCCTCCCATTATGGTCAAGACTCTGCCGTTACCATTTCCAACCCTCAGGCAAGATTAGGCGCAGATGCAAAAGTCTCAAATGTTCTCACTGGATCGAGGAGCTACTCCGCTCAATGTTTTTATCTTTCCTTTTGCAAATAGAGTCAAGCAGGTCTGTCCTCTCACCTGCTTGCACCAGTTTTTTGTACCTAGAGTGGTCTGAATCCCATAGTTTATCTGCTGATTGCTTGCAGCAGACCAAGCTGGCAGCTTTGTGCCTTAACTGTTCTTTTGTAAGGGAAGCAGAATTATTCAGGACAATGTCTGTGGGACAGTCTCAGAGGGATGGCTCTGCAGCAGCCCTTGACTCCAGCAGCAAAACCCCACCTGGTCAGTTTCCAGCGTGTGCTCAGTATTGGCATTGGTGTCCTCCAGATCATGTCCCTTGTGGTGATGTCTTTGGGGGTAGTGGCAGCCTCAAGGCCAAACAGGGTTGCCCACTTTGGTGGTGAAAAAGTTTTCATCTCTTAGATGCGAGTGGCAGCACCAGTCTTTGGAGCTCTCAGTGGAATCCCATATGTGGACACGCTCCAATGGACTGCTTGCCATGTCTAAAAAGACCAAAGTGACCTTAGGTTCAGGTGGTCGTAGGGATGAGCATCCTATACAAACAGCTGTGCCAACCTATACCAGTTTGTTTTTTATGGCAGTGTTGTTCCACAGTAGCAGCAGAGAATTAGATCCTAGAAGACAGGGTGTTCATTCAAAGAGGCCAGTTTACAAAGCGGGGTGGCTAATGTCTTCTCACTCATGACATGAGTATAGTCCTTCCCTTCCTCATATATTTATATTGTGGTTTGCGAGAGGGTGCCGTGTGAATGATGTACTCTTGGAGGACATGGAGATTGAAAGACTAATTGGATGTTTATCTTTCAGTTCCCTTCATCCCAGTAGGTGACGTGCAGCTAGCTGCCTCTAGATGTCTACCAGGCCTGGAGATCTATCCAGCAACAGCTCAACCTCCCTAGAAAGTGAGGCATGTGACTCCAGATCCACGTCCTAGTGGGCGTCAGCAGTGCATGCATTAGTACAAACTTGATACCACTGACGTGCACTGTGCTGAAGGAGAGGGAGACCCTTTCATGGGTCATCCTTAGATCGCTCCTTTGGGCCATTGTCTTACCTGCAGCTCCTCAGACTGGGAACATGCAAAGCTTCTCCGCCTGGACAGCTTCTCCTCTTGCAGGGCCAGGCTCACTCCTGGCCTCTCTCAGGAAGCGGGCTTCTAGGTTCTTGAGATAGACCCTCAGATGCTTGAGCGAGGCAATGAAATGAGGTAGACCATCAGATGCTCCAGCGAGGCAATTCAATGAGGTAGACTCTCAGGTGCTCCAGCGAGTGATACAATGAGGTAGACCCTCAGATGATCCAGCAAACGATGCAATGAGGTAGACCCTCAAATGCTCCCGCGAGGCGATGCAATGAGGTAGACCCTCAGATGCTCCAGCGACCCGATGCAATGAGGTAGACCCTCAGATGCTCCAGTGTGGCAATGCAATGAGGTAGACCCTTAGATGCTCCAGCGACCCGATGCAATGAGGTAGACCCTCAGATACTCCAGCGACCCGATGAAATGAGGTAGACCCTCAGATGCTCCAGTGTGGCGATGCAATGAGGTAGACCCTCAGATGCTCCAGCGACCTGATGCAATGAGGTAGACCCTCAGATGCTCCAGTGTGGCGATGCAATGAGGTAGACCCTCAGATACTCAAGCGACCCGATGCAATGAAGTAGACCCTCAGATGCTCCAGTGTGGCGATGCAATGAGGTAGACCCTCAGATGCTCCAGCAACCTGATGCAATGAGGTAGACCCTCAGATGCTTCAGTATGGCGATGCAATGAGGTAGACCCTCAGATGCTCCAGCGAGGCGATGCAATGAGGTAGACCCTCAGATGCTCCAGCGAGGCAATGCAATGAGGTAGACCCTTAGATGCTCCAGCGAGCGATGCAATGAGGTAGACCCTCAGATGCTCCAGCAACCCGATGTAATGATGTTAAACCTCAGATGCTCCAGCGAGGCGATGCAATGAGGTAGACCCACCGATGCTTCAGCGAGACGATGCAATGAGGTAGACCCTCAGATGCTCCAGCGAGGCAATGCAATGAGGTAGACCCTCAGATGCTCCAGCAAAGCGATGTAATGCAGGCGATACACTTCCACCGTCTATGGGGAGGTATCTTCACCCTTCATCTTGTGCCACAATAAGCCACGAATATGCAGAATTGATCCCTCTAACCAGATTACTCAGTCTCAGACAACACTCAGAGTCCTACTACCAATCATGTGCTACACACACACACACATGCACACAGACACGCACACATGCATCCATGCATCTATGCACACACACACACACACAAACAACATGCACATGGGATTTCCCCACAAGGTTCTGGGGTTCACTTCAGCATAATTTTATACACAAAGGGGATCTCTAAACCACATTTACACTGACAGTAAAAGGTCTGGTGACACTAAGGATGCAAAACACAGTACACTGTCACTACTGCTTACTGTTATACACCCAGGACGTGGGCCGAAGTCCACTGCCTAATATCAGGACAGCCCTGGTGCACCCCTAAGGTCATAAGACAGGTCAGAGACAGGCCTCATTCAGTGTGCACAGGGTAGATTAGCATAACACCTGGACCAAAATAAAAGTCAGGATACCACTTTCACTTGTAAGTGGGCGCTCAAGGCAGGGGTACAGACCTATTTCCCATGCAGTGGACATTCCTGTCCCAACAGAGTGACAGAAGTTTGCTTGTGCACAATGTGCACATGACCTATAAAAATAGTCTTGTTCAGTGCCTGGCCTGGTGAACATTTAAAAAAAAATGTTTTTATTTAAAACATGTGAATTTTTTTTCTCTTCTTTTGTGAGAGCCCAGAACCGTCCCAGGTACTGCTACCGGGTCAGAAGAAGGCCACTCATGCGTATGCGTGGGGTTGGCCAGGAGGGCATAGTTGAATGCTTGTGTCAGACTTTATGACAAAGCCATTTTTCTGCATGCCTGGGCAGCCATCTTGGCATTTTTTATTATTCTTTACTGTTCCAACATGGCTTATACATTGTTTCTAAATGAATCAGAAGCCTTAGAACAGCAAAGTGAACACAAAATACCAAAGTCAGTAGATTTGGGGGCAGATATTAATGCTTAATCCTATTGGTGGCAGATATTAACACCTAGCCCCATTGGTGGCAGATATTAACGCCTAACCCCATTGGAGGCAGATATTAACGCCTAGCCCCATTGGTGGCAGATATTAACACCTAGCCCCATTGGTGGCAGATATTAACACCTAGCCCCATTGGTGGCAGATATTAACGCCTAGCCCCATTGGAGGCAGATATTAACGCCTAGCCCCATTGGTGGCAGATATTAACACCTAGCCCCATTGGTGGCAGATATTAACGCCTAACCCCATTGGAGGCAGATATTAACGCCTAGCCCCATTGGTGGCAGATATTAACACCTAGCCCCATTGGTGGCAGATATTAACACCTAGCCCCATTGGTGGCAGATATTAACGCCTAGCCCCATTGGAGGCAGATATTAACGCCTAGCCCCATTGGAGGCAGATATTAACGCCTAGCCCCATTGGTGACAGATATTAACACCTAGCCCCATTGGTGGCAGATATTAACGCCTAGCCCCATTGGTAATGTTTGCTGTGGTTGGAATACTTGTCTTTTAGGTGATGTTCTAATGGCTTTCTTGCACAGTCTCTGAGGCACAGGCTCACGGAGACTTCCCCCTTTAACCCTGAGCTGCAGAGGAAACTAGTGCTAAGTTTAAAGAGACCTTAGAAATGGAGATAGATTGTTGCTATTCGCTGGCTGAGTCTAGGCGATACATTTAGGACTACGGTTCTGCTGTCAGGCTGGCCCGGGAACTGGGAGGCAGGGGGCAGGTCTTTTTTCCAAGTCCCGCTGAGTAAGCACTTACTCCTTGTGGTAGCGTAGAAGCTGACCCCATTGAGCGCATTGCTCACTCGCTCACGCTAAAAGAGTAAACCATTAGAGAATAGAGGACTATGTCAGGGAGTGGAAGGCTTCGAACGGGCGAGTGATTTCAAAAACAGGAAATTGAATGCTTCATCATTTTTAGGTTTTGCTTGCACAGCGCTTGCATTGTGCTTGTGAAATCTATTGTTTTTAATATATCTTAAAATGGGCTTGCATTCTGCCTTCACATCTTGTTGGTCCACCAGCCTGCCAGTTTACTTTCCTCCGTTTCTACTTGTAGGAGGGTAGGATCTGCTTCTTGTAGTTATCCCCACTTTTTGCTGATGTTTCACTGTTTTCAACTTAGATTGACTGGGATCCTGCTAACCAGGGCCACAGACTAGCTGCTTTCTCCTCTACATTGATTGCATGTACTTTAGGTACACTCCAGATTGGATACTGGGGTACCCTTATCAGTCCCTAGTATATGGTATACTGTGTACCCAGGGCATAGGTACCCCAGAGGCCTCCCAGGGGTTGCAGAATGTACTATGCCACCCCTGAGAGACCATTCAAACGGACACTACAGGTCTGCTACTGCAGCCTGTGTAAGGTGGTGCATGCACCCCTTACTTAGATATAGGTTCACTATATCTATTCTAAATCACTGCACATATAAACCTATCAACAGAGCCCCTCTGCAGCCTTCGGAACCTATTTTCCGGGGTTGTTTGTGATACAGTCAACCATATATATATTTAAGTGCATTATAACCTTGCGGTAAATGCTAACTTTAAAACAGCTGCTTAGAAACATGTCGTGTTTGATGTCAAACACCTTGGAATCATACCTCCACACCAGTAACTGGTGTGGGAAGTATGATTCCACCCTTCTAGAGGGACTTAAGTGAAACACCGGTACACCCAGTACCAGCTTTCTCGACCTGGGCATCACAATACGGATGCTGCCAGCCACCGACACGAGTCTGGCCTCCTGCTGCTGAGCCAAGCTCGAGCAGAGGAAGGCTTGACAATAGGTTTCCTGTCACAGGGAGGTGTGACCACCTCCCAGACAGGATTTAGTGTATTGGGGCTGGGTGGGTGCACTCTGAGAGTGTTTGAAAGTATGCACTGGGGGCACATTTGGTGTCTCTGTAAATAGTCCAACTCTGCTACAGAAACCAAGTCCTTCTACGATCTACACTTTGCTGGACGACTGAAGAATCTCCCTTGAAGTAAAGGAGTTACTCCCCTGCAGCAACAGATACCTTAACGCATCTGACCGGTTTGCATCTCCCAAGCTCCTGAGGACTCTGAAGATTTCTGCAACAGAGGTGGTGGGTTCCCGAGTGTCCCTGAGGTGGATCTGACCTCTCAACAATTCTGAGACCCCTGTGCACAGTGTACTTTATCAGCAGCATATGTTTTTTGGCGATCCCTGAGGCTGTGCTTTGGGCTACGTGTAGTCCTGACCCCGAACAGTATTTCCACCGAAGATATCCGGCCTACACTTCATGAGTGTTCCGTGGGCTGGTATTTTGTTATTCAGCTCGAGGTCCCTTCGCGATCCCTGGTCCGTTGGCTTGTGGGTCCCTGTGAAGGTAACTTTGACTTTCCTTGGGCTTTCCTGGTTGCTCCAGATGTACCCTGACTCTCCATTGCTTGGAGAGTCCCCAGGACCTTGCTGGGCCTCACCGTAGCTTGTTTCCTCTGCCCACGTGGGGTGCAGTTGCCAAGGCTTGTTGGTGTTCGATCTGGACACTGACCCCCAGCACTCAACATCCTTTGTGGGACAGCTCACCTCCGGACTTTGGTCATTGTCGACGTCTCCTGGTTCCCGTGGCTGCAGAGTCAAGCATCCTATCTTCTCACCTGAAGCACCCGACATCGGTGGGCATTCCTCTACTGAGCCCCTGGTCACCCTGAAGTGACCAAGACTCTGTCCCCTCTGCTTTCAGGTTCTTCTCACCTCGGATCCAGGCTTGGATTCCATCGGACACTTTTCATCTTCCCGGCAGCAGCACTTTCTCGCATCACTCCATTGAAAACAACAAAGGTTTATGACATCACTTGACCCCTATGCATCCGGCTCCTCTGGGATAGGTAACATGGGTATCTCGGTACTCTTAAGGGTGCTGGCCTTAGAACCTTCTATGTTCCAAAGGGTTCGCTTAAATTCCTCTTCGAAGTGTCCTTAAACTCTAAATTTCTAACCGCGACTTTCCAATAGGATTGTACAGAGCTCGTGCCTGTGTTCTCACACTGCACCCGTCCTCCGTGGGTCCCTTGTGTCACTACTTTGGGTGATTCCTTGAGGTCCAGCGATGCTACATGCTCTAGGCACTGTGTCTAGTCAAGTCGTGGTTCTTATACCACTTTCTTAATATATGGTTTGGTCCGCCCCTAGGGCCCATTTTATATTGTGCTATTTATTGTCGTTTTAGAACTGTATTAATGTGTATCGTGGACTCAAATCTCATAAAGAGATTAGTAGTGAGTGTTTAGTAATAAATACATATATTTTATATATACCTTGTGTGGGTATCCTTTCATTTAGTGATTCAAGAGGTTATATTCTGGTAAACCAAGCTGCATTACATTCCTTCAAGACTTAACCTGAAGGCTGCTCTCCATAGCTACCACTAGGATAGCTTTCTATAAAGGTTGTCTTTACACCTATTCATCAATAAGGGGTTTGTTTGGACTGGTACAAGGTGCCCACTTTAATTATTGGTCAGCATATACCAGGCCAACTTCTCACACTACTAAGTACAGCTTTTTTTTGGGAGGGGGGTGCTTCTGTATCAGTATCCCGTGGCCCAATTACTCATTCCATCCACTTTAATTTGCTTTTATGTCTGGAGCTGCTATCATCGCATTAAGGCTGCCATCCTGCTCGTTTTACCTTGCATGTTAGCAACTGACTGCATTTCGTAACATCTGTTTGTGGCAGCACTCTCGTCTACATTTCTTTGTTTTAACAATAGTTTTCTTATTTATTTTGGACTTTAACTTTCCGTGTCCGCAGGCATTCGCTCGCGTGTTGGCTTTGGACTCCTTGAGAGTAATGTTTTCGTCTTTTAGCCCATGCCTTTCAACACATCTTTTTGTGGTAACACAGTCACTCCCATCTACATTTCTTCGGTTCTTTTATTAGTTCATTATTATTTTCACTGTGCTTCTAAGGTACATTCTTTTTGTCAGGGCTGGCCAGCCTAAGGCATCACTACATCAAAAGACACTTCCTGTGTGTGGCAAAATACATAAAGTCCGCCGATTTAGATCAAGCAGAAACTTACACCACCGTGGGCGTCCTCATTCCTTTACGAAACGACCGATCCATGTACCGCGGAATTTCAAGATGGCCGCCGGCGACAACCTTTGAGGTTGCCAGTCTAGTGTTTTTTCCTCCTCCCCAACGCAGCTGTGCTCGCGACTGTAATCGCGGCAAACTGCGCACTTCAACTGCAATTCTGAGGTAAAACGGTTGCGTGTTCCAAGCGGTGTTTTGTGAGTATTGAGGCATACCAGAGCTACAGCTTCCGCGGCTGCGGAAGGTAAGACTATTTACTCCGTATTATTTGGGACCTCAAGAATTTCTTTTGTGAGTCGCGGCAGAGTCAGGGATCTAACTAGAGTTATTCCACGAGAAGCGCCCACTTGTAAAAAGAAGGCGTTAGCTCTCAGTTTTTCAAACAGCTCACCTTTCAGCGCTCAACAGGCTTGGTGAGAGAATTGCTAGAACTGTGTTTTCCTGATATAGTTTTTCAGCAATGTGTGGTAGTGAACACTTACCAAAGAATACAGAAAGAGCATAAATATTGAAGACAATTTCCCTAAAGAATCTACAAGTAGGTGTAGTTATGTATATATATCCCAACGCAAAAGTAGCCCGAAAGAGAAGTGGCCGCAGGCAGTTTATTTTGTTCCAACTTTTATTTGTGGTGAACTTGCAAGCTGGTCACAGGCAGAACTCAGCATTCACTTGTAAAAGATGGCCAGACGCGTTTCTGGAAATAACAATCCTTTCTTCAGTGGCACAACTGCTGATATGGACGGGGAACATCCACGATGCACTGTTATATACATAGTTCCGCCCATGTGGGCGTGGCCACTCCCGTGGCTTCTTGATTCTCGTAGTGCAAATGGGTATTACTCTAGTGAGTCCCAGTACCATTCAAGCAGTAAAATTAAAAGAGTATTACCCCAGTGGGTTGATGTGGGTTGATGTTGAAAACTGCTGCAGCACAGCCCCGCTTTGACAGTCGACACAGGGAACTTCGTGTTCGCACCGGACTAGTGCTCACACCCTGCCTCTCATGGAGTCAGCCCCACCTGTTTACCCCGAGCCTGCTCACCAGCAGTGGGCCTCTTCTCACGGCTGTATATATGTATATATATATATATATGTATAAAGATACTTACCAACCTTATGAAGTCCTCTTCTTCCACTCAAATACATCTGGAAGCTTCATCAAAGGAAGTGAATTTCAACTGAAAAATAAAAGAGAAAAAGACTAGTTTCTACACCAGGGTAGCAAGGTAAAATACAGTGTATATTCCAATAGAAATAGATGAGTGAGAGTTATCTGAGACACTACATAATTTAGCATCTGAATTAATTTAGTATTCTATAATCAACAGAACCATGGAATAACGGAGACCAAATAGGAAGCAACCTACAAGAGAATAGACAGCCACTTAACTAAGACAGGTAATCATTTTGGGGTTTAGTGTAAGACTAGAAAAAGGAAAAGAATACAATGTTAAAATATTAATGTAGATCTGTGTAGGAGAGTAGGGTCTGCTATCCTATGGTCACCCCAAATTTTTGCTTTTTGCTTCACTGGTTTTTGACATATTGAGGCTGTGGGCCTGCCAATCAGACCCCCAGCCTGCTGTTCTCTCTACTAAATTCACACTATGCACTTTAGGTGCATAACCAATTGGAAGTGGATCACCCTGTGAGCCCCTGTACCAGTGTACACTAGGTACCCAGGGCATTGGTGTATCTAAGGCCTGCCAAGGGCTGAAGCATGTATTATGCCACCCCAGGCTTGGCCTAACAAATTTGACACAACTGGCTGATCACTCAGCTGGGGTAAGTTGGTGTAACCACCTCTTACTTAGGTGCAGTATACCTATACCTAACCTTAAATGGGGCACATGTTAACCTATAAGTCACTCCTATGGCAGGCCTTAACAATCCTGAAGGCAGAGTGCTTGGTTCCATGTGAGATGGTGCTCTGGCATGAGCTGAGCCTGTCTGCAGTGGTCGGAACAACTTCCTTCTACTGTTTCCAGATATCGTCATACCATATACTCTTAAGTGCATTATGAACCTCGCGGTTAAATGCTATCTTTGGTTTGGCTTTATCAAAACATGTCGAGTAAGGTGTCATACGAATTGGAATACTAACCCCTCGCCAATTCTGGCGACGGGGTTAGCATTCCACCCTTCTAGAGGGACACGACATGTACAGCACCTGAAACCCGGGTAAAATCAGACAAAGCCTCAGCTCCACAAAATGGATGCTGCCACCACAGACACAAGTCTGCCCTCCTGCTGCTGGGAGTCCTTCCAGCTTGGGAGGTGTGGACAAAGGGTTTCCTGCCAGGGGAGGTGCGTGCACCACCCCAGACAGGATTTTGTGTATTGGTCAGGTAGGGCTTGAAAGAAACCAGACATGCCTGTGGCTCACAAGGAGCCTCGGTGCATATGCCAGTTCAATCCGGTCCTGGGGCACACCAGTCCCGGGCCTGGGGCGAGCTGGACAAAGGATTGGGGGTGTAACCACCTCCCTTCCTGGTCCCACCCTTAGGGAGGGACCTAGCAGGTAGTCCAGCCCCTAGAATCCGCTTAAAGGTAGGAGCTGTGTCCTAAGACTTCAGACATCCTGGAATCAACTTGAAACTAAGAAGAAGACGGGAACTTCGACATTCTGCTGCACAGAAGACTGAAGGAAATCTCCCCTGTGGTCAGGGAGTGACCACCTTGCTAACGCAAGCACCATCCAGCGAATCAACGTCTGCTTTGCCGCCGCCTCCCGCCGGAGCCCGAGCCCAGAGCCTGACAAGACCTGGACCTCCAGACCTCTCACCGCCCGATCCACAGTCCCTGAAAAGAGGAGACCCGTGGAGGCAACAAGACACGTGGAGCCAGCCATCTTGAAACGACCACGACAAGCTGCAAGTGCAACAACCAAGGCTCCCTCCAAGTTGTGCTTTGGGATCTGAGAAGCCCAACCCTCGAGCAGCATCTGCACCAAAGGTGAGCCCTCCAGCATCTCCACGATCTGCGTGGGGCCCTTCTGCATTTTGCCACTCGATGCGCCTAACCGGTTGCTGGCCCGCTGGCTAGTGGCCATCTTGGCGACGAACTTCAAGAACTACACCACTGGTCTGGTTGCTCCAGACTGGCCCTTGCTCCCCTCCAAAGGAGCAGTCCCTCTGACCTTGCTGGTCAGAACCATCAGCTTATTTCGTTTTCCACAACAATTGCTTTTGCCAAGGCTTGTTTGCTTCGATCAAGTCGCCGACACCGCCGACAGCGAGAGCCTGCGTCGGACAGCTCGTGAACGGACACCTGGACGTCGTCAACCTTCAGGGACCACGTGGCTGCAGAGACAAGCTACACCTTTCTTCCTGTTTGCACCCGACATCGCCTGGTACCCACCTGGTGCCACGCTGGTCACTGGCTAGTGACTGTGAACACTGTCCCCTCTGCTTACAGGTCTTCTACAACTCCGATCCACTCTTGGATCCACCGCATCTCTCCCGGACCGACCGCCTGCAGCATCTTTGTCCACAGGCTCCACTGAACAGATAGAAGAAACCCGACGCACTTCGAGGCCTATGCACCCGCTTCCTGTGGGTGAGGTAAAGCTGGCACTCCGGTGCCTAAGTGTGGAGAATCATCTCTAGTGTCTGTGTTTCCAATCTTGAGTTCATAGTCCATCCGAAAGATCCTTTTTGCAGTAACTTTGTACTTTTTACGCACCCATTGAAAACCTATGGGAGCACGCGTGTGACTATTTGCTCTGCACACGCACCCCGTGGACCTCCTGGTCACTAACTGAAGTTAGCTCCTTGTAGGCCCAGCGATTCTAGAGGCCCTAGGCCTTTTCCCTTTTCTGTTCGTGGTACTTATACCACTATTTTAGTATATGGTTTGAGCGGCCACCAGGGCCTATCCATATAAAGTGCAACTTCTGTGTATTCTACTGTAATCTTGTTTGACGATTTGTGCTCCTGTGCTCATAAAGAGACTAGGGGTTACTTTGAGAAATAAATACATATATAGTTTGAATATATATCTGTGTGGTGTCCTTTCATTGGTATAAAAGGGGGTTGCATTTGGTAAAACAGCTGGCTTAACACGCTTCATGAGTTTAGCCTCAAAGACTGCTTAGCCTACGCTACCACTAGGGCAGCTAGTCCGAAAAGGTTGACTTACAACCACACCATAAGGGTTGCTTGGCATGGTACAAGGTGGTCACTTTAACTAGTGAACATCATATACCAGGCCAACTTCTCACGTTGGTGAGCAGCGGTTGGATTTGAGCTTGCTGTGTTTTACCATTGTAATCTCTTGGTTACCAATTGAAAGATCACATAGGTACCTGTAGGTACATATAAAACAAGATTAGATATACTTAAGTTCTACTGAACTTAGTTGTTGTAGAGCAAAGGGAGTAGCACACCCTGACTACAACTACTAGATAGGTTTAGTAGGTAAACCCAAGTGTAGGTAGATTGCAACACATCCACCCACAATTAAGAGCAATGGCTGGGGCAGAGGGGTCCACTGTACCCATCTCTGTTGAAAGTGACCCCCAGAGGGCACCATCCATCTTTGCTACCCTTAATCAAAATGAGCTCAGGCAGTTGGCAAATATCAGGGGCCTTAAACAGCCCAAGAATCCTACTTCTGCTGAACTCAGAGAGCTTTTACAGGCTGATGAAGATCAGAAAGCTCTCAGGAAAGCCTCCCAGTTAGGCCCCTTAGGGACAGGAACAGGAGGCCCCCCTTCTGAAGATGCTACTGAAGTACCCCTTTCCAATAGCCATCCCTTAGATGAGAATCATACTACAGAGGAAGAAAGTGGGGAGGATACAGAAGGTAGTGAGGATGAAGGGAGAACTAGCCCAGTGCCAAGTGTTATACTTGGCCCAGCTAAACTAAGGCTATTGGGGACTGACAATGGGATCATCCTATAGGATCTCCCCAGTGGACTTAACCTGGGGTCTGGTAGGCAAAGGAATCACTCAGGTGAATCTAATGCTTCTCATGCCTCTAGAGGCTCTCAAGGTCACTCCAGGAGAAGGATGACCACCCCTCAGAGGAGGGAGCATGAGGCCAGAATGCAGGAAGCCCAGCTGAGGATCAGGAAGCAGGAGCTAGAGGTAGCCCTGATGGAAGAGAAACTGAACAAAGCTAGGCAACCTAGAGAGAGTGGGTCTATACCCACTGGTGGCAGCATTGTCCCTAAGGACAAAGATAGGGTCTTTGATAATAGGAACCTGTCTAAGGTTGTGCCCCCCTACAAAAGTGGGGATGACATCCACAAATGGATGACTGCTCTTGAGAGAGCCTGCAAAGTGCAGCAGGTTCCTGAAGACCAGTGGGCAGCAATCCTCTGGCTCTCCTTTGAAGGAAGAGGCAGAGACAGACTCCTCACTGTTAGGGAGGAGGATGTCAGAAATTACAGAGCCCTGAAGAGTGTCCTAGTTGATGGGTGAGGCTTAACCACTGAACAGTACAGGTTAATGTTCAGAGACACCCAGAAGACACAGACTCAGGTCTGGTCTGAATACATTGAATGTGCCACTAAGGCTTTGGAGGGTTGGTTGCTGGGAAGTAAGGTATCTGATTATACAGGATTGTACAATTTGATGATGAGAGAACAGATTTTGAATAACTGTCAAAACCAGCAACTGCATCAACACTTGGTTGACTCTGATCTGACCTCTCCCCAAGAATTGGGAAAGAAGGCAGACAAATGGGTCAGAACCAGGGTTAAGCAAAAGAACCAGAACCAGGGCCAAGGGGGTGATCAGAAGAAAACAGACCAAAAGGGTGGAGATCAGAAATCTAAAGACCAGAAGTCTTCAACAGGGCCCCAAACTACTGCTAAAGAGGGTGGGTCCCAGCCTAAAGGGAAGAAGAAAGAAGGTCAAAAGAAACCCTGGTGCAATCATTGCAAGAATACAACTCACTGGACTAGTGATTGTAAAAAGGGTGGAGCCCCCAACACTGTTGCCCCTAAGGCACCTGCTCCCAGTACTACTGTTAGCAGTGTTGGTCCCCAGACAAAGGGTGTAGTGGGAATCACTATGGGAACTGAAGGAGATTCTGACTTAGACAGAACCCTGACACAGGCAGTCTTGATCTGTGATGGGGACATTGATTTGTCCCTGACTGTGAGCCCCAGTAACCTGGCCAAGTACAGACAGACTCCTTTAATTAATGAAAAAGTGTCTCAAGCCTACAGGGACACATGTGCAAGTGTCACTATGGTGACACCAGGCTTTGTGGACCCTGGACAGTACATACCAGGTGAGAATTACCTGGTGACCAATGCCAGCAATGCCACTACTTCACATAGTGTGGCAGTTGTTAACTTCTCATGGGGAGGGGTAACTGGCCTCAAAAGGGTTGTGGTTATTGCAGACCTCCCAGTAGAATGTTTGTTGGGCAATGACCTAGAGAGTTCTCTATGGTCAGAAGTGGAGTACAGGACTCATGCAGAGATGTTAGGTATATCATCACATGGTCTTGCTGTGACCAGGTCACAGGCCAAAAAGTGCCTCACTGAACCTCAGGTCTTGGATCCTGGAACAATGGACCAAGCACCTACCAAGAAGAAGAACAGGAGGGTCAAGGCTGTGCCTTCCCCCCTGCCTCAGAGTGATGATCAACCTTCCCAGGAAGCTGATCTAGAGGACCCTGAAGGAACTGTCCCTGAAGAGCTTGAACCTGATCAGGTTGAGTTTCTGGGGACAGGGGGACCTTCAAGGGCTGACTTGAGGCAGGCTCAGTTATCCTGTCCCTCTCTTGAACCCCTCAGACAGCTGGCTGCTGCTGAGGCTGCTGGGAATGCTCAAGGTACCCATAACGTGTATTGGGATGAAGGGCTCCTTTATTCAGAGGCTAGAGACCCCAAGCCTGGTGCCACCAGGAGGTTGGTCATACCTCTGCAATTTAGGGGCTTCCTTCTTACCTTGGCCCATGATATTCCTTTAGCAGGACACTTAGGCCAGAACAAGACTTGGGACAGGCTTGTCCCTCACTTTCACTGGCCTCACATGAATGAAGATACAAAGGAGTTTTGTCGCTCCTGTGTGACCTGCCAAGCCAGTGGCAAATCAGGTGGCACAACAAAGCCCCCCTAATACCACTACCCGTGGTGGGGGTCCCCATTGAAAGAGTGGGAATAGACATAGTGGGTCCCATGGATCCTCCCACTGCATCTGGGCACAGATTTATACTGGTGGTAGTGGATCATGCCACCAGGTATCCAGAGGCAATTCCCCTTAGGACCACTACAGCACCTGTTGTGGCCAGGGCCCTGCTGGGAGTATTCTCCAGAGTGGGGTTTCCTAAGGAGGTAGTTTCTGACAGAGGTACCAACTTCATGTCAGGATACTTGACAGCTATGTGGAAGGAATGTGGTGTCAACTACAAGTTCACCACCCCTTATCACCCACAATGCAATGGGCTTGTTGAGAGATTCAACAAGACCCTAAAGGGTATGATCAAAGGATTACCTGAAAAGCTCAGGCGAAGATGGGACATCCTTCTACCCTGCCTTCTGTTTGCTTACAGAGAGGTCCCACAAAAAGGAGTTGGCTACAGCCCCTTTGAATTGTTGTTTGGGCACCCTGTAAGAGGCCCACTGTGTTTGGTGAAGGAAGGATGGGAGTTACCTCTCAAAAAGCCTAAACAAGACATAGTGGACTATGTACTTGGTCTCCGCTCCAGGATGGCTGAGTATATGGAGAAGGCATCCAAAAACCTTGAGGCAAGCCAGGCCTTACAGAAAGCTTGGCATGACCAAAAGGCTGTCTTGGTTGAGTTTCAGCCAGGACAGAAGGTATGGGTGTTGGAGCCAGTGGCCCCAGCAGCACTCCAAGACAAATGGTCTGGACCCCATACAATCCTGGAAAAGAAGGGAGAGGTTACCTACTTGGTGGACCTAGGAACTCCCAGGAGTCCCCACAGGGTACTCCATGTTAACAGGTTAAAAGCATATGTTGACAGGGCAGACATGGGCTTGCTCATGGCTACAGATGAGGGACAGGAGGAAGAGAGTGACCCTCTCCCAGACCTGTTGTCTCAGAACCCTGAAGATGGCTCAGTTGAAGGAGTGACCCTTAGAGGCAACCTCACTGCCCATCAGCAGACTGAATGTAGACAAGTTCTACAATCATTTCAACATCTGTTTTCCCTAATACCTAGCCAAACTGACTGGTGTACCCATGTGGTGGACACTGGTGACAGTCTGCCTGTAAAGAACAAGCTTTACAGACAACCTGACCACGTCAGGGACTGTATAAAGGCTGAGGTACATAAAATGCTGGAATTAGGTGTCATTGAACCCTCAGAGAGCCCCTGGGCTAGCCCAGTGGTTCTGGTCCCCAAACCTCACACCAAAGATGGCAAGAGAGAGATGAGGTTCTGTGTGGACTACAGGGGTCTCAATGCTGTCACCAGGACAGATGCACACCCTATTCCAAGGGCAGATGAGCTCATAGACAAACTAGCTTCTGCTAAGTTTTTGAGCACATTTGACTTGACAGCTGGCTATTGGCAAATCAGATTAGCTGAGGAGTCTAAGGCCAAAACAGCATTCTCAACCCCAGGTGGGCACTACCAATTTGTGGTGATGCCCTTTGGTCTGAAGAAAGCACCTGCCACCTTCCAAAGGTTGGTGAATCAAGTCCTTACTGGGTTGGATGACTTTTGTGCAGCATATCTTGATGACATTGCTGTCTTTAGCTCCACCTGGGAGGATCACCTGATCCACCTGAAGAAGGCTCTTGAGGCTCTGCAAAGGGCAGGCCTCACTATCAAGGCCACTAAGTGCCAGATAGAGCAGAGTAAGGTTGTGTATTTGGGCCACCTTGTAGGTGGAGGCCAAGTTCAACCACTGGAGAGTAAGAAACAATCCATCAAGGACTGGTCTCCTCCAACCACCCAGACTCATGTTCGAGCTTTCTTGGGCTGGACTGGGTACTACAGGAAGTTTGTTAAGAACTATGGGTCCATTGTGACTCCTCTTAATGATCTGACATCCAAAAAGATGCCCAAAAAGGTTCAGTGGACAGTAAGCTGTCAAAAGGCATTTGATGACCTGAAGGAGGCCATGTGCTCTGCACCTATCCTGAAAAGTCCTGACTACTCCAAAGAGTTTATTGTCCAAACAGATGCTTCTGAGTTGGGTGTGGGAGCTGTGCTGTCACAACTTAATGTAGATGGTCAAGACCAACCCATTGCTTTTATTAGCAGAAGGTTGACCCCCAGAGAGGAGAATTGGTCAGCTATTGAGAGGGAGGCCTTTGCTGTGGTGTGGGCCCTGAAGAAGCTGAGGCCATACTTGTTTGGCACTCACTTCAAGATTCAGACCGACCATAAGCCCCTCTTGTGGCTAAATCAGATGAAGGGTGAAAACCCTAAACTGCTTAGGTGGTCCATTTCCCTACAGGGGATGGACTTTACAGTGGAGCACCGGCCAGGTACTGACCATGGGAATGCAGATGGTCTCTCCAGGTACTTCCACTTAGGACATGAAGACGAGACTGGTCAAGGCTAGTTTAATGTCCCTGCGTTTGGGGGGGGGGGGTTGTGTAGGAGAGTAGGGTCTGATATCCTATGGTCACCCCAAATTTTTGCTTTTTGCTTCACTGGTTTTTGACATATTGAGGCTGTGGGCCTGCCAATCAGACCCCCAGCCTGCTGTTCTCTCTACTAAATTCACACTATGCACTTTAGGTGCATAACCAATTGGAAGTGGATCACCCTGTGAGCCCCTGTACCAGTGTACACTAGGTACCCAGGGCATTGGTGTATCTAAGGCCTGCCAAGGGCTGAAGCATGTATTATGCCACCCCAGGCTTGGCCTAACAAATTTG
The DNA here is from genome assembly GCF_964204655.1 of Triturus cristatus. Classification (NCBI taxonomy): domain Eukaryota; kingdom Metazoa; phylum Chordata; class Amphibia; order Caudata; family Salamandridae; genus Triturus; species Triturus cristatus. The sequence goes on along the minus strand of NC_140585.1, from coordinate 19,493,874 downwards.
ACACAACTGGCTGATCACTCAGCTGGGGTAAGTTGGTGTAACCACCTCTTACTTAGGTGCAGTATACCTATACCTAACCTTAAATGGGGCACATGTTAACCTATAAGTCACTCCTATGGCAGGCCTTAACAATCCTGAAGGCAGAGTGCTTGGTTCCATGTGAGATGGTGCTCTGGCATGAGCTGAGCCTGTCTGCAGTGGTCGGAACAACTTCCTTCTACTGTTTCCAGATATCGTCATACCATATACTCTTAAGTGCATTATGAACCTCGCGGTTAAATGCTATCTTTGGTTTGGCTTTATCAAAACATGTCGAGTAAGGTGTCATACGAATTGGAATACTAACCCCTCGCCAATTCTGGCGACGGGGTTAGCATTCCACCCTTCTAGAGGGACACGACATGTACAGCACCTGAAACCCGGGTAAAATCAGACAAAGCCTCAGCTCCACAAAATGGATGCTGCCACCACAGACACAAGTCTGCCCTCCTGCTGCTGGGAGTCCTTCCAGCTTGGGAGGTGTGGACAAAGGGTTTCCTGCCAGGGGAGGTGCGTGCACCACCCCAGACAGGATTTTGTGTATTGGTCAGGTAGGGCTTGAAAGAAACCAGACATGCCTGTGGCTCACAAGGAGCCTCGGTGCATATGCCAGTTCAATCCGGTCCTGGGGCACACCAGTCCCGGGCCTGGGGCGAGCTGGACAAAGGATTGGGGGTGTAACCACCTCCCTTCCTGGTCCCACCCTTAGGGAGGGACCTAGCAGGTAGTCCAGCCCCTAGAATCCGCTTAAAGGTAGGAGCTGTGTCCTAAGACTTCAGACATCCTGGAATCAACTTGAAACTAAGAAGAAGACGGGAACTTCGACATTCTGCTGCACAGAAGACTGAAGGAAATCTCCCCTGTGGTCAGGGAGTGACCACCTTGCTAACGCAAGCACCATCCAGCGAATCAACGTCTGCTTTGCCGCCGCCTCCCGCCGGAGCCCGAGCCCAGAGCCTGACAAGACCTGGACCTCCAGACCTCTCACCGCCCGATCCACAGTCACTGAAAAGAGGAGACCCGTGGAGGCAACGAGACACGTGGAGCCAGCCATCAACCATCTTGAAACGACCACGACAAGCTGCAAGTGCATGAACCGAGGCTCCCTCCAAGTTGTGCTTTGGGATCTGAGAAGCCCAACCCTCGAGCAGCATCTGCACCAAAGGTGAGCCCTCCAGCATCTCCACGATCTGCGTGGGGCCCTTCTGCATTTTGCCACTCGACGCGCCTAACCGGTTGCTGGCCCGCTGGCTAGTGGCCATCTTGGCAATGAACTTCAAGAACTACACCACTGGTCTGGTTGCTCCAGACTGGCCCTTGCTCCCCTCCAAAGGAGCAGTCCCTCTGACCTTGCTGGTCAGAACCATCAGCTTATTTTGTTTTCCACAACAATTGCTTTTGCCAAGGCTTGTTTGCTTCGATCAAGTCACCGACACCGCCGACAGCGAGAGCCTGCGTGGGACAGCTTGTGAACCGACTCCTGGACGTCGTCGACCTTCAGGGACCACGTGGCTGCAGAGACAAGCTACACCTTTCTTCCTGTTTGCACCCGACATCGCCTGGTACCCACCTGGTGCCACGCTGGTCACTGGCTAGTGACTGTGAACACTGTCCCCTCTGCGCACAGGTCTTCTACAACTCCGATCCACTCTTGGATCCACCGCATCTCTCCTGGACCGACCGCCTGCAGCATCTTTGTCCACAGGCTCTACTGAACAGATAGAAGAAACCCGACGCACTTCGAGGCCTATGCACCCACTTCCTGTGGGTGAGGTAAAGCTGGCACTCCGGTGCCCAAGTGTGGAGAATCATCTCTAGTGTCTGTGTTTCCAATCTTGAGTTCATAGTCCATCCGGAAGATCCTTTTTGCAGTAACTTTGTACTTTTTACGCACCCATTGAAAACCTATGGGAGCACGCGTGTGACTATTTGCTCTGCACACGCACCCCGTGGACCTCCTGGTCACTAACTGAAGTTAGCTCCTTGTAGGCCCAGCGATTCTAGAGGCCCTAGGCCTTTTCCCTTTTCTGTTCGTGGTACTTATACCACTATTTTAGTATATGGTTTGAGCGGCCACCAGGGCCTATCCATATAAAGTGCAACTTCTGTGTATTCTACTGTAATCTTGTTTCACGATTTGTGCTCCTGTGCTCATAAAGAGACTAGGGGTTACTTTGAGAAATAAATACATATATATTTTGAATATATATCTGTGTGGTGTCCTTTCATTGGTATAAAAGGGGGTTGCATTTGGTAAAACAGCTGGCTTAACACGCTTCATGAGTTTAGCCTCAAAGACTGCTTAGCCTACGCTACCACTAGGGCAGCTAGTCCGAAAAGGTTGACTTACAACCACACCATAAGGGTTGCTTGGCATGGTACAAGGTGGTCACTTTAACTAGTGAACATCATATACCAGGCCAACTTCTCACAATCTGCCTTGCAGGAAGAACCTTACAGAATAGAAGCAGACCTGTCCGGTGAAAGAAGACGTGGCGTATATCTTTTCTTTCCAACTCCCCTTTCCCCCCTCAGTTTGCCTAGGTATACGTATATATTATGTATGTGTGCGTGAATTGGGTAACTGAGTTGGGGAATTGAGGAATAGTCATCGGCTCCTGCGGAAGCTTGGCATTTTGTGACGGGTACTTGACACTTTTCAATTCTTTTGGGGCCCTGACTCTTTTTAGAAAATTTGGTATAGTTTATCATTTGCTTCACGTCACGTGGCCTATGATTAGGCCTGGGCGGCAAATTCCGCTCCGCTCGCGGAATTTGCGGAATTTGCGTAATTTCGCGTTCCGCGGAGAACGCAAAATAGCTCAAAAGTCTGCTTTCCGCGATTTCGCGAAATTTTTGCTTGTTCGCGTTCTCAAAATGCATGTTCGCGAGATATTTCTCCTCGAGCACGCAAGCAGCAATTGCGAACAGGAAAAAAGCATCGCGAACAAGCAATTCCGCGTGTTCGCGGAATTTCTGCGTGTTCGCGGAGATTTTTTTACCGTTTCGCGGAGATTTGCGTAACGCAATTACGCAAATTCCGCCCACCCCTACCTATGATATGACCTAAGAGCTCCCTGGAATATTGGTTGAGCCCACCGCGACTGGTAGGGGTCGCGGTGTCCCGATGATGAAGCATGACACCACTAGGGTGTGTGAGGGAAAATAAATAAAAACAAAGAGTTTTCCTACTTTATTTCCACCAATGAGAGCTTCACATTGAAATCTTCCAACAACTGTCTCTAGCGTCATGATAAAAATAATTAGTGAAGTACTATAAATTGTATTTGATTCATAACCAGGAGGGTGTACTTCTCCTTGTACCTCTTGACCCTTCAAATATACATGACCACATGGGTCTGTATAGGTAGTGTTTAACGAATTGAGGAATAGTCATCGGCTCCTGCGGAAGCTTGGCATTTTGTGACGGGTACTTGACAGATTGAAGTGCCATTTTCAAAATACTTCCACCTGAGCAGGATGGCAGATGGATTCGATGTTAAGGCCATAGCTACAGTGTTAGATGGAATTCAGACACAACTTAGTGAGGCCATGCTAGAGAACAAATCACTGAGAGAGGAAGTTAGAAAGTCCAGTCAGGAAACTCTGTTTTTGCGACAAAGGGTGGAAGAGTTATCCGTTAGTTCAGCTGCTGGATCAAAGGAAAACAAATCTCAGTCTTTTGCACCAGCTCCCTCGGCGGCAGAACTCACCATGCAGGTTATACATGCCATTTCACCAACCATTCCCCTTGCAGCTCCAGAAAGATTTAGTGGGGACCCACATAAAGCGCAAATTTTCCTTACGCAATGCTCTTTGCATTTTCTCTGTAGACCAATCATTTTTAAGGAAGATCAGTCAAAAGTGGCGTTCATGTTGTCCTACCTGAGTGGTGACGCAGCAGCCTGGTCAATGCCTTTGGTAGATAACAATGACCCAATTCTGTATAATTTTGATGAGTTTAAAAGAGAATTTTTGCGGATATTCGATAGAAGAGCTGTTTCTCAAGCCACGCATAAAGAGCTGTTGGAATTGAAACAAGGAAATAGAAATTTGGCGGCATATTTGGCGCAATTTAGTAAGTTAATAGTAGAGACTAATTGGCCCGAAGCAAAGAGAGCTTCAATTTTTTATCGGGGTCTCAAGGATGAGATAAAGTATGGTCTGGCGCAAATTCCTAAGCGTCCTACTGATGTATCTGAGCTCATTGATTTAGTGTTGCAAAGAAAGAGTGAGCGTCGGAAGGATGTCAAGTATTTTCCTCCTCGTTTCGACCGCATTAAGTTTGAAGGCTCTAAGATCAAGGAAGTTCCTTCTGAAGAAGAACCCATGCAGATCAGTTCTGTGCGTGGGCCCTTATATAAGGAGGAAAGAGAGAGAAGACGATCGGGCAAGTTATGTATGTACTGTGGAGATTCCGAGCATTTTGAAAAGGAATGCACCAAGAAGCCTAAGAACAATGCATCAGTAAAAGACAGGCTCCACCAGTAAGAGGAGTGTCCCTGGTGGGAGCTGAAGAAAAGTCGACTCCTGATCCTCAGTTGGTAGCGAATACGTTACAATCTTCGACACCTCATTTAATTGTCGCTAGCTCCATTGAATTTGGAGGTACCAGGTTGAAGGATATCTCAGTAATGATTGACTCAAGAGCAACGGCCAATTTCTGTGACATCGGCTTTGCAAAGAGGTTGGGAATTGCCTTTGTTAAAAAAGAAAGACCAGAAGCAGTTCGTGCAGTAGATGGTACCAATTTGTCATCTGGCCCCATTGTACATGATACAGAGGTTATCAGATTAACTGGGCCTGGAAATCATGTGAGCATTTTGAGATTTAGTCTCATTGATGCACCCCAATTCCAGCTCATTCTGGGGTTTCCGTGGCTTACGGAACATAATCCAAGGATAGATTGGGCCAAGAGAACTATAGAAATGGATTCTGAATATTGTACAGGTCATTGTCATAATTGGAGTTCTGAATCCTCAGCAGCTTCACCTCCTCGGTATTTGGCTAGTCAAGCTAAAATGATTTGTGTAATGGAGACACAAGAGATTCCAGAAGAATACTTGGATTTGGCAGCAGTGTTTGATGAAAAAGAAGCCAACAAATTGCCTCCGCATCGAGAATACGACTGCAGAATAGAGTTGGAACCGGGAGCATCTTTGCCATGCAGTCGCATTTATGCTCTCTCAGAAAAAGAGATTCAACATCTTAAGGAGTATTTAGAATTGTATCTTCCAAATGGATTTATTCGCCCTTCCCAGTCACCAGTTTCTTCTCCGCTTTTTTTTATTCCCAAGAAAGACAGAAATCTGAGAACGTGCATCGACTATCGAGCCTTAAATTCAGTAACAAGGAAGAATAGATATCCGCTACCATTAATTTCTGAATTGCTCAGGTCAAGGGAGTACGTGTGTATACCAAGCTGGACTTGAGGGGGGCTTACCATCTAGTACGAATGGCGGAAGGCGATGAGTGGAAAACCGCTTTTCGGACTAGATTGGGACTCTTTGAATATCAGGTCATGCCTTTCGGTTTATGCAACGCTCCGGCGGCCTTCCAGCATTTTGTATATTATGTTTTGAGAGAGTATTTAGATCGTTTTGCTGTTGTCTACATAGATGACATTCTCATTTTTTCTGAAAACATGAGAGAGCACATTCAACATGTGCGAATCATCTTGAAGACTCTTTTGGAACACCAACTTTTCGTGAAATTGGAGAAATGTGTGTTCAATGCTAGTCAAGTGGAATTTTTGAGTTTCGTACTCTCCCCTGACGGAGTTTCCATGGATGAAGCCAAGGTGAATACTATTAATGAATGGCCATCTCCTCGTAATGTGAAACAAGTGCAGAGTTTCATTGGTTTTGCCAACTTTTACAGACATTTCATTGACAATTTTTCTGAGAAGGTTTCTCCGCTAACCCGTTTGCTCAAGAAAGGGGTTAGGTTTGAATGGACCGTTGAAACTGAGGAAGCCTTCAGTAGATTAAAGAAAGCTTTTACGACAGCGCCAGTACTTTTGCATCCCAACCCTGAGGAGCCTTTCTTTGTTGAAGCTGATGCTTCAAATTTGGCAATAGGTGGAATTTTATCTCAGAGGGACATGACCACCGGTCAACTTCATCCTGTCGCTTACCGGTCCAGAAAGTTAACCCCAGCTGAGTTGAATTACTCTATTGCCGATAAGGAGTTATTGGCAGTCAAAGATGCCTTTCAGGAGTGGAGGCATTATTTATTGGGTGCTCGACATGAAGTTACGGTGTTTACTGACCATCGGAATCTTCAGTTTTCAAAATCTGCTCGAACTCTGACTCCCAGGCAGTTGCGTTGGTCATTATTTTTTGCAGACTATAATTTTGTGTTAACTTACAAACCTGGTAATGGAAAGGCTGATGCTTTATCACGTTTGGATACCGGAGAAGATGTCTCGATTTTGGAAAAAGAACTGATAATTCCAAAGGAGAAGATAATTGGGGTGGTTTTGTTTCCGGAATTTGAAGAACAGTTAAATCAAGTTCTCGTTTCCTTTAATCTTGCAGATTGGGTCAAAGAAGATGAATATCGAGAAATAAGAAATGGTTGACCATATTTTAAGGGAAAACTTTTTATTCCTAATGAAGAACTTCAAAAGATGATAGTCCAACATTTTCATGATGATTTGCTGGCTGGACACAAGGGAGTTAAGAAGACTCTGGAACTGGTTCAACGTGAATTTTGGTGGCCGTCCATGGAGACTCAGGTGGGACAATATGTTGCCTCTTGTGAACAGTGTTTAAAGGGAAAATCAGTTAGAATGGCTCCATAAGGGTTACTTCTACCAGTGCCCCCGGCTCCTTATCCGTGGCACACTGTCTCCATGGATTTCATTGTAGAATTACCATCTAGCCAGGGATTTTCAGTCATCTGAGTGGTGGTGGATCATTTTGTGGTAAATATTTAAATTACCTGTACTATTTTTTATGCGGTAAAGTCTAGTAAGAATAACTCAGTCAAAATAAGAGGCAGAATCCGTGGTATTAGAGGTTCTGAAAAGGACTTTATTCCTTACAAAGGAATTATGGTTCGAACCAGGCAATCTTATTCCATCACCACGAAGGTTCAGGAAGGGATAGGCAAAACATTATTGACAAGTAATCATATATATATGAAAAGCGTTGCATTAAGACAGATGCAGGAGGCGTAACAGCTGATAATACAGATAAGAATACACATACGTAATGAAAATAGGCGTAATAATGGGCGTATACTAGAAACGTCATTTAAAATGATGTCACAAGTGGGTGGATCCATAAGAGAATCCTGCAGTGTCAGCAGAAATATTTGGCAGAGATGCGCGCGCAGCTGCATGACGTGTGATTGACGTGCAACTAGAGGGTGAAGGGGAATTGACATTTAGCTCTACATGTGGAGACAGAAGTCTGGGGGGTCAGGTCAACCTAATCCCAAATCGTATCTAATATCTTTGTTTAAGGAACTGTTTTATCCAAAAGGAAAGGTCTTTCGGACGGAATCTATTCTATACTGACTGTTAGTGCATGTACAAGCGTCTATGTGTCTACATGAGATGCGAGGGGGCAGGAATCTTCCATGGTAACAGGGGCTATGAATTACTTGTATAAAGACAGCGAGGCCGGGCCCTTTGCTCGGTAGCTGGAAGGATGTTTACCTAAACTACTAGACAGGAATGCATTGGATGAGGAGCGGAGCAGATAACTTGAAGGCTGAATACAGTTTTTGGCAGGCAACAGGCCGCGTCAGGCACCGTTAGCCGCGCAGGGAGTAGGACAAAGTTCATGGATACGGATGCAAGTCCAGGCTGGAGCATTTCAGAGGCAGAAGCAGGAAAAGGCTTGATGGCAGAATTCAGGGCCTACTCGCCTGAACTGTAAAACATGAAAAGTGAACCATATAAAGTCGGTGGCCAATCATACTTAGGAATGGAATATTCGACCCATTCATGGCGGATCTGAAAGAGGACATGTTGACGTTGGACGCACATGCATTTGCGTCTTCATAGCTGGAACTGGAGGGAACATACATGTACTTGTAGCATGTACATGGAGCCGTTGGGGTCTAAGATAGGGGACATAACTGGTCATAAAATTCATATTTCCTCAATTTCACTAAAATGAGTCATTTCATCCCTTTAAAATCTATTCCCAATGCTTCTCATCTAGCATCCTTGTTCACACAACATGTAGTTAAAACACATGGAATTCCTAGGGTGGTAATTTCGGACCGGGCCCTCAATTTATCTCTCATTTCTGGAGATCAATTTTAAAGAGATTGGATATTGACTCTCGTTTGTCTTCCAGTTTCCATCCCGAGACTGACGGTCAAACAGAAAGAGTTAATCAGGAGCTGGAGCAATATTTGCGTTTGTTCCTGATGGATCACGAAGGGGAGTGGCCAGATATAATTTGGGCAGCCGAGTTTGCTTATAATAATGCAGAGCATTCATCTACGGGTTACAGTCCTTTTTATTTAAACTCAGGTAGACATCCAAAACTTTTGTGGGACGACAAGAGAGTGATGTTCCAGCAGTAGAGGAAGTAGTTCTGAATCTACAAAAGGCTTACCAACGAGCTACAGATAATTTGATCAAGGCAAAGGCCTCTTACAAGAAACAAGCTGATAAGAAGAGACGTTCCAGCCCTATTTTTGAATCTGGGGAGGAGGTCTGGATTTCTACACGAAATCTGCCTTTAAAAGGAAATCAAAGGTTTCAACCAAGGTTCATCGGTCCTTTTCTTGTGGAAAGGATGATAAACCCAGTTAGTGTCAAGATCCGACTTCCTCCGAAACTCAGTTTCCACTCAGTGTTTCATGTCTCCTACTTAGGAAGAGTCCATCGAATTTGAGAAAGTAAGGTCCTCCTACGCCTATTCAAGTTCAGTCTGAAGAGGAGTTTGAAGTCAAGCGAATCCTAGACTCTAGAGTTCGGAAAGGAAAATTGTTCTATTTGGTGCACTGGGAAGGTTTCGGTCCAGAAGAGAGAAGTTGGGAACCTAAGAACAATTTACAGGCTCAACGATTGATCAGAGAATTTCACAGGAAATATCCAAAGAAGCCTAAGGAGGGTGAGGGAGGAGTTTTGGTGGGGGGTACTGTCAGGGCTGGCCAGCCTAAGGCATCACTACATCAAAAGACACTTCCTGTGTGTGGCAAAATACATAAAGTCCACCGATTTAGATTAAGCAGAAACTTACACCACCGTGGGCGTCCTCATTCCTTTACGAAACGACTGATCCATGTACCGCGGAAGTTCAAGATGGCCGCCGGCGACAACCTTTGAGGTTGCCGGTCTAGTGTTTTTTCCTCCTCCCCAGCGCAGCTGTGCTCGCAACTGTAATCGTGGCAAACTGCGCACTTCAACTGCAATTCTGAGGTAAAACGGTCGCATGTTCCGAGCGGTGTTTTTCCTTGCCAGCAAATTCAGAGTTTTGTGAGTATTGAGGCATACCAGAGTTACATCTTCCGCGGCTGCGGAAGGTAAGACTATTTACTCCGTATTATTTGGGACCTCAAGTATTTCTTTTGTGAGTTGCGGCAGAGTCAGGGATCTGACTAGAGTTATTCCACGAGAAGCGGCCACTTGTAAAAAGAAGGAATTAGCTCTCAGTTTTTCAAACAGCTCACCTTTCAGCGCTCAACAGGCTTGTTGAGAGAATTGCTAGAACTGTGTTTTCCTGATATAGTTTTTCAGCAATGTGTGGTAGTGAACACTTACCAAAGAATACAGAAAGAGCATAAATATTGAAGACATTTCCCTAAAGAATCTACAAGTAGGTGTAGTTGTGTATATATATATATATATGTATAAAGATACTTACCAACCTTATGAAGTCCTCTTCTTCCACTCGAATACATCTGGAAACTTCATCAAAGGAAGTGATTTTCAACTGAAAAATAAAAGAGAAAAAGACTAGTTTCTACATCAGGGTAGCAAGGTAAAATACAGTGTATATTCCAATTGAAATAGATGAGTGAGAGTTATCTGAGACACTACATAATTTAGCATCTGAATTAATTTAGTATTCTATAATCAACAGAACCATGGAATAACGGAGACCAAATAGGAAGCAACCTACAAGAGAATAGACAGCCACTTAACTAAGACAGGTAATCATTTTGGGGTTTAGTGTAAGACAAGAAAAAGGAAAAGAATACAATGTTAAAATATTAATGTAGATCTGTCTTGCAGGAAGAACCTTACAGAATAGAAGCAGACCTGTCCGGTGAAAGAAGACGTGGCGTATCTCTTTTCTTTCCAACTCCCCTTTCCCCCCTCAGATTACCTAGGTATACGTATATATTATGTATGTGTGTGTGGTAAATAAAATTCTTTACCGGGACTTAATTTGATACGGAAACATAATAAAATAGCTCAGTAAAATGAGAGGCAGAATCCGTGGTATTAGAGGTTCGGAATGGGCTTTATTCCAATGATCGATTATAATCGGTTGCTCCAAGTTCCATCACCACGGAGGTTCAGGAAGTGAAGTACATACATTATTGACAAGAAATGACTTTTATAGTACATACATTAAAATGAAGCGAATACAGTAGGCGTAACAATTGATAAGGAAAATGACGATTCATATGCGTAACCGAAAATGGGTGTAATAAGGAGTAAAAAGGAACATAATTGGTTATGATGTCATATATAGGTGGATCTATAAGATAATATTTGGCATAGATGCGCGCGCAGCAGCATGACGTGTGATTGACGTGCAACTAGGGGGTGAAGGGGACTTGACATTTAGCTCTACATGTGGAGACGAAAAGTCTGGGGGGTCAAGTCAACCTAATCCCAAATCATATCTAACATCCTATGTTTAAAGAACTATGTTATCCACAAAAGAAGGACTCTCGGACAGAATCTATTCTATACTGACTGTGCGTGCGTGTACAAGCGTCTAAGTGTCTACCCTAAATGCGAGGGGGTAGGAATATTCCATGGTAACAGGACTATGAATTACTTGCATAAAGACAGAGAAGCCGAGCCATTGCTCGGTAGCTGGAAGGAATGTTTACTTAAACTACTAGACAGGAATGCATCGGCTGAGGGGTGAAGCAGATAACTCGAAGGTGAAATACAGTTCTTGGCAGAGAATAGGCTGATGTCAGGCTTCGTGAGCCGCGCAGAGAATGAGACAAAGTTCATGGTCACAGATGCAGGCTCAGACTGGAGTTTTCAGAGGCAGAAGGCAAGAAGAGTTCGATGACAGAATCAGGGCCTACTTGCCTGGACTGTAAAATGGCATAGGTAAACCATATAAAGGCGGTGGCCTTTCGTACTTAGGAATGGAATATCCGGCCTATTCATGGCGGATCTGACAGAGGACATGTTGACGGTGGACGCACATGTGTTTGCGTCTTCATAACTGGAACTGGAGGGAACATACATGTACTTGTAACATGCACATAGAACCGTTGGGGTCCAAGATAGGGGACATAACTGACCAGAAAAATCCATATTTCCACATTCCCTCCTTGTCCCCTACTTGCCCGTCAAGAGATATCAATCTTCATTAATCCATTGATCTGTTCATATAGCATCATTTGTTCTTCTTTCTTCTTCCGGGATCTTGAATGAAAATCTTGATGTGGAATGCACGATGTGGCACACAGACCACAGATCGCTGGTCCACATTGTAGACATAGACAGCAACTGAATAGTATGAGAAGGCCAATACCTAGGAAGGATAGAACTTTCCATCCAAAGGTAGATATTATACTCCAAAACCAACCGGACCAAGTCCATGTGCCTGGGTTCTGGTGTATCTGGCTTACAATCTTATGAAGGCGGGTTATGGCCTTATATACAGATGGCGAATTTTCTGGTATGAAAATACAACAGCTTGATCCGATGACCCTACAAGCTCCGCCCCTATCAGCCAGGATGACGTCAAGGACAAGACGATTTTGAAGCACAACAATCCGCATAGCAGACTGCTCTTCTGTTAAATTGCCTAAGGCGGAAATAGTTTCATTCACTACTGCTTCAAGGGTTCTAGTTAATCTACGTATCAGCTTACTATTAGTAACAGTACCTATATAGGGAAAGATGCCTTTATTGAAATCTGTGTATTTTTCCCATGCTGTTTCAGTGTAATCGACAATTGTGAGATCTCTCCGCTCTCTGTTGTGTACTAAATGAATATTTCTATAATAATCAGGAGGAGCTAGGAAAACAGGTGGCAAAAGGAATGCAATGTAGCAGGTACCATCCCAATCTAGGGGTAGACGCATATATGCAGTCTGACCACATATAAAGTAGGAGTGGCGACAAGCTCTAAATGAAGATTTGCCTTGATCACTGAATTCTACTGTAGTAGTGCATTTACTATGGCCCATATGTATGGAACCAACTTTTCTTACACACAATTCACCTTTCGCTGGGAATACTGACATGGTTGGTAAAACTAGTTCAACTTCGGATTCGACATTTAGAATCATGAGATTAGGTGTGAAGTTACCTAATCCATATACTTCATTTTCTAGATCAGTTCCTGTTCCTTTGGGGCGACCCTCCTTGTCAGGGTAACAGACTTTGAATAAAACTAGGTTCAGATTTCCCCATACCCACTGGTCTTGGTAAACGGCTGTATCTGAGTCTATGGAATTGATTAAACTAAACCATGCTCCACAGGAGCCATTATGTGTAAACGGATGTGGAAAGAAAGGCAGGACTCCTTCATAATTCTGATAGGGAGGGAGTCGGCCACACACCCAACAATTAGTTGCATTACTAGTCTGATGGGAATGATGTAACATACTAATGAAAGTGTTATTGCGCAGCGCAAGTCTATAAGACAATTCATGCGGGGGTAAGTCACTAAAAGAATGTTCAGCAGTAACATTGTAAACATTTCTGGCAATAGGGTAATATATGTGCAACAATATACTTGCAGTAATTATTAAAAGACTTAAGAAAAACAAGATTAATAATGTCACTATGCAATTTCTACGCAGTGATTTACAATACGCCTGTCGTTTCATCATTTTTCGCGACTGTCCATGATTCAGGTCTAGGCGATACATGTCGGAGACAGATTCAACCGCTTCACCTAGGAGAGGACTTAAACAATCAAATCGTCCGACGGTCTAGGCCTTAATTTCAGTTTATAAAGTTCGGAGTCACTTTTTTCCACAAAAGGAAGTTTTGAGTCAATGGGTGAAGACACACAAGGTGTGGTATTCACATCTGATTTCAGTCCATGAAATTTCTTGATATGACTTGAATGAATCCATCCTTTCCTGCCTTCAATCTTCACGGCTGTCCTTGTGGTCAGCAGGACCAACTTGGGTGTCTTCCACCTGGGCTCCAGCTGAGTCTTTCGGTCGAAATTCCTCACAAGGACGAGGTCCCCCGGAATTACGTCATGGGGTTTCACCTCAGTGTTGTCGGGAAAGGCTGCAGCTACCTGTGAACGACAAGATTGTAGTGCAGACATCAAGGAAGCCAAGTAATCTGTCAGCATATTACAGTCAATATCAGTTATTTTGCGTGGTATAGGCGTCCCCCACATATTTGGTGGTCTGCCGAAGATCACCTCATACGGGGATAGCCCTGTTCGAGAGTGTGCTACCATTCTTGTGAAAAAGAGTGCAACTGGTAGTGCTACTACCCAGTCGACACCTTTCTCCCTGCATATTTTGGACAATCTAATTTTCAGGGTCTGATTATGTCTTTCTACGAGACCTGCTGCTTCGGGGTGTCGGACACAGTGGAATTTCCACTGATAACCTAACAGAAGTGAAACATGTTTCATTAATTCGGATGAGAACGGCTGGCCGTTATCTGAGTGAACAACACGTGGTAAACCGTATCGTGGGAAGAATTCTCGAACTAACTGTTTGGCAGTAGTCGGGGCAGTGTAATCTGAAACCGGGTATGCCTCCGTCCAGCGGGACAGAGCGCAGACAACTACGAGAACATATTTGAATCCTCGACATCGTTCCATCTGGATATAATCCATCTGGAGGACTTCAAAAGGGTGATTAGGAGGATGAAATCCACCTTGTTCTACGGGAACACTTTTTCCTGGGTTGAACTGGCAACAGATCATACAGGTACGGACCTTTTGTTTGGCTGCTGCTCGTAAATGTTTATTGAACCAAATGTGTTGAATGCTATCTAGCATAGCTTTTTCTCCTAGATGTGCTGGACTATGTATAGTGTTAATTATAACTTGGACCATTGAATCAGGAAGGAACCACACAGACTTTTCCTTCATCATCCATCCTTGGTCCGTTTGGATCCCTCCTAATTCAGTCCATTTCTTTATTTCGTCTGGTGTAGCATGTGTCTGTATGTCAATTACGTCAAGGGTAGGATCTTTAACTGTCATACAATGTGTCGGCATCGGGACTATTGTCTTTGTCATGTCGGATGTTTGGGTTTGAGCAGTCTGTTTAGCTGTTCTGTCGGCTAGATCATTGCCTTGAGAAATGATATCAGTAACCTTCGTATGAGCCTTACATTTCATAATGGATATTGCAGTAGGTAGATGTATTGCATCTAATAAGGCATGAATGAGGGGTCCGTGCTGAATGTGGGCACCGTGGGAAGTTAAATAACCTCTCTCTCGCCATAGCACGCCGAAGTCATGTACAACTCCGAATGCATAACGTGAATCAGTATATATGTTGACTTTTTTATTTGTGGCTTGAATACAGGCTTGTGTCAGAGCAATAAGCTCTGCGGCTTGAGCTGACAAAGTATTTATATGATTTGTTTCAATGACTTCAGTATCTGTTGTGACTGCGTAAGCAGCCACTAACTCTCCTGTATTTGTTCTCATACATGAACCATCTACATACAATGTCAGGTCTGGGTCTGACAATGGGACATCGGTTAAGTCTTGTCTAGGTTTCGTCGTTATTGTAATAACTTCAATACAGTCATGGGCTAGTGGGTCTGTTCCGGTTACTGGCAAAAGTGTGGCAGGATTCAATGTGTTACAGCGTCTGATTTCTATGTGTGGCTGAAACAATGTAAGTTCGTACCCTGTAAGTCGCGCTATAGTCAAGTGTTGTGTTTGCGTTCTATTTACAAGAACCTCTACTGCATGTGGTACTTGAACTGTCAATGGATGTCCTAACACTATGGCATCGCTTTGTCTGATTGCTAAAGCTGTCGCTGCCACTGATTTTAGGCATGCAGGCAAAGCCTGAGCTACGGGATCTAATGTACTAGAAAAGTAAGCACATGGTTTGTGTGCTCCTGCTTGTTCCTGTGTGAGTACTGACAAGGCAGTACCTTCGCGTTCTGTAACAAAGAGTGTAAACTGTTTTCTGTAACATGGCGTTGCTAAAACAGGTGCTTGACATAAAGCTTTCTTTAGGCTTTCAAAAGCTTGTGTATGTTCCTGAGTCCAAGGGAGGACAGTCGATGCGGCTGCCTCCTGTGTTGTCAACTGAATGAGTGGTTTTGCTAGAAATGCGTACTGAGGGATCCACTGCCTGCAATATGACGTGAGGCCTATGAAAACCCGCACCTCCTTTTGTGTCTTGGGTATTGGCATGTTAGCTATTAACTGAATGCGGTCGGGTGTAAGCTGCCTTCCCTCCTTGGACAGCGAGTGTCCAAGATAAATAACTCGCTGGACACAGAATTGCAGCTTAGAAGGGGACACCTTGTGCCCCTTTTCGGCTAGAAATTGTAAAACTGTCAGTGATGCTTTTTCACATTCCGGTTCACTTCTCGCGGTGATCAACAGATCATCGACGTATTGAAGCAAGGCAGTGTTAACTGGCATGTGGATACTGTCAAGTTCTCGTTTCAGTGCTTGGCTATAGATGCTGGGGCTTTCTGTAAATCCTTGAGGTGCGCGTGAGAATTTAAAGCTACGTCCATTTAAACTAAATCCGAACAAATATTGGCTTTCCGGATCTATTGGGACGCTGAAAAAGGCATTCTTGAGATCGATTACAGTAAAGAATGTCGCTTCGGAATCAATCGCTGTCAGTAATGATGAGATATCTGGGACCACAGGAAATTGTGGCACAATGCATTTGTTTAATTCGCGCAGATCAATAACCAATCGATATACTGGCGGGGCCTTTGGATCTGTTCGTTTAAGAATCGGAATTATCGGTGAATTACATACATTGGAGTCTGTTTCTACAACTACTCCTTGGGTAATGAGCTCGTCAATGATTTGTAGTAAAGCCACTACAGCATCTGGTGGTAACTTGTATTGTCGCATTCGTGGTAGCACCACTCCTGCCTTTAATGTGACTCGGTATGGTGTAATATTCATGCATCCAACATCAGTAGGGCCTTGTGCCCATAGGTGTGTAGGTAAAGTCTGCAGTCGGGGATCCATGTCTCTAGACACATAATGACCTTTAAAATCACGTAAAAACAACCTTACTCCTTCCGGAGAACAACATATTATAGCTCCTAGAGCTTTCAGTGTTTTTATTCCTAACAGATTTTCTGGACATGATTTAGTAAGCAATAAATCTGTAGTTCGGGTCAAAGGTCCTATCGTAAGTGGGAGAGGCTGTGACACTTCATTAACAATAGGTTTTCCTGAAAAACCAAGGGAAATATTCTGTGAGCCTGAGAGGGGTGCCCCTGGAACTTCACTACGTTTTATGGTTGTCCGACTTGCCCCTGTATCGAGTAAAAATTTTCTGTCTTGGCCTAATAATTCACTATGTACATAAGGTCCTTCTTGATCTACAGGGATCTCGATAAGGGGTAAGTCAACTTCCCTCTCTAGGCTTGTTCATGCGTATCGTTGATAATCAGGATAGTCGTACTGTGCGGTCTGGTACAGTTGTCGTGTCGTGGTTTGTGTGGCAGCAACAGGCAGCGCTGGTGCAGCTGGCACAAACTGTATAGACTGTTGTGAAGCTGGCATGGCCTGTGCATGCTGCGGAGCTCCTTGTTCATTCTGATCCTGTCTAGGTGGTCGTGGTCTTTCTTGTGTTTTACCTATGGCGATATTATGTTTCAAAACTGGACAATCGTGTACGTAATGACCTGGCTTTTTACAATAATTGCATGTCCCTTTTTCAGGTCCTGCTGAATCACCGGAATGTGTCATACCCTTTTTATGTCCTTCAGCTGGAACTGTCTGAGAAACTAACATTTTCATTTTCGTGTCTTTCATGCGTCTGTGTTCATGTTCTTGTTCCTCTCTAATTCTATTGTGATGGTACTGTAACATTTGTAACATTTGTGATGGAGTGTTACCTTGCCAGGTACTCTCGAATTTTAATACTCTATTCTTTACTTGGGGCAGAGCATTTTCTACTAATTTTGTTACAAACAGATGTGGGTATGATTCGCTACTTGCTTTTAGGCCACTATTTATACCAAAACATTTTTCAAATCGGGCATAGTAATCACTAGTGTCTTCATCTTGCTTCTGTTTACAGGCTGAAATTGTACCCCAATCTTCCTTTTTCGTAGTTAATAAACGTGGCAGTACCTGTACTAATAAACCTGGTAGTGCTTTAGTTTTGTCCCCAAGTCCTGCTCCTGCAGTTCGGGCCTTTTCTTCTGCTTCTAATACTGACCATTCTATCTTTTGATCTCCTACCTCCCACTCTTTTTCCCTGAGTTTCTCATAAATGCCAGCAGGCATCAATACCTTTAATATTGTCATAATGTCGGGATAGGTATACTCTCCCATGAGTAACATGTCTTTAATTTCTCGGTGAAAACCCGCTGGATCTTTGTCATGACTGGGTACCACTTTCTTCATTTCTAACAATTCTATTTTTGATATGGGCGTATATACAAATACGCGCTTAAACTCGTTGTCCTCGCCCTTTATTGGGTGCACTTCTCGTAAGGGATTCTGTCTATCCATGTAATACGTGGTTCTTTCCTTGATGGGCAATGAGACACGGTCTGAACATACAAAAAGAATATACTGCTTTCTTGATTCTAGAATTTCTTTAATTAATTTAGTACCTGAACCTCTCCATCTATTCATAAGCAATTCAGTCAATATGTCAGGTAAGGGACCAGGGTCCGAATGCTGACTCTGATATAGTATAATGAGTTGTTGAATCATATAAATCCCAGCTAAACGCTGTTCATCTGGGGTGAGATTCAAAAATGTGCGTGCTACTGTATCATCACTATATTTTCCGGGACTGTCAACCCAATGGACAGCTGACCTGGCTAAGTCTTGTTCATCCATAGAATCGAGAAAATGATAACCCCTTCGTTCTCGGAGTAGTTTGTCAGCTGCTTGGAACGAATGCTCGTTAGACCTTATATGGACTATGGGTGTTGGGAAACCCCTGTTATTGTCTGGACATATCGGACGTATCGGGTCAATAAGACATCTATTACTATTACAAGATCTTCCTTTACCTACATAGGCTATGGTGTCTGACTGTCCTGCGGGCAGTCCTGACCCTTCCTCCTCGTTTTGTTCGAACTCGTCTACCGCTAATCTTTCTTCGTGTAGGCGTTCTATTTCTTTACGGATCTTTCGGCACATGGCTATTATACAATTTTGTTTATCATGTCTACCTTCTGATATATTCTGGCTCCATCTGGTAAGAATTTGCATTGTTTCCGGGTCTACCCCCGGTCGGTCTTCATTTCTGATCACACAATTTATGAGGAAACGTAACAGTTCCCCCTGTATTTCCACTTTCTGGTATTCCATAGCTCTGTTAATACATTCAGAATCTCGCCCTGTTTGGACAAAATGGTATATTTTATCTAGATGCGCAGTCATTCCTGGTAATTTCCCTAAATACACTGCGGCTCGTCTGATACGTAATGATGCTAGGGTCATTTCGTCCTCTTTTCCGGGCACAGGGTCATATCTACAATCTATAAGAAGTTCCTTAAGCGTACGGGCATTTATGAGTTTGGGGGTACGTGAATGTGCTGACTCTTGAAACGTAAGTTTATTTATTCTGGGTGGCGTAGAAAAAATGTTACTAGCACCTCCCGTAGCCCCATCTGGGGTGTCGGGTGTGAAAGGATTCGTCGAACGTGACACAGCAACTATAGGTGTGGACACAGCTATAGAAGCAGCTGTAGGAACAGATGTAGAAACAGATGTGCTTGTCGGAACTTGTGACACGATCTGTTGCTGTAGGGATACGGGTACTGGATCTTGGCGTTGAACCTCCCTGGTATGCGGTCTATGTGGGGCAGAATTAGCATACTCGGGAGCTGCGTCATCTAAATATGAGGAAAGAAAAACATCTTCTGCGGTTCTAGGATGCCCCTTAGGATGTACCTTTATTGGAAATAATGGGGGTGGCAAGTCTTTCGGTGTTTCTGGAGTAGCTTTAGGTAATCCTTCGGCCAGAAGGGGATACATACCATTCATAAGGGCATTTCTTTGTCTGTCTACTTGTTCTGATTTCACTCGGATACCTTCCTCAATTAATAGATTTTCTCGAACTTTATTGGAATTCTCTTTACTCTTCTCCTCCTGTCTACGTGCTTTTTCTGTTCGTCTATGTGATTCTTTACGCCATAACTCAATGGCGTCTTTCTGTGATTGTCTAGCTTTCTTTTTCCATAATTCTTCCTCTACTTTCATGATGCACTCTGCATCCCAGGTTCCCGCTGTGGGCCACCTCTGACTTTCTGGTAATTCCTTGGTGTAGTCTACCCATAAATCAAGAAATAATATAGCGTCTAGGCCATGTTTATGATACATGAAGTACCCTGGAGTGTCCCTAGGAGGAATAGGAACGGCTTCTTCGAGTACCCCTTTTCTTGTAGTGATCTGTCTTAGTTTCGAAAAGAGCGGCATATTGAGAACTGATCTGATACTTAATCTTGAACACACTTAGTACAAAAGCACAATAATGAACAACCATTCATACCACAATATGCCGGACGTTTAACACATTAAACATTAAACATTAAACATTTTTTAACCTTTAAAATAACCAACAATGATGATCGTCTGCATAACTAATCACCAAGCATAATTCTTTGACAATAACTAGATACTTCGGAATACTTGATATACTGCTAAACAGTACATATACACTGCTAAAACAGTGCAGACCGGATTTGTGTACCCAAACCCGTCTTGACCGGCACAACCTATGTGCACGTCAGAAATGCCTCCCCAGCAATGGTACTCACCGGGTAGCTTCGGAAACGGAAGGCCTCGGAAACTGAACTTGGACCGGACTGGGCTCGACTCGACTCGTCGGAAACTGGACTCGACTTCGAACTGGTGGGCCTCTGTATACCTCGGATCTTGCTCTCTCAGCTAGGCTCTGGTCGGGATACTTCGCACTTCTCACCGCCTCGTCTGGGTGTTTGATCGCAGCCTCAGTCGCCCCCGCTTGACCGGAGGGAGATACAGGAAATCCTGCTGGTACGCGTTATTGTCCGTCCAGCTGTGGCAGGAGACCGGGCCTGCAACTCACCGCCGGCGCGTGAGATGAGAAAGTGTCCCTATTCGGGCGCCATTCATGTGGTAAATAAAATTCTTTACCGGGACTTAATTTGATACGGAAACATAATAAAATAGCTCAGTAAAATGAGAGGCAGAATCCGTGGTATTAGAGGTTCGGAATGGGCTTTATTCCAATGATCGATTATAATCGGTTGCTCCAAGTTCCATCACCACGGAGGTTCAGGAAGTGAAGTACATACATTATTGACAAGAAATGACTTTTATAGTACATACATTACAATGAAGCGAATACAGTAGGCGTAACAATTGATAAGGAAAATGACGATTCATATGCGTAACCGAAAATGGGTGTAATAAGGAGTAAAAAGGAACATAATTGGTTATGATGTCATATATAGGTGGATCTATAAGATAATATTTGGCATAGATGCGCGCGCAGCAGCATGACGTGTGATTGACGTGCAACTAGGGGGTGAAGGGGACTTGACATTTAGCTCTACATGTGGAGACGAAAAGTCTGGGGGGTCAAGTCAACCTAATCCCAAATCATATCTAACATCCTATGTTTAAAGAACTATGTTATCCACAAAAGAAGGACTCTCGGACAGAATCTATTCTATACTGACTGTGCGTGCGTGTACAAGCGTCTAAGTGTCTACACTAAATGCGAGGGGGTAGGAATATTCCATGGTAACAGGACTATGAATTACTTGCATAAAGACAGAGAAGCCGAGCCATTGCTCGGTAGCTGGAAGGAATGTTTACTTAAACTACTAGACAGGAATGCATCGGCTGAGGGGTGAAGCAGATAACTCGAAGGTGAAATACAGTTCTTGGCAGAGAATAGGCTGATGTCAGGCTTCGTGAGCCGCGCAGAGAATGAGACAAAGTTCATGGTCACAGATGCAGGCTCAGACTGGAGTTTTCAGAGGCAGAAGGCAAGAAGAGTTCGATGACAGAATCAGGGCCTACTTGCCTGGACTGTAAAATGGCATAGGTAAACCATATAAAGGCGGTGGCCTTTCGTACTTAGGAATGGAATATCCGGCCTATTCATGGCGGATCTGACAGAGGACATGTTGACGGTGGACGCACATGTGTTTGCGTCTTCATAACTGGAACTGGAGGGAACATACATGTACTTGTAACATGCACATAGAACCGTTGGGGTCCAAGATAGGGGACATAACTGACCAGAAAAATCCATATTTCCACATGTGAGTGACTTGGGTAACTGAGTTGGGGAATTGAGGAATAGTCATCGGCTACTGCGGAAGCTTGGCATTTTGTGACGGGTACTTGACACTTTTCAATTCTTTTGGGGCCCTGACTCTTTTTAGAAAATTTGGTATAGTTTATCATTTGCTTCACGTCACGTGAGCGCCGGACAAATACATCTGTAAATAACCTCCAAGTGTACAATCTAGAGTCAGATGCCCGCAGGGGCTTGTGAACGCAGGAGGGTGACAGCTGGCAAAATAGCTCTGTGGGTGAAGCAATCGCTGCTAGTGCTAAGCCATGCATTGTTCAGCAGCTCACAAACACAGCTCCCAGCCTTCTGCTCCCTCCCAGCACATTCAGCGCAGTAGCTGTTTTTTCCAGCACTTAGAAACGGCAAGAGCGCAGTATGAAGAGCTATACAGGAAACACTATGTGCGTGTTCCCACAAGTAAATACCAATAACATATCATCTGCGGTTTTGGTCTGTACCTTGGAGGGAATTGTCCATAGGGGTCTGTTTAGGGGGGCTTTTCACACAAGGGTGCATGCTGAACCCGGACCCTGGAGGGGGCTGCACTGAAAGTTTTGTAGGTCTGGATCCGTCTTTATACTTGCCCCTATCTGCATTTTTCATGTGTTTCAAGGGTGAACCAACAGCCGTCTCTTAAAATCGCGAACGGGAGGAAATACAACAGTTTTAACAGCTGGAGGCCAGGGGTCACACCTGCATCAAAGGATAGCGCCTAGATTTACTAAGGGTTGCACGGAAGCGCACGTGGATCTGTGCAATGCTGCCCTCTAGTGTTGCATTTTTTGAGTGATGAGTGAATGAACACAATGATTTAGTTCACTTTACGCCACACGAGCTCCTGTGAAATACACGACCCCCAAGTCTGCAGTCCGGAGGCGGCTGCACACAGGGGCTTGTGCACACAGGCGGGGCTACAGCTAAACCTGGAGGGGGGACTGCACAGAGACATTTGTGGGGAGAGGGTTCATTTTTAGGTCTCGTCTGACCCAGCGTATGCGCTGCTCTGGCGAGACTTTTTGTGAGGGCTCAAAAAAGTGCTACCATGGCCGGCCTAGAGCTACAGTGCATGTGTGCGGGCACGGCCGCTTTGAGGTTTGATCGCGATCGCAATCACTTTCACTTTCGCGGCCGCTTTGATGTTCTCCGTGAGCCAGTTTAAATGTCGTTAAAAGAGTTGAGGCAAGATGCTGTCAAAAACGGTGATATATGCATTTTAAAATAAAGATTACCTTTCACAAGTTCTCCTTTCAATGATTGTCCTACCTAGCACTCAACATCTATAAGGACATTTTGCACTAACTATAGTTTCCCATCCAGAGATCATATCTACTGTATAAATTCAGGGATTCAAGAACAACGTACTGAAAATACATCCTCGCTTCTATGGATTATTGTAGAGGGGGGATTAAGATCTGGAATGATATGACTGAAAGAAGTAAACGCAAGAAGCAGCGGCTGAAATACAGGAAGAATTACAACGGTATACGCTCTACACGAGTCTCCATTTTTCCCTGTCTACACATATGAAACTGGAATATTTATTTGAATGAAATGTCACTTGTGCACTGCTTTTTGGAATCCAAAGTCTCACATGCTTTAAGACCAGCCAATTCAATATACATCCCAATGCACCTATTCACAAAACACTGGTACGACTGTAGATCAGACTTGGAATTATCACTGCCGTAGTATGTATTTATATGACGCAAACCTGCATGGAGAATGACGCTTGGCGGTACCTTAATGGTCACCAGTTTCAGTCACACGATGAATGTGGGATTCGGCTGTTTGGGCACCTGACTACATAATATCTCTGAAGTACCACAACACACAGCGATCAATCGGTGGCGTAACGAAACTTGAGGGGGCCACCCTGCAAAGCACATGGAGGGGGCCCCCCACCCCCGGCCTTGCGGCCCACCATTTAGCACTTTGCCCTACCACCCAGAAATCTAGCATATTTTGATTTGAAACCTCCAGCATTTAAATTAAATGCCTCTATATTGTCTTTCTCTAAGTTCTAATGAGAAAGTGGGAAACACTCTTAACATACAAGCTATGCCATTTGTAACAATACTGTCAAAAGCAGATTATTTAACTGAGGCAGCAATAAGAACAATGCCAAGGAGGAACTGCCTATGGCTGAAGAACAAAGAACTATGAAGGGTCTGAAATAGAATTGACAATACCTTGAAAATTTGAAAGACCAACCCAAACCTGCAATTCTATAAAAACTCGACTGACAATATACATGAAAAGTACACAAGCTATAACTCAGTATCCTGCGAAAGTCAAGAGAAATAGACTGGTGAATTATCTGTATGCCACACACTAGCGACTGTCAAGGGTTGTGCATGATAATAACGTGAACTGAGGAACCAATTTCAATCATAATGTCTTTATTAGTAAGCACTGAAAATCAGGCAGGCAAACAAGGCAGAGGAAGAAAACTGGGTGCTTCAGAACACTGATGCAGATGTTTGTCTGTTTTAGTTTATAATTTCTGTAGTGTAAACAATGCTAAATACAAGATTTAAGGTACACGTATTACAGACAAGTGCAAGCAACACCATAAATAACACTGCATGTAGATTAAAAACAAACCATATCAGAAGTACCTAATGACAATCTATACAAACTGTAGTTGGTAAAGCAAAAGAAAAAGTGCAAATACTTTCAAAGTGCAAAATAAAGCAATCACCAGTCCAGCAATATACAAAAATCAAGCATGTTTTGTAAAACAATCCAACTTTCTTCTTGCATCAAGGTGAAAATACTTTCAAAGTTCATGGTAAGAACAAGTCCAGCAGCTTCCCTCACAAGGACCGACCTGAACCACCAGACTGGGCCTTACTTCATAACAAACAGAGGCCTCAGACCTCAGTGTGTCAACACTGGCGGTATTTACAATTTACTAATAGTATAGGCACGCCTGCTAAATTACAGATTCACCATTGCCTCCAAATGGCTCTATTGTCACGTGTGACACCGCTAGCCTGGCCTGGATTTTAAGCCAACAGCACCTTGCATTCTGGGAGTTGTGCTGTGACCATCTAAGTAAGGGGTTAGACATTCTGTAGGGAGGAGGTCCACGCAAGAAAGTTGTAATTCAGGATGTTTTGCTGAGCAGGAGGTGTACATACATTGCATTACAAATTCAGGATGCTACACATTCCAGCATGCAAAGTGTTGTTGGATGAAAGCTACGAATGGACACGACATGGTGCCAATGACACTTGGCAGCTATGTTTTATACAAGCACAAGGGGATGTTTAATTTCCTCAACACAAGCTGCAGAAGTCTGGCGTCAAATAGCAAACACGTTGTGCGAAGAACCCAGAAACGTACTGTGTTTAGACCCCGTGTATGGACCTGAGGTGTCATTCTCTAAGAGACCCAGTGGTAAAAGCCCACAGTTGTCTCTAATGGATGTTAGTGCCAGGCAGTGGTCGAAGTGGGAGAAAAAAAGTAGGGGAACTGTGGGAGGAGAATCAGAGGGCGGGAGTAACCAATGGATTAGGTCAGTGGGCAGAGTGAGAGGTTTTGCAGAAAGAGAAACATATCCCAAGCTTTTTACATTATTTAATTTAACCAATAGATACACATGTTTATTTAAGGTTAAATATGTGTGATTGATATTAAAATACATTCACAAAGTGGGATACGTTTCCAATCACAGAATGTCCCAAATATCCTTAAAAGTGGAATCGCAAGCCATTTGTCTCCCAGCCATGGAGTTTCTGTCATCAGCACTTCTCCCTTTTTCCACAAGAGCATTTCAAACATGAATGGCAAAATATCCTAGTTTCCAAATGTTTTCCACATAACTATGGCTTTGCCATATTTGCCACATAATACATCATCTGCTGCATAATCTGACGATTTTAACTAATAAATTGTTTATAGCTCAAACACATAAAAAATTACTAAAAAATGTGACTTGTGCTGCTGTGAAGTGGAGGGCCCTTTGCAAAGGTTGACTGGTTGCCTTTCTCATTGCTGCAGTTGTATGTTCCACCAGTACCCATAAGGAAAAACCTTTGCAGAGACTGTTAGCATGTATAACATTTTCAAAATAATAAATGATCAGAAAAATTACAGCACCACTAATACCAGTGTAGGGTGTCAGAGCACTTTACATCACCCATATTACACAATCATTCATATGTGTGTAAAACACTGTGTAGGAAATATTACATAAGACAAAGGACTACAAGGTGTAGGAGTCACATGACAACCATACTAGTAGGCAGCATAGTTTAATAGTGATTGTTCTGCAGAAACACAAACTCAGAATTAAAACATAATACCATGGTTAGGGGTTCTCTTTAATAATCAGAATTGATTTCTACCCAAATGAACCCTTTTTGCAACATTAGGATAATCGAAGACTGGGGAAAAAAACATAACGCTCTAATTTATACCTTAGAGTTTGCATGCAGCTCTTACATGACAGTTCATAGCTCCCTGTTCTATGTTAGGATTTTAACTTATTAACTGCAAGTAACAATAGGGTCTCTCTGACAAAAGCAGTGACCCACTGACCTATTCACATTATGTGCACTTTGTGATCTGCATGGCACATGTTCTTAGCAGCAGACACATTAAACCTCTGCCATTCCTTTTCATGAGTCAAACATTCCACTAGACAAAACACCATCTCTCTCTACTAAGAACATTAATCACTGGAGTTATCAAGACATTTTTATTGTTGCCCAAAAATGTTGGAGGCCAGGAAGGAGGCAGCAAGTGCTTTTAAAACCATATTAAACTTACAAACACGACACCCCCACGTGAAGTTAGTGCCCGGTGCGGTCGCACTACCCTAGAGCCACCCTGCTCAAGGGTCCTGTGACCTCAGTGACAGAGTCACTGCCATTCTATTGTGTGCTGCTTCATAGGTCTGTCCCCAAGACTGGAGGTGAACTTCATGAATAGTGGTGGACAGGCCTTCAAGGTTAATCCACACTTGCCACCGCTAGGGTCCATCTGCTGGTTCTAAGACACAGGGCTTTTAAGATCTTGCGGCGCCTTCTAATGTGTAGCACAGGAATGTGCTCCCTCAGGAGAGTGGTCTGGGAGCCTGGTCATTAAGGCTGAACCTGGTTTTCCAGTTCCACTTCAGCAGCTCTGACCATAGTGCCACATCCTCTCCCCCACTGAACACCATACTGCTCCACTTAGAGAAACACTGCACTGACCCACTATAAACACCTGGATGTGACTCAATTCTAATTATGCACTAGACAAGAGCAATATGCTGCCTAAAAAAAATGAACAACATCCTAGAAAAAGCAAACACTCATAGGGAATGCAAGATTGAGTAAAGCATGTGAAATGTAAGCAGGAACAACATGGTTACCTTTTTCCTTTTACACTCATTATTCTGAAATTAGTGAGTGCTTTTGCATGAAAACGTAAGGGCATGACTACAGTCCCCGGAAGGGACCCGTTTCAGTGCCCATTGCATATATCCTTTCAAAACATAGGCAGTATGGTTTAAAAAGACCACGGGCATATTTACAAACTGGCGATAAAAAATTATCGCCGCTTTTGCGGCCGTTTTCAGCCGAAAAGCAGCGATAATTTTATCGCCTAATTAGCAAGGCCACGCTAACGCCTGAAACCTTGCTTTAGCGTTGGGATTCCTAACGCCCAGCTTTGCATCTCTAATGAGCAGGCGTTCCTGAACTAACATGACTGGAGAAATGTCGCTAAGCGACATTTCTCCTATCATCAAGC
The DNA here is from genome assembly GCF_964204655.1 of Triturus cristatus. Taxonomy (NCBI): domain Eukaryota; kingdom Metazoa; phylum Chordata; class Amphibia; order Caudata; family Salamandridae; genus Triturus; species Triturus cristatus. Next base: position 19,466,460 of record NC_140585.1, on the reverse strand, counting down.
CCCACGCTATGAAGCATAGCGGCAGGAAAAGTAGCGATAACCCCTGTTATCGCTACTTTCCTTACACCTGCTTCAGGACTGACTTAGCCATGATATCCTATGGAGGGTGGATATCATGGCTAAGTTTGTGAGTCCCTATCAGCAAGCTAACGCCACACTACGTGAGATTATTATTCCAGCGATAATCTCACGTTAGGCTGTTAGCGCTAGGATTTTTATCGCTAAGGAGATAAGCGTTGCTAATAGCACGCAATCTCAGCGATAAAAATCCACGTTACCCGGCGATAATTATCATAGCGCTAAGAGCGCTGAGCGATAATTATCACTGGTTGTTGCTGATATGCCCCCATATTCGTAAACACACAGTCGCTGTACACATTTTGTTTTCTGATTCACCCATCAAGCAGGTATTTCAGTACCTCCAGGCAAGGTGCACTTTCCCACACAGGGAAAACAATGTTGTTCAAAGAGAGAGGAGAAAACAAAAGTATCTCTTCACTGGCAAACACTGTAAAGTGGTGCTAATGTGTTTAGGTGAAAATAAATAAATCTGGCCACCTTGCAACCACTCTGTCTTGTTTTAATTAGTTATTTATTTTTCAAATTTGGAATGTTTTATTTCTCTCCACCCCGAGGCTGCACTTGTGTCAGAAAAAGACAACGTTTCCAACAAAAATGTTTTTCTTTTTTTGGATCCAGTTCACAGGGGAGCAAATAAACGAAAGGAGGAAAAAGATGGCAATACCCGTTTGAAGTCTCGTTTTTCACTAACTGAGGAGCGAGACAGAAAGTGAGGGAAGACTCGGAGGCTTAGTGGCCATCACCATGGCGTGCGCACACAGTTTAATTTATGGGGACTTGGGGAGGCCGTGCGCGCAGGAGCACCATTTTATTTGCGAAGACTGAAGAGGCTTGCTTGCAGGCGCAGCCGTCTCCCTCCACTGAGAGTGAGGGGGCCCCTGGAGCGTGAGTACACCCCGCACCGCCTGGGCTGCGGAGGCCTGTGTTACGCCCCTGCGATCAATAGCTGCATGACCTTCCCAGCACCCAATAGGAAAGGACTGAAAAACAAAACTACTCCTTTTGGTCTTTGTAAGGAGGCTCTCGCTGCTTGGCCCTATAGGGGCTTCCCGAACCCCATTCCACCTGCTCACAAAAAGCGTTAATACCTGGCTTGATAATATGCACCTTCATTTCACTGTGCCTCTTTCCTTTATCATCACATCTAACATGGGCTTCAATTGGAATTCCATAGAGCATATTATCAAGCCCATTATCGCTGTTTTAGCGGCAGTTTTCTGCCGCTAAAGCGGCGATAATTTTATCGCCTCTCTTGATAATATGCCCCCAAGTAAATGACTCGGATCACACAGCGTGATCAAGGAGGAAAGCCTAGACTGATCCCAGGTGTGCTGGTTTCAGCCACTGGGTAGAAACCTCTTTGCCTCTCGTTTTACAGCGCGCCCAAAAAGGAATACCAGAGCAGCAGAAAGGAAGCACTTGAGTGACAAGATGTGGGCGCGACCCACGAAAATACTTAACTAAGGACGTCTTCTCCCACCAACAGAGGCCCGTCTATCGTCTCGCCTTACCATACATCATCAAAGGAAGGGCCAAAGCAGGGCGGCAGTCAGGGCAGCGGTCGTCAGTAGCCGTCAGGAAGGAGTAACCGCGCTGCAAAAGACCTTCGGACCACTTTCGACATACAGGGGTCGCTTAATGTGGCTCGCGAATTCTCCGGAATTTCCTTGCGGGGTTCCTCACGACCTTCGAGCAGAACCGGTACCACTGAAGCCGCCCCACGTTGGGCGCCAGTTGAAGAACCAGAACCTTTTGGACCTGGCGGCGCTGGGTACGCCCTAGTCTCCGGAGTTCTCCTGCTTCGCTACACAGAGACAGGGGACACTCTGTCGGTGTTAGAAGATCAGATTTATTTAGCTGCAGCTAGTACAGTTATCCTAGAAGTACATAAAGTAGGTTCTCAGGAGACTGCCACTTCACTCTGTGGCGCACAGTCTTATATATCATATGGAAACACATTTATTAACAGAGAAAACTCCCAGAGTATACAAGAAAAGAGCCAATAAGGAAAGTTGGAAAACAGGTCAGAACCAATAGGAGAGTTTGGAAAACAAAGTATCAGATGACTCGAAAAGACCTCTCCTCCAACTATGTTTGTCACCCCTCCCTCAAGCTAATTTATTAACAGATTCATAACTAACTTGCAGGTGGCGAGATACGTTTGTGTGTGTTGGAGGACAGTTGTGAAACGAGAGAATGCTAGCAGAAGACAGTGAAGGCCAGACGATAAGATAAAGTCAGGAAAGAATAGTGTGAACCAACAGATAGTTGAGACGGGGATTAGAAAAGCCAGACAGGGATTAGTGTACTCGGCTAGGTCTAACACCAGCTTTGCAAATAGAGGCAGAAGGCGTATTTCGACACCAGGCTACAGAAAAAGCAGAATAGACTTTGTTCGCCGTGCTGCCTGAGTGATGGCAACACAAAATGGCGGCGGAGCACAAAATGGCGGGTCACTTCGATCGCGATCAAAAATCGAAGTTCCTCAGACCCTCCTTTTGACAGAACTCAGGCAAGATAGACTCATGGTAATCTGAGTCCACGTCAATAGCCATGAGGTCATCGAGCTGTTGCTGTAACATCATTCTTATGTTTTCTGTTACTTGTGGTTTGGGTTTTGGGATGCACATAGTAGCACAGAGGTCACAGATAGCGGGACCACAGTGCATACAAAGGCAGCAGGAGAAAATAATGGTCAGAATTATACCAAGAAACGTCAATGCTTTCCAACCCCATTTGGACAGTAGTCCCCAAAACCATTCCGTAAAAGACCAATCTCCTTCGTCCTGGTGAATAGACTCAGAGATTATGTGCAACTTGGAGATAGCTTGGTATACTGTCGGAGCGTCATTAGGTATGAAAATACAGCAACTTGACCCGATCAATTTGCACACTCCACCACGATCGGCAAGAACAAAATCTAAGGCAACTCGATTTTGTAATGTCATAAGACGATCCGCCTGTAGTTCTGCCGTGATGTTACTTAAGGCTCCTACAGTGATGTCTATTGTAGTTTCTACGACACGGACCAATTGCCTTATATTTCTGCTGTTAGCCATTGGACCCCAGAAGGGAAGAAATCCTTTAAGGAAATCTCCTCCCTCTTGTCCTGCTGTGTCCTTTGAATCAATAATTCCTCTGCCGTATCTGTTTCGATGATGATTTGCGGAAGCAGTGTAAGTAGGGGGTAGAAGAAAGGCTATATTACAAGTACCAGAGAAACCCATTGGTAACCAAGTATAAGCTCTATTATAGCAGATGAAATAGGTGCCTTGAGATGGCACTAGAGGAGGCAAGTTCTGAGAGGAATAGACGTACGTGTAGGAGCAGTTATTCCTTTGTGTAGTGTCAGAAGCGTGATCATTAATCTGTAAGCAGAAGTTACCCTGATGTGGTATAGTCCAAATCGGCGAAGACTTTCCTTTTCCAACTTTACTACTAAGACTAGACATATATTGGGTGACGTTCCAATTAGTGTACGCTTTTCTTTCGTCAATGGAGATTTTACTATTTTCCATGATTTTAGCCATAGCTACCATTCCCTTAATCAAAGAACTATGACTAAAATCCAGATAATTAATGTGTAAACTAACAGATCGTCTGAATTTGCTTTGATAAGCATTGGAGAAAATGACAAAGTAAGCCCAAGCAGAACCCTTATAAGAGAACGGGAGAACTAGATATGGCATTCCTTTCTCTGTGGTGTGTGGCATAAGACCACACACCCAACAATCAGTTGTATTAACCACTAATTGGGGCTGATGTAATAGCTGGATAAAGGAATTGTTATAATATTCGGTTCTTCTAATGAGTTCATGTGGAAGAAGAGTATGAAAGAGATGTGGAGAGATAGTAGAAGAAGACAAAGAGGAAAAAGGGGAGATAACTTTTGGCTGCAAAGCATAAATAATCCAACCAACAAATGCCAAGACAATACACAATGATATAATAACACATAAAATTATGCTGAAACGACTGTACATTATTTTACAGGATGCTTTCTTCATTTCTTCTTTTCTTTCTTTATTATTTAGTGTAGTTTCCATCTTTCTAATGGATGCTCACGGCAATCTTCCTCACTCGCTTAAATCACGATGTTCCACCGTCCTATGACACTGAAGATCCTGCAGGCCTATTGCCACTACTCAGGTCGTGACTCAGACTCCTACCGTGACCCTGCAACCAGGACAGAATACTACACAAAAGAGAAAAAAATCTTTTAAATGTTCTTTAGTCTAGGTCGTAAATCGTATTGTTCTTTCTCCGGAACATTCTGGTCTTGGAACAATGTTCGTGGTTTAGTCGTATCCAAGCGACGATGTGATGGAATTGCTTCCTGTAAAATGTCGTTGTCCTCTTTTTCAGACTGTGTCCCACTCAGGTGTGCATCGCTGAAGGGTACGAATCGTGGAACTCTTTCACTTTCACAGTCACCAACTCCTCTGTGTACCCATTGATCGTATGGCAAAGGCAAAGGCACTTTCTTACAATGCACACCGTGAATCCAATTTTTCTTTCCTTCGACTTTAACTGCTGTCCTTGTACTCAGGAGGACCATTTGAGGTTCCCGCCATCTGGGTTGCAAATTGCTGGACCTCTGAAAATTCTTTACACATACCCAGTCACCTGGTTGGATGGAGTGACCTGGGTCTGTGGAAGCCTTCGGCAGAGCACTCTGAACCTGTTGATGAAGGACACGCAATTTAGTCGTAAGGTCATGCAGATAGTCAATCAACATTGGATATGGCAAGTCTGAATATTTCTTAGGGCGAGGGATTCCCCAGACGTTAGCCGGACGGCCAAAAACCACTTAGTATGGGCTAAGTCCCAAACGAGAGTGTACTGCAGTTCTGGAGGATAGCAGAGCTAACGGCAAAGCATCGGGCCAATTGAGTCCTGTACTTGCTTGAACCTTTGCTAGTTTTAATTTTAAGGTTCCGTTGTAACATTCTACTAAACCCGCTGACTGTGGATGATTTGCCGTGTGGAACTTTTGTTTAATACCAAGACCTGCACAAACTTTCTGCATGACTTGGCCAACAAATTCGCTCCCATTGTCACTCCAGACAATGCGCGGCAAACCAAACCTGGGGAAGAATTCTTTCAGTAGAATTTTAGCTGTGGATAAGGCTGTGTTATATTTTAAAGGGTATGCTTCTATCCATCTCGAAAAGGCGCATACCACCACCAGAACATATTTGAGGTTGTTGCATCGTTCCATATGAATATAATCGATTTGCAACACCTCAAATGGATATGTCGGAGGAGCAAAGTGACCCGCTGGAGTTGGGGTTCCCTTTCCCGGGTTGTACATTAAACAAACAATTCAGTGCTTCACTACATTGTCTGCACATTTTGGGATACCTTCATTCTGCCACACTGGAGCCAGAAGTTTACAAATACCTTTTGCACTTAAGTGGGCTGGACCATGTGCCATAGTAACCACTGGGAGAACATAGGCATCTGGCAACAGCCAACGTTGATGTTCAGATAGTTCTATCCAACAACCCATCTCATCTAATATTCCAGTATTTTCTTTCCACTTGCTTATCTCCCTCTCTGAAGCCTCTTTCTGAATCGCGTTTACACTTTCCACTGTATTCTCATACATTCCTCTCTCTCTGACCCAATTCGCAGGACCCGCCACATACATTCAACTTGTTGAATCTCTTGCTGTCTTCTTCGCTATCTCGTCTGCAAACGCATTTCCTCGACCAACATCATCCGTAACCTTTTTGTGTGCACTACACTTCACGATCGCTATTTGGGTGGGTAAGGCAAGTGATTCGAGGAGATCAGTCACTAACTGGCCATGTTGTATTTTAGTGCCATGTGAAGTGAGAAAACCCCTTTCCTTCCAGAGACGCCCAAAGTTGAACGCTACACCAAAAGCATATTGGCTATCAGTGTATACGTTCACTCTTTTCCCTTTCGATAATACACAAGCTCTTGTTAGTGCTATTAATTCTGCTGCTTGCGCTGAATTGTGTCTAATGCGTGCAGCTTCCACAACTGTATGTAGTTACAGCATAAGCTGAGACTGTATCTCCATTGGCCATTTTAAAACAAGAACCATCTACCCATAGAGTTCCATCCGGATTCTCTAGCGGTGTGTCTCTCAGGTCAACTCTACCCTTTGTCTCTTCCTCGGTACGGAAGAAACAATCATGCTGTTCTTCAATTTTTTCTTCATCTAGAAGGGGCAACAGAGTAGCCGGATTCAGGGTATTACATCGTTTGATGTGTACGTGACTAGCCAAAAGTGTCAGCTCGTATCCAGTTAGACGAGCACTCGTCAGGTGCTGTATTTTTGTTCGGTTTAATAAAGTATCCACTGCATGTGGTACCATGACAATGAGAGTGTTATCCAACACCACTCCAGCAGACTGTCGAATAGAAATTGCTGCTGCTGCTGTCGCTTTGAGACAACTGGGCAATGCTTTAGCTACAGGATCTAACGTAGCCGAAAAATAAGCACATGGCCGTTGTTTGTCTCCGAACTGCTGAGTTAAAACTGACAATGCACAACCTTCTCTCTCGTGAAATTAGAGTGTAAATGGCTAAGTGTAATCAGGGGTGCCTAGTACAGGAGCATAACACAGAGCGGTACGTAAGTCAGTGAAACTCTTTTGGCACTCATCAGTCCAAGGAAGGGGGTGAGGCGTATCTTTTAAAGTGAGTGCCAATAAAGGTTTGGCCAACAAAGAGAAGTTAGGTATCCACTGTCTACAGTAAGAAGTAATACCCAGAAAGGCACGTACCTCCCGTTGTGTGGATGGTACAGACATTCGCGTAATCGCCTGAATTCGTTCTGGTGTTAACCGTCGTCCCTCCTTTGATAGGAGATGACCCAAGTAGGTAACCTCTCAACAAACATATTGTAGTTTGGAAGGTGAAACCTTGTGATTCAGTTTAAACAAGTGGCCTAATAATGCAATAGTGACATCTTTGCAGATATCTTTTGAATCGGCGACGACTAACAAGTCATCCATGTACTGTATAAGAGCAGCACCAGACGACAAATGAAAAGTATCAAGGTGACATTTTAAAGCTTGGCTGTAAATAGAGGAACTTTCACAATAGCCCTGAGGTGCGCGCTTAAACCGGAAGCTTCGGCCTCCAAGAGAGAAGCCGAAAATGTCCCTACTCTCTTCTGCAATGGGAATACTAAAGAAGGCATTCTTTAGATCAATAACAGAGAACCAAGTCGCTGTGGAAGGTATCATTGTCAACAGAGCAGTGATATCTGGAACAACAGGAAATTGTGGGACAACAATTTTGTTTACCTCTCGCAGATCAATTACAAAACGATATACAGGTGATTGAGAAGGATCAGTGCGTTTAAGAACAGGAAGAATAGGACTATTGCATGTGTTACCTCTTGTTTCTTCAACCACACCCTTCTGAATCAAGTCATGAATGATTTCCAAAAGCGCTTTCTCACCTTCAGCCGAAATTTTATACTGTGGGATGCGTGGTAATTCAACATTGGACTTGAGAGTGACAACATAAGGCGGAATCTCAAGACAACCCACATCAGTCGGACCCGTGGCCCAAAGTGCTGCTGGAAGAGAGAGCAATTCAGGTGGAAACTGATCTTTGGACAAATACATTGGGGAGACCAATTTCTGTCCTAAAGTAAGATGTACACCAGAAGGAGAACAATATATCGTAGTATGCATTCTTTTCAATAGGTCTAGACCCAACAGATTCTCACCGCAACCATTCGTCAACAGAAGTGGAGCTTCCAAATCATAAGGACCAACTGAAATAGGCAAGGGGCAAGAAACTGGATTGCGAACAGGGGCGCCAGAAAATCCTACAGAAACATTCGTTAAGCCAGACAAAGGTGCCCCAGGGAGTTTGGAATGTATGATAGAGCTTCTCATTGCCCCAGTATCCAGAAGAAATGGCTCTGAAACACCCATTGTAGTGACGTTAACATAAGGTCCATTTTGATGACTGAGATTGGCACAACTCCCTTACTTTGTCCATGGCTGTCCTAGTTAGCATGAAGACTTTCATTCTCGCCTTCAACATAATGGTCTTCATTGTAATACTGTGTAGACCTCACATTCAGCTGATCAAAGTAGTTAATAGAATTAGGAGAAGGAAGGGCACGCTGTTCTTGAGTCAACATACTCCGACCTCTACCTCTGTTTGCTGACTGGAGGCCAGCACGACCTCGTGGAGCAGATAACGCTCCATTGCGTTGCAATAAAACCGGACAACTATTCTTAAAATGACCTTCCTCTCTACAATAGGCACATTGATTAGTTCCTAGCAAAGGTCGCGGAACATATGGCTCAGGTTTTTGATACAACCTCTGAAACTGCGGAGGCTGCTGAATTTGAGGCTGAGCATATCGTGGCGGATAGGCTTGTTGCAAGAGAACCTTTGTCTTTAAATCTTCCGTCTTTTTCTCTTGCTTTTCTTTTTCTTCCTTATCCCTATTCTCATAATATTGTGCAGTTGCCAATATCTGGCCAGAAGAAGAAACAGCCCATGAACTTTCTGAATCTTTTAATTTGTGTGACAGCTCGGGAAGCAAATTGAATACGAATTTGCCCACAAACAATCGCTGTCCACCCTCTGTAGCCATGTCTTGACCACTGTGGTCGATAAATGTCTCCTCAAAATGAGTAAAGAAGTCAGAGACGCTTTCATCTTTCTTTTGTTTGCATGCTGCTAATTTATCCCAGTTAACTCTCAATGCAGGCATCATGGTTTTCATTAACGTAATGATTCTACCAGGGAGTTCCGAAATCAGAGCGTCAGGCTTTGCGCCACCCACTTGGTCTCTATCTGTATTAGATATAACATCCCGAGTAGCACCTAGTTCCTGCGCGTGATCCTCTCTACGAATCTTAGCCCATATTGTCTGTGGAACTACATTTCCCATTAACATGTCAATATCTGCTAGGTTCATAATGCAGGCGTCAACTGTCTGCGATAATTCTTTATAATAACCTGCAGGGTTTTTACGAGGATCTGGTAGAGTCTGTTTAAGGGCCAAAACTTCAGATCTCTTCCAAGGAACATGTACCCATATACATTGAAAATGAGCAGGAATAGCTGCATTAGCACCTACTGCCGCAACCTCTTCCTTCCATACTGGAGGAACCTCTCTCACAGGATAATTTTTCAACGTCAGTCTAACAGACGGGTCTGAATCAAGGAAGGTATGAGAAAACAATAAGGATCTATAAGAGATAAGCATTCTTACAGCTTCCTCAACTTTAGAACCTACAATAAGTCCTTTTTCAAAATCAGTCTGAACATTTAACAGATCTTGTGAGATCGGACTCGAACTCACACCTTCCCATTCTTTAATTAGAGTGTCGCACATTACATTAAAAACATATCTTTGCGTAGGTGCGTTCCATTGCAAAAAGGTAGGCATAATATCAAGCACACTGTATTGTGGACCCTTCTTGATCCATCTACGTGCAAGAGAGTCCAACCTCTCTTGTTCCTCAAAATCTGGGAACTGACTACGAGACTGTCTTCGAGCAAAAGCCGGAGACACATTTAGAGCTCCAAAGAAAGGAGATAGAATACCAGTGACTGTGTCTGTAAGACGCTTTCGCATAGACGGAGAATTAGACATGAGAATTGGAGACAGAGTATTAGGAGAACTGACAGAAGGAGAATTTATAATTACAGGAGGAGCAGAAGGCAAAGGAGATCTAAGATCAGGAGATGAGGGCAAAGAAGTTGAGGTTAACGGTAAAACCGGTAAGGATGGTAATACTGGAGGAGGCAAATGCAGAAGAGCCGGAACAGGCGGAGGTACCGCTGGCGGCTGGACAGGCTGTAACGGCTGAGGTGCATTGGCACTTTGTGCATAGGGCGGAGGCAACCTTAATAAATGGGACATTATGGGATCTTCTTCTAGATCTTTCTTATTATCTGAAGGAGAAACAGGCAACACCGGATAGCATTTATCTATCACCATACGATGCTGTCTTTCTAAAATTTCAGTCGCATTATCAATTTCATCGTCTTTAAACTGTTGGGCAGCCTGTATAATTGTCATACCCTGTGCTTTCCTATCTCGTTTTGCTTGTTTAATTTCTTTCTGTTTGGCTTCCTTACGCCATAGGCGGAAAGAGTCAAACATTGCCGGCCGGGCTTTTCTTTTAAATAAAACTGCTTCTAAATTGTCTAGCACATCAGGATCAAAACTACCATTTTCTGGCCATTTTAGAACACCATCTTTCTTCGTGTATCGGGTCCATGTCTCGTTAAAGGCAATGGGGCCGATACCATGTTTTGAATAGAGCTCATATGTGGGAGTTCCAACCGAAGGAATCGGACATGAGTCCTCAAGTCGGGAATCCCTATTACAACCAAGACAACAAATTCTACCAAACTTAGTCAGACCAGGCATCTTGCGATATTACCAGGCTGTTCACAAACTTCAAGGGAGTAAAACTCAGTTTACGCAGCACAAATGCACTTACCCTCGGCTTTGTTTATTGCAATAGACAAATCTAAGGACCAAAGAAAAACTAAGAACCAAAGATGTGGGCGCGACCCACGAAAATACTTAACTAAGGACGTCTTCTCCCACCAACAGAGGCCCGTCTATCGTCTCGCCTTACCATACATCATCAAAGGAAGGGCCAAAGCAGGGCGGCAGTCAGGGCAGCGGTCGTCAGTAGCCGTCAGGAAGGAGTAACCGCGCTGCAAAAGACCTTCGGACCACTTTCGACATACAGGGGTCGCTTAATGTGGCTCGCGAATTCTCCGGAATTTCCTTGCGGGGTTCCTCACGACCTTCGAGCAGAACCGGTACCACTGAAGCCGCCCCACGTTGGGCGCCAGTTGAAGAACCAGAACCTTTTGGACCTGGCGGCGCTGGGTACGCCCTAGTCTCCGGAGTTCTCCTGCTTCGCTACACAGAGACAGGGGACACTCTGTCGGCGTTAGAAGATCAGATTTATTTAGCTGCAGCTAGTACAGTTATCCTAGAAGTACATAAAGTAGGTTCTCAGGAGACTGCCACTTCACTCTGTGGCGCACAGTCTTATATATCATATGGAAACACATTTATTAACAGAGAAAACTCCCAGAGTATACAAGAAAAGAGCCAATAAGGAAAGTTGGAAAACAGGTCAGAACCAATAGGAGAGTTTGGAAAACAAAGTATCAGATGACTCGAAAAGACCTCTCCTCCAACTATGTTTGTCACCCCTCCCTCAAGCTAATTTATTAACAGATTCATAACTAACTTGCAGGTAGCGAGATACGTTTGTGTGTGTGTTGGAGGACAGTTGTGAAACGAGAGAATGCTAGCAGAAGACAGTGAAGGCCAGACGAAAAGATAAAGTCAGGAAAGAATAGTGTGAACCAACAGATAGTTGAGACGGGGATTAGAAAAGCCAGACAGGGATTAGTGTACTCGGCTAGGTCTAACACCAGCTTTGCAAATAGAGGCAGAAGGCATATTTCGACACCAGGCTACAGAAAAAGCAGACTAGACTTTGTTCGCCGTGCTGCCTGAGTGATGGCAACACAAAATGGTGGCGGAGCACAAAATGGCGGGTCACTTCGATCGCGATCAAAAATCGAAGTTCCTCAACTCCTGCCGGAGTTCAAAGTCCCTGCAGCCCCCGAAGTAGATTTCCTGACTTCTCGATGGCCATTGTGAGTCCCCAGCAAAGCTGAGGTGAGTGGACCCCACGAGTGATGAGGAACTGCAGTACCTGGGAACCATGCACTATTGTCAAGTGCAACCCCTTCACGACCTTCTACGAACTTGTGCTTTGGACCACTTGTGGCCCAAGCCTCCAGCAGGTTTTGCAGCGAAAATCAGAGGCTTACCGCATCCTGAGTGACTGTGGGCTCCTGTGAAGCATTTCCTCAAGAGGCGTCTTTGCGATCCCTTGCCCATTGGCTTGTGGGTCCCCCGAAGACTTTCTTATCAACTCAAAGGTCTTCCCTTGTTGCTCAATGCCTGCCCTCACTCACCCTCGCTGGGTGAGTTCCTCAGACCTTGCTGGTCTGCACCATCGACTTTCTTCACTCTACACTAGACTTGCTGTTGCCAAGACTTGTTGGCTCTAATCTGATTGCCGACACCGCAGTCAGCTGCAGACGTTATCGGGCACCCCGAATCCAGCTGCTGGTCATCATCAATCTTTCCTGGACCTCGTGAGGGAAGAGTCAAAACATCCTTGATCCCCTGAAATCACCCGACATCCGTGGGCATCCATCTTCCTGGCCCCGGTCACTGGCAAGTGACTGTGAACACTGTCCCTTCAATTTTCTGGTCATCTGCATCTCAAATCCACCCTTGGATTCCATCGGACACTTCTTCAGTCTTCGCAAGCAGCAAATCTTCTTTGGTCTCCATAGAAAACAGCGACGCGACCTGACACCAAAAGACACCTATGCACCCGGCTTCCCTGGGTGAGGTAACTCGTGCACACAAGTGCCCTAGTGTGTGTTGGCCCTCGAATTACTTACCTTGTAAGTGGCTTGCTTGTAGACTTCCTCGAAGTACCCTAAAACTTTAAAAATCAAACCGCGACTTGCTCCATTGTAATCAATAGGGAACCCGCGGCTGTGTTCACACACTGCACGCGTCTCCTGTGGGCTTGTTACTTACCTGCTAACACTGCAGTAGTGAAGCCCCAGCGATTCTACAGGCCCTAGGCCTTGTCATTCTGCAAGTCGACTTTCCTAAACCTCTTTTTTAGTATATGGTCTGGTACGCCCCTAGGGCCCCAGCCCTATTTGTGCTTAACTTCTTGTGAAACGTTGATATTTGAATGTGTCCTGACTTTTAAGCTCATAAAGAGATTAGTAGAGTGTGTCTAGAAATAAATACATATATATATATTATATATACACCTGTGTGGTGTCCTTTCATTTGGTAATTCAAGAGATTATAAGGTAAAACAAGCTGCTTTGCATTCCTCTGAGACTTAGCCTGAAGGCTGCTCTCCACAGGTACCACTAGGATAGCTTTGTTTAAAAGGTCGTCTTAAACCTATCTACCATAAGAGTCAAATTGGACTGGTGCAAGGTAGCCACTATAACTAGTGACCAGCATATGCCAGGCCTACTTCTCACAGTATAAAACTGTTCAGTGTGTTCGTCATGGAGTTGAACGAGGAGGTAAACAATGACAATAAGTCAATTCAGGGATAGGAAGTCCATAAACATGTAGGAGAAGCTTAAGCCCCAGTATGTCAATCATAATATAACAAATTCTGTGTTATTGGTGACACAAGGGGGTGGAGGTGCACATATAACATCAGCATAAGGAATGTTACCTGGAAATGGGAGGACCCTAAAACACTAACGCACTACATATACAATATTTTACCAGTACACATGGGCTATCTAACCTGGTCCATCCCAATTCCCCCTTTTCCTCGAATATCCTGATTCATCTGTCATCTTCCTTGAATAGGTGTTTTCGTCATTCGTTAACACCACAGCATTCTATTGAGCCCAGCATCTGTTTTGCATATTTTTTGATAGCCCTGCTTTGTATCGGAGTAGCATATCGGCCCATTTTCTATCCCCGGTGGTATCAATATAAAACCTAGCCCCTCTCCAACTTTCTACATGTCATAAGCAATGCCCTGCCCCATCACGCATGTGGCAGATTCTTCTTATGAATACATGGGGGGACTTGTATCAAGAGGGCAGATTTCGTACCACTGACGTCTTCTTCCAAAACTACCATCCAACCCCCCAGACATCTTCTTGTATATATGTCTTCGGCAGGGCATACGCTCTATTACCCCGGAGTTCCCACATAAACCCCTGTGCCTTCTCCCTCTCCACGTTATGCTTAGCACGACTTCTCCGAAGCGACTAGTATCCATGATATACCATATCATACATACTCAACGTCCGAGGCCTCCCTGTCCCACGCGTGAGCAATGGGATTCTGAACTGGGTTTTGAATTATCGGATGATCAATGGCGTTATTGTTGCATGCAGGCGGAGAAAATTCCAGCTAGCAGTAGGCTACGTATCACACATTTCAAATTTCTTCAACGCATGTACTACACTCCTGCTAGGATGCACAAATATAAACTTAGGGACTCAAGCTGTTGCGATAGATGTGAAAGCCCGGACGCAGATTTTATGCATCTGGCTTGGGTCTGCCCAGGCGTGCAGGATTACTGGGGACAAGCTTTAGACGCTCTTGAGCAGGTGACAACACTAACTATAATGAAAACCCCTCTCCTTGCTCTACTGGGTTACACCAAACACATCCCTAAAGCGCAATGTAAATACGTCTCCCTATGTCTGTTGATGGCCAAAAGAAGAGTTACGTATCGCTTGGGAAGGGGTAGGGCGCCTAAGTTTAAAGATTGGTTGATGGGCTTAGTGTATTGTCAGGAGCAAATGTACCATTATGCAGAATTAATTCCTCGAACATCACGTCCTAGATATGTATGGGGCCACCTCACGGGCTACTTGCTCGCACATCCAAGGATGAATCCAGCCCGTGATGACTCACCTTCTCAGTCCTCACCCATGACTCACGTGTAACATAAGGTCCATTGCTTAATTATACAGCCGTGACTCTGTTTCATACCCTTAATCTTTTGTCATTACTCTTTCACTTTCACGGCCGCTTTGATGTTCTCCCTGAGCCAGTTTTTTTTTTTCTGTTTATTACTGCTCTGTAGTAATGGCGGCACCCGTGCTTTAGCTTAAACATCTTAGGCTAAAGTCGGGTGCTGACTTGCTTCAAAAGTAAAGAAATAGACAATTCCTTGCTTTTGAAGCAATCTCGGCACCCGACTTTAGCTTAAGATGTTTAAGCTAAAGCACGGGTGCCGTCATTACTACAGAGCAGTAATAAACAGAAACAAGCATTGGCATAGCCAATAGGTCTCGCTTTTGGGACCTTATAAGTATTTAGTTATGCAACTGTTGCGTGGCTAAACACTTATAAGGACTCAAAAGCGAGACCTATTGGCTATGCCAATGCATGTTGTGCTTGCCCCACAGAGGCCAGTTGTGGCTGCACGCGTTTGTTTGCACACTTGCCCTGAGATTGGTTGTTCATCCAAATCATTCTTGCATGTAAGCTTGTCCAGCACGTGCAGCCACATTTCCTTCTTTCTCAGTCTCTTGATATTTCAGTGGGACTTTCATGAACTTGTCCTGGCTGCAGCGTTTCTTCGCGTACTTTCAATAATCTTTGTTGTTTATAAAATGCATTCTTACCGGGAAGCTTCTCCTGTCCGCACTCATCTGTGCCATGCTTCTAAGGTATATCATTCCTCAATGTTTTGGGGCTCCGAGCCCCTTTAACTAATCTTTCTGTTACTTATAAAGCACATTTTAATAATTCGAATTGTTGCCACGCTTGGATAAATGTATTGGTTGACCCTACACTCTCTTTAGTGCATCACGCATTTCATGCCTAGTGGCAAGCTGCATACTTTCATCCATAAACAGCAACATGTATTTATAGTGACATTTCTTGAGTTAAAAAGCACTTTCATTATTTTACTACTAAACAGCCATTCACAAGTGCAGTTACCTTGCAGGCTCTGGGGTCCTGATTTCAATGATGCCAGCGATGCTGTGGCCCCGGAGCCGGAAGCTCTATGCACCCCATTAAACACTGACTATTGCGGTATTGTGCACTTGAACAGGCAGTCACAAATGCAGACAACAGGGTCAGGATTATATCATGGTGCAGCAGGCGGTGTGGCCCCGGGACCAAAAGCCCCAGCGTCCCTACTAAACATCGATTATTGCTATATTTTACAACCAAACAGGAAATCGCAAATGCAGGTATCTTGCAGGCTGTAGGGTCATGGTTTAAATGGGGCAGCAGCTGCAGTGGCACCGGGTCCAAATATTGTCAGAGCTCTTCTAAACACATAGGGGCAGATTTATGTTTCCTGGCGCATCCCTGCAAATCAGCAAGGATGCGCCAGGAATGATGCGTCACGCAAGTTTACCCTTGCGCCACACATGATGCGCCGCATTTACAATGCGGCGCATCATGGCGCAGGAACAAACAGTTGCGTGACGCATCCGATGGCGTAAGGTTGGCTCAGTGCTTCAGTTGCATCGCAAGCGCGACGCAACTCCAGCACTGTTCCAACCTACCCTATCCCTAACATGGTGCGTCAAGCCTTACGCCTGCTTCAAGCAGGCGCAGGGTTTTGGCGCATCAGCGTTGGGAAAGTGACTCAGTCAAATCTTATAGATTTGACTGAGTCACTTTTCAGGGGCGTTCCTGCGAGGGAACGCCCCCCACTCTGTCGACACGCCCACGTGAAACCTGACGCAGGTTTTACGTGGCACAGGGCCTTACATCTCCATAGATGCGTCACGATGTAAATATGGCGCAACGTGGCGCAGGGTTTACACCGCCGCTGCGTCACAAAAGTGACGCAACGGCGGCGTAAAAGTGGCGCATCTCCAATATAGATCTGCCCCATAATGTTGCTATATTTGACTTCAAAACAGACAGTCATAGTGCAGATACCATGTAGGCAGCGGGTCATGATTTGATTGATGCAGCAGGTGCAGTGGCACCGGGGCCAAAAGTTGTCAGAACTCCTCTAAACACCAAATATTACTATATTTCACTACTAAACAGGCAGTCATAGTGCAGTAATCTAGAAGGCACAAGGGCCAGGATTTCAATAGTGCAGCAAGTGCAGTGGCACCAGGACCAAAAGCTCTAGGCCCCCAAGTTGCGGAGCTTTTTTTATTGCATTAAGGCTATGCAGCTTTTACTGTTTACCAATAACTCTCTTACCCTGGCTGCACACATTTAAACTGCACTTGTTTAACTCTGCTTTTGTGGGTTGGACCTTTAACTATTTTTCATGTTCTTTCTGATATTGTTCTGCTAATAAAATATTTTTTTTCCGAGTCATGTGTTTGTTGTTGGCCCATTATGTGGTGTAAATCCGAATGAAGTGAGTGCAGTGCTTTACATGAGCATGCTCCGTGGTGCTCTGAAGGGATGTTTTAACTAACCCTGGGCGTAGTTCGAGAAGTAGCACTTCGCGAAGCTACGCAAAGTGCAGTTCGCACTACGCGAGCTGTGCGTAGCACTTCGCGAACTGCGTAGTACCTTGTTCGCACTGTGCCAGATGTCGTTTTCAATGATTGCACAGTGCGGACAAGCAACCGGCCCTGTGCAATCATTGAAAATGGCATCTTGCACAATGCGAGCTGTAGTTTTCTGCTGCTCGAGTAGATTTTTACTCGAGCGGCAGCTTTCTCAACGCGAACTGGTAGTTTCTCATTGCGAGCGGTCGCGAGCATACGCGACCACTCGCAATGAGAAACCTGACCTCCTCGCGTTGGGAATCTCGCCGGGAGGTTTATTTTCCATGCTCGCGATCGCCAACTTGATGTTGCTGATCGCGAAAAAGGAAAAAGTCTCGCCGGGATGTCATTTTGCTTGCTCGCGGTCGCCAACTTGACGTTGAGGACCGCGAGCAAGCAAAAAATGACCGCAGCACTACGCAACACTACCCTACGCGTGTTCGCACTGTGCTACGTGCAGTTCGCGTAGTGCGAAGTAGCACGAACTTCGCAAACTACGCGAGCGTAGCGTAGTGCTTTGCCCAGGCTTAGTTTTAACCCCCTTTAGCCGTTGGAACATTACAGCCCCAGACAATTGCCAATTCATGCGCTGGTTATAAAAGTATTCCTCAAGTTTGTGATTGCAGCCTTAAAAGGAGGCTGTGTAGTGTCAAGAGCAGTGAATGTGAAAATTCAGCTGCTGGGTTTTGTGTCGCACTGCGTCGAAGGTTGTCTTTGTTAGCAAGCGTTTTTGGTGGCTGTTTGCGATTAGTGCTGCTGTTTCTTTTTCAGAAAGTATCTATTATTTTAAAATAATTTAAATAATAAATAAAAAAAAAAATCTTCTTTGGTGTGATGAGTTCTCCAAATGTCTAACACCCAGCGTTTACCTTAGTAAGCAGGTAGGTGGTAAGACTGGCTTTTTTCGGCCAGGCCTTTACTGTGCAGATTGTATTGTTCAAGTACCAAAAACACGCTATATCGTTTGCTGTATGTTACGTTGTCCATATGTATAAGCAGCGTGCTAACTGAGCAATGCACTGTAAACTGAAGCAGGAGTTATTTCTTCTGATAGTGAGAATTTTACCGTTCATCTTTCTGTGGATATAAAATGCATTCACATTTATTTGCATACTTTTAACACGTGGTATTTAACTTTTTATTAATGTGTGATAGGTGGTATTTGACTTAATAATTGCAAAAAAGAGTTTGAGTTCTCTAAAGTAATTTAACCAGCCTCCCTTATTTTTGTTGTTATAACATGAACAGCACCAACTGCACATTCTTAAAACAGGCAAAGTGCTGTTACTAGGGTCATAATTTCAATGGTTCAGCAGGTGCAGCAGCACCAGGAATTATTATAACAAATGCCTTTGAAAAAAATACAGTATTTGTTACAACTTACAACCTTCAAGTTATATGGCAAAATAATTAAAAATGAAATGTAACAGTGTACTGTTTGAATAAAGAACAATTGTAAACCATAAGTAACACAACGCCAATGACAATCCAAGCCCTAACATCTACTATATGCTCATTGTTGTTTCAAAGTTTATGTTTAAGTTTTTTTACAATAATTAAAAAAAGAAATGTGCAGTGCAAAAGAAAATAAAACACTTTGTACGAGAAATCAGTATTAAAAAACTGCCCATCTAAATAAAGCAATAATCTCACTTTCAGTGTGTTTCTTTCACTTGTATTGCACAACTGCTCAAATGCTAATTTGAAAAAAATGTATTATCATTTATTTAATTTAACGATGGCCAATAACCAAACAACACCCTTTCATCTAGTTTTCGTAATCTTGTGGCTTTGGATTTGCAAAAACAATGCTTACGCTGTATTTGGATGGTTTCTCATCCACCCTTTACATATTCTCCCCAAAGCTGCACCACTTTCAAGCCTACTTATCAGGGACCTGCTTTTTTAGGTCTCGCCTACGCAGGACACATGCAACGCAAGGCAAAAAGACCTTTAGCCGTCGCTATGGCTTTTCAGACAAAAACGTGCACACGTTCCATTGTCTTCAATGGCAACACGTGCACGTGTGGAGATTCACTTGCGGGAGCGCGCGGCGTCATATGGTAGCAATTATCGCCCCTGGCGCTGCTCGCTCTCGCAAGTGAAGCGCTTTCACTTTTCCCGACTCTTTTTTTTAATTTACTTTTAGCGCGTGCACGCTTGTTTGTTGTTTTTAGTGATTAGCCGTATGAAGCTTTCCGTGGTATCCGTGGGGATGCTTGGTGACCAATAAAAGCTTTAACTTGCTCTTTAGGTTCTGTGGGAAGTCGATTCTGACTTTGACGGTTCTTATCACCGGTATAGACTATTAAAACTTCATTGCCCAAGACATGTCTGATCCTCTGCTTTTTCAAATGAGTTTTGATTACGACTAGACATGAATAACCTAGCTGCACTTATTGCTTAGTTAAGAAACTACTAACATGGTTTTAAAAAGTGCCTTTTCTATGAGGAACAGGAGCTTTTCATTGGGTAGGTTCATTGTCTCAAGACCGCTTGGCTCTGGCCTGTATTCACTGTGAGTATTCCTTTTAATTCACACGATCAAGTGCGAAATGGAACCTCAGATCTTACGTTATGTTATGTAAGATGCCCTATGCTTTTTGACCATTGCGGGGCATTTATTATGGAAAAAGCGATGTTTAAAAATATTGGAGTGCCTACTTCCTATCTCTATTTAGTATTACGCCTGATTTCACTATAAAAGCAGTGGGATTCCTGACGTAATAATAGGTCACATTGAAACCCCAATGGTGCGGTTCAATCAGTTTCAGGTGTGATATTATGACACTACTCAGATATTTCACATTTGGAATGGGGAATTTTCCCTGGGTTACTGCGCAGATTTCTGCAGCTTTTTCCACATTCTGTGCCATATTTTTTCTCAGTCACAATTTGTTTCCCTGAAAATCGTGAGGTTGCAGTATAGCTCGTGTTTCGCAATCCTGAATAAGGAAAAAACTCCCATTTCCAACTAGAAGGGGGTTTTCGAGAATCTCGGAATGAAGTCCTGATTAGGCAAAATGTGGTTAGAGAATCCATAAACTTACTTTTCACAAAGAAAATTGAGCGCTGGCCCTCAAGGCATCAGGCGGAAGTCACCAGGACATCTTATAATGGCCAATGAGTAGTTGAAAAAGGCATTGGAGCGGAGATCGGGCTATCACCTCGAAAGTCCACTGTCCATCTGTAATCGCCGAGTTTTTTCGAAGTTAACCAATTCAGTGCTGGGAGCCCGGAGGTCTGAAGTGTCATTAGTCACTAACGGCAGTGCCACGGTGTGTCATGGTTGCTTGAGAAACAGACATATATTTTGGGGTGGCAAATGGTGAAGCAGTCACCCTCAGATACTCTGGAATCATTCTATATGGCCATTTACTACAACGAACAAAGCATAGAAAATAAAAGGATGCTGATATCTATCCATCTATAAATATTATATTTATTCACTAAATAAACATGCCTCTCCTTTCCTGTCCCTGTCAAGTGAAGTCACCTGCTACCGGTAAATATTCTCTGCACCACGTTCTACAATCAATGGATCGCATCACATATACAACAACGTTTTGCTGACTAGTGTCTTAAGTTATTCAAACTACGCTATTTTACTACCTTACACAGTGGTAAATGGTTGCTCGTCACAGGATCATTCAGGGTATGTGATACTTTTGGCTGGAAATATAGTAGCACTGGTTCATATATCTAAGGTAGGTGGTAGAACATAACAGTAGTATATACAAAGCAACATAACAACACAAAACATACTAGGGCACATCAGAAAAGACTCAAAATAAAATGTAACAACAACTGCTGTAAAAAAAAATAATCACATTGCAATAATGCAGTAGAAAACACAGCAGCACAAAAAGTCAAACACATCACCACCTCAACAAAACATCACACAACAATTGTGCACACATGTTATACTCAAACATTACGACCACATTCCATGGTGAAAGGTGTTTGGATCAAGGGCTGCCTTACTTACCACTAAGGGCGAGAAGACTAAGGACAAAAACGTTTGTGATCCAGCCCGTTGTTCCCATTGGTCTACGCCGCTACCTCATTGTTAATTCTTCAATGAATCCTCAAATTATCCCTAAATAGCGCCATTTCTTGCGGATGCTATTGACGCCACTGTCCTTAGGGGTGACCGAAAGTGAAAGTGGACGTGTTGCATCTGAAAGCAGGTCACAGTTGATGGGGATCTGTGGATTTGTCCCCTAGAAGCAGAGAGGGCGTATACATTCAAGGAGGACTATAAACGCTTCATGGGAGATATAATCTGATTTACAATAACATAGCATGAGTGCAGGGCTTAGTTTGAAAAAAAAGGAAAGAAAACAATTGTAGGGGCCAAAGGTTTTTAGGTCGAGCCTGATCAGCGCATTCGCTGCTCTGCGAGTTATGCTGTATTGAGGTAGGGACTTGACCGTTGCCCACTCTCCGCCCACATTTTTCATTGGCTTGTGTTATTGTCCACTGTAAACAATGCTGTTCATTGGTCAAAAGGCTTAGCAGTCCCTCGTAAGTACTGCCTTGTCTCATT
Source organism: Triturus cristatus (assembly GCF_964204655.1). NCBI lineage: Eukaryota > Metazoa > Chordata > Amphibia > Caudata > Salamandridae > Triturus > Triturus cristatus. The sequence continues at coordinate 19,444,769 of NC_140585.1, read as the reverse complement.
TTGTAACCTACCATGGTATTGTTGCTCGATATGCTTTAATTACAGCCTCCAAGCACTATTTTCTCAAATAGCTTTTCTCCTGCCTGTTGCAGGCAGGACACACTCTCTCGTAAGTTTTTTTTAATAGCACACATTTGCAATGCAATAGGTCTCGTATTTGCAAGAGTTTAAGCTATTGGCCTTGTAAATGTCAATGCCTTTTTTTTTTTAAACAACACATAAGTAAAAGGCATTGTCATTTACAATGCCAATAGCTCAAACTCTCATAAATGCGAGACCTATTGCATTGCAAATGCTTGTTATCTTTGTCACCACTATATACCTTATGCCCACTTTATAATACCACCAGTAACATTGTTATTTGTACGTAACACTTTAACGGACTATCTGTAACTTACAATGTACAACTACTTAGCAGGCTACAACTTCCAACATAAAAAGCTTATTTTTAATCACATAAGTGAAACCCTTATGCATTTTCTAATGCTTGTTTCCCTCCCTCCCACCTCCCCTTCTTATGGCAGCCGCTGTGCGGCCGCACCGCTGGCGCGCCGAAGTTGCGCCTAAGGCAAGCCCGTCTGTACCCGTCCGTGCCTGGACTGCGCCCTGCGCCATATCCCCTGGCCCCCACGAACGCCACGACGCCCATCTCCACTACGACGCCAACACCCTCCACGCACTCAACACCAGACAAGCACACACCTGCTTCCTGGCCGCCTGAAGCGCACCAAAGGACCCTTCTCCTGCCGGAACTGCAGCATCGCCAGTCTCCGAGCCACCAATCCGCCCACCAGTGTAGAAATCAAAACCGTCTCAGGGGCTTCACTGATACACCTGGTCCTTTTAAACCAACAAAGAAGAGATTGGCACAGAAGCTGTAATATAAAAGACATCTTTTTATTTAACCTCTAAAGAGGGAAAAAATGTGTCACATAGCATTCTCAAATCACTGTATGAGACATTTCCTAAGGAATACAGAGAACAGGGGCATTATATACCCACACAGGGGCTGAAAAAAGGCGGTACAAGTACACATGAGAAGAGTTATGCATATAGATGGTCATACAGAAACTGCACAGTCAACAAGTAGGAGGAGTAATAAGTTGCTGACATCAGTTAGAACAGCCTGACAGTTCTATACTAGGAACAGGTGCACTCTACTAGCTAAGCACATCTGAGCATGTGCAAGACTCTGGGAGAAGGAAACAGCAAATGACCAGCACATAGCTAACTAAAATGGCTGCCAAGTACAAAATGGCTTTCAGCTCATGCTAAGAGATTAATGCAATTTTCAACAGATTTCCCATAATCCAGTAGGAAATATGCATATTAATTTTTTTCATAAATTTATCAATATCCTAATTCATTGCTAGGTGGGCATTTCTCATTCTAAATATTGTTAAGCGGGTATGTATAAGGTATAAGCAGGAGTACAAAGGGAACAGAGCATTGGGTCATACAGATAGCAGGAGAGAGTAATTACTATTATCAGAAACAGAACTATTAGCTTTCTAGTCCTAAGCAAATCCTAGAACCATCCAGTAAAAACATTTTCAAGACTCCTATGCATTTCAGTGACCATCAATTTCAACTTCAAAATTGCCAACAGCACATATCTAATAAAAACATTTTCACTAGACTTTTCCAGTGTTTCCTTTATGAGGGCTAGAGTATCAATCAAGGAAAGGGCAAAGTAACATTTGTCAACTGCTCAGATGAACTTTTCTCTCGCAGAATAAACATTATTCCTAATACAATTATGAAAGCAGTCAGACATATTATTACAAAAATGATCCTGGATCCAGAGGACCAGGAGGACCACACAGGGCCATGAGAATAAGGACGAAGAGCTGCAAAGGGCTGCTCTTCCTCAAAAATGGGACGACCAATGGGGTACATTTTCAACAAAAAAGAAAAAGAAGTCCTTGGGAAATTAAAGCCGCTGTACAACCAACCAGAGGGGAGTCTTCTCCCTGTGTCCGTTTCAGCATCACAGGCAGGCTCTTGTTGTTCCCACAGTGGAGCTGCACAACTCGCAACTCAGGAATCACGGCCCAGTTTCAAGGGAAAGTTTCTTCTTTCAGGATAGGGCAATCACCCACCAGGGCAAATGCGCTCAGCGATCCTGTCCAGTGTCTCAGGCAGTGCACCAGTTTTCTTCATTTCAATCTAACAGGCACCAGAGACACAGCACCTGTACCCTGAACTCAAGTCCTTCCCTAACTCCTGTATTGCTCTGCTGGTACACTGCTCTTTCGTTGGGGCCATAGATTGCATTCAGTGTGCGCAGGTATCTCTTGACCAACAAAGGTGAAGACTTTACAGCCACTTTGGGACCAGGATTCAGAGGCCTGATGCTAGGATCTCTGAAGCAACCCTTGTTTCACAGGAGGTTACCTCAAGCAAAAACGTTCTCGCCTTCCTGGTCGGTCTGTGACTCTCATCTGGGCATCAAAAACTTGATCCATGATTTCTCCTTTCTGATTTGTGACCCCGTCTTTCGCCCAAGACAGTGGCAGGGGTACACACTTCACATCCCAGTGCTTCCGGCCTTCTACCTTCACTGAGGTCCTGGTTGCCAGCAATGCCTGTGCTGGTTACCTTCACTTTGACTTCAAGCTGGACTGGTGCTGACTCCTCAAGCTAGATCTGACGTCCGCGCCCCTCTGGCAATGGTTGTAAGGCAGCAAATATCTATTGTGGACAGAACAAAAGGTCTTTTCGACAAGGCACAGAACTAATCTATCATATTTAAACACATTCATTCATAGCCCTAAGAACAGAACCTTGGGCCTCATGTAGGTAGCATACCAGTTACCACTTCTAAAATACCGAACGATACCGAATCGGTATTTTAGAAGTGGTAACTCGTATGTAGGTAATGAGTCGGTATTTTTTACCGATTCGTTACAATTCGGTAATTACCGAATCGGTATTTACCGATTCGGTAATGAGGCATACCTTCCCATTGATGGGAAGGTATGCCTCATTACCGAATCGGTAAATACCGATTCAGTAATGTGGTGAACACATGCAAGGGTGGCAGGGTGTCACATTGACACCCTGTTGCACCCCTGATTCGGCCATGTGTACACATGTGGCACACATACATGCCCTAAGGGCATGTATGTATGCCACATTGCACACTGCTACGCGCGTAAAAATGCATAAACACATACATTGATTATTTACCACCAACTATAAGTTGGTGGTAAATACCGACTCTTAAACACACCCACACACTCCCCCTACATCTCGATTTTGGTTTCGGAATTTACCGAATCGGTAAAATTACCGATTCGGAAAAGTTACCGATTCGGTAACATTACCGATTCGGTATTATTACCGAATCGGTAATTTTACCGATTCGGTAAATTCCGAAACCAATAATTGTCCCCCTACATACCAATAGCCAAAATACCGGTCGGTAACGGTATAATTACCGAAAATCGGCCGTTACCGACCGGTATTTGGCTACCTACATGAGGCCCCTAATCTTTAAACATCTTAAGTCTGCGCCACTTTTAAAGGACAGTCATTATTTTTTAACATCAAAAACCACTCTTATCCTTATTTAAAAAGGATTAAGAAAAGATATCCCTACTGTCAATCTGTCCTCTGTTTATCAAAAATAATGAAACTATATTTCTAACTTTTAAAACAGCAGTCTGAAATGCAGGATTTTACACCCTGTTTGCACAGACTTAAGGGGTAGTTGATTTCAGCTGTTTTCTGTGGCCGGAGTCAGAAATACCCACGTGCTGACACAGCTGCTTGACACGTAAAGGCGTCGAATTCACACGCCTTTCAAGTCAGCCTTTCGAGCCAGCACAAATCTGTCGTTCTGTAATGTGTATTCAGGTCAGCAACAACCAACTCACTCAGATAATGTGAATGCCTTTTAATACCTAATACAGAAGGATAAGTGCTGTGACATTTTGTATCTTAATTTTATCTATTGCAAAACACACAATTTCGTTTTTTGAAGCTTTTTTATTCCTATTCAATGTGGATTCTAATTTTATCTTTAACATCGTGGCAATTTGCACACATGTATAGTGTCTTACTCTGTCAATTTAATGATAGCGTGCAGCTATTTATCATATAATATATAATTCATTGCTGGATTATTTTAAAATATATTTTATTTTAATGATATTTTGCATAACAGAATGATGACAAAAAAAAACATTGAGCTCATTCCAGACATTTTCAAAACGGTGTCACACACATAATACAGGGCACTTAAGGCTAGCCATTCTTGCACCATGAGCGCAATCGCTACTTACTCACACAAGTATCACTAATGACAAACCACAGACATTTAAACACACATTTAACCCACAGATCCACACTTAATACAGAAACAAAAGACAGCCCACAGACTGTACTTAAACCAAACCATTTGTAAATACTAGTTGTAAGCCATATTCACTAGATTTGGCTGGCAGAACACCAGGAAAAAAACGCTCTGCATATCACCACTTATGAATGTTACTAAGTGCACAGACCAGGATCCTTTCTACGTACATATTTAGTTCCTCGGGGTACTAGTCACCAAGGAAGAAATACGTTTCTATACCTTAACCTAGTTAAGTATCACCTCTAGGGGAGCCGGCTAATTCAATACAAGTTCCAAAGGGTACCTACACAAATGCAACACATTCTACGATGTGTGCTACGAACAGGCATGCCAAAAATATTGCAGCATATACAATATTATACACAAAATAGCACTTAACTCAAAGTGTGCCGTTCAAGCTTACAAAAGTTTCTCATTACCTGCCTCCATAAACTGCAGTTTACATAGTTCCAAATTCCAAATATTGGCCAATTTCCATACAAATCCAAAAAGCGTCGTAACAAACGACCTTACCAAGCACAAGTTTCCAGATTCTAACTGCCAAGTTCTGAGTGACCAAACGGTCATTTTTAAAATAATCACGCCAGAAATGTTTTCAGTCAGGAGTGGTAAGCAGTTGGAGGAGTCCAATCAGGAAGATCAGAAATATACTGGGCTGCAGAGACAGAATCTCAGTTTTAGTGTACCTTTTTACTAGAGTCCTGTTCTGTCCTCCTCAGTAGATTCCTGTCTCCCATCAGGATCACTCCCTTGGATAGCCACTTCTCTGATGAGACTCACAGAGGGCACCAATTGTAGAAATCAAAACCTTCTCAGGGGCTTCACTGATACACCTGGTCCTTTTAAACCAACAAAGAAGAGATTGGCACAGAAGCTGTAATATAAAAGACATCTTTTATTTAACCTCTAAAGAGGGAAAACATGTGTCACACAGCATTCTCAAATCACTGTATGAGACATTTCCTAAGGAATACAGAGAACAGGGGCATTATATACCCACACAGGGGCTGAAAAAAGGCGGTACAAGTACACATGGGAAGAGTTATGCACATAGATGGTCATACAGAAACTGCACAGTCAACAAGTAGGAGGAGTAATACGTTGCTGACATCAGTTAGAACAGCCTGACAGTCCTATACTAGGAACAGGTGCACTCTACTAGCTAAGCACATCTGAGCATGTGCAAGACTCTGGGAGAGGGAAACAGCAAATGGCCAGCACATAGCTAACTAAAATGGCTGCCAAGTACAAAATGGCTTTCAGCTCATGCTAAGATATTAATGCAATCTTCAACACCAGGACAGGACACAACCACCTCAGATGCATTCTACTGAACACCCGCTCCACACTCCATTGAACTCTGGGACCTGCTCGACACGTCCTCCCCGGATGTCGCTTTCCTGACAGAGACCTGGATGAATGACTCCTCGGCACCGGACATCGCCATAGCCATCCCGGACGGCTACAAGATCACCTGCAGAGACCGCACTCACGGAACAGGAGGGGGAATCGCCATCATCCACAAGTCCACCCTCAAGGTCTCGACCAACTCTGACGACATCCTCAGCACCGCCGAATGCCTGCACTTCCAGATCCACACCGATCCCAACACCACTCTCAGAGAAACTCTGATCTACAGACCCCCGGGCTCCGGCTTCAGTTCAGCGACAGCACACACGCCATGACCTCCACAGACTACATCCTCCTCGGAGACCTGAACTTCCACATCGAGAACAACAACGACACCAACTTAACCACCCTGATCGCCAACCTCGTCAACCTCAGACTCCAACAGCTCGTCACTACGCCCACTCACTCCGCTGGCCACATGCTTGATCCCATCTTCTCCGCAAGCTCTCATGTCTCCTTCAGCCACACCACCGAACTCCACTGGACCGACCATCGCTGCATCCACTTCACCTTCCAGAAACCCACCACGCACCACCGCACCCAACAGATACCCCGCCGCAGCTGGAGCAAAATCACCAAGGACCAGCTAAACACCCCCCTCGCCCGAAGCCCACCCGCCGAACCCACAGACCCTCACCGCCGGCAGCAACCTCAGGCGTTGGATCGACGACTGCATCAACACCCTTGCCTGATCAAGAAACCCTCCAACAGACACACCAACAAGAATGCCAGCTGGTTTTCCGCGGACCTCCAGACCTCCAAACAAACCCTCCGAATACTAGAGAAGAAATGGCGCTGCGAACAGACACCAGAGAACCACGCAGCCCTCAAGAACGCCATGAACCAACACCATCACGTCATCAAATCCGACAAAAGGACCTCCTTCAAGGGACACCTCGACAACAACGCACACAACAGCAAAGAGCTCTTTAACATCGTGAAGGAACTCTCCAACCCCAGCTCCAACACCAACGACATCCCACCATCACAAGACCTATGTGACTCTCTGGCCACCTTCTTCCATCGCAAGATCACAGACATCCATGACAGCTTCAACAACCAGACCACCACAACAGCCAACGACACCTCAGACCCCACGACCACCACCCATTACGGCCACCTGCTCACCTGGACCAACATCAACGACGACGACACCATCAAAGTCATGAACACCATCCACTCCGGCTCCCCGTCAGACCCGTGCCCACACTACATCTTCAACAAAGCCAGCGGCACCATCGCACCCCACCTCTGCAAGGCCATCCACATCTCCTTCAAAACTGCGACCTTCCCGGAGAGCTGGAAGCACGCCGAGATCAACGCCTTGCTCAAGAAACCCAAGGCAGATCCGAGGGACCTTAAGAACTTCCGGCCCATCTCCCTGCTCCTGTTCCCGGCAAAGGTCTTCGAGAAAACCGTCAACAAGCAGCTGACCCGCTACCTCAAGGAGAACAACATCCTGGACTCGTCCCAGTCTGGGCTCCGCAGCAACCACAGCACCGAAACTGCCCTCATCGCCGCCACCGATGACATCAGGGCCCTGCTGGACAATGGCAAAACCGCAACCCTCATCCTCCTGGACCTATCAGCCGCCTTCGACACGGTCTGCCACCACACCCTACGCACACGACTCCACAACACAGGAATCTGAGACAAGGCTCTGGAATGGACCACCTCCTTCCTCTCCAGCAGAACCCAGAGCGTGCACCTCCTCCCTTTCTGTTCAGAAGCCTCCAAGATCATCTGCGGCTTACCCCAAGGATCATCCCTCAGCCCGACATTGTTCAACATCAACATGGCCCTGCTCGCCCACGCCACCAGACTGCATGACCTCATGACTTTCGTCCTTGACTCAATCAATCAATCAAGAAAGCTTTATTTGAATGTTTGAGCAAAAACAATCATAAAAGCACAATAAAAAGAAAAAAAGCCTTTACACTTGTTCATTAAAACATTTGTGAATAAAATAGTATTAAACTTAAGAATTAATCAAATATTGAACAATTGTCTCCTATAAAAGAGAGTTTTTTTCAAGAAAATAGTGACACTATAAATTCTGTACTCATTGTCAAGTGATTGCAAGGCCAATAAGAGAGGTCGGCACTGATGTAATCCAAACTGTTTAAAAATAGGTTTTAAAAATGTGGTCCGCAATACACAATATTTACAGAAAAGAATAACATGAATCGTGGTCTGTAATGAAATGTTATCACAAGGGCAACGTGAAAGATTTTGAGACCACTCGTTCATTGTGGGAAATGTAACCAGGCGGTGAAAAGTTCCCATCCTAAAGTGAGTCAGCAAAAACCTTTCATAGGCGCTTTGAACAATAATTAAATAGGGTTGAATATTAAAAGTGCTTTAAACCATCTGGTGTTGCAATACTGTTGGTTTTAGAATCTCTGTGGTCATTCTGGCAGACTCTAACAGAAACAAACCCTCTTTTTTTAGTTCTTTCCTTGATATAGTGCCGAGAGTACTAGGATTAGTAAAAAATTCTGGGTGGCCGAGGTCGTTTAAAAAGTTAAAAACATATTTAAGCCATGGTATCCTCATTGCTCCCTCCAATGTCATAATGTCTGAGAGGAAGTCTCTATTCAATTTGGCCTGTTCTTTAAGCCACAATTTGTGCCACAGGAGCACGGGTTCAATCTTGATTAGGTCAGAAATAAATGACAGGCCTATTTCAGCATGACAAACACTTGTGGCACAGCTATTTGGTACAGATAAAATATCAACACTCTCCATGACCAAGCAAGTCAACGCCGTATCATCCTCCGCATGCTCCGCAAGATCTACAGGTGGATCCCCACCGACACAAGAAAAACGGTCACCCAGGCCCTCGTCAGCAGAAGGCTGGACTACGGAAATGCCCTCTACGCGGGAGCCCCGGCCAAATTGCTGAGATGACTACAACGCATACAGAACGCCTCGGCCCGCCTGATCCTCAACATCCCTCGACACAGCCACATCACACCCCACCTGAGAGACCTGCACTGGCTCCCCGTCAACAAGAGGATAACCTTCAAGCTCCTCACCCACGCACACAAGGCACTCCACAACACCGGACCAGCATACCTCAACAGGCGCCTCACCTTCTACACCCCGAACCGCCAGCTCCGCTCCGACGACCGCGCCCTCGCCATCATCCCCTGCATCCGAAGAGCGACCTCCGGTGGCAGATTGTTCTCCTACCTCGCCGCCAAGATCTGGAACACCCTACCCATCCTCCTACAGCAGACCCAAGACCTACTAATCTTCAGGAGGCTACTCAAGACCTGGCTGTTCGAGCAGTAGCATCATCCCCCCCCCCCCCCCCCAGCTGCTTGAGACCATCACGGATAAGTAGCGCGCTCTACAAATTCTTTGATTGATTGATTGATTGTTTCTTAAAGGAAACTCATTCACTAACAGTCTTGCTCCCCTCCACATCACTTTTGGCCTTCGTGATGAGTCTGTTTTAGTGGTCATGTGCATGGAATATCTGGAAGCTGCCCCGATTTTTGAAACCACAATTGAAGTATATGGATATCTCTATGAACAGTATATATCCATATAAAACAATATTGTGCATGATCAAATGGCAAGAAATAACAGAGTGTCACAATGCTATGTTGTCACTCATGAGTCCCATTGCATCAGAGAGCTCACCCACAGGCCCTCCGGATGAACGATTCTTGCAAGGCTCTTGCTGCTTCTCTCTCACGTTACTGCATAGATGCTCTCTGAGGTACTGACTAGGATATTATGAGTCTTCCATGGATGATGGTTTCTGTTTCAATGTATTCTGTGCTCCAATTCTCCTAACCTCTGATGAGAAATATATATAAAAATGATATATATAATTTGAATGGTGGTGGGAGGGGGAATCAAACCCTGAACTGGTGACTCGGTGTGAAGATTAGAACCGCCATTTTAGGGCAGTTAGCGGTCTAGTCAACAACCCTGGGTTACTTAAGGAGGGACGCTGCTCGACCGCACACGGCGGGCCACTGGCGAGTTGAAGGCACACCTAAGGCAAGCCCGTCTGCGTCCGTCAGCATCCCTGAGGCGGCCGGGGCCTCTGGGCGGAAATGCTGCCAGACTGCCCCGCTCTCCTAGTGGTCCTGTGCATTACAGTCGGGCTGAGCTGCTTGGCAGTGGTAAGCTAGTAAGTCACTGCTTTTATAAGGAACTGAATCCTGTGGCTAAGCCGCTTGCCTGTAATATCTGCAAATGGGAGGCCGATCTTCTGATAGGGAGCTCAATGGGGAAAGTGCAACATGGCGGACTGGGGGCACACCCCTGGATGCATGTCCACGTGAGGGCGGCCACCTTAAGGCCTATCTGTTGAACACCCGGTCTTTAAAAAAGCACAAGCTACAATGGTACGATCTTCAACTCAACACTAACCCTGACTTAATGTTTGCAACAGAGACCTGGTTTAATGAGGGTAGCAATATCCTGCCAGAAGAAGGATCAGCCGGTGGGCAGAGGGGGAGGAATCGCTATGATTTTCAGAAAACAATTTTCATGCTCTATTCTCCCTATCAAGGATGTAGCCTCAGCTTTCTTTTCACCGCTTCTGTGCATCAGGCCATAGCTGGTGTACTTATTTATAGACCTCCCGGCCCTGCCGGTAAGTTCACTGAGTCACTTAGCCAAGATGTTTCACCTGTTGCCACCAAATACAAGCATTGCATGGTGTTAGGAGATTTCAATATCCACTTGGATAACCTGGCCGAACCTGAGTCCATGCAATTGTGGGATTCCTTGGGGATTTTTAATTTTTGGTCCCCTATGTTCACCTTCCCACCCATGATAAGGGACATATTTTAGATAAAAAATTCTCCAATATCAGAATAGAATCAGACACCCCACTTCCATTGGTGTGGTCTGATAATTTCCTTTTAGGTTTTAGAGTTCCGAAGGAATTATCCCGCTCCCAATTTCACCGCCCGCCCCGCCCTTATAATTTCAGACCTTTCGCCCAGATTACGCCAGAGGCCATGAGGGCAGCATTGAGTCACCATCCAATTTCTTTTAGTGGCGACCTCGAGACAGGTGCTCTGAGCCTGGAATACTGGCTAGGGGGCCGTGTTCTTGAGCAGGCTCCCCTAACCACCCGCAAAATCTACCCGCGCCCTGCTCCCTGGTTTACTGAAACTCTTAGGAAAAGCAGAAGTGCCTGTCAACAATTGGAGAGAGTGTGGCGGATCAAGTTCAACCCGGAGGGCAAAGCTAGATAAACAAGCTCTGAAAGCCCACCGTGAGGAATCCGTGAGGAAAAAAACCACCTTTTCTCTTCTAAAATCGCGGTAGCAAATAATAAGAGTAAGGAAATCTTTAGAACTGTTATAGACTTCTCTTACCCGAGCGAGGTGGTAATCCCTTTTACCCCCTCGCTTCCCTGGTGTAGAAGGGTAGGATCTGCTTCACATGGGTACCCCCACTTTTTGCTGATGTTTCACTGTTTTTCGACTTTAGTCTGGGTGGGGCCCTGCTAACCAGGACCACAGCCTAGCTGCTTCCTCTCTAAATTGATTACCATTACTTTAGTTACACTCTACATTGGATTCTGGGGTACCCTTATAAGTCCCTAGTATATGGTATACTATGTACCCAGGGCATAGGTACCCCAGAGGCCTACCAGGGGCTGCAGCATGTATTATGCCACCCCTGAGAACCCTTCCAAAATGACACAACAGGTCTGGTACTGCAGCTTGTGTAAGGTGGTGCATGCACCCCTTACTGAGATATAGGTCCACTATATCTCTCCATATCACTGAACATATAAACCTATCAGTCACCCCTATGGCAGGCCTTACCAATCCTGAAGGCAGGATGCTGGGTCTTATGTGAGAGGGTGCCCGTGCATGAGCAGAGCCCCTCTGCAGCCTTCGGAACCTTTATTCCGGGGTTGTTTGTGATGCAGCCAAAACCATACACTCTTCAGTGCATTATAATCAAACGGTTAAAGTTAACTTTGGGATGGCTGTACGGAAACATGTTGTGTTTGGTGTCAAACATCTTGGAATCATACCCCCATACCAGTAACTGGTGTGGGAGTATGATCCCACCCTTCTAGAGGGAGAAACATGATTGCACCGGTATACCCGGTACCAACTAACAGAGCCCTGGCATCACAAATGGATGCTGCAGCCACAGACATGAGTCTTCCCTCCAGCTGCTGGATGAAACTCCGACAGGGGAGTCCTGGACAATAGGTTTCCTGTCACACGGAGGTGTGACCACCTCCCAGACAGGCTTTAGTTCATTGGGGCTGGGTGGGTGCACTCCAAGAGTGCTTTGAAGTCTGCACTGGGGACACATTTGATGTCCCTGTGCATAGTCCAGCTCAAACCGGTTGCAAGGGCTATCAGCCCATGCTCTGGCGTGAAAATGGACAAAGGAAATTGGTGTAGAGACCCCTCTTTCCTGACCCTCCCATGGGTGGGTCCCTAGAGTTTGTCCGACCCCTTCCTTGGGTATAAGATAGGAACCCCTGGCTACAGGAGTTTAGATTACACCTGGACGAAACTTTGATACTGAATCCTGGAACTTTGACAATCTATATTGAACTAAATGACTGAAGAATCTCCCTTGGAGTAAAGGAGTTACTCTCCTGCAAGGCAGGCACCAAAGATGTATCTGTCTGGTTTGCATCTCTGAAGCCCCAGCCGGACTCCGAAGAATTTTGCAACACAGGAGGTGGGTTTCCATTGTCTCTGAGGTCGATCTGTGCACTCAGCAATTCTGAGGCCTGTATCCCTCGTGGAAGACAGTGCAACCCGAAACCCTGGACATCGTGACCATTTGCAGAAGCATCAGCTTTCCAACGGCTCCTGCAGCTGAGCTTTGGGATACTTGTAGCCCTGAGCCCGAGCAGCATTTGCACCAAAGATTGGATACCTACACTCCACGAGTGTTCCGTGAGCTGGCCCTTTGTATTTTCTCTCGAGGTCCCTTTGTGATCCCTGGTCCATCGACTGGTGGGTCCCTGTGAAGGCAACTTTAACTCTAATTGGGCTAACCTGGTTGCTCCAGACGTTCCCTGACACTCCATCACTTGGGGAGTCCCCAGGACCTTGCTGGTCCGCACCGAAGCATCTTTTCTCTTCCTGCATGGATTGCTGGTGCCAAGGCTTGTTGTGTCCACTCCGGGCACCAACACGGCAGCACTCGACATCCTTTGTGGGACAGCTCAAATCCAGCTCCTGGTTGTCGGTGGTGCCTCCTGGTCCTCTTGGCTGCAGAGTCAAGCTTCACCTCTTCGCACCTGAAACACCCGACATCGAGGGGCATTCGTCTATTGTGCCCCTGGTCACTGGCAAGTGACCCAGACTCTGTCCCCTCTGCTTTCATTTTCTTCTGATCTTCGATCTAGGCATGGATCACCCCAGACACTTCTCGTCTTAACGACAGCAGCACTTTGCAGCAGATCGCCATTGAAATTAACGACGATTCCCGACACCATTTGACACCTATTCACCCGGCTTCCCTGGGTGAGGTAACTCGAGTACTCCGGTGCTCCCGTGGGTGTTGACCCTAGAACCCCCTAAGTCTAAAGGGGTTTGCTCAAAGTCCTCTCCTAAGTGTCCTTAACTTCTAAAATTCCAACCACGACTTTCCCCATAGAATAGAACGAGAGCTCGCAGCTGTGTTCTCACACTGCACGCATCACCCTGTGTCACTACCTTGGGTGGTTCCTTGGGGTCCCTGCGATTCTACGTGCTCTAGGCACTGTGTCTAGTCAAGTCATGGTTCTTATACCAATTTCTTAATATATGGTTTGGTCCGTCCCTAGGGCCCATTGTATATTGTGCTATTTATTGTCGTTTTAGAACTGTATTAATGTGTATCTTGGACTCTAATCTCATAAATAGATTAGTAGTGAGTGTTTAGAAATAAATACATATACTTTTTATATGCCTTGTGTGATTATCCCTTCATTTTGTGATTCAAGAGGTTATAATCTGGTAAACCAAGCTGCTTTACACTCCTTCAAGACTTAGCCTGAAGGCTGCTCTCCATAGCTACCACTAGGATAGCTTTCAATAAAGGTTGTCTTTAAACCTATCATCAATAAGGGTTGTTTGGACTGGTTCAAGGTGCCTACTATAACTAGTGGACAGCATATACCAGGCCAACTTCTCACACTTGGGTTAATAATATTGCCGACTACTTTCACGATAAGATCTGTACGATTCAAAAGTCTTTTATGACCTCATCTTCTGCTAAGGAAGACGGTGTGAGGCCCCTATGTTTGGTCAGCTCTGGAACCAGATCCTCTTTTACTCAATTTCTGCCTATGTCCTCGGAGAAATCCCTCAAGATAATGAACTCATTGAAGTCGGGTTCCCCTTCGGACCCCTGCCCAGCTAAAATACTGTCGGTTATTGCAGGGACCTTAAATCCAGCTGTCAATCTGGTTTTGAATTCTTCATTACAAAAGGGGCAGGTCCCAAGTCGCTGGAAAAATCCCAAAATGATTCCCCTATTAAAGAAACCCTCTGCAGATCCAACAGTAGCCTCTAATTTTAGGCCTATATCACTGCTGCCTTTTTTCCCTAAAGTCTTAGAAAAGTACTTTAATCCGCAACTGACAGAATAAGTGGAAGTCAATCATGTACTCCATGATAGTCAGTCCGGGTTTTGAACCCATCTGAGCACCGAAACAGCCTTATTGTAAGTCTCTGAAACCATCAAAGAGCAACTAGTTAAAGAGGGAAGTGCAGTGCTGATACTTCTAAAACTTTCCGCGGCTTTCGATAGGGTGCCCTATGACCGCCTCTTGCAAAGCCTGTTGGTATGCGGCATTGGGGACACGGTACTCAAGCGGTTTGCTTCATTTTTGAATGACTGCCGGCAGGAAATTAGGTTCTCCCCCCCTTTTCCGCCCCCATTCCACCTGGTGGGGTCCCGCAGGGTCTATCCTGAGCCCCTCACTGTTTAATATTTATATGGCTCCTCTTGCACATCTAGCTGAGTCCCACAGTACTAAGATAGTATCATACGCCGATGATACACAACTGCTGTTTATGTGTGACAAAGGCTCTGATTTCAGAGGCAAGGAGATTACACCTGTCTGCTGGAGGTCTTTTCTTGGCTACGGCTTAACCAATTGAAGTGCAACCCTGAAAAATCAGAAATTATCTTTTTTGGTTGTCCGCCCTGTGAATCTTGGCACCAATGGTGGCCTCTGGAAATGTCCCCTCCCACAGCTCCAGTCAGTATTGTGAAGAACTTAGGGGTTCAGCTAGATGACACCCTAACAATGAAAGCCCAAATCCAGACCGTTGCCGGCACATGTTTTGCTATGCTAAAAATGTTGAACAATGTCCTTCCCCTGCTACCGGTCGAGTATCGGAAGACTGTAGTCCAAGCCTTAGTTATATCTAGGCTAGGTTACATTAACATCTTGCACCTGGGCCTACCTGAGTGCTTACTGAACCATGTGCAGGTGGCTCAGAATGCAGAGCCATTCTCATGGTGGGTCCCAGAGCACGCATGACAATCCATGTGAAGGCCTCGCACTGGCTTCCGGTATGGAAGGGGATCCAGTGCTGGTCCTTTCTCTATGGGCTTTCTATGGCACAGGCGCTGTATATCTCAGGAGTCGGGTCCAACATTACGCGCCGCAACAAGCCTTGAGGTTCCCAGAGCAGCCTCTGATGCTTATCCCTAAGCTTGCCCGCTCCTGGGTGGGCGGTTGCTCATTTCAAGTGCCGGCCGCCCGCTCATGGAACGGTCTGCCTCTCCATCTTAGGCAGGACCTGCTCACTTTTAGGAGACAGCTAAAAACCTGGCTTTTCCAGCAGTAATTCCCCTCTCGGCTTGGGCTGGCCTTTGAGCTTGGGCTTCCTGTTTTTCGGTGTTTTTCCAGCGCTGGGACACTCTGCGGAGTAGCCGTGCGCTGTATAACCACCTATTTTCATTTTTCATTTCATGATAGTAATTATCAGCTGATCAAGGGCCCCCTTGGGCAAGATGCTTTTCTTTACAGGACACCTGGGATATCCACTCGGGGACTGTATTTACATTAGAGCTTTACCCGGTATGTTTGAGCAACAAGCTGCTTTTATATCACCATGAATGATGGAAAGAGTCGCCATCAGGTCCACTTGAGCAGGAGGAATCTCAAGCTGATCTCAAACACATCCTCATCATTTGGTAGTGGTTGTCGGATATGGAACTACATGTGTACAATGCGCCCGTCGCCTTGGAGACGGTTTACTGCGCTTGATCTATGAGATGAACGTCTTGATGCTTTATGTCCCTTTTGCATTTGTGTTCACACAGAAGATGGTTGATATGTTGATTAGTTTTTAAATATGTGAAATGACTTGTTTATTCCATCAATGTGGCAACCTAGTTTGCATCCTATTTTGTTGTCTATAGGTCAGCCATTATGGCTAAGAACAAGTTGGTAATATCCATTAGAAAAGAGACTTGGGATATTCATGTTTTACAAGCCCGTCCATCATGCTGATGGTTGGTCCATTATTCATGTTCAAGTGGGATCCTATGGCACTATGGTTGACGCAGGCGAAACACGTCACGATTAACGCTCATCCTCGCTCAGACCTCGGAGTGCTGGTTTTTTCACCTCATTCTTGCGGTGTTACAACTTTGAGAGCCATGGTCTCACCCCCATTGCAGGGAGTCAAAGGCTGCACCCTGTGGATGTAGGGTGCCATAACTGATGGTTCAAAGGACCGGTCACCCCGCCCTCCGCTGCCCACATCCACACCCCGCATCTTGTCAATGGTGCTCTGGGTCTGTGAACCCTGCGTTCTGCTTCGAAGGAATACCCAGAGCAGATAATCTCCTGATGGACAGTTTTTGGGGTGTTTCATAAAGCGTTAATATGACCCAAGGGTATCGGAGTGCTGCACATATGATTGATGAACATAAACAAAGAATTGATGCATAAGAAGATCATCTAATGGGAACAAAGAGCAACTTTTAAAAACTTAGGAAAGAGACAGGGGCCTATTATCAAGAACGGCGTTAAAATTATCACCGATGCCTCGAGAATTCCAATAGAAGTCCATGTTCTGGTGTGAAGGACTACAAACCGGACTTCTATGGGAATTCTCAAGTGCATATTATCAAGCCCATTATCACCGCTTTAGCGGCAGCTCCGCCACTAAAGCGGCGATAATGTTAACGCCGTTCTTGATAATATGCCCCACGGTGTGTAGGATCAGAGGGCCCCATTTACAAAGGTAAACTGAGACGGAAGTCTGACTTTGCGACTTTCGGCATTCACAAAGGGCATTTACAAGTGCTGATATTTGACTTTTGTCTCAGTGTAACCAAAACTTGAGTTAAACTGAGACAAAATTCTAACTTTACTACTCGTTAATGCCTTTTGTGAATACGAAAGTCAGAATGTTGGGCTTTTGTTTCAGTTTAACTTTGTGAATGGGGCCCAGAGTTATTGATAAATGACCTTCGTTGGTTACCAATCACTGGGATTGGTTCTCTGGGGTAGGGGGTACCATGTTTGTGTGGGTTTAACTGGGGTTGCTGTACTTGTGTCCTGTGTTGGTAACACTGACATTGTTGCGGCCAAGGCTCCCAGGAGACAGGCTCCCGGGAGACAGGCTCCCGGGAGACAGGCTCCCAGGAGACAGGCTCGCGGGAGACAGGCTCCGGGGTGACAGGCTCCCGGGAGACAGGCTCGCGGGAGACAGGCTCGCGGGAGACAGGCTCCCGGGAGACAGGCTCGTGGGAGACAGGCTCCCGGGAGACAGGCTCCGGGGTGACAGGCTCGCGGGAGACAGGCTCTCCAGGAGACAGGCTCCGGGGAGACAGGCTCCGGGGAGACAGGCTCCCGGGAGACAGGCTCCCGGGAGACAGGCTGCGGGGAGACAGGCTCCCGAGAGACAGGCTCTCCAGGAGACAGGCTCCCGGGAGACAGGCTCCCAGGAGACGGGCTCCCAGGAGACAGGCTCCCGGGAGACAGGCTCGCGGGAGACAGGCTCTGGGGTGACAGGCTCCCGGGAACAGGCTCCGGGGTGACAGGCTCCCAGGAGACAGGCTCTCCAGGAGACAGGCTCCGGGGAGACAGGCTCCCGGGAGACAGGCTCCGGGGAGACAGGCTCCCAGGAGAAAGGCTCCCGGGAGACAGGCTCGCGGGAGACAGGCTCCCGGGAGACAGACTCCGGGGTGACAGGCTCGCGGGAGACAGGCTCGTGGGAGACAGGCTCGCGGGAGACAGGCTCTCCAGGAGACAGGCTCCGGGGAGACAGGCTCCGGGGAGACAGGCTCCCAGGAGACAGGCTCCCGGGAGACAGGCTCGTGGGAGACAGGCTCCCGGGAGACAGGCTCCGGGGTGACAGGCTCGCGGGAGACAGGCTCTCCAGGAGACAGGCTCCGGGGAGACAGGCTCCGGTGAGACAGGCTCCCGGGAGACAGGCTGCGGGGAGACAGGCTCCGGGGAGACAGGCTCCCGAGAGACAGGCTCTCCAGGAGACAGGCTCCCGGGAGACAGGCTCCCAGGAGACAGGCTCCCAGGAGACAGGCTCCCGGGAGACAGGCTCGCGGGAGACAGGCTCTGGGGTGACAGGCTCCCGGGAACAGGCTCCGGGGTGACAGGCTCCCAGGAGGCAGGCTCTCCAGGAGACAGGCTCCGGGGAGACAGGCTCCCGGGAGACAGGCTCCGGGGAGACAGGCTCCCAGGAGACAGGCTCCCGGGAGACAGGCTCGCGGGAGACAGGCTCGCGGGAGACAGGCTCTCCAGGAGACAGGCTCCGGGGAGACAGGCTCCCGGGAGACAGGCTCCCAGGAGACAGGCTCCCGGGAGACAGGCTCGCGGGAGACAGGCTCGCGGGAGACAGGCTCCCGGGAGACAGGCTCCCGGGAGACAGGCTCGTGGGAGACAGGCTCCCGGGAGACAGGCTGCGGGGTGACAGGCTCGCGGGAGACAGGCTCGCGGGAGACAGGCTCTCCAGGAGACAGGCTCCGGGGAGACAGGCTCCCGGGAGACAGGCTGCGGGGAGACAGGCTCTCCAGGAGACAGGCTCCGGGGAGACAGGCTCCCGGGAGACAGGCTCCCAGGAGACAGGCTCCCGGGAGACAGGCTCGCGGGAGACAGGCTCCCGGGAGACAGGCTCCCGGGAGACAGGCTCGCGGAAGACAGGCTCCCGGGAGACAGGCTGCGGGGAGACAGGCTCCGGGGAGACAGGCTCCCGAGAGACAGGCTCTCCAGGAGACAGGCTCCCGGGAGACAGGCTCCCAGGAGACAGGCTCCCAGGAGACAGGCTCCCAGGAGACAGGCTCCCGGGAGACAGGCTCGCGGGAGACAGGCTCTGGGGTGACAGACTCCCGGGAACAGGCTCCGGGGTGACAGGCTCCCAGGAGACAGGCTCTCCAGGAGACAGGCTCCGGGGAGACAGGCTCCCGGGAGACAGGCTCCCAGGAGACAGGCTCCCGGGAGACAGGCTCGCGGGAGACAGGCTCCCAGGAGACAGGCTCCGGGGTGACAGGCTCGCGGGAGACAGGCTCCCGGGAGACAGGCTCCGGGGTGACAGGCTCGCGGGAGACAGGCTCGTGGGAGACAGGCTCGCGGGAGACAGGCTCTCCAGGAGACAGGCTCCGGGGAGACAGGCTCCCGGGAGACAGGCTCCCAGGAGACAGGCTCCCGGGAGACAGGCTCGCGGGAGACAGGCTCCCGGGAGACAGGCTCCCGGGAGACAGGCTCGCGGGAGACAGGCTCCCGGGAGACAGGCTCCGGGGTGACAGGCTCGCGGGAGACAGGCTCGCGGGAGACAGGCTCTCCAGGAGACAGGCTCCGGGGAGACAGGCTCCCGGGAGACAGGCTGCGGGGAGACAGGCTCCCGGGAGACAGGCTCTCCAGGAGACAGGCTCGCGGGAGACAGGCTCCCGGGAGACAGGCTCTCCATGAGGAATCCATTCATTGGGATTGTTTCACCTCTTTTTGAAGCCGCAGGTTGCTGGCATGGACTGAAGCTAGGGTGGGAGGGAGTTTCAAATCCCTGGAGCTGATTAAAAAAGAAGCGTTTCTAGTTTTTTTCTGAATTTGAGGGTTCTTGTATTGTATTGTAATTGTATTGTAAAATCACTTGTATAGCGCATGGCTACCCGTAAGCATCCCAGCGCTTTTGGTACAAAGTGAGCCTAGGGTTAATTCACATCACATTGTTTTACCGCATTAAATTCTGGGGAATAAAAAGGTTTTAAGTTGCTTCCTAAACTTAAGGAAGGTATGTTCCAGTCTCAAATAATCCGGGAGGGAATTCCATTCTTTTGCTGCTTGCAGAGAGAAGAGTCGGCCGCCTGAGCGGGCTCGTTTTATCCTAGGGATAATTGCCAGATTATGTTCGCTCGATCGAAGCTTACGTTGGGGCCTATAGGGACTTATCATGTTTTCCAATATGGAAGGACCTTCTCTATGTAGGATCTTATGTGTAATGCAGAGCGATTTGAATCGCACCCGCTCCTTCACCGGGAGCCAGTGGAGCGATCTCAGGGCTGGCTTCGCCGACATATACCTACTAGTGCCCATTAAGATCCTAGCAGCATAGTTCTGGGCCACTTGCAAGGTTTTAAGAGTGGAAGTTGGGGCCCCAAGATATATAGCATTCCCGTAATCGATTCGTGATAAGACCAACGCCTGGACTACGGTCTTCCTTGCTGTTTCTGGAAGTTGGGGCAAAATTTTGCGGAGGGATTTCAGTATCCCATGACAGACTGCAGACGTCTTTCTGGCTTGATTCTCAAAAGATAAAACATTATCAAGCCAAAAGCCTAGGCTCTTTATTTCTGTCTTAGGCGATGGTATAGCACCCATACTGGTAGGCCAGGCAAGATGGTCGGGAATATCCTGTCTGCCTAAGAGCATCAGCTCCGTTTTTCCTCCATTGAGTCTCAATTGAGACAGATTCATCCAATTTACCACCGTCTCCAGACAATTTGCCAGGTTGTTCGGTGGGGACTCTATTTGTTGCAGAGAAAACACCAGCTGGGTGTCGTCTTCATAGCTTATTAGCTGGATGCCAAACGGGGCAACCAGTTCTGCCAGCGGGGCCATGTATACGTTGAACAGTGTGGGGCTGAGGGATGAACCCTGTGGTACCCCACACTGTAACGGTAACAAGCAAGAACAGCTATTGCCCTCAAACACCTGGAAGTATCTATCCTCCAGAAAGGATCTAAGCCACTTCCAGGCTTTTCCGGTTATCCCAAGATTCCGGAGTCGAGTCAGCAGCAGATGGTGATTAACTGTGTCGAAGGCGGCGCTGAGGTCCAGAAGGATAATGGCAGCGCTGCCACCTGCGTCCAAAATCCTTCTGGCCTCTTCCACCACCTTCAACAATGCTGTTTCAGTGCCTTGTCCCCTTCTGAATCCTGTCTGGGATGGATGGAGGAGATTATGCTTCTCCAGAAATGCCGCTAATTGGATGTTTGTCAGTTTCTCGATTAACTTCCCCATCCCAGGTAACAAAGATACCGGGCGATAATTCGCTAAGTCTTCAGGATCGAGGTTCGGTTTTTTAATCAGAGATCTGACCATGGCCACTTTCCATACCTTGGGAACCGTAGCCAAATCCAGAGAGGCGTTAACCATCTTGGTTACCGGTTCACTAATGGCAGGGAGTGCCTGATTGAGAATTTTCATAGGAGCTGGATCTCGTGGCGATCCACTTTTTATGCTCCCCATCAGAGAGGGAAGAAGCTCTTCCGTAAGGGGGGCAAACTCTGAGAGTGTTGGACATTCCCTTCTTTCCTCCCAAGGAGGAACCGGGTGGCATACAGTAGAATCTACTACCGGGATCGTCTCCAGAATCTTATCTATTTTAGTCTGAAAATAGTTTGCCATATCCTCACATCTTGTATTCAGCTCACCTGCTATTACAGGAGGATCCGGGATTTTATTAAGGAGCTTCACGATCTTAAACATTTCCCTGGGGGCATTGGCGGCGGATTCAATCTTGTTCGCAAAGAAGGCCGTTTTAGTAGCGATAAGAGCATTTTTGTATTTCTTCAGTAAGATTTTATAACTGAACTTCCTGTCAGTACTAAAGTCCTTCCTCCAATGACGTTCTGCCCTTTTGCATTCTTGTTTTAGCAGCCTTAATTCTGAGGTGAACCATGGATGTTTCAACTCTCCCTTCCTGATAATTGAGGGTTTTTTAGGAATAAGTTTGTCCAAGGATTGGGTAATCCATTGATTGAAGTTGTTAGCAGCCACCTCCACATTGGAGTTATCCAGAGGCTTGCTGCCTTCTAATAGTCCCCTCCAGTTGTCCACATCAAGTTTGGACCACGGTCTTATTAACCCTCTATCTGAGGAAGTAGAAGTACTCATTCTGGGTATTTTCCAGTGGAAAGGAATCACCGAATGATCCGACCAAGGGACACGATAAGGCTCCGAGACCGTTATGGTCTCAACATTAGTGAAAATGGGATCAAGGGTGTTTCCTGACTTGTGCGTGGAACTCCGCACCCTCAAATTGAGGTCATAACTCTCTAGGTCATTTTCTAGATCTTTCGCTGATCTATTCTCTGGCTTGTTAAAGTGGATGTTAAGATCTCCCAATAGCAGGAAATTCGTGGCCGTACAGACCCCTCCTATCACTGCCTCCAACAGGCTTTCCTGAAATGAACCAAGAGGGCCTGGTGGTCGATAGATCAGTAGCCCTGTTAGTGAGCTCTCATCTGAGGGGTGGAGAGTAAAATGAGTGCTCTCACATCCCTGGATATTCGTATTCTGTAGACGGCAACTTATGTTCTCCCTGTAAATAATTGCGATCCCTCCCCCTATTCTTCCTGGTCGGTCTTTATGCTGTACTCTGTATCCCAGGGGTAGTGCCTCGACCAGATCTGGGGCAGAGTGTTCTCCCAGCCAGGTCTCCACCAGAAACAGGACATCAAGGTCACTAAAAGTAATTAGGAGTGAGATTTCCTCCTTGTGTCCAGGCAGGGATCGGCAGTTAAGTAAAGCCATCCTCAGGTTTTCCGACGGTGTATTTTCGTCGGGTACCTGTTCCGACATGAAGAAAGGACACCGATTACATGCCTGGTGGCCTTTCGTCAAGTCTAACGAATGTAAACATCGGGGAGAGGTCGTTCCCTTATACCCTAGCAACTCAGTGCGAGAGTATACTCTTACCTGCCCGGAGCATCCAGGCCCGAGGCTCGATCGTGCGCGAACGGGCGCAAACGGGCTTTCCTCTGGCGCTCCTCCGGCGCTCATCAGGCGCTCCCGCTGCGCGTAACCGCTGCGCGTCCTCATGGCCCGGTTATGAAGGCTCTCCTTCCAAGCGTCTGAGCGCTAGAGCGCTACAACAAAGATGGCGCCGACAAACGGCGCTTCCTCCCCAGATCCTCACCAATGATGGCGTCCTAAGTGACCCGGGACCCGCTCTAGAAGCGGTGAGTAACTCGCCAATGCGGAATTTTACAGTGCAAGTGGGGGGCAACGTGTGCGCTCGCGGCGCGATTAAAATCCAGGGAAAAATAAACTATATTCAACCTAGATACAAAATAGGGATTATTATTAGCCTGAGAGAGTTTGCACTTCTGAGTGATCTTGAAATTGAAATCTTGTCTGTCAGGTACTTTGGTTCGTAACAATGTAGGGCTTTCTCAGTGAGCAAACTTAGGGGCATATCAGCAACACCCGGAGATAATTATCGCTCAGCGCTCTTAGCGTGAGGATAATTATCGCCGGGTAACGTGGATTTTTATCACTGAGATAGCGTGCTATTAGCAACGCTTATCTCCTCAGCGATAAAAATCCTAGCGCTAACTGCCTAACGTGAGATTATCGCTGGAAACCCAGCGATAATCTCACGCAATGTGGCGTTAGCTTGCTGATAGGGACTCAAAAACTTAGCCATGATATCCACCTTCCATAGGATATCATGGCTAAGTCAGTCCTGAAGCAGGCGAAGGAAAGCAGTGATAGTAGGGGTTATCGCTACTTTTCCTGACGCTATGCTTCATAGCGTGGGGCTTGATGATAGGACGCAACATTTCTCCTGTCATGTCAGGTCAGGAACGCCCAGCTTTGCATCTCATTAGAGATGCAAAGCTGGGCGTTAGGAATCCCCACGCTAAAGCAAGGTTTCATGCGTTAGCGTGGCCTTGCTAATTAGGCAATAAAATTATCGCCGCTTTTTGGCCGAAAAGGGCCGCAAAAGCGGCGATAATTTTTTATCACCAGCTTGTAAATAGGCCCCTTAGACTCCCGCCCCTGACCGCGCAATGGAAGGTCGGGTCAATCAATGTTACATTTTAGATTGTTCTGCGATTTGTATTTACTGTACACCAAAAGACTTTTATTACCATTAATTAAGAGGCATTGTATTACAGATTTTATAGTTGCTTATAATGTATCTTTCATGGCGGTCTGTTTATGAAAACTGGGTGAGGGACCGACAAACAATGATTGCCTTTCAGTGCTCAGTTTTAGTGGCATTATGATACGGAGAGTGTATTTATTTTACTATCTTGGAATGGATATGATGAGTACAAATCTGTTTGAATCATTTTAACTGTTTTATATATGAAT
Source organism: Triturus cristatus (assembly GCF_964204655.1). Taxonomy (NCBI): domain Eukaryota; kingdom Metazoa; phylum Chordata; class Amphibia; order Caudata; family Salamandridae; genus Triturus; species Triturus cristatus. The sequence continues at coordinate 19,420,470 of NC_140585.1, read as the reverse complement.
GCACCTTTATGGTTACTTGAATAACCGAATACATCTGTGAACTGCACTGAACTTATAAGTGAGGGGAGCTCTTTCCAGTTGAGTTCCGGCCTCGAGTGCGGTCAGTTCCAGACCGGAAGGATGGGTGCTCCGGTCACAGCATCTAGTGCCTGTTATCGGTCTGGTTGCTGCATTGATGCCGGTTAGAGGCAGCAGCTCTTGATCTGGGGAGGCCTGAAGCCAGGCAGAGCCATATCCCAGTCTTGGCACCAGGAATGATGGGCTGCTTCTAACTGCACACTCCTCGGCATGATTAGGAGGCAAGGGCTTACCATGAACACAGGGCGTGCAGCCATCGCCCCCCACAGACATCGTGCTGCACCGGTTGAGATGTCTACACCATGCTTCTACGGAGGCACCAGCCATTCCCCATTCACTGCCAAGATGTGCGCGGGGCAAAGGTGAGAATGTAGCTGGGGTTGAGGAGCAAGAACAGTTCCAACCCGCACATCAAATCAAATAATCAAAATGTTCTTTATTCGGCTCTCCAAAGAGAGTCATAAAAGATACATATGCAAATACACATTAAAATACATTTTTTTAAAAAGACACATTTGTAGAAAATTCATTGTGTTAAAGGTCATGGCTAACACAAATAATCGCAATAATAACAATTCACAGGATTTAGATCACGAGGTAAGTATCTGGGTAGAACATCTATTAAATTGATACAATTTATTTAAAGATAAAATCAGGACTGGGTTAAGTCAGCCTAAGTTCTGTCTATGACGCATTATGTACTGTAGGAAATTAGAAACAGTATAGGCCAGCCCCTCCCCCTCGAGTGACTGTAAAAACAATAAAGCCGGGCGACAGGTACGAAGGCCCGTGCGTTTTAATAGGGGGATTAGTAATTTCTTCCCTGATCTGTATAATATTTACAGAATAAAATGGTATGAATTGTGGACTGGCAGGAACTCCCGTCACAAGGGCAGGGTAGAGTTATTTTGGCCCAATTATTTCTCAGTGGAAATGCCACTAGGCGGTGAAAGTGATTCAGTCTAAACCTTACCAAAAGGAATAACTCATAAGAAGTAATATTGTAGGTCAGGTAAGGCTGAATCCCAAAAACCGTGTGGACTGTTAGACTGTGCCTAACTGTTTGCTTCATGACCTCTGAGTTAAGTCTTAGATCTTCAAGATGATTATAACAAAGGTCATAAAAGACCTTTCTTGTTAACTCCTGGATTGTGAGAGGGTCATGATAGTATTTTCCTAGTCCTAGATCAGTTAGGAAATTTTGACGTAGGATAACCACCCAGATCTGTGAACATTGTCAAGGTCCATGCAATCTTGAATGATTTTTTCTGTAAGGAAAGTTTTTTCAGATGACCATATTCGGTACCATAATAAAAGAGACTGGATTTTTGCCAGGTCTGTAACGTATGGTAGACCTAGTTCTAAATGGCAGGAGTAGTTTGCGGCTGAAGTTGGTAAGGCGAGAAGGTATCTCAGAAAGTTATTTTCAATCGTCTGGATGGGAGCCACGAACACGTGGCCCCATACTCCTGCGCCATATAAAGCCACTGAAATACATTTGGCTTTATAGATTTTTACCATCTCCGCAGGTGCTTTTTTCCCCAGTTTCCTGGAGAAACTCACAAGTGCGGAGGTGGTTCTCGCAAACTGAAGTTTTCTTACTTCAACTGCCGGTTTCCAGGTTAGTTTTTTGTCAATCATGACACCTAAATACGGATAGCTGTCAGTATTTGCTAAGCTTTCCTTATTCAAGTAAATTAATCTGGTTTTAGTGTTCTTACTAACACCTGCCTTCATAACGAAGGTTTTCCCTATGTTGACCTTAAGGTTCAGACTGGCCATAAAAAGAGCGTATTTATTTAAAGCCCTCTGGAGTTCATTTGGGGTGCGGGCCAAAATGACCGCATCATCCGCATACAGAAGTGCCGGAATGCGGCGGTTGGCCACCATAGGAAGGTCCTGGGCTCCACTCAGCATTTCACCCTCCAGACCATTAGTGTAAAGGGTGAAGAGGAATGGAGCCAGGACACAACCTTATCTCACCCCCTTTTCTACCCCAAAGGATGCAGTCAGTTCGCCACTAATGCCGAATCTCACTCTGGCACTTGCATCCGCATAAAGTTCTCTTAAAAAAGTGACTGCAGTCTGGTCCATCCCTAGCTCTAAAAGGATGGACCAGAGTTTGGCATGACTAACGCAGTCAAATGCAGATGACAGGTCAACATAGACCATATAGAGTGCTCCGGCCTTGATATTGACATATTTGTCTATCAAAAGTGATAGATTTAGGGCCTGATCTATGGTCCCCAGTCCCTCACGGAACCCATATTGTAGGTCGGATAAGATGTTATTATCCGCTGCCCACTCCTGCAAACGATCGAGCATAATCCGACCCATCACTTTCCCCGTTGAATCTAACAGGGAGATGGGGCGGTAGCAGGAAACTGAATTCCTGTCCCCTTTCTTAAAGATCGGGACTAGGATATATGTTTTCCAGGATTCCGGGATGCCTGTGGAACATAGTGCATTGAAGACTCTAGTTAAAAAAGGAATCCAGAGTTCGATGTGGGTTTTATAAAAATCAATTGGGACCCCATCGGGCCCCGGGGCCTTCCCTGCTTTGCTTGCATTTAAAGCCCGGGTGACCTGGTCAAGAGTAATAGATATATCAATAGGGAAAAGCGAGGACCCTTGACAATAAGAAACAGTATTGCCAACATCAGTTGATGGTGGAACTGTCGAAAAGATTCTTGAAAAGTGGTCAACCCAGTCCTTTTCATCTATTGCAACCTCCACTCTAGGCAAATTACCGTTGTCAGTAAGAAATGGAGCTTTTACCACTTTCCAAAAAATGGTATTGTTGTTACTGGAACAGCTCTCGTGCAATTCATCCCAGAGTTGTTTTTTTAACTCCATTTTCCTTTCTTTTAAAACAAAATTATAGGCCTTCCTCAATTTAGATATTTCAGCGGGATCCCTGACTGTTTTACGCAGAGCGGTTTTTAACTTAGAGTAGGCCGCTGTGCATGTGTGGTTAAACCAGCCTCTGTTATTTTTTGTGGAATTGGCCTTCTTAACCATTAGAGCCCGTTTAACCTCCTGAGTCACAGTGCCAAAGTTGGCAATAACCTCTGCGTCTGAAACGGTCAGGTCAAGGCATTTCGTAATGGACGAATATGCCTTGGTGACCACCGTTTTTAAAATATCAGTTGGGTCGACTAGGGCCCATTTTAATGAGTAACCGTTTAGTCTGGATAATTCTAGGTCATATTGATCCAGAAGACTTGGAATTTTAGGGTTAGGCCTATTGGAGAGATATAAGGTAATACTGATAGGGTAATGATCACTCAGTGCAATCTGGTGGGTGTGGAAGGTAGTATCCCTCTTTACAGCACTGTTAGAGAGCAGGATATAGTCAATAGTGGAATTAGATCCTCGCCCATGATAAGTAGGGGCCGGAGGTGTATTTAAGTCATGTAAATTGTTTGCAATTCCCATATCCAGCTTAAACATAGTTTCATTTAAGGAACTGCCTAGAGTTGAGTGTGTAAAATGAGAAATGGGTATGTCTGCCTCGTCATTTAAATCGCATAGGAATTGATTAGATGCGGCACACATGGGCTGGTTAAAATCACCGCCCCAAATAATAGTCACCTCTCTGGCTTTTTTCTTGGTAAAAGATGTTATTAGAATGAAGATGGAGTTAATTAATTCCGATGCCACTCGATCAGAAAGATTATTATAATAGTTGACCAGGGGGAAACAATATCTTGTATTTAATGTAAGGTTAATGAACTGGAAATTAGGATTAAGTTTTATAGTCCTAATTTCGTCCAACTTAATCAAATTTGAGATGTAGGTGGTTAACCCACCCTTAGCCCTACCAGAATTTGAGGGTTGGGCAGGTAAGAAATATGTTCTATAGCCATTCAAATGTGTGGCTGTTGTCTGCCATGTCTCCTGTAAACACAAGATGTTAAAATTTACAATAAAACTAGTCCAAACGTCATTTCCTATTCTGAAGCGTAGACCCGCTACGTTCCAGAATAGAACCACTAATTCTGATTTAGTTAAATTAGAATCCTGTATAACCTTGGGACATGAAAGAGGAGTCACAGATATCATCGGAACGTCTATTACTTGGAGAACGGTGCTTGATGACAGCGGTAGCGAGATCTTAGTATTTAGTGCAGTATAGTTTGGTACAGGAAGGCAAGGATTGCTATCTGGTAAGGCCTTCATTAAGCCACTATCTGGGTTCCGCAGGTAGCCTTCCAAGGAGAGTCAATCGACATCCTCTAGTCCTCCAAGGGGATGGAAACGGTTGGAAATAGGAAGATTAAAATGAAGAGGCCCTGTTTGGGGGCGTAGATACTTACTAGACAATATTGGGTTCCTAGTTTGCGAATGTGGATAGAAGTAAGTCAAATCATAAGTTCTTATGGTAGTCTGTCGTTGGGTATGAAACCAATTGACTATATGCGTAATAGCTCTGTAGTCTCTGAAGTTAACAATGATTACGTCACCTACAATATCCTTTGGCCGTGAGCCAACCCAACCAAGTCTGCGGACATTTAAAATTTCACCATTGATGTGAGGCGGTAGAGGCCTATTCTGTCTCAACCAATACATTGCTTTATTTTTTAGCTCGTGATAGCCCTCCCTCTTCCCTGGTTCCAGAACAGGAACTCCTGTCAAAACTACAACGTAGGGGACCGCCTCCGGAGGTAGATCTATGTGCTGACAACTAAGACCATCGATTTTACACTGGGCAATATCAGCAGGAGCACTATGTGGATTAAGGTCAGAACTAGTAGTTTTAGGAGTTAAGTTTTTATTACCATGATCAGGCTCAGTATTATTATTTCATCTTGGTAATGAGCAAGTTTGATTTGTTAAAGATGATAGTATTTTTGTTTTCATTTGGTCTGGCCCTGATTGTTTATCATCTGTCACTGCAGTTAGGGAAGAATGAGTAATGGTGTTTTGAATTGCCACTGTATTCGAGAGTAGATCTTTTATCTGATCCGTGTTTTGCGCAACCGATTTCTCGATTAACCCAAGTTGATTCATCATACCCTTAGCTCTTTCTAAAAGTGGGAGGAGAAGTGATTTTACAAGTAACTCCATCCGACCCACAATTTCATTAGTCAGTAATTCGCAATTATGGCAGTCCGACTGGGTTTCAACGTCGTGTGACTGAGTGGCGTCGATGGAGTGAGAAATCATGGAATTAGTATCCACCTGGTTGCACTTAATATTACCAGGCAGATTTAATTTACCATGCTTCTTTGCTCCCTTCTTTCTCTTTTTCAAAGGGGGTGGACCTCCACTAATTAATCTCCTTCCCTTCTTTTGTAGGCTCTCAGTGATAATAACACTAGTGGACCTTAACGGCAGAAAGTATATTATTAGAAGAAGGGTTAACATAAGAAGTGGAGGCAGATGGTAGTAAATGGGTACAGGGTTGTATCTCGGAGTCAATATCTCGTATTGTCGAAAAAGACCCTAGGACAATTTGCGAATTACTTATTAAACACGGTTGAGGCAATGCATGAACCGGAGAGACAGCCATCTGAATGGTGCCGAGCGAAGAGCGTTTAACATGCAAATGTTCAGCCGAGAGGCGTCGCTCCACCAAGGCAATCTCATTCTCAAGGACTGAGGCGGCCCTTGTAATAAAATTGTCCAGTGTGCCTCGGACTGTGCCTCCCAACAATGAAGATCTGCCTTTAGAAGTGCGTGATGTCATAATTAATTAAAGTATGTTGGTATTACTATACGCACTTATGAGAGACTTTAGAAAACAATGTCCAAGTCATAGGCAGGGTGGAATCACGCAGGATAGTATATAGAATAGTCTCAAACAATGTGCACAGGACTTGGAACTGTACCTTACATACAGCAGCACGGAATTTAGGGAGTGGGCCCAGCCCTGCCTCCTCCTGCCCCGGACGGCCACAGACGGCCCGCCCTTTGCCCGGGATTAGCCCGCGCGCGGTCCCGCGACGCGGTAGTCACGGCGTTCCTTTGTGCGCTTCCTGGCGCAAAAAACGGCAAGGCGGCTACCCTGCCGCTTGGTATTATGGGGAGTGTAGTCCCGTCCCCGCTCCGCGGCCACAGATGATCTTAGTGGCAGCGGGGGATGGAGACACTGCAGGGAGAGAGTCACGGCACTGTAGGGCGTCAGGATCACAGGTATGTCCGCAAACACAGCAAGAAACCCGCTCAGCCGTAATCACGGCGTTCCTTTGTGCGCTTCCTGGCGCGAAAACCGGCAAGGCGGCTCCCCTGCCGCTTGGAATTATGGGGAGTGTAGTCCCGTCCCCGCTCCGTGGCCACAGATGATCTTAGCGGCAGCGGGGGATGGAGACACTGCAGGGAGAGAGTCACGGCACTGTAGGGCGTCAGGATCACAGGTATGTCCGCAAACACAGCAAGAAACCCGCTCAGACGTAGTCACGGCGTTCCTTTGTGCGCTTCCTGGCGCGAAAACCGGCAAGGCGGCTCCCCTGCCGCTTGGAATTATGGGGAGTGTAGTCCCGTCCCCGCTCCGCAGCCACAGATGATCTTAGAGGCAGCGGGGGATGGAGACACTGCAGGGAGAGAGTCACGGCACTGTAGGGCGTCAGGATCACAGGTATGTCCGCAAACACAGCAAGAAACCTGCTCAGCCGTAGTCACGGCGTTCCTTTGTGCGCTTCCTGGCGCGAAAACCGGCAGGGCGGCTTCCCTGCCGCTTGGAATTATGGGGAGTGTAGTCCCGTCCCCGCTCCGCGGCCAGAGATGATCTTAGCGGCAGCGGGGGATGGAGACACTGCAGGGAGAGAGTCACGGCACTGTAGGGCGTCACGATCACAGGTATGTCCGCAAACACAGCAAGAAAAACCCGCACATGACTCAAACAAACACAGGAAGCCAAGAAACCCCAAAGGGTATCCTGATGTCATGGTTAGGACTGCTCATAACACCATCATGTATGTTTAAAAAAACTTTGCAATTTCACTGAAAAACAAGCTAATGCGCAAGTATGGCTACAAACACAACCTGAAAACAAGGAAACTCTTCAGCTATGGTTCAGTAAACAAACTATCACTAGCTATGCTTGACATGTTAAACAACATCATCTGTGACGGGCGGGAAAAAACTTCTGCATCTTCGTGATATTTCCGCGTGTTTGCGGAGATTTTTAACATTTTCGCGATAATTTGCGAAGGTGAATTTCGCAAATTCCACCCACCCCTAATTATGTAATGTATGTTATGTTCCATTATGTTACGTTATGTTATGTTATGTTATGTTACGTTATGTTATGTAATCTTATGTTATGTGGATTGTAGAGCACAATTTCACTTGGGAACAGTTGAAGGGTCAACTCTCAGCTCACAGTTGTTTTGGGGCGAGTGAGCTGCCCCTTCACTTCTTTTTATGGCACTTTCGGTGCTTGGCAATGCTTGGCGGCGCTCAGTGAAGATTCAGCGCCGGAGCAAGCTCTCCGTAAAATGTGCTGCCGAAGGTTTTGACTCATTGTAGGCGCTCTATTGGTTCAAACCTCATAGCAATATTTTATTTCAGCCTGAAGGTATCATGAAAAGTGTGGCTCTACCCACATTTGTGTTCACTTTGGTCTCCTGGGCACTGGGGTTCTTGGCACAAGGGCATTTTTATAGGTTTGGTCTCCTGGGCAGTAGGGTATTTGGTACATGTGTGTTTTTCTGGGCTTGTTCTCCTGGCCACTGGGGTACTTGGCACATGTGCATTTTTATGGGTTTGGTCTCCTGGGCCTGGGGGTATTGGCCAGTGTGTGTTTTTATGGGTTTGGTCTCCTGGGCACTTGGGTACTTGGCAGGCATGTGTTTTTGGGGGTTTGTTCTCCTGGGCCTTGGGGTCTTGGCCGGTGTGTGTTTTTATGGGTTTGGTCTCCTGGGCCTCGGGGTACTTGCCATGTGTGTGTTTTTGGGGGGGTGTTCTCCTGGACCTTGGGGTCTTGGCCAGTGTGGTTTTTTATGGGTGTGGTCTCCTGGGCATTGGGGTACTTGCCATGTGCATTTTTTTGGGTTTGGTCTCCTGGGCCTGGGGGTATTGGAACGAGTGTATTTTTGTGGAGTTTCTTGTCCTGGTCCTCGGGGTATTTGCCATGTGTGTGTTTTGGGGGGTTCCGGATGCCAAAGGTGATATGCTGGTGTCGGTGCATTTGGGACATTCGTTAAGAAACTGAGAGCGTCATTTCAGATGAGGGCACCTGCCTTACAGTAGAAGACTTTACACCTGCCTTACAGTAGAAGACTTTACACCTGCCTTACAGTAGAAGACTTTACACCTGCCTTACAGTAGAAGACTTTACACCTGCCGATATGAAAACCTTCTACAACCATCTGTTTTCATCGTCACATCACAAGGCGTCGATCTCTGGCTGCCAGACTTCGGTCACCCTGATTGGCTGGCCGAGGGTTCACGCTGCACATGACACTGGTCAGTTTTTGAGCACTTTTTCCAAAACCTGGAAAGTCTCTCGAGTGTTCCTCACAGAGAAACAGATCCCTGCCGTGGCCCGATCCCAACCTGAGTTACACTGGGTCTCACGATCACGGGGACCCTAGACATGTATAGGTTTTCTGTGGGTTTGGGAGGCCCGTAAGAGATAACCTGGGCGTAGGGCATTTTGGGAGAGTAAATTGAAGTGAAGTGCGGATTTAGGGGACTTGCCTCGGTGCAGGGCTCAGCCATGGGATGGATGGAAACACGCCACAGCCATATCTCTTCAACATCAACACACCCTGAAATGGTGAATGCGCTGAAATATGACATTCACATTTTCATACGTTCCTTCCACAAGCAGGGTCTACAATGTAAACCCCAGGGAAGCTTTGGATGGTGAGCTTTCGTGGGGAATGTTTGCAGGACTGTGGCCTGGGGTCGGCCGCACCCAGGGAAACCTACCAGAGCTGGACATTCCTGATAATTAGAGATTTTCAGGAATCCAGGATTATGTGAATTCCTAGCAATCAAAAAGGTTTTCCTCTGCAAATGCCAAACCGTGAATAATAAAACAACACGATTCAATACAACAGACCCCAGTGCTTCTAGCAAACGACAAAAGAAAACCCCAGAACTTCTGGCAAATGGCAAAACCCTTATCATTCAACATTCTCACACTTCTTCTCCATACAAACAATGTCACCAAATGTGGCAGGCCTCTGTCTCGAGACAGAAATAGGTGATAAGTGTGACCATTTAAAAAGCCCAATGACACTATATTTACACACAGTAAAGTATCTGACCTCTTCTTGACCATTACTGTAGGCCCACCACGTATGGCACGATTTTTAATGTGCCAGTGCTGGGTGGTAGAAATGTTCTTGCTCCCCATATATTCTGAAACTTTCCATAACAGAAATGGTATGAAATTCTTGACCTGATCTCAGTACAGTCCAGCAGGGTGGCACAGAACATTACATCCACCACCTTGCAAATAGCACAGAAAGCACGAAGTACCAACTGTAGATGTCTGTCCAACCACACTGGATGGCAGGCAGGCTACGGAAACCCAGTTAGGCCAGAAGAACAAGTGTACATTAAATCCTTGTTTGCAGAGTGTTGTGAGGTCCCATGCAGAGGATGCATTGCACAGCTGAGGTGATGCGTAAGTTAAGAGGTGCTGTGGAGCTGTGATGCAGTGTCCTGTGTTGCCGTCAAAGATCCTGTCGACGAGGGTTTTCGATCTAAAGTTTGCCATTAAGGATGTGCTGCACAGTCGAAGCGATACATCAGTTCCAATGATCTGCGAGGTCGCAGTACGGGAACCTGCACCGTCCTCAAGGCTGCTGTTGACAAGAGATTTGCGACGTGACTGCCTGCATTGGTAAAGCTCTGCACAGGTGGCAGGTCCGAAGTAGGCTGCAGTGTCAATGCGGAGTCCTTCCGTCGGGAGAACCCTCTCAGCAGAGGCCCTGCATCATTCTGCTTGGGTTTGTGCTGCAGAGGAGATGTCTCAGTTCTGCTGGATCCACAGATGGGCTGACAGAGCATCTTTAGGTCCACTCCCAAGGGTCTAAGTCTAGGGTGGCACCACGTGGCAGGGTAGGGCTCACAGATGGCAGAGTACAGTTGCTGGGTTCAAGGTTGTTGGAGCCTTCTTTCTATGAGTCAGTCGGCCAGTGGCAGCACATCAATCCTTATTCCTGGCAAAGTATCCACAGGTCCCGAAGTGTAATATGGAGAGTTTGTGTCTGAGGTCCATTATGTTTACCCAGTTCTACCTTTGAAGTGGGAGAAACTTTTACAGTTTTCTCTTTCAAGTCCACAGGCTTCCTACCTTCCCTACCGTGGCACCAGACTACACACAGGGGGTATGCAGGCCTTTGTGTAAAGGCGCGGAACATCCTATTCAAGTGTAAGCAGGTCTGTGCACAGTTCCATCCTCCCATCCTTCCCCACTGCCAGAGGTAACATGGGTGCGTGCGCAGTCAACAGCACAATGTAATGTGGTAGGGACCAGGGCCATCATGCATACATAATGAACACACGGACACAGTTAGATAGATAGGGGAACTGGCTGCGGGCACGTGCGCTCGGCCCCCTTTTTATTACCAGGGTCACATGTCCAGTGACGTCTGTGCTGGATGCGTGTGGGGTGAGTGCAAGCCAGCCCTCAGGCAATGGTTGGTTTTGGCAACAACTACAACAGTGATAATCACACACAGAGATTCAAGCATAAAGGGTCCATAACTTGTGGTGCACTAAGGTAGGGGTACCAGATCTTAAATCACACACAAAAGATTGTATCGTAAAGGGTCCATGACTTGTGGTACACTGAGGTAGGGGCACCAGAGATGAGCGTGCTGATGTGAAGAAATTGTTAATGTCCCTTCGGGATATTCCTGCTGCATGAGGTGACATTGTTGCATCCAGTGTCTACAGCACGAAAGTCAATCATAAAGGGTCCATGAGTTGTGATGCACAGAGTTAGAGCACCTGAAGAGCTCAGCATGTGCACAGCCAGCGATGATGGCGTGTCCTTGCAGGACAGGATTGGATTGGATATGTGTGAGACCTGCTGACCGCAGTGTAGGCCGGAGGCAGCGGTCAGCAAGGGCCTACAACCATGTGGTGTTGACTTTGTGGTGCACTGAGTTAGTGGCAATAGTGGCGCTCAGCGTGTGCGCAGGCAGCGATGATAAGTAGTTCGGGCGGGCCGCACTGGGAGCAATGTCTTTTGCCTAAGGAATTCTGCCTTAATAAGGCCACGTGGCGGTGACTTGTGGTGCACTGAGTTAGTGGTACCTCTGGCGCTCAGCATGTAAGCAGCCAGCGATGATGCGTGTTGCGGTAGGGCCGCACTGGGAGCAATGTCTGTTGACTACTGGACTGCGTCATCTGCAATCGCGACTCAATCTGAATTGTGAGCCCTGCTGTCCGCAGTGTAGATGGAAGGCAGTAGTCAGCGCAGATATTGACAAATGTTTTTTGTCATTTCCTCTTGACAAAATCCAAGGACATAGAGTACAATTCTCTATGAAGTTAATAAATCAAGACTCAATTTAAATTGTGAGCTCTGCTGACCGCAGTGTAGGCGTATGGAACAAAAGAGGAAATATGTATGGAATACATTGTCGAAATGTGTAGGTTTGAGGTACGTTAGAGTTAGTTGCCTACTGGACTTTGAAATTAACCCTTTCCGTGCTTGTGACGGAGCGGTTCCGTCATGCGCAACGGTCGCGCTGTGCGCATGACGGAACCGCTCCGTCACGGCCCCGCCCGCGCACGGAACCTTCAGCGTGGCGCGGAAATCCGCGCCGCGCTGAAGGGGTTAATGAATCAAGACTGAAATTGAACTGTGAGCCCTGCTGACCGCAGTGTAAGCCAGAGGCAGCGGTGAGCAACGGCCCACAGCCACGTGGCGTTGACTTGAGCTACACAGAGTTAGTGGTACCTGAAGTACTCAGTGTGTGAAGAGCCAGTGATGATACGTGATTCAGGTGGGCCGCACTGGGAGCAATGTTTTTTTGCCTAATGAATTCTGCGTCAATAAGGCCACGTGCCGGTGACTTGTGGTGCACTGAGTTAGTGGTACCTCTGGTGCTCAGCATGTGAACAGCCAGCGATGATGCGTTTTGCGGGAGGGCCACACTGGGAGCAATGTCTGTTGACTACTGGACTACGTCATCTGCAATCGCGACTCAATCTGAATTGTGAGTCCTGCTGTCCGCAGTGTAGATGGAAGGCAGTAGTCAGTGAAGACATCGAGAAATGCTTTTGTCACTTCCTCTTGACAAAATCTGAGGACATAGAGTACAATTCTCTCTGCAATTAATAAATCAAGACTCAATTTAAATTGTGAGCTTTGCTGACCGCAGTGTAGGGGTATGGAACAAAAGATGAAATATGTATGGAATACATTGTCGAAATGTGTAGGCTTGAGGGGCGTTATAGTTAGTAGTCTACTGGACTCTGAAATTAATGAATCAAGACTCAATTTTAATTGTGAGCCTTGATGACCACATTGTAGGCTGGAGGCAGCGGTCAGCAAGGGCCCACAGCCATGTGGCGTTGACTTGAGCTGCATAGAGTTAGTGGTACCTGAAGCACTCAGCGTGTGCACAGCCAGCGATGATACGTGGTCCGGGCGGGCCGCACTGGATGCAATGTCTGTTGCCTACTCAACTGCATCATCTGCAATCACGACTCTCTCTGAATTATCAGCCCTGCTAACCGCAGTGTAGAATGGAGGCAGCGGTCAGCAAGGGCCAACAGCCACGTGGTGTTCACTTGAGCTGCATAGAGTTAGTGGTACCTGAAGCACTCAGCGTGAGCGCAGCCAGCGATGATGCGTGGTGCGGGCGGGTCGCACTGGTCTTTTGCCTAATTAATTCTGCCTCAATAAGGCCACGTGGCCGTGACTTGTGGTGCAGTGAGATAGTGGCACCTGAAGCACTCAGCATGTGCGCAGCCTACGATGATGCGTGGTCTGGACGGGCCACACAGGGAGAAATGTCTCTTGCCTATTGGACTGCGTCATCTGCAATCGCGACTCGATCTGAATTGTGAGCCCTGCTGTCTGCAGTGTACATCGAACGCAGTAGTCTGTACAGACATAACTCTGTGGTGCTTGTCCTTGTAGAGCTTCCTACCCCCAGGGAGGTAATGGAGATGATCCAGCAACATGTCTAGTAAGAGGAAAGTGGGACAGGGACGCCTGTTCGTGGTGGGAGCTTGGAGAGCTTCGTATCAGAGGTGAGTGAGATATCCCTTGAAGGCGTGAGGCTCTAGGTTTTTCCTCAAATCTGGGACTGGTTTTTGGTTACAGAGGCCGCATCACAACATTCTACAACCCGCCAAAAACGGAGAAAGAGCCACAAATTATAGGCAAAAATCTACATTCAAATGTCTGTGTAGATCATTTCCTGAGATTTTAACTCAATGCATAAATGTAACTCCTTATTAACTCTTACTATTTATGGCCGTTGAGCTGAACTTTAGGCTGGTAAACTAGCCCAGTGGGTGCATGTATCTAATGGAGAGCGTTCAATGTCACTTGAAGGTCACAGGTTTGAACCCCGATGGATCCTATCTGCTTTTCCTCCTGCTGATCTGGATACAAAGAGTTCCTAAATGTTGGGTGATAATGAAGGCCTTGTGTCCATAACTCGACACCCGAAAAATGGTAGTGCATGCTATCAAAGTGTAATAATTAATATATGTGGTAGCAACATGAGGTCAGCATTTTCCTAATTTAGGCCCAGTTTTATCTCCAAAGCATAACCCATCATGCGGGTCACTGCTATTGACTTCCGGAGTTAATGGGGAACCTCCTCAACGATGGAACAATTTAACCTCATGGCAAATCACTGCGGCTGGGAGGAGAGCGGTCAGTCAGTGCTGCAAGGTGTTTTGCGGTGTAAGCAGCATTACTTTCAGCTCAATTCATTGGCTTTAAGCCCAGGTTGGATGAATTGATCGAACATCACATTGGCCAATACTGAGCTTTTGGAAGACATAGACAACATATTTAGAGTACTGTATTGAGTTATGGAGACCTCACATGGAGGATGCTGGGTCCCGTTCTGGACGCCATGTCTGGAATCCTGAACTAAGTTCTGGAGACCTCACTTGGGGGATGGTTGTGTCCAGTTCTGGACACCATAAATACCTGTAATACTGTTTTCAGTTGTGCAGACCTCACATGAAGAAGGCGGTGCCTAGTTCTGGAGTCCCTATCCGAAGTACTATATTCAGTTTTGGGGGGTTTGGAGTGAGTGTTATCAGGTGACCGAAATAGGCGAGGAAAAGGTCCATCTGTATTACTTGGAAGATGAGGAGGAGGAATAGGAATCGGGCATGCACATGTCTGGAAGTATTAATAACTATTGGTTCGGGAAGAGAACATATACAGACCTAGGTATACCTACAGAATGTGGAGATTGGTGACATGACACTTACATACGTCTGCAGTATGTGGACAAGAGAGCTACCAAAAGGGACATTTACATACCCGAGTAGTATACTTACGGTATATGGGCATGGGAAATAGGAAGGAGGCATCTAGATACCTCAGAGGTATATCTACGGTATTTGGAGTGAGAGGGGAATATATGAAACAATCTTGTACATACAAGAGAAGTATAACTAGGTGTAAAGGAGGAGCTGAGAAAAACCTTTACATACCTCAGAAGTATAAACATACTAGAGAGTGAGACACTTTTGGATTACTGTGAATCCAGAAAGGTAAAAAGGAAACACAAAAAATAAAAGAGCTAATAAGCCAGAGGCTTCGCCAGGTTGCATTCTGTTGAAATGAAAGCACCTGGAGTTGGCGCTTTGGACGTACGGTGGACGGGTATATATCATTTCTCCCTCTGGTGCCTCCCCAGTTTCTATCCCTCCAGTCACTGTACCCAGTCAGGGACTTCTGCTGATCTCATTAGCTCCTCTGCATTCTCATTCCCTTTTAGGGTTGTGATGGCCTGCGGATGGATTCAGAAGTCTCCTAAACCGCTCCTGCGGCACTTCAAGTTCAAATCCACTCGCTGCGCTCTGCTATTTAATAGTTTACCGTCTGCACCTAGAAGTAACTGCCCTTTCTTTTTCATCTTTTGCTCCACTTTCACTTATTTTTTACGTCTGCTATTTAAGGTGGTCGAGTTCTTACAGCGAGACTTTGGACACACACTTCCCTGCTGCGCACAGAATGCATACTTCAGGTCAGACTCAAATTACATATCCCTGCACTGTTACACTCTATATTCACTGTACATCGTTGCATTTTCAATTACTATCCCTGCCCATTTACTCTACCCTGGAAGTTATGGGCTGCACGCTGCACTTTGAGCGAATATTCCACCCACAACCTCCCCAACTTTGCATTTGGTAGTTACGAGCGCCATACTTTGAAGGGATATTGCGGCACTTATAATTCTACATTAGAAGTTACATGCGCACTTTGAAAAACTTTCCTCGCCCCACAGCACTTTACACTTTTAGCTACGGGTGGCACATTGACCGTACATCCTGCTCCACAGTACTTTGCACTGGTAATTACGGGCCGCGCCTTGAATGTAGATTAGAAATGTGACATGCCTTGGAGGTGGAAGCCTCGGCTCGCTCGAACCAGAGAGGTACCGAAGTGCGCCAACTTGTCCCTTCATGCACATGAAGTGAGCTGTGACCACCCCGAGTGTCGAGCTCACGGCCTGCCCTGAGTTATGGTGCCTCTGGCGCCGAGCACGGGCACCTGAGCATGTGCAAGTTGCCCGGCCTGGCCCAGGCCAGGACAGGAGAAGGGAAGGCTGGAAGAACGAGGGCAGGGGCTGGTGCAGGGCCACTTAACCTAATCCCGGACTTCAAGTGGAGCCCAGCGGGAGTCGGAGCTACCACGTCGGTGACCGTCACGTCACGCGACCCATCAGTCCACGACCCACCAAAATAAAGCAGCGCTGGTAATGGCTTATTATGGCTGTTGTTCCTTACAGTTACTGGTGGTGGTGGGCGGCTGGGGACTGGCCTGCCTGTCTGCCTTTATTCGATAGGTGGCCTAGGCCTGCTGCTGCTGCCTGCACTACGACATTGTTGGTCCGGGCTAACCACCTCAACCGCTGATGACCCATGGTGGGGTGCGTGCGGGTGTGCCGGGCAGGCGTGGCATTTGGGGAAAAAAGTCTCGCACGCTGCCTGCCACACAGCTCTACCCCCACAGAACCTGCGCAGAACCAGATCCAGCCCCCTGCCCAATCAGTGTCCCAGGCCGCCCACCGGCAAGGGCTGCCACGGCGCCGTCTATGTAAAGTAAATTCAAAATGCGCATTGTGAATATTGGATTCATTCATGGAATAAATAAGTCATTACGCCGAGTCAGTGAGGTGATTTAATTTTATATATTGTCTAGTCTGTCTATGGCTATGCCTATGCCACATTCATATTGCCATATGACGTGCAGACCTGCAGACACGTGGTGTTATGCTGTAGACCCGGCCCTGACAAATAGGTGTCGGTGCTAAGCACTAGAAAGCACCGGCACAAATTAAGCACTGTCTGCTGTTCTGTTCTGTGCTGCCTCGGTGGTAGTGGGGGGGTGGTCCGAGGGGGAGGTCCTGGAGGTGGTGGCAGTGGGTGTTGTGGCCTTCTTGGGTGTCGGAGCTGCATGATCAGTAGCTCTGTGACATGTGTTCGTCTTCAGATGTGGTTCTGGCCTGGACTCCCTTTCATACTGTAGGTAGTCGTCCTGCTTTACACCAGTAGAAGGCAGATGTTAAATTCCTACTGCTAACGTGGCTTATCGCCTGTTTTTGGATCACATCGCAGATTTCGCTGGTTGTTGAAAATATCGGAAAGTGGTGTTTCATGGATTTTTTTTGCACGGCGAAGCCTATTCTGCATATCATTAGCGTTAGTTGTCGCTCTCATTGGTAGCGATGTTTTATTGAGGAAGTTATCGCTGGAAAACTGGTGATATCGGCAGTTATCACCAGGATGAGAATGGGATGATAATTCTTTTGCTGTTGTAAAGTGCCGATAACTCAGAGATAAGTACTTGAGAAAACACCCCATCGTTTTTTTTTATTTTTTCAACCGGATTCGTGCACCCAGCCGTTTAAAAATAAAAGAATAGTAATACTTTTTTGGCCCTGGGGCTCTTTGTCGGATCCCCTGAGCAGGCCTAGGGGGTAAGGGTGTTTGTACCCTGCCCAATTTTCATCTTTTTTATTGGGATTTGCATGTAGCTACAACCAAGTCCTAATAAACACAAGGGTTCATTTTAGAATCATCCTACAACTCAACAGTTGGGACTTATCGCCGAGTTATCAGCAGTTTAACGCAGCAAAAGTGGCGAAAGAGTTATCGCCCCATTCTCAATTTGGTGCACACTGCCACATTGCCCACAGGCTGACGGTACCAACACAGCGGACAAGCAACATGGTTACGCAGACAAAGCTGCTGGCTATGCTGCACCTGTTGGGCTCTGGTATCTTCCAACTAACAACTGCGAGAGTCGGAGGAGTCTCACAGCCAGCCCTATTAAACTTCCTCACATGTCTTGGATGCATGTCTACAAAAGCAACTTAGGGCCCCTGCATCCGCACCACCCGCTCGTCCCAATATGTAGTATCCCTGTACGACCAACCCCAACCCCAGTCGTTGCTTGACGCCTCTGTGCAGATCCCGATCCAAGATTGTAGTCACGGAAATGGGGGTGCACCAGGTCATGAAGTCTAGTAGTCAACAGTAGTAGAAAAACAGTACTTTATTAGAAAAACATAAATTACCTGCACAAAAATATCAAACAACGAGTGACATTCCCAATGGGGAACATCAACTTGTGGCTTGAAATAACTGTAGATCGTCCTGGAAATCCCAAAAGTCCGTATTCAGAAACCTGTTGGATAAATGGTGACAATGGTCAAGCGTTAGTATGGTCACAAACGTAATATGGTACAATGTATTGCACTTGGACAAACCGGAATGCTTACAGGTATGATCAATCCTGCACAAAATGACCGTAACAAAAGCTTGTGTGGTCTTAACCTTTGTAGGAAAGAAAAGGAACGTTACAACCACACAAACTTCTGTTATGGTCTCATTATGCAGGATTTATTAGACCTGTAAGCATCAGGGTTCGTTTCAGCTTCATACACCTGCATGTTCACTTCACCTACACTGCCCAGAAACAACTGGAGACCAAGCAAGAGAACCACACCATAGCAGCCTTCCTGCACATGTTGGGGGCAACTGACTACACACATGAAATACTTGTGCCCCGTGCCGACACTGCACACAATCACCGCAACAGAAACCACTCACATTCCAGGCAAAACTGGACCAACAGGGCCTGTACACTAATGTCGTTGCAAACTTCTTAGGCAGTGTGCATGATTCTTACATCTTTCGCAAGCATCCCAGCCCTGGTCCCCAGACCAGTCCGCCGCCCAGCGATGACTGCCCGACCCTACGCACTCAGACCTCAATGCTCACCTGCCACGACTGGCGTGTGTCCACGAGGGCCCACCACGTGCTGGAGCAACCTCCTCAGCCATCGCTGTATTCCGCAGCACAGGCCCCCAGCGCATCCTGCTGCACTGCGCCGAGGAGTCATGTCTGTACAGCCAGCTGCCTTTGGTGTACCCACGGTCCAGCCGAGCTCACAATTTAAATCGGGTCTTGATTGCTAGGATAGCGTATCGAATCCAAGCATCATCGCAGGCTGCACACCCGCTCAGCTCTGCTGCCTCCAACTCTGTGCACCTCAAGTCATCGTCACGTGGCAGGAGGCCAGTGTCTGGCAACGTGCTTTGGCTGCCACCATCTCTGTGCACCTCAACTCATTGCGACGTTGCAGGAGTGCCGTGTCGGTCAAAGGGCCTTGTCTGCCACCAACATAATAAGCACACGGATACACCCAGATAGAGAGTGGAAATGGCGTCGAGCACATGCGCCCGGCCCTTTTTATTAGCAGGGTCACATGTTCTGTGATGCCTGTGCTGCATGGGTGTGGTATGGGTGTAAAGTAGCTGTGAGGGAGGGGCTGTGGCAAGCTGACAACTAGACCTGTGATCAGCAGATCACTATAGGGAATATCTGGGACATGTAGCATTGTAGTTCCCTTCCTGTAAGCGGAGTGGGCTGGCTGAAATGCACATCCTTCACAACTTTATCAATATAGCAGTTTGAATCCGCACACCCACCGAGATAAGTACACGATGGCTGCGCAACTCCACTTTTTTCTCCCCCCCAAAAAATATTCATATTTAAGGAAACAGAAGACATTATATTATTTTAATAACAAAACAAAAAGTAGAAAAACTATTTTTGGGATATTAAAGTTACAAAATATCACAATTTTTTTGTTTGTTCAAAATAACTGAAAAAAACCATAGCTTTAATGAACTATATAATTCGAAATTAGCATTTAAAAAACCTTTGACATTCACTGAAAAAAACCATAGGTTTCCGGGACGTTACAGTTAGAATTTAGCATTTAAAAACCTTAGAAATTCATTGAAAAAAACCATAGGTTTCAGTGACGTTATAGTTAGTTGGACATTTCACTCATACAAAACCAGCTAACTATAGCTTGGGCCCCCGCAATGCACCGCTGATGATGTCACATATTACATCACTCATGACATGGTCAGTGACATCACTGATGACATCACTGATGACATCTCAAATGACATCACTGATTGAGGGAACTCCCAGGATTCCACAAGTGTGGGAAATGCAAGGCCTGCAACAACAGTACCAATGTCAAGACAGTACCCTTACCCAATGGCAAGCAACATAAGATACAACCTTTCATTAATTGCAACACGGAATTTGTTGTTTATGTTCAGTTGTGTGTTTGCGGTTTGAGGTATATTGGGAGCACAATCTTTCCAGTGAAAAAAACATGTCTTAGAGCACTTAAGGGCCATTAGAAATAATGATTTAACATATCCCATGGCTAGACACTGCAACGCTGTACATGGCTCCACCATAAAATGAAAACTTAAAAATCTCATATTTTGGCATTGACAGGATTCCCGTGAAGAGTCGGGTGGAGACAGAGAACGAGCACTAAGAAGACTTGAATCTAAATACAGAATCAGTCTCAACACCAAACACCCAATAGGTTTGAACCAGGACGAGGAGCTTCATGTTCACTTAGTATAATGCCATCTGTCCCCCGGGTAGCCTGTCTACAACTGCCGTTTACTCCATTTCTAGGGCTTTGTGTGTTTTTGCCTTCAATGGTGTTTGATCCAACACACTGCATAACCTTCTCTGGTCTCCTCTATTCTCTATCTATCATTCTCTCTCTCTCTTAGCCAATGCCACCTGATTCCTAAGGTCACTGGACCAATGAACTGTAATGAAATGTAAAATAATTAATCTTTCTCTCTCTCACCTGATGCCAAATTTCTTTGACTTTGATAAACTCATCTACCATCAGATCCTCAGAACTGCAATGGGCACCTGCTTTGCCCCCAGCTTTGCGGGATGATACCTAGGCTGGTGGGAGGAGCAGGTGGCTAGCAAACTACCTCTTTTTGAAGAATGTGTCGTCACAAGGGTGAGATACATTGATGACATTTTCTGTGTGTGGAAAGGAAGTAGAGAACAAGCTAATCACTTTGTCGAGACACTCAATGACAATACATTAAATCTGATAACTAGTAGCCAGATCAATAAGGAAACTATTGACTTTCTAGACTTAAGATTGTAGGGAAACGCCTGGAGAGCTATCTGTTCAGAAAAGAAACCGCTGGGAACAGCCTGCTCCATGCTAGAAGCTGTCACCCCATGAATTTATTACGCAGCATTCCTCTGGGCGAACTTCTGAGAGCCAAGGGGAATTGCAGCAGTGTAGAAGGGTTTGAAATTGAAAAGACCGTTATGACCAAAAGATTTTTGAAAAGAGGGTACACCCAGAATATTATCAATAAATCATGTGTAGAAGTTGAGAAAAGAGACAGAAACTTGCTACTTAAATTGAAAACCATTGAGTCAGTGAAGGCTGATGACTAGAATAAGATCAGGTTCATTACTACCTATTCCAATCAAGCACATGAAGTAAGAGAATGTCTAAAGAAGTTTTGGAAAGTCTTAAAAACTGACAAAGATATATCATTAGTGGTTGAAAGTTATCCACAGCTTACATATAGGAAGGTCAAATCCCTGAAAGACATTGTGTGTCGAGCTACTATAGGCTCACCAGCTAAACATCAGGGTAATCAGATACAAGGGTTTTATTCCTGTAATAATTGTAAGGCCTGTAAATACAGTAAAAATTATAAACAAGTCAAACCGTCTTTAAGTCATAAACATTTTGTGATCACCAAACATGTTTCGTGCAATACAGACTATGCAGTGTATACCCTTAAATGCCTGTGTGAGAAATACTATATTGGAAGCATGATTCACCCAGCCAAAAAGAGAATTTTGTAAAAAATAAGGGCAATCAAGAAGGATGATAAACAGTATCCAATAGCCAGACATTTAAAAAAAATCCTTGACACCATCCCAGTGAGAGAGAGTGGAGGAGACAGAGTTCTTGAATTAAGACGTCTGGAGTCGAAAATTATTATTGAATATCACACAACACAACCATTAGGGCACAATATTGATGAGGAACTAGCAATACACTTGGGGTAGTTGCCAGATAGAGACCCCTATATATTTTTTTTTGTCCATGGAAAAAGTCAGTATCTAATGTAAATTAACCTTTTATGGCTTTTACCTCAACTGTTGTGTTTGCGTATTATCTTTTGTAGCATGGTTTTAAATTCACTAGTTAATGACACCTTTTGTTGTATGTGTTCTCTTACAGATCTCCCGCAATGGATATTTTTGTAAACGAGTGAAAGCCAAATCGAGCGACAAATATCTGGGAATGGATGAGATTTAGTTTAATTTTAATGTGGATAAGTATTTGAACTGGAACCCCCCCCCCCCTATTTTAAATTCCTATTGCAAGGCCACCCATCCCTTGTATATAGACAGTAGCACCACCCTGAGCAGTGACTATTGCCCACTGGGGCAGAATTGGCACATAGCAGTCAGTCAAGACTTTGCTGGTATTTGGTCACTACTCAATATTATTGGGTCTGTGCAGGCGCGAGCGCACTAGCGCGTACAACAAGGTTGACGTTAAACAACATAAAATATGCTTGTAAGTGACAGCAAGTGAAATACATGGGAGTGTCACACGTGCAAGGGCAAGTATGTTGAGATTGTCATAATTGTCAAAAACTTGGGGAACAATAAATTTCTGATATCTGGAATTGAAAGTGGCCGGCTGTTCATAGCACCCTGAGGTTCTGTAGCGATCCGAACCCGTGAATTCGGTATCGTAGTACTGACACGATTTTGGTACCAATGAACCGCAAATGATCCATTGCATGCATGACAGTGTTTTCGCTACGCAACTAGCATGAATTCACTGAGAAATAGGGCACTCGGTGGTAAAGTCGTGGCATCCATTTTAGTTACGACATCCATTTTGTTTCTTGCCCTCACATAGTCAATGAACGGACGATGACCCCGGCAGAGTCACCTTGTTAAGGACACGTAAGCTCGAGCCCCGAGAAAGGCTGACGCTGCATGACTAGGCAGAATCAAGCTACCTCCCCTTGCCTGAGGCCAGTCCTGCTGTACTGGTTCTCGTGTCCGTTGTCCTGACTGAAAGGCCGAAGACGGTAGCCATGCCCGTTTATGATCCATAAACACCTCTTATCCTACATTTCAATCCTTTGCACCTGGCTCTGCTCCTTACCTTCTGGGCTTTTACAATGGGGAGGTTACGATTTTTATGATGGGGAGGATCGGGCAAAGAATGGAAAACTGTCGAGAGGACCTGATCGAATACCGAAAACCTACGACTAATTATTGTTTGATGTCAAATTTACTGTTTGTTTGGGATACCGGTTTGGGCATGAGAAATATTTGTGTAATGTAGCCTAAAGACATTTTTGCGTTTATTTAAAGAGTAACCCACTTAATGCAATTTGAACAGTCTCGTAGAATCTGCCTCTGTGTGGTTCCTATGATTTCTGTGTCCCTGCAGTAAATAAACCTTGGTCTTTGACGCCGCCATCGAGAAGCCCTTGTCTCTGTTTATTTGTGCACCGGGACAGGAGGAACTCAGGGGTCTTCGGGTGTTGTTTCCCTGACACCTCTGGACTCTTAAAAGTCCAGAACCTCAAATTGGCGCCCAACGTGGGGCGACGTCATCCGGTACCGGTCCAAAGCCTGAAAAGTTCGAGAAGTTTCGTGTGAAGATTCCGGAGGGAGGTACCCCGCTTCATCGATCCCTGCATGTTGTAAAAGTGGCCCGACGATCTCTTCCACGAGGGTTCCCGTTCCCAGACGGCTACAGAGGACCGCTGCCCTGACTGTCGCCCTGTCTTGGACCCGAGGTGCAGACCTTAGTACGGCGAGACGTAGACGGGTTCTCCTTGGTGACGTCTTCCACATTTCAGTTAAGTATTAAGTAGGCTACGCTCAGTTTGGTTGTTCCTTGTTGCTCTGGTTTAATTCGTAGATTATCATTGGTTGCTGTTGTTTAGATAATCTCTGTTTTGGTATTAGTTCATTTTGGTAGGCCTAAGTTCTCTGCGCATTTTGGTTGGAATTTGTCTTTGTTGTCATGACTACCAGTAGTAACTGTTTCTTGTCCTGGTTACGTTGCAACGGGGATTCCCGGTTGGAGGATTCGTGTTTGGTTCCTCCGATTGGAACTCCTACATATGAGCTCTATTGTAAACATGGTGTTGGTCCTATTGCGTATAATGAAGTATGGGTCCGTTATACCAGAAGAGATGGTGTCCTTAGTTGGCCACCGCATGGTAGCTTCGAAACGGAAATACTAGACAATCTAGAAATGAAGTTGTTCAAGAAAAAAGCCCGGCCGGCAATGTTTGATTCTTTTCGCGTATGGCGCAAAGAAGCCAAACAGAGAGAAATTAGGAAAACAAAGAAAGAACAGAAAGAGAAAGGGTTGACTTTAATGGAGTCTGCTAGGCAGCTGCATGTCAACGAGACTGAGAAAGCAATGGAGATGGCGAATAGAAAATATAATTTGGCAATTGATAAATGTTACCCTGTATTGCAATCATGTCCTACTAAGCCGATGGAGGATCATGAAAAGGATCCTCTGTTGTCTTACCTGTTGAATTCACCCCCACCGTATGCACAGGGTATTACAGTACCACAGTTGCTACCTGTTGTACAGCCAGTTGCTGGTCAGCCTGGAATAGTTGCTCCACTTCCTTTGATTCCAGCTCCTATCCTTCCCGTCGTTAATGTTCCTTCGGCACCCCCTCTTCCTGGGGCGCCCGTTCCGCCTTTGCCTGTCGTTTCGCAAACTGCTTTACCTGCTACTCCTACCCTTACTATTTCATCTGCTTCAGCTGTTCTGTCCCCGAACCCTGTGAACATTCTGACTCCGCTTTCCGTTCGTCGGAAAATA
This sequence comes from Triturus cristatus, assembly GCF_964204655.1. NCBI lineage: Eukaryota > Metazoa > Chordata > Amphibia > Caudata > Salamandridae > Triturus > Triturus cristatus. The sequence continues at coordinate 19,396,013 of NC_140585.1, read as the reverse complement.
ACCGACTCTGTAACTAATATCTTAACTCCCCTCTACAGGTCTTTAATTGAGACCCCCGTTTCTGACTCTATACAGAGACGTAGCCAGCTTCCTGGTCCCCAGGAACGAGACACGTTAGACTCGACAGCTCTTAGGTGGATGTCGAAAGCTGCGAAGTATGATGCACGAAGAGTGTTAGATACCTTTATGCAATGGAATGAACCAACCCAACGTTATGTTTTTGACGTGATGTGTTCTCTTGTGCGTGAAGAATGGGAAGATGATGATTTAGACTCCGTCCCCTCTGACCTGATAAATATTCAACAGAAATTTGCCGCAGGAATGGTGATAGGTCCAGAAGTAAGGGGAGCGATAGAAATGATTTTAGCTTATAGGGATGAGTCCCCTCTTCGAGCGACAAGAGACCCTGATGGTTCACCGATTACTACTAGGAAAAAACGAGGTCAATATCCGATGAGGGAAGTTCCGCCGATATGGCGGGATGCAGTTCAAGTTGATGCGGCTAATAATATTGTCGCTGCCCCGGCACATTTCCAGAGAGTGTGGATACACATCCCTTGGAAACGGGCCGAAGTGTTAGCCGTAAAACAAGCATTACCAGACCCACGTAAAAATCCTGCTGGTTATTACAAAGAGTTAACGCAAACAGTTCAAGCGTGCCTCATGAATTTGGCAGACATTGAAATGGTATTTGGTAATGTAGTGCCACAGCCTATATGGGCCAAAATTCGGCAAGAAAACCACCCAGTCGCCTTAGGAGGTGATTGGGCTGCTATTATAGCGGCAGATGCGCAACAAGTTGGCGGTGCTAAACCTGAACCTCTGATTGCTGCTTTACCTGGCAGAATAATGACTCTGATGAAAACGCTGATGCCAGCGTTACGAGTCAATTGGGATAAATTATCGGCATGCAAGCAAAAGAAGGACGAAAGCGTCTCTGACTTCTTTACTAGATTTGAAGAGACCTTCGTAGACCACAGTGGGCAAGATATGAGTACTGAGGGAGGCCAGAGATTGTTTGTCGACAAGTTCGTGTTTAATTTACTACCTGAACTTAGTAACAAGTTAAAGGATTCTGAAAGTGCATGGGCAGTGTCGACGACAGCACAGATACTTGCAACTGCTCAGTATTACGAGAATAGAGAGAAAGAAGAGAAGGAAAAGTCAGAAAAGAAAACGAAAGATCTAAAGACCAAAGTTCTTCTGCAACAGGCGTATCCGCCTCGTTCGAATCAGTCAGATTTACAGCAGCGGCCCCAGTTTCAGCCACAACCACAATTCCAGCAAGGGACGGCCCAAGGATTTAATTATGGTTTTCCGCGACAACAGTTAGCATGGAATCAGTGTGCTTATTGTAAAAAGGAGGGTCATTATAAGAATGAATGCCCAGTACTGCACCCACAAACTAGTGGTGTCCCAGCTCAGAGAGGTAATGTTGGGTTTATGCAAGCTCCTAGAGGTAGAGGACGTGGTACGATGACACCACAGGCCGATCGCCAATCGAATTATTTCGATCAGCGAAATGCACAATCTGCGCAAACAGGTAGATCTCCACAGTATCATGTTGAAGATTACTATGATCATAATGGAGACATTCAAAGAAGCGAGCACTAGGACAGCCGCAGGCAAAGAGAGGGAGTAGTATCAGTTCCAGTTGATCAGAGCGGACCTTATGTCGCAGTAGTTACCTCAGGCGTGGTGGAACCGTTTCTGTTGGATACTGGTGCGGCAAAAAGTTCAATTATGCATGCGAAACTCCCTGGCGCACCTTTGTCTGGCTTAACGAACACTTCGGTAGGATTCTCAGGCGCCCCTGTTCACAATCCTGTTTCTAGTCCTTTGTCAATATCTGTTGGGCCATGCGAACTAGAAGCACGCCTTATCTTAACAACCGGTTGTAATGAGAATCTGCTTGGTTTAGATCTGTTGAAACGCCTGCATGCGACACTGTACTGTTCCCCTTCGGGAGTACAGCTCACATTAGGCAAAAGAGTCATCTCTCCAATGTATATGTCGATGGATAAGCTCCCACCGGAGCTGCGTTCTCTCCCTGATACTCTTTGGGCGACTGGTCCTAACGATGTAGGCCTCTTGGAAATTCCCCCTTATGTGGTAAGTCTGAGAGCGAATGTTAAATTCCCACGAATCCCACAGTATCGGATTTCGAATGAAGGGGAACGAGCACTCTTATTGATTGTGAAAGACTTAATACAGAAAGATGTGATTGAGGAAACTAGATGGAACGTCTGCAATAGTCCTGTTCTGCCGATTTTGAAACATACCGACCCTTCCAAACCTCCAATTTACAGATTTGTGATTGACCTCAGAGAAGTTAACAAAATAGTGATCCCACAGTTTCCTGTAGTCCCAGATATCACTGCATTACTGACGTTGATTCCTGCCTCAGCTTCATGGTTTACAGTGATCGACTTGAAAAATGCCTTTTTCAGCATTCCCATAGCCGAGGAAAGTAGAGACATTTTTGGTTTCTCCTTAGGAGGTCGCAGTTTCAGATTCAAACGCGCTCCACAAGGTTATTGTGAAAGCCCTTCAATTTACAGCCAAGCATTGAAGAGTCAATTAGATGCCCTTGTACTACCTCATGGTGTTGCTCTGATCCAATACGTAGATGATCTTTTACTAGCCGCTGATGACAAGGAAACTTGCAAAGCAGCTACAATTTCTTTGTTGCGTCATTTGTCGGACTTACATCACAAGGTGTCACCTTCTAATCTGCAATATTGTTGCCAAGAAGTGACCTACTTAGGTCATCTTTTGTCAAAGGAGGGAAGAAGGTTGACCCCAGAGAGAATCAAAGCAATCTCACAGATGACTGTACCAAGCACACAAAGAGAAGTGCGTGCGTTTTTGGGTATTACGTCATACTGTAGGCAATGGATCCCAAATTTTTCTCTCATGGCGAAACCATTGGTAGCCCTGACTGGAAAAGGTGTTCCAAGCCCTTTGCCATGGTCTGATGAATGTCAGCAGAGCTTCTCTGACTTACGTGATGCGCTGTGTTCAGCTCCTGTGTTGGGTACTCCTGACTACAGTAAGCCGTTTACACTACATGTCCATGAAAGAGAAGGTTGTGCGTTGAGTGTATTAACACAACAATTTGGTGACAAACAGCGGCCTTGTGCATATTTTTCATCCACGTTAGATCCGGTAGCCAGAGCATTGCCAAGTTGTTTGAGAGCCACGGCAGCAGCCGCAGTGTCTATTCAACAGTCTGCTGGACTAGTCATGAACAACATGTTAGTAGTCATGGTCCCACATGCTGTGGATACACTCATGAATCAAACGAAAACTCAGCACCTCACCAGTGCTAGACTATCAGGCTATGAGCTGACGCTTTTGGCAAGTCATATTCAGATCAAGCGATGCAACATATTGAATCCAGCAACACTGTTGCCGACTACTCAGGAGTCGAGTGATTCAGAGCCCCATGATTGTTGTTTCAGAACTGAGGAAGAGACAAAAGGTAGGATTGATTTAAAAGATACTCCGTTACTAGATCCAGACGGCACTTTATATGTCGATGGGTCTTGTTTTAAGCTACAGAATGGTGATGTGACGGCCGCGTATGCAGTTACGACTTTGAGTACGATTGTTGAGACTGCAAGAGTAAGTCAGAATTCTGCCCAAGCTGCAGAATTAATTGCACTAACAAGAGCGTGTGTTTTAGCTGAGGGAAAGAGAGTGAATGTGTTTACTGATAGCCAATACGCCTTCGGCGTTGCCCACAATTTTGGGCGTCTCTGGAGAGAAAGAGGTTTTCTCACGTCCCATGGGACTAAGATCCAACATGGACAGTTAGTCAGCGATCTATTGGAATCCCTGACTCTACCGAATGAAGTTGCAATTGTGAAGTGCAGTGCACATCGGAAGATTACGGATGATGTTGGCCGTGGGAATGCGTTTGCTGATGAGGTCGCTAAAGAAACGGCCAAGAACATGACGAGCCGAATGTACGTTGCAACGTCTGCAAGATGGATTGCGGAATCAGGAATGTGTGAGAATACGATTGAAAGTGTGAAAACAATCCAGAATGAAGCAACTGAAAATGAGAAGAATGAATGGAAGGAGAAAACGGGTAAAATGGATTCAAGTGGATGTTGGGTCGATTTGTCTGAGCAGCAGCGTTGGATGTTACCTGATGCGTATGTACTTGCAGTAGTCACGATGGCGCATGGAGCGGCGCACATCAGTTCGAAAGGGATCTGTAAAATGTTAGCTCCAGTATGGAAGAACGATGGAATTACTAAGTGTGCAGAAAGAGTGGTGAAAAATTGCATGGTATGCCTGATGCATAATCCTGGCAAGGGAACCCCAACCCCAACTGGCCATTTTGCTCCCCCTTCTTGTCCCTTTGAAGTGATTCAGTTGGATTATATCCACATGGACAGGTGTAACAATCTCAAATACGTCCTGGTGGTAGTCTGTGCCTTCTCAAGATGGATTGAGGCATATCCGTTAAAGGACAACACTGCTATGTCAACTGCCAAAATCCTCCTAAAAGAATACTTCCCCAGGTATGGTATGCCGCGGATTGTTTGGTCGGACAATGGAAGTGAGTTTGTAGGGAAAGTTATGAAGAGTGTGTGTGCGGGTCTGGGTATTTCCCAAAAATACCACAGTGCGAATCACCCACAATCAGCGGGTTTGGTTGAAGGGTACAATGGCACCCTGAAGCTGAAACTTGCGAAAATTCAAGCTTCCACTGGCCTCTCTTGGCCAGACGCACTGCCTTTAGCTTTACTGTCCACCATAGCGACTGTACACTCTCGAGTAGGGCTTAGCCCGTATGAGATTGTGTTCGGCCGCCCTGCTAATGTTTGGGGAGTCCCTAGGCCAAAGGAATTCAAACAGATTGAATACCCAATGTTGATTGATTACCTTCATGATCTGACTGCTAAATTGAGCCTTATTCATCAACAGGTATTCGAATCCTTGCCTAAACTGCCGGAGAGTCCAGGCCACACGTTGAAACCAGGCGACCAAGTGGTAGTCCGGAACTTTGAACGTACTCGGAACCTCCAGCCAAGATTCGTGGGTCCGTTTCAAGTCCTCCTCACAACAAGAACTGCAGTACGCCTAGCTGGAAGGAAAAATTGGGTGCACGCCAGCCATACGAAGCGTGTCCCTCTTCCACTCCCCTATGATAACTGGGTTAGACAGGGAATTGGTGCATCCGAGACAGAACCTGTTCCTAGGCACATCCCTTTCAGTGATGCAGAGTACATAACGGACCACCCACGAACGGAAACACAGAACTTTGACACCCCAGCAGGAACCGCTCCTTTGAATCCTGAACCGAGTACTGTACAAAGTGAACATTTGTCACCTGTGGAGTCGAACATTTCCGCACCTGTAGACCAGCTATTTCAAGACCAGACAAGACCCGGAAAGTACAGATATAATCTACGTTCTCATGTTATGAACTAATGACATTGCATAATTACCCTTCTGTTTGAAAACTGTTTTGATCTTACTGCATTCCATTCAGTCAGGAAGTTTGCTCAAAATTTTTATCTTTTTGTTTTTTTTATTGTTTCTCTCACCTTGCCATCTGGGTTACCGTAGGGTCGTAACGTGTGCCTTGTTTTAATTTGCAGGGAATCAGACACTAGGTCGGTTTCTTCTGTTTGTCTTGGGAACTCCCAGGATAAACAGAGGCAAGTTTTTAACAGGTACAAACCATCCGTTGCGAACGGTTGTAGAAGATGGAGCTTCCTGAATTACGACGGGTTAATGTCATAAATGTGCATAAGACAAAGCTATATGACATATTGTATAGCAAATGTTTTCTAATGCAATGTACTCTGACACTTCTAATTGTTTTAACCCCTTCAGTGCCCGCCCCTTTCCCCGCCCTGTGCCGGCCGTTGCATTAGCGGGCGGGGTCTATGACGAGCTGGACTCGTCATGGGCACAGCGCCACCGCGGCCCATGACGAGTCCAGCTCGTCATGGGCACTGAAGGGGTTAATAACTTTGGTAGGCGGAATTATTTTTGGTATTCAGTTGATCTTTACACCTGTTGCATCTACAGTATCTCCCCATGCTCCTGTTTCTCCGACTGTTGTTTCTCTTCATTCTTTCCATCCTTTTCCTGCCCACGAGCAAGCTCGACGCTCTGAGTTTATAAATAACACTTTCATTCAACTCTTGCACCAACATCAACTAGTGGTTAATACAACAAACTGCTGGGTGTGTGGTTTGATACCACATACCATGGACAAGGGCATCCCCTATCTGGTCCTGCCTTTTAGTTATAATGGATCATTCTGGGCATTCCAGACCATGTTCGCTTATGCCCTAGAGACCTATCCTCCACGACCTCCGCGTTCCACCCGGTATAACTCTGCTAATAGAGCCTTGGTAAAAGGTATCACTGACATGGTGAGAGATGTCAATAATACTCCGTTCATTCCCAAGGATGAATTGCGAGTTTACATGGGTTGGAATGTTACGGAATATGGCATTACTCTGGGTGAGAACAAACGTAAGAGCTCAACTCCGATCTGGGTCGTACCCCACCAAGGTCAAGTCTGTTTGCAAGGAAGTGGGAGGAACCCGAAAGCTCGACTAGGGAAGAGTGACTGTATCGAAACATATGTTTTTCCGTCACAGTCTTCCCCGGCATTCTTAGCTGCTAAGGGTACCTATTTTGTTTGCCAAGACAGAGCATACACATGGCTGCCTGCTGACTTCTCAGGCTCATGTTACATCGCTCAACTGTTACCTCCGACATATACTGCTGCACCGGACTATAACAAAACTAGAGTTGTGAGAGGTGTTTTCAGTAAAGAAGATACTGCTGGCCAAGAAGCAGGAGACTTTTTCAAGGGTTTCCTCCCATTCTGGGGGCCTATGGCCAACAGTAGAAACTTACGTCAACTAACACGGGTAGTTGAATCCACTATCACTGAAACGGCGGGTGCTCTTAGTAACCTGACAGCTGAGCTTCAAGCGGATCGCCTCATGACGTTACAGAACCGTATGGTCCTTGACGTGTTACTTGCAGATCGAGGTGGAGTATGTAAGATGATCCAATCAAGTTGCTGCGTTTTTATTCCAGATATTGCGCCAACAGTATACAAGGCCATCTCTAAGTTACATAAGATTTCTGACTCTATTCATGTAGAGGAAGGTGACTGGTCATTAATGGGATGGTTCTGGAGCCTGTTGTCTGCGTGGGGATGGAAGGTTCTGATAGTCACTGGTGTTGCATTAGTATTTTTATTTTCGTGCTGTCTCATTGTTCAGTGTGGTCCTGCCTTATGTAATCTCTGCATTTCTACATGCGTAAGAAGACCACCTGTTTTTAGAGATACGCCACGGGATAGAGTAATGCTCCAACAACATATCAGTGACCTGATGAACATAGAGATGGACTCTGACATAGAGTGAGTTATTGCCTATGTAAGGGCAAAAGGACGGTCTGAGGTTCTGTAGCGATCCGAACCCGTGAATTCGGTATCGTAGTACTGACACAATTTTGGTACCAATGAACCGCAAATGATCCATTGCATGCATGACAGTGTTTTCGCTACGCAACTAGCATGAATTCACTGAGAAATAGGGCACTCTGTGGTAAAGTCGTGGCATCCATTTTAGTTACGGCATCCATTTTGTTTCTTGCCCTCACATAGTCAATGAACGGACGATGACCCCGGCAGAGTCACCTTGTTAAGGACACGTAAGCTCGAGCCCCGAGAAAGGCTGACGCTGCATGACTAGGCAGAATCAAGCTACCTCCCCTTGCCTGAGGCCAGTCCTGCTGTACTGGTTCTCGTGTCCGTTGTCCTGACTGAAAGGCCGAAGACGGTAGCCATGCCCGTTTATGATCCATAAACACCTCTTATCCTACATTTCAATCCTTTGCACCTGGCTCTGCTCCTTACCTTCTGGGCTTTTACAATGGGGAGGTTACGATTTTTATGATGGGGAGGATCGGGCAAAGAATGGAAAATTGTCGAGAGGACCTGATCGAATACCGAAAACCTACGACTAATTATTGTTTGATGTCAAATTTACTGTTTGTTTGGGATACCGGGTTGGGCATGAGAAATATTCGTGTAATGTAGCCTAAAGACATTTTTGCGTATATTTAAAGAGTAACCCACTTAATGCAATTTGAACAGTCTCGTAGATTCTGCCTCTGTGTGGTTCCTATGATTTCTGTGTCCCTGCAGTAAATAAACCTTGGTCTTTGACGCCGCCATCGAGAAGCCCGTGTCTCTGTTTATTTGTGCACCGGGACAGGAGGAACTCAGGCGTCTTCGGGTGTTGTTTCCCTGACACCTCTGGACTCTTAAAAGTCCAGAACCTCAACCCCCCCTCCCAGCGCCTTGAGACCCTCGTGGGTATGTAGTGCGCTCTACAAATGACTGATTGATCGATTTATTGTTTGAAAGTCAACAGTCACATTTCTCTTCCCATTCACAGCGATATAAATATATCTTTCACACTCGTATTACTATAAAAAAAATGTATCCATCTTTGATACCTCTGAACCAATATGAAGTATGTAGGAGAGTAGGATCTGCTTCACATGGGTACCCCCACTTTTTGCTGGTGTTTCACTGTTTTTCGACCTTAGTCTGGCTGTGGCCCTGCTAATCAGGACCCCAGCCTAGCTGCTTCCTCTCTAAAATGGTTTCCATGTACATTAGGTACATCTCTAATTGGATTCTGGAGTGCCTTATAAGTCCCTAGTATATGGTATACTGTGTACCCAGGGCATAGGTACCTCAGAGGCCTACCAGGGGCTGAAGCATGTATTATGCCACCCCTGGAAAGCACTCCAAAATGACACCACAGGTCTGCTACTGCAGCCTCGGTAAGGTGGTGCATGCACCCCTTACTGTGGTATAGGCTACCTATATCACTAACATTGCACACACATGTAAAACATACAAGTCACTAATATGGCAGGCCTTAACAATCCTGAAGGTAGAGTGCTTGGTTTTTATGTGAGAGGGTGCCTCTGCATGAGCAGAGCCCCTCTGCGGCGTTCGGAGTACCTCCTCTGATGCTGTTTGTGGTGCAGCCTGACCATATACTCTTAAGTGCATTATAACCTCGCTGTAAATGCTAACTTTGGACTGGCTGCACGGAAACATGTCGTGTTTGGTGTCAAACACTTTGGAATACTACCCCCCCTCCCCACCAGTTCTGGCAGCGGGGGTAGTATTCCACCCTTCTAGAGGGAGAGACATGTTCACACTGGTCTACCCGGTAAAGACTTTCTAAAGCCCTGGCATCACAAAATGGATGCCACTGCCACAGATATGGGTCTGGCCTCCTGCTGCTCACCAAAACTCCGAAAGGGGAGGCCTGGACAATAGGTTGCCTATCCCAGGGAGGTGTAACCACCTCCCTAGACAGGCAGATGTGTATTGGGGCTGGGCGGGAGCATTCTCTAGTGCTTTGAAGTCCTGCACTGGGGGCACACTTGGTGTCCCTGTGCATAGTCCAGTTCAAACCGGTTGCAGGGGCTACCTGCCCCTGCTCTGACGTGAAACTGGACAAAGGAAATGGGTGTAACCACCCCTCTTTCTAAACCCTCCCATAGGTGGGTCCCCAGAGTATTTCCAACCCCCTATCTTAGTATAAGTGTAGGAACCCAGTCCTTGAGACTTTAGATTGCCCTGGACGAAACTCTGCAACATATATCCTGGACCTTCAACTTTCTATTTTCGCTAGAAGACTGAAGAAATCTTCCTTGGGGTCAAGGAGTGATTCCCCTGCTTGGCAGGCACCAAAGAAGCAACTGTCCGCTCTGCAACTCTGAAGCTCCCGCCGGACGCCAAAGTCTTTGCATCCCCAGAGGTGGATTTCCAGACTTCCCCAAGGCTACCCTGAGTCCACAGCAAAGCTGAGGCCCGTGGCAATCGTGGGTGACGTGGGTGACGTGGAACCGTGACCCCTGGACACCGTAAACTTTTGCAGCTACATCATCTTCCTGGTCCCCCTCGAAGTTGTGTTTGGGCTCTGAGTATCCCCAGCCTTGGGCACCTACAGCACTGAAGATCTCTGGCCTCCATTCCACGAGTGACCTGTAGGCCAGTTTCAAGTGCAACTGCTCGAGGCTCCTTCGTGATCGCTAGCCCGTTGGCTAGTGGGTCCCCACGAAGGCAACTCCTATTCTGCTTGGGCTTTCCTGGTTGCTCCAGATGTGCCCTGACTTACCCTCACTGGGTGAGTCCCCCAGACCTTGCTGGTCTGCACAAAACGACTTTCTTATATTTCCACTTGACTTGCCAAAGCTTGTTGGGTCCATTCTGGTCGCTGACACCGCAGCACTCGACAGACTTCGTGGGACAGCTAGAATCCAGCTCCTGGTTGTCGTCGATGCCTCCTGGACCTCGTGGCTGAAGAGTCAAGACACTTGTCAACTCACTTGAAGCACCCGACATCTGTGGGCATTGGACTATAGTGCCCCTGGTCACTGGTAAGTGAACCAGACTCTGTCCCCACTGCTTTCAGGTTCCTTCCATCCTCGATCCAGGCTTGGATCTCTCCGGACACTTCTCTTCACGGCAGCAGCACTTCTTTGCCAGCTTCCATTGAAAACGAAGCTGCGACCCGACACCATTTGACACCTATGCACAGGGCTTCCCTGGGTGAGGTAACTTGAGTACTCTGGTGCTCCCATGGGTGTTGGCCCTAGACACCTCTAAGTCCAAAAGGGTTCGCTCATAGTCATCCTCTAAGTGTCCTTAAACTCTTAATTTACAACCGCGACTTTCCCCATAGAAGTTAACGGTGATTCGCGGCTGTGTTCCCACACTGCACGTGTCCCCCATGGGTCCCCGGTGTCACTGCCTTGGGTGGTTCCTTGTGGTCCAAGCACTTCTACAGGCTCTAGGCCTTGTGTCTCGTTCAGTCGTGGTTCTTATACCACTTTATTGGTATATGGTTTGGTACGCCCCTAGGGCCCAAACGTGTAATTGTGCTTTTACTGTTGAATACGGACTTGTAACTCAAGTACTTCGAACTCTAGCCTCATAAAGAGACTAGGGGGGTATGTTTTATCTTAAATACACATATTTTAAATATATACCTGGTGTGGTTGTCCTTTCATTTAGTCATTCAAGAGATTATAGACTGGTAAGACAAGCTGCTTTACATTCCTTCAAGACTTAGCCTGAAGGCTGCTCTCCATAGCTACCACTAGAATAGCTTTCAATAAAGGTTGTCTTTAACCTATCACCATGTGGGGTTGTTTGGACTGATACAGGGTGCCCACTATAACTAGTGGACAGCATATATCAGGCCACCTTCTCACATTGGTGTGCAGCATGTGGGATTCCACCTTGCTGTTGTTTTACCAGATAATCTCAATTGAATTGATCAACTGAAAACCGCTAAAGGTACCTTAGGTACATATAATATCAAGCTTAGTATACAGTAAGTTCTACTGAACTTAGAGTTGTGTGTCAAGGGCTTAGCACACCCTTTCTACAACTCAAGAGAGTTAGTAGGCCACACTATTGTAGGTAGTGCAATACACCACACCACACTAGTAATGTCTAATCAGCCAGGAACCAGTGGGTCCCTGCCAAAAGCCAGTGGGATTCTCCCCTATAAATATGAAGATATCACCTTTGCTCAGCTTAGGGCCTTATGTTCTATTAGGAAGCTGAAGACAGGAAAAAGCCCAACCACCAAGCATCTCATGTAGATACTCGGCTGGATGATCTCTCAGGGCCTAGTGGGCCTGAAGGGGTAGGCAGAGTGGGTAGGGCAGCAGTTGAGGGTGGACCTAGGGGTTTGAACTCCCCCTGGCCCAACCTCTGCTGCTGACCAGACTGATGACAATGATCAGGATCTGGGAAACCCAACTCCACTGGATGAAGATGATGAGGAAGAGCACAATGCTCCCCTCTTTGTCCCTCCAGGAAGAGTTGAAAGTAGGGTTAGAAGGAATAGATCTCTCTCAAGGGAGTCTTTCCAGTCTACCTCATCTGTAGGGACCTCTATTTCTTTTCACAGAGGGAGGGAAACCTCCCAGGAGAGGAGAGAGAGACTGCTGAAGTATGAGCAAGCTCAGCTTCACCTCAGAAAGCAGCAGATGGCCCTAGATAAGGAAGCCCTAGAGCTCTACAGAGCTAGAAAAAAGGAGGGACTAGAGTCCCTTGGTGGCAGCAACTTTCCTAGAGATAGGGAGAGGTCTTATGACCATAGAAACCTAAGTAAGATTGTCCCTCCCTACCAAAGTGGGGATGAAATCTACAAATGGATAACTGCCTTGGAGAGGGCCTGTAAAGTACAGAGGGTCCCCCAAGGGCAGTGGGTAGCAATCATATGGCTCTCCTTTGCAGACATAGGTAGAGATAAGCTCCTCACTGTAAGAGAAGAGGATGCTGATGATTACCAGGTCTTGAAAACTGCACTAATAGATGGGTTTGGCCCAACCACTGAACAATACAGGTTAAAGTTCAGAGACACCCAAAAAGCACAACATCAAGACTGGGTGGACTTTGTTGACTGTTCTGCTAAGGCTCTGGAAGGTTGGTTATTGGGCAGTAAGGTGTGTGACTTCACAGGATTGTACAATCTGATAATGAGGGAGCAGATTCCTAATAGCTGTCAAAATTAGCTGTTGCACCAGCACCTGGTAGACTCTGATCTGACCTCTCCCCAAGAATTGGGAAAGAAGGCAGACAAATGGGTCAGAACCAGGGTGAGGCAGAAGGTACAGAACCAAGGTGGTGACCCTAAGAAGCATGATTCTAAGAACTCTGACAAGGGTGGGGAGAAGGGTAAAGATCAGAAGTTTTCACAAGGGCCCCAAAAATCTTCTTCAGGTGGGGATTCACAGTCTAACAAAGGGAAAGGTCAAATGAAACCATGGTGCAAAGTCTGAAAGCAAAAGACACACTGGACCAGTGATTGCACCAAGTACAAAGAGAATACTCCAGCCCCCACCAATGCCCCTAAGGCACCTGCTCCCCCTAGTGCAGTTACAATTGGTGGTGGGAGTACACAAGCCAAGGGTTTAGTAGGGTTGACACTGGGTACTGAGTTGGGCTCTGGCCTAGTCAGAGAACCCACTCAGGCTGTTCTTGTCTATGATGGGACATGGATATGACCCCCTCTGTGAGTCCCAGTAACTTGGGCAAGTACAGACAACAGCCTTTAATCAATGGAGTACAGGCTTTGGCATTCAGGGACACAGAAGCAAGTGTTACTATGGTGACAAAAGATCTTGTGGATACTGGGCAGATTATACTTGGTGAAATGTACCAAGTGACCAATGCTAGCAATGTCAGAAGAGACCATTCTGTGGCAGTTGTTAACTTCTCCTGGGGAGGGGTAACTGGCCTTAAGAAGGTTGTGGTGAGTGCAAACCTACCAGTCGAATGCTTGCATGGCAATGATCTAGAAACTTCAGCTTGGGCAGAAGTAGAGCTCAAGACTCATGCAGAAATGCTGGTCATCCCTGCAAAATGTCTGAAACTGAACAGGCCTTGAATTCTGGAATAATGGACCAAGTGCCATCCAAGAGGAGGAGCAGAAGGGTTAAGGCAGAGCCTTCCCCCTGACTCAGAAGGAGGATCAGTCTCTTGATGGAGATGATCACAGTCCTGAAGAAGGAACTGTCCCAGAGGAGCTTGAGCCTTATCAGGTTGAGTTCTTGGGGACTATGTACTTGGTCTCCGCTCCAGGATGGCTGAGTACACGAAAAAGGCAACTAAAAACCTTGAGGCTAGCCAGGAACTGCAAAAAGCCTGGCATGACCAAAAGGTTGTACTGACTGTTTACCAGACAGAACAGAGAGTGTGTCATTTGAGATGTCATCAGTGATGTCATGAGTGATGTCACTGACCATGTCATGAGTGATGTAATATGTGACGTCATCAGCAGTGCATTGCGGGCGCATGAGTTATAGTTATCTGAACTAACTATAACGGGGGAATTTCAATGGTTTTGAATGAGTGAAAAGTCCAGCTAACTATACCGCCCCTGAAACCTATGGTTTTTTCACTGAATTTCTAAGGTTTTTTAAATGCTAATTCCTAACTATAACGTGCCTGAAACCTATGGTTTTTTCAGTGAATTTCAAAGGTTTTTTAGATGCTAATTTCTAACTATACCTACAGAGATAGGACATGTGCAGAAAGAAGAAAAAACGCACAGAAAGAAAAAAAAGAAATGCAGAAAGAAGTAACAGAAGTCCTCAAAGACGAAGAAAAGTGTAGGAAGAAGGATAACGTGCAGAAAGAACAAACAGAAGAGCAGAAAGAAGCCTTGTTGCAAAATCATCCTGTACCCTCAACTTTTTCAGACGGATACTGGTGGTAACTGAGTCTGACTAACCAGTCCTAGAGCCAGTGCTACGTTAAAAGACACTTAGAATACAGTGAAAACACCTACATACAATAGGGAACACTATGCGTTGGGGTCCCCCTGTGATTAGCATGACCTCCTCTGTAAGCCCCTAGTATATAATACTATTAACTATTAAAAAGCACCACAGGGGGTGTTTGCACACGTCACCTCAGGCCCCGTCCCCACCCTTTCCCACTGTGTAAACACACCCAGTGGCCGTTTTAAGTTGGGAGATCAAGTCCCCTTGAATCCTCAGGGTCCCTAGGGTCCAACTAGCCCACTAGGTACCATCAGTAAGCGCCACATAGCTGCATTGCAGAGAAATGTAAAAAGGGGCACGACCTAGACCACCTCTCTGCAACGCAGCGCAGTGGCACTTACTGGAAGCACCTGGTGGGCTAGTTGGCCCCCAGGGTCCCTCAGGATTGAAGGTGAATTATTTCTCCAACTTAAAACGCGCCACAGGGCGTGTTTGTACACGTCACCTCAGGCCCCGTCCCCTCCCTTCACCACTGTGTAAACACGCCCTGTGGCCGTTTTTAGTTGGGATATTAAGATCATTTGAATCCTAAGGGTCCCTAGGGTCCAACAAGCCCACTAGGTACCTCCAGTAAGCGCCACAGAGCTGCGTTGCAGAGAGGTGTAAAAAGTGGCACGGCCTGGACCACCTCTCTGCAACGCAGCGCAATGGCACTTACTGGAAGCACCTGGTGGGCTAGTTAGCCCCCAGGGGCCCTCAGAATTGAAGGTGGAATTATTTCCCCAACTTAAAACGCGCCATTGGGCGTGTTTTCACACTTCACCTCTGGCCCCGTCCCCTCCCTTCCCCACTGTGTAAACACGCCCTGTGGCCGTTTTAAGTTGGGAGATTAAGTCCCCTTGAATCCTGAGGGTCCCTAGGGGCAAAATAGCCCACTAGGAACGTCCAGTATGCTCCATTGCAGAGAGCTGTAAAAAGGGGCACGGCCTGCACCACCTCTCTGCAACGCAGCGCAGTGGCGCTTACTGGAAGCACCTGGCGGGCTAGTTGGCCCCCAGGGCCCCTCAGGATTGAAAGGAAATTATTTCCCAAACTTAAAACTTGCCAAAGGGTGTGTTTGCACATGTCACCTCAGGTCCCGTCCCCTCCCTTCACCATTGTGTAAACGCGCCCTGTGGCCGTTCTAAGTTGAGAGATTAAATCCCCTTGAATCCTAACGGTCCCTAGGGTCAAACTAGCCCACTAGGTACCTCCAGTTAGCGCCACAGAGCTGAGTTACAGAGAGGTGTAAAAAGGGGCGTGGCCTCAGAACACCTGTCTGCAACGCAGGTCCCTGGCGCATACTGGAGATACCTGTTGGGCTAGTTGGCCCTCATGGACCCTCAGTATTGAAGGGTAATTAATTCCCCAACTTGCAACTCGCCAAGGTGCGTGTTTGCAGAGTGCTGCAAGGAGGAGGCGTGGCCTCCGGCGCGATGCCGGTCTTTATTTATTTATTTTATTTTGTGTGGCCCCCCTTCTTTTTCTAATTTATTGGCCCTGGGGACCCCATTCCCCAGGGCCTGCCCCTAATATTTTTTTTTTTTAAAGAATATTTGGAAGGGGGCCGAGTGGCCCCCCTCCCAAGGCCTTAATTGGCCCCGGGGACCCCAACCCCCGGGGGCATGGCTTTTTTTTTTTTATTCTTTAGGAGGGGGGTTGCGTTGCCCCCCTCCTCAGGCCACTTATGGCCCCGGGGACCATATCCCCCGGGGCCGGCCTTTGTTTTTTATTATTTTTAAAAAATATATATTTATAGAAACCTCTAGGACATGCTGGACAAAGCGTACGTACCTATCACCATGACGATGTGCGTGATATTCATTAAAAGGCGACTATGCATACAATGAATTCACATGGAATGTATTTACACCGCTAGTGATTCTCTGACGAGTCTGACGCCCTACCGTGCCTAATCCCGGCGCCCCCGCCAGTGGTACTCTCCAAGTCAACACCCTTGCCGTTTATTTATACAAACATGGGTAGCTATTGAAGGGCATATTTAATACACACGCACACCAAGCCACTCAAATGGGATTCAACAAAAATTCGACCAAAACTATGCAAGAAACCCCCCACACAGTTAATAAAACACACATCCACCGCCGGATGTGTGATTCTTTTTATTTTACTCTCTGGAATGGAGACGAACCTCACTTGATAGTCACAGCGCGCTCCTGGCTGAGCCCAATGCTGTGTTACACCTACCAGTGCCTGCCGGGTGCCACACACCTCTGTGTTGTATTCCACCAGCTAGTGCGTATGCTATGACACTCTCTAGCCCATGTGCACTGTAACACCCCCCCGTGAATATGCCATGCCACACTTGCCATCGCACAGGTTATATTGCCCCATTTGACGTGCCTTCCTCGATGCTGTTATAACGCACAGCGCTATGCCGTACATATTACAATCTGGGATCCATATCTTTGTCACAGTGCATATGCAACGTTACACTCCCCAGCACATATTTTATAGTACAACTTTAGAGACTAGTTAGGTCATGTGGTACTGTAAAAATTTGGAACCACATTGGACGCATGCCCCTACCCTGCCGACTTTGGTATCAACAAACCGCAAATGACAAATGCGGTATGTACAAGTGTTTTCGTCATGTTTAACCAATGAATTCACCGTATATATATATATAATACTACATATTGAACCCTCGGGTTCCATATTAGAACAGTAGCCATTTTTGTGATTGCCCTCACATAGGCTGTGTGCTAAGGCCATGCCTAGGCCTAAAGGGCACGTACACCTTCTGTGACTTCTCTGTGACCTGTGCAAACTGACTCCACTGCCCGAGGTCAGCCCTGTCCGGCCGGTTCCTTTTACTGCGGCCAACTGGGATAAGCATCAGGGCCCGAGGCATCATAAATTCCTTCTTCCCACACGAACGCTGACTAATCTCTTTCACATCTGACTCTGTTTCCTACTTTATGGCTTGTTTTACGAGCAGGAGGTGCCCGTGTTATTGGGGTCTGCTGATATCTGATGAGGGTTCTGAGCCTTGCTGGGTTAAAAGATTGTGGGCTGAACGAACTGGAATGTGGGATTGTCATCATGACTCTACCTTTTCTTTGAAGCGAAAATATGTGAATAACCACTTGTAAAACAGGGGCGATGTTGCCCAAAGCGGAATATTCTGTATAAAAGAGAAGACTGGTTTTTGTTCTGGAGACTGCCTCATTCAGTTGCTAAGGCTTCTGTGCGACGTAGTCTCACTCAATTGAGTTAATAAAGATGTCTTTTCATATTTCAGCTTCTTTGCCAAGTTCTTTGTTATATTACCCTGAGAATGAAAATTTCAAGTACCGCACTGTGGTCCAAGACAGGAAGAACTCGAAGTCATAGGGTGCTCCCCCTGGCACCGCTGGGGTCCTAAAATCCCCGGTACTTCAGTTACACAACACTGCCCTGTGCATATTACACTCCAAGGTGCATATCGCATAGCACGCACTAGTGCCTGTGCTATCTTGCGCTCTCCAATGAATCTGTCATTGCGCACAATGTATTGCATATTATGTTTCATGCCCTGATTCATCTTATATCACACTTTTTGGTGCATAGTTTATACCATACACTATATCTAGTTTTCATTTTCAATTAAGCTCTCAGGACTATGTTCTATATAACACTGTGTTCACCTACCCTTTTCACAAGCATTACATTTTGCGATGGGGGGTGGAGGGTCAGGGGGTGTTTCTGCCAAGTGAGCCCAGAGTCACAGTCACAATAGTCCTCTTCTTCCTGAATAAAAGTGAGATTATGCTGCATACTTGTTCATATTTTAAGTAGTTCGCACAGACACACATTTTAAAATAAATAAAGTTCCTAACAACCGCCTTCTCTGAACAGTTAGCTTGCTGCCCCATCCACCTCCTCCCTATCCTCTGTTGTCTGAATCCATGGACTAGCCTCCTCCATCCTGCCATGCATGGTCTGATGTGCTGCCACTGCCCTCCATTTAGCATGATGTACCAGTCCACTGCTCCTGCCCTCCATTGCCCAATTCTATGCCCCATCATTGACCTCCTGCTTAGCCTCTGTGCTTAGCTTGCTGCCCCTATTATTCTCTTCCCCCTGCCCTCCGATGTCTTTGTGCATGACCCTGCTCCATCCTTTTTGCCCACCATGTTCCATGGACCTGCCACTCCTATCTACTTTGAGTGTTCTGTGGAGCTGCCACTCACTTCCCATCTGCCTAGCATTGTCAGGTGACTGTAACCTGTCCCTGCCACCTCCACCCTGCCTGTCCACATGCCATGCCCCTATCCCCTTCCTCCTGTCCTCCATGGTCCATTTTACTGCCACACCCTTCTGCCCTCCCTGGTCTGTTGTGCTGCAACTGCTCCTCCTGCCTGCCTGCGTGATCTGTTGTGAGGCCCCTTCCCCTGAACTCTCTTGTCTGTGCCCAGGCCCTGACTCTCTCTTCTATCCTCCATGGCCCTTTGTGCATGCCCCTGCACCCTCCTTTTTGCCCATCATAGCCATTGTGCTACCACTAACCCTCCTGCTTGCCATGCATGGTCTTCTGTGCTGCCACGGTCCCTCCTACCTTCCATGTGTGGTCAGTTACCTGCCCCTGACCCCCTCCCACTTTCCCTCCATGGTCTGTGTGTATGTCATCATAGTCTCACTGTTGCTCTCCATGGTGTGTCTTGCTTCTAGTGCCCATCCTGCCTGACCTCCATGGTCATATTGCTGCTCCTGCCCAGCCTCCTTGCCCCCAGCCCTCTGTTTCCATGTGCAGACCCCTAGTCCCTCCCTCCTGGCTTGTCTGTTCCATTGTAATGCCCCTGATCCATCCCTCCTGTCCTTTATGGTCTGTTATGCTGCAGCTTTCTCTCCTGTCTGTCCATTATGGTCAGCTAGCTACCATTGCCTCTTTCTACTCTGTTCTCAACGTCCATGTGCATGGTCCTGTCCCCTCCCTATTGCTTTCTATGGATTGTTGTGTTGCACTCCCGTCCCGCATGCCCTGTGTGGTGTATTGTGCAGCTGCAAACCCTGATGCCTGCCCTGTAGGGTCAGTTTGGTGCACCTCTCCATGTCCCTCCTGTCCTCTATTATCCGAGTCCATGGCCCTACCCCAATTCCTCCTGCCTTCTATAATCCAATGTACCATACTTGTGAACATTTTGAACTTGGTAAGAGGGAGATTTTGAAAAAAAACTGGGGTATTGATTTTCCCCTTTGAGTTACATTGAAAAAGAGGAGATTGTAGACAGGAGACAGATCAAATAAAGCCCATTTGAGCTTAAAAACATTGGACGTTTCCTGGCTGAAATGGGTCTGTTGGCATGTATGGTTGTACTACCATTGCCTCTTCCTTCTGCCCACAATGGTCTATTACATTGCCACAGCCTCTCTTGCAAGTCCTGTATTGTTGGTTTGTTGCCCCTGCCCCCCTTTCCACTGCCCTCCATAGTCTGTTGTGCTGCCGCTGCCCTTCCTGCCTGCCCAGTGTGGTCAAATTGTTGCCTCTGCACTCTCCTACCTGCCTTCAATTTTCAGAGTCCGTGCCCCTGGCCTCTGCCTCTCAACAGTATCCCAATGAACAACTAGATTGTTAACATTCTATATTTATTCCAAAAGTGTGGAACGCCTGACGTCATCTTGATGTAATCAAAACTGTAATACCTAGAGCATTTCCTTTAGAAATTACATATATGAGAGGGTCTTATTTGCATCAAAATTATGGTTAGTGCTCTAAAAAACTAAAATGAGGACATATTTTCAGAGTTTTCAAATAGCGACAAAGAACTTTTAAATTATGTGTAATCTTTATGTTTTTTTATCCAGTTGACCACTTGATTAAATTTTGCACCTAGGGGAGAGAATGTGGTGTTACTTCCAGAGCTGCTGACTTTGCAACTGGGGAACAAGGTTGGAGTTTCTGCTTCAGCTCGACATTCTGTGATTCTGGTCAAATCACTTAACCTCGCCATGTCTACAACCAAAATGAATTTGATCTTGTGTGATGTAACCAATGCTCATGTAAAGCACTCCAATACCTGACCAGTCTGCACTATATAAAACTGCAAATACACAAAAAATAAGTGTTTTGCACACTTCTGTCATTGGGCTACATGTGGGCTACATCTGGGTGATATTTGTGCTGCATTTGGGCTCTTTTGTCTCTGGTGGCCATCTTGGGAGATTTATTTTTTTCCTAATTTCCTCATTTAATGCAGTCTCCTCAGTAGGAAATACTTTCAGTTTTTTACTTTGATTCCATCAAGAAGGTATTCAGATATGTCACACATTTGCCATAAATTCTGAATGTTAGCACTCTAGTTGCTCATTAGATCACTGTAGTAAAGCTACTTCTCACCACGGAAGTCTGCTGCTGGTATTAAAAGTGCATGTTTCAGTCTGCATATCAGAATTTTTTAATGAAATAGAAGAGGATTTGAGAAGTCACTCAAAATGTGCCCTAATTTTTCTTTCTTCAGCACTAATCATAATTTCTATGGCAAAATGAACCCCCTCATTGTGTTCCTTTTTAAATTAAATGTTTTAAGCGTTACCACACGCACACATCCACTCCTCACACGCTTGCTTAGGCATGCTGAAGTGGATGCCTGCTTGTGCCCCGGGGGGACCAAAAAGTGCATTCTGAGAGAGAAGCACTCTATTAGGTCCCTGCTTGTGCCCCTGGGGCACTGTGAAATGCACGCAATGGAAACAAAGATAAACCCCTTTAAGGGCTTGTCTTGAAGCGAGGAGCGGAGGCGCAACATATAAGGCTGCCGACCTTGATGCTGGAGAGCAGAGTTAAATCCTGGCTTGGGGTGTATTCATTATAAATAATTAAAAGAAGGTCCTCGGTGTGGGCTGTATTAATCATAAAATACAAATAATAAATAATTGAAGCGAGACTTGGGCTGTGTTAATCCTAAATAATTAAACAGAGATCTCAGAGTGTGGAGAAACAAATAAAACAAGCACTGTAGGGAGAGACAAATTAAACAAGCATTGGCAATGGGGTTGTGAGAAGGCATCGGAAGAAAGTAGTCTGTGCAGTAAAGGGGCCAATAGCCGTGGAAGGACACAAATGAAGACATGTCCAGCATAAGGAGGGACTAACAAGCCTACAACCAATCAGAAGCCACTATTTAAGACACCAGCCAATGACAATGATGGGTGGAGATGGGTGGAGAGTGGGCGGAGCTTATATACACTATAGTGTATACTGCATGTCTCAACGAGACAGCGCAAGCGCTGCCTAGATGAGACCTAATGAGTATCTTTATATAGGCTTAACACAAGGCTCAAAAGCGATCAAGAAGCCACAATGCACGTAAATACAGATTCACTTAATAAACAATAAGAACACTCAAAAGGGTGTGAAACGAACTCAGTTCAAGGCCGGGGTCTACGCGACCCGGTGATGCACAATGTACCTGAGGTTTAAAGGGGCACGGCAGGCAGCTTCATGAGGAAGCCACGATGATGACAGGCGGACTCACAGTGGCCACAGCTCCCAGCTGCAGCGGTCCGCGGCGTGCACTCACTATGATCCTGGGGCGGTGATTAAAGGCGGGCATCCAGCGGCAACAGTGCTCGGTGGCGGCGGCCCATGCAGGTGATAACAAAGATGCTCGATGCGGTGACCAGCGCGGGCACTCAGCTGCAACAGCTCCTCAGCTGCAGCGGCCCATAATAGCGATAGCGATGGTCCTTGTAGCACAGACAGATGCGGGCTCTCAGAAGCAACATCTCCTCAGCTGCAGCGGCCCACAATAGCGATCACGATGATTCTCGGCCCACGTTCCCCGCAGTAGACCCAAAGGCTCTGGAATTCTCGACAGAAGACTCACCTGCGAGTAGAATCCCCCTCAATAGGAATTCAGAAGGCTGATGGGTGAAGTCTAATGTCTCTGACACTTCAGCAGGCGGCAAGCTCAAATCAGGCCCTTGGGTAGTTGCTTCAGCAAGATGGATGAAAGTTTCAAAGTCCTTTCGCTCTAGTTACACGGACAGAGGTTTGTCTTGACATCCACAAGTAACACACCGTGTAGGGGTTTTAGCACAGATTTTTATAACCCACA
The DNA here is from genome assembly GCF_964204655.1 of Triturus cristatus. Taxonomy (NCBI): domain Eukaryota; kingdom Metazoa; phylum Chordata; class Amphibia; order Caudata; family Salamandridae; genus Triturus; species Triturus cristatus. The sequence goes on along the minus strand of NC_140585.1, from coordinate 19,373,589 downwards.
AGTCTTTGTTCTCAAAAGTCACAATATAAGAATAGTGGTCCCAGTATACAAGATAATTCAATATAAAACAATTAAACAAACAAAGTACCAAGAAAACTTATTAGGAAGGTTCAAATGCCTATTTAATCACATTGAACACAAATTAATAGTTATGACTGAGCTCCATAGTACAGACAATATTGAAATATCATAGCAGTGCCCAGGAAGGAGGAATGGGGGTAGGGAGGTGGGTGATGAAGTGTAGGGTTTGGAGGGAAGTGAATACAAAAAAATTTGGATGCATTGAGAACAAAATCAAATTTGAAGGCAAAATTAATTCACTGCCTTATTTACATTCCGATCAAATCATAAATCCAATATCGACAATTTTTAGAAAAAGCCATATATATGAAGAAAATCACAGTACATCCTGAACTGGTGATAATATTGGCAAAGATGTTGTGTCGACGTTTCGACCCCTTAAGGCATGTAGGTACTCATTGCGACCTTACGGGATGGGGTCTTCATCAGGACTGGAGTGCGTGTGGAAGGGGGGTGAGTGTGGGCACCTAAAAAACAAAGTTAAACATGCGTAAGGCTATTGGATCTATAACTAGGAAAAAGATTCTAATCAAAAAGTTTTAAAAGCAAGTTACCCAAACTGTCAGAAGACAGGACTCTGAGATGTCAAAGGATCATCAAAGGTAGAGGGTAGTAGACTCCTCGAGGGTAACGACAGAAGCGGGAAAAGGGCGAGGTTCCACCTACAACGAATGTGTAAGTTAATGGATAAGGTGGAGATAAAGATTTCAAAAAAAGGGGTTCGCTCCATTGCTGAGCGCAGAACTTACTGATTCGCAGAAGAGCTTTGCTGTCGAATTACATCAGGAGGCTCCTATTGATCAGCACTCCCGGAGAGAAATCCATTGTGAGTAAGGCAAATGGGGATAAGTCACCACTGATTCACCATCAGGGAGTTAATCTAGTAAAGGGAAGGGAGGGAGGGAGAGGAATTAGCAACCAGAAGTAAGGACCTGCATACATCAAAAACCATGAAAGAGCGCCCATAATGTGCGCGTTGCTGTCAGATTCACGAAGGCATCGTGATCTAAGAAATAGGACCCCGAGGGTTCTACAGTGTGTTAACAGATATATACCCCAAAAGGGGAGGGGGGCGGTCACCGCAGAAGGTAGGACCGTGTCGAACAAAGGTATAATCAAACGTTAGAAAAAACGGCTTAAGTCAAAGAAGGACACAGCACTACATGCAAAAATCTATACAATTGTCAAAGAGTTAAATAGGTAAACTGTATAGAGCATTGCCTTGATCAGATTGAGCGCAGCTAAAGCGATGCTCTTACCCTGCTTCTCCGGTCCCATGTAATGGATAGAAGGGGAAGCGGGCCGAGTGATCGTAGATTAACTTAAGACGCGAGATCAACACGTGATCTCCGTTACCGTGCTGGCGCTAGATGCCGGTGACTCAGTGTAATAGAAAACAGACTTTGGTTGGAAGGATTAACGGGAGCGGTGATCGTAATTCTGTGGTTGGCAGAATTCTCTACAGAGTGAAAATTGTCATGTTAAGGTCCCAACAAAGGTAAATTAAATGTATATACACGCTAAAGCAGCAAATAGTAAACGATGTTCATAGGTAGTTTAAATATAACAGTCAAGTAAAGTTTATCACAGGATGATATCGCATATGACAATAGTTCCTACGGAAAGTAAATGAACTTAATATTCACTAGTATTAGTTGACAAACAATAAGATGATACAGTGAAAAAATGGCAAATCCATAGACTGGCCCAGGGAGTTAACTTCTGAGAACTGCTAACTGGGCATAGCTACCATCAAGTTCATTTAATCCATTGATTACAGTGTCCATTTTAGTCATCCATTTAGATTCTCTTACATTTAGAATAGCTGAGAGATTGCCGCCTCTGGGGCCCACTTTCACCTTTTCCAAAACCAACCATTTGAGATCATCAGGCTTGTGATTTTTTAGGACACAGTGTTCAACAAGGGGTGCACCCATTACATTACACCTGATACGACTGTGGTGTTGCAGAATGCGAGATTTGACTTTTTGTTGTGTCTGTCCAATGTATAGGAGTCCACAGGGACACATGATGCCATAAATAACATGAGTAGAGTTGCAATTAGTAAACGAGCTCAATGTGATCGAGTGTTCTTTGTAGCAGAAGGTTTTGGTGACAACGGTAGATTCACAGGCCTTACAATGACCACACTTGAAATGTCCTAACACCGGTGGCAAGTTCCAAATCTCTTGGATGGTTGGCACTGTAGCTGTTTCAAGAAAAGAACGGACTACATAGTCTTTCACACTTCTGGCTTTCTTGAAGGAATGCATAGGTGGGGTGTGTTGGTCGATGTCATCCGCTACCAATTTCCAGTGTTGGTTAATCACTTTCTTGATTGCGTTGCTACGTGTTGAAAAAGTAGTAACACAAATCATTCTTTGCAAAGCTGAGTCTTGTCTAACCTTGGGTGTTAGGAGAGTTTCTCTCGGGTTGTACCAAGCCCTCTTGCGAGCTCTCTTGATCAGCCTCCTCGGGTAACCCCTAGTGGTAAGTCGGTTACTGAGGTCTTCAGATTCCCTGAAATAGTCATCCTTTTTGGTACAGTTTCTACGGATCCTCAAGAACTGACCAAAAGGTAGATTATCCCTTAGGCCACGTGGATGATGGCTGTTGTATCTTAATAGGGAATTTCGTTCGGCAGGTTTGCGGTACAGTGTTGTGTGCAGTTTGTTGTCCTCACTGTAAATCTTAATGTCCAAGAAAGGAAGCTCATTGGCATCAGAGTGTATGGTGAACTGAATATTGTCATTACAATGATTCAGCCAATCGTGGAAGTTCGCCAGATCCGCAGCATTCCCATTCCAAATCATGAGAATATCGTCGATGTACCGTCTCCACAGATCAACCTTATTCGAGAATGGATTGTTATTGAAGATGAACGACCGTTCAAAGTGATCCATATAGAGTATTGCTAAATCTGGAGCAAAGGCGGCCCCCATGGCTACGCCCTTGGTTTGGACGTAGTATTCTCCTTGGAAAACAAAGAAATTCTTGTTCATAGCAATCGTCAAGAGTGAGATTATGAACTCCGTTGGTACTCTCATCGGGGTTGGTCGTTTGTCCAGAACTTCTCTAATCACAGCCAAAGCAGGTATCTGTGGAATACTTGTGTAGAGGGACACGATGTCGCAGGTCACCAGTAGCTGGACGTTGGGATCAAAGGCTAATTGGTCAACCAGGTTGATTGTCTGCATCGTGTCCCTTAAGTAGGCTTCCGTGTTTCCCGCCAGTGGTTTCAGGAAAACATCCACATATTTACATAAAGGTTCCAAGATGGAGCCACATCCTGACACGATAGGACGTCCAGGCGGTTTCTGGAGATCTTTATGTATTTTGGGCAAGGTGTATATGGTGGGTAAACGAGGATGTCTCTGGTTGAGGTAGTCAAACTCCAGTTTACTTAAAATACCTTGCCCATACGCTTCAGTCGTGACTTTCAGAATTTCTTCTGCTAGGGCATTGGTCGGGTCAGATCGTAATTTGGAATAACTGACTCCATCTTGCAGCTGTCTCAAAATTTCATCTTTATATGTTGATGTATTTTGGATGACGATGGCTCCACCTTTGTCGGCGGCTTTTATGACAATGTCTCTATTGTTTTTCAATTTAATAAGAGCCGCCCTTTCCAGTTTTGTAGTATTTGGGATGGTATATTTGTGAGTGGCTAGTAATTTCATGACATCGGTTAATACCATGCTCTCGTACGCCAAGATTTTACTGGTCATTGCATTGGCGGGTGGAACAAAGGTGGAAGGGATCCTCAATCCTGTAACCGAGTGTGGTAAAGTAGAAAGGGACTGTTTAAAGAAGTATCTTAAGCGGATCTTCCTGAAAAAAGCATGCAGTTCGACCCTGATGTCAAAATCATTTGGATGGGCTGTAGGTATGAAAGAGAGTCCCTTAGATAAAATGCGTTCCTCGTCATCGGACAGTGTGTACGATGAGATATTCACCAATGGGTTCTCCTTCTCTACCATCTGTATACTTTCCTCCTCGTTGATATTTCTCCGTGGTTCTCGGTCTGGAAGCGAACCTGCTTCCCTGCGGATGCTCTGCCCCTCTCCCAGTTCATAGTGTTGGATTGGCGGCCTCTCTGTTGGCCCCTCTGCCAGGTACCTCGTCCCCTGGGTGGTCTCCATTGGCCTTCCTCTAAAAAAGGGGGAGGGTAGTAGCCTTGAGGAGGATACCAATTGTCGTGGTAGTTCTGGTCAGAGCTGGTGGACGGTTGCTCGTTGTCACTTCCAGAGCTGATGGAAGAATTTGAGAAGGTAGTAAAATTTCTTCTGCCTCTGTATGAGCCTCTACCCCTGCCTGTGAATCTCCCTTGGGTGTCCTGCTTGTAATAATCCTCGTTAAGATAAGGGTAAGTGTTCTTTTTCTCGTAAAAACGAATATCTTTAGCAAGTTTATCCAACTTCTTGCTCTGAGTTGTAAGTTCGAAATCTTTTAAACTTTTGGTCAGGTTAGCCAGAGCTTCTTTAGCATTGGTTAGGGTGGAATCTGCTGCGATCTCCTGTTTGAGGGAAGCAATTTCTCTCAATAGAGTTTGTACCTGTTCAGCTGCAGTTTCCACTCCCAGAACCATCCAGTGGCGTGAGGCGTTGTTGGCAACAAAACTGAAGCCTTCCTTAAACTTAGGAATGTCAACAAAAATTGCTGGCTCGTTCTTTATCTGGAGTCCCACAGGTATCACATTGGCCTGAAGGTATTTGCTGAGTAAATGGCCATGCAGGCGGGTACGTATTAGTTTTTTCTCAAGACGTTCTAAACGTGTCACCTTGTCATTCAGAGTAAAGTCAATATTGGGGGTGTCTGAGGATAGGAATTGATTAGCAGGATCCTGTAACAACTGATTGATATATTCCTCTGTGTAGGAAAGAGTCTCGCTTTCTGCCATCTTATTGGGGTGATAAATCACCAAAATGAACCTCGCAGGTCAGTACCTGCTCTGAAGTAGTCAAAATAAAGGGTAAACCCATATAGTCACTGGGACCTGGGTATAGAGCAGTATAAGAATAGTGGTCCCAGTATACAAGATAATTCAATATAAAACAATTAAACAAACAAAGTACCAAGAAAACTTATTAGGAAGGTTCAAATGCCTATTTAATCACATTGAACACAAATTAATAGTTATGACTGAGCTCCATAGTACAGACAATATTGAAATATCATAGCAGTGCCCAGGAAGGAGGAATGGGGGTAGGGAGGTGGGTGATGAAGTGTAGGGTTTGGAGGGAAGTGAATACAAAAAAATTTGGATGCATTGAGAACAAAATCAAATTTGAAGGCAAAATTAATTCACTGCCTTATTTACATTCCGATCAAATCATAAATCCAATATCGACAATTTTTAGAAAAAGCCATATATATGAAGAAAATCACAGTACATCCTGAACTGGTGATAATATTGGCAAAGATGTTGTGTCGACGTTTCGACCCCTTAAGGCATGTAGGTACTCATTGCGACCTTACGGGATGGGGTCTTCATCAGGACTGGAGTGCGTGTGGAAGGGGGGTGAGTGTGGGCACCTAAAAAACAAAGTTAAACATGCGTAAGGCTATTGGATCTATAACTAGGAAAAAGATTCTAATCAAAAAGTTTTAAAAGCAAGTTACCCAAACTGTCAGAAGACAGGACTCTGAGATGTCAAAGGATCATCAAAGGTAGAGGGTAGTAGACTCCTCGAGGGTAACGACAGAAGCGGGAAAAGGGCGAGGTTCCACCTACAACGAATGTGTAAGTTAATGGATAAGGTGGAGATAAAGATTTCAAAAAAAGGGGTTCGCTCCATTGCTGAGCGCAGAACTTACTGATTCGCAGAAGAGCTTTGCTGTCGCCCGCTTCCCCTTCTATCCATTACATGGGACCGGAGAAGCAGGGTAAGAGCATCGCTTTAGCTGCGCTCAATCTGATCAAGGCAATGCTCTATACAGTTTACCTATTTAACTCTTTGACAATTGTATAGATTTTTGCATGTAGTGCTGTGTCCTTCTTTGACTTAAGCCGTTTTTTCTAACTTTTGATTATACCTTTGTTCGACACGGTCCTACCTTCTGCGGTGACCGCCCCCCTCCCCTTTTGGGGTATATATCTGTTAACACACTGTAGAACCCTCGGGGTCCTATTTCTTAGATCACGATGCCTTCGTGAATCTGACAGCAACGCGCACATTATGGGCGCTCTTTCATGGTTTTTGATGTATGCAGGTCCTTACTTCTGGTTGCTAATTCCTCTCCCTCCCTCCCTTCCCTTTACTAGATTAACTCCCTGATGGTGAATCAGTGGTGACTTATCCCCATTTGCCTTACTCACAATGGATTTCTCTCCGGGAGTGCTGATCAATAGGAGCCTCCTGATGTAATTCGACAGCAAAGCTCTTCTGCGAATCAGTAAGTTCTGCGCTCAGCAATGGAGCGAACCCCTTTTTTTGAAATCTTTATCTCCACCTTATCCATTAACTTACACATTCGTTGTAGGTGGAACCTCGCCCTTTTCCCGCTTCTGTCGTTACCCTCGAGGAGTCTACTACCCTCTACCTTTGATGATCCTTTGACATCTCAGAGTCCTGTCTTCTGACAGTTTGGGTAACTTGCTTTTAAAACTTTTTGATTAGAATCTTTTTCCTAGTTATAGATCCAATAGCCTTACGCATGTTTAACTTTGTTTTTTAGGTGCCCACACTCACCCCCCTTCCACACGCACTCCAGTCCTGATGAAGACCCCATCCCGTAAGGTCGCAATGAGTACCTACATGCCTTAAGGGGTCGAAACGTCGACACAACATCTTTGCCAATATTATCACCAGTTCAGGATGTACTGTGATTTTCTTCATATATATGGCTTTTTCTAAAAATTGTCGATATTGGATTTATGATTTGATCGGAATGTAAATAAGGCAGTGAATTAATTTTGCCTTCAAATTTGATTTTGTTCTCAATGCATCCAAATTTTTTTGTATTCACTTCCCTCCAAACCCTACACTTCATCACCCACCTCCCTACCCCCATTCCTCCTTCCTGGGCACTGCTATGATATTTCAATATTGTCTGTACTATGGAGCTCAGTCATAACTATTAATTTGTGTTCAATGTGATTAAATAGGCATTTGAACCTTCCTAATAAGTTTTCTTGGTACTTTGTTTGTTTAATTGTTTTATATTGAATTATCTTGTATACTGGGACCACTATTCTTATACTGCTCTATACCCAGGTCCCAGTGACTATATGGGTTTACCCTTTATTTTGACTCAAAAGTCACAAGTCACTGAACCCAGCCAGAACCAGTTTGTTGTGGTCCTGGAGCACTTTGTTTACAAGGCTGCATCCTGCCTTTCAGGAAGAGGGGGTCTGCCATCAGACGCACAGTGGGAGGTGGAGTCATCATTCACCTTACCAGGCACAGCCCTGCACAGATTAAAGGGTCACCCCTCCACATACTCCAACTGCAGATCTCTCTATTCCATCCAGGTCAGGCTCAGCCTGCCCTGTCCCTCCAAAACCAGACAGCCAATACACATAACAGCAGAGCACACTGGAAGACTTAGGCAAGAAAATACCTACTTTCTAAAATTGGTATTTTCAAACACAGAATATAACAATAAATCTCACTAAAAAATGTACTTTAATATTCTGAGCTCAGGCATACTAAATTCGACTTTCCAAACATGTTCCTTGGGTCAGCTAGAATTATAGGATGTAATAATCAAACTGCCCAATCTGGCCTAAGGGAACAGATAGCCTTGCAATAGTGAGAAACGAAATGGAGTGTAATTCACTATCAGGACATGCCACACAGACCAAGGCAGGTCCTACCTTTCACATACAATGCACCCTGTCATAGGGGTGACTTACATGATGCCAAGGGAAGGTTTAGGGACTGGGAAGTGGGTTTACTTCACAGTCAAAATGGCAGTTCAGTTCTAGACTGTGCAGAAACTCTGCAATGGCAGGTCTGAGACACATTTTACAAGCTGCTTCTGTGGGTGGCGCAATCAGCGCTGCAGGCCCACCAGCAGCATACTGTCTACCAGCCCTGGGCACGCACGGTGCACTATACCAGGGACTAACAGGTAAATCAAATGAGCCAATTATGGGAATACCAATTCATACAGTCAATTTACAATAGGGAGCATTTGCGCTGTGGCACTGAATGGCAGTGGCACAGCGCCCAGTGCTTCTAACACTAGCAAACACAGAGGAGACCAAAGCGAAAGATGGAAGGGAGACCCACGCCAATGGTGCCAGGTCTAACAGGTGTCCCCTCCAGCTGAAATGTGGGGAGGACTACCCACCCACTTGGGGGTTCTCATCACTAAGGCAGAAAATCTGGACAGACCATCAGCATTGGCGTGTTCTGTACCAGGGTGGTGCTCCACCGTAAAGTCCATACCCTGTAGGGAAATAGACAACCTCAACAACTTTGGATTCTCACCCCTCATCTGCATCAACCATCTGAGGTGCCTGTGGTCCGTCTGAACCTGGAAGTGAGTCCCAAAGAGGTATGGTCTCAGCTTCTTCAGTGTCCAGACCACAGCAAATGCCTCACGCTCAATTGCACTCCACCTCTGTTCCCGTGGAAGTAACCTCCTACTAATGAAGGCTACCGGTTGGTCTAGGCCCTCTTCATTGATCTGTGACAGAAGAGTCCCCACACCATGCTCTGAAGCATCTGTCTGGACAACAAATTATTTTGAAAAGTTGGCCGCCTGAAGTACAGGTGCTATGCACATGGCAGCCTTCAGGGCGTCAAAAGCTTCCTGACAGGTGTCAGTCCAGTTCACAATCTTTGTCTGCTTCTTAGGAGTCAGCTCAGTCAAGGGTGCAACAATGTTGTCATACCCCTTGACAAATCTCCTGTAATAACCGTGAGTCCCAAAAAGGCTCTCACCTGTGTCTGGGTCTTTAGGGGTTCCCAAGCAAGGATTGTTTCAATCTTGGGCTGTAGGGGAGCCACCTGGCTGCTCCCAACCTGGTGTCCCAAGTACACCACAGAACTCTGCCCAATCTGGCACTTACTTGCCTTGATTGTGAGGCCTGCCCTTCGCAGTGCCATCAACACTTCCCAGAGGTGGCGCGGGTGTTGGCTTACCCATTGTAGTATTAAGTGGCAATTACGATCAAAAATAGAACAAAATCAAAAACGTATGTGGTTGCATTTAGGTCTGAACTCACTAGTAGTGTACACCAGTTATTGTATGTGGATAACAAATGCAAGTCCTGATCCTCACCGCTGACCACCAATGTTAGAAATGGGGATCTCTAGTTGGCAGCGGCTGGCGCCAATGTCCAAATAGGGATTCTTCTTCCTAAATCATAGTAAGGGGGCTACACCCTTGGATAACCCCTGCTCAACCCTGCGGTAACGTAGCACGAGCAGACAGGCCTATCTCAGAGGCAGTGTGTGAAGCATTTATGACCAGACACTATAACGCAGTGAAGACACTACAAAGGGACACCACACAAGTAGCTATAGAAAAATGAGTATCTTCATATAGGCTTAACACAAGGCTCAAAAGCGATCAAGAAGCCACAATGCATGTAAATATAGATCCACTTAAAAAGCAATAAAAGCACTCAAAAGCGTGTGAAACGAACTTAGCTTGAGGCCGGGGTCTACACGACCCGGTGATGCACAATGTACCTGAGGTTTAAAGGGGCACGACACAAAGCTTTGTGAGGAAGCCGCGATGATGACAGGCGGACTCGCAGCGCCCACAGATTCCAGCTGCAGCGGTCCACGGTATGCACTCATGATGATCCTGCGATGATGATAAAGGTGGGCACCCAGCGGCTATAGTGCTCGGTGGCGGAGGCCCACGCAGGTGATAACAAAGATCCTCGATGCGGTAACCAGTGAAGAACTAAAGAACTTGCCTACTTTGCACTGCCGTTTTTTAATTAGGTCTTACTTGTATTCACTGTATCATTGCAAACGAGGCTTACCTGCACTCACGGCTCCTCTTTCTTGCCTCTCTAGGTCCTTGCTGCATTTTGCTTCTGCTGCAGTGGGTCGCGGCTCCACCTCCTCCCCTCACTTCCGCTACCGGGGGCATCATTAAATACCAGCTGGCTGCTCGGTCGCGTGGTATGAGTTTACAGCGCGCCGACCTGCCAGGTTGATATTGATTTTAAAAAGTAAAGAACTTGCTTACTTTGCACTGCCGTTTTTAATGAGGTCTTACTTGTATTCACTGTATCATTGCAAACGAGGCTTACCTGCACTCACAGCTCCTCTTTCTTGCCGCTCCCGGTCCTTGCTGCATTTTGCTTCTGCTGCAGTGGGTCGTGGCTCCAGCCCCTCCCCTCACTTCCGCTACCGGGGGCATCATTAAAAACCAGCTGGCTGCTCGGCCGTGCAGCAGCCGAGTGCAGCGGGAGCACCGCTGGCACGCCAGAGTCGTGCCAAAGGCAAGCCCGTCTGCGCCCAGAGCACGACCAGCGCCAGAACCCCTGCATCTTTTATAAAAATGTATTCCCTAATTGAACTGCTTGGATAGACAGAGATATCTATAACTTAAGAGGATGTAATGCCTGCGGCTTGGGGATCCTTGACAAACCTGTAAAAAGCTATCTGCACACGGAAATTGGGAACAGAGAGTTGCAGGCCTCTAATATGGTCAATAATATTCACTTTAGCAGGGGCTCACAAGGGCATGATATAGTCAAAGATAGACCCTCTCAGAACTCCCTGCACCAACACAGGAACATTCCACGCTCTAGCGCAGAGTCAATCCGTGGCATCCTACTAAATGCCAGATCAATGAGCAAACACAAATATGACCTGGAATGTTTGATCCAAGTTGCAAACCCGGATCTTGTGTTTCTTACGGAAACCTGGGCCAATGAGGCTTCAGAACCGGATTGGAACGCAGCAGTCCCATCAGGCTACTTATTTGCACACGTGGATAGGGTCGATTCGAAAGGGGGAGGGAAAGCTATTATATATCGATCTTGCTTCACAGGTCGGATCCTGTCACAATCATCGTTACAGGCTGAGGCATTGTCTTTCAGTATTAGAACAAAAATAATTTGGAATTTTTTCAGGGGCTCCTAACTTATCGGCCACCAGGGGTGAGATCCCCTTTCTCTAGTGCGCTCCAGACGTTTTTGGAGTCTTGCTTGGATACCCCAACATTTATGGTATTAGGGGGTTTTAATTTCCATTTGGAAGACAACAATAACTCTGATACATCTCACCTGATAGACAATCTTGCAAGCTTTAGTCTGAGGCAGATTGTAGCAGAGCCGACACACTTACCAGGTCACACGCTGGATGGTATCTTTACTAACAATGAACATCTCAAGATAGTTAGCGTGCAAGATTAACACTGAAAAAACCGAGGTCCTAGAGTTTGGCCAACGACCATCAGTATGGAGCCAGGCCTGGTGGCCTCCTGAGGCTGGCAGTTGTCCAGTCCCTGTGCCCAAGGCCAGGAACCTTGGATTTGTGCTTGACAAGGACCTCAAACTTGCCTTGCCAACAAATCAAGTTTCCTCTGCATGCTTTTTTACATTAAAAGTCCTGCGGAAGATCTTGCCATTCATTCCTTTGTCACTTAGGAAAACAGTGGTCGGAGCTCTGGTTTTGTCCAGAGTCGACTATTGTAACTCCCTGTATCTAGGGGTTGACAAGGGACAGATCACAAAACTTCAATCGCTTCAGAATGCAGCGGCTCGGGTTCTGCTTGGGTTACCTAAATACTAACCAACGCCAGCGGTGATCAAGCAGCTACATTGGCTTCCAGTCCATCAGATAGTGAATTTCAAAGCCCTGTGCCTATTGCATAAGGCTATTTATGGAGGATGGGCTGTGGATATTCAAACCTTGTTTTCTGTAAATCAGCCCCAACGCTGTCTTAGGTCTGCCAACACAGGATAGGTATGTGTTCCTAGAATAAAAAGAGATAGATGGGGAGGAAAGGGTTTCTCTTACCAAGCATCTGTCTTATGGAAGTCCCTCGCAGTGACGATCAGGTTAGAATCCAACAGGGCCTTATTCAGGAAACTGATAAAAACCTGGCTCTTTTCAAGGTCTTAAAGATCCATCAGCTGCCGGCATCATACTCACCCAGCGCCAAGACGCCTCGGCAAAAGAGCGCTTTATAAGCTCTTCAGTCAGTCAGTCTCCTGTTTTGAGGACCCACTGCATGAAGTTGTCCCTCCCCTGGCCCAGAAACTCTTTTTCCAGTTTCAGTATAAAACTATACCCACAAAACTTTTTTGTAAAAAATTGAGCAATGCCACTGATGATCTTTGTCCTGCCTGTAATGCAGGCCCTGAATCCATTGTACATTTGATATTCTTTTTTTCCTAACTATAAATCTCTCAGGCAAAAATGGATAATACCACTTTGTGAAGTAGTTGGACGCGGCCACTATCTGGAGGTGTTAAGAATCTTGAGTACGGATACACATAGAGTTGTGGCCTTTGGTTTGCCCAGATACTGGCATGCACTGTGGATAAAACGAATGAAATGCACTTTATGATGGACCTCGATTTGCCTAACAATTGATATGTACTGTAGAGAAAGAGCACAGTAGGCACTTCATGATGAAATCATCCACTAGAAGTAGGTGTATTATATGATTTTTCTTTTCTATGAAATGCTCTGATCTATGTTATTTATTCGATTCTCTTTTATTGTATAATTTTTATTTTTTTAACAGACTTTATTGGGTCACAAAACAGAATACAGTCAATCCCCTTCCCCATTACTCCGCCCTCCAGCCAATTCAGAGTGTAGAGCAGTGACCAGTCCACCAAACTGATCATAACTGTACAGCATTCACCCCATCAACAGCTATGCTACGAGGTAGTCCATCCACAGGATTAATCCACAGCGAGTGTGCGATATAACCAATATGCCCCCGCACCATCCCCCAGCAACCCCCCAACATACCCCCCCACCCTAATCACCCACCCAAGCATGTCGCCAGTATCTATCATAATTACATGCGTATCAAAGCCTCCCCTGACACTTGTCGGATCCGCCTCCCACATACCACAGCAGAAATTGCCTCACGAGCATAGGGGGAAGCCTGTTACAGGGTTCTCAAGGGGCCGGGGTCTCATCATCCTCCCCCGGATCCCCCCGTCTCCCACAGCCGAGCGCTTGAACAATTCCAGGAGTGCCAACCATGCCCGGGCCCATTCTTCCGATCTCTCATTTCCACTACGTCTATAATGTATGTACTGTGTACTTTTACGATCTTTTATGATCAAAATAAAGTGATGATGATGATGGTGACCGGCCTATACAGATACCAGCAGTCTAGTACGGATCAACTTGACCTTACTCAGAGGATCCTAGATTTCACCAGAGTATTCTGTATATATTTCATCGTTTATTTGATAGTGATTTGTCTAACTTATCTTATACGGTAAACCATATTCCGAAGACAGGAGTTAATCTCCAAAATATTACAGAAAGGGAATGTGTTGACAAAGATCAAGGGAAATCCTGGAATACGACTTGATTAATCTGATGGCATGCCAGTGTGGCACTAATGAATATTGGTATTTTCGTCAAGGTGAGCTGATATGCATGTTGAGAAACATAGGAGCACCTACTAGGGGGGCATATTCTCAAGAACGTGTGATAAACATTGCAAAATTAGCTTAACGCAATCATACACATCACAGTCTATCACTGGAAAATAATGGTGTTTTAACGTTGTATTCTCAACACAGAGGTACCATGCGATAGGCTCACGATAACACATCAAATGTCCGCAATTAAGTCAACACGACGCCGCAAAAATCTGAAACACGAACGCAAAAAAAGTTGCAATGAGGCCTATCGCGATACGAAAATCAGCGAAAACCAGTGACAGTCCTGCAATTCCCACGCATCGGCACCATACAAGCAGAACAAAAACAAAGGGAAACAAAAATAAACCGCGTAGCACCATGGATGCACCCGGACCTAGTGCAGAGGCCAACGCGAACCTCACAAGACCCACAGACGACCAGCATGGAACCTTAGGGTCGGGGAAGGCCAAGGAGAAGAGGAAGATGGGGTGCAGTCTGCAGACAAAACCAGACCAGCGTCACGGAGGTGACAGAACACTACCATCAACTGAACTTCAATTTGACAAACGTGAATGCAGTGGGAGTGTTGAGGAGGTCAATGGAGGAGGCTAAGAGGCGCTGGCATGATGTGAAAAGCCAAACCAAGCAGAAACCCGCTGCCAACAGTTAGGCACAATGGCGAGAGGAGATGGGGCTGGGAGTCCTGTGCAACAGGAGGAGCTGGAGGAAATGGAGACCACAGTCATCAGTGTGGAGATGGCGCAGGGAGTTGGGAGTCCGGACACAGCTCGATAGGACCTGAAACAACATCAACAGGGTGAGTAACGACCAGGGACTGGGGAAAGGGGGGGATGGTCACAATGGCACACATGCACAACGATGTGTAGCACACTGCACACCCACAATGACCCTGGATCATTACCCTGATCCCCATTGCACACTGCAGTACATACCCAAACACCAAGTAGGCTCCCGTCCACCATGTGCCCACAGGGGTCACATCCCACACGTCAACAATCCCACAACCAACATATGCATGCGTGCGAATCCATGCACAGATGTGTTTTTGTGAGCCATACTGACAATGCAAGTGACACAACATGACGATCAGCATGGCTGCACTACAATCATCATGACATCTGACACATCCACGTGCACAAACAAGACCTGACGTCAACAACACATCAGCAGACAAACAATGCACAAGAGAACAATAACCGTCCAAGAGCACAAATGACCCAAGTCGCCAACATCTCAGCACTATAAAAGCACAAAAGTCAAAGGCACACCGCCTCAGGGGGGATAAGGGGCAGCAACATCACAGCTGCATGGGCGACCTTCCCACAATGCTGCACACACACATAGCCATAACAGCACATCCACATTGACGACAATGTGGTACAAAGTGCAACACCTACACCGCAGAGCAGAGGACACAACAGGGTCCGCTCATGCGTAGAAACAGGCCAATAACAACTGACATAGCAGGAAACTGTGAGATGGAAATGTATGTATACAACCTCACATCCGTCATGTATTCCAAATGTCCACTGTCCTGCATCAAATATTCAGCACCTCCCACACAGTCACAATGTACATTGTCATACAGTCTGCCTGTAAACTAGAACAATGCGCAAACATACATGTCAACACAATGTCATAATGCATACAAACCATACCTCCAGCAGAGCAGACCAGACAACTCATCAGTGATGCTGGAGAGGATCACCACACCTCCGACACGACGCCCTACAACAGCCCATGGACATCCCACCCAACTCACCACCAGGACCAGGGCAGCCAAGCTACATAGAGGAGAACCCAGCCTCTGCACAAACCATACAGCAGGAAGCACCCGCCCCCACGGCTGGCTCCCAACACTTCACCGAGGGACACATTGCATTCCAATGCCAGGTGTTAGATTGCCAATAGGAGGTGGCCGAACAGGTGCGGGTGGGGTCCGGCCTCATGGAAGCCGAACTATATCACATACGTGGGTGTGTATTACCCTTCAGGGACCACCTACACCCCACAAAGGAGACCCACAATGCAACAGAGACACATGCATTTGCACATTCCCTGTACTGAACCACACCCAGAGCCCCATAATGCATACAAACCATACCTCCAGCAGAGCAGACCAGACAACTCATCAGTGATGCTGGAGAGGATCACCACACCTCCGACACGATGCCCTACAACAGCCCATGGACATCCCACCCAACTCACCACCAGGACCAGGGCAGCCAAGCTACATAGAGGAGAACCCAGCCTCTGCACAAACCATACAGCAGGAAGCACCCGCCCCCACGGCTGGCTCCCAACACTTCACCGAGGGACACATTGCATTCCAATGCCAGGTGTTAGATTGCCAATAGGATGTGGCCGAACAGGTGCGGGTGGGGTCCGGCCTCATGGAAGCCGAACTAGATCACATACGTGGGTGTGTATTACCCTTCAGGGACCACCTACACCCCACAAAGGAGACCCAAAATGCAACAGAGACACATGCATTTGCACATTCCCTGTACTGAACCACACCCAGAGCCCCAGAATTATCATTCACACACCCTGTGCACAACAGCCCAGTCCACTCCTCTTACGTATTGAGTGGATGACGACAAAGCTACATGTCTAAGGTCTTACCCGCTGCCTGCGGTGACATGTTTGCGTCCGCTGTACACAGCACAATGTAATGTTGTACGACCTAGTGCCCTCATGCATACATCATGACCATACGGACACACGCTGATACTTTGTGGAACTGGCTATGGGCACGTGCGCCCGGCACCTTTATTGGCAGGGTCACATGTACAGTGACACCTGTGCTAGATGTGTGTGGGGTGAGTGTGAGCCAGCCCTCATGGAGTGGTTGGTGCTGGCAACAACTTGAACAGTGATCACTATTAAAACGGAAACAGAAAACACCAGCATTACAGAAACTACTGTGAAGCATCATGGTGATTGCCATAGCAAGTACAGAGGTCACCCAATATGCAATCAGAAGAGTTGCAGTGCATTAAGGTTGGGGCACTAGAGCTGAGCGTGCTCATGTGAATAAATTGTCTGGGATTGTGTCCCTTGGGATATTTCTGATGCAGCTGCAGTGGGGTGTGTTACACCTGCATCATCGTCCCAGATCTCCCACACAGCCTCAGGTGACATTGCTGCCTGAGCTCTCCACAGCACACAACTCAATCAGATATGGACCATGAGTTGTGGTGCACTGAGTTAGAGGCACCTGAAGAGCTGATCAGGCAGATGATGGCATCCACGACAGGTGTGAGCAACTCTGTTAGTCTGCCAGTACGACTGTTTCAACTGGCGGTGGTGGCGTGTGCCGCCTGCGGTGATGCGACGTCTGGGCCGGTCAGGACTCGATTTGATGTGTGAGCCCTTGTGCACCGCATTTGAGGCCGGAGGCAGCGGACAGCGCAGGGCCACAGACACATGGTGTTGATGACTCCAAGGCCATCGACCCAGAGGCCATCCAATTTCCTATCAGACAGGGTCCCTGGCTTGAGCTGCACAGAGTTAGTGGCCCGGATGCACTGCGGCTGGCACAGGCACACCGCCACGAGACGGTGACTTGCGCTGCCACGCGGACTGAGCAGGTCCTCATCGATGTCAAAGGTGAATGTCGCAGAGGGTTGCAGGGGACAGTGGAAGGTGTCCTCCAGGGCATGATGCAGAGGGCAGAAGCCGTACACAAGAGGCAAATTGAGGAGTGGAATGCAACAGCCTCGTTTTTACCACCAAGTCGGTATCAGCTACATGAGGATCGAGACAACCCCCAATCCATAGACTCAGATGCCACCAAAGTTCAACCAGAGAGTGTCCATGGATGTTGGGAAACAGACTTAGTGGCACCGGGGCTGAGAGGGGATGCAGTCTGTGATGTGGCCAGTACAATGATATGAACTCTGCCATGAATAAATCAAGACTCAGCCCTAAATGTGTGACCTACTCAACCGCAGTGTAGGCTGGAGGCAGCAGTCAGCAGTCAGCAGGAGCCCACAACCACGTGTCGTTTGCTTGCGATGCTCAGAGTTAGTGACACCAGGGCAGTTGTTGGTAGTGTTCTATCACCTCCGCAACGATGATCCTTTTTTCATCCTGACTGAAACACGTCTTCCTCTTACACCTGTCCTTGCGTGCAATGATATGAACTCTGCCATGAAGAAGTCAAGACTCAGTTCCAAATGTGTGACCTACTCGAGCGCAGTGTGGGCCGAGGGCAGTAGTCCGCGAGGGCCCACAGACACTAGTGGTTGGAATGCTATACACAGACTTGGTGGCACCACATTGAAGGGAGTATAGTGACATAAAATCAGCCATAAATATGTTCTCTGGCATTGTGTAATCAAGACTCAGTTCCAAATGTGTGACCTACTTGTCCGCTGTGTATGCAGGTGGAGTACGTCAACGAGAAAGTAGTTCTGCAGGCCTGTGTTGTGGAGGCAGTGATGGTCTGAGGAGGCTGTCAAGGTTGTGGGACTCAGGCTTGGAGGCTGCGCTGGCAAGTGGTGGGTCCTCTTTGACACACGCCGGTGTCTGCAGGTGAGCAGTGAGGCCTGGATGCGCAGGTGAGGGCAAGCCGGGTTCGGGGACCAGCGGCCCAGGGTGCAGCAGGCGCACAGGATCGCAGGCAACACAGCTCACAGCGTCAGCCTCGTGGTGGGGTGGGAGGCGCAACCCTGGCCGACACGTTGGGCATTCCGAAAGAGAACCACGCCCAGAGCTACGTGCTTTTTATTCACACCCCTAAGCTGGCCTAGCGTAAGCAGGGCCAGCCCAATCCGCACACTCTTACAGGGGGGAATGTCACAAGCTACATTTCCGCAATCTTCCCCACTGGCTGCGGTGAAATGGTTGTGTCCACTGTCCACTACACTCCAAACACCAGCAGGGCATGTGGACATTGATATGTCTGTGGTCTGCATACAGCAGTCTGTCCAGCACATCCACGCCACACTTGGCATTGGTGACATTTTCATTCATGGGTCACTTGCCTCCTTCGCACATGCCTGGTTCCCAACTCTCCACACTTTCCGCTATTGTGTTGCTGAGTTGCCATGCCGTTGATGGCTCATGCACATGGCTAGCTCAGGTTGCCACAGTAAGTTCTGTTGTTGTGTCTGGTGGGTGGGCATATTGTTTGGCGTGATGTGTGCATTGCCTGAGTTGTGAGTTGCATGTTTGTGGTGTTGGAGGGTGTGGTGTGTTCAGTTGGTACTCACCAATGAGCAGAGCATTTCCGTAGGTGCCATCATGGAAGCACAGGTTGATGATGGACTGTCGGAAGATGAAGGAATCATGCAAACTGCCTGAGTTGTTGGTGACGACATTGGTGAAGAGTCCACGGTGGTCCACTATTGCCTACACATTTTTTGAATGGGTGTGCTTTCTGTTGCGGTAATTGTGTGCAGTGTCGGCAGGGGGCATGTGGAACCTGGCCCTTTTGGCAGGTTCACCCCTAAACGTTTTGCATTTATCCTGGCCTTTTCCCCTATGTAGTGTTAGTAGTTTTAGGCCTCTAGGCACTTTAGCACTGTGTCCCAGTGTAAAGTGCATGCGCTCTGTGTTACATTTAGTGAGACTGACCTGCCCTCCCATAGGAATGCATGGGGGATATGTGTGTCCATGGTAGTTCCTGATGTGAGAGGAGTGCAGGGGCGGGTTTGGTATGCGCAAACTCATGAGAATAAATGCTGCGAAATGGTGTGCGCAGATTTATTGTGACTGGTGGAGAAGTGCCACTTCTAGAAGTTGGCATGTCTGTGTGCTGTGTGATGTGAATTGCCTGTCTGGCTTGTGATTGACAGGAGCTGAGAGGGCTGGGGAATTCCAGGAGCCAGGGTGAGTCTTCCCGGTGGTGAATGGAGAGATCTGCATGTAGATGGGAGGGAGGAGTTGCACCTGGGACCTGAATGGGGCTGGGCCTTCCCTTCACAATGCTGGCTCCACCTCCTGTGGTGTGTCTGATGTCCCTGGCCTGTCCTGTTAATAGAGAGGGGAGAGGAGCCAAACAAAGTGCTCCTGAACCAGTTGTATCTGGTTGTCCCCTTGCCCTACAGTTGCAGACCAAAGGAAAATGCTGTATAAACGAAGGGGCTGTGACCCCATAAGGATGTTCTTGTTTTGTGGACTTGAATCTGCCAGGGGCATGCTGCTGCTGGGGCTCAGGGGAAGGCTTGCCTCCCTGGGCCCTGCCCTGCCCCTGGATGCCTGGAGGACTCCTTTGGACCCTTCTGCCTTGCTGGGGCTCCAGGATTTCTTGGACTTTGTGCTTCTATCCCTAGCGCCTGGGAGCGCTTTATCTTAATTAGCCCCCTTTATTTCTCGGTGCCTTGCCCTTGCAGCGCTGGGATGCGATCATCTTTGAGGGAACCCTCAGCGTAGGGATTCCCCCGAAATTACTGGCGCTTCGTGGGTGCCCACCACACATGGCCGGTCCGCTTCAGAATTACGGGTGCCCACCCCGCTTATGGTGCTATCTTTACCGCGGGTGCGCACCCCGCTTCTACATTTATGTTTAAAGGAGCCTACCGCTCTTGCCGCTGAGAGAATCACTGTCGCGGCCCTCGTGGAAAACCAGAAGTCAGGCAGGCCTGCCCGTGACGTGAGCGGGGCCTGCAACCAAGCCGGAAGAGGCCAGCGTCAGTTTGTGGTATGGGGCTCCCATGCTCGAGGGAGAGCCCTGCGTCGCACAGACCGCAAAGAAAAGACAGCGTCCCCCCGCCACCTCCAGAGAGCAGCCTGGTGAGTAGAGCTGCCTGAAGGGGGGGAGGGCACCAGAGCGAGGCACCCGTGCAGTGCTGAGCGGCCGCTCCAACATGCCTCTTCTGTGTGTGTGTGCCGGATGGGGCACAGCGCTAGATCCCTTCTTTCTCCGAGCAGCCCCCGCTTGATAGTGGGGCTGCTCCAGCGATGGGGCCAATTTGATGTAGAAACCCCAGTGCATAGTGAGGCACAGTGTTGGTGCCTGCGCGGGCTCGTAGTTGTGGGCCGCTCCGACAGTGGGGCATCTTTTTGTTTTAGTTCCCGCGTGACCCTAGAGATAGGCAGGGTTATTTACGGAGCTGGTGCGCTCCACGAGGGCTGATTTATCTTCAGAGCCAGATGGCTCCAACGCTCCACAGTATTTGTTTTAGAGCCAGATGGCTCCAACTTGGGGCACAGTTAGTTCCAGGGCCAGTGAGAGCCCCTGACTCATTTGATTATTTACAGCTGCCCAGCAAGTAGTGGGAAGCTGCACCGTTTAGGCCATTTGTTTCTTTGGGGGACATGCCTGAGTTAGGCGTGAGATGCACTCCTTTACCCCTGACACTCACAGCTGCGCAGCACTTAGTGCCAGCTGCTACGTTTAGGCCTGCGCAGATTGCGCACCCTTGACTTTTGCTGCATTGGCAGTGCGCCCTGACATTCTGGACACAGGGCATTTGAGACCCTTTGGGATGGCCAGTTGGCCAGGGGGATTGTTAGGTTTATAGGGCGCCAGGCCCTACTTTGATTTTGGGTGCCAGGAAATGTGATTCCTGTAGAATGATTTACGCACCTGTGTTGATACCTCGGAATGTGTTTTTTGATTATGAGGTTGGTTCGGATATGATGGTTTATGCTAGTGAGAGTTATTCCCTAATGTAGTTATGCTTAGGAGGTTAGGGTCTAATGTGTTTAGACTTGTGAGAGAATTGCATAATGTGTTTAGTCTGATGAGGTTGGCGTACAATGCGTTTGGCGCCTAATGTGATACTGTGCATAATGTGGTTTATGTTACAGGCTGATGCTAAGTACAGTGGTTACCAGTAGTTACTGGTTGTGTTGTCTGTTTATGATAAGTTCTACATTTACTAAGTTCACTTTGTGATGGTACTGACAGTGGTCCAGTTGGCCCTGTCAGGTGTACATAATCCCTTGTAAATATTGCCCAGTGCCAGTTGGCAATGTGTATAATATGTGCTTACTATTCTAATGTGTTATGATAATACAAAGGCTATTTTTCTATATAACCTTGTGTGGAGTTCCTTTTGTCGTGTGCCTGGGATGTTGTTGCTGTGTGCGTGCGCAAATGCTTTACACATTGCCTCCAGGATAAGACTGACTGCTCGTGCCAAGCTACCAAGGGGGTGAGCAGGGGTTATCTTTGGCGTGTAACTTCCTTGCCCTGACTAGAGTGGTGGTTTCTGTCTGGCTTTGGCGCACGCTTTGCCAGCCATAAATCCCATTTCTAACATGGCACAAGTAGACATGTGTGCAGTCGATTGCCCCCAACACGTGCGTGAATCCAGCTATGGCGTATAGGCCATGCTTTGTCTCCAGCTGCGCATTGTGTGGGACGTCTAGGTACTGGGGTACCACGCTGATGATGGCATCCAAGACAGGTGTGAGGAACTTGGATAGGGCTGGCTGTGGGACTCCTCCAACTCTGGCGGTTGTTGGTTGGGAGGTACCAGAGGCCAAATGGTGCAGCACAGCCTGCAGCTTTGCCTGAGGTGGGATGTTGGTTGACTGCTGTGTTGGTACCGTCAGCCTGTGGGCAATGATGGTCAGGATGCGGAGTATGGTTGTCCTTCTGAGCCTGGAGTAGGCTATGACATTCTCTGGTGTTAAGTCTGTGAGGCTGGTGCGTTTCCTGAAGGTCCGCTGTCTTGTTTTGCCCTGCCTCTGTGGTGGTCCCGGGGGCAGGGGGAACTGGGGGGGCAGGCCTGGGGGTAGTGGCGGTGGGTGTTGTGGCCCTCTTCGTTGTCCGAGCTGCATGATCAGTAGCTCCATGGCATCTGTTGATCTTCAGGTGTGGCTCTGTGCTGGGCTCCCTTTTCTGGTGCAGGTTGTCGTACGACTTTACACCAGGTCAGAGCAGGTGTTAGATTCCTGCTGCTAACACGTCTTATCGCCTGTTTTGTGATCTTATCGCCGATCTGGCTGGTCATTGAGAATTTTGCGAAGTGGTGTGTTTGCTGCTTTTTGCACGGGAACTCCTACTCTGCATCTCATTAGCGATAGTTGACGGGGTCATCTGTGGCGATTTCATTCATCATTTTTTGCGGCTGCTATCGCAGGTAAACTGGTGGTATGGGCTGTTAGCAACGGCTTGTGAATGGGGCAATAGATTTATCACCAATTTGGCTGCGATAAAGTGCCGATAAAACCTTGAGAATATGCCCCGAGTTTTCTAACTCATTTGTGCTGAATCTGCATAGGACGACATTCTTGAATTCCTGTGAGAAGCAAACTCAGACATAAAGGACACCAATCTAAAGACACCAGGAACCCTTTGTTCACTGGACCCTGCAAATGGTTTAGATGTTTTAGCCACAGATTTCAATTGATGATGAGTTTTATCTGTAATAAAATGAATCCTCCTTTTGGTGAAGTAACAGATTTCTTTTGGTGCAAAAAGAACCAAGCTAGTGGTGCTCTTCCTATTCACATGCTGCTATGGGTAAAAGATGCCCCAAATTTTGAAAGAGACACTGATGAGTCCATATTGTATTTATACAACAGTATGTGACATGTGATATCCTAAAAGATACTGTTGACAAGGGTTTGAGACAACAAGTTTTACAATTTCAAAATCATAGGTGTGGAAAATACTATCATCGTAAATTCAGATCCAAAGGAAAATTTTACACAAGATGTCATTTTGGGTTCCCATAACCTCTGATCTGAGAATGAAAAGAGAACAGCATTTTGTCTGCAGTCAGACCCTTAAATGGAATCAAAATATTGTTAACATACAATTTGTCAGATTACTATAGTAGCTGTTAGAAAAAGCCATTAATTAATGACTTGCAGTGAGTGAAATGCATAGTATGACTTCTTTGCAGTGATCAACTATACAGATATGTTTTTTCCTTTTTACAGTTCATGGATATATATATATATATAATCACCGAAAAACCAAAGGATACAGGGATTTCACACGCACAAAAAACCAGAGAAATTCTGCAGTCATAGTTAGCTTAGATAACCATAACTTGTGCCCCTGCAACGCACTGCTGATGACCTCACATCATAAATTACTCATGACATGGTTTTTTCAGTGAATTTAGTCATTTGTCCTTCACATCTAACATGGGCTTCAATTGGAATTCCATAGAGCATATTATCAAGCCCATTATCGCCGTTTTAGCAGCAGTTATCTGCTGCTAAATCGCCGGTCTTGATAATATGCCCCTTTGTTTGATAAACAAGCTAGTGAGTGTCCCAGCAAAGTTGTATGCTTTCTAATCTTTCAAGGATCCAGCCCTTGCAAAGAAGTTATTTTCTCTTTTGAACTTCACCTTGGGAAGATAAGTAGAAATGTCCTTAATATTGCAATGGATTGTTGTTGAATACTACAAACACTACTACAATTCTATTTCTATACAGGAGCCTGACTCCCCTTTCCCTGTACCTTTTCCCAAATAACTTGTTCTACATTTGTAGATACCATCACCTCTTCCGCTGAGGAAAATAAAATATCATGAGGCCTGTGTGTCCCCGTGTGTTCCCCCACACTCATGTGCACATACATGTCACCTACGTATTTCCCCTCCATGGCCTGTCTATCATGATGCTCATGTTATAACGTGGCCTGCCATAATCCTGTCTCCCATGAGAGAAACGACAAATCGGCTCTGAGGCCTACACGTTTTGCATCATGTTTTCCTGCATTTCCATTATTGTGGCCCAGCCAGAGCCGAAAAGAGGCTTCAGGCCTCAGAACGCTCTGAAAGCTGTAGCTGCGTATCCTTGGCCTTGCACACTTGGGCCTCAGCCAAAGGGGCCCTGTCCGAGACAGTATTGAGCACGGTTATCTGCTTACTCCTACCGAAACCACATTCCTGCCTGGAGAAGGAGGGATAAACATGACATCTGCAAAGGAGAAGCCTAGCCTTTATGTCTCTTTTTGTGTGATTACAAAGCTCACGTCAGTGAAAAGCCCATAGCCCCCGTGCAAGACTTCAGCAGTAAAGGAAGAAATAAATGCCACATTGGCCCTTGGTGATGGGCAACCTATGTCACGAATCAGTCCCTGCTCCAAACTTTAGATATCAGACAATACGAGATGTGCTGGTCACCCTGACACTGAAGGTCTCACTTCTAGACTACAGACTCCCCGGTTGCATAGCAACCCTTTACACGTCATGCTCGAGTTGAGCACAAGTAAGGCAAAGTTCCAGTAAAGTTCCAGCTGATCACGCAACCCCCTCTAGGCATCCACCCACCTATGACACTTACCTATTATCATCAAGTGGATGCTCACCTTCACGCCTACTTACACGCCCACATGCTCTTATCTCATTCTCTCTTGCTCCGCCTGAAGCGCTCTTGCTTACGTATATTATTACAAACATATATATACTGTACTCTGTGAATAAAGTTTGAGAATACCTTTTTGAGAACCCTGGTCCTGATCCCTTGTGGTGATGGAACTATTCTCCCTATAACTCGAGTTATTTGAATAAAGCCCTTTTGAACCTGATACCACGGACTCAGCCTTTTGCTTCATGTATAATTGTATTGATATCTTGAAATTCTGAAACTCGTAATAATTTATTTACGACATAATGGCGCCCGAACAGGGACACATCTCCTTCCCCATGCGCCGGAGATGAAGGTCCAGTTTTGCCCCCTTCCACAGCCGTGACGGACTTCGAGTGTACACGACGCGGGTTTTCCCGCCAACTCCCTCAGGCCAACGAAGGAGACGGACTGTGACCAGGCATCCATACGAGGCGGTGAGGATTGCGGATCGTCCCGACCCAGAGCCCACCTGCGAGAGAGCTGTGTCCGAGGTTTCAAGAGATCCACCTAAGATACGCCATTCCCTGCGCAGCGTCAAGTGTCCGAGGCCTTCAAGTTCAAGTACAAGTTCTGCTTCCCGGTGAGTTTCTCATGGGGGTTGCAATCATGACGGGTTCATTTAATGAACACGGTAAAGACGTGTCTCACTTGTGAGACCGGTATGTTCAAGTGCATGCGTTCAAGAATTAATGTTTCCAGATTTAGAGGCCAAATTTTCAGGTGCACCGATATAGCTGTATGAATGTTATCATCTTAAGTTAGGTTCAGTTAGGTCTGAATGTGTCAGGTTTGTGTGTAAGTTTGCTGCATTGTGATTTTTTTTTTTTTGTGTTCATTGTGATTTTTGTTTTCGGTTACATTCCAACATGCCGTTATTTTCGAAACTGCGTAAGATAGGTACCAGGAAAGGTGTACTAGAGGAACCAGTTAACATTCCACCTAGAGACACACCTGGACATTTCATGTACTGTAAGCATGGTTTAGATGCCGTGTTATTTTTAGAACTTTGGGTGGATTACACGAAGGCTTTAGAGACAAAGTATAAATGGCCCATTACGGGAACGTGGGATGCGGAATGCATCATGAAGGTAGAGGAAGAGATACGGAAGAGAAAATCTAGACCTGCTCAGAAGGATGCCATTGAGTTATGGCGCAAGGAATCTCATAGAAGAACAGAGAAAGAGTTCCACAAAGCAGAGAGAAGTAGACAGGAGTCCGAAAAAGCAAAGGAAGAAAAATTACAGGAGGAAGGGGAGCGGGTAAAAAGAGAGCAGGCTGAAAGAGAAAGAAATACTGCCGTTGCTGGTATTTATCCCGTCCTTTCAGAGGAACTAGAAAAAGTGGCCCCAGTAGAAAAATTAGTTAGAGTGCCACCGCCAGTACCCCGAAAAATAAAACAAACAGCATCCGACACGTTCATTAACAACTACCTAGAGGAACCCCCACCATCATACGTGGACGGAATTTTCCCTGCACCCCCAACACAAGAACAGCTCCAGGAGCTCGAGGATGGCGGGGAGGGAGGATCCGGGGCAACATCAGGAGGGGGACCGACAGTAAAAGTAGCAATCTCCGAATGTATATATGACCCAGATCCAGGAAAGGGCAGAATGCTCGTGTTTTCATTACGGCTTAGACGAGCAGTCGCAGATTTGGGTAAATTGCCAGATATGGATAGACATCTGAAGAAAATGTACACGTTCATAAGAACAGGGGAAGGTCCTGAATGTATAGCAGAAGCTGTACAAAATAGAAAGGTAATTATTAAGAACTATATCCTTCGCTTCCTAATTAATTGTCTGATCAGAGAAAAAGACGAAGGTGATGGTGATGTAGACCATTGTTATACTGGTTGGAGTGATCGCATAGATGCCGGTCAGCATGATAAATCAGGCCAAACAGACAACATGTTGACCAAAATCCGGAAGGCAATAATAGCATCACATGAAGGAAGCCCGCACGAAACAGCTGAGTTATCTTCTGATGACGAAGCAGGGGACACAGACAGAATACATTATGTGGGCCGTGCCCGGCGATTCGAAAGGCCCAAGGGCCTCAATCACCGTAAACAGGGAACTGCCATAAAAGAAAGATATTCCCTTGAAAGTTTGTTCCAGATCACCGAAAAAGCGGTGAATAAATGGCTGGGTAACGATCAGCCCCTCACCCCGACCGAAAATGAATTAGCACGATCAGCTACCCTGTGGATATCCCAATATGATACATATAATAATGATATCGTAGCCCAAACGTTCCTGGGCCTCCCACCAAACGAACAGCGCATAGCTGGTGTTTACATGGTCCAACATTTGATCACGCTATATGAGAGTCAATATTCTGGTCCTGGTCTGTTGTATAAATTGCTGGACGACATAATACTAGACAGGTGGATGAACATGGGTACTGAACTGATTAATGTCATTCTGGATCAGCGACACAAGTATATAGTATACGTGACTAGATCCCTGCTTCCCGCTCCACCTCAGGTTAAGGAACAGTCGTACGACAAGCTGAACCCCTTACGAGAGGTTCATCCTGTAAAGGATGCAAACAATGACCTGCAACGCGTGTATGTCTACACCCCCTTGTCAAAATAAGAGATACTGGAAATGAAGAAAATGTTACCATCCCATGATAAAGACCCGGGGGGTTTTCACCGAGAACTAAAGGACATTCTTCGCTTAGGAGAATATACATATGCTGACATTCTAAAGTTATTAAAAGTACTATTGCCCGCTGGTATTTACGAGAAATTGAAAGGACAGGACTGGGAGGTAGGAGACAAAAGACTCAGTTGGGATATACTGGAAAGAGAGGAGGCAGGAAGAGGCCCGGGGGTTGGTCTGGGTCCTCGAGCTAAAGACCTACCTGAACTCCTTGTACAAGTTTTGCCCAGATTACTAATCACCAAGAAGGAAGACTGGGATGCTATTTCGGCCTGTAAACAGAAACCAGATGAAGACACTAGCGATTTTTACTCTAGGTTCGAGAAATGTTTCACTATCAATAGTGGTCTTAAGCCCGGTAGTGATTCATATCCCCATCTTTTCGTGAGCAAACTAGTAGAAAATTCCCTACCAGAAGTGAAGTATAGGGTACTAAAGGTTGAGAGTACTTGGCAAGCAAACAGCCCTTCACAAATGTTACAGATGTTACAATACCACCAGAACAGAATTAGAGAGGAACACGAATAAGAGACGCATGAGAGACACAAAGATGAAGATGCTGGTGGCCCAATCAACACCGGCAAACACAAACACGAACAAGAATAGCACGAAACAAAATACTGGGACCTGTAATTATTGCAAGAAGCCAGGTCACTTCGTAAATGAATGTGCGGTCCTGAAACACAATATAGCGATAGGTAAAACTAAGCCACGATCCTACCCTCCCAAAGAAAATAACACACAGCAGACATCAGACACCTTTCCACCACCGCCGCCGCCTGTCCATGCACCTGCACCAGCCCACGCCACAGCACAAATGTATGAGCACGCTCAGACTAACTATCCAGAATACCAAGCATATTCGTGAAAAAGCCCAGAGAGGGAATTCGACTTGCCCCTTATTCCAGTTCCTGTGGACCAAGCGGGTCCCTATGTGCATGCACGTTTACTAGGACAGAATAAAAAGTTTTTGATTGACACCGGGGCAAGTAGAACTACCATCAGTCATTCTGAGGTTCCAGGGGCACCCCTCTCGGGCTCAAAAAGTATATCCCTGGGCTTTTCAGGAAGGCCTATTATCAATGAGGTCTCAGAACCAGTCTCTTTAGGAGTCGGTCCACTAATACATACAACGGACTTACTGCTTACTAAATCATGTCCAGAAAACTTACTTGGCATAAAAACATTAAAGGAACTGGGAGCAGTTATCTGTTGCTCGCCAGAAGGAGTGCGACTGTATTTACGTGATTTCAAGGGACATTTTGTCATGAAAGACGTTGACATCAGGCTTCAAAATGTACCGCAGCACCTATGGGCACAAGGCCCGACTGACGTAGGTTTCATGAACATTACACCATACCAGGTCACCCTCAAGGAAGGAGTGGTGCTGCCGCGGATTCGACAATATAAAATTCCACCTGAAGCTGAAGTAGGGTTGCTGAAAATTATCGATGAACTCATTGCACAAGGGGTGGTGATAGAGACAGAGTCAAACATATGTAATTCACCTGTTCTTCCTATTCTTAAAAGAACTGATCCCAATGCACCACCTGTCTATAGATTAGTTGTGGACCTGCGAGAATTAAACAAATGTGTGGTGCCACAGTACCCTGTGGTCCCGGACATTTCTTCATTATTGACTGCCATTGATGCGAAGGCTACGTTCTTTACAGTTATTGATCTAAAGAACGCCTTTTTCAGTATCCCAATACATCCGGACAGCCAATATCTTTTCGGTTTCAGTTTAAAAGGCCGCAGCTTCAGATTCACAAGAGCACCACAGGGCTTCACGGAAAGCCCTAGCATCTACAGTCAGGCGCTCACAAGACAACTAGACAGTATTCATATGCCTACCACTACAGCACTGATACAGTATGTAGATGACATTCTCATTACCGCACGATCGGAAACTGACTGTGAAAGTGCATCACTCACTGTTTTACATTTCCTGGCTGACAAGGGGCACAAAGTGTCCCCTTCTAAGTTACAATTCTGTGAACAGCAAGTGGCGTACCTTGGGCACTTGCTATCCAAGGAGGGTAGGCGACTAACACCAGAACGTATTCAATTGATTTCTGGTCTTTCACAGCCCAAGACACAAAAGGAGGTACGTGCATTCATTGGCCTCACTTCATATTGCAGAAAGTGGATTCCCCAGTATGCTCACATAGCCAAGCCCCTAATACAATTGACGACACAGGAGGTAGCTTCTACTAAAGTCCTCCCTTGGACACAAGAGCACACTGTGGCATTTGAAGAATTAAAAAGAGCTTTATGTCAAGCACCAGTTTTAGCAATCCCTGATTACAACAAATCTTTTATGCTTTTTGTGACAGAGCGGGATGGAACAGCACTATCTGTCCTCACAAAAGATCATGCAGGAAAACACAAGCCCTGCGCTTATTTTTCTAGTACATTGGACCCAGTAGCACAGGCTTTGCCTGCATGCCTAAAATCTGTTGCGGCAACAGCCCTAGCCATAAGACAAAGTGACTCGATAGTGCTGGGCCACCCCCTGACAGTACAAGTACCACACGCAGTAGAGGTTCTTTTGAACGGAACACAAACACAACACCTGACTGTAGCGAGACTGACAGGTTATGAGTTGATGCTATTTCAACCACACATAGAGATCAGACGATGCAACATATTGAATCCTGCTACTCTTTTGCCCTCCAGTACAGAAAACGTTTCCCCACATGACTGTGTTGAAGTAATACATACCGTGACGAAACCAAGACAAGACTTGACAGATGTTGCACTCCCAGACCCTGACCTAACACTCTATGTTGACGGCTCATGCATGAGGACGGGGGCGGGAGAATTAGTGGCAGCATATGCAGTGACCACTGCTACTGAAATCATAGAGACTAAAAGAATAGACATACTGTCAGCACAAGCAGCAGAGCTCATCGCTCTCACACAAGCATGCAGAAGAGCTAAGCACTTGAGAGTAAACATTTACACCGATTCACAATACGCATTCGGGGTAGTTCATGACTTCGGCGTCCTATGGAGGGAAAGAGGGTTCTTGACTTCTCACGGGGCCAAGATACAGCATGGCCCCCTTATTCATGCCCTTCTGGAAGCGATACATTTACCAACAGCCATAGCTATCCTGAAATGCAAAGCACATACTAAAGCCACAGATACCATTTCTCAAGGCAATGATCTGGCAGACCGAACAGCTAAACAGACAGCTCATACCCCACTAGACATGACGAAATCACAGGTACCATTAAGGTCCAAAGCCATGACAGTTAGGGATCCTTCCAAGGATGTACAAGACATACAGACACATGCTACTCTAGACGAATTAAAGAAATGGTCGGAACAAGGAGGGGTACTGACTAATCAGGGTTGGATGACTAAGGGCAAAGAAACATGGTTTCTTCCTGATTCAATGGTACAAGTGATTATAAACACCGCACATAGCCCTGCACACTTAGGAGAGAGAGCAATGCTAGACAGCTTACAGAACATATGGTTCAAC
This sequence comes from Triturus cristatus, assembly GCF_964204655.1. Classification (NCBI taxonomy): domain Eukaryota; kingdom Metazoa; phylum Chordata; class Amphibia; order Caudata; family Salamandridae; genus Triturus; species Triturus cristatus. The sequence continues at coordinate 19,342,520 of NC_140585.1, read as the reverse complement.
AAGCACCTGCGTGCAGCAGCGAAACAAAAAGTCAGAACATGTATGATCTGTTGCCAATTCAATCCAGGTAAAGGCATTCCGATGGAACAAGGTGGTTTCCATCCACCTGACCATCCTTTCGAAGTCCTTCAAATGGATTATATCCAAATGGACAGATGTAGAGGTTACAAATATGTCCTAGTAGTAGTATGTTCCCTATCAAGATGGACAGAGGCCTATCCAGTCCCTGATTATACTGCTGTGACTACCGCCAGACAACTGGTGCAAGAGTTTTTCCCACGTTATGGATTACCGCGTGTCGTATATTCCGACAACGGTCAGCCTTTCTCCTCTGAACTCATGAAACAAGTGTCCCTTCTGTTAGGGTATACCTGGAAGTTCCATTGTGTACGACATCCTGAGGCAGCAGGCCTTGTAGAAAGACATATTCAGACCTTAAAAATAAAACTAGCAAAGATTTGCGCAGACAAAGGTGTGGATTGGATGGTAGCCCTGCCGGTTGCCCTCTTTTACATGCGAATGGTAGCCCATTCTAGAACAGGCTTATCTCCCTATGAAGTGGTCTTTGGTAGACCACCGAATATGTGGGGCACTCCAATGCCTAAAAAGATCACTGATGTTGATAGTAACATGCTGACAGATTACCTGGCTTCCTTGATGTCTGCACTACTCTCTTGTCGTTCGCAGGTTGCTGCCGCCTTCCCTGACAACACCCAGGTCAAGGAACATTCCCTCGCTCCTGGGGACTTTGTTCTTATAAGGAACTTTGACAGAACGAGCCCTCTTGAGCCAAGGTGGAAGACGCCTAAACTAATACTATTGACTACGAGGACCGCTGTTAAAGTCGAAGGACGAAAAGGATGGGTCCATCTACATCATTGCAAACGCTACTTTGGGAAAAACGATTCGTTTAAAAAAGACATAAAGACTTCAGACTTTGAGCCCCCTTTATTAGAGGAGACTCCCCAGCAGACTTACAAAACCAAACTTAGATCTAACAAGTCAGAACCCGTTTGATCAATTAAGTCCACTAGGTGGTGAAGCGGTTGAACATGTATTCTGGCTCGCATAAGATCTTGGATACCGGAGATGAGAAGAAGAGCAAGATGAAAACAAAATACTGTAAAATATTACGTGGTAGATGTATAGTGACTCTGATATTTTTATTTCTTCTGTGCATCACGATGATATGTATCAGCTTAATACTACATGCTATTTTTCCTCCTATTGCCTCACTCTTACACTCTACCAATGATACCATAAAGCACACATTCAGTGATCTGCCATCCCATGAGCTATCATATCGACTTGCCTTACGCAACAATACTTTTATCCAGATGCTGCACCATTCACATCAGACTTGCAATGCTACAGACTGCTGGGTCTGTGGCCGACTTCCCCCGTATCAGAAGGTGAAGGGAGTGTTGCCTCTTTTCCCTTTTCCATTCTCCCATAATGGTTCTTGCGGAGCATGGTTTGCCTTAATGACATCCATCAATGGTGATGCCAAAGAATGTCAAGACAAGGAATGTAGGGGCGACTGGGTATGGGGTAACTTGAACAAAGTCATGAATAAAGCATGTTTCCCAGATGAAGAAGGTCTTCCCCAAAGGAAAGGTACCGATCTAGAAAATGAAGAGTATCTGCAAGGAAATGCGACCCTTGACTTTATAGTGTTGAATGTCAAGCCCATACACAATTTAGGTCCATCCTCAATCACAGTCCTGCCAGTAAAAGGGAACTTGTGTGTCAGAAAAGAAGGCTCTGTACAGTTGGGGCACAGCGAGTGTAACACTATACTAGTGTTCAAAGACAAAGGAAAGTCTTACTTCAGAGCATCACGACACACCTACTTTATTTGTGGCCAGACAGCCTATGTACAACTGCCCTTAGACTGGGGTGGGACGTGCTATATATCATTTCTCCTACCACCCGTTTTCTTGGCCCCATCGAACTATCATCAAAATCTTCAACTAGCACTTATCAGGCACAGACGAGGGCTCGATGCCTCTGGCATTGACCAGACTGAAACAGCTTGGGAACAATATACAGATTTCAACAAAGGATTCTTTTTCTTCATAGGTCCCGTCCAGAATAGTAAACTTATCCGCAGACTAACAAGGATTCTAGAAACAGTTGCTAATGAGACTGCATCAGCCCTGGGGAACTTGACCCAGGAACAGTCTGCTATGAGAATGGTCGTTCTTCAGAATCGTCTTGTTCTTGACGTCATCCTAGCAGATAGGGGCGGGGCCTGTATGGTCATCGGTTCCAGCTGCTGCGTTTTCATACCTAATAACGCACCGTCTGTATACAAAGCAATAACAAGACTCCACAAGATTGCCCAAAGCATACACTAAGACCCAGGCACGTGGACTTGGTGCAGTTGGCTCTGGGAAATAATATCAGCATGGGGATGGAAAGTGTTGACGGTCTGTGGACTAATACTACTGATGATATTCAGTTGTTGCCTATGTCTGCAGTGTGGCCCGGCCATTTGCGGCCTGTGTGCTACTGCATGTGTCCCACATCCCCATTTACAAAGCATTGAAAATGGAAAAATAATGCTGCAAGAACAGATTGACTGTCTAATGAGAATAGATATGACGTAAGGGTCCACTAGGGGACAAGGAGGGAATGAGGAAAATAAAATATCATGAGGCCTGTGTGTCCCCGTGTGTTCCCCCACACTCATGTGCACATACATGTCACCTACGTATTTCCCCTCCATGGCCTGTCTATCATGATGCTCATGCTATAACGTGGCCTGCCATAATCCTGTCTCCCATGAGAGAAACGACAAATCTGCTCTGAGGCCTACACGTTTTGCATCATGTTTTCCGGCATTTCCATTATTGTGGCCCAGCCAGAGCCGAAAAGAGGCTTCAGGCCTCAGAACGCTCTGAAAGCTGTAGCTGCGTATCCTTGGCCTTGCACACTTGGGCCTCAGCCAAAGGGGCCCTGTCCGAGACAGTATTGAGCACGGTTATCTGCTTACTCCTACCGAAACCACATTCCTGCCTGGAGAAGGAGGGATAAACATGACATCTGCAAAGGAGAAGCCTAGCCTTTCTGTCTCTTTTTGTGTGATTACAAAGCTCACGTCAGTGAAAAGCCCATAGCCCCCGTGCAAGACTTCAGCAGTAAACGAAGAAATAAATGCCACATTGGCCCTTGGTGATGGGCAACCTATGTCACGAATCAGTCCCTGCTCCAAACTTTAGATATCAGACAATACGAGATGTGCTGGTCACCCTGACACTGAAGGTCTCACTTCTAGACTACAGACTCCCCGGTTGCATAGCAACCCTTTACACGTCATGCTCGAGTTGAGCACAATTAAGGCAAAGTTCCAGTAAAGTTCCAGCTGATCACGCAACCCCCTCTAGGCATCCACCCACCTATGACACTTACCTATTATCATCAAGTGGATGCCCACCTTCACGCCTACTTACACGCCCACATGCTCTTATCTCATTCTCTCTTGCTCCGCCTGAAGCGCTCTTGCTTACGTATATTATTACAAACATATATATACTGTACTCTGTGAATAAAGTTTGAGAATACCTTTTTGAGAACCCTGGTCCTGATCCCTTGTGGTGATGGAACTATTCTCCCTATAACTCGAGTTATTTGAATAAAGCCCTTTTGAACCTGATACCACGGACTCAGCCTTTTGCTTCATGTATAATTGTATTGATATCTTGAAATTCTGAAACTCGTAATAATTTATTTACGACACCGCTATAGGAGTGCCATTCTTCATTACATAACATCATCCTCTGTAATCAATAGCACAAACAAATCTCTAATCCTGGACATAGTTTTCTTCATTAAAGAAAGATTCTGTATTAGAAGTATGTTTGCATTCTTCACCAAAAACTGTTAAAAAATTACTTCTATTCACTAATCTATTTTTCTGGTTTTGTCCCCAACTACAACACCATTATGTGAAGAGTCTTCATTCTATTTATAATCAAAATAAAAACCTTGACCTTCAAAGCAAAGGCCTCATCAACTACTCTCTCAAATTGCTTTTTCTGTTTAACAGCATGTCTCCTTCTTCTATACTTCTTAATATTTCTCAGTAGATTTATAACAACTCTACTACGAAACATCCTGGCTCTGATTTCCTTAAACTGCTTCTGTCTCCTGGGTAAGCTCTATACATCTTTGTTGCATTCTTTCCTTTTCTTGCTATATAGATTTTGTCCATTGGTATTCTTTCTCAAAGTTCGAATTTTATTTTCATTATTTCATAATCTTTGGAAATGTCCACATATAATTTTTAAAAAATGAGTTTGTCCTCTCACCAATAGCTCTTTTTTCATTCACCACTTTTTCTTCATTTTGCCCCTTTTGAGTTCTGCATGGGTACTGTACTTGCTCCTGTTCCTTTTCCCTTTGAGCTTTTGCAGGCAATCTGTCTGTAGTTATGCATATATTGTTCTGTAAAAAAAAAAGGAAATTATATTAAAATGTATTTTCTAGCCAATGTACCAGCTACTTGACTACTGGCTTACACATAATACAAAAATTGTTTTTATGTTATGTTGCAGTTTTAAATCTACAAATGAAGCTAAAGACATAACAAGACATTTACTTCAATGTACCAAACACAAAACAAAGCACAAACCCTAATTTATTACTTACCTTTTAATATTATAGCACCCTCTCCTCCATCACAGCTGCACCATAACTTTGTTTTCACTTATAAAAGGAAACATCCCACTTTATGCCTTATGTAGTGCATTTTAAAATAAACATCAACCAAAGTGTAAAAGTTCAAACAGTGTCTCAATACGCTAAATTTGAAAACACAACATAAGAGCTATTTCTGTGCCTCTATACCACTGTGTCACTGGTAGATTCAGTGTTTCAGTACTTTTCTACTTGGATGTGTTAGATGTATATTTTGAGAAACACTGCCTATGAAAATCTGCACATTAATCTGTCTCACAGCATATGGCGCTCTTATTCTTCCAAGTACACTCAAACAGTGTGTGACAGGTTACATTAAAAATTCACCAAATTGTTCTAAATGAGTACATATTCCTCAGGCAAAAGTTATGAGAGGCAACATAAACAAGCAATCAAATATAAGCAGCACAGATGCTAGACAAATGCACATGGAACGAGAGGCGATCTTTGGATTTTTGATCCTTTATTTCAAATGTTTGAGATAAAAAGCCAATACAGCCAACACGTTTCACCCGTGGCGGGCTTCTTCAGGGCATCCAAAGAGGGGAGAAGCTCCTCTGGAGATACAAGTTCTATTTCAGCACAAGTAGCGAGGGAAGAGGAACCACCCACTGTATGTACCAAGGGAAATCTTTAAAATAGGCCAATCCTGGTAAAACAGCATTAGAGAGTGGTGTATTTCCAATGTAGAGCCTCAAAATGGTGCAGCAGAAATATGATTTTTCAAACTGAGAGTTTATTTTGGCTAGAGTAAGGCCCAAACGGCATTAAAGGTGTGTAACCGTCCTCCACATCTTAGAGCTAGGGGTGGGCGGAATTTGCGAAATTCACTTTCGCAAATTATCGCGAAAATGTTAAAAATCTCCGCAAACACGCGGAAATATCGCGAAGATGCAGAAGTTTTTTTCCCGCCCGTTCGTGGTACTTTCTGCGTGGTCGCGGCTCGCCAACTTACCCATGCGGTTGCTCGTGGGCGCGGCCATCGAATGACATTACTGCGGGCGCGAACTGTCGCGAGACAGCGCAAATGGCTACCAACAATCCAACATCTCGTGGAGAACGCGACCGGATCGGGAAAACTTGTCGGCGAACGCGGGGATTCAGGTAAGGCGATCGCACGTACGCGAGAATGTGTTATTTTACAGCGCGCGCAAGCAAAAAAATTCCGGTAAAATGCTGATTGCGGGAATTGTGACATTTTCGCGCTCTCCGCGGGAAAGCGAATATGTCAAATTATCGCAATTTCCGCAAGCAGACACAATTTTAGCCCAGGCCTACTTAGAGCACACCCGCATCGTTTTTGGGCATCACGACGCGGCAAAGCTAAATCAAAAGTACATATTCCTCACTAAAACTTGTGAATACATGTGTTTGTGGTTGAGTACAACAATACTCCATGGATGGTTGGATGAGTGCATAGATAGTGCCTATGTAATTCCCTCAGAATATAAGTAGTGCCTGCATGATTTCCTGAGTATGTACGAACTAGAGTGGTGGCCCCATATCTGCATAGTTAGTGCCTGTATATTCACATACATATATTGGGCCCGATTCACAGAACTAACTTAAGACAAAATCCTAAACTTACTACCATTTTTGTATTCACAGAAGGCACTTGCTCATTTTGGTATTCACAGAAGGCACTTTGCTCATTTCGGTATTCACAGAAGTTAGGAGTCCTAAGTTTAGGACTCCTAAATGCCTTCTGTGAATACCGAAAGTCTTAAAGTTAGGATTTTTCTCAGTTTAGGAGTAGTAAAGTTAGGACTCCTAACTTTAGGACTCCTATATGCCTTCTGTGAATACCGAAAGTCTTAAAGTAAGGATTTTTCTCTGTATAGGTGTAGTAAAGTTAGGACTCCCAGAATGCAATATGGATGTAGCTATTCTGCACATAATACTTAGACATTTAAAACATTATCATTGTTAAAGGAATTGCTCATGGTAAGTTTTAAGAGTACTAACATCTTAATCACATAACCTCCGCCAGATACAGTTCATCTGATATATTTTTTTCACTTCACTGTGATACTCTTTTTAATCAAATTCCCATATACATCTTCGTTTCTAATGTAAATTTTTTATATAATTAAAAAATTATATACATACCAGTGAATTGAGTTTGCAGATTATATTGTTGTTTTTGCTATTTCTGAATAGTTTTGAGACTGTTAAGATTTTTAAACACTAAGCACAAGAATAGTACACCACTCCCATTGAAAGCAACTCTAAAATGGTAACCTCTTCAAATTTCCACTCTATCATCAGGAGAAAGGCAGCAAATGAAATCATGTCTTTCATTTTAGACTACTGGATCTCTACTTGTGAATGGTTAGCATCTTTTAACATTTTCCCTCTCTTTCAAAATAAAGTTCCTGTCAGCTCGTTTCCGCGATGTTTTTAAGATGATAGTATCGCTCTTAACCTCTAAGGGGTGAACCCTTATGCTGCGGCCTACATCAGGACCCTGGAAAGAGCAAAGAGACTCACATCTCCCCCTACATCCCTCCAGGCCATATACCGCACAAGTGCCAGCACTCTATACTGCAGGGCCCCAGCGTGGCGTCAGAACTACAGCAATAGGACAACCTGAAGGATGGATCGGATGGGGAGACTCTACCCCCAAAGCATCCGGGAGCCACAAAGAGACTACAGCTCCCATCTTCTAGTGTAACCTGAGACCCAGAGGCAATCCAGGACTGATGCCGCCCCCCACAACGGAGTTCTGGGGGGCCTTTAACAATAGAGTCACAGCTCTGCAGGTCGAGTACACCCTCATCCTGTCCTCTGGGTGCTAGACCAATGCAATCATCTCCGACTCAAAGAGCACTCCAGAGTGGAATATAATACTATGACCGGGGGTGAATGTCTGCTAACAAGCCCACAGGCAAGTCCTCCAGACAGCTCCTATTTAATGAAGCACTTTAGCTACTGCTCAATATGGCCACGAAGGGTGCTGCCCCCGCCTTAGAGCGGCTCATCCCAAACCCTAACAGCCTCCTAACAGGTTGAAACCATGTATCGCATATTGCAAGAAATTTCTGCAGTAAGTAGATGTCCAGAAGGGATAGACACTAACATCTCTGCGCTAACAGAGGAGGCAAAATTGATCAGAGCAGACATCGCAGGATTTCACTCGCATTTGGAGAGACTGGACCAAAGGTTAACAGTGGTGGAGGGCCGCCTTGACACATCATAGGACAGGGATCGAAAGCTCTTCTTCTCCGCAGTAAATTTATCGGCCTGGAAGACAGCAGTAGGAGAGACAATGTCAGTTTTTTTGGTTTCCCAGAAGCAATCAAAGGGTCAAATGTCAAAGCGTTCGTCTGCAAACTCTCCCGGTCTCATAGGTGTCATCTTTGATCCACCACTTGAGATACAACGCAACAACCATATCAGCCCTCCACGCATTACTCTGCTATGCGACCTCACCCCTCATTGCTTGTTTTTTACGCCACAAAAAAGCACGGCAACTGATGTCCGCAGCGTGCACTCAAGGTTCATTCACATATGAAGGGAATGAAGATCGGAATGCAGGAGATTTCTCCAGGGAGACCAGCGATTGCCAGAAGGCCGTCCTTTCCTTACGACCCCTACTAAGCCAAATGAATGTAAAATATGGTCTCTTTGAGCCCGCCTCCTTTCTCATTACCAAAGAGGGTGCTTCCAATGAGTTCTATGACCCGGAGGACCTGCTCCAATTCCTAGATAACATTGGACCGCAGGACATGGACACCCATTGCATCGCGTCTACTCAAGGGCATCATAACTCCCCTCCTCCTACAACTGATAGCAAATGGCAAATAACAAGTGGATCACAAAACCGTGGCAGGGACCAGGAGAGGTTAACTCGTACCCAAGAGGACAAGGCCTCAGCCCTTCAAACTGTAGCTCCCGTTATCCGCGAGCAACACTGAGATAAATCCCGCTCCCCTTTAAAGCCTGCCTTAGAAGCAGAATGAGGGGGCAAGGGTCTATGCAACCCCTTTACCAGAGATAATCTGGAGAGCAGACGCTACATTGGGAAAATGGGTAACTACCAGACATCGACCAGCTGAGTATTATTTCAACTGTATCGGCCACTTGTATCATTGTCTAAGTTGTTTAATGATGACACTGTTGTGGGTCTTGTTACTCTTACTACAATTGAAATTGCTGTTTGCTCTCAGTTTGCTGTATGCCATATGTCTCATGATCTATTTCCACCCTTGCATGCTCCCCGCCACCCTCTTGGGCCAATGATGACGCGTTAGTGCCCTTTCCGGTCACCACTTGCCTACTACCAACTACTAACTGCTGATCAAGATTTCTGCCCACTGCTTCTTGTGCCTACCACCCTGCCTCAGTTGCTCCCCCTCTCCTTCTCTTATTCTTCACTCTGACTGCCAGCCTGTCGCCTCCCTTCCATACTAACTTGAATTCCTTAGTTGAAGCCTTTCCACCCAAACAAGCACATGGACGGAGGGATAACGGCTGAGGGTGCTTTGGGCCCCTTCCCGCATCTGTCCTACTCAAGGAGCACAGCAGCACATGCCTGACCCCTCCCCTCCTATATCCTCTATCCTCCCCCCTCCCCTTCCTACCAATCCAACATGGGCTTTGCGGCTGCTCCACATTGCCTGACTCGAGTGCCACTCTTTTGTCACTCCCCTCCTTTCTTGCATTGAACCCAAACTCACTTCACACCGTGGTATTATAGTCTTGCCTTAGACAGTGCTCTGTCTTCCCAACTGGCCCTCCCCTTGGAGTGGTGCACCAGCGAGTCTAGACCCATGGTACACAGCCTAGCCCAGTGTCCCCAGTGCTGCATAGAAGATAGCAGCTACTCTCCTCCTACCCATCCCCTCTCCTATCTTTCCCTATCTCATCTTACCTCATCTCTTATTCTTATTTATTTATTTTATTTATAAAGTTTTATATATAGCACGAACAGGATCCCGAGGGATATCAGAGCGCTTCCCAATATGATGGGTAGAAGAACATAAATTCTATATCAACATCCGGTAGATAGACAGAGAGAAAAAAAAACAAAAGGCTGGAATGGTCGCAGAGTGCAGGACAATTGCGCCCAGGAGGGTAATACAATAAGCAGGTTTACATGGGCAAAGAGGGGGGGGGGGTCACAGTGTGCATTAACGAACGCAACGGCCATCATCAGAGGTCAATTTATGAGGGGTGCAGCACAGGCCAAAAGACAGAAAGAGCTGGAAAGGGACACCATGTCCTTTACCTGCCTGTACTCGGCCCATCCTACCTTGTAATCACCGTAGGTCCCTGGAACAGGCCTGCATGGCTCTAAATGGTCTTTTCACCTCCAAGGCGGAAACTGTCCTGCAGAGGATGAAAGGGAGGCATTGTGAACAGGGAGAAAAACAGGGGAGATTGCTGACAGTGCAGCTTCTCCAGCGAGAGGCGATTATGGCCATCCCTGGCAAATGATCCACAGGATGTGTGGCCCTTACCCGCCCTCAAGATATCGTGAACAAATTTGCTTCATTCTATACATCTCTTTACACCCCGGGGGAACAGACTGAGGAAGATAAATTGACCTCCTTCCTAACAAGGACAAGGGCAGGGAGCTACTGGACGGGGAATTCAGCAGAGAGGAGATTGTGCTGGCAATACCTAAACTACCCTACCATAAACCCCCCAGAGAAGACAGTTTCCCAGCAGAGTTTTATAGATGGGCAGGGGAATGAGGTAGCTGACATGCTACAGACTGCAATCCAGGAGGCGGGACGAATGTCCTCTCTGTGCCCCCTCTCTAATAGGGTTGGGATCGCCGGCCTGCCCAAACCCAGAAAGGGCCCATGCTGTGTGGTAGCTACGGCCCCATCTTCTTACTGAACTGTGACATCAACATCTTGGTCGTTGTCCTGGCTTCCGGCCTATGTAAAGTTCTCCCCTCCTTGGTGCATCAAGAACAAGTAGGCTTTGTACCTGGCCATTCCTCCAGGAACCACCTACATACCTTAGCCCACACATTCTGGTCAGCTAAAGATCTCAGGCTTACGCGTTGGCAATTTCACTTGACGCAGAATGGGTGTTCGATCGCATCGAATGGAATTATCTTTTTGAGGTAATGGAGCGCTATGGCATGGGCGATCAATTAATCTCTACGGTACGATTCCTATACGATAATCCTACTGTGCAGGTCAACTGTGGGGGCTTCATATCAGACCCCTGATGTGTAGAGGGACGCCTCAGGGCTGCCACCTTTCCCCGCTCCTCTTCCTCTTGGTCATGGAACCTTTGGCATCCACCATACAGAACTCAGCCAACATCACGGGCATACGATAACCGACCGGTGACTCCAAACTTTATTTCTACGCAAACGATGTTCTGCTTACTCTCCCAGACCTGCACAGCTTCTTGCCATACTTGCTTAAAATCATTGATGACTCCTCATCCTTTTCAGGTTACAAAATAAATTGGCCGGCACGACAAAGGCAGCCATACATGGGTATCCTTTCCGTTGGCAACCCTCCCATCTTAAGTACCTTGGAATCCTGGTGAATAGAGGTTGGTCCCAGACAATATGATCCTACTGATTTCCCAGATGAAGCAGGATTTTGAAAAATGGTCCACGCTAGGGCTCTCTATGTGGGGCAGAGTGCAAGCTGTGCGAATGGTAACCCTCCCACACTTTGTTTATAATATTGGAATGCTTCCTCTCCAGGTACCTCTCACCTCACTTCACCTCATTGATTCCAGAATGAGATCCTTTGTATGGGGCTCTTCGAAGCCTCGCCTAGCTGCGTCAAAACTGAAGGCCTGTCACACCAGGAATGAGTCTCTCATCTATAGATTACCATGCCCTTGCCCTCCAGCTCTCTCAGCTGATATACATGTTGCCAGGAGTCCAGGACCCATACCAGCCGCAATGGGTGCAAGTCGAACAACATCTACTATCCTCAGACATAGGCCTCTCTGCTTTATACGGAACAGGGACATGCCAACAGGACCCCAACCACTTGGTACTATTTGCTATGCGCATGGCCTGGCAACACGCACACCGCTTGCTAGCATTGATCCCACAACTATATGAGAAATCCCCCCAATGGGGGAATGCTGGCATATGCATTAATGGCAGAGAATATTCTGGCCCTGATGGAAGGAAGCGAGGAAGCGGGTATACACACTCTTAATCAGCTCCTCCATAACGGATATCTCAAACCATTTCCACAGATGAGGGAGGAGTTTGGCCTCCCTGTATCACAATCATGGTGACACATACAATTATAGCACTGTTTGAGGAAATGCCTAGGTCCGAGCCCATGGCCTTTGTTAACCTCACCAGTGGTGAAATATCTTTACACATGGGGTGACCACAAAGGGGTGATGTCTGGACTATATGGTGTACTCTCCTCTAAACCCCTATTGTTAGCTCTCTATGGCAGATGGCAAACTCAGCTATCAGTTACCTATGAGGAGGAAGAGTGTGCGGGTGCCCTAGAAGCAGAGAGGCACGGCTGAAGTTCTACCTTTTTAAGACCCTACACAAATGGCACTAGACACCAATGAAACTGAACACAGTGGGCCTACTTCAACATGCAGACTGCTGGAGATGCACAAACACATGCTTTGACACAACACATATCATCTGTGAATGCCATTCATACAACCCTTCTGGTCCTCTGTAGGCCAGGTCCTGAGTGCCTCTATGCCCCTGTACCTACAGCTTACCCCCTCTGCTATTCTTCCACATGACTTAAGGCATTTACCAGAGTTGTCAAAACCGCAACGCTGTCTCTTTCACATGACAATGGCCACAGCTAAAATATGTATCCTACAGCAGTGGCGGTCACAAATGCCACCCTCACAGGAGACCTGGTTGGTGGCTATGATCCACACTGCCTCACATGGACAAGTCATCTATAATCTACAAGAACAATCTGATCAGTTTCTACAGACATGAGCACCCTTCTTGCACACAGAGGAAGTTGGAGGGGGAGAACATACAGCAGAGGACACGGACCCCCTACTCACACCCGCCTCCCCCCTTGCTTTCGCCCGGTCTATAGTGTACCTTTTCCTCTACCTTCTAAGGTGACCGCCCCCTCTCTATGACCCCCTCTAACCCCGCCGATTCCCTTCTGCTAGCCCCGCCCACTCCCTATCCCGCTTCCCTCCCCCCTCAAACAAATACGCAGTTCTGTAAAGCTTTAGTAATCTGACCCTCTCATTCAACCTAAGGTCTGCAAACAAGACCACTGACTCCACCGAGTAGTTTTGCACACCCTGTCCCTCCTCTATACCCACCTCCCCTCTCTGTAGGGTGCACCCACCTTGTCAGCACCATACACCCTCATCGCACTTAATAAACTTTGCAGGACAATATGCTACCTATTATCAGCAACAGCTCCATTTCACCTATACACCCTACTCATTCACCCTTTCATTCATGTGAATACAGTCAGCCCAAGAATCCCAGCACCACCCCCGTTCCCCTGCTAAGCTATACACAAGGCTACCCTCTCGAGTGCACACCCCTCCTCACATCCCCCCGAGATAGCAGACAGGTCCCGCTTAGTATTTCCGCTGGGATGATCAAAGGAGAGCAGACCCGCCTTTAGAGGTACGGACACTGGATATCAGGCAGCCTATCACCTGCAAAGGGATATGGAGATACCCGGACCACACAACTTTACATCCATGGTTGTCAACGTTGTCCGGGATAATATGCAGATGGGCACAGCCATAGAGGGCAGCTCGCCCAACCCCCTCATGCTCGTGCCCTCCCATCTAAGGAAGGTATATTTCCCCCAGTCCCCCCTCCTGCCTCTAAACCCCTCCCTCTCCCTTTTATCTTTTATCCTGTTATTATTATACGCTATCATTAATGTCATAATTGTATGTTGCCACTGTACACGCTAATAGGATGATGTAACTCTAGGTTGTATACCATCATTGTTCATTATTAAAAACACAAAAACATGCATTGTTTAAAATTGAGAAGGATTAATAGTGGGGAATGTGTCAAGAATTATTGTGCCCGCTTCATTTGAGTGTAACTTTTGTTTGAGATATGTTGAATGTATGTTTTACAAGCAGAAGAAGTGTCTAAGTAATTATGTAGGCATGGCATTCGCAAAACGTTTTGTGCTTTGAAAAATTTCAAAATATTGTTTTCCATTTTAGAAACGTATAAATCCATGTGCACGCTCAGTAATGAAACAATGTATGTTTCTGGAGGGCCATGTATGCAATTATATATCAAGTGTGATACCTAGATTTAACTCACACATAGCTCAGAAGAAAAGCATGTATACAGTAAAACATGTAGGCTTGATACTGACAGAAGGAGAAAAACAATGATTCAGAGATATAGTAACAACTGTTATGCATCTAGAACCAATGAAGGTACTTTCTCAGTCAGTCAGGCAGTATTCAGGCACTCATGGAATCACCCATCCACCACTCAGGCAGCCATCAAATCAGTGAATCTCTATCCGTGGAGCTATTCAATTATCCAGAAACTATACATGTACTCTTGAAATCAGACAGGCAGATATTATGTGGTCAGTGCATACACATTCATCTAATCACCTTGCTTACTAACTATTGACTTATGCAATTAACAATGATATTCTCTACGTAATTACTTGAGTGCATGAGTAGAGCCTCACTGTTTCATCAGTGTAAGTGGGTGATTTTAGATGGCTGCATAGATGCTGTGCAAATGTTATGATTGCATAGCTACAGTCTTGTAAATTAAGTGAGAAATTTTAAAAAGTGTAGAAGAAGAGGAGATGCACTGAAACTAACATGATGAGTTGAGAGAGCAGGTGATAAGGCATTTGCTTTGAAGAGAAGCTTTTCATTTTGGTTCTAAACAGATATAATAGTGTTGTGCATGAAGAGACAAAACCACAAGAAAAGATTAGTGAATAGAAGTAACTGTTGCACAGTTTTTAGTGGCGAATGGATATGTACTTCTAGTACAGAGGCTTTCTTTAATGAAGAAAGCTATCTTCAGGAGAAAATATTAGCTCATGGTTTTGATTAAAGAGGACGATGTTATGAAATGAAGGTTGGTAGTCTTATAGCAAAAGAGATGATGGTACCTGGAAATGTAGAAGAAGTTATTGTAGAAAAGCTACAAGGAAGGCATAGTAAGGGTACTATATACAAATGGAATTGTAGTAGTGTTTCTAGTATTAGACAGAAATCCATTGATATATTAAGAAAGTCCCTACCTATCTTCCCAAAGCGAAGTTTAAAACTCAATATAAGTTATACCACTCTACAATGCAAACTTTAGGTACAAGGCTGTTTTATATTGAAAATCCTGCTTTATGTTTAAATAGAGCACGTTTGCACGGCACTGTGGCAGATGTAGAAAAGGATTGAGGTGATGTGCAGTTTTGTTTCTTTGGTCCTGAGACGGAATTCTAGGGAAAATGAAGAGTTGTTAAATGGAGGAGTTGTAGAACAAGACACATTTTACAGTTGATAGTTTTAAGAAGAGATTACAAAATGTAACACAGTGTTGGCTAAAAAGCCAGAGTATGTTTGTAAATGTTGTCGATGCACTTACTGGAAGATTTAAACACAGACTGTCGACTTATATTTAAAAAGTCAAAAAGTAAATAATGATAATTGGCAAACATCACCTGTGTATTTATTTGTAGACGGATGGTTTAACTCGTCTATACGGCAAGGTATTTGTAAGTAGTGTTTCAAAGAATTAGGAGATAATAAAATGAACAACACATAGATACTAGATGCCCATTTGGTAAGAAATAAAATGCTTGCTAATGTAGGAAAACTATGAACGTCCCAAAAAAAAACACTTCTACATTTATCATTCTTTGCAGCATTGTCTAGGGTCATTATGGACCGCTCTCCAACACTCACTACAACTCCACAATCCATGCAGTGTGATGCCGTAGGGGAAAACTGTGGAGCCAAACCTTGAGCTTGAGATTGGACTTTTGAATGGACTGTCTGCTTCGGTGCTGTTGTGCAGCTATTGAAATCGAAGGTCCCTCAGCTTTGCATTGCCTTCTTGCTGCTCACTAGGAACTCATCTTATGAAATGTGCTAAAAATATAAAGGGGGTAAAAAATCACCATGTATGATTATTGGAAGTATTGCTGCAACACACGGCTTACCAGCTGTTAAAACAACATTACAGTCCATGCGATACGTGGCCATTCTTGAAACCTCTGGAGCCATATTTGTTGTAGGAGTCTGTACCTCTGAAGGGACTTTCAGGCCGGTAATTGTTTCTGCTGCCACCGATGTAGATGGTCCTCCAGCTTCCTTCTGCTTGACTGGCAGTTGGAGACGTTTTCTTTGATACGTTTTAAGAAGATATAACATGAACGTGGTCCCAAATGAGTAAAAAAGAAAGCTTCCAGTCAAAATCTACCACCTGCTCAGATTAAAATTCTGCAAAAGAAGATTCAAGAAGGAGGAGTTGGCGTAAATGTCCTATTCATTTTAATGTTTAGAATATTATCCAGTGGTATTCCTTACTTTCACGGTCATTTGAGGTTTTGAGATTGTGAATTGCACTAGTTTGGCAACATTTTTTAATTCCCTAGGAGTTTAGGTGACAATGGGTAGTTTGATGGGTGTTTGGTAGTTATGTTCTATTTGTGAGTTCAGATGTTGAGTTATTTTTTGAAACTGTTCTTTTTTATAGATGTGTTGTCAAAGTAAAGTTAAACCAATATGTTACTAAACAGCTAGACTCAACCTTTCTGTAAAATGTATCTATCTATCTGTTTTTCACTTTGTCATTTGTATTCGTGACTATTGATGTCATTCCATCCTCTGGTGTTGCTGTGAAGAAGGAAAATGCATTTTTGGTTTAGTCATTTCGACAAATGAATACAAAGGGAAAAGTTAAATTAGTATCTTACTAAATAGTTACACTGAAACCTTATGTAAAATTTGTCTGCATATGTGTTTTACACTTTGTTATAAACACCAGGTATTTGCAGTCATTTCTTGGCAATGGCCCTGATAGAATCATAAAGGCACTGCCTGTGCAGTAATCAAGGCCGCCTTTTCTCCATCGCTCTGTAAACGTGCCACCTCCTGGCAGAGTACTATTTGGGGGATGAAGACTCCTTGGATATTGAGGGTATTTGGGGGCCAAGTATCCCTGTTGTTACCTCTAGCAAGTCCCACAGTAAGTTTGCTAAGAGGTCTTTGGGGGCCACATGGCCTTTCTTCACCACTCTGCAAACAGGACTCTTGGCACAATACTGGTTGGGAAATAATAGATGTCTTGGATGTGAAAGGACCTTGTGGACCAGGAAGCCCTCCTGGTACTATCTATAAGTCATACTCAGCGGGATATCCGAGAGCTGGTCAGAGGCCCCGTTCCCTTTCCACATCATCCTGCAAAGACCATTGCTACTTAAAAAAACATGGAAAGTCACTAAAAAAATCAAAGGTTACAGGCAATGTTCCCTCTAATTCTTTCCACCTTTGTGCGGAAATTCAAGATATCGGTGCGCTGTAACCAAGGCCATGTGCAGCAAGCAACTGATCATGCATTTGAGTGCTTTGCTCAGAAATGTAAATCTGTGGCGATCACTACTCCACATCTTTGGTTACAACGAGTGCAAAGCAGGTGCATTACACACACATTTAGTGCTATTTTATAAGATCTTGAGACAGTTTTGCAATGTAGATACACACCTTCGTGACATGAATTGCTTACTCCTGTAGCACCTACAGTCCAGGTTAAGAAAAGATCAGGACACAGAAGGTGCCACCATTACAAGTACTTACTGAACAGCAGGGCTGATGCAAGCAGTCAGAAGAAAGAGGCAGTTATTATTAAGCTTTAACTGTGATCCGGGTTGGACCAAGTGAAATATGCTAAAAATTTTCCCAGTGTAATTCACCGACACTGGAACACATAGATGAGGGATCACAGAATGTCTGCTTTCGGTCCTGAGCAGGAATCTGCAGGCAGTAAATGGGCTTTCTTATTTACAATTTAAGCTAGCCCAAAACAAAATCTTCATTTAAAGGGCCAACAACCCAATACCTCGATTCCAATACAATGGAGGCTAAGCATAGCACACAAGTATCACTTAACAAGTAAAGTACTTAAAAGAAATATTTCAGGCAGGTTTTTGACTTTGTTTACCCTTCCTATATAAGCTACATACATGGGGCCCGATTCACAGAATTAACTTAAGACAAAATCCTAAACTTACTACTTTTGGTATTCACAGAATGCACTTACTACTTTTGGTATTCACAGAATGCACTTACTACTTTTGGTATTCACAGAATGGATTTACGACTACTAACTTTACGTCCGCACTCGGGCCCGGAGGCGGAACTTCCGGCCCGGAGGCGGAGCTTCCGGCCCGGAGGTGGAGCTTCCGGCCTGGAGGTGGAGCTTCCGGCCCAGAGGTGGGGATTCCGACCAGTGGCGGAGATTTAGCCATGGCCAAAATCTCCACCTTCGAGCCGGAAGCTCCGCCTCCGGCCCGGAAGCCCCGCCTCTGGCCCGGAAGCTCCGCCTCCAGCCTGGAAGCTCCGCCTATGGGCTGGAATTTCCGGCCCGAGTGCGGACGTAAAGTTAGTAGTCGTAAATCCATTCTGTGAATACCAAAAGTAGTAAGTGCATTCTGTGAATACCAAAAGTAGTACGTTTAGGATTTTGTCTTAAGTTAATTCTGTGAATCGGGCCCATGTACTCTAAGGAGGTAGGCATTAGTTAAGAGTGCATATCGGGGATAAACAAAAAGTATGGATTTAAAATGTAATGGTGCTGGGGCTGTCTGTATTTATAAAAATGTATTACTACACATAGGAATCCTTTTTAATAGCAGTATACGATAAACTGAGAAAGAAAACAATAAGGTTCTAAACCCATGCCTTGCAGTTTGCAAGAGGCTTGTTGATACTGGCTCATAGCTCACTGTGCTACATTAGGATTGCAATTTATCTACCGAAAATAATAAAGTATATGTTTCAAAATTAGTTACCCACTGACCTATCCACAAAACCATGAAAATATGTGATTGGCATGGTACACGATGTGCTTTACTGGAGATGCATTAACCCTCTATGCAGCATAATGAGTCTAAGGTGGAACTAGATAAAACACAGACCTCTCCAGCAACTGCATTAACCAGCAGAGTTATCTGACCATTACTATTATCCCCTAAGATTTCCTGGGCACACAAAGATCTCTGCAGAGGGTGTCTTAACCCCATAACATATTTGTCACATTTGTCCTGGTTGACAAGTTCTTTGCTGTAGAGTTTTTAAAAAGTATAATTTGACAGCCAGACTCTGAATTGCATGACTCCCTGACTGCACCAACTTTCTGTTGTGACCAATTTATGACTTTTCACATTAATGAGGTCTTTATAGTGGTTTCACTGTGAATTGGCAAAAAAGTGCATGTGATTCTAACATCAGCACCCACTGGATAAAAGCCCAACAGAGCCATTCATTCCCCTAACTGCCCAGATTCTAACAGCATGGTATGTAGAGGGCTGCACTCTTATGTGTACGAGCTGACCATTACAAATATTTGAAATGTAAATCATGCAACAAAAATCATGTTAGAATATAAGGTTGCATTCAATATTCGAAAAAGTGTATTTCTTTACTATGTGTGTGTTTAGCTTTAATACTTCTAAATATTTGGAAAGTATTTATTAAAAGTGAGTGGTTTTAAAAATGAACTGAGAAACAGTCTCTCACTTAGCAGGGGCAGCTACACTTTGGTGCATGAATTGCAGGCAAGTTCAACTACAATAAATATATATATCCTATGTACAAAACCTTCATTCCTGCATTGTGCCCCCAAATGTTGCCAGTATTTTCAGTTTTATATGGCATAAACATGGCCAAAGGGCACTGGAGCACTTTGTATGAGTACCAGTTGCATTACACAAAGACTCATTATCAAGATTTATGTTTAAGTTTGGGGAGATTAAGTGATTTGCCCTTGAGTCAGTATGTTGAAAATGGACAGCTTTGAAACATTTTCCCTGGGAGTTTACACTGCCTCTCTTCTTCCTGAGTCTCAATCAGAGAGCAGGGAAAGCTGTGTGTGCAGAGTTTGGGTTAGATATACTATAATACAATTCTTTCAATAGGATCAGCCAACCCTGGGCTTACACTTCTGAATGCCCTCAAATTAAGGTGTGATCACAGCCTCTCACCCAGAGCCATAATATTAAATGCAGACTCGAATCACTGTATATTGTGACACCATTTCAAAAGCTTTTCTGGTGGCCGAACAAATGAATATTATATTTCTGCTTGCTTGTATTGGAACCCGGCTCCTCTGTTCGGCAGCCATGCCATTGCCCCACACCGCCTCTACAATACATTACAGGCTCCTGAAAATAACAGAGCAAGCAGCAAGTTTACAAGCTTTGAGATCTATTACCTGCAGCATACCCACCAACACGGATGCAGCATCTCACATCCAATCGTTAGAATTTGAATTTAACGCCCCTGATGAAGGGCAAGCCCGAAATGCATTGGGCAGAAATATGTGAACAATAACAAGTTTTCAAGGATTATATACTATGAATGCAATAGTATGGAACTGAATTCAAAATAAATGAAGAAGCAAATGAAACCTTAAACTACAGAGTTCTCACACATTTATTGAAATTTTATAAAAGGAGTGCCGATTGGGGACGTTACTCCCACAGGAGATATCGCTTGCCTTTTCCTTACCCTCACGCTCAGGAGGGTACACCAATTAGGCACCCAGAAACAGGAGTCACCTTTTGATTACTTGATCACACTAGGTGTGCGGCCGTCCACATTCCAATTGGACTTCACAGCTTCCTGCATATCTGTCATTGGCAACTGTGAGCATTATGCTATAGCCTTATAAACTGTTGTTGCAGGCTATGTAAGCCATTAAAAGCCCACTCCAGCGTAATAGGCCCAAGCTGAAGGGAAGGACCTATAACAAGGGAGTGGGACTTTAACGGATGCCATATCCTAGAATGGCAGGCTGTAGTTACTTAGAACAATACTGTTCCATGACGGTAGAATGTTCTAATTAAAACAACAAGAGTCACCGGTTTTACAACCACTTTGCGCCTCTGAAAGCTCAGTTCCTTTAAAGGGTCCTACTGCATGTACTTGACAGCTACTAGTGTGTGCACAGAGCAGGAGCTGTCAAAGGAGGCTGAGGTCAGCATTTGATTATTCCTCTGTTCTGCCGAACTCTTTCTCATTTGGCAGATCAGAGGGAGACCCAGAAGCTGAGGTGAAACCCTCATCCCTCTGAGAGGCAGGTGAGAGGGAGAATCAAAGCCTGAGGTGAAACCCTCATCCCTCTGAGAGGCAGGTGAGAGGGAGACCCAGAAGCTGAGGTGAAACCCTCATCCCTCTGAGAGGCAGGTGAGAGGGAGAATCAAAGCCTGAGGTGAAACCCTCATCCCTCTGAGAGGCAGGTGAGAGGGAGAATCAAAGCCTGAGGTGAAACCCTCATCCCTCTGAGAGGCAGGTGAGAGGGAGACCCAGAAGCTGAGGTGAAACCCTCATCCCTCTGAGAGGCAGGTGAGAGGGAGAATCAAAGCCTGAGGTGAAACCCTCATCCCTCTGAGAGGCAGGTGAGAGGGAGAATCAAAGCCTGAGGTGAAACCCTCATCCCTCTGAGAGGCAGGTGAGAGGGAGACCCAGAAGCTGAGGTGAAACCCTCATCCCTCTGAGAGGCAGGTGAGAGGGAGAATCAAAGCCTGAGGTGAAACCCTCATCCCTCTGAGAGGCAGGTGAGAGGGAGAATCAAAGCCTGAGGTGAAACCCTCATCCCTCTGAGAGGCAGGTGAGAGGGAGAACCAGAGGCTGTAGATGGGACATTGGAAAGTTGACAGCAGAGGGCCTGTACCCATGCTTATGGGCTGCTGCTGCTCAATTATCTTCAATGAAACTCTAAATATTAAAGGCAATCAGCAAGTTGGAGACAGCACGCATTTTCTGGGTTACTGCATCAGCCTGATGGCAGCCCAACTGTGGCTTCCAGTTTTGGTGCCTCTCATGTTGGTCACTACTACCTGGTCATTCTTCCCCTTCATAGCGACACAATGGATGCTATCACTGTCCTCCTTGACTTTCAGCACCTGGCCATTCTGCCAAAGGTCCTAATCAGGTTCCAGAATCGGTTGCAGGTTAACTTACTGCATTGGTTACTACATACCCTGTCAAGAATGAAGAGTGAGGCATCCAGAACATGGGAATTGTTGTATTGGGTGTGGGGCGGGGGATATTGCTTGTTTAATTCTATAACTAAACTCCAACTCTTGCTGTTATTTAGGAATGATGTTGTGTTGTTACTTTCCAGCTAGAAGTAAGGAGTAATGAAAATCTTGATCTTCTAAGAAATACTCTGTAGAGCGCCTGCTTTACCTCCTTGTTTCGCAAACTGTATATCATGGGGTTAAAGAAGGGAATGACCACAGAGTAAAAGACTGACACCACCTTGTTCATGTCTTGGGAAGATAGATTGGTAACCCTAATGTACATGAAGACCATTGTCCCATAAAAGATGAAGACCACAGTCAGATGGGAGGTGCACGTTGAGAAGGCCTTCAATCGTCCAGTTGTAGAAGGAATCGCCAAGATGGTGGTAATGATGTGCCCATACGACAACGCAATCACCAGCAGGGAGCTGAGGAGCACCACCATGGACACCAAGAAGTCTGCAAGCTGTTTGACATGGGTGTCGCTACATGATAGTCTCAGAAGCGGCGAGGCATCACAGAAAAAGTGGTTGATGATGTTGGGGCCACAAAATGTCTGTAGGCACAGCAATAGAATGGGCAAGACAGGAGTGAAGAAGCCAGTTAACCAGCAGCATGCTGCCAGCCGTGCACACACGCTTCTGGTCATGATGGCTTGGTAGCGCAGCGCGTTACAGATGGCCGCGTAGCGATCAAAGGCCATGGCTGCCAATAGAAAGCACTCTGTTGCTCCTAAGAATGTAAAGATGTACAACTGTGAGATGCAGGCTGTGTAGGAAATGTTCTTCCTTCCAGAGAGCATGTTCACCAACAGGTTTGGCAGTGTCACAGATATGTACCCTATTTCTATGATGGACAGGTTAACCAGGAAGACATACATTGGTTTGTGAAGGCGGAAGTCCCAACATACAAGAAAGACAATGATGACGTTCTCTGTGACCGTCAAAATATAGATGAGTAGGAAAACCAGGAAGAGAAAGATCTCGCAACCCCAGCTGGTGGGAAAACCAACAAGGATAAATTCTGTCACTGTGGTTTGATTGGCTGTACTCATCCGTGGTGGCGAATCCATCTGCAGGGTTTTAGATGAGCACTGAGTCAGAGAAGTGAGCACTGGGGACACAAAGACCTGGTTTAGATACAGACACATGGACATTTTTGCTGGAAAGTAATTTGATAATAGTCTAGTTTTAGGGTCCAATGTTCAATTAAAAGTTAAAAGGTGGCATGGGTTTATTCTCTCTACTTAGGACGATACCCAAACGGTGGTTTATCTATCACCATGGTGGCATGATGATTGAACTGCAACATCTGGCAATAGCACCTGGCGATATCTTTGCCCAGAAATAAAACACATTTAGCAAATTGGAAACTGAGACTTTTTTTTACAAAATCTTACAAAAGAGTTGAGAACGCTAGGTGAGTAGGATTACCTATCAATTGCGTCATTTTGTGTTTGGCGGGAAATTAAACTCTTTCAATTCATTGAGGAAAAGCTGTCAAGAACAATACTTAAGAGTACATCTAGGAAGCAAATTTGTCAGAAAATACAAACAATATTTACATAAAATCAAAAATATGGCTTTAGGACAATTGTTGAATTTTAGAATCATAAACATGTTTACCTGTAAGGGAGAAGAAGGGGAAAAAAAGTAGAGCTGCCATAACTACCAGACACATCTTCGGAGTAAATAAAAATAAAACATTAAAATATACAGATAGTGAAATGGTGTAAATATTTTAAGTAAAATATCATATATTTTGGGATGACGACAAATACCATTACACCATATTATCATGAATGTTTAGCAATACTGGGAATCAGATCTTTAGCACTTTCTTCAGCACAAGATTTTTAAAAACTATCAAAGATGACAACATTTGGGATCTTTCGATGGACATCAGAAAGAAGGAACAATTCATCCATTAATTAATTTTAGTTTATGAATGACACCTGCCACATATTATGAGGTGATAAACTTTACCAAAAAGGTTTCCAAGAGTTAACCACATTAGCAAAGAAAATATGTAATAGTAGAACAACATTAGTCTGAAACATAGCAGTAATCTCTTAACAAAACTTATTCTTAAAAATAACTGCTAAACCTGCAAGTATCATGGGCTCAGTTCCCAGTGCTATTGTTGACAGTAAAGAGATGATTACGCTTGGCAGCGGTTCCATTTATGCTTACTAAGAAGACACGCTCTAAAAAGCCCGCTATGTGATCCAAATATGTCTCAGGCGTCTCAGTCTCTACCCAGCCCGGAGAATGACTATCACAGTTCAATGACGCAAGAAATAAGAGATGAGAGTAGGATCTTCGGGCAGTGACCTCTTCGAGCCCCAGCAGTGAAGAGTGAGATCCTGAGACAGTCACCTCTACAATCACTGGCAGTGAAGAGTGAGATCCTGAGGCAATCACCTCTATGATCACTGGCAGTGGAGAGTGAGATCCTGAGGCAGTCACCTCTTCGATCACTGGCAGTGGAGAGTGAGATCCTGAGGCAGTCACCTCTACAATCACTGGCAGTGGAGAGTGAGATCCTAAGGCAGTCACCTCTTCTATCACTGGCAGTGAAGAGTGCGATCCTGAGGCAGTCACCTCAATGATCACTGGCAGTGGAGAGTGAGATCCTGAGGCAGTCACCTCTTCGATCACTGGCAGTGGAGAGTGAGATCCTGAGACAGTCACCTCTATGATCACCGGCAGTGGAGAGTGAGATCCTGAGGCAGTCACCTCTATGAGCACCGGCAGTGCAGAGTGAGATCCTGAGACAGTCACCTCTACAATCACTGGCAGTGGAGAGTGAGATCCTGAGGCAGTCACCTCTATGATCACTGGCAGTGGAGAGTGAGATCCTGATGCAGTCACCTCTATGATCACTGGCAGTGGAGAGTGAGATCATGAGACAGTCACCTCTAAAATCACTGGCAGTGGAGAGTGAGATCCTGAGGCAGTCACCTCTATGATCACTGGCAGTGGATCCTGAGGCAGTCACCTCTATGATCACTGGCAGTGGAGAGTGAGATCCTGAGGCAGTCACCTCTATGATCACTGGCAGTGGACAGTGAGATCCTAAGGCAGTCATCTCTACAAGCACTGGCAATGCAGAGTGAGTGGCAGAGTGGCAGTCATCTCTACAAGCACCGTCAGTGCAGAGTGAGATCCTGAGACAGTCACCTCAATGGGTGGTGACAGTGGCAAGTGAGATCCTGAGGCAGTATACTCTACGAGCGCTGACAGTGGAGAGTGAGATCCTGAGACAGTCACCTCTACAAGCACTGACCGTGGAGAGTGAGATCCTGAGGCAATCACCTCTGAGAGCACCCGCAGTGGAGACGGAGATCCTAAGGCAGTCACCTCTACAAGCACTGGCAAGGGAGAGTGAGATCCTGAGGCAATCACCTCTTCGAGCACCATCAGTGAAGAGTGAGATCCTGAGGCAGTCACCTCTACGATCACTGGCAGTGAAAGTTGAGATGCTGAGACAGTCACCTCTATGAGCGCTGACAGTGGAGAGTGAGATCCTGAGGCAGTAACCTCTATGAGCTCCGGCAGTGGAGATTGAGAGCCTGAGACAGGCACATCTACAAGCATCAGCAGTGAAGAGTGAGATCCTGAGGCAGTCACCTCTACAAGCACCGGCAGTAGAGAGTGAGATCCTGAGACATTCACCTGTATGAGCACCAGCAGTAGAGAGTGAGATCATGAGACAGTCATCTCTACAATTACTGGCAGTAGAGAGTGAGATCCTGAGGCAGTCACCTCTACGATCACTGGCAGTGGAGTGTGAGTTCCTGAGACAGTATACTCTGCAAGCGATGACGGTGGAGAGTGAGAATCTGAAGCAGTCACCTCTACAAGCACCGGCAGTGGAGAGTGAGATCCTGACACAGTCACCTTTACGAGCACCAGCAGTGGAGATTGAAATCCTAAGGCAGACACCTCTCCAAGCACACGCAATGGAGAGTGGGTTACTGAGGTAGTCTCCTCTATCAGCAATAGCACTGAAGAGCAGGATCCTCAGTTAATCCCCTCTACGAGCACCGACAGTGGAGGGCGGGATCCTGAGGCAGTCACCTCTACAATCACTGGCAGTGGAGAGTGAGATCCTGAGGCAGTCACCTATATGATCACTGGCAGTGGAGAGTGAGATTATGGAGCAGTATACTCTACAAGTGCTGATAGTGGAGAGTGAGATCCTGAGGCAGTCACCTATATGATCACTGGCAGTGGAGAGTGAGATTCTGGAGCAGTATACTCTACAAGTGCTGATAGTGGAGAGTGAGATCCTGAGGCAGTCACCTATATGATCACTGGCAGTGGAGAGTGAGATTCTGGAGCAGTATACTCTACAAGTGCTGATAGTGGAGAGTGAGATCCTGAGGCAGTCACCTCTACAAGCGCTGACAGTGGAGAGTGAGATCCTGAGGCAGTCACCTATATGATCACTGGCAGTGGAGAGTGAGATTATGGAGCAGTATACTCTACAAGTGCTGATAGTGGAGAGTGAGATCCTGAGGCAGTCACCTATATGATCACTGGCAGTGGAGAGTGAGATTCTGGAGCAGTATACTCTACAAGTGCTGATAGTGGAGAGTGAGATCCTGAGGCAGTCACCTCTACAAGCGCTGACAGTGGAGAGTGAGATCCTGAGGCAGTCACCTATATGATCACTGGCAGTGGAGAGTGAGATTATGGAGCAGTATACTCTACAAGTGCTGATAGTGGAGAGTGAGATCCTGAGGCAGTCACCTATATGATCACTGGCAGTGGAGAGTGAGATTCTGGAGCAGTATACTCTACAAGTGCTGATAGTGGAGAGTGAGATCCTGAGGCAGGCACCTCTACGAGCACCTGCAGTGTAGAGTCAGATCCTAAGGCAGTCACCTCTATGAGCACCTGCAGTGGAGAGTGAGATCCTGAAGCAGTCACCTCTACAAGCAGTGGAGAGTGGAATCCTGAGGTACAGGGTATGGCAGTAGAGAGTGAGACCCTAAGACAGTCACCTCAATGAGCACCAGCAGTGGAGAGTGGAATTCTGAGGTAGTGAGCTCTATAAGCACAAGTAGTGAAGAGCTGGATCATGAAGTAGTCAGCTCGACGAACACCAGAAGTGGAGAGCTGAGAGTGGGATCCTCAGGCAGTCACCTCTACGATCACTGGCAGTGGAGTGCAGGATCCTGAGTGAGTCAGCTCTAAGAGCATGGCAGAGGAAAGTCAGACCCTCAGGCAGGAAGCTAATTGACAATGGAAGTGGAAAGTGAGATTCTAATGCAGTCAACTCTATGAGCACTGGTGTAGAGAGTGGGATCTTCAAATAGTCACCTCTATGAGCATTGGCAGTGGAGAGAAGGACCCTCAGGCAGTCCACTCTCCAAGCACCAGCAGTAGTGACTGGGGTCCTCAAGCAGTCAGCTTTATGAACGCAGGTAGTGGAGAGGGGTTTCCTGAGACAGTCAGCCTAAAGAGTACTGGTGATGGAGTGTAGAAGTCTGAGGCAGTCAGCACTAAGACCACCAGCAGTGGAGAACAGGATCTTAAGGCCCCGCATGAAAAATAGGGTCCTGAGACATCCTGCTCTAAGAGTACTGGCAGTAGAGAGTGGGATTGTGAGGCAGTAAGCTCTAAGAATACCAGCAGTGGAGAGTGGGGTCCTCAAACAGTCAGCACGAAGAGCATTGACAGTGGAGAGCGGGAACTTAATGCTTTAAGCTCTAAGAGTACCAATAGTGGAGAGTAAGATTCTGAGGCCTGGCGGAGGAGAATGAGGTCCTGAGGCATTCCTCTCTAAGAGCACCAGTAGTGGGGCGCGGTATCCTGAGTCAGTCGGCTCTATGAACACAGACAGCGGAGAATGGGGTCCTGAGGCCTGGCAGTGAAGAGTGGAGTCCTGACTGAGACTGGCAGCTCTAAGAGCATCGGCAGTGGAGAACAGGATCCTAATGTCTAGCAGTGGAGAGGGGGATCCTGAAGCAGTCAGCTCTAAGAGCACTGGCAGTGAAGAGCAGTGTCCTGAAGCTGTCAGCTCTAAGAGCACCAGCAGTAGAGAGTGGAATTCTGAAGCAGTCAGCTCCAGAGCACCAGCAGTGGAGAAGAGGATCCTTCTGTCTAGCAGTGGAGAGGGGGATCCTGAAGCAGTCAGCTCTAAGAGCACTGGCAGTGAAGAGCAGTGTCCTGAAGCTGTCAGCTCCAGAGCACCAGCAGTGGAGAAGAGGATCCTTCTGTCTAACAGTGGTGAGTGGGCCTTGTGGCTTTCAGCTCTAACAGCACAGACAGTAGAGAGCGATATCCTGAGGTAAAAAAACTCTACGAGCACCTGCAGTGGAGAGCAGGCCCCGGAGGAATTAAGCTCTAAGAGCACCAGCAATGGAGAGTGGGGTCCTGAGGCCCGGCAGAGGAGAGTGGGGTCCTGAGGCTGTCACCTCAAGAGCGCCGGCAGTGGAGAGTGGGATTCTGAAGAACGACAGAGGAGAGTGTGGTCCAGAGGCTGCCGGCCCTTAGAGCACTGACCATATCGAGGGGGAGCCAACTTATGGATTCTGGCAGTGGCACAGCTAAGCTGTTACCTCCCCTCAAGCAGGTTTGTCTTGAGAGAGAGCTAGGAAGGGTTGATGTTTTATACTTTGATGATATTTAACATCAGCTGCCCAAAAACAATAATCCTTCCTTGGTCCTCTTCGATCTACTGACAGGCATCTCATCATCTTCCACTTCCTCTGGGTCACCTGTCTGATGTCATAAGAGATCATCTGTTCTGCAGAAAGTACTGAAGATCTTTTCTGCCACCGTTTTTTAATGATTTCCTCTTATTCCTTTACGTCCGGATTACTTCCTCTGGGTGTAACATTCATCGAGGCTTTGCATCCCTGCCCCTCTTTTTAACGCCTTTCTATCACATTTGAAAGCTTCGATTAGGTTGTATAATTGGGCAGCATAGACTGAAGCCACTGGCAGATCATCAATGTTAAGGTCAATCCCTCTGAAACTTTACAAAGAATTCACTCAACGCAGCACAGCACAGAAGGTAAAGTTGCTGCACTGGGTTGCATGAACGGTAGGGAGCATATCTACCTACAAGTGGAACAGTAGTGCTCTCTTACTGCGCTGGCGCACTTACCGCAGCCATGCTCCAACACAGGCACCGTTGCACCATAGTGCAATGTGTCTGCATTGAGGTAAGAGGGAAACATTAGGTGAAATGAGAACATTTCTCCTTGTTACGCCTGCCTCAGGGAGAACAGGGTTTTGGTGTAAATCCCTGCATAAAATTCATTATCGATTTGCATCAAAACCCAATGCTGGTTGCATATAAACTCGTATGCTCCTACCACACGATGCTTCCTTGATGCAAAGTAACAAAGGGCCGCACATTGCGTTTCATTGCATTACTTTAAATTACAATTACAATTACAATCCGAGGTGGTATGTAAATCCCAGGAGAAGACTTGCGCTTGGTTACTTTAAAAAGTAACACAAACCCGAAGGAGGTCCTTTGTAAATGTGGCCCTAAATGTCTGGTAGATCCTCAACCACCCATATTGAATCACTCTCTGACCTCTTGATCTTGAACAGTTATTGAAATTGCCAGTTGGTGAGGAACGCAAAATTTCAATTGGTATTGGCTACTTAATTCTTAGCTTCAGCACTTCAAATTTTCAGATCACTGACACAAAATTGAGGTAAACAATATTGATTGACAACAGTTTTTTCCAAAAATAGAAGAAAATATTAATTTTTATATAGAGTGTAAAGTGATAAATGGTAAAACATTTTAGTATGCAAAGTTAACATAAAATAAATTAAATACATTCCATTAATATTGTATGATATTTATATATATAAAAATTCAATGAGAAAAATCAATAAATATATTAATTCATGTAGACAATACAATACATTAAGGGCCTAATGATGAGTTTTGGTGGTGCGGGAGCGGGTGAAATGCCACCGCCACCTCCGCCAAAACTCACCCCCATCCGTCCACCAGATTACATGCTATTTGTAGTCTGCTGGGTGGGCGGCATGGTGGTCCCATGGAGGTGCAGTGTAAAGACTCATAGTGAGCCTTAAACTGCACTGTCACGGGACCGCCTGTGTATGTGACTGCACAGGAAGGAATGCATCATGTTGTGCATTCTTTACAGTGCAGGAACTGGAGGTACACAACTACAGGGGGGCACGACATGTTCCACCCTGTAAGCGTCTCCATGCACAGGGGCAAGAGTGAGTCCTGTAGGGCCCTCTTTCTTTCCTCTCCGCCAGCAGTTTCATAGAGGAAGAACCTCCATAAGACCGCTGGTGGTGAGGAAAGCCGTAATATCCTTGGCGGTGCCTCAGGGCACCACCAAGCATATCGCGGCCCTCAGACCACTGCACCATCAAAAGGCATCTCTGATACCTGAATGAATGAATGAAATCCAATTTGTAATGCGCTACTAAGCCCAATGGGCGTCAAGGCCTGGCAGTTACGGCAGTGCAATGGCGGTTCGACCACCCTTGTTGTAATAGGATGGTCAGAATACCGCTGCGCCACAGTGAGTGCGGTGGTCCATGGACTGCCAGACTCATGATCAGGCCCTTAGTATTAAAAAATGTGATTTGCAAAAAACACATTTAGTAAAAATACTATAAACATTAGGGAAAGCGTTAGACTTTAGATGGGTCAAATTTATTATTTTCACTCCAGTCTGTATAGTAGGGAAGGCGCTGGACTTCAGAGGGGTTACATTTATTATTAACCACTCCAGCCTTTCCAACAGTGAGGGAAGCTTTCCACTATGAAGGGGTAAAATGTATTATTATCGATCCAGTCTGTGCAACAGTAGGGAAAGCGTTGGACTTCTGAGGGATTATACCTACTTACCCCACTCCAGTATGTGCATCAGTAGAGAAAGTACTTCACATCAAACACACTACGTATTTAAATAACTCTAGTGATTTATAAAAAAAATGAAGAACTGTTAATATAAACAATTTTGATTAACACCCATATATACATTTATACATATATATATATATATATATATATGTGTGCGTGTGTTAAACATTAAAACAATTAAAGAGTAGTCATAAATAATATACAATGTAATAATTAATTACCAATTAAAAACATTGTTTTTTAATTATTACTTAATTAATTTCCCACCCTAAATCCTGACAAACATAGCAACTTGAACCTAAAATATGACTAATATAAATAGTATATCACCTTGAAGTCAGGGATTTAAATCTCCTGCATGAACTACATCAATTGGAGAGGGAAATGTAAGGACATGGGCCTTCCTGTATGAGT
This sequence comes from Triturus cristatus, assembly GCF_964204655.1. Classification (NCBI taxonomy): domain Eukaryota; kingdom Metazoa; phylum Chordata; class Amphibia; order Caudata; family Salamandridae; genus Triturus; species Triturus cristatus. The sequence continues at coordinate 19,311,321 of NC_140585.1, read as the reverse complement.
GGGCGAGACTGCTGGAATAATGGGCTTAGACATCTATAACAGCATCAAAACCCCATTCAAACCTAAATCTACTTTTGTCCCCAAAGATACCAAAAGACTTGATTGATGTGTTCGCTGAATTAGTAGTGAAAGACCTGAAAGCATTTTCCATTGAATCTAGCGATAGTTGTCCATCAATCTGACAAGGTGGGTAATGTGGTGCTGTGGCTACTTAACATAAACAATGAAGAAGCAAGGCGCCAATTTAGAGATACCGGATGCTATCAAAAAGTCCCCAACAGCAATGTGTTAGAGATTAAGAACAAATATCATAAAGACCTAGCCAGGTGGAGAGGTTTAAGCATGGTCTCACAAGAAGAATATCTATATCTGAAGGTAGATAACCAAGTAACACCCATACTATACCTCATTCCAAAGATGCACAAAACTGCAGAGGTCCCCCCTGGAAGACCTATTATTTCAGCTATAGGTAGCTTATTCGAACCCACATCTAAATTCCTTGATTAATTCTTACAGTAGTTTGTTAAAGAACTCCCAGCCTATATACAAGAAACAAGGAACTTCCTGAGGAAAATTGAGAACATCATGTGGAGGGTTACAATTCTCCTAATTACTCTTGACGTTTCATCTTTATACACAATCATCCTCCATGAGGATGGGTTGAGAGCAATGAGGTATTACTTGAACAAACGATCTTTAACATTATACCAACATTCAGGGGTGCTTGTTGAGATGGGGGGGTTATGCCTGGAGAATAATGTCTTCATGTATGGTGCAGATACATACATGCAATGGAGAGGGACTGCCATGGCCACCTGCTTCACCCCCAGCTATGCTAATTTGGTGGGAGAAACAGGTGCTCTGGGTACAATATGCAGAGGACTGGAAGATCAATATCATTTTATGGACAAGATTCATTGATTATCTCTTTCTAGTGTGGGAAGGTACTAGGGAAACTGCTGAGCAGTTTGTCCTGCAACTGAACAACAATTCTTTGAGTTTGACCTTCACCAACACAATCAGTAATACACAGGTTTGCTTTCTGGACCTAGAAGTCTATGTCATATAATATAATAATTCACAGCATACACATACCTATAAAAAGAAACATGGCTGGGAACTCCATATTACAGGCTAAGAGCTCCCACCCCCTGAAACTCAAAAACAGCTCAGGATAAAGAAAAACTGTAGTGAGGCATCAACACTGGAAGAAGCATAAAAAGATCTCACCATTGGATTCATACAGAAAGGTTACAATCTCCAGGTATTGAACCAAGCACTAACCAAAATGAGTAAGTTCAGGAGAACAAAACTTCTGTACCCTAATGAGGAAACTAGGGAGGAGAAGAGAACCAAGAATGACATACTTATGATCACCGGTTACAATGCCTACCACAGCAGGGTGAGAGACTGCCTAAGTAGACATTGGCACCTGGTGAAGAGGGACCCGATACTCAATGGTCTAGTTTACCGCAAGCCACTAATCACCTTCAGGAAAGCCAGAGCCAGGAGGCAGGATCTGGTATCAATAGCCCTGAAGTAGGGAGTGCTGAAGGATGGCTGAGAGCCAGTACTGGGTTTTACAAATGCTCAAAATGTAAGGCATGCAAGAACAAGCGTAATATGAATCAGGTTATGTCCCCCCTAATGAAGAGTCCATGGAACATAAGAAGCTTCCTAAACTGCAAAAGTGATTTTGTTGTATATATATTGCAGTGCACCTGTCTAAAGACTTATGTGGGCAGTACCATACACATGATACATATGAGGATACTTCAACATGTAAGGGCAGTAAAAAAACAACAATTAGAGTTACCCTGTGGCGAGACACATAATTAAGTACATAGGGGATAATTTCAATGATCTTATATACTTTGCAATTTATCAGGTAGCCAAATTGAGGAGATATGGCAATCGGGGACAAAAGCTGTGACAGCTAGAGTCAAGGAATGTTCTGCTGTTCAATACCAAAATCCAGTTTGGCCTTAATTCAGAATACGATTTATATGTACATCTAGAATCCTAGGTATCCCTACTCCACGCTTTCAATTTTAATTTTTATCTTGATGTTGGAACCACGTGTTGTAGACACATACATTGATGATGCAAAATGCTTGAAACTAATGAATTGCAATTAACTCATAATTAATTTTATGAAATTGGGAATCATGGAGGTAGCCAAGTATAGAAGTGAATTTAACTAGTACTTAGGAGGGTACCTGGACAAACAATGAGCACCATGTAGTGAATTAATTATGAATGTACCAGTGACCAAACCTGTCATTTGAGAGTATGTGTGCTGTAGTTGAAGTTTGGAACTCAACAGTACGGTAGAAATGGTATAGTAATGCACTTGCACTTTATATTCTGAGAGTTAGGCATCTTATTTAGAAATACTCGTGAGTTATAGTTAGCTGAACTAACTATAATGGGGGGATTTCTCTTGATTTGTACGAGTGAAATGTCAAACTAACTATAACTTTCCCTAAAACCTATGGTTTTTTCAGTGAATTTCTAAGGTTTTTTAAATGCAAATTTCTAACTATAACCTTACTGAAACCTATGGTTTTTTCAATTAATATATATATATATATTACCTACTGGTTGTCGCCAGTCGGTAATTATAGTTAGGTCCAAGTTTCCATAGGAAGAGCATTTTTGGTTTTGCTTATAACTTTGGTGTTGTTTGATGAATCGTCATTAAATTTTCCAAACTAATTCTTTGTTCATATCATCTCTATGTTGAAAGTTTAGGGGTGATTCGTCACGGGGGGTCAGAGAAAAAAGGGGGTCCCAAAACATGTTTTCTCCATGCAATTTCCATAGGAAACTTTAGACAAGGATACAGGTCGAACGGGTGAATGGAATTACCCCAAATTTGGCAGGGAGAAGGGTCTTGGTCTAGAAAGCATGCTTTTGTTTATTTGTTGTAAATCCATTCAGTAGATTTGGAGAAATATTGAAATTTACAGATATCGATATTTGGGAATTCTGCCATCTGATTGGCTGAGGCGTTACAAACACGGCTTGCTGGGTATTGGCTGCGAACGGTTGCAACTAGGAAGTGTTGGCAGCCATTTTGTGATTCCGTTGAAGCGAGTAAGGGGAAAAAAGGGTGAAAAAAGTAGGAAAGAGGAGGGTAGGAGCACTGTGAGCTCTGTGGGGTGGTTAGGGTGTGCTATATAGGGAGTGTAAAGCAAAGTATTCACCCCTACCGGTGTGAAAGTGTTGTTCTGCCCAGATTGAGATGGTGCTGAGGTGAGGTGCCGGTACACTCAAGGATGAAACCGTGCGCCTGAACTGTGAACCGATTGCTGTAAACTGATGTGCTCTGGGTACTGTAGCATAGCTGTGCAAGTGGTGTTAGAATGCGTTTAGACTATAGTAGGAGTGGGAAGCAAACTACTCGCTCCTACCGATCTGAAGACTCGTGGATCAAACCGTGAGCCTAAGCCATGAGCTGATTGCTGTAAAGTGATGTGCTGTGGGCGCTGTAGGATACTGGCCACTGTAGCATACCTGTGTAAGTAGTGTTAGTATGCGTTTATACTATACAGGGAGTGGCAAGTGAACTACTCACCCCTACCAGTGTGAAGACTCAAATGCAGTGTTTTAGCAAGCAGGAATAGAGAAATAATCGTGAAGAATATAATGCAGAATGTTGCAAAGACAAATGGTGAAATCAGGTGTGTCTAAGAAAGTGGGTGTGTGTAATAAAGCGATGGAGTCTGCAAGTTATATAAAAAGTGTCTTTATTTAAGTGCCAAAAATGGACACACTGGTGCAAGAGCTGGGGCATCCAGCTGAGGCAAACTCCAACCACTTCTGCTGTATTCAAACCTAAGCTCCTGCACCAGTAAATTCCACATTACATGTTACAGTTCCATGTGACATAAACAATACCTATTAGACATGAATGACTCTAAATTATATAATGAAAATAAAGGTAGGCTACGATTACCACGTGTATCCTTTAAGAAAAAAAAGAAAACAAATATTCCAAAATGTAATCATCAAACTTCTTAGGTACCCTGGTACTCCTTTTTTGTAACACAAAATTATCAACAGAAGAACAGTCAGCAATCTCTTCTACAGTAGATTCAATGTGGTGCGTGTCAGAATTGGTAATAGTTCTACTCACATCGGAACTTTGAGGAGGAACACAAACATTGCGCTTCTCAGAAGCACATTCGGTACCCTTCTCGCCAAATCATAGATTATTGTCTTCAGCCCTTTCAAAAAAACATTCTTGTGCAAGAGCTAAGGCATCGAGCTGAGGCAAACTCCAACCGCTTCTGCTGTATTCAAACCTAAGCTGCTGCATCAGTGAATTGCACATTACATGTTACAGTTCCATATGGCATAAACAATAGCTATTAGACATGAATGAGTAAATACTATAATGAAAATAAAGATAGGATACGATTACCAGACTGTGCCAACTATTTCCTAAACAATGTTGTGTTTTTTGATCTTGATCGCCAGCTTGTGAGCAGAGGCTGAGGATGAGCTAATTTGTGTGAAAGGGCTTCGTGGATAACAGGCAGGCAGTGAGACGTGTGCACAAAGAATAGACATGGTTTCAAAATGGATCTCGGGTATAGGCTAATTTTGCAAGTAAATAGCGCATTTGCATAGGCCATACATCACCCATCCCTGGTTAGGCTGGAGACGTAAGGGACAATAAGGAAAACAGAGTTCAAATGCCTGAGTATACTTAGAAAGTTATTATATGAAAATTGTTCAATTGAAGTGTATTAAAAAAATGTATAGGACAAAGTCAAAAAAGTTGGAAATAATCAATCCAAGGATAACGTGAATTTCTTACACGTCTTGGACATTGCAGTCTGGAAGTTCTTCAGCGGCTTGAGATGCGTAATGTTCCAAGAAGTGATTGTTGCCATAGTGTGAGAAAAGCGAAGCGATCCAATTCATATCCTCGAAGGACAATAATGTTCCTCGAATGTTGGAGCGGCAATTTGAATTGGCAGGCAATCTGAGATGTTGTCAAAGGTTGCACATTGCAGGAGATCTTTTGCGGCTGCGCAGAAATCCCATTCCACCAGGGCTCCAGTGCCCGAACAATGAAGTTCATGGTTTTCAAGATACTCCATTATCTGCTGGATATCGGGAGCGATTGTTGGGATGTTGGCAAGGCATAGATCCATTAACCAGTCGAACGGGCAAGTTTTCCAATGAAAAGATGGTTGCACGCAGATTGCATATGTGTAAATAAATGTCATGTTGTAGCTGGCTACGATAATAGATAGAGGCAGGCAGCCGAAAAGTTGTTCCATTTTTTCACGGTATTGATGTAGCTTCGCGTAGAGGCGTATTCTTTTGACAAATAAGGAAGGTGCACTCAACAAGAGTCATTCAGAACCACAAGTAATGTCCATTTATCTTGCTTTTATTCCAAAAATGGTAAAGAGAGCGGTAAACAGCCAAAGCGTTTCGTCCCTTTTGCCAAGGAACTTCTTCAGGGCTGTGAAAGTTACATGAAAATCGATTACATTACGACAACCGACATATAACAAAATTCAACTATACATGAGAACATAGGCAAACATTCATATATTAAAAAACCCATACATAATAAAAACAAACAAACAATCTACATATATCATGTTAACCAAAACGAACATCACATAGGTCCACATAAAAACAGTTGACATCACAATCAATTGAGGAGTACACATTTAATAAAAACCATAAGAAAATAACATTAGTTTCTGAAATAGGAATATTTTTTTTGTATCATAGTCTAACACTCAGAATGAAACAGATTGGTGGGAAACATATTATTGGTCATCAATATACATTCATTAATCGAAGGAAGAAGAAATAGATCTAAAAAAAGTAGACTAAAAGGAGAGAAAGAGAAAAAAAAGATTTTGGAAAAAGAATGAAGAATATATTACAGATGTGAGCTACAGTTGATAGAATCCAAAATGCACCTAAAACCAAGACAAAAAGAAAGATCCCAAAGAGTAATAATGTGATGAAGAGCCCAAAATTATATATAAAGAATAATATATACAGAAAAATCCCAGGAAAACACCTAAACCGTGGTTGAATGAAAGATAACCATAACCTAATATCAAAAAAGACTACAAAAAAAGCAACAACATCTCACCTATAAATCAATTGACACGAATAATATTGAAAAGGCATTTCAAAAGATATTCACGAAAGTCAAGATTAAACCACTGGAAAATGTTCAGCACAGATGTACATAGATGGAACATCAAAGTTCAAATCTAATAATCAAAGAAGGATAAGTATTATGTGACATCGTCCAAAATTTATAAGTATCAATGACATCCTCAATAAAGATCAAAAACATCAAAAGAAAAACAAAAATCATATAAAAGCACCAAATTATTAGCAAACTTCAAACACATCTTTTCTACCAAATTATAGTGGATATCATACCACTGTACAGTCATCCCTTAAAGTGGAAAGAGAACGTGTCAAATACAATACATACACTTCCTTTATTCAATAAATAAATAAACAAATTAGTATCTCACCCATAAGTTATATAGAAGTCGCTTCCATATTAAGGTAGACAATAGAAACACGAAGTATGGTTCCAACAACAGAGACAGTTCTTTATATATGTAGTTATAATCTGGATCTATGGGCACAGGAAAAGAAATGTATATGATAAATAATCACAAGTAACAAATGAACCCAAAATATAAGTTGCCACATATCGATAACCACTTGCTTAAGCCAATCTCATGCACGATAACAAGAGAGGTAACAGTGATGCCACCGAGAGCACTAAACACTAATAATAGTATTCCCTACGCATACCTACTCTAGTGCAATTACGTGATATCTCTTAGAAAGTAAAGACTCAGGATTGAAATAGATGTAAAAATAACTAACCATACCCCGAGAAAATACATCCTATGATCTGTCAAGAGCAATGATTCATTATCATATCATCCCAGCCGTCTAAGCTTTTTATGAGAAAATTAACTCACAATGGTCCTGAATAATTAAACCGAAACGTGCAGCACCCATAGGCAAATATAATAACATTTGCCCACTAGCCCTAAGGCATAGCACCCTCCCTAAGCGTCCGAAAGTCCATAACTTACTTGTAGGGGACCGACATACCGAACAGCATAATAACTGGCAGCAAACTATAACCCCAAGGCTGGCGCCAAATTTAAAGGCATCAAGAAAGAAGCGTAATTGACGCATCTACGTTAGGGCGCTCTGCAAAGTAAGGAAACATAGAAAACGGCGTATACGAAAGGAATGTCCCTTCGCACGTGGCGGCCATTTTGTGATGCCTGCAATACAATCAGTGTGCAAACGGCTTGAACATATGACAATGTTTGCATCAAATTTGTTTAAATAGATACAAACAGTATATTGCTCACGATATCTGATGGTAACAAAAATACTGCATCTCATTAAAAAATGAAGTAGGAACACAAACTATATGGAACGTTTATAAAATATTTATTGTTGCTAACATTAAGCTATATTGGCTTTGGCATCGGGCAATAAAATGAAAACATAGAAACTGTGTCTAATTCAAAACACTGAAGCAAGTGTCACTATAAATATGGCGCTTATATTTATTTTTTGACATATTCGTCAGGCGTCAGCCATCCAATTGTACGTCCACTGAAGCTGGGCATTGTACAGTATCGTAATGATATTACAGAATATGAATCTCAGAAATAGAAAAGAGCTCAATCTACATGACTAACAAACACTAAGCATCAAAACAGAGTGACAAGATATCTGATAAAAAACAAAAATACCTCCATGTCATTGAAGTGAAAAAACAAGATATCCAAAGATAATAGATACAAACAAAAACAGAGAAAAGAAATGAAAAGTTGTGGAAAAGGAAGAGACAAAGGATTCTAGCAACATAAGGATACATCAAAATCCTAATACTGACATGAGAACACACCCACTCTTACATATATAGGCTAATCACAAATCAACTATAACCTCTCTTGCATTTATAGGCTAATCACAATGCAACTATATATATATATATATAGCGAACCAAAAAACAACAACAAAGAAAATCACCTTTTTATGACTAATACACAGTATATTTTCTGGTCATCCAGGATAAAAATATATAGAAGTATAACCTTCCTCTTTTGACCTATGTTTTGAAATGTCATCCAAAAAATAATATACAATGAAAATCAAGTCTTAGAAGGCCATATCAAAATCAGTAATGCCTCATCAATCCGGGTATTCATCCCAGAAAATAATGGAACTCCTTGTCAGTATTATGGCCCATCTGTGTAGCCCTTAAACGACATATCCATTTTGCCTCTTTTTGTCTAACCTGGACTTCCCAATTGCCACCTCTATTTCCAATTGGAACATGGTCGATGCCATGAAACCAAAATTAATTGTCATCAGGGTGTACTTTTTTGTAGTGTTCACTCAGGGAATATCTATTGTCACCATTGAGTATCGCTCTACGGTGTTCCTGTATTCTAATCTTTAATGGGTGAACTGTACTCCCCACATAAATGATCCCACAAATACATTCTATCACATAGATGACATGTGTGGTGTTACAGTTCATAAAATGTAGGATATCATATATCTTTGAAGTATTATAAGAAAAGTTGGAAGTTTTATTCTTGCCACAAAGGCAAATGTTGCATGATCCGCATGTGAAGAAGCCTTTTGGTTTCGGCGGCAACCAAATTTCATTAGTGTTGGGAACTTAACTAGGGAATAGAAGATTACGCAATGTTTTACCCCTTCTGTAGGTAACAGAGGGTACATTGTTAAGACAGCTCTTTAAACCAGGAACCTCTTTTAAGATTCTCCAGTTCTTCTTTATAGTAAGTTGAAAATCTTGCTGTAATTGGTATTGTGTTGTGTGATAAATCTAATAGAACTGTTGGTTGCAGTTTCTTTAGATTTCTTCGGTTTGTCTTGAAGAGTATCTTCTCTCTTAAAAAGTTGCGTTCTTTATATAGCTTTGTCAAGGAGCTCACTTTTGTAACCCCTCTGTAGAAATCTTTTTTTAGATTCTATGATATTATGAAGATATGTAGTTTCTTCACTACAATTTCTCCTAATCCTTGTTAATTCCCCATAGGGGATATTGTGATCAATGGACTTGGAGTGTGCACTCACTGCATGTAGTATCCTGTTACATGCTGTGTCCTTCCTACAAAGGGTACTCTGTATAATTCCATCTTTGACATAAACTTATGTAAAAAAAATAGATTTTTTCTTTATCAGAGGCTATGGTAAATTTCACATTGTATTAATTGGTATTTAAATCTGTGAAATATTCTTGTAATGAGTCAAAGGACCCTGACCATAGACAAATGATATCATCTATGTACCTCCCCCAGAACGTGATGTTATTAGTCCAGGGAGAGGCACGTCTGCCCCAGGCATGCTCCCTCTCAAACCACCCCATAAAGAGGCAAGCGTAAGAGGGAGCAAACCTGGAGCCCATAGCTGTACCCAGTATCTGCTGAAACCAGCATTTATCAAACAGGAAAAAGTTGTTACTAAGGATAATATCAATCATTTCTATGATCATTTCATTAAAAGTATACAGATCAACACCTTCTTTATCCAAAAAAGATTGTACCGCCAAAACACCAAGATCTTTTCGTATACAAGTGTATAGGCACTCCACGTCAAAAGTGACGAAATTCACTTCATCCGACTACTCATAATCTTTAAATTTGACCAAGATGTTTTCCCTGTCACGAATGTACGAGGGAAGATTGCCCACATATTTTTGAAGCCTCAAATCAACAAACTCAGAGAGTTTTTCTGTAGGTGAACCCACCCCAGAGATGATTGGAAGACCAGGCAGGAACAGATCTGGCTTGTGTATTTTCAGCAATATATAAATGTACCGATAATTGGGAAATTCTACCCTTAAGTACCTAAATTCATTCTCAGTAAATAATGCAATGTCTTTCCATTCAGAAAGTCTCATATTTATCATGGTTGTTAAGTTCACAGTTGGATTACATGCAATTTTCTTATAGCACAGCTCGTTGCTGAGTTGGTGATTTATCTCACCCATGTAATCACAATGATTCATAATCACAACATTACCGCCATTTGTATGACAATACTTTCATCCAATTTGAGCCTATTAAGTGCTTTCCTTTCTTGGGCGTTAACGTTGTGATGTATTGTGGAGGAACATTTTCCAGACATCTCCAATTTATGTAGTTCTTCACTTACTTTGTCATAAAAGATATCAATGTTGGTGTGATAGTTCGTAGCGGGGACAAACTTAGATTTCGGTTTTAGACCACTGTCGGTCATGTAATTTTGAGGGATATCAAGTTTGTTCATAAGAGTTATTTTATCTTGACTCTCTTCATCATCCAATGTGACTAAACAATGTATACTGCGAATATCTGCAATTGTATGTGTCACTTGATCAGGTACCACCGGTTGTTCAGTGTTTTTGGGGTAAGACTGCAAAAAATTATCTTTAAGTTTAAGAACTCGGACAAATTTATTATCTGTCGATGGTGGTTTTTTTAGTTTAAGTAGAGGCGTATTCTGTCGGACATGATTGTTACCAAAGGGAGCGCAGCCATTTTTTACAAGCAAAAATAGAAGTAGGATGGCCGCAAACAGAGCGAGAATTATGGGCACTGTTCCTATTGTTCCAGAGATGATCGAATGAATGAAGTCTGGTATTATACCAAAAACTGTCTGAAAGCCTGTGACAAGGCCGGAGGAGACAGTGTTAAAAAAATGTGACAGAACTTGAGTGTCAGATGTGTTGAAAATTGTGTAGCAAATCACAAAGTGTAATGGGAGGTTCGTATTTAAAGGGAGTCTATTTAACTTGAAGTTCGTGCTATCTGCAGTCGATAAATTACTTTTGGAGAAGTGAGGGACACTTTTGTTTGAAACAAAAGCGCTTTCAGTTTGCTCCGTTTAATAAAATCTGTTTTCAAAGTAGGTATTGAAGGCCAAGGTAAACTTTGGGAGTTACTTTGTGTGGGTGGGAATAGAGATTGCCAGAAGAAGTTATCCGGGTTGAAACAGTAAGGACATACGGTATGCCAGCTCACATTCTGTAGCAGTCTATGTTATTAAGAACCAGATAACTGCTGTTAGAAAGCTGTGTGATTGTTGGTGTGATTGTGGGAGTTAGCGTGCTTTTAAGAAAGTACGCAAGATTGGGGGATGTAAGCTTAGAAGCGCCGTGTAGTTGGACATTCTTGGATAGTAATAAATGATTGCCATTGTGGTCGCACTTTTCACCTGTGAGAAAAATGTCTGTATCCTCTTTAAGACAGCGATATGTAAATGGGAGAAACGATTGCTCGTGAATAAATGTGCTACCTTGTATAATCACATACAACATGACAAACAACATGTACACCTAGCAGACACAACGACACTACATACTCTGGGAACTGTGGCTAGCCATGTACACAAACCAAACATGGCATGGCACCTCTGCCACAAAATGCAGAATGCGGGGAGAGATGGGAGCAAAGTATGTGCGAAGGTGGCAAGTGATTCTCGATTATAAAATGATATACAATGCAAAGTGTTGAGGGGATATGCCAGAGAGACTTGAGTATGCAGAGGACAAACATGTACATGTCAACATACAGTGATGGTCTATTGAGTGAAGTGGACAGTGGACGCAACCATGATAGTACAGTCAGTAGGGAAGATTACGAAAACATAGCGTGTACGTGCCCCCTCCCCCCCAAGTCTTTAGCGTAGTGGGCTGGCTCGGGGTACACAAGGCTAGTGTAGGGGTATGAATAAAAGGCACGTTTCTCTGGGTGTGGTTGTCTTTCGGAATGGCGAACGTGTCTGCCAGGTCTGCGCAGCTTACACCGCCATGAGGCTGACGCCATGAGCGAAGGTGGGTGCGTGAATGATGCTCTCAGCTTGCTGGTACCCAGAAACAGTCATGGCCGCTGTGACGAACATATGCCCCACAGTTCACCTTTCGACACCATCGTATGTGAAAGAGGGCCCACCACGTGACGGCGGAAGCTCCTGGGCTGAGGTCTGCGAGCTGGGAAGGCTTCTGAGATCAACGCTGGCTACCGCGACACAGGCACACAGCACCCAGCCTGATGCCCAGCACTGTGGATTGCTCTGTATACTACTAACACAGAAATCCAATAGGTACCAACAGTGGAACGGTGTCTTGATCCCACAATGGACGATGTTAGAACTGCATCTAAGAGTGGAGATGAAGGTACTGCCTTCGACCAGGTGCAACCAACTCTAGGTCCCAATAGTGGAACAGTGTCTTGATCCCACAATGGACGATGTCCGATATTACCTGCTGCTTGGTTTTCACACAACTCCCTCGTTGAGGTGCATCACACTCTGTGCTTCCGTAGCTAATTGCTGCACATGGTTATTGGGCTTAGTTGACTGCATTCGCTGGAGTACACTGCAGTACAGCAGGTCCAAACAGTGAAACGGGGTCTTGATTCTGTGATTGAGGATGTCAGAAGTTGAAGTTAGTGATGATTTCTGTGTAGCCCCTCCGATCAGGTGCAACCAACTCCGTGCTTCCGAATCCAACGGCACACAGCTGTGAGGCGTTAATGACCACTGCCTCTGGCCAGCACTACGGTCAGTAGGGCTCACAATTCAGATCGAGCGGTGATTGTTAAATTACAGAATCCAGTAGGCAACTAACAACAACATCTATTGAAATATACACAATATCATTTTAGTATACTTGCTTGAAGAACTTTTTTTAGATGCGTTATAGGTTTAGTACAATGACCAAATTCTTCTTGGTAATGGAAAAGAACACTGAATAACAGTCTACACTGTGGACAGGAGAGATCGCAATTCAAATTGTTTTGATTTTTTTATTGCAGAGTTTTTTGTAAGTTATGTTGTTGTATTTTGGGAAGAGGAAGTGAGAAAAAGTATTCATGGATGTCTGTGCTGACTACTGCCTTCAATTTACACTGCAGACAGCAGTGTTCACAATTCAGATCAAGTCGCTATTGTAGATGACGCAGTCCTGTAGGCAAAAGACATTGCTCCAGTGCTCTCTGTCCGCACTACACATATGCATCATCGCAGGCTCCGCATACGGTTTTTATTGCTTCGTGTACTGCAAACAGGACAGCTCAAGTCAATGCCACGTGGCTGTGGGCCCTTGCTGACCACTCTCTCTGGCCTACACTGGAGACAGCAGTGTTCACAATTCAGATCGAGTTGCTATTGCAGAGGATGCAGTGTTGATGGTAACAGACATTGCTCCTAGTACGGCCTGCCCGCAGCACGCATCATCGCTGGCTGTGCACATGCTGAATGCTTTTGATGTGGCTATCTGAGTGCACTAGAACTGATGGACCCTTTATGAGACAATCTTTTTTGTATTATTTCAGATCTACTGATTGTATCTCAGTATACCACAAGTTATGGTTCTTTTACCATAGAATCTTTTGTGTAATATTTCACATCTACTGTCCCTGCCTTACTGCAGCACAAACTATTGACCCTTTTATTATTGAATCTCTGTGTGTGATCCAATGATTACTGACGTAGTTGATGCTAGCAGCAACCATTCCCTGAGGGCTGGTTTACACTCACCCCACACGCATTCAGCACAGATGTCACTGGATATGTGACCCTTGTAAAAAAAAGGAGTCGAGCGCACGTGCCCGTACCCACGTCCTCTTATCTATCTGTGTCCGTGTGTTCATTATCTATGCACGATACTGCCCCTTTGCCGTACCACATTACATTGTGCTGTGGACAGCGTATTTAACCATGTTAACTCTGGCAGTGGGAAAAACTTTGGTTATGTAACTTTTAGGTGCATGGCTATCACAGGTGTAAGGCTGCTTTACAGACCATAAATATTGATGAAGATGATGGTTGCATGTTGTGTGTAGTATAAGATATGTGTACATAGCAAAACGTTTTCAAAAAAGCTCTCTAAGCAGAAGAGGTGTGTCTCATCAAATGCTGTAGAGAGAATGACTAAAATGGTTGGCGTTCTCCAAATGCTACAGTGGGAAATGTTATCAACTAATCAAATGCTTTTTTTTAAGGTCACATGGCAATCGTGCACCCAGTGCGCAAGGAGACTGCACCCGATGCAATTTTGAGAACATATATTTACCATAATATAAGTTTATTACAGTTGGAAATATATAAATGTTTAAAATATTTTAGATTATCGCTTGCTCTCATATACACTTTAAAGTTATTTCTATATAGTTTTGAGACATAAAGAAACTAGCACAATGTCGGCGTGTTTACAGCAATCAATAAATGGTTGACCGCCCGTGTTTAAGAGTGCGTCGTACTGCGCCATGAAGCCCAGCTGGGTTGAGTCGATGCTACATAAGATATTACATAAATAAATATAAGGGGCCTGTTAACTTTGTTATTCTGTTGAAAGGTGGGGGTCTGTCCTTTAACTGAAGACCCAATAAGAGATGGCAGCTAACACTTGTTTGAAGAGGCGAACCCTTTCACTGGACCTATTTACCTCTCTTATCACAAGAGCCAGGCCCCAATGTCCCCAAACTAACCCCTCCAGCCACCTTTTCAGAACTCGTATCTGTCACCAGCGGCCTCTGCCCATGCGAGAGACATTAAACCTCTGTTTGCACAGTTGGGCCGAATGTCTGGTGTCAAAGGACGGCTGGTTATACAGAGGCTCATTCACAGGGCCTCTGCACCCGCTTTGAAGAGAAGTGAGGCAAACACGCCTGCATCCTGCAGCCACCCAGCCGAGCGTGTTCGAGTCACTGCGTGCCGAGCCGGAGGCAGCCGCTGCACTACAGAGTAACACTTTTGGTGCGCATGCGCACGATGTAAAGCATTGCGTGTATGCAAGAGTCTGGACAAGTCAGGCAAAAGAAAGTGCAAATGCAGGCAGCCAATCATATGAAAAAAAAGCATTTACAAATGCAATAGAACTCGTATTTACGCGAGTCCTATTGCATTGTAAACAAAAATGGGGGCGCCGAAGAAGGCAGGAACGGGAGTGGGTGGGGGGTGGTGGTGGTCAGAGAAGTCACGGACTTTGGGAGGGAACAGGGGGAGGCAGGGGAACAAAAGAGTTGCTGAAGTAAAGGGGCTGATAGCCATGGAAGGATAAAAATAACATCTTGGCAGTAAGGAGGTGGAACTAATACGCCGGCAACCAATAAGAATGCAGCATTTCAGATTTGAGCCAATCAAAAGCATGGGCAGAACTTGGGCAGAGCTTCCCCCACAATACTGTATACAGCATCTCTCGCCGAGACAGCGCATGCGCTGCCTAGGCGAAACCTAAAAATGAGGGAATGGCGTACCCGGTGCAACACCACATGTCTATGATGTAACACAGGGCCTGGCAGCGTGCACTCATCGAATACGGAACGAGCAGCCAGTGCGACCCCATATGTATATGACGTAACAAGCAGCTTGGTACTGCGCACCCGTCGCATACCAAACTAGCAGCTGGCGCGACCTCATACGTATATGATGTTAGGCAGGACGCGGTGCCACAAACCTGTCAGATACGAAATGCGCATCCTTTACGAGTTTAGCAATATGGAGGATAGGATTTGCGTGCTGATGGAGTTTGGTACACTACTGGTACGGGACTCTAGTTTTCTAAAAAAAAAAAAAGATATACTTTTTTTTGAAGATATAAAACATTACAAAATTTTCAAAATTAAAAAAAAAGGATTATAGAGTTCCAAAATATAACAAAAAAAATAGAAAAAATATAGGTTTTACAAATATGAAAATATGAAATTAACATTTAGAAAACGTTCGAAATTCACTGAAAAAACCATAGGTGTTACAGATGTTATAGTTAGGAATTAACATTTGAAAAACCTTTGAAATTTACTAAAAAACATGGGTTCAGGGACGTTATAGTTAGTTGGACATTTGACTCATATAAAACCAGAGAAATTCGGCCGTTATAGTTAGTTGAACTAACTATAACACGCACGCCCGCAATGCACTGGTGATGACGTAACATATTACATCATTCATGACATGGTCAGTGACATCACTGATTACATCTCAAATGACATCACTGATGACATCATTGATGACATCATCTACCTGATAATCTGATGCACATACTGATGCCCTAATATAAACTTTGATACACGCACTCTAAAATACAGACTACTATTTTTGAAACCATACACGCAACAATGCCAGATACTACATACCACCCACTATTTCCTAGATCTACACACATATCCCGTCACTTATACATGCAGTTACTCATCAATACAGTACTATAATATGCACTCATACACCTATACATACAGTCACACTCTGCCACTCATCCATAGAGTTACTCACACACGTACTCAGCCATGCAAAGAATCAATCACATACCCATTTACTCATGTATATAGTTATACACACCAACTCCGTTATTTATACACACACCACATCACTTATTTATGCAGATACTAACACATACATTGTCATACAATCACTGATACAAGCAGACACTCATTTATACACCAACTCTTCAAATAACTTACCCTCACGTATAGTCATTTATATACTCCAACACTCACATATACTGCCTTATATGTAGTTACTCACACATACACAACTGAGACATTCATTCACTCACCAGCTCACCCATACACACATTAACTCACCCATACAGCCCTTCCCAGATGCACTTTTGAATCCATACAACCAGTGAATCACCCACTCAGGCATTTATGCACAGAGTCACTCCCCCACCCACACACACAGACACTCAGGCACCCATACAGATACTCAGACAACAAATCAATAACCCATATAGACACTCATGTAGCTACTCACCAACCCATGCAGTTGCTTACACATCAACTGAGAGACTAATACAGACTTGCACACAGTTTAGTCACTAACCCATGCATTCAGTAAGATACGTTCAATCACTCACTTATACAGTCAGTCATGCACCTACTAAATAATCCATTCAGGAACTTGTAAATCCACTCATTCTTCAATACACCTTGGCATAGATATATATGAAAAATATTTAAACTTTACAGAAACACACATTCACTGGATGATGTCATCAGTGATGTCATTTGAGATGTCATCAGTGATGTCACTGACCATGTCATGAGTGATGTAATATGTGATGTCACCACCAGTGCATTGTTGGCGCGCAAGTTATAATTAGCTCAACTAACTATAACGGGCAAATTTCTCTGGTTTTATATGAGTCAAATGTCCAACTAACTATAACGTCCCTGAAGCCTATGGTTATTTTCAGGGGCGTTATAGTTAGTTGGACATTTCACTCGTACAAAAACATTGAAATTCCCCCGTTATAGTTAGTTCAGCTAACTATAACTCGCGCCCCCGCAATGCACTGCTGATAACGTCACATATTACATCACTCATGACATGGTCAGTGACATCACTGATGACATCACTGATGACATCTCAAATGACATCACTGATGACATCACTGATGACATCATCCATGTGATAATTTGATGCATCTTCTCACACCCTAATATAACTTTTGATACACCCACTCTAAATTACAGACTGCCATTCTCAAAACCATAGACACTCCAAGACCTATAACTTCATACCCGCTCACTGATTCTTAAGTCTACACACACATCCACTCACTCACCCGTACAGTCACTCATACTTACGGTCACTCAGTACAGGACTATCATATGCACTCATACACCTATATAGACACTCACACACCGCCACTCGTCCATAGAGGTACTCACACACCGAGTCATTCATGCAAATATTTAATCACACTCCCATTTACTCACCTGTACAGTTATGCACACACCAGCTCACTTACTCATACAAATACTAGCACATTCTTATGCTCTTACACAATCACTGATATAAGCACACACTCATCCATGCAGCCACTCTCACAATCACACACTCTCACTTATAGCCATTTAAATACTCTAACACACATATATACTACCTTTCACATATGTAGTTACACATGTACCACTGAGATATACATTCACTCACTAACACACCCATACCCACCCATACAGTCCATCACAGATGCAGTCTTGAAACCATGCGCCCAGTGAATCACCCACTCACACATCTATGCACTGAGTCACCCACACCCCACCCACACAAACACTCAGACATCCATACAGATACTCAGACAACCAATCAATAACCCATATAGACACTCTTATAGCTATTCACAAACCCATGCAGCCGCTTACACATCAACAGACAGATGAATAGAGACATTCACAAAGTTTAGTCACTAACCCATGCATTCAGTAAGATACGTTTAATCACTCACTTATAGAGTCACGTACTTAGCAAATCATCCATTCAGACACTTATACACCCACGCATTCTTCAATACGCCTTTCCCTATATACATTAAACATATTAAACATATTTCAACTTTACAGAAACACACAGTCACTGAATAATGTAATCAGTGATGTCATCAGTGATGTCATTTGAGATGTCATCAATGATGTCATCAGTGATGTCACTGACCATGTCATGAATGATGTAATACGTGACGTCATCAGCAGTGCATTGCGGGGGCGCGAGTTATAGTTAGCTCACCTAACTATAACAGCAGTATTTCTATGGTTTTGTATGAGTGAAATGTCCAACTAACTATAACGTGCCTGAAACCTATGTTTTTTTCAGTGAATTTCAAAGGTTTTTTAAATCCTAATTTGTAACTATAACATCCCTGAAACCTATGTTTTTTCAGTGAATTTCAAATGTTTTATAAATGCTAATTTCAAATTATTTTTTTCTGTAAACCTATAGTTTTTTTAGGGATTTTAAATTATCACTTCATTCTCAACCTAGTGAAAACAGCCAATATCCCCAGTTTTCCAGCAATAGCTCCCACACACAAAAAATGTGTCACAAATGAAAACCACAACTAACAGTAATAATATAAAGAGTAGACATCCCTGTGCAAAAATTAATACAAAAGCCCCAGTTCCCGATATTTTCAATGAGCAGCCAAATCTATGGTGTGATCCAAAAACAGGGACTAAGCCATGTTTGCAGTAGGTATCCAACATCTGTATTTTACTGGTGTAAACCATGACGACTAACTACAACGTGAAAGGGATCGCAGACCAGAATCACATCTAAAGCGCAACATATGTCATAGAGTTACTGATCACGCAGCTCAAACACCCACAAAGGCCACAACACTCACTGCCACATGCCTCAGGATGTCCCCCCCAGACCACCACCCTCCCTACTACCACCGAGGCAGCGCAGAACAGGTCAGCGGACCTTCCAAAGACGGCATGGTCCCTCAGCCACACAATACTTGAATGTTGGCAGATATGGCAAGCAAATATGTGTGAAGGACGCAACTCATCCATCAATAATAATAATGCACACAATACCAAGTGTACTGGTGATGTGCTGGACAAACCTCACTATACAGATCATAAACCTCTCCATGTGTACATATACTGCTGGTGCTTGTAGTGTTGTGGACAGTGGACGCAGCCATGTTACCTCAGACAGTGGGGAAGATCTCGGTCAAGTACCTGTGTTGTCGTCCCCTGTAAGCGGAAGCGCAGTGGGCTGGTCTAACGTATGCCACTCCAGCGTAGGAGTATGAACACATAAGCTGGGGCTCTGGGCGTGGTTCACTTGTGAACTGTGAAGACCAACAAGTGTGCCAGAGCGGCAGGCCTCACCCTGCCACGAGGCTGCCGCCATGACCGCGGGTCTCCTCGACACAGGCCCCCTGCGAACTCACCGGCACAGCACCGCAGACTTATGTCTGTACAGACTACTGCCTTCGATCTACACTGCGTACAGCAGGCATCACAATTCAGATGGAGTAGTGATTGCAGATGACGCAGTCCAGTACGCAAGATACAAAATATAGCCCAATTGTGCATGATCTAGCCCAATCTGCCAACACTGATGCCACAGCCACTCCCTCACGGCTGGTATACACCCACACCACACCCATCCAGCACAGGCATTACAGGACACGTGACCCTGATAATATAAAAGACCGGGTGCACGTGCACTATGCGACTTTAGAGTTTAGACTACATGGCCTCACTTCTCACTGAGTTAGTAGCACCGCAAGCACTGAGCGGGTGTACAACCTGCGATGATGATAGGTGCACTAGTATGTCCTCTGCCATGGCCATATCAAGACTCAGGGCCCGATTCACAGAACTAACTTAAGACAAAATCCTAAACTTACTACTATTTTCGTATTCACAGAAGGCACTTACTCATTTAGGTATTCACAGAAGACACTTACTCACTTCGGTATTCACAGAAGTTAGGAGTCCTAACTTTAGGAATCCTAAATGCCTTCTGTGAATACCGAACGACTTAAAATTAGGATTTTTCTCAGTTTAGGAGTCCTAGAGTTAGGACTCCTAACTTTACTACTACTAAACTCAGAAAAATCCTAATTTTAAGGCTTTCGGTATTCACAGAAGGCATTTAGGAGTCCTAAAGTTAGGAGTCCTAAGTTTACTACTACTAAATTGAGAAAAATCCTAATTTTAAGACTTTCGGTTTTCACAGAAGGCATTTAGGAGTCCTAAAGTTAGGAGTCCTAACTTTACTACTACTAAACTGCGAAAAATCCTAATTTTAAGACTTTCGGTATTCACAGAAGGCATTTAGGAGTCCTAAACTTAGGACTCCTAACTTCTGTGAATACCAAAATGAGTAAGTGCCTTCTGTGAATACCAAAATGGTAGTAAGTTTAGGATTTTGTCTTAAGTTAGTTCTGTGAATCGGGCCCGCCGTACCCAATGTGAGACCTATTACCTTCCAGAATGGAGCTGCATGATGTGGAGGGTGCCGTGACTGCGAAAAGGTGAGCAGTGAGGCCTGGGTGCACAGCGGCGGGCAGATACCTCTGGGCGGCGGGAGTGGATGGGGTGCAGCAGCCTGGATGCAGAAAGGCTGCACAGTGATTTAGGCGTACGCTGTCGTATATACCCTGCCAATTCCCTTTCTTATTGCATTTTGAACATGTTTTTTAATAGCAGGACAGTTTTTACAGTCGGCCAAATGTCCGTTGCTCCCACATCTGTAGCAAAGTAGTTGAGTACTTCTTTTTTCATACTTTGTACCCTTAAATTTAAGATCAAATTTTGACGAACTTTCCTTTCTCTGTTTTTGTTTTAAGAGGTAAAGTGTGTTGGGAGCATCGAAGCATGCAGACACGAGCGTGACATTCCTCTCACAGCTCGTGGCTGCCTCGCGTAGCTTTGGGAAAAAACTATTACTAATTCTGTACTATCTTTCAGATGTGGGAGCTTGAGGGTGCACTATGTCCCGGCATGTGGTTGGAGACACACTGGTGACACAAAGGTGAGCTGCAAAGATTTTCTCCAGTGTCACTCTCTCACTCTATCTTCCTCTCTCCTTTGATGGACGCATGACACACAATCTTATCTTGCTTTTTATCTAACAGACTCTGATTCACAAATTGATGTCCGCCCCAACACCACCAGAGCTGAACACGTGTAGAACCTGCGATGATGCATGGCCATCCTGGCAATCAACACCCATTCTGAATTGTGAGCTCCGTTGACCGTGTGTACTGAGGCTGAGGAGGTTCCTTCGGCATGTGGCCGACTCTCTTCGACACACGCCGGTGGCGGAAGGTGAGCAGAGAGGCTTGTTTGAGCAGCAGTGGGCACTCACCTCCAGCCAGTGGGAGTGGATGGGGTGCAGCAGCCTGGATGCGCAGCGGCAGCTCCGGATAGTGGGAGTACATGGGGTGCAGCAGCCTGGGTGGCAACGCCTGTTATACACCTCTGGGCAGTGCAAGTGTATGGGCTACAGCAGACTGGGGACCATAATATCAAGAACGGTGATAACATTATCACCGCTTGCTAAGTGGTTTGATAATAATCCCCTGAGAATTCCCATAGAAGTCCAGTTTCTGATGTGAAGGACATCAAACCTGGGCTTCTATGGAAATTCACGAGGGCATATTATCGAGCCCATTATCGCCGCTTTCGCGGCAGTTTCCTGCCGCTAAAGCGGCGATAATGTTATCGTTGTTCTTGATAATATGGCCCTGGGTGCGCAGCGGCTGTAAGACACCTCTGGGCAGTGGAAGTGGATGGCATGCAGCAGCCTGGGTGCACAGAGCCAAAACAGAGAATTATGCGTGTGCAGTTGTATAGAGTCTGCAATTACTAATTCTATACTATCTTTTAGATAACTAAACTTGAGGGTGCAGTATACAAAGGTGAGCTGCGAAGATTTTCTCCAGTGTCAACACTCCCTCTCCATCTCTTCCTTTCTCACTCTCTCACACTTTCTGTCTTTCTCTGTCTCTTCCTCTCTCTCTCATTCTTTCTTTCTCTCACTTCCTCTCTCTCTCTTCCTCTCCTCTCACACTGTTTGTCTCTTTTCCTCTCCCTCACACTGTTTCTTTCTCTCTTCCTTGTATCTCAATCTTTCTTTCTTTCTTTCTTTCTAAATATTTCTCTCTTTCTCTCTCTCACTCTTTGTCAGTCTCTCTTCCTCTTTCTCACTCGTTCTCCCTCTCTCTTCCTCTCTCTCTCTTCCTCTCTCTCACACTGTTTCACTCGTTCTCTCTTCCTCTTTCTCACTCTTTTTCTCTCTCTCTTCTCTTTCTCTCTCTGTCTTCCTCTCTCTTTCTCTCTCTCTCTTCACTCTCACACTGTTTCTCGCTTTCTCTCTTCCTTGTATCTCTCTCTTTCTCTCTCTCACTCTTTCTCTCTTTCTCTGTCATCCTCTCTGTCTTCCTCTTTCTTTCTGTCTTCCTCTCTCTCTTTCTCTTTTGCTCTCTCTCTCTTCCTCCCTCCCTCTCTCACTCTTTCTCCCACTTCCTCTCTCTCACACTGTTCTCTCTTTCTATCTTTCTTGTATCTCACTCTTCCGCTCTTTCTCTCTCCTTTGCTGGACGCATAATGCACCATCTTATTTCTCTTTTTGTCTTGCAGGCTGTGATTCACAAATTGTCGAGGGATGACATGCAATGGCTGTACATAGTTTTATTTGATCTTATTTTCTTTTAATAAAATATTTTACACACATAGTTTTATTTGTTGTTGTTTTGTTTTAATAAAATGTTTTATATGTAAATCCATACATGACTAAAATTCTTATTTGTCCAACCTCATAAGCATCTTTTTTTATTAAAACTGCAACACCGGCCGATTTGTTAGGCTCCACATTTAAAAGCGTTCCTGTCACATTTGTTTATAGGGGTTGCTGGGGGATGTCGGAGTACTTTTGGGTGTCCGACCTGCATCATCATTGCATCTTTTCTCAGAGACCTGCAAACCGGCGGCCTGGCTCGTAAAAGGGCTGGCCCGAGAAGTCGCACTGGAAGAGCTGCGAGCCCACCAGTGGTTCACAGAGGGAGACTTGCGGGCCAAAGAAGGTTGTTGATGGTATGCTAGTGATGTGGGAAGAGGGTGCGTTACCTGCTGATGTGGGGAGAGGCAGCGTGAAAGAGGTATCTCTCACAAACAGAGCTCCAGTATGTTTTCAGAAATGTCTCCGACAGATGCCAGCTGATGGACTGAATCACAAAATGGCTTTTCAATGTTCATATAGTAAGACTTATGAACAGTTCGTACCCAGGCTCGCAGAGGGACGACTGTGGCCCGTCCTCTCGACTCACAGAGGCAGAACTACGAGCCGTCCGCTCCCAAAGGAACAGCAGTGTAGTAGCTCACAAAGGTAGACAGCTGCGAGCCGGTGGACTGGTTTCTAAAGGCATACCTCTCAAGTGGTGATGTTGGGCACAGGGAGCGTGAAAGGGTTATCTTCCTACAAGTGTCCTGGAGTGGAAGTCGTGCTGCCTGGCGCTCACCTGTTTCTCCTTTATTGTTAATAAATCTTAAACATTCACTGCGTCCAAATCAACATTACACAGAGCTCCGCTATATTAAATTGCCCCCAGAACCTTTCTTTTATATTTTCATTCGATGCGAGGCACAAGATGGTTGCTAACACTTTCTGGTTTCAGGTGTTAGCTGCCGATCAGAGGACACTTCCTGCTTTGAAGACTTAGCAGCTCATGCTCGGGAGTAAGGCACCGACCAGATATATATATATTTTTTTTCCCTTTAATATCTCAAAAACTACTGAATGGATTTACACCATTTCAACAAAACAAGTTTGGCCTGTAGCCTTGTCTAAAGTTTCTTATGGAAAGTCCTTTGAGAAAACACATTTTCACACCCCCTTTTTTCTCAGCCCCCCTTGACCAATCACCCCTAAACTTTCAAGATAGGAGCTGATCAAAAAAGAGAAACTTTTTGGAAAATTTTGTAAAGAATCGTCAAACGACGCCAAAGTTATAAGCAGATGGAGGGCTCCAGGAGGGGGGCTGTGCAATCCCCCTCCCAACATGAGTGAAGCCCCGAGACTACGGAGACCCCAGCATGCGCCCGCAGCCCCAGCGAGCCCCAGCTATTATTTTTTAAGAAGTGCCCCCGGGACCTACCCACCCTGGGGTCTCATTAAAACAAAACACGGGAACCCGAGACCCCAGCGCGAATTACGCCAATTAAAAAAAAATAATAATAATAATTTTGGGGCCCTGGGGCACCTTTTGGGACCCCCTGAACAGGCCTAGGGGGTCAGGGTGTTTTTACTCTGCCCCCTTCTCTTGTTTTCTACCTTTGTTTCTCTGTTTTCTACGGACTCGCTTCCACCGAGCCACAAGATGGCTGCCAACACTTTCTGGTTTGGACTGTTGGCAGCCAATCACAGTGAAGTTTGTGCACGGGACTTAGGCTCCGCCCAGATATCAAAACTTTTATTTCTCTAATTTCTCAGCAACTACTGAACGGATTTACACCATTTAAAAAAGGTCGCTTTCTGACCCACGCACTACCTTTGTGTCAAATTTGGGGTAATTTCGTTCCGTAGTTTCAGCTGCAGCCTTGCACAAAGTTTCCTATGGGAAATTGATTTTTTCACTTTCATTTTTTGAATTTCTCAAAAACTACTGAACGGATTTACACCATTCAAAAAAAAAGTCGGTTTCTGAAACAAGATCTATCTTTCTGTCAATTTTCGGGTAATTCCGTTCAGCAGTTCGGGCTGTAGTTTGTCGCAAAATTTCCAATGGAAATTATCATGGAGAAAACGCATTTTGGGACCCCCCTTTTTTCTCAGCACCCGCTTGACGAATCACCCCCAAATTTTTAAGATAGGAGCTGACCTAAAAAGTGCAGCTTTTTGGGAAATTTCATAAAGATTCGTTAAACGACACCAACGTTATTAGCAAATAAAAAAATGGAAACTAGGTTGTAACTATAACTACCTATGTGTGTGTGTGTGTGTTAAACATTAAAACAATTAAAGAATAGTCATAAATATTATACAATTTAATAATTAATTATAAATTTAAAAACATTGTTTTTTAATTATTACCTAATTAATTTCCCACCCTTACAAACCTAGCAGCTCACACCTAAAATATGACTAAAATAAATAAGTGTATCACTATTTACATAGTTCACTATCAATTACATTAGCAACTAATATTTCATTATTTCCTTATTAATTAATCATTACCCATTACACTTACCACACTATACCCCTACAACCTCAGCAGTCCACACTTAAAATGTAACCAAAACATGAAATTATTACACAATATTAATACTAAATAATCAAGTACACTATTAATAAAAATGAATTAATAATTTTAAACAAACCTGGCAATCCACACCCAAAATACAAGTAAAATAAATCTTAATGTACATAATTAATATCAATCGCATACTCACTAAAAATTATTAATAAAACAAATAATTCAATATTACTTAATTAACTTCCCCCCCTATCCCCCTACAAACCCAACAACCCGCTATGACACTATAAATTGCTATTTGATATTTAATTAACTAATCTAAATCATTTAAATAGCAAACTATATTGAAAAAATCTATAACAATTCCACAAACAATAATAACACCAAAAATTAATGCAAACTAAAACACATTAAAATAATTAAAAAACAATATATTTTACAACTATGTCATTGAAAACGATATTAACAACGAAATTTACTTTCCCAAAAAAATGAAATTTGTGACTATATTTCTTCATTAAAATATTTTTTATCACAATATTTTGTATCACATCAATTTTTTGACACTATTTCTGTCTCCTGATAAAAAAAACTCGATATTTTGTCCAAACACTGAACTTTCACTTTACATCATTCATAGAGGGGTTATTTATTGTATCCTTTTGTCACCTTTGCGTCACGTAAAGGGGTACATGCATGACATAAGGCTCTGAATCAGATTTATGAAGCCACGGAAGGCCACCCTGCTTGGCTTTGAGTGGCCTCATACATCTCGAGTATATCTCTGTGTTCCCATTCTCTGCACTTGGGAGGCCTTCCATGGGTGTTGAAGTGGGTGTTTGTAGTGAAAAACCTCCCACGTGACCTTTACTGCTTTAAGGCTTGCTAATAAATAGCTTAACAATGGGTCATTGACTCATGATTTCTCCACCCAAGAATGTAAATTTCAATACATTTTCTTTTTAATATTTCATTTCATTATTCAAGACCAATCATGTAGCAATCTTGGCTTATATAGTCACATTATTTTTGAACACTGTTATTTCTTTACAATGCATCAGCTAGTTACACTAATACATGTCCCTATGAAGACCGCAATCTCTGCAACCAACTCATTATCTATACAAAGCCAAGTTTATCACGATGGATGTAAATGTCCAGTATTTGTAAAGCGCAAACAATTACCCTAAGGTGTCAAGGCACTGGGGGCCGTCGGGAAGATTAAGCAAGCTATTGGCCAGAGTCACATGGTGATGGGCTGATCTGCCGCCGGTGCCGGGGATCGAAGCGTGAGCCCCTGGGTTCTGGAGTCATACGCCCTGGCCGCTGCGCCACACCTCTTCCACGATAATAAGTCTTTTTCCCCATAAGACTACCAAAAGTTTTTCTGAGCAAACTTTTCTACCCCACACTCACATCTCATTCACGTATTCGACACTCACATCACTGACACATACTACACACATTCACACTCCCCAGTGGAGCATAACACACAATGTGGGCAGAAACATCAGCCCTCCAATGCGGTGCTAGGAGCTAGGGCTGAAATGTACATTCTTGTGTGGAGAACTCATGAGTCAATGACCCATTGTGAAGCATTAAAGTATTTAAGGTCACGTGGGAGGTCTTTCACTACAAATTGGTTTATGTCCCCCTTCCTCCGTGACCTAAATGAGTTTAGCCCTCTAGGGGGCGCTTCTTTCAGATAGGTGTTGAAGTGGGTGTTTCAATGCAACACTCATGGATTTTAATGCTGCCCCAGAATACAAAATCATGTAAACCGGCAGAGGCATAAAATTCGTACGAGTCCTGTGGTGCTGCATTTTGAGGAGCAATATCTTTATTTCTCTTTGAGGAAAATACCTCCTAGGATGCTTTGTGCCCAGGAAGGTGCCTCTTCCTGCATGCAGTGGAGATGGTGCAAGCGTGCTTACGTTGGCACTGTGCTGTTGAAACAGTGCAGTGAGAAAAACAGGAATGCACTGCACTGCATAAATGCAGTGCATTCCTGCCCTCTCACTTTGGTGCAGCAAGGTGACATGCTGCGCTGCCCTGTGCCAAAATCCTGTAAACGCGGGCCCGGGTTCTTTTGAGCAGGTAAATATTGCAAAAGAATTTGCAAAAATATTGTGCAGTAAAAAAGAAATGAGAGAGATAATAGGCCTGGTCAAAATCTCAATTACGCCAGAGTGATCAGAGTAATTTTGATTAATCTGCGTTACTCCTTGATGTGGATTTACTGATTATAAGGTGATGAGGAGGGGTCGAGTAGTTGGGAGTAATTTGGGGGAAACATTTTGTACCCCGAGAGCACAATCAGAGGCTGCTGGTGTTCTGTTGCATTTCGAGCTCTTGTCTAAGTGCAAAATGCTTCTTTGCTTCCATTTTAGATGCAGGATTGAAATTTGCACAGGAACCTGCTGCTAACTGCTGGGAGTAACTTGGGAGTAAAATCCTGCCCAAGTGCAAATTTAGCACATGGGAGCGCTGCCTGCCATTCATGTTCCGTGGAATTTAGATGCGGGGGGACATGTTTGCTGTAAGAAAATATTACTCTTCTCGCGCAATTGCACATGATTATGCTACATCGAATTATGCGAGTTATGCCCACCCATGCAGATGAGGAGAAGTAAGGACAAACAGTTCCTTTCATTAAGTCCTCATTCCAACATTTGAAAAGTGTGACTTTGACTGAACAGTGATTACAAATAGTGAACCATAGAGTCACTACGACAGTGTCACACCCTGTTCAGGGCTACACAGGGCAAGTAGTGACTACTAAGTGTCCACCGTGGAGGTTGAGGTCATTTACCATTAATATCCCCGGGTCGGTCCCGCTGCGGCTTTGCGAACTGAGCGCAGTACTAACCAGTCAGCACTTGACTCTCAGTGCCAGCGATGGAGAGGGTCACAGGCTTCTCCGGGAGCTAGAAAAGAGCACTTGAACCCAGCACTCAACAAACACAAGTCAGTGTACTAATCACCGCCTTTCAAAAAAAGTACTTCAACTTACACTTGAAGAAAATACTGCACACAACAGAAACACAATGCAACCAAGGGCCTTATTTCCCACTGCGCTGGTCCACAAATGACTGCCATGTGCCAACACAGGCACCCTTTCTCTGCATTTATGGAGTGATTCTTTTGTGCAGGAAGGCCACCTTCCTGCACAAAAACAATAAATGGAGGTGATTTCCTCTTTCTTTGTGCTGCAGAATGCAGCACACATAGACAGAAGGATGAAAAGGAGAAGCAATGAAGGTTCGGGTCATGAAATCTCATAAATCTGGGAATGTGTCAAATGCCAGAGCTGGTACGTGGGAAGACTCTCTGTAACACCCATGGCACGCCTCCCTATCACAGGGTGAGGGAATGCAGCGACTTGTGCTGCTTTGCCTCAGTCCATATCTGCAAGACCATGAAGAGCCATGCAGGGTGACTCTATGTGGCCTTGTAGATATGGCCTTGCAGTGAGCCCTGCTGGACTAAAAGTGACGTTCCGGCGACACATGGGGCCTTGTAAATGAGGCCTTCGGTGTTTTAGCTGCCTGTGGCAGTCTGCCCCATTTCCTGCTATTGGCATTGGTTCGCCTTGGCCTTAGTCCAAGCAGTTCTCTCCCCAGGTTAATGTCAGGTATGATTCCGCTGAGACACAGGCTCCCCCTGTACCCTCCTGATGTGTGATATCACTGTCAGAGTTCACTTTTTCTCACCAACTAACGTTTCTTAGTCCATGTTCTGGTCTGCACAATAGAGTTGCCTACAAGCTCCTCGACCGCTCACCCGCTCTCCTATTTCTGCCCGAGCGCGAGAGGGCAGTTCTTGTCAGGGGCTCTTCAGCAGTTGTGTCTCTGGTCAGACCGCTGCTCCACATCCTCAGGAGGCTGGGCGGCTTCTCGCCAGTAAAGATGGCTGTTACAGAAGAATCTGCTCACACTTGGGTCAAGATATCAGGTGCTCTCAGATTGTTGAAGCTCCACTTGGGCCAATCAGGTCCAGAATGGTGCAGCCAAGCACAGGCACAGTCTTGGAAGTTTGCAGCCAGGAACAGGCTGGTCTCAGTCGTATGGCAAGGTTCAGCACAGGCCTCATTCTTTGGCAGATGCGGCTGAGGTCACACTGTGGTTTAGTCTTTGGGTGCAGTGGCTTGAGTCACACCGATGTCACTCCACAGCTCCTCTTTTGACTCAGTGGCTCTAGTCACACCACAACTTCTCTTTGGCACAGCGGCTCAGGGCATGCCACGTGGAGCTCCAGCGATCTTTAGTTTGTGCTGCAGGATTTCTGCCACAAACCACAGGGGAACGGACTGCTGCACCCCGACACTGAGGCACACACATCACTTTCCACCATCTTCCTCTTTCGATAGACCCCACCAGACTGGGGTCACCTCATGCCTCTGGGAAAGTCACATTTCTTGCAGGGTTGACAAGCTCCTTCCCTCTCCCAGTAGGTATGTTGGCTTCTAGGCACACCAACACATGGGTGCAGCTCTTACAGCAATGGATAGACTCGTGTGAAGCTGGTTGCCAGGCAGAAATAAGCTCCGGATGCACAGTAGTGCTACGAGTACTTGGATGCACAGTAATGCTATGAGTACTTGGATACACAGTAGTGCTACGAGTACTTGGATGCACAGTAATGCTACGAGTACTTGGATGCACAGTAATGCTACGAGTACTTGGATGCACAGTAGTGCTATGAGTACTTGGATGCACAGTAGTGCTGTGAGTACTTGGATGCACAGTAGTGCTGTGAGTACTCTAGATGCACAGTAGTGCTACGAGTACTTGGATGCACAGTAGTGCTACGAGTGCTTGGATGCACAGTGGTGCTATGAGTACTCTGGATGCACAGTAGTGCTATGAGTACTCTGGATGCACAGTATTGCTACGAGTGCTTGGATGCACAGTAGTGCTACGAGTGCTTGGATGCACAGTAGTGCTATGAGTACTCTGGATGCACAGTAGTGCTACGAGTACTTGGACGCACAGTAGTGCTATGAGTACTCTGGATGCACAGTAGTGCTACAAGTACTTGAATGC
The DNA here is from genome assembly GCF_964204655.1 of Triturus cristatus. Classification (NCBI taxonomy): domain Eukaryota; kingdom Metazoa; phylum Chordata; class Amphibia; order Caudata; family Salamandridae; genus Triturus; species Triturus cristatus. The sequence continues at coordinate 19,280,724 of NC_140585.1, read as the reverse complement.
ACAGTAGTGCTATGAGTACTCTGGATGCACAGTAGTGCTACGAGTACTTGGATGCACAGTATTGCTACGAGTGCTTGGATGCACAGTAGTGCTACGAGTACTTGGATGCACAGTATTGCTACGAGTGCTTGGATGCACAGTATTGCTACGAGTGCTTGGATGCACAGTAGTGCTACGAGTGCTTGGATGCACAGTAGTGCTATGAGTACTCTGGATGCACAGTAGTGCTACGAGTACTCTGGAGCACACTCCATTCCTTGGTCACAGAGAACTTGAAACTGGAAGAAGTGGCTCAATGGGTTCCACTTGCATTCAATGAAAGCAGACAGGAGATGTGGACTCACTATTAGAACCAATGTGAGCAATGCCTAATTTGGAGACCAATTAGTGCCCAGGCCCTAGTCAGGAGGACACTGCATCTTTCACCAATCGTTGCCCCTGCCAGCTGTGCCAGTGACAGTACCAATATCAACTACTACTGTCACACTCTCAAAAGTGTGACGATTAATATTATTCCAGGCACCCAAAGCAGGTATAAGTCATTTGAAATGTGTATTAAACTAAGAAAGAATTGTTGTTGTGCTCATATCTAAATTAAGTAGACAGCGCCACCATATGGCAGACTGTCATAAGTGCTGTTTTTGACAATTAAGTGCCGGTGCCGTGCACCAGAAACCACCGGCACAAATTAAGCCCTGGGTTTGAAGTTGTTCTCCTTTTAAGTTTCCTTGTCAGGCTGCTCTCAAGACACAGAACTTTGTTTAGAGAGCTTTGCACATCAGATTTCCTCCTGCCTGGGGCACCCACAACAGAGTAATAAAAATGTCTGAGGTTTCTGCACCTGGCTGTCATTAGAGAACTGAAGAATGGGAACTTGAAGGGCCGCCTTCTCCTTGCAGCAGAGAGTGTGCAGTGCGAATCTTCAATCACAATATTTACCAAATGGCAGAGCTCAAGGAAGAGTAGTCATCGGTTACTAGCTCAACAATAGGCCCACTTGAATGTTTCCAACTCTACTGTCTTTGGACCCTCTGTCCAGCTTAAAGAAAGTCTGCAGTATGCTTCCACTGATAAAGACCCTCGCCACCATGTATAGGAAGTCAGGCTGGCAGCATCCAAAATGGACTCCATAGACCTCAATTACTCCGGCTCACTTACACGCACCATGCATGTGCCATGAGGGCCACCTATATAAAACACACACACATAAACACTTGGGCTTTTAGGTCTAGGATTAGGAGTCGGGGATTAGAGCTGGAACTTTAAATGAGTGGCCATTAACCTCCACCCCAGTGACACAGGTGAAAAGTCTGGTTACAGCTATGGATTCACAGTGCAGGGCACAGCCACCACAGCTCTATGTGCAAAGCCATGACCAGGACTGTAGCCCACTACCTATAGAATATGTCACAGGTCCAGGTCACAGGACATGGGTGAGGCACCCCCTTCAGGTCACAGGACAGGGCAAGGTGCCCCCTCCAGGTCACAGGGCAGGTTAAGGCTCCCCCTGCAGGTCACAGGACAGGGTGAGGTGTACCCTCCAGGTCAGAGGACAGGGCGAGGCACCCCTTCCAGGTCACAGGACAGGGCGAGAAGCCCCTCCAGGTCACAGGACAGGTCGAGGCCCTCACTCATGTCAAGAAACAGGGCAAGGCTCCCCCTCCAGGTCACAGGGCAGGTTAAGGCTCCCCCTGCAGGTCACATGACAGGGCAAGGTGCCCCCTCCAGGTCATAGGACAGGTCGAGGCCCTCACTCATGTCAAAGAAGAGGGCAAGATCCCCCTCCAGGTCACCGGACAGGGTGAGGTGCCAACTCCAGAACATAGGACAGGGCGAGGTGCCCCGTCCAGGCCGCAGGACAGGGTGAGGTGCCCCCTCCACATCACAGGACAAGTCGAGGCCCTCACCCATGTCAAGGAACAGGGCAAGATCCCCCTCCAGGACATAGGGCAAGGCGCCCCCTCCAGGTCACAGGACAGGTTGAGGCCCACCTTCTGGTCACAGGACAGGGAGAGGTGCCCCATCCATGTCACAGGACAGGGCAAGGCACCCCCTCCTGGTCACAGGACATTGCAAGACACCCCCTCCAGGTCACAAAACAGGGTGAGGTGCCCCCTCCAGGTCACAGGACAGGGCGTGGCACCCCCTCCAGGCCGCAGGACAGGGTGAGGTGCCCTCTCCACGTCACAAGACAAGTCGAGGCCCTCACCCATGTCAAGGAACAGGGCAAGATCCCCCTCCAGGCAGTAGGGTGTGGTGCCCCCTCCAGGTCACAGGACAGGTTGAGGCCCACCTTCTGGTCACAGGACAGGGAGAGGTGCCCCATCCATGTCACAGGACAGGGCAAGGCACCCCCTCCTGGTCACAGGACATTGCAAGACACCCCCTCCAGGTCACAAAACAGGGTGAGGTGCCCCCTCCAGGTCACAGGACAGGGCGTGGCACCCCCTCCAGGCCGCAGGACAGGGTGAGGTGCCCTCTCCACGTCACAAGACAAGTCGAGGCCCTCACCCATGTCAAGGAACAGGGCAAGATCCCCCTCCAGGCAGTAGGGTGTGGTGCCCCCTCCAGGTCACAGGACAGGTTGAGTCCCCCCTTCAGGTCACATGACAGGGCGAGGTGCCCCCTCCATGTTACAGGACAGGGCAACACACCCCCTCCAGGTCACAGGACAGTGCAAGACACCCCCTCCAGGTCACAAAACTTAGTGAGGTGCCCCTCCAGGTCACAGGACAGGGTGAGGCACCCCTTTCAGATCACAGGACAGGGTAAGGCGCTCCCTCCAGGTTGCAGCGCGAGACCCTCACTCAGGTCAAGAGACAAGCCTAGGCCTCAGCACACACTAGATTAGCTGAGGCTAGGGTCAAAAATCAAAAGCTGTGATACCAGAGACTTGCAGTCAGGCAATCATGCAGGGGACCATGACTGTACACCATGCAGGGGGCATTCCTGTTGCAACAGTGAGGTTTGCCTTGAACCACAGGCTTCTGCTGTGTTTAAGGCTGTTTTACGTATAGTCCCTTTGGAAACTATTCCCCTATGGGCTTTCTTTGCTGGTCGATGAATGCCTTAAGAGACTTTAGGTTGGGCTCTGATTGTATTGGACTGGACTGCATTCTTTATTTTATTAGAATTAAATTATTAGGATATTCAAAAAACCCCTACTCACTCTTTACCACCTCCCAGTGCCCATTGACATCAGTTTGAATGCCTTGTGTACAACACACCATGCACATCACAGCACAGTACTCAAAAGTCACCTTCAGAAACTGGTACATCAGAGACATTGAGCACTTCGAGTCCTTCCTCTGCTCTCTAACTGGGGGACCCAGAACAAGGAAATATCAGACAGGGTGTCTCATACACTAAGAAATAACTTACACACCATCACCAACTTAATAAAACCTAATAACTGCATCAAAAAATAACATAAAGTATAGCATGCCACAAAATAGCACAGCAGGGCATAGCACGACATGTACCAGAGTGTCATAGTTTATAACATAGAACAGTATAACATATAACAGAGTAGTGTATAATGTACCGTAGTGTATAACAGAGTGTCATAGCTTATAACAAGCAGAGCTCATCATATACATACACAGTGTGCACTGCCATAGCTAAACAATGGCACTGCATAACATACATGTATAACAATGTGTCATACCTTCTAACAGCACAGCATAACATGTAACAGACTAGTGTATAATGTGGCATAGAGTATAACAGCTTGACATAGCATAACGTGTAATACCACAGTGCAACAAAATATAACATGAGGTAAAATAAAATACTTATGTTACCCTAAATACATAATTGTAAGAAGTACACAACCGTCTGTAGCTCAAAGAGTGGAAACTGGTACATTCTACTCTGTGGAGGCTCTTGCAGGTTCCTAGCTTGGGACAGACATTGTCTGGACATGTTTTGTTTTATTTGCAAATAAACACAAATTTGCAACATCACTCTAGCAGACACCACCATCGTAAGGGCCCACCACACTCAGCTACTCTGCCTTCACAATCAATTCTCACAACCAGGGTCCGGTGTGGCCGCTTCAGAAGCATGTATAGGGGCAGAGGCAGTGCCCCCTCCCCCACTTGTACATCTACTAGGAGTGGCCCGAAGGGTAGGATGTAGGTCAAGCTACTAACTGAAGAGTGCAGTGAAGCAGAAGTCCTGTGGACCGTCCCAGCCGCGCGCCTGGAGCATCGCTTCACCGATACTGACTGTGGCTTGGGATGTCCGCTCCTAAATTCAGGTACAGAGAAGAAGAAGACAGCAAAGCAGGAGTGAGAGACAGTGGTATGTGAAGCGCAGGCCCATCAGTTATGGCAGGTGGTACTGCTCCACAGGCACCGCAATACATGTGTCTTCAAGGGCTCACTGAGGAGAGGTCCTGCTGGGAGTGCACACCAGCCATCAGTCACTGCCATAACATGTCATCTAGGGCTCACTGAGGAGAGGTCCTGCTGGGAGTGCACACCAGCCATCAGTCACTGCCATAACATGTCATCTAGGGCTCACTGAGGAGAGGTCCTGCTGGGAGTGCACACCAGCCATCAGTCACTGCCATAACATGTCATCTAGGGCTCACTGAGGAGAGGTCCTGCTGGGAGTGCACACCAGCCATCAGTCACTGCCATAACATGTCATCTAGGGCTCACTGAGGAGAGGTCTTGCTGGGAGTGCACACCAGCCATCAGTCACTGCCATAACATGTCATCTAGGGCTCACTGAGGAGAGGTCCTGCTGGGAGTGCACACCAGCCATCAGTCACTGCCATAACATGTCATCTAGGGCTCACTGAGGAGAGGTCCTGCAGGAATTGCACACTAGCCAGCAGTCACATCCATAATGTGTTTTCAAGAGCTCACCAGAGGAGAGGTCATACAGGTAGTTCACACTGGCCAACTGTCACTTTCATACTGTGTCTTCAAGCAATTACTGGACAGGTCCTTCCATAATGTGTCTTCAAGGGATCACTGGAGGAGAGGTCATGCAGGGAGCACACACCAGCAACAGTCACTTCCATAATGTCTTGCAGAGAGTGCTCGCCTGCCAGCAGTCACTTTCATAATGTATCTTTATGGGCACACCGAGGAGAGGTCCTGCAGGGAGTACACACCAGCAAGAAGTCTTTCCATAATATGTCCTCAAGGGCTCACTGGAGGAGAGATCCTGCAGGGAGTGCACATGAGCCAGCAGTCACTTCATAACATGTCTTTAAGGACTCACCGGAGAGGTCCTTCCATAATGTTTCTTAAGGGCTCGCCGGAGGAAAGGTCAGGTAGGGAGTGCACACATGCCTGCAGTCACTTCCATAGTGTCCTGCTGGTAGTGCACACCTGCCAGCAGTCACTTCCATAAAATATCTTTAAGGGCACAGTGAGGAGAAGTCCTGCAGGGAGTGCACACCGACCAGCAGTCACTTCCATAAGCTTGTTGCTGCACCCATAAAGGATGGAGTCCAAGCCTGGGAGTTTTCGAGCTTCCCCGTCTCCAACAGTGAGATAGGCTGTGGAGGATTTTTTAGGTGGGAGTTGGGAGGATGTTTTGAGAAAAGATTGTGATGGAAGTTGGGTGTCAACAGGCTCTCTTCATTATCAATCTTTCTGCTTCAATATGTTTTGTAATGTGTTTTATTTAGTCTTATTAAAGTTTGAATTAAATGCTCCCAGGCAATTAATCAATATAGTCTTCAAGTTTCTAATTGGTATTTTTCCCTCTAAGGATTCGGAATATTATGTTTAGTTCATATGTTAAGATTTGTTGAGTAAATAATTTTAAGCATTGAAATCTTTTGAAATAGCTTTTTACACAGTCACTTTCTATGACATATTTACATTGTTTTAATGTGTTTTTGACTATGATATTAACTATGTTAATTGCTCTACGAGGTAATTCAAGGAGCATTGACTTCTTAATTTGCTTAGAATTATAGGCATCCTGTTAATACAGCTTTTTTATTCAATAAAGTTAATTACTGTTAAAAATAAAGTAATCATTGTAATGAACCATAGTATTATTTACACTCTATTTATTACCATTTAATTTTCTCCCACAATGTTGGTGCATGGATCCCCTGCAGTCAAGTCACAGCACTGAGAGGACACATGCAATGTATATCTCTCTTTAATGTCCATTGCAACTGTCAAAGAGGGGTCATTCTCTTTTGGGGCAGGATCTTTTTAATTTGTGGCTTTATAGAGTGTGAACAAGACCCAAGAAGTAGTCTAACATGATGAGTGAAAAGTAAACTGTTACAAGCAACACATGACCCATATACAGCAACCACCTGGAATGCAGAATGGCATTACTGGGAGACTAGACATGCACATGTACAATTCTGTGAGGGTCCATGATCCTAACTCCGGAGGTGTTAGTAACTGACTGGTGTGGCTACATCATGTGGGTCAGCAGACCTCTCTTCTCAGGGTTACTTACCTGGAGCCATGCTTGGAAATCTTGTTGTAATTGGAGGATGTTTAGCTGCTGTACGAAAGCCCTGACATTCCGGTTTGTTCTGGTGGCTCATGGTGGGTGTGCAACTGAAAAGGATGGACTCTTTGACAGTTGTTGAATTCCTCAAGGTAGGAAGTTCAAGAAGCAGGAAGTCTGAGCTGATTAGGAGCAACAACCTCCTGAGATGGTGAGGTTTTCTGCTTGCTAGTGAGGGTGCTTTAATGAAGAGCCTTGGGCACTATGCAGGTAGTCTGGCTTCTAATGACTAGACTTGCGGTAACATGGCGTGTCGTCCTTCGTAGGGGACTGTATACTTAAGGGATATCGACCAGAGGCAGTTTTCATATTTAATACTCTGGAGTACCAGGGATTCATCTGCAGTTTTAAAGTTGTCTTCTTGGATGAAATGTTTCATCCAGTTGAAGAGCTGAGTTTAATGTTGTACGTTGTTATCCATTGAATGATTGTGCCTGCGCTGATGTAGGTGGGTGGTGGAGCTGTCTGTGAATGTTTATTGTGGTGGAGATGTCTGTAATTGTGGTGGAATGTGTGCAGTTGACAGGTGGTGGAGATATCTATGAATGTTATATTGAGGTAGCTATATCCGTGAGTGTCATATTGAGGTGGAGATATCTGTAAATGTCATACTGAGGTGGAAATGTCTGTGAATGTCGAATTGAAGTGGAAATGTCTGTCAATCTCCTATTGAGTTGGAGACATCTGTGAGTGTCATGAGGTGGAAGGGGTGACATTGATGGTGGTGGAGTTGTCTATGAATGTCATATCGATGTGAGAGAGTGCAGTTTATGTGGTGGAGATGCTGTTAAGCAGTAAAGTACAGGTGATAACTAGGCCTGGGCTAAATTTCCATTCCGCTCGCGGAAATTGCGATAATTTGACATTTTCGCGTTCCGCGGAGAGCGCTAAAATGTCAAAATTTCCGCATTCTGCAGCTTAGCGATAATTTGTTTCTTGCTCGCGCTGTAAAATAATACATTCTCGCGCGCGCGCGATCGCCTTACCTGAATTCCCGCGTTCGCCGACAAGTTTTCCCGATCCGGTCGCGTTCTCCACGAGATGTTGGATTGTTGGTAGCCATTTGCGCTGTCTCGCGACAGTTCGCGCCTGCAGTAATGTCATTGGTCGCGCGATCACGTCTTTCTTCTCGTGATCATGCACCGCGAGAAGAGTGAAAACAAGATGGCCACGCCCGCGAGCAACCGCATGGGTAAGTTGGCAAGCCGCGACCATGCAGAAAATACCGCAAACGGGCGGGAAAAAAACTTCCGCATCTTCGCGATATTTCCGCTTGTTTGCGGAGATTTGTAACATTTTCACGATAATTTGCGAAAGTCACTTTCGCAAATTCCGCCCACCCCTAGTGATAACATGTCAATGTCGATTGAGGTGGAGAGAGTAAAGTTGACAGGTGGCAAAGATGCACATGAAAGTCATATTAAGGTGGAGGTGCCTGATAATGCCATATTGAGGTGGAGATATCTGTGAAAGTCATATTGCGGTGGAACGTGTGCAGTTGACAGGTGGTGGAGATTTCAATGCATGTTACATTGAGGTGGAGATGTCTGTGAGGGTCAGGAGGTGGAAGGGGTGAAGTTGATTGTGGTGGCATTGTCTATGAATGTCATATAGAGATGGAGATGTGAGTGAGTGTCATATTGGACTGAAAAAGGTGCAGTTAACAGGTGGTGAATATGTTATTAAGGAGTAAAGTACAGGTGATAATATGTTTACGTCTATTGAGGTGGAGCGGGTGAAGTAGATGGGTGGTGGAGATGTCTGTGAATGTCATACTGAGGTGGAGGTGTCTGTGAATGTCATATTGTAGTGGAGATGTCCGTGAATGTCATTTTGTGGTGAAGATGTGAGTGAGTGCCATATTGAGGTGGAGACGTGAGTGAGTGTCATATTGAACTGGAAAGGGTGTAGTTGACAGGTAGAGGAAATGTTATAATGATGTAAAGTACAGGTGATAATATGTGTATGTCTAGATTTCCACCAGGAGCTGGGTCCCTTGCTCCTCAGCTTCCTCTTCCTGCTGATCTTCACACCACACACATACACAATGACGTCCCTAACATCGCAGACAGAAGAAACACTTCAGGCTGGGCAACAACAGACCATGAAGGGCAGAGAAGAAACAGATCATAACACAATCTCTACATAACAGAAGAGACCAATTACTTCTCTGTTGTGTATTTAAAGCTCACCGGTGTCCATTCTAAGACTGTTTGATTGATTCATTCATCACATGCACTCAACACTCAATACCTGCAGATTAATATCCTCTTTTGTCTGCACCGACTCCTCATCACAAGACATAAATGGAAATTCCACTCACATTAATACTCACCTGCATGGCATCCTTTGCCACAGAAATGGTCATTGAACTGCCCCTACTGAGCTCCAGGACAATGCTTAAGCATATCAAGAAACACACTAGTGCACCAACCACCACCCATATGTGGCCACACTGCCCCACCACAGAAAAACACAACCATCTGCAAAAGTTCTAGCCCACCATATAACAACATACAAAGACTTCCCCTATTAGAGCCACCAACATGCACTGCACTGCAACACAGCACTCACAGGCAACCCAGCAACATAGCAACTGTACCCGCTCCACCACAATATGACATTGAAAGACATCTCCACCTCAATGTAACAATCATAGACATCTGCACCTCAATATGACACTGACAGACACCTCCACATCAATGTAACATTCATGGACATCTACGCCACCTGTCAAGCACACCTGCTCCACCTCAATATTACACTCTAAGACATCAGCACCTCAATGTAACAATCATAGATATCCCCACCTCAATATGACACTCACAGACACCTCCACCTCAATATAACATTATAACATTCATTATACATTCTCTGCATCTTCCCCAACCCTGGATGTGAACATTCATTGCATCTTCCCCTAGCCTAATGTGTTAGAACACTACATGGCACTCATAGACATCACCACCTCAATGTGACATACTTAGACATCTCCACCTCATTATGACATTGACAGATATCTCCACCTTAATGACATTCACAGACACCACCGCCTCAATTTAACATTTAGAGACAAATCCCAGACATCTCCACCTTAGTATGACACTTGTAGACATTTCTACCTCAATATGGCACTCACAAATATCCCCACTTCAATATGACATTCACAGACATCTGAAACCCACATGACTTTCACAGACAACTCCACCTCAATATGACACTCGCAGACATCACCGCCTCAATATAACATTCATAGACACCTCCACATCAATGTAACATTCATTGACATGTTCGACTACCTGTCGACTGCACCTGCTCCACCTCAGTATGACACTCGTAGACATCTCTACGCCAATTTGACACGCACAGACGTCTGAATCCTCACATGATATTTGCAGACACCTCCACCTCTTTCAATTGCAGACATTCCACCCAAAAATGATTCTCATAGATATATCTGTGGCCTCAACCACCCACCCTAATCTGAAAGCCACAGACTCTCCCCGCTGGCTGACCACTGCCCTCCTCCCCACCCTCAGCCAACATATTCTTTCACTTGCTGGGAGTGTTATAGTCACAAAAAAGTGCAGGGTAATCATAAATAACAAACTAGTGAAGATCACCCAGCCAACGTCAATCAAACCACCTGCTGGATGTAAACATTCTCTTCATTTTCCCGTACCCTGGATGTAAACATTCTCTAAATCTTCACCTACCCTGGATGCAAACATTCATTAGATCCACCAAGAAGTACTTCAACCGGAACAAAATCCTCACCAACTCCAGCAACTCGAAGGAACTCTACAACATCATCCAACAACTCACCAAACCCCCCAGCGAAGCCACAAACGTCACTCCCTCCCATGTCCTCTGTAACAAGCTTGGCTCCTACTTCCACCTGAAAATCAATGCCCTCAAGAACAACTTCAGCGAACAGACTCCAGAAACCACCCTTCCTTCCAGCGATGACATCCAGCCCACCATCACCACCTGGACACCGGTCAACATCGAAGATGCCATCATGACCATGAGGAGCACCCACTCAGTAGCCCACAAACACCCCTGCCCGCTGCACATCTTCCACAGTGCCGCCACCGCCATAGCATCTGAGATGCACCGTATCATCAACGCCAATTTTGAATCCAGCTTCTTCCGAGACGACTGGAAGCAGGCAGAGGTCAAGCCCTTCCTCAAGAAACCCTCGGCTGACCCTACGGACCTGAAAAACTACTGTCCCATCTCGCTCCTTCCCTTCGCAGCCAAGGTCACCAAGAAAATCGTCAACACCCATCTGATGACCTTCATGGAAGAGATCTCCATCCTTGACTCTTCCTAGTCCTACTTCCGCAGTAACCACAGCACCGAGATCGCCCTCCTTGCTGCCACCAACAACATCTGCACGCTCCTCAACAGGGCCACACCACGGCTCTCATCCTGCTAGACCTGTCTGCTTCTTTCGACATCGTCTCCCACCTCACTCTCACAGCCAAGCTCCACAACACCGGCATATGAAGAATTGCCCTTGACTGGATCTGCTTCTGTCTCACCGGCAGAACGCATAGGATCAAAGTCCCACCCATCCTCTCTGAACCCACAGAGATCAACTGCGGTGTATCCCAAGGATCATCACTCAGCCCCACGCACTTCAACATCTACATGGACCCACTCACTGCCATTGTGAGACAGCATGGACGCAGTCAGGGCCAGACTGGCTACCGGGCTTTCTGGTGGGCTGCGCAGCTGGGGCCAATTTCACTGCGGTGGGGGCTGAGTTTGTGGATTGGGACCTGTATGTACTTCTAAATAAAGAAAGCAAAACAAATGGTTTTAAAGCATATGTGAAAACCATTTGGTTTTGCATTGTTTACTTAAAAATGCCCGGTAACCTGGATGCAGCGAGGTATCCTACACTGATGACACCCGGCTCATCCTCTTCCTCGCTAAGAACCCCGAAGACACCAGATGCAGCTTCCAGGAAAGATGAAAGATGTTGCAGCCTGGATGAGCAACAGCTGCCTTGAGCTCAACTCAGAGAAGACGGAGGTCCTTGTGCTCGGGCCCTCCCCCATCCACCTGTTTCAAATCCTTCTGCATCCTCCGCTATACCTTCAAGTGGATCCCCCCCTCTGAAGTCAGGAAGATCGTCACCCACACACTCATAACCTGCAGACTGGAATACAGCAACGCCCTTTACGCTGGAATCACAAATCCCTACTGCGCAAACTCCAGACTATCCAGAACACCGCGGCCAGACTCGTGCTTGGCTCCCGATGATGAGAGCACATGACCCAACACCAGCAAGACCTCCACTGGCTCCCCGCCGAGTAAGGAGTAATGTTCAAGATTCTCACTCACACCTACAAATCCCTTCACAACATCGGACCCAAATAGCTCAATGAAAGAGTCTCTTTCCACATACCCCAGAGAAACCTCCTATCGGGCGACCCCGCGCATCCTCAGAACCAGAGCAATCCTACATTGCAGCCTAGGTCTGGAACGAGCTCCCAGTCAACATCACACCTGGCTTTTCCGCTGACCCGGAGCTGTACCAACCCCCCCAGCGCCTTGAGACCTCAGAGGAGAGTAGCGTGCTTTAAAACTCCCTGATTGATTGATTGTATCTTGCTCCTGAAAAGCAAGACTAATGCAACATTCTTCAAAAATAAACATGGGAAATCTATGTTTGTAAGGAATGCATCCCTCCATTAGAAGACTTTACTTCTTTTCTTCCAGAAAACCTACTTTTAGCAGACTTCACCCCTTTTCTTTGTAAAAAGTATCACGAGATTCAGCAAAGTTTTTAATATGTGCAAGTCGTGGAGGTTGCGAGACGCCAGTTGTCCCTGGACGGCAGGGCCTGTGCAGCCCGTGGTGTCCACAGGATCTCTGTGTGCAGAGCACGGGCTGGTGCTAGGGCGCACGGGCTCTTCACGACTTATAGTGCCCAGAAGCCCAGGGGAATGCACCGAGAGAGAGTGTCGGGATCCGAAGCTCCCCACTGAACAATCTATCTGAACCACAAACATCATGCATTAATTAGTGTCTTTAATGTGTGTGGCAGCTGGCACTACATCAACCTCACGGTGCAATACTTCTGCGACCTCTGGGAGTGCAGTGAGTGTAGTCCTCTGGGAGTGCAGTTCGTATGTGACCTCTGGGAGTGCAGTTAGTGTAGTCCTCTGGGAGTGCAGTTAGTATGTGACCTCTGGGAGTGCAGTTCGTGTGCGACCTCTGGGAGTGCAGTTAGTGTGCGACCTCTGGGAGTGCAGTTAACGTGTGTTGGAATATCATAAAAGTACAATAAAAGACAATTCTACATTATCAACAAATTCATTTTGAAGATACTAAAATACAATTTCCGGAATTAGCATGGTACAACCCAGATATAATCCATGATAAGTAACAACATACATTATAATGTTTTAAAAACTGCAAATACAATAAGGCTGATTTTGTTTGCTTGAAGTTCAAAGGCAAAAGTAGAGGACGAATGCACTTACATCGCAGGCCTGCCTATCTAGGGCAAATAAAGATAATATGTTAGGTGCATAGGGCAGACATCATGTCGCATGAACAAGAGAGGGGTCTGACGGCTTGTGCCACCCCACTAATAGCTGTGGAAACAAGTTAAAAGTCTTCTATGCAAAGCGGCAGATCCAGTGGTAAATACAATTCTATTTCACTCCCGGATTTCACCATCCCATACAGATTGCGTGTAATGTGCATACAGATTATGTACAGTGCGCGTACAGATGTTCTTGGACTGAGAACCTAAGGCCCTTGTATCATGAGTGCGCCCCAAAGAGTCTCCCTTCCATCCACACGGTATCTGATTTAGAGATGGGGTTTGCCCAGTTCTCCCAGAGTTATTTTATATAACTCAACCCTGGTGTGTGGACTGTGATCCATACTTAAACAATATCTTAAGATCTTCTTGTTAAACTGTAGGTTTGCCATATGGAAAACTATAAGAGTATGGAACCTATTCGTATGTAATCGGTAATAACACCCGATCCCAAATCTTCATGCACTATCACTGCAGGATCCCTCTGGGGGATCTTCTGTCACTGGTATCAGGGAGTAAGGCTTATATCCCCTGACCTCCCCAGAAGACGCAGTTGGAACGCATTTCAAATTATAAGGATATAATAAAGACTTTATGTTGCTATAACCTAGGCGCCTGGAGAAAACATTGATACTTGGACATGTGATCTCATCAATGGATACCAATTAATTTTATAATCCAACAAGATGCTTTGAGAACACAATTTGCCCACATTTCCAATATGCTGATCCTAAATTGAATATATTTTAGTTTTGGCATTTTTTCAGACACAGGACCCCGTTAAGATGGTCAAGGGACCACCACCGACAGGCTGTTGGTGGCGGCCCTACATCATCGCAATACGGTCCCCCCATATTATGATGGCAGAGGAAGCGAGGTGGTCGGAAAGTTCAAATCCCTGCATTGCAGTGGTCCCCCTTAATCCCTGGGGCAGAAGTATGTAACCTGGGGGGCATCTATGGTGCCCCCCTTCATAACCCTGCACCATTTGGCAGGCAACCCATGGTGCCTGACACGTAGTGCAGGGATATGGCTGCATCCTATTTTTGTATTGCAGCGGGGGCCGCTGACCGCATCCCCGGCGCAATGCAAAAAATTGGTAATGCGACTGCTGTGGTGGCAGTCGCATCATTATTCGGATTGTGGGTAGGCTGTCTTGTAGACAGGCGGTCCCTAATCTGATACCACGGCGGACGGACTGAAGTCGTCCGCCATTTTAATGGGGCCCATAGTGTCATGGTATAAGATATAGTAGAATACATTTTTAGATCCACGTTTTACAAAAACTCATGGAATCGATCTAATAAAAGATGTAAGCCATTAAGTGTGTGCACATTGAGGACGGAATCGTATGGGTACAGAAGAGCTGGAACCACTCTATTACTACCTTCAGGACATCTTTGCAGCATTCTCCTAAAAATGGATCTTGCCCATTAATATAAAGAATAAAAAGCATGGGAGCCAATATGCATCTTTGCCGTACACCCCCTTCCTAGTTGAAAGTGCATACTGCATTCTCAGAATGGCCCATATCTTACAGAGGCTTCAAGCCTCATGTGCAAATAATGCAAAAAGGATACAAGAGCGTCATCCATTCCCACGTCCCTCAGCACAGCCCACAGCTTTGATCTTAGTACTGTGTCGAACACTGTGCTGAGGTCCGTAAAGGCCAAATTAATGCTTTCCCTTCTAGCAACCCTGTATTTGGTAATTAAAATGTAGAGGTTCAGATTTAGTTCTACTGTTACTCGTCCTTGTCTTAAACCATATTGAATTTCTGACCTGACTTCTTTACCATTTGCAATCCCATTAGTCGATTGAGCAGGATCCTACCCAAAACTTTCACTTCAGCGTCTATCAATGAAATTGGTCAATAGCATGCTGGGTTCACTCGATTACCTTTTTTTTTAAATTGGGACAATAACTGATTCCTTCTATGACGTGGGAACATGGCTTTGCGCTGCAACATTGAGATGTTGAGAGATTAGTGGGCCCCAGAGGTCAATATATGATTTAAAGAGGTTCCTGGGTACCCCATCTGGGCCAGGCGCCTTCCCTGGTGTGGCTGCCACTACTCCTTCCCTCACCTCATCCAGTTCAAATTGTAACTTTGCCTCTGTATCAGAAGGTGCAATAAGAGTAGGATCTCTTATCCTCGCATATTTATGTTCACAGTGAGCGGCCCATGTCTGAGACGTTATGGTTTGACTCATGTTCGCTGCTGCTGCCTCATTGGATAGTGACTGGTTCTCAACTTTCCAGAAAGCTGAACTATCTTTAGAGCTACAGGCCTCCTTCAGCTTTTCCCAGGCTTCACTCTTAAGGACTCTCTTTTGGTTCCTGTGTGCCTGCCCATGAATCCTTCTGGCCTCTTTTACTGCTACTAACGATCTTGGCTTGTGTTTGAAAAACAATTTTAATTCTTTATAAGCCGTAGTGCAACTCTTGTCAAACCATTTAGGTGCATATGTATCTGACCTTCAGCTTCTCCTAGTTAGGGCGGTCTGAGCCTCCTTACAAATGGCACACTTCAAAATTTGGACTGCACACTTGTACCAAATTCCTCATGAAATCCTCCTTGATAATCTTGCCCCATTCCATTTATCGGACTTGCTTCTTAGTTAAAAGTGACCCTGTATATGTATTGATAGTCTTGGTCCTAAAATCATACCAAACAAAGTCAACCACGATCGGGTTGTGGTCACTAAAAATGCGTCACTCTGTCCTAAACTTGATAAGGAAAGCGATCTAGCATGCAGATGCAAAAATATAATCAATTGTTGAATTGATGTCCTTATATGAAGGGATTCACCCGGGGGAAATATACCCATCTTTATTTAAAAGGTTAATGAGGTTAAATTCGTATACCATCAGGATTATATATATCCCCGACAGGAGTGACTAAAATGAACCTTCACTGATCTTTTTTTCTCCTATTAGTAGTGCATGAAGTGCTTGCTTAAAATACCCAGCAAGCATAAATTATAGGCGAGAAAGATCAAACTATTATGGTATTTTCCCAAAACTTTCTTAACTCAGCTTCCACTGCTACCTATGTCAAGGGAGAGTTATAGATATCAATTAACAAAACCCCAACCTTATGTGAGAATGATAAAAGGACTCCTAAAATAATTTCTGAGTCAAAGGATGCTTGCTCCATATCACAGCCTAACAGTAAGCTCACAAACCTCAGCCGACCCCACTTAGCTCTACCATGCAGGAAGGCCATTGCATAAGCACCACTCTTGCTTCTTTCTGCACTTCTCTTGCTTCTTTCTGCATCTCTCCTGCCTGTTTCTGTACCTCCCTTGCCTCTTTCTCCATTCCCATTCACACTTTTGCACCCCTATTGCCTCTTTCAGCACCTGTGTTGCTTCTTTCTGTACTTCTCTTGCTTCTTTCTGTACCCCTCTTGCCTCTTTCTGTACCCCTCTTGCCTTTGTGCACCTTTCCCTCTTTTTCTGCACCTCTGTTGCCTTGTTCTACAATTCTCTTGCCTCTTTCTGCACTTCTGTTGCATCTTTCTGCACTGCTCTTGCTTTTTTCTGCACTTCTTTTACAAATTTCTGTATCCCTCTTGCCTCTTTCTGCACCCCTGTTCCCTCTTTCTGTACCTTTCCTGCCTGTTTCTGCACCTCTCTTGCTTCTTTCTGCAACTCTCTTTCTTCTTTCAGCACTTTTCTTGTATCTTTCTGCACCACTCTTGCTACGTTCAGCACCTCTTTTGCTTATTTCTGCTTTCTCTTGATTCTTTCTGTGCCCCTCTTGCCTCTTTGTGTACCTCTACTTTCTATTTCTGCACCTCTTTTGCTTCTTTCTGCAATTCTCTTGCCTCTTTCAGTACCCCTCTTGCCTCTTTCTGCACCTCTGTTTGTTCATTCTGCACTGCTCTTGCTTCTTTCTGCACCTCTTTTACAAAGTTATGCATCCTTCTTGTCTCTTTCTGCACCACTCTTCCGTCTTTCTGCACCTCTCTTGCCTCTCTTTGCACACCTGTTCCCTCCTTCTGCATCCCTTTTGCCTGTTTCTGCAACTCTCTTGCCTCTTTCTGCAGTTCTTTTGCCTCATAATGCACCTATGTTTCTTCTTTCTCACTTCTCTTACCTCTTTCTGCAAGCCTCCAGCCTCTTTCTGTACCCCTAATTGTGCACCCCTGTTGTTTCTTTCTGTACCTCTCCTGCTTCTTTCTGCACCCACCTTGCCTCTTTCTGCACACCTCCTCCCTCTTTCTGCACCTGTCTTGCGCTTTCTGCACCTCTCTTGCCTCTTTCTGTACTTCTCTTGCTTCTTTCAGCACCTGTGTTGCTTCTTTCTGTACTTCTCTTGCTTCTTTCTGTACCCCTCTTGCCTCTTTCTGTACCCCTCTTGCCTCTTTGTGCACCTATCCCTCTTTCTGCAATTCTATTGCCTATTTCTGCACCTCTGTTGCTTCTTTCGGTACATCTCTTGCTTCTTTCTGCACCTCTCTTGCCTCTTTCATCACTTCTCTTGCTTCTTTCTGTGCCTTGTTTGCTTCTTTCTGTGCCTCGCTTGCTTCTTTCTGCACTCCTCTTGCCTCTTTCTGCGCCTTTCTTCCTCTTTCTGCACTTCACCTGCCTCTTTATGCACCTCTCTTCCCTCTTTCTGCACCTCACTCCCTTCTTTCTGCACCTCTCTTGCTTCTTTCTGCTCATCTTTTGCCTCTTTCTGCACCTGTCTTGCTTCTTTCAGGTACCTCTCTTTTTGCACCTTTCTTCCTCTTTCTGCACCTCTCTTGCTCCTTTTTACACCTCTCTTGCTTCATTTCCGCACCACTGTTGCCTCTTTCTGCTCTACACTTGCCTCGCTCTGTACCTCACTCTCTTCTTTATGCAGTTCTCTTGCTTTTTCAGAGCCTCTCTTGCTTCTTGCTGTACCTTTCTGCCTCTTTTGGTGCCTTTCTTCCTCTTTCTGTACCTTTCTTCCTTTTTCGGCACCTTTCTTCCTCTTTCTGCACCTCTCGGTTCTTTCTGCATTTCTTTTGCTTCTTTCTGTGCTTTTCTCACTTTTTCTGTACCATTCTTCCTCTTTCTGCAGTTCTCTTGCTTTTTTCTGTACTTCTCTTGACCCTTTCTGCACATCTCTTGCCTCTATGTGCACCTCTCTTGCTTATTTCTGTAATTCTCTTGTCTCTTTCTGCACTTCTCCTGCCTCTTTTTCCAACCCTCTGGCCTTTTTCTACACCTCTCTTGCCTCTTACTGCAGTTCTATTGGCTTCTTTCTGCACGTCTCTTGCCTCTTTCTGTACCTCATTTGCTTCTTTCTGTACATCTATAGCTTCTTTATGTACCTCTCTTGCCTCTTTCTTCACTTCTCTTGCTTCTTTCTGTGCCTCTCTTGCTTCTTTCTGCACTCCTCCTGCCTTTTTCTTCACCTTTCTTCCTCTTTCTGCACTTCTCCTGCCTCTTTCTGCACCTCGCTTCCCTCTTTCTGCACCTTGCTTTCTTCTTTCTGCACCTCTCTTGCTTCTTTCTGCTCTTCTCTAGCACTTTCTGCACCTCTCGCTTCTTTCAGGCGCCTCTCTTTCTGTACCTTTCTTCCTCTTTATGCATCTCTCTTGCTTCTTTCTGCACCTCTCTTGCTTCATTTCCACACCACTCTTGCCTCTTTCTGCACTGCACTTGCCTCTCTCTGGGCCCGATTCACAGAACTAACTTAAGAAAAAATCCTAAACGTACTACTTTTGGTATTCACAGAAGGCATTTAGTAGTAGTAAATTTAGGATTTTGTCTTAAGTCTGTCCTTAGTTTGTCTTAAGTCTGTCTTAAGTCTGTCTTAAGTCTGTCCCACCACTTTTGGTATTCACAGAAGGCATTCAGTAGTAGTAAAGTTAGGATTTTGTCTTAAGTTTGACTTAAGACAGACTTAAGACAGTTCTCTTACTTCTTTCTGAAGTACTGGGTTTTTAGAACCCAGCGGTGCCAGGGAACACACCCTAAGACTTCGAGTCCTTCCCGTTTCAGACTACAGAAACACAGAGTCTTCTTGGTGAAGTCAAAGATCGTATTTATTGGCTGCAGCCAGTAACAGGTATCCTAGAAGTACAACACGGTGTATATTCTCAGGAGACTGCTCAAACTTACAAAGCCAGCCTTCTCTTTGATACAAAATATTATGCTTTAGGCAAACATTCCTTGTTTTACAGTTGACTATTCACATATTTTCACTACAAAGAAAAAGCAGAGTCATGATGACAAGCCCATATTTCAGTTTGTCCAGCTCTCAATCAATTACCCGGCAAGGCTCAGTCAGATATCGACGGACCCCCAATAAAAACGGGCACCTCCTCCTCGTAAAGTAAGTCATAAAGAAAGAAACAGGGACAGGTGTGTGTAAGATTAGGCATGGTTTGTGTGTGATGAAAGGTTTTATGATATGTTGTGCCTTGATACTAATCTCATTCGGCCACTGGGAAAGGAACTGGCTGAACAGGTTTGGCTTCAGGCAGTGGAATCAGCTTGCCCAGGTCACAGAGGAGTCAGTGAAGGTGTACGTGTCCTTCAGACTCGTTTTTGGCCTAGTCATTGGCCTATGTGAGGGCAATCACAAAATGGCTGCCGTTCAATGGAAACCGAGGGTTCAGGACGGAAACTCTGATTTCAGGGTGATTTCGTCACCCGAATATGACGAAAATGCTTGTGCATAGTATTCTGATCATTCTCGGTCTGCTGATACAAAAATCGTCATGATACGGCGATGTTTATAACACGGGTCCAGAAATTTCAGTACCACATTTCTGTACCTCGCTTGCCTCTTTCTTCACCTCACTTGCTTCTTTCTGTACATCTCTTGCTTCTTTTTGCACCTCTCTTGCTTCTTTCTTCACTTCTCTTGCTTCTTTCTGTGCCTCTCTTTTGTTTCTTTTTGCACTCCTCTTGCCTCTTTCAGCAACTTTCTTCCTCTTTCTACACTTCTCCTGCCTCTTTATGTACCTCTCTTACCTCTTTCTTTACCTCACTCTCTTCTTTTTGCACCTCTTTTGCTTCTTTCTGCTCTTCTCTTACATCTTTCTGCACCTCACTTGCTTCTTTCAGTCACCTTTCTTTTTGTACCTTTCTTCCTCTTTCTGCATCTCTCTTGCTTCTTTCTGCACCTCTCTTGCTTCATTTCTATACCACTCTTGCCTCTTTCTGCATTAGTCTTGCCTCTCTCTGTACCTCACTCTCTTCTTTCTGTACTACTCTTGCTTCTTTCTGAAACTCTCTTGCTTCTTTATGTACCTTTCTTCCTCCTCGGCACCTTTTCTTCCTCTATCTGCACCTTTCTTCCTCTTTCAGTACCCTTCTTCTTCTTTTTGCACCTCTCTTGCCTCTTTCTGCCGCTCTCTTGCCTCTTCTTGCACCTCTCTTGCTTCTTTCTGCACCCCTCTTAACTCTCTCTTCAACTCACTCTCTTTTTTATGCACCTCGTGCTTCTTTCTGAACCTCGCTTGACTCTTTTTGCACTTCTCTTGCGTATTTCTGTACCTTTCTTCCTCTTTCTGCACCTCTCTTGCCTCTTTCTGCACTTTTCTTCATCTTTCTGCGGTTTGATTGCTTCTTTCTGCTCCTTTCTTGCCTCTTTCTGTACCTCTTTTGCTTCTTTCTGCACCACTCTTGCCGCTTTCTGTACCCCTCTAGCCTCTTTCTGTTACTTTCTTCCTTTTTCTGGATCTTTCTTCCTCGTTCTGCAGCTCTCTTGCCTCTCTCTGCACCTTTGTTGCCTCTTAGGGTACCTCTCTTACTTTTTCTGCTCCTTTCTTCCTCTTTCTGCACCTCTCATGCCTCTTTCTGCACCTCTCTTGCTTTTTTCTGCACCTTTCTTCCTCTTTCTGCACCTCTCTTCCCTCTTTCTGCACCTTTCTTCGTCTTTCTGCAGTTCGCTTGCTACTTTATGCACCTTTCTTGCCTCTTTCTGCACCTCTCATGCTTCTTTCTGAACTTCTGTTGCTTCTTTCTGCACCCCTCTTGCCTCTTTCTGTACCTCTCTATCCTCTTTCTATTCTTTTCTTCCTCTTCCTGGACCTTTCTTCCTCTTTCTGCACCTCTCTTGCCTCTTTCTGCACCTCTCTTGCTTTTTCTGTTCCTTTCTTCCTCTGTCTGTACCTCTCATGCCTCTTTCTGCACCTCTCTTGCTTTTTTCTGCTCCTTTCTTCCTCTTTCTGTAACTCTCTGGCTTCTTTCTGCAGTACTCCTGCCTATTTATGCACCTCACTTGCTTCTTTCTGCACTTCTCATGCCCTTTTCTGCATTTCTCTAGCTTTTTTCTGTTCCTTTCTTCCTGTTTCTGGACCTTTCCTCCTCTTTCTACAGTTCTTTTACTTCTTTCTGTAATTCGCTTGCCTCTTTCTGCTCCTCACTTGCTTCTTTCTATACATCTCTTGCTTCTTTCTGCACCTCTCTTGCCTCTTTCCTCACTTCTCTTGCTTCTTTCTGTGCCTCTCTTGTTTCTTTCTACACTCCTCTTGTCTCTTTCAGCAACTTTCTTCCTCTTTCTGCACTTCTCCTGCCTCTTTATGTACCTCGCTTCCCTCTTTCTGCACCTCACTCTCTTCTTTTTGCACCTCTCTTGCTTGTTTCTGCTCTTCTCTTGCATCTTTCTGCATCTCACTTTTTCTTTGGGTCACCTCTCTTTTTGTACCTTTCTTCCTCTTTCTGCATCTCTCTTGCCTCTCTCTGTACCTCACTCTCTTCTTTCTGTACTTCTCTTGCTTCTTTATGAAACTCTCTTGCTTCTTATGTACCTTTCTTCCTCTTTCAGCACCTTTCTTCCTCTATCTGCACCTTTCTTCTTCTTTCAGTACCTTTCTTCCTCTTTCTGCCCCTCTCTTGCCTCTTTCTGCACCTCCCTTGCCTCTTTCTGCACCTCTCTTGCTTCTTTCTGCACCTTTCTTGCCTCTTTACGCCCCTCTTTTGCCTCTTTGTGCCACTTTCTTGATTTTTCTGCTCTTTTCTTCTTCTTTCTGCACCTCCCATGCCTCTTTCTGTACCTCTCTTGCTTTTTTTCTGCTCCTTTCTTTATCTTTCTGTATCTCTCTGGCTTCTTTCTGCACTTTTCCTGCTTCTTTCTGCAGTACTCTTGCTTTTTTCTGCACCTCTCTTGCTTCTTTCTGCACTTCTCATGCTTATTTCTGCACTTCTCTTGCTTCTTTCTGTTTCTTTCTTCCTGTTTCTGGACCTCTCCTCCTGTTTCTACAGTTCTCTTACTTCTTTCTGTACTACTTTTGACTCTTTCTACACCTCTTTTGCTTCTTTCTGCAGTTCTCTTTCCTCTTTCTACACTTTTCTTGCCTCTTTCTGTACCTTTCTTCCTCTTTCTACAGTTCTGTTGCTTCTTTCTGCACCTCTCTTGCCTCTTTCTGCACCTCTCTTGCTTTTTCTGCACTTCCCTTTCATCTATCTTTACTTCTCTTGCTTCTTTCTGTGCCTTTTTTCCTCTTTCTGCACCTTTCTTCCTCAATCTGCACCTGTCTTTCTATATCTGCACCTCTCTTGCTTGTTTATGCACTTCTCTTGCCTCTTTCTGTACCTCTCTTGCCTCTTTATGCACTTCTCTTGCCTTTTTCTGTGCCTTTGTTTCTCTTTCTGCACATGCCTTACCTATGAAGGTATTAGCATTTAAAAAAACCTTAAAACTACACTGAAAAAAAACAGGTTTCAGGGACATGATAGTTAGGAATTTGCATTTTAAAAAACTTTAGAAATTCATTGAAAAATCCAAAGGTTACAGGGAAGTTAGAGTTAGGCTGACATTTCACTCGCACAAAACAGAAATTCAGCTGTTTTAGTTAGCTATGCTAACTATAATTCACGCCCCCGCAATGCACTGCTGATGACATCACATATTAGATCAGTCATGGCATGGTCAGTGACATCACTGATGACATCACTAATGACATCTCAAATGACATCACTGATGACATCATAGAGGTTCATTTTCCACACTCGCGCTCGCCAACTTGATGTGGACGAAAGCGAGTGAGGAAAAAATACTTGGAGAAGAGTTTTTGGGAACCCCGTGAGCTCCGTGTAATGCAGAGTGCAGAAAACTCCGCAAACTCCATGAGCGGAGTGGAGTTCACCACCCAGACTTACTTTGAAGTAGCCTCAGTGAAAGGACACAAATTCCAACTTGGGTTTGGCTAAACACAGTGTCTACAAAATTATATCCCCTTTCAGAACATTCAGATGTAAAGGTGTACAGATGAAGCCCAGTGGCATCATAGCTCTAAAACAGATGAATTCTACCACTACAAAACCTAGACAGTAGGGCGTGCCAGAGCACCTACCTCAGGATAGCATTTTAGGTGGTATCTTCCATCTGACACAAGCTCATTGTGCTGAGACTTCTTATCTTTAAGCCAAGGTCAATGCTGCCAACTCGTGATTGCAAAACATGATTGTGGATCTTACTGGTAAAATGAAAGCATTGACGTCTCAGCTTCAAGATCTTCAGCAGCGAGAGGCCAGGATCGAAGAAACTATTACTTCAAAAACTACTTTAGTAAAGAAGTACAGCACTCTGATTTCTTCTATACAATCTCAGTTGGAAGATTTTGAAAACTGCTGACAAAAATTTACCTTTCAGAGTTTGGGTGTGCCTGAGGGCAGGGAAGGTATTGAAGCTCACTTATTTGTGTTTAAACTTTTATTAAAAGCTTGACCTGACTTGGCAGATTGGGACTGGGACTGTCAGATCCAGAGGGCGATTCCCCATGTCAACCGGTTCCAAGTTCGTCGGCTATGAAACCAGACCGTGCCCCATTCTAATCTGTGTCAGAATCTTCCTGCTTCATCTATCTTAAGGCCTGTACTTCTCCTCCGATTACAGTGAACTCTATTTCTTTCTGTGCTCATTCTGATTCTGCAAATGAACTATGGAATGCAGATTGGGACTTAAACAAATGATCGATCTACTTCAAATCAAATCAAACAAAGCTTTATTCGATTTCTATAAGTAAAAAATCATAGAAGCACAAACAGTACAATAAATCACATTTCATTTTAACAGTTGAGGTAAATTTTCTTTACACCACTCTTACATGTATACTTTATTGAAAGATTAAACTGTCACATTAAAACTGATTTCCTGCGTTTTACTACACTTTTTAAAAACATTGATAAAATCCAGGTTACATATTAATCTTCAAAAAATTGTAGTGGTATAAATGCAGGGCGACATTGTCTAATACCAAACTTTTTTAAAAGAGGTAAAATCCATTTTTTCCTTTGAGCATTATACAATTTACAAAAAGAACCATGTGGATTGTTGTTTGCTCAGAGTGATCATCACAAGGGAACAATTGCATAACTTTTGACCAGTCGTTCATGTTTGGGAAACTGGTATTCTATGTAATATCCCAAGTCTAAATCTTGTCTATAAAAATCTATTGTATAAACCACAGAAATGTAAAAGATAAGGTTGCATACTATAAGTAATTAGAATTGTTTGATTATACAATACTCTGGGCTTCATTATTTCTTCTGATAGTCTAAGAGTTTTGAGTAGGTGTAAGCCTTTTACCTTTAACATTTTTCTTGTCCAACTAGTCATTGTATTTGGCTCTGTAAAAAACTCTGGGTGGCATAAAATCCCACGCAAACTTTACCCAATGCGATTTTTAAAGCACCTTCCAATTTAAAAATATCTTTAAAAATGTCCTATTAAGATTAGTTTCTTCAGATGTTCATATCCTATGCCATAGTAGGATTGGTTCCACTTTTATGAGATCTGTTAGGTCTGAGACCCCAATTCAGAATGACAAACATAAGAGGAGGTGTTAACCGGGACTTCTAAAATATATTTTAAAAACAGATTTTCAATAACTTTCAATGCTTGAATATCAGAATATATCCCCATACCGCTGAAACATACATGGCCGTCGAGATGCACTTGGCCTTATATATTTGTAGTAGCTCATATGGAGGCCTCCTGCCCATTTTGTTTT
This sequence comes from Triturus cristatus, assembly GCF_964204655.1. Taxonomy (NCBI): domain Eukaryota; kingdom Metazoa; phylum Chordata; class Amphibia; order Caudata; family Salamandridae; genus Triturus; species Triturus cristatus. The sequence goes on along the minus strand of NC_140585.1, from coordinate 19,255,714 downwards.
TTTAATTGACTAAGGCATCAGTAGTTTTCATAAAAGCCAGTTTTCTTGCATGGACCACATGAGTCCATGTGGCGTTATAATCAAATAAGATGCCCAAATAGCTAAATCTGTTTATAAAATCTATTCTTTGTTTGTCAATGTACATATCTCTACAATTTTGACTGCCAATACCACATCTCATAACAAAAGTATTTGTTGTTTTTACCCTCAGCCCTATGTCATGCATAAGTGCTGAAAAGCTATTTAGCATTCTTTGTAGGCCAACTTGCGTACGGGACATCAAAATGGCATAATTCGCATACAATGAAGCTGCTATAGGCCGTCTTTCTATTTGAGGGGGGTCTTTCTTGACATATGTTTGACAGTGCTTGGCCTAAGCCATTTATATAGAGATTAAAATTAAAAGGGCCAGCACGCGGCCTTGCCATCTCCCCTTGTTGATTTGAAACAGGGCTGTACATTCTACATTGGTACCATATAGTACCCTGGCCTTGGCATACCTATACAGTTGTCTTAAAAAATAGAATGATGGTCCGCTCTACTTCTAAATCCTGAAGGATCCTCCATAGCTTGTCATGCCTCACGCAGTCGAAGGCTGGAGTGAGGTCAACAGAGGCTAGGAACAACTTGCCCTTTTTTGCGAAGGTGTACTTCCCTATTATAATATTCAGGTTTAAGCTTTGTTTAACAGTTCCTAGCCCCTTGCGAAATCCAAACTGTAATTCGGAGAAAATCTTGTTACCCTCAGCCCAGTCCTGCAGTCTTTCAAGTACAATTACTTTTGCTAAGGAATCTAGCAGCGATATCGGCTGATAGCAGGCCAGTCTTGACGTTTTCCTTTTTTAAATATTGGTACTAGAATTGATTCAGTCCATGTCTCTATTAAATGGGAGGAACAGCTAGCTGTAATTACCTGGGTTAACAACTGGCCTCATAGCGCGGTATTATTTTTATGTAAATCTACGGGGATTCCGTGGGGACCAGGGGCCTTCCTTCGCATGCTTGCCAAGATTGCACGATTTACTTCATCCAGGGTTATCTGAAGGTCTGTCGCTGTTATTAGAGGTGCCATGTTGTCGTCACCTACTGGTTGGCTTTCTGCAGTATCGTTAGACAGGCTGCTATTAAATATGTTCACAAAATGCTCAACCCATTGCTCTGTCGTTTTTGCGATTTCAATGGATGGAGCCTTCCCGGGATCTAGAAAAGAGGTCTTAACAGCCCTCCAAAAGGACGCCCCATCCTTAGATATCGTGGCCTCATGCAGCGCAGTCCATGCCTCGTCTCTCAGCGTCGCTTTTTGTAACTTCAGTGAGTTTTTATAGTCCCATCTTGCCTGCCTTAAATCAAGCTGATTTCTAGGGGGTTTTTGTGTCTCGTGTTGTAACTTGGCGGAAGCCTGCGTGCACTTTGTGTCTAACCCCCCTTTTGTGTTCCTATTTTGTTTTCTTTTTCGTACAAATAGGGCCTCCTGTTTAGCTGCTGTGATGTGCTGTAAAGCGGTCAGCACTACTTCATGTATGGTGTTCTCTGCCAAACAAGCAGCAACAGCGGACCCAGTCTTGCTTAAAACATTCCTTGTAATTTTTGAGGGATCCACCATTGCCCAACGGAGGGAATAACCGTTCACTCTATCTATTGATAAGTTTTGGGGAACATGCAAACCTTTAATCCCGCAATGTGTCGGTCGGTTTATGTATGAAAGAGATACACTCTGTGGAAAATGGTCACTCAGAATTCTTTTATAGCTGTTGAATGACTTAACTCGATCTACTTAATCCTGTGGGCATTCAGACGTATCTACAAGAACATACATGGCTTAAAGTTCAAAGTGGTGGGCAGACTCGGTTCTGCTTCTCTGAAAGCGAAGTCAAGGATAATCTCCAACAATAGCAGAAAGGAGCTAAGGGAGGGGAGGCAATGACGGGTAGACTGGCTCACATTTCACATTTATTCAGACTGCATCTGATTCGCAGGGTAGGTGGGCTATTTTCCAGGGCTTGTTTAACTCCAAGATTGTTGTTCTTTATATGGACCTAATAGGCAGGATCTGGGTATATACTACTTTTTAAATCTTGAGCTTTCCAGCTGGATTTGTGAGCTGCTGATACTTGGTAACTTTTATTGTATTATGAACTACATTCAAGATACAACCAATAGGGTTGCCACATGTAAACAATACTGGGCGGGCTATTAAAGAGCTTTCCAGAGTTCACATGCTTGTTACTGGCTATACCCATTATTCTGTTCCCTACGGACGTTATTTAAGGAATAACAGGATCTTTATTGTTCAGGACTTAAATAATAAATCTAAAATTGAGCTCAGCCAAAAGATGACCTCCGACCATAATTCTCTATCACTAACACTTTGTACTGGAGTCCTTAAGCATAGTCAGCGAAGATGGACTTTTCCTAGAGCCTATTGCGGATCTCTGATATGAAGAGAATGTGTATTGAACCTGCGGTGTTTACTTCTTCAAATATTTGTTCCTCAGCTCCCCCTGTGATTTGGGATACTCTAAAAGTATATGTTTGGGGAATTAGCATCTGCCTATCCTGAACTGCTGAGGTGGAAGCAGCTACACTCCCAGGCTGTTTGGGCATACTCTCCTAACAAACCTAGGATCAGAGCTTAGCTGAAAAAAGCACCAGAACTGCCTTGACTGGGTACAAAGAGATAAAGTGTCTGCTGCCTATCTTAATGGAGGGGTTGCTTTGTTTGAGTATGGTGAAACAACGGGTACAGTTCTGGCTCACAAAAAAGAGTAGGTATAAATAGAATGACCATCACTTTAGGCTCTTTTACTAAGACCTCTGTACGAAACCTGCCAGTCGGGGTCACAGATAATGGAAAAATATCTCCAAGCAGCCGAGTTTTCCAAGCTTAGCTCTAGCACTGTTTAGACATTGGGGGGACTGGTCGCAGCCGAGCAGCTCGAGAGCACTATTAGAACACCCCCATCCAGTAAACTGGCTTGCGAAGATGTGCTCCCTGTGGAGTTCTATAAGAGTTTTGTAAGAATCTGGCACCTTTGCTTTTGACTGTCATTCAATATTCAGACCTCACAGTGAATTATCTGATCTAATATTGTGGTCTTCCTTATCAAGAACAAACCTGGTAAAGAGAGAGGCTCCTATCACCCAATATCTTTGATCAACGCTGATGCAAAAAGTTTTCAAAAAAATCTTAGCTCCTCATTTGGCGGCTTGTTTTTAAGAGCTCATAGCTTCATCCAGTTGAGGATACTACCAGTCACATTAACTCAGCCATTGCGCTATTTGATGCCTCCAATGCTCTTGGGATATGTGCTGGTATGATCTTACTCGACGCTGAAAAGGCGTTTGATAGGGTGTGATGGCCAAGTATTTGGCTAACCTTATAAGCTATGGACATCCGGAATCGGTTCCTGAGATGGATTCAATTTTTATATGATGTGCAGTGTTTTGGCTGGGTCCATTTCCTCCTCATTTAGGATTACTCTTGGCTCCAGACAGGAGTGTCCACTGTCTCCACAGACATGTGTTGTCTGTGTTGAACCTTATCAAAGGCATGCAGCTCAGCGTGCTGGGATTGCTCCCGATTGCAACCGACCCTGTTCACACTATTAGGTTAATGATCAAATTGGCAGAGAGAATCTGGTTGTCCCTGTGTATTGCCTTAATACCTAACAGTCAAATAGTTTCAATTTCTCAGAGCCCATAAGTGAAACGAATGTGGTTCAGTTGCGCCCTACTTAGGTATCAAGGTCTCTTCTTCAGTCAATAGTATTATTACGGTAAATGGTGATCAGCTGCCTTGTGGGTGTGTAGAGGAGACGCTTCCAATAATCATAATTGGCCATTGAAACACTGTGAGGATGAACATCCTGCCTGAACTCCTATGGGTTCCTGGTGTCTTCTTTCGGTATTTGGAAAGGGCAGGGGGTAGCTTCCTGTGGGGATATGAGGGCTAGATGGCCTAGCCACTTGTTGAAATTCCAGCCTTTCAAAGGGGGTTGGGTGCTTCTACATTTCAAGAGCTATTTCTTGGCCTCATTTGAATATCGCCTGCGCTTTCTCCTGGTTGACTGTCAACTTGTCTCTAATTTTTTCTCTTCTCAGATTCCTGTGGTAAAGGACTGGGATTTTGAATTGGTCAGACTCGCTGATCCCAACTACTTGAAGCCGGTGTGCTTTAAGCTTCTTGTTGTCTAGCCTCAAACGTGTGATGTTTTTAAGATCTCATAATGGCATCACTATTCGACGCTCTGGGTGAATCCGTCTTTACCAGCTATTTTTCATGATCAGGCTGCCAATGGTTTGCCAGAGGTCTTGGTGTTGCCGATCAATTATCTGATCTTTCATGATGTTGCCCCTTTTTGATTTTAAATCTTCGTATAACTTGCTGCACAAAATGTTTTTCAAGTACCTATAGGTGTGTGATTATTTTAAATATAGGAGTCTACATAAGATTGTTAAGTTTCTTGTACACCTCCAGAATTCAAGTTAACAATGAACTATTCGGGACCTCGATCGTATTTTCACCAAGAATAAAGATGATGATCTTGTCCATTTGGCCAGAAGGTAGGACCTCAAGATGGGTGCTGAGGGGCAGGAGTCTGATCTTAAGGTGGCTATTCAAGTTATATATTTATATTCGTCTGTTACCTTGGTGAGCTTGAAACTCCAACAATAATAAGACCTTATGCATCCTATATTATCCTCCAGAAAGGATATGTCAATGGAAAAATGATCCAATGGGGAAAATAAGTCAGGAAAGCTTTCCGCGTTGTGGACTTGGCTGCAGATATTGTGCACATGTTTGCCAACTGCTCACATTTTACATCATTTTGGGTTGGCATCACTGGCTTTCTCTCTCAGCTAATTAAACATGATTTGGAGGTTGATATTAGGGATGTCATGCCAGGCCTCAAGCATGGGGTTGATAGGTGTATCTCTGACATTAGTTCTATTGCCCTGGAGATTGGGCTTTGTCAACACCCCCCAAAGTTGATCACTGTAGGGAAGAACCTCTCTGTACAATGTATTAAAATTAAGTGCCCTATGTAGAGAGAGGGAGAAATCCCCAAAAGGTAGGTAGAGGTAAAAGTAGATAATACTAACTCTCTTTTTGTGTTAGTGTAGGCGAGCAGGTTCATCAGAGGGCAGTGCTAAGCATTTGTTGTACTCACGGAGTTAATGAATAAGACACACACTCGAGAACAAATCTGAACCCAATTTCCAAAAATAACATCAATATTTTAATATAATTTTTCAGACAAAATACTTTCGGAGTTAGGAATTTTCAAAGTTCGATTAATATAGCACTTTTATGCGCAATTATGCACCATAGGAAATAATGGGCAAAAAAAGCTGAATAATGCATTAAAATTCAGGCAATACTTTCACGAAGGTTGATGTCAGGACCAGGACCACAGTTCCAGCAGGAGAAGATCGAGAGCGTCCCAGATCAGATGGGAGCAGTGGTGCTGAGGTCTTGGAAGCTGGTGCGCAAAGACGAATGGGGCTGCGAGAAAAATCACTGCACAGATGGACTTAAAGGTAAGTCCAGTGGGTCTCCTTAAAGGGATGAGGTCACACAGGCCTGGGAACCATGGGAGCAGGGTTGGTCGGTGCTGGGGCCAATGGGGCTTTGTATAGAGCGAACAGGTCAATCAGACATCATGCGTCCTAATGTCCTCGCGGTCAGCAACCTCTAGAGGCATTCTCAGGACAGATGGGAAACTCAGGAAATGGGTCGCTGCTGTCTCAATATCCCTCAACAAGTGTTTGCTTCTAGTGCTTTGGAATTCTGGGGTGAACTCTTCTTCTTGCTGTTTGCCGTTGGGGGTCGGGTGCCCCATGTATTGCTACCCCGACGCACCGGTCGGTCCTGGTGTCGCCAAATGCTTTTTAAAAAACCTTTATTTTTCCATTTTATAACACAATTCAAAAGACCAGGCAGGAGGCGGTGGTATGTACGTTGGGCACCCATCAGAGTCAGCCATAATGATCCCCTGCCTGTTGGGGCCTCCAGGATATACACAGGTATCCGCCAGTAGCTTGCCCCAGCTGTACATCAACAAGAGCAACTGTACAACAGACCGGGGATTGATCCGAATGGAATTGCGCAGGTGAGTTACATGTAGGTCATCTTGCCTAGGGAAACCAGCCACCAAAACTCTGTCTACTCTGCTATACATGTTGTATGCATTTGTGTGGCAGGTAAATATACTGTGATCTGGATGTCGCTGACGCCAAATGCCACAAGCGCTGTGTTCGACATTACCTCCCAGAGCGCCATTGTCATGTGGGGTTTCATGCCTGGTCTAGCTGGAGTCCTGTCCAAACGAGGGTCCAAAAACCATTAAAGTGATCTATCCATAGTAATGGCCAACCAACCTCTTGCCTAAGGGTACCTTGAATGTTATAAAGAATGGCAGGATCATCAGTGTTGTGTGCGTATGTGCTAAGAGGGAAATATTCTGCCCGTCCAAGGAGTCCTGTATGAGGACATATCTGTCCCCTACATCTGCCTCCATGTAGGTAAGGGAAAACAGGATTGTTGGGGCAACCCAGATCAATGTGCTTCTGACATATGTAGAATGGAGGAGTGGTAAACCTGTCCTCTCCATTTCTAGGAAGGCATACACTGTCGATCTAGTGGCGCTTAAGAAAGGTGAGCACCTTGTACCTCTTTACATAAATGCCCAAACCCTGGACATTCTAGGTCAAGACTCTATAACTACCCTCATTCACTGTTCAAATATGTGTCATGCGTCGTCAATCCATCCCACCCATCCCTCGGATGCTGATTAACTACTGTAGAAAGAAACCAGCAATATGAACAAAACTACCCCCACCCACCCACTGCCAAACATGAAACACAACCACGTCTATCTATGTCCAACCGTCACGTGTGCTATGACTCGCCACATCCCTGGCCAGTCCAACAGGGACTGGCTGATACCAGTTGTCAAATTGAGTCCTGGCCTGGCAATCAGAAAACTTGAATCATACTTCCCATCAAGAACAAAAGGAGGGACACAGGGCTACTGAAGGTCCAGCACACACGCCCCTAGTAAAGACTCAAAAACAGAAAAGTGTGCAGTTCCTGATAATGGTAGGTCGGTAAACCCCTGAAGGAGTCAAGTCTGGGGGATCTGATCCTTCAGGAGCAAGGGCCCTCAAACACCCCAAGGGGTATCATGCTTCATCAGTGGGCAGCTCCTTCTTGAGCTGGCGTTGCAATGCTCAAAGGGCCCCGCATTGCCTTTGAATCTTCCCAGCCAGGCAGGCCATCCTGTCCTGGAGGAGGTGTGAAGCATCTCTGCCCAGAGCAGGCTTCATCTCTGTCCTCTGAAAGCACTGGCTCTCACTCCATGAGGTCAGAAACATGTCTGGTGGTGGCAGACTGGCAAAAACAAGCCAGAGACCGCACCAGAGTTCAGTAGGTTTTCAGGGGACCCTCTAAAAATGTCTCCTGCGTGAATGTATTGATAAAAATCACACTGGCATCAGTGAGGATTCATTCAGACAAAATGTTTAGTACCATCATGTAACTAGTACACTCGTGTTGACAACTTTCCAGGTCACGTACTCTTTATGGCTTCCCTGTGCACTTGCAACATCTCAGAATGGACTGTACATATAAGGGGCATACCTACTCAGGCTGATATGCCCACACATAGGATATAGTGCACCCTGCCGTAGGACTAAAGGTCTGTAGTAGGTTGACTTACCTACATCTCATTCAGTGTATTGAAAGGCATGACACACAGAGCTGTGTGCCCACTTGACTTTTCAGATTTCCTTGCACCAAGACACGCAGCCTGCAATGGAAGAGGGCGCGGCTTTGGCGAGGCATCCCTGGGGTGGCACAGTCAGTGCTGCATCCCCAGAGGACCCTTTCAGTACCCATGCCCTAGGCACCAGGGGTACCATTTCTTAGGGACTTTCAGGAGAAACTCAAGTTCTGCCAATCGTGGTACAATTTTTGGGGAAATGATCTGGCATTGGGTACCTGGTTAGCAGGACCCAGTGCACTTACAGTTCGCAATTACATCAGGCAAAAAGTGGCGGCTAACCTTTCCAAAAGAGGCACTTTCCTACAATCACTGGTTGGCATTACTGACTCAGGTATGCGAGGTTAGGATAGAAATTCTTCGGGTACTGGGAAAGAAGGGGAAAAGAATTATTAAGATGCTTTGGGCCTGGTTTCTTTGAGTGAAATTGATCTTTTGTTTCACCAATGTTACTTGTCAACCTTAATCTGATACATCCTTTATTCTTTGCCTTCCTATTGTTTCAGCAAGCTTCAATGTACAAGGACAAAGAATTACTTATTATGGTTTCTTATTCCCTCTCTCTATCCACTCTTGTCTTTGATCTCTCCTTCTCTTTTGTTCTCTGTGCTATCTTTTAGCTTGTTTTATGTCTATATCCCTACTGCTTTTGTGCATGGTATTTCATTTTGTTGTCAAAGTCTGGACTTGCTTGACTGCTTGAATTCTTTCTGATTAAAGAAAAGATGAAGACTTCAAAATCTCATTGATTTGTTGACTGGGCTCTGTGCATCTCAAGAAGAGTAGTATAATTTGGGCGTGAAACGTCCTGTTGTATGTCAAGATGACACTGTTGGTGATCTGCGGACAGCTCATGCTTTCTTTGACCCTTATCAGTACTCCTCGCCCCGGAGGTCTGGCAGCCCTTCTGAATGAGGCTGGGTCATGTTGGATGGTTCAGTGTAAGGGTTTCCCAGGTGGCAGTGTTGATCTCAAGGGACTTCAGGAAAGCCTTCAGCGTATCCTTGAACTGATTACTTTGTCCTCCATGAGAGCACTTTTCCTAAGTGAGTTCTCCCTAGAAGAGCTGTTTGGGTTTGTGCTCATCTGATATTCTGACAATATGCCCAGCCCATCTGATATGGGCTTTCATCAGGAGTGTTTGAAATGACTGAAGGTTCAACACTTTTTCCTGCCATCTAATTTTCTGAAGATTGCACAGACAGGCCACGTGGAAGAGATTGAGCCACCGTGCAGGACTCTGGTAGACAATCCACGTCTCACAGGTGTAGATCAGAGGTGGAAGCACTACTGCTCGGTAGACCTTCAGTTTCATTGGCAGGCTGATCCCCTGGCTTCCCAAACACTGGAGAGCAATCTGCCAAAGGCAGTGCTGGGTTTCGCAGTTCACCTCAGCATTGATTGACGCTGCTCGGGATAGGGAACTGCCAGGTACGTGACATGGTCCACTGGCTGCAGTCTCTGCCCATTTGCAATGATGGATGGTTCTATCTATGTAGCGTGGGGAGCTGGCCAGAGCATGACCTCAGTCTTCTTGTTGTTGATCGCGAGACTGAAGTTTCTGCGTGCAGAGAAAAACTTGTATTTCTGGATCTGTACTAGTATTCAGAGCACAATCTTTGCCTCAGCTTGAAGAGTTTTACAATCAGTTCTCCTCCTTCAGAGCAGTTCTAGAAGGTATTGGTGAAAGTGGCAGAGAATATCATGCTAAACAGCGTGGGTGCTAGAACATACCCTTGTTTGACGCTGTTGGCGACAGGGAAAGTCTCAGATATTTTACCGTCATCCAGGGCGTGAGCCATTATACAGTCTTGAGGTTACCACATCATTAGTGTGACTCTATCAGGACAGCCACATTTTGTCATGATCCTCCACAGTCCCTGCCAACTTACTTAAGCCAACGATTTTGTGAAGTTCACAAAAGTTGTGTAGGGTTCATAATTCTGCTCTTGACACTTCTCCTGTAGTTGACATGCAGCAAAGATCATGTAAATGGTTCCCTGTTCCTTTCAGAAGCCGCACTGTATTTATGGCAGGAAGCCCTGCTCCAAGTGAATGATCAGATGGTTGAGAAGAACTCATGCAAGAACTTTCCGTGCTCTCTAGAGCAGCAACATTTCACAGGAATTGTCACATACCTGGTGATTGCCCTTCCTCTTATAAAGGTGTACGATTGATGCACCTCTCAGTTCCTGTGCAATAGATCCTTGCTTCCAGAAGGACTGAAACAGCTCAGTGAGTCTCTGTAGCAGCATGGAACCACCTGCATTGTAATCTTATCCTGATATGGCAGCAAACCCTGGGTCTTTTCCAGTTGACAGCTGATTGATGGTTTTCTTCACATCTTCCACTTCTGGTAGAGCATTCATGAAGTCATTGACAGCAACCTGCGACACCCTCTTCAAATCTGAGCTGCATGACGCAATTCTTAAATACTACACACTAAACTAAGGCTCAGTGACACAATACACAGTGTTATGGGATGTTTTCAAGGCCTATATATGTGGCATTTGCATCTCCAAGCAAGCTGGGGTCCTACGCTCAATACGCAATAGCCTTACCCGACTTGAAGCTGAACTCGGACAATTAGACAACTCACCTACTACACCTGACACTTCTCATAAACACAACGCTCTCATACTTCAATTTAATGAACACGCTGACAGGGAGGCCACACTACTGGGCAAGCACCATGCGGCATGCAGATACGATGCAGAAGCACGCCCTGGCAGGACTCTTGCACACCTGGTGCGACCCCCCCCCCCCCCTGAGGAACTGGACACATCACATTTCTGTGGTGCCCTGACGGCTCCATTGCCACAAACAATACCGACATAATGGCAGAACTAGTTTTGTACTATCGGTCTCTATATGCGACCAATCTCCCCACTGACTTCACACAGGCAAGATGCGCTCTAGATGGTACAAAGGCCCCTTATCACTTATCACTTGATAACCCACGGGTAGGTGATTTGTAGCACTCTTTTCTTGTTAGTTCTGTGTGTTACCTGTTTACAGACTTGCGTTGGGGTTTATCCTGTAACCATTGTCCTTACAATTTTTTAGATATCGTATCGCTCAAGGCCTCCATCTGTCATTAGAAACCTGTTATCTCCCAGAAGAAAGACCGTAATTGTTGGTTGGCGTTTATTCCCTGACCGCTAGGTTTTGGCTGGCTTCCTTATTCAGTGAGCATTTATTTTTCTTTCCCCTTCGTCACTAGCCATATGGATCCCCATAGACCTAAAGGGATATAAGGCTATACTATCTATGGCCCACGCTTTTCGCTTGTTGTCCTAGCACGCATCTATTCTCTGCCAGGGATTTTTTCATTTTTTCATCTGCTACCCCACATATCTGTGAATGTTTTTATTTAGAGAGAAATTCTCCATATTCTTATTCACTTACAGCATGTTGACTGATATGTACTCATCTTCTCCTTCTTTTTCTTAAAAAACACTTGTAGACATATGTTCTACCTTCCCTCTGCACCTTATACCAATTTTTTAATGCTATTCTCTTAACCTATATCCAATCCTTCCAACCTTTGGCAAACCTTTTATGACTCCTGATTTATTCAATCCAGATTGTATTTATCGTGTTTGGTCTGATCCCTGATTGACCCTGAATTAGAGTCTCAGACTGTATTATGCATTTATTGTGTGAGTTTCGATAACACCCGCACCTGTACCCCTATATATGTGTGTATACATTTTGTTTTATTTATTGTATTCCTCAATTTTTGTTTAAAAAAATTTTTTTTTTGCTTGTCTACAGGTGCGCCTGTCCCACCATCTCTGCCCTCCCTCGCCCTGATGAAGGTGCAGCCCCTGTTGGGGCTTGTTCACCGAAACGCGCGTTGGCTCTCTGTAACCATATTTCTGGCTACTCTAAACGTGCTCATTGGTGCTTTTTAGCCCTACGGGCTGTTTAAAATCCATCCTTTAGTATATGATTTGTGGAACGACCATTCCAACTTGTACATGGTTTTACTAGTATGTATTAACGTTATGTGTTGTCTGATGTTGCTGTCGGATGCGAGATAGTACGATTGCGTGTTTGTTTGAGGGAGCGTTTGTGGGACTATTAGTAATCTGCTGTATAGAAACTGTATTATTTTGATATTCTTCTTTATTGTTTCTGCTAATTTACACTGTCAAAGTTCAAAAAAATGATTTCCACATCTATACAAACAATAATGATGAAATAAAAAGACTTTTTTCTAAAATACTTAAATTCATCTAGACCCTGTCTTGTTGTTGTTTTCCTTGTCTTGGTTTGCCCATTGGTTGTGGTTTCTAACTATCTGGACCCTGTTCAGGGCCTTATTTATTATCAATTTGTGGCAGGTACTCTTCTCTCTTCTCAAACTCCCCACTGACTTCACACAGGCAGGATGCGCTCTAGATGGTACAAAGGCCCCTGGCCTTCATGGACTATCCTGGACCTTTTACAAAACATTTAAACAAACACTTATACCACATCTGCTACAGGTCTATGCCTAATCACTCACTAATGGCGCTCTCCCCCATCAATGAGAGAAGCAGCAACCACACTCCTGCTAAGACACCGCAAAATGCAATTCATATCGCCCCCTCTCCTTAATAAACTTTGACAACAAAATACTTGCTAAGATGTTAGCCAATTGGCTATTGCTGCTATTGGACCAAATTCTCTCACCAGTACAATCCAGTTTCGATACACATAGATCGGCTGCCCTGATCCTCCGTACTTTAGTAATAAATAGGATATCACCAACCACCCTAGCAGAGGTGGACCTTCTCGATGCCGAGAAGGCCTTTGACTCCCTAGAATGGCCTTTTCTCCTTGCCATGCTCCATAAGCTTGGCATGCCAGCAAACATCATCCCATTAATTGTGCTTCTATACTCATCCCCCATGGCCAGGCTTCGAATAAACGGCTCCCTTTCAGCCCCCTTACTGGCTTCTCGTGCCACGCACCAGGGTTGCCTCTTTCTTCCCTGCTTTTTATAGTAGCAATGGACCCCCTAGTCAGACATCTCCAAACGAAACAAATGCACCGCGGCCTCCGATTCTGTCCAGGACCTATGTTGTATCTATGTATGCAGATGACATACTGCTATTCATCAGAGACCCTAACATGAATTTGCAACCCCTTATCACAGAGATCAGCCACTTTGGAGACATGTTTGGCCTGCATATTAACTGGGGCTAATCGGTGCTATTCCCACTCACAGACTCGACTAACCCGACAGGTGGCAATCTCCCTCTCCGGAGGGCAGCAGATACCACTAAATACCTAGGAATCACCCTGCACAGAAACAAAGAACAGATTATCTGTCTTAACTATGGACCTGCCATGGAGATGCTCACCTTGCAAGTAGAGCGCTGGATCCAGCTATTATTATCCATGTCCGGCCACATTGCCCTTATTAAAATTAATGTCCTTGCCCGATTCTTATACTTATTCGTCAATATAACTATGCCATTAACTAAGGTATTCTTTTTGCAGCTCCGCGGCCTGCTAATCCACTTGGCTTGGGCTGAACAGAAGCTGCGGCTAGCCTTGGACACTCTTACCCTTCCTTCCGAACGAGGAGGATTTGCTGTCCCTGACCTACATTTATATTACCTATGTTAGGTTTGAAAAACCCCCTTCTTATCATATACTTATTCCGTGCCATAGCAGGTTAGCAGTGTGCTGCTAAACGACGTTCCATTTGTATTCACGTTATGTAACCCACTGAGTTATCCTTGTAATGCACAAGCCTAAGTTAGCAAGTGTGACTCCATTTTGTATTTCGCAATCCCCATTAGGCTCTGTCTGAACTAGGTCTCATTATTCGTATTGCTTGCCTCAGCAGAATACTATATTGAGCTATTTTTTCCTTCCCTGCTCAAGGTTGGATTTTGACTTACTAATGAATAGGCCATTCTACCCTTGCATTCCTATCCCTGTGTGTAACTTTGCTCCCATGTTAGGAGATGCTGAGACTCAGCGTGGTAACCTTGAGTTGCAGATTGTTAGAAATGGGGTTTCTGGTTGGCTAGGGCTTGCGCCAAAGCCAGGCAGAAACCACCACTCTAAGTCAGGGCTGGGGAGTTACATGCCAAAGATAACCCCTGCTCACCCCCTTGGTAGCTTGGCACGAGCAGTCAGGCTTATCGCAGAGGCGATGTGTAAGGCGTTTGCGTGCGCACACAGCAACAACATCCTAGGCCCACCACAAAAGAAACTCCACACAAGGTTATATATAAAAATAGCCTTTGTATTATAATAAGCACATTAGATAATAATCACATAATTTACACTGTGCCAACTGGCACTAGGCAGAATTTACAGGGGACTATTTACACAAGACAGGGCCAATGGACCACCGTCAGAATCATCACAAATCACCAATTGTAAATGTAGAACAAATAATATATGTAGCGCACAACCAGTAACTACTGGTAACTTTAGGAACTTAGCATGAGATCCTGCAATGCAAAACAGTGGAGGCATAAATCACTTTGCGCATAAACCTCCTTAGGCATAAAACTATATTATGCCCACAACCTCACTAGCATCACATATCACGCAATAGGCATTACAGAAGGCATCACAAGTGTAAAACCCTAGGGAATTAAACTGACATGAAAAAACAGTGTGCCCCAATCGGGGGCACAACACACTGAATCTGGCCCCAGGCCAACTGGCCTCTCACAGAGGCTGAAATGCCCGATGTCCAGAATGTCCAGGCAGGCTGCGCACGCAACAGAAACAGCAAGGCAAAAGATCAGGCCTAAACGTGGCAGCTTCCCACTACTTGCTGGGCAGCTGTGCAGGCCGGAATGTCAAAAAGGAGTCCTGGGCTCTCAATGGCCCTTTAAACAACTATGACCCCTTTGGAGCCACACGGGGCTCTGAAACAAATATCGCGCCCAAAAACGCTGGTACTGACTATGCCACTGAAGAAACGCCCCCACGTTGGAGCACACAGGCTCTGAAACAAATATGCCCCCAAGAACGCTGGCACTGACTATGCGTTGTGTGGCACCACCACTGTGGTGCCTTCCACCCCCTCACTCAAGGCGGGCGCACCAGTGGATTTCTCAGGGTCCCTCTGGGTGGGACAGGCACTAACAATGTGCCTCAGCCCTCTCACCCCCGGCCCCTCCTCACCTGTTTCGGCGGTCTCCTCCTCGTCACAGGAGCACGGGGTAGGCTCCCATCTGCTTCCTGCTTCTATCGTTGGGAAGCGTGGGGCTCTCCTTCCCGCAGGGGAGCTCTGCTGTACTCGGCTGGCTTCTCCGGGGACGACTCGGGCTTCCCCAGGCTTCTTCCGTTCCCCGGCCCGCTGGCCGGATCTTCCTTCCCGCCGGCCCAGGCCCCGCCCAAGTCTCGGCGCGGGTTGCCTAGCTTCCTGGTTGGCGGCGGTGAATTCGAAATGGGGTAGGCTCCCGTTCTAGATAAAAGTACTCGCGGGGTGGGCACCCGCTAAAGGCGATAGAAATGCAGGGTAGGCTCCCGCTTCTCAAGGGCACGCAAATGCGGGGTGGGCACCCGCGAGGGGTATTATGACGCCACAAGGTCCCTGGTGGGGTGGGCACCCACTAGGGGTATCAAAACGGCAGGCAATGCGGAGTGGGCTCCCGCGCCATAAATGATTGGAGTTGCGAGGGAATCTCCATGCTGGGGATTCCCTTTTTGAAAAGGATCGCAGCTCCGTGCTGCCACTGAAATTAGAAGCGCTACTCCTTGGGTCAGTAAAGCGCTTTTTAGTCAATCAAAATAAAGCACTCCTTGATAAGGGAAGACAAGGCGCTCCTCCCCATAAGGCAAGGTCCAGGGAAAGTCTTGGGATGAAGGGGGTGTAGGAGAGTAGGGTCTGCTTTCTATGTTCACCCCCACTTTTTGCTTTTTGCTTTACTGGTTTTCGACTTAGATGTGGCTGTGGGTCTGCTAATCAGACCCACAGCCCTGCTGTTCTCTCTCTAAACTAATACTATGTACTTTAGGTGCATAACCCATTTGGATAGGATCACCTAATTGGCCCCTGTACAGTGTACCTTAGGTACCCAGGGCATAGGAGTACCCTAGGCCTACCAGGGGCTGCAGCATGTATTATGCCACCCCTGGCCTGGCCTTCCATTATGACACAACTGGCTGATCACTCAGCTGGGTCAAGGTCGTGTAATCACCCCTTGCTTAGGTGTAGTATTCCTATACCTACCTCATATATAGACACATGTGTACCTATCAGCCACTCCTATGGCAGGCCTTAACAATCCTGGAGGCAGAGTGCTTGGTAACATGTGAGATGGTGCTCTAGCATGAGCTGAGCCTGTCTGCAGCTTTCGGAACCATGTCCTTATAGCTGTTCTTTGATATAGCCTACCATATACTCTTAAAGTGCCTTATAATCTTAAACGGTTATGGTAACTATGGTTTGGCTTTATCAAAACATGTTGTGTAAGGAGTCTAACACTTTGGAATAATACCCCCATCCCATTTCTAGGGATGAGGATATTATCCCTTCCTTCTAGAGGGAGAAGACATGTTGAATCCTACTTACCCGGTTAAAATTAACCAGAGCCCCAGCATCACAAAATGGATGCTGCTGCCACGACACAAGTCTGACCTCCTGCTGCTGGGAGTGATCCCAGCACGGGAGGCTTGGACAATAGGTTTCCTGCCTTGGGAGGTGCGAGCCCCACCCCAGACATGCCTTAGTGTATTGCGGCAGGGAGGGATGAAGGAAGCTAGACACTGCCTGGGGCACACAAGGTGTCCCATGCATAGTCCAGTTCAAACCGGTGCTGGGGCACTCCAGCCCCAGTCCTGGCGCGAAACTGGACAAAGGGAAGGGGGTGTAACCACCCCCCTCCCAGGTCCCATCCATAAGGCGTGACCTAGCAAGCAACCCAGCCCCCCAGATTAGTATAAGTGTGGTAGCTGGGCCTCAGGAGATTAGATTATCATGAACCTACATCTTGAAAAGAAACTCTGGACCTTCGACATTCAACGAAAGAAGAAGACTGAAGAATCTCCCTTGTAGCCAAGGAGTGGCTACCCTGTGCAAACAGGCACCATCAAGAGACTTACCCTTTGCTTTGCTGAAGTTCTACGAGGGACCGACTGCAGAGCCCGACCAGAGCCTTGACTTCCAGACTTCTCCGACCCTGATCCACATCCACAGCTGAGCTGAGATTCGTGGAGGCGACGAGAGACGTGGGACCGGCTACCTGGGAAAAGTGCAGAGCATCTTCCAGCGCAGCTTCTGAGGCACCCTCGAAGTTGTGCACCGGGGACTGAGAAGCCCCAACCCAAAGCACCATCTGCACCGAAGATCAGCCCCTCACACTCCACGAGTCCTGCGTGGGGCCCTTCTGCATTTTCCTACTTGCTGCGTCTGTCCGGTTGCTTGCCCGTTGGCTAGCGGCCTTTGTGACGACACACCTTTGAATTTCCGCTGCTGGTTTGGCTCCTCCAGACTGGCTCTTGCCCCTCTGCAAAAGAGAAGCACCCCAGACCTTCCTGGTCTGCAACAGAAGCAAGTCCTCCATTCTTCGTGGGTTCCACTTGCCAAGGCTTGGTGAGTCCTAGTTCGACTTTGACGCCGCCGACAGCAAGAGCCTTCGTGGGACAGCTCGCCTCCTGGTCCGGGTCATCCTCGACGTCTCCTGGTACTCGTGGCTGCTGCGACAAGCTTCACCTCTTCACCTGCAATCTCCACGACATCGCCTGGTTCCTTCCTGGTTCCACGTGGTCACTGGCTAGTGACCCAGACTCTGTTCCTTCTGCTTGCAGGTATCCTTCCTTCTTGATCCCGGCCTTGGGATCAACCGGACACTCTTCACTGACTGCCTGTCAGCATCTTTCCTTCAGGCATCCATAGGAGTCCATGACGAAACCCGACGCAAGTTCACACCTATGCACCCGCAGCCCGTGGGCTAGGTAACTTGGGTACTCCGGTGCTCATCAGGGTATTGACTATCCTAGTGTCTAAGTTTCAAGTCTCGACTTCCTAGTTACTCCAGAAGTGTCCTAAATCTTAATAATTCTAAACTGTACTATTTCTATCGATTATACGCATTACGCGTGAGTGTTTCCACTCTGCACCTGAATCCCGTGGGCCTCCCACTTCCTAACTGTTGGTAGTGTAGTGTAGCCCCAGCGATTCCCTAGGCCTAGGCCTATCCTATTTCCGTGACAGTGGTCCTTATACCACTTTCTTAGTATATGGTTTGCGTGGCCCCTAGAGCCTAACTGTATTACTTACCTGTGTGATTTAATGTATGCATAATTAAGACTGTGTTGTACTTACCTCGAATCTCATAAAGAGTGCTGAGGGTTTGACTAGAATAAATACATTCTATTTTCATATATATCTGTTGTGGTGTCCTTTCATTTGGTATTCAAGGGGTTACATATGGTATCACAGCTGGCTTCACATGCCATTCAGAGTTTAGCCTAAGACTGCTCTTGTCCATGCTACCACTAGGATAGCTGGTCTATAAGGTTGACTTTACAACCAATCACCATAAGGGTTGTTTGGACTGATACAAGGTGTACACTAGAACTAGTGACATCATATATCAGGCCAACTTCTCACAGGGGGGGGCAAAGGCTGGGCCCAGGGGCCAGCTCACAGGGTCCTCCAGCAGGGAGGCAGTCCCCAGTGGCGGTATCTCCTGGCGCCCAGCAGCAGCAGGCCCCCCTCAAGTTAGAAACACAGAGAGAGAACACTTTACATGGGGTCACAGCCCCTTTTTATACACAGGTTTCCTTTGTCACCAAGGTGCAGGGAAGGGGCGAACCAGATGCAACTGGTTCCTGAGCACTTTGTTTTGCTCAGCCCCTCTCCTTATTCACAGGACAGGCCAGGGACATCAGTCGCACCACATGGGGCGGAGCCAGCATTGTGTGGGGAAAGCCCAGCCCTATTCAGGTCCCAGGTGTACTCCTCCCTGCCATCAGGAGCCAGGCACACCAGCCAATCACAAGCCAGACAGTCACTTCACATTTATTACACAGACATGCCAGCTTCTAGAAGTGGCACTTCTACACTAGACACAGTAACGCCACACACATCATCGTGCAGCATTCAATCTCACGAGTTCGCACATACCAAACTCGACCCTTCACTCCTCTCACATCAGGACTTAACACGGTCACTCAGGGGCATATGTATGAAACCCTTTTCCAGTTCGCAAACGGGCCGATTCTCAGAATCGGCCCGTTTGCGAACGGGAAAAGGCCTTTTGGGATGTATCATCCCAAAAGGACATCGCAAATTAGAGAATCGCAAAATTTGCAATTCTCTATTTTGCGATTGCATTTAAGGAATCGCAAATTGCGATTCCTTAAATGCAATGTATGAAGCCTAGAAAAATTGCTATTTGGTCGTAAGAAATCGCAAATTACCACCAACTTCAAGTTGGTGTTAATTTGCGATTTCATTGAAAAATGCACTTTTTGGCATTTTTCAAAGTGCCATGTGACGCACATACATGTCCTTAGGGGGCATACATACATATTTCAGGGGAGCAACAGGGTGTCCTTTTGACACCCTAGCACCCTTGAAATTGCATACTCATTTTGCGATTCTCAAATTGCGAATCGCAAAATGAGAATGTCTTCCCATTCATGAATGGGAAGGTTTTCCTTAATTGCGATTAGCAATTTTCTAATCGCAATTAAGGAATGCCAAGGAATCGCAATACGTTTGCGAATTTTTTATTACATCCCGTTTTGCAAATCTCAAATTGTGATTCCCTAAAAATCGCTATTTAAGAATTGCAAAAACGGAACTTGATACATATGCCCCTCAGATCCCCCATGCATTCCTATGGGAGGGCAGGTCAGTCTCACTAAATGTAACACAGAGCGCACGCACTTTACACTGGGACACAGTGTTAAAGTGCCTAGAGGCCTAAAACAACTAACATCAGGGCACATTAAAAGGCAAAAAGTTTTAGTGGTGAACCTGCCAGAAGGGCCAAGTCCGTTAAAACAAACAAATGATGGACGGAATGCTGACAATGCATACATTCTCCCCCAGTCAAGAGATCTGGGTTAAATCCATCGTTCTTTTGCCCACTACACCACCCCAGTTTAGACATGGCCATATGCAAATCAGTCTTGACCCTGTGCCTCATGGGAACAGTCCAGCCCGAACTGCCAAGCCATGTCTTCCCTGGACCGGAAGCAAGCATCCTAGGACCGGTTTCTGGCTATCAGCCGTCATCAGCCAGGATAGCTTGACTCCAGTGGCGTAGTGAGCACGGGTCCCACGTCTGGGAATACCCATCCCACTTAGGGCGAAAAGCGTTAAAACAAACAAATGATGGACGGAATGCTGACAATGCATACATTCTCCCCCAGTCAAGAGATCTGGGTTAAATCCATCGTTCTTTTGCCCACTACACCACCCCAGTTTAGACATGGCCATATGCAAATCAGTCTTGACCCTGTGCCTCATGGGAACAGTCCAGCCCGAACTGCCAAGCCATGTCTTCCCTGGACCGACAGATAGCATGAACCCATCTGTGTGACGTTGGCCTGGCATATGCTGGTCACTAGTTATAGTGGCCACCTTGCACCAGTCCAATTCGACTCTTAAGGTGATAGGTTTAAAAGACAACCTTTAAAGAAAGCTATCCTAGTGGTAGCTGTGGAGAGCAGCCTTCAGGTTAAGTCTTGAAGGAGTGTTAAGCTTATTGTTTTACCATAGATAACCTCTTGAATGACCAAATGAAAGAGTAGTCCACACAGGTATATATATAAAATATATGTATTTATTCTAGACAGAATCCCACAAGTCTCTTTATGAGGCTGAGGCAAAGTTACAATTCAAACAAGCATTAATAAACACAATAAATAGCACTGGAATCATAGGGCCCCAGGGGGGGACCAAACCATATATTAAAAAAGTGGTATAAGAACCACGACAATTCTACAGACAATGGCTAGGGCATTTAGGATCGCTGGCCCCTTAGGAATCCACCCCAGGTTATGAGGAAGGGGACCCACGGGAGGCGCATGCAGTGGAAATAGCTGCTATCGGGATCTCTATTGTATCCTATGGAGAATGTTGCGGTTTGATTTAAACAGATTAAAGACACTTCTAGCAGGAGTTCAAAGTTAAAAACTTAGAGTTAAGCTTTTGAAGAGCCCACTACCACGAGAGTACCGAGGTACCACTGTTACCTGCCCCAGGGAAGCCGGGTGCATAGGTCGTTTTCGATGTCGGGTCGCGGGCTGATTTTCAATGGGAAAATGTACAATACTGCTGCTAGCCAAAAGCGTCGATGATGCCGTGAAGAATGAAGTTATAGAGTTTATAGAGAAGAACCTGAAAGCAGAGGGGACAGAGTCTGGGTCATGGCACAGTGACCAGGGAGCTCAAAGGAAAGAGCCCTTCAATGTCGGGTGCTTCAAGTGGAAAGAGGTGTAGCTTGGATCTGCAGCCTCCGAGAGGCTTCAAGGAAGGCCAGCTTCTGGAGGACGACTGTCCCAAGTCGGATGAGGGTTGCTGCAGTGTTAGTGTCCAGATCGGATCCACTAAGCCTTGGCAACTGCAACCCATGCAAGATAAAAAAATCATCTACTGGTGCAGACCCACAAGGTCTGTGAGAGGTCTCCTTTGGAGAGACTGTAGAGAAGGCCTGGATCAATCAGGGGAACTCTTGAAAGTTGAGATTGACCTCCGCTAGGGCCCACAAGTCGAGAGACAAGGGACTGCGGGAGGCGGCAATTTGGCGTGCGTAAAAGGGAGCCCACGGGCCACCGGAGGGGGCTAGGGCGCTGATCTTTGGCACAATTGCTGCAGAGTGGCTGGCTCGATAATGGGCCAAAGCACAACTTTCCCACTGGTCAGGGTCGTGTGCTATGCAAGAGGTGGCCGGTGTCTTTGGGTATTGGAGATCTCGGCACCCACGCGGTACACAGTGATCAGCCTTGCTGTGCACACTCACTGGCCTCTGGGATGCTAAGGAAACCCAACTCAAGGTTCCTGGGAGTCGACGAAGTCTGTAGGAGCAGCGAAGTTCCAACCGGGTCACTTGCAGTGTTTCAGGTGCCTGCCAAGCAGGGAGATACCTCCTTTATCCCAAGGGAGATTTCTTCAGTCAGCTGAGCAGCAACTCGTTGAAGGTCAAGTCTGTGAAGTCCAAGATTAATCTGAGGCTCTGGGGCCACGTTATTCACCTTTATCACCAAGATTAGGGGAGTGTCCAGAGTAGTGTCCACCAATGAGAGGTGAGGCGGGAAAGGGTGGCTACACCCTCTTCCCTTTGTGTGTTTCCCGCCTGGGTGAGGGGCAGGATGCCCCTGAACCGGTTCCAGGCGGTGTATGCAGAATGTAGGTGCTGTAGCTGCCTACGTGCAACTCCGAAAGGCATCCTAAGGTGCACCCACCCAGTTCCAATCCACATATCCTGTCTGGGGAGGTGCTGGCACCTCCCTGCCACAGGAGCCCTATTGTCCAGCTGCCGAGGCTGGGATTTTCCCCAGCAACAGGCAGCCAGAGTCGAGTGGGTGGCTGGTAGCATCCATTTTGTACTACGTGTGCACTTTTAAATTGGTGTCTAAATTCTGCCGCTTTTCCCATATCGCCCCTCTAGCAGGGGGGAAACATGCCCTCATGCCCATGGCTGGACTGGGGGTATGATTCCTACATGTTTGACACCAAACGCGAAATGGTTCTGTGTAGCCATTCTCAAGTTATAACGCTATCGCGATATACTTATAATGCGGTTAAGAGTATATGGTATGGCTACACTACAAACAACCCAGCAATGATTTTACGAAGGTTGCAGAGGGGCCCTACTCAGGTAGGGGTCCCCCCTCACACATACCTCAGCACCCTGCCTTGTAGGATTACCAAGGCCTGCTATAGGGGTGACCTATGAGAGTATATGTTTTGTATTAGGGTGGGATATAGGGTACCTATATCCCTGTAAGGGGTGCTACCACCACTTTACCCAGACTACAGTAGTGGTCTGGTGGTTTCAGTTTGTATGGCTGTCCCAGGGTGGCACAATAAGTGCTGCAGCCCTGGTAGGCCTACGGAGGGACCCATGCCCTGGGTACCTAGGGTTCCATCTACAAGGGACTGCCAGGGCATCCTCAGCATCCAATTGGTTTGTACCTAGGGTACTCGCATCATTTAAGAGAGCAAGCAGATAGGCTGGGGTCCTGGATAGCAGGGCCACAGCCTGGCTAGAGTCATAAACCAGTCCAAACATCAGCAAAAAGTTGGGGGCAACTATGCAGTCGATGCCACTCGCCTACACCATCTAGCAGGTGGTAGCCCATCCTTCTGTGCCTCCTTTGTTCATGTTCGGCCCAGGCTGGTAACTTTCCACTCTGGGCGTGGTTGGAGGCTTCTGGGAGGAATGATTATGTGTTGTGGGCTGTTGGGCGTTCAGTCCCTGGGCAGACATCTTAGGGTGCAGGTCAGATTGGACTCCTCTGCAGTGTATTGCTAATAAAAGCTTGTTTGTATTCTCTACTGTCTGATCGACTCCTCATTCTTGGGAAGGCATAGCAGGTGGTTGTAAGTAACCCGAGTTGCCCCTAAGGGTCAATTCCTCCAGATGGCTCCCGAACAGGGACCCCACTAGGTGATCCGACTCACCCGTAATCGGGTTGGAGGGTTGGGGGTGCGTCTGGTCGGTCGGGCAGATCGGGGTACCCCACACGATCAAGCTTGGTTCTCGCAACCACCCCGCCCGGCTGGTCAGGTGACTACTTGTCTAGTGGTCACCGGCTGGGGTCCTGAGAAGCAAGGGTGGGTGACAAATTCCTTTCCGCTCGGAACTTGCGAAAATTCAGCATTCTGCGCGGGATACGAAAATGTCGAAACTTCCGCGATCCGCGGCAGAATGGAATTCGGGAGGGGGGCATGAGGGTAGAGGTATTGCACAGGATTCATTCTGGCACAATGCTCCTGTCACAAAAATTAAACCTTACAGATATAAATAAAGCAGGTGCCCGAGTTGAAGCTCAAATTCAGTAACAAATTAATCAGCACAAAACATTTGTGAGCACGGTCGAGGCTAGGCAGGTGTGCTTTCTCCACATATCTACCGTCAACAATATGCTGTAATCCTTGTTGGAGCTCTGAGCACACATGAGTTTCTCGAGCGCAATCCCCGTGTAGTTCCTGACACCAGGAGGTTCTGTCTCCTCATCTGCTGCTCTGATCGGTCACTGGCCCTTTATAAACAAGAGGCATGTGAACTGCATGGAAGCCCCACCCACTTGGCCCCACCCCACACATCAGTGGTATGCAACATCTTCACGCCCTTTCCCCCACTATGTTGGACAGCTCACTCGAGGGACCCCGGCACCCGTCGGCGCGGTGGCAACGTTACAGACACACATGGTCGCTGTAGACAACTCTTCTGGCCCTTTACGCAGCTGTAGTGTTGGAAAAACACTATACATTTACCCAACAAGGTAGCACTTAGTGATTAGCCAGTAGAAGTACTCCAGTTGAGTAGAGGTATTGCACAAAACGGTGGCATCTTCTTGGGTAAATATGCAGGGCAGTATTCATTCTGGCACGATGCTCCTTTCACAAAAATTAAACCTCAACAGGAAGCACTTACAGATATAAATAAAGCTGGTGCCCGAGTTGAGGCTCAAATTCAGTAACGCATTAATCAGCCCAAAGTCTCTGCGAGCACGCCAAATTTCACATGTTCGTGGAGATTTTTTGCAGTTTTGCAAAATATTGCGAAAGGCAACTTCTCAAATTCCGCCCACCCCTACTGACAAGGCGCAACCTTTGAGTTGACTGTTTGGGTCCGAAGAGTCAGCAGAGGAGAATAACTTGACTCGACCTGTGTGAACCAGGTGAGTGATTTGATTCTTTGAAAAATGGCGGCATTCTTGAACGGCATGAGCCTGTGGGCTGTGTCTTGGTACAATCTTCGGACTGTCTTGTTGCAGTTTTCGGACTGCCTTGCTTGAACGGCAAGAGCCGACAGGCTGTATCTTGATATGGTCTTCGGGCTATCTTGGTTTGAACTTGGTGGGTTTGAGGTCCCTTTAAAAGACACAGAGTGCTTGTGAACAGTCTACCAAGCCACCTGGAAATTTGGCCCATTCTTGAAAAGGCTTGGGACTGTTTGCGAACAATCTGCCAGGCCAACTGGAAATTTGGTCTATGCTTAAAAAGGTCTGGGGCTAGAGTCTGTCTTCTTGATCTTGGTTCAGTCTCCGCACTGTCTTCTTGAACTCGGTGCAGTCTCCGGACTGTCTTTTTGTCTTGGTACAATCTTTGGACTGCTTTGTTCTGAAGCAGTCTCCAGACTGACTTGAGGTTTGATTGTTGTGTTTGGGTGCTATGAGGTTTGTGGACCGACGTCGTGGTGGTGCTTGTGAAATGCTTGTTTGAGTGAGTAGCGACTGTGTTCTTCATGTGAAGGTAAGGGTACCTTGCCTCAGCAAGCTGTGTTTTGAGGTTTTTGTTTGTTTGACACAGTCTGAGGAGCGTCTTTGCGAAAAGTAATTTCTTTGCCAGGCAAAATGATGAGTGTGGCCCATCTTGAAATTGTCTGGATTTAGCTTAATTTGTCTCTTGTTGTCGTTGTGCTTTGCAAATGACTATAGGAACGAGGTTCGCTGGTGCTTCCTGACGACACTTTAAAATTTAAAGAATGGAAAAAAATATAAATAAATAAAAATCTGGTTTGATCAGAAATACTAGCAAGACTGTACATTTGTTTTTACATAGGAAGAGTACGACATGAGAAAAATGTAAGTAAGGGATGCACATTTAAATTGAAAAGAGTGTTGTGACGATTCAAGGTAATGTATATTTATGCTGAACAGATGGGCATTCTAAAGGTGCATTAGGAGAGGTGAAATACAAGCTCGTAATTCAGTAGCGCTGCATGTGTTCGGTCTCTCCATGAAAGGGGAGCAGGAGTTCTGGAAAGGGAAAAAGGGAGCAGTGTGTCGGTACATAGAGCTTTCCAGTTTCAGACATGAACTGCATTTGCACATAGAACTTCGGTGCAATGCTCAGAAGTTAACATATGATTGATTTGAGTGGGTGTG
This sequence comes from Triturus cristatus, assembly GCF_964204655.1. Lineage (NCBI taxonomy): Eukaryota > Metazoa > Chordata > Amphibia > Caudata > Salamandridae > Triturus > Triturus cristatus. Next base: position 19,229,891 of record NC_140585.1, on the reverse strand, counting down.
TTTCATTTGGATTTGCCCACAATAGAACGTGTATTTGATTTGGAAAAAGTGTTTCAAGCACTCCAGGCAGTGTGACTTTATGCTGAATAAAAGGATTTTCAAGGTTGAGAAACATAGCTTGTGAATTCAGTGTGTGGCGGGCTTGCTATGGCCTTCCGTGAGATAAGGAAGGAATTCCCAAGGAGGGGGCTCACACTGGGGAGAGAGTTCTGTAAAGCCAGAAAGGAAGGTGGGGGCCATGCCCAGCTCCTGACACAGACAGATGCGCAGCGTGGAGCCAGACATTCCTGAAGGGCAAAAGATGTTAACGGACTACAGATTAAAAGAACAGATTAAAAGAACAACACAGGACCTCAAAGAATTGGTTCATGAGTTTTGTGAAAGTGTGTATCTATATTTTCCACAATACTGTGGGATAGAATGTCCAAGAGCCGGTGGCATGAGATTCTTTGGGACTCAGTTGGTTATTGGATTGATGTGCTCTGATCAGATTATGGTGCACGTACAGTAAATACTGGTTAGTTTTCAAGGAAAGTTGATAGATGGTATTCTGAAGGATGAAGGGTACTATAGTGCTGGACAAGGAATGAAGTAGAAAGTTTTAAAAAATATGATGGTACAGAGCGGATTTACTCAGAAAAATTGTTTGCAGGGAATGAAAAGTGAGTTAAAATGCGTATGTATATTTTAGAGGGGCCCAGCAGGAGACAGCCGAAGGATTGTTTTCAGAAATGTCATTCAGCTGTTCTTTTCTTTCTGCTGTTTTTATTCCTGTTGTGATGTTTGGGATGTTCTGGTGGTTGCAGTCAGAAGAAAGATGAGAGAGTGAAGGTGTTATTTAGAATTTAGTGGACAGAATTTGTGTTTTAAGGGAGGAATTTCATTGTTTATTTGCAGATTTGTTTTATTGTGTTTTTGGCATTAGCGACATGGTTGTAGATATTGGGAAGAAATTGGTCTATATTGTGTATTTCTGGTATGTATATAACATAGTACAGTGCTATGCGTGTATTGGTGAGTGATTTAGACGCATTAGTTGTAGCACATGTTTTGCGCTCTCTTGAGTAGTGTTTGTTTCCCTCCCCGAGTATTGCGGATGTGCCACCCACTTTGTGGGCAACTGGTGATGAAGAGCTGGGATGCTTACAGATTTCACAAGCTTTGTTGTGTATGTGATTAGTTTGAGAAAGGTGTTGGTGAGGAGAAGGCTGGTACATTGTAATAGTCCCACTATTTTGATTGTGTTTACAATTGGTGACTGACCTGTGTGCAGTTCATAGGAAAAATAAAAATGTGGCCCTCCAGTTGTCTGCTGCTCTGGCTATTATAATTCTTTTTCTGCTGTTCAATATTTTTCTGTCACTGATCTAAAGCGCATTATTTGGCAGTATTGCTTATAGAATATATATAGTAGGTTCTTGTCATCATTTTAGGCACAGCAAAGTTGCAGAGCAGTACAGTTGCATGGTGTTAGACGTGGCATCCTTGGCATGGTTTTCACCTGACCTTTTGCCTCTACCTCCTATGTTTTGACGTCTTGGGTCTCCCACTGCCATGCCTGCGTGCATTTTGTCTGTATGGCACCCCTATGATGGACCCAGACCCCCCCAGGTGGGGCATGGTGTATGTGAGGAGTGGGATATGTGCTGATGTGTGCTGGTGTGTGTGGCGTGTCCTGGTGTTGAAAAGATACCATTTTCCTTTTTCACTATTGAAGAGCTGTCCTGCTGATAGGACGGAATGGGGAATTTCTGTAACATTTAACAAGCATATCCTTCATAGGGATAAGACAGAAAATAGGAATGAGCTTAGAATTTGATAATACATCTGTTAGTAAGTATGGTTTTTAAAGTGTGTGTTTGACCACAGCACTTTTAGGAAGGAGACATTTTCTTGTCCAACTTTTCTGTGTGTTTCTGTCTTTTAGTGGATTGATTGTCTTGTATCAGTGTGACGGAGGAAGAGGATGTGCATTTGGTGCAGTATCCTTTTGTGATGTTTTCACTGTGTTACTGTGAGTGTTGGTACAAATGCTTTGTACATTGTCTTTTGGATGAGCTTGTCTGCTCGTGCCGAGCTACTAAGGGGGGCAAGTAGGGGTTATCTAAAGTGTGTATTCCCCTTACCCTGATTAGAGGGAAGGGTCTCTGTTTGGACAGAGGTACCTACCTCTGCCAACTAGAAACCCCAATTTCTAACACATTGTTCTTGTGGTTAGCTCTGAATGTCTAGGAAGTCTGCTTTTAAAAGGGGGTAATTATTGTCGACAGGTGGTCACCTGCTTAGGTCACCTACTGTCAAAGGGGGGTAGGAGATTAGCTCCTTGACGAGCTAACACAGTAAGTGAGGTTCATGAGGTGCATGAGGTGCATGAAAAAGTCTTTTGGACAGCTAACAAACTGCGTTTTTCTTTGGCTTCACTGCTTGGTACATATATGGTTGTATGTTGTTTTGTGTTGTAAGTACACAAGCTGGCTGTGCATTTTTCTTTGGCTTCTGTGCTTGATACATATATTGTTGTGTGCTGTTTTGTGTTGTAAGTACACTAGACAGTTTGTCTTGCATGCTTTCTGTCTTTGATGCTATCACAAGAGCCCTCCTGAGCGGTCTAGAAACTGTCATGACAGTGGCTGTCTCCATAAGACAATCGGTTGGACTCGCTTTAGCCACTAATTTCACAGATATGGTAGTCCATGCTGTAAACATGCCCTTGAATAAATAGAGACACAGCACCTCACCAATGCACGTCTAACAGGCTATAAAAGAGTACTGTTTGTAAAAATTGTCATGATTAAAAGTGTGTCACCTTGAAGTCAGCCTTGTTACTGCCCCTCCTTTCTGTAAATTGATGGAATTGAATTGAAAAGACAATGAAAGGATGGGTAGACTAGACTGATGTTCCCTTATCTGATCCTTAACGGAAACTATAGGTTGATGGCTCCTGTTTAAATTCCCAGGTGGCAACACCACTATTGCCCATGTTACCGCAACACTACATACAGTAGCAAGTCCCTTAACAGTTAGCCTATGTAATTGAGCTGACAGTTCTTACTAGAGCTGGTGAATTGGTAGGCCAGAAGAAAAAAAATAAGAAAACAAATGTTGCTAGATGCCTATGTCTTTCCCGTGGTTATGATGACACATGGCCCAGTTTGTGTACTGTATGGTGCACATGATGCACAATACTAGGAAGGGTGCGTGTATGCCCCCGATAATTGTGCACCACACATTTTAGTGGTTAATACTAAAATGTTTTGCTGGAGAATTCATGTACTTGGTAACATTTTGCTTAGTTTGTCAGTTATATATATAATCAGGATCTCTGTTAAATTAGCAATTTTGCATGGTGGCAAATGCAATACTTATGTTGTCTTCCTTGGACTTGCACAGCAGCACAGGTTCACAAAGTAGAAGCTGTTTCGCGATCTCTATGACTTATTGAACACAAGCTTGCTAAGACAAGAAACACAAACAAGCCATTGCTTTGAAATTCCCTTTTTGAGGTTCTTCAGATAAATAATATAGGAATTGACAGATGCAATGATTCAAAGTATGTCCGGATTGTTCTTTCAGAGCTTAGTAAATAAATTAAGGCTTACCCCGCTACTTGGTATTGGGAGAGAAAACAATTAATTGTAAAACGTTTTATTCTTGCCAGTTAATTAAAATTCTGCATTCTACTCGCTAATAGGTTCAGGACACCCTGCAGTCATCAGAGGGACCCGGGACGTGATGAACAACCTGAATGCTTGTTATGGAACATACAAGAATATGATTGAGGCAGAGCTGCGGAGCAAAGAAGTGCTGGACGAGGTAGTACCACCGAAAAACAAAACAGAAAGAGGGGATGTACCGGAGTCCCAACCTGTTAGTCCATCTGTGCTTGAGTCCTAGTCCATTGAGCCCCGCCTGTGGGCTCGCCTGTGTTTGAATCTCTGCCTCCTGGTCCTCTTGAGTCTGACCCCATTTTTCCTTGACCCCCCTGTGCCCGGAGTATTGAGGCAAATTTGCGCCCGACGGACGAACAGTGCACCAGAGGGAAAGTTGCATTAGTAGGGATAAACTTCATGGATGAAGACTAGGGTGCAGGTACCCTGTCTAAGGTGCCAGCGATAGAGTAGGGAAGACGATATTGGTGCACTGGCCTGGACACTGGACAGGATTAGTTGAGCGCATCCTCCAAAGAGGGAGGGTGCCCTATCCTTAGTGAAGAAGATTTTTCCATAAAGAGCTAGATGACTAGCCCCACCGTCAGTGCTCCATAGCACTTACACCAGATGAACAATAGGAGCCTGACGGTGATGGCTCTCTGAAAGATACTGTAAAGAAGAGTTTTGCCCATCCCACTGTTCCTTGGTCATCAATTCTAATGCATTGCATTTCTCTCCCAATTACCATGTATCCTTTTGGCCGTTCCATTATTGAAGAAGAGCACCTCTTTGCAGCCCCATTGACTTACAGCTTGCTTGATACCAAGCTTGCCTAGGATATTACTTTATAATGTTTACTTTCTCAATTATGTTTTACCTATAAGGAAATGGTCTGACAGATGTTGACTCCCTTTCCTTTTTCCCCAATGTTTGTTGCCTCGTCTATGCTTCATTCCATCAGCTCCAACAGGAAAGTAGGTTTCTGCCCTTAGTCAAAAGGGGTGCTCACGCAAAGAATATGCCCATGTATGCACAGTCTCCCAGCTCATTGTGCCTGATGTGTAAGTACACTGATACCCAAGAAAAAGGAAATCCATGTGATACAAATGCTAAGATCAGGCTTCAGAAATAGATCGATGGGTTGAAGAGCATTGATGCAGACACCTTTTAGGTCAACATGTCTCTTATAGTTTCCCTGCTTAATAGCGAGAATTTGAACACTTCTGAGTATTAACATATTGATCATGAGAATAGAGATTTTCCCTCCTGATTAGAATTTTAAAGACCCTACCGGATAACGCCAACAAAGCATTTAGCCACCCATGCTAAAAGGAGGGTCTGTTAGGTTTGAAAAACCCCATTCTTATTATATACTTATTCCGTGCCATAGTAGGTTAACAGTGTGCGGCTAAATGACCTTCCATTTGCATTCACGTATCCTTGTAATGCCCAAGCCTCAGTTATCAAGTGTGACTCCATTTTGATTTTGCAATCACCATTAGGCTGTGTCTGAACTAGATCTCATCATTCGTATTGCTTGCCTCAGCAGAATACTGTATTCAGCCATTATTTCCTTCCCTGCTCAAGGTTGGATTCTGACTTACAAATGAATAGGCCATTCTGCCCACTCATTCCTATCCTTGTGTGTAACTTTGCTCCCACGTTAGGAGACGCTGAGACTCAGCGCGGTAACCTTGAGTTGCAGATAGCATGTACCCATCTGGCAGGTGGTAGCCCATTGTTTGTGCCTCCTTTGTTCATGTCCGGCCAAGGTCGGTAACTTTCCACTGTGGGCATGGTTAGAGGCTTCTGGGAGGAATGATTATATGTTTTGGGCTGTTGCGGGGGCATTCCCTCGGCAGACATCTGAGGGTGCAGGTCAGATTGGACTCCTTTGCAGAGTATTGTTAATAAAAGAGTGTTTGTATTCTCTACTGTCTGGCCAACTCTTCATTCTTGGGAAGGCATAGCAGGTGGTTGTAAGTAACCCGAGTGGCCCCTAAGGGTCACTTCCTTAACCTGCACAGGCCCAGTTTGCTTACAACTGTTTCCAGACTGATGCTCGCATACTATACACCAAACCCGACCGAGACCTGTCTGAACGCACCCCTCTAGGAGCAATATTTCCATTACAGATGGGACTAGACCCTAATGATATACAGCCTCTATGCACGACTTGCTGGGCCTGGCGCAAGCTGGGCCTTCTTTTAGGCTCAGGTTCTCTATACTCACCCAAGCTTCCATTATCTCAGAACCCACTTATACCATCTACAGCCAAGAGTAGTTCAACATACAATTAGTAAGTTACAATTACAAACTATTGGATCCTGTTAGAAATGGGGGTCTCTAGTTGGCAGAGGTAGGTACCTTTGACCAAATAGGGACCCTTGCTTCTACCCAGGGTGAGGGGCTACACTTTTAAAATAACCCCTGCTCACCCACTTGGTAGCTTGGCACAAGCAGACAGGCTTATCTCAGAGGAAGTGTGTAAAGCATTTGTGAACACATACAGTAATACAGTGAAAACACTACAAATGGACACCTCACCAGTTTAGAAAAATAAGTAATCTTTACTAGACTTAACACAAGACCAAACGACAAAAATCCACACTACTGTAATCAAAAATAGTCTTTAAAATGGAAGAAATAGCTTAGTTCAATGTAGATGGTAAATGCGACACTTTACTCTCAAAGTACCTTAGATGCGTCACACAAAACAAGCAAAAGGGTCACAGAGAAGTTGAAGCACCATTCCTTACACTCAGGGGAGTGGATGGGTCGATTCCTTACTGCTGCGCAGGGGAGATAATAAAAATAAGTCAAAAGATAGAAACTGGTAGAACCGAGTAGGTGCTTAGAACCTTAGGTTAGAAAACTAGTTGTGAAGTAGAAGAGGCTAAGTCAAAAGACACGGTCCATTTTAGCAGAGATGGCTAACATAGAAAGTAGTAAAGGTAGATGTACCTTCATGAGAAGATGGTGTAAAACGTGTTGTTGTTGTACAGGATTATTAATGCTTCTATGGAGCATACTTGCTCTTTTGATTTCTTTTAAGGTTACTATAGATACATTAGAAGGACATAGTGAAAATAAAACTAATGTAGGGAAAATCCCAAAGGTAGTACCGACTGTTATAGATACAAATTATTTACATAAAGATAGGTCTATAACAGATTTTTCCAACAATGTGTTTTTTAAGTTATTGTATGAATATGTAAAGATAATGGATGTAAGGGACTGCTACTTACTTTGAGAAGACGCTTGCGGAAATCCACAAGACGAGCACAAGGCCAAAAGGCAAATTCGAGTTCTTGGCAGGAAGTTCGAACGAAGAATAAGGAAACTTTACAAGAAGCTAATCTGGACGGAGAAAAAACATCAAGCCAATGAGTTCTGGACTAAACTTTTGTATAACATAAAAAAATCCGACACCAGGGCCTTTTGGCTGCAAGTCAACTCTTTGAGTAGATCAGCACAAGTCATAAGTATGACTTGCATAACCGGAAGCGCATGGGCCCAACACATAGCCGAGACTTTCTCAATAAGATAAACCTTGCAGTCGCCAGCAGCTACCTTGAGCATAGTGGCTTTGGAAAACATACCTAATGACTGGCCAAACAAGTACAAAATCCAACAGGAAAGTCTAGACCAATCACTGCGGACAAGCGACGAACTACAAATAGCACTAATAATCAGAAGAAGTAGGCAAGACAGCGCGCCAGGACCGAATGGCATCCCGCAGGCAATTTATAAGGAGGACCCACAATATTGGGCTGGCAAATTTAACCTCCTGTTTCGATCTATAAACAACACACGTCAGCTCCCAGAAAGCTGGAGGGGAGCAACTATTAATCCAATTTACAAAGGCAGAGATCGCAAAAACCCGGCCAATTATCGGTTGATAGCTCTCATTGATGCAGAAGCTAAATACTACGCATCCTTAGTACTAGCGGATCTTGCAAAATGGTCTGAAACCAACAAAAAAAACTCCGATAAACCAGACAGGGTTCCGCCGCGGAATTGGCACAATGGCAAACATTATGGCCCTGAGCCTAATTGCGGAAAAAAGTTTACAAAATCACCAAGCACTTTATGTCTGTTTCATAGACTTTAAGGCGGCCTTTGACCGTGTTAGCAGGCACTTACTTTGGTATAAACTGAAGCAGCATGGCCTGCCTGACTCAATCTTAAATCCAATCATTGACCTGCACACCAACACCTGGATGCAGGTAAAGATTGACAACGGCCAGCGGCTATCTCGAAAGATCAGCACCTTTGATGGTCTAAAACAAGGCTGCGTGCTGGCACCCCATCTCTTCAATCTATTCATGGCTGATTTAACATCAAACTTGGATCAGATCAACGCTCATCCACCACGGCTAGGACTCCTGCGTGTTACACATCTATCCTATGCCGATGATGTGGTCTTACTCAGCCAGACAAAAATTGGTTTACAACGCCTATTGCAAGAACTGACCAGATATACAAAATCAAACTTATTAGAAATAAACAGTAAGAAGACAAAGATCATGGTTATAACTCGCCGCCATAAAGCGCCACCAGTATTCGTAATAGATAAGAATAAATTGGAAGTGGTGGAAAGTTATAAGTATCTGGGGGTACAACTAGACAAGCGCCTAAACTTCGTAACGCATTTGAATGCCATCGAAAAGAAGGGGATTGCCTTGTTACACGCCTTCAGTAATTTAGCAACTAAACTCAAAGGCCCTATGTTCAATCCGCTCCTAAACGTAATGAAAGCAAAGTTACTGCCAACAATATCTTACGGGAGCGTATTAGATCACGGGATGAGTGCACAGCTTATAGAAAAAATACAAACAAAAATCTACAAGCGTGTATTTGGTTTGCCAATTAATGCATCACCCGCACAAGTGCGGCTCGAATTTGGCCTGCAATCACAAGTTCTGCTAAAAAAATACGAGACTGTTAAATTTTGGTACGATGTCTGGATGAACCAGGAAACAGAGATTTATCGAGCCATGTGGGAAGCAATTCATAATAGTCCTAATTCCCAGTATGCCAAATTTTTAAAAACCTCTTTAGAAACAACAGAATTGGCCCCACTTTGGGAAACCAGGCTTCTGGTATCACTGTTCAAACAAACAGCAAAGAAGGCGGCCAGCAGGCATTCATTAATTAACGACAAGTCATCCCTGAGTCATCGTGAACATGCTTGGATGACAATACAATCATATAAAAAGCTGGTTCCGGCAGCATATCTACAACTTGCCTTCTCAGCATATAACAAATCAAGATATCTCACATTGAGGCTGGGTAACTTACCAACAAACTTTGATCAACCAAAATGGCGGATGCAAGAAATGAAAGGGTGCGAATTGTGTGGAGCAAGAAAACAGGACTTAATTCATTTGATCTGCATCTGTCCCGCAATGAATTTGGAACGTCGAAGCAGACTAAAGGCGAAGTTCAATGAAATCGGAGTACGCACCTGCCGGGCCGCTATTATACAAATACTGTGTTCTGTGGACCCTCAACTAATTTGCAGAGTCGTCCAATTCATAACTAATTTTGAGAAAAAGAGAGGAACGCTGGTAAAGTCCTAATCTCCGTCATGAACTTGCACTTTAAACACGAACATTCTCCCTGTCCCAGATACAACAATCTTTAAGCATGAGAATAATTTTTATAAATTTTATGACTCATTACTTGTTCATTTGCTGTATAATGTCTGTTAAATGGTAGCGGCAGTTTCAGTCGATAACCTTTCAAGTATTTGCCCGGCGGTAATCGCCTCTCATACCACTCGATAATTTACCAATAAAAGAGGCAGGCGCCGGAGACTGGAAGGCAGGAAACAAAGTTTTATTCCGTCGGAGCAGAACACATCAGATCTGACAGCAAGGTATCGTCACGAGGTGCTCTAACTGCATCTCTGAGACCTGGTCTCTTATACACTGGTTTATTGCTTTATTATACATAGTATATTCTTGAGATTCCCTTGATGCCTGAAAGAACATCCCCTGAAGCCCCCGGCTCAGATCTGATCCCACACATGGTTACAGTAGAGGTTCCCACCCTACCCGCAGTGGGAGATGGCTATCGCGCAGCAGGGAATTCCGCTAATTCCCGGGGGTGTGTGCAACCGGCCGGGTCTCAGGGGGTAGGGGCTTTGATCTACTGTAATCCCTTTGATGTGGGGTGTTCCCCTTACAGTAGGGGCAATAAACTGCATCCGCAGGGCTAGGTGATGGCCTGGGACCAGTTCAGACAATGGGGCGCAGAGGAAGGGGGTTATCAAAGGAGAGGCATGACCATGTATGGGTTGTCGGTCGGAAGTGGTTCCGTAGCAGGGTCGCGCAGAAGGAGAGGGTTTATGGCCTGTATGAGAGAGCGGGGGTGGCCGGCGCGCGGGGGGATGCTCGCAGCGCCAGGGGAAAGCGCTGGCGGTCGAGAGTGAGCGGGGAGAGAGTGGGGTGCCTAAAATGGCGGCCGTGCATTCGCTGTGCGTGGCGCTGGGGAGAGGCAAGATGGCGCAGATAATGTTCAGTTTGCAAGCTAAATTTCCACAGTCCTCCCTTTTAACATATCTCGCCAGCTTGTCCGGCCAATATTCACCTTTGTTAGCCTTTCAGTTACAGTATCGTCAATGTTCGTCATATATTTAAAGATACAGAGTCTTAAGGGTAGGCAGGAGTAATCTAACACATTTGTACATTGTCTCATACAGTTTGATAAAGTAGGCGAGGAGGAAGTACATTCAAAGTTGCAGTATAGTCGTGTACATGGCTGGTGTTGTATGAATGTTACTATACAAAGTTACATTTTCTTAACTTCTCAGTGTACAGTCGGAAGTGATTGATGCAACATCATGAAGAAGATAGTTAATATAATAAGGTGGTTGGGAGAGGATTTTCAACTTTGACATGGGTTCTTCTTTCCAGTGTCCTTGTTTCATAAAGAGCTATCACTGGTAAGCTCTCATTGTTGTTCTTCTTTCGTTGGCACTGTTGAGCACCGGCGGCGGAACTAAGGTCCAGCTCAAATCCGATTTCTTCACGTGGCAGGGTGCGACCACTCACTGTTCTTTGATTCCAGTCCTGTTCCTTAACACAGTTCACCACAGGTACTTTTGAGACAGGGTGCCGGCCTTTTGTTCCTCGGTAGTAGGTCAAAGTCATAGTCCAAATGAAAGAGGAAGAGAGAATGGGGTGGCATGGGATCGGATCAAAAATGCGGACCAAGGAGAGCAGAATCTTTTCAGCACTGGGCCCATCAATCGGGCCCGACGGGTTGAGACTTCAGGCATGCTGGTCAGTGAGCAGGGGCCTCGATGTAGCCCTTCGCGCTCATCGTTCTGATAACGGTGTCTCGTCTCACACTCTTGTTGCTTCGTCGCTTCCCCCTTGGTCGATGTCATAGATGTTTTATGATCCGCAGCCAGACTGTGCGTCACGTCCGACCCCTCTCTTCCGATGGCTGCAGGTTATCCTTGAATAGGTTATAAGAAACGAAAGTCTTAGAGATCTTGGCAGGGAAGACATTTACATACTTCATTCTCTCTCCCAACCACTGAGTAGTTGCGGAAATGCTCTTATCTGTTACTACATGATTGGTGCCTATTAACTCTGATGTTAATGTGCGTGTTACTAATCTATTAATTACTGCTGTGGTGCAGGGTTCTGTGGGTGTCCCTGTCCATCGTCTGGCCTTCTAGGTGTCGGTTTCTGCGCCTTATAATACAAGGTTTGGTAGTACCCGTAAGTGCGAGGTGCTACTGTCATGCGTTCATGAGTATCCTTTTCATACAGTAGGTGACCCTTTATCAGTTTAAAACAGGGCCATCAGTTGTTTCGTTCGGGATACTCTGAGACGGCTTAGTATAGGGCTGGAGTTATCTCTGGGAGAACAGGGTGCTTTAGACATTCTATTTCAGGCTAATTGGTCAGGAGTAATTCTGGGTGGTGGAGATGGTGTCCTTTAAGAACAAAAACCACTGACATATAGTCCCCGTGTTGAGGGTCAGATTGGGAGACATCAGTCGTCTTACCTGTCCTTTCCTTCTCAGCCGATTAGGCTTAACGTTTGCAGAAAGGAGAGGTAGTAATCGTGGTAAAGTATGGTCGTTTTTGTTTCTGTCAATTTTGTTCGAACACCACCGTGTTCGGGCCAATTATACACTTACCAAAGAGGTGTATGTCGTTAATTTATTCAAGAAGAAAGAGGACAAGAAAGAGCCTTTTGCGAGGGAGGGGGAGAGAGAGTGAGAGAGAGAGAGAGAGAGAGAGACGTGTGCAGAGAGAGAGAGAGAGAGAGAGAGAGAGAGAGAGAGACGTGTGCATCAAGTAGGCTATTTTGGCGTACATACGACACAAAACAAGAGAGAGAGAGATGGGTAAGATAATAGGCCACTTGGTGCACACACAACATGGAGTAGCATGGGTCTGTTCCATGTAAGAAAACACAAGCGGGGAAAAGACATAAATTCGGTGACCACGTACACACAAATGCCGGATAGGGTGTGACAGTACATGCATCAAGACGGAGACTCAGGGCTGCGTCGAGCACGGGGACCTCACCTTTCCTGTCCTCTATTCCTATGTATGCTGCGTACCTTTAGCATTTTGTAGTTTATCTTATGGGTTGTCTGACCCTTTATTCTCCTCCCTTTGATCGGTGGACGAGCACCTCAATCATACGATGACGCTCTCTTCAAGTGACCCGAACATGAAATGCATACACATTCATATCGTATAATCGTAGTACACACGCACAATCATATCATACAGTTTTTCATGTTCCCAATGGTGGTCTGTAATTTTACGCACTATCTCACAACGTTTGTCTATGTTTTCCCTGATATTGAACTTGGTTCGGTCCATGTCCACTCCACTCTTCAGTCGGAACTTCGTCGTGACCTATAGAGGGGAAAATAAGAGGGGAGGGGAGGGGAGGTGCAGTATTCAAAATACCCCAGCGCGCGCAGACACGAAAAGTTCTACCTACCATGTACCAGGCTAGCCGCAGGGGTGGGTAATACCACGGACCTATTATTCTTTAGTTCGAGGCAAAGATGCTCTAGTTCATTCATCTCCTAAATTCGCGTTCCCTGGTCGTGCATGTATTTCTCAATTGGTTGTGTATTATGGTGCAGGATACCATACCTTGCGTGCGACATATACCTTAAGTTATAGTTCATTATTGATTTGACAATTCTTGGAAAAAGGGCAGGCATGATGGGTACAAATTCCGTTAAACAAAAAGATTTTTAGGCAAATTGTGTCTGTATTATCTGTATGCTTTCGCTTAGGAGTAACAATCATTTATTTAAAAGAAAAACCTTCAACAACCTAGATGATTAGTCATGACACTGATTCCGTAATTCTTTTTTAAGAAGCCCTTTATTTAAAACAATGTCAGTATGGAAGTACGGGCCTACAGCCGCCATAGACCGGCCACGGTGTGAGAGGCGTCGAGCAACATGAGCAACACTGGATTAACATAAAAATCGGTTCCCCCCTCTCCCCCACCGCCATGTGTGAAAGCATTGCATACATGTATATATATCTCTTTTTAACACAAATGTCACGTGACTGGAACGCCACGAGGAGTTGTAGGCCACTCCTACATCAGCGCCATCTTAGGGCGGGGTCGGGCCAGTGCACAGTCTAAGTCTTTCCATGAACTAGCAGTTGAACCAGAATCCCTTTCGGTAGTTCGAGAACTTTCGTTAGCGTCAACTTTGCGTCAGCATGGCGTCACTGCAACCTTGTAGCAATGCCATGGTTCGTTCTTGGGGCGGGGCGGCAGGCGGGTTCCTCCGCCGACGCTTTACTTTCTCACTGCACCAAGCGGAGGCAAGGTGGCTGCTGTCCGGGGCAAAGAGCAGTGGCAGCGGTTTGTCCTTACCGGAAGTCCGCGGGAGTCGAGTGTCAAATGACTCCAGCCGATTCTGCAAGGCTGAGGGGAGCATCTTGTCAAGGGTGGGGCCCATGCCCAAGCAGACAAGCTTTTGAGTCCAGAATTGTCTCACGGTGGGCTTTAGGCCTGGATCCGGAGGAGCCGACCGCCGGAGTTCAAGGGCAGCAGTAGCAGCAGCTCTTCGGTACAGCCACCGGAGAGGAGCCAATAGCAGTAACAACGGCAGTTCGGATGGTACTGCCACCGGGGTGATTCCAGTAGCAGCGACGACAGCAGTTTGGATGGTATCACCACCGGGGTGGGTCCCCGATTACCTGGCTGCGGGGGCCCACTCCTCGTGTCGGGTGCTAGCGGCAGTCCTGGTGAACCCTGTGCTTGGGTGGTTGCCTGGCGGCCGCGTGCAAGGGCGCCGGCTCAGCCGAACGGCGAATGAAGTGGCAGGGCGCAACTCAGCTGGCTGACGTGTGAAAGATGCGGTTGGGGTGCCCTCATCTGCTGGCGAGCCTCCACCTGGGGAGGCGGGGGAGGCCCGTCCGTGTCGCTTCCCCCCGCCAGGGCATCAGCCCTTATTGAAGAAAGAAGAAAGAAAGCGGGAAGATCCGCACAGCGTGCCAGGGTGAAATTCAGCAGGCCGATGAAAAAGATGGCTGGGGCGTCCTCATCTGCTGGTGAGCCTCCACCTGGGGAGGTGGGGGAGGCCCGTCTGCGTCGCCTCCCCCCCGTCAGGGCATCAGCCCTCATTAAAGAAAGAAGAAGAGAAAACGGAAAGGCAAGCACAGCGTGGCGGGCTCCGCCTTGGGGTTGCCAGAACTTCGGCGCTTCGTATAGCCTCCGGCCTATCCGCACAGTCGTCCGCCACTGATGTCAATGGATTTTTGCATGGCTTTTATAGCCCAAAGCCGACTAAAAGAACCGCCCAAAACAGGCCAATGTTGCAATTTCGAGGAAGGAGAGGCGAGGACGGTGTCACGTGGACGTTAAGGCTTTGGGATGGAGGTTGCAGCAGACTGTCATGTAAATAGTTGTTTTAAAACGTGTTTTAACCTGGTTACCCTGTTGGTGTGTTCGTTATATCTTATAAGTTATTAAAATGTTATAACTATACTACTTCATTGGAGTGTTTGTACCTATTTGCAATTTGATGGCGAGCACAAGGAGGTTACTGTGCAATCGGAAAAATAACATAGACCAATTGCGCGCGATCTAGCCCTAGTTTGGTGACGTCGGTGGTGGGTGTCAGCAGGCTTCCGCTTGTGCGGGATTTTGTCATGCTTATTGGGCGGGGTGGGCAGTAGGGCAGACAGGTTTAGGTAGCGAGAGTAATGGAGTCGGGCTACCTCGTGGCCGTCTCGACCGTGAGCTTGACTCCTTCCCTTGGTTTCATATGTCCCACAAAGGGCTAACTCCTAGCGTTACTTTAGTTTTTGTAAGGCCAAAAAGGATCCCACCAGTGCCTTTACTATTTTGTCGATTCCTGTTCGTTCATCCTTCGTTAATCGATTCATTCTGGTGGAATCTTTCTTTCCCATCTCATGGTCATCTAGCGTTATTGCCGATGTTGTGTTCAGCACAGGAGGCTCGGCCGGCGCGGAGGCCGTGAGGACCGAGGCCCCTGTGCTGCTTTCGCTCGTGTTCGGGGGTTGTGGGTGTTGCACTACTGACTGGGAGGGTGCATATGGAGGGGGCATGTAAATGATCGGGGGACCTAACAGTAATTCGTCATTCGTTCGCTGCTTGGAGGCCAACTCAGGGTAGAGCAAAGAAGGGGTCCTAACAGCGTACTGTCCTGATGTTTCGGGCTCCTGTCTTAGTTTAGTTTCCCTTCTCTCCTTTATTTCTTCTTCTAACTTTCTAGCGGCAAGGTGAGCTGCCTTTCGTAATTCCTTTTCTGCTTTTACTTCTTCCCTCTTTTTCCGTTGCGTTGCTTCTTTGCGCCACATGCCAATACTGTCAAGCATAGTAGGCGTGGTCTTATTGCTACGCAGGGCTATTTCTAGCACTTCTATCTTATGGTCGTCGAAGGATCCCATCAGTGGCCACTGACTCTCGGGGTCCTTCTTTGTATATTTATGCCATAGCTTGGTATAAGCTACGGCGACTAGTCCATATTTAGTGAACATGTCCTTATTAGGGGTGCCCTCCAGTGGAGCCGGATGGTTCACCTCTAATAAGCGGTCCGGGCAGAACCAACTACCAATCAGTGGGGAGAAGATAGGCATGACGGGTTTCAACGGGGACAAAAGTCTGCGTTACCTACCCTTCACTATCTGCAAAGGGAGAGAGAGAGAGTATTTCTACTCCTCCCCGTTTGTAGACAGCGAATATCTCAAAGAGAACAATCAATGAGCACAATCAATGAGCAATACTAGTATTCAAAAAGTTTCGGACAATCAATCAATTATTTCGCAATTTGTCGTGTATCACGACCTTACCCGGACCGCGTGGACAGTTTCTCGTCTTCCGCCTCCAGCGCCCGATCGTCCTCTACTCTCCGTTATTGCCGCGGCACTCCTGATGGTTCCCAGTCAGGACCGTAGATCACTCGAGAGAGGTCTGCTCGGAACCAGTGAAGTTCGGATGATCGGCTGCCAGACGAGGGTCTATTGGGCAGGAGCTCTCCCGATCGTTGCAGTCGTTCACTCTGTCGTCGGGACCTCTCCCACTGGATCCACGTGTCGCTGATGGGCCCCACATTTGGGACGCCAATTGTTAAATGGTAGCGGCAGTTTCAGTCGATAACCTTTCAAGTATTGCCCGGCGGTAATCGCCTCTCATACCACTCGATAATTTACCAATGAAAGAGGCAGGCGCCGGAGACTGGAAGGCAGGAAACAAAGTTTTATTCCGTCGGAGCAGAACACATCAGATCAGACAGCAAGGTATCGTCACGAGGTGCTCTAACCGCATCTCTGAGACCTGGTCTCTTATACACCGGTTTATTGCTTTATTACACATAGTACATTCTTGAGATTCTCTTGATGCATGAAAGAACATCCCCTGAAGCCCCGGCTCAGATCCGATCCCACACATAGTTACAGTAGAGGTTCCCACCCTACCCGCAGTGGGAGATGGCTATCGCGCAGCAGGGAATTCCGCCAATTCCCGGGGGTGTGTGCGGCCGGCCGGGTCTCAGGGGGTAGGGGCTTTGATCCACTGTAATCCCTTTGATGTGGGGTGTTTCCCTTACAGTAGGGGCAATAAACTGCATCCGCAGGGCTAGGTGATGGCCTGGGACCAGTTCGGACAATGGGGCGCAGAGGAAGGGGGTTATCAAAGGTGCGGCATGACCATGTATGGGATGTCGGTCGGATGTGGTTCCGTAGCAGGGTCGCGCTGAAGGAGAGGGTTTATGACCCGTGTATGAGAGAGCGGGGGTGGCCGGCGCGCGGGGGGATGCTCGCAGCGCCAGGGGAAAGCGCTGGCGGTCGAGAGTGAGCGGGGAGAGAGTGGGGTGCCTAAAATGGCGGCCGTGCATTCGCTGTGCGTGGCGCTGGGGAGAGGCAAGATGGCGCAGATAATGTTCAGTTTGCAAGCTAAATTTCCACAATGTCCATCTTTTCTCTTTTAAATTCAGGTATTTTAAATTTTTGTAATGGTTTTAATTAACTGTACAATAAAGCATCCACCCACAGGGTCCTTGGTGATCTTGGGGTAACTGCATGACCCACGTCTGCATGCAGTTACCTGCCTCTGTTTCACAGGGAGTGACTTATCATCACCTTCCAGTAACATATGGAATAACCTGTAGTGTAATAGCTAGTTTGTTTTATCAGACAGGAAAATTAGAATATTATTTTTCAGATGTAGATAACATTTTCGCACAAGTACCTGCAATTAATAAACTAAATAAGGTGAAACCTGCTAAAGTATTAGGTGAATTTTTCTTAGAAACTAAGGAACTAGCATTAGAATCTATATTTAGAAACAACTTGACTTGCAGTTTGCAGAAAGAGGAAAATACATTTTTAGATATGGTTGAAGAAAGGAGACTGAAAATGCAAAGAAAGGCATCGGAAGGAAGGGTGGAGAAAACAGTATGGGATGTAGAAACGGAGAAACATTTCTTGAAGGGAGAATCTAGTCCAACTATGGCTCTAGACTGGCCTCAGAAAGGGAAATTTTGTATAAGAAGGAATCAAACTGTATATGATAATTACTTTTTAGGTAATAGTGAGTGCCATGATACATACCGAATCATGGGTGGATGGGGATTTAAAGGTGGAAGAGATCCAGTTTTCCCTGGACTATATTTTATCTGTGGGAACAGGGCATATTATCGTTTGCCAGACCATTGGTATGGCATGTTATGTAGGCCTGGTATTTCCAAAAATCTTCCATATGGATAGAGGAGAAGATGGTGTACATAGTTTAAGTAACTATTTAGTACGTAGTAAGAGAGAATCTTGGACAGAAATTGTAGGAGACATTTTTGGAGCATTGATACCAGCAGTGGGAATATCTCTGAATGCAAACAAAATTAGGAAATTATCAACAGTAGTGGATCGCTTGTCAACAAGCACCGCTGGAGGATTC
Source organism: Triturus cristatus (assembly GCF_964204655.1). Taxonomy (NCBI): domain Eukaryota; kingdom Metazoa; phylum Chordata; class Amphibia; order Caudata; family Salamandridae; genus Triturus; species Triturus cristatus. Next base: position 19,211,808 of record NC_140585.1, on the reverse strand, counting down.
TTACTGGTAAACACCGAAATGGTTGCCATGCGTGCTATGGTGATGCAAAATTGACTTGCCCTTGATATACTTTTATCAAAAGAGGGTGGAGTCTGTGGAATGCTGAAAGTTCAACATTGTTGCACTTACATTCCAGATGAAAGTAAAGATCTGAAGATTTACATTAGAAATATTACCGAATTGCATGATGAAATTGTACCACTGGAGGTTGAAAGTGTTTGGGAAAGAATTGGAAAGAAGATATCAGCTTTTAAAAATTACTTAGTTAAAATAGGTAGTACATTTATAGGTAAAATATTGTTTCCACTAACCTGTGTAATTTCAATAATATTAGTGATCAGATTAGGTTGTATTTGTTGTAAAAATAGTAAAAATAAGAAAAGATTAAAAAGAGAAAACTTAAGGAGAAAAGATAAGAAACAAGATAGAGAATTCGAAGAGATAGAATTGGAAGATTGGAAGGAGAGTATGTATCAATCAGCGAAAAGAGAAGAATTAGGGGAAACTGAATTATGAATAAGAGCAAGAACACATTTCTAAATTTTGAAGAATGTGGTAATAAAATCACCAAAGGGGGGATTGCTGGAGCGGGTAAAGCAAACTTTTGTGTACCCACCCCATTTGCATGTTTGTACTAATTAGAATAATCGATTAAACTATAACCATACTAATTGCTTGAAGTGAGGAACTAATCAATCTTACTAAAATATGAATTACACGTGGGATTTGCATTTGCGTGGCTTAATTAATACGTAATTTAAATTATGTACGCATACTAATAGTAGAAAATGAGTAAATTGCATGATATATGTTGCTTTGTGGTGTTTTTGTGATTTGTGCTTTATTAAGTGAGTATAAACCGCATGAGTGTTACTTTTTTTGCTAGATAAATACACACACATATTGGTATTAGCGAGGGGATAACATTTTATTAGCTATTTCTATATATTAATTACATTTTGTGTTTCTTTTGCTTAAGTTGACCATTTGGGCCTGCCACAAAATGGCTGCCTCCTGTACCTAACGCGATTGACGACGCTCCATGAGGCATTGGGTGAAGTGCACCTGCGCTAACGCCAGCAACAGTGGCCTCGTCTTGACCCTAACCAGGCTGTAACCACCAAGGTCGCCCTGGGAAGCCAGTCAGTTTTTTTTGAACAATGGATTGTCTTTAAAACCGAAACAAGCAAATGTGATGACAGCATCAACCAAAGACTCAGGAGAACTCTGTAGGAAGATCTCTGATTATCCAATCAGAGAAGCCCAATACTAATATTTGATACTGTTTGACGTTGATTTTCCTATAAAAATCGATAGAATAGTGAGAGAGGGAGCCTTCTTTGATTTCCTGACGTTATGCTGACGGAGAGGACGGTGACGCTGCAGGACGGCTGTTTCCCTGAATCTTTGACGGACTGAATTAATGCCGACTTTCCTGATGAACCGAACTAATTATATGGGCATAGATTGACGGTTACGCTCCTATGGCCTCTATGCCATCTTTGGGACTGTAGCGTGCTGCAAAACAGCCTGATTGACTTAGAGGACGACATCTAGTAAGAATAGGTAAATATGGTAAATTGTGATTTTGAATAACATTTTCTTCCAGATTTGCATTAATCTAGATAAAATTCATTGTTAATCATTCAAATGGGTTGTGTTGTTTGTTTATGAGAAATGTTCGAATTTTAAGGTAATAAGGATATTAGAAGTTGCCAGACACGCAACTAACATAGATCCATCCAGTCACATGAAATGGATAGTTAGAAGGTTTAGTATAGGATAAGTTAAACACAGTTATGTAAATGTATGGTTCTTCAGGCAGTAAGGTATTCCTTTCATGTCAGCGTTTGGAACAATCATCTCCCTGGGAGAAACAGACCAGTGAAGAGTGAATGTTGGTGTTATGGGCCCCACCAATGAAGGTAGTGATTGAATGTGATAGTGAGATCTCTGGTTTTTGGAGAAGGGAGGATTTTGGATTCCACGCTGGATCATCTGTCTGTGCGGAGTCTGTCAGTGCAGCGTCTGTCAGTGCAGCGTCTGTCAGTGCAGCATTTGTCAGTGCAGCGTCTGTCTGTTCAGTGTCTGTCTGTGCAGTGTCTGTCTGTGCGGTGTCTGTCTGTGCAGTGTCTGTCTGTGCGGTGTCTGTCAGTGCAGTGTCTGTCTGTGCGGTGTATGTCTGTGCGGCGTCTGTCTGTGCGGTGTCTGTCTGTGCGGTGTCTGTCAGTGCAGCGTCTGCCAGTGCAGCGTCTGTCTGTGCGGTGTCTGTCTGTGCGGTGTCTGTCTGTGCGGTGTCTGTCTGTGCAGTGTCTGTCTGTGCGGTGTCTGTCAGTGCAGTGTCTGTCTGTGCGGTGTATGTCTGTGCGGCGTCTGTCTGTGCGGTGTCTGTCTGTGCGGTGTATGTCTGTGCGGCGTCTGTCTGTGCGGTGTCTGTCTGTGCGGTGTCTGTCAGTGCAGCGTCTGCCAGTGCAGCGTCTGTCTGTGCGGTGTCTGTCTGTGCGGTGTCTGTCTGTGCGGCGTCTGTCTGTGCGGTGTCTGTCATTGCAGCATCTGCAGCCAAGGAGTCACTCCTACAATATGCCGGATGCTTGGTTCATGTACCTATATCTTTGTTCTTTTCACACTCATGGCTCATGTCTTGCTTATGTTCCGTGTTAGAGTCATTTACTCCACAGATTGTATTCAATTCTTTAACTTACTTCACGAGTGCTTAGATGTAATAAATAAAACAATGTAAAGAAAGTGATTGACCAAGGCCAAAATGTTCCATTTCAAATAACGACACAAGGCAGGTTAATGAAGGAAGCCTGAACCACGGCTCCAACTCCCTGGAGGGACGCGACTAATAGTCTGAGTGGAAAGCCCCAGGCTCCTGTGATGAAACACCTGGGCACCGCACTCCTTACCCAGCTGCTATGTCTCCAGAGATGCACTCTGAGCACTGGACTGACACCGCAGGGGCGCAGAGGTCCCGGCTCTGCCATATAACCCAGCCATGCAGCTGGCATCGCGTCTCCCATGCCGTGCACGCTCTGTTCTCTTCTGTGTAACCCAGCCACGCATTTGGCATCACGTCTCCCATGCCCTGCATGGTCTGTTCTCTTCTGTGAAACCCAGCCACACAGCTGGCATCACGTCTCCCATGCCCTGCATGGTCTGTTCTCTTCTGTGTAACCCAGCCACGCATTTGGCATCACGTCTCCCATGCCAAGGGTGGCTCTGTTCTCTTCTGTGTAACCCAGCCACGCAGCTGGCATCACGTCTCCCATGCCCTGCATGGTCTGTTCTCTTCTGTGAAACCCAGCCACACAGCTGGCATCACGTCTCCCATGCTAAGGGTGGCTCTGTTCTCTTCTGTGTGACCCAGCCACGCAGCTGCCATCACGTCTCCCATGCCCTGCATGGTCTGTTCTCTTCTGTGAAACCCAGCCACACAGCTGGCATCACGTCTTCCATGCTAAGGGTGGCTCTGTTCTCTTCTGTGTAACCCAGCCACGCAGCTGGCATCACGTCTCCCATGCCCTGCATGGTCTGTTCTCTTCTGTGAAACCCAGCCACACAGCTGGCATCACGTCTCCCATGCCAAGGGTGGCTCTGTTCTCTTCTGTGTAACCCAGCCACGCAGCTGGCATCACGTCTCCCATGCCAAGGGTGGGTTTGTTCTCTTCTTTGTAACCCAGCCAGCATCTGGCATCACGTCTCCCATGCCAAGGGTGGCTCTGTTCTCTTCTGTGTAACCCAGCCAGCAGCTGGCTTCACGTCTCCCATGCCAAGGGTGGCTCTGTACTCTTCTGTGTAACCCAGCCACGCAGCTGGCATCACATCTCCCATGCCAAGGGTGGCTCTGTTCTCTTCTGTGTAACCCAGCCAGCAGCTGGCATCACGTCTCCCATGCCAAGGGTGGCTCTGTTCTCTTCTGTGTAACCCAGCCAGCAGCTGGCATCACGTCTCCCATGCCAAGGGTGGCTCTGTTCTCTTCTGTGTAACCCAGCCACGCAGCTGGTATCACGTCTCCCATGCCAAGGGTGGCTCTGTTCTCTTCTGTGTAACCCAGTCAGGCAGCTGGCATCATGTCTACTATGCCAAGGGTGGCTCTGTTCTCTTCTGTGTAACCCAGCCAGGCAATTGGCATTTCGTCTCCCAGACCCTGCACGCTCTGTTCTCTCCTATGTAACCAATCCAGGCAGCTGCCATCGCATCTCCCATGCCCACCAGGCTCCGTTCTCTCCTATGTAACCAATCTAGGCAGCTGGCATCGCATCTCCCATGCCCACCAGGCTCTGTTTTATTCAGTATAACACAGCCAAGCAGCTGGCATTGCATCTCTCATGCCCACAGGCTCTGTTCTCTTCTATGTAACCCAGCCAGGCAGATGGCATCACATTTCCCATGCCCTGCAGGCTCTGATCTCTTCTATGTAACCCAGCCATGCAGCTACCATCGCATCTCCCATGCACACCAGGCTCTGTTCTCTTCCATGTAACCCAGCCTGGCAGCTGGCATCACGTCTCCCATGACATGCAGGCTCTGTTCTCTTCTATGTAATCCAGCCAGGCAGCTGGTATTCCATCTCCTATGCCCACCAGGCTCTGTTCTCTTCTAGGTAACCCAGCCAGGCAGCTGGCATCATGTCTCCCAGGCCCTGCACGCTCTGTTCTCTTCTTCATAACCAAGCCAGGCAGCTGGCATCGCATCTCCCATGCCCTGCAGGCTCTGTTCTGAATCAGTGATGACAGCTCTTCAATCTTGTGCTAAATCTGCACCTATCACAGCGCAGCTAACAGCTCTCCACACCCATCGAAAACTGTGATTGGCATAGACTTCAGAAAGATGGCCTGCTGAGCCAGCCCTGCCGAGGCTTACACAGCTGAAGAACACGTTAGGGACAGGTCCACATCTGCCAGCTCAGACTGTTCCACGTGTGTCACACGATATCGGCTCCCTTCATAAGGTCACCCGGTGAGGAACCGAAATCACACAGAGAGGCAGAGAAAAACAGCTGGAGACCACTGGAAGCAGTTGATTTCCAGCTCAGATTCGGCGGCTTGAACTGCCGACGTCCATTAAGGGAAGTGAAAGCCAAGGTTGGACTGAAACTGGGGAAATCAGGCAGCGCGGATGCACTGGTGTGACAGGTCAGTGTGGGGCCCTTTTTCTTTTTTTTGGCTTTTTGGGGACTGTTTTATGGTCCTGTGGGTCGGGTTTTACTGTTGATTTCCCTGATATTTAAACAAACATTGACTGCAGCAAGCTCAAATCTGTGCAGTGTGCCATACCTTGCAAAAAACGTGTACAGCCTGTCTGTAGGAGTTCATACCGTGAAAGTCAATTCACCAAAATGCCAGGAGTAGGGGAAGCGGCCTCACACACACTTTGACCTTTTTCGTTCACTTGCACGTGCTTACACATTAGTCACTATTAGTGTAAAACAAATTGAGAGATAACAGAGAGTGAAGCGGTGAGAAGTTGGCCTGGTATATGCTGTCCACTAGTCATACACCCTGTACCAGTCCAAACAACCCCTTATTGGTGATAGGTTAAAGACAACCTTTATTGAAAGCTATCCTAGTGGTAGCTATGGAGAGCAGCCTTCAGGCTAAGTCTTGAAGGAATGTAAAGCAGCTTGTTTTACCAGTCTATAATCTCTTGAGTCACTAAATGAAAGATATCCACACCATGTATATATATAAAATATATGTATTTATTACTAAATACACAATCCTAGTCTCTTTATGAGACTAGAGGTCAAAACACATAAGTTACACTTCAAATATGACAGTAAAATAGCACAAATACATGTCAGGACCTAGGGGCGAGCCAAACCATATACTAAAATAGTGGTATAAGAACCACGACTATAACTAGTCACAAGGCCTAGAGCCTGTAGAATCACTGGGACCCCAAGGAACCACCCAAGGTAGTGACACAGGGGACCCACGGCCGTGTGCAGTGTGTGAACACAGCCGCAAGCTGCCATTAGCTTCTATGGGGAAAGTCGCGGTTAGATTTTTAAAGATTAGGGACGCTTAGAAATGAGTCAGGACCAATCCCTTTTGGACTTAGGAAGTTCTAGGGCTAGCACCCACGGGAGCACCGGAGTACTCGAGTTACCTCACCCAAGGAAGCCGGGTACATAGGTGTCTTTTGGTGTTGGGTCGTGTCGTCGTTTTCAATGGAAGCTGGCGAAAAAGTGCTGCTGCCGTGAAGGTGCAAAGTGTCCGAAGAGATCCAAGCCTGGGTCAAAGATGAGAAGAATCTGAAAGCAGAGGGGACAGAGTCTGGGTCACTAGCCAGTGACCAGGAAGGTGATGAGCCGATGACCACCGATGTCAGGCGATTTCAGGTGAAAGAGGTGAAGCTTGACTCTTCAGCCACGAAGACCAGGAGGCGTGGAGGCTGACCAGGAGATGGATTCGAGCTGTCCCACAAAGGATGTCGAGTGCTGCAGCATCGTTTTCCGGATTGGACACAACAAGCCTTGGCAACAGTAACCCATGCAGAAACAAGAAAGATGCTTCGGTGCAGACCAGCAAGGTCTGTGGGACTCACCACTTGGTTTGGAGTCGGGGCACGTCTGGAGCAACCATAGAAGCCCAAGGAAATACAAAGTTACCCCCTCAGGGACCCACCAGTCAAAGGACCAGGGATTGCCAAGGGACCTCAAGATGAAACACAAAATGGTGGCCCACGGGTCACTCAGAATGACCAGGACAACAATCTTTGGTGGATTCAGTACTCGATATGAGGGCTACAAGCTAACCCAAGCACGACTTCAAGAAGCATCGAGAAGTCAATGCACTTGCAAAAGTGCACGGTGACCAGGAGTTCCTGTTACACGCTACTCACGGGGGCTGCGGGTCTCAGCTTTGCAGGGGACTCGTGTCGGCCTCTGAGATGTCTGGAAATCCTCTTCCTGGGCTGTAAATACTTCGGAGTCTGGCAGGAGCTTCGATAATGCAGACTGGCAAATTGCTTTGTTGGTGCCTGCCAAGCAGGGGAGTCACTCCTTGACCCCAAGGGAGATTTCTTCAGTCCTCTGGTCTTGAGCAAAGCATCGAAGGTCCAGGATTCGGCTTCAGAGTTTCATCCAGGGTAATCTAAAGTTCTGGTTACAGAGGTTCCTTACTTATACCTAAGGAAGTGGTTGGACTAGCTCTGGGGACCCACCTATGGGAGGGTTTGGAAAGAGGGGTGGTTACACCCATTTCCTTTTTTCCAGTTTCTCACCAGAGCAGGGGCTGGAAGCCCCGGAACCGGTTTGAGCTGGAGTAAGCACAGGGACACCAAATGTGCCCCCAGTGCAGGACTTCAAAGCACTCAGAGAGTGCTCCACCCAGCCCCAATTCTCATAAGCCTGTCTGGGAGGTGGTTACACCTCCCTGTGACAGGAAACTATTATCCAGGCCTCCCCTGCTGGAGTTTCGGTCAGCGGCAGGAGGCCAGACCCGTGTCTGTGGCTGCAGCATCCATTTTGTGATGCCAGGGATCTATTAAGGTTCTTCCGGGAATACCAGTGCTGTCATGTCTCTCCCTCTAGAAGGGTGGGATCATACTCCCACACCAGTTACTGGTCTGGGGTATGATTCCAAGGTGTTTGACACCAAACACAATATGTTTCCGGGCAGCCAGTCCAAAGTTAGCATTTACCGTTTGGTTATAATGCACTTAAGAGTATATGGTCAGGCTGCACTACTGACTACCCCGGAGACGAGATTCCGAAGGCTGCAGAGGGGCTCAGCTCATGCCTGGGCACCCCCTCACATATAACCAAGCAGCCTGCCTTCAGGATTGATAAGGCCTGCCATAGGGGTGACTGATAGGTTTGTAACGGCAGTATATGGTGAGATATAGTGAACATATATCTCAGTAATGGGTGCATGCACCACCTTACTCAGGCTGCAGTAGCAGACCTGTGGTGTCATTTTTGGTGGCTTTCCAGGGGTGGCATAATGCATGCTTCAGCTCCTGGTAGGCCTCTGTGGTGACATTGTCCTGGGTACATAGTATACCATATACTTGGGACTTATAAGGGCACCTCAGATCCAATCTCTAATGTACCTAAAGTACATGGAATCATTTTAGAGAGGAAGCAGCTAGGCTGGGGCCCTGATTAGCAGGGTCCCAGCCAGACTAAAGTCGAAAAACAGTGAAACACCAGCAAAAAGTAGGGGTAAACATGTGAAGCAGATCCTACTCTGCTGCACAACCCCCGCCCCCCCCCCCCAAACGCAGGGACATGAAACTAACCTTGTCCAGCTGAGTCTTCATGTTCTAAGTGGAAATATCTGGAGAGTCCATCTGCATTGGCATGGTTACTCCCAAGTCTATGTCCCACTGTATAGTCCATCCCCTGTAGGGAAATGGACCACCTGAGCAATTTGGAATTTTCCCCCTTCGTCTGTTTTAGCCATAAGAGGGGCTTATGGTCTGTTTGAACAATGAAGTGAGTACCAAATAGCAGGGTCCCAGACAGACTAAAGTTAAAAAACAGTGAAACACCAGCAAAAAGTGGGGGTAAACATGTGAAGCAGATCCTACTCTCTACAGAAACCCCAAATGAGGTCCATAAGAACAGGCTGCCACTGTCTTCCTGGCACTGACTTTGCTACCTCTGAGGGCAGGGGTCGCAAAGGCAAAACCTGGAGTCTCAAGGGGAAGCCAGCGGTCCCAGCTGCAACCCTTGGTGACCCTTATGTGATCAGGGCCAGACTGGCCATAGCGGGAACCGAGCGTTTCCCCGGTGGACCGCCAGGGTGGGGGCCGATTTTACAGCCCTGAGGGGGGTCATTTTTGTTACTGAAACCGGTTTTGCATCATTGCTGCAATATTTTCCCCTGTAACTCAATCAGCTGAAACTGGCCCTGGCAAACAGCTACCACCCAATCCCTCATCCCCCCGGTGGAGTCGGCCGAGCAGTTTGCCAGGGCCAGTTTTGGTTCCTTGTCTGGCAGTGTATGTGATGACCATGAGTCAAATTTGCCCCACCTGCAAACATTGGCACCATTTTAGGTCGAGCATCTGACTGACTGACTGACTGAAACATTTATAAAGCGCACTTATGCTGTGGCGTCTTGGCACTAGGAGGACCAAACATACAGCGCGAAATCCTAGGGTCTTGGAAAAAGGAAGGCCTTTATCTTTTTCCTAAAGAGAAACCTGTTAGGTTCCAGCCTGACTATCTCCGGAAGAGAGTTCCACAGATTAGAGGCCAGATAGGGGAAACCAGCTCCTCCCCATCTGGCTCTTTTAATTCTGGGGACACAAACCAGCCCTACGTTAGCAGACCTAAGGGTACGTACGGGTTGGTACATGGGAAACATCAATTGAATGTCCAAAGCTCCACCTCCATAGATTGCCTTATGCACCATGCAGAGAGCTTTAAACTTCACCCTCTGGCCCACGGGAAGCCAGTGCAGCCGTTTAATTACTGCTGAGGTCGGATGTTGTTTGGGAAGATCATGGAGTAATCGCGCAGCTGCATTCTGGAGGGATTGGAGTTTTTTCATCTGACCCTTAACTATCCCGAGATAAAGCGCATTACAGTAATCGATTTTTGAAAGGACAAGGGCTCCCACCACCGTTTTACGGAGAGATAGCGGGATAAAAGGTAGAATCTCCCATAAGATTTTCAATGTGAAGAAATAGGCTGAAGTAACTTTATTAACTTGAGAGGCGTACTTTAGATCTTTATCTAGAACCACTCCCAAGTTCCTTGCCCTGATTACAGGGACTGGACAGGAGCCTGCCTCAGTGGGCCACCAGGTTTGGCTCCAGATGGAAGGAAGTTGGCCAAACTCTATAACCTTGGTCTTATCAGTATTTATCTTCAGGAAGTTCTCAGTCATCCACGCCATTACATCAGTAAGACAGTTCCGGAACCTCTCAGCTGCTTGCCCGTCATTCTGAGACATGGAGACCACTAATTGAGAGTCGTCGGCATAAGACACCAGCATTAGGGCATGTTCAGTGATTACCTGTGCCAGACGTCTAACATACAGATTGAAAAGAGTGGGAGACAACGCAGAGCCCTGCGGTACTCCGCACAGGAGATGGAATAGCCCTGATTGTACCCCATTCCAGTGAATCTGTTGCTCACGTGATGTTAAGAAGGAGGTGAGTAAGGTTAAGGCGGTATCTACGATGCCCACTTCCTTCAGCTGCTGCACCAACACCGAATGGTTTACAGTATCGAAGGCCGCGGTCAGATCAAGCAGGATAAGTGTTGCTCTTCCTCCCCTATCCATCACCTTCCGAATCTGTTCCGTGGCCATGAACAATGCAGATTTGGAGGAGTGAGACAAGCGGAAACCATGCTGTGTGGGATCCAACAAGTTGTTCCTGTCCAAATAGTCAGTTAGTTGTAAATTCACTGCTTTTTCCAAAATCTTAGAGGGTAATGGTAGACACGAAATTGGCCGATAGTGTTTTATGTCTAGAGGATCTAGGGCGGGTTTCTTTAGAATGGGCCTAATACAGGCTTTTTTCCACGGCGTGAGAAAAACCCCAGAAGCAATGACGGCATTTATAAGCGGTGTCAGAGAAGAACTAATCTTATGAGGCAGTAGATGTAAGATGTAAGAGGGACATGGGTCCAATGGGGAACCAGACTTCGTCTGAAGCAATTCAATTCAATTCAAATCAGCTTTATTGCGGTTAAATTTACCATAAAAGCACATACAGAAAAAAAGAAGAAAAAGGAACACAACAATACAACAGGTCAAGCAATACATTCCAATATATTAATCTCAGGAATTTTTAGTCCATTGTTAGACATTATATATATTTTTTTTTTTTGTTAAAAAATTTAAATAGTTCTTAAAAGTTCTTAAATTGATAAAAGACAGATCATTCAAATGGGATAAAATGTTTTTTTTTTATTTTTGGTAGTCATGGACTTAGTGTTAGACTGCTACAGCATTGTTTATCAAATTCCTTCGGGTTATCCACATGGAATATAAATATTTGGCTACTGCAGAGACGATCACTGCATCTGGGTCCGTTTTGAGAATCCTAAAAAAAAACAAATATTGCCTTATGCCCAAGTTCTTGCATAGCTGAATTATCCATTTCTTTCTAATAGAGGAGTAGGCTGGACAAAAGAGGATGACATGCACAGGGGTTTCATCCTCTTGCGAGCAACCTGGGCAGGGACGCACTGAGTCCCCTTTCCACCTATCAATTTTTTGAAAAAGGGGCAAAGTGCCATATCTAAATTGCAAGTACAGCTTCTTCGCTAATGTAGGTTGGATTGTGTCAATTGCAGGCTCAAAACTATAAAAGTACTTGGTGTCCAAGAAAATATCGGTCAAGCTAGAACCTTTTGTAGAGCTAAAAAGGTTCATTAAGTTGATTTCTTTAACAGTGCTTATCATAGTTGATTTAGATGTGGCTGGGCAGGCAACCTCGGGATTAAACCATACTTCCTCAAACCCAGTCGATGTCAGTGACTGTTTTACAAAAGCCAACCAAGGAATCTTGCCAGAACCCAATGAAGCTAACACTACCTTAAGCTCCTCCTTGTAGTGCACCAACTCAGGGGTGCTCCACAGGCGCTTCCAGTACAGTAAGGGCCGGAGGGCAATCACTTCTGAAATTGGGCAAATGTTTAGGTCTAGTCTTAGAGGAACCAAAGGAGTGGGGTAAATCCAGCAAATGTCTTATAAAATTATTTTCGGTTAGTGATAGGTTACTAACTGATGTGTGTCCCCAAAGTTCCGCCCCATACAGGGAAGATGCCCTGGCTTGGACTTTGAAGATTTCAAGGGGGGAACTTATTGTTTTGTGTGTGCAATTCTTCTGTACTTTCAAAATTCCACCTGCTGCTTGAGTTAGCCTTAGGTTAGCTTTCACCATTTGTGGGCCCCATCGCATTTTATCATTCAGAGTCAGACCCAAATATTCAAAGGTCGGAACCCTTTCAAGGGGTCTGGCATCCATTGTTGGATGGGGGCAATTGACAGTATTGGCATTAAAGACCATATATTTAGTCTTGTTTACGTTGACCACCAGGTTTCTTTTGGAGCAAAAATTAGAGAATTGGTTTAACACGCGCTGCATCCCCATTGGGGATTTTGAAAGCAGGAGCGTGTCGTCCGCAAACATTAGGGCGGGGAATCTCCGGGCACCCAATTTGGGGGAGTCAATGTCATTTGTAGCTAAAAGATCTTCGATTAACCCGTTGAGAAACAGGGAAAATAAAGTCGGGGCAAGGACGCATCCCTGTCTAACACCTTTCTCAATCGGGAACGGACCAGTTAGCTGTCCTAGTTTACCGAAGCGAACTCTCGCATAAGTGCCTTCATGTAAATTCTTAAATTGTTGGCATAGATAAGGTGGCGCCCCCATTGATAGTAAAATGGACCAAAGCTGGTTCCGATCCACCATATCAAATGCTGACTTTAGGTCAACAAATGTGAGATAGAGGCTACCCCCGTCCAGAGTCACGTGCTTCCAATGGAGCACTTGCAACCGAAATAGCTGGTCAATTGTTGATATTTTTGCCCTGAACCCCGCCTGTAACGGCGTCAATATGTCATTATCAATAATCCAGGTCTCTAATCGCTGAAGCAATAGCCTGGCATAGATTTTTTGCATAACGTCAATAAGGCTAATTGGCCTGTAGTTAGAGGGCTGGAGCGGAGAGCCCTTTGTATGTATTGGGATGATCTCAGCCCCTAACCAAGTACTTGGCAGTGGTAGGCCCTGCAGAATCGCATTGAATAAAACCAGAAGGTATGGGCCCCAGACTGCTGGTTCTTCTCTAAATAAATCGCCAGGGATCTTATCAAGTCCTGGCGCTTTGTTAGACTGAATACTAAAAATAGCCAACTTCACTTCCTCCAATGAAAAAGGATGCGCTGGCCATGTGAGGTTCAGGGGTGAAGGGCTAGGGGGAACTTGATCTGCACAGAGAGGAGGGAGTGAGTAAAGATCTTTGAAGTAGGTGGACCAGGCTTCTTCAGATATATTAGGGGAGATCGTGGTCCTACCTTCTGGAGTCCCTGTGTGCACAAGATTCCAGAAAGTCCTTGAATCCTTTATCGCAAGTGCGGATGTAATGGCCACCCAACGATCCACCTCCCATTCTAACTTGGCGTTTTTTATCAGTTTTTTATATTCTTTTCTGGCTATGGTGACATTAGGCCTTCTACCTTGCCTTAGAGCCAGCAATAGCGCTTTTTTTGCATCCCTGCAGGATTTGTTAAACCACGGATTGTTATCATTACGTTTTTTGGGTTTGGCAATGCCTTCTTTGTAAAAAGTGTCCTTTAATATAGCAACCATTCCACTGTGGATTTCGGTCATTGACTCGACTTCCACATTCGAAGAGTTGGTGAGGGTGCAATAAGCCCTTTCAAACAGGGGGATAACGTCGTGGTATAGTTTTGCCATAGTTTCGTTAGATGAAAGTACAGCCGCCCATCGGATTTTTCTTCCACCTTGCACTATTCTTAGATTATTACTTGGGAAGTCAACTGGGGCGCTATCCCCACTGATTAACTGATAATCCAACTCAATTATCAAGGGGTTGTGGTCACTTTCTGTACGCGTAGGTACACTAAAGTCTAGGATTTTTGGCCAAAGTGCCAAACTCACTAAAAAGTAATCAATGATAGATGTGTGCCCCAGAGCATTGTAAGTAAATTGGGCTGGAGTGTCACTCTTAAAACGTCCATTGTAGGCTCTAAGAGAAAACGTATAAGTAAGGGAGGTCAGCTGGAGGGATAGGGCAGACCAATTTTTTGCAGGATATGCATTGGATGGTGGGACTGCCCAAGTTTCGTCCTCAGCCAATGTGATCGGGGGGACCCCTTGCAAAGGTTCAAAATGACAATTGAAGTCCCCTCCAATCAGCAGAACTACGTCACCCCCAAGCGTATGTAGCAGCGCAATTAGGCTGTCCAAAGTTTTAGAGGTTCTGCCAGATTGTGCTGACCGGGAGTAGATGTTGATCAGGGCTATTTTTGGAGTTTTATTATGAGTCATCAAAATGCATAGGATGTCAGGGCTGTGTGTCTCTAGTTTTTTTAACGTGAAACCTAGGTGGGTACCCACCCAGGTACACAAGCCTCCTGATGGTCTTCCTCTATTGCCTTTAGATGCAGGTTCCGTGAAAGTAACAAACCCCAGTCTGTGGGTTGAATCGACCGCCCACGTTTCCTGGAATAAACAGAACCCATGAGAGTCTACAAAGGTACACCAATCCGGGATGTCTAAGTTGGATGTGAGTCCCGCTATATTCCATGATAGGATTTTAAGAGACCCAATTGGGAATGCCTGCTTGGGCCTTAGGCATACCTTACTCGTTGACCCATCATGATCAGGTGTCCCGGGATTGGCTAAAAGTAGAGCTGACTGCACAGTGGGAGTCTGATCTTGTGTGTCCGAAGGACAATGGTCAAACATGGGAAGAAGTAAATCAACCTCAGACTCCCCTGTACTAGCTAAAGGCTTTTCATTGTATGTCATTGTTGCAGCTATATGGTGTGAAGATTTATTAGCAATTTTGGCTACCTCCATGTGCTCCCTCCTAGTGGGTTTTAAAGCCCCTTTCGTAGTAATAAAATTTTGGTGGTGAGTCGGTGTGGAACTGGGGGGTATAGAGAGTCAATCCACCTGATCAAGCAAACTATATCTATTGCTCAACGGAATTCCAATAGCTTCTCCCCTACATTGAACACCCCTACCTCTATGTGCGTAATGCCATGTGTCCTCCTGCTGTGGCGTCGCAAGGTTCCTACCATGGTCAGGGGGGAGAATAAACATGATCTGTTGGATAAAAGTAGTCTAACCTCAGAGATTTGATCTTTGTATTGGGACTTATCTGTTGCCAACTACAAATGTGATTGACAGCCCTTTGGTCCTCAAAATTAATAATTATACAATCCCCGTTCACATTTTTTGGTTTATGTCCCACCCACCTCACCCTTCTAACAAACAAAATCTTGCTTTGAGCTGATCTGGGCAAGGGTCTGTGGGTGTTCAACCAATGGATTGTCTTATTTTTGAGTTCCTCATAAGATTCCAATTTGGAACTCATTATCTCAGGGACCTCCGTAAGAATCACTACAAATGGGGCGCAGTCCGGGGGTAAATTGATGCAGGGTAGGTCATAATGGATAAATTTCCCTCCACAGGGATTTGAAGACTCCTTCCCTGGAATGGCGATACTGAGTGGATTGTCAGATTGAGAGGGATTTGCATTTCCCACAGTAGAAAAGTTATTTTTTGGGCCAATTGGATTAGAGTTCAAAGTTGGTCCCAATGCAGTGGGCAAGATAAGTTGGTCCGTTGCGATGTTATGTATTGGCTTAAGTTGTAGCTGTGGGGCATTTACTGATGTTGCAAGAGCCTCGACTTGGGTTTGAATTGCAAGAAAGTCCGTTCTAAGGTCCGTATATCCCCCAAGCAGAGACTCCAGTTTCCCGAGTCTTTCATCTAGACAATTCAATTTTTGCACCACAGGATGGATAAGAGTGGATAGGGCCTGGCTCAATTTCCCCACCAGAGAGTCAAAATAGGGGGGGCATATAATTTCGAGATCTCCGCCGGCCTTAGATGAGGTGTCTGTTAGAACCTCAGGAGTGCATGACTCTGTGGGCTGGGGTGCCAAAGAGCTGTTGGGTTTGGGCTGTTTGGGTTTACAGGCCCGAGGTGCAGTAGCAGCCTTCTTCTTTTTAGCAATTGCACCTTCCTTGGAACGAGGATTCATCTGTTCGTTTGGGCTCATTACCGTTGGAGCAGGAAGAGTATTTGTGCCCTGGCCAGACGATGATTGATTTAGTCGATTTGAGGCGTCAGCCTGGGCACCTGGATTATTCTCAGTTTCATCTGCGGGGGGATCCAAAGTGGCTCTATTTGATTGGATAGGGGCTGGTGAGCATACACGAGCAAGCGGGCCCAGAGAGGATCTCCTCGAAAAGATAGGGTCTTGAGACAAATGGCGCTGTGTCAGCACAATTTCTCTTTCAAGGACTGATGACGCTCTCGTTATAAATTGATCGAGTGGCCCTGCAACCATTCCTATAGGTGTCGGTTTGGCGCCCCTTCTAGTAGTCATAATGTACAATGTAATATTTCGCAGTCAGCAATAGCGATACTCACAGTTTGATGTGGCGGTTAGGGGGCTGGCCCAGCCCGGCCTCTTCCGGCCCCGGACGGCCACAGACGGTCCCGCCCTTGTCCCGGTCTTCTCCCGGCGCTACCCGCGCGCGATCCCGCGACGCGGGAGCGGCGTCGTTGATTTAAGCGCCTCCTGGCGCGCAACTCTAGGTCAGGTGATTTGTGGCCGCTAGAGCTCCTGGGGCACGTAGTCCTGTCTCCCCACCGCGGCCGCGATAGGTGATGACGCGGCGGCGGGAGACCGGGACAGCTTCAAGCAGCGAGGCAGCAGGAGCAGGCAGCAGGGTCCACGGGACGTCAGAGCCAGAAAGGGACGACTTGCCAGGTTGGTCATAAAAGAAGAAACCCGCTCTGCCGGAGCGGTGTCGTTAATTTAAGCGCCTCCTGGCGCGCAACTCTAGGTCAGGTGATTTGTGGCCGCTAGAGCTCCTGGGGCACGTAGTCCTGTCTCCCCACCGCGGCCGCGATAGGTGATGACGCGGCGGCGGGAGACCGGGACAGCTTCAAGCAGCGAGGCAGCAGGAGCAGGCAGCAGGGTCCACGGGACGTCAGAGCCAGAAAGGGACGACTTGCCAGGTTGGTCATAAAAGAAGAAACCCCTGGAGCAACAGATTGGCCACTTGGTTCACTTCCAGGGGCACGTAGGGAGCTAGCCTG
The DNA here is from genome assembly GCF_964204655.1 of Triturus cristatus. Classification (NCBI taxonomy): domain Eukaryota; kingdom Metazoa; phylum Chordata; class Amphibia; order Caudata; family Salamandridae; genus Triturus; species Triturus cristatus. The sequence continues at coordinate 19,195,026 of NC_140585.1, read as the reverse complement.
TGTGGAAGATCACGATAATTCGGGGATGGTGCAGTCATGTGTTGTTGAGCACCTACGGTGGTCAGAAGAGAGTCGTATACCATCTGTACTTTATTCTGAAAGAACAAAGATAGTTGCTCTACAAAGCTTTGGTCTGGCTGAAACCTCTCGTCGCCCGGACCCTTAGCTAGCTCTGCTACAGTTTTAAACAGCTCCTTAGAGGAGCTTGAAGCCTCCATGATCTTTGTGGTATAATATATAATATACTGATTTCGCCTGTTTTATCGCTGCCTTATACTCTTCCAGTATACTATTGTACCCTTTCTTATGCTCCGAACTTTAATCAGATCTCCAAATTCGCTCCTTCCGTCTGCACATTATTTTTATTTGCCGCAGCTCATGCGTATACCATGGTGAAGTAACCCTTTTATTGTGGGAGGATTTGATAACTTCCGGAGCATGAAAATTAACAGCTGATCTCAGCCATTCTTCAAAATTATATGCTGAGATGTTGATGTCAGACGACATCCTAGGTGGCTCAGTCTCCAAAGTAGTCAGCAACACGTTCTTTCTAATTTCTTTCCAGGGACGGGACTTGGATAGCTGTACCCTACGTCTTCGTCCACTCGTTACTGATGGAAGTTTTATATTAAAATGGATTGTAGAGTGGTCAGACCACAGAGTGGGTAGGACACAATCGACTTGAAGCTGCTCGTGATTGGTAAAGATACCGTTGAGTATATATCCGGCTATATGTGTAGGCTCTTCAACTAGTTGTTTAAGGCCGAAACTTGCCAGATTGTCCACCAAAGTAGAAGTATCAGAGTTACTGTTGGCCTCTAAATGAAAGTTAAAGTCACCCAGAATGGTGAAAGTGGGATAGTCCAAACAGGATTCTAAAAATGCCTGAAGAGCACTTATAAACGAGGATCTTTCCCCCGGTGGTCTGTATATTAATAGCCCATTAAAAAGTTCCAGATCTTTGTACTGAATGACAAAAAGGTTAAAGCCTCTGCTTCTACCAAGAGCTGAGGTAACATCCGAACAGTGAGACATGATCGATATATAATAGCGATCCCTCCACCTTTGGTACCAGTCCTGTCTACATGAACCACTGAATAGTCAGCGGGGACCGCAACATTCCAGTCGGGGTCAGAGGTCTCGCTGGCCCAAGTTTCCGTGAGGAACACCAGGTCAGGATGAGCTATATGAATCAGGTCGCATGCGCTGGCTGCAAGACCTGCTGCGATCCAGCTAGAGAGGAAAATTCTGTCTGCTGCTTAGCATCAGTTCACGTCTCTGTCGGTCGTCTTTGGTGTGTCCTTATTGGTTGGCACACCGATACATCATTTCTGTTTTGTACTCGGGAGCACCTGCCAACTACAGTTCCCTTAGGCTGTAGCGGTTTATTTGTTCCTTTGGGGACTACTTTAGTAAAGGAAAAGTGATAAAGGAAGCTTACAAATATAGCGTTGCAGACTGTCTGTTGCTTCCTCGCTCTAGCTCTGTTGGGACTCTGCCTTGTTTTTTTGTGTTCATTTTTAGGCTTCCTTTCACAAACATGTACTTGGAAACTGCCCTTGACATGCTTGGTGCAATAGTTCCAACCAGACACAAATGCATAATCTCACCAGTGCAAAAGAACCGCACTTGCATGGATAGGTAGCAGTGGTGGCTCGTGACATTTGATTTGATTTGATTTTATAATTTTATATCGCGCTGAATCACCCCTGGGGGTATCTCTGCGCTAGCAACAGCAAACTAGTCAATAAGCTAGAAAAGATGTGTCTTCAAAAGTTTTCTAAAACGAGAGAGGGTCATTTCCATGCGAAGGAAAAGGGGAAGACTGTTCCAGAATGTAGGAGCTAAATATGAGAATGCCTTACCACCCGAGCGGGCTTTCTTTACTCTAGGAACACAGAGCAATTTCTTTGAACCAGATCTAAGAGAGGATATAGGGTGATACATTTCCAATTTCTTAGTAAGATAGTGAGGACTAAGTTCATTTATGGCCTTAAAAATCACACAGCCAGTTTTGAAGTATACTCTTTTCCTGATTGATAACCAGTGTAGTTCACGCAGTAGGGGCTGTGAAGGAGTCCTAGCTGGAGAATCGGTTACTAGGCGAGCGGCCTTGTTCTGAACAACCTGCAATTTGTCCAATGAGGTGGCATGAGCAGAGAGAAGAAGGGCATTGCAATAATCAATCTTGCTCATGAGCAATGCTTAAATTAGAGTCTTCCTGGTGGAAAGTGGAAGCAGTGGAAAAACTCTTCTAAGTAAACTTAGAACATGATAGCAAGTCCCAACAATGGTGTTAACGTGGTTTTGCATCGTGAGTTTTTTATCAAGCCTAATGCCTAAGTTTTTGACTACCTCTTTAGCAACAGGGGCTTTACCCAGCTCCTCAGGCCACCATCTTGGTGTCCAACAGATGTCTGCACCTCCGAACAACAGGATCTCCGACTTCTCAGAGTTTAACTGGAGATAGTTGGTTTTCATCCAGGCTGCAATTGCCATCATGCCCTGAGAGAAGATAGTATGTATGTCGGATCTCGTTTTATCGAAGGTGAGGAGGAGCTGGGTATCATCTGCATAGGAAATGGGGTTAAACCCCAGATCCCTCATCAGTTTAGCCAGAGGCGTCACATAGATGTTGAATAAAGTAGGGCTCAAGCATGAGCCCTGCGGGACGCCTCTGGTAACCTGAGTGGGAGGTGATGTAAAAGGCCCCATTGCCACTGCCTGGGTACGGTTAGATAAAAAGTTAGACAACCAGCTAAGTGCAGATCCCTCAACACCAATCTCCCGAAGTCTGTGTAGGAGGATTTGATGGGAGATGGTGTCGAAAGCTGCTGATAGGTCAAGCAGCACCAAGAGTGCCGCTTGACCTTGGTCCAGAGCCATTCTGATATTATCCACTACCTCCACCAAAGCCGTTTCGGTGCTATGTTTAGCACGAAAGCCTGACTGAGACACGTCCAGAGCCTTGCAAGACTCGAGAAATACAGATAGATGTTTATTAATGTATTTCTCTGTGATCTTGCTCTGTAGAGGAAGCAACGAAATTGGACGATAATTTGACACTTCCTCAGGGGAGATGTTAGAGTTCTTGCGAATAGGGATAATCTGAGCGTGTTTCCATTTTTGAGGGAGAGCCGCAGTTTTTAGAGAGGCATTAACTATCGAACAGACTGGGGATGCCAGCTGGGCCGCCAATCGGGAGGAGATTTTTGCAGGTAAAATGTCCAGAGGGGATCCAGATCTAGTGCGTTCCATAAGTGTTTGCACTTCGGTGACAGTAATAGGAGGGAATGTAGTCAAACGGGGTCCATTGGTAATAAGGTGTGGCATGTTTTCTACAGGACTAGAAACAGATGTATTGGATAGAATGATATAATGATAGATCTTCTCAATCTTTTGCACAAAAAAGGAAGAAATATTGTCACATAGTGTCTGAGAAAAACTATCCTTAGTCTGGCATAGTAGGGAAAGATGATTGGCAGTTAATTTATGCCAGGATCGGTACTGACGAGTGTCAGAGGTGTTATTTGACGCCGGGACCGGGTCCGTGAGTCCCAACACTTGAAAATTTATCATTGAGTGATCAGACCAAGTAAGCGGTAACGTTTCACCACATTTAATATCCAAGGAGTTGGAGAGAATGAGGTCAAGAGTATGCCCAGCGATGTGTGTAGGGGCGGTATTAATAATCTCTAGACCCCCTGCAGCTAGATCTTGTAGACATAGGGTGGCTTCTTGGTTAGAGCCATCTTCACTATGGATGTTGAAATCCCCTAGTAGAATAAATTTACGTGTGGTAATTAAATGGGGAGAGATAAATTCAAGTAGCTGATTGGTGAAATTTGCTATAGACCCAGGCGGTCTGTAAACTAATGCGCCTTTCCAAATACAGCGTGTGGAGAGGTCTATTCTAAAAACAATGCATTCAAATGCTTCCGTCCCCAACTGATCAAGGATGGTAACAACCAGTGCTTCTTTATAAATTATGGCTATGCCCCCACCCATTTTGCCTATTCTGTCTCGCCTAAGGATCCGATAGCCTTCGGGTAAGGCTAGAGCAATGGCCGGGGTGGAAGAAGGTTTAAGCCAGGTCTCCGTTATGAAACCTATATCGGGCTTCTGATCGATGAGAATATCCCATATATTTGCAGAATGTCTAACCAAGGATCTGACATTGGCTAGGATGCAATTCCATACTTGGGGCTGCCTACTAGGAGACGAATGACTAGAGAGCTCTGACATCAAGGAGTTGGGTAAACAAATGCAGTCAAGTAAAGGTGATGAGGGTGTAGTAGAACAATGACAATGCATGCATTGGAACTTACATAGCAAACATGAGAAAGGGCCCTCAAAAAGATTGTGACATAGACCCTTACAGCTCACCCTATTTAAGGATAACAACTGCTCACGTGTGTATATCCGCGTGGGATTCAGCGCTGGTCTAGATAACTGCAAACAATCAGGGTGGCTGGCGGCTGGCGGCATCCTGGCGCGGACGGGCGCAGACGGGCTTGCCTCTGGCACGCCTCCGGCGCGCCACCGGCGCGCCCGCTGCGTGCGTGCGCTGTGCGCTGGCATGGGCGTGGTGGTGAAAGTGGTGAGGCGTAAACTTTGTGGGAGAGCACCCTGGCGAGCGAGCGAGTGCAGCGAGTGAGCTCAAACTTTTAACAGAGGGTTTGGGGGGCGTTTCTTTAATGAGATGATGCCATCACCTGTGTGTAGGACTGAAGACACAGTACCTGCCCTCCCTCTGACATATATTAAAGAGACAGTACCAGCTCAGTGCTGGACTGTCATATGTTTTGTGGGACGATACCAGCACCTGGGTGTAGGACTGACATACTTTCAATGAGACAGTAGTGCAGAAGGGCTATATTTTAATGGGGTAGTGCTGCAGCCTCTGTGCACAACAATGATATTTCTAATGAGACAATACCAGTGTTACTCTTCGATATTGGTGTTGTGTAAATCACACAGTAACAACAATATTCGCACAATAAATCACCAACCACCACTTACTTGTTAGCAAAAAAGGCCACTTTATTAAGACAGGTGCCAAATCATAATTTTCTGCAATGCAATAACTTTCCAAAGTTTGTCTTCAAATCACCCCAAACCTAACCCCCAATGTAAAATCCCACCCCTAAACAGAATCCCGACCCCTGTGTGCATTTTCCCCTACTTCTCATTTCCTGATCACGTGACTGCTCCCCCCCCTCCCCCGTTGGAGGATAGGCTAACCCGCTCAAGGCTGCCCACCCCCCCAGCAAAACCCCGCCTACCCAGGACACTATCCAGCCGTAAAAAAAAAACACAAGAAAAAACCTGTCTTATCGTGGCAAAAGGAAAAAGAACGTCGGTGTAATGCCAACACCAGGAAAAAATGGGGAAGAAAAACAATGCTATGAAAAAGAGGGTGGGTGGGTGGGACAAAAAGAGTAAACCAGCCCCTCCTCCCCGCTCCCGAGGGCCCAGTGATTTTCCCGCCCCTGCCTCCCTCTACTTATCACCTTCGGCGCGCCTCGCGCCCCTAATCAAACCCCCTACCCTGCACCTGGGTGGCCGCTCCATTGTGCGAAGCCACCCAGGGGGAGACCTGGCTCGCGCCCTGCACCCCCTGGGTCCCCCCTCGCACAATAAATCACCAACCACCACTTACTTGTTAGCAAAAAAGGCCACTTTATTAAGACAGGTGCCAAATCATAATTTTCTGCAATGCAATAACTTTCCAAAGTTTGTCTTCAAATCACCCCAAACCTAACCCCCAATGTAAAACCCCACCCCTAAACAGAATCCCGACCCCTGTGTGCATTTTCCCCTACTTCTCATTTCCTGATCACGTGACTGCTCCCCCCCCTCCCCCGTTGGAGGATAGGCTAACCCGCTCAAGGCTGCCCACCCCCCCAGCAAAACCCCGCCACCCAGGAAAACCAACAGAGTTTTCCTGCCCCACCCATCAACTTGGTGGTAGTGCACAAACCCTTTTTCAAGCGCACCATATCTGTTCCTTCCAAATTTGCGCAATCAAATCCCGCAACTCCAGCAGGTAATATGCTTGCCCCATTGTAGATAAATGTACCCCATCCTCACGAAACATATACCCTTCGGTGCATTTAATGAGCTAGGACCCGCACCCCATGACCCTCACAAAAATGTCTCATAGTGCGGTTAACCTTTCGTCTCGCTTTTTCCATCGCTGCATGATGCCGTGCTCCTCTCCAGTGCAACCTTGTAATGAACTCTGTCCAGATCAACTGGGTGTTCTCCCAAGTAGCCTGGAGGACCTCCAAATCATGTTTCATCAACTTTATTAACGACAGCCCTGACAAATCAACGAGGTCATTTTCACCCAAATGAATAATGAGCAAATGTGGCGGTCCCCTTCCAGAGCACATCGTGGCCAGCACCGGAAACAAACCCTCCCAACGCATTCCCCCTTTGCCTTTCCATACCACCTCATGGCTGGCACTGCGCAGTCCAAGGGAACGCCCACACATCTGTTGTTCGGCATAGACTGCAGCCCATTTAACGAAGGAGTGTCCTACTATCCATGTCGATTTTTTTGAACTTACGGGCCCCGGTGCCAGACCTAGACAGAAAAACAATGATTAACCAAAGAAAAAACGAGGAGCTATGCAGAGACTTTCCGAACATATTTCTCACAACATTTGGACTTCCATCTCCCAATACGGCGTATGTCTGCCCAGGACCACCCCAACCTGGCCGCCTCTGTGGCTGCCCCGATCCGAAAAGAGTGTGTCCCAAAACATAAAGGGTTTTCTCCCAAAAGAAGAAGTACCTTCCTCATCACTGCCAGCAACTGAGCCACAGAAATATGTTGCGTGGCAAAATACAAGACCCAGAGCAAAACCACTAGAAGCCTTGAAACTTTCCCATTCCCCGACAGGACAGCATAAACCGTCCTCACTTCTGTTTAAGAAAACCCATTTACCCCTGCCCAGCTGATCCGTCTTTGACATTCTCAACCACAGGCTCAACCTGTGCCCCTCAAGAAATACCTCATCACTGCGGATACCTGGCCTATGACTCAGCCCGAGCAGTTCCGAGGCTCGGAAAGCCCCAAAAAACAACCATAAGAAACATAATCTAAACAGCCTGCACTCAGACTCATCATAACATACCAAAGGTATCTGCCGCAGCATTCTTTGCAGCAAATCATAAGTTACCGCCCTGCGTAATTGTTTCAACCCCGCCTGCACCCTGCTTAAACCTTTGAGGACCCTTTTCACCAAAACCCCCTGAACCAGATCCCTCCCCCACCACAATTGCCCGTAAAAGGAAATCCCCGCCAATTTGCCAGAAATGGTAGTATGTGTGAGGCCTTTGTCAATCAAGTGTAACACAAAACCTAGCACCAGATGAGCATCGTTCCAACTCCCCCTATTCTCAGCACACAGTTTACCATAGCTCAAGAACTCTCTCCACGCCTGCTGATAGCTCCGTCGTGTAGAAGCCGCTATGGAGTTTTCCACAAAAGCGGCAAGTCTCAATCCCCCCACTCCCAGACACACTGCGGGATTGGCGTCTTGGTGTGTTCCGCCCCAGGGGCCAGCCTGCGAAATCTCGCCCACTGTAAACGAGACAGAGAGTCCGCTATACTGTTATGCACTCCCGGGATATGACGCGCCTTAAACACAACATTGAGCTGTAAACATTTGAGCATAAAAGCGCGCAGCAAGCGTAAAACTCTCAAATCCCTGGCTTTCTGCTTGTTAATCAACTGTACCACCGTTAAATTGTCAACGTGGAAAAGCACTGAACGATTCTGAAACTCCTCGCCCCAAACATATAGGGCAACCAAAAGTGGAAAAAACTCTAGAAAAGCAATACTGCGACCTTGCAACATCCAATGACGTGGCCAACTCTCAGCGCACCAGCGGCCCTCCCAAAATACGTCAAATCCATGCGCACCCGAGGCATCCGAGTAGATCTGCACTTGCCAAATCATGTCTTCGTCCGCAAAAAACAAAGACACACCATTAAACTCTGCTAGAAATGTCAACCATATAGCCAAATCAGCCCGTGTAGCCGCTGAAATACGCACTCTGTGGTGAGGAAGAAAAGCCCCAGACATGGCCATGCCCAACCTCCTGCAAAATGTTCTCCCAGCCCGGACCACCCTGCATGCAAAGTTAAGATAACCCAACAGCTTCTGCACCTTCCTGAGCTCCAACTTGCGCTCGTCAATCACAGAGGACAAAAATGCAGTGATTTCCTGAACTTTCCCAGCTGGCAACCTTGCTACCATTGCAATGGTGTCTATTTCAATACCCAAAAACACCATCGTCGTATTGGGACCCTCTGTCTTATCCGGGGCCAATGGCACACCCAGCTCCTGCGCCAACGTCTGAAAAGCCAGCAAAGCCTCCTGGCACTGACCTGTGCCCTGAACGCCAATGAAAAGAAAATCATCCAAATAATGACAAATGAGGGCATGACCAGTAACCTGAGTGAAGCGCCACTGCAAAAATGAGCTGAAAAGTTCAAAGAGGGCACAAGAGATAGAGCAGCCCATAGGAAGCATTCGATCTACATAAAAAGCTCCCTGCATCTGCATTCCCAAAAGTTCAAAGTCAGAAGGATGAATGGGTAACAGCCTAAAAGCAGATTGGATATCACTCTTTGCCAATTGAGCCTCCCTCCCTGCCGATCTAACCAAACGCAAGGCATCATCCACAGAAGCGTAGGACACACAGGCATCGTCGGGCGAGATGAAATCATTAATGGAGGAGCCCTCAGGCCATGACAGGTGGTGTATCATACGAAATTCCCCTGCTTTCTTTTTAGGGACCACCCCCAGTGGAGATACAATCAAATTGGGCATGGGACAGCTGGGAAAAGGACCAACAACTCTTCCGGCTTCTACTTCACCCTGCAACTTCAGCTGAACCACCTGTGGCAACTCCTTAGCTGACTTCAAATTATCGGACCACCTACCCAGTCTAGGCCCCTGGTAACCTATTTTGAAGCCTTCCTTGAAACCCCAAAAAAGCCTACTGGCGGCCTCAACATCAGGATACTCCTGCAACCATTGCCCCAGAACCTCCAAATTAACCGGAGTAGGACCCCTTTCCTGCAAACTGGAAAGCATTGCCCCTTCCCCTCTGCCCCCTACCCATGTCACCGAACCGCTGACCGGCGAAGCATTGCGTGAGGGGATGCCTTCCACCACACTGGGAACACTCATGCTTATATCGGCAAAACCGCCTATTGCAGAAACCCCTGTTGAAATTCCAACAGGCTCCAAAAATAGGGGTCTGACCTCTGCCCCCAAACCCCGCCCCAGGCTGGGCGGGACGAGCGGGAAAGGGCCGATAAGAGATAGGTAAACCACTAGCCGTGTGCGTAGTAGCCGGCGGCTGAGACGACGCCATCCATTGGAGCCACAGCTCAGAATCCACATCGCCCCAAGGTCTGTCCTGCGACACACTTAGACGAGCTCGAAACTCCTCATCATATGACAGCCATGCGAAACCCCCAAAGTAACTCTGGGCCTTCCGAATAATATCCATGTATTTGAAAATTGCCACCGCCCTATCTGGATATTTTTCACAATATACGCTGGCATATATCAGGAAAGCAGAAGACCAGTTCTCAATAGTCTTAGGGACCCTAGGCCGCCTCGCCAGCTCCCACTCCTCCTCCTTGGAGCCCTCCTTCGCCTGAATATCACGGTGCAATAATTTGAAAACATCCACAAACTCATGACGCCAAATCCTGCTTTTTGTCTTATCTGATAGATGCGAGCCCAACGGAATAGCAATCCCCATGTAAGGCAACTTTTTGTGTATATTTTTATCCTCCTCCACTGCCTCCGGGGCACCCTTACTCTGATCCGCAAGAGGCTGTGACCCAGGGATGGATGCAGCTCCCCCCCTCCCCTCACCCCCTGCAGAACCTTGCTTTTCAGAAGATGACTTGTCCCCCACAGTATCCCCACCAATGCCAATAGACCTGGTGGCTTTCGGCGGTTGACCCCCTGGCTGCCAAACCGACCACCACCCCGGCGTACCTGTAGACAATGTAGCTGAACGAAGGCCGCTGCCTGGTCGGTCCACTTGCTTGCGACTGGTAGCTGCCAGAGCCTGTTCCTTTGCATAGTCCGCACCAGACGTCTGCAAAAAACTAAGCACATGTGGTTGCCCCAAACAATCCCTCTGACCCTTCACAGCTTTCCCCACTCTTTTCCCCCCGTCACCATCCCCGTCTCTCAATTCCCCATCCTCCAATTCCTCACTGTCCACTTCCATATTCCCCAATGCATCCAAAACACCTGAAGGTGCCCCACTGTTCCCCATCTTGTCCAAAAAAACCCCACTCCCCGAACCCAAATGCCACTGTGCATCCGTGTGAGCAGAGGGGTGACCCAACTGAGAAAGGAAATCCGCTCCAGATCGCCCTCCCGTAGTAGGCCCCCCAGACAGAGCCACATTGTGCTCCATCCGTCTGGAACGCTGGCCGGCCGCAAGCCGTGTGGCTAAAACCGGCATATCTTCCTGGAAGCCGCTCAAACCCTGTGGTTCCTGCTCGCCCTCAGCAAACTCTCCATCTCCCAACAACCCACTCCTACCAACTCCCGGGGCACCCCCACTGCCCACCCAGACCCACTGGCCCACCTGAGAATCCGGTACCCTGGGTGTGGTAACCCCTGACAAAGGAAGAACGCCTGGCTTGTGCCCTGACACCCCGACAGATCCCCGCTCCGCAATCTGGCCGCTGAAATCAACCTGCGAAGCCAGGTGGCATGCGCCCAATAATGCAGGCGATCTGCCCGGCAACTGCTGATAATCCACCCCTCCCTGTGTACTCCTCAGCCCCAGTGCGCCTCCTCCTGCTTGGCCTGCCCTCGTTCCCACCACACCCGAGGCTCCCTCCACACTTTGCAGGGACCATATCCCCGATGTCCCCCCAGAGGGGCCCTCAGAGGTGAGGTCCGTATTTACAAGCACAGGCAATGCAGGTGCCGGGCTCAACAGAAAATTCTGCCCATTTAACTGCACCAATTGCGTACTGCTCTGCCACCCCAATCCCTCAGACCCTGCCAGCGGGGGGGTAACTTGCTCCTGAACCGGCCCGGGGGACTCCAGTCCAATACAGCTCTTCGCCCTCCTTTCGCGTGTAGCACGCATAGGCAGCCCGCCGGCCCTGCCCCCAGCGCTCCTCCCACGAAGCCCGGTCGATGCCAGGGACCTCCCCCGCCTTCCCCGCACTGTAGCGCGCCTCCCGGCCACAGCAAAGCAGGCGGGCGCACGTACCTGAAGCAATGCGGACACCTCATCGGAAGGGCCAGCCTGCGCCTCCTCACCCTCAACACGGGCCGGTTCCAGACCCACCTCCAGACCTTGCGGGACCTCAATAGCTGCTGCTGGCCCCGGGGATAAACAGGCCGCCACCGCCTTCGCGACCCCGCTGCTGGCCTTCCGCGGTGCCCGCGTCAGGCCCACCCATGCCTGTCCAGCGACTCCCGGCTTCAGCAGGTCGCTTCTGCCTGCCTCGCAGAGCACCCGGACCGCTTCCCGCACCGCCTCCTGTGACGTCATTCTTCCTAGGTAGGCCTACGGTATGGCAAGATGGAAAAAAGAGTAAACCAGCCCCTCCTCCCCGCTCCCGAGGGCCCAGTGATTTTCCCGCCCCTGCCTCCCTCTACTTATCACCTTCGGCGCGCCTCGCGCCCCTAATCAAACCCCCTACCCTGCACCTGGGTGGCCGCTCCATTGTGCGAAGCCACCCAGGGGGAGACCTGGCTCGCGCCCTGCACCCCCTGGGTCCCCCCTTGCATGCAGCACATGTTTATTCACTCAGTAATTAATTGCGCCCCCACCTTTAGAACCTGAAGTGATAGAATATACGCAAACCCAATACGACATTAAAGGATACAGCTCATGATGAAATACAAAACACGAGATAGCACGCCTTGCGGACAGACTCTTCTAAAAGACTGCATCTGGGCATGGGTGACGTTCCCTCCACGAATCATCAAAAAGTAATATCTGAGAGTCCTTTTCAGACACACTCCTTCAGACATTTTACCAGTTGTGGCTCGCGGGGGGGTGTCACGCAAGGGTGGGGGTGGGGGGGAAGGGGGAGTGTTAAAATAAAATAAAAATCCTACCTGAGGTCCTGAGCAGGTCCGCGCCGCCTCAGGTCCGTTGGCGCCTACAGCCCCTCTCAGCCAATCAGCGCCAGGATTGGCTTAGGGCATGGTTACTGCTCGCCCGCCTGCCCATTAGGAGACCGAGGTTTGAGCCTTTGCTCAACCCTCGCTCTCCTAATGGGCATGCGCCAGCCAGCCAGAGCAGGCACTAGTGCATATGACTGGGCAAGGCGCGCCGCGCGAAAATTCGCTCACCTTCCCCACTCATGCGCACATGTGCTGCTGCCTGTTGCCCCGGGTCCGTCTGACAATCATGTCAGTCAACATGACGCCGGACCGCCCAGGGTGGGCGGTCCGACGTCTTGCTGACTGACATGATTGTCAGTTCTCCCTCGGCGTCTTTGAACTTAAGTAAACTGATTCAGTTTACTTAAGTTCAAAGACGCCGAGAGAGCTGGGGGGGGGTGGGGCTACACCCCCAACGGACGCACCGCTGTTGATAGGCAGTCAACGTTTGCAGGCCTTTGTCCCTTACAGTGTAATTGGCCCCCTTCCTGGCCATTGTCTGTGCCCTGGCTGCCAAGGGCGGGCTGCCGCTGACACAGTTCACACCTCTTTTCGGAAAGGGCACAAGGCACGTGGGGTTGAGAAGAGAGAGGGAGGGATCAAGGTGAGACATCTGTCCTCCCCTCCCAAGTGATTGTGGTGCACAGTTCATTGCTGGTCATCGTGCATGCCACTGACATGCTTCGTTTTTGCAGATTATACAAATGAAAGGACATCGTGTGGCCTGCACGGCCACTTCACTGTGTCCTGTAGACGTGATGTGCATTTGTCTGAGTTTATAACTGCATTTCGCTGAAACCATCCTCCGATATCTATCAGAGCTCTTCACACTAAAAAGAATAACAGGAAACGTAAACACATAAGATGCCATACGAAAGGAATGGACCCTGAGCACACGGAGCGGCGATTAGCGCCTACACACCAGTCCTCTCTGTGCTGTTTACGGAGTCTCTGTTGCTCACAGTTGGGAGATGCAGGGAGTGAAAAATAAAGCCCCTTTCGTACCAGCAGCCGCCCATGGTAGTCTGGTTTTCTGAAGTTTCTGTCCCGGGATCAGTTTGTACATTGATGGCAGCCCCCATGTCACCCCACGTTTGGTGCCCACGCGGCGCTTCAGCTGATAAAGGCAGCCTGCGCTTCACGACGCACGTCTGGGAGCCCAGCTGCAGCAGGTCACATTATTAACACGAAAATATCTCTCTGGTCACAATCATCGAACACTTGTGAATGTACCGGGGGCACACGGGGGTCTTGGAACCGGAGGTCGCTGTCGGAATTCACTGCGGGCCCCTTATCCAGACATTCCCAGGCTCGGCTTTTGGTTGCTCACAGCACAGTGGCCTGCGTTGTTTTTGTGTATAGCGCTGCATATCGCACCAGCGGTGTCGTTGCGCTTCAGACCTTGGTCACTCGGAGGGCAACCGGAAAGTGCGATTTTAGGATATTGCAGGTTGTTCTGAGAGTCGAAGCTTGGTTACAAAAGCGCTGCTGTAATTCAGCTGCGTCACGACAAGTGCCGCTTACAGCCTCACGAGCTCAGCGTGGCCTGTTGAAGACCCCCGTGAACATTCCACTTCACCAGTAGCGAATGGTTTCTACTGGATAGCACCGCACTGTATGGCCCAGTGGCAAAGACCTGTATTATGCTACAGTACAAGCCATTTTAAAATGGACTTTTGGAATTTCTGTTTCACACTTGCACATTTTTCTCACATCCTTCGTGTCAACGTTTAGCGATGTCCTTAAATTCAACCGGGGCAAGAGGATGTGAGGTGCCCTTAGTACCCCCAGGGGCACCCCGCTTTCCCCCCTCCCCCAAATTAGGTTACCCAATGAAAACACAAGAAACAGTTGTAAGTGGGTAACAAATGCTGCAGGTTTATTACATAATTCCAGTATATGTAATAGGTGGGTTATTTTACGGGCGATCCAAGGGCAGGTGGCCATCTACTTCACCTGCCCGCCTGATGAGCCGGGCAGCACGGGAACGACCCGCAAGTGCTGCCCCCCAAGTGATTCTTTTTTACGATCACGTGCCATTGAAATTCTACTCACACCCCCCCTCTCGGGGCGGAGCGTCGCATAGCAAGCCCCCGGTTGTTCAGGCCCACAACCGCCCGCAGGCCTAGCGGGGCGCCGACCGGCTTCCGGGACCTCTCTGGAGGCTCCTCGTTTTTGCTCAGGCACCACGTGGTGCCGCGCAGAGGTACCCTTTGTACCGGCCTGCTTCCAGATCGCCCTGTAACTCCGCCACAGCCCTGGAGGCGGCTAACCGTCGCAGCCAGGGCCCCCCACCAACCCGCTATAGTCTTACCTGCACCTCTCCTATCTGGATGGGCTTCCTGCAACTAGCTGGAAGGAAACCATCCCTGCAGACAGAAGAGTTTGACATTCTGCCACCTCATGACAGTTTGACAGTGCTCGCGGGACTCAAACCCTGTGAGATCCCTTATATCCACAGGCCCAAGACATACCAGTGAGCTATAGCTCCTGGAGTTGTAGATGGCCCCATCTATGTCCCCAATCCCTAGACGCCATCCTAATCGGATAGGGTCTGTTGAAATAGAGGGGCCTGTGAAGATGTGCGATAACTATTCGCCCCCCAGCGGGAAGGTTACACCTATTCACAATCCTGGGCCTGCCCGCTTTGACTATTATGACGAGAAGGGTTACTTAACATTTGTACAGTCCCCTCAGAAAGTTAACCTGGGGCACGGGAGTGCACCTAACTGCCAGCGCGTGACCATGGGCAAGGGGCGACTCTTGCCCCTGCCCACCATCCCTTATACCTTATAGGAATTATGCCCCTACGGATCCCTCAGTGATGATCCCTAGGCATACCAGCTTCGGGAATCTGTTTGGCTTAAGCGTTGCGCGCTGTCATAATGTCCCCTTGTGTTTGCCCCGCTGACACCCCAGATATTGGGACAGCAGCACCCATAGCGCGGTAAAAGTGTCCGTAAACCAGGATCCCAGTCTCCTGCAGCTGCCGTACGCGACCAGTGATTCCGGTGGGGAGTGCCACCAACCGCAATGGTCCTCCAAGCATTACGGAAAGCCCATTTTTACCTGGGCCTCGCTCCAATTGATGGTGATTACACCCAGCTGAAGACCAGAGGCCCGCCTAAGGAGCCTATTCACTTGTTTTGCTACCCGGCTCCCTTGTGGGAGGGCCACAGAGTTAGGGCAACGCGTGTGCTCCCAGGGCACGGTGCTGCTGGAAAGCAGATATCTGATACTCACACGCTGGTACCTTATCTGTTGCTAAATGCCCTACTGCAGGAAGTTTCCCAAGAACCGTAGACTTCGCGGTCCCACCTAACTTGATCCCATCACCTGGGGGGAAACCAGTGGTGGCAGGACCTGCATGGTAACTCCATCCCGGCGTAGCTATCGCTTATTTGTGCCGCCGAAGCAGGCAATGCCCCCTTAGTCTCAAGTTCTACCCCTAGAGGATAACCTTGGGAGCAGACAAGTCTGTGGGAACCAACCGGAAACTTTGGTGCAAATACCGGCCCTATTCTGAACGTAGCGAATGCTGCGAGGTGGGCGACAAAAGAGGTCGCCAGTGAGGGTGGGGGAAGGCTAAATAGCCTCCCCCTCACACCTGGGCCCGGAAGTGACGCGCATTGCGCGTCACTTCCGGCCCTGACACGGAGGGGGGCACCAGTCTGTGTCCCTGCCCCCCCCCCCCCCCCGAAGGAGGGAGTGGGGAGGGGTGACCGGGGCCCCGGGGCCACTAAGGCGCCGACCGCCGAGTGGCCCCCTGCGGGGGCCGCGGTCAGCGGCATTTCTATGTATTGTTTATCATATGTGAGCTTTAACCACGAGAAGTTCCCAGACCCAGTGCTAGCATCTCACACTGTATGCAAACCACTTTCGAAAGGAGCTCACCTGAAGGAGTCGAGTAAGCCAGCCTTGTCTTCAGTTCGCTCTCGTATTTACATGGGTGAACTTCCAGACACGGCCCGTAGCCCAGTATCGTAAGTCTGATGACATTTCGGGCGCGTTTCACAGTGTGTTTTGCACCTTTTTTAAAGCCGATTTTACTGATCGGTTTCTCTACAAAGAATCAACTCCATATGGAAGGTACCAATTTCCAAAGCTAGAACATTCCCTTCCCAGAGGAAACAGACCCCCTCCTGACCTTCGCAGCAGTCGAGGCTAGAATGGGAAATGTTAGGAAGCACCTGCAGGGTTAACCATACAGGGGCAGATTTAGAAGCCCCTTGAGTAGGGTGACCAGAATGTTAAAGCAAAAAACCGGGAGATTTCACAAAAACAGAAGAAGGACTACAATTTTACGTCAAGCGAGCGCACAGAATGACGGCGCTCCTCAGCAGAGATTTACAAAATGGGCAGTAAGAACATTCATAAGATGCTATTTTTAAACCCAGTTTAATTCCCAGCTTGCCTGTTAATTACATTGCATTCTTTGAACAACTGCTAACTATCCCCGCTTTGTAAAACAAAAAAAGCACCTCCCCCGTTTTTATTCGACCCTCTCCAACGGACAGCTGGTGAAAAACGGGGACCGTCCGGGCAAATCTGGGACGCCTGGTCACCCTACCCTTGAGCCTTTATGCGCCTCCATTGCGTCACTTTTATTGACACAACGGGGGCGCAAACAATGCAGCCTATTTACAACATGATGCATCTAGTGAGATGCGTCGCGCTGTAAAGCCCTGCGTCACATTATACCTCCTCAGTTATAAGGTATGCAGGGTGCGCGCTCCCACGCAGGAAGGCCTCGTAAAAGAGACGCAGTAAAATGTACAAGATTTGACTGCGCCACTTTTAGGACGCCACTGCGTCAAAACCTTACGCCTGCTTGAAGCAGGCGTAAGGAGTAATACAGTACTGTAAGTACAGGCCTCAAAATACATTGCTGGAGCTGCGTCCTGCTTGTGACACAACTTCGGCAATGCGTGACTTTTGGGCCAACAGATGCGTCAGAATTTCTGACGCATCTGTTAATCCTTGCACCATGGAGCACTGTACTGTAAATACAGCGCATCCATGGTGGCGCAAGGACAGTTGGCACTGGCACAAGGAAACTGACGCATCTATGCAGATGCGTCAGTTCCATGTAAATCTGCCCCAAAGTTTCCACCTTGTGGCCTTTCACAACACTTTTCACAGACCCCCTACCAAGAAGGGTAGACTACAGTGTAAGTGAATTTGCCCTTTGGAAAATCTACAAACACTGATTAGACTAAGGATTTACAATTTCCGAAGGTCATTCAAAGTTTGACTAAACATTCAAGTGCACAAAATGTGGCCATTTGGTGTTTTAGTGACAGACGTGTCTTCTTTTGGCCCCATGAGACTTGAGCTTGCAGCCTGTGCCTTTAACAGTGAATACTGGCCCTGACTTATCTTTGAGGAAGAGCATTGTTTCTGGACACCATAGGAGACCCTATGGAACCGATTGCAGAGCAGAGCACACTTCATGCACTGTCTGCCACGCTTGACGCAGTTCAGCTTCTTGGAGGCGATTGTTTGTCGCAGCAATCTAAGTCTTGGCAAAGCCCATCAGATGGCAGCGTTGATGCATTTGCTGGGTTTGAATCCTGCATGGAGCATGGCCAGTTTTCTTTACACTGCTCAGAATGAGGCTTTACTGCCCCTCACACATGATTCTTGCTGCTCAAGGTAAATGTTAGTTAATCTGACTTTTTCAGGTGCCATCGCAGCATTCATTTTTGTAAGCGCTATATAGAACATAACAACACAATGATAAAATCATGTAACATAACTTTATCTTTACTCAGATAGTGAAAAAGGGCATTTCACACTTGCAGACAAAAATGCAAGCATCCCAAAATGATACTTTGTAATACATACTTGAAACAATATGGAACAAAATTTCCACATCCAGTCAGCTATAATTTATCATATAATCAGGATTTTCCAAGTTTTCAGTGTATCTTCTTTAATGTTGTAATAACCATGGATAAAGCGACAGTGTCACAGTTTTCATATTCATGTATTCAAACTCTTCTCTCCAAAAGATTTGCCCATACCATAAGCGTGGTAGGAGGTTTGCCCCTACCATAAGCGTGGCAGGAAGTTTGCCCCTACCATAAGCGTGGCAGGAGGTTTGCCCCTACCATAAGCGTGGCAGGAAGTTTGCCCCTACCATAAGCATGGCAGGAAGTTTGCCCCTACCATAAGCGTGGCAGGAAGTTTGCCCCTACCATAAGCGTGGCAGGAAGTTTGCCCCTACCATAAGCGTGGCAGGAAGTTTGCCCCTACCATAAGCGTGGCCGGAATTTTGCCCCTACCATAAGCGTGGCAGGAAGTTTGCCCCTACCATAAGCGTGGCAGGAAGTTTGCCCCTACCATAAGCGTGGCAGGAAGTTTGCCCCTACCATAAGCATGGCAGGAAGTTTGCCCCTACCATAAGCGTGGCCGGAATTTTGCCCCTACCATAAGCGTGGCAGGAAGTTTGCCCCTACCATAAGCGTGGCAGGAAGTTTGCCCATACCATAAGCGTGGTAGGAGGTTTGCCCCTACCATAAGCGTGGTAGGAGGTTTGCCCCTACCATGGGTGCAAGGACCACAGTACACTCCAGTCTGTGGATCTCAGAACTTGGAACTCACCAAATAGTTATGTTTTGCAGCAGCTCATAAGCAGTTAGCGCCACCTATTGGGAATTAGCAGTGTTCCTCTTTTATTAGGTCGAGCCTGGGCAGTGCATGTGCTGCTGTGCGGCACGCTGTATTGGAATATGGAATAGAAGCCACACCCACTTTCTGTCCATATTTGTCATTGGCGTGAGCCATTGTCCTTCGTAAATGCGGGCTTCTGATTTGTTAATAGGCTTGTTAGCCCCTACTTAGTACTGACTTGTCTTCATTTGTAACCTCCCATGAGGACTGGCCCTTTTACTTCAGTTGTTACACGGTGGGCCTTTTTTTAGTCCACAAGCACTATTTTCTTTAAATAGTTTCTCCTACTGCAGGCACAACATGCTTTCCTGCAACATTCAGTGCGCCATGTGCACTTTCACTTTCTAAGCAGCCCGGGACAATGGCGGCCGCTTCTTTGAATAGGTCTCTCATTTACAAGTGTTTGAGCTATTGGTATTGTTAATAATAATGCCTTTTATTTATGTGGTAATTATTAAAACCTATAGATAAAAGGGATTGGTATTTACAATGCTAATAGCTTAAACTCTCACAAATGTGAGACCTATTGCATTGCCGATGCTTGTATATCTTTCTTATTCACAAATGGGTAACCTTTATTGTCTTGTCTGGGCCTATTTTCTATCCAAGTGTGACCCCTGACCCTGGTGAAAACACGGGAGGACAATATGTGCTACATGAGGCCCCGGGTGATTGACATTACAAACGAATGGTCAATCCACAAGGAGGACTCATATAAGGAGTTTCCCAGTCGACCTCAACAGTAAAAGCTGGTGCGAGAGACAGTGGCTATTTGAGGTCCTCCATAACGGTATGTCCAATACTGGTGCTTTGGCGAAGTGATTGGCCCTGAAGAATTTGCCAAAATGACTGAGGCAAAGAAACACGTTGGCGTTGGAAATGGTACGCATGAATAGCAACCTGTCCATTTTAATTTGATAAAATACACTAAGCAAATAATAAAGTGATTGCTATAAGAGTGTTTTTGTCAATTTTAATCACAACCGGTCATATCGTGTGATGTGACCTGTTCACTTCACTGCACCTACAGATTTTCCTTTCTTTTGAACACCTTTCTCTTTTTCTTTTGGACAAAATGACCACCTATGATGATAAAAGTGAGCACAACTGGTGAGTACCAACCGGTGACCCCGTTGGTGGTGCGCACATGAGGGGTCATTTTGTCTTTCACATTTTTTGTCTATCACACGTTTTCTTGCTGATTCAGGACATCACTTTGGTTCTGAATGTATACGGAGTTAAGTTGAAAGGACCTTAGTATTTAACATTCAGGAGACTGTCAGTTGTAAAAATTTGGGTTTTAATGAAAGGCGGAAAACGTTTTGCGACTACCTCATTGTAACAGGGTCATGGCGTCTCAGGATGAAGTACGGGATAGCCTGGATTAGTGGACACCTGCACCCCCACTACCTTGTTCTTTTACCCATTCACAGGACGATTGGGATACTTACGGGACTGCTGAAGCATTCTGTGAGAACGAGCCGGATCCCTTTAAGCCGCACTGCCTGTTTGCGGTCGCCACGCCCCCCTCGTCACGTGAACACACCGGATTGGATATTGGGCCGGAAGACCAGACGGAGGCGTGTGACATCACCAAAGAGTGGAGTGCTGGAAACGAGGAGCGGAGAACGAGGACGGCGAGCGGAGAAGACGTACCAGCTGAGGTTCGGGACGGAGACTCCACGACGGAGCTAGGTGTAAAGCCAGGAGGCCAACGTACCCACGCAGCGCCGAGACACACTCCTGGAGGGGTGTGGCTACCCCAGGTACGCGAACGGGTCAAGGGCTGGATGGGGTGGCGAAAGGGTCATTAGAACGCCGTATTCCCCTTCTTACCTGCCCCCTCACTAAAACCACTCACTTGTCGCACAGAAGAGAACCGAGATATAAGCACTATTAGAAAGCACAACAGAAGGTGTTTCCTCACCCCCGGTCCCGGTTATAGGGTTTCAGAACGCCACACGTTGAGTCCTAACGGTCCCCTTTTCCTTCTTTTACATGCGCCCTGTGGATCCTGGAGTTCCCCCAGAGTGCCCGCAGAGGACGTCCCATAGCTGGCGAGAAGACCAAACACCCCACTGTAACCACGGAGCCCGCAAAGAAGGAAGAAAGACTGCCCAGCAGATTGAGACGTGCAACATCCTCAATAAAACCTTACGTTAAACGACCTGGTCTACGCGCTGTTCCTCCCACACCTCTACACTCATAAAAAAGAAAAAAGAGGAGTTTATGGAATTTAGAAAATTACAGTACTTCGCACACGTTTTAAAAGCATTGAACCTAAAAAGAGGCGCCTTAGAAACCAGGATTTGGTGTTTTGATGATTTTTGAGTGGAGGGCGACCTGGTTTTCTTTTCCCTCTGTAGCTCCTTTTTGGATATACCTCGTGAAAACACACCAGGACATGGGCACAAACCTCAGCAAGCTATTTATTTTTGGTTTTTGGGAGAAGGGGGTTTAGGGGTGGGACGGAGGCAAAAATGGCTCTTAGGTAGTTCATGGAATGAGGTCCTGTCCCCTCCAAGCTCATTCCCCTCCTCATTGTATTAGTTGGCACCAAGAAACCACCCCTGCTGATGAGCAGTGCTAGGATTTAAAGATGTGCTTGCCGCTACCCAGGGGCTAACAACTTTACACACGAATGTGCAGTCTTGACATAAATTTATTAGAGACTTCAGGCCAGGTACCCAGGTTCTCCTTATATGATTAAACAATTAAACATTTAGCACTTATTAGAATAATCGCTTCTTATGAATATTCAAAATCCTTTGAAAGCGACGCAATCTAAGTATTCCTACTGTTTCAGGTTGGTCTGCACGTCGGCCGGTGCTCCAGCTGCTGGTCACAGTTTCAAGTCCCATGGGCTGACAGGTCTCTTTCATGTCCCCGATGGGCTGCTTTCGGAGCAGGGTGCAGGGACATGACCCAGTGATGAAAGCCCGCATAGCCCCACCCTAATTGCAGCCTACTGCAGCATGCACAGCTTTGAACATTTTTGCCAGGGGTGGTTTTGGCTGCAGGGTCCTGGCTGGGTTCTGTCAGTGCCCTCTGGATTCTTTTACCTTCTCGTCCCCCCCCCCCCGGCTGTCTAATGGACATGCCTTCTAAGTACTGGGGTGTCCACTGCCAGGCCCTCACTAGTTGCGACTGGGAGCTGGGTCTCTTCGACCTGGTTTTGGTTCTAATGTGTTAGTGCACAAGTTCTGCTCACAGCGTGTGTGCTTCTTTTGAGAGGGCCCCTCTTACAGCCCCAAAAGGAACACAAGTGTGACTTGAGGCCTTGTGACAAATCCCCAGACATTTAATCTGAAGGTTAAGGGTTCAAGACCCACTATTGTTCAGGTTAAAGGTCTTGACCTGGCATAAAGCATCTGCATGGAAGTCTGGGTCTCAAGGTTGCGGGCATGGCCTCCGGCATGGTAGCCTTTGATTGCCACCATCTGACTCTGGGTCTCTAGCATGCAAGTCTGGGTCTTCAGTGTGCTAGTCTGGGCCTCTAACTTTCGAGGGTGGGTCACCAGCATGGTAGCCTGGGTCTCCAGAGTGTTAGCTCGGGTCTCCACAGTGCAAGGATGCATCTCCAGTATGGTGGCCTGGTTGTTCAGAGTGTTAGCCTGGGTCTTCAGTGTGAAAAATTAGGTCTTTGGGGTGGTAGCCTGGATCTCCAGACTGTTTTCCTGGGTCTCCACTGTACAAGGCAGGATATCCAGAGTGTTGGCCTGGGTCTCCACCGTGCAAGGCTGGATCTCCAGTATAGTAGACTGGGTCTCCAGAGTGTTGCCTGGGTATCCAGCATGGAAAACTGGGTCTCCAGAGTGTTAGCCTGGGTTTCCACCATGCAACCCCAGATCTCCAGTATGGTGGCTTGGGTCTCCAGAGTGGCAAGGCTGGATCTCCAGTAAGTTAGCCTGGATCTCCAGACTGTTGGCCTGGGTCTCCACCGTGCAAGGCTGGATCTCCAGAGTATTAGCCTGGGTTTCCACCATGCAAGGCCGGATCTCCAGTATGGTGGCCTGGGTCTTCAGCGTGGTAGCCTGGGTCTCCAACTTTCGAGGCTGGGTCACCAGCATGGTAGCCTGGGTCTCCAGAGTGTTAGCTCGGGTCTCCACAGTGCAAGGATGCATCTCCAGTATGGTGGCCTGGTTGTTCAGAGTGTTAGCCTGGGTCTTCAGTGTGAAAAATTAGGTCTTTGGCGTGGTAGCCTGGATCTCCAGACTGTGTTCCTGGGTCTCCGCTGTACAAGGCAGGATATCCAGAGTGTTGGCCTGGGTCTCGACCGTGCAAGAATGGATCTCCAGTATAGTAGACTGGGTCTCCAGAGTGTTGGCCTGGGTATCCAGCATGGAAAACTGGGTCTCCAGAGTGTTAGCCTGGGTTTCCACCATGCAACCCCAGATCTCCAGTATGGTGGCTTGGGTCTCCAGAGTGGCAAGGCTGGATCTCCAGTAAGTTAGCCTGGATCTCCAGACTGTTGGCCTAGGTCTCCACCGTGCAAGGCTGGATCTCCAGAGTATTAGCCTGGGTTTCCACCATGCAAGGCCGGATCTCCAGTATGGTGGCCTGGGTCTTCAGCGTGGTAGCCTGGGTCTCCACCGTGCAAGGCTGGATCTCCAGAGTGTTAGCCTGGGTCTCCTCCATGCAAGGCTGGATCTCCAGTATGGTGCCTGGGTCTTCAGTGTGGTAGCCTGGGTCTCCATCGTGCAAGGCTGGATCTCCAGAATGTTAGGCTGGGTCTCCACCATGCAAGGCTGGATCTCGGGTATGGTAGAGTGGGCCTCCAGAGTAGTAGCCGGGGTCTCCATCGTGCAAGGCTGGATCTCCAGAATGTTAGGCTGGGTCTCCACCATGCAAGGCTGGATCTCGGGTATGGTAGAGTGGGCCTCCAGAGTATTAGCCTGGGTCTCCACCATGCAAGGCTGGATCTCCAGAGGGTTAGCCTGGGTTTCCACAGTGTAAGGCTGGATCTCCAAAGTGTTGACCTAGGTCTCCACCTTGCAAGTATGGTAGCCTGGGTCTCCAGACTGTTAGCCTGTGTCTCCACTGTGCACGTTTTCTTGCTGATTCAGGACATCACTTTGGTTCTGAATGTACACGGAGTTAAGTTGAAAGGACCTTAGTATTTAACATTCAGGAGACTGTCAGTTGTAAAAATGTGGGTTTTAATGAAAGGCGGAAAACGTTTTGCGACTACCTCATTGTAACAGGGTCATGGCGTCTCAGGATGAAGTACGGGATAGCCTGGATTGGTGGACACCTGCACCCCCACTACCTTGTTCTTTTACCCATTCACAGGATGATTGGGATACTTACGGGACTGCTGAAGCATTCTGTGAGAATGAGCCGAATCCCTTTAAGCCGCACTGCCTGTTTGCGGTCGCCACGCCCCCCTCGTCACGTGAACACACCAGATTGGATATTGGGCCGAAAGACCAGACGGAGGCGTGTGACATCACCAAAGAGTGGAGTGCCGGAGACCAGGAGCGGAGAACGAGGACGGCAAGCGGAGAAGACGTACCAGCGGAGGTTCGGGACGGAGACTCCACGACGGAGCTAGGTGTAAAGCCAGGAGGCCAACGTACCCACGCAGCGCCGAACCACACTCCTGGAGGGGTGTGGCTACCCCAGGTACGCGAACGGGTCAAGGGCTGGATGGGGTGGCGAAAGGGTCATTAGAACGCCGTATTCCCCTTCTTACCTGCCCCCTCACTAAAACCACTCACTTGTCGCACAGAAGAGAACCGAGATATAAGCACTATTAGAAAGCACAACAGAAGGTGTTTCCTCACCCCCGGTCCCGGTTATAGGGTTTCAGAACGCCACACGTTGAGTCCTAACGGTCCCCTTTTCCTTCTTTTACATGCGCCCTGTGGATCCTGGAGTTCCCCCAGAGTGCCCGCAGAGGACGTCCCATAGCTGGCGAGAAGACCAAACACCCCACTGTAACCACGGAGCCCGCAAAGAAGGAAGAAAGACTGCCCAGCAGATTGAGTCGTGCAACATCCTCAATAAAACCTTACGTTAAACGACCTGGTCTACGCGCTGTTCCTCCCACACCTCTACACTCATAAAAAAGAAAAAAGAGGAGTTTATGGAATTTAGAAAATTACAGTACTTCGCACACGTTTTAAAAGCATTGAACCTAAAAAGAGGCGCCTTAGAAACCAGGATTTGGTGTTTTGATGATTTTTGAGTGGAGGGCGACCTGGTTTTCTTTTCCCTCTGTAGCTCCTTTTTGAATATACCTCGTGAAAACACACCAGGACATGGGCACAAACCTCAGCAAGCTATTTATTTTTGGTTTTTGGGAGAAGGGGGTTTAGGGGTGGGACGGAGGCAAAAATGGCTCTTAGGTAGTTCATGGAATGAGGTCCTGTCCCCTCCAAGCTCATTCCCCTCCTCATTGTATTAGTTGGCACCAAGAAACCACCCCTGCTGATGAGCAGTGCTAGGATTTAAAGATGTGCTTGCCGCTACCCAGGGGCTAACAACTTTACACACGAATGTGCAGTCTTGACATAAATTTATTAGAGACTTCAGGCCAGGTACCCAGGTTCTCCTTATATGATTAAACAATTAAACATTTAGCACTTATTAGAATAATCGCTTCTTATGAATATTCAAAATCCTTTGAAAGCGACGCAATCTAAGTATTCCTACTGTTTCAGGTTGGTCTGCACGTCGGCCGGTGCTCCAGCTGCTGGTCACAGTTTCAAGTCCCATGGGCTGACAGGTCTCTTTCATGTCCCCGATGGGCTGCTTTCGGAGCAGGGTACAGGGACATGACCCAGTGATGAAAGCCGCACAGCCCCACCCTAATTGCAGCCTACTGCAGCATGCACAGCTTTGAACATTTTTGCCAGGGGTGGTTTTGGCTGCAGGGTCCTGGCTGGGTTCTGTCAGTGCCCTCTGGATTCTTTTACCTTCTCGTCCCCCCCCCGGCTGTCTAATGGACATGCCTTCTAAGTACTGGGGTGTCCACTGCCAGGCCCTCACTAGTTGCGACTGGGAGCTGGGTCTCTTCGACCTGGTTTTGGTTCTAATGTGTTAGTGCACAAGTTATGCTCACAGCGTGTGTGCTTCTTTTGAGAGGGCCCCTCTTACAGCCCCAAAAGGAACACAAGTGTGACTTGAGGCCTTGTGACAAATCCCCAGACATTTAATCTGAAGGTTAAGGGTTCAAGACCCACTATTGTTCAGGTTAAAGGTCTTGACCTGGCATAAAGCATCTGCATGGAAGTCTGGGTCTCAAGGTTGCGGGCATGGCCTCCGGCATGGTAGCCTTTGATTGCCACCATCTGACTCTGGGTCTCTAGCATGCAAGTCTGGGTCTTCAGTGTGCTAGTCTGGGCCTCTAACTTTCGAGGGTGGGTCACCAGCATGGTAGCCTGGGTCTCCAGAGTGTTAGCTCGGGTCTCCACAGTGCAAGGATGCATCTCCAGTATGGTGGCCTGGTTGTTCAGAGTGTTAGCCTGGGTCTTCAGTGTGAAAAATTAGGTCTTTGGGGTGGTAGCCTGGATCTCCAGACTGTTTTCCTGGGTCTCCACTGTACAAGGCAGGATATCCAGAGTGTTGGCCTGGGTCTCCACCGTGCAAGGCTGGATCTCCAGTATAGTAGACTGGGTCTCCAGAGTGTTGCCTGGGTATCCAGCATGGAAAACTGGGTCTCCAGAGTGTTAGCCTGGGTTTCCACCATGCAACCCCAGATCTCCAGTATGGTGGCTTGGGTCTCCAGAGTGGCAAGGCTGGATCTCCAGTAAGTTAGCCTGGATCTCCAGACTGTTGGCCTGGGTCTCCACCGTGCAAGGCTGGATCTCCAGAGTATTAGCCTGGGTTTCCACCATGCAAGGCCGGATCTCCAGTATGGTGGCCTGGGTCTTCAGCGTGGTAGCCTGGGTCTCCAACTTTCGAGGCTGGGTCACCAGCATGGTAGCCTGGGTCTCCAGAGTGTTAGCTCGGGTCTCCACAGTGCAAGGATGCATCTCCAGTATGGTGGCCTGGTTGTTCAGAGTGTTAGCCTGGGTCTTCAGTGTGAAAAATTAGGTCTTTGGCGTGGTAGCCTGGATCTCCAGACTGTTTTCCTGGGTCTCCGCTGTACAAGGCAGGATATCCAGAGTGTTGGCCTGGGTCTCCACCGTGCAAGAATGGATCTCCAGTATAGTAGACTGGGTCTCCACAGTGTTGGCCTGGGTATCCAGCATGGAAAACTGGGTCTCCAGAGTGTTAGCCTGGGTTTCCACCATGCAACCCCAGATCTCCAGTATGGCGGCTTGGGTCTCCAGAGTGGCAAGGCTGGATCTCCAGTAAGTTAGCCTGGATCTCCAGACTGTTGGCCTAGGTCTCCACCGTGCAAGGCTGGATCTCCAGAGTATTAGCCTGGGTTTCCACCATGCAAGGCCGGATCTCCAGTATGGTGGCCTGGGTCTTCAGCGTGGTAGCCTGGGTCTCCACCGTGCAAGGCTGGATCTCCAGAGTGTTAGCCTGGGTCTCCTCCATGCAAGGCTGGATCTCCAGTATGGTGCCTGGGTCTTCAGTGTGGTAGCCTGGGTCTCCATCGTGCAAGGCTGGATCTCCAGAATGTTAGGCTGGGTCTCCACCATGCAAGGCTGGATCTCGGGTATGGTAGAGTGGGTCTCCAGAGTATTAGCCTGGGTCTCCACCATGCAAGGCTGGATCTCCAGAGGGTTAGCCTGGTTTTCCACAGTGTAAGGCTGGATCTCCAAAGTGTTGACCTAGGTCTCCACCTTGCAAGTATGGTAGCCTGGGTCTCCAGACTGTTAGCCTGTGTCTCCACTGTGCAAAGCTGGATCTCCAGAGTTGTAGCCAGAGTCTTTAGAGTGTAGCCTGGGTTTCCATGGTGCAAGGCTAGATCTCCAAAGTGTTAGCCTGGGTCTCCACCATGCAATGAAGGATCTCCAGTATGGTAGCCTGGATCTCCAGAGTGTTAGCCTGGGTCTCCACCGTGCAAGGCTGGATCTCCAGAGTTGTAGCCAGAGTCTTCAGAGTGTAGCCTGGGTTTCCACGGTGCAAGGCTGGATCTCCAAAGTGTTAGCCTGGGTCTCCACCATGCAATGAAGGATCTCCAGTATGGTAGCCTGGATCTCCAGAGTGTTAGCCTGGGTCTCCACCGTGCAAGGCTGGATCTCCAGAGTTGTAGCCAGAGTCTCCAGAGTGTTAGTCTGGGTCTCCACTGCGGAAGGCTTTGTCTTCGGTGTGGTAGCCCAGATCTCCAGCGTGGTACCCGGGGTCTCCAACATTCGAGGCTGAGTCTCCAGCATGCTAGCCAGGGTCAAGAACCTGCCCCCGTCTGCCTGTCACTCTCGCTGTTGCTCTTCTGCCTTGCATTGCAACGCTGGTGTTCGACCTTAATCTTGTTTGAAAAATATGGTTGGTCTTTAATATCATTGCAAAGCAATTGTGAGGTCCGGAATATTGTTTTAGAAAATACTGCATGTAAGATTGTTGTTTTTTAATTTGTTAATAAAACCAAAGGGCATATTTACGAGCCCACTGCACAGCTGCAGTGTCAGTTTTTGTGACGCTCCAGTGGCGCTGATTATAAACATAGAGGTGTGGCAAGAAAAATGGAAATTATACATTCATATCATATAATCCAAATAAAACGTTTATTACAGAATAAACAAAAAACAACAATCTTGAAGGGGCACGGCGGGTCTTCTCTGGGCATTCTGTAAATCACAGCCTGCAAGACAAAAATCTAGATGAGTAGGTGGGTCATGCGCCCATCAAAGGACAGAGAGAGAGAGCGAAAGAGAGGGAGAGAGAGCAGGGGAGAGGGGGAGAGAGAAAGAGAGGGGGAGAGGTAGAGAAAGAGAGGGAGAGAGGGAGAGAAAGAGAGGGAGTGAGAGAGAAAGAGAGGGAGAAAGAAAGAAAGAGAAAGAGTGGGAGAGAGAAAGAGGGAGAGAGAAAGAGAGGGAGAGAGAGAAAGAGAGGGAGAGAGTGAGAGAAAGAGAGCGGGAGAGAGAAAGAGAGGGAGAGAGAAAGAGAGGGAGAGAAAGAAAGAGAGGGAGGGAGAGAGAGAGAGTGAGAGAAAGAGAGAGGGAGAGAGAAAGAGAGGGAGAGAGAAAGAGAAAGAAAGAGAGGAGAGAGAAAGAGAGGGAGAGAGAAAGAGAGGGAGAGAGAAAGAGAATGATAGAGAAAGAGAGGGAGAGAGAAAGAGAATGAGAGAGAAAGAGGGGGCGAGAAAGAAAGAGAGGGAGGGAGACAGAGAGAGAGTGAGAGAAAGAGAGAGGGAGAGAGAAAGTGAGGGAGAGAGAAAGAGAAAGAGAAAGAAAGAGAGGAGAGAGAAAGAGAGGGAGAGAAAAAGAGAGTGAGAGAAAAAAAGAGAGGGAGAGAGAAAGAGAATGAGAGAGAAAGAGAGAGAAAGAGAGGGAGAGAGAAATAGAGGGAGAGAGAAAGAGAATGAGAGAGAAAGAGAGGGAGAGAAAGAAAGAGAGGGAGGGAGAGAGAGATAGAGTGAGAGAAAGAGAGAGGGAGAGAGAAAGAGAGGGAGAGAGAAAGAGAAAGAAAGAGATGAGAGAGAAAGAGAGGGATAGAGAAAGAGAGGGAGAGAGAGAAAGAGAGGGAGAGAGAAAGAGAGGGAGAGAAAAAGAGAGTAAGAGAGGGAGAGAGAAAGAGAGGGAGAGAGAGTGCCAACACTGCAGACACAGGCCTCACTGCTCACCTGCACTCACTAGTGTGTCTCCAACCACGTGCCGGTACACACTGCAGTCCCCCAGGTCCCTCATCAGAAACAGTTGCCAGAGACATGAATTGCAGAGTCCATACAGTAGCATACACCATCAGCGCTTGCTTGCCCCTGCGCACACAGGCCGATGAACCCCAGCCCCTCCCGCTGCCCAGCGGTGATTGCCCGCCCCTGCGCAACTAGGCCTCACTGCGCACTTTCCACCATCGGCATGTCTCCAAGAGGGCTCACCACGTGCCAGTGGGAGCCCCAAGCCCGGGGCCGACAACCACATCATGCAGCCCCGCACCACGGGCCACCAGGTCACACACTTGATTCTGGGTCTTGATTTCAGTATGGAAGAATACATATCAGTGCACCCGCCCTCATCACAGTCTGCACACCCGCTCAGCCGTTGAGGTACCACTATCTCTGTGAACCAGGAGGCGACACCATGTGGCGGTAGGCCCGCACTGCCCACAGGCTCAGGCCTACATGGCGGTCCAGCAGGGCTCACAATAATGCCACCATTCTGGACCGCCTGGATGGAGCATCATCGCAGGCTGCACACCCGCTCAGCACTTAAGTTGCCCCTACCTCAGTGCACCGAAAGTCACCATCCCATGGTGGTATGCCTGTGCTTTCCGCAGTGTTTCCAGTGTCACCAAGTCTGTGCCCCGCAAGACATGGACCTATTATGATTGAGTCCCGCGGTGCGGACGCCATCATGTTACCCCCGGCACCAGGCAATGTGCTGTGCCCAGGCCTTAGGCTCTAAGGCAGAAATGATAACCACACGGAGACACCCAGTTGCAGAGTGGAAATGGCGTCCAGCGCGTGCGCCAGGCCCTTTTTATTGGCAGGGTCCCATGTCCTGTGATTCCTGTGCTGGATGGGTGTGGTGTGGGTGTAAACCAGCTGTGAGGGAGTGGCTGTGGCCTGCTGACAACTAGACCTGTGAGCAGCAGATCCCTACAGGGTAGACCTGGGACATGTAGTGTTGTCGTCCCCCCCTGTGAGCGTAAGCGGAGTGGGCTGAACGGGTGTGAACAATGAGACCCCCGGGCTCTGGGTGTGGTTCCGGTCTGGGCTGGACAAGGAAGTAACTAGTGCGTGTGTCTCCTATCTAGTGTTGGCGCCACCCATCACGCATTCGGCAATGTGTCATCCTGTCACCCTGTCACCCAAGTCCCACAACATGAGCAGCATGGACATAAGGGGAAATCACTGAACCTACATGCATCAATACCTCAATACCTCCACACTTGCAAGATCATAGACATGACACATCGGTGTGAAAATGAATGTTTAATGCACATTCAGTGGAGTGTTGCCGCTTGAGCAGTAAAGGGCCCTGAAAACCCCACTTTACGTTGTTAACCCGTGTAGGGCCAAGAAGAGTCCTTCAGGGAATGACATGTACATCGGAAGAGGAAGAGTTCAGTCCGCAATCTGATAGCTGTGTCATTGGTGACCAAACAGAATATGGCAGTTCATGTCGAGGTCCAAGGTGTGTGTCGCAGAGTGCATTGGGGGACAGTGGAAGGTGACGATGCAGAGGGCAGAAACAGGCCATATGGCTAAGATGAATGCTACCACTTCCTTCTGACCATGAGGGCAGATTCATTCGCATGTTCAGCTGTTTCAGGTGCCTCACATGTGGGTGGTGGTGTTCTGTCTCCAGCACTGTGTGGCACTGACACATCAGGAGCCATGGATGTGGATGGAGTGGTAGCAGCAGCATGCATCAGCGCCAGGCCTTATGGCAGCAATGCCATGAGGAGGGTCTTTTTGGCATTGAGTGACCCAGCTACCGCTCGCTCGTGTGCAGCCATGGCAGCCGATATTTCCGCCCGTTTCCGCTCCATGTTCTCCATGAGCCTCCGCATGAGTCCCAACTCCTGGGCGAGCTCGCTGGAGCCACTCTGACTAGACAATCGTTCTTGTGGCAGAGTCAGGACTCTGGCGATGTCAGCCATGGTTCATTGGAGGGCATGGAGCAGACTGTAGGTGTCTGTTAGGGACTGTGAGTGGTCCCTGATGGGACTTAGACACCCACATATGGTGTCTAGTTTGTCTGCCATGCGATCA
This sequence comes from Triturus cristatus, assembly GCF_964204655.1. NCBI lineage: Eukaryota > Metazoa > Chordata > Amphibia > Caudata > Salamandridae > Triturus > Triturus cristatus. The sequence continues at coordinate 19,163,392 of NC_140585.1, read as the reverse complement.
AACCCCACCTGCACTTCTTCAGCCAGCTTCTCCTGGCACCCAAACACACGGCGTTTGAAGCCCTTGTGTTCATTGTGGGGGTCCTGGAAGGCAGCCGTGGTGGTTGGTATTGCCTGCTGTGTGTGCTGTGCAGGGGGTGGGTTCCCCTAATAGCAGCTGGCCTGCCCTGCTCCTAGAAGTGGGCTGCAGAGGCTCTCCACGAGCTGTTGGAGGGCATCGGAGTCAAAGGTGTGGTGGTCCTCTTCGTCACCAGAGAAGAGAGGTTGGGACTGCTCTGCAGGAGCTGTTGAATTTCCCTCTGCAATGCGAAAGAGAGATGCAGTTTAACATTGTGTTCACGTGTATGTTATCGCATTGTACATGTTTACATTCAAACTGCATGACAGTGTACATTGTGACTGTTTGTGGGGAGCTGCCTATATGATGCGGGACAGTGGACATTCTGACAACATCACAGCACTGTGTTTGTACTTGTACATTGTCAACTCACATTTCCCTGCTATGCCACATGTGATTGGCCAGTATCTGTACACAAGTGGCACCAGTTGTGTCCTCTGTTCTGTTGTGGACGTGTTGCGGATTGTGCCACATCGTTGTCAATGTTGATGTGCTCTGCAAGTGATGTGTGTGTGTTGTATTTTGGGGGAGTCCCCCCTGCAGCTCTGATTTGGCTGCCCCTTATCCATTACATGTGGTGTGCCTTTGACTTCTGTGCTTATACAGTGCTGAGATGTTGCATACTTTGATGCATTGGTCTCTTGGTGGGAGTGTGGAGTCTGGGGCATGGTTTGTCCGCAGATGTTCTATGCTTACTTGTGCATGTGTGCCACTGTGCCCATCCCCCCATCCCCACATCCCCCCGTCCCTGGTCGTTACTCACCCTGGTGCTGTTGTGTCCGGTCATGTTGATCAGTGTCCGGTCCCCTAACTCCTGCCACCGTCTCCCCACTGATGACTGTGGACACCATTTCCTCCATCTCGTCCAGCTCCTCCTGTGGCGCTGGGCTCCCACCTCCAGTCTACATTGCTGCCTTCCGGTTGTTTGCAAATTTCTGCTTGGTTTTGCACTTGACATCATTCCAGCGCCTCTTGACCTCTTCCATTCTCTTCTTCAGCACTCCGACAGCATTCACCTAGTCCACGATGGTCTGCCATATTCCATTTTTAGTTGCCAGTGACACAGTGGAGGTGACAAACAATAGTTGATGGTGTTCTATCACCTCCTTTATCAGGATCCTGTTTTCCTGCGGACTGAACCTTTTATTCCTGCTCTTCTTGTCCTTGCCCTTCCCTGACCCCGAGGTCACAGGCTGGTCCTCCGGGGCGCTTGTGGGGGTCTGGTTGTCCTCTGCACTTGATTTTAACACGTTCATTTGACGTGTTGTGGTGGGTCTGTCGCATGGTGCCACCGTGTTGGGAATACCATGTTAACACGTTGTTATTTTCTAGCGATAGACTGCGATGTGAAGAGTTGCGTTGTTACTTTTGCAGTAGTTATCACACTTCTTGAGAATATCCCCCAAAAGTTTACATTCTTAAGAGTTTGGTTGAGAGTTGGTGCTGGTAATATAGACAACTGACTACTCCCTACCAAAGTCTTTTTTAATGTTCACAAAAATCCTTCCCTTTTGCAAGTTGAGTACCTCCCCAACTTCAGGGTCAGTAACTTTTCAATGGTCCTAAACCATTGATACATATGGATAGGAATTGCTATGTGAAAGGGATGCCTAAACGACAAACATTCCAAACAGTGTTTCATTATCCATTTCTGAATCCATTTTAAGAGCCAGAAAAAAGTTACATACTTAAACAGGTTTACTACATTGCAAGAGGAAAAGAGGAAGTATTCTGTCTCTCCAGATTTAAGAAAGTGCGATTGTAAAAATGCTTTGTTCATCTGGCCCTTAGATACTGACAACATGACTTTTTGCTAAAGAGGAGCACTAGGTTTTCGTATGTGTGTAAAATATTAGGCAAGAACTTATTATAAAGTTTTATGAAAGAGCTGATTTCTCCCCACTTGATTCAAGGCCTGGTGTACTATGCCCCCACCACAGCATTCAGTGTGGAAACATGTCCATTTCTAAACACTTGAACTCATCTTTACAAACACAGACTCTCTTCTACGCTTCACTGGTTCACTGCAGAAATCTACCAGTGCACCCTAGCACTCTATTGAAAAACACTGGATTTAAAACCTGAGGGCGCACTCTCACTTGGTTGTTTGGCAGGAGTGCCTGGAACAAAAGGGCACCTTGTTGAGTTGCCAGCGGGCAAGAAGGGGCCTGTCTCACTCACCCTCTCTCCCTCTCAGCACTCTCTCTCTACTGCGCCACCCTCTTGCTGATTCTTTTTCATCTCAGCCTTCTCACTTTGTCTCTACCTTCAACTTTTTCCCTTGTTGTTTTTCTGTCTCTTGCTCTGGAGCAAAGTTTGTTGAGGACAAATAAGTGAATGCAACCCACAATATGCTGTTGTTCTTCAGAGTGCCGGGTTTAAATCTAGGAGGCACTTTGGACTGGAAAACTGGACTCAACATCCTGTAATTCCAGGCAAATTACTTAATCTCACTGTGCCTTAAGAAATGTGTGCTGTTACTCTTGTAGATCACTCTAATGCCCTCATGTAATGTTTGGGCTATAGAAAACTCCCAAAAATAAACAAGTATTTGTAAAGCTGATAAGTCTGGCATTACACATAGCTGCAGTTCCTCACGTCATTACTAGATGTCCCTCTAAAATCAGAAGCAACAAATCATTGTCTATAATAATAATAATAATAATTCACATATGTAAAGCCGTAACAATCACCCATAAAGGTCTCTAGGCGCTAGGGGCCGTCGGGAAGATTAAGCAAGCTATTGCCCAGAGTCACATGGTGCTGGGCTAATCTGCTGCCGGTGCCGGGGATCGAACCGTGATCCCCAGATTCCGGAGTCAGTCGCCCTGGCCGCGGCACCACACCTCTTCCACCTCTTTTATAAGAAAGCTGCAATAACTTAGGGCCTAAGCTACAATAACTTAGGGCCTAATTACGAGTATGGTGATCCTGGGATAGCCGTACCCGTGATTGGCGGTCCAACTGCTCCCATCGCAGTAAGCCTCCTGCCTGATTACGATAGTAGTGGTGAGACTGCCACAAAACTGACACCTCTGCCTGTATCCAGGAACCAGCAGCGATGGTGAGAGGGGCTGGAAAGGGTGGCAGTGCTAATGCTGGCACCACTGACCTGCTTACGACCAGCCTTTCCACTGCCCATTTCATGGCGTTGACCCTGCCATGAAAAAAGGATGGCAGAAAGGCAGCAAAGGGGGCCCAAAAAGGGCCCCTGAGTGAATCTGCCCATGGGGGTGTGCGTTCAGGGGGGCAGAATTGCATCATCATGCATGCACTGTGTAGCATGCACAACATGTTGCATGCCACACAGTGCACCTGACGTGGCAGCTGCCCCATGGCGGCGGTATGACTGCTGGCTGTTATCCTCAGCTGAAGCATGCTGATGCCGTGGGACCGCTGCCGTGGCTCTGCCAGCCCGGCTAGAACATTGTAATTGGGTGGGCGAGATGCCACAGGCTTGGTGGTCTTCCTCAGACCTCCACGCCGGCGGTCCGGCTGGAAGACCACCAATGTCTTAATCATGCCCTGAAAGTGTTGCTACATGTTCCTTTCAAGTCAGATCCAAGTAAGCTGCAGTACCTCAAGTCATTACTAGATGTTGCTCTCGCTCCAGTCGTTCACAAAGCTGAGGGAGTGTCGTTTCAACATAAAATGTGTCAACACACTTGGGATTTTCTATAGGACAAGCAAATATGCCAAAGTTGGTTTATGATGATGAATGAATATTTCATCTTCCAATAAATGTCTTTATAATTCAGCAATACCTAGGATTACAGCAGAGCATTCATAGGTATTAATAGTCACCAGTAAACTCAAGTGTCTTCAATCTTACATTTAGCAAACAGATTTTTGAGTAGCATTATATATGTGTGCCAGTAAAATGCAGTTGTTGTTTGTTTTTTAAGTCCACTGTCTTATGCTGTGGTGGGAAGAAGGAAAATGTCAATGTCAGTTGAACAAGGCTCATTTTGGGATTGTATATATATATATTATCTACTGGCGGTCGCCAGTAGATAGTTATAGTTAGGACCGTGTTTCCATAGGAAATCTGCAACATTCTATTTTGAATAACTTTGGCGCCGATTGTCGAATCCTCGCGAAATTTTCAAAATAGGTGGGGCGCTCCGCTCCTTCCCTGAAAGTCTCGGGGGGATTCGTGAAGCAGGGGCCGAGCAAAAGGGGGGGTCCCAAAACGCGTTTTCCACATGCATTTTTCCATAGGACCTTTAGTCCAAGCTACAGCCCGAACAGCTGAACAGAATTACTTGAAATTTGGCAGAGAGGTAGTCCTCAGGTCAGGGATGTGCCTTTTGCAGGTCTGGTGTAAATCTGTTCAGTAGTTCCTGAGAAAATAGCATTTAAATCAATATATATATCTATAGGCGCGCTCCGTGCGCGTACGGTAAAACTTACCGTACGCGCACGCTGCCGTGCGCGAGCGCGATTCTGATTGGTTGTTAGATCTTAGTAAACATTCGAATCGGTCGAAACCAGGAAGTGTCGGCCGCCATTTTGTCTCTCGCAGTCTGAGGGGGTGAAAAACAAAGGTGGAGAACGTGAAAAGGGGGCATGGTGGACAGTTCCTGACCCCCTAGCCTTTGTCAGGGGGTCCCAGAAGGACCCCCAAGGGCCAAAATTTCCTTTAATTTTTTTGCGAAACCTTAAAAAAAAAAAAAATACATAACTTAGCATTTCAAAAATCGTACAAATTCACTGAAAAAACCATAGGTTTCACACACGTTATAGTTAGGGATTAGCATTTAAAAAACCTTGCAAATTCACTTAAAAAACCATAGGTTTCACACATGTTATAGTTAGCTGGACATTTCACTCGTGAAAAACCATTGAAATTCCCCCGTTATAGTCAGTGCAGGCAACTATAACTCACGCGACCGCAATCCTCTGCTGATGACGTCAGATATTACATCACTGATGACATATGTGTCTTTCTGAAAAAAAAATATTTGTAATATATGTATAGCTAAAAATTAATGGAAGAAGACATGGGTAAATAAGTGTCTAAATACAGTGATGTAATATCTGACGTCATCAGCAGATGATTGCGGTCGCGTGAGTTATAGTTGCCTGCACTAACTATAACGGGGGAATTTCAATGGTTTTTCACGAGTGAAATGTCCAGCTAACTATAACATGTGTGAAACCTATGGTTTTTTAAGTGAATATATATATATATATATAGATATATATATCTATATATATATATATATATTCATTGAAAAAACCATAGGTTATACAGACGTTATAGTTAGGGATTAGTATTTAAAAAACCTTTGAAATTCACAAAAAAACCATAGGTTTCAGGGACGTTATAGTTAGTTGGACATTTGACTCATATAAAACCATAGAAATTTCCCCATTATAGTTAGTTGAGCTAACTATAACTCGCGCGCCCGCAATTCACTGCGGATGACGTCACATATTACATCACTCAGGACATGGTCAGTGACATCACTGATGACATCACTGATGACATCTCAAATGACATCACTGATGACATCACTGATGACATCATCCACGTGATAATCTGATGCACATACTGATGCCCTAATATAAACTTTGATACACCCACTCTAAAATACAGAGTACTATTTTTGAAACCATACACACAACAATTCCAGATACCACTGACTATTTCCTAGGTCTACACACACATCCAGTCACTTATACATACATTTACTCATCAATACAGTGCTATAATATGCACTCACACACCTATACATACAGTCAAACTCTGCCACTCATCCATAGAGTTACTCACACACCTAGTCAGTCATGCAAAGAATCAATCACATACCCATTTACTCATGTATATAGTTATACACACCAACTCCGTTATTTATACACACACCACTTCACTTATTTTTGCAGATACTACCACATACTTACTGTCTTATACAATCACTGATACAAGCAGACACTCATTTATACACTCGCTCTTCAAATAACTTACTCTCACGTATAGTCATTTATATACTACAACACTCACATATACTGCCTTAAAACATATGTAGTTTCATGTTTTACTGTTGTTTGTTTGAATAAAGTTGTGTTTCCATTTATTTGAGTTGTTTTAATAAAAGTTATTTTTTTTTTACCAATAAATAAGTGAGTTTGTGGGTCTTCTTTTTCTGACAACACTTGTCTGTAGTTTATTGTGAAAATCGGCAGTTGATAGGAGGTCCTGAGGGAAAACATTTATAATTTTGCGGTGCACCTACCAAATATAAACCAACAGACTATTACATAAATGAAGCCTGGGTAATTCTACAACTGCAAGGGTTCTATGAGTGTATCACTTTATAACACCATGAGTACTGCCCGTCCGTATGATTACAAAACCAATAAGGCGCTGCCTAGGGCCACCGAGGCTTCAGGGACTGGCGAGGCCCACCCTGCATATTTAAGTAAAGCCCCGGAGGGTGGCGATCCCCGGACTTGAGTTGGCCTCGAAGCCCCACAAAAAATTACTAAACAATACCCGGGGAGGTGGTGATCCCCTAGGCTGCGAAACGTCTGTGTGCCCTCCCGTGCCTAATTTACATGCGAGATTAAGGTCCCCAGTGCTGTAGAGACCCCGCAATATAATAATAGGATTGGCCCCAGAACATTACCCACCAGGGGTCTCATTTAAATGAACGGGTGAGACCCAGTTTCATTTTTTTCTGTCCATTTTTACCATTCTGATCCGCTTTATTGAAGTGATACAAGGTTTTCCTCCTCTCGCTTCAACGAGGCAAACAACGATTTGCTATCACAGGGTGGAAGCCATGCTCCTGCTCTGTAATAGCAAACATAAATGTCCCACGGATGCACACCCTGGGACATGGTATGAGCTGCGCCTGGGAGGTGGCACTCCATAGGACCATGATACACTGGTTACTGCATAACTACAGAATTAGTATAAACGCATACTAACACTACTTGCACATGTGTAGTACAGCGACCAGAGTGTAGTGAAGAGGCAGAGGAAGCCCAAAATCAAAAAATATAAATCCTACCAGAGGACGGATGACATAGCTCAATGAACCAACGACCCTGTGATGAGTAGAAACAGCTTCAAGAAGAAAACGGGACTTCAGCAGAACGCAAGGATGCTCGAAATTTTGGTGAGTGCTGCTTTCTTTTTACCCTCTCCCGCTCGTCGCCAAATTTATGTGTTAAAGAGGCAGACAGCAGTGGATCCGATAAGTAGATTTGTTGCAGGAAAAGAAGACAGCTTAAACAGCCACCAACAGGAGCAGACAGCAAGGCAACCGTCTTCTCCAGCACCATGTACAAACTCCCCAAGATTCCCCTCATGACAGCCCTACATTCTAACATTACATACTTACATTCTAGTAGCATTACATACTAATATTGTACTATTACTTACATTGGAATACTACACAGAGCACATGACTTTACAGCAATGAGCTCATAGTTTCATCCATGAGTCTTGAGACCGGTAGGGGTGAGTAGTTCGCTTCCCACTCCCTCTATTTTATAAACACAAACTAACACTTCTTCCACAGGTATGCTGCAGCGCCCAGAGCACATCACGTTACAGCAATGAGCTCACGGTTTAGGCTCATGGTTTAATCCCTGAGTCTTCAGACCAGTAGGGGTGAGTAGTTCGCTTACCACTCCCTGCATAGTATAAACACATACTAACACTACACAGTCATACTACAGCGCGCAGTATGCTACATAGCCCAGAGCCCATCACTTTACAGCAATCAGCTCGGTTTGATCCCAGAGTCTTCACACCAGTAGGTGTGAGTTCTTCGCTTCCAACTTCCGGTATAGTATAAACGCACGGTAGGAGTCAGTAGTTTGCTTCCCACTCCCTGTATGGTATGAACACCTACTAACACTACTTGCACAGGTATGCTTCAAAGACCTGAGCACATCACTTTACAGCAATGAGCTTACAGTTTTAGGCTCTCGGTTTCATAGCCGAGTATAGCAGCATCTCATCTCAGCACCATGTCACTCTGAGCAACTCCGCACTTTCAGACCGGTAGGAGTGAGTACTTCGCTTCGCACTCCCCCACAGAGGTTACAGTGCTCCTATCCTCCTGTTTCCTACTCTTTTTGACTTTTTTCCCCTTACTCATTTCAATGGAATCACAAAATGGCTGCCAACACTTCCTAGTTGAAACAGCTCGCAGCCAATAAGCAGCAAGCTCGTGCTCGTAACTCCTCAGCCAATCAGATGGCAGAATTCCCAAATATCGATATCTGTAAATTTCGATATTTACACCAAATAAACAAAAGCTTGCTTTCTAGACCAAGAGCGTTCTCCCTGCTAAATTTGGGGTAATTCCGTTCACCCGTTCGACCTGTAGCCTTGTCTAAAGTTTCCTATGGAAATTGCATGGAGAAAACACGTTTTGGGACCCCCCTTTATTCTCAGCCCCCCCTTGACGAATCACCCCGAAACTTTCAACATAGGAGCTGATATGAACAAAGAATTAGTTTGGAAAATTTCATGAACATTCATCAAATAACGCCAAAGTTAGAAGCAAAACAAAAAATGCTCTTCCTATGGAAACTTGGTCCTAACTATAACTACCTACTGGCGACCGCTAGTAGGTAATTTATATGTATTTATATATATTCACTGAAAAAAAAACATTGGTTTCAGGGATGTTATAGTTAGAAATTAGCTTTTAAATAATCTTAGAAATTCACTGAAAAAAACATAGTTTTCATTGACGTTATAGTTAGTTGGACATTTCACTCGTACACAACCAGAGAAATTCAGCCATTATAGTTAGTAGAGCTAACTGTAACTCACGCCCCTGCAATACACTGCTGATGAAGTCACATATTACATCACTCATGAGATGGTAAGTGACATCACTCATGACATCACTCATGACATCATCCAGTGATTGTGTGTTTCTGTAACGTTTACATATGTTCTATATATGTTAATGCCAAGGTGTATTGAAGAATTAGTTGGTGTATAAGTGTCTGGGTGGAGGATTTAATAGGTGTGTGACTGACTGTATAAGTGAGTGATTAATTGTGTCTTACTGAATGCATGGGTTAGTGACTAAACTGTGTGAATGTCTGTATCAGCCTGTTTCTTGTTGTGTAAGCTGCTGCATGGGTTGGTGTTTAGCTACATGAGTGTCTATGGGTTGCATGAGTATCTGTATGGATGTCTCACTGTTTGTGTGGGTGGCTGGGGTGGGTGACTTTGTGCATAGATGTGTGAGTGGGTGATCCACTGGGTTTATCGTCAAGAGTGCATCTGTGAATGGCTGTGTAGGTGGGTGAGTGTGTGTATGGGTCTGTTCATGAGTGTTTAGATGTCTCAGTGGTAAATGTGTGAGTAACTACATGAAATGCAATATATTTGAGTTTTGGAGTATACAAATGACTATATGTGAGTGAGTAATTGTAAGAGTGCCTGTATGGATGAGTGTGTGCTTGTGTAAGTATGTGCTAGTATCTGTATAAATGAGTGAGGTGGTGTGTGAATAACTGTATAGGTGAGTAAATGGCAGTGTTATTGATTCTTTACATGACTAGCTAGGTGTGTCAATAACTCTATGGATGAGTGGCACTGTGTGAGTGTCTGTATAGGTATATGAGTGCATATGATTGTGCTGTATTGATGAGTGACGGCATGTATGATTGACTGTTTGGGTGAATGAGTGGATGTGTGGGTATACCTAGGAATCAGTAAGTGTGTATGTAGTAACTGCTATTGGTTTGTCTATGGTTTCAAAAATGTTAGTCTGTATTTTAGAGTGGGTGTATCAAAGGTTATATAAGGGTGTGAGGAGGTGCATAAAATTATCACATGGATGATGTCATCAGTGATGTCATTTGAGATGTCATCAGTGATGTCATCAGCAATACCACTGACCATGTCATGAGTGATGTCATGCGTCAATGAAACCTATGTTTTTTTCAGTGAATTTCAAACATTTTTTAAATGCTAATTTCTAACTATAACGTCCCAGAAACCTATGGTTTTTTCAGTGAATTTCTAAGCTGTTAAATGTTCATTTCAAATTATAATGTTCATTAAACCTATGTTTTTTTTAGTGATTTTAAATTATTGTCCCATCCTCAACCTGGTGAAAACAGCCGATATTGCCAGTTTTCCAGCGATAGCTTCCGCAAAAAAAAACGCTACAAATGATAGCGACAACTAGCGCTAATGATATGCAGAGTAGGCGCTCCCGTGCAAAAATAACACGAAAACACCACTTCCCGATATTGTCAACGACCAGCGAAATCTGTGATGCGATCCAAAAAGAGGCGATAAGCCGCGTTAGCAGTAGGAATTTAACATCTGCCTTTTATTGGTGTAAAGTAGGACGACTACCAGCAGTGTTAAAGGGAGCCCAGCCCAGAACCACATCTGAAGACCAACACATGTCATAGAGCTACTGATCATGCAGCTCCGATACTCAAGAAGGCCACAACACCCACCGCTACCACTCCCAGGACTTCCCCCTCGGACCGCCCCCCCACTACCACCGAGGCAGTGCAGAACAAAACAGTGAACCTTACCAAAACGGCATGGGCCCTCAGCCACACAATAGCTGAATGTTGTGAAATGTAGCAACCAAATGTGTGAAGGGCGCAAGTTACCCACCAATAATAATACCCACAAAACCAAGTGTAGCAGTGATGTGCTGGATAGATCTCACTATGCAGAGCACAAACCTCTCCATGTGTACATATACTGCTGGTGCTTGTAGTGTTGTGGACAGTGGATGCAACCATGTTACCTCAGGCAGTGGGGAAGATCTTGGTCATGTACCTGTATCGTAGTCCCCTATAAGCGGAAGCACAGTGGGCTGGTCCAACATACGCCACTCCAGCGTAAAAGTGTGAATAAATAGGCTGGGACTCTGGGCGTGGTTCGCTTGTGTGAAATCCAACACATCTACCAGAGCAGCGGCCCTCACCCTGCCACGTAGCTGCCGCCATTTCCACCGGCCTCCTCAACACAGGCCCCCTGCGAACACAGCAGCACAGCACCGCAGACTTATGTTTGTACAGACTACTGCCTTCAACCTACACTGCAGAAGGCAGGGCTCACACTTCAGATGGAGTGGCAATTGCAGATGACGCAGTCCAGTAGGCAAGAAACATTCCTCCCAGTGCAGCCCACCTACACCATGCATCATCGCTGGCTGTGTACACGCTGAACGCCAGAGGTACCGCTAACTCAGTGCACCACTATTCAACGCCACGTGGCCTTATTAAGGCAAAATTCATTAGACAAAAGACATTCCTCCCAGTGCGGCCCGCCCACACCATGCATCATCGCTGGCTGTGCACACGCTGAGCACCACACCTAACACTAACTCTATACAGCTCAAGTCAATGCCATGTGGCTGTGAGCCCTTCCTGACCACTGCCTCTGGTCTACACTGTGGTCAGCAGGGCTCAAAATTCAAGATTAGTACCAATGCAAATTGTGTAAGAGACTATAATTGGTTAAGAAAACCAAATTCTCCCAATCTGTGCAGCTAAAGTCAACACCACGTGGTTGTGGGCCTTTGCTGACCGCTGCCTCCGGCCTACACTGTGGTCAGCAGGGCTCACAATTCAAATTCATTCATTTCAGAGTCCAGTAGGCAACTAACTATAACGTCCCCAAAACCTATACATTTCGACAATGTATTCCATACATATTTCATCTTTTGTTACCTATACTGCGGGCAGCAGAACTCACAATTTACATTTAGACATGATTTATAAATTGCAGACAGAATTGTACTCTATATCCTCGGATTTTGTCAAGAGGAAGTGACAAAAAGCATTCCTCGATGTCTGTGCTGACTACTGCCTTCCATCTACATTGCAGACAGCAGGACTCACAATTCAGTTTGAGTTGCGATTGCAGATGACGCAGTCCAGTAAGCAACATACATTGCTACCAGTGCGGTCCGCCCGGACCAGGCATCATCGCAGGCTATGCACAGGTTGAGCGCCAGAGGTACCACTAACTCAGTACACCACAAGTCAAAGCCACATGGCCTTATCGAGGCAGAATTCATTAGACAAAAGACATTGATACCATTGCGGCCAGCCCGGACCAAGCATCATCGTAGGGTGCGCATACGCTGAGTGCTTCAGGTGCCACTAACTCACTGCACCACAAGTCATCGCCACGTGGACTTATTAAGGCAGAATTCAGTATGCAAAAGACATTTCTCCCAGTGCAGCCAGCTCGGGCGACGCATCATCGCAGGGTGCGCACATGCTGGTTGCTTCAGGTGCCACTAACTCAGTGCACCACTTATCATCGCTGGCTGCACACACGCTGAATTACCAATAACTCTGCAGCTCTACTGAATGCCATGTGGCTGTGGGCCCTTGCTGACTGCTGCCTCTGGCCTACACTGCAGTCAGCACAGCTCACAATTAAAATTGAGTGTTTATTCATTAATTACAGAGTCCAGTAGGCAACTAACTACAACGTCTTTGAAACCTAAATAATATCCTTTAAGTATCCTTGCTTCAAGAACTTTTTTGATATCAATTATAGCTTTACTACAATAACGAAATTCATCTTGCAATTCTAAAGGAACACTGAATGACAGTCTACACTGCGGCCAGCAGAGCTCACAGTTCGAATTCAGTCTCGATTTATGAATTTCCAGAGTCCAGTAGGCAACTAACTATAACGTCCCCGAAACCTACACATTTCGACAATGTAGTCCATGCATATGTCATCTTTTGTTACCTACACTGCGGTCAGCAGAGCTCACAATTTACATTGAGGCATGATTTATTAATTGCAGGCAGAATTGTACTCTATGTCCTCGTATTTTGTCAAGAGGAAGTGACAAAAAGCATTCTTCGATGTCTGTGCTGACTACTGCCTTCCTTTTTATTTTTTTACTTTCTTTATTGTTTTCAGTATCCAAAATTAACAGCATATAACAACATATCAATATATCGATAATCCCACCCACCCCACCCCAGAACCGTCCCACCCACCCCACCCTAGCTGGTCTTGTAAATAAAGAGAACAAAAAAACAGAAAAGAAAAACAGCATTATATTGACAGCATCGCCCTAGGACATGGAGAAAAAAGCATACAATTTTAAAGAGCGACACATAAATGTCCATATTCCCAACATATCTACTCTTCTTTCTCGAGCTGTCACCTAGCACTTATTCAACCATTTTGTCAGAGGAGCCCACATACCCATACCTTTGGCTGTTGATCCCCTTCTAGCGTATACTGCAGATTCTAGCCTATAAACAGCTAGAAATCTCCCCAGCCATTGTTGTCCTGTAGGGGAAACAGGATCAAGCCAGTGGGTAGCTAGGCACAGTCGAAACACTATCATAGCGACGTATAGGAAAGTTGGAGTCCGGGTAGGCAGGTAAGAGCTACTCTCCCCCAATAGTTTCAATTGGGGAGTCATCTCTACTTGGTGTCCCAGCTGGGATTCAAGAATACCACTAATTTCTCTTTTAATCAAGCCCAGCTCCGGACAGGAAGCAAACTAGTGCACAATGTCTGCCGCAGGATAGCTGCAGCACGGACATGAAGTTCCCGTACTTCCTCCCCATTTAGCGATCTTCTCAGGAGTAATATAGAGATTAAACGATGTCTTAAAACATTGTATTTGGAGATTTGTGGCTATACAAGTGATTTGAGATAAATTTAAAGAGTCTTCTACTTTCCCTGCTACAATCTAAAGCTGCACCTGCCACCATCCCACGTGTTTGGCTAGGTCATCCGGCATTGTCTCCATAAGCTTTTTGTAAATCCCCCTAGTGTACCGGGTTCCTTAAGTAACCTCTCTACCAACAACACTCGATCAAAATCCGTCCTACTCCCGTTTTTTTCCCTAAAATTCTCTAATCTGGAGATACTTTAAAAAATGCCTATTATCTACCCCAAAAATTTCGTTAATTACATCAAATGACCTCATCCCGGTTCCATCAATGATATCCCGTACCATCCTCACCCCTTTATCATTCCAAATCTTCATCAACCCATCATGGAAAATACTAGGTAGTGATTTATTGCCAAACAGAGGGGTGTACGCATGAATTATGCCCATGCCAAACTTTTTACGAACAGCAACCCAGATTTTAAAAACACACATTAGTGTCTTGAATGTCACCCTTTTGTAATATTTAAAATCAGTGTAACATAAAAGACAACCCCTGGCCTCCGAGCCCAACACTAAATCATAAATTGATATGGGATCCGCCCACTGTATTTGCGCTGGCTCAGCCCCAATCAAGCTTCCAATTTTAGATAAAATAGCCGCCGTATGATATAGTTGAAAATTCGGGACCGCCCATCCACCTCTCTCCCTGGGTAACATCAAAAATTTAAGGGCTCTCCGAGGGCGGCAATTAGCCAAGAGAAATTTGGAAACCAGCTGGTTTAAATATTTAAACCATTTAACACTAATAGCCAACAGGATTGCCCTAAAAAAATATAACACTTTAGGTAGATACAGCATTTTAATAACATTACACCTCCCCACGAGACTCAGTTTAAGATTATCTATACGCTGAAAATCCGTTTTAAATTTTGGCAGCAAAGGGTCCAAATTAGTTTCCACAATCTTAGATACATCAGCCATTATCTCGAACCCAAGATAGGTTGCCTTCTGGACAACCCGAGAATCGCTAGCATGAAGTCCTTTACCTAGTACGACAAGAGTTTTATTGGAATTAAGGCTATACCCCGAGATTTGCCCAAAAATCTTAGCTTCTCTTTCAATCTCAGTTAATGCTTCCAAAGGTTTCGAAGTCATAATGGCCAGATCGTCAGCATATGCCAAGATCTTGGTGCTCCCCCTACTGCTATGTACTTCTAGGATCTGACTATTATCCATAATCCTCCTAACCAAGGGGTCTATGTATAAAGCAAATAGTAGGGGGGGCATGGGCACTCCTGATGCGCCCCCCTGCTTATTAACACTGGACCTGACAATTCCCCCATAATGGCGATTCGGGCCACCGGATTGTTATACATTACAGAAACAGTCTTAATAAAGCCAGCACCAAACCCTCTTCTCTCCAATGTTGCCCATAAAAACGACCAGGAGACCCTATCTAAGGCTTTCTCCGCATCTAGCAGGATCAGCCCGATAGGGTCCCTCGTAATCTCGGCCATGTCAAAGAGAGCAATCACCCTCTGAATATGGTCAATTGTGCTCCTACCTGGAAAGAACCCATGTTGGACCAGACTAACTACATTTTTAATCACTCCTGCTAGCCGGTTTGCCAAGATCTCGGCATAGATCTTAACATCACTATTAATTAACGTTATAGGCCTATAAGAGCCCAATTCCTTAACCGGCTTCCCTTTCTTGGGAAAAACCACCATTTTAGCCGCCCTCCATGAGGCGGGCACCCTCTGACCTAACTGGGCTTGAAGAAAAACTTCAACCAATAATTCTAATAGACCGGGAGCCAATTTCTTATAAAACTCACCAGGGATAAAATCCGAACCCGCAGCCTTCCCATTAGCCAAAGAGCTAATAACCCCTACAACCTCATCCACTGTAATGGGAGATTCTAATGCTTCTCTCTCCTCTCCTGTTAGCCCATCCCCAGGCAGCCCTGCCAGATAGTCCCATATCTCTTCTTCGCTTCCCGTTGTGTCTTCGGAGTACAGAAGTTGATAAAAATGTTGGAAAGCAGCCCGGATATCTGAGGCCTCAGTAAGTTCCCCCCCTTGAGAATCGTTAATTGCTAGAATAACTCCCTGAGTCACCCTCTGTCTAGTACGTACTGCAAGCAGATGTCCCACTCTCTCACTGCATTTGTACATATTAGATTTCCATGCTGTATATTTCCCTGCTGCTTTCTTTGTTGATATTTCCAATATTTTTGATTTGACTAAGGCTACCCTAATCTGTGCCTGACCAACTTCTCCCCATTAATAGCCCCGACCAGTTGAGTTTCTGCATCTCCTAATTTACCATATAATTCCTGAAGATTGGCTTTTGCCTCTTTCTGTATCCTCCAAACATACCTTGAAGTTTCCCCTCTAATCCCTGCTTTCAGGGCATCCCATACAATATTCACTCAAGTGCTGCCGTTGTTCTCAGATATAAACCTCGGAACCCTTGTTTCCATATGTAAAATATAATCTTGGTCAGATAAAAGTGCTCTATTGAAGGTCCATCGTGGTGTTACCCTTTTTACCGCCTGGAACGGAATCTCGAGAACCAGCGGATTGTGGTCAGACATTACCCGAGGGAATTTAAAAATATGAAAATTAGTCGACATGCTCTGGGATATAAAAAAATAATCTAACCTGGCATGTGATTGATGTGGGGTGGAAATAAGGTGAAACAATCATCTTGGGGTTTCTCTGAGGTCCAAGCGTCAATTAGCCCGTGAGTCTGACAAAGTTCCAGCAATGATTTAAAAACCTTGGGTTTACATCCTTTGTATAAACTTGACCCCTGCTTTATTGTATTGGCTCTCAAATTAATGTAAAATCCCCGCAGATAATCATTGGCAATGGCCACCCAACCAATTCCATATTTAACCAATTAAGCAAAGCTTGGTCATCGACCACGGAACCATAGACTGAGCAAAACATAAAAGAAAAGGAATCCATATTGCATAAAGTCAAGGCCCATCTGCCTAAATGATCCGCCTTAGACCGTGAGAATGTAATACTCTTCCCTGAACCATGATAGCTACCCCCTTAGTCCGTGTACCTTGTGTTGTGTAGGAAATTAGTTGGTACCCCCTAGTTCTGCCACCTTCTGCCTCCCTGCTTCAATATGCGTCTCCTGTAAACATGTTATGTCTGCGTTCAAATACTGCATGTCTTCACTAATCCTGCGTTTTTCTACGGACAATTCAAACCACAAATGTTTACGGATGCAATTCTAATCTTACCCCATGCCATTAAAATCATTCTCTATTACCTTACAAAAAAATTCAATTACCACACCTACATTCTCCATGCCTCTGCCAATACCTTGACCCAATGACCAATGACCAGCCAACCCCTTGAAACCCCCCCTTCCCTCCTCCCCCTCTAGCTTACAGGAAGAAAGGTCCGAAGACCCTTGTGATGCCCCCTGCATGATACTGCTTCCCACCACTACCCGTCCAACTCCCTTGTGTAGGCACCAAAAAAAAAAAATCCTTAAGTCCGATACATCTAAAAGTCCAATACATTGGGCAGCCATATAATTCTCTTTAGATTTCCTTATGGTCCGAAGCTCTTGATAGCTCACATAAAAATCCTGCGCTTATATCTCCGAAGAGAAGACCCTAGTATTTCCCCAATGAATAACCTTGAGACGGGCAGAGCTCAATAAATACACTTCACAGACTGCTTTTTGAAAAAGAGAGATAAGCTGGTGAAGCCTCCATCTCCTTTTGACCGTTGCACGGCAAATGTCTGGCCGGACGAAGAAGGAATGGCCCTCCGCTGAGCGCTTTGCTTCCGGACGTGCTTTGTCAAAAACTGCTTGTCGTAAAAGAAAGTTGCCAAATAAAATCAAAATTGCTCTAGGTTTAATATCATCCATTTGACCCTTTCTTTTCTGCAGCATAAGTGGAAAGCGGTGCACCCGTTGCACTTCAGAGTCCCAATCCGAATGTGAAAGTTCAGGGAATCCAGCCTTCAACAGATGGAGCACAAAACCACGGTTGACCCCCCCTCTGCATTTTCCGGAATGCCCAGTAGCCTAAGATTGTTCCGCCTTTGGCGGTTCTCAAAATCTTCCAGTTTTCACATGACATCCATCATCCTAGATTCATTAGATGTTGTTTGTTAAGTAGTACTCTCGACTCGTGTCTCCAGTGCCAATACTTGTTCTTCCAGCCCCGTTGTTCTTTCTGTTATTTCCGTGCAGTTTTTATTGATTTTCCTGATGGCCCCTTGTAATTGTACTCTATATCGTCGGATTTTGTCAAGAGGAAGTGACAAAAAGCATTCCTCGATGTCTGTGCTGACTACTGCCTTCCATCTACATTGCTGATATCAGGGCTCACAATTCACATCGAGTCACAATTGCAGATGACGCAGACCAGTTGGCAAGAGACATTGCTCCCAGTGTGGCCCGACCGGACCACGCATCATCGCTGGCTGCGCACACGCTGAATGCTTCTAATGCCCCTATCTTAGTGCAGCACAACTCATGGACCCTTTATGATACAATATTTTGTGTATAATTTCACATCTGGTGCCCCTACCTCAGTATACCACAAGTCATGGACCTTTTATAATAGAATCTTTTGTGTATTATTTCACATCTGGTGCCCCTACCTTAGTGCAGCACAAATCATTGACCCTTTATGATTGAATCTCTGTGTCTGATCCAATGATTATTGTTCTAGTTGTTGCTAGCACCAACCATTCCCAGAGGGCTGGCTTACACTTACCCCACACGCATCCAGCACAGACATCACTGGAAATGTGTCCCTGGTAATAAAAAGGAGTCGAGCGCACATGCCCGTACCCAGTTCCACTATCTATCTGTGTCCATGTGTTCATTATGTATGCAACATGCTGCCCCTTGGCCCTACTACATTACATTGTGCTCTGGACAGCGTATGCAACCAACTTACCTTTGACAGTGTGAGAAAACTTTGGTTATGTAACTTTGTCTCGGTCATTGTACAAGTACGTACGTAGAGACTGGATGACTACAGTACTGCAAGGAGAGTGTATAGTGAATTTATAAGTGCGTGGGGATTGGCAGAGTGATTGTATAAGAACATATGTTGGCACAGCCTAACTCCGACAAAGAGCTTGTCTCTAATTGGCTGCCCTCCATCTCCCAAAATTTTGGACTTTGCATGGCCCAGTATTGCTATCGCTGCAATACTCCACTGAATGTGCAATAAACATTAACATCCACACAGATGTGTCATGTCCACCATCTTTCTTGTGTGGAACTATGGAGGAATGTAGGGTCGTGATTCCCCGTACCTTCCATGTTAGTCATGTTGTGGGACTTGGCTCACAGAGTGACAGATTGACGCTTGCGACCCGGGTGACGGCAGCACTACAACAAGAACACCTGCATGCCAGTGTTGCCACATTTTTTAAGCATTCTCTAGAACAAAGACAACCAAAAAGTAGCCCAAAGTAGCCCAATATTGCTACTTTAAGGAAGGCATTGGAATTGATGTTGCAGCATGCTGCCAAGTAATATTTGTCTAATAAAGCGCTTTAACATACTAGTTTGCTAGAGCGCTGTATATATATTTATAATCTGGCAACTAGCACAAACCAAAATTTTAGCGCATAACCGGGAAAAATATAGCCCAATTGTGCTTGATCTAGCCCAATTAGGCAACAGTGCCGCATCAGTTGATTCCTCATACAGCTCACGATGGAGCCACGCCCATAGCTCCGGAGTCATTCTTCAAAGCCTCACGCAGGACTGGCATACGTCAGGCCAGCCCACTCTGCTTATGCTTACAGGGAAGAACAACAACACTACATGGCCCAGATTTTCATTGTAGTGATCTGCTGGTCACAGGTCTAGTTGTCATTATGCCAAAGCCTCTCTCTTCCTCTCACTCTCACTCTTTCTCTCTTTCTCACTGTATTACTGTCACTCTTTCTTTCTTTTTCTCTGTCTTCCTCTCACTCTTTCTTTCTCTCTCTTTCTCTCTCCTTTGATCGACGATTGACGCACAATCTTATCTTGCTTTTTGTCTTATAGGCCTGCGACGATGCGTGGCCATCCTGCAATCAACACTCAATCTGAATTGTGAGCTCAGTTTGCCGCGTGTATACAATGGGTGGGGAGGTTTCTTCGGCATGTGGTGGACCCTCTTCGACACACACTGGTGGTGTAAGGTGAGCAGAGAGGCTTGTTTGAGCAGTGGCGGGCAGTCACATCTGGGCAGTCGAAGTCGATAGGGTGCAGCAGCCTGGGTGCGCAGCGCCACGCAGTCCCCTATGGGCAGTGGGAGTGCATGGGGTGCAGCAGCCTGGGTGTGCAGCAACTGTCATACACCTCTGAGCAGTGGGAGTGCATGGGTTGCAGAAGCCTGGGTGCGCAGCAACTGTCATATACCTCTGGGCAGTGGGAGTTGATGGGGAGCAGCAGCCTGGGTGTTCAGCAGCGAGTAGACACCTCTCGGCAGTGGAAGTGGATGGGATACACAAAGTCGGGACAGCGATTTAGGCATGCACAGTTGTATGTACTCATCCATTACTGATTCCATACTATGTTTCAGATGACTAAGCTTGAGGGCTGCCCTATATCCCGGCAAGTGGTTGGAGACACACCGGTGGCAGAAAGGTGAGCTGTGAGGATTTTCTCCACAGTGTCAATACTCCCTCTCCCTCTCCATCTCTTTTTTCTGTCACTCATACTCTTTTTCTCTCACTCACTCTCTATCTCTTCCTTTCTCTTTCTCACTCTCTATCTCTCTTTCTCTGTCGCTTCCTCTCTCTCTCATTCTTTCTTTCTCTCTCTTCCTCTCCCTCACTCTCTCTCTTCCTCTCTCTCACACTGTTTCTCTCTCTCTTTCTTCCTTGCATCTCACTCTTTCTCTCTCTCACGCTTTTTCTCTTTCTCTGTCTTCCTCTCTCTCTCTCTCACTCTTTCTTTTTTCTTTCTCTCTCTCTTCCTCTCTATCACTCTTTCTCTCTCATTTGCTGAACACATGATGCACCATCTTATCATTCTTTTTGTCTTGCAGGCAGTGATTCACAAACTGTGCACTTGTATGTACTCATCCATTACTGATTCCATACTATGTTTCAGATGACTAAGCTGAGGGCTGCCCTATATCCCGGCACGTGGTTGGAGACACACCGGTGGCAGAAAGGTGAGCTATGATGATTTTCTCCACAGTTTCAACACTCCCTCTCCCTCTCCATCTCTTCCTTTCTGTCACTCAGACACTTTCTCTCTCTTTCACTCTCTATCTCTTCCTTTCTCTCTCTCACACTCTTTCTCTCTTTCTCTGTCCCTTCCTCTCTCTCTCATTCTTTCTTTCTCTCTCTTCATCTCTCTCACTCTTTCTCTCTCTTTCTTCCTCTCTCTCACACTCTTTCTCTATCTCTTCCTCTATTACACTGTGTCTCTCTTTCTCTCTTCCTTATATCTCACTCTTTCTCTCTTTTTCTCTTTCTCTGTCTTCCTCTCTCTCACTCTTTCTCTCTCTCTCTTCCTCACTCTCACTCTTTCTCTCTCTTCCTTTCTCTCGCTCGTTCTCTCTCTTCTTCTCTCTCACTCTTTCTCTCTCTCTCTTCCTATCTCTCACTCTCTCTCACTCTCTTCCTCTCTTCCTCTCTCTCACGGTTTCTCTCTAACTTCCTCTCACTCTTTCTTTCTTTTTCTCTCTCTCTTCCTCTCACTCCCACTGTTTCTCTCTTTCTCTCTGTCTTCCTCTCACCTCTTTCTTTTTTTCTCTCTGTCTTCCTCTCACTATTTCTTTCTCTCTCTCTCTCTCTCTCTCTCTCTCTCTCTCTCTCTCTCTATCTCTCTCTCTCTCTCTCTCTCTGTCTCTCTCTCTCTCCTTTGATGGACACATGATGCACAATCATATCTTGATTTTATCTAACAAGCTGTGATTCACGAATGAATGTCCCCCCAACACCACCACAGCTGAACATGTGTAGAACCTTCGATGATGCGTGGCCATCCTGACAACGCCTCAGAAAGTTGCTTCGACACATGGTGCACCCTTTAACACACACGC